>NC_090446.1:1314195731-1316695731 GCF_031143425.1 Pleurodeles waltl | reverse complement strand
GAGACGTTGTGGTGGAGATGACGAAACGGGTCAGGATTATCAAAACCAAATTCCGTAAGAGGAAAGAAATTGTGGAATACCTAGACACATTTAAGAATATTACATTGGCTTCCATGTGCATGTCTATTTATCAGCACGTTTTTGAAACCTGAAACCATAGCTCTAGTACTGCCTGACTTCTATAACGGTAAACAGAAACGTTACTTCACACCGTCTATTCAGTGGTTCATGTACGTCACTGAGAAAGAGAACATCTTCATTCAACACGCTTTGCAGGGTGGCGAATACCACTTGGGCCGCTACTACCTAGATGGGTATGCGTTAATTAACGGGGTACCAACCATCTTTGAGTTCAACGGTTGCTTTTACCACGGTGTCCGAGTTGTTACAAACCCCACGAGTTTAATTGACTGCAGGGCACCACTTCAGAACATCTGCATCACCATACTCTGGTGAAGGCGCAGTATATTGATAAAAGCGGCTTTGTTTTGAGAACTCTCTGGTAACACGAGTGGTTAGACGAGCTAACAAAAGATGCGGAAGTCAGCGCTTTCATTAAGAGCAGACAGTTACCAGCACCGGTGGAACCCCGCGACGCCTTATTCGGCGGTCGTACAAACGTCATACAGTTGTACTGGGTCGATGGTGAGAGTGAGAAAATACACTACTACGACTTCACCAGTCTGTATCCGTTTGTGAACAAGGTGAAGTTGTACCCGGTGGGGCATCCTAGGATCATAAATAGGAACTTTAAGTCCCTAGACGAGTACTTTGGTCTCGTTAAGTGTCACATCCACCCTCCGTGGAAGCTTTACTTCCCTGTGCTTCCATACAGAGTCGACGGCAAGCTAATGTTCCCCCTATGTCGAACATGCGCTGAAAGTAAACAGACTAGCGATTGGAGACATAGTGATGAGCAAAGGCTGCTTGAGGTGACATGGTGTACCATTGAGGTACAAACGGCCCTCGAGAAAGGATACAGCCTTGGTAAAATACTGGAAATTTGGCACTTTCCATACACCACAACCCGACTCTTTTCTGAGTACAGCAACATGTTTCTCAGAGACAAACAGGAGGCATCAGGGTATCCCGACTAGTGCATGGATGAGCCCTCGAAGCAAAAGTACAACGCTGATTACCACAATCACGAGAGTATTACGCTAAGACCGGCGTTCATTAAGGTTAACCCAGCCAGACGCCAGTTAGCTAAGTTCTGTCTCAATTCCTTATGGGGAAAATTCACACAGCATACCAACTTGTCAAACACATCCATCGTCACGGATCCAGATGATCTTTTTAAGTATCTATTTGCCCCGTCTTACGACGTGTCCAGTTGCAAATTTATTGATGATGAGATGGCTGTTCTATGCCGGAAATACGCCAAAGCGTACCCCACAATGTGTTACAATATAAACATCGTCACAGCATGCTTCACAACCGCTCACACTCGTCTAGAGCTTTACAGGTTGCTGGATAAGCTTCAGGACCGCTGTTTGTACCACGACACCGACTCTGCTACTTTAGTGAGTAAAGAGGATGATGAAGATCCTCCGCTAGATGATTATCTATGGGATTTGACCAGCAAGCTCGAAAATCATGAGTACATACTCGAGTACATCTCCTCCGGACCCAAGACCTATAGTTACAAAACCTCTAACAACAAGGTTTGCATGAAAGTCAAAGGCATCACTTTAAACGTCAGCAATACGGTTAAAATAAATTTTGACAGTCTGAAGGGTCTGGTGCACGAGTACTACACATTGATCGATCGCAAAAATAATAAAGCAATAGTCGTGAATTACCCTAGCATAGTCAGGACCAAAAAAAGGTGGGAAATTACAACACAGACATTGTATAAATCCCTGCGAGTAGTGTTTGATAAAAGGGTCCTAACGAGGACTACAAAACACTGCTGTATGGTTATTAAAAGACATTAGAGGGGTGAACACCCAACCGCTATGTACACCAGGCTGTAACACCCATTCTCCTGCATTATAGCAGGTCCCTCAAATAGCGGTAAAAGTTATTTTATAAAGTAACCGTTAGAAAATGCTCCTGGTGTTTTATCTCAGACCCCTAACAACATCGTATGGCTTTATTCCTGGTGGCAAGATCTTTACACAGAACTATCCCTAAAGTTCTTGCACATTAGTTTCTTAGAAGTCATCCCCAGTAATCTCAACGAAAACGACTTGTTGCTTAAACACCTTGTAAACATGGTCATTGTGGACGATCTCATGCGCAAAGGTGGGGCCCACCCAAGATCGAGAGGGCTTTTACTCAATATTCACATCATCGTAATCTAAGCTTATGCTACATCATGCAGAACTTGTTTTACAAGGGTAAGAGCAGTCGTTCTATAACTCTCAACGCCTCATACCTGGTCTTATTTCAAACCCCCCGCGACAAGCTTCAGGTATCAATTATAGCTAAACAGATGTGCACTGGAAACACGTAGGTTTTCATGGAAGCATTTAATGGCGCTACCGCGAAAACCCACGGCTACTTACTGGTAGATTTAAAATCCAATACTCTAGAAGACTACAGACTATGCTCCGGTATTTTCTCACCTGACTTCCCAGTCACTTACACACCTAAAACAGTCCCCAAAGCCTATAAAAATACCTATTAAAAAGACTTTTA
This sequence comes from Pleurodeles waltl, assembly GCF_031143425.1. Lineage (NCBI taxonomy): Eukaryota > Metazoa > Chordata > Amphibia > Caudata > Salamandridae > Pleurodeles > Pleurodeles waltl. The sequence goes on along the minus strand of NC_090446.1, from coordinate 1,316,693,088 downwards.
TAACATTTACACTCTAAACGTTATAATATACGGTTGCGACCATGTCTGTGCGGTTATGGCGTAATTTAGACCTCCTAAAAATGCTGGTCACAGCCAGCTCCCTGGAAAGAAAGGCCATTCGGTGTGCGACTTTGGACAATTTAGTGACTGCCATTTCAGAAATCGCCCTAAACACCCTAAAAGGCAATGCCCCGATATCAACGAGCCATTTCCTTGTGCTGACAAAGAGCCACATTATATTAAGAAGCTCAGCAATAAAAGAGCGATACTCCTTTCTAAAAAGAAACTGGTCAAGCAGTCTGGAGGTTTTATAGGGGCGCGCTGCTGGGTATAGCTATACCGCTAATTACAGGTCTACTGTCGAGGACCTGATGGAGCATGCCCAAAAAATGTACCTTGTGCCTCACCAACAACTGGAGCAGTGGGCCATTCTACCACTGACGTTTGGGACATACGCAGAAATGAGACACAGCGTCTCGATGCTGAGATCAAAGCCATTTTGAACCGAACCCATTTAAAACCACACAACAAAGCGGGGCTTTACTCAGGAGCCCTTCAAAACTTTTTATAGTATTACAAACAGTGGAATGCTGAAAAAAACAAACTGACTCTGTATACCCCTGACACGGAACAGCCGCCAGCAGACCCTGTAGCTCCTCAAGACCCGCAACCTCTTCAACACCCAGGACCCCCAGCCCCTACAGACGCCTTTGTTGAAGACCTTTTAAAAAATATAAGTCAGAGGTATAGAGGTGCGGCCAAATGCTGCTCGGTAAAATGACTGCTACTAAAGAACTGGCCTCTTGGAACGACCATGGTGAATTACTTTACAAGGGACAACCTGGATCACACATGTACGATCTGGTCAGAGGTTTCACACACAGCAAAACACTATCGACCCAAAAGCTCCTAGTGGATGGGAGCAGTTTCTACACGCCTCTGCGGAACTCAACATTCCTTCCACGATCGTTGGTAATGCCGACCACCGGTGAAGGTTTGAAAGTTTGAAAGATCCGACCCTTGGTGTTTTTACCATGAGTTCCACCATGTCGACATTGCTTTTCTTTCCGCAGCTAACACCATCTAGGAGCAGCAAGGCTTTGCCTCTGGCGCCTAAAAAGAGATTGTTCAAAATGAACACTTGGCTACTGCTCTAATATTATCATGACATTTGAACAGTTGTACACTTTTGTTAAAAGGTTCGTGTCTCGAAAGATTTTGCTTAATTTATTTCTTTACCTGTGTAAATGTTTGTGCTGAAAACTGTAATAAATACTTTTAACAGTCGTCAGTCATCTTTTTTTAAAATGGTTTTAAAATGTGACGTGTGTACAAAAAAAATGCAATTTCTGAATTCATGCTTAATATTTTTTTATTTTAGACAGTCATCAGTACAATTAGAGGCATTACAAGGCCTTACACTTTTGACAAACACCGTATTCTGTTTTAACAATGCTCGACATAGTCCTTGAGTTTTCATTCACATATTTCATAACAATACTGTATTGTTTACTAAATCGGAGGAATACAGATAAAAAAAAATTCTAAACGTCATACCCTCGGACATTTTACTTATAAAATATATATAATGTTCCTCGCAGGTGATGGCTAGAGAACACTCATCTTGTTATCCTCGATCATGGGCGATGCTGATTTTACATATTTGATTATTGGTTTGGAATAAATGTTATACTCTGGGGACTCCGCTAAACTGTCAAACACTATAACCTTGTCTAAATCCAGAAACAGGGCTGCCCAATGTGTACCACCCTTGTAATGTGGATTGGTGTTGAAGACGAGTGTGCGGGGTCTTTCTGGGCCTATCTCCCCCGTAGCCCATCGCTAGGAAATACACCTAAAAAGTATTTCTTAGCATATTTATGACTGCTTCGGATCTCACGTACCTGCATAGTGTCCCTTCCACAGTCTTTTCATGATAGTCAAACATAATCTGGCGGGTGTGATTGACTTGGATGACGCTGTTGAATACAGAGAATACAACCATGTTCACGTTGGTAGCCAGCGCCTGTGTGAAGCGTATTTCAGCTTTTAGATTTCCGTTTCTGATCAAGTTGTAGTGGTCACCGTCTTTTATGTCAGGAGTCAGGTCGAATGCAAACAGCGGGTAGCCGGCCCCATACCCCTCTCTTGAAACAACGACTCCTGAGTCACATAGGTGTTTCTCCGTTATCAAGACCAGACCGAGATATTCCCTGACAAAATTGGATGTTCCAAAACTCGGGATGAACGGTTTTGCGGGAATAACAGCTTCCTTGTCGACCGAAGCGGCGTAGTTGATGTCATAGTGCTTGAAGTTGAAAGGGTTAGAGGTATAGAGCCTGCTAAAAGCTGTATTGTCCACAAACCCTATGATGATGAGTTTCGGGAGTTGCCCCAGAAATAGATTTTGCTGCTGCGTTAATCTAGTATCGGCGGGGATGCTGAATATCTTCAGTGCCACTCTTTCAATGGCATACTTGGCGTGCGATAGTTGTAAAGCTTCGGCATGGGCCAGTCTGACCCTCGGTGACACTTTCACTCTCTTTACAAACACACTCGTGGACAATATAGCCAGTTTATACTGTTCTACATCACCGCTGATGAGACAGAATGCGTCCTTGTTGCGGTTGAGTTTGATCTTAAGATCAACACCGTTGACAAGAAGTTTATCTTGGAAGGAAAGGTCTGAATGTATGCACCCGACGGGGTCAAACTGTCTACTGCTTGCGGCAAAGCTGGCTCTTTTTTTAAAACCGACATTGCCCCTGTCCAACTCCGTGTCCTCAAAATACACGCGAGTATCTTCGTAGAAGAGCCACGCTGAAAGCGAAGTGTCCAGGGCATTGCAACTGTAATTTAGAATACTCTCTATGTAGGCCCTGCAGCCGTACATGTTATCACTTTGCATGACGAGTCGATCGCCCAGGTTAATGTCCACCTGATTAAACATGGTTGCGACGGGGTAGGCGATCGGCGCCACTTTAGCATCGTCCTCGATGTTGGTGCCGTTGCTTTCGTTATTTTGCAGACGAGGTGCAGCAGAGTGTTGTTGAGATCCAAATACATATCTGTGGGCCCCCACACAAAAAACTCTATTGGAACCAGAGGTTTCAGAGTGGCTAGAGGTGGTACTTCATGAAAAAACTGTTCTCAATGCTGGTCTATGTGGCCTTTAGAGAAAACAAATCTAGCTCGGACTTGGTGTATTCAGCCGAGGCGCAATGTACGAAGGCCATGATAGCTGATTTAAAAAATATTCGCACTAGAGTGTGTTCTCTTCTTCTTGGAAGATCTCTTCCATCTTATGACTCTTCTTTTGTGTGGACCTTTTGAAGAAGTCCTCCATTTTTATAGGGCATTGTCGGCCCCCTGTGCCTCGAAGCCCTTTGCTTCCTTTTAACACCAGCACGTGCCTTGTACACCAACCTAGCTCATTCTTGGGGCTGTTTGTTCATGCACTCAGTGACAGCTGACGTTACAGAGCCCACAACGTCATGGGCTATGTTCATAGCCGCCACTTTAACATGAGATTTTGCAATTTCGGACCCTCTTCTCAAGAAAGGCATGGCTCTTCTAAACAAACTCTGAAAGAAGCCCCCCAATCTGTACATAACAGGGGCCCTTTGAAAGTAGGGCGGCAATCCTCCATAGCCGCCCCGAACTCTATAATAGTTCCTGTACATAGAGGGGTCCCTCTATGTTTTCACGTACGATGACCATCGCAACTGCCTAATAGTCACCGTCGCGGCCTCAAATGAAGTTTAACAATAACTTTCCCATATTTAAAGGCCACCGGCTCTGACTGATTGTCATAGACCATAATGGTTATAGTGTTCAAATGTTTTTTAGAAATTGCCACGTAGTCGAGTTTGCGATGTTGTATATTAACCATCGTGATATTTTCTCCCTTCACCGGGTCCCATCTCAACAATGGCGAATAACCATACCCTATGCTCTGAGGTTCTGTGATGTCGCTATACACGTAGAGTGTATAAAATCCGCCGTTAATATCGGGACACGTAGGGTCTGGATCCACCTGTCTGTTCACATGTTGTACAGTCCCTAAAACCCTTTGTAATTTACCGGTACAGGTAAACCTGGTATCGAGCTCGGGACTTTAAGAAACACTTTTCTTCTAACGTTATCCTACACAGATGTATATTCGCATACTCTTCAGGGGCGGCTATGGCTCTGTTGATGGCATCGACCACCGCCACAACGGTGGTGTAATACCGTGCGGGAAACTCACGGGGAGGCTCAAGAAGTCCTGAGAGCGCTTTATGATAAATATAGGCTGGTGCTTTCTAAATGTATTCCACGTTCTAGGGTACTCTATCTCCGTTAGGGCCACTTCCCAGCACCCTTTCAGGTCCACCGGTTTAGCCAGTTTCACCGTATAATTAGAAATCTGATTGTCGGGGAACATGTCCTTCGAGGCGTTGGACGCAGCGTAATATAAAAAGGTGAGGTCTCCATCTCGGCACTTATAGCACGACCCCACATCCCATGCAGCGAGCTGTCCAAAACCCCACTGTTAAATTTCTTGGGCCACCCCCACCATTTGACCAGCGCCTGTCTCTTAGCTCCGCTGCCTTTCCTTTTCAGAACCTTTTCAACCATGTACACCCTGTTCAGATTGTAGGGCACCTTTTGTAACTCTTTGTTGTAAAAGACACCCGCTACCTTTTCCTCGTTGTAGTCATTCAACTTGTAAATATATACCCCTTCTTTAAACTCCGTACTTTCCACTTTAAATATCTTGTCACTAAATGTCTGTTGGTAGACTTTGGTGAAGACAACCTTCAACTTTGAAACCCTGACATGATCCCTTTCTTTTAAAACAGATTTCTTGACCCTCGTCACAAGACAACTGTTTTGCTTTCCTTATCTTATGACCGAGCTGACAAAACTTCTCTGGAATGCACTTCTTAGTTTAAAGAAGACATTTATTATTATTACTTCACCACGAGGTTCCTGAGAGACGAGATTAGTAGGTTGGAAGCACACGTTTAAAAGTAGTCACAGCAATGAAAGCAAAATATATTAAAGTACTTCTCAATTGCAATGTACACAGCAAATACATGTGATTATATTATAGCATAACTCAAAGCAAAGAATAAAAGTCAAAATTCATCACCGTAGGGCCTATCACTGCTCGTCATCTTTCTCATGCCTGCAAGTTGATGACTCCTGTTCAACTGCGAGAAAGAGATTTTCCACCCAAACGGGAGGTCAGGCAGCTGACATCCGCTCCTGACTGAAGTCCTGAAAAATTCCCCTCGCTGCTGCCCAGGGACACCGTAAAAAGCCTGCTAACAGGCCCCTTCCTCTCAGAGTTGGGAAATAAACAAGCCATTGGAGATTGGCCATATCTCCCAAACCTCACCTCTTCCCAAGGCTGAGTAGAAAGGAAAACACAAAATATACACTCTCTTATCACGCTAGGGTTCGGTGTGAACATGATACGAAAAACACATCTTGGTCTATCATGTGGAAAACACAGCTCATCTGCAATGTCTCAACTGCAATGTCGAACTCCACGTTAAGGCCAATAGGCAGCTAAACTGAATACAGAATGTAATGTCGAACTCCACGTTAAAGCCAATAGGCAGCTAAACTGAATACAACATGTAATTTGCTACTGGTGAACATTGAGCAACTAATATGCGCAGTGGTGAAACACAAAGTCATTGGTCAAACACAATTAATGGCATAACAACGACTCCCGTACACAGTTCACCACACCATTAACAAATTATCAGCCGTTACCTCCATGGGAGACATTTTGATGCTCCTATGGTAACTGGCAGTATAAACATCTATAAAAGCCTGTAGAACATCCACGTATCTGTAGGTATTGTTGGCTGTGAAATATCGTCACATCTTTGATTTTCAAATTCTGTTAAAACGCTATACAATCACCGCTTTTACCTCGGTGTGCGTTACAAGATGCTGAACAGCATGCTGCTTTAATAATTTCTGAAAAGGTTTGTTTAAAAATTATTTTCCAGCGTCTGTTTCTAGTTTTTGTGTTACTCGACCTCTCGCGAAGATGACTTTAAAGGTGACAGTGACGCTGGTACCACTTTTATAGTTTAACGCTTCTGCATAGGCGTACTTGGACAATTCGTCTATGTTAGTTAATATATACACTGCGCTGTTGTTATGCTTTGCTAGATCTTGAAGACTGATTATGTCAGCCTGCCACTGATAATCTAGCTGCACGCTAACGACTGTGGCCCTCCTCTTAAAACATCTCCTTGCTGGTTTGTGGAGTGAATACGCCTCTTCCCCTGATAACCAAGTCTTCACCCCTGATCAGTTTACAGATTCATTTTCTACTCAAGCCCTTCTAAACAGAACTTCGGTGCTTCCGAAGCTTCCAACCCCTAGTATATCTTACTAAAGCTTCCTTAAACCAGCCCCTGTCATGCTGTCACACACCGCAACCATGAAATGAAAGACGTTTGTTTTGTGTAAGGTTGTTTTATTAAACATTAAAATTGTAATAATATATAAACACTGCGGACTTTACAGTTTGCAGACACGTATCAAAGCCATTGTCGGACACTTTGAGGTCTTTTCATTATGTATACATAACATGACATCGTGTACACACATTATGGGGGGCCTGACAGCTACTGGGTCTCAGTGCCACGTGTTTTGCTATTTTCATAGATATAAATTCAATGGCTCCAGACATGACTGTCCGCTCACCCCTCAAATGACTTTGCCCAGACAGGGTGCTGACGGCGTTTAAAAGTTTGTACAGCTCTCGCTCAGACAGTGCAAAGCCTTTATCATTGAAATAATGTTCGGTAACATGCTCCAGGGTTTTGCATAATCAGTTTGTCGGGGGTAGTCTTAAATCCATCAACCTTCGCCAGTATACACTCTGGTATTCACCACGCATAAGGTGCCACGCTTTGTTCCGCCGCTTTGCTTCGCTACACACTCGGAACTGTTGCACTGCTTCGTATCTGGTGGCTCATAAAACTGCATATGGCTCCACATTAGAGGCTGTATTTAAGCTATTCTTTCTTTGAGCAATGCATATAACATTTTTGTAATACAAGAATATCCGGGGTGTAATTCAGAGCCATCTTGTGCGGCATCGTTCTGACACCCATCCAAAAAAAGTGAGTAAGTATGTAACGTTAAATAATGCAACTACGATACATTATCAGGTTGTCTCATCATTTTTAAAACAGTCTACGCGGGGCTAAAGTGCCCATTTTTCCGTTTTTAAAGTAAACATCACACATACGTCTTTCTGTGATCCTTTCTACCATACTTCTGTCAACAGAAGCACCCAGACTTTGCATGCATTGAAGCTTTGAGTGCGGATCGCATGAGTATCGGAGCTCACAGAGTGCGGTCAACAAAACTTTAATCATATCAGGTTGGACATTTTTCTTTAAAGTCGACATCCCATACACCCATCTTAACAGTTTATACACTTGGTACGGATCTAGCAAGCTGCAGATGTGCCTGGTTATTCTTGGGTCATACAACGGGTCTAGACATTTGTGGCCCTCCAGTCCCGCATTGTTAATTTTGTGGTCGTAACACAGGGTATAATAGTCTCGTTTCACACAAGCTTTCACAACCTTCACTGCAAAACCTTTAACAGCCTAGAAGCCGGCACAGGGGATGCTCGAAGTTTCCTTTCCAATGCTCGAGACATTGTGGGGACAAACACCATTCTTACACGATTCGCTGTTTTGGCTTGTGAAACTTTCACTCTGATTTGAACAGCAAAAGCAATTACAATTGACAGCGTTAACCTTTGGTTGCAACTCCTCCACAGCTCTTCTTTTGGTCGCTGACTCCTACGGTTCAGACAGCTATTAGTTTAGAATACATAAAATACCAGTATACATGCTAATTGTCTATAGACGGTTCTTACTAACCTCAACACTTCCTCAAGACTTTGCGGCCCCTCTTAAATCTTGAGAGTCGCCGAGTTCCATTGTCGCATGACAAGAGTCTGAGCTCGGCTGCTTCACGACGACAGACTCAGGGGCCTGGGTCACCAAAAACCCCATGTCTTCATAAACTGGCGAGTTATGCGGCTGCATAGCCTCTTCAAGATCTTCCATGTCAATGAGGTTTTTTCCACCCTCTGCACTGCTACACGAGGCTTCGCTCCCACCGGCATCACCCTTAATTGGTGATATCAACATCAGCACATCCGTGAGAGGAAGCTTTTCAAACCGATAGTCGGGTCCCCGTGAAACCCCGTAACATCGAAACCCGCATCTTTAGGGGTGCCCGGCAGCATGTCCGTATCCAATGCCAAGGGCGGACGGTTGGTGTATCTAACAAAAGTGGTCATGTCGCTGTTAGAGGACGCCCTTCTGATGATGGGATTATATCTCTTCATATTGGCGATCAAGGGCTCTTATTGATCAGGATACTCTGATGCTTAACACTGCTCGCTTATGGGAGCCCCTTATGCGGTCTAAGCGCACAAATGTGGGTGTGCACACACTACACAAACTGTTAGGGCTTTAATTTTTCACAACCCTTTGACAGCCTGAACATGTCCGGGCACACAAAGACACCAGGCACAGGCTCTTAGGTCTATCAGTCACTCAGCCACAGACACATGACAGGCACGGTGATTGATTCACAACCTCGGGGCAGGGCATCCACGTCATTGCCTAGGTCATTATAGCACGTGGCACCTGTCAAAAAAGTCTGATGGAAGGTATCCTCTTAATCTACTATAGTTTATTGTCTGTTTTATATTTTCTTGCTGAGCATCTTTTTAAAAGTACTGTTTTTTTACGTATTTGCTACTATGCTGCTGTATTTATCTATTACTGCTTTTAACCAATTGCTTTTGCATCTGGAATCGATTTGTAAATTTGCTTTGCAATTGTGTTATATAATAACCTTCAAAATGTTGTTGGTAGGGTTTTAATCCTACAATGACTTGCGATTCCCTGGTTTTCTTTTAATTATGCTTATTGTATTTTAACTGTGCTTGATTTGTATCTTTAATGATCATCTTTCTTAAGATCGAATAGTGATTGATTGATTATTTGAGATATTGTGCCCTTAAATGTGGGAGCAAAAAAAAGATTTATTGGTGGCTAAATCACATATATATGTCACTGAAAATAACTTATGTAGTAACTACTGATGTTACATCTATGATGTAAAGGTATCATACCTATATATGTGTCACAGTTGTTTCATGGACGTCAATTGGGGTGTTGTGAGTGGTTGCAGGTGTGAACCCTGGCTCTCCGCTTGTGACCCCTGGCATAGCAGTCAGGCAGTGCTAAAAATCGAAAGGAAACATGGCTCAGCCATGTTGACACTGTGCGCAAAGATGTTTTAACGTAAGGGCAAAGTGGGTGTTCGTTATGACATTTTTGGCGTGATATTCTCCTAGACCTTTTGCCTTCACCCCCCTCATTTATGCTGAACGACTTTTTGCGGACATTAGGACTTCTTGCACTTCCCCCTGCTAACCAGTGCAAAATGCTTGTGCCCTTTCACATAGGGTAAAATTAGCATACACCCAACTGCATTTAATTTACCTGTAAGTCCCTAGTAAGCGGTACAACTTGTACCCAAGGCCTGTAGATTAAACACTACTAGTAGGCGCAGCACTCTTTGTGTAGCACTGTAAAACATCTACAGAACTGCCTCTGCTGTCTCCATCTGGCAAAATAATCTTTTTGTCAGGCCTAATCCTTCCTTTTTAATTATAATAAGTCACCCCTAAGGTAGACCCTAAAGGCTCAAAGGACAGGGTACATAGTACTCAAAAATTAGGACATGTATACTTATGTTTTACGTCTTAACAGTGAAAAACTCCTAAAGTCCTTTTTTCACTGTTGTAAGACTATGCCTACCGTAGAATAAAACTGGTTTACCTTAATACACTTAATAAGTGATAACTTCAGTTTGGGGACAGATAGAGAAGTACATCTTCCACTCAAATGAATTTTAATTTAAAATTCTCTTTAAAGGTCAGATTTTAATTTTCTATAAAAAAAAGCAACTTTTAGTAAGTTGCCATTTTTCTACCTAACCCAGATGTGCCTTTGTGTCAGCGTTTCTCTTCTGAGCAGTATGTTCTGTGGGTGTACCCAGCCCTTTCTGAGCTTCATGTGTTATCCTCGGAGCTTGCCCACCCCCTCCTGACTTCTAAGGGCTGTCTGCGCTGCCACTGACAAATACAGCTTATACCTAGGCCTGACTTCCTTTTGTTACCCCAGACAGTTTGGAGCTAAAATGAGGAAAGGGGAAAGTTTAGACAAAGGGGACATCCCCTGCTCACAGGCTGGCACTAGGGTTAAATTTTGAACCATCAGAACCTCTCGCCAAAACACCTCTGGACTGGGAGGTAGATTAAAAGTAAGGACTGCCCTACTCTCTTTCTGAAGAAGGAAGACGGGACCTGCTTTCCTTGAACCCCAACTTCCTAAAAGTGACTCCAAGAACCAGTTAGCTGACCTCCTGTTTGAGCAACAGGGACACTACTAGCTTCCAGAGGTCTCCCTATTGATATCCAGCTGACCAGCACCAACGTTACCTCCGTGGACATTCCTGAACCCTGTTGCTGGCATTTGCTGGAGTCCTGATCCACACGAGATGGCCCCTAGGTTCTGAACCCATGACTTGTGTGAGAAATTGGGTTGTTGGTTGAATGGGGTATAAGCCCTGGTCAAGCAACAGCCACGTTCCCTGGGCAGGGTGAGCCTCAAAAAAACATTAAATTAAACTGTGCTTAACCTTGGGTAGCTTGGCACACAAAGTAGTCAGGCTTAACTTAGATGCAATGTTTAAAGTATTTATGCAGCACACATACAGTATTAAAGTGAAACCTCAACTCAAGAAAGATGCCATGCCAATTTGGAAAATAGAATAAACTTTAACAAATGATCTGATGCCAAAATTACAAAAATGCAATCAGTAGACTGAAGGTATGATTTTTTTAAGATCTAAGTGGAAATATTTTTTTAATTCAAATTTTTTATTGATTGGGATAAATAAGAAGAAAAACAAAAAAAGTATCTTGAAAAAATGTTGATTGTTGACAAAAGGGCAAGGAAGTGCCATTAAAAAACATGATCACACACATTATCAGGATTGCAGTAATAATACCTTCCCAATAAACAATAGCAGTAGTAGAGAGTATTAAAGTGAGCAAGTGCAAAACGTGCTTTGGAGAGCTCAATTTCCATTGTGAAGTATGCCAATAAGTGCTAAATAAAGTGCAATTCATAATTCAAGCATCAAAAACAAGCATTGTGAACAATATGAAGGAGATATCAATGCAAAAAAAGGTCTAAAAACCAGGTTGAGTGATTGAAGACCTAATACCATACTATAGTGGCCAGAACAGTGGTACTTGACCTGACGTTGCAAAACACTCCTCATTAATCAGTACAACATCATCATAATAGTGCAAGTTTCCAGAAAGAGAGCATAGTTAGTGTTAGACCTGGCAGCTTTTTAGCGTGTCTCCCCTATCTTTTTGCCTTCTGACCTCCTGGTTTTGGACTCTGTTTTTGCTGGTTCATTGTCTCTGCACACTTTACCACTGCTAATCAGTGCTAAAGTGCAAGTGCTCGCCATATAAATTGTACTGTGGATTGGTTTATCCATAATTGGCATATTTGATTTACTAATAAGTCCCTTGTAACCTGCCCTAGAGGTACCCAGGGCCTGTGAATCAAATGCTACTAGTGGGCCTGTAGCACTGGTTGTGCCACCTACATTAGTAGCCCAGTAAACATGACTCAGACCTGTCATTCAAGTGTCTGTGTGTGCAGTTTTAAACTGCCATTTCGACTTGGCAAGTGTACCCACTTGCCAGGCCTGAACCTTTCCTTTTACTACATGTAATGGACCCATAAGGTAGGCCCTAGGAAACCCCATGGGCAGGGTGCAGTGTATGTTTAAGGTAGGACATATACTAGTGTGTTTTATATGTCCTAAGAGTGAAATACTGCCAAATGTAGATTTTCCTAGTCTATGACGGAAAGTCTTAACTTTATTAAAGACACGGAGGCGAGTATTATGCGTTTCTTTTCTTACTTTATTCAATAGCAGCAGTCAAGAACGTACTACAAATCCCATGAGGCAAACAACGAAGAGCAAATGGGATTGAAAACATAGTCCAAACACATGAACCAATAAGGATGAACACATGGTATTATAACATCACTTGACTGTGAACAGCCCTCTTTTCTTGCGAAACAAATCAAGCAGAATTAAATAGAGGAAAAATGGAACAAAGAATAAAAATCGTCAAAATAAAAGCAAATAAGTCAGAACAAAAGTCCCAAAATCCGTTGAGATGCGGAAGATCCGGAAATCCAGGAACAGTAGACCATGAAACTGCAGAGGCAGACGAAGTAGCATGAAGTCTGCCATTGGAGACGAAGGATTAGGAGGAAGTTTGGTTTGTGGATGACGTTGCTAGAAAAAAAGGGAGGGAAAAAATATTAAACAAGAGGTGGGATAATACTCGCCTCTGTGTTTTTAATAAAATGAAGACTTTCCGTCATAGACTAGGAAAATCTACATTTTATGTCAAGACCGGAGGCTCCTATTATGCGAGTTTAAAGCATATTAATTGCATTCAATGAGACATTATCACCTGGTTGCAATAAAAAACTTTAAATACATTATCATTAGACCAGTCTGCAGATTTAAGAATATCCTCTAGACGGGAGCCAGCCCAAAAGGCTTCGGAAGCCATAGCTCCTCTGGAAGAATGAGCACCAAACATTGAAGTGTCAATACCCGCCAGGGACATAATCCACTTGACCCAACGAGCCAGAGTGGCGGCAGAAACGGGATTATAGGGTTTCCAAAAAGAAATAAGGAGTTGGGAAACAGAGGGTGTTCTCAAATCTGCAGTCTTTTGTTCATAAACTTTCAAACATTGTCCAACACACAACTTTGGATGCTGTGGAAAATAAGGATAGAAAACTGAAGTTAAATTAGTCTTGGTTCGACGTACTACAGTAAATAACACTCCCGATGGAGTGACTTGGCGGTTGGAAATGTCTAAAGCTTTGACATCAGATGATGTTTAATAGAAATCAGACATAACAACATTGTTAGCTTAGCAGATACCATTTTCAAAGAAAGCATTAAATTATCAGGCAATGACAAAAGGAATTTTAAAACAACATTGACATCCCACAATTGACTGTATTTGGGCATAGGAGGCGTAGAAAACTTTACTCCCTTCAAAAGTCGACAGACTAGAGGGTGTTCACCCACTGGTTTTCCATTGACATAGGCATGATTGGAGGATATAGCTGATCTATAAAGGTTAATGGTGCGAAAGGCTTTGCCTTTGCTGGCTTCTGCAGCAAGGAAATTGACTATAAAGATCACATCTGCTGAAAAGGAATCGATGTGTTTTCCCAAACACCAGCTGTGCCATAAAGACCAGGCTGATTTGTAAGCCTTTGTGGTGCCTTGGGCCCAGGACTGTGAAATGTATTGTGAAGGTTCTGACAAAATGATAGGGAGAGATTGGGAAGTCCTGAGATTTTCCATGCCGATAGGGTCAGGAGATTGTCCAAAATGAGGGAGTGGGGACGGTGAAGAGGGTCCAACAACAGATTTGGGAAAGAAGAAAGGAGAAAAGGGAAGTCCACAGAAAGTTCCAAGAGGGTAGGGAACCAGACTTGGGATTGCCAAAAAGGGGCTATAAGAAACAAGGTGGCTTGTTGACGCCTGAGCTGTGCTAGCAGCCTGCTGATCATGATAAAAGGAGGGAAAGCGTAATTGACGGAGAGAGACCAATCTTGTAAAAAGGCATCTGATGCCAAGGCTAACGGTTCCGGGCTCCAACTGTAAAATTGAGGGAGCTGAGTGTTTAGGTGGGATGCAAACAGATCTATAATAAAAGGACCCCATTTGTTCTGAATTTTTTGAAAAACTGAACAATGAAGCTTCCAATTGCTGGAGTCTCGAAGATGACGGGAATGCCAATCTGCTACTGAGTTGAGAGAACTTGGAAGGTACTCTGCATGAACCGAAAGATGGTTTGAAAGGCAAAATTCCCAGAAGCTCTTGGCAAGCTCTGCTAAGGGTTTGGATTTTGTGCCACTGAGGAGATTTATATAGCGGACCGCTGAAATATTGTCCATCCTGAGAAGGATAGCGCAATGGACCTTGTTTTTTGCTAGGCTTCTGATTGCAAAGGAATCGGCAAGTATCTCTAAACAATTATTATGCAATTTGGACTCCCCTGTAGACCAAGAACCTCCAGTCGAGACTGGACCACAACGGGCCCCCCAGCATAAGCGGCTTGCATCTGATTCTAACACAAGATCTGGGGCGGATGCAAAGATACTTCTTCCGTTCTAAGCGTCTAAATGGTCTATCATTGAAGATCTGTATGTGAGTCGAGCTCTAGAGGGATAATATCTGAATAAGACAGGCCTTACCTCAAGTGTTGGATCTTCAGTCTTTGAAGAGCACAATAGTGTAGGGGACCAGGGAATATTGCTTGAATGGAAGAAGAGAGGAGGCCCACTATTCGAGCCAGAGATCTGAAGGAGATGAGTGAGCTGCATAATATTTGAAGGATTTCGGATTTTATGGATTTGATTTTTGAAGCTGGGAGAAGGAGGGTAGACGAAAGAGAATCTATTTGGAAACCTAAAAATTCTATGAGTTGAGTCGGAATGAGAATGGATTTTTCTTTGTTGACGATAAAACCTAAGTCAGCTAGAAGAGAACAGGTCAGAGCTAAGTGCGTAAGAAGAGACTGGGAAGACAGGCTCAATATGAGAATGTCGTCTAGATAAATTATGAATCTTACCCCCTGAGCCCTCAGAAAGGCTACAACCGGTTTCATGAGCTTGGTGAAGCACCAAGGCGCTGACGATAGACCAAAGGGTAGAGAGGTAAAATGAAAGAGTTGGTCTAGCCACTGAAATTGGAGATATTTTCTGATGTCGGGATGAATTGGAACCATGAGATATGCATCTTGGAGGTCTAGACACACCATCCAATCTTTTTGAAGAAGCGTATCTTTGAGGTGAAGGATGGTCTCCATTTTGAAATGACGATAGACAACAAACCGATTGAAATGTTTGAGATTGATTACTGGCCCCATCTTTTTGTTTTTCTTTTGCACTAAGAAAATGGGGCTGGTAAATCCTGGCGGATGTGGATGGGTAAGAGAAATGGCTTGTTTTTGAATCAGAGACTCACTAGGGGACGGTGAGAGTGTCCAGAGAAACCTAATGCCTGATAACAGAAAAAATACAGGCAGTGGGTGACCATCAATGGGCAGAGGGTAGAGGCTTTCAGAGATACTGGAGCCAGTGTGACCACGGTCCGGTGTCACCTGGTGTCTGAGGAACAAATAGTCCCAGGTGTATTTCACCAAGTAGTTGCAGTGGACAGCTCAGAGCGCCAATGTAAGGTGGTGCAGGTTCCCTATGAGTGGTGATGGGTCTCAGCTTCCTTGAGGGTAGCTGTGTGTCCCACCATGCCAGTTGACTGTCTGCTGGGCAACGACCTGGAGCCTTCCACCTGGAAGGAGGTAGAGCTCAGGTTGCACTTGGGGGAAGTTGGGGTTGCCAGAGTGGGCATGCGTGACCACTCGGTCCATGGCAGCCAATCAGAGTGATCAGACAGACCTGGAGCCTGAAACAGTGGCCCAGGTGACTGCCATGAAAAAAGGGCAAAGGGCATGGCATCGGAAACCCGCCCCAGAAGTTCCCACGGTCCGGGAGGAGGCTGACCTCGAAGGTGAAGCCCGGCACCTACAGGGGAACAAGTGGCTGAACTGGGAAACCTACCTGAGCTGACCCATTGGCAGCAAGACGGGGGTCCCACCAGGGAGGAGTTCTGCGCAGAGCAGAAGGTGTGCCCTACTCTCATGGGTCTTAGGCAGCAGGCCGAAGACCAGGCAGCTGGTGCTGAGCCCAAGGATCATCTGATATACTGGGAGAATGATCTCCTGTACAGCGAGCCTAAGGTTGCTGAACCTGGGGCAGCCCGTGTGCTGGTGGTACCCCAGGGTTTCAGAGCCTTCCTACTGGGTTTGGCTCATGATGTGCCTCTGGCAGGACATTTGGGGCAAGGCAAGACCTTTGACAGGCTTGTCACCCACTTTCATTGGCCCCAGATGAGAAAATATTCTGCAGATCCTGTCAGACTTGCCAAGCAAGTGGCAAAAGTGGAGGGAAATGTAAGGCCCCCCACAAACCCTTTCCTGTTTTGAGCACCCCTTTTGAGTGGGTGGGCATTTACATAGTGGGGCCTCTGGACCCCAAGACAGCCCTAGGCAACAGGTTCATCCTGGTCTTGGTGGACCATGCCACCCGGAAGCTATCACTCTGAGGACAGTGACAGCGCCCATTGTGGCCAGGGCACTGATGGGGATCTTTACCCAAGTGGGTTTCCCCAAGGAGGTGGCATCTGACCGGGGTACCAACTTTATGTCCATGTACATAAAAGCCATGTGGAAGGAATGTGGAGTGAACTACAAATTCACCACCCCTTACCACCCCCAAAGTAATGGGTTGGTTGAGAGATTCAACCGAACCCTGAAAGGCATGATTGGGGGTCTGTCAGACTCCATGAGGCGTAAGTGGGATGTCCTATTACCATGCCTTCTCTTTGCCTACCGGGAAGTACCACAGAAAGGGGTTGGCTTTAGCCCCTTTGAACTGTTGTATGGGCGCCCGGTCAGAGGACCTCTGAGTCTGGTGAAAGAGGGCTGGGAGCAAGCTCCTAGGAAGCCACCCCAGGATGTATTTAGTTACATGCTGGCCTTCCGAAACCAGACCGACCGCTTCAGGAAGCTAGCACAAGAGAACCTTGAGGCAAGCCAGGAGGACATGAAACGCTGGTATGACCAGAATATCACTCTGGTTGAGTTTCAGCCTGGCCAAAAAGTGTGGGTCATGGCCCCCGTAGAGCCTTGTGCTCTACAAGACAGGTGGTCAGGGCCATTTGAGGTGAAGAAGCGCAAGAGTGACGTCACCTACTTGGTGGACTTGCAGACTCCTAAGAACCCCTTGAGGGTTCTACATGTGAACCGCCTCAAACCTCACTTTGAGAGGTCTGAGTTTAGCATGCTTCTGGCTGCAGATGATGGGACAGAAGAAGAGGGTGAACCTCTCCCTGACCTCCTGTCTAGCAAGGAGCAGGATGGGTCAGTAGAAGGCGTGGTCCTCTCCCCTTCTCTGACTCCAGAACAGCAGAGTGAGTGTTGCCACTTACTGGAACAGTTTGCCACTCTGTTCTCACTTACTCCAGGGGTCACCCATCTATGCATGCATGATGTGGACACTGGGGACAGCCTACCTGTGAAAAACAAGGTTTACAGGTTGGCTGACAGAGTGAAAGCCAGCAGCAAGGAGGAGGTTTCCAAGATGATGGCACTAGGGGTGATTGAGCGCTCCAGCAGCCCTTGGTACAGTCCAGTGGCTCTGGTACCCAAGACTGCTGCACCTGGTGCCACACCAGAACTTTGGTTCTGTGTGGACTACTGGGGGTTCAATACCGTCACCAAAACAGGCGCCCACCCCATCCCCAGAGCTGATGAGCTCATAGATCGGTTTGGGGCCAGCCAAGTTCCTTAACATGTTTGCTTTAATGTCTGGGTACTGGCAGATTGCCTTAACTGAAGGGGCCAAGGAGAGGTCAGGGTTCTCAACACCAGAGGGGCACTTCCAGTTCTGTGTCATGCCCTTCAGGTTGAAGAATGGCCCTGCCACCTTCCAGAGGTTCGTCAATCAGGTCCTGGCTGGGATGAAAACTTCAGTGCCGCTTTCCTAGATGACATTGCTGTTTTCAGCTCCAATTGGGAGGGCCACCTGCACCACCTCTGGGAAGTGCTGAGGGCGCTGCAAGCCGCAGGCCTCCCTATCAAAGAGAGTAAGTGCCAGATAGGGCAGGGGTTGGTGGTGTACTTTGATCCGCAACGCGTGGACCTCAAGGGCCCGACGACTCCTGCACTGACTCCGGAACCAACACCGCGACGTCAGCAACGCCGCTCTCCGGAGCTCACTGCGATAATCACAACGCCCTGAAAATCCAAGGTACTGTTTGTGGGTCTTCCCAAAACTGTAGGTGGCCCACAACGCCATGGCCGGCCTGAACTGTTGGTTTAGTTGATTATGACGCCGTGATAGCCCCAGGTGGTGCTATCGACTTCAAGGAACTGTATTTTTGAGTAACTCTTGCAGAATTCATATTTTTATTGCTGTATGTTGGATTTTTATCGTATTTGGCCTTTTTTTTATATAGATAAATATTTGCTATTTTTGTAAAACTGGTGTGGTGTCCGTTTGCAGTGTTTTCACTGTATTACTGTGTGTTATGTGCAAATGCTTTACACATTGAGTCTGAGATAAGCCTGACTGCTTGTGCCAAGCTACCAAGGGGGTGAGCAGGGGTTATCTGAGCGGATATCTCCCTTATCCTGACTAGAGTGAGGGTCCCTACTTGGACAGAGTGCAAACCAACTGTCAACTAGAGACCCCATTTTTAACAAGTTAGACATACAAAAAGTGCATTAGTGCTGGAAAGTGCCATATCATGCCATTAAATACAAAATCCGAAGAAGATATACCTAATGTGCTAATTGTGCTGAAAAACCAAGCCATATAAAAGAGCCACCAGTCTGCATTATTTAACTCTTAGTAGGAAATAAAACACATTAACTCAAACATCAATCGGAAACCTATTCTGGTGGTATAAGTTAAAGCTGATTAAGACATTTAAGTGAAAATAGTGTTAAAAAGCTCGAAGCATCCTTCACGGCTATCTGGTCATGCAAGAGCAGCAGAAAGTCACAAGTTTAGGATAACTTCGATGAAGCGGGGGTTGGATCTGGGGAACAGGTTAATCCCACTGAAAAGTTAGCTTCCCAGTCCAGTGCAATGTGTCCCGTTTGTGTGGAGGGGGCCACAAGGAGCTGGGAAGTGTCACAGATGGTCCTCAATATAGCGTGAAGAGCAGGCCTGGCATCACTGATTATCGTCACTGTAGTGTGAAGATCCTTTTGATGTTGTGAGTGGGAGGGTCGTAGCTTCGTGATGGCACTTCCCACGAGCAGTTGATGCTGTAGCATGAAGTGTTGAGTGGAGCTGATGGAACTTCATGCTGGCGGGCTGTGTGAGTGATAAGGTTTTAGCACCCACATGCCAGTTTGTGGTCGCTAAGTTCAGAAAAACTTCAATTCAGCCTCTCTGAGGCCACACCAAGGGTCCAAGACCTGAGGTGCACCAGTTGGGGATCAGGGGCTTGCTCCAGCTGGATCTAGGTGCTGATGCAGGTGGTTGGGAGCCAGTTATGTCTCTGTGTTTCTGAACAGGAGGCCATCAGACTAACCTTTGGAGTCACTCTGAGAATCAGGTGCAGGTCCAATCCCTCTGACTCAGACAGGAGGGCAGCAGGGCAGCAGTCCAGCAAGGCAGTAGTGCAGGGGGCAGAAGTCCAGCAGAGCGGCCGTCCTTTCAGCAGCCCTTCTGTGTGGCAGAGTCTCCACAGGTCCAGAAGTATACCGAAGAGTGGATCTGAAGGTCCTATTTTAATACCTGGTGCCACTTTTGAAGATGGGAGAAGTTTCTATAAGTTTATTTTTGAAGTGCTTGGAATTTCCTGTTTATTCAGTATGCAAGTTAGATTGTGGCCAGCTCTGCCCCCTATCCTGACAGTAGATGGCCCATTCAGGCACACCTAATCCCCCTCAGTTATACCCAGCCATGTGACGTAAAGACATGCTACAGGAACTAAAAGGCTAAGGGCAGGAAAATGCCCACTCTTTAAAAGTTGCATTTTCAAAATAATAACGAGAAATATTTCATTACACTTTCATAGTTACTAACATGAAATGCTTATCTGTCTTCAGTCAAAAGTTAGTGCTTATTAAATGTAATAAGGTAACCCAATGTTATCCTATGGTACAAATGAGCCTCAGAGTAGAGAAAAACAAATTTAGGAGCTTTTCACTACCAGGACATGTAAATCTTAAAAGTACATGTTCAATCATTTAATTACAATTAATTACAATGTACGCTGCTCTATGGGCTACATGCAACTTACCTTAGGGGTAATGTATATGCAAAAAAGGCTTGATAACAGAAGTATATTGCCAAGTCGAACTGGCAGTTTAAAACTGAATTCAGGCTGCAATGGTACAAATTTTGAGGTGCTACTTACCTAGGGGGTGAGGCTGAGGGGGCCACAATGAGTTCTGCAGGCCAACTTGTAGCATTTAACTTACAGGCCCCAGATATCTACTACACTACACATACCACAAGGGACTTATAAGTAAATAAAATATGCCATTCAACTGTAAGGCATTTAAACCATCTTAAGGGGAGTGAGCACAAGCACTTGACCATTGGTCAGCAGTGGTGAAGAGCAGAGTTCTAAGGCCATCAAAAATGAATTTCGGCACAAAATGGAGGTAAGTAGGCAAAATGTTTGGGGAAGCCTACCTTGAGGCTGGTAGGTCTAACAGCTGGCATCAGCGTGTACTCCTCCTGAGCTAAACATTGCAAAGGCATGTACCTGCCATTGAGCGACCAAGTTTTAAATGTACTGGTAGAGGGACATGGAGTCGCCTGGCACAGTACTCAGTGCATGTTAAGTGACTATGGCCTAATTTATAATTTGGTGGATGGCCCATACTCTACTAGGTTACTGAGTAAATTACTCGATCACATCGATAGATGTAATGCCCACCAAGTTATGAAATGTCTACTGCCCAGCAGGCATTTCAAGCATTGACATGAACCACTGTCATGGCAGTTTCTGCCAATGCATTGTAACTTTGCCAGATGGCTCTGTCAAACATGACGGATCTACACGTCAAAGTGGGATTTTCTTTTGCAAATAAAAAATCCCTTACTGCCAGGTTTTTTCTGGTGGTGATGGGCATTGGAAAATGTTTATATGCACACCCATTTATATTACACACCCTATGTCTAGCCAAACCTCAGACAGCCCTTAATCTGTGTATACCCGTTAACAGGAATAGTTTCAGCAGTTCTCATACTATGGTCCTTGCAAATTTTAATTGGGCTGGAGGACCATAGTCTTGGTGGGGAGGAAACTCCGTCACTGTTGTGACAGAGCTCTCTCTCCTCCAAGTTATAAATCAGGCCCTATCTCTGTTGCTAAGTATATTACATATATTGTGACTTATCAAAATCACACAGAGAAAGCAAATGGAGGCATTTAGCTATGACTGAATAATAGGTGGATGTGTGGCTTAAGTTGTTTATTTATTGTGTATTAGCTTTCTACCATGGCTGTGCACAATAAGACCAGAAACCTTTAACCCCTGTGGAAGTAGGGCATATATGGCAATCACACTTGTGATAAACTCTCTAATGCTTATCTACTAGTGTTGCATCTATCATAGATCGTACAACTTGACATGCAATTTATTTGTTGCTTCACGTCTAATTCATCATGCCTTGACTGAATGGTTGTTCTCTTTATTTATTCAACAGCAGGCAAAAAGAACATGTTAAAAAAAGGGAAAAGTCAGCAGTCAACACAACAACATCGAAAACCTTGGCTGCAGGTTGGACAGACACCACTACAGCAATGGGGGAAAGGAGGAAGCAGAGAACATAGAGAAAGAGCCAGTGCCACCCAGGAACCCCAGAAGATCACCAGGCCATTGTCTCACAGACACAAGTACACTGGAGAAGTAATAAACCTTTTTTTTTTTCATTTGTCATTTCTCACTGTTCCAAGTTGTCTGTCAAGACCTTATATAGGTCAAGTGAAAAGGATATATTTAAGCTAAGAAGAACCAATGCTTCATTCTGCTATCACCTATCATTTTGCTTCTCCCTAGCACTTCCCACTCCATAAAATATGAGCTGCACTTGTTCCTGGCATCCTCGAGCCCTCACGTATACTCTTCACCATGGCCCAACCCATTCTTTTCCAAGAGAAAGTCCTTCAAGTCTAGGTCAGACCTGTGTCACCAGCAAGAAGGCTATTTGCAAGACAAAAAAAGGTCCTGGCAACACTTACATAAGAGGTGGTCAAGATGCTTGATACCATAAAAAGATCTCAGGTTGCTCAGCACTGGGAACTGACCTACCTCCTTTCATCCTAGACTGCCTCCATATCCACTCCCAGCTGCCTTCATTCCTAAACTGTTATCTTTGTAGCCAACCACTACCACTGTCGCTCCTCCAATGTGCTTCTTTCCCTGTGTTCTTGCATGAGCATGTTCCATAGAATATAGGCGGTCATTCCAACCTTGGCGGTAAAAGCCGCTTTCCGCTGTCAGAAGACCGCCAACATACCGCCGCGGTAAACCGCCATGGTCATTCTGACCCACAACAGGCAAACCGCCAAAATACAGACATCCACAAAAGTCCGCCACACCAAAGGGCAGCGAGAAACTGGCGATGACCAAACCTCCACCGTCACGCCAACAGAAATACGCCCACACTATCACGACACACGAATCCACGCGGCGGTCTTTCAACCGCGGTATTCCATTGGCGGTACACACCGCCGCGCTCAATATACACACACACTTACAAAACACAGCCACATTGGACAATTACAAATACACACACCTGATACACATACACACACCACTCCCACACACCCAACACAATATAAAACACACACCCACAAATCCCCACTGCTACAGAATCGGGACCATGCACTGAGAAAAAGAGAACTGAGCACCCAGACGCGCATTTTACTTCCACCCAGCAATATTTCCACGCACCTCACACAACACACCAATACACATCACCACACAATCCACCCCACACACCATCCACACCACCCCATGGCACCGCAAAGACACCCCAGGTTCTCCGAGGATGAACTCAGGGTTATGGTGGAGGAAATTGTACGGGTAGAGCCACAGCTCTTCGGGACACAGGTGCAGCACACCACCATTGCCAGGAAGATGGAGCTATGGAGCAGAATAGTCGATAGGGTCAACGCTGTGGGACAGCACCCAAGAAATAGGGACGACATCAGGAAGCGGTGGAACGACCTACGGGGGAAGGTGCATTCAATGGTATCCAGGCACAACATCGCGGTGCAGCGGACTGGCGGCGGACCCCCACCTCCTCCCCCAGAATTTACAACATGGGAGGAGCAAGTCTTGGCGATCCTGCATCCTGAGGGCCTCGCAGGAGTAGGAGGAGGAATGGACTCTGGTAAGTCAAATCATCACTACTTCATCCCCCCCACCCCACCAGCATACCAACTCATACCCCCACCCTCACCCTCACCCCCATCACATCCTGCTCCTTGCAAATGTCTCACCATCACAGCCCACCCATCCCAATACCAATCCCTGCATGCGATCACAAAGCATGGACACCCATCACCAAAGCATGCCCACTGCACATACCCATCCCCCACCAAATCACCGTCACAAAAGCCCCCACACGGGAAAGCCAGCACTGGGGTACAAGGGCACCCACCCATTACACGCTATGGCACACACAAATGCAATAACCATACTTTTATACCCCTTCAGGACCCGAACGCCACATCACCGCGCAGGAGGGTCCACAAATGTCCACTCCACCCCCAGAAGAGGCCCACAGTGAGGACAGCACCTCTGTCGACCTGGATCTAGATGACCAGCCCGGCCCATCGGGGACCTCGGGACAGTCGGTTCCCCTCACACAGCCCATAGCAGACCTTCCCCCCTCTGGGAACACCAGCACAGAACCCTCCCAGCGGGCCCATCCCTCTGTCCCCAGGACACGTCAATCAGCGGTGTGTCCACCACTACAGAGCACCCAGGTTAACCCACCACCCCAACAACAACAGGGACCTGGGAGCAGTGGTAGTGGGCACACGGTCCAGGGGACAGAGGCCCAGGGAAACAGCAGAACTGGGAGGGCTGCTGTGCGACAGGGGGGGGACAGGCCCAGGGAACCCACTCTCCATGAGGCGCTCTCCTCCATCATGGGAGCCTACCACCACTCCCAGGAGACTATGGCGACGGTCCTGGCCAGGTTTCAGGAGATCCAGCTTCTGCAGGAGGAACAGTATTTGGGGTTCAGGGAGGAACTACGAAACATCAGTTCCGCCCTGGCCACCATTGTAGGGGCTCTGAATCAGGAAGTCACCACATTGCGGGACACTGTGGCAGGACAAAGGGCCCCTGACACTAGCATGGACCAAGAACTGCCTACCACCTCTGCCGGCGCTAGTGGACAGGAGGCCCCGCCACAGGACCAACAGGCCACCAGCACCCCACCCCCTGCAGAAGGAGAACCACCCCCCAAGCGGGCCCTGAGATCCAGGAAGAAGACAGAGTAAGATGCCAAGGCCCCCGCCAGGAAAGGATACCTCCCTGATTGTCATCCCACTGTCCCACATTGACACCCTGTCCATTCTTATACTGCCCATGCTCCACTTTCCACAGGCATTTGGACAATGCACCTGTGATACTAATAGTCTGGACTGTGCCATGGACAATCCTCCACCATCACCCCTCACCGATTTGCAATCACCTAACAATATAGAGCACTGAAATAAACACAGTTATTGCACAAAACAATCAGGAGTCTGGCTGTGATTTTGTACTAATGTATTAGACATTACCGTCCCAAAATGCATATTTACATTGTGATGCCAACATACCACTGTCACACAGCTGTAGTCCATGGGGAAACAAAGCAGATGTCACGCAGTATGGCCCACATCTCTGAAATTGGAAGGGAAAGTCACAACTCAGTTACCATACACTGGGGGAAAAGGTCAGACAGTAGAGAGGTAGTAGGGGTTAAGTATATGTAATATGCCAGGTTGGAATCTTACCTGTGTGTCATTGAAAATACTGCTGTATTACTGTGTTCCTGTTGTCTATGTCGTCCTCTTCAGCTTCCTCGTATTCACTCTCCACAGGCTCCACAGCTGCTGCAACACCACCATCTGGCCATCCTCCTGCAGAAAAGGCACCTGGCGTCGCAAAGCCAGGTTGTGAAGCATACAGCAGGCCACGATGATCTGGCACACCTTCTTTGGTGAGTACAATAGGGATCCACCTGTCATATGGAGGCACCTGAACCTGGCCTTCAGGAGCCCGAAGGTCCGCTCAATCACCCTCCTAGTTCTCCCATGGGCCTCATTGTACCGTTCCTCTGCCCTTGTCCTGGGATTCCTCACTGGGGTCAGTAGCCATGACAGGTTGGGGTAACCAGAGTCACCTAATAGCCACACCCGGTGCCTCTGGAGTTGACCCATCACGTAAGGGATGCTGCTATTCCGCATGATGTACACGTCATGCACTGAGCCAGGGAACTTGGCATTAACATGGGAGATGTACTGGTCTGCCAAACACACCATCTGTACATTCATCGAATGATAACTCTTTCTGTTTCTCTACACTTGTTCACTCCTGTGGGGGGGTACTAAAGCCACATGGGTCCCATCAATGGCACCTATGATGTTGGGGATATGTCCAAGGGCATAGAAATCACCTTTCACTGTAGGCAAATCCCCCACCTCAGGGAAAACAATGTAGCTCCGCATGTGTTTCAGAAGGGCAGACAACACTCTGGACAACACCTTGGAAAACATAGGCTGAGACATCCCTGATGATATGGCCACTGTTGTTTGAAATGACCCACTTGCAAAGAAATGGAGTACTGACAGCACCTGCACTAGAGGGTTCTATCCCTGTGGGTTGGCAGATGGGTGACATCAGGTCTGGCTCCAGCTGGGCACACAGTTCATGAATAGTGGCTCGGTCAAGCCTGTATGTCAGTATGACATATCTTTCCTCCATTGTCGACAGGTGTACCAGCGGTCTGTACACGGGAAGATTCCTCCATCTCCTCGCATGTCCCAGCGGACGGTGCCTATGAAGGACAACAGCGAGCACAGAGTAAATCAACCCACAGGTACGTAACCACAGCTTGCACATAACACGATTCCCAATGCATTGAATGGTTTGTATGAGTGTTGATGCAAGGCCTAGGTATGTGTGACGCAGTTAAAAGTAAGCCATGTGGGCCCTTGAAATGGCGGCTGCCTGACCTGTGAAGTGTGACAATGGGATGTGAGGTAAATGCGCTGGCGTGGCACACCGTGGCGGTAGGCGGTCGAAGACCGCGGCGCAAAACAGCATTGGTTAACATTGAACCCTATGGGTCTCAGGAGCCAATGACGATGTGCGCCGGCGGTCGAGGTACGCACCACTGCGGTACGCACCGCCGCGGGCGTGACCGCCATTTTCTATCTGCTTAATCACTCGATACCTGATCTTCGACAGGAGAGGACCTACACTGCAAGTGCTGCTGTGACCTCGGTCTGGAAGAGACAATGGCACATGCGACTGGGGAAAGGGCCCCTGCCTTCACTGCTCAGGAATTGGAGAAACTCGTGGATGGGGTCCTCCCCCAGTATGCGCTACTCTACGGTCCTCCAAACCAACAGGTAAGTACACTGAGACCATGCTTTGGGGGCAATGGCTGTGTTGAGTCCGGTGGATGAAAGATGATGGGGAGGGGAGCGAAAGAGGCATGCATCAAACGACGGATGACAGGATGTGCCACATGGCAAGGGTAGGGATGGGGGGCCACTCACATTGAGGGTGCAGAAGGTGATGACTCTTTTTCTCCCCCTGTACATTTCACATAGGTCAGCGCCCACCAGAAGATTGACATTTGGCGTGCCATCGCCAAGGACGTCCGGGCCCTGGGGGTCCACCAGAGACGGGGCACCCACTGCCGGAAGAGATGGGAGGACATCCGACGCTGGAGCAGGAAGACGGCGGAGGCTCAGCTGGGGATGGCCTCCCAACGTGGGAGGGGTGCCGGTCGGACTTTGACCCCCCTGATGTCCCGGATCCTGGCGGTGGCCTACCCCGATTTGGATGGGTGCGTGAGGACATCACAGCAGACACAAGGGGGTGAGTACACTCTCGTTCTGGTGACTTTGCGCGCAGTGGAGGGGTCTGGGTGGGGGAGGAGGGCTGTGGGTATCCCTAGGCAATAGCGATTTCTGTAGGCTAGGCCCCTCCGTAAGGCATGGCCTTGTGCCCCCACCTCTTTAGGGTGCCAAGTACAGCTATTCATGGCCCTGTGTCATCTATGTGTGCAGATGTCGTCCATAGGCTTGTAGGCCATGTCACACGGATTGAGTAGTGGACCCCAAGTGCGCGGCGTAGTGCAGGGGGCTTCTGTGTCTGTCCTGTCCGCCAACGGTGTCGCCAATGCATGCACTCAACATGTCTTTATTTTCTCCCCCCCCCCTTTTTTGTGGTCTTCCTGTTCATGTGTGCATTAGCATCATCAGGCGGAGGAGAAGTGGCATCGGAGCACAAGGGAGCTGCATCCCACATGGCCCTGGAGGGCCATGCAACGGATTCAGAATACACCAGTGGGACGGAGGGGGAGGGGAGCTCCACAGCGGGGACTCGGGCAGACATAAGTGACACAGACTCGTCCTCTGAAGGGAGCTCCCTTGTGGTGGCGGCAACACCCGTGCCCCCCGCAACAACAGGTACAGCCGCCACCCAGCGCACCAGCACCGCCAGCCCCTCAGCGTTTGCCCCGTGCCCGCTCACCCAGGAAGGTGGGCATCTCCTTCGCCCCAGGCACCTCAGGCCCTGCCCCAGTCACCCCTGCTGCCCTCAGTGAGGAGATCATTGACCTCCTGAGGACGCTCACTGTTGGGCAGTCTACCATTTTGAATGCCATCCAGGGTGTCAAAAGAGAGGTGCACCAGAGTAATGCATACCTGGGGGGCATTCATTCTGGTCAGGCTGCCCTTCAGCGATCGTTCAACACTCTGGCCTCAGCACTGATGGCAGCAATTGTCCCTGTCTCTAGCCTCCCCCCTCCAACTTCCTCCACCCATACCCTATCACCTGTACCTCTGCCTATCCCAGACACACCATCAGACCAGCCTGCACACACCTCAACACCCAAGGGAAGCTCATCCAGACAAAAGCACCACACATCACACAAGCATTCACACAAGCAACATCCACATACAGACATACCAACACCCACTGCCTCCACTGTGTCCCCCTCATCCTCGTCTCCCTCCTCCCTCCCTGTCACGTCTCCACTCACACCTGCATGCACAACATCTTCAGCCACTACGTCCATCACCAGCACACACACCAGAACCCCCAGCACACGTGCAGTCACCACCCCCACTACCATTTACATGTCCCCTGTGTCCTCTCCCAGTGTGTCTGTCACCCCCTCTTCCAAGATACACAAACACAGGAAGCCACCCACTCAACAGCCATCCACCTCACAACAGCCTCCAGCCCAAGCACCTGCACACAAAGACACCAGACTTAAGACTCCTACAACCACAACCTCTTCCTCCACTCCCATACCCACTACACCTACCCGTCCCACTACTCCTAAGAAGTTTTTCCTGTCCAAACTCAACCTCTTTCCTACAACACCCCCACCCCGTCCATCTCATAGGACTCCAGTCAGCACCTCTGCCACCACAAAACCGGGCCCTGTGATGACAGTCTGCCATGGACTGTGGAGTCCTCCACCCTCAAGGGCAGCCAGTTCAGTACGGAGCCAAGGCACGGGCAGCCCACCCCCGGAGAAACACCCGAAGATAGTCAGCGGCCGGCGCGAGAGGGTGAAAACACCAGGCACTAAAATCCCTTCCATGGCTCCGGCACGAAGTGTGGAGACAGGTGGCACACCGCCCAAGGTGGGGAAGGGCAGCACACCCGAGGAGAGCGGCATCAGCCCAGCTGGCCAGGAGGGCCCCGCCAGCCCCATCCCACGTGGGCAGGAGGACACCAACAGGCCCGGTACTGCAGACCAAGAAGGCCCCGCCAGCCACCCGACAGATGGGCAGGAAGGCCCCGCCAGCCACAGGACAGGTGGCAAATGACCTGCACGCCATGGCCTGATCCGCTGAACTGGGCCCTTCATCTCAAGCACCGCTGAACTGGGCACCGCCGTCTCAAGCACCGCTGAACTGGGCCCTTCATCTCAAGCACCGCTGCACTGGGCACCGCCGTCTCAAGCACCGCTGAACTGGGCACCGCCGTCTCAGGCACCGCTGAACTGGGCCCTTCATCTCAAGCACCGCTGCACTGGGCACCGCCGTCTCAAGCACCGCTGAACTGGGCACCACCGTCTCAAGCACGCTGAACTGGGCACCGCCGTCTCAAGCACCGCTGAACTGGGCACCGCCGTCTCAAGCACCGCTGAACTGGGCCCTTCATCTCAAGCACCGCTGAACTGGGCACCGCCGTCTCAAGCACCGCTGAACTGGGCACCGCCGTCACAAGCACCGCTGAACTGGGCACCGCTGTCTCAAGCACCGCTGAACTGGGCACCGCCGTCTCAAGCACCGCTGAACTGGGCACCGCCGTCTCAAGCACCGCTGAACTGGGCCCTTCATCTCAAGCACCGCTGAACTGGGCACCGCCGTCTCAAGCACCGCTGAACTGGGCACCGCCGTCTCAAGCACCGCTGAACTGGGCACCGCAGTCTCAAGCACCTCTGAACTGGGCACTGCCGTCTCAAGCACCGCTGAACTGGGCCCTTCATCTCAAGCACCGCTGAACTGGGCACCGCCGTCTCAAGCACCGCTGAACTCGGCACCGCCGTCTCAAGCACCGCTGAACTCGGCACCGCCGTCTCAAGCACCGCTGGCCCATTAGCGGCAGAGGCAGGCCCGCATCTGTGTCGGGCAGGGCTGCACGAGCACTCTGGGCACCAGTCCCCCTCCAGAACCAGTGGAGACATGCATCCACTTGAGAGACTGTGGCTTTGCACTCCCCAGGATGGCACAGTGGGCAACCCACCCACTGGAGAGACTTGAGAGACTGTGGCTTTGCAATCCCCAGGATGGCACAGTGGGCAACCCACCCACTGCAGAGACTTGAGAGACTGTGGCTTTGCACTCCCCAGGATGGCACTGTGGGCAACCCACCCACTGGAGAGACTTGAGAGACTGTGGCTTTGCACTCCCCAGGATGGCACAGTGGGCAACCCACCCACTGGAGCGACTTGAGAGACTGTGGCTTTGCACTCCCCAGGATGGCACAGTGGGCAACCCACCCACTGGAGAGACTTAAGAGACTGTGGCTTTGCACTCCCCAGGATTGAACAGTGTCCATGGAGGCCCCTCGTGGATCTGGCATCGTGCACTCATCTGGCTGAGGTGCCCCCCCTTCCCTTACCCCTGAGGTGCCTGTAGTTTTCCTATCTGATGCCCCTGCAGTGTTCTCTCCGTTGGAGTCAGGTATCCTGTGTGGGCTTTGCCCATGTGATTTGGGCCCAGTGGTCCACGGACAATGCCTGCTACAATGCTCGGACTTGTACATATATGTATATAAGTGTTTTTGATGTGTAGATATATATATATATATTATTTCTTCAACAGATGGACTGATAGCCATCTGACGGCTGCACCGATCCCATCACGTATCTCCCAAGTGTCGAAGTCAATTGAGTCCAAAGCGCTCGTATTTAGTTGATAAATTTATTTATTTAGCTTATATAGGTAATTCAGAGTCCCGAATGAGATGTCTGTCAACGCGTTTCGGCAAAACGCCTTCTACTGGACAATTTGGCTAATCAGCCGGCATCATTTACATATAGCTATTACGTCCTACATTTATTTCTATAACACTGTGATGTACTACAAACGCGGCGGCCATTTTGAAGTGTGTAATTATAATTATTATAGATACAACAATTAATAGAGGAATAAACCTACATTGATGCCAATATTTACAGATAACATCAAAGTTAAAATTGGACAGTCATAAGGAATAAATATTGAATAATAAATATATTAGGAAAAAGGACAATTGCTTCCAATAATTCATAATGTTTGATCATATAAAAACACTAATCAAATAACAAGAACAATAATAGTATAAATATAAACGAAGAAACGGTAATATCAATTTTTTCAATTTTACAATGTTTGAATTATCATTCGTTATATATATATATATAATTATTTATAATTAATTAGTATCTTATATTAAAATCATGTTTAGGTAGTGACAATAGTTATGTTTTAATACCATAGTTTTTATCGGATGCCCGTATAATCAAATCTAGTTCCTCACTGTCCTTATCTGTATACTAGGTAATTCCATACACAAACATATAAATATGTTGTATTAAAATGAGGCCTTGGCGTAAAGTGTAATGTGCTGAAAAACTAAACTAATAATAAGTGCAAAAGAAGATATAAAGTGCATAGAAGTGTTACAAAAACTCCAATTAAAAACAGTCAGATCTATTGATCTTTTGGTCCATGTTATAATCTAGATGTGCATATATACCTCTATATATGATATTTAATATTCTTCAGTCGCCAAGTTATAGAAGAATAAAATGGAATCAAACATCATCATCAATGGTACAGTACAAATCTGTATACGAACTAATTCCATCTATGTTTCATCAGTTTGTGATATAAATTCAAACTAGGAAAAGTTATTAAATCATGTCTATTTTACAGATTACATCATGGCACGATCATTTAAGTAGATAAGATCTTATCACCCATCTTCCTAAAAAGGAAATATAGATAACATACTACCAAATTAGCACTACTATTTTTAGGAATTGAAACACAGGGGGAGTCTCCATCTAAAAAGCAATGAACAGTGTGTTTTCATCTAAGATGGACATAGAGCTCAGCATCAAGATTGTGCCCCAATGGGGACTCAGATCCCAATAATAAAATCATCTTGGATTCCATTTGTCTGAGCTCGAGTGTTCTATTGCCACCTCTGGAGTTGTTTTTAATGTGTTTGATGCCATAGAAAGCTAAAGTGCCGTATTCTCCTTTGTGTACTTCCCAAAAATGTTTAGCCAGAGGATAGGTCTTGTCCTGATTTTTAATGGCTCTAAAATGCTGTAAGAACCTAACTTTTAATTTATGAATGGTACTTCCAATGTATTTTTTCTGGCATCCACATTCGATGACATAAATCACAAATTCAGTGTCACATGTAATCCGATCTTTGATCTCGCACTGTCGACCATCAAAAGTTTGGTATTTGTATGTGTTTTTAGCATACTTGCAGGCCTTGCAGTGGCCACATTTCCAAAATCCCAAACTTTTTTGCTCAACCAAGAAGTATTGGTTTTTACTGAAAAATAACTTCTAGTTAGATAGTCTCCCAAAGAACGTGCTTTACGAAATGTTATGGACGGATGGGTTTCTATGTGATCATTAATGATGGGATCGTTCTGTAAAACATGCCAATTTTTTTGGAGTATAGTTCTGAGTGACTCATGTTGTTGATTGTACTGGAGAAATATTCTAGGTGCTGAATGTTGGAAATCATTACTAGTTACTGTGTTATTAAAAAGTAGCTCATCTCTGCTTTTATTCCGTACTCTGTGTAAAGCATCATTTAAGATTTTTGGAGGATAGCCTCTACTTAAAAACCTGTTCACCATAGCCTTAGATTCCAACTCATATTGGTTTTCATCAGAGCATATTCTGCGGGCCCGCAGTAGCTGGCTATATGGAATGCTCCATTTCAGTGAGTGGGGATGTCCACTATTGGCATGTAATATAGAATTACAAGCCGTGGGCTTTCGATATATGGATGTGTTTAAATGATTGTTTTCTACTTGTAGTAGGACATCCAAAAAAGAGATGGTATCTCTATTGTAGATGGCATCTAGATAAATGTTGAATTGATTATTATTTAATACATTTATGTATTCCAACAGCAGTTGTTCTGTGCCATCCCAGATAATAAACAGATCATCGATATATCGCACCCACAATATCACTCTATCCATGTAGATGTTATTGCTTTCTGACCATGCCACCTCCTTCTCCCACCAGCCCATATATAGATTGGCATAGGTGGGAGCAAAGGATGCTCCCATAGCTGTCCCTTGTTTTTGTAAGAAACTTTCATTATCAAAGAGGAACAGGTTATGTGTCAGGCAGAATTGTAGCATCGATAGGAGCATATTGGTATGTTCCAAACATTCAATGGATCGTGTTTGTAAAAAATACCTACATGCCTGTAATCCATATTGATGTTTAATGGATGTATATAGTGATGCTACATCCATGGTGACCAATAAATAGTCTTTATGCCATGGGATGTCATGTATCTTGGCCAGAAAATCATTGGTGTCACGCAAGTATGAAGGTAATTCTGTGACAAAGGTGCATAAAAACAGGTCCAAATATCGTGAGGTATTCTCAAGTAGTGATTGATTCATACTAACTATTGGTCTACCTGGAGGATGGGTTTTGTTCTTATGAATTTTAGGTAGGAAGTAAATACAAGGAATTTTAGGATGATCAATTTTCAAATACATAAACTCATCATAATCCATCAATTGCTTTGTATACCATTCATTTAACATATCATGATATGTCCCTTGGTATTGAGATAGGGGGCTGATCTTCAACTTCTCATAATGCTCTCTATTCATCAATTGCCGATATGCTTCCTTAGTGTAATCAGTTGTGTCCATGACAACAATGTTGCCACCCTTATCTGAGGGCTTGATGATGATAGAAGAGTTCGACCTCAGTGTGTTTAGATCATGCCAATCTTGTTGATTAAAATTAGGTCTCGTCTTTCTCGATATCTTTAAAGTGTTCTTATTGCAAAATTTGTCAATATCGTTGATCACTAGCTCATGAAATATATCTATCATGTTACCACTGGGTAGTGGAGGATTAAATCTACTCAACAATTTTAGATTACTTTTTTCATAGAGGTTAGTTGTAAATCCCATCTGATTAAGCATATCAGTGCTCTTGTTTATATCATCATGTATAGAACATCTAGCTTCATCGCTGTCACGATCCAACTCATTGATGGCTATCAATTCTGAGCTTTCAGAAATGTTGAATCCAGAGAGTCCAGCCCTCTGGTTGATGTTGTCTGTCATTCGATTTATATCTTTATTTGAAAAGTGTTTGATGAGACGTAGTTTACGAACAAATTTGTACAGTTCAATACGGGTATTAACATAATCCCATTGTACATTGGGGCAGAAGCTTAATCCTAAATCAAGCATGTGAAGCTGATTGTCTGTCAAGGTGCTGTGGGAAATATTTACCACCGTGCTCAAGTCATTCAATTTATTGACTGATCCAGGATTAGGTTCTAATTTGATAGTTGATTGCTTCTTCTTCTTGCCCCTCCTCGTCTTCCGCTTCCTCGGCCACGCCTGCGATTTTGCCCAGGAGGTGGCGTGATCATTTGCATAAGGCGCATTTCCCCCTGAAAATCCAGCTTATTGCGCGGTATCTCATCAGCAGAAGACTCTACTTCTGAACTGTCATCTGCAGATGTCTGCTGTACAGCACATTCAGCCCCGATCTGGGACATATCTTTGGTTCTTACAGTGTCATATTTTCGAGCAAATGTGTAGATTCTTCCATGTTCGTAATCTATCTTGTCTCTGTTGAATTTATGTGCTTTACGTGATTTGATTTCATCTTCCTTGTGTTTAATCCGTTCTTCCATTTTTGCTAATTGAATAGAAATTTCTTGTTGGTTAGGCATCTTTTCTAATTCTTTTGTAAGTTGTTCAATTTTAGTGATTTGTTCCTCCATGCGTCTCTTGGCTTGAGTTATTAAGGTTCCCATAAGTTTAGTTGAGCAATCTGTTGTTTGCATTCGCCATTCCTCCAATAAATCAGAGTCCATGTCTCCTAAGGTGGGTAGAATTAGAATACGTAGACCTCTAGGAATTCTACCACTCTCAATGTATTTAGTTAATGAGGTCATTTCCCACCATTTTTTGAGTTCCGAAATGCGTGCTTTTTCTAGTTGATGTATGATGTTTGAGGTAGTTTGTATTTGAACCCCCATGGGTCCACTGCTGGTTTTCGAGTTGTCAAACAACTCGGCTGCTGCTTGTTCCCACAATTTTCTCCGTTCAGCCATTTCACATAGAGTTTAACAATGTCTCGTAGTTTATTTAAATCTCCAATTTGTAACTTTTAACGAAGAAAACAAAAAAACAAAAAAAGTTAAAAGGTAACGGACCAAAATTCTGTAAACCGGGACTCTGTATGAGTATATACCTATCAGTACTGATTACCGTGTAGCTTGTAAATAATGTCAGATTCTAAGTTAGTCTGCTTTTGTAGGACAGGAAAGCCGTATATCAGAAGGCAAAGTAAATTCTTCCCTGCCGTTGATTTTTCATTTGTTATCCGGGCCGTGTGCCAATTGGTGATGTAGACGATAAAACGCTAATATCAGACTTACAAGACTGCTCAGAGGACCGCGTTCATTATCCCACGGGCGTTCTCCAACCCCCCCGGGGAACGATAGCACTCCTACCGTGTCAGTCCGGCTGCGTTTTCGTTCGGTTGTCAGAGGCACGGTGCTGCGTGAGCTGCAATATTCGAATTCCTCCAGTGATACAAACACGCGCACTCAACCGGCGTGCCAGCCGTTTCGCGTACCGGAGACCACGTTTAAATTATTTCTTCAACAGATGGACTGATAGCCATCTGACGGCTGCACCGATCCCATCACGTATCTCCCAAGTGTCGAAGTCAATTGAGTCCAAAGCGCTCGTATTTAGTTGATAAATTTATTTATTTAGCTTATATAGGTAATTCAGAGTCCCGAATGAGATGTCTGTCAACGCGTTTCGGCAAAACGCCTTCTACTGGACAATTTGGCTAATCAGCCGGCATCATTTACATATAGCTATTACGTCCTACATTTATTTCTATAACACTGTGATGTACTACAAACGCGGCGGCCATTTTGAAGTGTGTAATTATAATTATTATAGATACAACAATTAATAGAGGAATAAACCTACATTGATGCCAATATTTACAGATAACATCAAAGTTAAAATTGGACAGTCATAAGGAATCAATATTGAATAATAAATATATTAGGAAAAAGGACAATTGCTTCCAATAATTCATAATGTTTGATCATATAAAAACACTAATCAAATAACAAGAACAATAATAGTATAAATATAAACGAAGAAACGGTAATATCAATTTTTTCAATTTTACAATGTTTGAATTATCATTCGTTATATATATATATATATAATTATTTATAATTAATTAGTATCTTATATTAATTAGTATCTTATATTAAAATCATGTTTAGGTAGTGACAATAGTTATGTTTTAATACCATAGTTTTTATCGGATGCCCGTATAATCAAATC
Organism: Pleurodeles waltl; assembly: GCF_031143425.1. Classification (NCBI taxonomy): domain Eukaryota; kingdom Metazoa; phylum Chordata; class Amphibia; order Caudata; family Salamandridae; genus Pleurodeles; species Pleurodeles waltl. The sequence goes on along the minus strand of NC_090446.1, from coordinate 1,316,656,951 downwards.
TAGTTCCTCACTGTCCTTATCTGTATACTAGTATATAATTCTGCCAGTAATACAATATATTCCAATGTTTAGAATCATTTCCTTTTGTCTTTGCATTCTTCCAGGAGGTTTGGGGGGGTAACTGTGATGTATTACTGTGCATTGATGTGTGTGTTGTAGTGGGTGAGGGTGGGGGTGGGTGTGTCGCGTATGTGTGTCCCCGTAATATTTTCTCCTCCCCCCTCCCCTGTGTCGTAGGTGCAGTACTCACCGTTGTCTTCTGCGCCGGCGTTCGTGCTCCTGGTAGAGGAGCAGGAAGACAATCGCTGGGAGGATGTGGAGATCGGGTTCCATGCTGTCCAGATTCCTCGTGGGGTGTATGGAGGTGAGCGTTTTCCCTTTGAAATGGCTGTTTCCGCCATGTTTTTATCGGCGGGGCTACCGCCCCGGAAAAGGTGGCGGATTGGTGTGTTGTGATAGGGTGGGCGATACATTGACTCCCGCCTGTCTGTTGGCGGTGACCGCCGCGCTGTTTTTTTGTGCCGCCGTGGCGGGCGGTGTGGTAATGTGGCGGTCTCTGTTGGCGGTTTCCGCCAGGGTCGGAATTCCATTTTTTTACCCACCAGCCTGTTTGCGGTTTGGCCGCTGGTTTAACACCGACCGCCAAGGTTGGAATGACCCCCATAGTGTCCTTTGCATCGGGTGCCACTGACAAGGACCAAAATAACTGGGAACTGTAACCCTTAAGCCAGGATAGCATAAAGTAAGTATTGGCATGCTGACATACATTTAAATGTTGATCCAACTGTTGGAAGTTTTTCAGAAGGCATAGAACATGGAGAAACTGCTGTCCTTAATGAAGGAAGTAGTTATAGCGATGGTTTCAGAACTAGAGTGTGAACCATAAAAGTGGAGATCCTGTAGGCTACTGCAAGAAAATGGGTTGTTAGTTGAGGGGAGTGACTACCCACCTAAAGTAACAGTCACACTCCTTTGTACTGTGAATTCTCAAAGTCGCTAAATTAACCTGAGCTCAACCCCCCTTTAGCAAATGCAAAGAGCATAAAGGCTTAAATAAGGAAAATGTGTAAAGCATTTATGCAGTCTCAAAACACTAATAAAGTCAAATTACAGAATTCCAGCTGTAAGAAGCTTGAAAGGCTATGGAGAACTAATTATGACGGGGATGCTAAAGTGACATATAAGTCTGCCCTTAAAGAATATCATAGACCTATTTGTATGGCTCGCAAAGGTAGACAAAGCCCATAGAGAACTGTTTAAGGTGGTCAGTACCTTTCTCTCCCCTCCAGCAATCAAAAATACTCTACCTCCCTCAATGGAGCTTTGACAAGATCTCTCCAATTTTTTCATGATAAAATTCAAGCTATTCATGATCTTTTCCTCAGCCTCCTCCTACTTCTCTGGGTCGTTCGTCCCCCCTTCATAAGCTCCTTTATTGTCCTGTTTTGCCCCTATTTCCCTTGAAGAATCATCCAAAGACCTTGTTAAATGTAAGTCATGATCCCCACTCGGCCCCTGCCCCCAACCAATCTTAAAAAGGCAATCTCAGTTGTTAATCCCATTGTGAATGACCTACTTAATGAGTCTCTGACACAGGTGGTCATTCCTTTGGGGTGGAAGCAGGCCCTTTTATTTCCCCTACTTAAGAAGCCCTCGGCCGATCCCAAGATTTTGAGCAATTTTACGCACATCTCGCTGCTCCCTACTATGGCAAAACAGTTGGAAAATATGTTAATGGACAGGTCTAATCTTTTTTGGAAGGAAACTACCTACTTCATGACTCCCAATCAGGATTCCATCCAGGCTATAGCACTGAGACTGCTCTTCTTGAAATCTCTCAATTGATTAAAGTTAATCTTGACCGAAACACCTATGCTATGGTGGTGCTTTTGGACCTCTCAGTGGCTTTCGATACTGTCTCTCATACTATTTGCTTGAGAGGCTGAAAATGTTGGGCATTGCTGATTGTATCTAGCTATGGTTTAAATCTTTCATCTGTAATTAAACTCACGCTGTGTTTCTCCTCCCCTTTACCTCTGCTGCTGAGCCTGAGGTTTGCGGGGTTCTGCAGGGTTTGGCTCTCAGGCCTACCCTTTTTAAAATATATATGTTGCCTTTGGCCAGTGTTGTTGAGCCCTTGGGATTGAAACTAGTTTCAAATGCGGATGATACCCAACTTTTTATGGCCTTTCCCAAAAATGACCCCTCCTCATTGAGTTCTTTTAAGTTATGTCTTAAATCTGTTATGGACTGGATGAATAACAGTTTTTCAAAACTGAGCTCATACAAAACAGAGATTCTTTTTTTTTTTTTTTTGGTGGTGGTACTAAATCTCATCCAGATCCCTGCCTCTGGTGGCCATCAGAGATGGGACCTCCTCCTTGTCCCTTCCCGGTAGTAAGGAATCTTGGGTTTCAATTTGATGCTAAATTCGTCTTTGAGTCGCAGATTAAAGCATTGTCCAGCTCCTGTTTTTTTATTTTGAAATTCTTGCGAATTATGCTTTATATTATTCCTGTGAAGCATCAAAAAACTATTGTGCATGCTGTCATTACTTCCAAACTACACTACTCTAACAGTTTGTACCCCGGCCTTCCAAGTTTTAAATGTTCTGATCCAGTGCCTTCAAACTATTCAAAATGCAGTGGCTCGCTTGATCTTTGAAATTCCTCCTTGGGTTTCAATAGCAAGCCATCTTAGACAGCTTAATTGGCTCCCGATCAACAATAGGGTCCAGTTAAAGGTCCTCATTCTTGCCTTTAGAATTTTCAATCAAAAGGGACGCCTTTATCTTAAGCGCAGGTTCAAGTTGTCATTGTAGACTCGTATCCTGCGTTCTAGCAACCTCACACTGTTCCAGAGTCCTCTGGTATATAAGTCCAGAAAAGGAGGCCATTCCTTTGCCTTTATGACAGCAAGACTTTGGAATGCATTGCCTTTTGCTCTGAGAAGTCGTCCTTCTGAACTTTTTCTTTTTGATCCGGTTCCATAGAAGTCTTAATTCTTGTCCAGATGCTTGACAATGTGACATTCCTTTTCGCTAGAGCCGGGATACCTTTTTTAGGTAACTGCGTGCTTTTCAAATGTATTTTATAGTATAGTATTGCATTGTAAAGTCAAAACATAATAAAGCCCCAAAATGTATTTGGAAAAATAATAAAATGGTACGAAAATGGAAAAAACCCTAATATCTGAAATATTAATTATTAAAAAAGTAAATAACAAAAAGTGTAATCGCCAGCTGCAGACAACTGGTTGTGGCAGACTGAGAACTAGGCATGATCTGAGAGTAACCATGATGGACTGCAAGTCGGATACACAAACCAGGTTCGATCAGGTCGAAGGTTCTACCTTGGGACTTAGCATCTGATTTAGAGTTTGGCGGAAGAGTTACTCCATCACAAATGTGACAGATATCCTGTGTTATAAGAGTCATTAGATATAATGTTACATTTGTGATGGAGTAACCCATCTGCCCAGCACTTCAGTTGTGAAAGAAAGACTACCCATGCATGAAGTTCTGCTTAGAAGTGGGCAGCTCGCACAATTGAACATTAGGGCACTAAATACAATGGCTGGTAGTTTTTTATCCACTTTCAGACACTACATGTCCACTTTTCCTGCTCTTGTAGGTTCCTGCTTTCTCTCTTTGAGATAGTTTTGCTGTCTTTTTCTTTCTGTATTTCCGGTCTTTGTTTTTCCTTGTCTTGCACTCCACTTAGTCTAAAAAATTAAAGTCTAAAGCCTTCAGGGGGGCAAGGCAGAAGGGTGTAGCCAAGAAGAGCTCGATGAGGTTGAATAGCCATTGGACTTGAATTGGTGAAGCTGTTGGTTTTGGTGGGAAAGCTCTGAGGGAATGTCCCTCTCCAGCCAGATATCCTTGGCACCGGTGCCTGGTCAAGATTTCTATATTTGAACTTAGTCACTGTGAGAAAACAGGGCTGATTGCAGAGGCCCCCTAACTTTTTGCCCCCATTTTCCACTTTATGCTGGTGTTTTCCTGACTCTGATGGTGCCCTGGGTACTGCTAACCAGTCCCAGGGCCTGTGCTCTGTGTAAAATCAATATGCAAATTAGGCTAATTATAATTGGCTAAGTTAACCTACCTATATGTCCCTAGTATATGGTAGGGCATGTAGGTTTAGGGACCACAGCATAGGTAGTGCACCCATAGGTGCACTGCTGAGGTGCCCAGTGTCATTTTAAAGGCAGGCCTGCCTTGCTGGCTGCTTTTAAATTAAAGTTATATGCAAATTCGACTTTGGAATTAAAAGTAGTTCCAAAGTCTTAAACTACCTTATTTTTACATATAAGTCACCCCTAAGGTGTGCCCTATGTGCCCCTAGGGCTGGGTGCCATGTAACTATAAGCAGGGACTTTATAAAAATAGTTTTATAAGCCCTGGTGAGGTAAAAACAGCCAAATTCGTTTTTCCCTCATTGTAGTAAATGGCCTTCATAGGCTAGAATGGGGAGACTTTATTTTAAATTTTAAAGTCTCCTTAAATGTTGCATACCAAGAATTTGGTATCAAATTAATTGTTGTAATAAATCCCACAACTTCCAGTTGTTGGATTTAATATAACTTGTTCAGGTAAAAGGTTTTAGACTTTACCTAAAAAGTTGCCAATTTCAGCCCTGCATTGTTTTTGCTGCTGTGCTCTGATTGGCCAGCCTGCAGCAGCTTAGCCCAGCTGCCTTTATGAGGTGTGAAGTGGCCTGGCTTCACACAAAGGAATGTTCTTGTGGGAGAGAATCTCCCCTCAGCAGATGGTGAGGCAGGAAGGGGGAGGGCTGCCAAACTGGTCTTCAAAGGCAGAGAAGGACATTTGGAGCACTCAGCAACACCCCCACATCCTGCAACCCCAGACAACTAGGTGCCCCCTTGATTAGATTAGGAGAGGGCAGGAGAGGGGTGTGTTTATGATTTTTAGCCGCACCAGTGGGTGGGCTCAGCCAGATGTAAGCTCCAAAAATCAGATTCAGCCATGTTGGATTTTTAGAGAATGTTGCCTTTTGGGATGGATTTTTGCCACACTTCCCAGGAAGTGGTCATCACAGGGGGACGACCCTGTACCTGATTGGAGAACCAGGACACCCCTGCTTTTCACCCAGGAGCAAGGATAAAACTGGCAGACCTGCACCCACACCTCAGATCCCCACCAGATTTCAACAAGAAAAGAACTAAAGGAGAAGAAGGACTGCCCTGCTGGACCCCTAGCCTGCACCTGGAACCTGCACTCAGAAGGACTGCACCAGCTGCACACTTGGGCTTCACCACAAGAAGGACTTTGCCTGGCTTCAACTGGTTCAAGGAGGGACTCCCTGTTTGCTACAGGTGAAAAATTGCTATCCAGAGTCCCCTGCACCAACTGCTGAAGAAAGTGACCAGCTGACCACTGTCCAGTGGCCAAAAAGGAGTTTGCGCCAGGAGCATTCTGGGAGTTGTAGTCCGCACCCCCCAAGGACCATCACAGAACTTCTGGACCCTTGGGGTGAGCTGTGGACCCTAAAAGAACCTTAAAAGAACATCTGGGTGAAGCCCCAGAAGTTTGGAGAAGATTTGAGAATTTTTGTAAAAAAGCTCCAGAGAGGGACCGACCCGCCGCGGAAATTCTAGCCGGCTTGCCTCAACCGCGACCCGGCCTGACTTGGTGGTTCGTCCCGGTAAAGAAAAATCTCAGAAAAAGAGACTAAGTCCGAAGGTAAAAAGTTGACCGGGACCTCCCAGCCATCGTATCCGAGAAGGGCTCCATGGACGTCGGATCAAGATCCAGGTTTACCCCAGTCGAAGGATTTTCACCTCGAAAAAACGACTAAGTCCGAAGGTAAAAATCTCCACCGAGGAATCCAGCATCGCGTATCCGGAAAAGGGCTCCAGGAGGTCGGATTCGACTGGCAGGTTCGTCCCGCTGAAGAAAATCTTCAAAATAAAGACTAAGTCAGAAGGTAACTTTTTAACCGAGGCCTCCCGCAACCTGTAGCCGAGCAGGGCTCCATCGCGGTCGGCCTGAAACTTTGACTTTGCCCCGGTCGAGGTGCAACCAGATGACCCGATTGGCGCTTTTTGTTTCTAAGCGCTAGAAAAATAATAATTCTTTAAAAATTCATATCTCCGATTCCCTTTATCCGATTTTATTCGTTTTGGTGTTATTTTAATGATAAAAATATAAACTATTTTTATAAATTGGTTTTGGATTTTTAAACTGTTTCCTGTATTTTACTTAATTACTGTTTGGTGATATTTGAATGCTTTACACTCTGGGGGTGATTCTGACCTTGGCGGTCTTTTCGCAAGACCGCTGAATTACCGCCACGGTAAAGACCACCGACCGCGGCGGTATGCTGGGAGCGTTCCGCCGGAAAACCGCCAGCAGCCACACTGGCGGTCGGCGGGAAAGTGGAGACTGGTCAACCTCCACCGCCACGCCAGCAGAACTGTTGGCGGTCTTCTGTTGGCGGTCACGTCCCTATGGCTCCCGTCGCCTCCCGGAGGACCAACGCACAAGGTAAGTTGATCGTCCGTGAGGGGAGGGGGTGGGGGGGGTGTTGTGTGATGTGTGCGTGCATGGGGGTGTGTAGAGGGGGTGTGTGAGTGCGTGCATGCGGGCGGGGGGTGCTGCTGTGCCTATGGGCAATGTGTGTAGTTCGGCGGGTGCGCATGTTGGCATGTATGTGTGCGGGTATGTGCCCCCGTTGTGTATGTGTGTGTGTAGGGGGTGTGCATATGTGCATGTTGGGGGTGCGTGCATGTCGGGGTGCGTGTATGTGCATGTCGGGGTGGGGGGGGCAGGGGGTTTGTAACATCTCTGGGGGGTGGCAGGGGGTGGAGGGTGTGGGGGGGGACTCGTGGGGGGTAGTGGGGGGTGTGGGAGACCCCTATCAGTGCCAGGGATGGAATTCCCTGGCCCCGATAGTGCTTACCGCCATGGTTCGCATGGCGGTTCCCGACCGCCAAAAACCGCGGCGGTAAGCAGGGTCATGATGCGGTTGGCGGTCTTGGGTCGACCGCCGGGCCGGAGTGCGCAAACTCCAGCCCGTCGGTCATGACCGCCGTGGCGGTCGGAGTGGGAAAGTGGCGGTCGATCGCGGCGGTGACCGCCGCGGTCAGAATGCCATTTTTTGGACCGCCGGTCTGTTCGCGGTCCGACCGCCGCCTCTCCGCCGACAGCCGGGGTTAGAATGAGGGCCTCTGTCTCCTAAGTTAAGCCTTGACGCTCGTTGCCAAGCTACCAAAGGTTGAGCTGGGGTTAATTTACTGAGACCTAACTGGACCTAAGTGGAGGTTAGTGGCTTGTTGCTAGGTGTAGGTTCCTACCTGCCCTTACCAATAACCCATTTTCCAACATTTTTGGTGGCAGCGGTGGGATCCTGTACTTGTGTTCAGTATCACGTTACAGTTTTAAGTAAAACAAATTAAAAATCCTTTAAATTGTCTTAGTGCAAAAATTGTTTAAAAAAAATTAATAAATAATTACATTTTTAATTTGGAATAATTTCTATTATTGAATTTTTGTAATTTTTCTAAATTATTGTTTCCAATTTTTGCAAAAAGTTTTTGTTGACACAAAACAAGGGAACCATGGAGCTTGATCTGGCTAGCCTACCCACACTGACAGTAGTCCAGCTTAGGGGGTTGTGTACTGAAAGAGGGTTGCCTGCAACCACTGACCTCAGGAAGCAAGTCCTGATCAAATCCCTGACAGCATGGGCTGAGGCCCAAGAGGTAGGCTCAGAGGAAGCTCCAGAGGAGGGAGAAAAAGGGGAGGATGCTAGCTCTAACCACTCAGGGGAGGGAAGGCATCTGAGCCTAAGTGAGGATGAGGAAGAACGGTCCTCAGTAAATACAGTCACTAGGGGCAGACCCAAAGCTAGTGGTGGGAAGGGGGTCCTTTCAGGAGGAGAGAACCCATCCATCAGAGAAAGAGAGCTGGAGGCCCAGCTAGCATATATAGCTTTGGAGGCAGAGAAGCTGGCTCTAGAAAAGAAAAAGTGGGCAAAGAAAGAGAAAAGAGATGGTGGCAGCGACAGAGAAGTTGAGGTGTCCATGGGTGGGGGAGTTTGCCCCAGATTACCCAAGGGGGTGGTTCCTGCTTATGTAGAGGGGGATGATATAGACAAGTGGTTGGAGGCCTTTGAGAGGGCACTCCAAATGAGAAGGGTTAGGCCTCAATACTGGGGTTCCCTTTTGTGGGAGTTGGTCCCCAACTCAGGGAGGGATAGGCTTCTGACCTTAAGGGGGGAGGAGGCAGATTCGTACCCTAGTATGAAGAGGTGCTTAACCAAGAAGTTTGGTCTGACCCCAGAGCAGTATAGAATGAAGTTCAGGGACACCCAGAAGGTCAGTACCCAGTCTTGGGTTGACTTTGTAGACACCTCACTTAAGGCACTAGAGGGCTGGATTATTGGTAACAAAGTAAATACTTATGAGGGGTTATACAATCTGATCATGAGAGAGCCCATCTTGACCAATTGTACCCAAGAAAGGTTACACCAGCATCTAGTGGACTCTAAGCAGACCAACCCTAGAGAGCTAGGGGAGGCAGCTGATGAGTGGTTGAGAACCAGGGTGGTTGTCAAGTCCCGGGGGGAGACTCCAAGAAGGGGGGGTCAGGTCCCCAAAACCCTAAGGAGGAAGGTGGTAAGCCCACCACAGAGACTCCCTCTGTACCCCAGAACCCTAAGAAGGATGAGAGTAAATCCCACTCCCACTCTGACAAGCAGAGACAGGGAGACCCAGGGTTAAAAAAGCTCTTGGACAGTAGGGCTTGCTTTGACTGTCAGCAGACAGGTCACTTCAGAGGAGATGCAGCCTGTCCAAAGAAGGTGGTTAGCACTGGGCTGTCCAGTGTAGCCATGGAGGAGGACTCCTCAGATGATGAAGTCCTCCTAGCATTGAGCTGGGAGACAGGACCAGATGGTAAGCTAGTGATCCCTGAGGGTGGGAGTAGGCACTTCCACCCCATTCAGGTGAATGGGATCCCTACCACTGGCCTGAGAGACACCTGTGCCAGTCACACTATAGTGAGTGACCGGTTAGTGACCTCAGACATGTATGTCCCAGGAGAGACAAGGAAAGTCAGGATAGACAGAGGGGAGGTCACCTCCAAACCTGTAGCCATAGTGCCCCTAGAGAGGGAGGGTATCCTTGACTGGTTTAGGTTGGTAGTCAGTGCTGACCTCCCCCTAGATTGTATCCTGGGCAATGACGTCCCAGAGGTGGGTCTGGTCCCAGATGGGGCGGTCGCCCAGGGCGCCCCCCCAAACCAAAGTCCTGGGGAGTCAGTCCCTACAGTTAGGAGACAGGGGTCCCCAAGAAAAGGAAAGCAGAAAAAGAAGGGTAGGCCACTCCTAAAAAGAGTTCCAGGGAGCCAAAGGCCTTCTGCCCCAGTAGGGGGGAGCCCAGAGTTGGCACTGGTGAGGCTTCCCCTGACCCCAAGGAAGTCCTGAGTAGTCAGGCAGCTGTCCAGATGCAGGGTGTTGCCCCTGCACTGACAGAAGGGAGAGTGGAAGGAGGGTGTCTGCCACAGGAGGTGGTAGCCCCCCACTCTAGACAGCAAGAGGGGTGCCAGGACCCCAAAGTTGCCCCTAAAGCAGCTCAGTCACCTGTCAGTGGAGAGCTTAGGGTGTGGTTCTGGGTACTGACAGCTGTCAGTAGCCTCTGCTGGGTGCTAGCCTTCCTGGCAGCACTGTACCTGGCCTGGGAGGCAGATCCCAGGGCCAATAGCAAAGTAGGCCCCCTGACCCTGTTGGTCATGGTGGGGTTGCTCAAGTGTTGGGTGACCTCTTTGGGTCAGCTAGGTGTTGCCCTAGCAAAGTTAGGAGTAGGGGAGGTGGGCACCTCACTACCCAAGTTGGCAGAGAGAGAGGAAGAAGACCCCCCTAGAGGGAAGTTTCAATTTGAGATGGGTCCTCTCACTGTTGGGATGGCTTCACTACCCAGAGGGAGTGACCCTGACAGGAGGATGTAAGGCAGAGTAGGCCCTGCAAAGGGACAGCCAGTTTTCTTCACTGTCTTCCTCGCCTAACAAGCCAGGAAGACTCTCCCAGGGTTGGGCTGAGTCTCCTAGGCGTGTGGGCTGGGGGGGCTTGTGTGAGAAAACAGGGCTGATTGCAGAGGCCCCCTAACTTTTTGCCCCCATTTTCCACTTTATGCTGGTGTTTTCCTGACTCTGATGGTGCCCTGGGTACTGCTAACCAGTCCCAGGGCCTGTGCTCTGTGTAAAATCAATATGCAAATTAGGCTAATTATAATTGGCTAGGTTAACCTACCTATATGTCCCTAGTATATGGTAGGGCATGTAGGTTTAGGGACCACAGCATAGGTAGTGCACCCATAGGTGCACTGCTGAGGTGCCCAGTGTCATTTTAAAGGCAGGCCTGCCTTGCTGGCTGCTTTTAAATTAAAGTTATATGCAAATTCGACTTTGGAATTAAAAGTAGTTCCAAAGTCTTAAACTACCTTATTTTTACATATAAGTCACCCCTAAGGTGTGCCCTATGTGCCCCTAGGGCTGGGTGCCATGTAACTATAAGCAGGGACTTTATAAAAATAGTTTTATAAGCCCTGGTGAGGTAAAAACAGCCAAATTCGTTTTTCCCTCATTGTAGTAAATGGCCTTCATAGGCTAGAATGGGGAGACTTTATTTTACATTTTAAAGTCTCCTTAAATGTTGCATACCAAGAATTTGGTATCAAATTAATTGTTGTAATAAATCCCACAACTTCCAGTTGTGGGATTTAATATAACTTGTTCAGGTAAAAAGTTTTAGACTTTACCTAAAAAGTTGCCAATTTCAGCCCTGCATTGTTTTTGCTGCTGTGCTCTGATTGGCCAGCCTGCAGCAGCTTAGCCCAGCTGCCTTGATGAGGTGTGAAGTGGCCTGGCTTCACACAAAGGAATGTTCTTGTGGGAGAGAATCTCCCCTCAGCAGATGGTGAGGCAGGAAGGGGGAGGCTGCCAAACTGGTCTTCAAAGGCAGAGAAGGACATTTGGAGCACCCAGCAACACCCCCACATCCTGCAACCCCAGACAACTAGGTGCCCCCTTGATTAGATTAGGAGAGGGCAGGAGAGGGGTGTGTTTATGATTTTTAGCCACACCAGTGGGTGGGCTCAGCCAGATGTAACCTCCAAAAATCAGATTCAGCCATGTTGGATTTTTAGAGAATGTTGCCTTTTGGGATGGATTTTTGCCACACTTCCCAGGAAGTGGTCATCACAGGGGGACGACCCTGTACCTGATTGGAGAACCAGGACCCCCCTGCTTTTCACCCAGGAGCAAGGATAAAACTGGCAGACCTGCACCCACACCCCAGATCCCCACCAGATTTCAACAAGAAAAGAACTAAAGGAGAAGAAGGACTGCCCTGCTGGACCCCTGGCCTGCACCTGGAACCTGCTCTCAGAAGGACTGCACCAGCTGCACACTTGGGCTTCACCACAAGAAGGACTTTGCCTGGCTTCAACTGGTTCAAGGAGGGACTCCCTGTTTGCTACAGGTGAAAAATTGCTATCCAGAGTCCCCTGCACCAACTCCTGAAGAAAGTGACCAGCTGACCACTGTCCAGTGGCCAAAAAGGAGTTTGCGCCAGGAGCATTCTGGGAGTTGTAGTCCGCAACCCCCAAGGACCATCACAGAACTTCTGGACCCTTGGGGTGAGCTGTGGACCCCAAATGAACCTTAAAAGAACATCTGGGTGAAGCCCCAGAAGTTTGGAGAAGATTTGAGAATTTTTGTAAAAAAGCTCCAGAGAGGGACCGACCCGCCGTGGAAATTCTAGCCGGCTTGCCTCAACCGCGACCCGGCCTGACTTGGTGGTTCGTCCCGGTAAAGAAAAATCTCAGAAAAAGAGACTAAGTCCGAAGGTAAAAAGTTGACCGGGACCTCCCAGCCATCGTATCCGAGAAGGGCTCCATGGACGTCGGATCAAGATCCAGGTTTACCCCGGTCGAAGGATTTTCACCTCGAAAAAACGACTAAGTCCGAAGGTAAAAATCTCCACTGAGGAATCCAGCATCGCGTATCCGGACAAGGGCTCCAGGAGGTCGGATTCGACTGGCAGGTTCGTCCCGCTGAAGAAAATCTTCAAAATAAAGACTAAGGGGGTGATTCTAACCCTGGCGGTCGGTGTTAAAGCGGCGGCCGACCCGCCAACAGGCTGGCGGTAAAAAATATGGGATTCTGACCCTGGCGGGAACCGCCAACACAGACAGCCACTTTAACACTCCGACCGCCACGGCGGTACAAACAAACATCGCGGCAGTCACCGCCAACAGCCAGGCGGCAGCCAATGTACCGCCCACACTATCACAACTCACCAATCCGCCACCTTTTCCGGGGTGGGAGCACCGCCGATAAAAACACGGTGGAAACAGACTACGGACGGGAAAACGCTCACCACTACGCACTCCAGGAGGAAGGAGGACAGCATGGAACCTGAATTAAACATCCTACCTGCTCTCGTCTACCTTCTCATCTACCACGAGTACGAAGTCCGGCGCAGACGACAACGGTGAGTACTGCACCTACGACACACGGGAGGGGGAGGACGAAAGGTTACGGGCACACACATATGCGCCCCCCAACTATGTACACACCAATGCAGAGCAACAAGTCACAGTGACACCACCCAAACACCCCTGAAAAATGCTAGGACATAATTAAATTTGGAATAAATATTGATGTACCAAAAAGCTCCTGAAAATGATCGTACAACCATGAAAGATATTCACAACAAAACTAATGACATACACATCAGTGTATAACTGAAGTAACAAGTCCTGCACATCCTACGAATTCATCATGTCCGTGGGCCAAAGTTTTGAGAAATAAGGGCAAAGCCCACACAGGAGACCTGAGTCCTTTGGAGAGAACACTGCAGGGGCATCAGATGTAAAAACTACAGGCACCTCAGGGGGAAGGGAAGGGGGGGGCACCACAGCCACATGAGTCCACGACGCCAGATCCACGAGGAGCCACCATGCCCACTGTACCATCCTGGGGAGTGCAAAGCCACAGTCTCTCAATGTCTCTACAGTGGGTGGGCTGCCCACTGTACCATCCTGGGGAGTGCAAAGCCACAGTCTCTCAATGTCTCTAGAGTGGGTGGGCTGCCCACTGGACCATCCTGGGGAGTGCAAAGCCACAGTCTCTCAATGTCTCTACAGTGGGTGGGCTGCCCACTGGACCATCCTGGGGAGTGCAAAGCCACAGTCTCTCAATGTCTCTACAGTGGGTGGGCTGCCCACTGGACCATCCTGGGGAGTGCAAAGCCACAGTCTCTCAATGTCTCTACAGTGGGTGGGCTGCCCACTGCCATATCCTGGGGAGTGCAAAGCCACAGTCCATCAGGTGGATGACAGTCTCCACTGGTCAAGGAGGAGGCATGGTGGGCACAGTGAACCATAAACAGTGATTGAGACAGCGGTGCCCAGCGGAGCGGTGCTTGAGATGAAGGGCCCAGCGGAGCGGTGCTTGAGACGGCGGTGCCCAGCGGAGCGGTGCATGACAGGAAGGGCCCAGAGAGCGGTGCTTGAGATGAAGGGCCCAGCGGAGCGGTGCTTGAGACGGCGGTGCCCAGCGGAGCGGTGCATGACAGGAAGGGCCCAACGGAGCGGTGCTTGAGATGAAGGGCCCAGCGGAGCGGTGCTTGAGACGGCGGTGCCCAGCGGAGCGGTGCATGACAGGAAGGGCCCAGCGGAGCGGTGCTTGAGATGAAGGGCCCAGCGGAGCGGTGCTTGAGACGGCGGTGCCCAGCGGAGCGGTGCTTGAGATGAAGGGCCCAGCGGAGCGGTGCTTGAGACGGCGGTGCCCAGCGGAGCGGTGCTTGAGATGAAGGGCCCAGCGGACCGGTGCTTGAGATGAAGGGCCCAGCGGAGCAGTGCTTGAGACGGCGGTGCCCAGCGGAGCGTGCATGACAGGAAGGGCCCAGCGCAGCGGTGCTTGAGATGAAGGGCCCAGCGGAGCGGTGCTTGAGACGGCGGTGCCCAGCGGAGCGGTGCTTGAGATGAAGGGCCCAGCGGAGCGGTGCTTGAGATGAAGGGCCCAGCGGAGCGGTGCTTGAGACGGCGGTGCCCAGCGGAGCGGTGCTTGAGATGAAGGGCCCAGCGGAGCGGTGCTTGAGATGAAGGGCCCAGCGGAGCGGTGCTTGAGACGGCGGTGCCCAGCGGAGCGGTGCATGACAGGAAGGGCCCAGCGGAGCGGTGCTTGAGATGAAGGGCCCAGCGGAGCGGTGCTTGAGATGAAGGGCCCAGCGGAGCGGTGCTTGAGACGGCGGTGCCCAGCGGAGCGGTGCATGACAGGAAGGGCCCAGCGGAGCGGTGCTTGAGATGAAGGGCCCAGCGGAGCGGTGCTTGAGATGAAGGGCCCAGCGGAGCGGTGCTTGAGACGGCGGTGCCCAGCGGAGCGGTGCATGACAGGAAGGGCCCAGCGGAGCGGTGCTTGAGATGAAGGGCCCAGCGGAGCGGTGCTTGAGATGAAGGGCCCAGCGGAGCGGTGCTTGAGACGGCGGTGCCCAGCGGAGCAGTGCATGACAGGAAGGGCCCAGCGGAGCGGTGCTTGAGATGAAGGGCCCAGCGGAGCGGTGCTTGAGACGGCGGTGCCCAGCGGAGCGGTGCATGACAGGAAGGGCCCAGCGGAGCGGTGCTTGAGATGAAGGGCCCAGCGGAGCGGTGCTTGAGACGGCGGGGCCCAGCGGAGCGGTGCTTAAGACGGCGGGGCCCTGTTCAGCGGTGCCTATCTCCGTGGCGGGGCCCTGTTCAGCGGTGCTCTTCTGCACCGCGGGCCCTGTTCAGCGGTGCCTATCTCCACGGCGGGGCCCTGTTCAGCGGTGCTCTTCTGCCCCGCGGGCCCTGTTCAGCGGTGCTCTTCTGCACCGCGGGCCCTGTTCAGTGGTGCCTATCTCCACGGCGGGGCCCTGTTCAGCAGTGCTCTTCTGCCCCGCGGGCCCTGTTCAGCGGTGCTCTTCTACACCGCGGGCCCTGTTCAGCGGTGCCTATCTCCACGGCGGGGCCCTGTTCAGCGGTGCTCTTCTGCACCGCGGGCCCTGTTCAGCGGTGCCTATCTCCACGGCGGGGCCCTGTTCAGCGGTGCTCTTCTGCCCCGCGGGCCCTGTTCAGCGGTGCTCATCCAGCAGGTCAAGGGAGCCAGACCTGGCCTGGACTCCCGGCTCAGTCGCCCTCGGACCGTGACGTTTCTGGACCCTTCGGGGACGGACTCCTGGCCTCCTTAGTGTCCTCCTTCCCAGCTGGGATGTGGCATGTGGGGTCCACCTTCTCCGCGCTCCTGCTGCCCTTCCGCTCCTTTGATGGGGCTCTCGGGCCCTTGCCTCCCCTAGATGGTGTGGGTGGTGAAGTGGCCGCACATTGCTCCTTGGGGGCAGCCCTGTCGGTCCTCGCACGGCGGCCCTTGTTTTTGCGGGTCCTCTTGCCGGGTGGGGGGCTGGACGTGTCCTTGCTGCTGATGGATGTGTCACTGCTGGCAAAGGGTGGGCTCCAGAACCCATGCACAACAGTGACACCCGAAGCTGGGCTGGTGGTGGCTGCGGTGCTCTTGGGACTCTTTGAAGATGGATGGGGGAGCTCATCGGGGGGAAAGAGGTCAAGGTTAGCCAGGAAAAGTTTTTTAGGGCCAAGGTAAAGGGTAGGAGAAGTGGAGATGGAAGTGGAGGTAGAGGAGGTGGTTGTAGGAGAGTCAGGTGTGCTGTCATTGGGTGAAGGTGCTGGTGCTGCAGGCTGTCGTGAGGTGGATGTCTGTTGGGTGGGTGGCTGCCTGCGTTTGTGTGTCTTGGAAGAGGGGGTGACAGACACAGTGGGAGAGGACACAGGGGACGTGTAAATGGCAGTGGGGGTGGTGACTGCACGAGTGTGGACTGTACTTGAGGGTGAGGTGGTGATGGAAGCACTGGCTGATGTTGGGGTGCATGCAGGTGTGAGTGTAGACGTCACAGGGAGGGAGGAGGGAGACGAGGAGGAGGGGGACACAGGGGTGGCAGTGGCTGTTGGCATGTCTGCATCTGGGTGTTGCTTGTGTGAGTGTTTGTGGGATCTGTGGTGCTTGTGTTTGGATGAGCTGCTCTTGGGTGTTGAGGTGTGTGCAGGCTGGCCTGATGGTGTGGATGGGATAGGCTGAGGAACAGGAGACAGAGAAAGGCTGGAGGCAGTAAGAAGAGGGAGGCTGGAAACAGGGACAATGGCTGCCGTCAGTGCTGAGGCCAGAGCAGTGAACGCTTGTTGATGGGCAGCCTGACCCGAATGAATGCCCTCCAGGTACGCATTGCTCTGTTGCACCTCCCTTTGCACACCCTGGATGGCATTCAAAAGGGTCGTCTGCCCAACAATGAGCGTCCTTACCAGGTCAATGAGCTCCGCACTGAGGGCAGCAGGGGCAACAGGGGCAGGGGCTGAGGTGCCTGGGGCGAAGGAGACGCGCGCCTTCCTGGGCGAACCGGCACGGAGCGAAGACTGAGGGGCTGCTGGGAGGGCGGGGCTGTTGCGCTGGGTGGCGGCTGTACCTGTAGAGGCGGGGGGCACGGATGTTGCCGCCACCGCTAGGGAGCTCCCATCTGAGGACGTGTCGCTTTCGCTGCTCTCACCAGCGGTCCCCGTCTTGGTGCTCCCCTCGCCCTCCGGATCACTGGTGCCCTCGGTGTCTGTTCCTGGGCCCACCGGGGCCTTGTGTCCTGCAGCTCCCTCGTGCTCCGATGCCAAATCTCCTCCGCCTGATGATGCTAATGCACACATGCACAAGAAGATGAAGAGAAAGGGTGGGGGGAGAAAAAAGAAGAGCAGGTTGAGTGCATGCAATGTCAACACCGTTGGCGGAGAGGACAGACACAGGAGCCTAATGCACTAAGCCGCGCATTCGGGGTACACTACTCAGTTCCTTCTGACTAGGACAACAGGCCAAGAGACGTCAAACGCGCACATGGGAGATGCTGGACCTTCAATGGCTGTACTTGTCACCCTACCGAGGTGGGGGCCGGGGGCACAGGGCCATGCCTAAGGGAGAGGACTACACTACAGAAAGCGCCCTGGCCTAATGTCACCCACAGCCCTCCTCCCCCACCCAGACGCCTCCACTGCGCAGAAAGATAGGAGAATGTGCTGATACTCACCCCCTTGTGTCTGCTGTGATGTCTTAAAGCGCCCATCCAATTCTGGGTAAGCCACCGCCAGGATCCGGGACATCAGGGGGGTCATGGTGCGACTGGCACCCGTCCTAGGTTGGGAGGCCATCCCCAGCAGTGTTTCTGCGGTCTTTCTTGTTCCGCGGCGGATGTCCTCCCACCTCTTGCGGCAGTGGGTGCCCCGTCTGTTGTGGACCCCCAAGTTCCGGACTTCCTTGGCGATGGCACGCCAAATCTCGATCTTCTGATGGGCGCTGACCTATTTGACATGTACAGGGTGGAAAGGAGGAATTCATCAATGACCTGCATGTTAGATGTGATTGGCCCCCCCCACCAACTTTGCCATATGGCACATGCTCTCATGTGTCGGGCGTTGCACTCCTCATTCGCCCCCCACCCCACCAACTTACATCCACCCCAGTCCACACAGGCATAGCCCATTCCATGTGCACCCGGTGTACTCACTTGTTGGTCTGGAGGACCGTAGAGTAGCGCATACTGGGGGAGGACCCCATCCACGAGCTTCTCCAACTCTTCAGACGTGAAGGCAGGGGCCCTTTCCCCAGTCGCAGCAGCCATTGTATCTTCCAGACCGAGGTCACAGCAGCACTTGCAGTATAGGTCCTCTCCTGTGGATGATCAGGTCTCGAGTGATTAATCAGATAGAAAATGGCGGTCACGCCCGCGGCGGTGCGTACCGCGGCGGTGCGTACCGCGACCGCCGGCGCACTTCGTCATTGGCTCCTGAAACCCATAGGCTTCAATGTTAACCAATGCGGCTTTGCGCCGCGGTCTTCGACCGCCTACCGCCACGGTGTGCCCCGCCAGCGCATTGACCTCACATCCCATTGTCCCACTTCACAGGTCAGGCAGCCGCCATTTCAAGGGCCTACATGGCTCAATTTTGAATGCGACACACAGGCCTAGGCCTTGCATTGCCACACATACACGCCTTTCAACCCATTGCCATTCTTTAACTGTGCAAGCTGTCTGTACGTACCTGTGGTTTGGCTGACTCTGTGCTCCATGTTGTCCTTCCTAGGCACCGTCCGCTGGGACTTGCGATGAGAAGGAGGAATCCTCGCGTGTACCGACCGCTGGTGGACCTGTCGACAATGGAAGAACGCCATATAATACTTCGATACAGACTTGACCGTGCCACTATCCATGAACTGTGTGCCCAGCTGGAGCCAGCCCTGATGTCCCCCATCCGCCAACCCACAGGGATTCCCCCTCTGGTGCAGGTTCTGTCAGTCCTCCATTTTTTGGCAAGTGGGTCATTCCAGACCACAGTGGCCATGTCATCTAGAATGTCTCAGCCTATGTTTTCTAAGATTTTGAGTAGAGTGTTGTCTGCCCTGATGAAACTCATGCGGAGCTACATCATTTTCCCAGAGGAGGGTGACTTGCCTACAGTGAAGGGTGATTTCTATGCCCTTGGACATATCCCCAACATCATTGGTGCCATTGATGGGACCCATGTGGCTTTGGTACCCCCAAAAGACGATGAGCAGGTGTACCGAAACAGAAAAAGTTATCATTCGATGAATGTCCAGGTGGTCTGTTTGGCTGACCAGTACATCTCCCATGTAAATGCCAAGTTCCCAGGGTCAGTGCATGACGCGTATGTGATGCGAAATAGCAGCATCCCCTATGTGATGGAGCAGCTACAGAGACAACGTGTGTGGCTAATAGGTGACTCTGGTTACCCCAACCTGCCTTGGCTACTGACCCCAGTAAGGAATCCCCGGACCAGGGCAGAGGAACGGTACAATGAGGCCCATGGGCGAACTAGGAGGATCATCGAAAGGACCTTTGGCCTCCTGAAGGCCAGGTTTAGGTGCCTGCATATGACTGGGGGATCCCTGATGTACTCACCAAAGAAGGTGTGCCACATCATCGTGGCCTGCTGTATGCTTCACAATCTGGCATTGCGACGTCAGGTCCCTTTCCTGCAGGAGGATGGTGCAGATGGTGGTGTTGAAGTAGCTGTGGAGCCTGCGGAGAGTGAAGAGGAGGAAGACTCAGAGGACGACACAGACAACAGGGACAGAGTAATAGCACAGTATTTCCAGTAGCACACAGGTAATGATCACCCATGCCATTTTACATTTCCTGAAAGCCTCCTGCATCTCAACTTTGTCGGTTTCCCCCCAGACCTATGGACATGATGTTTGAATTTCCCTTCCCTTTTCTGTGCTGTATGAGCCACTGCGTGACCTCGGCTTGGTTGGCCCATGGACTAATGCTAAGTTACCTCGGTATGTGTAATTCACAATGTTCACAATACGTAATTGATATGTAATGTGTCATACATTTGTAAATAAGACAGCCTGAGTCCTGATTGATTTCAGTGCAATGTGTGATTTATTATTAGTGCATAGATATTGGTACATGATGGTGAAACAGTGATGGGTGGGGGTGGAGTAATGTCCATGGCGGAGTCCAGTTCACAGTCTCACAGGTGCATTGTCCATACGCCTGTGGCAGGATGGAGCAGGGGCAGTTCAAGGTTTGACAGGGTGGCAATGTGGGACAGTGGGAGGACTTCAGGGGGTATGTGATGCTGGCGGGGGACTTGACATCCTACTCTGTCGTTTTTTTTTATCTCAGGCTCCTTTTGCAGGGCGGTTGTTGTTCAGCAGGAGGTGGGGTTCTGGGGGGCTGTCGTTGTGGTGGGGCCTCCTGTCCTCTAGCGCCGGCGGAGGTGGTAGGCTGTTCCTGTTCCTGGCTAGTGACAGGGGCCCTGTGTGATGCCACATGGTCCCGAAACGTGTCCTCTATGCGGTTCAGGGCCTGGACTATGCTCCCCATAGCGGTTGAGATGTTGCTGAGTTGGTCGCTGAACCCCATGTAGCGTTGCTCCTGCTGTGCCTGGATCTCCTGGAACCTGGCCAGTACCGTCGCCATCGTCTCTTGTGAGTGGTGGTAGGCAGCCATGATGGTGGTGAGGGCCTCTTGGAGAGTGGGTTCCCTGGGCCTCTCCTCCCCCCCGTCGCACAGCAGCCCTCCGAGTTGCCCTGTTTCCCTGGGCCTCTGTCCCCTGGACGGTGTGCCCACTCCCACTGCCCCCAGGTCCCTGTTGTTGTTGGGTTGGTGGGTTACCCTGGGGGCCCTGTAGTGGTAGACACACCGCTGCTTGACCTGTCCTAGAGACAGAGGCATGGGCCCGCTGGGTGGGAGCTGTGCGGTTGTTCCCAGAGGGGGTTGGGTCTGCAGTGGCATGTGTCTGGGTGAGGGGAACCGACTGCCCAGAGGTCCCCGATGGTCTGGGCTGGTCGTCAGGTTCCAGGTCGACAGAGCTGCTGTCATCACTAGTGGCCTGTTCCGGGGGTGGGATGGACATTTCTGGTCCCTCCTGACCGGTGTGTTGTCGTTCGGGTCCTGCATGGGGTAAGAGGGTATGGTTATTGTTTCTGTGTGTGCATTAGCTTGCGTTTTATAGGTGCCCTTGTGTTTTTTGGGGGATGGGGTGATGGGTATGTGCAGTGGTCATGCTTAGGTGATGGGTGTCCATAGTTTGGGGGTGGCATGCAGGGGTTGGTGTTGGGTGGGTTGTGCTGGGGAGACATTCTCAGGGAGGATGTGTGCTGGGGGGTTGGGGGTGAGGGTGGGGGTTAGCATGCTGGGGGTGGGGTGAAGTGGTTGGCCTTGTACTTACCAGAGTCCATTCCTCCATGTACTCCAGCGAGGCCATCAGGATGCAGGATGTTGAGTACCTCCTGCTCCCATGTTGTGAATTCGGGTGGAGTGGGTGGGGGTCCCCCGCCAGTCTTCTGCACTGCGATGTTGTATCGCAAGACCATCGAGCGCACCTTCCCCCGTAGGTCGTTCCATCGTTTGCGGATGTCCTCTCTATTTCTGGGATGCTGTCCCACCGCGTTGACCCTGTCCACGATCCGCTGCCAGAGCTCCGCCTTCCTCGCTATGGTGGTGTGCTGGACCTGTGAGCCGAAGAGCTGGGGTTCCACTCTTATGATCTCCTCCACCATGACCCGGAGTTCTTGGTCCAAAAAGCGTGGGTGCCTTTGTGGTGCCATGGGGTGGAGTGTATGAGGTGTGGGGTGGTGTATGTGATGATGTGTGTGTTGGTGTGTGGTGCTTTGTGCTTCTATGTGGTGTGTGTGATGTTGCGGTGTGCCTCTGTGTGTCTGGCTATCTATTCTCTGATGTGTGTCTCTCTCTCCTTCGTCTCTGGTTTTTGTTGGTAGGGGTTTGTGGGTGATGTGGGTGTGTGTTTTATATGGTATTGGATGTGTGGGAGTGGTGTGTGTATGGGTTTCAGGTGTGTGCCTTTCAAATTGTCCAATGTGGTAGGGGTTTGTAAAGGTGTGTGTATTTTGACCGCGGTTGATTGACCGCCGCGTCGATTTGCGGGTCATAATGGGATGGGCGTATTTCTGTTGGCGTGGCAGTGGAGGTTTGGTCTTCTCCAGTTTACCGCTGGCCGCTGATGTGGCGGACTGCAGTGGAGGGCGGAATTTTGGAGGTTTTGCAGTTGTGGGTCAGAATGTCCGTGGCGGCTGACCGCGGCCGCGGCGGTATCGTGGCGGCCTTCTGACCAGCGGTAAGCGGCTTTTTCCGCTGAGGTCAGAATGACCCCCTAAGTCAGAAGGTAACTTTTTAACCGAGGCCTCCCGCGACCTGTAGCCGAGCAGGGCTCCATCGCGGTCGGCCTGAAACTTTGACTTTGCCCCGGTCGAGGTGCAACCAGATGACCCGATTGGCGCTTTTTGTTTCTAAGCGCTAGAAAAATAATAATTCTTTAAAAATTCATATCTCCGGTTCCCTTTATCCGATTTTATTCGTTTTGGTGTCATTTTAAAGATAAAAATATAAACTATTTTTATAAATTGGTTTTGGATTTTTAAACTGTTTCCTGTGTTTTATTTAATTACTGTTTGGTGATATTTGAATGCTTTACACTCTGTCTCCTAAGTTAAGCCTTGACGCTCGTTGCCAAGCTACCAAGGGTTGAGCTGGGGTTAATTTACTGAGACCTAACTGGACCTAAGTGGAGGTTAGTGGCTTGTTGCTAGGTGTAGGTACCTACCTGCCCTTACCAATAACCCATTTTCCAACAGTCACTTATGGAGTGCCTGAAATCCTTCAGTGGGGCAAGGCTTCATGTTGTAGCTGAAGAGTGCTCTAAGAGGCCGGATACATTTTACACAAGGTCCCACTGAATCTGATTTGCTGCTACAGAGAAGCTCCAATAGGTAGAAATTTGAATCTTTGGCTCAACGGCTATGCATTTCAGTCAGACCAATTTGGCAGGTTTGTCACCGTCCACTGAAGGTACTGAAGTGGAAATCGTTTTTAAGTCCAAGATTTTCAGGGGTGGTAGGAGACGTCCGGCCAAACACAGCCAAGGATTCCAGGACCTCAAGAACAGCACCTGGGGGAGGGCTGAACTCACAACAGCCAAGGCCAACAGCAGGGTCCATGGTAGATCCAATTGGAACTGGTGAGCTCAGTAGTTGCAGAAAAGTTCTCTTGACACTTGTTGCAGCTCTGTAGTTTGAACAGATGGTCAGTCTTATGACCCTTGGAGTCTACTTCTTTGTCCTAGGTCAAAATGGGAGTAGGTCTAGTCCTTCAGGGGTCCTTCTGTTGGGTCACAGACAGCAGGACTAGTCTTCTTCTGTTCTTACTTATGCCCAAAGAGTTTAAGTGGGTGCCAGGCAATGCAACATTTATGACAAACTCTAGCTTGTGGATGAAGGTGACTCCTGCTCCCTCCCTAACCAATATTGTAAAGGTTTCCAAAGACAACCCTACTTAACTTTGCAGCTATTCAGGTCTGCCTTACTGCAAACAATCCTGCAGTGCCCCTCTCAGCCTAAATCTAATATTGTGAAACCCTGCTTCCCTTGTACAGAGCCTTTATGCCTACCCACAGGCGTGGCCAGACTAATGAGCAGTCTTTCTTCTGTGGTCTCTCAAAACTAGTTCTTAGAGCTGCTTCCCATGCCACCTGGAATGTACCCTGCCTAATTGGGGGACAAAGAAGACACCTGTCCAGGTGTCATCTGACATCTGCCTGTGAAAGCGGAGGCATCAAGTTCCTGGGGAAAGACCAAATGTTCCTGAATAAGGACCAAAAACACCTCCCCAAAACCAAGCCTTTGTCTCTGCTTTAGGAGCAGTTTTCATACCTCATAAAGGCTTAAGCACTCTAAGGGCTGCAGCTGGAGATTAATCAAACTAACCTCCAGAGGCTTTAGGCAGGGAAAATGTAGGTTCCTATAAGTAATTTTCCCCTAATATTTGTCAAAAATGTGACTTCACCATTGAATCGGGATTTTGATAAATATGAAAAAGAGTTGTTGAATTATATTTTTATCTGTGTCCTAACCTGAGATTGCAGAATTAATATTTAATACTTAATAAACATCAGCCACCATCAATTTGATCTGCAAAGTACAATTAGAATCTTTGCTCACCTCCAAACTGTTCAATGTCTACACCCACCAGCATCATTTGTGCCTTAACTTAATATCACTTTTGTTTGCTTCCCCCTCCACTTTATTTCACACCCTCCTGCCCTCTCCCCCCAACCTTGGCCTGTCACCTCTAACTTAGCATCTGAATAGATAATTCAGTTGACGTGGAAGGGGACCTGATGTGTGAACACAGAAGCCCTCCACCCCTATCTCACACTAACATCACTAGCAGCAGGGAGAAAGCTGATTAGATCAGTGGCAAACTTTCCATAGCTCTCACTAACCAACTGCATTGCTCCTTGATCATCCCCCATCCACTATTAGACGGCATAGTGAGAGTTGTATCTTCCTCATGTGCTTATTATCCTCATGCAGACATAGTTGGCACAACAGCGTCAGGGAGCAGACCAAGCTTCTCTCATTCACACGGAAAAAGGTGTAGCACAACAGAATCACTGTTAACATGCATAATAGTAACTGTTCTTCTATAATCTCTTAGAAATGATTACGTATAAAAGACAGGAGAGACAGAGGACAGCAGGGGGACAAGGAAGAGCACTAATCGGATTTTGCTATGGGCACAATCGTTGCAAAGGCCAGCAATGGATTAGCACATTGTTCATCGAAAAGTAGCAAGTGCCAAATGCACACTGCAATAAATAATCCCATCTAGACAATACCCCATGTCTAAATATAGCCTTTAGTTGTTGACGCTGCCTTTTTAGTGATCAAAATAGTAAGTATTATGCAGCTCAAAAACACCAGATGTCATTCCAGGGTTAATGATATGGCAAGTCAGATGTAACTAGCATAGAGTGTATTGAAGACAAAGGTGAAAAAATCTCAAACATAGCTCCCAAAGCCTGGAATGACCTGCTTGTACACATCAGAGCTGTCTCCTGAGACATGGCTCTTCGACAAGCCTTGGCCCATGCTGGTCTATGCTACTCCTACTATCAACATAACATAGCATTACAATTAACATAACTCTATTTCCCAATGTTTCTCTATGGGTCAGCCAGCCTTCCTAAATTGAAAATAGATTTTGGGTGCTAGTCACTGTAAGGAGTTGTTAACATGAACACATGTCCTACTTTTAAATACAAAGCACCTTGCCTTGTGGGTTACAAGGCCCTCATAGAGATTAAATTAATATTTAAAAGGAAGGTTTTGACCTGTCAATACGGTTTATTTTGACTGGTCAAACTTTAGTTTTTACACTGCTACAGTCAGGCTACAGTGGTAGGTCTGAACCAATGTTTGCCTTGCCACTATAGTAGATGGCTTAATAGGTGCTATAGTCCACTTGTGTCATTTAAATTACAGGCCCAGAGTACAACTTGTAACATATGATAGGGACCTGGAGGTAAGTTAACTATTCCAATTAGAGTTATGCCATTTTGACCATGTTTAAAGCAGGAGCATGAGTATCTTACTACTGGTTATCAGAGGTAAAGTGCACAGAGTTCTACAACCAGCAAAAACAGATAGGACAACATCTGGGGGCACACAATGCAAGAAATAGTAATTTTCTACAGCCACTTTTCATGTTCAGTCCAGAAGTAAAAGTACTGAACAGTATGATTCTTAAGGCTACCAAACAAGTGTGGCTTTTTGCTACAGACACAACACCTTGTTCAACATATGCATACTTATTTATGTTATGCACAGCATGATGGGGGAGGATCACTCATATTTGCTAGATATTGTGTTTGATATACTTAGCTGATCCTAGTTACTGTGCATGTTGGAGCACAAAGGTTTTGGCACAGGGTTTCTGGATGGTTTAAAATACTGTACACAGAATCCAAGGCTAGGATGAGAAATAGCCTGGTGATCTCAGAAAGCTGGCTTGTAGATCAAGGAACCAGAGAAGGATGCCCCCTTGTTCTCACTGCTGTTCACTCTGCTGATGCAACCACTTGGTCACATATTGTGATGTGGGCTGAATGACTGGGACATGCAGGTATGCAACACCACTGATGTGGTGTCAATGTATGCTGGTGGCATATGGGAGTATCTGTGGGACTCAGTCGTGTCAATAGCGCTTCTCATGCAGGTGCTACTCCACTTTGGATATCAGATCTAAAAGTGAATCAGGCAAAGACCAAGCTATTTACCCTGGGCAGCTTGGGTGGATGGTAGATCGAAAATCTCTTAGATTTGTAAATTTTATGAAAATCAGACTGCTTTAGTTATTTGAGCATTCAGATGGCCTATGGCCCAAATGTGCAATATTGACACAATATGCATCATCATCAAGTAGTGATAGGATTGAAAAGCTCAGTAGCCTTTCATTACCTCTGCCTGTCACAGGAAGAGTAGTGGTGGTGAAAATGGTTGCCTATAGTCTTTGAAGTGAGGTGAGCGAATGAGTCTGCTGCCAGGACAATTATTTAACGAGCTGGACTGACAACTAATACAATTTGTATGCATCGGTATGCGAATTAGGGTCACATTGGAAATTATGAAGCTCCAGTTGGTGAGGGGCCGGCTTGGTCTACAATTGCAGCATGCAAATAGATGGCAAGTCCAGCTGGAAAGCAGATCTGCACAGGATCACCCATTGTCTAACAGACTGGCAGGAATTTTTGCTGATGTAGGCCCACAGATGCAGAATCCCCATACATAGTGCAACAGGTAAGCAAGATATGGGAGACAGAAGTATGAAGGACGCCTAAGTGTTCTCTACTTGTGCATGGATTACAAATGTGGTTGCTTCAGTCCTTTAAAAAAGTAATCTAGGATATGGTGATAGCACAGTGGAAAAAACAGGATTGCCTGTCAGTAGGGGACTTTCATCTGGATGGTAACTGTAAAACATTTGTAAACGCCCGCACAGGATACACAACATGGACACTGAAATGCCAGTAGTAGCAGGAGTGTTATCATACACTCTTTGACCTTGTCTGGCCAAGGAAAGTTCTCCCCTATTATCAGCACCCTCTACTGACTCCAACATCAGTGGTCTTTCCTTGGCACGGTGCTGTGATCTGGTTCTATCCCTTCGGGCCGCCAGAGGCTCTTTTGGTACATATTTGTTTATTTTTCCCACAGGGGGAAGAAGGCCCATGGTCATGGCCTCTCCTCCACCAAATCCTGACTCGCTGAGGAGTCTTGAAGAAGAAAAAACGGTCCTGGAAAATCATCTTCATCTTACGAAGATAGATTGACATGCATTTCAAGCCCATGGCTCATGATTTCTTCTTTACCTCCTCAGAGGACTTAACTAACCTTTGAATCTGTTTCGTAAACCCAGCAAGATTGTTATTCAGTGTCAGTCATATTCCATGCATCTTGCTTTCCTGGTGCCTATAGGGATTTCTTCCCTGTTTTTGTAATTGAGGATGAGTGCAATCATCGGATGCTGCAGGCCACCTGGAGGCGGTTTCTGTGTCAGTGAACGATGGCCATGTTAAATAATAAAGCACTGGGATAGTTTATCCTCTGGAACCCACTTGGGTATCCACCACTCCAAAAAAGGGGGCTAGGTTGCCCATGTCCATGTCCACTCAAAATCACAGAATGTGGAGATTATTGCACTGTGCATGGCCCGTAGCATATTTGGTTCTCAAATCCATTTTCCTCATTACTTCCATCAAGGTGATAAGTTTTTGTTTCGCATCTTTCAGTGAATCCTCTGCCTCAGCCACCCTAGTTTCAGCTACAGTAATCCTTTAAATAGCATTTTGCATGTTTTGTCGAAGCAAAAGCATGTCCAGTCCTACTTCTTCAATCTTAGTTTCTAACACTTCTTTGGATGATGTTATTGCTTGCAATATGAGGTGGGTTGAGTGTGGGGGCGGGGGTTCTAGGGTCTTGCATCTTTTGGATCTGGTGGTCCTTTGCACTGGGTGTCAGTCTGCGGAACCAGTTGAAAAGAGGGGCAAATTTATAAAAGAGTACCCTTGCGAGGAGCCTGGATAGGTTCATCTTTCATCATACAGACCTTGGTTTTGGATGTTTTTTTCAAGGAGATCAAGTTTTTTAAAGAATGTTTATTTGATTCAGCTTAGTCTGCCTATCCATAACCAGATGCTCCAGGAGTCGCCTGCCCCTATGTCGTAGTTGGCTCTAGGCAGGACTGCTGGTTTAAGGATGTCAGTACTCATGTTTTTAGGTGACTATGCCAGTCCTACAAAAAGTCGCAACAGTCGTCCCAACCCTCCCAGCTCACAAGCAGTACCTCACCAAAATCCAGACTGTAAAAGGTGATTTGTGGCAGCCTTTACTCATGGACTCAAGAGTGCGACATCTCAGGGAGTGTTGTGGTTAAACGGAGATTACCCCTTTCTCAGATGAACAACGTCTCAGTCAAACACAGGCAATGAAGGAGATGCAGTAAAGTTTTCTATAGGTTTTATTAACAAAACTGCAATGTACGATAAGTTGCATTGGCTGCAATGATTAGGATAATGATCAGTGCAAGAAGTAGAATTGTGAACACGAGAGTCATTAGTACAAAGACCCCCACCATCTTGCAATAACATAAAATTACATGAGATGTGAAATATGTCCTAATACCTTAGCATGATGAACCTAACCCCTAACCTAAAGAGAGCTAGGTGTGTTAAACCTCTGACTATCTGTCTGTGTAAGGTGCATTTATACAGATCTGATCGGACCCATGACGTAGGTCTGTTCCCAAACAATAGATAACAACACATGCTTGGGGTGACAATTACCTAAACAATTCCCTCGAAAACACAAAGTGGGAAAGTACCTAATGTGAATACCTACATCTTATCTATCTCTGGCGCTGATAGTGACTCTTTAGCAGAGTGGCACTGATAGCATAAAACTAAAACATTGTCCTAACTAAAAACAATGCAGCCATCTTGGAAAGTTATAAATAAATAATTTTGCTAAAATAGGGCAAGCTAGGTAGGATAAAAGTCACTTGGTGACCAGGGCACAAGTCTGCAAGCCAGAAGGCTAAGCTAACTCCTGCTTCCCAATAAAACAAGATAGGATTCACTATACCATCCCAATGCCGGAACAAGTATGACGCCATAGAATGATGCCATTCAAGGCAAATTAATCCAAGCTAAAATGCTCTGGATGAAAACGAACTAAAATCATTAAAAAAATGGCTAAAGAATTGTATTTATAAACGTGTTAAAATTAGCTGAAAACATACGAAGAGACACAATGTCAACCATGACAAGCACAGCAGGCCAAAGTAAAGGGCAAGCTTTGAATTTGGTAAGCTAAGCCAGTCATCAAATCTATGTAACAGTAGTCATGATCTTGAAGAGCTTCTCCGAAGCCGTTGAATGGAAAGGCCCTCAAGAAAGAGGCCACATTGTCAGATGTTAAAGCAATGACAGGATAGGCAGACGGATCCACGGTGCAGTAGTGCATGGCAGTCTCTTGTGCAGGACCTTCTGCAGGAGCGGCACTCGCCATAGTGCCAGAAAGAGCCAGATCATTCACCAAGGGTGGCTCATAAGTGGCCTCGCAAATCAGCCTTCGCCTCAAGTGGCACGACCGTGAATGAACCCTCATCTGGGACATCAGCAGTTCTTGGTCCACAGGAGGCACAAAGGAGGCACTGGCGGAACAGCAGGTCACACTATAGGCAAATGCAGCTAAAGACTGGCAGCACACACAGTAGGACTGGTCTGAATGACAGTGACCAGTCACGCTCCAGCTATTCCAGTGACGGAGCATTAAAGAACTGAGCCATGGGTTCACAGCACAGCTGAGCTGGTGGCAGTGGCTCCATCACTCCGCTTAGCTGGAAAGGCACAAGCACTGTGAATGAGAAGTAATAGTGGTAATATTCCGACTATTAATGCCAAAGTTAAAGGAAAGCCGCCAAACACACTTTAAAAGAGTGAGTGGATGGCTATGAAGACAGTCTGGAAGATGGACACAAATCCAGACGCAAAAGTCTTAAAGAAATGGACAACCCCTGTAGTGTTAGAAGCGTTGAAAATTCTGGATACCAACTCTCCAAAGTGCTTGGGGAAGTTGGTATTTGATAGTGATTGATTCTCAACTGATGATTGTTAGAAATGGGGTCTTTGGTTGGCGGTCAGGTTACCCCCTGTCCAAGCAAGGACCCTCACTCTAGTCAGGGTAAGTCACGCACAATCCTAATTATCCTGTGCCCACCATCTGGTAGCTTGGCACTGAGCAGTCAGGCTTAACTTAGAAGGCAATGTATTAAGTATTTGTGCAATAAACCATGCAATAACACAGTATAAACACCACAAGAATGCACCACAAAGGTTTAGAAAAATACAGATTATTTATCTGATTAAATGCAAGTACACGTTGAAATATCACTTTAGAAAATGATAAAAAGAGTCTTTTAAGTCTTAAAAGCAATAGGTATCTCCTACAAGCACAAAGTACCTGGTTTGCGTCTAAATTATCTGCAATGGGCCACAGGTGAGGAGATGCGTGGAAAACAGGGAGGCCTGTGTCGGTTTCTCGGGGCGCACACAGAAGATGTGTCAATATTTTTCATGCGACCAGGGCCTTGCTTCGATTTCCAGCGTGCGGACTTCGATCCCCTTCAGGTTGCGGGGTATTTGGATGCCCCGGGAACGATGCAGAGAAATCCTGGGCATGCAGGACGAAGTCACAGGAGCTGCGTCGATCCGGTGGGCAATGCAGGGAACTTTCTGTCACACGACAGGCGCTGCTTCGATTCTTCACGCAGGAAGTCGGGCTGCGTCATTGCGGCTTGGCTATGCGGCGATCCAATGGGCCGTGTGTCGAAGTTCCGGTCGCAACGCTGGCGCTGCGTCGATCTCCACTCAGAGAGCTGGGCTGTGTCGTCCGGTTCGGCGGGCGGTGATTTTCTCACCGTGATGCAGGCTGTGTGTCGAATTTTTGCTGCACAAGGAGTTCTTTGCAGGATGGAGTCTTTTTGGCCATGAGACTTAAAGGAACAGGAGGCAAACTCCATCCAAGCCCTTGGAGAGCACTTCTCAGCAGAGCCAGAGGGAGCAAGGCAGCAGGGCAACAACAGGGCAGCATTCCTTTGCAGAAGAGCAGTCAAGTGAGACCTTTGGGCAGCCAGGCAGTTCCTCTTGACAGTTTACAGGTTCTGGTTCAGAGTTTCTTCACCAGTGGTATCTTGTCCAGAAGTGTCTGAGTTGGTAGGGTCAGGGACCCTGTTTAAATACCCAAATGTGCCTTAGAAGTAAGGGAGACTTCAAAGAGTGGCTTAAAAGTGAACAAGATACCATTTCAGTTCCATCCTATCTGCCAGGGTCCCAGTAGGGGGTTTGGCAGTCCATTGTGTGAGGGCAGGCCACTGTCCTTTGACATGTAAGTGTCAGGCCCTCCACCCTCCCAGCCCAGGAAGACCCATTCAGTATGCAGGTGTTACTGAGCATCATGTGTTTGGTGTTGTCTGAGTGAAATGCACAAGGGAGCTGTCAACTAACCCAGCCAGACGTGGATTGAAATACACAGAAGGATGCAGAGAAATGCTAACTTTATAAAAGTGGCATTTCTCAAACAGTAATATTAAATCCAACTTCACCAGTCAGCAGGATTTTGTATTACCATTCTGGACATACTAAATATGACCTTGTTACTCCTTTCAGATCAGAATCGAATCTACCCCTCAAACAGTATATGAGGGTAGCCCCAATGTAAGCCTATTAAAGGAGCAGGCCTCATAGCTGTGTAAAATGAATTTAGGAGTTTTACCCTACCGGGACATATAAACTACACAGGTACATGTCCTACCTTTAACCTACATAGCACCCTGCCCTATGGGTTACCCAGGGCCTACCTTAGGGGTGACTTAGATGTAGAAAAAGGGGTGTTTGAGGCTTGGCAAGTACTTTTAACAAGTCAAAGTGGCAGTGAAACTGCACACACAGGCCTTGCAATGGCAGGCCTGAGGCATGGTTAAGGGGCTACTTATGTGGTTGGCACAATCAGGGCACATGTAGTGCACTTTACCGGGGTCTTACAAGTAGATTAAATAAGCCAATTGGGTATGAACCAATGTCACCGTGTTTTAAGGGAGAGAACATATACACTTTAGCACTGGTTAGCAGTGGTAAAGTGTGCAGAGTCCTAAAACCAGCAAAAACAGTGTCCAAAAAGTGGAGGGAGACAGGCAAAAAGTTAGGGGTGACCACTCTAAGGCTGTCAGGTCTAACATGTGCCCCCCCCCAGTTGAAAGTGGGGAAAGCTACCCAACCCCCTGGGAGCTCT
This sequence comes from Pleurodeles waltl, assembly GCF_031143425.1. NCBI lineage: Eukaryota > Metazoa > Chordata > Amphibia > Caudata > Salamandridae > Pleurodeles > Pleurodeles waltl. The sequence continues at coordinate 1,316,625,186 of NC_090446.1, read as the reverse complement.
CATTGCTCAGACGGAAGTATCTGGAGAGACCATCAGCGTTGGCGTGGTCAATCCCCGGCGATGCTCCACCATAAAGTCCATCCCCTGTAGGGAAATGGACCACCTCAAGAGTTTAGGATTTTCGCCCCTCATCTGTATGAGCCATCTGGGAGGCCTGTGGTCTGTCTGAACCCGGAGGTGAGTCCCAAACAGGTATGGCCTCAGCTTCTTCAGTGCCCAGACCACAGCAAATGCTTCTCTCTCAATAGCACTCCACCTCTATTCGGGTGGTAATAGTCTTCTGCTAATAAAAACTACTGGTTGGTCTAGGCCCTCCTCATTTAGCTGTGCTAGAACTGCCCCTATGCCATGCTCTGAAGCGTCCGTCTGCACAATGAATTCCTGGGAGCAGTCAAGTGCCTTGAGCACGGGGGCCATGCACATGGCTTCCTTCAGGGAGTCAAAGGCTTTATGACAAGCCTCTGTCCAATTCACCAACCTCGGTTGTTTCTTGGATGTCTGTTCTGTTAAGGGGGCTACTATGGTGCCATATCTCTTAACGGATCTGCGGTAATATCCAGTGAGGCCTAAGAAGGCTCTCACCTCTGTCTGTGTTCTAGGTGGTTGCCAGGCCTTGATAGTTTCTATCTCGGCCTGGAGGGGCTGCACCTAGCCACCACCTACTAGGTGTCCCAAGTACACCACAGAACCCTGCCCAATTTGGCACTTACTGGCCTCGATGGTCAGGCCTGAACTGATAATGGCCCTTAGGAGTAGAAAAAGCGGATCTCTCTTGAGCCCCTTTAGTCAAGGTGATCTGCCAGTACCCTGACGTGAGGTCAAAGGTACTAAGGAACTTGGTAGCACTTAGCCTGTTGACAAGCTCATCAGCTTGGGGGACAGGGTGAGCATCTGTCTTTGTGACAGAGGTGAGGCCCCAGTAGTCCACGCAGAATGTAAGTTCTGGCTTGGCACTTGGAGCAGCAGCCTGGGGAACCAACACCACTGGGCTGGGCAAGGGACTACTGGACTTTTCTATCACCCCAAGAGCCAGCATCTTGGCAACTTCATCCTTGATGCTGGACCTCATTTTATCTGACACCCTCTAAATTTTGTTCTTTACAGGTGGACTGTCTCCTGTGTCAATGTTGTAGACACACAAGTTTGTGAGACCAGGAGTGAGGGAGAGCAGGGAAGAGAACTGCTCCAACAACTCGTAGCGGTCTCCCCTCTGATCTAGAGTCAGGGAGTCAGAAAGATTAACACCCTCCACTGACCCATCACCTTCCTTGGCAGAGAGGAGGTCGGGGAGAGGCTCACTCTCCTCTTCCATGCCCTCATCTGTCACAAGAAGCATACTGACGTCAGACCTCTCAAAATGAGGCTTCAGTCTGTTGTGATGTAGAACCCTTCAGGGGTTTCTAGGGGTCTTGAGATCCACTAGGTAAGTGGCCTCCCCCTTTTGCTCCTTGATTCCAAATGGGCCAGTCCAGCAGTCTTGGAGAGCTCTAGGCTCTACTGGCTCCATTACCCATACTTTGTCTCCAGGAGAAAATTCTACCAGAGTGGCCTTCTGGTCATACCACTCCTTCATCAACTCTTGACTGGCCTCGAGGTTGCTCTTGACCTGTTTCCAGAAACGCTGTGTCTGGTTGTGGAGGGCCAGCATGTAACTGACCACATCCTGAGGAGATTTCTTGGGAGCTTTCTCCCATCCCTCCTTTACTATGCTTAGTGGTCCCCTGACACAGTAAACATAGAGAAGGTCAAAGGGGCTGAACCCTACCCGTTTCTGGGGCACCTCCCTATAAGCAAAGAGAAGGCATGGCAAGAGGACTTTCCACTTACGCCTTATGGCCTCAGGTAGGGAAGTGATCATGCCTTTCAGGGTCTTGTTGAATCTTTCAACAAGCCCATTGGTTTGAGGATAGTAAGGGGTGGTAAACCGGTAGGTTACCCCACACTCATCCCACATGGACTTCATGTACGCTGCCATGAAGTTTGTGCCTCTGTCAGAGACAACCTCCTTTGGGAACCCTACACGGGTAAATATCCCCACCAGACCTCTGGTCACCACCGGTGCAGTCACTGTCCTTAGAGGGATTGCCTCCCGATAGCGGGTGGCATGGTCCACCAAAATCAGGATAAACTTGTTGCATAGGGTGGTTTTGGGGTCCAAGGGACCAATGACGTTGATGCCCACCCTTTCAAAGGGGGTGCAAACGACGGGAAGTGGCATCAGGGGGGCCTGGCAGGTTGGGCACGACCTACAGAATGCATCTGAGACTACCCGTATTCAAGGCCAATAAAAGTGGGTGACAAGCCTGGCAAAGGTCTTGTCTTGCCCCAAATGTCCTGCCAGGAGGATGTTGTGAGACAGGCCCAGTAGGAAGGCCCTGTAACACTGGGGGACCACCAGCACACGTGCTGCCCCAGCGGCCGGTACCTTAGGCTCACTGTAGAGGAGATCATTCTCCCAATATATGTGGTTATCGCCAGAGGCTTCACCTGCTGCTTGGGCTGAGGCCTGTTGCCTCAGACCCTCAAGAGTGGAGCACTCCTTATGCGCTTTGCAGAATTCCTCCCTGGTTGCCAGCCAGCAAGCTCAGGCAGCTTACCCAGGTTGGCAATATCTTCCCCAGTTGGCACAGAGGCTTCCTCTTCTGGGACCTTGTCAACCACCGCAGGAATATCTGGGGCCGGTTTCCCGCACCCCTTGCCCTTCCTCTGTGCAGCTGTCTGGGCCATTGTTCCAGGCTCCAGACACCCTTGACTCCCTTCCCGGGCAGCCATGGACTGTGTGGTCATGCAGACCCGCTCAGGCAAACCTAACATCTCCAGGTGGGATCTGATTCTATCCATCCAAGCAGTGTGTTCAAGATCATTGCCTAACAGGCAATCTACAGGCATGGCAGGACTCACAGCTACTTTTAGAGTACCAGAGACCCCCCCACTCAAAGGGAACTAGAGCTACCGGTAGGTGGCTCTGGCGATTGTCAGCGACTGGAGAGCACTTCTCAGCAGAGCCAATGGGCAGCAAGGCAGCAGGGCAACAGCAGGGCAGCAGTCCTTTGCAGAAAAGCAGTCAGGTGAGTACTTTGGGCAGCCAGGCAGTTCCTCTTCGCAGGTTGCAGGTTCTGGTTCAGAGTTTCTTCACCAGTGGTATCTTGTCCAGAAGTGTCTGAGTTGGTAAGGTCAGGGACCCTGTTTAAATAATACCCAAATGTGCCTTTGAAGTGGGAGAGACTTCAAAGAGTGGCTTACAAGTGCATAAGGTCCCCTTTCAGTTCCATCCTATCTGCCAGGGTCCCAGTAGGGGGTTTGGCAGTCCATTGTGTGAGGGCAGGCCACTGTCCTTTGACATGTAAGTGTCAGGCCGTCCACCCTCCCAGCCCAGGAAGACAGATACAGTATGCAGATGTGTGCAGGTGTGACTGAGCATCCTGTGTTTGGTGTTGTCTGAGTGAAATGCACAAGGGAGCTGTCAACTAGCCCAGCCAGATGTAGATTGAATGGCACAGAGAGATGCAGAGAAATGCTCACTTTCTGAAAGTGGTATTTCTCCAACAGTAATATTAAATTCAACTTCACCAGTCAGCAGGATTTTGTATTACCATTCTGGCCATACTAAATATGACCTTGTTACTCCTTTCAGATCAGAATCTACCACTCAAACAGTATATGAGGGTAGCCCTAAGGTTAGCCTATGAAAGAAGCAGGCCTCACAGCAGTGTAAAATGAATGTAGGAGTTTTACACTACCAGGACATGTAAACTACACAGGTACATGTCCTGCCTTTTGTCTACACAGCACCCTGCCCTATGCGTTACTTAGGGCATACCTTAGGGGTGACTTATATGTAGAAAAGGGGGAGTTTTAGGCTTGGCAAGTACTTTTAAATGCCGAGTCGAATTAGAAGTGAAACTGCACACACAGGCCTTGCAATGGCAGGCCTGAGGCATGGTCAAGGGGCTACTTATGTGGTTGGCACAATGGGTGCTGCAGGCCAACTAGTAGCATTTATCTACAGGCCCTGGGCACATGTAGTGCACTTTACTGGGGTCTTACAAGTAGTTTAAAAAAGCCAATTGGGTACGAACCAATGTCACCATGTTTTAGGGAAGACAGTATGTGCACTTTAGCACTGGTTAGCAGTAGTAAAGTGCGCAGAGTCCTAAAACCAGCAAAAACTGTGTCCAAAAAGTGGAGGGAGGAAGGCAAGCAAAAACAGGTCTAACGATGATCTTGCTATTTGGAGAGCATACATCTCTGTAGCCGATGTCAACACAACTTGTGTTTGAAACAGTAGCGCCTTGGTCTGCTCAGCTTGTCATAATTTACATTAGTAGTTTTAATGTGAGGCCACATTTCTGCTACTCTTATCTCTCGTGTGGGAGGGAATAAAACATGCCCGCAACACGTTACGACCCAAGAGACTGAAATTGCGTAGGCAATTCCTGGTTGCATACCGCAACAGCTTTGGTCACTCAGCACCACATAACTTCCCTTTGAAAGTACATGAAATGCTGGTCGAATCAAAGGGACGGCAGTACCCTTCAGAAAACAGGCCAAGTTTGCGACCCCTGCATTGCAAAGGCCATGAAGGGACACTTGTTTACAGATCATTGAATCACTAACAGTAGTCTCACATTCACTTCCGCTAAGAAAGACCTCTGTTTTGCCATTCAGACATTTATATATTTATATACATTCAAAGGGCAACTCTCACTCTTCTTCAATATAGCTATCGCCTAGATGCTCGTATCTGCCCATAGCAAGATGTTTCATGCGTTTCGAAAAAATGAAAAGTGGAAATGGGCAGATTTATAATGCCATGTAGGAGCCATACTGTAGATGGACTTTCTGCAACTGAGAAAGGCAACTTATCTAACTTTTCTATGTGCAACATGGTGAAACTTGCTTCCCTTTTAGCCGTTGTCTGTTGTTCCTTGGATAAATTAAAAGCAGCAAACAAGTCACTACCGTTAATACACTTCCACAGAACGTGGCCATTTTTCAGAGTCTGTAATGTCCAACCTAACTGCATGATGGAACGCAGCTGACTTTGTCCATGGTATAAAAAGGACATGTCATTCTGAATTATGTCAATCGCAGATGACACTATGGGGTTAAGGGAATAAATCCTGTTGGACAGAGTGTTCATGCCGTTGTCAACAACAGCTAAAGCCTTTTCTAAATTTTCTTTGTCTATCTGCCTTAAACGTGCAGCAGCTTCTGTCTGAGAAATCTTCCAGATCTCATTATATACGGCATAGATGAATCTTTTAGAGTGTGGCTTTCTTGGACCTATCAAAAAGTCCTACAAATTTATATATTCAGAAAGAGTGTTTAGTTCCTTAACTGCTGCTAAGGTGTTAGTCTCTAACCATTGTTGGCACAGTTTTCCCACACAGTATGTTGTAACTAGACCTGTGTGTTGACCCAAAACAAAGCGAGGATCTGCCCGACTAATCTTGAAATCCCCTGAGGAATTCACAAAATGTGCCTGATGCCCATTTGTGTCCATTGGCCATACTAACCACCTGCCGTAACTGGAAAGTGAAGAGTTATAGGTGCCAGCCTGAACCTTTGCATCTAGTTTTTCCTCTGTAACATTCGGGAAGAATTGCCAATTCTTAAGTTTGCTGGTGTGGGAATACTTGGCACATTCATTTCTTTCATTTTTGCTAACCACAAACATGATGTCTGTTGAACGGTATCATTTAAAAAGATCATTTGCACAGGAATAAGGCATGCACTAAATAAAGCTCACCTACCCTGTATTTGCCAATCTTGTGCTCCCCATACACTATTTACATCAATAGTTTTTTTCCAGTATTCGTAACCTTCAACTGCAAGACAGGAAACAAAGGAATCTGAATAAATCATTTTTGTGTTAGTTAGCAAAATTTACCTAATTTTGGAAGGAGGTAACTTGAAATAATATGACTCTGGATTTTTAATGTCATGCAAAGTAAAATATGTGAATTTGTCCGAATAATGTTGGGACTACCCACAGGTGGAGTTGAGCAGTGTTCCCACTGTGTGTAGTTAAATACTGTAGTTAAATACTGATCTATGTCTAGTTGCACGGTGCAGGTAGTAATGTCCCCAGTTGCTATACAAGAACATTTCCCCATAATTCTTTGTGTAGGTGCACACATCTTCACTTTTAAATACTGAATAGTCCTTCATTTCAGTTAACATAGAATCAACTGTCTGGACATCCCAATGATCAGATACAACACCAGGTGTAATTACATCAGTCATTGATATGTTGAAGATATATGGAATCTGAATGACCTCAGTATGCCTGAATATATATCAAATGGAACTTTATCCCACACAATCCCATCAGGAATCGGTACAGCTGAAATGTTGACAAGGGGCAAGTCTCTTCGGACCTTATGTGAGGAAAAATATGGAGTTAAGACTTCATTCACTGGCTCAACAGAGGAGCGTTCAAGAAGGTAATGACCATTTATAAGTAAGAAAAACACAGTCACGAAACCAAACCCTAGGAAAAATGCAAGCAATGTCATTAATAACCACAGATAGGTCCATGGATATATTAAATAGTTGTTTTTAAGCCGTATATACAGCTTACGTGTCTTTGAAATCGTTTCAATAGCAGGAGTGGATGAAGTTGAAGAAAACTCATCAATATCAATGAAGTAACCAGAAGCAGTCTCTGCAAACGCAGGAGCAGGCGCATTACCGGTGGATGAATCAACTTCGCATGTAGGCTCATAGTAGACAATGTCGTTGGTTTGTGTTGCATTGGAATAGAAGACAGCCACATATTTGACAGGTGTTTGTCATTGAAGTGGTAACTGGAATCAGCAAGAGTTCATTTTCCACCCTCCCCATGGTCGAGGAGGTTTTTGTAGCATAGTTGGATATGCTTGTGCGGTCAGAAGCGTTGTTGTTTCTTCTTTGAAGCGGTATGTCCTGTTGGGTAGTGAGAGGGGACTGGGAACTACCCAAGGGACCTCTGGGTCTGCTGTGCAGAATCGGCCACATGGTGAAGTTTGACGTTGTCAATCGAAATAAATCTGTTTGCTTTGGAAACAGACAGCGGTGGTAGGATGACAGTTCTCGTACCTTGTATTCCCAGGACTTGGACCGGTGCTCTGTATGATGGGCCAAATTCCTTCTTCACAGCGATCTTCTCACGAACCAGATCCCCAACTTTAGGAATCCAGTCTGTAGAAGTTGTTGGCAAATCCCTTATTCCTGAGGTGGCAGCACTAACGGATGAATTATCATCAACAAATTGCTGAAGCTCCTGTAAGACAGTGAGACATTTATTTATGTCAAAAGGTGTATCTGCTGCCACCAAACCAGGGCCATCTAGATCTGGGACATACATAGGTATCCCAAAGACAAACTCATAGGGAATTCGTTCCCCAAGGATCTTCTTGGCAGATTATTCAATGCTCTCTGGACCCCCTATAGATGAAGCCAGCTGCAGTCAGAACCTAATACTCTAGCTATTAAGGACTGCTTTAGATCACGATTCCTCTTCTACACAGCCGAATTTCCCTCTGGATGGTAGGGTGAGGAGTAATGGGGTTCAACACCCATGGTATCCCTGAATGCCTTAGAGGCAAAAGCAGGGCCCTGGTCCGAATGGAATGCTGCAACTGCATATGTACCGATAAAGGTCAGCAAGCCTTTGATAACAGTTCGAACATCAGCCGACCGCAGAGGCCATACCCAGCAGAATCTAGAACAAGAATCTACAGCGACTAAGATGTATTTGTGTTAGAAATGGGGTCTTTGGTTGGCAGTCAGGTTACCCCCTGTCCAAGCAAGGACCCTCACTCTAGCCAGGGTAATAGAGAATCACCATCAGCTAACCCCCGCTGACCCCCTTGGTAGCTTGGCACGAGCAGGCAGGCTTAACTTCAGAGTGCTAGGTGTAAAGTATTTGTACCAACACACACAGTTAATGAAAACACTACAAAATGACAAAACACAGATTTGGAAAAATAGAAAATATTTATCTAAACAAAACAAGACCAAAACGCCAAAAATCCACAGTACACAAGTCAAGATATCAGTCAAAATGCAAAAAGAGTCTTCATGTAATTTTAAACACAATGCTAACGCTGTTAGTCTGAAAATGTACCTGGGTGCGTCAAAAATAACCCTGCATGGGCGAGTGTGCATCAAAAAGGGCTTGCGATGCATCAATATCACTCACGAGTGAGACCTTGCGCCATTTCTCCTTCAATCAGGTCAGCGTGCATCATTTCTTCTCTCCGCAGGAGAGCAATGCCTCGATCCGGTCAGCACTCTCGGGTCCCAGCAGGCCTTGTGTTGTTTTTACACACCCAGCGATGTTTGCATCGGAAATCAAGCCGCACAATGATCCGAAAACCAGCAGCGCGAGTTGCGATCTCACCAGCCTCCATCAGCGATGCTGCACGTCAGTTCTTCAGCCGTGTGCGGCGATCTCCCAGCAGCACAACAGGCCAGCGTCGATTTTGGCTTCGAAGCCGGCAGCACGTCGATTTTTCCAGCCGCGGATCAGAGTTGCGTCTATCTTTTCCCTGCACGGCCGTCTGTGTGTGGATTTCTCACTCTTGTCCTGCCAGCTTCTGCTTTCAGGGCCCCATGAACTGACTGGGCACCACTTGGCAGAGTAGGAGTCTCAGCAGAGGCTGTCGGGAGGCACGCTCTGAATCAAGCCCTTGGAGAGTTCTTCACAAGATGGAAGGCACACAAAGTCCAGTCTTTGTCCTCTTACACTGGCAGAAGCAGCAACTGCAGGATAGCTCCACAAAGCACAGTCACAGGCAGGGCAGCTCTTCTTCCTCAGCTCTTCAGCTCTTGTCCAGGCAGAGGTTCCTCTTGGTTTCCAGAAGTGATCTAAAGTCTGTGGTTTTGGGTGCCCTTCATATATCCATTTTGCCCTTTCAAGTAGGCTTACTTCAAATCAAAGTCTCTCTTGTTTGTGAAATCCTGCCTTGCCCAGGCCAGGTCCCAGACACATACCCAGGGGGTTGGAGACTGCATTGTGTGAGGGCAGGCACAGCCCTTTCAGGTGTGAGTGACCACTCCTCCCCTCCCTCCTAGCACAGATGGCTCATCAGGAAATGCAGACTACACCCCAGCTCCCTTTGTATCACTGTCTAGTGAGAGGTGTATCCAGCCCAACTGCCAAACTGACCCAGGCAGGGAATCCACAGACAGGCAGAGTCACAGAAATTGGTTAAGCAAGAAAATGCTCACTTTCTAAAAGTGGCATTTTCAAACACACAATCTTAAAATGAACTTTATTAAAAGATGTTTTTTTAAACTGTGAGCTCAGAGACCCCAAATTCCACATGTCTATCCGCTCCCAAAGGGAATCTACACTTTAATCATATTTAAAGGTAGCCCCCATGTTAACCTATGAGAGGGACTGGTCTTGCAACAGTGAACAACTAATTTTGCAGTATTTCACTGTCAGGACACATATAACACATTACTATGGGGGTCATTCCGACCCCGGCGGCCCGCCGGGCGGAAACCGCCAAAAGACCGCGCCGCGGTCAAATGACCGCAGCGGTCATTCTAACTTTCCCGCTGGGCCGGCGGGCGATCTCCAAAAGATCGCCCGCCGGCCCAGCGGGAAAGCCCCTGCAAAGAGGAAGCCGGCTCCGAATGGAGCCGGCGGATTTGCAGGGGTGCGACGGGTGCTGTGGCACCTGTCGCGATTTTCAGTGTCTGCAAAGCAGACACTGAAAATCTTTGTGGGGCCCTGTTAGGGGGCCCCACGACACCCGTTCCCGCCAGCCTGGTTCTGGCGGTGTAAACCGCCAGAAACAGGCTGGCGGGAAGGGGGTCGGAATCCCCATGGCGGCGCTGCAAGCAGCGCCGCCATGGAGGATTCTCTGGGCCAGGGGTAAACCGGCGGGAAACCACTGGTTCCCCTTTTCTGACCGCGGCTTTACCGCCGCGGTCAGAATGGCCCAGGAAGCACCGTCAGCCTGTTGGCGGTGCTTCCTCTGCCCTCCACCCTGGCGGTTTCAAACCGCCAGGGTCGGAATGAGGGCCTATATGTCCTACCTTAACCATACACTGCACCCTGCCCTTGGGGCTACCTAGGGCCTACCTTAGGGTGGTGTCTTATATGTAAGAAAAGGGAAGGCTGAAGCCTGGCAAGTGGGTACACTTGCCAAGTCAAATTTACAGTTAAAAACTGCACACCCAGACACTGCAGTGGCAGGTCTGAGACATGATTACAGGGCTACTAATGTGGGTGGCACAACCAGTGCTGCAGGCCCACTAGTAGCATTTGATTTACAGGCCCTGGGCACCTCTAGTGCACTTTACTAGGGACTTACTAGTAAATCAAATATGCCAATCATGGATAAACCAATTACATATAATTTTACACAGAGAGCATATGCACTTTAGCACTGGTTAGCAGTGGTAACGTGCTCAGAGTTCAAAAGCCAACAGAAACAGGTCAGAAAAAGTAGGAGGCAGGAGGCAAAAGATTGGGGATGACCATACAAAAGGGCAAAATCCAACAATGTGTATGCACCATCAGGTTGTAAGGGACCACAATGATCCATGTACACACATTGTAGTGGCTTATTGGACACTAGGAGGGATGTCTGCGATGGGCGTTTGATGTTTGAACCCTTTATCTGCTGGAAAATGTCACAACAAAGGACAAATTGCTTGGTCTGCTTGTATAGACCTGGCCACCAGAAGCGTTTCTGAAAGAGTGTTATCATGGCCGCAATACCAGCATGTGCAGAAGCCACACCCACACGCGCTGGTTTTATCAGATCTGATCTCTGTTCTTGGTTGGGGATCACTCGATCTCCAACCCCAGGAAGTGTTGCATAAGCAACATTCTGTGCACTGATGTGGTAAGAGTATTTCGTAGGGTATGCTTTTGGGAGAGGCGCGCCTTCAGCCAAAGCTTTCACTGCAGCCAAAATTGAATTATCCAATCTCGTCACTGCAGCCACAGAAACCATAACTACTGCAGATTTGGCTGCTTCATCAGCCAAAGCGTTGCCAAGGGTTGTTCTGCATCGGAATATAGATGTGATTTACATGCTATTGGCACAGTATCGCCTTCATTAAAGGTGACATAAGTGAACCGAATGGCACAAGCAATTATTCTGATGATCAAATTTGTTTTGTTATCACGGGTGTGTAAGTGTTTAGCTTCTAGCATGTCCTGTTGCAGTCCTCTAAGGATGCGTGTGTGTTCTACTGTCCAGTGTCTGCTAGAAAAATCAGGGCATATTAAGTCATAAAGTGGTTTGATACATTGTGCATAGTCAGGAATGTAAGTTCTGCCAAAGTTAAGGAAACCAAGTAAAGACTGTAGTTTCTTGATTGTATTTAGTGGTTGGAGTTGAGCATATTTCTCTAGAAAGTGCGGGGCCAGGCTCTTGCCCTCATTTGAAAGCTCATATCCCAGGAATAATACGCTGAGAAAGGCTATTTTAGTTTTCCTAAAATTCAATTTGTAACCAAGAGCTGCGAATCCTAAAACGATCTGATCGACCCTGGCAAGATGAATGTTGAGGTCATCCTCTCTGAGGTAGATGTCATCCATGTAGGACAGCGCCTTGGGATCAATATCATGTAATATTGATTTTACACGGCCTGAGAACAGCCCTGGGCTGTTTTTGTAGCCTGGGGGCAAACGGCAGAAGTGGTTTTGTGAGCCAAATGAGAATGCATTTAGGTCCCGACTTTTGTGTGCTAGGTTTTGGCAGAAAAAAAACATGGGAAATATCCAAGGTTGTTTTGTATTTTTTGCGCATTATGTTGTCAATTAGTGCTGTGTTATGTGAACTTTGTATAGCGTATGTGCGTTTATGACTGTTTAAGTTTCTGTCATCTAAGACTATTCTATAAGAATGTTCAGGTTTTACAACGGGGAATAATGGATTATTCATTGCAGAGACACAGGGCTCAATTACTCCCTGATATTCGATCTAAATGTGAGGATCTCTCTCACTGGAACTTTAGCTTTGTGTTTCACAGGATATTGCAGCTGAGGCTGGGGTGTAGACCTAGTAGGTATTACATGACAAGGAGAATCCTTGACCCAACCTACATGGTTGCGGTATGACGCAGGTGCCTGCACTAAAGCCCAATTGACAGCGTAGGATTCTTTTACCATTTGTGGAACAAGGTCAGAGAAAGAAGGCAAAATGACATCTTCCCCATTTGGGAGCTTATGGATGTGCTCAGGTGGCCATTCCCTCTCGGCCAACAGGATATCACAACTAAGTTCATCCCAGAATATCACACTAATGGTGCGCACTATGTCTCACTCAATTTGGACATTGAAATCATAAGCCCTGTCGGTGGGAGAACACTTCCGTCTGCAGTTTCGACTGCAATGATGTTACTAGTTGCTGTCGTATCCAGATGATCTTTCAGACTCTGGCGACTTATCGTGACCTCTGCTGCGCTGTCTAGCAGTGTCACTGCCCACGTCTTGTTCTTCAGCAATGCTCTCAAGTGTACTGGCATTTTTAATTGACAGTGCTGCCCCCTTTTTCTTTTTAAACTGTGGCTTTTCTTGTGGAGACTTATCTTCTTTTTTGTGTGAAGACTGTGTATCCCAGCGCTTTTTAGAACCCTCCTGTGCTTGTTAAGTACCTTCCTTAGAGGTTGTACTCTGTATTTCGAGCTTTTTCGTCTCAGCTCCCTAACTTTCCTGCCCTATACTGGTATAGGTGTCGGAAATTATGTTCGATAGCTGTTTCTCCTGTTCCAAGTATGGAATCTCTCTGATGCACTGGTGTATAGCCAGTGCTACCACTTCCCCTTTAATGTTGCCGAATATGATTGAGGAGACTGCGGCGAAGTTACGCAATAATTTAATCCCCAGATCTAGGGCTGGTGCAGCTTTGTGCTCATTCTGAATTTGTTTTAGCACTTCTGGTAAATTGGCAAGTGTCAGGGTAGCGTGTGGTAGTATAAATTGCAGTGAAGACTGTACCCCATGTGGCGCAGTCATCCACCGGGGGAACCATCCCGAAGGGCAAGCACATTGTGAGAATTCTATGTTTTTGCTGTGGTCCCGTATGGGGGAAACAGTTTCCAGCTGATTTGTTTTCTGGGCTATCCAGAACAGGATTTTCTCTTGTTCTGAGGGGAATTTACCCATGATAGAATGTACTGTTTGTGGATTAATCCCACTAGTAGCCAATTGGTATCCAGCAGGTGCTGGTGGTGCTGGACATGCTGGTGTAGTGCTCAGTTGTCAATATAGTGTTACTAGCTCAATGTGTCAGAGTCACCAGATCCTCACACGTTCCCAACACGTACACCACTGAACAGCTCCAAGACTCTGATAGATAAAGCACAGAGTTCAAGAGGGGAAGAGGGTATTAGGAAGGGAAAAGCTGGGAAGGAGACCTGTAGTAGGAACAAATGTTAAAACACACAATATCAAAATTACGTATCATTAAATCAATACTAGACTATGGTTCTAAGCTTTGTTATTCTGAAAACAAGAACAACCTAAGAATTAGGCTTAAAATGACTAAGTTTCAAGATGGTCGGATACCTATAAGGGAATCAAGATGGATTAAATGAAACTTTCAAATTCAAGAACTTTTCTTTACATGAGAATCAGGAAAACGTTCTGAATAAGTTCTAAACCAGTCATATGAATTCTTCTTTGAAAATGCATATTAGGACCATACAATATTGCATCTAGAAACTCTGCCCTTTTGTGTTCTCTTGAAATGTTTCAACACTGATTGCGCACATTACAGATTTATATATATATGTATGTATATATATATATATATATATATATATATAAACATCATGGAAGGATTGTGCACCTTGAATAACACAGTATGGATTCAAGTAATAAATCACATAACTTGTCAAATCGAATAAGTCCAAATAAATGTCTTAAAATGTTGGCATACAATGAACAATCATGAATTAAACTCGAGGAGAGAATCGTGCGTTTTTGCCGATTCGTAAACCACCATGTAAATGTCAAGAAATGGTAGCTTGCAATAATTACCAGGATTAAAACCACATGAAACGAATTGCGCGTCTTGCGAATTCAGAAACCACAATGTGAATGTCAAAAAATGGTAGCGTGCAATAATTAGCAAAGTTAAAACCACATGAAACGAATCGTGCGTCTTGCCGATTCGTAAACCACAATGTAAATGTCAAGAAATGGTAGCGTGCAATAATTAACAAAGTTAAAACCACATGAAATGAATAGCTCGTCTTGCTGATTCGTAAACCACAATGTAAATGTCAAGAAATGGTAGCGTGCAATAATTAGCAAAGTTAAAACCACATGAAACGAATCGAGCGTCTTGCCGATTCGTAAACCACAATGTAAATGTCAAGAAATAGTGGCGCACAATAATTAGCAGGGTTAAAACCACATGAAATGAATCGCGTGTCTTGCCGATTCGAAACCACAATGTAAATGTCACAAAACACTCAAAAGCACATTTCCCATGCCCAAAGTCATCTGTTAATCATAAGGCTTATGCCCAAGAATATGAGAATTTCTCAATAACGGTGTCGGGACAGCCCAACCACCGTCTTACCGCCTGGAACAAGAATCACCAATGAAGGATGAAGGGCAGAGGCCTGGAAGATCAAAAAGGCCGGTGGGACAGGAGCTCAGGAAGTAGCTGCTGCTCTGCACCGGGACCTCTGAATAGTGAGCACTTGGAGCTGGGCTGGCTCCCTTTTATAGAGTCTTGGCCCAGCCCACAACCACACCCAGGCATGTTGCAGGGAAAGTCTCTAGAAGGCCCTGGAAAGGGACCACATCCTAACACACTCTGAAAGTCTGCAGCAATACTTTGCAAATGAACAGTATTTGTAAGCACAGTAAAAATACTTCTTCACGATTGAACTCTGCAATGCAAAAGGTTAAACAACAACATATCAGCACAATGCATAAATTACGGTGTTTTGAGAGTGCTGGGATTTTGCATTTTAGTCGCCAATAGAACGCGCACTGTCCTGGTGTTGGCACAATGTATAAATTGCGCAGATCTCCTGCCTGCATGTTTTGTATACCTGGGTGAGGTGTGTATATGGCAAACATAGGCCACTTTGGTCCTTCAATACCTAAGGGACCTAATCTCACAGGCTGTATTACGTGTGGTAGGGCGCCATTAAACCAGTTCTGATGTTCTTGATAAATAATTGAAATTTCAAGATACTGATATGCTTTTTAGCATTGAGGTGCGTTTGTAATTCTGTATGTGGGGAATGTGAATGATCTTTGGTCTTTCTCAGGAAAGGTGACCCAAGAGTAGAATGTTTCTGTTTGGTAAGCTTCACTAGCTTCTACTATGAATGTGACATCCCCACCCTCATCTGCTAAGCCATACGCTACGAGGTGTAATGTCAATGCTTCTTTAGCATTCTCAGGAATGTCTATGGCATTAGCCCTACTGAGTAATGGATAAAGAGATTGAACACCAAGTGGGGAGAAAAAGACCTTTTAATTATTTAAGCTCCACCAACCTACAGCCTAATTAGGTGCTCCCTGTTCTGCTGAGGAGGATCGTCCCCAAGACCACGGACATCTCCGTATAATGGTACGTAGGGTACCTGTTGTATGTGAGACAGTGATAGTCAGGGTATCTGTAAATTAGTGTCCAAACACCATCATTGGTGGTGCCATGTCATAGTTTGACTCTTGCTCTAGGCAAGACTGCTGGTTTAAGGATGACAGTACTTATGTTTGTAGGTGGCTATGCCAGTCCTACAACAAGTCACAACTGTCGTCCCAACCCTCCCGACTCACAAGCAGTACCTCACCAAAAATCCAAAAAAGTAAAATGTGATTTGTGGCAGGCTTTATGCATGGACTCAAGAGTGCCACATCTCAGGGAGTGTTGTGGTTATACAGAGATTACCCCTTTCTCACATGAACAACATGTCTCAGTCAAACACAGGCAATGAAGGAGATGCAGTAAAGTTTTCTAAAGGTTTTATTAACAAAACTGCAATCTACGATAAATTGCATGGGCTTCAATGATTATGGTAATGAACAGTGCAAGGAGTGGAATTATGAACACGAGAGTCATCAATACAAAGACCCTCGCCATCTTGCAATAACATAAAATGACATGAGATATGAAATATGTCCTAATATCCTAGCATGATGAACCTAACCCCTAACCTAAAGAGAGATATGTGTGTTAAACCTAATCTGCCAGTACCATGTCCATGAGAAGAGCCCCCCAAACCTTGTTACCTTGGAATGAGGTCTCTAGATCAGACTCCTTAGGGACACGAAGACTGGGTCAGCATAAAGGCGACGTGTAGCATAGATACCGTCAATGGCATATGGTACGAATCCCTCTGACCATCTGTCTGTGTAAGGTGCATTTATACAGATGTGATCGGACCCCTGACGTAGGTCTGTTTTCAAACAAAAGATAACAAGACATGCTTGGGGCGGCAATTACTTAAACAATTCCCTCGAAAGCACAAAGGGGGAAAGTACCTAATGTGAATACCTACATCTTATCTATCTCTGGCGCTGATGGTGACGCTTTAGCAGAGTGGCACTGATAGCATGAAACTATAACATTGTCTTAACTAAAAACAATGCAGCCATCTTGGAAAGATTTAATTAAATAATTAAAACAGAGCAAGCTAAATAGGGTAAAAGGCACTGGGTGACAGGGGCGCAAGTCTGCAAGCCAGAAGGCTAAGCTAACTCCTGCTTCCCATTAAAACAAGATAGGATTGCCTACACTAAGCCTCAATGTTTGCTGTAGCCCGGAGTGGCACGAACAGTCCTACGGTCAGGTGCAGGGCAAATTGCAGAGCTAATGGTCCGACCCAGTGACATGATTTCAATCTAGATCACACTTCAGTGTCTCCAATGGGGTTTTTTGATGTTCATCTACTTACTATCTTTCTATGTTTTTTGTAGGAGGTGTTGCCTCAGTTGATGAGACTTCCCCTAGACACTCCTAGTTCACCTTTTATCAAAATGAGTGCCATTGCATAGTCTGCATTGCCCAAGTTCCAGTGGTTTCTTTGAGAAGGGATTATGTAGCTGAGTCATGAATGATAGGTTTTCACTGGCCTCCAGAAAGGCAGGCTAGGTCCCACACAGCTAAACCCCACCCCGACCGGTGCTGTCTGCTACTCTGACAGAAGCAAACCGACAACGGCTGCAAAAACCCACTGGAGCCACCCAGCAGCGTTGTCTCTAACAATATCCCGTGACTTATTTTTAAGCAATGATTTTTCCCATTTGGGGGGAAGGTGGGTATACATCCCAGTTTATAATCCATGGCTCTATTAACCATGTCAAATTGTAAAAAAAAAGCAGTGGACGCTCTACAATTGCTTACATTTACTTCTCACATACTAAACGAGGGCATAAATAAATGCACCACAACATGCTATGTAAACAATAAATATTATTTATTGTTATCCATCTTAAACTGATTGTTTACACATATAAGACGTATTAGTTACAAAGATCCTCTAATACATACATATGAATTTCATTCATACCCCTTTCACATTCACTCAATTCTCAGAAACCCAGCTAACAAACACTTATGGGACATATTTCTTTCCTTACACAATTTAAACATCTGCTCAGCAATGTTCTTCCCTTCTATTATTAGTACTGTAGCAGAGGTCACATAGACTCAGCCATTGATAGCAAAGGGAGAGCCAGAGGTCACAACTATCATGGTTCGGCAAAGGGCAAGCACAGGTTTTACAGTGAGCAAAACTAGAGAAAACTTCCATGGAGCTCTAAACACTTTTTCCAAAAGTGCCAGGAAAGGGTATTTTTCTGTGTGTACCCATCTGTTTGTGATAACATTTGCGCATGTGTTTTCAGACATCTTAAAAGGACTGCTACAGCATTAGCATTATTTCAAATTTGCACATATTTTAAATGCACTGGCATGTTGTTATTTTGTGTTGTACATTGCACATTAAGCCTAACTCTTCAAGTAAGCATAGCACCATTAGGAAGTCGGCAAACCGAAACATGAACTGCAGATTTAGTGAAGTCAGCCTATTATCATAGATTTTTAAGTTCGAGCATGCGAGTGCATGGGCTTGCGCACAAGTCTCGTATGCAAGACTCTGTTGTGTACAGTAAAGGACTTGGAGCCCGCCTGTCCCTCACCATTTATTGGTTTGCATAGCACTCTTCTCTACAGCCTCGTAATTCATCAAGGCACACCTGGCATCACTTCCATTTCTCTATGTGGAGCAGGGATCAAGCACTAATTGATGCAACTTAATTAGTGCCTGTCCGCTGCTCCCGAAGTGATCGAGGTATTATTTGTTTGTTTTTTAACTTAGAGTGCCCCGCAAATAGAAGGCTTGTCACTGACAATACGTGTTCATCAAGCACAAAATTGAAAGTTCTATTTTATTTTGCCAAGTCGTTTCTTCTAATGTTTTCTTTTGTTTTTGCTTGTGGGCCATGTTGTCAAAAGATGACAATTATCTTGTTTGAAATATGCGAGACCTATTGCATTGCAAATGCTTGTTTGTTAATGCATTCACTGTCTTGCGATCATTTATTTAAACGTAATTTAGAGGACTTCTCTTCTCACCCTTTATAGGTCTTGATGTAACAACGTGGGCTCATTTAATGATGCTTTTAATTTTTGCAGTAGGAAATGTAACCTGTCAATTAAGGAGCTTTAGGTCATTTGAATTATGCAACAGTGTAATTAACTCTCTAAAACCATGTATTTTATAGTTATACCGGAAGTGCTTTTTGTGATGGAAAAATAAAAATCTACGGAAAGGAAAAAAAAAGTACTTGTCTGTGTTTTCATTAGTTCTTCATGGTCGAACATTTTTCTAGTGGCCTGGCTGCATTATGCTTTAAATAATGCAGTGGCTTTCAGTGTTTGTGTTCTTAAGTTCAGGGTCGACCGTGACCATGATTGCGAAGGGGGTGCGGGGGTAGGGGAGCTTGTAAACCACAGCAGTGTAGCTAGCATTGTTCAAAGGTAAGGGTGCTTGTATCTAAATATCATCTTACTTCTTCCTTGGGACTGAATGTCTTTTCGTAATGCCTGTTGTAGCTGATTTTTGCATAACTCCCAACCTGTCACATTTAAAGCCAGATGCATCTATACGAAAATATTAGTCAACTCAATTTTCTATCTTGGAATGTGACTATATATTTGTTTTTAGAGCTTAACACAGGAAGTGTTTTTAAACTTAGTCATACGAATTAAGGGTTCACTTGTCAGGAATGCATACCTTTACCTTGTTGGCTGCTCTGTCTTTCAACCCTTTTTGTCCACTGGGTCACCAGCTGACGATTTAGGGCCCTATATGAGTTTGACGGATGGGAAAGCCCATCCTCCAAACTCCTGACAGGGTGGCCTGATAGGGTGGCGGGCGGAAACTTGAGTTACCCCCCGCTGGCCTAGCGGGACACAGGGTACAGCAGTGTCTCTGGCTCGTAATGGAGCCAGCGACAATGCTGTAGCCCGCAGGGTGCACCAGCCCCCTCCCAATGTTCACTGTCTGCAAAGCAGACACTGAACATTGGGAGGGTGCTGGCCAGAGGGCCCCTGCACTGCCCATGCCCCTGGTATCCCCTGCACCCGTTCTCAGCAAGCCTTTTCATGGTGGTGGTACTACCATGAAACCACTGATGGAGAACGAGGTTGTAATCCCCAGGGCAACGCTGCCCTGGCGGATTAGGACCACCACCATCCTCTAGATCCTGGCGGAGCTGGCGATTCCCTGGTGGTCTGACAGCCAGGGTTGTAATGTGGAGGTCCGACTGGCACATTGGCAGCGGTCCAGACCGCCACCGCCAGTGTGGCAGTCAATAAACCACCACACTCCTAATCAGGCTCTTAATGCCGAACCAGGGTTATAAGAGGTGAATTAATGACGTTGTGCAGAGTTCCTTGGGATATTTTACTGGTCTTTTCATCCGTGTGTGGTTACCAAATGACCCACAGGCAGTGCCCCTGGAATGAGAGCCAGGGTTGTAATGTGGAGGTCCGACTGGCACATTGGCAGCGGTCCAGACCGCCACTGCCAGTGTGGCGGTCAATAAACCACCACACTCCTAATCAGGCTCTTAATGCCGAACCAGGGTTATAAGAGGTGAATTAATGACGTTGTGCCGAGTTCCTTGGGATATTTTACTGGTCTTTTCATCCGTGTGTGGTTACCAAATGACCCACAGGCAGTGCCCCTGGAATGAGAGGAGAAGGAATTATGCTGCAGGGTTGATTAATTTAGGCATCAAGAAAAGGCACATAATGCAGCACATTTTTGTGATGGTGTTGTCATTTTTTTACCTGTTGACATTCTGGAACAATTTCACATTGGTAGTACCAATTTAACATCAAAAACAGCAATAAACAACTGAAAGATGACCATTCACCTTTTGCAATGGGCCTTCCACTTCCAAAGAGCAAGTGTCGCCATTTGTAAGTTGAGCATAACCATTCAACCTCGTGTAACTTTTAGTATACTTATGACTTAAAGCAATATTATTTGTTGGTTGCATTGTCCTTTAAAAAAAATTGCTTGCCAGTGGTCAGTTCTGCCTTTTTCTCCCTCCATTTTCAGTTTCAGAGCAATGACTAACTACTGTATTATTCCACTTTGGGTTCTTTATCTGTTGCTGTGACGGACAATTTTTGTTATTTCTTTGGTGCTCCCCTTTCGCTGTGGGTGTTTTAGGTTGGTAGCTGCCTGCGTTTTATTGCAGTATTCCATTCCTCCCATCTCCTCCCATGTTGCTGACATTTGTTTTGGCTTTATTCCAGTGCTGTCCTTGTTTACCTCTGGCTCTTAAAATAAGCTTATTTTACAAAAGAAACACCCAGTAATTTAGCTCACTGCTCACGAAAGCCATAATATGCTGCCCTTTCTGGTAGAATGTTGCTAAACCTAGAAGCAATGATGTGTAACTTGCTTAGCTTCTCATTGCATCTTGAGTCTTTTTCTCCAGGGCCCCCCTCCCTGCCAGCACTCACAACATTACACACAGGTCATTGCTTATCTCCTTTATAAGGGCCATAAATCTTCTCAGGCTGCTCTGCTCGTTGAAATGTGAGGCAAGAATGCTTGCAAGACTTTTCATTCTGTTAAAATAAAAATAAAATACTACTGTTCAGACGTGTACACAATGCGAGGTAGTGCAGCCATCTCGTCTTGCCTCAAGGGCTTGTGATTTCTGATGTCAGTAGCCACCAGTGACCACCAAAACATGGCAGGAAAAGATGAAATTATGAGACAGGGTTGACCAATTTATGTGCCAAGAAAAGTCCAGTTCTGATTTTATGATGCCAATAGCTCTAACTCAAAAAAAGTGAGACCTACTGTATTGCAAATGCTTTTTATAGCCTTGTTCGCGGCCTTCTCACATTCTCCCACAAGAAAAGCCTGACATCTGCTTGTTAGTGTCTATCTGGAGTTTCTTTTTGTTCATGTGTCCTTTCCTCCACTTATTGCACTGAGAAAAGAAAACAGAGAGCAATTAGCATTACATGATAAGATCAGAGGATGGGCTGATAGTCAGCTATAATGGTAAATTGCATTTGGAATATATGTGATGTGTGCTTGCTGTGTGCCAGGAAATGTTTTCGCTAAGAGATCAAAGAGTGCATGCGCTGGTTCTGGCTCCACCTGATGACCGAGGTGCATGAGTAAGGGAGAGACAGTGCAAGTACTTTGAACTAAACCGAGGTGAAGTTTAACCATGTTAAATATCTGTTGCTTTGCCTTTTTTCTGCATGTCTTGTTTTTCAGTGTTTGTGATGTGTTACAAAGTGCACAGAATTGTCATCCGGGTAGGACATGAAAGGATAATAGACTGGTTGGGTAGGTAGGAATAGAAGAAGTTCTATAGTAAAGACCTATGTGTGTGTTGTGCAATCCACCGAACAGAGCGAGTTGGCTCTAAAAAATAGTGAGAAAACAGGGAAGAAAGGCAGGAGTCCCATGACTCAAACCACAGGCCCTTGAAGGCTGAATGTGCATGAGGATCCCTGATTCAACCACACTGACCTCTTGGCTAGCACCTCTGGGCTCATAACGGGAGAAAGGCCAAATGCAAGGGGATCTTTGAGTCCGAGTGTATGATATCTTTCCTTTCTCTCTCCATGAAATAGGTTAGTGAAATAAATGAGGGACTCTTTACCCTACTTTCCCTCCCACTGATGAGCTGCATGCAAAAGGCCAGCAGACCTTTTCTTGTTTTTTGTGTATGAATAAAAGAACAGTAATGAGGTCAGAAAAATCCAAGCATAATGAAACCCCCCCCCCAACAGAAAGAGACTCCTGCCCATGATATGTACCATCAGCATGGTAACAGTGTATACAGATTTCTGAAACAGTGGTTGGGACCCATTAATGAGGAAGGGAAAGTGCCCCTTCCTGCTAATGGTGCTTTAAATCTACATTTTCTAAATAATTTGGAAAATACATTGAAGAATCATAAAAATAAAATAGATGCTGAGTAATGGTTGCCCTTTCTTAATTGGTACAAGGAAACCAACAAATGCAAACACAGATTTCAAGTGTGTGATATGAAATAGATACAGGTGAAACTAGAATTCCCAGTAAACCATCTTAGTGACAGAGTTACTCTAGTGCTCCTACAGCCCAAGCTCCTCCTCAGCTATACGCAAGTGTTCAAACAGCCCAAGCGCCTCCTTAGCTATTTACCCAGATCCCTGAACCACAAGAAAAATAAATCAAGGACATAGTGGAGGATGATTTACTGGATGTTTTCCGCATGCTGACTCTGCACCAGTGAACACACCCAGAAACAGGGCTGCACCATCAGGACCACTGGTGGATTGACCACAAGGAGGGTAACGGGCAAGCAACAGCCCAGAGGAGATGGGCAGATAGCTGGACTAGACACAGTCTTCATTATTGTGTAGAGGTCAAGACTGAGAATGAGTTCATTCACAGCTGGGCGTAGCTTCATTGTGAACAGAGCCCCATTATTACCTGAGTCAGTTTAACTGAGAACAGAATTTAAAGAAAGGGCAATGGCCTCACTTCCCCTTCCCTATCCCATTCACCTGAGACAAAAACAGGATTCAAAGAGAGAGGGGAATGACTTCCCTTTACTCTATTGACTCATGTGATGAAAGTCCCACTCAACTAGTTCCTGATACCTGTCTTTTATTAAGAGATTAACCCAGCCCAGAGAGTGGAGACTTCTGATTTAATGAGCTGTAAGAAATGACTTCCTAGCATTAGAGAAAACCATACCCAGTTCTGTGAAGAACTACAAAGTATGCTTGAAGTATACTAACCAACTGGGCTGGCATAATTCACTTGATCAACTGCTGAGAAATCGAGTTGGCAGAGGCAAGATCTTCGGAATGATGGGGGACCCGAACAATGCAAAAGAAGCTTTATCAAATGTGGTTGTGGGTATGTGCTCAGTAAAAACTGACTGGGTTAAGATCTCAAATTGTAGGTAAAATAAAAGAGAATTACCTGCAGTTTATCTACACAGGCTCAAGAATTTGGTTGAAAAGTATTTGGGAATCACCCGTCAGGTGAAGGTAGCTCAGGAAGCTGCTACTGAATTGGTGGCGGGTTAAACCTTACAAATGCACCTGTCTTGGACTACCTATACGGAGAACATATCCTGACAAAAGCGGAAAAGTGAGTAGGACAACTAATGAGAAGCAATACGCTTGTAGTGAATAATAGTAATAGTGACAAAAGAAGAAAGGAGCAGACCCTTGTGAGATTTGTTACCCAATTCTCTACATCAAGTAATGACATATATAAGATCATTAGGAAGCATTGGCATTTACTATTGGAAATACCTAATATACGTAATTGTATCTCCGTAAAACCTCAGATAATCTATCGAAGGGGTAGAACCCTTAGGGATCACTTGTGCCCTAGTTATATTGCTACAAATAAATCATCTACATGGCTACCTATGGGCCCACTAGGTTTCTTTATATGTCATTAATGCTACATCTGTAGCTTGGGTATTGATAAGATCAAAAAGTTCTGCTACAATTCTCGTAAAAGCTATGAAATCAAACAGTTCATCAACTGTAAAACGAGATATGCTGTTTACATTGTAGGATGTGGATGTGGTAAAATCTATGTTGGCAGCACTATAAGGCCTCTCAAACTCCGTATACAAGAACATGTCCGTGCAATCAAGAATAAATACATTAGATATCCTCTGTCACTGCATATGTTGGAACAACATACAGATGACAATAAGATCTGATTTCATGGGATTGATACGGTACCACCAAACAAAAGAGGGGGTGACAGAGAATTGACCCTGCGACGCAAAGAGGCAGCATGGATATGCTGCCTACACGCCGTGAGTATGGGCCACAATACAAATGAAGAATTCCATTATTTCCTTTAAATAGGCATCGCTTGTTAGGTCTCTGTTCTCTTTTTTCCCCTGTTGGCTAATTTCTTTTTAGAATTTCACAATTTTAGGGTTTTCTGAATTGGATACTCACCCCTAACAGATGATGGGCCATAATTGTCATATAATCTATATACATTTAGTATAATTGACACCAGTTCAAAATAGCCGATGCCTTTATTCATTATGGTGAATATTTCAATGGTACTATGGTCGCTATAGCGACGGGTATGTTTCCTGTGTGTTATTTATCACAGATTATCTTTCTCTTCTTATCTTGTAGGGCTTTATTAAAATCGTTTTCAAGCCCCAAAAATGTCTTATCTATATTCCTTCTTGTTTTGCCACCAACTACGTTATTGATTACATCCTTCTAAGATGGCTGACACCCCATTTTAAAACGATCAGTTTTTCGTGGCTCTTCCTTTGTCATGTTAATATAACATGGCATAGTCTGTAAGCTTTATACTTTAGGGCTTTATTATAAGAATGTCTTAGGCTCCGTTGGTTCTCAGTATAGTTGACACCAGTTCAAAATTGCCGACGTATTTATGTGATATGAAGAGTAATTTTATTGTATAATAGTCGCTTTAGCAACTTATATGCATCTTGGGTCCTGTTTAGTATAGAGCATCAGTTTCTTTTTACTTTTTAGGGCTTTATCAAAACTCCTGTTAAGCCCGTATAATGCTAGATGGATCCTATACATCTGTTTATAGAATGGATGACACCATTCAAAAATGGCCGATCTGTTTACCTAAGATGGCGACTATTCTTATTCCAGAACGGTCGCCAGAGCAATGAGTATGCCACCTGTGTCAAATAATCTCGTTATCTAGATTGTCCAGGGTTTAAAAGCAGATGTTAAGCTGGGCTCAGTTTACTTTCTTTGCTGACCGGGACGGACATGGCTGATCCCTTATGTTATGGGGTGAGCGGTTACTAATTGATTGCAATTTCACATGCTTCACTGACCTTTCAGGCAGTATTATCGATGACCAGGCATTTAAATTTAAATATACCGCAAATGCCTTTTCTTTGTAAATGTCATCCTGTGGAACGCTGTTTTGTAGTATGCCTATTAATTCCCTCTCCCATTGGGATTGTTTTGTAGTAATAACACAAATTAATGGCATATTAGTACATGTGGTGTTAGAATTTATAAATAAATGTTTTTGTCTAAGCACTTGTAGGCTTGTGGGGTTATGGTTTATGAGCTGTGGTGTTTTGTAAAATAGAGATAGCTATATTTATATATTTATTCTTAAAAGCTTTGGTTATTATCTTTAGAGTGCAATTTCTCGTGTTTTTAAAAAATGATATTATGGGCTCTTTTGGTGGTCTTTCTTTGTGGCATTTTTGGCCATCTATGTAGGGCTATTTGTTTATGACGTTTGTTGACCTCTTTTTAAATTCTCCATCTTTTGAAAATTTAGAAAATATTAAATTCATGTGTGGGTAGTCGATAATTTTGGTTGTTACTCGTTTCTCAAGCCGTGGGCTATTACATAGTGTTGTCATTCTTTTTAGTAATAATAGGTTGGACATTTAATTCCAATAATATGGAAAGACAATCAATTCAAAGACCATGCAAATATAAGGTCTGATGTGTTTGATATCATATTTATTTCTCCATATATTTGTTTTTAATTATTATTATTTTTTCTTTTCAATAAATATATTGTTAAAAATTACAGAATGATGGCGATATTATAAAAATCTTTAGAACTATGTAGATTATATCCTTTTTTTTAAAATATGGTGTTTACATTTTGTTTTTTTGTATTTTGTCTTTGTAAATATTAGTAATATGTGTCATGTGATATTAATATATATGTCTTCATCGACTATGTTCTTTATGACCATAAGTATGTGTATTAGAGGTGATTTTTTGTATATAATTTTTGTATGCTTTTGTACATTTTCTTTTTGTTGTTAAATTATTTTTGTATTTATTGCGTCTTTTTTGTCCTGGTGTGATATATACATTCTTTTTGTGTTACATTCCAGCCCTGAAGAAGTCCTTTTGTGTAGGACGAAACGTGCTGGCTGATTGCTCGTTTGTTCAAGAAAAAGCAATAATAAAAAATGAAGATTTTTAAAAGACAACGTTGTTTTACTGGACTTTACTGACTTGCCGCAGTGGTGCACTATCCATATCTTTTAGCTCAGGAAGCTGTAGGTGCTGCTTTTGTGCAAGGAGTGCTACTAAATCTGCAAAATAAATTGATGACTATTTATACTGGATGGCAAACTAAAAAGTTAGCTGAATTAGTGATGGTCACAAATCACACCGTAGCATTTCATGAACGAAAGAATCTGTTGAATTGAAAGTAATGTCTTTTAAATGACAGAATATGAAACAGAATGTGAAGGGGAATGGACATTGACTGTGAGGGAGTATTAAAAGATTGACATGTCGGAGGGCATGTGGGAAGAAGAAATGGGAGTGGCAGGGTAGAAATACCAGGTCTGGAAGGGTTTCATTTTGCCTCTGGGCGTTTGGAGCATTGGAAGAGATATTGTCCTAATGCTGTTGTCTCATTGACCCACCTGAATTTAATCCGGTTACACACATACACCAAATATTAGGAAAGCACAAGAGGTGCTGACAGTATCCTAAACGCTAGCACTCCCATAAATAAGACCGTTCCTTATATTGATTTATGAAAAACAGAAAATAAATCACCACTTGCCTAATTGATACTGGCATCAGCCGGTCTACCCTGAAAACCTCTGAGCTCCCCTCAGCATCTCTCTTGTGCTTGTCTATAGATGCAGTTAGAATTGCAAATCAAAGTCTTTCGCACTACATTTTTAATTTTAATTTTGTTTCTATAATCCTCCATCCCGTCACATACAAGCATTCTTTACATTAAGATCCTCCCTCACCAGCTAATCTATTGGGTTGTGATAGTTTGTGCAAATTGAACTGTACCGTTTCTGTATGCCAGATGGAGTCTACCTCAATGGAAACAGACTGTCATCTTGTTATCAGTAGCCCTTAATTGTGCAAAGAACTGTCAGAATTGCTTGCTTAGGTGCTGTTCCATGTTATGGTCAATAGGGGCTAACAACGTGGGGTACATTTAATCTATGGAGCTACTTAAGCTGAAGATTGACCTGATTAAATAATTATTTCTTATTTATTCCACAGTATTCTCTAAAGCCTGAAGCCAAAGCAGAAATTTGAGCAGTCAACACAGATCTATTCAAACAAGCTGTTTTGATACCAATTGTTAGCAGGTGTAATATTTATTCCTATACTTCCTATCAAAAATGCGGTAAAGAACAATGTGTGCAAATTTGTGCAAGAACTTAAAGTAATCAATGAGGTGGTTTTCCCTAGGTTCCCTGTGTCACTCCAACCCTGCTACTATTATTTCTCATATCTCTACACATGCTCAATGTTTTACAGTGGTAGATTTGTGTTGTGCAGCTTTCTCCATACCATTTCATGAAGACAGTCAGTGTTTCTCCACATTTTCATTTCGTGGGTCTTAGAATACGTGAAGGGGTCCCATTCAATTTTTTCCCAAGCTTTAAAGAAAGATTTAGCATTTTGGTCTTTACCGGGAGCTCACCTTTATTCAGGTACACTGATGATCTTTGCTTGCCACTGTTAGTTTAGACATCAGCAAGGCTGACACCATCTACCTCCTCAGTGAATTGGCTAAGAAAGGAGCTAAATGTAGAAACTGCAAATTTGCTTTCCCCGTGTGAATTTTCTTGGTCACAAGGTCTCCCCAGGTAAGCACCACTTATTAACAGACTGGATTGAAGCCATCCTTAAGTTACCCAGTCCCCAGACACAAACATCCTTGGGTATGGTTGGGTTTTGTAGACAATGGACCCTTGACTATGTTACTATGGCAAACCCCCTGCAAAAGTATATTAAAAAGGATACTCCTGAGCTTTTACAATGGGCAAAAGAAGTCTAACATGCATTCGACCAAATTAAGCCTGCTTCAGGGTTCCCTGATCATGCAAAACAGGTCATACAATATTGACATGAACTTTATGGATTAGCATTTCAGGGCTGATAAAGGCTCACAGTGATCACAAAAAGAAATATCATACTGTTCTACATCTCTAGATCCCATAGTGGCTGAGCTGTCTTTCCTGCCTGTGTTCTTTAAACACTTTTGACCACCTTGTTGAAGCCTCTGAAAAAAATGTATTGTCTTCTACTTTGATTGTGGCTGTTCTTCACTTTGATGTTGCTCAGCTCCTCACCACCAAGACTCAACATCTTTCTACTGCAACATTATTCCAATAGCATATTGTATAAATGGCTGCTATATCACCCAGTCCTCTAGTCCACCCTGAACCTTTTATTCCTTATACCCACAAGCATGGATGGAGAACCCCCTAATTTTCTTGTGGTAACTGAACACAGCTGCCTTGATATTGCAGTTACCCTAATAACTAACTGTAAATTAGTGTATTCTGTGGATGAATCATGTATTAGAAATAATGAAGGTTAGCTGGTTTCAGGCTTTTCTGTATACACTGTTCATTACATTGCTTAATGTCGCCCCCTGCCCAATGTGAGATCTGCCCAAGTTGGTGGATTTTGTGCTATTACCCATGCCTGCGTTCTTGTGGTGCAAAAGACTGTAACTGTATTCACAGACTCGATGTATGCATTTAGGGGTCACACATGACTTTGGACTTTTCTGCATGCAGAGGAGGTTTCTAGCTTCTACTAGTACCCTGATTAAAAATTTATTTTTTATGTACACAATCTACTAAATTATTTGATCTTATTTATTCATAAAGATGTGCAGTAGTCAACTGTGCTGCCCAGCAGATTTTTCATGGTTAGTGCATGAGTCTGCAAGGTAATGATCTTGCTGATTCTAAATCTAAAAAGTCTGCTGTGTCTTGAACTAACGAACCTTCTATGTGTGTTGTCCAAACTGATTTACTTCCTGTGCCTTTCCTAAAATATTTATTGTTTTTTCAGGGGTAAGCCACTAAATCCGAAAAACAGTCATGAACAAAACAGAATTGTTTAAAGAGGGACCTGGAAGAAGTGTGACAAGAGAGATCAGGGCATGTGGCCATACCAAATTTCTGCTCTCGAACCTGACTCAGTTGTACCATGAAGCTGCCCATGTCACTAGAGACGGGTAGTTCACTCCATTGCAGCCCACTATTATTCTCCCTTCTTCCTTTTTATTGGTCAGAACTTTGCTGTTTCTGTGCCATCTGCAAGTCACATAATATTGGAAAGGGGCCACTCCTGCTGCTTACCTATCTCCTTGGGGCCACTTTACCCACCTCCAAACAGGCTTTATTTAGATGCCCAACTATTTCTCTTACTCCTATGTTTTTCTGATTGCTTGTATGTTTTCATGGTGGCTGGAATCATATCCATGTACAAGAGCAGTTGCCAGAGCTATAGCTAAGCGCTTACTTAGTGACATCATCCCTTGTTTCAGAATCCAAAGTCATCTCTTAAATGACAGAGGATCACACTTCATTTGAGAATTAGTACTGGAGATTTGCAAAGGTTTAGTAATCAACCAACTATTTTTTTGTGCCTATCATCCAGAATCAGTATGAAAAGTAGAAAGAAATAACAGCATGTTTTAGAACAAGGTTGCAAAGATCTGTTCCAAAATCCAACTGAAGTGGCTAGACACTTGACTTTTTTCTCTATGGCCCATCTCTTTGTTCTCCTTTGAGACGATTGTCGTTCGTGAATTGGACAAAGTCGAATCTAAGCAGAAATATAAAACATAATCTGCAGCTAGAAGAGAACCTGGCCCTCAACAGATTAAAGGGAGAAGAGGAAATAATAATTAAGCCTGCAGATAAAGACAGAGCCATTGTTTTAATGGACCGAGATCAATATGCGACTGAAATATATCAGCAACTCCAACCAACAAGAATCTCACTTCAGAAACATTTCAGATGATCCATCTTTCTCTATTATGGCAGAAATTAACCAATCCTTAGAGAAGGGTGTAAATGGTGGGTGGTTAACCAAAAAGGGAAACATTTTCCTCATAAATAAACACCCACGAATACCAGAACTATAATAATAGCAAATATTCATCAAGATCCCCAATGTCCGCCAGGCCATCTAATTATCTCTGGCATAAACTCTATTTTGGAACCTTTGGCAAAGTATGTGGATAGCTTCCTAAACCCTTTGATCCATCAGATACCAAGTTATCTAAAAGACACCCAGATATTTTAAACAAGTAGAATTTGGTGCTGAAAGGGACCTACTTGTGACCCTAAAGCAACACAAATCTTTATACTAACATCCCTCAAGATGCTGACCTTGAAGCAATGGAATAATTTCTGGATAATACACAATTCCCACATGAAGTCCAAACATGGTTTGTTGTAGAACTAGCACAGATCTGCTTACAAAGGAATTGTTTTCTACTTCAATAAGGATTTTTACATGCAAGTTAAAGGGACTGCAGTGGGATATCATTTCACCCCAGAAATAACCATTATATTTATAGCAAAATATGAAGACAAATAGATCCATGAAACAAAACCCTTTAGGAACAATATCATGACATGTAAGCTCGTCATACATGATATTTTGCATGATATCGTGGGGTGAAGCAACAAGTTCTCAGGCGTTTGTGGAGTTGCTCAATAACAGAACATCAGATTTTAAGATTACATCCCACTGGAGCATGAAAAAAATCATTTTTGGACCTCCCCATCTAACATGATAGAAATAGTCTGTTCACCACATTATATATAAAAGAAACTGACAGAAAAACATTCCTCCACTATTCTACTCATCATCAAAGACATTTGAAAGATAAATTACCTTACAGCCAGTTTCTGCAGATTCGAAAAAACTATTGGAAAAAGGAGGATTACTTCCATAGTGCAGAGCTGTTGATATTGTGACCTAAGGGCCATAAATATCCTATACAGACTCCTGAAAAGGGCAAAATGATGTTTTATACCCTTAGGGAAGCTCTCCTTGAGCCCACTGAGAAAATGAATTGTATGACTGGAATGTGTACCAACCTATAACTCAAATACGACCCATGTAAAGAGAATAATAAAAAATATTGAAGTATGGGTTCAACATTGATTCATTTAAAGAAATGCCAATATTTGCATTTTGAAACACAATAGGAGCTAAAAGGATAGCCTAGTTAATTGCAGTACTGAAAGACATAAACTTCTTGGACTACTTTCAGTAGTGGCCACTATAAATGTGGGGATTGTTTTGTGTGCAACCTTACCATTGAGAGCATCGACTTTACATACAGTAATACTTTAATTAAACACAATTAATTTACTAATGGCAGATCAAAAAATTTGATTTATTGCATTATTTACCCCTGTCAAAAGCATACATTGGGAAAACTACTCAGGAAGTACATACAACATCACCATCATAAATCAAGGATTAGGTGCTGTATAATGTCAGCTCCTTTTATACAGCACTTCATGCAATGTAATCATGCGGTCACAGAACTGAAACGGACGGTACAGCAACAAGTCCAATTAGCGTCATGAGGAGACTTAGCACTACTTCGACAGGAGGACTTCATGGTAATGAAATTAAGAAAAACTGAATCTGGATTACATGAATTGTCTGAAATTGGCTATGTCTTCTCAAATTTATGGATATAGTTTTTGTTTCAACTAAAGAGTTCTGTATCACTTTAATTAAGTGAACATTTTTTAGTATTTCCTTTTCAAGCAGCTGTACAAAGATACACTTAGTTTAATCCTTTAAACCCTCCACCAAAAGCTTCCCTTTCCCTCTGCGAACATATGACTTTTATTAATGGAACGTCCTCCAAGACTACATTTTCCAAGTACCCATAGTCAGATAGTTCTCTGCTTCTAAACAAAATTGGTAGGGAAACTAAAATTTCCAGCACCACTCTATACGTAAGAGACTATGGGGGTCATTCTGACCCTGGCGGTAATTACCGCCAGGGCGGAGGTTGGCGGTAGCACCGCCAACAGGCTGGCGGTGGTCCGCCGGGCATTCTGACCGCGGCGGTACAGCCGCGGCCAGAAGCGAAAAGCCGGCGGTGTACCGCCGACTTTCCGCTGCCCATGGGAATCCGCAATGGCGGCGCAGCTTGCTGCACCGCCATGGGGATTCTGACACCCCATACCGCCATCCTGTTCCTGGCGGTTCGCCCGCCAGGAACAGGATGACGGTATGGGGTGTCGAGGGTCCCCTGGGGGCCCCTGCAGTGCCCATGCCAATGGCATGGGCACTGCAGGGGCCCCCGTAAGAGGGCCCCACAAAGATTTTCACTGTCTGCTGTGCAGACAGTGAAAATCGCGACGGGTGCCACTGCACCCGTCGCACCCCTTCAACTCCGCCGGCTCAATTCTGAGCCGGCTTCCTTGTTGACGGGGCTTTCCCGCTGGGCCGGCCGGCGGTCTTCTGGCGGTCGCCCGCCGGCCCCGCGGGAAAGCCAGAATGACCGCCGCGGTCTTTTGACCGCGGAGCGGTCTTTCGGCGGGAACCGCTTGGCGGGCGGCAACCGCCGACCGCCGCGGTCAGAATCGCCCCCTATCTCTCTATAAGATACCTCCTACAGCGTTCTTCTCCTTACTCTCAAGAACGCATCATCCCGGTGTGGAGAGGTTTGCTGCCTTCCCGTGACCCTGCAGACACTTATGTGCACCCAACAGAGGTTTTTCTGGCACACGGAGGGATCGGTTGTACAGAGATCCATTGCAGTGACTGTGATACCTTTTCTTTTACATAACTAGCACAAGGAAGATCTAATATAAGAACCAAAAACAGGTAAATCCCTGCATTTTTTTAGGCTTGAAATCGCATATGGCTGCACCAAATGGTGCGCGTTTTTTACAGATCACTCCTCGGGGTGCAGGTGCACTTAATGTTACTTTTGTGACAGCACATGTTAATCTTGGGGTCTAAATCTTCTCCTCTCTTATTTAATTTCAGATCAATTGGTGAGTAATGAATAAGGTCATTCCTTCTCTATGTGGGTATGTAGATGCGTTTCTTGAACAGTTAAGAGCAACTAACATGTTGTTTTGTAAAGAACCACACTCTTTGTATTTTAGTGTCCAGACAAAAACTGGAGTTATGCACTGATGATGACCTCTTTAAAAACATGTTATCATCTCATCTACACTGAAGTTAAAATGCATTGGCAATATTTAATGTGAGGAAATGGGCCAAGCCATTTGGTCTCCTAAAAAATAATGAAGAAAACATGTGTAAAGAAATGATATAACATTCTTAGAAGTAGGAATTGGACTGTGAATGCAAACGCCCCACTCCTTGTATTTGGGACTAAGAATTTTGAGCACACAAAGGGAGCAATCTGTATTGTTACTTCTTTTGCATCTTAAGCTTCTGGAATATTTTCATCATATTTATTATGTGACAGATGTCTAATTTATAAATATGTATGTTTCTTGTAACTTTTTTGCAACTGTGGGGATATGGTTCATTACACAGGATTTGTGACATATAACTATGATCTTTGGGTGTATAAGATTATGATTTGTGTTTTCATTTATTTGTGTTTGCCCATTAAGGGTTTGTTGTGGAAGTGCTACATACAATAATGAACAAAAAAACATTTTTTATTTTTCTTAATCCACATGATTCATTTTGATGTTGTGTGACATCTTCAATAACACTTGATTTATGTCCATTGGGGAGCCTTTGTACTTTCATTAAGCCATGGTCCATTAGGACTATACCAACCTAAAGATCCTCATTGAGGCCCCATGAGATATTTATGGGATGTGCATATGCTCACCAAGAGAAATCACAAAATCCTATGATTAATTCTCTCTAATGAAAATATGTGATTAATTATTGGTCAGGAAAAATATGTAAGAACTAAAGTGCATGGAGTGAAATGAATGGAAATGGTGAGACCATTGCAGCATTAAGGGTAAATAACATAACACAATCAGGTATGTAAAATTCACCACCACCATGTGTTCTCTGCCATTAGACAACCAACATAGCAGTTCCAAATAGGCATGCAGCTGTTAGATGAATTCATAAAAGGCCCCACCATGAATAGCATACTCAATTTCAATTCAAACAAAATTGAAGTTTCAAATGTCATGAAAAGAAAGTAAAGAAGGAATCTTCAACAGGTTCAACCATAATATTTCTCATTTCAAATTTCAAGTCATTGACCAAAAAATGTATAATTCTGAATGTGACCTACGTAAGAAACTTCTACAACAAGAACTGTATTGGATTAAAAGGTTGGACACAATTCATCTCAAAGGACTTAGTGACAGACTGGAAATTTCCTGTTTCTTCAATGCGAGATAATCTCCTCAAATTGATTTTATTTTGTCTTTATTTTGAAATTATATTTGTTCCAATGTTTGTTAATCACTGACTAAAATATTGTTAATTTTGGAATATTTATGAGAACCTATACTGTTAACTGATCACATATTGCTTATTTCATATGAGTTAATACAGTGATTGTCATTTAGCATTTGTTGAAAGTTTATTACTTTGCAACAATGTTATATGTTTGCAACCATAGCTTGATTTATGTCTAAAGATGGCCACCCCAGTTTCCTTTGTTACGTTATATTTCATGGCACACATTTATTTAGTATTAGATCTCATGTTCTAACCTCATTTAATTTTGTTCACACATGCTTTTGTATAATGTAATGAAATGTAACAAGTTTGGATTGCAGATTAACTTTAATAAGCATATTCCATGTGATCGCTGTTTTGAAATATGGAAGCTGTACATAGCATTCCTTTAGATGCAGACAGCATCAGCGCATGGCGTTCTACATGGGAGAGCATTGTATATTTTGGAATCGGTCAGCACAGGTGAGTTATCACAAACAAATTTTAAAAAATTCAATATTTTGTGTAGTGGAGAACACATGGTGTGGTGATTTTTCACATAAGTGATAGTTTTATACCATTTCCATTAATTTCACTCTATGAACTTTGGTTCACATATATTCTTCCTGACCAATAATTAATCTCATGTTTTTGTGACTTTCATTAGTGAGAATTAATCATATGGTTTTTGTGACTTCTATTAGTGATCATGTATATATTTGTATGTCACAGATGTTCCCCTAATGAAGGATGTCACGTCCGAAATGCATTGGGAATTGCTCGGCTAAAGCATTGGAGACATTTCTTGACTGTTGAATACATAGCAGATGTGTTAGTCCTGACAGCCTTAGGGTGGTCATCCCCCATCTTTTGCCAAGCCTTAAATTCCCCTTTTTCTACATATAAGTCACCCCTAAGGTAGGCCCTAGGTAACCCATAGGGCAGGCTGCTGTAGGTAAATGGCAGCACATACACCTGTGTGTTTTAGATGTCCTGTTAGTGGAAAACCCCTAAATGTGTTTTCCACTACAGTGAGGCCTACTTCATTCAAAGGCTAACATTAGGGCTACCCTCATATACTGTTTGAGTGGTAGATTCTGATCAGAAAGGGGTAAACAGGTCATGCTTAGTATGGCCAGAACGGTAATAGAAAACCCAGATTATTGGTGAAGTTTGATTTTATATTACTATTTTAGAAATGCCACTTTTAGAAAGTGAGCATTTCTCTGCACTTACAATCTAGCTGTGCCTTCCAGCTTGTCTCCAATCAACATCTGGGCTGGGCTTGTTGACAGCTCCCTTGTGCATTTCACCCAGACAACCTCAAACATAGGAAACTCAGTCACACCTGCACTCATCTGCATACTGAATGGGTCTTCCTGGGCTGGAAGGGTGGAGGGGACTGACACATTTCAAAGGCTAGTTGCCTTCCCCTACACAATGGACAGCCAAACCCCCTACTGGGATCCGGGCAGAAAGACCTGTACTGAAAGGGGACCTTGTGCACTTCAAAACCACTCTTTGAAGTCTACCCCACTTCAAAGGCATTTTGAGGTATATAAACTGGGTCCCTGACCCCACCAAACCAGACACTTCCTGGAGACAGACATTCTGAACCAGATCCTGCAACCTGTCAAGAGGAGCTGCCTGGCTGCCCAAAGGATTCACCTGGACAGCTTTGCTTTGAAGGACTGCTGCCTTGCTGTTGCCCTGCTGCCTTGCTGGCCTCTGACTCTGCTGAGAAGTGCTCTCCAAGAGCTTGGATTGAGCTTGCCTCCTGTTACTGAAGTCTCAGAGCCAAAAAGACTTCTTCTCTTCAAGGAAACTTCTTGTGTGGTGAAAATCGATGCACAGCCTGCCGGAAACGATGCACAGCCTGCCCAGCTGTGAAAAAATCGCCGAGCCGGATGACGCAGCCTGACTTTCTGAGTGTAGAATCGATACAGCGCCTGCGTGCGACAGAAACTCTGCAGCATCGCCATACCAGATCGACGCAATGCCTGTGACTTCGCCCTGCATGCCCAGGATTTCTACCCATCTTCCCTGGGTGTCAAAAGAACCCTGCATCGCAGTGAGGATCCAAAACTGCGTGCCGGAAATAAACACAAAGACCGTGCAGCATGGGAAGAAACGACGAATCGTCTGTGCCACATTAGGAAATCCAGGGCACACCTTCCTTTTTGCCATGCATCTCCTCTACTGCGGTCTTCGTGCATGTAATTTTGACGGAAACCATGTACTTTGTGCACAATTGTTGATTTTTAAAGACTTAAGACTGTTCTTAACATTACAAAAGTGATATTTCAACTTGTGCTTATCAGATCTTGATCGTTTTGACCTTAATTTAATCAGATACATATCTTATATTTTTCTAATCCTGTGTGGTGGATTTTTGTGGTGTTTTCACTGTGTTATTGCATGATGTATTGCACAAATGCTTTACACATTGCCTTCTAAGTTAAGCCTAACTGCTCAATGCCGAGCTATGGTTGTATGATGGAACAACGCATGCACTTACAATGCATGCCTTTACAACGCAGTAAGTACAATGCATGGTCATTACCTCGCATGCACTTACCCCAAAATGTTTTTACAATGCATATGTTTTTTACCACAAATGTCTTTACCACAAAAATTAGGTAAGTATGTGTGTATATATATTTATATATATATATATATATATACATACACACAAACACACCTTTCCACCCAAAAACCCTACCTACCCTAAACCCTAAAAATTACCTTACCACCCCAAGACCCCTTCCCATCCTAAAACCTAAACACCCCTTACCACCCTAAACACTAAACACCCCTTACCAACCCACAACCTAAAAATGCCCTTACCACCCCAAAACCCATACCCACCCTAAAACCTAAACACCCCTTACCACACCAAACCCCGTACTCACCCTAAAACCTAAAAAAAAACCTTACCACCCCAAAACCCATACCCACCCTGAAACCTAAAAATGCTCTTACCACCTCAAAAGCCAAACCCACCCTAAAACCTAAATATGACCTTACCACCCCAAACCTATACCCACCCTAAAACCTAAACACCCCCTACCACCCCAAACCCCATACCCACCCTAAACACTAAACACCCCTTACCAACCCACAACCTAAAAATGCCCTTACCACCCCAAAACCCATACCCACCCTAAAACCTAAACACCCCTTACCACCCGAAACCCATGCTCACCCTAAAACCTAAAAATGCCCTTACCACCCCAAAACCCAAACTCACCCTGAAACCTAAAAATGCCCTTACCACCCCAAACCCCTACCCACCCTAAAACCCAAAAGTGCCTTCACCACCCCAAAATCCATACCCACCCTAAAACCACAACACCCCCTCCCACCTCAAATCCCATACCCACCCTAAAACCTAAACACCCCTTACCACCCCAAAACCCATACCCACCCTAAAACCTAAACACCCCTTACCACCCTAAAACCTAAAAATGCCCTTAAAACCCCAAATCCCATACCCACCCTAAAAACTAAACAGTCCTTACCACCCCAAAACCCATAATGACCATAAAACCTAAAAATGCCTTTACCACCCCAAAACTCATACCCACCTAAAACCTAAACACCCCTTACCACACCAAACCCCATACCCAACCTAAAACCTAAAATTGATCTTACCACCCCAAAACCCTTACCCACCCCAAAGTGCCCTTACCACCCCAAAATCCATACCAACCCTAAAACCTAAAAATACCCTTACCACCCGCAACCCATACCCACCCTAAAACCTAAAAATGCCCTTACCACCTCAAAACCCATGCCCTCGCTAAAATCTAAAAATGCCCAAAGATATATATATATAGAATATATACCTGTAGTTACCTTTAAATCCTTTACCACGCATATACCTTTACCATTCATGCCTTTACAATGAAATTCGTTGTAAAGACATGCGTGGTAAAGGTATTTTTGTGGTAAAGGCATGCGTGGTAAAGCCATGCATGGTAAAAGCATATGCGTTGTAAATGCATCGTGGTAAATGCATTTTGTTGCACTCGCCGCAATGTAAGTGATGTTTCCCCCAAGCTACCAGAGGGTGGGCACAGAATAATTTGGATTGTGTGTGACTTACCCTGACTAGGATTGTGGTCCCTACTTGGACAAGGGTATATACGTCTACCAACTAGAGACCCCATTTCTAACATTGGTGACCAGCATTGAGGATAGGACTTGTGTTTGTGCAGTAACATACAATAGTTACGTGTACACTGCCTTCCCACAGTTAGAGGTCAATTTGATTTTTCTCTTTTTGCTGCAATTTCTTTTTTCTGCTTGACATTTTAATCTAATCCTCAACAACATGTCTCTGGCTAGGTCTCGAGGAGGAGCTGGAGAGTTGGACCTAGCAAAGCTGGGGACATACACTGTCAGCCAGCCAAAAGGGTTCTGCAAGGGGATGGGAGTACCTACCCGGGGTGCCCCCAGGAAGGAGGAGTACCAAAAGGCGCAGAGGGCCTGGGCAGAAGCTCGTTCACAAGAGAATGTTGAGCTGGGAGAGCAAGAGGAATATTCTCCAGAGGGTTTGCCACCAGCAGTGAGGGATGTCACCCCTGGAATTGTGTCCCCTGCTAAACCAGGGAGCAGTGTCTCAAGTCAAGGCCTGACTGCAGAGGAAAGGATGGAGGAGAGAGAGTTTCAACTGCAATTGTCAAGATTAAACATGGAGGCAGAGGAGAGAAAGGCTGAGAGAGAAGCCAAACAAACTGAGGCTGCAGCTGAGAGAGCCTTGGCTGAAAAGAAATACTTCTGGCTCATGGACTGAGTCTAAAGGACCTGGACCTCCAGTGTAGGCAGTTTGAGTCCAGCAGAGATGGTGGCAGCATACATGCAGGACCTTCTGGGGACAAAAAGGTTTGTACGCCCAAAGATGTGGTGCCAAGTTATGTGGTCTGAGTTGACATTGACAAATGGTTTTGTGCCTATGAAGTTGCACTAAGGGCCCATGGAGTTTCTGAAGATCAGTGGGGGGTGGGTCTGTGGAAACATGTTCCAGTCATTGGGAGAGACACACTCCTCACATTAGAACCAGAGGAACGTAACACATACCCACTCATGAAAGCTATTTTAATTGCCAAGTTTGAGCTGACTCCTGAAAAATACCGTCAGAGGTTCAGGGACAGCACCAACCTCACCACACAAACTTGGGTGGACTTTTTTGATTTTTCTAGCAAGGTACTGAATGGATGAGTGCGGGCAGTAAAGTAAATGATTATATGGGGTTATATAATTTTATCCTGAGAGAGCATATGCTCAGTGTTTGTTTTACAGTGTTGCGTCAGCACTTGATTGACAGTAAGCTGACTGATCCTAGGAAGCTTGCAGATGAGGTGGACCTCTGGGCTAGCACTAGAGTGTCCAAAAAGGTATATGGGGGGACACCCACAAAGGTGGTTAGGGATCCCACCAGAAGAAAAAGGGGGGAGAAAAACTTAAAAATAAGGAGTTCTCAAAAGGGCCCCAAAATAATTCCCAGGGAGGGAATGGTAACCAGTCCCAACCTGATTCTCAGAGGAAGCCAGGGTTCTTTGACAAGAAGAAAGGGAGGTTTGTACCCCAATGCATAGAGTGCACCAAGTATGGTCACTCCAAGAGAGCGACTCCAAGTGTCCAAAGAGAGCATAGCCTCGCTCTGGAGGGCAGACACCTGAGTTGGCTACTGTAGCACTCGGGGAGGAGGTAGTCCCAGATAGTTTTGGGGAGCAGCTAGAGGTAACCCTAGTGTCCCTGGGAGACGAGGGAATGGTGCCAAAAGCCCATATGCCTGCCAAAACGTCTAGGTATAGGCAGTGGGTCACTATTAATAAGCAAAGGGTGGAGGCTCTGCGTGACACTGGAGCCAGTATGAATACTGTCAGGGGTCAGCTGGTGTCAACAGAGCAGGTCATTCCCAATACATTCCACCAGGTCATAGTCGCTGACAATCGTGAGAGTCACAAACTGGTGGCTCTGGTTCCCTTTGAGTGGGGGGGGGGTCTCTGGCACTCTGAAGTAGCTGTGAGTCATGCCATGCCTGTAGATTGTCTGTTAGACAACAACCTAGAGCACACTACCTGGAAGGAGGTAGAGCTCAGATCTCACCTGGAGATGTTAGGTTTGCCTGAGTGGGTCTGCATGACCACAGGGTCCATGGCTGCCCGGGAAGGGAGTCAAGGGCGTCTAGAGCCTGGAACAATGGCCCAGACAGCTACAAAGGAGAGGGACAAGGGGCGCAGGAAACCAGTCCTGAAAGTTCCCACTGTGGTTGATGGGGTCCCTGAGGAGGAGGCCGCTGAGCCAACTGGGGAGGACATTGCTGCCCTGGGTAACCTGCCTGAGCTTGCTGGCTGGCAAGTTGAGGGTGAGCCAACCAGGGAGGAATTCTGAAAGGTGCCGAAGGAGTGCCCAACTCTTGAGGGTCTGAGGCAGCAGGCCTCAGCCCAAGACGCAGGTGAAGCCTCTGGCGATCACCATATATACTGGGGGAATAATCTCCTCTACAGGGAGCCTAAGGTGCCGGAGGCTGGGGCAGCATGTGTGCTGGTGGTCTCCCAGTGCTACCGGGCATTCATACTGGGTCTGGTCCACGACATCCCCCTGGCGGGACATTTGGGGCAAGACAAGATCTCCACCAGGCTTGTTACCCACTTCTATTGGCCCCGAATGCAGGTAACCTCAGATGCTTTCTGTAGGTCATGCACAAATTGCTAGTGGGAAGATACGAAAAGGCTCAAGGCCCCCTGGTCCCACTCCCCATCGTTGGCACCCCCTTTGAAAGGGTGGGCATCAACTTCATTGGCCCATTGGACCCCCAAAACTGCCCTAGGCAACAGGTTTATCCTGGTTTTGATGGACCATGCCACCCGCTACCCAGAGGCAATGCCTTTGGGGACAGTGACTGCACCGGTGGTGACCACAGCTCTAATGGGGATATTTGCCCATGTGGGAATCCCAAAGGAGATTGTGTGTAACAGAGGCACAAACTTTATATCTGCGTACATGAAGTCCATGTGGGATGTGTGTGGGGTGACCTACAGGTTCACCACCCCTTACCATCCTCAATCCAATGGTCTTGTGGAAAGGTTCAACAAGATCCTGAAAGGCAGCATCACAAGCCTCCCTGAGGCCATGAGGCATAAGTGGGACGTCCTCTTGCCATGCCTTCTCTTTGCTTATACAGAGGTACCCCAAAAAGGGTTGGCGTTCAGCCCCTTTGAACTTCTCTACGGGTACCCTGTCAGGGGACCCCTAAGCATAGTGAAAGAGGGGTGAGAGAAACCCCCTCAGGATGTGGTGAGTTACATGCTGGCCCTCCTCAACAACATGCAGCGCTTCTGGAAGAAGGCCAAGAGCAACCTCGAGGCCAGTCAAGAGGTGA
Source organism: Pleurodeles waltl (assembly GCF_031143425.1). Classification (NCBI taxonomy): domain Eukaryota; kingdom Metazoa; phylum Chordata; class Amphibia; order Caudata; family Salamandridae; genus Pleurodeles; species Pleurodeles waltl. The sequence continues at coordinate 1,316,583,093 of NC_090446.1, read as the reverse complement.
TGAAACAATAGCATGACTAGAAGGCCACCCTGGTAGAGTTCTCACCTGGAAACAAAGTTTGGGCAATGGAGCCAGTAGAGCCTAGAGCTCTCCAGGACCTCTGGACTGGCCCATTTGAGATCAAGGAGTGGAAGGGAGAGGCCACACACATAGTAGACCTCACGTTCCCTAGAAACCCCCAAAGGGTGCTCCATCAGAACTGACTGAAGCCTCATTTTGAGAGGTCTGAGGTCAGCATGCTTCTGGTGACAGATGAGGGTATGAAAGAGGAGAGTGGACCTCTTCACGACCTTCTCTCTGCCAAGAAAGGATATAGGTCAGTGGAGGGTGTCAATCTCTGACTCCCTGACCCTAGATCAAAGAGGAGACTGCTACCAGTTATTGGAATAGTTATCTTCCCTGTTCTCCCTCACCCCTAGACTTACACACTTGTGTGTCCATGACATTGACACAATAGACAGCCCCCCTGTAAAGAACAAAATGTACAGAGTTTCAGGCAAGGTGAGGGCTGGCATCAAGGAGGAAGTTGCCAAGATGCTGGCTCTTGGGGTGATTGAGAAGTCCACTAGTACTTGGTCCAGACATGTGGGGTTGGTTCCCAAGGCTGACGCTCCCAGTGCCAAGCCAGAGCTTCGGTTCTGCGTGGACTAACGGGGTTTCAACTACAGGCGCTCAGCCCAACCCCGAGTTGATGAGCTCGTAGGCAGGCTAGGTGCTGCCAAGTTCCTCAGTACTTTTGATCTCACGTCAGGGTACTGGCAGATCGCCTTGACTGAGGGGGCTAAAGAGAGATGTGCTTTTTTTACTCCTGAGTAAGTTACCAGTTCAGAGTAATGCCCTTTGGATTGAAAAATGCCCCCGATACCTTCCAACGGTTGGTTAACGGGGTCCTAGCTGACAAGGATGCATTCTGCGCAACCTATCAAGACAACATTGCAGTCTACAGTTCCAGCTGGGAGGAGCACCTGCTCCGCCTCCAGGAGGTGCTTCAGGCCCTGCAGCAGGCAGGCCTGACCATCAAGGCCAGTAAGTGCCAGATTGGGCAGGGTTCCGTGGTGTACTTGGGACACCTAGTGGGTGGTGGCAAGGTGCAGCCCCTCCAGGCCAAGATTGAGACAATCAAGGCCTGGCAACCACCTAGAACCAAGACAGAGGTGAGAGCCTTCTTGGTCCTCACCGGATATTACTGCAGATTTGTTAAGAGCTATGGCACCATAGTGACCCCCTTAACAGAACTCACATCCAAGAAGCAACCTAGGTTGGTGAATTGGACAGAGGCTTGTCAGAAAGCCTTTGACTCCCTGAATGAAGCCATGTGCACAGCACCCTTGCTCAAGGCCCCTGACTACTCCAAAGAATTAATCATGCAGGCAGACACTTCAGAGCATAGCATAGGGCGGTTCTAGCACAGCTGAATGAGGACAGCCTAAACCAACCAGTAGTCTTCATTAATAGAAGACTATTACCACAGGAGGTGGAGTGCTATTGAAAGAGAAGCATTTGCTATGGTCTGGGCACTGAAGAAGCTGAGACCATACCTGTTTGGCGCTCACTTCCAGGTTCAGACAGACCACAGGCCCATCAGATGGCTCATGCAGATGAGGGGAGAAAATCTTAAACTCTTGAGGTGGTCCATGTCCCTACAGGGGATGAATATTAGGGTGGAGCATTGCCCAGGGACTGACCACGCCAATGCTGATGGTCTCTCCAGATACTTCCGCCTTAGCGATGAGAGCTCCCAAGGGATTGTGTAACTCTCCCCACTTTCAGCTGGGGGGACACACTAGACCTGACAGCCTTAGGCTGTCACCCCCAACATTTTGCCTGCCTCCCTCCACTTTTCTAACACTGTTTTGCTGGTCTTAGAACTCTGCACACTTTAACCACTGCTAATGAGTGCTAAAGTGCATATGCTCTCTCCCTTAAAACTTGGTAACATTGTTTCATACCCAATTGGCATATTTGATATACTTGTAAGTCCCAAGTAAGGTGCACTACATGTGCCCAGGGCCTGTAGACTGAATGCTACTAGTGGACCTGCAGCACTGGTTGTGCCACCCACATACATAGCTCCTTAATCATGTCTCAGGCCTGCCATTGCAAGGCCTGTGTGTGCAGTTTCACTGCCACTTTGACTTGGCACTTAAAAGTACTTGCCAAGCCTTAAACTCCCCTTTTTCTACATATAGGTCACCACTAAGGTAGGCCCTAGGTAACCCATAGGACACAGCGCTGTGTAAGTAAATGGCAGGAGAAATACCTGTGTGTTTTATATATCCTGGTAGTGTAAAACTCCTAAATTCGTTTTCCACTACTGTGAGGCCTGCTCCTTTCATAGACTAACATTAAGGCTACCCTTATATACTGTTTGAGTGGTAGATTCTGATCAGAAAGGGGTAAACAGGTCACGTTTAGTATGACCAGAATGGTAATAGAAAATCCTGCTTATTGGTGAAGTTGGAATTATATTACTATTTTAGAAATGCCACTTTTAGAAAGTGAGCATTTCTCTGCACTTAAAATCCATCTGTGCCTTACAGCCTGTCTCCAATCCATGTCTGGAATTTGCTGGTTGACGGCTCCCTTGTGCATTTCATCCGGACAACCACAAACAAAGGATACTCAGTCACACCTGCACTCATCTGCATACTGATTGGGTCTTCCTGGGCTGGATCGGTGGAGGGGCCTGACACTTACATTTCAAAGGCTAGTGGCCTGCCCCCACACAATTGACTGCCAGACCCGCTACTGGGATCCTGTCAGACAGACCTGTAATGAAAGGGGACCTTATGCACTTCAAAATCACTCTTTGAAGTCTCCCCCACTTAAAAGGCATTTTGGGGTATATAAACTGGGTCCCTGACTCCACCAAACCAAGCACTTCCTGGGACAGACACTCTGAGCCAGATCCTGCAACCTGTCAAGAGGAGATGTCTGGCTACCCAAAGGACTCACCTCAACTGCTTTGCTGTGCTGTTGCCCCGCTGCCTTGCTGGCCTCTGACTCTGCTGAGAAGTGCTCTCCAAGGGTTTGGATTGAGCTTGCCTCCAGGTCCTGAAGTCTCAGGGCCAAAAAGACTTCTTCTCTTCAAGGAAACTCTTTGTGTGGCGAAAACCAATGCACAGCCTGCCGGAAACGACGCACAGCCTGCCCAGCGGTAAAAGAATCACTGCATCTCTGAGCCATACGACGCAGCCTGACTTGCTGAGTGAAGATTTGATACAGCACCTGCCGTGTGACAGAAACTCTGACGCATCACCATACGGGATCGACACAGGACCTGCGACTTCGTCCCGCACACCCAGGATTTCCACGCATCTTCCCTGGGCATCAAAAGAACCCTGCATCGCAGTGAGAATCCAAGATTGTGCGCCGGAAATTGACACATTGTCTGTGCCGTGTCAGGAAATCCGACACACACCTTCCTTTTTCCACGCATCTCCCCCTCTGCTGTCTTAGTGCGTGTAATTTTGATGCAAACCAGGTACTTTGTGCACACAAGAGACAATTGTTGATTTTTAAAGACTTAAGACTCTTCTTAACATTTCAAAAGTGATATTTCAACTTGTGCTAATCAGATCTTGATAGTTTTTACCTTAATTTAATGAGATAACTATCTTATATTTTTCTAAACCTGTGTGGTGTATTTTGGGGGTGTTTTCACTGTGTTATTGTATGATTTTATGCACAAATACTTTACACATTGCCTTCTAAGTTAAGCCTGACTGCTCAGTGCCAAGCTACCAGAGGGTGGGCACAGGATAATTTGGATTGTGTGCTAGAGACCCCAAGTCTAACAAGATTCCATAGTTTGAACAATAAAAAGACTTCATTTAGAAAGGTTATGAGTTGTTGAAGATAATATTACTTGGAAAGCGTTTTCAAATTGTTTACAAGGCATTTTGCCTCCCTTTCTACACAGTGTGATCTGAGGCTGAGTGTTATTATAGCACTTAGGTTTATCTTTTTGACCTTGGACAGAGGTTATACCAGCTCAGTGAATCTGAATGTTCTACAACTATAATTACTGATTGAACAGGAGGCCCACCAATGGTCACTCAAACCCACCTGCCTCAGCTACAGTCAGGCCTGCAATACATTCTCCAGTCATACAGAAAACTCATTTGCTGATCTCTACAGTTTCTAATCTGAGGTTCAAGCTTCTTTACCTGGCCACCCTTCTGAGGTCTGCCATACCCTCCAGCCAGGTGATTCAGACTTTGTGAGGTGTCTCAATAGGTAGTACAGTCTGCACTCCCATTGGAGTGGTCCATACCTTGTGACTCTCATCATCAAAACAACAATCAAGTGTCATGGGCTGCTAATTTGCAAATGAGCTGCAGCTCTGTGAGATGCCTGCCTACCAGTGCCTGTCTGCGGACCTGGTCCAGGATCTTGGCTAGGGTCTTCTATTGGAACTGCTCCTGCCACCTCTCCTGCAGATGAACTGGACACCAGATGTCTGCGTTGCTCATCTTCCACCGTGCACTAATGCACCAATTGCGTCTCATAGTTACCAGTTCTGTTTGAGGAGAATGTCTGTCCCCAAGATTCTGGATAAGTCTGTCCCACTCACTTTGCTGTAGCCCTCGTCCTCCAACTCCTACTGTGATATATCATGGCTGCGGAATGGAGTCTCCGTTCTGTATATGAAAACAACTCAAAGTCAAATTTATTGATCAGTTACTAAAAATCATTACAATCGTAAGAACGTTGTGGATTTGAGACTAAAATACATAAAAGCAGCTAATAAATGCATCTAAGATTATGTGCAAATTACTCAGCACACTTTTATCTCTGAGTACCTCAGAATGTCAAGGCATTCTGTTGATCATCAATTAAAAACATATAAGGCTAATATCCCTTTGTGCAGTCATATTACAACCAGACTGCCATGGTACTGCTGTCACTCTGGTTTTTCTTGGAACTTGGTTGGAGGCTTTAATTGTACGTATTTGTAAGAAAGATAACTGTGTGGAGCATGCTTGCTATTGTCCTATTTCACTTCTTAATTCTACAACTAAAGCGATCGGGAGAATTCTGTTGAATCGCTTGGTGGAATAGGCTGAGTGCAATAATAAACTTTCCGAAATCCAGTAGGGATTCCGAAAAGGTCTTGCCAATGATTGTTTGAGGATGTTCCCGTGTTCTAGTGACAGTGTGAATGAAGTAGGTTTTGCGCTTGCACAGCTTATGCAAATTGCAGATGAATTGTGATGTTTGTGAGGGCTTAGGGAATTTGTGTACTCCAAATGAAGTTGTAGAAGGAGTGTGCATACTCCGAAGTGTGAGAGTAGGAAATGTGTGCAGCTCTTTGTGCTTAAGAATTGTCCACGTGGTTGTTGGTATACGGACCCTGCATGGTCTAAGACTCCAGAGTATATTGAAAAGTGTACGAGATACTTGGTTTTTGTTGTAATTTGTCTGGTTTAATAGGTCGATTGGGCGTGGTTGACAAGTCAGAGTGTGAGTCAAAGCGAGCGAAATAACTTTTCAACTGAGATCTGGCGAGTCCTATGTGCACCAGGACAGACCCACTGATCAGTTGAGAGTGAAATTTGTGGGTCGAATTTTGCTTGCGAATCAGGGAAACTAAGAAATAAGGAGTAGCTGCTAGAGCGAAAAGCCGTCAGTGAAAAATCAATAATGTTTCTGAAGCAATTGTGTTACCATACCTGTAGTAAATGTACAGATTAGGTTTAGATTTTGTTTAGTGCTCACAATAATTTTGCATTAGTTTCATGTGAATCTGAGGTTAGGAGGACAAGCTGCAAGATTTTGTCTGGCTGCAGTACAAGTGAGTGTGACGTCATTGGAGCCACGCTGGGATAGGTTGGTTAGTGAGAAGGGTCGCGCACGGATTGGCAGACAACTGTGAAGCGCAATTGGTTGAGAAGGTTGGTGAAGAGGGTTCTGGGATTAAAGTCACTTCCTGATTTGATTTAGAAAAACCTTAAGGTCGGAGAAATGACATTTTTCAAAGCTTTAAAGAGTACCTTAAGGGGAGATACATACATTACAACAAGTATCAGAGATATTGCACCGCCAGAAGGTACACCAGCTTACATTGTAATCGAAGAAAAAGGGTGCTGCACCGTATCTTTGACTGAAACAATGGTGCAAAGTGACAGAGAAAGGTGGGAGTTTAGCGTTTCCTGTCCATGAAACATTTAATTTGAGGAGCTTGGAGGATTTGAGGAGGGTGCTATATGACTTGAAACCTCCTCCGAGACCACCACAGTTCGAGGCATTAGCAATCTGGGAATTAGTAGCCAGACAGCAACAGCAACAGAAGTTTGAGAGGAGAATGAGAAAGGCAGAAATGACACTAGCGGAGGGTAGATGGGACTGAGATCAGAAATTTGGGGGAACCAAGACTGTACAGGGAATTGAATTGTTTCCTGCAATTAAACAGCATAGTGAGCGAGAAAAAGGAAAACTACCAGAAAGACAAACATAAGTCCCTCTGAGAGTAGGGAGCAGAGATCAAAAGAGTCTAGGAGATCTTTAACACTTGAAGAATAGTCAGATGATGATGAGTTAATTTTACAGTATTGAGAAATCGTCCCCTACCATATGCAGTACTAGAGAACAGTCCAAACACGAGCGTAAACCCTTCAGCTCCGACACCGGTTAACATGACGACGACTCCAGTACAGATTAATCCCAGCATGACACAGAACCCAATGCAGAGCAGTCTTAATTTGCCTACTACACTGATAGCACAAAATCAGATGCCACAGTCGAATGTCCAGAGAATTTATCCTGATGTACCTGTTGTGGAGACTGCCACTAAACTAATAGTGCCAACAGGACAGGTTTTCTCGAAACCGACATTGGTTCAGACAGAACCAACTCCACTCTTACTGCCCCAAGTGCAGCTACAAGCATTGCCAAAGTACACTCCTATGACAGGGACACAGACAGACATGTCTGTACTGATGAGCCAGAATACAGGAATTTTACACCCACAGAACCTCAATGTTAGACGCTGTATTTGTACCTGTCACCATTGGCCCAATCGTACCTTTGTTTGAAAAAGAGAATAACAGTGCAAGTTGACTGGGAGTCCTAAGTCAGAATTCAGTGATGAAAGGACTCAATGAGAATACCTGAATAGTCTCTTCTGTGGGACAGACCTTTGACGGAACAAGATCATTGCTAGACCTTAGTCCATTTGGAGTTCCTCTGGACACTGTAATAGGGTTGAACATTAGTCACAGCCTGAAATTACTGACAACGCAGTCTACAAATGTAGTTGTGCAGCCGTTGCCTAATGCTCCGTCTAACATAATTTCACTGCAAGGTTTGACTGCCTAAAAGTTGACTGAATGGTTAGATAAGCTGAATACCCCGCAGAGTGCTCCTAGGGGAGAGGAGTACTTGAACTATACAAGACTAGTAATGGAAGCGTGTGAACTTATTTAAGGAATTATGTGAACTGTGAACAGACTCGAATCCTACACCAAAGCAGAATTGAGATATCTGTTCCCGAAAATTACAAGGGAAGTGAGTAATGTGCAACAGAAGCTAGCAGACTTGGCAGAGAAGTACGGCATAGAAATAGAGAAAACATTTGAAGAGCAGTTACAGGTTAGATTTTGAGACAAAAGATTTTGAACACATGAGATCTTCAGGAATGAAAGCACACTATAGGGAGTTACTCCGAAGTGTCCACACATGGGATTAGATAACTGGTAAGACAGATGGGTAAAGAAGAGAGATAAAAGGAAAAGGGATTCTGCTAATCTTACTGCAAATGTGCAGCAGGGTGGGGATCCAGTGAAAATTTTACCAATGAGAGAGTTTCTGGGAGGGAATTTTGTCCATGTCCCTTGGAGCAGAAGTGACATTCTATCTTTTACAAATGATTATCCCAGGTTGAGAGAGAAGCCAGTAGAATGGTACCAGCAGACAGACAGGTTTGTGAAACTTGCAAAAACCAGAGAGTGATCCTTCTCCCGGTGCACCATTTCCAGAGGTAATGAAATATTATTACAAAGTGACTGAATTTTTGAAAATGAGGATTTCGCCCAAAAACATTGACTAGCAGAGAATAGATAGGACAGCTCAGGAAGCAAACGAGTCAATACATGCATATTATGAGAGATTGTTGCAGGCATTTAAGCATTACATTGGTACAGAAACAATCAAGCAGAAAGACGTGATTCATTTTGTGTTAAGATCTGTGGAAGGACTGAGACCTGGAATTAGCCAGATGATTAAAAGTCATTTGATTTGCTGGCAAGCCGATTCATGAGGTATTGCAGTATGTAAAGTACTGTAGTGATGAGATTGAGTTGAAGCAAAGGATGCTGAAAGAAAAGGCGATGGTGATGCAGATTAGAGGTGCACAAACGGGGATGTAGGGACATTTTCCAATACAGCAGCAACAGCAGGGAAATATGGTATTTCAAAATAAGATGAGAGGTAAACGTCGCAGAGGAATTGGAAACGGAAACCGTAGTCCCGATTTGGGTACAGTAGTGGTTCAGAATGACGTACAGGGAATGAAGAGATTGTTGCCATGTCACGTTTGCGGAGCAAACATTGGAAGCAGGAGTGTCCGTTGATGGTACAGGAAGGTGTTGTTCAGTAACCAAGTGACATCAATTTGTTCCAAAATATGAGACGACCGAGAATGTGCGTCATAATCCAAATTTCCAGAACAATGTGAATCAAATGCAGAATTTTCAACCCATGCAGCAGATGCAAACGCCACGTGTACAGATGACAGCCAATGTGACAGCAGGTTCAAATGGTACCTAGACAGCAAATCCAAATACCTCAAGCCCCAATGGAACAGCAGCAGGTGATGCTTCCTCACCAGGTCACAGGTCAAAGGCTTAACCAGAATAATAACACAGTACAGCAATTCCTGTTACACAGTGAGAATGGAATAAACGATGATTGGGTGAATGAGAGTTTGGATGAAGAGGAATGTGTGCTTGCAGCTACCTTAGAAGTAGATCAGAAAGGCCCATATGTGAAGTGAAAAGTAATGGGTCATAAAGTTTCCTAACTGGTTGACATAGGAGCTACATGTTCTACAGTGAGGACTGCAGAAGTTCCAAACCTGCCACTTTCAGGAAAAAAAACCAGATTGTAGGAGTAGTGAATCAATATTTGACCAATCCAATCACAGAAACGGTTCAGGTTAAAATTGGCAAATTTAAAGGATTACACAAATTCGTAGTCTGTGACTCAAGTCCAGTATCCCTATTGGGAAGAGACTTGTTGTGTAAAACAAGATGCTCGATTACTTGGTCAAATGATGGAATTGAGATACAGACGAACAGTGATGAGGAAGATGACCCAGCTCCAGAGACAGAGTGTGAAATAATAAATGAGGAATACCCCCTGATTAATTTCTTTCCAGGATTCACAGTAAAGGATCTTCGTCCTGACTTATAAGGAATAGTTTAAGAGAGAGTGTGGGATTTGACAGGTAAAGACATTGGCCTGATAAAGGGAGTTGAGCCAGTTAAGGTTCCGATAAGACTGAACACAATTTTTCCTCAGATTCCCCAGTACCACATGCATCAGGATATTGTTGGGACGGTTGCTCGCATAATTGCAGAGTTTGTAAACCAAGGGGTCTTGAAGGAAGTGTTGAGCAGTCCATGTAATTCCCAGATAATGGGATTGAAAAAGCCCTGTGGGAAGGTTCGGATTTTCCAGAATCTGAGAAAAATAAATGATATTGTGATCAAATGTTGCCCTGTAGTGCCAAATCCAGCCGTGATTTTGTTTCAGATCCCATGTGATGCTGAATGGTTCACCGTCATAGACTTGTCACGAGCCTCCTTTTCTGTGCCTCTTTGTGAGGATAGTCAATTTCTCTTTTGTTTCACGTTTTTGGATCAAGTTTATTGTTGGTGTAAAATTCCTCAAGGGTTTTCAGAATCACCTTCCATATTCAATCAGATCTTGAAAAAAGAATCTGGAGTCGTTGGAATTGCCTTTCCAATCGACCTTAGTACAGTACATTGATGATTTGTTGATTGCATTCAAAACGAAGGAAGAGTTCAAGTATGACACGATTGCCTTACTAAACCATTGGGGAAAGAATAGTCATAAACTGTCTCCACTTAAATTTCAATACTGTCAGAAAGAAGTAAAATATGTGGATCACCAGATTGAGCAGGGAATAAGGATAATATCCAGAGAAAGGGTCACAGCCATATTGCAGATGAGTCCCCCAGCCACACAAAGAGATGTCAGGATGTATTTAGGGATGGTAGGCTACTGTCGCCAGTGGATTCCCAACTTTTTTGTAATTTCCAAGCCATTGCAGAAGCTGACTCACAAAGAAGTCACTGATTCCCTAGTGTTAGACCAGGCTTGTATGAAAGCATTTTCTGAATTGAGAGGGAGTTTGTGCAAAGCTCCGGCTTTGGAAATGCCTGACTACACTAAGGGGGTCATTCAGACCTTGGCGGACGGCGGCCGCCGACAAATGACCGCACCGCGGTCAAAAGACCGCGGCGGCCATTCAAACATTTCCGCTGGGCCGGCGGGCGCTCTGCAAAAGAGAGCCCGCCGGCCCAGCGGAAATGCCCCTGCAACGAGGACGCCGGCTCAGAATTGAGCCGGCGTAGTTGCAGGGGTGCGACGGGTGCAGTTGCACCCGTCGCGTATTTCAGTGTCTGCAAAGCAGACACTGAAATACTTTGTGGGGCCCTCTTACGGGGGCCCCTGCAGTGCCCATGCCATTGGCATGGGCACTGCAGGGGCCCTCAGGGGCCCCGCGGCACCCCCTACCGCCATCCTGTTCATGGCGGGTTTCCCGCCATGAAAGGATGGCGGTAGGGGGTGTCTGAATCCCCATGGCGGCGGAGCGTGCTCCGCCGCCATGGAGGATTCAATGGGGCAGCGGTAAACCGGCGGGAGACCGCCGGTTTACCCTTTCTGACCGCGGCGCAACCGCCGCGGTCAGAATGCCCTTGGGAGCACCGCCAGCCTGTTGGCGGTGCTCCCGTGGTCGGTGACCCTGGCGGTCACCGGCCGCCAGGGTCAGAATGACCCCCTAAGTCCTTCATGTTGTTTTTTCATGAGTGTGATGCATGTTCTTTGTCTGTCGTGACTCAGGTCCGTGGAGGTGTAAATCGCCCAGTAGCATATTTTTCAGCTACTTTGGACCCAGTTGCAGCAGCTTTACCAGGCTGTTTGCGTGCAGTTGCAGCGGATGGACAGAGCCTCGCACAGTGTGATGGGACATCCCCTGACTATCATGATCCCTCACTTCATTGAAGTTTTACTTACAAGGACCAAGACACAGTACTTGACAGGTGCCAGATTGACTCGCTATGAGACGAGCATCTTGGGGTCATCTAATGTGTCATTGAAAAGATGTACAGTACTTAACCCGGCAACCTTACTTCCAAATGAAAATTTAAAAATTGGAAGACATTGGGCATGATTGTCTTGAAGTAACTGATCTGTGCACAAAACTGAGACCTGATATTAGAGATACCTGATTGGAAGAAAATGACCAAATTGTCTTTGTTGATGGATCCTGTCTAAGCAACAGTATGGGAATACTGAGAACAGGATGTGCTGTGTGCACAATTTCTGGTATACTTGAAGCGTCCTGGCTTCGAGGAATATACTCTGCACAAGTAGCGGAACTGGTAGCCCTTAATAGAGTGTGCCATGTTTCCGCTCACCTTAAAGTTACCATCTATATGGATAGCCAGTATGGATTTGGAATAGTGCATGATTTTCCCAGTTGTGGTGTCAGTGGGGTTTCCTGACCTCTTCTGGTTCACCAGTGAGAAATGGTGAGAGAACTCAAGAGTTGTTGCAAGCTATCCAAATGCCTGCAAAGATTGCTGGGTGAAATGCAGTGCACATCTGAAATCGCAAGATTTTGGGGGTCATTACAACCCTGGCGGACGGTGTTAAAGCGGCGGTAAGACCGCCAACAGGCTGGCGGTCTTTTTTTCAGTGTTATGACCATGGCGGTTACAGCCATGGCCATCCGCTGCTTTCCCGTTCCGCCCGCTGGGCTGGAGACCTGGGTCTCCAGTCCGGCTGCCGTGACAATACCGCCGCCGGTATTGTGATCCGGCTTACCGCTGCGGATTTCCAGCGGTAGGAACCGCCATGAAATCCATGGCGGTAAGCACTATCAGTGCCAGGGAATTCCTTCCCTGGCACTGATAGGGGTCTCCCCCACCCGCCACCCCCACCCGACTACCTCCCCTACACCCCCCTCCACCCCTGCCACCCCCCAAAGGTGGGAGGACCCCCCTCCCCACCCCGACCCCCAACATACCATTACTGACACACACCCGACACGCATGCAGGCACCACCAACACACATACACGCACACACACCGACATACATGCCAACATCCACACACACACTCAGACACGTACACCCACATTCATGCACACATCCATACAGGCATACATACAGACAGACATGCACACATTTCCGAAACACGCATCACCCCCGCAAGCATACACGCACTCACACACCCCCCCTACATACACAGACGCACACCCCCATGCACCCACACAACACACAACACACAACACCCCCCACCGCCTCCCCTAACGGACGATCGACTTACCTGTTCCGTCGATCCTCCGGGAGGGGACGGGAGCCATGGGGGCAGCTCCGCCAACACCACACCGCCAACAGAACACCGCCGTGCAGAATCACAGGACGTGATTAGCTCGCGGTGTTCTGTTGGCGTGGAGGTGGAGCAACCTCCACTTCCCCGCCGCCCGCAAGTATGGCTGTTGGCGGCTCTCTGTCGGAAAAACAACGGAGGGCAGTCAACGGTCATAATACGCCGCGCGGCAAACCGCCACTACTGGCAGTCTTCCGCACGGCGGTCCCTCAGCGGTCTTCTTAAGAGACCGCCGAGGTTGTAATGACCACCTTTCTGTCAATGGGAAATGGATATGTGGATCAAGTCCCGAGGTTTTGCGCATGGAACTGTATATTGTTCAAGGATAAGTGGGAATTGTTACCTGAAGAATATGAGACACGTCCAAGTTATGCATTACATGTTATAGATACATTGGAAGAACTGAGAACATTGCAAAACAATGTTGATAGGGAGGAAAAACAGTCATGGGGAAAAATAAAATGTGTACAGTGACAGGATAAACTGTAGGTTTCAGAAGAGGGTCAATTGGTTTTGCCAAACAGTTTGTCGACTCAAATGGCTTGATATCATCATGGTCAAACGCATGTTGGGAGGGATGCCATGATTCGACTGGGCAAACAAAACTGGTTCAATCTGCAATTTAGACAGGTAGTTGAAGCAGTTTGCCATTGTTGCGTCATTTGTCAACAAATGAATGCTGGAAAAGGGACAGTAATTTGAGCCACATTGGAAGAGCAGGAGGTCCCTTCAGCAGAATGCAAATGGATTTTATTGAGATGCCTGTGTGTGGAGGATTGAGATATGTGTTGGTGATTGTCTGCATCTTTAGCCTGTTGTAGTCTGTTACTAACAAGATTCTATAACCAGGAGTACGTCCAGTATTTCTATTCTTACAATGACGTCATGTTTTCGTTTGTCCCCGTAATTAAGTACCTGAGTAGGGTAGCTAAGCAGAACAATACAGAATTAGTGAGAAGATTCTTTGAGCCTACATTAACTTTTGGCACGGCATATGCACACAAGTATAACTTCAATCAATCAATCAATCATTGAATTTGTAGAGCGCTCTACCTACCCGTGAAGGTTTCAAGGCGCTGGGGGGGGTGAGCTGGTGTTACTGATCGAAGAGTCAGGTTTTAAGGAGTCTTCTGAAGGTGAGAAGGTCTTGGGTCTGTCGCAGTTTTGTAAGGAGCGTGTTCTAGGTTTTGGCGGTGAGGTATGAGAAGGATCTGCCGCCGGAGGTTTTTCGTTGGATGCGGGGGACGACGGCGAGGGCGAGGTTTGCAGAGCGGAGCTGACACGTGGGGGTGTAGAAGCTGAGTCTGTTATTCAGGTAGGTTGGTCCGGAGTCATGGAGTGCTTTGTGAGCGTGGGTGAGAAGCTTGAAAGAGATCCTCTTGTCCACGGGGAGCCAGTGAAGGTTTCTCAGGTGGTGGGAGATGTGGCTGCGGCAGGGTACGTCGAGGATCAGCCGGGCGGAGGCGTTTTGGATGCGTTGGAGGCGTAGTAGGTCTTTTGCTTGGATGCCTGTGTAGAGTGCGTTGCCGTAGCCTAGCCTGCTGCTGATGAGGGCTTGTGTAACCATTCTTCTTTGTTCTATCGGGATCCACTTGAAGATCCTACGGAGCATGCGGATTGTGTTGTAGCAAGAAGAGGAGACTGCGTTGACCTGTTTAGACATGGCGAGGGAGGAGTTGAGGATGAAACCCAGGTTGCGTGCGTGGTTGGTTGGTGGGGTTCCTAGTGCGGTAGGCCACCAGGAGTCGTCCCAGGTGGAGGGGTTGGATCCTAGGATGAGGACCTCCATCTTGTCCGAATTGAGATTCAGACGGCTGTTTTTCATACATTCGGCAATGGATTCCATTCCCTTGTGGAGGTTGGTTTTGGCAGTGCGCGGGTCTTTGGTGAGCGAGAGGATGAGCTGGATGTCGTCGGCGTAGGTGAGAATGTTGAGGTTGTGTTGTTGGGCTACTTGTGCGAGGGGGGCCATGGAGATGTTGAACAGCGTCGGGCTGAGCGATGATCCTTGGGGGACGCCGCAGATGATGTCTGTGGCTTCGGAGCGGAAGGGGGGGGGGCGGACTCTTTGGGTTCTGCCGGAAAGGAATGAGATGATCTAGTCGAGGGCTTTTCCTTGGATTCCAATTTCGTGGAGGCGGGTTTTCAGGGTGTGGTGGCAGACTGTGTCGAAGGCGGCAGATAGGTCCAGGAGGATGAGGGCTGATGTTTCGCCATTGTCCATTTGACGTCTGATGTCGTCTGTGGCGGCGAGAAAGGCGGTCTCAGTGCTGTTGTTTCATCTGAAGCCGGATTGGGAAGGAGCCAGGATGTTGTTGTCTTCGAGGTGGCTGGTTAGTTGTTTGTTGACTATTTTTTCAATCACCTTCACTGGGAAGGTGAGAAAGGAGAACGGTCGGAAGTTCTTGAGGTTGTTGGGGTCTGCTTTGGGCTTCTTGAGGAGGGCGTGGATTTCGGTGTGCTTCCAACTTTCCGGGAAAGTCGCTGTTTCGGAGGAGATAATGATGACCTTCCGTAGTTGGGGGGCGATGGTGGAGTTGGCTTTGTTGTATACGTGGTGGGGTCTGATGGGGATCCTGAGTTGATGGAGTTCATGATCTTGCGTGTCTCTGTGTCGTTGACGTTGGTCCAGGAGGTCAGGTGGTTTGCGCAGGTGGAGCTTTCAGGAGTGGGGGCTGGTGTGGGAGTGGCGTTGAAGCTGTCGTGGATGTCAGTGATCTTACGGTGGAAGAAGGTGGACAGTGCGTTGCTGAGTTCTTGGGATGGAGGGATGTTGTTGACGTTGGCACTGGGGTTGGAGAGTTCTTTTACAATGCTGAAGAGCTCTTTGCTGTCATGTGCGTTGTTGTCCAGGCGGTCTTTGAAGTGGGATCGTTTGGCTTGTCTGATGAGTTGGTGGTGTCTGCGGGTGGCATCCTTGTGGGCTGTGAGGCTGTAAGGTGTGTGTTTGAGGAGCCATTCGTTTTTTAGTTTTCGACAGTCGCGCTTGGAGTTTAGGAGCTTGTCGGTGAACCAGGCGGCTTTTCTTCTGACTTGGTTGTTGGTTGGTTTCTTGAGTAGTGCGAGGATGTTGGCGCAATCGTTGATCCACAGAGTGAGGTTGTGGGCGGCGGCGCCTGGGTCGGTGGGGTCGGAGGGTGGGTTCTGGGTGAGGGTGTTTGTAAGCTGGTCTTCCGTAACTTTGCTCCAGCATCAGCGGGGTGGTTGTTGGGTGCAATGGTGCTCAGTATGTTTCTTGAGGTGAAGTGGATGTAGTTGTGGTCGGTCCAGTGGAGTACGGTGGTGTGGTTGAAGGTGACGTGGGCGCTTGAGGAGAAGATGGGATCAAGCGTGTGGCCGGCGATGTGGGTTGGTGTGTTTATGAGTTGTCTGAGGCTGTGGTTTGGGAGATTGTCGATCAGAGTAGTGGAGTTGGTGTGGTTGTTGTTCTCCAGGTGGAAATTTAGGTCTCCGAGGAGGATGTAATACGTTGAGGTGAGGGCGTGGGTGTTGGTGAGGTCGGCGATGGATTCGCTGAAGGGTGCTCTTGGTCCGGGAGGTCTGTAGATGAGCGTTCCTCTGAGAGTGGTGTTGGGGTCGGTGTGGATGCGGAAGTGTAGGTATTCGGCGGTGTTGAGGGTGTCGTCAGTGTGACATGCTTACACCATTAGAAAAGAGCTTCTTAGATCAGACAGATGACAGAAGAAGGGCATTAGAGGAGATGTTAGAAAAGGGTTTAGAGAAAAGGACTTTTAGAAATAATTAAGCTTACAGTGAAATAAAAACACAAGGGAGGTTAGCTTTAGATGCGCAACACATAGGAAAGCTTTGATTATATAGGCCTAAATCTAATACTGACACTTTGTTAGTGGGAACGACTGAATGAGGACATGTTTTTTGTTTCAGAATAAATGGACATTTATGTTGAAGGACGGTCACCCAAGCCCTCGTAAGCAGCAAATTGGACTACGGCAACGCCCTCTATGCAGGAACCACGGCCAAGCTCCAGAAAAGACTGCAACGCATACAGAACGCCTCCGCACTCCTCACCCTGGACATCCCCCCGCACAGCCACATCACAGCCCACCTGAGAGACCTGCACTGGCTCCCCGTCAACAAGAGAATCAATTTCAAACTCATCACCCAGGCTCACAAGGCACTGCACAACACCGGACCAGAATACCTCAACAGACGGCTCTCCTTCTACACTTCGACCCGACAGCTTCGCTCTGCTGACCTTGCCCTCACCACCGTCCCAGGCATCCACAGAACGACCGCCGGTGGCGGATTGTTCTCCCACCTCACCGCCAAGACGTGGAACACTCTTCCCACCCACCTGGGACAGACACAGGACCTACTTACCTTCAGGAGACACCTCAAGACTTGGCTGTTCGGTCAGTAGCAGCCCCCCTCATCAGCGCATTGAGACCCACCCCAGTTAGTAGGGCGCTCTACAAAAGCTTTGATTGATTGATTGATTGAATGCACAGGATCCAGCGATTCCTGGTATATATCACATCTGTGAGTCAAATTCTTATTACTGTCTTCCAAGAGGATAGTATGGCAGATGTTACTTGAGGATAGTTTTCCCAAAGATATTCCAACTTGAAGATTACCGAAAATGACTGAATTACATCATCTTAGACAAAGGAGAGAGTCTCCTTCTGGTATAGTGGGAGATATATTTGGAGCAATGATTCCTTCAGTAGGAGTTGTTGTGACTTCTATAAAGGTTCCAAAGTTGTTTACTATTGTGGATACATGTTGGAAGATTTTTCATGAGCCATGATCCTAATAGATACAGAAATGGCTGCGGTAAGATCTATGACTCTTCAGAACCGACTTGCGTTAGACATTCTTTTAGCAAAAGATGGCGGAGTTTGCAAAATTCTTAATTCGAAGCATTGCTGCTCATATATTCCTGATAATAGCAAAGAAATTAAAAGCTTACTTACTAATCTGACTAATGAAAGTGCTGATTTGAAAGAATTGAAAGAGCCAGGTGTTTGGGAGAAAGTTGGCAAAGATTTTGCTTCAGTGGGAAATTGGCTCAGCAACATTGGGAAAGGAATAACATTGAAAATAATACAAGGGATATTGATTATTATGATTTGCATAATTGGATTATGGAAAATATGTAAATTGTGTTGCATGATTAAATTAAAGAAAATGAAAAATGATCAGAGGAAGGAGGAAGTGAAAAGGGAAAAGTTGTTTAGGGAAAATTCAAAGAGGGAATGAAGATTAAGAGGGATAGAAATGACACATTTTAGCTGAAGCAGAAAATTGGTGTGGGAGAATGTAGCTGTGATGACATATTTAGTCCTCAGAGGAGGGATTGTTAACGCCAATTTTTTACTACTGATTATTCATGTATTCTGAGTGTTGAATTTGCATAGAAAATTAGTTAACGTAGAGAAATAATGCACGCATCTGAAAATGTGCCTACTTGAAGTGGCCACCAATCTTCATGAAGTGCACTTATTAATAGCTTATAAATGTAAAATATTGAGCTCATGTTTGGATTAATGTAGTAGTATGTCATATTCATGGCTATGTATTATGTATTTGCTTTATTAATCATAGGCCTTAACTTAGCGAGGTCTTGGGCCTAGTTGCACGGCCTCATGTCAAACTGAATTTCTTAGGCGAATTATAAAATGGCTGCTTAGAGAATTAAATTGTGATTTTCCACTGCATTGACCATATGCTAGTAGCTGAAATTCTTTCGCAGGAGAGCTGCGTGCTAGATTATGCTGTACTATCTAGGAATACATTGTATAACTTAGTGTGTGTAAAGGTGACCTTCCCAGGAGAAGACAATGGATGCACTGAGTGGAGTATAAGCTGATACAAATTTGTTACCTGACAAGTCCAACGATGGGAACAGGAGAAGAGGAGCCAATCATTGACATATGAACTGTGTACCTGTAAATTCCTAGATTTTTGGTTCTACTTTCAACGGACTAAACATAAATGTACGATTCTTTGACCAATAGAAACATGGGAAGAAGTTTGAGGGAATCTAACTTAGCCAGACTGCACTTGGAGGAGAAATTACTGACTCTTATGATTGTAGATGCTATTGATTGTTATTGCTATTGATTTGTATTGGTACGGGGTCTCATGGTGGGAACTACTCAAACCCTCTCTGACAGAAGGGTAATACTTTAAGTGAATGAATCCAGGTTTCTAAGTCTACCAGCAATAAGTTGGCAAACACTTTAAGTTCAGAGTCTAGCCGGGCTGTAGTTGTGTAGTTTTCAGGTTTGTGAGTTGAGCCCTTTTTATGTATGGGATGGAGAACTGATCTCCACCAGCTTGCTGGAATTATTTTAGAGCTTAAAACATAGTTGAAGTTTGTCAACTGGACCTCGCTCTATGCTTTAATGTTTAAACACTGCCAACGGGACTCCATATGGGCCTGCTGTTCTGTTGCTTTTCATGGTTGCCATGATTTCAATTAGGACAGATTTTTTTCTGGCCATCGGTTCCTAGGCCCTTATTTGGTCCATGTCCTGGCCCAGTGACTCACAAAGCTTTGCCACTACTTTGGCCTTCGATGGGGTCCCTGGGAGTTTGCATAGCCATGCCATTGACCAATAATATACAGGTATTTTCCTCGGCACAGTACTATTGTAGTAAGTATTTTCTCAAGTCAGGGCATTAATGCCATTGGATTGATGGCAAAGCTTCCAAAATGTGGTACTATCTCGGATGCTTGCCCAATTGCAGATGTTATGCCATCTTTGACTTTCATAAGCTTTTTTAGCTTTCCTCTATATGCTCGTTTCAGTTTGTTGGCAAGATGTTTGCATCCACTTTTCTGAGTTTCTTTCTCTGCTTGCATAATTTTAACATTTCTTTCTTTAAGGGTCTTAATTTCACCATATACCATGAATATTAATTTCAGCAATTGAGTTGATTAGCCATGGGAGAGGTAAATAAATGCTTTTTCAGCGCACCCTAGATTGTCCTTAGTAAGTAAACGTACAAGGGGACGCGTATAAGTCGATGAACCTTTTGGATCGCATGGAGTATCCTAGCTAAGCAGTAGACCAATGAACCATCAATATCACTATAATCACTATCAATCATTAGTGGAAAATTCTATCTAATAAGAAATACCATCACTCTAGAAGAAGGTTAATCGTTTTTATTCCCTATTCGTTACAATTCTATTCAAAACCTTTATTCAGCTTTATTGTTAATCAAGCTTTATTAATCATCACAAAACAATTGTTCATCAAGAAAATCTTGAGCAATCAAAGCAACAACATAAGTCAGCAATTCTTTAACAATATGGAATAATTCAGCAATGCAATTTAGTCAGTCAGTTGTCACCGTTAAAGTCACCCTTGTCAGCCTACCTAACCCAAATTAGCATCAGCATGTGGGTATTCATGCGAATCATCAATACACTAAAGGAGTGGGGTGTAACTGGAAGAAACTGGACTATTAGGCCCTGTTCAAAAGGCAGGTAGAAGTAGGTGTAAGGAGTGGCTGTGTCTTTTGAGGGAGTTCCCTTTACGGACTAGGTGGTCTCACACACATTATAGTGTCATGCTTCATCATTTGACCACCTAGCCCCACCCAGGTAAGATGATACTACCTGGGCGGACTCAACCTCGTTGTTAAAAGAACTGCTGAGGGAATGCTGAAACTAAATCTGACTGGATATTACAGGGATCCAGATAAGGAATTGGTCAATAAAATTACCTTACAAATCACCTGTTTCGATTGGAAATTATTTAATATTGGTGTTTGTAGGTAAGAGTAAAAACTGTGGGAAGGACTCTGTTGAGAATGATGACTCATGGAGTCTAAAAATGAGGGACCAACATGTTTCTGCCCCCACTAAGAGCTGGAAAGTCTGGAGCATTCGTCAGGGTCGGGGATCCCTATAGGAAAAAGAGCATGGAAGCATGCTTGAAAGATAAAGTGAGTAAATGACAGTCCTACCTGAATATTTTGTTCTATGGGGGGAGTCCCTGAGAGACAAGGCGGATTGCCTCTGGTCTGGAAGGTAACAGAGGGGGGGGTACCCCTTATAGTCACACTCACTCCAAAGAGTTTACCCGGTGTAAGCACCTATGGTCCGTTTTCCAGCCGCTCTTCATACGAAAACAATTTAGACAAAAAACATTAATTTGGAAAAATCTATCTAAAAGAGAAAAATATTTCAACAGCGCAGTTGGTACCTAGAAGAAAAAGCACCAATTAGTCAGTCACATTGTTATAGCTACCTATCCAAGATAGATCAGAAACGAATCAATCTTCGTCTCCAGGTCATCAGTCATCAGCAAGGTATCAGGCTCACAGAGAGTAAGCCCAATTATCAGAACTTCGGACAGCGTCTCCTGACATCATCAACTTTCGCCTCTCCGCTCTAAATTTTCTTCCCTTGTCATGACTTTTTATTAGGGTCTCTCAGTCCATCCCACTAATTGCTAATTGGTCATCCTTATCAGAAGTTATGACTCTAACCTATAGTTTTTGCTTATCACATGTACACATCTATTCAGGCTTCAAGTACCATTAGTTTGATTGGTTCTTCTGTCAATGAGAACATCATCCAGCTCTTCAGGTAACAAAATTGTTGCTCACAATCTTTCAGTCAGTGCTTCCATTGTTCAAGTCCTGGGAAAGTACGTTTAGCCTACACTACACATAATTGTATCAATTTGTCCTCATCATCTCCTGTCCACTGGTACATTTGCAGAATTTTCTAGCAGAGCTCTTTCTCTGAACTCTGTACAGTTCAAGGTCCTTTTCTCCAGTTCCAGTCCTCGGCAGCTGTGTCGCGTCTCCACGTTTAAGCAAGCAAGGCCCAGCGAAGACTAGGCCTCCAGTTTGGCTAAGTTAAGAACACAAATTATCATAAAACATAGGTTATACATTCAAATATGACATATTAGTACATTTTTTATGTATATTTTTCATTATTTAGCATCTTGTTAATACACATGGTGACCACTCCCCGTGGGCACATTTTACTCATATATGTTATTTTCAAATATGTTTCTTTATCAATATTTCTCATTAGTATTTATACGCAAATCATTAGACATTTGTCATATTATCATATCTTCTCCAACAGTCCCTCCTCTGATGACTAAATATGTCATCACACCTTTCCCTTGTCAATTATTTTACAAATTGCTTTCAGCTACATTTTGATTTTTCCTCTTCGTATTTTCCCTATAGATTCTTCTTCTGGGTTGTTCTTCCCTCCTCTGATAATTTTTGGACCTTTTTAATTTTATTTTCTGCCATAATTTACATGCCCCCCATAAGCCTAGAGATACTATTTGAAAGAAGATAGTCCTTTTAGGAGGACAAGTGGAAACAAATGTATAGTCTAAAATGTTGACAGCTGCAAGTCTTGTGCGTAGCCCTCACTGGTATATCTGGCCGAAATCAAACCAGTTAGCTCAAAATCGTTTGTTGCTACTGTGTATTTTAGGAGGAGAACACCCAAATTCTGGTATATAGCAATATCGCTGGAATTCAATTAGGGCTGGCCCTTGCAAGCGTGCCAGAGTCAGGATCTCACTAAAATCCCCTGTTAATATTATTTCATGCTGTGGAAATGCCTGGTTTTGAATGTTGACTAGCTCCAGCACTGCTTCCTCCATCATTCTCTTTATTACTGAGTCTGGAGGAATGTACACATTAAATAAGAGGGTGTGTGCTTTTTCTGCGATTTTAGTTACAAGAATGTAGCTGTGTCAGGAATAAGGCCAGGCGTGGTTCAGGTCTCGCCCGAAACTCCGCTGCACGACTCTGCAGCACTTTATGTGCACCACTTGTCATCCCCTCTTGTTCCAAAGGTGACCATCAGCGTCGTCTGCCCTGTGGCAAAGCTCATAGAGCTGCAGGTTCAGGACATTGGTGGACAAGATGCACTTATCAGTGCTATTCTATGAAGGTACTACAATTCCCATGTTTTTAGAGGCAGCAGCCATCTTGGGGTGTGGCAGGCCTATAAAGCCCAGCCACACCTAAGCACATTGCTCACTATTTTGAAGACTTCAATGCAGCCAGACCTCGTGGGGGTTTCTCTGGAGAAGAACAGAGTTCCTGAATTGCAGAGTGTCGTCCAACCATAGTATCCTTGTTCCCATGGTGCATTCAAAACCGAGTAGGTCGTACTTGTAGCGGTAAGGCTTTGCTGAATCCAAGTTTGGAGGAAGTCTTTACTTCCAAAAGGTAAAGCGCCCCTAAGCATAACGAGCAGAGCGTTTCCATTTTCTAGAGTACAGCGACCTTGGCGCAACTATCAAAGGCATTTTAGATCACAGATCTAAAGCGCTCTTTGCACAGCAAATTCAAAGAGTTTCAGTTCACAGATGTAAAGCGCTTTTGTGCACAGCAACTCAAAGCGTTTCCGTTCACAGATGTAAACCGCTCTTTTGCACAACAATTCAAAAGCGTTTTGTTCACAAATGTAAAGCGCTCTTGGCATGATAATTCAGGTGCTTCAGTTCATAGATGTAAAGCGCTCTTGGCACAATTCAGGCGCTTCAGTTCATAGAGGTAAAGCGCTCTTGGCATGACAATCCAGGCGCCTCAGTTCATAGATGTAAAGCGCTCTTGGCACGGCAGTTCGAGCGCTTCAGTTCACAGATGTAAAGCGCTCTTGGCACAACAATTCTAGCGCTTCAGTTCATAGATGTAAAGGGCTCTTGGCACGGCAATTCAGGCGCTTCAGTTCACAGTTGTAAAGCGCTCTTGGCACAACAATTCAAGCGCTTCAGTTCACAGATGTAAAGCGCTTTTGGCATAGCAATTCAAGCGCTTCAGTCCTCAGGTTTAAAGGGCCCTTGGTACGACAATCAAAGCGCTTCAATTCACAGGAGTAAAAGATTCTTTGCACAACAATCTAAGTGATTCAGGCTACTTGAGTAAAAGTGCTTCCTGGTGTTATTAAGTAAAGCGCTTCAAGTTCAATGAGTAAAACATTTTGGCATTTATTGTTGTGAATGTGAAAGCATTTCTGGAGATAAGCAAATCATAGTTTTCATTGTTCTTTGAAAAACTTAAGATTTGAAAAGCATATTTAATTCTTTGAGATTTTCTAGGTCATGATCAAAGTTTTATGTTGTTAATTCAGAGATGTTACAGGATTGATATTCTAAGAGTAATCATAGTCCAAAGCTCTTGCCATCTCTTGTTTCTAAGGTCGTAGTTTATTCTTGTTCCATGTTTCAAAGAAGGGGCTTTGCCCTCGTTTCAGGGGTCTCCATCTGATATCTCGGAGACGCATTTAATCAAGAGTCTATTGATAAGTTGCATTTCTATGAATGAATAAATGCATATTTGTTTTAACCTTTTTCTTTTCAGATCTCTCTCCCTGCTATTCCCTACCCTAATTTCCTTCCCCACCGACTGGCTTCACCATAACTCTGTGCTATAATAGCTTTCTGAGTTGGTAACTCCGGAAGGTGGGCCTTTTGTTCAGCGACGTGCAGATCCTGAGGAAAGGACACTGTGATAAGCTGGAACGAGACTCAATTACAGAACAGCTGGTAATTTACCTTTGTTGCAATGTAGGTAGTCAGCCCACCTGACAGTCTGCCATGATCCAATATTTTATTGCTGGCTTGATGTAACAATTAAAACCTGCTAGACCCACTACCATATTGACCAGTGTTTCATGCAAATAATTATTAGAGAACTGGTTTAACCAGAATATGAGGTACAAGTCTGTTTTTAGTTTCCAAGCTCGAACAACATTCTAAGATAAAAAAATAAGTCGATTCTTGTTGTTAACTGTCCGGAAAGCCTCTCTTAACTTGGGCTTTTCACAGTGTGTCATCAGTGACCCTGTAGCCACCCCCAATCTTCAGTGCTAGTACCTGGCTCTTGTCATGGAATATGACTCTCCGCTCTGCTGATCATGTCACCATCCTTGTACGGGAGATTGTCAATGATGTGGCTTGGTTGATTTCCTTTGATTCACTCCCTGCACATCTTAGCCCTTGGGTTCAAAGGCTCTGTATCATTGAGTCTGGGCATATTATTCTCGACTACTATCTTTTTTAACAGTGCTGGATACCTGGAAGCAGCATGTAAGATTATCTAAATGCCACACTCTAAAAAGGCCAGTTTTTGTGACATTATGACCCTTGTGATGCCCAGCTCCAAACAACTTAGTTTATTAGCCTCTAACAATTCCTACTTGCTGGTGTTTGAGAAAAATCACCAAACAATAAGGGGCATATTTATACTCTGTTTGCACCAAATTAGTGTCATTTTTTTTTACTCTAATTCGGTGCAAAACTAACTCCATATTTATACTTTGGTGCTAGACCCCTCTAGCACCAAATGTATGGAGTTAAAGTCATTTTTTGAAAGTGGAGATCTACTTTGCCTTAATGAGATGCAAGGTAGGCGTTCCCGTGCAAAAAATTACTCTATGGCCTTAACGCCATATTTAGGGGCATATTTATAGTCTGCTGCATATTTATACTCTGTTTGCACCGAATTAGCGTCATTTTTTTTTACTCTACTTCGGTGCAAATCTAACTCCATATTTATACTTTGGTGCTAGACCCATCTAGCACCAAGGCCCTGATTTAAACTTTTTTTGCACCGCATTAACGTCATTTTATGACGCAAAAGTGGTGCGAACTTACAAAATATTGGCCCTTATTTATACTTTTTGCTGCAAAACTGCACTAACTCAGTTTTGCACCAAAAAGTTTAGCACCGGCTTGCACCATTTCTGTGCACCAGCCGGGCACCATATTTATGGAATGGTGCAAGCCGGTGCAAAGGGTAGGCTAGAGTTTTAAAAAATGACTTTAGTCGGGTGGGGCTGGCAGTATAGAAGAAGAGGGTTTAGCACCAAAAAATGGCTATAGACTGGTTAGAGTAAAAAAAAAATGACTCTAACCAGATTAGCGTCATTTTATGGTGCTAAACCTACCATGCCACATGACTCCTGCCTTAGAAAAGGCAGGAGTCATGCCCACCACCCCAATGGCCAGCACAGAGGACAGGGGTCCCCTGGGCATGGCCATTGCACCCTGTGCCATGTATGGGGGCCCATTTCAGGGCCCCCTATGGCACTTTAAAAAATAAAATGCACTTACCTGTACTTACCTGGGATGGGGTTCCCATCCTCGCAGTCCCTCTAGTGTGGGTGGGGGTGCCCCTAGGGCCTAGGGAGGGCACCTCTGGGCTTATTCCATGGTGTTCCACCATGGAAATAGGGCCACAGGTCCCCTAAGGCCTGCCCTGACCCAGGTCTTAAAAAATGGGGCAAAGCAAGCTTTGCTCCATTTTTTAACCCCTCCGCCCTCCCTTGCACCATTTTTACATGGGAGTATAAATATGGTGTTAAGGCCATAGAGTCATTTTTTGCAAGGGAACGCCTACCTTGCATCTCATTAAGGCAAGGTAGGTTTCCACTTCCAAAAAATGACTTTAACTCCATAAATTTGGCGCTAGACGGGTCTAGCACCAAAGTATAAATATGGAGTTAGTTATGCACTGAATTAAAGTTAAAAAAAATGACGCTAATTCAGTGCAAACAGAGTATAAATATGCCCCTTAGTGTCAGAAAATGATGCTAATCTGGTCAGAATCATTTATTCTGACTCAAAACTGCCTAATGTCATTTTTTTTAAAGCTAGCCTACCCTTTGAACCGGCTTGCACCATTCCATAAATATGGTGCCCAGCTGGTGCTAAAAAATGGTGCAAGCCGGTGCAAAACTTTTTGGGGCAAAACTGCCTTAGTGCAGTTTTGCACCAAAAAGTATAAATAAGGCCCTAAATGTTTCTGCCTGTTGGATTTGTTCTCACTTGCCCACAGATGTCTTGGGATGTGCCTTCAACTGAACTGCCCCTGAACAAAAAATAAACTTAACTTGGTCTATTCTACCATGGGCACCGAATGTGCAGGATTCTCTCCTACATCTTTGCAGGATCTACCGAATTCTACCAATAGCTACCGTTTGTCTGATACTACTCACCTTGCTCAAAACTGGTGCAGTGCTGTGTACACCAAGTGATTACTAAGTGTAACAAATTTGTGTGGTGTTGTGTGTGGTTGTGGAAAATAAACCATGAAGCCAATTGGTTTGTTCTTTTATTTGATTTGCCAAAAAATGTATTTTCTAGATTGGCTTAAAGGCAGGGGCATTGCTTCAAGGGGGCTGTTCTGGGTGTTACACTCCCCTAATAACAGGGGCAGCTCCTCCATTAGGGAGGAGGAGCGTCCCCCCACGCCCCCCACCAGCAGCTGCAAAACCTTTCAAAGAAAACAATAAACTATGTTTATTATCATTTTCTTTGAAAGGGGAGGGGCCAAGGGGGTGGCGAGTAGTGAGGGGATGTGCGGTCGCCTCGGCCGGCCAAAGACGCATGCGCACAGGGCTCTCTCCAGCCCAGCAACACAGTTGCTGGGCTGGAGAGAGTCTGCACAGGCCCTCAGTCTGCCTGGCAGTGCCAGCCAATCCTGCTACTGCTTTGCTGCGTCAGGATTGGCCACAGGGCAGGCTAGGAGCCTGTGTCTGCAGCAAGAAGACGGAGGAGCAGAGCGGCGTGACAGTGAGGAGGTAAGTATTTTTTTCCTTAATTATTTTAATTGTTATTCCCCCCCACCCACGCACCACCCGCCCCTTCTGCGCCCCACAAGCCGCCACTGCCTAATAAATATCTTTTGGATAAGTAGTTGAGTACAGGTGCTTTCAGTCAGGTGAGGTGTCTGTCGGATTTCACCAGGAAGTTTTACACACACAGACAAAAGTGCACACACACGTTCTCCCCTTTCTGTTTGGAAAGTCTTCAAAAAAATTTGTATTTCACAAAATAATGTACTTTCTCACACTTAGGCCCTCATAATGAGTCTGGCTGTCTTAATACCCCCAGACTCGCGGTGGCGGTCAGACCGCCGCGGTCGTGGTGGTTCGACCGACACATTTCGACCACGACCGCCAGGTAGCCGCCAGTCAACAGCCTGTCGGTCTCAGCGGTTGTAATCCTCCAGGGTGGAGCTGCCTGCAGCGCCGCCCTGGGGATTACGATTCCCCAAACCTCCAGCCTTTTTATGGCGGTTGGACTGCAATGGAAAGGCTGGTATAATTGGGGCATCGGGGGCCCCCTGAAGGCCCCTGCACTGCCCATGCATTTGGCATGGGCAGTGCAGGGGCGCCCATGGACAGCCCTGATGCGCTTTTGCAGTGGAAAGCGCAGCGAGTGCTGCTGCACCCACCGCATGGCCACATTGCCGCTGGCTCGATTACGAGCTGGCGTCAATGTTAAGGCCCTGTTTCCCGCTGGGCTGGCAGACACAAACGCTTTTTCCACCAGCTGGCCCAGCGGAGAACTTGTAATAGGGCCGCTGTACGAGTTTGGCGGGCGGCCACCGACACCCACCAAACTCGTAATAAGGGCCTTAGTGCCCCAACCAATCCACATTCCTCTCCCTTTCGGCTGCCTGTTAAGCATGTCTTTTGCACCCTGCTTGTCGTATAATGCATTTTAACATTATGTCCCTCATTAAAACCCTGGCGGTCGGTGGTAAAGTGGCGGTAATACCGCCAACAGGCCAACGGTAAAAAAAATGGGATCACGACCATGGCGGAAACCGCCATCACAGACAGCCACTTTAACACTCCGACCGCTATGGCGGTAGCAACAAACACCGCGGCTGTAACCGCCAACAGACAGGCGGAAGACAATGTACCGCCCACAATATTACAAGGCACCAATCCGCCAGCTTTTCCGGGGTGGTACCAACGCCATCAAAAGCTTGGCGGAAACAGTACTTTGAATGGAAACCACTCCCCTTTCGACACCCAAGGAAGGATTAGGACGCCATGGAGCCTGAATTGCAGATCCTACCCATGTTGCTGTATCTAATAATACACAACGAAGTGGAAAGAAGGTGGCGACAACGACGATGGTGAGTACTGCACCTAGCACACAGGGGAGGGGAGGGGAGGAGGGAAAAGAGAGTGACACACACACACACGACATGCAACAGCCCCACTCCCCACCCACAACAACACACACACACACATATCCAACAACATCACAGATACACCCCGTCACCCCTTGGAAGAACGCAAGGACAAAACAAAATGAGTTTAACTAGTGTTATATTGGAACAATCAGATAGATCAAGAGAACAGCAAATAATCAGTATACACAAATATTTACATCAAGTACACAAGTCTGTACACTGTCCCATGAAATGTCCGTGGACCAGTGGTCCCAAAAAGCATGGGTGAAGCCCACACATGACACCTCCCTCAAAACGGAGAGAACACTGCAGGGGCATCAGGTCGGAAAAAAACAGGCACCTCAGCCGGATGATGGTACGATGCCACTGCTCCTCGAGGGGGCTCCATGCCCACTGCTTGCTCCTGGGGAGTGCAAAGCCACAGTCTCTCAAGTGGGTGCACTGCCCACTGCTTGGTCCTGGGGAGTGCAAAGCCACAGTCTCTCAAGTCTCTCAAGTGTGTGCACTGTCCACTTCTTGGTCCTGGGGAGTTCAAAGCCACAGTCTCTCAAGTCTCTCAAGTGGGTGCACTGACCACTGCTTGGTCCTGGGGAGTGCAAAGCCACAGTCTCTCAAGTCTCTCAAGTGTGTGCACTGTCCACTTCTTGGTCCTGGGGAGTTCAAAGCCACAGTCTCTCAAGTCTCTCAAGTGGGTGCACTGCCCACTGCATGGTCCTGGGGAGTGCAAAGCCACAGTCTCTCAAGTGGGTGCACTGCCCACTGCTTGGTCCTGGGGAGTGCAAAGCCACAGTCTCTCAAGTGTCTCAAGTGTGTGCACTGTCCACTTCTTGGTCCTGGGGACTGCAAAGCCACAGTCTCTCAAGTCGCTCAAGTGGGTGCACTGCCCACTGCTTGGTCCTGGCGAGTGCAAGTCTTTCAAGTGGGTAGTTTGCCCACATTCTCTGGAGGGGGCTTTGTGCCCGGTGTGCTTCATCCTGCCAAGGACTAGGTGAGTGGATGCATTTCTCCACTGGTTTTGAAGGGGGCTTTGTGCCCAGAGTGCTTCATCCTGGCAAGGACTGGGTGAGTGGATGCATTTCTCCACTGGTTCTGGAGGGGGCTTTGTGCCCAGAGAGCTTCATCCTGCCAAGGACTGGGTGAGTGGATACATTTCTCCACTGGTTCTGGAGAGAGCTTTGTGTCCCGTGATGCTGCAACGGGGGTGTGGCAGTTGACATCCTCTCACCTGGGTGTCTTAGCCATGTGATGTACCTGGAACAGGTAGCATGATACTCCATGGAGGCAGAGCCACACTCCATCCTGCGGGGACTTAGGCTGCCAATTGCTGGTTCATGTCAGTGCTGGAGGTGGTGTCTCAAGTGGCGTGCCCAGGGTCCAGGACATCACCTGCAGACTCGGATGGCTGCCCACTGGGGATGGGGCTGTCGTCCGACAGAATGGCATCGGCTGTGCACGTGGCGGTGGCTGCTGCAGAGATGCTTGCCAGTGCTGGCCATGGGGCAAGTGTCTGTTGTGGTGGATGGAGACACCATACCGTCTCTAGCAGCCTTGGATGGCTGATCCTTGGGAAGGATGCTGCAGCCCGATGTTCTGGCAGCGGCAGTGCAGGTGGCGGTGCAGGTGGCCATGCAGGTGGCAGTGCAGGTGGCGGTTGGAGCAGCGGTGGTGACTGTGGTGCAGGTGGCTGCCATCCCTGATGATATGGTGGTCACCAGCCCCTCACCAGGAGACATTGGGGGTCATTCAGACCCTGCCAGGGTCGGCGGGAGAACCGCCGACAGACCGGCGGTGCCCCGCAGGGCATTCTGACCGCGGCGGTTCGGCCGCGGTCAGATGCTGGAAACCGGCGTTCTCCCGCCGGTTTCCTGCTGCCCTGCAGAATCCCCCATGGCGGCGGAGCGCGCTCCGCCGCCATGGGGATTCTGACACCCCGTACCGCCATCCTGTTCCTGGTGGGTCTCCCGCCAGGAACAGGATGGCGGTAGGGGGTGCCGCGGGCCCCTGGGGGCCCCTGCAGTGCCCATGCCAACGGCATGGGCACTGCAGGGGCCCCTGTAAGAGAGCCCCAAAAAGAATTTCAGTGTCTGCCTAGCAGACACTGAAATTCGCGACGGGTGCTACTGCACCCGTTGCACTCCAGCAACTCCGCCGGCTCCATTCGGAGCCGGCTTCATCGTTGCTGGGTCTTTCCCGCTGTGCTGGCGGGCGGCCTTTTGGCGGTCGCCCGCCAGCACAGCGGGAAAGCCAGAATGGCCGCCGCGGTCTTGTGACCGCCGCCCGCCGCGGTTAAAATCAGGCCCATTATGCCCTGAGGTGACGTGCCCTTTGGCTTGTGGCCCTTCCCCATCTGGACAGTCGCTGCAGGGACCTTCGCACTGTCCTGTTGGTGTTTGTGAGAGGGCTTGCTTCGTGGGTGGTGTGACCTTGCCCTGCTGGAAGCCGGCCCCTTTTTGACCTTTGCAGGTGGTGGAATAGGTCTTATCTGTCGGTGCACACTGGCAGCTCTGACGGGTGCCCCCTTCAATCGTACCGGACTAGCAGGGACCACAGCGGATGCAGATTTGGTGGCTGAGGTGCTGGGCTGGGATCTAGACATCCTGGCCCTAGGGGAAGGACAGGGGGAGGTGTAGGGAAGAGGTTAATGTTAGCTAGAAAACGTTTTTTAGACACACTGGGACGGGAAGATGGAAGGGGGTGTGGGAGTGGAGGAAGAGGTAGTGGTTGTAGGAGGTGTACTTCTGCTGAGTTTGGGTGAAGGTGCATGGGCTGGAGGCTGTTGTGAGGTGGATGGCTGTTGAGTGGGTGTGTGCCTGCACTTTTGGAGGAGGGCTCACAGACACAATGGGAGAGGACACAGGGGATGTGTGAATGGTAGTGGGGGTGGTGATTGCACTTGAGCGGTGTGTAGTGATGGGCGTGCTGGTGATGGAGGCAGTGGCTGATGATGTAGTGCATGCAGGTGTGAGTGGAGATGAGAAAGGGAGGGAGGTGGAGGACGTGGAGGAGGGGGACACAGTGAAGGAAGTGGATGTTGGTATGTGTGCATGGGTATGGTGCTTGTGTGAGTGCCTGTGGAATGTGTGGTGCTTATGTTTTCCTGAGCCACTTTTGTGTGTTGATGTGTGTGCATGCTGATCTGATGGTGTGCTTGGGATAGGCTGAGGTAGAGGGGATTGGGTCTGGGTAGTGGAAGTTGGAGAGGGGAGGCTGAACACAGGGACAATGGCTGCCATCAATGCTGAGGCCAGAGCCTGAAATGTTCTCTGTTGGGCTGCCACGCCAGAATGAATGCCCTCCAGGTATGCATTTGTTTGTTGCAAATGCCTCTCGACACCCTGGATGGCATTCAGAATGGTTGACTGCCGAACAGTGAGGGATCTCAGGAGGTCAATAGCCTCCTCACTGAGGGCAGCAGGGCTGACTGGGGCAGGGCCTGGGGTGAAGGAGATGCCCACCCTCTTGGGTGAGCGGGCACAGGAAACTCCCTGAGGGGCTGCTGGGAGGGTGGTGCTGGTACCTGTTGTTGTGGTGGGCACAGAGGTGTCCGCCCCAGCCAGGGAGCTTCCATCAGAGGAGGAGTCGCTGTCAGTGGTATCCCCTCCTGTCCCCATCGTGGAGCTCCCCTCACCCTCCGTCTCACTGGTGCCTTCACCCTCCGTGGATTCACCCTCCTGAGCCATGTGGGATGCAGTTCCCTCCGTCGCCGGTGCCTCTGCTCCTCTGCCAGATGATGCTAATGCACACAAGCACAGGGTGACAAAACAAGAAGGGGGGGAGACAGAGAACACACATGGTCAATGCCAGCAACACCACTACAGTTGGCGGACACAACACACAGGGAGCAGCCCTATGCACTAGGCATGCACTACCAGTTAGTAGGAAAGTCACCAGGCCATGGGGTACAATGCCTAACGCCATTAGCTGCACACTTGGAACCCACAGGAGCCTACCCCGTAGTAGACGCCCCCTAACACTATTGGGGGTTGGAGTGCCTCAGAGCCTGCCCAACAAGGGACCTACACTGCCATGTTAGCCCCGGCCTAGGGGCACCCACAGCCCACATCCCCCACCCAGATACTTCCTAAAGCATGCAGTCAGCTTTATGACACTATACTCACCCCCTTGTGGCTGCTGTGATTGCCTCAAGCGCCCATCCAACTCTGGATAGGCCACCGCCAGGATGCGGAATATCAGGGGGTTCACGGTGTGACGGGGACACCTTCCATGTTGGGAGGCCAGCCCCAGCTGGGCCTCCGCTGACTTCTTGCTTTAGTGGCACAGGTCCTCCCATCTCTTGCAGCAGTGGATGCTCCATCTATGATAGACCCCCAGGGTCCGCACTTCCTCGGTGATGGCACGCCGAATATCCTTCTTCTGGTGGGTGCTGACCTAGAGGAAAGGTACAGGAGGAAAGGACATTACTCACCCGTCCGGACCGTCAGACTCATTGCCCACCAGGTCCCAACCATGCCCTGACGCACATACACTCACCATCCTCACATGTATCCCTCAGCCCCCACCACATGTATCTTCCATCCACACCACTCCAAACAGGCATTGCCCACGGAGCATGGTCACAGTATACTCACCTGTTTGTCTGGAGGACCGTAGAGTAGCGTGTACTGGGGGAGGACCCCATCCACCAGTTTGTCCAACTCCTCTGCAGTGAAGGCAGGGGCCTTTTCCCCAGACACCCGAGCCATTGTCGCTTCCAAACTGAGGTCACAGCAGCACTTGCAGTGTAGGTCCACTCCTGTTGAAGGTCAGGTATCAAGTGAGTGAAGAGATAGAAAATGGCGGTCACATCCGCGGCGGTGCGTATCGTCACCGCCGGCGTACATCGCCATTGGCTCCTGGAACCCATAGGGCCCAATGATAACTAATGCTGAATTACGAGGCGGTCTTTGACCGCCTACCGCGATGCAGCACAACGCCAGTGCAGTTACCTATTTCCCCTTGTCCCTCCTCACAAGTCAGGCAGCCGCCATTTCAGGGGGGCACATGGCATGGCACCTAACTGCGTCACAGCACATTTTGGCACATATACGGAGTAACTACGCCACATACGGATTTACTCACATTACTGCAGACACACTTGTGCAACCTATGTGGTACATGACCCTCTGTTCACCGTTCTCCTCCATAGGCCACAACCACTGGGGCAGATGATGAGATGGCGGCATCCTCCAGTGTAAAGCCCCCTGGTGGACCTGTTGAAAATGGAAGACAGACACATCATAATCACCTACAGACTTGATCGTGCCACAATCCAAGACCTGTGTGCTCAATTGGAGCCAGACCTGATGTCATCTATCCGCCATCCCACAGGAATCCCCCCTCTAGTGCAGGTCCTGTCAGTGCTCCATTTCCTGGCAAGTGGCTCCTTTCAAACAACAGTGGCCATGGCATCAGGGATGTCTCAGCCAATGCTTTCTAACGTGTTGACCAGAGTGTTGTCTGCCCTGCTGAAACACATGCGCAGCTACATCGTGTTTCCCCAGGTGGACGATTTGCCCACAGTGAAGGATGACTTTTATGCCCTGGGACATATCCTCAACATCATTGGTGCCATTGATGGTACACATGTGGCATTTGTCCCCTCCCGCAGAAATGAATAAGTGTACAGAAATAGAAAAACCTACCATTCGATGAATGTGCAGATGGTGTGTTTGGCGGACCAGAACATCTCTCATGTGAATGCCAAGTATCCTGGCTCTGTGCATGACGCCTACATTTTGAGGAATAGCAGTATCCCTTATGTGATGGGCCAACTCCAGAGGCACCGGGCGTGGCTAATAGGTGAGGCCAAGGTCCCCACACAGTATGAGTAGGTGTCTGGGTATGGGGTAGTCCCTAAGGGTTAGCGTGTGTCTAACTCTGGTTACCCCAACCTCTCATCAATCAATCAATCAATTGCTCTCTCATGGCTACTGACCCCAGTGATGAGTGCCAGGACAAGGGCAGAGGACTGCTACAATAAGGCACATGGACGAACTAGGTGTATTATTGAGAGGACGTTCGGCCTCCTGAAGTCCAGATTCCGGTGCCTCCATCTAACAGGTGGCTCCCTATACTACTCACCGAAGAAGGTGTGCCAGATAATCGTGGCATGCTGCATGTTGCACAACCTGGCATTGCGACGCCAGGTGCCTTTTCTGCAGGAGGATGAGCATGGTGATGGTCTTGTGGCAGCGGTGGAGCCTGTGGACAGTGAGGAAGAGGAGGTAGAGGAAGAAGATATTGACAACCGAACGAACATCATCATGCAGTACTTCAGTGACACACAGGTAAGAGACTGTAACTCCTCCTCACATTTCTGAATACTGTAGGACACTGTATAAGTCAGCCTCTTAACCACTGTCTATGGACACTGACAGTTCACTTTGGATTTCCATTTTTCAGATCTGGGTACCTCATTCTGCCTTCTGCTATATGTACTGCTGCCCAACAACTGTCATACATTGGTATGAGTAAATGAACATTTACATTGCTATTTGTTGCTAATGTTGTAAAAATACATTTGTGAAAGATCATACTGACTCCAGATTGGTTTGTGGTTAAAGGGTGTTTATTTAGGGGCTAATGAGTATAGGGGTATGTGCAAGGGGCTGGGGTGATGGTGGAGGAAGGTCCATAGTAGAGTCCAGTCTCTTGGTACCACAGGTGCATTGTCCAAAGGGGCATAGGAAGGGGAGTAATGGCAGTTCAAGGTGGACAGGGTGACATAGTGGGACAGAAGGGTAACAATCAGGAGGGTCTTATTTCCTGACGGGGTCTTGGCAATCTTCCCTAGCTTCTGCCTGGATCGCAAGGACCGTTTGCGGGGTGGTTCTCCTTCTGCAGGAGGTGGGGTGCTGGTGGCCTGTTGTTCCTGTGGCGGGGCCTCCTGTCCACTAGTGCCGGCAGAGGTGGAGGGCTGTTCCTCGATTTGGCTAATGTCAGGGGCCCTTTGTTTTGCCACTGCCTCCTTCATGGTCTTGTCTCTGTCAGCCAGCACCCCTGCTATGGTGACCAGGATGGTGTATATGTTGGTGAGGTCCTCCCTGATCCCCATGTATTGTCCTTCCTGCAGCCGCTGGGTCTCCTGAAACTTGGCCAGTACCGTGCCCATGGTCTCCTGGGAATGGTGGTATGCTCCCATGATGTTTGAGAGTGCCTCATGGAGGGTCGGTTCCCTGGGCCTGTCCTCCCCCTGTCGCACAGCTGTCCTCCCAGCTTCCGTGTTGTCCTGTGTCTCTGTCCCCTGAACCGTGTGCCCATTGCCACTGACCCCAGGTCCCTGATCGTCCTGGGTTAGTGGGTTTGTCTGGGGGTCCCTGTAGTGGTGGACACACTGCTGATTGACGTGTCCTGGGGACAGTGGCATGGGCCCGCTGGGTGGGTGCTGTGGTGGTGTTTCCTGAGGGGGGAGGTACTGTGGTGGCTTGGGACTGTGGTAGGGGAACCGACTGTCCAGAGGTCCATGATGGGCCAGGCTG
Source organism: Pleurodeles waltl (assembly GCF_031143425.1). Lineage (NCBI taxonomy): Eukaryota > Metazoa > Chordata > Amphibia > Caudata > Salamandridae > Pleurodeles > Pleurodeles waltl. The sequence goes on along the minus strand of NC_090446.1, from coordinate 1,316,547,014 downwards.
GTCATCTTGATCCAGGCGTGCAGAGATGCTGTCATCACTGTGGGCCTCTTCTGTGGGGGGACCTCCTGTCCGATGACGTTGGGTAGGGGTACTGTTGGGATGTAAATGCATTGTTATTTTATCTGTGTGTGCCATCTTGTGCAATGGGTGTGTTTCCCTCTATTACTGTGCTTGCACTATCGCCTTGGCCCTTGTGTGAGTGGTGATTGTGTGCCCTGGGTGAGTCTCTCTATTGGACATGCTTTGGTGATGGGTGTCCATGCATGTCTGTGATGGGTGTCCATGCATTGTTGTTGCATGCAGGGCTTGGTCGTGGGAGTGGTGGGTTGTGATGGTGAGGTGTGTGGGAGGTGGTGGAGTCATGGGAGAGAGGGTGAGGGTGGGAGTATGTGATGGCATGCAGGTAGGGTGGGGGGGATATAGTAGTAAAGATTTGCCTTACCAGAGTCCAGTCCTCCTGCTACTCCTGCGAGGCCCTCAGGATGCATGATCGCCAAGACTTGTTCCTCCCATGTTGTTAGCTGTGGTGGAGAAGGTGGGGGTCCACCGCCAGTCCTCTGTACGGCTACCTGGTGTCTTGATACCACGGAACATACCTTCCCCCATAGGTCATTCCACCTCTTCCTGATGTCATCCCATGTTCTTGGATGCTGTCCCACTGCTTTGACCCTGTCCACAATTCTCTGCCATAGCTCTATCTTCCTTGCAATGGAGGTCTGTTGCACCTGTGATCCGAATAGCTGTGGCTCTACCCGGATGATTTCTTCCACCATGACCCTGAGCTCCTCCTCAGAAAACCTGGGGTGTACTTGAGGTGCCATGATGTGGTGTGAGTGATGTGTGAGGTGATGGTTGATGTGATGTGTGGGGTGATGTGTTAGGGTGTGTGGAGTGAGGTGCGTGGATGGTGTATGATTGATGGCGTTCTGTGCCCTTGGATGCTGGTGTGGTCTTTGCTTTTATCTCTCTCTGCTTCTTCAAATATTTTCGCTGTAAGGGGTTGTGGGTAATGTGGGTGTGTGTTTTATAGTGGTGTGAGTGTGTGGGTGTGGTGTGTGTATGTATGTCAGGTGTGTGTATTTTGAAATGTCCAATGTGGTGACGTTTTGTTCGTGTGTGTGTATTTTGAGCGTTGATTCGTGTGTCGTGATACTGTGGGTGTATTCCTGTTGGCGTAACGGTGTGGGTTTTGCTATCGCCAGTTTATCACTGACCTTTGGTGTGGCGGACTTGTGTGGGTGTCTGTATAGTGGCAGAATTCTCAGTGTGGGCCATAATACCTGTTGTGGATTTCCACCACGGACATGGTATGTTGGCGGCCGTCTGCACGGCGGTAAGCGGGATTTACCGGCAGCGTTGTAATGAGGGCCTATATGCCTGCCTGATTGTTAGGAAATCTGAAGCTCACCCCCCCTCCTCAATCTTACTGACCGAGTTACGCCCCTGCTTACAGGGATTCGGTGGTGGTCCTATCCCATTTATCAGCTGAAGTCCTCCCTCCAAAATGTCTCTTTTTCTGGTGGGAGTGGAGACCCTGGGAAAAGGAAGAATGTCAGGGAAGTTTCTATTCTGTATCTTTTCTTTTGTCTCCCTATACTTTCCTTCATTCCTTCTTTATTCCTTCTGTTGTTTCCTACATTATTCTTATCTTTTGCTTTCTTGTTATCTGGTTACTCTTCCTGTTGTTTCCTATTTTTTTCTCCCTTGAGGGGTTTTCAAGCTATCACTCTCCCTCTATTCTTCGTGTCCCTGAGGAAATTCTATAACATAAAGCAAAGGAGAAAAAACATATGGCTCTCAGAGGAGTCACTGTCTCTTTCACTACTTCTAATTGTCTCGCCCCAGTATATATAAAGTAGACTTGCCTGTGGCTCATTCACTCTGGTGATCACCTAATACTAAAAAAACAACTTTGCACTTCTACCTGCCCTCAATGGGAATTTTTTCCCTCCTACCCCCTTATCACTGGGTTTTCTCCATTGATGTTTGTGATTGTTCACCTGACAAAGCTACGCTCCCCAGTGAGCTTGGTAGGAGACGAGTGCCTCTCCGGTATCCTACTCTCCTAGGATGCACGGTAGATGGAAAGTGGAACTCCCACTGACAGTTCTTGTGGCATGGTCTCCTCCCTGTTCCTCTGTAACATTCTCCTGACACTGCCACTACTTAAGGTCTCATCCTTTCACTTCCTTGCTGTAGCTTCTTCGGTCTTCCTCTTTGTTGGTCTCTCCACTGCCTCTGTCTGACTTCCGTCCTTCATGTCTCCTCACTTCCTGCTTCTCTGCCTATGGAGACAGAGGAACTCTTTTGTCTGTGTCTCTGAACCATCCATTTTCTATGTCTAATCTATCTTTATCTGTTTTTTTTCTAGAGGGACCTGGAGCCATCACAGATGTGAGCAGCAAAGCATCAGGGGTTATGGGTAAATACTCTGTTAAATCCTCCAATTCCTCACAGAGTACAAAGTAAATGTGACATTACCTCCTCAACCCTATTTTTAGTCTCAATGCTTATGTTCATGAGGTGTTCCGCCTCTCCTCAGACCCATGTGCCTTAGCCCTAACAAATCAAAAGGATTTTTGCGCAAGGCCACGCCCCCCACCTCCACCTCCAAGCACCCTTTCCAATAATTCAGGTATAAAGGGTCATGAAGCCCAGAAGTAATCCTGTTTTTTTCTTCTGCATACCAATTGCTCCTATCCAGTCATAAGGTAAGCCCTTGGAGGCAGGGCCTCCTAGGGTTGGCTGTTTCATTCTCTATGCTCTGTCTGGGGCTGTGCTGGGCACTGTCCCTAGGGTTGGTTTGTTCTCACCGCTGCAGGGTTGGCTGGGCCTTCCTTGGGTGAGCTGTCTCTAATTTTGTGTCCCTTACCTGGAGCGTTGCATGTCTTCCAGGTCATGGACTTGGGGGACCGCGGCTGTATTTCTTTTTCCCCCGTGCGTTTTCTTCTGAAAGCACGGTGGTTCACTGAGCTCCGGTACCCTCCGTGCGTCAGGATTTTGTTCACGCACGTTTGGTTGTGCACAGCCCAGCTGTCTCCTTTCTGCTGAGTCAGATGGTTCCCGTTGGGGCCCATGCATACGTCCTGTGCTCCTTGCCAAAATCTGCACAGGGATTGGAGCGTTCTTGTGACCAGTTCCTGCCTGTATGAAATGGTGGTCTCCCCCGTACATCAGCTGCATTTCGTGCGCTGTTTCTGGCGTCTTGCCGGTAGACCGAGGACTCGTTGTCCGATGAGTTGACAGGCTCCCTCGTGAAGTGGGAAGTCATTATTGCACTTTCTGTGTTGTTTTGCATTTTAACGTGTTTTCAGTGCAATCAATGAGAGTTTATTTGAGTTTTTTTCTGTTATATTCCCTTGTATAATTTTATTTTATTTCTCTTTTTTCCTTATTCATTTTTTTGTTCATATGTTTGCTTATTTTTTATTTATTTTTTAAGTGTAGGCGTTGGGGTGGCCTACTATGGGGTTCTCCTTCCTTATATAATTTAGCTGGCTGTTTTCTTTCATTGGTTCAGTGCCGACGTCAATCTGCTGATTTTATTCCAGGTTTCTCCCAGAATATGAGTCTCTCAGGGGAGCAATTCCAGGTATTGCTATCCTCTGTTTCCCAGGCATTTTCACAGTCCAAAGACTTGGGTAGTTCTCTTTCTTTGCCCTCTTCTCCTACTTCATCTGTTTCTTCCTTGATGCTGTCTTCGCCCTCTTCTACTTCTTCATGGCCTTCTCCTGAGTATGACGAGGACATTTTTTCTTCAGGGGCTGAGGCTGTGCCTAAATCCAAGTTCCTTCAGAAAACAGATCTCTTGTCCTTGTTCATGTATCTTGGCGAGAACCTCGGTATCCCTATGGAGGATGAAGTTTCTGGTCCAAGTTTCGGACTTTTTCAGCAGTTTAATTCCCAACTTCAGACTTGTTTTGCTATTAACAGAGAGGTGTTGGATCTTCTCCTTCGTGAGTAATGAGATCCTGGGAGGGATGACCTCCCTAAGGTTTTGTTATGCCTTTATCCTCTGGCCAAGGGTGATGTTGAATTCCCTTCCTCCCTGAAAATCGATCCCCTGCTTTCTCACATGGTTAGCAGAGCTTGTATTATGTCAGAAGATGTCCCCCTGTCTGACTTTGTTGATCGTCAAGTGGAGGCTTCTTTAAAGAAATGTTTTTCTGGTTTAAACTTTGTCCTTAGGGCTGCTATTTATGCTGTTTATGCCTCCCAGCCTCTGGTTAAGGATTTCCATTCTTTGACCGAGGCAATACATGAGGGGGTTGAATCCTCCTCTCTTTTGTCTTCCATGGAGACTCAGGCCAAGTTTCTGGTGGATGTTTCCAGTGACTGGTTGAAAGCCTCTGCATCAGCCATGGCTTCTTCTGTTTCAGCTCAGCGCCATATCTATCTCCATGATTGGACTGTAGACTCTACTCAAAAGTCTGGTCTGTTACATATGCCTTTTGTTGACAGCCTCTTTGGTGAGGATCTGGAACAAATGCTCCACAAAGCCTTTAAGAATCAGAAGCATGCCCAGATTTTCCATTCTCGATCCAGGCCTGCCCCCTCTAGGAAGGTTCCTTCTAAAAAGCGCACAAGGGGTTTCTCTAGGCCATATCAGTCCCAGCCTCAGAGGTTTGCTGCCTTTCCTGCTCACCCCCTTTCTATGCCTCAGCCTCCCTCTGCTCCTAAAGACGGGAAGCATTCCTGACTATTCAACCCTTCCGGTGGGAGGTCGTCTTGCCCTTTCTCTTCCCACCTGGCAAAGGCATGTGTCAGATGCCTGGGTTCTCTAGGTTCTCTAGGTCATTTCAGAGGGTCCTCGATTTTGTTTCCGGTCCTCCACCTTCCGGTGTCATAGACTCTTTGGCCACCTATTTCCTAAATTTGCTAGGCACACAACCCACCAGAACAGCATTCAATTTAATTATTTGAAATGTGAATTTACAAACAATAATTCCACCTATGTTATAGTTATTTATTAGTCCATATGCATGTTCAGATTGGCACCACTGTATCCACAATCAGTTGATATATAGTCCAATAACTCGTATTCCGTAATCCTCTAAATCAATTCCAAAATAGACATCACATTGAATATCCACCGAGAGACTCTCCTGACATCTCTCAAATCCAGCCCGCCAACACGTGTTTCGTCAGGGATATTACCCTTATGACTTCATCAGGGCTGTAACAATGTATAACACACATATTAATACGGTACAATTTAGATATCAATATTATTGATAATGTGAATAACCATGCGGTGTCATGTGGGTAGTTAAATAGTGACAAAGAAAACAGACAAACGCACATATATTATTGTGATGAGTAGCAACCAATTTATGTGCATACGTGACCATGTACCCAGAATTACTAAATGTACCTATGTGAATACCACTCATCCCAATACAATATCACCAAGATTGACCAACAGTGTAAATCATTTATGTGTGCATGCTACTGTGATCAATACCCAAATAATCCCAAATAATCACTAACCTTAATATTCAAAAGATCCTTCCATGAAAAGTCTCTCTCATTATCATTACTAGATTGATTTCATAGCCATGTTTCTAGGTTTAAGGTGATGATGTTAATTTTCTCTATCCAAATACCAAAAGCAAAGTCAAATTAAGTAAGTGTAAGTCCTTGCCACTGTAGTCTCAGAATTACATACCACTGACGTCTAGCTACATAGCCCCTAGATACTATAAAGCTCCAAACTCAATAAATAAACAGCTCCACTACTTACAGGTTTATGAAGTCACTATGACCAAGTATATGTAAAATAAATCTAAATCTATCGTAGTATCCCTGCTCGATAATTAAATATACATAGCAAGTAACTTGTACATCAAAGAAAAAAAAAATACAGCCCCCTAAAGTATATCAGGTAGTCAAAAACCTTTGTTCCCTTGAGAATAACTAAACCATTGTGCACCGATAAAAAAAATCGCTAGTTATCAAAATCCTATGTATAACAAAGTACCGCCTCTTTAATACTTCAGCCCAGAATCCCAGTATCAGTCCAACCGGGCCTTCATACTTACCTAGAGCCAACTCTATTACACCTCTTAAATTCACAATGGTTGGAAGCAAGTGTACTCATCAACCGAGCGTCACTCGCGCCGAAGTTTAAATACCAACACCAGCGCGTCTTAATACGGAAGTGACTAACCCGTATGTGTTAGTCCTTCCTTATTGTCTATGGCCGCCACATAGATACAAAGAGAGGAGTCAGAGCAACAAGCTCTTCCCTCCGTGCTCTTAACCCACTATCTTTAAACCACTAAGTATAGAGTTCAAATTTGTATCATTGTAATAATCTATTGTCCTGCCTCCTATCCTAGAATAAAGTTAATAATTAGCACTCTCTAAATGTTTGCAAACTATCCTTTTTAAATTAACAAACTCAAACATTTCAAAACGAAAATTGTAAATTTCTAGTCAATATGCTATCCGAGAGACAGTGGCAAGCACAAACAAATTATCAGCCAAAATCCACACTTAGGCCCTCATTCCAACCCAACGGAAGCACCGCCAACAGGCTGGCGGTGCTTCCAGGGCCATTCTGACCGCAGCGGTAAAGCCGCGGTCAGAAAAGGGGAACCGGTGGTTTCCCGCCGGTTTTCCCCTGGCCCAGGGAATCCTCCATGGCGGCGCTGCTTGCAGCGCCGCCATGGGGATTCCGACCCCCTTCCCGCCAGCCTGTTTCTGGCGGTTTACACCGCCAGAACCAGGATGGCGGGAACGGGTGTCGTGGGGCCCCTGTGGGCCCCTGCACTGCCCATGCCACTGGCATGGGCAGTGCAGGGGCCCCCTCACAGGGCCCCATTAAGATTTTCACTGTCTGCTTTGCAGACAGTGAAAATCGCGACGGGTGCTACTGCACCCGTCGCACCCCTGCAACTCCGCCGGCTCCATTCGGAGCCGGCTTCATTGTTGCAGGGTCTTTCCCGCTGGGCCGGCGTGCGCCCTTTTGGCGGTCGCCCGCCGGCTCAGCGGGAAAGTCGAAATGACCCCGCGGTCTTTTGACCGCGGTGTGGTCTTTCGACGGGGTTACTTTGGCGGGCGGCGGAGTTAGAATGACCCCCTTAATCTTAATGTGGTACTTGTGCCAGTGGGGCAGCGAGGGAAGTGGTGCTACTCTCCGGCCTTTCTGGTCCTAAAACCTGCAAGGAAGGTCAGACTCATTTTCAATCTAAAATGTCTGTATTTGAGGATACCTCGCTTCAAGATGAACACTCTGCAGCGCATACTTCTCCTTATTTGCCTGGTCAAATGGCTGGCCTCCTTGGACTTGGGATGCTTACCTGCACATTCCCATTGTCCTGTCCCACCAGAATTGACCCCATTTTTGTGTGGGGGGTGTCCATTGGCAGTTCCGGGTCCTCCCCTTTGGTTTGGCCACCTCTCCCAGGGTCTTCACCAAGATTCGGACTCCTCTGGTGGCTTATCTTCATGGACTGGGGGTGATGATTCATCCCTACCTGGATGATTGGCTTCTCCATCATACTGTGCTGTTTGTCCTTCAATCTCAGACTGTGCTAGTGCGCGGAACTCTGGAGGCCTTTGGTCTGCTTCTCAAATGGGAGAAATCATATCGTTCGTGCGATCTCATCATGACTTTGGGCACGAGGGATCTGGTGCCTGCTCAAGATTGGCTCTGTCTTCAGAGACACATGGTAGGTTAATTTTGTTGTTCCCTGGTTTGTTTCATGCTGCTTTCTGTTTTCTGGTTGTTTTTCTCTTACTTTTTGTTTCTTTCTTTTTGTTTTAGGCCTCCTGCGCTTTTATCATCCTGTGGGCACGACTGCACACATGGGACCTGTGGTACGCCATCTGCTGTCACATTGGGTGCTGGGTCTGCATCCACTAGACTGCCTGGTTCCTGTCTCCAGGGGCATTTGGCACTTCTTGCAGTAGTGGCTTGATTCCGGTAATTTGGCCGGGGTTTTTCCTTTAGTGCTGCCTCCTCCCAAGGTGGTTAGCACAGATGCAAGCCTACTGGGGTGGGGGTGACTCTGGGCACTCTTTCCGTTCAGGGACAGTGATCTCCTCAGAAGAGAAGGCTCTCATCCAATTGGAGGGGATTAAGGGCGATCTTGTTGGCTCTGTGTCAATTTTCTTCTTTCCTGCAGGACCAGGTGGTGTTGGCGAGGACGGACAACACGGTTGCCATGTCCTGTGTCAACAGGCATTCCGGGACGGGGTCTTGGGCCCTGGCTTCTCTTGCTTTTAAGATAGGTGTTGGGTGGAGTCTCATCTTCTCTCCCTCTCAGCCATTTAGTTCGGGGGAAGGACAGTATACAGGCAGACAACCTTAGTCACGTTTTTCCTTCTTCCCAGGCATTCTGTCTGGCCCCAGATACTTTCACCCAGATTTTCCACTGATTCGGCACTCCTCAGGTCGACCTGTTTGCATCCAGAGCCAATTCCCCCCTTTCCCAGTTTTTGTCCAGATCCCCCGAACAGGGTTGTTGGGGAAACAATACTTTGTCCCACACTTGGCTCCAGGGGCTTCTATATGCCTTTCCTCCCTTCCCTCTTCTTCCTCTGCTCCTGGCAAGGCTTTGGAGGGAATCAGTTTTCCTCATTCTGGTGGTGCCTTTTTGGCCTCGGATGAGTTGGTTTCCCCTGTTGCGTCTGCTGGCGGCTGCACTAGAGTGGGTTCTCCCAGTCCATCCTTATCCTCTTCGGACGCCCATTCTTTCCCCATCCACTTGCCGCCGGATGTGTCTGACAGTTTGGATCTTGAAAAGAGGGGTTTAATGTCCCAGGGTCTTTCTGCTCCTCTGGCTGTTTCCATTCAGTACTCTAGAAAACATTCCACCAGGAAGGCTTACGCTCACCACTGGTCTTCCTATGTACAGTGGTGTAAGGGTTATTCTTTGGATCCGGCTTCTTGCCCTGCCTCTTCGGTCCTTCAATTCCCTCAGGATGGATTCCAGAAGGGTTTGGTCATTTCCACCTTAAGGGTGCAATGGGCTGCCATTCAGGCTATTCTCTTGCCTTTTGGTTAGCCTGAGCTCTACTTAAGAGTTTTTCTTTGCTGAAGCCTCAGGTTCATCCTGTCGTTCCCCCTTGGAACTTTCCTTTGGTTCTCAGGGCTTTTCACTCATCTCCATTTGAGCTTTTGGACACTTTGGATTTGCAGTTTCTTTCATCGAAAACTTTTTCTGGTGGCTATCACTTCGGCCCAGGTTTTGGGGGAGCTGGGATCTTTGTCAATCCGGCTTTCCTATTTACAAGTGTTTTCTGACTAGATGGTTCTTAGGTTAGGTCCAAACTTCCTTCCCAAAGTTGTCTTCTCTTTTTACCTGAGGAAGTTGCCTTGCACAGCTTGGATGTTTTGCGGGCAGTTTTCATCTATCTCTCTTGCTTCAGGAGCTTTCGTCAATGTGAGGCCCTCTTTGTGAACTTTGTTGTGCTTCATCATGACCTGAAAGCTTCTATGCCCAATTTGAGTCGCTGGATTCACTTTTTGATTTCCTTAGCTTGTGCCTCTCAGAATGTCTCTCTGCCAGTTGGTGTACAGGGTTGTTCTACACGGGGCATGGCAGCTTCCTGCGAAGAGGCTCAGGGGGTTTCTTTGTTAGACATTTGTCACGCTGCTACTTGGGCTGCTCCCTCTACATTTGTTTCACATTACAGGTTGGATGTTCGGGACTCCTTACCCTTTGGGTCTACAGTTTTGACTTCCATGAGTCATTCACCATTCTTGTCTCCTGTTTGATTCCTTCTGGTACAATAAAGTTCGTTTCTGCAGTATCAGTTGACGACGTCCATTTTTTGGGATCAGGTTGTTCTGAGTTGGCTTTGGTATTTCCTCATGTATGTAAGCATTGGGATGAGAAATAGGGTTGAGGAGGTAATGATTTCATTACTTACCGGTAATCTTCATTAGCCGAATACCCTGGTTCTCATACCAATACTTGCGTCCCTTCCTTCCCGGACCACAACCTGTTCCCTTGGTTTTTTAGGCTTGAGGATGGACAGGATGACTTCTGGGCTCCGTGACCCTTTATACCTAGATATGGGAAAGGGTGATTGGAGGGGGGAGTTGCAGGAGGCGTGACCTTGTGCAAAAATCTTTTTGATTGGTTAGGGCTATGGCACGTGGGTCTGAGCAGAGGTGGAACGAGAAAACTATGCTCTTGCAGAATAGAATTGCCCTCAGCCATGTCCTTTTTCTCTAAGGGGCGTTTTTTTCCCATGTGAGGGCTAGAATGTTCCACTCACATCTTCAACACCTGTCTCAGTATCTATGAACAGATATATCACATCAAGCGCAGCATAAGCGATTTGCATTACATTAGTAGTTCCTTAGACTTGAATGGTAGTGGCATCTGGTCTTGTATAACTGAATTATTTTGAAAATTGGAACGCAGAAATTCAAAATAGTAATAGCAATCATTCTTGAAATATGAATGAATGAGGAGATTTGTAAAACACAAGGCTACATCATGTTGCACCGGCCTGAGAGCTCAAAGATAGTTAAGACTAGCAAATGTGCTACTTTGCTGAGTTGAGAGAGATTTTTAAGTCTTTGTGAAGGGACAGATCATGAAAGATAGAGCGGAGAGAAAGGGAAAGCTTATTCCATTCTTCACCAGCCACAACCATGAAGGACCGGCCTCCACATATTACATACCAAAACCTCATTTTGGTATCTAGCACAACAGATGCAAAGCACAATGGTCTGGAGAGGAAGTAGTGCTTAATTCCTTTAATCAAGTAGGGGGTTCCTTGCTGGAATAAAATGCCCATGTAGAATGATGAGGGCTTTAAAAAGAATCCTCTTTTCAACTGGTAGCCAGTGTTGCTCCCACAGATAATGAGAAATATGCATCCTCCGTGTGATGTCTAGAATCAAGCAGGCAGCAGCTCTTTGGACGATTTGAAGTTTCTTGGTTAGCTTGTCCGGTAGACCAAGATGGAGGCTGTTAGTGCAGTTCAGTCTCAAGGTAATCTGGGTGTGGACCATTGTCTTACATGTCTTTGTGGGGGAGGGATTCAGGGATTAACAGAGGGTTCTCAAAAGGAAGAAGCAAGTGGCCGCAAAAGAGGTGTCTTGATAAAAGAAAGAAAGCTTGTCATCACTTTTTACCCGTGTGGAAAGTAGGTCCATCAGCCACCAGCTGATTAGCCATCCCTCTTTCAAATGAACAAACAGAAGAATCTCTGTTTGATGTGCATGCATAGCAAGTTTCTCTCTCCCAGGCAATGCAGAGTGTCAGGGACGCAAGTTTTAAACACCTCAGCTGAAATGGAACAAGAGGGGCTGAATTGTCAGGAGATACTGGGTGTTCTCAGCATAAGAGAAAATCGTTAGGCGACATGAATCTATGAATTTGTCCAATGGGGCCACATGTTAAATAGCATAGGCCTCAATGAAGAGCCCTGAGGCCCCATGAAGGCTTTCTTGCTGATGACAAGCAGGGAGCTAGCCATACTTCTTGTTTTCACTCCTGATGAAAGGATTGAAGCCATCACCAGGCCGACCCATCTGCACTAACTTCAAAGAGGCGCTGTAGTAGAATGGCATGAGAGACTGCATCAAACACTGCAGATAAATCAAGTAATTTGTGAGCAGCACTTTCCCCTTTAATGATGTTTTTAAGGTCTCAATGACCTCCGGAAGAGCTGTTTCCATACTGTGACACTGATGAAAGCCTGACTGAGTCTAATGTAAAAGGGGATTAAGTCAACTGAGTGTTAACTTATTTTTCCAAACTTTTGGATGCCACAGGCAAGAGAGATATAGACCAAAAATGAGCCACCACCTCTGGGTTTGCAGATGCCTTCTTTTTCCAAAAGAACTACGTTAGCCCTTTTCCAGCCAAGAGGAACTCTTGCTGATGCCAAAGACCAGTTATAAAGTTGTTAAAACACCAGAGTAATAACCTTGTCGCGTAGGCTCTCGTTATCCTAATGAGACTACTGGATTTGGGCAGCAGAATCACTTGCACTGTGGGGAACTGAGTCTGAACCCACTACAGGTGACACCTGTCGGCCTAATCCGGGTTTTGTTCCGACTAACTAGGACATCTGATTGGGCAACTGAGCGCATGACACAATTGGCTCCTCAGGCAAATCGTGGTCACTCAGATCTCATCCGTTTCTCTCCGTTACATTAGTCTCACATATACAATGACAATCCGAGGCTGAGTATAGTTTTATAAGGTTTTATTAAAGTAACTGCATCTTAGTTAAGAATGGTCCTACCGAGGCTATGTTAGAGCACAGCATGTTAAGTTCTAATTCTGCCCTTCCGGTTTGCCTGGGAGATATCATCCCTCATACCTGAGCAAGAGGCCTGTAGTCTACATAAGCAGCTGGAGCGAAGCACTCAGCAATTGGCATTCAGTCATCTGCTGGAATCTCCCTATAATGTACATGGGTCAAAGTCGTGTTTTTATAATAAAACAGCTGATGTTCCAAGAAAGAATCCCCAAGTAAGAGTTTATATGTTTCTGTGAACATTAGAGACAAAGCGTACCATGTTTTCCGGCAACGTATCTTACTGCAGTCTTGAGAAAAGCACAGAGTGAAAGAAATGTCTTGTTTAAGAACGCAGTGCTGGCCTAGGCAAAGAACAGCTAGATAGAAAAATAAAACAAGACCACAAATATGGCTATTGTTAAAATAATAAAAACAAAGCTGAATAAAATATGTCTACGTTAAAGTGCACAGCGGCAGGCCTATTTTTCTAAAATAACGTGCATGAAGCTGTAACTAAAATGGCTACACAAATACCCTCCCCTTGCCGGTTCAAAGGTGGTTCAAGCCTAACTATGTACAAAAACTACTAAAATTCAACATAAGGCATCTATATATGGGAATGTCAATAATGACAAGTTAAAAGACACTCGAGCATGTATTAGAAGGACAATTTAAAATGTTAGGTGTGGCGTCAAAAAAATGGAAGAAGCCGAATTTCAAAAGTCGGAGTAATTTTGGAAGAGGCCAATTGAATCCGGGATAATTGAGGACAGGAAATCTTCCACGTCGGCATGTGGTAAAGTAGGAAGTTCATTGCCAAGGAAAACCAAGGAGCATTTGTGTTCCAAAGGCTGAGCTCCAGCCAAGGCAGCAGCAGTCCGTGGTGTGCCCAACAATCAGTTTAGAGCTGCATAATCCACAAAGGGCAAGTCATAAGCAGCTTCCCGTAGCAAACGCGCCCTCAATACGCATGTCTGGTAATGAGCCCTCAGCAAGAACATCAACAGATCAGCGTCCAATGAAAGCAAGCGCTGCGTAGAAAGACAAACTTTCAGTGCATGTTTGAACGAGCACCAAAGGCACCGAAACACGGGCTGCACACAATGCAAACCCGGTCTGAATGACAGAGACCAGTCACGCTCCAGGAGTGATGCTCCAAAGTACTCCATCATGCGTTCACGACACAGCTGCGCCAATGGAAGCGCTTTCAGTCCTCCTTGTTGTGACGGGACAGCCATTGCGCAGAAAAAGTAGCAATAGCAAAATGCCACCCATGATAGCCAAAGTTATTGGAAATCCACTGAAAATACTGGAGAATATTGAGTGGATGGCTGAAGGTATTAAGCCGAATATAGAGGAGAAGTTGTGAATGAAACCAGAACCATCAGCCTTAAATACATTTTCGATTCCAGTAGTACTAGACGCATTAAATATTTGTCCCAAGAGCTCACCAAAGTGTCTCGGAAAGTTAGTATTTAAAAGGTACTATATGTCTGCTGATGACCTTGCAACCTGAAGCGCATAGTTCTCACATGCAGATGTGAGTGCCACATGTTTTTGAAACATTAAAGCCTTGAGTCTGCTCAACTTGTCAAAATTCACATTTGAAGAAGCAATATGGGGCCAAATCTCAGCTATTTCCCTCTGTCGTGTAGGAGGAAAAGGTACGTTCCCGCGGCACAATCTTAGACACCGAAACAACATAAACTATTCCGGCTCACATCCCACAACAGTTTTCACTATTGAGGAGAACTTAGCTGCCATTCAAGAGCACCTAGAACGCAGGTCTAATCAAGGGGACTGGGGCTCCCTTCAGATAACAAGCCAAGTTCACTGCCGAAGTGATACACGCCCGTGCAAGGACAGCTGTTTATAAACCATCGAATGGCTGAAAGAAGTCTCGCACTCGCTACCGCTAAGAAAGACCTCTTTCATGCCACTGAGACATTTGTATGAGAAGGGTAGCTCCCGCACCTCATGGATGTAACTATCTTTCATATCTGCCCACTGGAATGTGTTTTAAGCAGGACGTGAATCGAAGTGTTGAAATAGAAAGATTAATAACCCCGTGCATTAACCACTCAGCAGATGGGATGTCAGCCACAGTAAAAGGCAACTTTACTAATTTTTCAATATTTAACATGACATAAGTCGCTTCTTTTTTAGCCATTAGCTGTTGTTGTCGCGTTAAATTAAATGTGGAAAATATGTCTGTTGTACAGTTCCATTTTAAAATATCATTTGAACAGGTATCAGGCATGCAATAAATAAAGCTTCCTTTCCCCTTATTTGCCAATTTTTTGTTCCCTACACACTTTTTAAGTCAATCGACTTCAGCCAATAGTCATAGCTTTCTATAGCCAACCGGGAAACAAAGGAATCCGAATAAATGAAGTTTGTATCTCTCAATAATATATGTACATTTTCCATCAATGGCAACTTAAAATAATATGACTCAGCATTTTTAACATTGTGCCCAGAAAAATATGCACATTTTTCAGAATACGTTTGGAACTCCCTTGTGGTGGAGTTGGACAATGTTCCCATTGTGTGTAATTAAAAATAGTCTTTGGGGGTACTTGCTCTGTGTATGAAATGGTGTCCATAATAATTATAGCAAAACATGTCACCATAATTCATTTTGGATTGATAAAAATCCTCACTTTCAAATACAGTAAAATACTGCAATTCAGTCAACATAGAAACAACTCCAGGTATTATTACATCAGTCATAGAAAATTTAAACACATATGGTTTTTGAATGACCTCCGTGGGGCTGTATATATCGAATGTGACTTTATCCCAATCAATCCCATCAGTAATTGGTATAGGGGAAATGTTCCCAAAAGACAAGTCTCTGCAGACCTTGTGTGAAACAAAATGGCGTTTTACGACCTCATCCACCAGTTCGACTATTGATCTTTCAGAACGGTAATGACCATGTATTAATAGAAAGAATGTAATGACAGAGCCAATCGAAAGGAGGAAAGCCTATACAGTCAAGGAAAGCCACAGATAATCCCATGGGAAAATAAAGTAATTTGTTTTAAGCCAATATATCTGCTGACATGTATTTGTCAGATCAGATATAGAAGAGGCAAATGAGTCTGAAAAGGTGTTATTGATGTCGGCAAAGTATCCAGAAGCAGTTTGTGCAAAAATTGGAGCCGTATTTGAAGGTGGAGAACTGGTAGGGGTCTCCCGCAGTGGGTCGCTGTAAATGACGCCATCCGTCTGTGTGGAAGCTGAATCAAATCAATCAGTAATTTCTGTGTTACTTGTTGTAATAGATGTTAGTGGAACCAATACAAGATCATTTTCCACCCTCTCCAAGCTCGGAGAGGTGTCAGCATTGCTGCTTAAGACTTGTAGAGGGACATCTTGAAGTAGTGAGAGGGATTCAAGAACTATTGTTTGCTCCTCTTGGTCTGCTGTGCAGGATCAGCCACATGGTATAACTTGACATTGTTGATAGATACAAAACGATTTTCTTTAGCACCAGCCAACGGTGGTAGAATGACAGTTTTGGTACCGTGTATTCCCAGGACTGGGACCAGTGCACAGTAAGAAGACCGAACTCCTTTTTTACAGCAACTTTTTCACGTACTAGATCCCCAACCTTTGGAATCCAGCAGATAGGTGTTATTGGTACATCCTTAATTCCTACGGAGGCACCACTGGCAGTAGCGTTGTCATCACAGAACTGTTGTAATTCCTGCAAGACAGTAACATGTTCATTTATGTCAAAAGGTGTTTTTGCTGCCTCCATGTCAGGACCATCAAGATCTGGAACATACATTTGAGTTCCAAACAGACACTCATATCAAGTACGACCCGCCTAGGGACCTTCTAGGCACATTATTAAGTGCTCTCTGCACTCCATACAGATGATTCAGCCAACTACGACCTGTATCCAATACCCTGGCTGTTAAGGATTGCTTTAGATCTCGGTTTTGTCGCTACATGACTCTATTTCCCTTGGAATGAAATGGAGACGACTAATGGAGTTGGACTCCTAACTAAGCCATGGCGTCCCTGAATGCCCTGGAGGCGAAAGCAAGGCCCTGGCCTGAGTGGAAAGCCCCAACTGCATATGTGGCAATAAAGACTTGCAAATCTTTAATAACAGTCCGAGTGTCAGCTGAGCGTTGTGGCCACACCCATAGAAATCTGGAGTAGGAGTCAACAGCGACTGAGATGTATTTGTATGCACTGTCCAGTGTTAGGGGACCACAGTGGTCCAAGTACACAAATTGTAAAAGTTTGTTGGAAATTAGGAGGGGTGTCTGCGGTGAGCGTTTGATGATGGACCCATTAATTTGTTGGCAGATGTCACAACAAAGGACATATTGCTTGGTATGTTTGTATAGACCTGCCCACCAATAATGTGATTGCAATAATGATATTGTAGCCGCCACACCAGCATGGGCAAAGGCAACCCCCTCATGTTTTGCTTTAATAAACTCTGGTCTTAGGTCTTTATTGGGAATTGTCCGAACACCAACGCCAGGTATTTTTGACTTCTGTGTAGAGGAAGCCTCCCATTCGGTAGGAATATTTAGCAGGAAATGCTTTTGGAAAGGGCGTGCCTTCAGCCGTGGCTTTCACGGCAGCCCATATGTCATCGTCCGGTTTCGTTCCAGAACGAGTTACTGCAGCAACAGCAGCTGTGGATACTGCTGATTGGGCTGCTTCATCAGCCAGTGTATTTCCAGCAACGTGTATTCCAACACGCTGGTGTCCAAGTGTATGTACAACATGGACGTTTGGTAGCGTTTCCTTTAGGTGTGCTACTTTCCCCCACAGAAGTCTGTGTTTGATGGTGTTACCTTTAGATTCTCTGAACCCATTTCTGGCACCAGTAATGCAGATATTCATGGAAGGACTGGACACAATAGTACGAATCACAAACAATCAGTGTTAGCTGTGCAAGATCCGTATGTTCCAGTGCCATCACCAGAGCCTTTAGCTCTGCCAGTTGTGCAATGCAATCCCCTAGGGTTTGCATGAATGTATGTTGTAGAAAGAATTTATTACCCTCCATGTAGCCACTTACGACTGCGCAAGCAGCGGAGTATTGATGTTTTGTGCCTATAGCAGGTTGTGCTGTGCACATGACTCTTTGATATTGATCAATAGGCAGTGTATTTGCCAGAACTGGGTATTCTAGTTCATATTGCAAAAATTCTTGAGTTTGTAATTTTGGGTAAAAAATATAGTCGACGTCAGTGGCTGTCAAAGACGTTGCCCATTGAATCCAACGTGAATGTAATGTTTTAGAGTTTGGAATGCTGGCTTTGGTAACAGCCTCAAGGGCTGGAACTGGAGATACGACAATAATGCGTTTCCCCTGGGCCAGTGGTCTTTCTTTAATGACAGCCATCTGAACAGCAGTGAGAATTATCTCACTGGGAGCAAAGCATTGTTCTGCTGCTGAATACAAATGTGATTTGTACGCAATCAGGACCATCTCACTCGCACTGAATGTTACATAGGTGAAACCAATGGCACCAGCAATTATTCTGATGACCAGATGTTTTTTATTGTCCCTTGTGTGTAAGTGTTGTGCTGCTATCATGTCTGTTTGCAAAGCTCTGAGAATGCGTGTGTTTGACTGTCTAAAATTTACTGGGAAAGTCAGGACGTAGTAAGTCATATAAAGCTTTTACGCCTGATGCATGATCTGGAATGTAAGTTCTGCCAAAATTTAGGAAACCCAATAAGGATTGCAGTTTTTAATAGCATTTGGAGGTTGTAACTGTGCGCATTTTTCTAAGAATTGTGTCGTTAGGCTGTTTCCTTCACTTGATAGCTCGTATCCCAAAAACAGGACGCTGAGGAAGGATATATATATTTTTTTTAAGTTGAATTTATAGCCGAATTCGCCAAATCCTACAACAAATGCGGGCTACCCGTGTTAGATGTTGCAGTAATTCATCATCTGTGAGATAGATATCACCCACATAGGACAATGGTTCAGGGTCAATATCGTGCAATATTGAAGTTACACGAGCGGCGAACAGTCCTGGACTGTTCTTGTACCCCTGGAGTAAACCAGAAAAGCGAGAGAGGGCCCTCCTGAATCTATCACCCCAAAGGGACAGGGCTCCGTAACAGAGTAAAAAAGGAAAAAATTCCCGGGGTAAATGACGAACTATTCAACATACGACACACTATATCAACCACTGTTTCACTCCAATGATTAATCTCAAAGAAATGAATCGATAAAATAATTCACTTAATTGAATAATCCTATAAAATTACAAGATAATACCACCCATGAAAAGTAAAAAAAGAAAACTATAACAAAAAAAGGTAATAGAGACCAAACATATAAAAGACACAATAAACATGAAGGAGATAAAACAAAAGACATCCGTCTTGGTCTATTATCATTAAGCTGTACCAATTTTGGTATATAGAGGCCAATCGATTTCTGCACACAATCCCTATTCAAGTTTTGTCCCATTCCAATGGGTCCAGCAGTCCAGTTTGCGTTGACGCGTTTCGGTGATCTTATGAAGATTCTTCCACCACATTCTTCAGGACAAATGAATATGCTCCCAACATATACTGTTCAGGTCTGCATCTAACACAAGTCAGGCAGACCCCTACTCACCAATCATCACAAATCCATATCCTTATCCAAGTCTTGTCTTTTACTTCATGATAGTCTGAAAAACAGATACTTTCAAGGAGTCCACTTGTTTTTCAGACTCATTTCAATAATAGGTCAAATCCAATGTTGTCAGTTTAGGCATCAATCTCTGATCTGAATCATGGGACAGCGTCCTCGTCCTTTCTTTTTCGTTCCCTTGAATAAGAACGTTTTTCGGACTATTGTGAAGTAAAAGACAAGACTGGCGTTACTGCATGTGGTTGCGCCTGGGCAGCATGTGCTTTGTTTGTATTTAATGTTTGCATTACAAACTGTACTAATCGTCTGTATATTGCCGTAAGCTCAACATATAAGCAACGGACTTCAACTACCGTCAAGGTTGCTACAGCAGGGTGTGCTGTGTAGATGTGGCCAATAAAGGCCAGGTAGGACCATCATTACTTAGAGGACCTAACCCAACGTGTAAAATTGAATGGGGTAGCATGCCATCAAGCCAAATATTATGTTCTTGATAAGATAGAGGTATTTCTAGATATGCATACGCTCTATATTGTGCAGGTATGTTTGCAGGTGTGTACTGGTGAAATGTATTTGTGTTTCCATCAGCTGCTGCAATTGTGACCCAAGAATATAAGATTTCTGTTCTTCAGGTTGGATGAGCCTCAACAACAAATGTAACTGGACCTCCCTGGGCCGTTAGGCCATGTGCCAATAAATGTGCAGTAAGGGGTGGTCGCATATTGATTGCAATTGCTACCTGTTGCGGGTTTACCATGATGAATGGTAAATTTTTGTTGAGAGATAAGCACACCAAATGGGATTATCCTTTTAGAGTTCAAGCTTGAACAACCTACAGCGTTAGTTAGGTACTCCCTACTTAGCTGAGGAGGAAAATCTTCAATACCACAGACGTCTCTGTATATAGAACTGAGGTGTCTTTGCATGTAGTGAGACAGGAATACTCAGGAGGACCCGAAAATCAGTGCCTGACCAAACTTTGGTGGCGCCATGTCGCGTAGGCTCTCATTATCCTAATGAGACTACTGGGTTTGGGTGGCAGAATCACCTGCACTGTGGGGGACTGAGTCTGAACCCACTACAGGTGACACCTGTCAGCCTAATCCGGGTTTTGTTCCACCTAACTAGCAGTGCCTCATTTCCACCCTAGAGCAGGTATGATTGGACAACCTAGCACGTGACACAATTGACTCCTCAGGGAAATCGTGGTCACTCAGATCTCATCTGTTTCTCTCAGTTACATTAGTCTCACATATGCAATGACAATCAGAGGCAGAGTATAGTTCAATAAGGGTTTATTGAAGTAACTGCATCTTAGATAATAAAGCATGTATTGCAATAAATAGGACGATGAAGCATGACAGGATTAAAATTGTGACAAGGAGAGTGAAACAAAAATAACGCTACCATATTGTCACTAAGATTGTTAAGAATGGTCCTACCTAGGCTATGTTAGAGCACTGCATGTTAAGCTCTAATTCTGCCCTTCAGGTTCCCCTGGGAAGACATCATTCCTCATACCTGAGCAAGAGGCCTGTAATCTACATAAGCAGCTGCAGCGAAGCACTCAGCAGTCAGCATACAGTCGTGGTCATCTGGCTGGAATCTCCCTCTAATGAACAGGGGTCAATGTAGTGTTTTTATAATAAAACAGCTGATGTTCTAAGAAAGAATCCCCACGTAAGAGTGTGTATGTTTCTGTGAACATTAGAGACAAAGCATACCACGTGTGCCGGCAACCTATCTTACTGCAGCCTTGAGAAAAGCACAGAGTGAGAGAAGTGTCTTGCTTAAGAACGCAGTGCTGGCCTAGTCAAAGAACAGCTAGATAAAAAAATAAAACAAGACCGCAAATGCGGCTATTGTTAAAATAATAAAAACAAAGCTAAATAAAATATGTCTAGTTAAAAGTGCACATCGGTAGGCCTATTTTTCTAAAATAACGTGTATGAAGCTGTAACTAAAATGGCTACACAACAACCTCACTAGTCATGCTAAGGATAGCTGGATGACATGGATTCCCAGTGCTCCTGATTTGCAGAGTAGGTTGGCCCACGAAACTTGTTCCAGGGAAAAGGCACAATTTCAGTCGGAATATCGGCAGTCAAATTTAGTGACTGAATCATACTGTCAGAGGATGAGAGATTTGTCCCACAGAAGAACAGAAGAAGATGTACCTGACAAAGGCATGGATAGAGAGGAATGATTTTTTTAATATTTTCCTCAAAGACTCAAAGAATACTGAAAGCCTATAGCTTAGCTCAAACCAGGAGGAAATAGTAGGGTTGCAAACTTTAGGATTCAAAATGACTTAGCAATTTTGGAAATTTCTTGAGAGGAGTTGTTAGCTGATTCAATGTGTTCTGTAAATAATGCAAAAAGTGGTTTTAAGTGCCTTGTGATAATGCTTTCGTGCTGTTTTAGAGGATTCTTTGACCTTTGTGTCATAATTCTCATGACAGAGATGCCCCATTTTTTTTCTGCCCTTCTTCAAAGCCAAAGTTCCTTCGAAAACCATGGAGCAGATGGGCCTCTTGTTGTAGTTGTGAGGGCTTTAATTGATGCCACATAATTATCAACCGCTTTAATCCAAGCCTTTACTGCCTCCAGTTGCGTAAGTATGTTCATGTGCACCACTGTTGATGTCTCCAGATGTCATTATAACCGTATTTCAGGTTTTGGTTTGCCAGTTTTATCCTTGCAACTTGTGCAATTAATGTAGCTACACAATGTGATTATCATATTTGTGTACACAATGCGGTTGTGTTTCCCCCGGGCTTTCTAGGTTTGTTCTGTGGTTTTCTTCCTCAGCAATTAGCACTTTTAGCCCAACAACACCAATATGGCTCCTCATTTGTCTCCTCGCCCACGAGCATGGCCCAAATGTTAAGTTCAAGGCATATTCCAAATCACAACTCATTCCCCTCTTGCCTGTAATAGGACAGTTTGCAATCCATTCAAATGCGTCATTTCTATGAAACGATGTACCTCCATGCCTCCCCTCCCCCTAAGCTTCACCATAAGCGGTAAACTGCAAGCATTGTTTTCCTATTCGTGTTCACCTCCCGTTACTGCTGCCTACTAAGGACCCCAGTCCGCATCCTTCAATATAGCCTGACCTCTGTTGCAGACTCTTCCTTGTACACCGAAGGTTGCAAACTCGAAGACCCAGTTGAAGATGGAGGATCCGTCACCCAACTTGAGGTATACAGAGTGAAGCTGCACGAACAAGTGGTTTGCAGTAATCATATTGTGGGGAAAAAATAGTGTGAAACAGTGTTTAATTTGTAAGTAAAAACGTGCTGGCGCCAAAAGCTCTCCTCTGAAACACGTGGCTGCCGCAATTAAATGTGCGCCCACACACTACTGGGCAGCTAATCCTGTAGCCCCCTCGGGCCTCTTCAATCCATTTACAGCGCCCCCTGCCACTTCAGCGTACTCTTGCAGCTTTCTGCTTTCTCCCATTGCAATGCTTTTTCGTTTTCTTTGCGAGAGATAAGTATTGCTCCATCACACCATTTTTGTGTGTAAAAGGCCGCTTTATTGGAAACAGGTGCACTCACAATATTCAATCCCTTGGCCTTGTGCCTTACAAAACTAAAACCTCACTATACATAAATTCTCCTATCAGATAGCCCCCCTCCCCTATCCACCCCTCCACCCTCCCTCCCCTTTTGCACTTGCCGCTCCATAGTCCAGTCCTCCTTACTTCGTGGTCCTATCTACTCTGCCAAGTACCTTAATAGTCGTTTGCTAGCGTCTTGAGCGTGCAAGTCTCCAGCCCTTCACCTTCGATATTAACTAGGTCTCCCTGCTACTGTCCACCCTTATCCAATCAGCATTTGTCTTGTCTTGTCTTGTTTTCTTCCCGTCCGTTCACGTCTGTCATGTGCCCGTTCTCTGTCTCCGCCTGCACCTGCTCCAAGCGACAATACAATATAACTCCCTTTGTGCACCTGTTCCCAATGGACCCTCAATAAACACTGAGCCAAATTATAGGAAAAAAGAAACCCCTTAAACCCATCACCTAATGGACGGGAGGGAGGGGAAAAAGTTCGACCACTAGCCGAGCCCTGTCACTACAAAATGGTGGCGACCTAAAATGTCGCCCCCTTTTTATAATGTAGCCCTGTGCTGTCCCTACAACACTAAGTATAGCCCAAACAGCGCCCAAAATTGGCGCATGTGGGCTATACTACTCTCGCAAATTTCCCGGGGGGGAGATAGCCGATTCCGGCTCTCCCCCCCAAAACCCCCTTGCGAGAGATAAGTATTGCTCCATCACACCATTTTTGTGTGTAAAAGGCCGCTTTATTGGAAACAGGTGCACTCACAATATTCAATCCCTTGGCCTTGTGCCTTACAAAACTAAAACCTCACTATACATAAATTCTCCTATCAGATACCCCCCCCTCCCCTATCCATCCCTCCCCCCTCCCTCCCCTTTTGCACTTGCCGCTCCATAGTCCAGTCCTCCTTACTTCGTGGTCCTATCTACTCTGCCAAGTACCTTAATAGTCGTTTGCTAGCGTCTTGAGCGTGCAAGTCTCCAGCCCTTCACCTTCGATATTAACTAGGTCTCCCTGCTACTGTCCACCCTTATCCAATCAGCATTTGTCTTGTCTTGTCTTGTTTTCTTCCCGTCCGTTCACGTCTGTCATGTGCCCGTTCTCTGTCTCCGCCACCAGAAAAGGACGAGGAAACGGCCCCCTAGCCGTCCTCTCCTTTTCTGCCCCCCCATCCCGATCCGTTTCCTTGATAATCCTTTAGCTTATCCTTCTTTAAAAGCCAGCGACAACACTTCTTTCAATTGGAGCAGGTACAGTTCCATGTCCAAAAAGGACAGGTGTACACTGTCGCCCCTAAAATATTCTTTATCTTCGAACCGGATATCTACATGTTCCACGTATGTGAAACCCTGCTCGGCACAAAAACTTTTCATCTCCCTATTAATTTTCCTCCTCGCCTTTTCGATGGCACCTGGTCTGCGAGCACCCCTCCAAATGAGGCGAGGCACGAAAGCCGTCCACATCAGATGACACCCGTGCCACTGCTGTCTAACTAAAGCCAAGTCCTTCTTCATATCTCTCATTATGTCCAGACCCATCCTTTTTACCATGTCATTCTCTCCCAGGTGTATCAACAATACGTCCGGGCAATGTCCCCTCCCTTTGAGCCTCTGCAGCGTCCCTACTAATTCCTGCCAACACATGCCCCCCCGCCCCTCCCGGCGAACACAATAACGATTTGCATCCAAACCCAAATTAGGCCCCAGTTTTGTTGACTGAGCTTGTCTCGCCGCCCACTTAATGAAGGAATGTCCCACGACCCAAATGTACAACTTCTGCATCGATGGTCCTGGAACCGAACCTGCAGTAAAGAAATAGGCATTAGTCACCCGCTACTATAACCATATTTACCTCACGTATTTCTTATAAGCGTCTGACTTCCACCTACCCAACTCCTGCACCGCCTCCCTCTGCCATCCCCGCCGTCCCGCCTCAGTCGCCATGCCAATCCGAAATGAATGTGTCCCAAACCGCGACGCATCGACACCTGCATCTGTCAAACAAGATCTCATGACCGACAACAACTGGTAGGCTGACACTGCTTCACCGTTCTTATGACAAAAAACCAGCCCTGCCAAACCGCACCTCCCCCCCCTTAAACGGCGAGCCAAATGCCTAGGGCACATTTCCTGCACAGGGTAAGTCCGCATAAAAACCTGCCTCCCGCTCCCCTTCTGATCCGTCTTGGAACGTCTCAAAAATACACAGACTCCTCTCTTAGATATAGATACATCGCCCCACTGAACCCCTTCCCAAAATTAAGACCCCAATAATTCTGATACTCGGAAAGCCCCAAAAAACATCCAGGACATCAATGTCCTAAACAACAACGCTTCTTCGAGACTGCGACAAACGTTCACCGCCGATATCAACACCGCCCTCAATATATCCAACGAAATCGGCCGCCGCTGCCTTGTTCCTCTACCCCGCTCCCTCTCCAAGCCTTCCAAAAGCCTTTGCCCGAAATCCCCCGCCGACGGAGCATAGCCCCACAACAGCTTACCCATAAATGCTACCCCTGCCAATTTTCCTGCAATGGACACCTTGGATAAGCACTTGTCAATCATATTCATCACAAAAGTAATCACATCCTCCGCCCGATCCTGTGTCCGCCGCCGTCTACGCGCTCCCGACTGCAGAAATTCCTGCCAAGCCTTAACATACTTGCACTGGGTCGATGGAGCCAACAAATTCACGACCAACCGGAGAATCCTTTCTCTTCTATTCTCCACATGTCTGCTGGCATCTGCATCCTGTGCACCTGCGCGTCCGCGACCAACCCACGGAACCTCTGCCACTGCGAATGAGATAAGGCATCCGCAATGTCATTATCCACTCCCGCTACGTGTCTCGCCCGAAAATAAATGTCGCGCCGCAAGCACTCCAATACAAAAACCCGAAGCAACTGCCATACCTGTGCCTCCCTCGCTGACTGCCTGTTTACCACCTGTACTACTGCCAAATTGTCCACTCGAAATAGCACTCGCTTGTGCTCTGAACAATGCCCCCATAAATGCACTGCCACCACCAGCGGAAACAATTCCAGAAACGCAATACTTCGCCCCCCCACGCGCCAACTCTCCGGCCACGGTTCCGCACAGAAGTTCCCCTGCCAATACACGCCGATCCCGACGCCCCCGCCGCGTCCGAAAAAAATTGTACATCCCACTCACAGAGTGGCCATGCCTGAATTGGAATACCATTAAACAATTCCAAAAATGTGCACCACATCCTCAAATCCTCCTTCACCCCCGCGCTGAGCCGGACGTGATGATGCGGCGCCGTGCCCCCCGACAGCGCCATCCCGAGCCGCCTGCAGAAAGTCCTACCCGCACGCACCACCCTGCACGCAAAGTTCAAATGACCCAACAGCACCTGTATATCCTTTACAGTCACCTTCTTCCGCCGTAACACCAGACGCACCGTTTCCAGCATGTGAACCCGCTTCTCATTAGGCAAACGCGCCATCATGACCTGGGTATCCAGTTCTATTCCCAAAAATGATAAGGCCGTACCGGGCCCCACCGTCTTTTCGGGGGCCAGGGGCACACCCAGGTCCCCCATAATTGCTTGGAATCTCTGCAACGCCACTGCGCAGGATTCCGAATTTTTAGGTCCTGCGATGAAAAAATCGTCCAAATAATGCGTGACCGACGTGTGAGCTGTCGCTGTCACAAAAATCCATTGCAAAAAGGTGCTGAAGCATTCAAATAAAAAACACGAGCTTGAACAACCCATGGGCAGTGCTTTGTCCACAAACCAGCTGCCCTGGAATTGAATGCCTAGCAATTCATAATCTTTGGGATGCACCAGCAGCAAACGAAAAGCAGATTTAATGTCTGTTTTCGCCATCAGTGTGCCCCGACCCAATTCCTCCACTAATGCCATTGCCACGTCTACCGAGGCATATGACACCTTCGTGGATTCTTCCGGTATGAAGTCGTTAACCGACGCCCCTTCCGGACACGACAAATGATGTATTAACCGATATTGCCCAGGCTCCTTCTTGGGCACCACACCAATCGGGGACACCATCAAATTATCCAGAGGCCAATCCGTAAAAGGGCCTTCCATCCTCCCCTCCGCAACCTCTTTTTCCAATTTGAGCCGCACAAGCTCCTCCTTCCCCCAAACCGAACGCAAATTCTCCGCCCACCGACGTTTCCGCGGCTCCGTGTAGCCCAGTTCAAAACCTTCCGAGAAACCCTGCATGAGCAATTGCGCGTGCTCCCTCACCGGGTACCGACTCGCCCAGAAACGTAAACGCACCAAATTAACCGGCGTAAAAGCTTTTTCCCAGAGACCCCTGCCCCTTGGGATTGGGCTGACTTGCATTTCCCCCGACGTTCCCTCCCGACGCCGCGAACTGGTGCCCGCCGCCAGCTCCCCCAAAGCAATTTGTGAGAGCGTGTTTTCCCCCGCATTTGGAGCATTCGTGTTTAAATCTGCAGTACTCCCTCGTGCATAAGCCCTTGTTAAAGTCCCAGCACGCGCCTGATTTTCGACCTCCGTAGCTGGCGGAACCCGCTGCCCCTTTGTCACCTGAATTGGTAACGTTTGCCCCACTCTGGGTGGGGCGATCCCGAAAGGGCCGATAAATAATCGCCAGCCCACTAGCCGTAAATAGTGTTTTCCCAAACTTGGCTGGGCCCATTGTGTGCTGCCACAAGTCAGAATCAATTTCACCCCACTGCGCATCCTCATCCGCCGCCATACGCGCCCTGAATTCCTCGTCGTACTGCGCCCACGCATACCCACCAAAATTCAGATATGCCTTCCTAATTATGTCCATATATTTGAATAGCGCCACCGACCTATCCGGGTGCCGCTCGCAATATACACTGGCGTAAATCAAGAATGCCGCCGTCCAATTCTCTATCGTCACCGGGACTCTGGGCCGCTTTGCCAGCTCATATTCTTCCTCCTTGGACCCTTCTTTGGCCCGCACCTCCCTGTGTAACAATTTGAGCATGTCCACATACTCCCCTTTGCATATCTTCTCCTTCGTCGCTGGCATAAGATGCGCGCCCAGAGGTTTAGCGGTTCCCATGTATGGCAAACGCTTGTGCTTACCTCCAATTTTCCCCAATCCAAATTCCTCACCGCTTTTTTCCGACCCCTTATCCGTACTTTTCCCTTTGTCTCCTTGATCCACCTCCTCTTTTACCTCGTCAGGAACCACGCCCGCATCCACTACATACACCCCTTTGCAGAGCCTCCCCCCTTCAAACCCTTCCAAATCATCCGTCCCCACTGCCACCCCAACCTGTGTCACCGCTTTCTGTTTCTCACCTTTTGCCAGCAACGGGGGCCGCTCCGTAACCGTCCGCTTTGCTGCACACTTCCCTTTTCCTGCGCCATCCGTCACCTGCAACGACTTATGCACAACATTAGATCCCCCCCCCCAGCGACCACCAAGTCTCCTCATCTCGGATCTCTCCTTCCTCAAAACTGTCCTCGTCAAAGTCTAACCCATCCCCGCTGTCCTCATCATCTGTATCCATACCCCCTGCCTGCTGTCCAAAACGCGCCTCCTTTAGTAGGTCCTCCAGCTGCGCCGCTGGAACACGCGGTCGCCGCAGGGGCGTTACTTGCCCCTTCCCCTGTGATGCGTAGCCAGGCCGCTTTCCCTCACTCACCCTGCCACTGGGGGGCGCAGAACCCGGTCCAGTGGCGCGCTGCTGAACTAACTCCTTGGCTCGCACCGCCTTACCGCCACGACGGTATCCTGTCCAGCTAGCCGTACTGGGCCCCGCCATCACTTCTTCCTCTTCCCAGGGTTCCAAGCCCGCCAGAAGCTCGCCTGGGTCCCCATCCGCTCTTTTAGACTGTGTTCCCTGCAAAAACCTCATATCACGGTCATTGCTGCTGCTTATTCCTGCCCCTAAATTTGCCTGCCTACCCTCCCCCTCCTCATCCCTGCAAAAATCCTCCCTCCCCGCCTCGCTTCTCACTGAAACACCATATGTCCAAATGGGAGGGCGCACCTTAAACTCTAAGCCCTCTTCGTCCATGGAGGCAACCTCCCATTGCTCCGAATCGTCACTCCACTCCACGATGTGACTTACTTCTACTCCTGACTCACCCGGGGCCCCTGCCCACCTTCCCAGATTGCTCCCAGATCCTTCCTCACTGATGGTAGAGCCCAACTCATGTACCATTGTGTGCCCCTCCTCCCCTCCTGTCGCCCTCACACCCAAGGATCCCCTCGCCCTCGACATGTCAGTCGTCAGCACGTCCGGCACTGCAACTTGCTCACTCCTATTCCCCCGGTGTTCATCTGCCCTACGAATTTCCCCTCTGGCCTCCGATCGGGACCCATCGTCCCTCCCACCCTCCTCCCGCGCACCCGACAAACCCGAAGGGCGCACCCGCTGCCTCCGACACTTTACTGGGGGAATCCCCGACCCGCCTCCGGCCGCTCCTCCGTCTCTCCCCGCCGGCCGCCGCGCCTCCAAGGGGCGAGGCCGCCCCTTCGGGGCCGCCTTAATCTGCCCTCTCGAAGCAAGGGCCAGCCTCCCGCTCCGCCCCCTATACACCCTACTCACCTGCGTGCGCTCGCGCGGAGGCGAGCACGCCACCACCGCGGCCGCCACGCCGCTCGCTGCTTTCCGGACCGCCCGCTCCCTGGGCGCCACGGGGGCCGCCAGGAGATCGAGGCGCCCCGCCTCCTTAAGCAATGCAAGGGCTTGTCTCACCCGTCGATCCATGACGACTTCGGAACTCCACCTCCCGATAATGTGAGTAACCCTCCTTTCAACCTACTCTAAAACTTGAGCTGCGCAAAATTAAATAAGCAATATCCTCTCGAATCCTTAGGCTCCTGACACCTCCCACTTCTAACTACGCTACCACCACGCTCCTTGCCACAAAACCGCACAGCAGCGAAAAAGTTCGACCAGTAGCCGAGCCCTGTCACTGCAAAATGGTGGCGACCTAAAATGTCGCCCCCTTTTTATAATGTAGCCCTGTGCTGTCCCTACAACACTAAGTATAGCCCAAACAGCGCCCAAAAGTGGCGCGCGTGGGCTATACTACTCTCGCAAATTTCCCGGGGGGGAGATAGCCGATTCCGGCTCTCCCCCACAAAACCCCCTTTCCTCCGGCTTTCTCATGTGTGTCTTTTGCTCGCAGTAAATGCTTGAGGAAGAAAAATAAGTGCCGGCCTTCAAAAACAAGCATTTACAATGCAATAGGTCTCGCATTTGCTTGAGTTAGAGCTATTAGCTTTGTACATGCATAACTGGACTTTTCTCGCCACAGAAATTTTTCAACCATGCTACATAATTTGGTCCTCTCTGCTATATAACTCCAGTGGCACGGCATTATACCTAGTAATAGGGCGGAAAACAGTGAAGCCTCTCGCTACAGCACTTTGAAACTGGTATGAAACACTACATGAAACTAGAATAATATTATTAATAATAATACTGATAATAATAATAATTATTATAATAATTGTTGTTTTTATTAGTAGTAGTGTAAATGTTCCTATAATGAACTTTGCTTTTGCTGATATTGGCTATGTTGTCCAGGTCGCATCAGAGAATAAACGGTTCCCATGTCATAAGACTGCTTTCAATTGCAAACTAATTCAAGATTGCCCGAGCTAGCATGGCCGTCTATCAGTCACTCAGTGTGACGCCTTCACCGAGCGACTGCAGAAGGTTTGACAATTGCTTTTATTAATAGTTTTGTGTTGGTGCCTGCAGCGCTAACAGCTGATATTTACAGACTTTAGAAGTGTGAAGACCAACGTTAATTTCTTGCCTAAGTTTATACTTTGAAATTAACGCAGAGCCCCGAAGCCTCTTGACATTCTTTGGGTGCATCCTTCCTGCAGAGCCTCGAATGACCCCAGTGTCTGCAGGGCACACGGATGCCCACCCACACTCAGTACAATTAAGTCGCCCACATATACGATTAATTCATGATTCTTTACTTTGTCTCAGACAGCAGATGTTGGCCTAGTGAAAGTGTCTTTTTTAAATTACACGCAGAATGCGATTTGTTTCCTCATTGATTCATTCAAATAGTATGAGGGAAGAGAAGAGGGGCCGGCGTGTCCTATCTAAGCAGTTTTGCACCAAGTGTGACACATGGTAAATTTGCTGCTGCGTGGAGGGGGACAAAAGGTCGGGGATCCACAGAGTCTCTTAACTGCCCCCGATATCTTTAGATGCGTTGAGATAGTACACGGGTTTACGTCTATCTTGTAATTTTATCCGCATTAATACACCACATGGCTGTTTACGTAACTCAATTCAAAGCGCTATTTAAAGGCGCCGAACAGTGCCTCGGTGAGCGTCTCCGCTGCAGTAAGAATGTCTGCATAAATGTGCAATGACCAGATCATGAATGTGCGCTGCATGCAATGCAACCCCGGGTCATTCTAGACACAAATATTCCAGTGTCCACGCTGCTCGGTGTCCATGTTACTCCTGGATGCTATTACGTATGGGATGAAGCATCCCCCGCTGTCCCTTAAAGGATAGTGCACGTCACTGAGCATTTCTGTGACCATACAGAACTAGAGGGGGTAAACGCTGGAGAAGGCATGATGTACGCATGCCTTTCACTAACTGATGCACATGCATGCGTCAGGAGGCAGTGCAGACGAGTTGTGAATGGGTTTCCTTTAATAGTAAATACGTCCCAGGACTGGCAGCTAGGCACTAGAAAGTAGCAGCGTTTTAGGACTCCTCACTCTGCGATTGACAGATGATTACTTTCAACCTGGACATCCTGTGATGTGACATAAGTTCGTTTGCCAAGATACAGACTTGTTCCTTTGTAAATCACGCGAATAAATTTGTGCTTTCAGCCGTCCACCCCGGCAGGGCAGGAACCAACCGAGGCCACGCCTCTTTCAAAGAAACTCCCGCCCCTGACGTCAAAGAGCTGTGGTCATACAGGGGTGACCCATGAGTGGCTTACGGACACAGTTTATGTTCTTTCTGCTGCAGTTTTGCACAAAGGGCAATCACATTTTCATTATTTTAATTAGTTTCTAAGCACAAGCACCTCCCGTACCATGCTAAACACGCTCGTGGAGGTAAACCAAAGTCAGCATTACACATACCTAGTGAGATAGGAAAATGATAAGGTCTTGCAGGGCCATTAGCTCGTCCCTTTTAGTAATTAACATCAATAAAAATAACCTATGTTTGTTGTTATGCAAAGTAGGAAGAGTATGTCAGCCTGAAAATGGCCTGCTGCAAAACAAAGAAGCCGGAGATTTCAATCAACTGGTGCTTAAACTGTATGGATTCCAAGGTCACTGGTGCCCTCTTGTGGCTGAGAAGAAAATACTTCTGCGATGTCGAATTACATGCTTTCTGTGAATTTTCAGTACAAGGTGGAATGTTTTCCATGAAACCCATTTGAGTAGAAGAAAGGAAAACTTTTCTAGCTTTCGAAAGGCACTTCAGCGCAGCAGGAGCAGGTCAGATCATGTTTAGATGCAAAAGAACATTGTAAACTCCTAACTGGACTTTTCATGCCACATAAATAGAAAAGAAACAACCATTTGGAATGCAATAGTCTGGTGTTTGCTCAAGTTAGAGCTCAGAGCACCACTGATCGGCAAAGGGTCGGAATGTGCTGCTCCCCCTGTCCAGCCCTCCTCCCTGAAAATGGTGACATGCTGCGAATGGGCAGCGGGAGAGACCAGCTGTTTCATGTTTCTCAGGTTAATTGCGAGATGCGTATCCAGCCGAGGGTTTGTTTTTGAAATCCGGGACATGTTTTAGCTCATAAAAGCAGGAAGACATGTCCCGGATGCCAAACAAAAACAAACATTAAACCACAATGGGTTTCCAGTTGACATAAGCGGCCGGTTCAAAGCAACGCCGTGAGCTCGCAGAGACAGACAAAAGGAACAAGCATTTGAAATGCAAGAACAGAAAATGTGGGAGGGAGAGTAAGGAATGGAGTAAACAAAGTCACACACGACTGCAAATGAAAATAAGTAATAGATTAGAACCCTGTAAACAGAAATAGCCTGGAGCCACCAAAACATCCAGCGCTCTGGTCAAATGCTATTGGCCTTTGAAAAAAGTAATCCCTAAGCACATGCTACATAGGCACAAGTGGAAAGGTACAAGTACTAGGGCCATGCTCCAGGGGAGTGTGCAACTGTGGAAAAGGTGGGACAAAGAGCAAGGATTGACCACTAGCAAGCAAGGATTTTTTAAGGGCACTGAAACAAACCAGTGAAAAAGCACAGACCCCACAAAGAAGTATATACTAAAGTATATACAAGAGGCCTCGAATGCTCGACCTAATAAGTGCCTGTGCTCCGCACCGGAAACAACAAGCACAAAACAAGCACTGGACTGAAAAATGTGTGCCTAACAGGGCTGTGGTAAATAAATTCAGATTAGTGGCAAGGAAGCACACTCCTGCTAAAGTAGAATAGCATTTACATCGAGGTTAGATGGGGGGCACGGTACAAGTAAGGGGGTTTTAGGATTCAGAGAACAGCAGCGTTAAGGAGTATTAAGGGATTTGTAAGGTTCATGTATTGGTAGCACAGGGGAAGTAGGATCTTTTAGGTTCAGGGAAGAGTAGCATTAAGGTCTGCCATTGAAGCCTGCTGGCAGTTTTAAACTGCCAATTCAATTTGGCAAAATACACACCTTTCCAGGCCTAAAACACCCTTTTTAATGCAAGTGTCATTCTCAGGGTAGGCCAGAGAGAGCCCACAGGGCAAGGTGTATTGTAATGAAAACGTTGGAAATGTAGTTTTCATTTTTACATGTCTTGATAGTGAGAAACTCACAAATTCCTTTTTCAGTACTGTGAGGCCTACCTCTCCCATAGGATAGCACTGGATTACCTTGTTGCATTTAATAAGAAGTAACTTTTGATTGGACAGTTGGGAAAGTTCTGTTTGGTGTCTTAAGAGTTGTGATTGAAAATTCTCTTTAGTGTTAAAGTTGGATTTTAAGGCCCAATTCTGAAAATGCCACTGTTAGAAAGTTGGTATTTTTTGTCTTAACCATTTGGTCTCTCCAGCCTGATCATGGTTTGCATGACAAGGTATAATTGGTACTTGGGCTTTGTGCTCCCTCTCTGACAGCACCAGAATAGAGGGTCTGGGTGTGGCAGGAATTGGGGGGGGCAGAGCCGTCACCTACCACACTTGAACTTCAAAGGCACTAGCTCCTCTCACACACAAATGTGTCCCCAGACAGGCTGGGACCATGGCAGGCAGAGAGGCAGGAAATCCCAGACACTCTGTAGGGGGAAACTCCAGAAGCTTCTACTTATTCAAAGGGGACACTCAGTATAAAAATGACACCCTTATACTCACTCTTCATATCACTTCTAGACCTGTGACATCAAAGGAAGAAGGACTGTCCAGCTTTTTGAAGTCTGTCCTGCTGACCAAGACTGCTCTACTACCCAAGGCCTGCTTTGCTGCTCAAGGACTCTTCTGCTGCTCTGGTCTGTCCCACTGAAACCAGCCTGCCTGTTTGGACCAAAAACCTCCAGAGTGTGTTCAAGGGTCAGTTTACTAACTTCCTGTTCTCAGCTACAAAGGCATAACAGACTCCCCGCACCAGCAAAACTCGATGCATCCGAGCACAAGACTGTGCATTGCAGCTTCTTTCCGCCAGCTTTGCAAGCACAGACCCAGCGTGATGCAAGTAAATGACAGCAGCCTGCCCAACTCAATGCATCTCAGTGCATCTCGAAGCAGGACCGTGCATTGCAGCCTCTGTTCGCTGACTTCACAAGCACCCACACAGAACAACGCATCTCAACACTAACAACTGGCCTCGCTCAACACATCTCAATGCACATACTTGCAGCACCAGGGGCTTCATCAAAGTCGATGTAGAGTGACACATCGCTACGGCCGCATCGTTCAAAGGCTTCACTGGCACTGACCCAGTGCGTTGCACCTCAATACAACATCTGGCACCGCCGCTCCTGTTGATGGCTTCTTGATTCTGACACAGCACAGGTTGGCGCAGGAGTTTGAATCTCACGCCAAGTTGTTGTAACACTGAACTGAACTCAGTATTGTATCCAGCCCACTTGCCCTCACGATTGGCCTGATCTTTTGTCTTGGACCCGGTCCACTGTGACCAGATAACCACATTTAGTGCTTCGTGCTTGTGCAACTTTTCTTCAAAACCTTAAGATTGCATAGCTCAAATTCTACTGATTGGATTTTTGTTTGTTTTGGTGTCACATAATTTACTAAAATGTACTCTATTTTTCTAAGTTAGGCTTTTTCTT
Organism: Pleurodeles waltl; assembly: GCF_031143425.1. Classification (NCBI taxonomy): domain Eukaryota; kingdom Metazoa; phylum Chordata; class Amphibia; order Caudata; family Salamandridae; genus Pleurodeles; species Pleurodeles waltl. The sequence continues at coordinate 1,316,512,340 of NC_090446.1, read as the reverse complement.
CTGTTCTGTTTTCATTTTGTTACTGTTTGAATACTGCATACATACTGTACACATTGCCTCTAAGTTAAGCCTGATTGCTTTTGTGTCCAACTACAAGTGGGTTAAGCTTGTTGCTTGAGTAGTGGTTCATCACCCTCAACCAACAACCCAGTTTCTTAAAATGGCGTTTGAGACTGAAATATAAGAAAGCATTTCCCTTGTTGAAAAAGACAATGACCTCATCCTTTCTATAAGCTGCAATTCTGAGAATGAGGTCAATTACACTTCAAGTACTTGGGTGTATTTGTTTCTGTATAAATGCTCTTACAAATGCATTTTAATGACTTTTGATCATATATTGACACAGTCATGAATAAAAAAAAATGAAATGCAAATTGAACACTCCTATGCTATATGTGCAACATTTTGAAAGTATTGAAGTTCGACCTCGCCAACACCGGAGTCAGATTGTCATCCAGTTGAGGCACTCACAACAGCTCTTTCAGTATTCATAATCTGTGAGCTCTCCTGTCCCAAACATCCACCTTAGAACACACAGGGTGTCTCAGACTGATATCAAATAATGATCTCATGATAAGTGAACAAAGGGCCAAATGTATCAATAATTCCAATAGCGATTACCAAATTGCGATTTTTTGCGAATTGCAATTAAGTAATCGCTATTGGAATGTATGAAACTCCAGGAGTTTCATATAGCGATTCTCAAGAGCTCGCAAATGGACTTACCTCATTAATATTCATGAGGTAGGTCGCAATATGCGACCCATTGTGAATGGCTACAATCACAGGGATGGTGGCCTGAAGGGCTCAGCAGACCACCATGTCTGTGATTGCTTTTAAATAAAGCAATCTTTTTATTTTTTTAAATGCAGCCCGTTTTCCTTAAAGGAAAACGGGGTGCGTTTAAAAAAGATAAATTAAAAGTTTTCTTTTCATTTTTTAAGAGCAGGCAGTGGTCCCTGGGACCACTGCCTGCTCTTAAAAAATGTATTTGCATGCATTCACAAAGGGAAAGGTTCCCTTGGGGACCCCTACCCCTTTGGAATGGGTTAGCACCAATTTGAAATTGGTGTTAACTGCTATTGTTTTGCGATCGCATTCACCATCACAAAACAATCATACATACCTCTGCGATTCGGTATTAGGAAGGAACGCCCTTGATACGCCCCTTCCTAATACCAAATCAGTATATAGTCGCAAATCCAATTTGCGATTCGGTAACAAGTTACTGAATCGTAAATTGAACTTGATACATACCAAAATGCATTTTTGAGATCGCAAAAATATTTGATACATCTGGCCCATAGTCTTCTCATTGCACACTGTTGGAAGAATGTCAAGATGCACTGTGCGTGACTCATGAGAGGAATGGCTATGTTTCTGACTACATGTTAGGTTTGGTACTTTAGGTACACCCTATGTTGCACAGCCACATTATTTAAATCGATACTCAGTTTTTGTTTGCACACTAGCTGTGAAGTAATCTAATTGTGAAAATGCAGATCTTTTCTCCTCCCATTAAAACAACGGAACGTGATGGGTGAAATAATTAAAAAAGACTCAGCCCCTTTTTCTGTTCAGCATGTTGAACATGGCCATGCTACAAGTGGTTTCTATCTAAATGAGCCCCAAATTATTTTTTCGGAATCACTCTATATCCAAAGTTGTGATGGTCTGTGTCATAGTTATTATTGGCTTGCCCTGTTACATTGTGGGCTGCAAAGCTCTGCCCAAGGGCTTCACTAGCGTCCTACTGTACAGAGGGGGACGGGTGCTCTTCTTACCTGCTGGGCAGCAGTACTGCAGCGAGCCACCGCACAAGCCTAAGGGCACTGCTTCATGGCAACTGGCCTGCTGGTGTGGCCTCTGGTGCTCCTCTCCTGGGGGGACCATGATGGTGAACAATATAGGCCCTCATCACGACTTTGGCGGGCACGGTACCGCCATGTTGGCGGTGGCGGTCGTACCATGGCGAGGCTGGTGGGGCAGACCGCCAAATAACGACCCTGGCGGTGATACCGCCGCAACACAGCCAGTAGTCGACCAGTACTGCCAGTGTGGTATGACTGCCTCAGACGGCGGTAGCCATCACCAGGCCAGCGGAAAGCACAGTAGCGCCCACCATATAACAAGTCAGCAGACCACCACAATTTCCGGGGTGGTATGAACACCACAAAAATCTGGTGGAAATGAACTAAAAGAAGGAGATTCCCACCTCCAGGGATACAGACGAATCAGTGGACGCCAAGGAACATGCACTACAAGTCTTCCCAGCGCTATTCTACGCCATCCTCCTACAGGACCAGCAATGCAGACGAAAACGCCATCAGTAAGCACACCCGCCTAGCACACAATGGAGGGAAGGGGAGAGTCACACACGCACACGCCACACACACACCCAGCATAGACTGCAAAGCTCAGACACGCGAAACAACACCCATACCGATACACACACACACATTCACAGAGATACACACACACCACGCCCAACACACACTTCACACACACACAGCCAGGCAAAAAACATCACAACGGAACCACACATATACCCACCCACAGCAATCCCACTCAATAGGCCACAAAAGATAACGCAGGCACCATAATCCTGTGAACGACAGGGCCAGCAAGCAAAACAAAATGTCAACACAACCTGCATGGAATAGAAAACATTCAACACAACCAATCCTGAACGTACAGACATCCATGCAAAGGGAACATACGCACATCATGGACACACAACACACACACACACATCAGAAAACTCAACCACATAAATACCACAACCAAGCACACACAAACATACCACTCCATATACATAACAAAACTCACACTGCCCAAGTCATGGATCTAGCCAATGCAGCCATGCAGACACAATGCACAAATATGCTGAGTAAACAGCCTCCAAATACCTGTGTACATCAACCATGTACTGAGAAAGGCACGACAAATGTTTCCAATTGACACCAACGTGGTCTGTTGGGCAGTTGTAATTGGAAAGGACACTGCTCGAACTATTTACAAAAGGAGGCCATAGGCCAGTCTAAATTGTCCATAGGCACACAGGGCCAGGCAATTGCCCCAACTTGACCCCTGACAGCCTCATGGCCTCCACAGGCTAGGGACATCAATGGGACAGGCAGGCACCTCAGGAGTTTGTGGGTGGGGTGGAGGCGGAGGTTTAGGCTTGGGAGGGGTTCCTTTGGCTTTGGTGTGGGAGGGAGGTCCCTGGACGATGTTTTGGGAGGGTTTCCTTGGCCTTTTTCTTGGCAGGGGGGTCTTTGCCCTTGGTTTTGGGTGGGAGTGGGTGGACAAAATTGCTTTTTGACTGAGGAGGCTGTTTGGACTGGTCCAGGGGGAGGCTTTTTAGTGGTGGAGGGGCATGGGAAACAGAAGGGTGGTCATGGGAGACTTGGAGGTTGAGGGTGAATGCCTTCCAGGTAGGCATTGGTCTGTTGCATCTGGGATGCCAGGCCCTGGATGGCATTCACGATGGTTGACTGCGCCACAGAGATGGATCGCAGGAGGTCAATAGCCTCTGCATTGAGGGCAGAAGGGCTGATGGAGGCAGGGGCTGAGGTGCCAGTGGCAAAGGAGACGCCCACCCTCCTGGAGGAGCGGGCACAGGCACCTGGGTGGGGAGCTACTGGGAGGGCAGTGCTGGTAAGGGAGGTAGTGGATGAGGATGTTGCTGGGTAGGTCCCAGAAGGGTCCACCACCGCCAGAGAGCTTCCATTTGAGGAAGAATCAGAGTCAGATGTTGCAGTTTACGCCTTTCAGTGGTGCTCCCCTCACCCTCCAACCCACTGGTCCCCTCAGCGCCTGTGCTTTCAGCCTCCTGGGTCCTGTGGGCTGCAGCCTCCCCACTCGCCGGTGCCCCGACTCCTTTGCCTGCTGATGCTAATGCACACATGGGAAGAAGAGGACAAGGAGGGAGGGTGGGGAAGAAAGAAATGGAGCATAGGGTCAATACCAACACATCAAGCATGTTTCAACACAGTTAAAGCCATAAACATAGCAATTACAGGTATGCAGCACCTACTACAGTACCACATTCATCAACACTCCCAAATACCTACACAAAAGTAAGTGAGCACAACAATCACAGTTAAACAGCACAACTCAGGATCTGCTGCATACTGGAATGCCTCTATGAATCCAGATCAGAGCAATGCTATGGGAATCCCTTGGTGACAACCTTGCAATGTGATGCCAACCTGTGTATGCCCTCAGAGAACCAACTTCACATGATCAGTACTGTACCTGACAGTCACTTTACCCCAGTCCAATCCCAGACAGTACAACTTTACACATGCCTAGCATCCTTGGGTACATACACTACCATTCTAACATACCTACACACCTTTTACACAAATGTCCTAGCTACATACCCTATCATATGTACACTAGACATCTACCTTTCTCCATGACACTCATCCTTTCCATTCCGAGTGTAATAACACAAGAACTACACTCTGTTACTCATCCCCTTGTGGCTGCTGTGTTGCCCCCAAGCGCCCATCCAACTCCAGGTACGCCACCGCCAGTATGCAGGCCATTAGGGGGGTCAGGGTCCGACGGGCACCTCTTTCTTATTGGGAGGCCATCCCCAATTGGGCCTCCATGATCTTCCGGGCCCAGCGTCTCGGGTCCTCCCAACGCTTCCTGCAGTGGGTGCTCCGCTGACTGTGGAACCCCCGAGGTCCGCACTTCCTTGGTGATGGCTTTCCACGTGGATTTTTTCTGATGGGCGCTTACCTGGATGGGAGACACAGTAAGGAGGGCACAGTCATGTAGACACATCATGCAGAAATATGATAGGATCACAAACAGTATTAGCACACTTCCATCCACAACAGGACACGTACATTTCCTATTCCAGCATGCGTGTCTGATGCATCACCCTCTACACTCAGGGTATGCAGCATACACGTACTATCATCCGCACACAGCCATGTTGCAACTAACATACCAATATGCAACTTACCTGCTGTTCTGGAGCCCCATACAGCTTTGTGTACAGGGATAGGACCCCATCCACAAGTTGGAGTTCCTCCTGTGTGAAGGCAGGGGCCCTCTCCCCTGTTACACGCGCCATCACGTCTTCCAATGGCAGGACACAGCAGCACATGCAGGACAGGCAGCAGCCATATTACACATCTATTGTCCAGTTTACAGTCACAAATGTCCATCACAGCTCGTACAGACAATGTACATGCCAAGCAGAAATGTTGGTTAACAATGTCAGTCAAATCTAGTCAGTTGTACCTTCAGAGTAATGAGGAATATGTTGCTGACTCATGAACAGCCAATGATTGTGTAGTAGGTGAAAGGGTGACAGTACATTAATAAAGCCGGGACCCTAGATGCAACTGATATGTGGTCAATGCACTCCAGATGACATCAGTGGGTTGTCATTTTGTTTGAACAGTCTCTCATCAAATATCCAGGTCTGAGTCAGGAACCTGTTTTCAGGTGTGATGTATATTGGCGATGTATTGTCACAATATGGGACAAGTGAAGTGTAATCGTGCTCGCATGTGTTGTTTGCTAAACCTAGATACCGACCACTGTGGAGGCAGAGACATGCATCTGTGTACCGGCTCCTGGTTGACCTTGCCACCATTAAAGTCAGACACATCATACTCACCTATCGTCTCAACGGTGCAACTATCATGGAACTGTGTAGCCAGTTGGAGTCAGATCTGCTGCCAGCCATACGACAACCTACAGCCATTCCTCACACTGTGCAGGTGCTATCCATCCTCCACTTTTTGGCCACAGGCTCTTTCCAAGGGACTGTGGGATTTGCAGCTGGTATGTCTCAACCTATGTTCAGTCATGTGTTGAGGAAAGTCTTTCCTGCCCTGCTGAAACATGTTGACAGCTACATAACATTTCCCCATCCTGAAGATTTCCCCCATGTGAAGTCTGAGGCTGACTTCTATGTAATAGGGGCCATAGATGGTACCCATAATGCATTGGTACCACCCAGGGACAGTGAGCAAGTGTATAGGAATAGGAAGATGTGCAGATGGTCTGTTTAGCAGGCTTATATATCTCACAGGTGACAACTAAGTTTCCTGGCTCTGTACATGATTCCCACATCCTCAGGAACAGCAGTGTCCCACATATGATGACGCACCTACAGAGGGAGAGAGGCTTACTCGTTGGTGAGTGTGATGGGTGTGTGTGCAATCACTGTGACCACAGCAAGCCTACACTTTCCACTCTGAACGTAGCAGGACTGTAAACAATGTTTCTACTATCCACAGGTGATTCAGGGTATCCTAATCTGTCCTGGCTACTGACACCGGTGAGAAATCCAAGGACCGGAGCAGAGAATTCGTATAATGAGGCTCATGGGAGGATGAGAAGAGTCATTGAGCGGACATTCGGTCTTCTGAATGCTAAGTTTTGGTTTTTGCACATGTCTGGAGGTTCCCTGCTCTACTCACCTCAGAAGGTATGCCAGATTGTCATGGCCTGCTGCATGCTGCACAATTTGGCACTAAGGAGGCATGTGCCATTGCTGGAAGTGGAGGGTGTAGAGGACGTACTGGTAGCAGTAGAGGGAGCAATGGACAGTGACGAGGATGGGGACCAGGATGATGTTGTCACAAGAACTCAGCTCATCCATCAATACTTCCAGTGACATTCTGGTAGATTTCCATCTCAATATACCGTTTATCATGCTGAGTTACAGTATGGGTGTTATTTGTAATCCATCTGTGATGTGTGCAGTGTCATGTCTGAGTTAGGTACAGCAGTACAGTGTACCTGATAGGTAGGTATTTATGGGCTGTGGTACTACTGCCATTGCTATTGTCAGTCTATATGGATGGATTTCACTGACTATCCAAATCCCTTATGTGGTATGTATCATATGTATACGTTGGAAGTGACCATGTTATGTACCTTCTTCACAGCTATCCTCATACATCACCTTATGGTACAGTTTATCCAAATGTATTTTTTCAGTTTTGTCATACTATCAGTGGAGGATAGCACACTGATAATTGCAATAGACAACATTTCACTATTGTGTGATGTCTCCAAGACAGGAATCGTGTGATGTGTTCAGGTTTGATCAAACATTAATCCTCTGTGTGTTGTTGTTCATAGGTATGTTACTTGACACTTAATATTGCAGGTGCATGTGATATTGCTTTGCTATGGTGGTCTATCATACTAGATTGTTTGTTGACACCTTTACACAGGAGTACTGTCGTTAGATGCTGAGTTCCCTTCCTCTACCTGTGGACCCAGAGATGTGTTGACATTGACACTGTGCATCTGAAAACGTGATATATGGACAAGGGCTTCACAGAAAAAACTTTTCGCACAACACTTGAACACTACAGAACATCTTTGTTCATTGTCACTTATTGTACACACAAAACCAAGTTTTGTGTTAAAGTATGTTTATTGTGGTTATAATAGGATGGGTTGGTGCTAAGGATTGGGGCAGTGTTGTACGAAATCATCTGGTTGTCAGTCCAAGCATTCAGTAGCACAGCTCCAGTTTCCAGGAATGATAGGTAATGGGGATATCACAGTAGTTAGTCTCCAAGGTGTCTCTGTGTCACACAAGGGGGACCGTTCCGGGGAGGCTCATTTTCTGGCAGTGGGGTTGGTCTTGGCTCCAGTCCCAGCAGGATGTCTGGGTCTGCGTCCACATTCAGCATGGGGGTTCCTCATCTACCGGGGAGGGTCACCTGTGGCTTGTGGGTCCTCAGGCAGGGACACCATCCCAGTAGCTACAGCAGATGTAGAGGGCTGTGCAGGCCTGTGGCTACTGGTAGGGGCCTGGTGGTGGGTGGAGAACTCACACAGGACGGATATTAACTCTGGCATGGAGCCTTTGATGGAGGCCATGGTGGCATTGTGTTCCTGCCACTGCTGCATGGCCTCCTGGTGGTACTGGGTTTGCAGCCTTTGGTGTTCCCCCAACACAGTGACTATCTGACCCATCTTGTCTTAGGAATGGTGGAATGCTCCCAGAACTTGTGCAATGTCCTCCTGGGCAAGTAGCTCTCTGGGTTGGCCCACCCTTTGCCCCAAAGATACCCTCCCACTGGCCCTAGCTCCCTTCACCTGTGACCCCTGCACAGTGTGCCCACTTCCACTCACACAAGGGCCTTCATCGTATTGAATGGTAGGTGCTGACTCAGTCCCCTGTACAGGTGGGCACACCATTGATTGATGTGTCCTGGGGACACTGATTTGGGGGTGTTGGGCGGCTGCTGTTGTGGCTGCTACAGTAGTGGGGGCTCTATTGTGGCCTCGGTGAGGCTAGTGGAGGGAGACTGCCCAGAGGTGCCAGATGGGCCAGGGACGTAATCTAGTCCTAGACATCCTGTGTCGCTGTCATCACTGGGATCTTCCTCTGGTGGAGGACTGGGTGTTCGTGGCACCTGCTGACGGGTGACATTATCAGTGGTACCTGTGGATGACAGGGATTGTTAGAGGCATCTACCTCATCTGATTGACATAGGCTGCTAAGTGAGTGCAATTTGGCATGCTGCAGTCTGCAGGGCTACCTAGGTGAGGGAGATGTGCATTGTTAGGTGGATAAAAGTGTGATGCATTGTGGGATTCGTAGGGCTTCATGCTCAACATGCATTACGTGTGTTCGTGGGTGCAGATGTTAGGATTGGAGTTGGTGGGTTGGGTGGGCATGCAGGGGATGGGTAAACATGCAATACAGGTATACTGACTATAAGATGATTGTAGGTGCCTTACCAGTCTCCAGTCCTCCAGGAATTCCACTGAGACCCTCAGGATGCAGGATTGCCAAGATCTTCTCCTCCCATGATGTCAGTCGAGGGGAGGAGGTGGGGACCCACTGCCAGTCTTCCTGATTGCAATTTGGTGCCTGGATGCCATGGATCTGACCTCCCACCTCAGGTCGTTCCACCTCTTCCGTATGTCGCGCCTTGTGCACGGATGCCTTCCCATTGAGTTCGCTGTGTTGATGATCCACTGCCACATCTCTATCTTCCTGGCTACGGATGCCTGCTGGATCTGTGCACTGAATAGCTGTGGCTCTACCCTGATGATTTCGTCCACCATTTTAAGCAACTCGTCTTCTGTGGAACCGGGGTGCCTTTGTGGGGACATGGTGGTGGTGAGGTGTGTGTAACTGTGTAACTGTGTAATTTGCAGTGTGATACGTGAGGGGTGTGCAGGTGTCTGTGTTGTGTGTGTGCAGCATACAACTGAGTGGCCCTAAAATATCTCCTAATTGTTTGCTGTAGCAAAGGATTGTGGGTTGTGTAGGTGTGTGTTTTATGGTGGTGTCGGGGGTGGTGTTTTATATGTGTATCAGGTGTGGGGTATTCGAATTGGCCAATGTGGTGTGGTGTTGTTGTGGAGGTTCCTTTTCGACCACGGCGGTCCGCACCGCCATTAGCTTACCGCCACACTTTGACCGATGTGCTGATTTGTGGGTGTATTATGGTGGGTGGTCTGTTTTTGGCGTGACTGGTGCTACTGCCTCTCTCCTGCCATCGTTTTGCCTGGCGGGGTCTGGGATGTGTGGCTGGATTCTGGCAATTTTCCTTTTGTGGGCCGTATTAGGGCGGTTGGATTACTGCCACCGCTGTAGTATTATGGAAGCCGCCGGCATGGCTGTATTCTGAAAATACCGCCAAAGTCGTGATGAGGGCCATAGTCTTCCTTATTCTTCCCAGAACTCCTTGAAATGGAGTTCTGGAATTGTCTTCTCCAAAGCAATTTGGAGATCCTTCCTTGATTCCTTTTGGTCTCTTCCTAATCCAAGATGGCAGCAGTAGTTTTGCTGATGCAACTTCCTGTTCAGGAAGTATATAAGGGGTGGGTCTCTGCCTTTTCCTTGCGTTGAAACACATACCACAACTACCCATACATCCGTCACGCACCACACACCCCACCACATCACTCATCAACCTCTGCACAACACCCATGTCCCCACAAAGGCACCCTCGTTTCACTGATGAGGAGTTGCGGGTCATGGTGGAGGAAATAGTCAGAGTAGAGCCACAGCTATTTGGAGCACAGGTACAGCAGATCTCCATTGCCAGGAAAATTGAGCAATGGCAGAGAATCGCAGACAGTGTGAACACCGTGGGACAACATCCATGCACAACGGACACAAGGTGCATTTTATTGCAGCAAGGTACCAGCTTGCCATCAGGAGGTCTGGTGGTGGACCTCCACCTCCTCCCCCACAGATCACAGAATGGGAGGTGCAAGTCTTGGCAATATTGCATCCTGAGGGACTCACTGGAGTTGCCGGAGGACTGGACACTGGTGAGTCAACATTTACCACCTATCACCCCCCCATGCCTGTATGCCACCACCACCCCTCACCCTGACACTCCATCCCACACTGTGCGCCACCACAATTAACAAACCAAAATGCCAAGCCCTGCATGCCATACACACTGCAAGCACATCCCTCCTAGCTCTGCATGCACACCCACCACCAATGCATGGACAGCATGGAGAACTACCAATCCCACAATACATCACCATACACTACCAATGGTGGGAGGACAACACCATTATCATTGGGAAAGCTAGATAATGCGGAAAATGTCACAGACAATTACCCTAACACATCACTTACATCCCCACAGGTGACCCAGCCAATGTCAGCGGCGAGGAGGTGCCACGGCAACCCAGTCCCCCACCAGAAGATGCCCTCAGTGATGACAGCAACTCTGGAGGTTTTGATCTGGAGGAACTCCCTGGCCAATCTGGGACCACTGGTCAGTCAGCTACCACATCCCACAGCCAGTCGACCACAGGGTCCCCCCCTCAGACTCAAACACCACAGCAGCCAGTCAACGCCCCCATACCTCTGTCCCCAGGACTCGTCAAACAGTAGTGTGCGCACCTGTACAGGGGCCCGAGTCCACACCATACAGGCAAGACGATGAGGGTCCTGGTATAAGTGGGAGTGGGCACACCTTTCATGGGACACAGGCACAGGGGGCCAGGGCAATCGGAGGACAGGTGTGCGCCAGGGGGAGGACAGGCCCAGGGAACGGACTGCCCAGGAGGCACTCACAAATGTCCTGGGGCATACCAACAATGACAGGCTGGGTCAGGTGCTCAACATCATGCAGGAGAACCAGTGGCTGCAGGGGGAACACCACCAGGAGGTCATGCAACAATTGCAGGCCTTGAATACCACCATGGCCTCCATTGCAGGGGTCGTGGGTGACATGGAGAACATCATGCGGGTCTACACAGCACACCAGCGGGCCCCTACCACTAGCCAGTATACTGGCCAGCCCTCCACATCTGCTGCAGCTAGTGGATAGGAGGCCGTGCCACAGGACTCACAGGCCACCAATACCCCTCCCCCTGCAGAAGGTAAACTATCCTGCAAATATTCCTTGCGACCCAGACAGACACCAGAGATAGTTGCCAAGACCAAGACCACCACCAGGAAATGAGCCCCTCCAGAATGACCTCCTTGTGTGCCACCGATTCACCTTGTTCACTTTGGACTGCAATTGCTAATTTTCCTATGGCCCCATGGACACTGGACCTGTGATACAAACAGACTGGGCCACTACACTGGACTTTTCCCAACCATCACCTCACTCTATTGCACTTTCCATTTATTTTTTTGTTATACAAATAATCACCCTTGAACACAACTTGAATAATAGTGCTTTATCAGAAATAAAAGTGCAATGTATGGAACTGTAATGAACTGCATGATCCTGTGCAAATGTCCTGTAATGTGTGAATACATCCAACAAATGTGTATCAGCAGTCTATATTCATAACATCAGTACACCACACCAACATCTGCAATAAGGGAAGGCATAGGTGACAGTCAATTGGGATGCAAAGGTAGTGAGTGGCATAATACTACAGCCACACAGTACATTACTTTAATGGAGACATGTATAGATCAACAGTCTTACCTGAGTGTCATTGGAAGTACTGCTGAATTAAAAAATGTGTCTTGTTGTCCACACCCTCTTCTTCCTCCTCACTGTCCACTGCTGCCACAGGTGCATTGTCACCCCCCTCCTCCTGCAGATAGGGCACATGGCGTCTGAGGGTCAAATTGTGCAGCATGCAGCAGACCACCACAATCTTATAGACTTTCTCAGGGGAGTAGCACAGGGATCCACCTGTCAAATGGAGGCACCTGAACCTGGCTTTCAGGAGACCGAAGGTGCATTCAACAATCCTCATGGCACACCCATGAGCATCATTGTACCTATTCTCAGCCTCTGTTCTCAGATTCCTAACAGGGGTCAACAGCCAGGACCGGTTTGGGTAGCCGGAGTCACCTGGAAGAAGATAGGGGCACACATTAGCCATTCACAATGGCATGGGGTATGACTCCAGTAGGCAAACACTGACTTACATTGGGTGGGGACTCAAGCTCACCTATAAGCCACACTCTGTGCCTCTGTAGTCGTGCCATCACCTGTGGGACGCTGCTATTCCTCAAGACAAAGGCATCATGCACAGATCCAGGATACTTGGCAGTGACATGGGAGATGTGCTGGTCAGCAAGGCACACCATCTGGACATTGAGAGAGCGGAAACTCTTCCTTTTCCTGTACACCTGTCCATTTGCCCTGGACCAAGGTAATATGGGTCCCGCCAATGGCCCCGATCACATGTAGTATGTGTCCAATGGCATAGAATCCAGCCTTCACAGTGGGCAAATCATCAACCTGGGGGAATGCCATGCAGCTGCACGTGTTTGAACAAGGCAGCCAAAACCATTCCAAGCACAATCAAGACCATTGGCTATGACATTCCTGCAGCCAAGCCCACAGTCACCCGGAAAGAACCAGTTGCCAGGAAATGGAGCACAGAGTACCTGCACAAGAGGGAGAATTACTGTGTTGCAACGGATAGCAGGTAGCAGATCATGCTCCAATTGTGCACACAGCTCTGTGATTGTGGCCCTGTCCAGATAATAGGTGAGTATGATGTTCCTGTCGTCCAGTGTAGCCAAGTCCACAAGGGGACTGTACACGGGTGCTTGCCTCCTCCTCCTATTCCTCCACAGTGGTTGGTATCTAAGGGAGCCAAAAGTAAAATGGGTGTGACAACAGGACCTATGGACACACAACATCAGAGTACACAGAGCATGCATGTATGTAGGACACTAGAATTGTCTAGGTGTGTACGGTCGACATCAATGACACAGATTTTAATTCTAGCTGTAGGAAATGGCAACCACCTGTCCTGTATGCAGGGACAGGTAAAAGTGACCTCACTCCGCTGGTGTTAAGCGTCATGGCGGAAGGTGGTCTGCACCGCTGTGCAATTTGTTATTGGCTAATGCCGGCGGTGACGGTGGTCACCGCCGTGGCCGTGCCTGCCATTTTCTTCCTACCACTTCACTTGATTCCTGACTTTTCACTCAACTACATCTCCACTGCGTGTGCTGCTGTGACCTGCGTCTGGAACCTGCCATGGCCCGTGCAACAGGGGAAAGGCCCCCAGCCTTCACGTCGGAGGAGTTGGAGAGGCTCATGGAAGGGGCCCTACCCTTGTATGGGCAGTTGTATGGGCTTCCAGACCAGCAGGTGAGTACATCATGGGTACGTTGCATGCGACATGGCTGCATGGAGATGAATGTGTGTGCTAGCAGTGTGTCATTTGTGGGGGTATGGCTGCAGGCACTGTGAATGGAAAGGTACGGGTCATGTGTGTGCTTGATGAGGGGCAAATGCAGTATGTAGGCCATTTGTGTGACAGGCTGGATTGTAGGGTTCATGGTGTACTTCTGTCTGTATTTACTCTGCAGGTCAGCGCCCATCAGAAGAAGGGGTTGTGGCGTGCCATCGCTGAGGGTGTGCGGACCCTCAGGTTCCATAGCCGGCGGAGCACCCCCTGCAGGAAACGGTGGGAGGACCTCAGATGCTGGGCCCAGAAGAAGGCGGAGTCCCAGCTGGGGACAGCCTCCCAACGAGGGAGGGGTGCCCGTCGGAGCCTGACCCCCCCAATGGCCCACATACTGGCAGTGGCCAATCCTGAGTTGCATGGGCGCTTTAGGGCAGCACGTCAGCCACAAGGGGGGTGAGTACAGTGTGTGTGGTATTCATTATTTGTTGCCTGGCATGGGATTTGGGTGCACGGTTCTAGTCAGTGGATGCCCCAATATGCTGGTTTAGACATTCCTGCCTGATCCTCCTTAGCTATGTAGGGTGGTATGCATGTTTGATATTGCTAGGTAGCTAGCTTGCCATGGCAAACAGGGCTTAGTTTGTCCCAGTAGGTGTGCAGCTAGTAGTATTTAGGGTCCTAGCTTCTGTACTACCTGGGCAATGGTTTGTCACTGTGGTCCATTCTGCCCATTCTTAGTCCCAGGGAGTGATTGCGATGTGTATGCCATTTGTGCTGTTGGTGCTGTGATTGGTCCTGTGCTCCCTTTCTTTCTCCCCTCCCCCTCTCCTTTTCTCATCCTGCCCATGTGTGCATTAGCATCATCTGGTGAAGGAGCAGGGGCATGGCGAAAGAGGGAGCTGCAGCCCACAGGACCCAGTAGGCAGTGTCCAATGATGCCGTGGGGACCAGTGGGACGGAGGATGTGGGGAGCACCACAGCGGAGACTGGAGCTGATACAACTGACTCTGATTCCTCCTACGATGGAAGCTTCCTGGTGGTGGCAGACCCCTCTGGGACCACCCCAGCTACAGGTTCTTCCGCCACACCCCATACCAACACCGCCCTCCCAGTAGCCCCCCACCCAGTTGCCCGTACACACTCACCCAGGAGGCTGGGTGTTTCCTTTGCCCAAGGTACCTCAGACACTGCCCCAGTCAGCCCTGCTGCCCTCAGTGAGGAGGCTATTGACCTCCTGAGATCCATCTCTGTAGGGCAGTCAACCATTGTGAATGCCAAGCAGGGGCTGGCATCCCAGATGCAGCAATGCAATGCCTTCCTGGAGGGCATTCACAGTGTCTTGGCAGCCCTACAGAGATTGTTTCAGGCTCTGGCCTCCTCTCTGACGGCCACCAGTGTCCCTGTTTCTTCCGTCTCCTCTCCAACGACCTCTTCCCAGTCCCTGTCTCCTCTCCCTCAACCTATCCCACGCACACATTCTGACAAGCATGCAGCCAGAACAACAGACAGGACTTGCACAGACAAACACAGGCACCACACTTCCCTCCACAAGCACACACACAGCCAACACACAGTTGCACACACAACAACAGCCACTGCCACCACTGTCTCACCCTCCTCCTCCTCCCTCACAGTCACATCGGCACTCACACCTGCACGCACAGCATCAACAGTCCCTGATTCTGCCACCTGTACTGCCTTGCTCATAGTCACCACAACAGCAGACCCACAGGCATGCACCCCACACACCACATGCGCAGTCACTACCATCACCACCTAATGCCGCACACCCACCTCACTTGCAGGCACAACCACAACATCCTTCCACACGTTCTTTTTGTCCTCCCACAGCCTGTTTGTCCCCCCTCCAAAGACACACAAACGCTCACACTCAGACCCCAAACAGCCATCCACCTCACACATGCACATTGTCCATGCACCTGCACCCAAGTCCACCTGCACACCTCCTCCTCCAACAACCACACCCTCTACCTCCACTCCCATACCTCCTCCCACTCACCGCCCCACTGGTCCTAAGAAGCTTTTCCTTTCCCACCTTGACCTCTTCCCACCTCCACCCCCTTCCTACCCACAAGAGAAAAGTACCACCCCCCAGCCCAGTACCTCCAGCTCCAAATCGACTCCTGTTCCCCTTAAGCGCACTTCTGCCACTAAGGTGAAGAAGGGTGCCACTCCGGCCCCTCCATCCCAAGGCCACTCCTCCGCCCCCAAGACAGAAGGGCAAGGACCCACCCCCTCCCAGGGCCAAGCCCAAGCACCCCCCACCAAGAAGAAAGCCACCCAACCCCCCTACCCACACCTGCCTCTTGAGTTGCCTGCCTACCATCTCCATGATGCCCCTGCCCAGTGGAGTGACTGGGCTGTCAAGTTGGGCCTTGGACGTTGCCCTGTGGCTAATGGCTGACATTGGACTGGCCAATAGCCCTTTGTATAAAGTTGTCTCAGTTGTTGTGGGTGCAGGTCCAGTGAAATACAGAGGTTGGACCTAAGGTATGTGTCCTGGCTTTCTTTACTTCTGGCTGATGTTGCTATTGTTTACTCTGCATATTTTTCTGGGTGTGTATGGTGTGTGTTGTGTGTGTGTGTGTGTGTGTGTGTGTGTGTGACTCTCCCCTCCCTCCCTTGTGTGCTAGGTGCCTGTACTCACCATTGTTGTCTTCATCAGTGTTGGTGCTCCTGGACGGCCATGGCGTGATACAGCATCAGGAAGACTTCCAGTTCTGGTTCCACAGCGGCTGCGGACTCCTCTGTGTCCCTGGAGGTGAGTGTCTCCTTTTATATGATGTGTTTTCGCCAGGCTTTTGGTGGCATTGCTAACGCCCCGGAAGTCCTGGCGGTCTGCTATGTCATAATATGATGGGCAGAGCCTTGTCTTCTGTCTGCCTTGAGAGGGCTACTGCTGTATTCAGAGGTCTTACCGCACTGGTGATTGGGGTGGTACATTTGCTGTCTATGGGAGGGATCACCGCCATGGTCATTATTTGGTGGTCATTGCTGCCGGCCTGGCAACGGTACTACCACCATCGCCGGCATGGCAGTCGGCTGACCGCCAATGTCTTAGTGACCACTTTTATCTTGACTTTCTCACGCACTTAGGGACATATTTACAAGCCCCTAGCTACCACTTTTTGTGATGCTCCAGTGGCCCTGTGCCCTGCGTCATACTTACAAGGTGGTGCCACCTTGTAAATTTGCCCCCCGATGCAGTTTCCTGCAGCAGAGGGGTGTGCAAAGGGTGTTGATGTGGGCGTTCCACCACAACACTCTGTGCTTTTTTACACTGCCCCAGATTTACAAGGAAACGTAAATCTGAGGCAGCACTTAAAAATAACTAAACCCCAGGGGTGCGTTGCTTTTATTTCTCCTTTTTTTTGCTTTTTCTATGTATGCTGCATTCTGCAACACACATAGAAAGAGCAAAAGGCCATTAAGGATTGTCTATGTGCAGTAAGGCGTCCCTTCCTGCACATTAACAATCATTAAGTAATGATGATTTGCTACTTCATTCTGCAGCACATATAGAAGTAACAAATCACCATTATTGATTGTTGACAATCAGTCCCTGCAAAGCAGACACCCTTGCACTATGGTGCGAGGGTGCCTGCATTGGTGTAGGCAGCTAAATTTAGCACTAATGCTAGGGGATAGATAGGGGCATGCCGTATTTTTGTACATTAATCTGTGCTCAACCCCCTGGTAGCTTTGCACAGAGCAGTATCTGTGCAACACTTCAAACTGTAAAACTGTGAAAACATCACACAAAAAGAACCCACACCAAGTTATAGACAGAGCAAAATGTAATAAATAAAACAATATCAAAATGAAAACTCATAACTCCAGTTTTACTCATTGAATTTTGTATAAAATTAAAGTGGAAAACAGCACTTATAATCATACAGTGCCAAACAGGGAAAATTGGTTGCACTGGGCAGGGTCAAAGTGAAAATTTCAGGCAGACTGCAATGGAGCGTGGGTCGCATACAGTCCCAGAGTAGTCCTGCTAAACACTTACCTTCTCAAGTTTTGTGTCAAAAGTCCTGTTCCCGTTGGAGAGGTATGCAGGGAGCAAGGAGAATGTTGCTGGCGGAGATCAGCATGTTGCAAAGAGCAGGCTGGGCATCACAGACAGGCGAACTGGAGCTTCGGGTTGGTGGTCCTCCACTGGTGATCGATGCTTGCTATGTGAAGCGATGGGTTGACGGAAGCTTGCACATATTTTCGATGTGAACGATGGGGCTCTGGTGCAAACAGGACCAGTCACAGCTGTCAAGAGCCCAAAAGCTTGATTTTAAGAGCACGTGAGCCAAACCAAGGGTCCAGGACCTCAGGGACACCACTTGGAACAAGGACTCACTGCAGCTGGGCACCGGAGCTGGTTAAGGGGCCTTTTATGTGTCTGAGGCTCAGATCAGAAGGTCAGCAGACTGCTCCCTGAGTCACTTTGGAGTCCTGGGTTTAAGATGAAGTTGCAGGTCCAGTTCTTCTTCCCCAGGCAAGAGGGCAGCAGATGAGAACAAGGCAGCAGTTCCATTACAGCAGAAGTCCAGCAGAGTGTCATTCCTTATAGCAGCATAACAGTTCTTCCTGGCAGAGTATCTATAGATCCAGAAGTGTAATGCAGAGTTGGTGCCTGAGGTGCTTTTGAAGTGGGGAGAAGCTTTTAGAGACATACCTTTGAAGTGCATAGATGACCTGCCTTCCTAGCCCTGGCTCCAAACTGCCTTGAGGGGATAGTTATCAAAATGAGGGGTATGCCTTTGTCACCCTATTATACCTGGATGAAACAAAAATAATCATAAGTAGTAGGGAAGACTCTTCTATGACGTACTGCATCAGTGAGAACATAGCTTAATCACTGGAAATGTCCTGTATTTCTTTGGAGAGAAAATGTCTTTGTTCTATTCATGTAACACAAAGTGCCTCACCTCTGTTTAGTGGCACCAGAAGTTTGAATTAATCATATTAGAATGCAAATCAACAATACATACAAAAACAAATATTATATAAAATATCACAAAAAAACACCATGCCAGATTACTACTGGCTGTACCACTAAAATGTGGCAGAGAACCTCCTGACTTCAATCTTCGAAAATATTGCTCATAATGTGGCTGTAAGTCCTTTTTTTCAGAGCACAGTTCACACAAGAGGTAGTTCCACAGAGAAACACACAAAGAGGGCACTCTTGTCTGCAGTTATTCAGAGTGAGTCCTGTGTATTTTATACGGTTTATTACTAAATCCAAACACTCTTCCAGTTAGGCTGTTGGCGTGCTTTAGCCCGTGCCAAATATGGGCCTCCTCAGGACAATGGAAGAGGAAAGCACCTCGGTCTGGTACTTATCCCTAAAACAAAGGCTCCACGCTACAAATCAAAAGAACACAAGCCCTTTTTTACGTGATCACCACACTGTGGAAGTCGTGGTCCTGGCTTGCTACTATGAGGTCACAGTGAAATACGCATGAATACTGTTTGTTTGTAGTTAAAGTGGATGAGCAGGAAATGAATGAGACCGGGAAATAATCCAGCAGTCCTTGTAGAAGTAGCCTGGCCATCTACCGGCACTACCGGTGTAAACAAGGTCCAGAACCGACTTATTTGGACTGGAAGAAACACCGGCGGACACAAGCCCAAAGTTTCGATGTGTGCAGGACAATAGTTTTGCTTGATTCAAACCTATAGGAGCTATGCAGCCCTTTGAGTGGAGACAGGACACAGCCCATTCAAGTGTAAGTTGGACTAAGCCCAGCTCCTCCCACTCATTCAGTCACACCTAAGCTCCTCATTGTGTGTGGCTGTCTAGGAGGAATGCACAAAGCCCAACTGCCAACTTCACCCAGACATGTGACTCAGAGACAGCTGCAGACACCAAGGGGCATATTTATACTCTGTTTGCGCCGGGTTTGCGTCGTTTTTTTTAACGCAAATCCGATGCAAAGCTAACTCCATATTTATACTTTGGCGTTAGACCCGTCTAGCGCCAAAGATCTTGAAGTTAGCGTCATTTTTTAGCGTGGACACCTACCTTGCGTTAATTATATGCAAGGTAGGCGTTCACTTCTAAAAAATTACTCTAAGGCATGTGCGCCTTATTTAAACTCCCGTGCAAAAATGACGCACGGGAGTGGGCGGGCCTTAAAAAATGACATCCAGCCGCTTTTGCGCCATTTTTTAACGCCTGGTCAGGGCAGGCGTTAAGGGACCTGTGGGCTCGGAAGGATCCCAGAGGTGCCCTCCCATGCCCCCAGGGACACCCCCTGCCACCCTTGCCCACCCCAGGAGGACGCCCAAGGATGGAGGGACCCATCCCAGGGAAGTAGAGGTAAGTCGGGGTGAGTATTTTTTTCGTAATTTTTTTGTGGCATAGGGGGGCCTGATTTGTGCCCCCCTACATGCCACTATGCCCAATGACCATGACCAGGGGACATAAGTCCCCTGGGCATGGCCATTGGGCAAGGGGGCATAACTCCTGTCTTTGCTAAGACAGGATTCATTTCAATGGGGGTTGGGCGTAAAAAAAATTTGCGCAAATCGGGTTGAGGCCAAAATTTTGCCTCAGCCTGACTTGCCCCATTTTTTGACGCCCAAGCTCCATTTTCCCCTACGCCGGCGCTGCCTGGTGAGAGTCATTTTTTTTGACGCACACCAGTCAGCTGCGCCGGCTAACGTCATTCAATAAATAAGGCGCCCGCATGGCGCTTTGGAATGGCGTTAGCCGGCGTTAAAAATGTTTACGCACAACTGCGTTGGCGCAGTTGTGCGTCAAAAAGTATAAATATGGCCCCAAATGGCTAAGGCAATAAAATTCCAACTTTCTAAAAGTGACATTTTCAGAATTGCAATATAAAATCTGACTTCACCATAAGTTAGGATTTAAAATTGTGATTCCAGAGACTCCAAACATGAGCTGCTTATATCTTCCCATTTGGAAATTACACTTATAAAAGGTAATAAGGCAACTCCTATGTTTTCCTATGGACGAGATAGGCCTTGTAGGAGTGAAAAATGAAACTCACTACCAGGACATGTAAGCCTAAAACTATATGTCCAATGTTTTTGAAATATTTTGCACCCTCCTTCTGGACTATCCAGGGCCTACTATAGGGGTAATACATGTATTAAAAAGGAAGGTTTTGGCTTTGCAAAAGAATGACCTTGCGAGGTAGAAATGCCAGTTTAAAACTGCACACATAGGCTGTACAATGGTAGGCCTGGGACATGTTTAAAAGGCTACTTAACTGGGTGGCACAGTAAGTGCTGTAAGCCAACTAGTAGCATTTATTTTACATGTCCTGGGTAATTGTAGTGCAATTTTGCTAGGGAGGTATGAGTAAACCAATGCCAATTGGGTATAAGCCAATTTTATTATGTTTTAGGGAAAGAGCACAAGCATTTTAGCACTGGTTAGCAGTGGTAATGTGTGCAGAGTCCTAAGGCCAGAAAAAACAAAGTCAACAAAAACAGGAGGTTTAAGGTATAAAGTTAGGGGAAAACCACACCAAGGATGCCAGGTAGAACACTAAGCAACATATGTGGTGGCATAAATTTGTGCATTTTCTGGCAGTCTTTTGTCAGCCTAAATATAGTGCACTCTAGCTCATGCTGTTATTGCAAGATTAGCCATGCTTTGTTTGGGTCCCTCTTTTATACCTCTCTTCTATTCTCCTTCTACTTTCTTCCTAAGCCCCTTCCTCCTGCCTCCTCTATCCCGTTTCCTCTCATTGACCTAACTCCAACTTCTCTGTCTCAAACTTACTCCCCCTTAGCTTTCTGCTGAGCCAACTGCTAGTTCAGGGTCTCACTGCGACGTATCCAAACAAAGGGAATTACTTTTTGAGGTGGTGACAGCTTTGTCTGGGAAAAACCTGCAAAAAGGAATGAAGAAGGACTGACATTACTACACTAATTTCCTGAGTTCCTAGCACAGTACCTCCCTCCCCCACTTTCTTCTCTACTTCTCCTATGTTCTCTAACTGGTTATTAACAAAACCTGCTGGCATCTCCTTTTCTTGTGTCTGGGAGTCCTCGATCCTCTCTCCAAACCCAAATCCCTCCCCTGATCTAAGAACAGCATGGCTCAGTCTAGTGCCACCAACCTTGTACCTGCCATAGTACTGTGCCAAAACCATGTGGATGAGGATATTTGCAAGTGGTGCACTTGACTAGGCCTCTATTCATGCAGAATATTTCATAGTTCTGTTCGAACATTCATACCCAAAATGAGAATGTTTGAGTAACAGGCGTTTTTTCTGCTGCAGAACATGGACTGTGCCTTCAGTTTAATAATGTATGAGGCTATGCTACCTACTCATGTGCTGCTGGTGGATGTTCTTCTGGCTACCACTGTCAGGGGTAGCTTCACCTACACAGGACCACAGAACTTGGGCCACAGCTGTAGATGCCTTGGGAGATGCAGCCTTCGGGCTGCGGTCTGATGGGTGCTTGTTACAGAAGTAGCAGACTCCAAGCTGGGGATCACAAAAGACGCTCATCTGGCAGGTGAACCAGGCCGGGATCAGGCTTCTTCTTCAGCAGCAACTTCTCCCCTGGATTTGCTTGAAGTCAGGTAGCAGCAACACCAGGCCTTCAGGTGTCACAACAATTGATTACTTGTTTTTCGTGGTCAACTATGGAGCTGCAATGGGAAATTGGTTGGCTTCCCTCCCAAGAGCAGTCCGCAACCTCTGGCTGTACTGCATTCCAGACACACAGCCACCTAGGCAGTCAATCCTCTTACAGGCCAGGTACTTTCCTTTCCTTTCTGAGGAGGCAGACAGGCTTCTATATGCTAGTCAGACCTTCAGTGTCTCCGGAAAGAATACCATGCAGAACACTCCCTTCCTTGGTCATGAAGAACTTGGAAATGGGACCACGCTGGGTGGTTTGGATACTACCTTTAGACACATTTTCCATATAGGATATATGGATTCATTGTCTAAGGTTTCAGAACCAGTTTAGGGTCGTTCTCCTCCAGATGTCATTTCCCGGCTGTTCCCCAGACACAGTCTTTGTGCAAGGTGATGGCTCTTACACAGGTAGAAATTGGGGTGAGTCCAAACAATTGTATCCAAACCAAGGGTACAATGAAGTGTGAGATCTATGCAACAGACATCAGCTTTGCTTAAAAAGATAAACAGAGGCAGGCAAAAGACCAAGAAACTTTTTCACCTTGAACAACAGAAATGACAGTGCTTAGGAAGAACCATCCACAGGCTTTATTTTAAAAGATCCTCATTGGATTTCTAAAGACAGCCCTGTTTCCATCCTCCCTCACTTCAGAGTCTCTATTGCCACCCTCCAGCCACAAGAATGGAATCATTATACTTCCAGTTTCTAGGGAAGCTGTATTCACCCTCAACTTGTAGTGCCATTGTAAATCAAAGACAATTCAAATAGACCCCACTGGTCTCAGTACTCAGACTCTCACTACGCACACAGTCCTACATTTGTCATGCATGTACTTCATACATGTACGCAACAGACACGTCCATAGAATGTCAGTGCAAGTCATTAGACTTTCCTGTCCCTCACAAGGAGAAAGAGTGTCTGATCATTCTACTGATTCACAAAAACTCAGTAGGCTCAGGGCTGCCTTTAGGGTGGTGCTCCCTGTGCAGCTGCACGTGGCGTAGAGCTTGGGGGTGTTGTGTTTTGAAATAACGTATGAGTTTGAAAGCACCTGCTGCAGAGTTCCATATGTGTCCAGCAGTTTTCAGGCAACAATAAAACGTCACAATAACTCTGGTGATCAATGTTCCTGCTAGAGAGAGATCAAAGTTGTGTCTAATTGCAGTTTTATCTCATCATAAAGTAGTGCAGAGGGTTAATAGACTTGCTTGAATGAACATGTATTATTCAGATCACAGAACTGTATTTTATGTGGATAGCTCAGTGGGTTACTGCTTTCATCACAGAGATCCTTTTGTTACTTGCAGGTCATAAGTTACAATCCACCTATAGCACAGTGACCTATAAACTGTCATCAAAGAGCTGCATGCAAAGTGCATGGTACAGGTGAGAATGTTATGTTTTCCCCAGTACTTCATTATCCTGATGTTGCTAAAAAGGGTTTGCTTGGGTAGGAATACATTCTTATTAGTAAAGCCAACCCCACAGTGTTTAATTTGAGCCAGTAGTTTCAGGTAATCAGTGCCAGCACTTAATTGTCAACACTGACGCCTGTAACAGCCTGCCACAGGGTGGCACTTTCTGGCTAATTTAGAGATGACCACAACAATACTTAATTATTAATTCAATATACATTAAAAATAACTATTACCTGCTGCCTAAGCTATTTTCATAGCTATGAGGGCTTGGAATAGTCCGAATAGTCACACTTGTAAGAGTTTGACAGTTAGTAGTTGTGTTGTTACTATCATTGGCAGCATGGCAGAGGCAGTAGGTAGTGCAAGCTGAAGTGGCCTCTTGACATGAGCCCTGGAACTTACTTTTTTTTTTTTTTTTACAAATTAAGCATTGCAACCCCTACAACTGTAGTCCATTTTAAATCCTGGTGCTTCCCCAGACCAAACACTTTTAAAATATACTGCTGACTCGACTGACTTACATATGATTTATTGTCTCTTAATAATGTGTATGTGATGTAAAGTGCTACGCTCTATGCAGGTTTGAGTAGTGCTAAAAAACAAATTAAATGCATGTGAGAGAGGGGCTATGGAGAAATGAGCGTCACTCTTGGAGGTTGGTAGTGAGAGAATCCATAGAGAAGGAGGTCACTGGTGGGGAGCCAAAAAAAAAAGATTATTGCACCAGATGTTACCAGTGCTGAAGCCTCCCTGACTAGACTCCTACCTCAGCTTCACACGAGCAAACCCAAGGAATGGACAGTAGTCCTACTCCAATTATGAGGAGTCACTTTGTGTGGCCATCTATGTCACAGAAATGTTTGAGACCTTGTGTCACATCAAGAGGCCTGTGTGCTGCCTACACGCTAGAGTAGCATGATGACAGGTCTAAAAATAAGTTGGGATACCATTTTCACATACAATCTGACACAGGTGGAAGGGCACATGCCCGCTTATCATGCAGGGGACATTCCTGTCCCAACAAGTACCACTTGTCTCCACAATCTCCTGTTATACAGAGTACCACCTTAAACGCACCACTGCATATAAATACACAGTGAACTTTGATTCTTACTCTCATAATGTCCTCCCTCTTTAACAGAAAGCTTTCACACCGTGCACCAATGTTCCCTACAACTATTTTACTCTGAATCTGAATTCTTGAGGGCACACTATTTTTAAGCTTTGAGGAATATGGAAGTTAGGCTCCACTGGATTTAGTGGTTCATAAGTTCATAACTAATCACAAAAGAATACATTTTCCACCTGCCTACTTTTAAGTGAGTGACTACACCCGCCTGCAGGGGGGTGCCGGGGTGGGTCTTTGGGAACCCCTTCCGCCCCTCAAGGTGGCTGACCTCAGAGGTCCCACTGACAGTGTGCCAACTTCTTGTGGCGCATTGTTAGTGTGCCTCCCAAGGGCATGTTTGCCTCTGTGTCCCTATCAAGCGCTGAGGTCAACGTCCCCATGCATAGCAGGGGGCACCTTTGGAGGATAGCGATGTCACTAAATGTTCGACAGCACTATCAGTACTACTGAAGGGGCCACATAAGTATCTGCAGCCCCTTCTGTAATACCCATTATGCCCAGAGGCACAAAAAGCCGACGCACACTCCCATTGCACCCCCTGGGTACAATGTGTAGTTCGATCCCTGATGGATTATTTGTTGTTGCTCCTATTTCTATAAAACAATACAGGGAATATTGCCTGGGATTTCTGTCATTTGCAGGAGCCCCACAACTGTGCAAATAAAGGGAGACCCCTTTGAGATTGTGCCGGTACATAAGAGTTGCCACAAAAGCATCTGCGAAAGTGCTACAGGTCCTTGTGCAGTCCCTTCTCTAATTCCACCATGGTCTGGGGGTGCAAAAAGGCACTATCGCAACCTGTAATAAGGGCTCTGACATTTATTTACCAGTCCACATGAACTCCGAGCTACTTCGCCCATCAATTGTATAAGATGTCAGAACTGTAAATGACATTGAGCGTGTTTTGCTCTCTGCTTTCAAATGTGTGTGATTCTTCATGTTTGAAAACTTTAAGGAAGTATTGTAAAGTAACCTGTTTTAGCAGGAAGATTGCAATTCTCCATAAGGACCCATTTAGAACTTTGCCAACATTAGCTAATTGTGAAGCGTGTGCTACTCCGGTACTTTTTCAGTACTGCATTGTTTTGGTTCTGTGCTTCTTCTGCTGTAGGAGTGTTTTGAGCCTTGTGGAGGTTGAGCTTCGCAAAATGTGCATCCTTATGAACTTTTTATTAAGTGGTTATCTGGTAGAGCAGCTTTCACAGCTGTATAGTGTGAATTTCATTGCCTTTAACTGGATATTGGTTTCTGTATGAGATTACTGTTCTCACTGAGATATTTTGAGGGCTTGCATTATCGAGACCCCCACCTGACAAATTTGAGTGTGCTGTGTGGAGTGTGCTGTATGTTTATATTTACTAAATGTGCTGTTAAAAATTGTTAAAGAAATAGTCATCGTTTGCAGCATATGGGCACTGGGCACAAATGCTACCCTACCAAAGGAAACACAGAACAAAATAATAGCCGAGGGAGGCCGTAAAAAATGATTTATTTATATTTTAAAACACTTTTAACAAAAGCTGCTAGGATCTTTTGACATTATACTTAGTTGTCTTCTTTTCTGAATGGAAAAACATAAAATCTGCTTGCCTTTGGGAATATTCACACCAAGACATCTGCACTGTTAAAGTAGCATTTAGGCTTGTGACCGTGTGTGCATGGATGTATGTGAGTGGAGCACGGTACAAGGTCAAAGACAAGCATAAAATCAGTGAGTGAAAGGCGCGGTAGTTGGGTTGTGTATGGCTAATGCATAGTGATGTACTATTCTTTTAAGAGCGAAGTCTTCAACTCTTTCCTAAATTGGAGCAGTATTGGGACAATCCTGATGGATATGGGAATACTGGTCCAGATTCTGGGTACATAGATGGATAAGGCCTGCTGCCTTGTTTTTAACAGACAGCCTTTCAAGAGCATGGTCTATTTCATATAGCAGCAAGAATGTGTTTATTTTCATTGTTAATGTTGATGGAGGGGTGAGCTATAAATCCCGGAGTGGAGAAACTAGAGTTATCATAGCCCTTCCTCCCCACAATCATTTTAGATGACAAATACCATGTTACAGAACACCAGATTTGGTATGCAGTTTAAGGAAATAGTTTTCAATCCCAGATTAATTTTACTGACAGATCTTTCATCTTCTCCTTGTAGACTTTATCAAAATGCTCTTTCTGCTGATCAGTAAAATGATTCCTCCAGTCACCTGAGATCCCTAAAAAGTAAAGAGAAACAATTATAAATCATACATCAAAAACCAAAATAATGTGAACAAAAAAGGACCATAAGCAAGGTGTTGTTCACCATGAATGGCAGGTGTTCTTCTTGTGGACTGCAGTCTGATCCTTTTCTAGCCACGTTTCAGCCAAGACTCAATTTCAACATTCAGAATCAGGCCATAGGTAATCAAAGAAAATCCTGATTTATAGGCACCAAAGTATCAGAAGTATGAAGTTAGGATTTTAAGTGGCCAACAATAGAGGGGGAAGTTGTCCTTCGTGCTAAGAGGCACTGTGATTGAATTTCCCACACTTTCTTCCTATTGACAATCCCAATGAAGAACAGGAGCAGGGAGGGGAACTTTTTTTTCTGATACTCCTATTATGAAGAAACTGAACAAATACAAGAACAATCTGACAATTGGTTACAGTTACATTTTTCAATTCTGTTGCCAGGGTCCCAGTAGGGGGTTTGCCAGACCTTTGTGTGAGGGTAGGCCACTGTCCTTTGAAATGCAAGTGTCAGGCCCTCCACCCTTCCAGCCCAAGGTTCATCTGGGCCCCATAAAGACAAAGACCCACAGAGTCGATGGCTGTGAGCCCCCCACCTCCCCAGTGAGAGCAATACATTGAGAGCTGACCAGGATCAACACATACACACCATCTCTCGGGTACCGTAAGTCCCATAAGAACAAAGAACCACAGAGGTGATAGGAGTGAGACCACTCTCCTGCTAAGAGGATTGGAATCCCGACTTGTGCCAGTGAGGCACCACACTGTGGGACAGCTTAGACCAGCGCATGCATGCCGCAACCCAGAGGTGAGCACTCAAAGTGAGAGGGGACGGCTTAGGGAGCACTTGTGGAGTTACCTTCTTCCCCCAGGCTGCACCAGGGTACTGGCCAGTCAGTGAGACTCGACTACAGTGCATGGAGCGCGGGACCTAGGGGAGGCTTTGGCCATGCACCCATTTTGGCTCCATGTCCTGAAAATGATTCCTTATGGATATAAATGATTACTGTCCCGCCGTGGGCCTGACATCATGGTCTGCTGGGCTGTTTGGGAATTGCTTGCCCAGCACACATAGTAGGACACTTCTTGGGAGCACTTCAGCAGGATTGGATTGGAGATACTGGGTGCTGCTCTCAGTCTTAGAGGTGGGATCGTGGGAGGTCCTCAAGCGACAGGGTCGTTGAGGGGCCTTAGTGTACTAGTCACATAAGGATGGAGAAGGATAAGACTCCTGAGTTACACAAGGCAATACCATGACCCAGCACACAACCCTGCAGCCCACCAGACAAATGGGTGCCAGGTCACTGGAGAATCCGGAAGGCTTGGTTGATGAGGCCACGAGTGCGGAACTACTAGAAGCCATACACAGATCCTGGATGGCACTGGAGGGAAAAATCAACTCTATTGAGGTCTATCTACTCCATACAGACCTATGCAATGTGACAGATCAGGTCTGGGCGGACAAAAACTCTATAGATAAACTACAGGTGGACATAAAAACGCTTTAGGAACAAATGTCTAAAAAGGTAGTGATGACCAGAATGCTAGATGACAGAGTGGTAGATACTGAGGGGTGCTCACACCGCAATTATCTACGTTTTTTGGGCTTTCAGCAGGTAGGGGAATGCTCTGCACTGGAACATTTCTTGGAGGATTGGATTCTCGCCTCTCTGTTGCCTCCAGGTCTATCAAAGATGTTTGCAGGGGAGTGGATACACAGGGCCCTGGTGACCAGGCCTCCCCCGGTTGCCCTTCCAATGTGCTCATATTCTGGATATTCCGTTATAATGACTGCAAAGTAATCCTAAAGGCGGCCACAGAGTCTGGTCTCATTCGGTTTAAAAACCATGAGATTGTGATCTAACCGGATTACACTAGGAAGGTCCAATCAAGAAGGAAGACTTTCCTGGACAGGAAAAAAAGCTCAGGGGTTTCACTAGTAGCTGCTGTATCCAGCTTGACTCTGGGTGGTGGCACACGACAAGACACACTTCTTTTATCAACCCAAGGATGTCTGGTTGTGGTTTAAACTCTGGGACATTGTGCTGCCCTGGGCTGGGAGAGGCCCCAGCGACATCCAGAGGACATAGGGATACAGGAGGATGAGGAGGATGAGGCCAGGAAGAGACATCTGGGACCGGCCCAAAATTTGTGGGGTCTGTGGGCCACTAGAATGCAGGTGCAGAATAAAGGCATCCTGGTGGCGGAGGAGAAAACCACGGTGAAAGAGGATCTTGCTTCTGGCTCTTCTCCAAGGGCATAGAGGGCACGGAGTCAATGCTGAAAAATGAGGATACATAAATTATGATCACCTTATTGGGAGGAGGGTATATGTGCAACAGGAAAAGTTGAGTGTGATATACATTAAAATAAGGTGCGGACCGACGTACCCTTATCAAGGGTCAGTGCAATTGCATCTGAGAGCAGAGGCAAAGGTAAATGCTAATAAATGCAGACCGGTTGAGATGACATTATACTCACGGATAAAGGCAAAAGTATGCACCTTTTGAGAAGAGGAATAGGGCAGATGGGAGTGCCCTCATCATGGTGACTTGACTGGCAGAGGGATCTTGAGGTCCGCTGGGGGATGACCTTCTCTGCGTATTGTTTATGATAGGTTCTTAATTTTGAGTATTTATCTCTAATTTCAAAAGTAAGATAACAGCTCACAGTATTCTGGGTGGGGTTAATGGGCAGGCATGTTACTAAGATTTAAAATAGTGTATATCCAAGTTGGGATGGGTAGACTGTTGGAGAGGGGGGGCTTTTTGTAAAGTTTGGAAAGACTGTGTTGTGGGCCTCCTGGAATTGTAGATGGACTGGCTGACGAGTTGTCAGGAAACCTCCTAGGTGCCTGATACAGGCAAGTAACCATGGCCTCTCAATACAACTTGATAAGCTGTAATGCCTGGGGATTGAGTAGTTACATGAAGTCTATAAGGTCCTGATTTACTTTTTGTATAATAAAGTGCATATTGCATGTTTACAAGAAATCCACATGACTAACTTGTACGAAGTGAAACTTAAAAATTAAGGAGCGTCGTCAGCTCTTCTCCACCATGTATTTAGTGTATTCAGAGGGGGGTGACAGTGTGGGTGCCCCCTTTAAGCCTACGTACTCCGAGGTTGTCCTAAAGGGCAGATACATTCTACTACAAGGGATGATGGATGGTAGAGACATGCATTAAATGGACAAGAGAGATGTGGAAGGGAACAACACCCGACTAATCCGTAATACTAATGCCACTCATTGACGCATAACATATACAGTAGACTGGACGAGTGTTGGAAAAGGGAATTTTCCTTCCCAGGTTTTTTTCAGATCATGCCTCATTACTGGTAGAGTTTGCATGGCACTTCCCACTGGGTGCACTAGCTGATCTGGAGTGTAGGGAAGACTTGAAGGTTGAGATGTCCTCCTATTTGGACCTCAATTGGGGTTCCTCAAAACCTGGGGGTAACAAATTGTGAGCTTTAAAGAAGGTGTTGCGAAGGCTGTGGGGTGTATGAGAAAAGTCTATGTACTGCAACTCCAAAGAAAATGAGTGCAGCTGGAGGCCCACTTGGCTATTCTGCAGAGGATGAAGCATAAGAATTGTGGGCCTGGTGCAGAGTTGTCTAAATAAGAAATGGGACAGGCTGAACTAACATTGAGCAAATATCAGCAGTGCCTACACAGGGAAGGGGATAACCCAGCAAATTCTAGGCTTAGATTTTAAAAAGGTAGATGGTGGTTCCGTGGTCACTCTTCTGCATCACCCCAATGGCATCCTGATTAAGACGCAACTGCACATTTTGGGACAGTCTTCCCATCGGGGGTCATGCTCCCACAGGTGCCCGAAATAAACTGCGAGGAGGTATAAGCAGAAATCACCCTCGAAGGATTATGGATGCCTTAGGGGCGCTGACAGTGAATAAGGCACCTTAGATGACGGGTTCCCAATGGAGTTGTATCAACATTTTTTACCACTGCTAGCTGAACAAGCACTGGTATAGCCAGTAGGTCTCGCCTTTGAATAGGTCTCGCCTTTGGGACCTTATGAGTATTTAGCCATGCACCACATTACATTGGCAGATGAATCATACCATAGCTGACATTGTGCAACCACTGATGACCCTGTAGAAGGGTCACCAAACATATCAACAGATATACAATCATCATGTGAACCCAATAAAAACCTTTATCAGAAATAACATTTGTGTTTGTGCATTCCTTCATACACTTGGCATTACACTGTAATGGTCAGAACATCCCCTAGAGGGCACCACAATAAAAATACCATTTGGAAGAAACATGGTCCTGTAACCATATAGTCAGCCTATAGTGGGAATAACCACATGAAAAGAGAATTACAGAAAGCAATGCAGTGTAGCCATATATTCAACCCCTAGGGGCGTAGTGCATTACACATTTTCAGGCCTCCCAGGCTTACTAGAATATTATTATAAACAAGCCTCTTGTTAGAAATGGGGTCTTTGGTTGACAGTCAGGTTACACCCTTTCCATGCAAGGACCTTCACTCTAGTTAGGGCAAAGGAGAAACACACCTGGTTAACCCCCACTCACCCCTTTGGTAGCTTGGCACGAGCAGGCAGGCTTAACGGAGAAGCAACGTGTAAAGTATTTGTACCAACACATATAATAATATAATGAAAACACTACAAAATGGACACCACACCAGTTTAGAAAAATAGGCAATATTTATCTAAATCAGATGACCAAAATGACAAAAATCCAACATATACAAGTTAAAATATGCATTTTCAAAAGAATGAGAGTCTTACTCCATAGAAAACAAAGGAAACGATGATTTTGCACAAAGTACCTGGTTTGCAGAAAAAATAATGCAGCAAGGGCGTGCGTGCGTCGGAAAAGTCAGCGATGCGCTGATTCCTTCCTCGCAGGGGAGGCCGTGCGTCATTTCTTCTCTGGTCGGGTCGGCGATGCGTCGTTTTTCTCCCTCGCAAGAGAGCGATGCTTCGATTTCCAGATAGGGCACCTTGGATCCATGCAGAGTCGGGATGACTGTGACGCCCAAGGACGATGTGTGGAAAATCCAGTTGCATGGTGTTAGAAAACTGCGCTGCGTAGGGTTTACGTTCTTAGCAGAAGCAGCAAGCGGGTGCTGCGCGTCATTTCTCCATCTGCAATACGTTGATCACCCAGCTGCGATGCAGGTGGAGCATTGATTTCAGCTGCAAAGCCGGCGGCGTGTTGTTTTTCAGCTGTGTCGCAGACGGTGCATCGAAAATTTCCCTGCACGGCATTCTGCGCATGGATTTTCAGCTCTTGTTCTGCCAACTTCACCTTTCAAGGGCCCAGGGACTGGCTAGGACTCCACTTGGCAGGGCACGAATCTCAGCAGAGATTCCAGGTGCTGGCAAACGAAGTCTTGGATGGCCCTGAGACTTCGAAACAGGAAGCAAGCTCCGTTCAAGCCCTTGGAGATTCTTCACAAGCAGGAATATACCACAAAGTCCAGTCTTTGTCCCCTTTCACAGGCACAGGCAGCAACTGCAAGATAGCCTAACAAAGCATAGCCACAGGCAGGGGCAACACTTCTCCTCAGCTCTTTTCCTTGGCAGAGGTTCCTCTTGAATCCAGAAGTGATCTAATTTTCAGGGGTTTTGGGTCCATTACCTATACCCCTTTCTGCCTCTGAAGCTGGCAAACTTCAAAGGGTAGTCTCTCTTGTTTACAAGATCCTGCCTTACCCAGGCCAGGCCCCAGACACACACCAGGGGGTTGGAGACTGCATTGTGAGAGAGCAGGCACCGCCCATTCAGGTGTAAGTGACCACTCCACCCTAGCACAGATGGCTCATCAGGATATGCAGGCTACACCCCAGCTCCCTTTGTCTCACTGTCTAGAGGCGATTCACAAACAGCCCAACTGTCAAACTGACCCAGACAGGGAATCCACACACAGGCAGAGAATGGTTAACATAAGAAAATGCCTTCTTTCTAAAAGTGGCATTTTCAAACTAACAATCTAAAAACCAACTGCACTAACAGATGCATTTTAAATTGTGAGTTCAGAGACCCAAACTCCATATTTCTATTTGCTCTCAAAAGGAATCTGCACTTTAATAATATTTGAAGGCAGCCCCCATGTTAACCTACGAGAGAGATAGGTCTTGCACAGTGAAAACTGAATTTGGTAGTATTTCACTGTTAGGGCATGTAAAACACATCAGTACATGTCCTTCCTTTAACATACACTGCACCCTGCCAATGGGGCTACCTAGGGCCTACCTCCGGGGTGCCTTAAAAGTATAAAAAGGGAAGGTTTAGGCCTGGCAAATTGGTACACTTGCCAAGTCGAATTGGCAGTTTAAAACTGCACACGCAGACACTTCAGTGGCAGGTCTGAGCAATGTTTACAAGGCTACTAATGTGGGTTGCACAACCAGTGCTGCAGGCCCACTAGTAGCATTTGATTTACAGGCATTGGGCGCTTCTAATGCACTCAGATATGGCACTCATTGATATTCAATCACACATACATTTTTACACAGGAGAATTTGCACTTTAGCACTGGTTAGCAGTGGTAAAGTGCCCAGAGCATCAAAAAACAGCAAAAACAGAGTCCAGCACGCATCAACAACCTGGGAAGCAGAGGCAAAAAGTTTGGGGAGACCATGCCAAGGATGGCAAGCCTAACAACTCCTAAAACACAAACTACTCCCAACTGTAAAACAAAAGTTTCAGCCATGATAGAGCTTAAAAAGACACTGAATGGTGAGAGGGATTATTATTTAAGGGTCCCTCAACCTAGTGTATGGACCCAGAGATGATCTAGACAGAAAGAGCGTTTAGGTCTGAACATTTTGATCCCATTGTCCTAAGACCACCACACAGTGAGTTGTGGGCAAAAATGTTTTGTAAAAGGAATGTCCCACAAAGCATTATGGGAAGAGTTTCTGAGCGCAGCAAATATTATAGTATCTTGAATATAATGCTCAGAGCAGCCCCTAGAAGAGACCACAATAAAAATAGCATTTGGAAGAAACATGGTCATGTAACCATATAGTCAGCCCCTAGAGGGCATAACCACATGAAAACAGAATGGCAGAATATAATGCAGTGTCACTATATATTTAGCCCCTAGAGAGTGTAGTTCATTACACATTTTCAGGGGTAGCAAGCCTACTGCAATAATATTACAAAAAAGTCCTTAAAAAACACAAATTACTCCCAGCTGTAAAACAAATGTTCCAGTCATGAAAGAACTTAAAAAGACACTGGGTGGTGGGAGAGGTTATGATTTTGGGGTCCCCCAAACCTAGTGTGTGGATCCAGAGATGACTTGGACAGAAAGAGCATGTCGTGCTGAACATTTTAGTGGCAGTCTCATTGTCCTAAGACTACCACACGGTGAGTTATGGGCGAACATGTTTTATAGAAGAAATCGCCACCAAAGCATTATGGGGTGAGGTTCCTAGTGCAGTGAATATTGTAGTATCGGCTCTCCCGCTGTGACGGGAGAGCCACGTTAAGGATTTCTGTGTTGTTTTCTGTTTAAAATGTGCCAGTTTGTATATTTTTCAACTGGTAATCTTGTATGTAAGTGGTACTCATGTAAAGCACTCCTCCAATCGTGTTCGCTCTAGGTGAAACTTAAAAAAAAAAAAATACACATATATATATATATATATATATATATATATATAAATAAATAAAAAAAGAACCCCCCTCCAGCTTGCAGCTTTTGGGCACAGATACCACAAAGAAACAGCAGCATGCCCAAAAACAAGGTAGATAAAGAAATAACATGCGGCCACTGAGCGCAAAACAAAGAGGCAAAAGAAAAAAGTAGCGTGCCACTAAAGGTCAGTCTCCAAGGTGGTAACAAAGCAGACTCAAGGCAGGACAAATGTAAAGGGTTTACCTTTGAAATAAAGGGAATTTTGAAAGGCAGTCTGTGGAACGAATGAAACTGATGGACATCCCTGACTGGCACCCTAGACTTCAGTACACCATGGATCTGGAGAGAAGACAAAAGGAAGACCATCTTACAGCCGTGGGAAGTGCATAAAGAGAGGCTGCAACGCCGGCGTGACTGCACATGCTGCACTTTGGGCTAGTAGAGGTTAGACACTGTCCAGAGTTCCTGGCTCTGGAAAAAGTTGGTTCCCAGCCCCAGATCTAAGCAGTGACTCCAAAAGTCAAATGGCCAAGTTGGTAGCCACAGCAGGTTTTGCTGCTATCGGACCCCAGGCACTCCAAAAGACTTATACAAGATAGTCAAAAGTTGCACCTGTGTCTGCTGGACCTGTGGGCATTGTCTATTGTCAAATTTGTCACAACCAAGAGACACTAACCCTCAACAAAAGCTTTGCATCCTGACCACTGGATTTTAAGAACCGAAGGCCTGTTGCAGCATCCCTTCTACCAGTGGAAAGAGGACTTTGTGGGACACCAGAATCCATGGCCAGAGCTGGCCCACCTCACATGGGGAACAAGGACTCACCCCAAATTGACCCCATTGACCACACAGCATCAGGAGCATCCTTGAGCATCCTTTACCTGCATCCCTCAGCATCAGGACCATGGTGGTTGTCCTGTAAGGTTTGGCTTTTGCTTCAGAGACATTCTGATGGCCAGGTAATTGTCCAAAGTATCCTTACTGGCCTCCTCAACTGCTGGCCTGTTGAAATGGGTCACCCAAATCAGATCTGAGTTGAAAGATATTTCAAACTTTTCTAAAGGTTACACACTTTTTGTAGGCAAATGCTTGTTTGCAGTTGATATAAAAATAATTTAATGCTTTACAAAATCATGTTTCTGGAACCCTCCGGTGGATTTTGATGATCAAAGACTCTAAACATTCATGTAAAATCCTAAATGAGTATACATTGTAGTTGTGACTCTTTCTTGTTGTGTGACTTTCTTAGTCCGTTGTTTGAGGCTGTTGAATGCTTTACACATTGATTCTTTGCTACGCCTTACTGCTTGCAGCCCAGCAACCCAGGGTTGTGCTTAAGGTTAACTAAACTTACCTGACTGGACACAAGTTGGTATTCGAGATTGTACTGCATGATAGAGTCCCACAGCTATATCATACAGTACACCCAAATCCTCACAGTAACTGACTATGATTAATGCAAATACCAAAGTGCTGTGCAAAATCCTGGAAACCCATTTGATATTGGTGAAGATTCAACTTACACAAGAGAACCAGTTTGGCTTTAAACCACGTCACAGAATGGTATAATGAAATTGGAGCAGCTGACGTGCTGCAGTCTGTGCACAAGTAGGGGTATGAAGTTTTCCCTATTGGGCGTTGATATTGCCAAAGCCTTTGATACTTTATATTGGTCCTATCTACTGGTTGTCTAGGTATATTGGACCAGTCTTTTGTTCCTGGTTGCAGCTGTTATAAACGGACCCGTGAGCCAGGGTCAGAAGCGGGGGATTCATCTCAGAGGATTGGAGGTTGGAGAGGGTCACTGGACAAGGCTGCCTACTCTCCCCACTGCTTTTCGTTATTGCCCTAGATCTGTTGGCATTGAAACACCGGGGTGTGCTTCAGGGTCAGATATGACTGAGAGACATCATCCTTGTAATACCCTTATGTGTAGATGAAACTTTGTTTTATTTAAAGCATCTGAAGGAGGTCGTACCAGAATTATTGTCACACTTAGATGTCTGTAGGGTGGTGGTGGTACTGAAGGTCAACAAGAACAAGATCATACTTTTTCCCCTGGGTAGTCTGGCAAGACATCCCAAGGAAGACTTACCTGATTTTAGCCTCCAGTGGGAGGTGGACAGCTTCAGATATTTAGGAATATGGATGGCAGGGAAGACTGAGAATCAATATGACTACAACATAAGAAGGGTAATTGCCGGGCTCAATACATTTCTGGATCTCTTTTCCCTTGTCAACAATGGGGAAGATGGTGTTTCTTTCCTGATACCTCTACACTATGCAGAACTCACCATGCCTGCTGCCCCAAGAGACCTTTAAGATGTCAAATAGGCTGATAGTTTCACTTGGGTGGGCGGGATAAAGAAATAGTGTAGCGCTAGACACTCGTAATTCGGATCAGGAGGACGAAGGACTGGACTGTCTGACACAGAACTATACTACTATGCAGCACCCCTACAACATGCAGCAAAGTGGGCCTAAGAGACAGGCAACTGGGAAAAATGCTGCTGCAAGGGACAATGGTAGATATACACTTGATGGCATTATTGAGGAGGAGATACAGGCTGGAGGGTGACTATCCCTACCTGGTACCACATACTGCCCATGTGTGGGAAAGGGTAATAGTGATGATCCTACGGTGACACCCCCACTCAAGGAATCTGGAGGTCTGGTTGTTAAAACTATTCTGAGACGTTGGGAGCACCATGTTCATTGCACAGGACCACCAGGGACATCTGGACAGAGTTCCCAGTTGCCACCCCACCGAGCTAAGACCCTTCAATTGATGCTTAACATAGGAGAGGGTGGGCATTTGATATCTCTTCCATATGTTTGCCAGGCCTAGGCAGGATCTGGCAGCTAGAGCCTCATGGAGCACTGACTAGGGGGGATCTGCTTAGAATGCCGAATGGAGAGCTACGTATGCGTTGGTCAAGCTGATACCTAGCTATCTAGCAACATAACATTTAAATTCATTCATTTTAACTGTGTGCAGCATGCCTACCTCACTCCAATGAATATAAGTAGAATATATATTGGGCGCACAATGACCTGCCCGAGATGTGGCTGGGTGGCAGTTGACTTCCTTCACTTAGCCTGGAATTTTGCTCTGGTGATAGCATACTGGTGGGCGGTGGTGCTATATCTCAAAGGAGCTATGGGGATCACCCTAGAACTTACCCCACAACACTGCTTACTGGGTATCATTAAATGGCCAAAACACAGGAAGATGCTATACAAACTTCTACACCTGGCATTGATAATAGCACAATGGGGCAAAGCCATGTGATGGCTGATTTCCAAGACTCAAGCAATAAAACTCTGGGCAAGGGGGACTTTGAAATGGGTGCTAGCAGAGAAAACTCCCATTCAGATATCCCGTAGGGATGAAAAAGTAAAGGAGGACCTGGACACACTGGAAGAAATACTTACTGCTTTCAGGGAGAGGAAAAGGGAGGAAGAAGGATTTTCAACCTCATCACATCAAGGGAAGGAGGCTGAACAGACTTGTAGAAACAGGCGGGGTCTGGGTCCAGAGATGGAGGAGCACTCATTGACGGGAGCATTGGAATGTCCAGGAGCAATGGAAGGAATATGTATGGCTTACAACAACAAGACCATCGATGGGGATGAGCGATTTATTACAGAGGTAGGGGAAAACATGAATAAACCAGATTGAGATCCATGAGTATGATTTCAAAATGAATGGGGAGATTGTATGACACAGTCTTGTTTGTTGTGTGTAACACTTTTACTCACTGTTGAGTAGATAGGTTAAATCGAAAAATATAATAAATATTGTTAGTCCTACTTCATTTTTGCTGGCTTTAGGATTCTGTGCACTTTACCACTGCTGACCAGTGCTAACGTACAGGGACTCTGTACTCTTAACTTGGTGATATTGACTTATCCACGATTGGCATATTTAATTTACTTGTAAGTTCCTAGTAAAGTGTGCCCAGGGCCTATAAATTAAATGCTACTAGTGGGCCTGCAGCACTGATTGTGCCACCCACTAGCAATTGTATCAATTTGTCAGGCCCAAACCTTCTTTTTTATTACATATGTCATCCCTATGTAGGGCCTAGTTAGCCCCAAGGGCCGGGTGCAGTGTATTCAAAACGTTGGACCTGTACTTTTAAGTTTAACATGTCCTGGTAGTGAAAAACGGCTAAATTTGTGTTTTATTACTGCAAGACCTCTCTCTCCCATAAGTTAACATCGGGGTTATCTTGAAGCATCCTTTAAGTGTAACTTCCATTTGGGAAAAGATAGAAATTTTGAGTTTAGTGTCTCTGGCCTCACAATTTAAAATCGCAACTTATGGTTAAGTCAGATTTTAAATTGTAAAGTCTGAAGATGCCACTTTTAGAAAGTTGGCATTTTCTCACTTAAACCATTCTGTGCCCACCGGACTGTGAATAGACGTCTGTAGTAGATCACAGCTGGGCTTTGTACATTCCACCTAGACAGTCACACACAAAGGAAGCTTGGATGTGACATTTGCATCCTGATGGCCCATCACCAGGCTGATGGGTCTTTCAGGGCTAGATGGAAGGGAGGAGCTGACACACCTGAAAAGGGTTGCACCTCTCCCTACACAAAGGGCTGCATAGACCCCTGTAGAGTACTTGGACCCAGGGAAGGAAGGGCAGGGACCTTGTTACTTCGTAGACCCTCTTTGAAGTCTCTACCAAGGCAAACCTCACCAAATTGGAACTTTGCTGGAACCAAATACATGCTGCCTGGAAGAAGACTGCTGTGCTGCAGGAGGGGCTGCCACTTTTCTAACTGCTCTGCTGTGTTGGCCTGATGTCTGCTGATTCCTGTGCCTGTAGGACGGACTGTCACTTTGCTACCTGCATTGCTCTCTTGACATGCTGCCTGCTCCTTCTTGCCTAGGATTAGGAAGGACTGGACCTGCTCTCTACATCTTTGAACCCATGTTTCTTTAAGGGCTCGCTGGCTTACCCCCTTTTCTCCTGCAGCCTCAGGGACATCAAAGACTGCCAGCAACTCTCCTGGTGCTGATGCACTCTGCTATCTGTGAGTCCTAGCCTTACCTGATGTGCCTCCTTCTGGTCCAGTGCTTCAAAAGTGGGTTCTGCAGCTGTGTTCTGCAAAAACTGATGCATTGTCACCACATTGCCCTTTGACCCCGATACACTGGCTGTTCGACAACAGCAGATCCACAGCTTGCACAGCCCAACTACGACGCTCTGTGTGGCTTGACGACGATGCATTGCGTTTATCTCAATGAGTTCAATGCCAATGCAGGACCCAGCTGCGTGAAAAAGATCAACGCAACACCTTCACATTTGCTCCTCGATGTCGACTCTTGCTCCATCTAAGTTACTGTGTCAGCGGACCCTGTGTGGGTTCTTTAGCTGGCCTACCCCCCATCACAGTTGGCCTGAAGTTTGGATTTGCAACAAATCGTTACCTCAAATAACATTTTGACCGTTGGTGCCTTCTAAGCACTATGTTTAGTTTAATCTTTCAAAAATTCATATCTCGACTTCTACCTATTGGAGTTTTCTCATTTTGGTCTCATTTTACTCAGATAAATCTTCTCAATTATTCCAAACTGGTGTGGAGTTATTTTTTGGTGTTCCTGTAATTTAAGTGTTACACAAATACTTTAAACATTGCCTCTTACATTAAGCCTGACTGCTCTGTGCCAATCCATCAGAGGGTGAGCACAGGTTAATTTAGGGTGTATATCTAACTTGCACTGAATAAGATTGCAGTCCCTACTTTGGTGCATACCTCTGCCAACTACAGATCCACTTTCTAACAAATATGTTAAAAAAGAGAGGTGCCTGACTCTTTTCTGGGGCACAGGCGTGCATCTATCCCCCAGTGGGAAGCCAGATGTTGTTGTATTTTTTCTTACACATAGAAAAAATTGAAACATTATTTGGCTGCTTGCGAATTCACAAAAATTAAGCTTCTTCCTTTCAGACCGCTTCTCTATGAACAAGAAGCATTCTGAGAGGAAAGAGTTGTGTGAAATGACCCAGGGAGTGGAGTTTGTCTGAAGAGGAGCTTGGGGCACTGATAGCTGCATTAAGCTCCTGATAGGCCTTTCCCATGAATGATCTGGCAGGCGGGGCTAAGTGGCTCTAAGGAATCACCCCTCTCCTTTTCAAATAAACAGTGTCCCTTTGTATCATAGTGCTTTACTTGATGACTTTCAGGTTCAGTGTTTGAAGGGTGAGACTGCTATTGTCACTGGATAGCACATACTTGAGGTGGCCTGTCCTCTACATAGGTCACTGAGTAGGATCATGTTAACTCTGGCAAGCATGTGCAAATTGCCAATGAAACAGGGTGGAACAATGTGGCCACTAGATTGAAGGAATGAATGAAGTTGGTTTGCAAAGAGCATTGATACCCAGAAGGACATCCCTTTGCTCCTGAGGTAGAGAGCATGCAGGTAGAAAAAGGCAGCTTGTATGCTTTTGAGAAGTTGCCTGCAAGAAATGAGTCTAGGTGCAGTGCAACTAGCAGCTCAGGGTTAGAAGGAGTTTCTGATGAGTTAACTGCATCAGATAATGAGATCTATGAGCAGGAGATTAGAAGAGATGCATGGGAATGGAATTGCTGCTCGAATAACTGATGCTAAGATGATATTAAACTTTGTAGGTAGGGCAAAGTCTTTCAAAGCAATTAATTTCCTAACAGAGAGCCAGTGAAGGTTTTTGAGAGAAGGGAGTCCAATTACCTTGGGGGTACTTTCAGGATCAGAACTGGAGGGGACTGTGCTTGCAGCATTAAGAGACTATGGGACAGATTTATGGAAAGTGGCGCAGCACCAAGTGCAGCATCACTTTACCTGTGCACCTTAGAGCCCCCCTACCGCCACCATGTGTGCGCCGTATTCATGACGCTATTGATGTACTCTGCAGGATTAGCACCAAAATGTTGGCGCTACTCCTGCAGAGTACATAGGGGCCCAGTCTAAATAATTGAAGCGCCCTTTTAACGCTTGCTTTGAGCAGGTGTTAAAAGTGCTGTAAAAAATAGTGCAAGGAAATCTCATAGATTAATCTTACAGGTGTAATGTAGCGCAAAGGGTTACAGAGTGGCGCAATGCATGTATTGCGCCACTCTGTAAATACGGTGCAGGGGTTTTGACCTCGTTGGGCCAGGCCATACTAATGTAAAAAATAATGAAGCTAATGTGGTGCAAGGTTGCGATAGGGGATTATAAATATGCCCCTATGTTTGGACTAGGAAGTAATCATACGCCACTGGATTGGACTACAGTAAGATAGATCTCCTCTGGGGAAATCATTGTCGTGCCCACGCAAAAGCTTATTACACAAACAAACAGAACAGCCCAGCACAGATAGTCTTGGGGAGATCCAACGAAGACTAAAGTCTTTCCCACTCAAGCTAATTGATTAAATGAACACCAAGGGCCAGATTTACTAAAAAGTGGGGAAGTGCGAGTGCTGCACCAAAATGTGCAGTGCCACACTGTGTCACTTTAGAAATGCTGGGATGTGCCATATTTACTGAAATACGGTGCACCCCTGTGTTCCCCCCGCGGCAGCACTAAATTTAGTTGCCAACACAGGCATCCTTGCACCATAGTGCAAGGGTATCTGCGTTGAGGGATTGATTGTTTGTGTGCAGGAAGGTGCCCCTTCCTGCACATAAACAATCTACAATGGTGATTTGGCACTTCTATGTGTGCTGCATAATACCAAATCGTCATTTTTGAATGATTGTTAATGTGCAGGAAGGGACACCTTCCTGCTCATAAACAATCATTCAAAGCCTTTTGCTCTTTCTATGTGTGCTGCAGAATGCAAGCAAAACCAAGGAGTTTTTGGTGCTGCCACAAATTTGCGCCTTCTTGTAAATCTGGGGCAGCGTCACACAGCAACACCCATTGCACGCCCATAAGATGCAGAAAACTGCGTTATAGGGACACATATTTAGAGGGTGGCGTTAAGCCACAAAAAGTGGCTTAGCGCCACCTTATAGATGTGGAGCATTGCACAGTGCCACAGTACTGTCAGAAAAAGTGACGCTCAAATGACGCTAGGGCCTTGTAAATCTGGCCCCAACTCTCTCAAGGGACTATGCTTATTTCTGTGATAACCTCTAACTGAGGTTCCCAGTGCCATGCAGTCTCATGCACTAAGTCGTTCTTGGAGAAGGGCTCTGGGATATGGCTGTAGTCTTCATGACAGCACAGTCATCACAAGTGTTCTTCCCTCGAAAGCACATAGCAGTAACACCAGGGTCTTAAAGCTTCCTCGCAAAGCCTGATGGTGCAAATTCACAGATGAATCAAGACCTGAAAAAAATGCAGTGATATATGTGGTGTCCGTGAGCTGT
The DNA here is from genome assembly GCF_031143425.1 of Pleurodeles waltl. Classification (NCBI taxonomy): domain Eukaryota; kingdom Metazoa; phylum Chordata; class Amphibia; order Caudata; family Salamandridae; genus Pleurodeles; species Pleurodeles waltl. The sequence goes on along the minus strand of NC_090446.1, from coordinate 1,316,469,314 downwards.
TGTATGTTAGATCTAAGACATTTAATCACACATGTGCTTCACACACTTAGCGTCGTGAAAAAGATGGTTGAATCAAGTGGGCCCAGCTGTTGTGCCTTTTGAGGTATTACTTAAAGTAACAAAGGTATGATTATTAAGTCTTTAACCTATATATGTGAAAGGTCTCGATGTTAGGGTCAATCCTGTAAGTGTGAATATTTGTATTCAAATGCACAAGGTCTGTACATGCAAAAGGAAATGTGTGTTCCTGAACTCTATATTTGCCAAAATTATATTTCTCATAAACTGTTAAAAGGAGTTGATGCATTCCAAACCATATATAACCATGTTCCAGGCTGTGTTAAAAGGACAGTAGACTGACCGATACTGTGCGCATAAAAATACAAGAATTTATCATTAAGTTTTTGTGTCATATATTCACGTAAATGACTCCGGCTCTATAGTTTAGATTAAGGTACTAATCAGATAAAGGATAATTTCTATAAGTTTCCTTACACAGATTTTGATACAAATGTGTCTGTCAATAACAGCTTTATTTGGAAACTATAGAGAACTGAAATTGTCACGGAAGACATTAGGTGAAACTAAATCCAAGGTACTGCGGGCTTTAAAACATTTTGGAATGTACAGTGGTTCAATGAAGTAAACCACCAGAAATCAGTGTAAAGCTCAATGACTTGCACATTTAAATTTAAAATGTGTATAATGTCACTGATTAGTTGGTCATTGGATGCTCTGAGATCTTAGAAAAACCAAAGCAAAAAAAAACAACACCCTGCACACCCCTCTTTCGGTTTGTCACAGAAAAGAAATATCAGCTGCCTCAAAGATGTGAATAGAATGATCATTAATAGTGCTTTAGAGGGTAGATGATTATGTCATTTCATTTACACTGTGAAACCCTAATCCAACTCTAATCCATATCTCTTCCACAAAGACCAGTGATCGTAAAGGCCTTTCTTTTACCCACAGATAATCAGGGCTGGTGTTATTGCTGGTGGCGCCCACTGCAACAATCTTTTGTTGGTGCCCCCCATGACCTCCTCTAGGATTCCCTCACTACCACCCGGCAACAGTGCCCCTCATCTCTCCATAGTCCCTCTCTCACATACATTTAATTTGTTTTAAAGCAGTGACAAAGGCTGGCTTCCCTAATCCACTCAGCTATCCAATTAAAATACGGATCTGTTCTTTGCAGCAGGCATAAGAGGACAGATGTACAACCTTTTGTTTTGTGACTTGAATTTGCGAGCCGTTTGTGAATCACAAATTGCGAGTCGCAAAACAAAATATACAACTGTGTCAACCACACCACACTGTTTGAGATTCCCAAATGGGTCGCAAGGGACCTGCCTCATTAATAGTCACGAGGCAGGTCGCAATTTGCCACCCTTTTGGGAATGGCCGCTCTCAAACGGATGGTAGCCATGCCTGTGACTAAGTTTTCAATAAAGCAGTTTTTAGGGTTGAGAGCACAAGTCCTCTGGCCCCTGCTGTAATCTCTCTGTGGGCTTTTAACCCGGCCCATCAGTTTTGTTGGTTTATGGGCTTGCCTTTTAAAATTCGTTTGATTTCATTTGTGAAAGGCATGCATATGTCATGCCTTTTCCGGTGTTTAGCCCTCCTCGACAGCACCAGTAAACTACTGAAAACATACGAAGATCCATGTTTTCCACATGGCTCCTACTTTTGTTTTTCATTTGCATGACATCAACCCTGTTACATGGATAATTGCATAACTGCAGATACGTCTGACATCGAGTGAACTTGTTTCCTTTTGTGTGCTCCTTCACGCTTATACTCATGGCGTGGTGCTTTAAATCGTCTCGCTTATGTAAAACTGTATTACTTTTCATTTTTAATTTATGTGGCAAGAAAAGTCTGGTTAGGACTTTACAATGCTAATAGCTCTAAGTTGAACAAATGCAAAACCCATTAATGATTCAGCCCCTGGGTTGGATCTGTGATGAAATCCCTCTCTAATGTTGTTGAGATGAGAACGAGTGTATGCTTTTAAATGTACCTGGGTCTTGTTTCTTTTCTATTTCACATCATAAAAATGTGCTTGTTAGAAATTGGGGGGCATATTTATACTCCGTTTGCGCCGGAATTGCGTCGTTTTTTTTAATGCAATTTCGACGCAAAACTAACTCCATATTTATACTTTGGCGTTAGACGCGTCTAGCGCCAAAGTCCATGGAGTTAGCGTGATTTTTTAGCGTGGACACCTACTTTGCGTTAATTATATGCAAGGTAGGCGTTCCCGTCTAAAAAATCGACTCCGAGGCATGTGCGTCGGATTTATACTCCCGGGCAAAAATCACGCCCGGGAGTGGGCGGGTCAAAAAAAATGACGTACGGCCGCTTTTGTGCCGTTTTTTAGCGCCTGCAAAAGGCAGGCGTTAAGGGACCTGTGGGCTCTGAAGGAGCCCAGAGGTGCCCCCCCATGCCCCCAGGGACACCCCCTGTCACCCATGCCCACCCCAGGAGGACACCCAAGGCTGGAGGGACCCATCCCAGGGACATTAAGGTAAGTTCAGGTAAGTGTTTTTTTTTTTTTGTTTTTTTTTTGTGGCATAGGGGGGCCTGATTTGTGCCCCCCTACATGCCACTATGCCCAATGACCATGCCCAGGGGACAGAAGTCCCCTGGGCATGGCCATTGGGCAAGGGGGCATGACTCCTGTCTTTGCTAAGACAGGAGTCATTTCTATGGGGGTTGGCAGTGAAAAAAAATGGCGCAAATCGGGTAGAGGCGAAAAAATTGCCTCAACCTGACTTGCCCCATTTCTTGACGCCCAAGCCCCATATCCCCCTACGCCGGCGCTGCCTGGTGTACGTCGTTTTTTTTTAACGCACACCAGACGGCGCCGGCGGCTAACGCCGGCTAAGTCATTCAATAAATACGGCGCCCGCATGGCGCTTCAGAATGGCGTTAGCCGGCGCTAATTTTTTTGACGAAAAACTGCGTTAGCGCAGTTTTGCGTCAAAAAGTATAAATATGGGCCTGGGTCTTTTGTTGCCAGTCAGGTTACCCCCTGTCCAAGCAAGGACCCTCACTCTAGTCAGGGTAAGTCACACACAATCCAAATTATCCTGTGCCCACCCTCTGGTAGCTTGGCACTGAGCAGTCAGGCTTAACTTGGAAGGCAATGTGTAAAGTATTTGTGCAATAAATCATGCAATAAATCATGTAATAACACAGTGAACACCACAAAAATACACCACACAATATTAGGAAAAATATATAATATTAATCTGGTAAGATGCAGGTCAAAACGATTAAGATGCAATAAATATATGTCGAAATATCACCGTAAAAATGATGTAAAGTGTCTTTAGTCTCTTAAAAAGCAACAAGTGTCTCTTGCAAGCACAAAGTACCTGGTTTGCGTTCAAATTCTCTGCAAGGAACCGCAGAGGAGGAGATGCGTGGAAAACGGGGAGGTGTGGGTCAATTTTTCCGGTGCCCACAGGTGATGCATCGTTTTGTTTTCACGCAGGGAAGGCTTTGAGTCAATTTCCGACGCACAGACTTGGATACTCTTCGGGTTGCGGGGTTTTCAGACGCCCAGGAGACGATGTGTTGAAATCCGGCACTTGAAGGACGAAGTCACAGGGGGTCATCGATCCGGTGGGCGTTCGCGTGGAAATTTCTACCGCATGGCAGCCACTGTGTCCATTCCTGTCTGGAAGTCGGGCTGCGCCTTTCCGGCTCAGCTTTGCATCGATCCAGTGGGCCGTGCGTCGAATTTCCAGTCACACTGCTGCCACTGCGTCGATCTTCTCCTTGCTAAATCGGGCTGCGTTGTTCCGGTTCGCGTGCAGTGAATTTTTCACGGCGATGCAGGCTGTGTGTCGTTTCTTGTAGGCAGTGCGTTGATCTTTCAGCGCACAAAGAGTTCTTTGCAGAGATAAAGTCTTTTTGGTCCTGAGACTTCAAGGAACAGGAGGTAAGCTCTATCCAAGCCCTTGGAAAGCCCTTCTCAGCACAGCCAGAGAGCAGCAAGGCAGCAGGGCAACAGCAAGGCAGCAGTCCTTCTCAGAAAAGCAGTCCAGGAGAGTCCTTTGGGCAGCTAGGCAGTTCTTCTTGGCAGGTTGCAGGTTCTGGTTCAGGGTTTCTTCTCCAGGAAGTGTCTGATGAAATAGATTGTCTACCTCAGAAGTGTCTAAGTTGATAGTGTCAGAGACCCTTCTTAAATACGAGGAGGAAGGCAAAAAGTTTGGGGGTGACCCTGCAGAAAGGCCATTTCCAACAGTTCTGCTATTGTTGGAGAGTGTAGTTTTAGAAGCAATATTAATACGAAGCTTGGAATATAATGTGTGATAAAGTTGCATAGAAATGTGTTAACACAGAAAAATAATGCACGCGTCTAAATGTGCCCACGGGGAGTGGCTACCGATGTACACGAAGATTAATGAAAAGGGTTTATTAATGATGAAATGTTATGCACTAATGTTTGAATTTGTACTAATATATCACACTTTAGGTTATATGTTAAGAGTTTGCTTTATTAATTAAAATGGGTTTAAATTAACAAGGGCTTGTGCCTAGCTGCCTGGTCTCATTTTGAATTACTTTTCTAATGTGTAGTGTGCTGTTTTGCTGAAGGACACGAAGCTGTACTTTTCCAGAAGTTATGTGTGTGTAACCATAGTAAATTCTTTCTCATGAGATTCGACTTGCTCAAGGCGATGTTGTTGCTAAATGCAACAGTGTAATTTGTAACAGGTGCAAGGTTAACTTTCCTAGACGAAGACAATTAAGACACTGACTGAAGCGCGAAGTGTAACTTTTTCTACCTGACATTCCAACCGTTGAAGATGTCAATAACCTGGACCAATCTGTGACGTGAGAACTGCAAATTGAGGAACATTCTAGTAGGGGACTTACCTTGCAATTGGATGGAGATATGAATGCACCAAAAATTACCCAATGAGGAATTAGGGAATAGTTAGACAGTTTTGATTTAACGGCGTGACCCAAGGAGAGGAGGAACTTCTTTTGTCGGACATTCTGCTATGAACATTTTGCCATTCACTTGCCATGAGACTTTTCTGCAATTCTACCATGAACATTTTGCCCCAGCCGTTTTGCTAAAGACTTTTGCCAGTTGCCATACTTTAGTTTAGTTTGCCCCTTCCGAACAATCCTCTACCCATCTTGCCCAATGTTATCTTCTCCTCCATAAGAGGGAAGTAATCTGTTCCTTAGCTATGCTATCTTGAGACTTTACCCCGTCCTGCTTTGCCTGATGCTGATGAACTGAGGTCCTGAGGACGAACACCTACGCTGCTTGCGGATCTGTTGGATTGGTAACTATCTGATGAAAATTGTAATTGTCTGTTTGCCTTTTCTTTTTAGGTACCAACTGCTCTTTTGATAGAGGGGATAGTATAGATGTTTTCCAAATTTGTGTGTTCACTAAAATGTTTTGCATGAAGCCCAACATGCTGATTCTAATTTGAGGTTAGTTAAGGCGTTCACTATTGTCTGATGCAAATAGACAAATGACTGAGTTCATGCTTTGTTATATCATGTACTAATGAGACTCTGCTAAGTTGATCATATTAATGATGTGCTTAAGTTCTGAATGATCATAATCTATGCATTTATTAAGTTGTGTTCTGATTGCCAGATGATAGTGGTTTTGATGAGCTTATTGCTATTGAGACTAATAAACATGATATTAGATTTAACAAATAGGGAAATAAATATCCTAACACTTAACTAAACTGGTGTGGTTATTCATGACTGAAAGGTCATGGTGTGTTCATTCATTGATTCTTATTGATTGCTTATTGATTAATGATTAGTCTTATTGATTTGTGTATTGATTTGTTGATTAAATGATGCCAAGAACATATTTATGTGGTCCAAAGCTTTATCGACCTAAACGCGTCTCCTTGTAAGTTTACTTATTAAGGCTCTGATGCGCTAACACTATATTTAACCTCCATACCGTTGGACATTTGTGTGTTCTATCATAGGATTTTAGCCCGTAGGCTGCCTTGCAGTCTCTTCAGAATGCAAAGTGTCGTTAAAGAGTAAGCATATTGAAGTAAATCAGCCTAGTAGGTCTAAATGTAACTTATTAAGAAAATTATAGTTCCATTAGTGTTACGCAATAAAGGGAAGGTCTACGTTATAGTGGTCTTGAGGTCCTATACATTAGGGGTTGCTTGAGACACTCTCTCTCCAGACTTTCGCGAAGCTTCCTTTCGTCAGATTTAGGCTCCAGAAGCACAGCTTTTGCTCAGGCACCTGGTATGCTTTCTCTTATGTCGGGTTCCTGCAGCGTCTCAGTACAAATTACTACAGCATTCAACCTCCAGGCTCCTCGTGCCCTCCTTCACTCACGAAGCCACTCTAAACCTACACTCGTTCTCAACCATCCTTTTGCCAGTCCGCACAAGGCGTGCGCAGTAAGCAATATGCGAGTCAGACTACACTCACCCATATGTGGCAAGACTGTCCACCTTCACTACACGCTCAGCACTAGTGAGCCCTCGGTATAGATTGTGGGTGTACACACATCTTCTGTGTACATTCACAGAGCACAGCTAGTCAGAACGTGTGCAGGATTCTCATACGTACTTGTGCCTCCTGCCGAGCTGTCGATGACACAGACTGCTTAAAAGGAAAGGCCCTGCTGGCTGCTATTTGATTCTCAGACAGAATGATTAATGAGCAGTGCATATCCCAGGTAGGCCAAATGATAACACTGTCAGCGGGAGATGGATTAATAGCACGGTGAAGTACCACTTGCTGCAGGGACAACTTCCAAGCGCCAGGCTCTGCTTCATGCAAGTATTATCACGAGACTAGAGTCCCTCACGGATGCAGCCTTATTACCGGAGAAATAATCTCTTTGTTCCTAAGAATATGAAGTTCCTGTTATTTCCAGATGTGGCCATTTAAAATAGTAATCCTCAGTGCTTCAAATGGAGAAAAATAAGTGCAGGTACTAAACGCACTGGGTGGTGACAAGCCTTTAAATCTTATTTCCCAACCATCATCTTCTAATAGTTTTATAATTTATAATAATTTCATAATCAGATATGTTATTTCTGTCGACAGGTCTTATGCATTTCCCCATAGACTTTAGCTACCAGGTCTACATTTCCTTTACCTTTTTGGTATTTTACTCCTCTTTATATTTTTTTTCACTCTTTTCTTCCACCTCTCCAATTTCCCTCGCCACTCTAACCACTTTCTTCTTTTCCTTTCACCTCGGTGCTTCGCTCTTCTTCCTATTTCTCTGTTGTTTTGTCCTTGTTTCTTCTCCTCCTTGTCTCAATTTCCATCTTCATTAACCCACTTATATGCCTGTCTTTCTTAACCCTCGTAACGTTTTCCCCTACTTACCTTTCTTTAGTTCACTTCTACTCCAGCCCCCGCCTGTTTGTCTTCCCTACACCTCAGACTATTTCCCCAGCTCCCAATTTTCCTCTCTTTCCTTCCTGACGAAACCTTTGTCCTTTACTATTTATCTCTATCCTTCTAGCAATTACCTCAAAACTGCTATCCCCTGGTGTCCTTCCTTTGCTTCCCTCTTTTCCTTCCCACCTCACGGACACTTGCCTCCCTTTGATCTCTCATAAAATGGCTGGCCTACACATGCGCTACCGGATAAGGATCGATAGGCCTGTTGGTCCGGAAGACAATGACGGTGGGGTACGGTCAGTCTTATCATGCCCTACGCGAGACTTGACAGGTTCTTCCCCCAGCCCATCAGACGTATTGTTTCCCGGCTCTATAACTTTGGCGGATTCTATTGATGTTTCTACCCGCTTTGGCTATTGAACTGAGTGCTGTGAATGACATTTGTAGGTCGAGCGCGTAAGCACTCTGACATGGTCTAACATATTTGTGGGCTTTTAAGCACACCCACCACAAGCCCATCACTATCACTCATTCATGGGCTTGCCTTTCAAAAATCTTTTGTTATCATTGGTAAATGCTTTATGGTTGTCCCTCCTTGGGGCAGTTTTATTACCTCCTTGGGCATCAACCCTGTTACATGAATAATTGCACGTTTGCCGATGCGTTTGACTGCTAACAAACTTCTTTTTCCTTTTGTGTCTCTTCTTCGCGCTGATGCTCATTGCGGCCGTGGCACTTTGAATCGGCTTGCTTATGTCAACTGTTTTACTTTTCATTTTCAGTTTATGTGGCAAGAAAAGTCCAGTTAGGAATTTACAACGCTAATAGTTCTAACTCGAGCAAACGTGAGACCCATTGCATTGCAAATGCTTGTTTTTTATGAAGCCCATTTTCCTTAAAAGCAAACAGGATGCATTTCAAAAATAAACATGAAAAGTTTTCTTTTCATTTTTTTCAGAGTAGACAGTGGTCCGTGGAACCACTGCCTGCTCTGATTTTATTTTTTTTGTTACCATGCAGAAAGAGGAAAGGGTCCATTGGGGATCCCCACTGTTTGCGAATGGGTTAACGCCAATTTGAAATTGATGTTAAATGTGATTGTTTTGCGACCGCATTCACAGCCACAAAACAATCATACATCCCCCTGCGAGGCACATTTAGGAAGGGACGCCCTCGGAATGCCCCTTCCTAATTGTGAGTTGCTATCCCTATTTTGTGAGTTGGTAACTGGATACTGACTCACGAATTAGGGATGATACATTGTACAAGGCCATTTTGCAGTAGCAAATGGTGATTTTCACCTTTTGCAAGTGCAAAAGTGTGTCGTACATCTGGCCCCAAGTCTCTCTGTGCTACTTTATGGGAAGTCAAAACTGCCACTAGACAAAGTGCAGGAACGTTAATCACTAGAGTTATCTTGACATTTTTATTTTTGCCTGAAAGCCTGATGCACAAGGAACCCTGCAGCAGATGCTTTTAAATTGTAGTCATTGCTAAAACACACTGCCCCTCTCAGCATCCAGTGCAGTTGTGCTGGTCTCACTGCCCTAAAGCCTGCAGGGGCGGCTCCTCTGCAATAGAGGAGGAACGTCGCCCCACTGACCAAGAGCCAGCAGCAGAAAAATAAAACAATATTTGAATATCATTTTAATTTTCTGCTGCTGGCCCAGCCAGCAGGCGCAGGGAGGTGTGCGGCTGGGGCATGAGAGGTGGGGGTGGATGAATAATTGTGTGAACTAAGTGACTGTGTGTCTTTGGACGCCCTAAGACGGCCATCCAAACACACATGCGCACTTATGTTTCTCTAGCTTGGCTATGTACACCCTGGGTTGTGTCTGAGTGGCAGTCACTGCCGCTCACACCAATCTTGATTCTGCTATGTTTAGCAGCACCAGGATTGATGGGGAGCCTTTTCTGGTGTCCCAGCAGAGGCTGGGACACCAGAATAGGAAAGGAGGATGAGCGAGGCAACAGGAGAGGACGGTGGCAGCGACGAACTGTACGTTCTTTTTTTAAATTAATTTTATTCCCCCTCACTCCCCAGTCCCCTCACCCCTCTTTAAAAGATTTTGAAAGCTAGCAGTGGTGATAATACAATACTCTGTGCACGTTTCATGATCTTTAATGTCACATTAGTGTGTTCCTATTATACAAGAAGGGTCAAGGAGCCATTTCAAGAGGAATTTCAGCATCACTGACAGTCTACATTTCTAATTGTGAGGGCAATTAATACAATGATCTTTTATGTAATGAGGTAGCTCCTCGGTTTCTTTTTTAAGATGACTGCACTTATACTACAATCTGTACACCCACATTAAACTTCACATTGTGTGTAATCGGTTATCTTCCCATAAAACACAAGACACACCATCTGCATTTGATGTTTGTTTAGAACCCTTAACTTCGAAAGACCAGAAACCAGTTTGAATATCATATGGCATTACATGTATTGAGTATGCTTTTATAATACCTTTCCTTATGAATGAACCATCTTTTTGGTCTATTAAGTCTGCAGGTACCAGGGTGAAGTTTGCCATCTTATTTTCCTTCATGCTTTTGAAGGAAGCATTTTCCACTATGGCATCAATGGCTTTTTCATCAAGTTCCTTCCCCACGAAAGTAGAGATTTTCTGTACACTTCCTCGCAGGTCCTGCAAAGACATAAGAAACATAGGGGTTGACTGTAATTCAATTCGCAATGAGTGTAATCCACAAATAGAAAAAGGCCTGTTGTGGACTAGAGGCTGCTGTATTTGTTTGGAGAACAATGTGACAGCGATAATGAGCACAACACGATGAAAGTTTTGTTCTGGCAAGTTGTGAGAAAAAATTTGCCTATCATAAAATACAAATTCTATATTATACATAAAATAAGTGCTTATAGGAGAAGCAACCTATGTACCATCTTGAGATTTGTTTTATGTAAGCTATTGTACGGCAGGTTGCTAAGACACAGGGATACCACTTACCTTCCTCTGCATTCATCACAATATGTACTTTTACTGAATCTCATTTTCTGAACTTAGCCAGTCATGGTTCAGCTAAATTGTATTGAGGCCACTGTAATTATTCAATTGTGCTGCCACAGTGATTTTCGCATAATTGTAGATATGCCACATTTGGCACATAATCCATCATCAGCTGCATAATCTGCAGATTTAAAAAAAAAAATTGTTTCTAGCTCAAGCGATTCAAACGTTACAAAAAACACAGCAACACATGTTGGTGTGCAGTGGAAGGTCCTTTGCAAAGGTTCACTGGTCACCTTCTGTTGCTTATTGCTATATTTGGGTATTAAACCGGTACCACTGAGGAATAGCCAGTGCCCAGACGGTGTTACCAAATGTAGAAATGACAAAATAATGAAGTAATACTATTACAAAATGTGCTGCATTATGCCACGTAATTTGCCCCTCACCTAACACATAATTCCAGTGGCCCTGAGTATATCCCAGGCCAGTTAAATTTCTCTTTATCCTATACACTGGAAAACGTTTTCATTGCAAATGCATTACGATATTAAACGTGGCCTGGAAACTACAACTACTAAGTTGCTGAAAATGGAGTTGTGCATTAGTCAATTTGTTTTGGACGTTGTCAATGGGATCCACTTGCACTTAATTTAGGGAACCGTGGCTCATGTAGCAACACATTTAAATAAGAAAAAAATGTAATTGCGCTGAATAAATATGAGAGCTCACAGAAGCAGTGCTGATACTGACAGTTCCTAACAGTGCTTAACTTTTTTAACAACTAAGCGCAGTGCCCTGAATTTTTCTTAGGAAGCTGCCACCCACTTCTATCTCTGGTGCAGCTCATTTTCACCAATGATGTGGGTCTATTCCAACTCAGCATTACCCACTTTCACTGCTGAGCCAGGTACCAGTATTGTTGCTTTGACTCAGGCAAGTTGTTTAGCTGGGCACAGGTGAATCTAGGATTTGAAGTCCAACTTTATGGACCGTGTTTACAAGAAATGATGCATTGCTGCATTGCAGCAGCGATGCACCAAAAATACTTATGATGCACAGAAATCCATTACAACCCCATGGATGCGCCATATTTACAATATGTGGCACCATTGCTTAATGGCCTAAGGTTGTGTTAGGAATTCTGACACATCTGTGGGAACTTTGCGGTAACGGATTAGCCTCAAAAGTGGCGCATCACTGAAGTTGGCCTCAGAACTGATGCAACTTTAGTGATGCATCAACATTTAGAGGTGCTGCATCAATTTTAATTGACGTAAGTAGCCTACTGTTTTAGGATTAATGTAAAAGACTGTAAAATAGTGGAATATCACCTTCTCCACTTTTATATTAGTCCTGGATGTAAAAGGATATGCATGCAGTATGGCTATGTGTCACAATACAGTGGGCATAGTCTACTTACGTGTATGTAGAGACCTGCGTATGTGTGGCATATTGAGTGACAGTTCAGTGTAAGTAAATACAAGTATATGTTGGAATGAGAAGTGTCAATACATGTATTACCTACCTTATGTGTGTATTTACCTGTTATCCTTTGGAGTACCAAGGCCTAGGCTTGGGAACCCCTTCCTCCATGGAGATGTGACAATCCTGGCCTGTCCCTTACAAAACGTACACTGTGTCACATTCCCTTGCTGCAGAGGATGAAGGGATCATAGGTGCCATGTAGTCCTACAACATGATTCTCACATGTGTAGACCCACTAGTAGTAGAGGGAATGTAGAATACAGGTATTTTCCAGTGTGTAAAGTGACTTAAGCTGATCAGATTCCTATTGAGAAGCCAATGCATCATTTTTATGCCTGGCTAAAGGAGACATAGGAATATTGATGCATTTAAGACTCTGTACGTCATTTGCCAACGATGCGTCACTTCCCTAAAAAGTTGTAAATATGGATGTGTCAGTTCTGGGTGGGATTTTAGGAGGGAACACTTACCCTGCATATGATTAACTTAACCTGAAGCAAGTAAAAAATGACACACAGGAGAGATAAGTGACACGTTTTACCAAATTTACATTGTAAATGTGGAGCACTGATTGCGCCGCCGTTGAGTCAAAGAAATGACATAGCGGCAGCGCAGGCTCCTTGTAAATATACCCCTATGTTTTTTTAGCTGGGTCTTGATTCTGTGCTTGTAATTCAGGCAACTTATTAACCCCTTGTACATCAGCCAAAAATGCACCAAAGGAGTGGCAAGACAATCTGGTTAAGTGAAGTACCAGTTCTGTCAGGCCTACATCTCCCAGAGATGTAGGCCTCTTTTCCCTTATTTATGCACCCACGCAGCCCAGTTCGTCTCCCTTTGGAAGACTCCACCTCATCTCCTTACATCCACCTACGCTCCAACAGATAGGTCTCTTCCTTTTAAAACCATCATCTTAGCCACTAGAGCAAATTCACGACTTCCTCATAAAACTTTCATATCACTGTAACACAAAGTAAAAGCTACCTAGTTATCACTCCCATTGAATGCCCCGATTCCCCGGGCTACAATACATGCTCATATTCAAAGGTATTAATTTAAACAATCTCAAGGTTCACAAGGGTGACCCAGCTATAGATCAACTGCTTAGCCTCCATGATGTAAAGCCCCTCCAAGCATTACCAAATGAAGAATAATTGTAGACAGTGGTGGTAATTTAAATAATTCCAAAGAGCTTTTCTTATGTAGAAAACGCAATTTTTAATGATATTTGAATTCATTCAGTATGTTAGTTTCAAAATAAAGATAAATCCATCAGCAAGGACTTAAGCCAACAGGTATATCGCGAATATGTGAAATAAAGTGTTGCTTCATAAGAAGGGAATTGTTATAGATTTCCTGGGTGAAAGTACCCATGTGTGATTCTACATAAGGAAGATTGTTTTGTCGACATTTAATATGTGCATCGCAAAGTGTCTGTGTGGCAGTGATTATGCTGTGTCATGAAGCCACCATTTTAGGTTTCTTTCTGGCTATTAAGGTAGATAACAATTCCTAAAGTTACTGCTGATCCCCTTCTACCTCTTCACACACAGTCTCAAAGGTAACTTCTTTATTAACGCTTCCCTTACATACAGGGCATGGAAAGAAATGGCAGCAGTGAAGACCTCTTCTAACTATATGATAAATGAAAAACAGCAGAATAAAGCAGTGAAGGGTTCCTTTGTGTACAGATCGTCCACTGGGGAGGCAAAGCACGCTTGCCTTTCATACACAACACAGGTCCAGCAAAGCATATTAGCCTTGCAACACATTAGCCATGCAACTTATGTCCCACGTATGCGGAACATGTAATGTGGCACGAGGGCAGCTTTCCTCTTGTAAACAGGACGAGCACCACAAGTCATAATCATGGTCGGACTGGCCTAAAGTGCAAACTGACAATGCTAGATAGGCTGATCTGATATATCAGTGTGTGGGTCAATGTTTTAGCTTGTTTCAAAGCCTTTGGACTTGTTTTTATTGGGTACTTCCCTGGTGTTATCACAAACTCTGCCTGCAGCAAGAACAAATGCACTCAGTCTCCTATACCTTGCAAAACAGGTATAGAGCTTGTCTCTACAAGTTCAAAGCTGCCATGGTTTGACATGTTTTTAGGTGTCTGATTTGCTAATGCGGACACTTTTATGTCGGTGACACGCTCTGTCCAATCCGGGTCACAGTCAGTGTAAGCTTACTTCACATGTTACTCTGGGTCAGTATGGGTAGGAGCAGTGCAAGCCTCCTTTGAGTAAAATGATGTGTGGAGGAATATGGTACTACTGTTTTATAAAATCAAAAAACAAGGCAATCATTCATATGTTAAAAAAAACATGCTCCCGGGCACAAGTCCTAAAAAAAAAGCAGTGGGGGGACTAACCAATGTAGGCAGTATGCAAATTACATCATGGCACGTGACATTACAGTGCATGACATCACAGCATGTGACATCGTAAATGGCATCAAAGAAAGTGGCATCACAGGAAGTGACAAGACCTTGCACATCTTTATCAGGTCTATCATAAGTACATTTAAGCTCATGATTAGATTTAACAAATGAGATTTTGCATTGGGGTTGTGCCAAAAAAGTGGTGCATCCCCAACACAAAATCAGGGGCTTAACTAATACATTTGTGTTTTTTAAAACCCTGCCACAGGGAAATGGGCAGCAAGGAGAAACACAGCAGTAGATCTGCTCTACTTAATTGGTGGCAAAGTCTGCATTTTTAAAATATATTATGGTGTTAAGGGATCTGCTACAGAGGCCTTTGTGTGCCTAGTAAATCTCAGAGAATAATAATAATGGCAATATAACTCTGGAGGTTAATGATTTTGATGGAGAGATCTGTGTTTTATCTAGTCCCAGATTTGAATCAAAGTAGGTTAATATGTCTCTTGTAAAGCAAGCAGGTCATATAATATACAGATGACAGATTTTTAGTTTATGTAGATAGGTAAGTGGGTTGCTCCTTTTAACAGATACTTTTGTTACTTGCAGTTCATAAATTGTAATCCTTCTAATATAGCACAGTGACCTACAAAGGACATGTGACTTCTACATTTTACACCATGCATCCCTTACTATCTTATGGAATACATCTTGAACATTGGTTTACAAACTTACATGATTTACTGACAATGTATAATGTGTATGTTATGTAAAGGGCTGGGATATGCTGTGCTTTACAAGAATAAGATAGTGGTGTTTAAATTGTTATTTGTGTAAATTCTGGGACAGACCAACACAGCTGACATTCTTCTGGTGCATGCATATCTCTTATATACAGGGACTGAAGAAAGTCAAAAGCATGCCTTTCTTAAGTCCCTTTGAAGTGATAATAAACTGAGTGCCTTTGTTTCCCATCCATTGCAATGTATACAGGTTTGAGGCTCCTGATAGCTCTCAGCCAGGAACATATTGGAACAAAAGGAGGTCTTGATTGCCCCTTAACTTGACCTTTATCATTGGCCCAGCTGGAGGAGAAACTGAAAAGCCCCCTCCCTGCCAGCAAGTTGCTGCTCGGAATGGAATGCATTGAGATGGTGCAGGTGCTCCTAAACTGTCTGGTATCTGAAAATTAGACTGGAACAAATTCAACATATTTCAATGGGGACCAGCTTCTTGGCAGGGTGGACAGCAGACTCCAGACCAACCAGAACACCGCTGTAAGACCCATACTAGATCTCCCACACTGCACCCACATCACACCCCACCTCAGGAAGCTTCAGTGGTTCAGTCCCAAGCACAACCAATTCATACTTCTCTTGCATGCACACTAAGCCCTACACAACACAGGACCAGAATACCTAAAAAGCTGCATACACTTTCCCCAACTCACCAGGCACCTATGCTCTGCCTCACTCTCACCCACATACATTCCCCGCATCCGCAAAATCAAATTTGGAGGCCGCTCATTCTGGTACATAGCACCCAAGACATGGAACACCCTCCCTCTACACATCAGAGGCTCACGTCCCCTTTATTTATCACCTCAGCTGCATCTGGCCAAGGGTTGCGTGCAATGTTGGGGAACATAACAGTAGTGGCTGGGTGATCCATTATGCCTACATCCTTAAAGCAAGCTGCACACACCCCTGAAGTGAGGCATGGCTGAGGGGTGAAATCAAGGGTAAAGTGAGGCCACTCCAGTATTTACATACCCCAGTGTGAGAGAACAGGACTGATTGCAGAGGCCCCCTAACGTTTTGCCCCCATTTTCCACTTTTTGCTGGTGTTTTCCTGACTCTGATGGTGCCCTGGGTACTGCTAACCAGTCCCAGGGCCTGTGCTCTGTGTAAAGTCAGTATGCAAATTAGGCTAATTATAATTGGCTAAGTCAACCTACCTATAAGTCCCTAGTATATGGTAGGGCATGTAGGTTTAGGGACCCCAGCATAGGTAGTGCACCCCTAGGTGCACTGCTGAGGTGCCCAGTGTCATTTTAAAGGCAGGCCTGCCTTGCTGGCTGCTTTTAAATTAAAGTTATATGCAAATTCGAATTTGGAATTAAAAGTAGTTCCAAAGTCTTAAACTACCTTATTTTTACATATAAGTCACCCCTAAGGTGTGCCCTATGTGCCCCTAGGGCTGGGTGCCATGTAACTATAAGCAGGGACCTTAAAAAAATAGTTTTATAAGCCCTGGTGAGGTAAAACAGCCACATTTGTTTTTCCCTCATTGTAGTGAATGGCCTCCATAGGCTAGAATGGAGAGACTTTATTTTTATTTTTAAAGTCCCCTTAAGTAACAGATACCAAAAGTTTGGTATCAAATTAATTGTTATAATAAATCCCACAACTTCCAGTTGTTGGATTTAATATAACTTGTTCAGGTAAAGAGTTTTAAACTTTACCTGAAAAATTGCCAACTTCAGCCCTGCAGTGTTTTTGCTGCTGTGCTCTGATTGGCCAGCCTCTGGCAGCCTGGCCAGGCTGCCTTGATGAAGTGTGAAGTGGCCTGGCTCCACGCAAAAGAGATGTGCCGGGGGAGGAGATCTCCCCTCAGCAGATGGTGAAGCAGGAAGGGGGAGGGCTGCCAAACTCGTCTTCAAAGGCAGGGAAGGACATTTGGAGCAACCCAGCAACACCCTCACATCCTGCAAACCCAGACAATTAGGTGCCCCCTTAATTAGATTAGGAGAAGGCAGGAGAGGGGTGTGTTTAGGATTTTTAGCCACACCAATGGGTGGGCTCAGCCAAATGTAACCTCCAAAAATTACTTTCAGCCATGATGGATTTTTGAGGAATGTTGCTTCCTGGGATTGATTTTTGCCACACTTCCCAGGAAGTGGTCATCACAGGGGGAAGGACCCTGTACCTGAATGGAGAATGAGGACCCCCTTGTTTTTCACCCAGGAGCAGGGATAAAACTGGCAGACCTGCAGCCACACCTCAGATCCTTATCAGATTCCAACAAGGAAGAACTACAGGAGAAGAAGGACTGCCCTGCTGGACCCCTGACCTGCACCTGGACACTGCACTCTGGAGGACTGCACCAGCAGCACACTTGGGCTTCACCACTAAAAGGACTTTACCTGTCTTCTACTGCTTCAAGAAGGGACTCCCTGTTTGCTACAGGTACAAAGAAGCTGCCCAGAGTCCCCTGCATTAAGTCATGCAAGCAGAGCCCAGCTGACCAGCGTCCAGTGGCCATTTGAGGATTCTGACCAGGTGCATTCTGGGAATTGTAGTCCCAACTCCTAAGGAGCAACTCAGAGCTTCTGGAACCTTGGATCAAGTTGTGGACACTTCAAGGACACAAAAGGGACCTCTGGAAGAAGATCCAGAAGTTTGGAGACGTTTGGAGCAACTCCATAAGTTGAAGAGGTGCATTGTGGGAGTTGTTGTCCCAGACCCCAAGAGGCACACCAGAGCCTCTAAACTCTTGGCTGGGGCTGTGGACCACTTTCTTGAATCAAACACTTCTGAAAGTAAGTGTGACAGTGTTACCTTGTGGGTGGCCTGAACTCTGGACTTTGTTCCCTTCCAGTGTGACCTTTTTAACCCTTTGAGCGCTAGTTGCTTCTATGCGCTAGAAAGCATTAATTCTTTAATAATTAATATCTCTGGTTCCCCTTATCCGATTTTATTCGTTTTGGTGTCATTTTAAAGATAACAATATAATCTATTTTCATAAATTGATTTTGGATTTTTAAACTGTTTCCTGTGTTTTATTTGATTACTATTTTGTGATATTTGAATGCTTTACGCTTTGTCTCCTAAGTTAAGCCTTGTAGCTCGTTGCCAAGCTACCAAGGGTTGGGCTAGGTTTAATTTCCTGAGACCTGACTGGACCTAAGTGGAGGTTAGTGGCCTATTGCTAAGTGTAGGTACCTACCTGCCCTTACCAATAACCCATTTTCCAACACCCAGTGAGTGGTGTCAGTGTTGTATGGGACCTGGGAGGGCATGGGCTTTGCCGCTACACTACTGAGCACACAGCAAAAGCAAAGAAGCCACTGTTAGTGCTGAGGAAGAAACATCTGAGCAGGATGCTTACCTTGGTGCACATACTGCCAGTGTCCAGTCCTGGCTGCAAACTACGAATGGCTTGCAGCTCATCTCTTCATGAATTAAACAGCAAACCAGGGTCACTGTCCAAACTAGTTTTGTTTTCTTTAAAACATTGTGGACTGTGTTTTGAGTGACTGCACACTGGTAACATGTAACCAATACACTCTGCAGTAACATCAACTCAATGACAGGCATGGGGATGGGAGAGGGAAGGCATTAATACTTTCTGTATGCTTTTTAGGGGAAGACAAAATAGAGACCCCGGAGAGAGAAACAAGCCCGGGTTGTGCCCACCAGGAATCAATGGCTCAAATTAACCAGCGGAATCCAGTGATCTTTGCCACCGCCCTCTTTACTTATTTCAGCGAATCCTTCCCAGAAATGAAAGGCAAAGCATGAAATTAAATGAAGCAGAATGGCAAATGCCAATGAGTTCATTAAAATCATGTTCCATTTTTTCTTGAGAAGACAATTTTCTTTGATACAGTATGAACAGATATGCCATAGGCAGCAACAGGACAAACTTTTCTTAAGCACAGAAGAGACAGATCGCTTGCAATAGCAGAGCAATATTCACCAACACACAGAAAAGGAGACCTAGGTATCCTTAGCGCAGCAGGTGCAGTGGCACCTGTACCACTGATGTGAGAGTCCCACAACACCCCAATTGTGTTTGCCGTTTCCTAGACAACAGTGTTCCACTTTGCTTTTTACTCAACGTTTTCAAAGTACTCTAGAGAAGAATCCCTCAGTACCCCCCCAATCCCCAACCAAATCCCTTTTGAAGAAGGTATCTTCACACACAACACAGATTTGATGGCCCCTGTGATCCCAGTTGACATCAAGAGTGGCAGACATTATAATTTTTGCAAATTAAATGAACTGTATGCTAAGAACTTTGAACCGTCCTTAGCTACATTCTAGTAGACCTAGACTTTACCTTCTCTTCTGACTCTGGGTGAAAAGTGACTCCCTCACACATTGTACAATATTTTTCTTGGTTTTGTTCACTTTTTAACCAAAGATTGTCAAATGTTAGTTGGCCCTTGAGAATGTGTCATGGGATTTCAGGAGGCTTGGCACGTTCAGATTATACTCACTCATTTCAGCTGATTTTAGGATGTAACAAATATGTTTTCATTGGCATCATATCTTCACAACAACTTCACACACAGCACAGCTTTGAGCCACCACCCTCTGCCCCCCGTGATGCAAGTTGACAGCAAGAGTGGCAGACATGGGTGGCAGCATCTCAAGAACAAGCATTTACAATGCGATGGGCCTCGCGTTTCCTCAAGATTGAGCTATTAGCATTGTAAATTCCTAACTGGACTTTTCTTGCTTCATAAATTTAAAATGAGTTGACATAAGCAAGCCGATTCAAACCGCCACGGCCACCATGAGAATGAGCGTGAAGGAGAGACACAAAAGGAAAAAGAAGTTTGCTCGCAGTTAAACGTATCGGCAGACGTGCAATTATCCATGTAAAAGGGTCGATGGATAAGGCGTTAACAAAACTGCCCCAAGGAGGGACAAACATAAAGCATTTACCAATGACAACAAAGGATTTTTGAAAGGCAAGCCCATGAAAGAGTGATAGTGATGGGCGTGTGGTGTGCGTGGTTAAAAGTTCACAGATAGATTACAACAGGCCAGAGCAGTTGTGCGCTCGACCTAAAAAGTAACACACATCTGCTGGCATGCCACAATGCACGCACACTCATGTATCGCACACATGCACACAAATGAATTGATTTAAATTTTGAATTGACTTGAATTTGTAAAGCGCTAAATTGCCCGGAGTCATCCTTGCACATCACCAGAGCCATACTGGAATTAAAACTATTGAAAATGGGTGCTATATGTTCATGAATATGCAGGCATCACGACATATACACAGTGCATAAATTGCGAAACACTAGCAACCATTTCTGCCTTTCTTCATTTCAACGTTCCACCATGGCTGACAGCCATTTATGAAAGGTAAAATAAAACGCATAGGCAAAGCCACTATGGCGACACTCACCAGTTTTCTTTGAGATTTATCTTCTTTGCCAATAATTGTCTTCCATGTGCATCTTTGATATAAAAAAGGACCATGTACAAAGGACACAGATTTAATCAAAATCCTTCAACAAATATTAACAAGCATTTGCAATGCAATGGGGCTCGCGTTTGCTCGAGTTAGAACTATTAGCGTTGTAAATTCCTAACTGGACTTTTCTTGCCACATAAATTGAAAATGAAAAGTAAAACAGTATGCAATCTAATTCAAAGCGCCAAGGCTGCCATGAGCATGAGCACGATCATGGTCACCGCAAAATCTGTTCATTTTATCAGCTCCTTTGGCAGGGCCTTTGAAAAATACTGTACTCCTCTGGGGATAGTCCTGAACGTTCAAAATCGTAACACTTCAGTTTCCAAACCGAAGGCACTGGCGATGCGTGTGTGACATTCGCTGCCGAAAAATGTCTAAATGTACTTGTAAATGCCTTTCCTTGCTGAAAAAGTTATGCAATGTGCATGAATCTACATGCGGCAGAAATGTTAGTAGCCTCCCTCCATTGACAAAACAGAAAGCAATTGGCCCCAAGGGGGAAGTGTATGCCTTAACTCAGGCACTTATTAAAAAAACTTTTCTTTGACTAAATGTGGTTTTCAAAAGGTAATTCATACCATTTATTTATTGATTCCAAAATAACATGTCAATTAAAAACTGATTTAGGTGCTCTGGTAGTGACCGCACAGTGAAAGTGAATAATGTGATATATATAGTGCTGAAGTGTTATATACAATATATACAAAAATGTGGTTAAAAAGATCAGTGATCTTCCAAAAGACCCCTTCAATCCAGGTGTCTTGAAGTCACCGTTTATTTCCTCAATGTACTGCAAACTCATGTTACTGGCCTTAGAAGTATGAAATGAAAATTTGGCCCTGGCATTATTTGAACTCATGACCTACAACTGCACTCTAGATGTCAGCAGTGAGTAATCAACCACCAGTCACACTCAGCCTGCAGTTTATATTTTGAATTAAAAACCTGTTTAAGGTCACTAGCAAATGTCTGCAATGTGAAGGAATAGAATTCTCGGTGGGGACATATGTCGTAGGTTATAGTGGAAGAAACCCAAGTAACTGGCACACAGGTATACACATTAAGTTGTCTGGACCACTAAAGCCCGGTTCTGAGTCAGGTGGAGTGTTATTTCTATGAGAAGTACCATGCCACCTTACTCTGGTCCCAATTATGAGTGACCTGGATCAAGGTGAAGAGATATTGGGAGGCCAGAAATAATGCTTTCTATGCGTATCTTCTCACACAAATCCAGTTATTTCGAGTTTTTTGTCCAGAGAATGGGGACGAACTGTGTTCACTGCTCTCATGTGTTAGGAGGAAATCGAGCAAAAGCTAGACTTCGCTTGTTCAGCAGCTCTTTCTCAACCTGCACATGATTTTACCAGCCACATTTCCAATTAGTAAAGCCAGTCCCAATAATCATGCACCTGGAAAGTCCGGTCCCTTTCCCACCTGCAAGAATCCAGTAATCTTTACCTAGTTGTTTAGTTAAATCAGCTCTGAAACTACGTGATTTGTGTGTACCACTTACACTGCTAATGTATTTCCAATTGCTGCCACCTACATAATTACGCATAAATACTTCTAAATTGGTAAGGAATCACAAAAAAAAAATGCTCTTCTGAACGATTCTACTTGATAGACTGTTTTGAGCAATTGAGATGTAGAGAGTCAACGCTCTAGATGAGAGATGCTAAATATATTTAATACCCAAATAAGAGTGAATTATCAATGGAAAATGAATTTTCACTTTCTAGTGCCCCAAGGTTGGACTGCTTAGAAACATACTCACAAATAGTAATGGTCTGGGGCATTAGTTAGGGCCTAGGATCCCTCCTGTATATGGGTGTGGCTGGCTCAGCTAAAACGTGAGCACATGCATTGAAATGCACACTCGGCCTACCTGTTCGAGGTAACTGAGGAAGGCCTAATAGGGAGTGGAATAGTGAATTAAAATTGAGTTACCAAAACATCGTGCACAAGGTGCATGTGAAAACTCACTAAAAATCCCTGCACACTAGTGTGTAAAAACCATGCTGTGGGTCACACAAACAACCATGCAAAGCTATCTGAAAAACTGTATTTGGCTTGTGTTATAGCCCTAAGAAATACACACACAGCGCAGGCTCTCTTACCCTATGGTGTAGAGTCAAATTGCCTCAGGTCTGGGAACAAAGGGAGAGAAATTGCCCCTTGTAGTCACACTCTGTGGAGGAACAAGGGTCCGTATTAGGGAGCAATATGTAGTAATAGTCAAAGTAAGTGAAAGTCCTTCCCTTTATAACGGGTACATCCGGTTATGTCCCGAGCGTATTAATGATGTGGCTCCCAGGGGGGTATATCTAGCGAGTCTATGGAGGTCCCGGGAGGTAGGGCCGACTTACTACTCCAAAGGCGGTATCTCGCGCATGCACCTAGAGGTTCCCCATCCCAGCCGCTTGCTTGTATGGGCTGGGATAAGGCAACCATAGATAAGGCTTTCTGGTGCTCACGCCCGAGGACATCAGGGCCTGTGCAGCCCTTTGCGTACCTCGACCTCTCGCAACTACGAGGTGCATCCGGAAAGCATCAATGACACGCCCGGGCTCATGGGAATTGTAGTCCGTTGAGCCCCAGGCTCCCTGTCCCCAGATACGGCGCAGGTTGCAAAATCGCATCATGGGGACAGTAACCCCTAAGTGAGGCTGTTCCAACTGGGGGGGTGGGGAAAAAGGGGAGGGAGTAAAGGAAGAGGGAAAAAAAAGAAGGGTAGAGAAAGGGGAGGGGAGAGGAAGGGGGAGAGAAAAAAGGGAGAGGGGAAGAGAAGAGGGGGAAGGGGAAAACTTGAATAAGGAAGAAAAGGGAGTGGGGAGAGAAGAGAAGAGAAGAAAAGAAAGGGGTACAGGGGAGGGGGAAGAGATGAGAGAAGAGGTGGAAGGGGGAGGCAGAGGGGGAGGGAGAAAGAGGGAGAAAAAGAAGAAGAGAGGGGACAGAGGGTAGGTGGGGGTTGGGGAAAAACACAAACAAAAAAAACAGGTGGGGACTCAAAGAGGAGGGGAGAGAGAAGCCATGTAGAAGGGAAAAAGGAAAATAGTAGAGACAGAAAGAGCCTTAGTAGAAGAAGAAAGGGAGGGAAAGAGAGAAAGAAGGGGGGAGGGGAGAACAATGAATAGCAATGATACGGACGGCCCTGGGACCGTCCGTGTGAGGGTGGGGATACACCTCATGGTAAGGCCCTCTATACTGGTTTTTTAGTTGTATAGTGTTGACCATTGGATGTCATCATTGAGTCCTGTGGTGTCTGTGCGTAATCTCCATATCCATCTCTGTTCGTAATGTAACAGTTTTTGTTTCATATTTGTCGTGGTTTCATTTAGTTTGTCTATGACAACCCATTCCATCTCAACAGGGGAATTATTCTTGATATAATGGTCTGTAAGTTTGGTTGCGTTGCGCCGACAACCGATTGTGCTTCTGTGTTAACATATACGTGTACCAACTCTCCTTGTGGTCATGCCAGTGTATTTGAGCTGACATGGGCGCTTGGTCATATAAATAACATTCTTGCTGTTGCAATTGGAGAGTGATCTTAATTCCCAAGGTGTTTGTAGACCTAGCTCTAATTTAGTAGTTTTTTTCTTGAATTGAGATACGCTACAGTTGCCACAAGGGTAATGTCAAGCAGGAGGTGGCATGTGCCACAGGGTAGTTTGTCTGTTCATGGGTGTCCTGGCAAGGGGGCGTATATGCACAATCATATCACGTACACTTTTTGCTCTTTTGAATGCATTAAGTGGAGGGTCAAAGGGTAGCCCTCCTGACCTCGGAATTTTCCAGTCTTCTTTTATTATTGTTTTACACCCTGTTGGACAGTAGGTTGAAAGTGGTTACGCAGATTAGGTTATCTTCTTTCTTGGTACGCCGGGAAGGTTGAAGCAACTGGTCCCTGTGATTGTAGCTTGCTCTTTTTTTGGCTCTTCTGATGAGGTAAGCAGGGTACCCTTTCGCACTTAGTTTGCTGGTAAGTCTCTTTGCATGTTTAGTACAGTCTGTGGTGTCGGAGCAATTCCGTCGTAGTCGGAGGAATTGGCCTACTGGTAGTTTCTCCCTCAGAGAACGTGGGTGGAAACTCTGGAACAGGAGGAGATTGTTTCGATCTGTAGTTTGTAAAAAACTTCAGTTGCCCAAAAACAATTTTGTCAGTATATGAGGAGATTTAGATAAGGTCGTTGTGCCACCTATAGTTGTGGTGAATCTCAAGTAGGGATTCAGAACATTTAGCCATTCGACAAATGTTAATGCTTCTTTTCTTGACCCTGTCCAAATGAGGAGGACATCATCAATATAGCGTTTCCATAGTCTAATATGTTCTTGGAAAGGGTTGTCTTCATGCAAGATATAGGCCCTCATTACAACCCTGGTGGTCGGTGATGAAGTGGCGGTAATACCGCCAAGAGGCTGGGGGTAATTATTGGTAAATTATTACCATGGTGGTGAGAACTCCCATAGTCAGCCACTTTACCACACGATCTCCAGGGCGGAAACAACAGCCACCATGGCGATAGCCACCTACAGCCAGGCGGAAGTCAATGTTCTACCCACCGTATTAAAACAACCCAATCCGCCACCTTTTCTGGGGCGGTACCAACGACATTAAAAGCACAGAAGTGAAAGGACTCACCATTGGAGACACAGGGAACAACCACACCGTCACGGAGCCTGAACTTCAGATCTTCCCATTGATTTTCTACGTCCTGCTCCACCATGAACACCAATGACGGCAAAGACGAACACGGTGAGTACAGCCGCCTAACACACAGGGGAGGGGGCGAGGAAAAAGAGAGTGACACACACACGCAACACACACCCCCCCACCTCCAACACCATACACACAATCAGATGCAGTAATAAAACATATTTACTCCGTACCCCTCAGGAATATTGCAAGGACTACAGGAATAGATGAAAATGAGTGAATATAAATACAGCTGAAATACGAACATTCAATCTAATGGTATACACATATGTACAGTTTAAGGGACACTGCATAGTCCTCAATGTGCGTGGGCCACAGGGCCACATGACAAAGTCCAAGGCCCCACTTGTCTCCTGCAGCAACATGGAGAGAACACTGCAGGGGCATCATTTGGAAAATAGACAGGCACCTCAGGGGGACGGGGAACGGGGGGCACCTCAGCCAGCAGATGGAACAACACCACTGGTCCTGGAGGGCGCAACATGCACTGTGTTTGGTCCTGGGGAGTGCGAGGCCACAGTCTCTCAAGTGGGTGACTTGCCCACATGCTCTGGAGGGGTCAACATGCCCTGTGCTTGGTCCTGGGGAGTTCAAGGCCACAGTCTCTCGAGTGGATGATTTATCCACTGGTTCTGGAGGGGGCATCGTGCCCTGTGCTCTTGTTCCTAGGGAGGATGGGGTGAGTGGGTGCCATACCCACCGGTTCTGGAGGGGGCATCGTGCCCTGTGCTCATGTTCCTGAGGAGGATGGGGTGAGTAGGTGCCATACCCACTGGGTCTGGAGGGGGCAACATGCCCTGTGCTTGGTCCTGGGGAGTGCAAGGCCACAGTCTCTCAAGTGGGTGACTTGCCCACTGGCTCTGGAGGGGGCAACATGCCCTGTGCTTGGTCCTGGGGAGTGCAAGGCCACAGTCTCTCAAGTGGATGATTTATCCACTGGTTTATGAGGGGGCATGGTGCCCTGTGCTCTTGTTCCTGGGGAGGATGGGTTGAGTGGGTGCAATGCCCACTGGTTCTGGAGGTGGCATCGTGCCCTGTGCTTCAGATCCTGGGGAGTGCAAGGTCACAGTCTCTCAGCTGGGTGTCATTCCCACAGGATTTGCAGGGGGCAGGCCCCACAACAGACCATGGAGGCAGGACTACAGACCGCCCCCGGCGGTGACGGCTGCTCAGTGGTTGTGCTGCTGATGCTGGTGGTGGTGGTGAGGGGAAGCTCCAGCCCATCCCCTGCAGCCTCGGATGGCTGCTTACTGGTGGTGGTGGTGCTGCTGGTGGTGGTGAGGGGAGGCTCCAGCCCATCACCTGCAGCTTTCGATGGCTGCCCATTTGTGGTGGTGGTGCTGCTGTTGCTGCTGGTGGTGGGGGAGGCTCCAGCCCATCCCCTGCAGCCTCGGAGGGCTGCCCACTGGTGGTGGTGCTGCTGCTGGTGGTGGGGGAGGCTCCAGCCCATCCCCTGCAGCCTCGGACAGCTGCCCACTTGTGGTTGTGGTGCTGCTGCTGGTGGTGGGGGGCTCCAGCCCATCCCCTGCAGCCTCAAACGGCTGCCCACTGCTGGTGGTGGTGCTGCTGCTGCTGGTGGTGGGTGGAGGCTCCAGTCCATCCCCTGCAGCATCGGATGGCTGCACAACCATGGTTGGTGATGGGGGCTCCGAGTGAGTCCCTGCACCAGGCCCCTTGCCCTTCCTGCCTGCTGGTGCAGACCCCTTGACCTTCCTGGCAGCAGCTGGGGATGGCTCCTTGCTCTTCTTGGCAGCAGCAGGGGATGGCTCCTTGCTCTTCTTCGCAGCAGCTCGGGGTGGCTCCTTGCTCTTCTTGGCAGCAGCTGGGGATGGCTCCTTGCACTTCTTTGCAGCAGTTGGGGATGGCTCCTTGCCCTTCAGGGCAGCACTTTGGACAGGCTCCTTGCCCTTCCTTGCAGCAGCTGGGAATGGCTCCTTGCTCTTCTTGGCAGCAGCAGGGGATGGCTCCTTGCTCTTCTTGGTAGCAGCAGGGGGTGGCTCCTTGCTCTTCTTGGCAGCAGCTGGGGGTGGCTCCTTGCTCTTCTTGGCAGCAGCTGGGGATGGCTCCTTGCCCTTCACAGCAGCACTTTGGACAGGCTCCTTGCCCTTCCTGGCAGCAGCTAGGAATGGCTCCTTGCCCTCCCGGGCAGCACTTGGGGCAGGCACCCTTTCCCTGAGGCTGCCTGGTTCCCTGGATCCTTGCCCACCACGAGTGGGTGCGGAGACTACTGGGCCCATGGACTGTACGGCTGAGGTGCTTGCCTTGGTTTTTGCCTCCCTGGCCAGACGTGAAGGATGGGGGGGTAGGGAAGAGGTAAATGGCGGAGAGGAAAAGCTGCTTAGGGACGTTGGGGCGGGGAGAGGGAGACGGTTTGGGAGTAGAAAAAGAGAGAGTGGTTGTGGGAGGTGTCTGTCTGCTGTGTTTGGGTGCAAGTGCATGGGCTGGATGCTGTTGTGAGGTGGATGGCTGTTGGGTGTCAGAGTGCTTGCATTTGTGTAGCTTGAGAGGGGAGGGAACAGACACAGTGGGAGAGGATACAGGGGACGTGTGCATTGCTGTTGTGGTGGTGTCTGGCAGTGTGATGCTATTAATTGTGTTTGACCAATGAATTTGTGTTTCACCACTGCGCATATTAGTTGCTCAATGTTCACCAGTAGCACATTACATGTTGTGTTCAGTTTAGCTGCCTAGTGGCTTTAACGTGGCATTAGACATTACATTTGGTATTTGGGTTAGCTGCCTATTGGCTTTAACATGGCATTAGCCATTACATTCTGCATTCAGTTTAGCTGCCTATTGGCTTTGACATGGCATTAGACATTACATTTGATATTTAGGTTAGCTGCCTATTGGCTTTAACGTGGAGTTAGATATTGCAGTTGAGACATTGCAGATGAGCTGTTTTTTCACATGATAGATCAAGCTGTGTTTTTCACACCAGAACCTAGCTGATAAGAGCGCGTAGATTTTGTGTTTACCTCTCAATCCAGTCTGAGAACGAGTGAGGCTTGGGGAATTGGCCACTCTCCAAGTTTCTTTGGTTCTGCTTTTAAGGGGTGTCTCTGGACATCAGAGTTAGATATAATCTGCTTGACTTCAGACAGGAACGGACGTCAGTTGCCTGTCCCCGTTTGGGTAGAAAATCTCTTTCTCGCAGTTGAACCGGAGTCATCAACTTAAAGCCCCAGAAAGATCAAGCTGAGTTATAGGCCTTATTTTGCTTTCATTGCTGCGACTACTTTTGAACGTGTGCTTCCAACCTACTAATTTCGTCTTTCATGAACCTCATGGTGAAGTAATAATAACAATAAATGTCTTCTTTAAACTCAGAAGTTAATTCCAGAGAGGTTCTGTAATCTCGGTCATAAGATAAGAGAAGGAAAGCAGAACAGCCAGTGAGGTGTGTGTTTTGCTAGGAGTGCTGGTGATGCTGGCAGTGGATGATGGTGTAGTGCATGCAGGTGTGAGTGTAGACGCACCTGGGAGGGTGGTGGAGGAGGAGGAAGGGGCACAGTGGAGGCAGTGGATGTTGGTATGTCTGCATCTAGATGATGTGTGTGTGAGTGCCTGTGGGATGATGTGTGGTGCTTGTGTTTGCCTGTGCCACTCTTGTGTGTTGTCATGTGTGCATGCTCACCTGCCTGTGTGCTTGGGATAGGTTGGGGTTGTGGGGAATGGGACTGGGAAGAGGAAGTTGGAGGGTGGAAACAGGGACAATGACTGCCATCAGATAGAAGGCCAGAGCCTGGATTGATCTCTGTTGGGCCGCCAAGCCAATGTGAATGCCCTCCAGGAATGCATTGGTCTGTTGCGTTTGGGCTGCCAGCCCCTGGATGGCATTCACAATGGTTGAATGCCCTACAGAGATGGATGGCAGTAGGTCAATAGCCTCCTCACTCAGAGCAGCAGGGCTAACTGGGGCAGAGCCTGACGTGCCTGGGGCAAAGGAGATGCCCACCCTCCTGGGTGAGTGGGCACGGGCAACTCGCTGAGGGGCTGCTGGGAGGGCGGTGCTGGTACGGGGTGGTGGATTTACCTGTAGCTGGGGTGGTCACAGAAGTGTCCACCACCACCAGGGAGCTGCCATCGGAGGAGGTATCAGTGTCCGAACTGTCCCCTCTAGTCTCCGCCATGGTGCTCCCCTCTCCCTCTGTCCCACTGGTGCCCTCAGCGTCGGTGGACTCTGCCTCCTGGGTCCTGTGGGATGCAGCTCCTGCAGTGTGCATGCTCATCTGCCTGTGTGCTTGCGATAGGTTGGGGTTGAGGGGAATGGGACTGAGAGGAGGAAGTTGGAGGGTGGAAACAGGGACAATGGCTGCCATCAGAGAGGAGACCAGAGCCTGGATTGATCTCTGTTGGGCCGCCAAGCCAGTGTGAATGCCCTCCAGGAATGCATTGGTCTGTTGCGTTTGGGCTGCCAGCCCCTGGATAGCATTCACAATGGTTGACTGCCCTACAGAGATGGATGGCAGTAGGTCAATAGCCTCCTCACTCACAGCAGCAGGGCTAACTGGGGCAGAGCCTGAGGTGCCTGGGGCAAAGGAGATGCCCACCCTCCTGGGTGAGCGGGCACGGGCAACTCGCTGAGGGGCTTCTGGGAGGGCGGTACTGGTACGGGGTGGCGGATTTACCTGTAGCTGGGGTGGTCACAGAAGTGTCCGCCACAACCAGGGAGCTGCCATCGGAGGAGGTATCTGTGTCCGAACTGTCCCCTCTAGTCTCCGCCATGGTGCTCCCCTCTCCCTCTGTCCCACTAGTGCCCTCAGCGTCAGTGGACTCTGCCTCCTGGGTCCTGTGGGATGCAGCTCCCTCCATCACCGATGCCTCTGCTCCTCCGCCAGATGATGCTAATGCACATTTGGACTGGATGACAAAACAAAAAGGGGGGGAGAGACAAAGGATACCCACACAGCCCTGTACAGTAGTGGATGCCTACAAGTTAGGTAGCAGGAATATCACTTCAGAACCATGCCCAACATGAGACCTACTCTGCAATGTCAGGCCTGGCCTAGCGGCATCCACTGACACAACTCCCCCACCCAGGTGCCCCCCTACCATGCGTAAGTTGTAATGATGGGAACTGTACTCACCCCCTTGTGGCTGCTGTGATGCCCTTAAGCGCCCATCCCGCTCCAGATAGGCAACCGTCACTATGCGGGCCATCAGGGGGTCAGAGTTCGACGGGCACCCCTTCCTCATTGGGAGGCCGTCCCCAGCTGGGCCTCTGCCGTCTTCCATGCCCAGCGCCTTAGGTCCTCCCACCGTTTCCGACAGTGGGTGCTCCGCTTGCTGTAGAGCCCTAGGGTCCGCACGTCCTTGGCGATGGCACGCCATATACCCTTTTTTTTATGGGAGCTCACCTGCAGAGAAATACACTCAGGGAAAGGTATTATTCAAACCATCCTGCCTGTTACACTCATGGCCCACCATACCCCTTCACATCACCATTTGCACACACAGGGCCCAGCACACACGCCGCCCACTGCCCAGGGGCCATCCACCAACACCCCCCCATACGAGACCTTCACACGCACCAATCCATGCATTCTTTCCCCATGCATCGTGCTCACAGTGTACTCACCTGTTGGTCTGGAGGCCCATACAGCAGTCGTTACTGGGGTGGGACCCCATCCACCAGTCGTTCCAACTCCGACGAGGTGAAGACCGGAGCCCTTTCCCCAGTCACATGAGCCATGGTAGGTTCCAGACACAGGTCACAGCAGCACATGCAGTGTAGGTCCTCTCCTGTTGAAGGTCAGGTAGCAAGTGAGTGATCAGATAGAAAATGGCGTTCATGTCCGCAGCGGTACATACCGTCACCGCCGGCGTACATCACCATTGGCCACTGTCCCCCATAGGGGCCAATATTATCCAACGAGGCGTTCACGGCGGTTCCAGACCGCCTTCTGCAACGGCGCACAATGTCAGTGGAATTACCTCACTTCCACCTGTCCCTCCACTCAGGACAGGCCGATGCCATTTCAGGGGAGGGGCTGGCCCTGGATTATAACTGCCTCACAGTACACAATTGGACATACAGGACAAATGCCACATATACATTAAACATTGACATCATGCATTGTGTTGGGGCTATGATGTGCAGTTTGTGACCGGCTCCTCACTCTTTTGCCCCATAGATTGCTTCCGCTGCGGATGAATAGAAGATGGAGACATACCCCCGGGTACAGACCCCTGGTGGACTTGGCAACAATGAAGGACAGGCCCATTATCCTCACCTATAGACTCGACAGGGCCACAATCACGGAGCTGTGTGCCCAATTGTAGCCTGACCTAATGTCTGCTATCCGTCACCCCACTGGGATCCCCCCTCTTGTGCAAGTGCTATCTGTGCTCCATTTCCTGGCAACTGGGTCTTTCCAAATGACAGTTGGCTTGGCAACAGGAATGTCACAGACAACGTTCTCAGTAGTACTAACCAGAGTGTTTTCTGCCCTGATTAAACACATGCGCAGCTACATTGTTTTCCCCCAGGTGGAGGATTTGGCCACAGTGAAGGCTGACTTCTATGCAATGGGACATATCCCCAACATTATTGGGGCAATTGATTGAACACATATTGCATTTGCCCACCCCCCGGCAAAATGAACAGGTGTTCAGAAATCTAAAGAGTTTTCACTCCATAAATGTCCAGATGGTGTGCCTGGCGGACCAGTAAATCTCCCATGTCAATGCTAGGTATCCTGGGTCGGTGCATGATGCCTTTATCCTGAGGAATAGCAGCATCCCAAATGTGATGGCCTAACTACAGAGGCAAAGGGTGTGGCTAATAGGTGAGCCCTGGTTCCCACGCAGTGGATGTTGGTGTATGGGTATGGTGTGGGGCATATGGGATAGTGTGGGGCTAAATGTTGTCCCTCAGTATTTGCAGGTGACTCTGGTTACCCAAACCTATCATGGCTACTGACGCCTGTGAGGAATCCCAGGACATGGGCAGAAGAACGTTACAGTGAGGCACATGGGTAAAGAAGAAGGATAATCAAATGTACCTTTGGCCTCCTGAAGGCCAGGTTTTGGTGCCTTCATTTAACAGGTGGATCCCTGTGGTACTCACCCAAGAAGGTCTGCCAGATAATCGTGGCATGCTACATGTTGCACAACCTTGCCTTGAGACGCCATGTGCCTTTTGTGCAGGAGGAGGAGGCTGGAGATGGCCATGTGGCAGCAGTGGACCCTGTGGACAGTAAGGATGAGGAGGCAGAAGATGAGGATGAGGACAACAGAACTGCATTGATCTGACATTACTTCCAATAACACACAAGTAAGACAGTGTTACTTCAAATTTCATTGACATTTTTTTGTTTATATTTGTCACTGGCATGCTGTTATTTCCCACTTCTATGCCCACTCACTGCACCCTTTGGCAACTCATTTTGCAGATGTTGGTGTCCCACTATCGCTCCTGGTGTGATCACTGCAGCCAACTACAGGTGTTTGCTATGTGAACATTACTGTATAGTTGAATTGCAATGCTTGAACCTGGTTAAACAAATACATATTTAAATCATTTGACATACTCCATACTTGTATTTATTCAAAGGGTATTTATTGAAGTGATAAGGAGGAGTGGGGCAAGTGCATTGGGATGGGGTGATAATGGAGGAAAGTCCAGGGTATAGTTCCAGTCTATTGGTAGCACACGTGCATTGTCCATGGGGACATAGGAAGGGGAGCAATGGCAGTTCAAGGTGGACAGGGTGACTGAGTGGGACACAAGGGTGACAATCAGGACAGTCTCATTTCCTGGTGGGGGTCTTGGCAATAGTCTTGCTTCTGCCTGGATCGCAGGGCACGTTTGTGGGGTAGTTCACCTTCTGCAGGGGGAGGGGTGCTGGTGGCCTGTTGGTCCTGTAGCGGGGCCTCCTGTCCACTAGCGGCAGCAGAGGTGGAAGGCAGTTCAGATGTCTGGCTAGTGGAAGGGACCCGCTGTTGTGAGACTGCCTCCCTCATAATGTTGGCCATGTCTTCCAGCAACCCCGCTATGGAGACCAGGGTGGTGTCGCTATGGAGACCAGGGTGGTGTTAATGGCCTGCAAGTCGTCCATGATCCCCTGTTACTGTCCCTCCTGCAGCCGCCTGTTCTCCTACACGTTGGCCAAGATCTGGCCCAGCGTATCTTGGGAATGTTAGTATGCTCCCAGGATCTCAGTGAGTGCATCCTGGAGAGTCGGTACACTGGGCCTGTCCTCCCCCTGGCGTACAGCAGTCCTCCCAGTGTCCCTGTTGTCCTGTGCCTTTGTCTCCTGAACCGTGTGCCCACTGCCACTGACCTCAGATCCCTGATTGTTTTGGGGCCGAGGTGTGCCCTGGGGTCCCTGTAGTGGTGGACACACTGCTGATTGACGTGTCCTGGGGACAGAAGTATGGGTACGCTGGGTGGGTGTTGTGGTGGGGTTTCCTGAGGGGGGAGGCTCTGTGGTGGTGTGTGGCTGGGTAACCGACTGTCTGGAGGTCCCTGATGGGCCAGGTTGGTCATCCATATCCAGGCGACCAGAGTTGCTGTCATCACTGTGGGCCTCTTCTGTGGGGGGACTTGATAGTGCTGGCACCTCTTCTCCACTGACATTGGCTGGGGTACCTGTGGGGATGTAAATGCAGTGTTATTGTTTCTGTGTGTGACATACTGTGCATCAGTGGGTTGCCCTCTTTGGCTGTATTCGCCCTAGCAACTTTCACTTGTGTGAGTTGGTATGTGTTGGGCTAGCTGATTCTCTCTAGTGTGCATGCTTTAGTGATAGGTGTCCATGCAGGGCTTTGAGTGATGTCCATGCTTTGGCATTGGTGGTGCATGCAGGGCTTGGCATCGAGATGGGTGATATGTGATGGTGGGGTGTGTGGGAGGTGGTGGAGTGATGGGAGTGAGGGTGAGGTGGGGGTATGTGGTGGCATGCAGGTAGAGGGGTGATAGTAATAGAGAGTTGAGTTACCAGAGTCCAGTCCTCCTGCTACTCCTGCCAGGCCCTCAGGATGCGTGATTGCCAAGACTTGCTCCTCCCATGTTGTTAGTTGTGGGGGAGGAGGTAGGGGTCCACCGCTAGTCCTCTGTACAGCGAGTTGGTGTCTTGCTGCTATGGAACGTACCTTCCCCCGTAGGTTGTTCCACCTCTTCCTGATATCATCCCTTGTTCTGGGGTATTGTCCCACTGCATTGACCGGGTCCACGATTTTCAGCCATAGCTCCATCTTCCTAGTAATGGATATCTGCTGCACCTGTGCTCCAAATAGCTGAGGCTCTACCCTGATGATTTCCTCCACCATGACCCTTAGCTCCTCCTCTGAGAATCTGGGGTGTCTTTGTGGTGCCATGGGTGTTGTGTGAGTAGTGTGGATGAGGGTGTGTAGGGTGATGTGTTGGGGTGTGTGATGTAAGGTGATGGTGGTGTATGGCTCTGGTCTTGTCTCTGGTCGTGGTGTCTGTCTCATGCCAATGTTTTGTAGTCGTAAAGGGTTGTGGGTAGTGTGGGTGTGTGTTTTATAGTGGTGTGGGTGTGTGTGGTGTGTGTATGGGTGTCAGGTGTGTGTAGTTTGAATTGTCTAATGTGGTGCTGTTTTGTTTGAGTGTGTGTATTTTGAGCGCAGCAGTATGTACCGCCAATGGTTTACCACCATTGAATGTTCACTGTGGTGATTCGTGGGTCATAATGTTGTGGGAGTTGTTCTGTTGGCGTAACGGTATGGGTTTTGATACCACCAGCTTATCACTGACCTTTGGTGTGGTAGAATTGTGTATGTGGCTGAATAGTGACAGATTGGTGTGTGTATGTCATAATATGGTGAACGGATATCCGCAGCGGTATGTTGGCCGCAGTCAGCCTGGCGGTAAGTAGGATTTACCGCCAATGTCATAATGAGGGCATAATGTCTTTCAAACTAATCAACATATAAACAGGCCAGGCTTGGGGCAAATGTACTGCCCATTGATGTCCTGTATACTTGTAAGTAGTAACTGTTGTCAAATTCAAAGAAATAATAGTCAATGCTAGGTGGGCTAGGTCTAGTATAAACTCTGGAGGGGTTATTGATTCCCATGTGGTATCGTCCAACAATTCATTAATTACCTCCAGGGTTGCCTCCCGAGGTATATTGGTGTACAGGGATGCTACATCCAGGGTTATCAGAAGCTCGGTTTCTCTATCAAACTGCATCCCATTGATTAGATTGAGGACATCTTTGGTGTCTTTTAGATAGGTAGGTATTTGTTTGACAAGAGGTTGCAAGAATGTGTCATAAAATTGTGAAAGAGGCTCTAAAACAGACTCTATCCCTGAGACAATAGGTCTACTAGGGGGGGGGGGCGGGTGCTTGTTTTTGTGTATTTTAGGCTGGATGTAGAAATATGGTGTTTTTGGATTTGCATGGGTCAAGAACGCTGCCTTGTGTTTAGTGATCCACTCATTATGAAATCCTTTTGATACCAAGAAGGCTATTTTTTCTTGGATTTCAAGGGTGGGGTCTTTGGATAGTTTTTTTTATAGTGTTGTCTGTTCCCAAGTAGGTGTAGACATTCCTCTTTATACATGGTTGTTGGCATTATCACAATAGCACCACCCTTGTCTGCTGGTTTAATTACTATTGTGGTGTCTGAAGTAAGACCCTGTAATGCAGTCAGTTCCTCTGTGCTGATATTCTGAAATTTCTCAGTAGGTGTCAGTCTTGAGTTGTCTATCTTGCGGCTAACTGATTTTTCAAAGGCTAGAACTTCAGGTGACATTTGGCTACTTGAAGGGAAAACTTCGTACTTGTATAGCGCACTGCTTACCTGTTAGGGTCTCAAGGCGCTGTACGCATACCACTGTGGAACCCCTCCTGGCTTTTCCCTGTGAGGTGCCCACTCCTGGGCAGCCTCCAAGGTGAAGCCAGGCATCCCAGCGCTGTTGGGGCCGTTGTGGAGATTAAGCAAGCTATTGCCCAGAGTGGGACCCATGAATTAGATTAGGCACTCATGCGAGAATTATCAGGTCCAAGGAAATTAAGCCCAAGACCCGCCGAGGCAGGAATTGAACCCTGGTCCCGGGCCAGGTTTCTGCTTCAGGGTCTGCCGCTCTAACCGTTGAGCCACACTTCTCCACAAACTTAGACTTTGGTCATAGGCCATTGTTCATACTTGCTTCCTCCTTGGAGGTGGGACGTTTGAGGAAAAAGGTCCTAAGTCGCACTTTACGAAAAAACTCAGCAAGCTCAATTCTCAAATTTCTATCTCTCAGGTTTATGACTGTGTCTAATTTGTCAGTCATATCTTGCTCGTACTGCGGGTGCTCTCTTTCTGCACCTCGGATTCTGATGACTCTTCTCTTAGTCTCCAGTTGACTCCCTTCTTTTTATCTCTCCCTCTTCCCTGACCTCTTTCTAAAAAAGGAACATTGGTGTATGCCCAGGGAGCGGGGGGATACGTAGGTGTCTGAATCTGGGTAGGAGGTCCAAAGTGGGGGTTCTACCCCCAGGGCTGATTACTCATTGCGGGGAAACAGGTCATCATTTGTGGTTGGTTCCATTTACTCCTTTGGGAACCACGACGTCCCTGTCTCTGTCGTGTAAGCTGGACAGAGTCATAATCAGAGTCGGAACTCGTATTTCCTCCTGAGGATACATCTGAAAGGTTATTAGATTTGGGGACGTAGTCTTCCCTAGTTTAGGGATATACTTTCTCATGTGAGAACCTTTGGAGATCCTTCTGAAACTTAGAGATTTTACATTGTGTTAAGTACTCTTTTCATTCATTTATGGTTTTATTTGTTTCTTCTAGCTTTTTTTTAAAAGAAAGTGTAGTTAACCCTGTTTTTAGATTATTTTCAACACTCTTTATCTGGATCAACCGGGCCTCATATAATCTAGTTGCTATTTTTATAATCAAGACTAGCCAACCATGCGTGAATTTCCATGAGATCATGGTCCAGTCTTTTCTGAACTCCCGATCTTCCAAAAAGATATTCCGTCAGGACAGCCCTGTGAAGAATTGTTTTGACCTGTGTCCGTTTTAATTCCACCAAGGTGTCCCAATTGCCCAGTTGGTCAATGGTTTTGGATAGTGTAGAAACTCCTAAGAGGGAAGGTGCCGACAGAATAGCCAAGACTTCATCCTGATCATATGCAATCCCTTCTGCCATGATTCGGAACTGAGTGTTCCTGAACTAGTGCTTGTTCCTATTGTTGTCAGAGTATACCCTTCAGTACAGGTTCCTACTGAACATGCTCTCACAGCTTGCTGCTGTCCTAAACTACTATTACACGAAAATAGAGTTCTGGGTGTGTATCAACCCCATACAATCTCCCTAGTACATGAAACTATACCACAATGTGTAAGGGGAATAATTGGAGTGGGCTCCTCTGGCCCATTTCACAGGTAAGTAGGTCACCGACTTGGTGATCAAATTGTAGGCATGGAAAGTGGTAGTGACGTTCGAGTGTTCAGAGAAGGGTGGAGGAGTTCCTTTACAGACTAGGTGGTCTCAAACACATTATAGTGTCATGCTTCATCATTTGACCACCTATCCCCACCCAGGTAAGATGATACAACCTAGACAGACTCAACCTCGTTTTAATAGAACTCTGAGGGAGTGCTGACATTTTTATTTTTCTGGATAAAACGGGGATTCTGTTGAAGGGGAATAAATGCTAAAATTACCTCATAAATCACCTGTATAATCTAATCTTTTAATAACTGTGTTAGTTGGTAAGATTAAAAACAATGTGAGACAATCTTGAACATAATGGTCATGGTGTCATCCAAAATTACATGGCCAACATGTTTCTGCCCTCTCCTATAGCCGAACTGGTCTAGGGCATTCTTCAGGGCCTAGGATCCCTCCTGTATATGGGGGTGGCTGGCTCAGCTAAAACGTGAGCACATGCATTGAAATGCACACTGGGCATACCTGTTAGAGGTAGCTGAGGAAGGCCTAATAGGGAGCGAAATAGTGAATTAAAATTCAATTACCACACATTGTGCACATGGTGCATGTGAAAACTCACTACAAATAACTGCACACTAGTGTGTAAAAACCATGCTGTGGGTCACACAAACAACCATGCAAAGCTATCTGAAAAACTGTACTTGGCTGGTGATAAAGCCCTAAGAAATACACACACAGCGCATGGTCTCTTACCCTATGATTCACATTGCCTTTGTATGCATCTGTAACTCAGATTTACACATACACATTCTCAGAGAAAAGGTTTCATACTTGTCAGTTTATTTACTCACACACAGGTTTCCTTGTGAATGAATCCACCACTGCGGAGCGGGCACCCCATGGTGGGAATATCCTGGAAATTAATGTGCACTCACAAAAAACTTTCTAAGGTAAGGAAGGAAGAGTGAACAACTCAGAAACTGGAGAATGTGCAAGGGAGGGCTTTTACGACAATACAGCTTTCACAAACTCCTTGCCACAAGTATTTAAACAAGTAAAAAATCCATCTCATCAGCATGTTTGTTCTACTAAGGTTCCGATGCTTAAACAACAAGATGTTGTATTACTGGTATGTCTTTATTGTTACTGTTTTGTGTGCTTTTACACTCATGCCTGGCAGGAGCTTCACTGTGTGACTCATTTGTTTGTGCTGATTCTAATGACTCCTTTGTTGTTTCCCTTTGGCAGCAGGTGCAAGTTGTAGAACATGGTGGCTGGCACCGTCTTTTAAGACAGCACCTCTATTTAAAGAGGTTGTGTGCTTCCAGCTGAACTCGCTATTCATGTTTGGCTTTGTAAGGAGCTACCACATCAAGGAGTCAAACACCCAAGAGGGTTTCTTGATTTTTGAGAGCTATTCCACTCTTCCTAAAGAGTAAGGCTGCATGTGTTTCTTAACACAGTGCTCTCTATTTGCATGCTTTCAGTCCCCACTCAATTCTTTCAGACATTCAGATGAGGTACTGCCTTCCGGTGCTCAAGCAGAAATTCTTCTACCGAATTGGGAAAAAAACAGCCTCTCTTAAGGTTGCAAATTGGAGGTACTTTTAGGTCTTCACTAGTGGTTGTTGAAGGGAGATCAAACATAGCACAAGAAGCACATTGGGAACTAACCCCTAGCTCTTCCTCAGTGGATTTTTGTTTTTGGATATATAAGCTTGTTTTGGGAATTGATAATGAACCTTCAAAAGCACTGTTGCAGCTTTTGATTCAGGAATATCAAGAACTGTGTTATTTAAAATAAGTAACTGTAATTCTGAACTTTGCTCTCTTAGTGGAAACAACCAGTTTTTTCTTGGGTCAAATGTAAAAACACTTCTTCATGGAAGTAGAACTAACAATTGTTGACTAACCTTTTTCTTTCCTGGTCTCCTTCCCCGCTGTACCCACTCTAACTTCCCAACCCCTGTTTGGCCACATTGATACTCTTCTGAAATCTAAAACTCAGAGTAATTGCTGCCAGAAGGTGGGCATCTTGAGAGCATCACTTCCAATGAACTGGGCCTGACAGCAGCTTCTTTTGAAGAGGTGTGTGTTGGAAAAGGGAAAGGAAGTTTCATCAGGGTGGGGTGGATGTGGTCATATTTCTGCAAGCCATTGATGAGGCATTCTACAGATTGCAGAATGACCTTAAAGGGGCCAGTGTGACGTGTGGGAGGCTGTGGAGAAAGACAATGTTGCCTTCCAGATTGAAGAGCAAAAACATTTGAACAGCCATTTCTGAAGCCAGTTTGGGAGAGGAAGGGTTTCACTTTCTTTAGTATATACAGCTAGTATCAGTCCAGCTTGGTTTTCTTGATGTGTTTCTTGAGGGTAATGCTGTTGTTTAGGTTGAATACAAGTGACCTGGGTTTGGGTGAAAGCTGGTATTTGGTTCCATATAGGTTTATGTTGTTGTGCCATGTTTGAACTAGTGGTTGGTTTTAGCTCTTGATGAATAGTGGGAATTCTATTTTGGTGGGGTTATATTTCAGGTAGTTGATTGTCCGGCAAGTTGCGGAAGATGTGCAGACAGTGTTTAGAGGCACTGGATTCATGG
The DNA here is from genome assembly GCF_031143425.1 of Pleurodeles waltl. NCBI lineage: Eukaryota > Metazoa > Chordata > Amphibia > Caudata > Salamandridae > Pleurodeles > Pleurodeles waltl. Next base: position 1,316,429,179 of record NC_090446.1, on the reverse strand, counting down.
GGAAGAATTTAAAATATATTTGTATGTCATCTACGTACTAGTGTTATCGGCAAGTAGAGATGCAAGAGGGCTCCCTGTAGAGGCTGAAGATGACAAGATGTAATCTATGGGAACTCTGTGGGTGATTGGATCTTCAGAGACTTGAAGAGGTGAATGAACTGCTGTTGGTTTGATAGATAGGAGAATGACCAATGTTGGATAGTGCTAGTAAACAAATCCCATTTGAGACTTCATGATGGGGATGTGGGTGGGGCTGTCATTGCCCCATAAGGCAGCTGAGATGTCCAACAAAATCAGTACTCTGGGTTCATTATGTCTGTGGTCAGGAGGTTGTCTATGGTTTGTAAGGTAACTATCTCTGCGATGCAGTATGCTCCAGGGTCAGATGGGAGGCTGGGATGGTGATGGAGATGGTTGGTGTTAAAGTGAGCATAATATTATGTGCATGTGTGCAAACTGCTATTTTAATTATTTTGCTGGTGAACAATAGATGACTGATAATCCTATAGGTGACAAGGTCAGAAGTGTCTATTGTGGGTTTCTTCAAGAGTTTGAGGACCTTGCCTGTCTTGCGAGCTTAAGAAAAGATGCCTTGAATGTTGGAAGCATTGATGATTGTGAGGTGGGGTTAGAGAGTTTCTCCAGAGTGGACGGTGTAAGACATCATCTTTATAGGTGATGGCATTGAGGGAATTGATAATGTTGGCCAAGACAGCAATAAAGAAAGTCGTTTTTTATTTTTTTATTTTAAACCTTTATTTATGGATGACTGGTGAGCAATGTGATGCTGAGGGGTGTGCATGTGTGAAGAGAAGCAGAGTTGGTGTTGAAATGCTGTTGATCTTCTGCTACTTTTCTTCATAGAAGTAGTAGTAGAGGGCATTGTGGTTGTCAGAGGAATGTGGCATAGGGGGCTGAGGGGCACATCGCAGCTTCATTAATTTTGTTGGTATAGTTCTTGCCTTTGGTGGATGTGTTAATGTGTCTGTGTGTGTCACATAGAGGGATTTCAGTAGCATGAAGTCCACGGTGATTCTGTTTGACTTCTATATTCTTTCCTGTCTGAGAATAGAGTGTTTGCTTTCTAGACGACTTTGCAGTACCAAAGTGCTAAAGGGTTGCACTTGAATATTGTAGTTGGATCATAGACAATCATGTGATTTGCATGATTAGGTTGAAGTTGTTTAGAAGGGTGTTGGGATTTCAGTTGTGGAGGGGGCAGAGTGAGAAAAGAGTTTGAGCTTTAGGTTGATTATGGAGACATTTTTTGGGGTTGCCTCTGTGTGTTGGTAGGATGCTGAGCACGGTGATTGAGGATGTGGAAATGGTCTTGACCAATATAACAACAGTTTGATTCTGTTTTCTTATTAATCTCCTATATGTTCTATGAAACCAATCTCTCTAACAACTAGATGGTCATCCTGTATAATTAGCAACATTTGAGAAAACCTACTTCAATTAGAATTCATACTGGTGACTACTTGTTATTGTAGGACTGCCATTCTTAGAAAGGCAAGAGGAGAATGTGTGCTCAAGTTATGTTTTTACCAAATACAATTAATGAGAATCAATCACTAAGCATACATATCAATGTATTAGCCTGATGTACCCTCATCAAGACACCATCTTATTCCAGTATCAGCTTTAATACCTTGAATATGTAATACTGCCATGAGATCTAAAACCGTCAATCCTAATTTGGGTTTCTAGTCAGAGGTAAAACTCTTTATTTTTGTTGTATGATTAAAAAATCAGTCGATGATACGCTGTTAACCCTGGGAGGATTATAAATTACAATGGCATAATTTCAGGAATTTTGCATTACGCTTGTTATTCGAAATTCCTGAAATTAAGCTAATTGCCATTTTGCATAATTACACGTCATTTGTGGTGCTTTTATTTGAATGTGTCCGTGTCCCAAAAATTGATGTGAGGTTTCCTGCTTAATGTTGCAATTGTAATTACACATAATTTCACAAAGGTTTGACATAATTTCACAAAATTGCAAGAAAACAAATTCACAGACCTCCATACTCAATTACCAATGCCAAATAAATGAATAATTTAGGAACCATGATATATAGTGTTATAATAAAACTATACAAAATATTTTTAAACTGATTTTCTGTGGTTCCGTTTCATGTTAAGGATTCTGCCTGTAGCATACTCTTCTATTGCAAGAGGAGGAACAATAACTGTATTTGTCCTTTACCTTCAATAGTTCCTCATAGGTGATAAAGAGTATGTTGCTCTTGTCCTTTATCCCCATCCATCCTTTAACATGGTCAAACCAGGAGCCGAAAGGGACTAAAAGACAAATGAGAAGCAGCTAATGATACTAGTCAAGATAGTATTTGTAAGTACCAGGTGAAACTTACATACCAAGTGTCTGACGATAAATATTCATCTCAATCTGCAATACATATTTTGTTACAGTCTGGGTCTCTCATTTGTTTTTGTAAAATATGTTCACCAGGAGATATCTTGGCGTTAGTACTCAGAGATGTTCAAAAAGACAAATTACACAAACAAGTGAGATTTTCAGAGCATTATAACTTAAATATTACGAATGTGCTTGCAAGGGCTTTCCCAAGATAGAAATGTGAGAGAACACACAGCTCCAAAGAAGCATGTGTGACTCCAGAGTGCTGGTGGCAGAAGGGATAATTCAGAAAGGCATGTTTGGGTATCTAAACATTAATGCAATTCTAAAGTTCTAAAGGGTTGGGCATGACCTACTGCCTTGCACGTCTCCACTCATGTGAATTGTCTGGTCCTATCTCTTATATACGTTGTTCTTCATCAAGAGCGCGTAAAGCTATGCACACATGGTTGTATGTTTTAGGTGTAAATGTGGAAGCGGATAAGGGGAGCGGCACAAATCTGACAAATTAACTACAAAAGAAACAAAGATCTAGATTGAGAGACCACACTATAAAAAGTGATAAGAGGTGGTTTCAGCTTGAAAGTCATGGGTACCAAGTCTATAAAACCGGCAGACGATTTCCATATACCTTATGCGAAATGGAAAAAGCATGTAGATAATCTATGTGGGTTTTTCAACTCCACTTTCTTTTCATAACACTGACCTTTGGATCCCTAAAGAGGAAATAAAGGTGTTAATAAGGAAATCTCGTCCTTTGAGAGCTGCAGGTCCAAATAGGATACCTATTGATGTGATTGAAGCTGACCTTCTGCTTTGGAGTGAATTACTTTATGTTTTGTTTACAAAGATCTTGGAATCAGGGAATCACCCCCTCTCCTGGTGAGGTGTTATTATACACCCACTACATACAATGGGTTTAAAGCAGAAGTCAAGTAATTATTGTCTTATTGCTTTGTTGAATGCTGAAGGAAAACATTTTGCAAGGTATCTATGTAATAGCTTATTACGATGGGTGTCTGATGTTAACTTAAATCCTATGAAGCAATTGGGATTCAGGCAAGGATGCTCCACCGTTGATAATGTCATGCACTAAAATTAATGGTCGACAAAAGCTTAAGAAGAAACATTAATATAAATGCATTCTAAATCAACTATTTATCAGCGTTCTCTAAAGTTAATTTTAAAAAAATCTGGGAGAAATTGTGCATTTATGGGATCAGTCCCACTATCTTACATTTTCTAATATTGCTCCATGATAAAACTTGGCTACAGTTTAAGCTGGCAAAAAATGTGTTGTCACCAAAGATATCTATGGCCAACCAGTTGAAACAGGGATGCATTTTAGCGATACTTCTTTTTTTGCTGTACACTAGGAATTTATCTTTTTTTTTTATTCTCCAGAGGTATTGACCACCAGGTTAGGAGGGAAATCAATCAGTTATTTTGCATATGCTGATAATACTATTTTACTCCCATTGATCCCATCAAGACTTCAATCACAGTTACAGAATTTACAAAACTTTACAATTGAAAATGACTTAAAAGTTAATCCCAGTAAAACAGAGGTTATGATCTTTGTGAAAACCTGGAACCATGTTAAACTAAACATCGATGGCAACACTCTGTAAGAAGTACAGACATACAATTATTTGGGTTTAACAGTTTATAACAAACAAAGGCCCAGACAGTGTCACTCTCAATCAAAAAATTAATGAGCGTTCATGGAGGACATGCGGTTGGTTTGTCAATCTCCAAGGATGTTGGAAACAAAATTAGTACCTACCTTAGTGTATGAAGCATTATGAATGCATATAAAATGTATATAAAAGAGCTCAGATCGTTATTGAATCGTTGTTCATCAATTCCCCATTGTAAAATGTGGTTGGAACTATCCTTGATTTCATTACGTGTTTGTTGCTCAGCAGCAGTGTTGAATTACTTCCACAACTGTTAAATAGCAAATAAAGATTAGTTGAGATTGTTTATTTATTATGAGGTAGTAAACTATGTTACCTTTTGTTTGGTTTGTTTCTTGGACATCTGTTATTAAAATAATCGTAGAAAATAATTTACTGTTATCTGAAGATCTCATAAAAGTGCCCCAATTGAAGCTAAGAGGTTAAATAGACAGACTCTCTGTGGGAATGCAACAGCTGAGGACTTATTGACATTACAGAAATATCAATATGCTCATTATAAAAAGGAGTTGTATTCTAAACTAAAACAAGAATACGTAGCCTCTAAACTGAATCCAGGATGCAACAAAAATACATGAGAATTTGCTTTCTGTAAACATCAATTACTCAAATTGAAGGGTCTTGGCACATTAACTGCTTGCCCTCAAAGGTCTGCCGCTTGTGCAACTATAAAGAGGAGTGGATTGAGCACTTAATTTGACTGTGTCCTAGTTTACTAGATCAACGACAGAAATATCTGAAAAAAACATTTAATTTAAGTAATTGTAGAATGACAAAGAGGCGGTTGCCCTTTGCTTTTCCACAACAGATTGTCAATTTGTTGGGAAATTACCTACATTTTTAGATTATGTCTACTGTCCTCTTAAGGAAATGTGACTGAAATGCTGTTCTTATGGAATTCTTGTAGATATATTTGTGATTGTAATGTATTTATTATTCTGATGAATATTTTAATATATTTTATACAATAGAGACATTCAGAAAACTACAAAGTTTAAAGAGAAAAGGGAATGTTAGGTAGTGCACATTGAGATACATGCAAATACGAAAACACCTATAAAAAGTTGAGACATGTCCAAATCACTGAAAATGCACCATTTCTAAATCAATATTACTACAACAGAAACAAGCCCAAATTTACTCAAACCAAGCCTTAAAGAAAGTCACACCACATAGACATATACATTAGAGACACCTATACAAATCACAGTTTAAAAATGTAAATTTAACAAGTAGTCTTACAGACATTTACATGTGTTTAATTTGTTAATGAATTATAACAAAGAACATGACTCATCCCACAACTAACACTACACAATCCAATCACACAGAGACATAACACTGTGTATCAGTAACAGACTTACAGACAGGCCCGCACACCTAGGTACAATTGTAGTTGGTGTCTAGCTCTACATTGTCAGTGAGCAAAAGAGAAGAAGGTAGAGCACAGGGCGTTGGCTGCATTTGTATTCTTACTCTTGTGATGACAGTCAGGTGTGTGTTATTTTCCTTAGATGATGATTGTTTTGCTTTCCTATTATTTTTACCTCTTTAGTTCTCCAACTCTGCTCTGTGAAACTACATTTGAGTGATACACATCTAAAATATGATCATAAAGTTACTAGTCGTACTTTGAGTTGTACATGACCCCATATCTTCATGTAAAGGGTTGGGGACATGTAGGACCACTACTATGTATACATTTCCTACTTTAAAAGAAGACACTTGGAAAGCAGATCTCATTTTTCTGCATCCATCACAACAGGAAGCCATCTCTGGCTTTCCTAGCATCTATGTCTACAGAAGGGGACATAACTGCATTCTTCCAGCATCCGTCTTTGCAAGACGTGACATCCCTCCATTTCCCAACATTCATTTCTGAAATAACTGACTTTTGGGTTTCCCTCCAAAACCATATTTTTCAGAAAAATACAGGAATGTGAGCTTTGTTTCCCACCATCAATCTTAACAGAAATGAATATAACTGCATACCCCCAACAGGCATCTCTACAGGAAGTGATATCACTGAGTTTTCTATCATCCAATTCTACAAAAAGTGAAATTACAAGTTTCCTACCAAAATCAACTTTAAAAGAAGTTGCTTCACAAGAAGACCTCATTCCACAGCATCCATCTCCGAAGGCAGTGGCATAACTATATTTCCTATGATCTTTCTTTACAGGAAGAGAGAGCACTGCATTTTTGCAGCATCCATCTCTACTAATTCTGTCAACTCTTCAAAGCATACCATCACCTAGATACCCCGAGCTAAGGGCTTAGACAGACAAAGACATCAGCTGTTTAGACTTCTTCAGACTTAAAAGGACATAGGGCCAGATTCTCTGATCCAGATATTCTAGTTTCATCATAAGTGACACAAACCTCATTTTACACCTGGCATCCTTTGCCTTGTTTTCCCAGTAATTTTTTGCCATCAGCACTCGTGTGTTCTAACCTTAAAACATGATACAACTGGCTTATACCCTATCGGCATATTTAATTTTCTTTTAGGTACCTAGTAAAGTGGCACTACCTGTGACAAGGGCCTGCCGATTACATGCAATTAGTGGGTCTCCAACACTGACTGTGCCACCTACTTAAGTAGCACTGTAAACAAGTCTCAGATCTGCCATTGCAGCCTATGAATGCAGTTTTAAAACTGTCATATAGACATGGCAAAATAAACCTACTGCCAGGCCCAAACCTTTCTTTTTAATACATGTAAGTCACCCCTAGGATAGGCCCTGGACAGCCCAGAGGGCTGGGTCCAGTGTATTTAAAAAATAGGACATGTACTTTTAAGTTTTATATGTCTTGGTCATGAAATTCTCTAGAAATTCATTTTAACATTTGATATTATTGGAGTTACCTTACTACATTTAATAGGTGATAATTGCTGAATAGAAGCAGGTAATCAGTTCATGTGTTGTGTATTTGGAACTCTAATTAAAAGTCCTCTCTTATAGTAAAGTCAGATTTTAGATCACTATTTTTAAAATGCCCCTTTAAGAAAGTTAGCATTTTCCTCCTTAGCCATTTAGTGCCTGCAGCCTGCCTCTGTGGCACATGACTGAGTGTAGCTGACAGTTGGGATCTGTGATTTCCTCCTAGACAGAAATACACAATAAGACGATTAGGTGTGCCTGAATGGGCCATAACTAGCAAGATGAGAAGGCAGAGCTGGGCACAGCCCTACCTACAATTGGTAAGGCTGTGTTCTGCTTTCATACAAAGGGCTGCATTCACCCTATAGTTAGTCTGGAGCAAGGACAGGAAAGGCAAGAAGCCTGTGGATGTCAAAGGGAAAACTCTAGAAGTTCCTACCCTCTTTAAAGGAAGGCCCAAACATAAATATTGGACCCTAGACACCAACTCTTCAGTAGGAGTGAGCAAAACTTGTGAGGAGCCACTCTGTGGAATTTCACATAGTTACATAAACACTGAGATTCTGCAGATTTCTGGCAACTGTCAGAAGATCAGTGCTAAGGGCACTATGTGGTGCACAAGAGTGCACAGCAATTAGAGTTGATTTTGCTGTCGCTTCAGTTGAAAATCTGCTGGAGAAGAAGTTCTCTGACTGCAGCCACCTGTGTTGGAAAATAGCACTACAGACGCCAAATCACACTCATGCTCACATTTGTGCAACCTTGCAGGAAAAAGATCTGCCATGCGGCACTTGGTGGAATTCAACCAGGGCTCTGTGATAAGGAGTAATGCAGAGTCATCAAATTCCACCAATTCCGTGGGCAGAAAAAAACATTCCACCCACAACTGCATTTCAAGACACTTCTAGACATGTGGGTACTCTACCAGGAAGAAGGACTAATGTGCTGCTGAAAGGACTACCACTCTGCTGGACTGCTGTTCTGAAGGAACAATGCCCTGCTGTGCTGACTTGTTGCCTGCTGGCCTGTTTCCCGAGGTGAAAAAGAGTGAACCATGCATCTGTTAAACCCAAGACTCCAGAGTGACTCCAAGAGCTAGGTGGTAGGCATCCTGACTGGAGCATCAGGTGACAAAAGGCTCCAACAATCTTGAACCCACCACCAGGACTCTGCCCTCTTTAAATCCTACCCTGCCAGGTTGTGCCACCCCAGCCATACACCCTTGAAAGTGGGCCTGACGGTGCTCTGCCAGCCCACCTGTGGTGTTGCATCTGCTGCAGGGATTTTTACAGCGCAAGGACTCCACATTAACCTTGCTGTCCACATCAGAACCACCACCGTGCAAGGCTTCACCGAGACAGGCCCTTGCAAATCTCTTGTCAATGGCAGCCTTGACAATATTCTTGACTCCAGACTTTGCATCACAACCTTTGTTGATAGGATCCTCGATGATGATGCAGGACCTTGCTTTGCAGTTCCTCGGAAACACGCATTGCCTCGGCTGCACAACACGTCCTCGACATGGGCAGAAAACGCCACAACCAGGATTTAAGGTACTCTTGTTCAGCGGGCCTAACTGGGTCCCTGAAGCTGGCCCACACTCTATAGTAGTTGGCCTGAACTTGTAACTTTGTCCTGTGCAATCAGATATCCACAGTTGGCGCTCTGTGCTTTTCTGGTGCTATATTTACTGACAACTTTGAAACTGCACATCTCTGGTTCTGCTGTTTGATTTTTTGGTGTTTTGCTCTTCTTTTATTTATTAAAGCAAACCTTGTTTTCTAATCTGGTGGGGGTCCATTTTGTGGTGTGTTTTTTGAATGTTTGCACAAATACTTTATACATTGCCTCTAAGGTAAGCCAGACTGCTCTGTGCCAAGCTACCCGTGGCCAGGTCCTGCAGCCATCCCCTATAACCACCCAACCTGCACTGTACACGGCCAAAGGCCAAACCCCTAACCACCCAACCCCATGCTATGCACAAACTTTGGGCATGAGTGGTAGGAGTTGGCCGCGGCCTGTCTCTCTAGGTGTGAGAATAGGTGTGACAGGGTGTATCTGGGTGTGAAAGTGGGTCCATCAGTGTCTTATTGGGTAGGTGTGTGAGGGTTTCAGTTGGTGTGTGGGAATGCGAGTGGGTCTGTGAATGGGTGCATGAAAGTCTGAGTGCAGCTGTGAGTGGCTGCACAGGGGTCTGAGTAGTTCTGTTCTATGAGTGGGTGCGTGAGAGTCTGAGTGGGTCTTTGAGTTGGTGCATAAGGGTCTGAGTGGGTGTGTGAGTGTGAGGCAGAGATTGAAAGAGATGGAAAGAGAGGGAGAGCGAGAGAGCTAGCGTGTTTTTAGGCTATGATGAATGATATACTTAGAATGAGATATTTCTAGACAAGTTGAAAGGAAAAATGTATTTGTCAATTTAAAAGAGTGAAATCACCTTTCAGTATGAACCTAAAAAGTTTGAAGTTTAAAAGAAATTAAAGAAGGGAAATTACCACAGGCACACTTGGAGTAGAACCCTCAACTTTGAGTGTGAGTTTCTGTGACTTTACCCTTTAGGCCATAGGTGATCCCTTACTCCGATGCTTCCAGACATACCTATGACATTCAACACATGCATGTGATTGGAAACAAACGTGAATGTTCCATCACTAGGAAGGTTTAGCAGTCAAAACACTAGTAAATAAACAAACACACTGCCTAGTGATACTAGGAGTTGAACCTTTAACCTACTGAGTGACAGCACAAGACCTTGACCATTAGGCCAGAAGTGACTATGTTCTGCTCTGCATCCAAATGCAACTATAACATTTGTACCAAACATCTTGCTAGTCTAACTCTGTGAAGTCATTGAATGCAGCGACCATTGCAATGACAATCTCTCTCTCTCTCATTGTGGGATGGAAGAGAGAGAGAGAGAGAGAGGGTGACAGGACTGCAGGGGGAGCCTCAAGGCCCCTGCAGTTCTAGCCAGTTCCCCACATCCTGCGGGAGTCAGCATTGCTCCCACAACCAGGGAGCTGCTCTAAATATCAACTTTGTGATTGTGGGAGCAATGTTTTCACTGTTTCCCTACACGCATATATGCGTGCAGGGAAACACATGAAAACTCTGCTTTCTGCCAGCAGGAGCTGTTTGGGAACTCCTGCTGTCAGAAAGAGGACTTTGTTTGCTTTTGATTGGTGGGAGCTACTAGCTCCCACCAGGCAAAAGCAACAGCTATGTCCCAGGAGTGGACAGATCTGGGGGGGGTCCCCCAGGGCCATTATTGGCCTCCAACGACTACTGCCCTGGGGAGGTGGTGGTCCCTGAGGGTCGGGGGTCCAAAACAGACCCCCTCATTATTGTATTATTTGCCCTGGGGAGGTGGTGAGCCCCGGGGCTGTAGGGGGGCTGTGCAGCCCCACTGCACCGATCTACATTTTTGCCCTCAGGAGGTTGTGGTCTCCAGGGCTGCAGGGGGGCCTGGCTGCCCCCCACACTGGATTCAACGTTTTGCCCCAGGGAGGTGGCGGTCCCCGGGGCAATGGGGGAGACAAGCGGCCTCCCTGCATCTATTTTCTATTTCGCCCCTGGGTGGTGGTGGTCCCCGGGGCGGCAGGGGCACTGGGTTGTCCCCCTGCATCTGTTTTCTATTTCACCCTGGGGAGGTGGCGGTACCTGGGGCTGCCAGGGGGGTGAGCCCCCCCTCAGATTGGATTTAAACTTGTGCCCCAGGGAGGTAGTGCTCCACAGGGCTGTGGGAGGGGCAGGAGACCCACCCATCCATTTTCTATTTTGCCATGGGGAGGTAGTGTTTTCCCGGGTTGCAGGGGGGCCAGGCGGACTCCCCAAATCCATTTTTTTATTTGCCCTGGGGAAGGTGGTGGTCCCCCGGGCTGCAGGGGGGCCAGGTGGTCCCGCCATATCCATTTTCTATTTTGCCCTGGGGAGGTGGCAGTCCCTGGGGCTCAGATATACAACTTGTGTTATGTTAATCCTTCGGCTCTGCGCAGCAGGGGTTGGCCACAGCCTCCAGCCAACCCCTATCACAAGCTTAAACTCCTCTTTTATTACACATAGGTCACCCCAAAGGTAGGTCCTGTGTAGCTCTATGGGCAGGTGATGTGTAAGTAAAAGACAGGACATGTACTTTTATGTTTTGCATGTTCTAATAGTGACAAATAGTCTATTTCAGAAGGTGTGGCCAAGATGGCGAAAGCGCGGAGCTCCATGTGAGCCCTACAATATTCTGCAATATCCAGCGGCAACTGCTCCCTACGACACTCCATCAAAGCGATTTTGCCCTGATACACCCCCAGAGTGTTTTAACCAGCTGTAACTCGCTCTGTGATAGACATCTGTGGTGCAAGCGTGCGTGCGTTGTTGGAGCGCTTGGCCTCGCCTTGCCCACGGCTGTGCTACGTCGATGTGGGATGTCTGAAGAATCAGCATTGGTCTGGGCCCTGTGACAGATGGCAGAGATGATGATCAGATGTGCTGTTGAGGCGCGGCTTGCTTGCCGCGGCTGTACTTACCTGCGGCTGTGGTTGTGCTCTGTGGGGAGAAGCAACAGCGCTGCAGCTGAGGCTACTAGGTGGCAGTCTTCGCTGGACTCCACTATTGAAGGGAGACATCAGGGAAGCAGAGGAGGCCTCCCTGGCTCTGCTGGGGTGAACTACTGGCCATCCTCCCCCCATGCTGCTTGAACGTAGGCACTCCTGGCTGAGATTCGAGAATGGGCCCCCTTGACACAGCTATCCGGCAGATTAGGAGGTCTTTCTGTCCTGCTTTGGGGCCTCACAGGATGGCAGCTTGGAGGCCTTCACATAAACCAAAGATAAGTGCCACGTTTTTCATTTTCACTGCACAGGACAGGGTGTGCAACACAGATCCACATGAGACTTTGGGGGAAGGAAATGTAAGCGGTCTATGTATTGACTCTCAACATTGACACCCCTTGGAGGAGAGACATGAATTGCCTTGTGCCCATTGCGCAGATTGCCGCCCTGCCAATTTAATTAGCAGGTTATGAATATAGCATAGGGCGAAGAACATAGCCCTTTGAGTCTTTGGTCAGAAACAGGAATACTTTGTCTCCTGCTCAGACACCATGCACTCTCCAATCACCTATCCTGCAGCCTCCTTCTGCCGCCAGGTAGTGGCCGAATATGATGGGGAAAACCAGGGCCCTTAAGACGATATTGATGGGGACGTGCGAGACGCAAACACCCACTAACCCCCCAGACAAGACCCTAGACAGTCTAGACCAGCTCGAAGCCACACTGCAAGCACACTCTTTGTGGTTTGATAAGGTCATGCACATTATATTGGACACAAAATCCTCCCATGAAATCGAATTGACACTAACTCACTGTGGTCAACTTGTAGCGGGTGGACCATCGCAAATTGGCCAACCGAGTGGGTGACATGGAATCTACCCTTGCCACGGTGAGCCCATCGGTCCAAGATCTACAAGATAGCAGGTTGAGAATGAGTTTACCACGCTTCACCGACGAGCAGAAGATGCGGAGGGACGATCTCACGAAAATAATATCCGCTTCCCTGGCTTCCCAGAGCGTGCAGAGGTCCCTAAGGCAGAATTATTTCTTGAAAACTGGCTGGCTGAGATGATGTTGGAAGGCAAGATACCAAAGTTCTTCCCTATTGAAAGGACACTCCATGTCCCAGGACATCCCCTGCCACCCGGCACCTCACCACGACCGACAATAGCCTGGCTACATAATTACCAGGACCGCGACATGCTCTTGCAAAGGTTCCGAACTAAAGGACCTTGGAAACACAGGGACTGTACGATCACAGCTTATCCTGATTTTACCATGGCAGTACAGCGCCAACGGAATTCCTACCTCAAGGTTGCACTGTGACTCTGTGAGGTAAACTTGAAATATGCACTGCTGTTTCAAATGAAGCTCCTTGTGAATGGTGTCGACAAGAGCCACTTCTTCCACTCTCCAGAAGATGTTTGGACGTGGCTGCATGGCAAGAACTTGGCAGGGGACTCGACAGAAGATAGAGAGAACACGTTTTGGCTCACACCTAAGTCGCTGATTAAATAATTTAAGTCAAAACCTACTAAGGACCAAATGGAGGCGGCATAGGCATGAGCAGTCATAGAGGCCTTTCTCTGTAGTACAATCCCTTACTCTTTGCTGCACTCCGAACAAATGATGGACTCCAGTTCAGATACCGATGACTCGCTCTCCTCAACGGACCCGACCTATCCAGGGCCATCATTCACACCACGCTCTGCTGATGACTTATGATAGTGTCATCCTCTTCAATGGTAACTGGGTGGGCTACAGGATGGTGCCTTGTCAGGAGGACTGTACACCGATCTGGAGGTAAGACATTCGGAGCAGAGGCCCCACACTAGGCCCGCACACTTTTTACTGGGCACACCACCCCACTGAATTTTTCAGTAAGGACTTGGCCGTAATGCCAACTTTTGCTCTCTACCTGTTATTTTGTGTTATAAAGGGTGAAATGAGACAGTTTTGCACTCAGTCCTGGGAAATGGGGGCTGTTCATTTTCTTGGTTTGTTGGTTTGTACTGCACTGTCTGGAAGCTTTTTTGTTTTGATCAAAGAGAATTGGGAGGGGGAAACCATGACTGGGGCACATACACCTGTTACTCATGGCTACTACTTACAGTGTGCTTACGTGGAATATTAGGGGCATAGCTACTCTGGCTAGAACACATAAGATTTATGCATATTTTTTCGGCCACGATACATCCACTTTGCATGTTTACAGGAGACTCACCTTCCTAAGAACAAGTTAGATAAAGTGAGCGGAGGGTGGGGCAAGCAGGTATATCGCATGGGGTATTCCGCTTATACCCAAGGAGTCCTCATCTAGGTTGCTCCTGAAATTCCGTTTATGAATTTTAGGGTCTTGGCGGCTGCTGAAGGCCTCTATGTGCTGGTGAAGGGCAACCTGGACAGACACCCTTTTTATTTAATATCAGTTTATGCCTCTAACACTGTTCAGGCTGTTTTCCTAGACTCTCTGTATCCTACAATGCTACTAGCACCACAAGCCCCGGGGATATGGGGGTGAGGGCGATTTTAATTGTATACAAGACACAGACTGGAACCGGTCACTACATCCCCTATCAGGTACAGCTGGTATACAAGCCACAAAACACTTTCGACACTGCTCAAAGACGTTGGACAGCCATGACATTTGGCGGATGTGTCACCCGGAAGAAAAATAATATTCTTATTATGCTCCAGGACACCAAGTCCATACACGCATAGATTACCGTTTCTGCAATTCTGAATGCTGGCCATTGATACATACCTCTGAGTATCTGGGCAGAACTCTTTAAGACCATAACCTGCTTAAAGTCACTTTTCAATGGGGGAGGCAGTGACTTGTTATCCCTTCCTGGCTCTTGCACACCAAAGCTTTATAGGATACAGTATACTGCACTACCCTAGACACACAGTTGTCCACTTATTTTACTGTTAATGTGGGTACCGGAACTACTAGAGGTTTAGAATGGGAAACCATGAAGGTTGTTATGCGGGGAGTATGCAATTCCACAACATGGGGGGTCCACACCACCTTAACCTGCAGTGTGCTGGAGTTAGAGGTGCTTCTTAGTTCTACAGAATTGCAGGCGATTACGTCTGCATTGGTTCGGCTGACATTGGCCCAGCAGTGCTGCAAATACTGGGACGAACCCCAACAGTTGAGTGATCTAGATTATAAATCCTCAGTGGCCTACCAACATGCTGAGGGTGACAAACCTGGCAGGGTATTGCCGTGGTTGCTATGGACAGAGGTTCCCAAAACTTTGATAGTGGGCATCCACCATCACACTGGAGATATTAAAAACACTCAGGCAGATTCCAATGAAACGTTCACTAGATACTATGAATATTTATACTCGTCTTCTGGAGACTCCCCTTTATGGCACATACTGGATTACCTGCGGGAGGGATTGCTTCCCACGCTGACCCCACTGCAATGAAGAGAGCTGGAGCAGCCCCTCCAATTGGAAGAAATTATATTAGCTATCCAGCAAATGGCACAGGAAAAAATGCCGGGCATTGTCTCTGTCGAGTTTTATGCAGCCTTCAGGCACACCCTTGCTCCTCACCTCCTTGAAGTTTATAATGAGGCGCACAGGCAAGACATTCTTCCGGATTCGCTTCAGGAAGCTCTAATTATTGTGCTCCTGAAGCCAGACAGGGATCCAGTGGAGATTGTTTTTTACAGGCCGCTCTCAATGCTCAATATTGACTATAAGATATTATGCAAAGCCCTCGCTAATAGATTACTCCCACCATTGAGATTCCTTATTCACCCGGATCAAAACGGCTTCATACTGGGTAGAGCCATGCATTTTAATATCAGACGCCTGTGCCATATTATTGAAGCCTCAGCAGCGGAGCCGGGCCGTCCCGTTTCAGTCTCCTTAGATTTTGAAAAGGCGTTCAACATGCTTTGTTGGAATTATTTGCTTTAGGTCTTACAAGCTTTTGGTATGGGTCCTGGTTTTCTCAGATGGATTAAGATACTATATACTGCTCTGAAGGCCCAAGTCCTCACAGGCCAATGTATTTCATGCTCCTTTACTATAGATGGAGGCACTCAGCAAGGTTGCTCTTTATCGCCGGTGTTGTTTGCTTTGACTATGGAGCCCCTGGCTGCTTTATTATGTATGAAGGGACCTGTCTGTGGCATTCAATTCAAGTATGACCCACTCAGCATATCATGTCCTTACATGCAGACGTTGTCCTTATTTACCCACAAGATCATGTTGCTACTCTATCAAACTTATACCATCTCCTGGCACGGTTTGGGGACTTAACGGGCCTCAAGATCAATTGGGGTAAATAATGTGTTTTTCCATTGCGGAGAGTCGAACAAGATCAGCGCCATGTGTTGGAGGATCGCCGTTTTCCCTGGGCCTTGCATATCTTCCGATATCTTGGGGTGAATGTATATCACACACCCAGGGATCTTCTAGATGGTAATAATGGGAAGGCGTTGACATCCATGCATCATTCCATGCAGTTCATTCCGCACTCAAAATACACACACTCTTTCAAAACACAACCACATTGGACAAATCAAAATACACACACCTGATACACATACACACACCACTCCCACACACTCAATACAAAATAAAACACACACCCACATCACCCACAAACCCCTACAACCAGAATCACCGAAAGAAGGCCAGAGAGAGACACCACAAACAACTACCAAGCGTCCACAGGCACACAATACCATCACCCACAGAACTTCCACGCACCTCACACAACACACCACTAAATATCACCACACTTATCACTACACACACCACCCCACACATCACCCACACCACCCCATGGCACGGCAAAGACACCCCAGGTTCTCTGAGGAGGAGCTCAGGGTCATGGTGGAGGAAATCGTCCGGGTAGACCCACAGCTATTCGGAGCACAGGTGCAGCACACCTCCATAGCTAGGAAGATGGAGCTATGGCGCAGAATAGTGGACAGGGTCAACGCAGTGGGACAGCACCCAAGAAATCCAGATGACATCAGGAAGAGGTGGAACGACCCATGGGGGAAGGTGCGTTCTGTGGTCTCAAGACACCACCTTCCGGTTCAGCGGACTGGCGGCAGACCCCCACCTCCTCCCCCACAACTAACAACATGGGAGGAGCAAGTCTTGGTGATTCTGCATCCTGAGGGCCTCGCAGGAGTAGATGGAGGAATGGACTCTGGTAAGTCAAGTCTTAACTATTACATCCCCCACCCTACCTGCATGCTATCACATACCACCCTCGCCCTCACCCCCATCACTCCAACTCCTCACAAATGTCCCAATATCACAAACCACACATCCCAACACCAAGCCCTGCATGCAATAACAAAGCATGGACACCCATCACCAAAGCTCGGCCACTGCACATACCCATACACCCCCCTAACCCACCATCACACAAGGTCCCACACAGGAATGCAAGCACTGGGGTACAAGGTCACCCACCTATTGCACACCATAGCACACACAGATGTAATAAACATCCCTTTCTACCCCTGCAGGATCCCTACCCAACGTCACCGGACAGGAGGGTCCACACATGCCCACACCACCAACAGAAGAGGCCCACAGTGATGACAGCAGCTCTGTCCAACTGGATCTAGATGACCAGCCCGGCCCATCTGGGACCTCTGGACAGTCGGTTCCCCTCACACAGTCACAGGCCACCACAGAGCTTCCCCCCTCTGGAAACACCAGCACAGCACCCACCCAGCGGGCCCATACCTCTGTCCCCAGGACACGTCAATCAGCAGTGTGTCCAGCACTACAGGGAACCCAGGCTAACCCACCATCCCAACAACAACAGGGACCTGGGGGCAGTGGTAGTGGGCACACCGTCCAGAGGACAGAGGCCCAGGAACACAGGGGAACTGGGAGGGCTGTTGTGCAACATAGGGAGGACCGGCCAAGGGAACCCACTCTCCACGAGGCCCTCTCCAACATCATGGGAGCCTACCACCACTCCCAGGAGACGATGGCAACAGTACTGGCCAAGTTTCAGGAGACCCAGCGCCTGCAGGAGGAACAGTATTTGGGCTTCAGGGAGGAACTCAGACCCATCAATTCCACCCTGGGCACCATCGTAGGGGTGCTGAAGGAAGTATCCCAACACCAGGAGGGACACTGTGGCACAACAAGGGGCCCCTGGACGATGAACTGCCCACCACCTCCGCCGGCGCTAGTGGACAGGATGCCCCGTCACAGGACCACCACACCAGCACCCCACCCCCTGCAGAGGGACGACCACCCACCAAACAGTCCCTGAGATCCAGGACAAAGACAGAGAACGATGCCAAGACCCCCGCCAAGAAATGAGACCCCCCTGAATGTCATCCTTCTGTCCCACTTTGTCACCCTGTCCATCCTCAAACTGCCCCAGCTCCACTTCCTATGCTCATTTGGGCAATGCACCTGTGAGACTAATATACTGGACTCTGCCATGGACATTCCTCCACCATCACCCCTCACCATTTTACAACCCCCTCCAATATTGAGCACTTAAATAAACACCCTTGAAGCACAAAACAATCTGGAGTCAGTCTGTGATTTCGATTTTTTTTATTAGCAATTACAGTGACAAAATGCTCTTTCAATTGTAATGTCAACATACTTATGTCACACAGCTCTAGTCCATGAGGAAACACAGCAGATGTCACACAGTGGGACCCACATCTGTGAAATCGTAAGGGAAAGTGACAACTCAGTGACCATACACTGGGTGAAAAGGACAGACAGTAGAGAGGTAGTAGTGTTAAAGTACATGTAGTAGGCAGCTTTGTATTCTTACCTGTGTATCACTGGAAGTATTGCAGGATCACAGAGGTCCTGTTATCGATGTCCTCTTCTTCTGCTTCCTCGTCCTCACTGTCCACAGGCTCCACAGCTGCAACAACACTGCCATCTGGACCATCCTCCTGCAGAAGAGGCACCTGCTAAGTTGTGAAGCATACAGCAGGCCACAATGATCTGGCACACCTTCTGTGGTGAGTAGAATAGGGATCCACCTGTCATATGGAGGCACCTGAACCTGGCCTTCAGGAGGCCGAAGGTCCGCTCTATTATCCGCCGAGTTCGCCCATGGGCCTCATTGTAGCGTTCCTCTGCCCTTGTCCTGGGATTCCTCACTGGGGTCAGTAGCCATGACAGGTTGGGGTAACCAGAGTCACCTGCAAATGGCGAGGGACAACTGTTAGACACACACTAACCTGTAGGGATATCCCCAGACCCAGACAACCATTCCCACTGACTTGCTTCCAGGTGCTCACCTAATAGCCACACACAGTGCCTCTGGAGCTGCCCCATCACATAAGGGATGATGCTATTCCGCAGGATGTAAGCGTCATGCACTGAACCAGGGAATTTGGCATTCACATGGGAGATGTACTGGTCTGCCAAACACACCATCTGCACATTCATGGAATGATAACTCTTCCGGTTTCTGTACACCTGTTCACTCCTGCGGGGAGTACCAAAGCCACATGTGTCCCATCAATGGCACCTATCATGTTGGGGATATGTCCCAGGGCATAGAAGTCACCTATGGAGGACAACAGCGACCACAGAGTCAAACAACTCAGAGGTACGTACCCACAGCTTACACAGAACACAAATCATAATCCGAAATTTGGCCTGTATGAGTGTTGAGGGAAGACCTAGGTATGTGTGACGCAGTTAAAAATTAAGCCATGTGGGCCCATGAAATGGCGCATGCCTGACCTGTAAAGTGGGACAATGGGGTGTGATGTAACTGCGCTGGCGTTGTACCCCGTCGCGGTAGGCGGTCGAAGACCGCAGCGCAATTCTGCATTGGTTAACATTGGACCCTATGGGTCCCAGGAGCCAATGACGATGTACGCCGGCGGTGGCGGTACGCACCGCCGCGGACGTGATTGCCATTTTCTATCTGTTCAATCACTCTATACCTGATCTTCGACAGGAGAGGACCTACACTGCAAGTGCTGCTGTGACCTCAGTCTGGAAGAGACAATGGCTCGTGCGTCTGGGGAAAGGGCCCCTGCCTTCACATCGGAGGAGTTGGAGAAACTCGTGGATGGGGTCCTCCCCCAGTACACGCTACTCTACGGTCCTCCGGACAAACAGGTAAGGACACTGGGTGCATGCTGTATGGGCTATGCCTGTGTGGGTTGGGGTGGATGAAAGATGGGGGGGAGATTGAGGCATGCATGAAACGACGGTGAGTGCATGAGCCACATGGCAAGGGTAGGGATGGGGGCCAATGACTCTAACGGTGCAGTTGGTAATAACTTTTCTTTACCCCTGTACAATTCATGTAGGTCAGCGCCCACCAGAAAAAGGACATTTGGCGTGCCATCGCCAGGGAAGTCCGGACCCTGGGGGTCCACCACAGAGGTAGCACCCACTGCCGTAAGAGATGGGAGGACATTCGCCGCTGGAGCAAGAAGACTGCGGAGGCCCAGCTGGGGATGGCCTCCCAACGTGGGAGGGGTGCCCGTCGCACCATGACCCCCCTGAAGTTCAGGATCCTGGCGGTGGCGTACCTGGAGTTGGATGGGAGCTTGAGGGCATCACAGCAGCCGCAAGGGGGTGAGTACACTCTCATTCTGCTGATTTTGCACACAGTGGAGGTGTCTGGCTGGGAGAGGTGGGTTGTGGGTTTCCCTAGGCCAGGACGAGTGTGCTAGTTAGGTCCCCTTGCTCTGGCAGACCCTGTGGCACCCCACCCCACCCCGCCTGTGTACAGTGCCAAGTTCACCTAGTCAGGCTCCTGTGTCATCCATGTGTGCAGATGTCGGCCATAGCCATATAGGCCATGTCCCAGGGATTGAACAGTGGACCCCAAGTGCGCGGTGTAGTGCAGGGGGCTTCTGTGTCTGTCGTGTTCGCCAACTGTAGCGGTAATGCATGCACTCAACATGTCTTTCTTCTGTCGTCCCCCCCCCTTTTTGTGGTCTCCCGGTTCTTGTGTGCATTAGCATCATCAGGCGGAGGAGCAGTGGCACCGGAGCAGGAGGGAGCTGCATCCCACATGGCCCTGGAGGGCGAGACAACAGACTCGGAGTTCACCAGTGGGACGGAGTGCGAGGGGAGCTCCACGACGAGGACAGAAGCTGACACCAGTGACACGGACTCGCCCACTGATGGGAGCTCCCTTACCAGCACTGCCCTCCCAGCAGCCCCTCAGCCTTTGCCCCGTGCCCGCTCACCCAGGAGGGTGGGCATCACCTTCGCCCCAGGCACCTCAGGCCCTGCCCCAGTCACCCCTGCTGCCCTCAGTGAGGAGGCTATTGACCTCCTCAGGTCCCTCACTGTTGGGCAGTTTACCATTATTAATGCCATCCAGGGTGTAGAAAGGCAGTTGCAACAAACAAATGCATTCCTGGAGGGCATTCATTCAGGTCAGGCGGCCCTTCAGCGAGCTTTTCAAACTCTGGCCTCACCATTGTCCCTGTCTCTAGCCTCCCCCCTCCCACTTCCTCCACCCAGACCCAATCCCCTCTACCTGAGCCTATCCCAAGTACACCTTCAGACCAGCATGCACATACCTCAACACACAAGGGAAGCTCTGGCAAACATAGGCACCACACATCCCACAGGCACACCCGCAAGCATCACACACATGCAGACACACCAACATCCACTGCCTCCACTGTGTCCCCCTCCTCCTCGTCTCCCTCCTCCCTCCCTGTCTCGTCTCCACTCACACCTGCTTGCACTACATCTACAGCCACTACTTCCATCACCAGCACACACACCACCATACCCCGCTCACGTGCAGTCACCACCCCCACTACCATTCACACGTCCCCTGTGTCCTCTCCCAGTGTATCTGTGATGCCCCCTCCCAAGATACACAAACGCAGGCACACACCCACCCAACAGCCATCCACCTCACGACAGCCTCCAGCGCATGCACCTTCACCCAAAGTCACCAAATGAACACCTCCTACAACCACAACCTCTTCCTCCACTCCCAAACTCCCTCCAGCTACCCGTCCCAGTGTTCACAAGAAACTTTTCTTGGCCAACCTTGACCTCTTTCCCTCACCTCCCCCACCCCGTCCGTCTCCTAGGGCCCGACTCTCTAGGTCCCAACCTAGCACCCCAGCCACAACATCTCCGGGACCAGTGGTGCCTGTAGTCACCGGAACCTGGAGTGCACCGGCCACCAGGGCAGCAAGTGTGGCACGGAGCCACAGCACGGACAGTCCCCCACCTGTCAAGCATCAAAAGTTGGCCAGTGCCCGGCGGGAGAGGGGGAAGACTCCAGCCACCAAAGCCGCTCCCAGGTGTACAGGTGGGAGTGTGGGGTCAGCTGCGACACCTTCCAAGGTGGTCAAGGCCTACAAGAAAGTCAGCAAGTCTGGGAAGAGCAGCACGGAGGAGAAGACCGCCCTCATCCCCGCT
Organism: Pleurodeles waltl; assembly: GCF_031143425.1. Taxonomy (NCBI): domain Eukaryota; kingdom Metazoa; phylum Chordata; class Amphibia; order Caudata; family Salamandridae; genus Pleurodeles; species Pleurodeles waltl. The sequence continues at coordinate 1,316,407,279 of NC_090446.1, read as the reverse complement.
GCCCAGGAGGCCACTGCCAGCACCAGCCCTGCTGCCCAGGAGGCCACTGCCAGCACCAGCCCTGCTGCCCAGGAGGCCACCGCCAGCACCAGCCCTGCTGCCCAGGAGGCCACCGCCAGCACCAGTCCTGCTGCCCAGGAGAGGACCGCCAAACACCAGCCCTGCTGCCCAGGACAGGACCGCCAGCACCAGCCCCGCTGGGCCAGACATGACCGCCAGAAGCTGAGTCACTGCAAAGGACCCCTCCGCAACAAGCACCGATGAACATGGCACCGCCGCCACAGGCACCGCTGAACAGGGCACACCCCGCCACAAGCACCGCTGAACAGGGCACCGCCGCCACAAGCCCCGCTGAACAGGGCACCGCCGCAACAAGCACCGCTGAACAGGGCACCGCTGCCACAAGCACCGCTGCCAATGACACTGCCGCAACAAGCACCGCTGGCCCATGAGTGCCAAGGGCACTGACGCTACTCAGTCCGTCACGAGCAGGATGAAGCACTCTGGGCACAAAGCCCCCTCCAGAAACAGTGGAGACAAACATCCACTACCTCTGTCCTTGGCAGGATGAAGCACTCTGGGCACAGAGCCCCCTCGAGAACCAGTGGAGACTGGTGTCCACTTGAGAGACTGTGGCTTTGCACTCCCCAGGATGGAACAGTGGGCAACCCACCCACTGTAGAGACTTGAGAGACTGTGGCTTTGCACTCCCCAGGATTCAACAGTGGGCAAACCACCCACTGTGGAGACTTGAGAGACTGTGGCTTTGCACTCCCAAGGATGGAACAGTGGGCAACCCACCCACTGTAGAGACTTGAGAGACTGTGGCTTTGCACTCCCCAGGATGGAACAGTGGGCAACCCACCCACTGTAGAGACTTGAGAGACTGTGGCTTTGCACTCCCCAGGATGGAACAGTGGGCAAACCACCCACTGTAGAGACTTGAGAGACTGTGGCTTTGCACTCCCCAGGATGGAACAGTGGGCAACCCACCCACTGTAGAGATTTGAGAGACTGTGGCTTTGCACTCCCCAGGATGGAACAGTGGGCATGTGGCCCCCTCGTGGATTTGGTGTCATGCACTCAACCGGCTGAGGTGCCCCCTCTCCTTTACCTTCCCCCTGAGGTGCCTGTTTTATTGCTATCTGATGCCCTTGCAGTGTTCTCTCTGTCATTTCGGGGATTGGGTGTGCGCCTCGCCCATACCGTGTGGGCCCAGTGTTCCACTTACTTCAATGGAGCACTACCTGGACTACTAATCTTGGTGTATATTTTGTTTATAGTGTATATATATATTTTTCCGTACTGTATTTGAATAATTTGACTCATTTCCTTTTGTCCTTGCATTCTTCCCAGGGGGTTTGGGGGATGTAACTGTAATGGATCATGCTGTATTGGTGTGTGTGTTGTAGTGGGTGAGGGGGTGTTGTGTGTTGCATGTGTGTGTCCCTGTTGTTTCCCTCCCCCTCCCCTGTGTCGTAGGTGCAGTACTCACCGTTGTCTTCGCCGCCGGCGTTCGTGCTCCTGGTAGAGGAGCAAGAAGATAAGGGCTGGCAGGATGTGGAGCTCGGGTTCCATGGCGTCCTGATTCCTCGTGGGGTGTGTAGAGGTGAGCGTTTTCCCTTCGAAGTCCTGTTTCCGCGGTGTTTTTGTTCACGGTGAATCCGCCCCGGAAAAGGTGGAGGATTGGTAGGTTGTGATAATGTGGGCGGTACATTGTCCTCCGCCTGTCTGTTGGCGGTGACCGCCAAGCTGTTTGTTTGTACCGCTGTGGCAGTCGGAGTGTTAAAGTAGCTGTCTTTGTTGGCGGTTTCCGCCACGGTCTGATTCCAATTTTTTTTCTGCTGCCTGTTTCCGGTCTTACCGCAGCTTTAACACCGACCGCCAGGGTTGTAATGACCACCTATGTGCTTTTTTTATGCTGGCCTGCTGCCTGTTGGACTGCAGGAGAAACTGCCACTTTGCCAAAAACCTGGATGTGCTGGCCTGCCTGCTTGCTGCTCCCTGAGTGCCCCCCCTGCTCTCAGAGGAGTCCAGCTTGTGCTGAGGTCCTTGCCTCGGCAACTCAGTTCCTTGCCTCTGCAAAACTGAAGCATGGTGAATGCTTCATCCTTCTAACACAAGCAAGTGGTAGGCACTGTGCATCACCCTAATACCAGCATAGAGCACATATTGAGCACTTCTGACATCACTGACAGGGGCCTATGCTTTTTCCAGTGGTGCCCATCTGACTGGGAAACTGCGAGATGCAGCATTTCGGAAGAAAGGTGCTGTGCCGAAGCACCTGAGAGAACTCTCTCCTGATGGGAGATGCCATGCCTTTGCACAGCAACGCCTGGTGCCGCCTCCACTGATGATAATGCTGTGCCTCCAGTCCAGCGGAGCAGCACGGCCTCGGGACAGACCGCCAACTTGGATGTTCAATGCCGGCAGCTCAGCTGGATCAGTGAAGCCTCTTGGAGCATGGCTATTACAGCTGCACAACATGCTCTCTGGCAGCCGTGTTTTGAGAGCTGATAGTGGGGGGCCCATGAGGTCTCCCCGCGTGATCCTTAGGTTGGTGTCTCCACCTTCCTTGCGGAATGTATATTGGGGGCCTTTGATCTTCTATCAGCATTGTTTATTATGACATCACAGGGTGAAACCTCATCCGAGGCCCCCAAGCACGCCGTGGAACCGCCTATAGGAACTAAAGAGTACTATTTGCAGTATTTGCATAATATGCACAGTAAATGTGATTTATGTCACTTTGGTCTAAGTTATGTACAACAGTCAATATATTTTTATATATCCTTGTGAGGAGTCTCTTTTGTGGCATATTCATTGTGTTGCTGTGTGTTGCACAAATGCTTTATGCTTTGCCTCTGATGATAAGCCTGACTGCTCTGCGCCAAGCTACAAGAGGGTGAGCACAGATTATCTTTGGTGTGTTACTTACTTGCCCTGACTAGAGTGGTGGGTTCTGCCTGGCTTAGGTGCATACCCTATCAAATCAGAAACTCAGTTTCTAACATCTCTGCTCAGAGAAGGTGACCCAAGTGCAAGCAAACGTCCTGTGCTTGTAAAAGTTGCAGTGACCACCGAGGAGTGTCTGTCACCACCTGAACACCGTATACTCTCAGCAGCAGTAGATAAGGGCACTAAATCCAATGTAGCTGTGTTTCCGAAGCCACCACTGCCATTTGATACTGCCAACTATCTGCCAACTATCCCGATTCCTGGAAGACAGCAAGGCACTCAACACCTCCCAATCCAGATTCCGCAAACGCCACAGCACTGAGATCGCACTCATCGCTGCCACAGATGACATCAGGACCATGATCAACGAAGGAGAAACAGCAGCACTCATCCTCCTGGACCTCCCGTAGCCTTCGACACGGTTTGTCATCACACTCTCCACACACGCCTCCATAACGCCGGAATCCGCGACAAAGCACTCGACTGGATCTCATCATTTCATTCAGGCAGAACCCAGAGAGTCCGCCTTCCATCATTCATATCAGAAGCCTCCAGTATCCTCTGTGGCGTCCCCCAAGGCTCATCTCTCAACCCCACGCTCTTCAACGTGTACATGGCCCCACTCGCCTACATCGCACGAACACACCACATCAACATAATTTCCTACGCAGACAATACTCAGCTAATCCTCTCCCTCACAAAAGACCCTACAGCTGCAAAAAACAACCTCCACAATGGACTCCAAGCCATCGCCAGCTGGATGGAAGCAAGCCGTCTCAAATTAAACACAGAAAAGGCAGAGATCCTCATCTTCGGAGCCAACCCCTCAGCATGGAACGACTCCTGGTGGCCCACCTCCCTAGGATCCGCACCACCTCCCACCACCCACGCACGTAACCTGGGATTCATCCTGGATTCCACACTCAGCATGACTCAGCAGGTCAACGCCATCTCCACTTCCTGCTACAACACCCTCCGCATGCTCCGAAAAATCTTCAAGTGGATTCCCATCGAAACCAGGAAAACTGTCACCCACGCCCTGATCAGCAGCCGACTGGACTACGGAAATGCCCTATATGCAGGAACAACAACCAAACTCCAAACAAAGCTGCAAAGAATCCAGACTGCATCCGCCTGACTCATTCTGGACGTCCCACGCCACCACCACATCACCCCCCACCTCAGAGACTTACACTGGCTACCAATACCAAAGAGGATCACCTTCAAACTCCTCGTCCAAGTACACAAGGCCCTCCATGACACAGGCCCAACCTACCTCAACGAAAGACTCACCTTCTACACCCCCACCGCAACCTCCGCTCCGCCAGCCTCGCCCTCGCATCCGTTCCCTGCATCCGCCGCACCACCGCCGGAGGAAGATCCTTCTCCCACCTGCCCACCAAGACCTGGAACTCCCTACCGCTCCACCTTCGCCAGACCCAAGACCTCTCAACTTTCAGGAAACACCTAAAGGCATGGCTTTTCGCCCCCCCACCGCCTTGAGACCCTAACGGGTGAGTAGTGCGCTTTATAAATCTTGTGATTGATTGATTGATTGATTGAATATTGGGCCAGGTGGACTGCATGGAAGTAGATGATAAGAAAATCATTAAATACTTAAAGAGTCTTGCCAGTGACTGAGTAAAAGAAGTCTTGAAGAAAATCTCACAAACTGAGGTCATATCGTGCCATCAGATCAAAGAAGACTTAAATGCCAAGTTCTATGTGATGCCAAATGTCGACTACGAAGGATAAATTGTCAATTAGGTAAGACAGCAAGATGGTGAAACAATGGATGTTTGTTGAAGGACTTGATGTGCTCATTAAACACTATAAGTTCAGTGAATTTGATGATGAAGAAGCCATACACCTGAGTCATTGATGGCTTTCTGCCGGACTCCTTCAGAAGGCGCATGCAGAGAGGGGATCTCAGTTTACATAAAATTCCCATGGATACAAGAGCAGATAAAAGAGAAGAATGACAAGCTGCTGATATGGAAGCTGGAACAGCAAAAAATGAATCAGTGCTGATCATGAAAAGCAAGTATAAGCATTCCACAGGTACACATAAATCGACGTTTTGAAAGAAAGAAAAAGTGTGTTTTTGATGTGGTTTTCATTATCCCCATGGGAACAAATGTAGAGCCATAGGGCAGACATGCAAAGGTTGCAGAAAGGAAAACTTTAGTAACAGTGTTTAAGGCAAAAGAGAAACCAAATGCGTCACAATGAGAAGAGAAAATGGATGCCAGACAGTTCCATAAACATTTTCTCCATGCACACAAGACCAAAAAAAACAGTTGCGACAAATAGAAATCCAACAAAGTCGATCACCAGTCAAGCTTGTCCTGCAAAGACTCCTCGAAATCAGCAGCTAGCCTCAGTGAAAAGTATGGACATGTGATGATAATGTCAACCAAGGGATGCCAAGCACATGTTGGGTAGTGTGCAGGTGGGGCAGAACAAGTGACAAAGACAAGTGGTTAAACGGAACAACCCAGTTTGTTTGGGCACTACTCCACGATCACAATAACGGTAAACAGTTGCCCTATAACCATCATCATAGACAGTGGTGTGTTGATTAATATTGAGAAGTTCAACAACCTGTCTTCTATCCCACAACTTAACCTGTCAGGCACAAAGGTATACATGTGCGCCACTTCCAAGCCTTTGCAAAGTCAAGGTCCATTCACAGCGACCATGAAATATAAAGCAGTGTCTGTGCAAGTGCCAATTCACGTACGTCCAGGAACTTTATCCAGTGCATGCTTGCTCAGCTTTGTCACTGCTGCTGACATTGGTCTGATACCTCTCAGTTACAATGTACACATTCCGAAACTGTAAGTCAGTTTTCATTCTTATTCCATGGCTTTGGCAGACTTAAAACAATAAAAGTGAGACTTCATGTGAGAAACTGGGGCTGATTGCAGAGGCCCCATAACTTTTTGCCCCCATTTTCCACTTTATGCTGGTGTTTTCCTGACTCTGATGGTGCCCTGGGTACTGCTAACCAGTCCCAGGGCCTGTGCTCTGTGTAAAATGGATATGCAAATTAGGCTAATTATAATTGGCTAAGTAAACCTACCTATAAGTCCCTAGTATATGGTAGGGCATGTAGGTTTAGGGACCACAGCATAGGTGGTGCACACCTAGGTGCATTGCTGAGGTGCCCAGTGTCATTTTAAAAGCAAGCCTGCCTTGCTGGCTGCTTTTAAATTAAAGTTATATGCAAATTCGACTTTGGAATTAAAGGTACTTCCAAAGTCTTAAACTACCTTATTTTTACATATAAGTCACCCCTAAGGTGTGCCCTATGTGCCCCTAGGGCTGGGTGCCATGTAACTATAAGCAGGGACTTTATAAAAATAGATTTATAAGCCCTGGTGAGGTAAAAACAGCCAAATTCGTTTTTCCCTCATTGAAGTAAATGGCCTTCATAGGCTAGAATGGGCAGACTTTATTTAAAATTTTAAAGTCTCCTTAAGTGTTACATACCAAGAATTTGGTATCAAATTGATTGTTATAATAAATCCCACAACTTCCAGTTGTTGGATTTAATATAACTAGTGCAGGTAAAAAGTTTAGACTTTACCTAAAAAGTTGCCAATTTCAGCTCTGCATTGTTTTTGCTGCTGTGCTCTGATTGGCCAGCCTGCAGCAGCTTCTGCCAGGCTACTTTAATGAGGTGTGAAGTGGCCTGACTTCACACAAAGTAATGTGCTTGGGGGAGAGAATCTCCCCTCAGCAGATGGGGAAGCAGGAAGGGGGAGGGCTGCCAAACTGGTCTTCAAAGGCAGAGAAGGACATCTGGAGCACCCAGCAACACCCCCACATCCTGCAACCCCAGACAGCTAGGTGCCCCCTTGATTAGATTAGGAGAGGGCAGGAGAGGGGTGTGTTTATGATTTTTAGCCACACCAGTGGGTGGGCTCAGCCAGATCTCTCCTCTAAAAATCAGATTCATCCATTTTGGATTTTTAGAGACTGTTGCCTTCTGGGATGGATTTTTGCCACACTTCCCAGGAAGTGGTCATCACAGGGGGACGACCCTGTCCCTGATTGGAGGACCAGGGCCCCCCTGCTTTTCACCCAGGAGCAAGGATAAAACTGGCAGACCTGCACCCACGCCTCAGATCCCCACCAAATTTCAAGAAGAAAGAACTACAAGGAGAAGAAGGACTGCCCTGCTGGACCCCTGGCCTGCACCTGGACCCTGCACTCAGAAAGACTGCACCAGCTGCACACTTGGGCTTCACCACAAGAAGGACTTTGCCTGGCTTCCACTGGTTCAAGGAGGGACTCCCTGTTTGCTACAGGTGAAAAATTGCTAACCAGAGTCCCCTGCACCAACTCCTGAAAAAGTGACCAGCTGACCACTGCCCAGTGGCCAAAAAGGAGTTTGCGCCAGGTGCACTCTGGGAGTTGAAGTCCGCACTTCCCAAGGACCATCACAGAACTTCTGGACCCTTGGGGTGAGCTGTGGACCCCAAAAGAACCTTAAAAGAACATCTGGGTGAAGCCCCAGAAGTTTGGAAAAGATTGGAGAAATTTTAGAAAAAAGCTCCATAAAGTGACCGACTCGACGCGGAAATTCTAGCCGGCTTGCCTCAACCGCGACCCGGCCTGACTTCGTGGTTCGTCCCGGTCAAGAAAAACATCAGAAAAAGAGACTAAGTCCGAACGTAAAAAGTTGACCGGGACCTTCCAGCCATCGTATCCGAGAAGGGCTCCACGGACGTCGGATCAAGATCCAGGTTTACCCCGGTCGAAGGATTTTCATCTCGAAAAAACGACTAAGTCCGAAGGTAGAAATCACCACCGAGGAAACCGACTTCGCGTATCCGGACAAGGGCTCCAGGAGGTCGGATCCAACTGGCAGGTTCGTCCCGGTGAAGAAAAACTTCAAAATAAAGACTAAGTCAGAAGGTAACTTTTTAACCGAGGCTTCCCGCGACCTGTATCCGAGCAGGGCTCCATCGCGGTCGGCCTGAAAGTTTGACTTTGTCCCGGTCCTGGTGCAACCAGATGACCCGATTGGCGCTTTTTGTTTCTATGCGCTAGAAAATAATAATACTTTAAAAATTCATATCTCCGGTTCCCCTGAACCGATTTTAATCGTTTTTGTGTCATTTTAAAGATAAAAATATAAGCTATTTTTATAAATTGGTTTTGGATTTTTAAACTGTTTCCTGTGTTTTATTTAATTACTGTTGTGTGATATTTGAATGCTTTACACTTTGTCTCCTAAGTTAAGCCTTGACGCTCGATGCCAAGCTACCAAGGGTAGAGCTGGGATTAATTTACTGAGACCTAACTGTACTTTTGTGGAGGTTTGTGGCTTGTTGCTAGGTGTAGGTACCTACCTGCCCTACCAATAACCCATTTTCCAACACTTCACATTAATGAAGACATTTACCCTGACATCATTGAGTGCTCCACTGGGTCGACGCCATGGGTTTCACCCATTGTGGTGGTGGCTTAAAAGGACAGTGGAAGTACAGAACCTGATATGTGCCAGGCCAACTAAGCGGTCGAGAGAGAAAGACATCCTGATCCATACATAGCAGATATGATCATGCAGTTGAAAGGTGCCAAAATCTTCTCTCGTCTAGACCAGAACAGGGGATATCACCAACTTGAGCTGGAAGAGATCTGTAGGTACATTACCACTTCTTCAACTCATGTTGGTTTGTTCAGATATAAAAGATTGAGCTTTGGAGTGCCATCAGCCGCAGAAATATTTCAGGATGTTATAAATTGCATAATTCAATCAGTCATGCATGCTTTGAACTATAGTGATGACATATTGATGTTTAGAGCAACATGGGAGAACTACGACAAAGCTCTTATACAAGTGTGCAAACTACTTGCCGGTGCAGTTATCACTTTTAATGCAGCAAAATGTGAGTTTCATAAAAGCAAACTTAAGTTTTTTGGACGCATATTCTCTGATGATGGAATGACTCCAGTCAGTGCAAGTGCAAGTGGTGGAAGCTATTTGCCCCCACAGGATGTCACTATGCTGAAATCCTTCTTGGGAATGGCCTGTTATTGCTCAAGGTGCATTCAAGACTTTGACACAGTGAGGGCCCCATTGCGAGAGTTGACAAAACAATGTTTCTGTTCAGTGGTCTGCAGAACATGACCAAAGTTTCAAAACTATAAAACATGCAATTGAGAATGCAACTGAGATGGCTTATTGAGACCCCAATCTACAAACTGAACTAATTATAGTCACAAGCCTGGTGGGGCGGGGGTGATCCTTGCTCAACGTAATGGTCATCTAAATGCCCGGAGACACATCATAGCCTATGCTAGCCAAAGCTTGTCTGAGACAGAACTAGCCTACTCTCAGCAGGAAAAGGAGAGTTCAATTGTTGTCTGGGCTTGTGAATATTTTTGTGTGTTTCTGAATGGAAAGCGCTTCACAACTGTCGCAGACCAGCAAGCGCTGCTCACTATTTTTGGAAACCCAAAAGCCCAGATGCCCCTTTGCATTGAGAAGTGGGGGTTGCTACTGCAAGAGTCCTACTATGCAATTGTACACAAGCTGGGTAAACAACAGAACCCTGCTGATTAATTTTCATGAGTACCTCTACACAAACACAGCTCAACATCCAAAACAGCTGATGAGTATATTAATTTCAATGTAAGGTCCAGTATGCCGGCCACTCTATCCATTGAACAGATCATCGCTGCTAAGAATGCTCACAAGAACATGCTCATTCTTAGGGACATCATTTCAACCCAGACTTGGAAAAAGAGCATTCAACCACTGGATAATTATATTGAACTTCAAAAGTTCAAAAATGTGCAGGATGAGCTATCTGTAACCAAGGACGGTGTTGTGCTGAGAGGCTCAAGAATGACGATACCTGAGTGTCTCTGGCAGCGAGTCATTGAACTGGCCCATGAAGGACATTGTGACATTGTAGTCACCAAAAGAGCCCTCAGAAACTGAGTGTAGCTCCCGGGCCTGAATGAATGATTTGAGAAGGATCTGAAAGAGTGCCATCTTTGCAACTGTCTTTCCCCTAGAGTGACCCAACACCCATTGATCATGTCTGACCTTCACAGGCTTGGGAAAGAGTTGCTGTTGATTTCTTTGGGCACTTGGGGAACGGACATCATCTTATGGTAATCACTGACGAGGATTCACACTTTTCATTATTGGAGGTTATTGAGTGACTGTTCAACATCGCAGTGCGGGGTATACCTGGCATTCTTAAATCAGACAATGAGCCACTGTTCAACAGTAAAGAGTTCAAGGAGTTTCTTGTGACACTGAATATCAAGCATCAGAAGAGCATATCTCTGTAGACTCAAGCCAGTCATTCAGTGAGCAACGATGGAGGGGATTGAACTGAGACAAGGCTTGTGCCAAGCTCTCCATGCTTAGTGCTCAACTCCTCACTCCACAACTGGTGAGAACCCTGCCACTCTACTGTTGGGAGAGCTATGCAAACCAAATTGGCACAGTGGACAGTGGATGGACCCTTGGATGCCAAAAGGTTTCGGACCCTTGACACTTCTTGTAAATGCTAGATGAAGGCATACGGTGATCAGCGTTGCCAAGCTCAGGAAAAAGTCTTCGATGAAGATGGCTGGTTCCTAGTTAAACAAAAGCAAAAGTGGAAAATGGACACTCCATTTGATATTGGACCTCTAAAGGTGGTGTCTTACAAGGGACACAGGGTGATGGTCCAGCATCCTGGAAAATCCATCACACTGGACTTGTCACATTTCTAACACCTACCTTGACGTTTGTCACTGCCTGCCATCCTTGATGAGGTGACTCCACCTGACAATTCAGATTAAGCATCAATCTCTGCACCTTTGGTGTCAGATCAGAGTGCTGTTTCATCACCTCACACCATGAGATCTGGTTGACTAGTGTGAGCACCTTGACGACTCATCAAAGAGTTCTGATAACAATTTTGTTTGTACTTTCTATTTAACAAGGGGAGAGATGTGGTGTCGTGTGACTAGGTGCCCTAGGACCCTTGCCGTTCTGAGTGGACTTAGAGAAGATGTTGTGCAACCGGCTGGAAAGTGTAAAGGTGTGGTTATTAACAGCTATGACATAACAGTGATTCAGTGTATGCTTGTATGTGGAAAAATAAAGACGTCTAGTCAAGAGCACCATATGTTGCATGGTCTTTGCATGCTCCCAGGCTGGGGAAGACGCTATACAAGGAGACCCAAAAAATTAAATAAACTGCATGTGTACATTTTTTAGATTTACTATATGATCAACTGAAAGACCAATTTATGGTCACATACTATAAACAAATACATAACGCATAGAATACATATTAGTCTACATACATTTTCTTTGCATGCACTCTGGCTCACAAACTAAAACTGTCCCAAAAAGCCAAACAAAAACCATCTTTCTTATGCATCCCTGTGCAACAAAATGAATCATTGCCATAGTAGTGAGCCAAGCAAACTACTTTTAAGAGGACATATTAATTTGCCACTAGGAAAAAAAAAAATCCTAATTTTTATAACAATGATTGGCTTTCATTCACTTTGGGCTTGAATATGTAGCACAATCCTACTATAAGTAGCAAATAAACTAGACTGCATATGTAAAGTTTCATATTTACTACAAGAACAACTAAAAGACACATTTATGGTCATATGATTATGTAAGACAAAAAACAAACGTATAACAAAAACAATAGATAAAAAGAAAGACATCACAATAAATCTGATTGCCACTCTGTAGCTACAGCTAACACTCCCACAGATAGGAACTGCTCAGATATTAGCTCCTTGATAACTTTCTACCTGTTTGACAAATCAGCACAGAACTTTCCAGACTTATATAATTTCCTACATTTTGGTGGGATATAAATTTTAGATAAAGATAAAAGGAGGTTCCAAAACACATTTTTCAATCAATGCATTTTCCATTGACTATTGTATTTGATGTTGTGTGAAATGGATGAATGGATTTACATAAAATTTGGCAGGATTATACATTATGGTGCAAAGCTGATGTTTTTTTGGGTACTGCAGTTAAGTAGGGCAAGCATTTTTGTAATTTACAAGGCATTTAAACATAGTGATCTTTGTCTCTGTAGTACTTTAGCAGAATTTCACAAATTTGTATGAAACTACTGAGTGCATAGCCCTACACTTATTTCAAATATATATAAAGAAATATAAATATATTTCCCTTCCAATTTCCACTTTAAGAAATGGAAATAGATATTACTTAACTATATCTAAGGCCCCAACACTGAACACAGACAAAGTGCAGTAAAAGCAATATGGCTGCTTTTCATTCTCTAAAAACATCCATTACCCACTATATATACAGGCTTGTCATCACCATCTACCACAATATAGTGCAAAGTTATCACAGTGTACTATGGCCAACATATAACTAAGGCCTAGCTGTATTATTAGATTGCAGTACCCTTGCATCACGCACAGTGTTGCATGGGCAACGCAATACTTAAATCAGATTTACAAAGCCACCATACATGGCCCTGCATTGATTGGTAAATCTGGAGAAACGCAAGGCAGCACAATTTGCTGTTTTGCATTACTCTGCAGACCATAATCTACATTGCTGCTAAATGCCACCTACATCTGAACGCCACACCACTGTAGTCACTCTATATGCCTCCCCACTGTGTGACTCCACTCTATGCTATTACACTGTGTGCAACGCCACTGTATGCACTACACTCTACGCTTTTACACTGTTTGCTCCTCCACTCTATGCTACTCCAGTCTACGTCATTCTACTGTATGCTACTCCCCTATACGCTATTCCATTCTACACCATCCTACTGTACACAACTACACTCTACTCTATTCCACTGTAAGCTACTCCACTCTAGGGTATGCTACTCTGCTCCACACTACTCCAGGGTATGGCACTCCTCTCTGAGCATCCTAATTCTGCGCTATTCGATTAGATGCCACGCCAATGTACGGCACTCCATGGTATGTTGTTACACTCTACTCTATGCTACTGTACACCACTCCAGTCTATACCACTCCATTATACACCATTCCATGGTACGCTACTCCACAACACATTAATAAACTCTACGCCAGTCCACTGTACAACACGGCGCTCTTCGCCACTCCACTCAATGCTATAACAATGTACACAACTCCACTCTACGCCACTGTACTCTACACTATTACATTTTATGCAACTCCACTCTTTGCTTCTTCAGTGTACGCCACTCCAATGTATGTAACTCTGCTATACGCTACTCCAGTATATACTATTCTATTCTATGCCTTTCCACTGTATGTCACTCCGTTCTATGCTATTTCATTACATGCCACTCCACTGTATGCTACTCTACGCCACTCCAGTGTATGCCACTCCACTCTACCCCACTCCATTATATGCTATTCCATTGGACGCCACTCCACTGTATGCAACTCCACTGTATGCTATTACACTTTACGCCACTGCAGTGTATGCCACACCAGTCTACACCAATTCACGCTGTATGCCACTGCCAGACTACGGTACAATACTGTGCACCACTTCATTCCACGCTATTCCACAGTATGCCAACTCCGCTATACGCTACTGCACTTTATGCCACTTCTGTGTACACCACTCCACTCTATGCCACTCGATTCTACAGTAGTCCATTGGATGCCACTCCAATATACTTCACTCCACTACATGCTATTTCATTCTACCCCACTCCACTGTCCTCCACTTCAGTCAACACCTCTCCACTCTACATCACTCCACTCTATGCTATTCTACTCTCTTCTACTCTGTACCACTCTACTGTACTCCACTTTACGCTGTACGCTCTACGATTTTGCTGGAAATCTTGTGACTCTCATGCTAAATACCTCTGTTTGAATTTATCTTCCTATTCTAGTACAAAATACTATCTCTGTAGAGGTAGGGTGGCCTAATTTACCCAAAGACACCAAAGACAAGCAAATTTACTAAACCCATCCTATCTGCAACGCCTCATTGAGGAGATTCCAACCAAGATACCTGATCCACAGATGCTGAGCATTATACTCCTGCATGGCAGTTAAAAAATAATTCTAATTATGGTTTCTGTGATTATAATACTAATCAATTTCACTTAGAAAACGATACACACACAATCTCTCCTCTAATCATTTCTATGGGGCAACAACCTACAATGACATTGCACCCAGCCTACAGATTTCAAGGGATTTATCGTAGACTTGTTTTTGTAGCGAAACATTGCATACAAATATCCAATCATCCCAAATTAGTTTGATTAGACCATTTCCTTATTATGTTCAATATCTGGACCTTAATCCACCATAGCCCGGGGCGGCTCCTTCGCTATGGCGAAGGTGCGTCATTTCCCCTGGCTGAGCCAGCAGCAGAAAAATAAAACAATCGTTCACTATCATTTTATTTTTCTGCTGCTGGCTCAGCCCGCATGCGAAGGGAGGGATGGGGCTGGGCCATGGAAGGTGGGAGGGGGGATGAGGAATGGAGTGCACCTAAGTGCGCATGTGTGTTTGGCCTGCCTTCTTAGCATGAAATCAGTGCCAGGATTGCTGGGGAGCCTGTGCTGGTGTCTCAGCAGCGAATGCTGGGACACCAGACGAAGAGGAGAGGAGCAAGGCAGCAGGAGACAGAGGCATCAAGATAAGTTTGTTTTATTATTATTATTTTTATTTTCACCTCCGCTTCCGTCCCCATTCCCGGCATCCCTTCCCCTGAGATTTGCAGCAGCCATTGCTTCCATAGCCACACTCAGGATGAGACAAAACTGGTAAAACTTCAAGATCACAAAACCATTGGTACAAGCACTGAAAAAAACAATTGTGTATGTGTATTGTACTGCCATACTACAAATAGATGTCTCCTATTAGATTAAATATGTGTCATAGGCTTGACTGAATCCTAGCCTCTTCTTCATACCTAGAAATAGACTATACGTTTACTTCTCCCCGGCATGATTTCCGAACCCAGATAGATTATTTTTTAATGACCCGCCCACACTAGCCAATTGGATAAAAGCCAATTCAGCATTTACTGTTAAGGGTCAGAACACTGGCATGGAAGTCTGGTGAGCAGGCCTCTGTGCACTCTCAGAGTCGGAAAACTAGCAACATCAGTCCAAAACTTTGTGGGTGATTATGCAAAAAAGGAATTTCCTTACACTTGAAATGAAAAAAGATGTATTTTTCAGTTAGTACGCTAGTTTAAAACTATGTTTACAAACATATTTTGCAGTCTTACTACATTCAAATGCCTAAAAGGGGTATCTGGTTGAAAATCACAAGTATTGCACATGGTAATATAAAGTTGCTTTTAATGTGTACGTTTTATTGGTATGTATTCACTCACCATTTCCATTGAGGAATAGATTGAGGAACTGATCAAAGCTTTCAGGAGTCTTAAAAAAGGAGACAATCCTTGCATAGCAATATAAAGAGACCAGGACATCCTTTGGGTTTCTGTATACATAAATGATCTGTTTAAAAGCGAATGTTGAATTACAGGTACAAAGATCAACAAGCAATGAATGTAATACCACTGCTCTATCCCTAATCTAAACTTAAAATACCTTTCCCATAGTCTCATTCCTCTATTCCATTTCCCATTGGCTGCACAAATCATGTTTAAGTTAAAGATTATACAATGGCTTCAATCTAGTGCCACAATGCTGGTTGGCTCAGCGGCCACTAGAGATACTATATCGGTTCCTGTTCTACAAATGTGTCCATGACTCCGCCTCTCTACATCTAATTCAGGCTGTCTTCCAAAACGTCACAACAACACCATCTCATCTAAGCCGTTCATTGTCTCGCCACCCATCTCCAGATTTACATTTTTCTCACACTAACAGGATATGACTGGTGCTTCCTCGTAGCAACCCAGGCCCTACTCTACTTTAGTGCTCCTAGGAGTTGGCAGTACCTTCCACTAAGAACACATTCAAATATATGCTTTTCCCAGCATGAATTTAACACATACACTCTGTTGTAATATATCTCAGTCTGAATAATCAGCTCCACTGCATTTTATTAATGCACTTACTACCTTGTATGCTGCCTCGTACTTCCTAAACCCGGTCCGAGCCCAAATGCCATAAATGTGTGATGATCAGCAGATTTTTCAGACATGGAGCCCCTTCATTGGTGGCTGCGAATTTAGCATAGTTATTACATATGGAATTATTCATTGTGCTAGTGTGTTATGTTGCAATAAATTATCTTCTACCATTTTTCCATAGAAAAGATTTTGTATAAAAATCTATCACATTTAGCAGTTTGCCATCTCCTACGTGAGTTTCCTACGATGGTATCATTACCTGCAATTTAATACATCTCTTGCCATATCCATACATTACTTTATTTGGTGTTCCTGTGGCACTGGAACCAAGCTACACCCTACGGAAGGGGCCAAAACCAGCCTTGGTTTGCTTGATTTTTGGCACAGTCAGCTCCTGACTTGACTGTTTGGACTGGACTGTTCAATTTGGGGCAGGGTCAAGGTCAGGTTTAATCGAACATGGCTGGGTGGGCCAAATGGATGAACTGGGATGTTGCCCTCAGTTATTACAGGTGGCTGAGAGGAATTCAAACATTCAATTCACCGCTTTTTTGATTTCTTCAATTATATTAAAGCAGCAAAAAACAATTGTGATTGTTCTGAGATCTGGTGGAATTTTACAATACCATTGAGGATGCTTTTCATGAAGAATTGCAGTGGACCCTATTCAGTTTTAATGGGAATCAGGAGTTTAGCTTAGCCTTTGGCTTGCAGGCCTGTGCCCTCCGTCACCTAATGACTTTTAACCTACTTAGCTTGCTATGTTTTAGCACATTTATTTAATTATTTCTTCCAAGATGCATGCCATGTTTATAGTTAGGAAAATGTTTTGATTTCACGTTATCAGTGCCACTCTGTAAAGGCGTCACTATCAGCATCAAAGATAAATGAGATATGTAGGTATTCACATCATGTACTTTCCCACTTTAATGTGACAGTAACATAATGTGCCTTTTCAGGGAATTGTTTATATAATTGCCACCCCAAGCATGCCTTCTTATCTATTATTTGGGAGCATACCTGCGTCAGGAGCCCTACAAGATTTGTATAAATACATTTCACACAGACAAGATAATTGGAGGAATTCCTATCACATGTCATTGACGCTATCTATGCTACACGTTGCCTTGATGCGGACTCTGTCTTCGTGTCACCACGGAGTCTGATTTAGAGACTTCATTCTAAGGTGACAAGGGTTGGGTGGCCTTTCTCATTGACATGGTACTGGCAGATTAGTTTTAACACACCCAGCTCTCTTTAGCTTAGAGATTAGGTTCATCATGATAGGGTATTAGGGCCTATTTCACATCCATTTCGTATTACATGTTATTGCAAGATGGTGGGGGTCTTTGTATTCATGACTCTCATTTTTACCATTTTGTTTCTTGCATTTTTCATTATCCTAATCATTGCAGCCCATGCAATTTACAGTAGATTGCAGTCCTCTTAATAAAACCTATTGAAAACTTTACTGCATTTCTTTCATTGCCTGTGTATGACTGAGACATGTTGTTCATGTGAGAAAAGGGTAATCCACTTTAAACCACAATCTCCCTGAGATGTCACACTTTTGAGTCCATGCGTAAAGGCTGCCACAAATCACCTTTTACTGTTTTGGGTTTTTGGTGAGGTGCTGCTTGTGAGCCGGGAGGGTTGGGCCAACAGTTGTGACTTGTTGTAGGAATGGCCTAGTCACCTACAAACAAAAGTGCTTCACCCCTAAACCAGCAGTCTTGCCTAGAGTAAGAGTCAAACTACAACAGAATCAAGGATTTTTATCGGCAATTAATGTGATGACCCGTTTAAAGAGGGTAAGAATGATATTGCAGCAGCCAAACAACTGAACACATTTGACACCAAGTTTAATGATGACATGCCAGCTGATTTGTCTTTGGGTCGTTCTGTTATAAATGAGGTATGGTTGGGATAAATCTATGCCATTTTCACTGATAGCCTTAATTTGAGAAGAAAATTGTTATTTTGCTATTACGAGGAAAGCCCCGCCAATCTGTTGGGATGTGTGCCATCTAGGATGTACTTGCAGGATTGAAGTTCACACTAATCATTACCTTTTGGTTAACCTACCTAGTTTGAAGTGGGCTGGATTCACAATACCAATCTTTGCTAAATGGAAATACAGATAGCGGGAGTTTTCTTCCAAGCTGGAATTTGTCCAGGACTGCTAAACTACCATAGCTGGTTTTAGGTTTCAACTGTCTTTGAGACATGTTAAATATGCTTTGTGGGCTTCAGCCCACCCATAGGCTTCCCATTTGCTGGCTCCATCATCGCTCTCCTATTTTGTCTCCCCAGTTGCTCATAGCATGCATTTGTCATGCCTATCACTGTGTTTAGCCCTCCCTGAGAGCTTGAACCAAGTACTATATCCATCCACTGGTCACCATTTCAGCATTTGTTTCAGGAACTACGTTATTTGCCTAAAAGCAGTTCGCACCAGCTTCTGTTTTGTTCTGAGGTCCTCTGTAAATTGGCCTATAAATCTTGCTCTTTTATCCTCACATTTTCTGTGCATTTAAAGACTGAGATCAGATGTCAGATGCACTTTTCTCGTATGACATCAAAGTGAGTGGTTTTTATTTTTGTCCTAGGGTTGTTTTTGTCTCTCATCATACAAACCCAACACAGTTGGCAAGTGAGACTGTCCTGAGCCTTGGTGGCCATTGTTTTTCATTACCTTGCCAATTAATACTGGTTTTGTGACCCCATCCTCCCCTCTCACCCAGTTCATGTGATGCTTAGCCTACAAGCTCTTACAACTACAAACCCAATTGTGCTTTTATTTTTTTCTGTTTTTTAAAGTTTACAGAATTTAATTCCACCAGACAGCAGATGCGTGTTATTTGAAACTCTATTCCGCCTCCCTGCCCTGCCTTCAGTGTTGACATGGCACTGGGCCTCCCCCCGGCTCCCTGTGGTTTGTGTCAATCTCAAAGGGGAACTGCTGCCTCTGATTACGAGTGCTTTACTGGCCGAAGGTGTTGTTTTTTCATTACCTTGCCAATCAATACTGTTTCCATACCTTTTGTTGTGACCCCTCCCCTTTCACCCAGTCCATGTGCTACTTAGTAAAGGGTGAAAAACTGCTCCAGTTCCTCTCGCAGAAAAACTCCACACTCCCTCTGCCGCAGTTACTAACGCAAAGCAGCGTTTACACAACAGATGTGAAGACGTGTATATGTCGTCACTCACTCAGTAACGTGAATAAGATATACATGTTGACAGAGAAGCACCCGAGGGGCTTGCTGTGCATGCCTTGAGGATCTCTTTTACCAGCATGCCACTGGTTTGAACCCCAGCAGGGCCGCCCAGACCATCATGCTAGTGGTGCCGAACCGATAAGTATGTGCATGTGATATTTGGGGGTGGTGGGAACAACAGTAGCACTTCATCCCTAGAAGTCCATTTACAAATATGTTGGAGAAAAAAAATATTTTTTGATTCAACTACATGTGAATTTGGATGGTTTAACCCGATTTGCAATGTACCTTTAAGTAGTTAAAAAGGATTCCCAGAGTGTTCTGCCTGAAGCGGAAGGGATAAAAGAACAAGAGGATAATGCTGTTTTCTCAAATATAAGGCATTTTGAGAATGAAAGATGGGTCAGTGCAGATAAATTAAGTGATTATTTGGAGGGTTATAGGTGTGTGGCAGGCGACTGTGAAAAATATAATACAGATATTGGGTCTGTTAGCAGCTAAATTGAGAAATAAGCGTGCACCTTTTACTTTTCACTCATTAATGATGTGGGAATCGAAACTACTCAACGAGGGTTTCAGGAATCAGTTTCACACTTTGGGATCTCCAGGTGTCAGGCCTACTGAAACATTCTCTGCCTGTCAGAACATTGTTATCCAAAAGGCCTAACAAGTTATAGCCATAGCATAAATGTACACATGCATGGAAGCTCTAGAGAACAAGTGGTTGGAGACTGGGAAGGCTGTGTCTCCTGCTGAGACAGCTGGGGAGGAACTCATGCAGATTGTTAATATGAGAATATCTCTGACTTCTGATGACAGACAGAGAAGGCAAGGAGGATTGTCTTTCCATTTTGGGGGAACTGGGCACTATGTATATGACAGCCAAAAAAAAGCTGGTACACTTGTGAGGTCGACCATGAATATCAAATACAGGTTCAACCCTAGTATGACAAGGGCCTCCACAGTCACAGCAGAGGCCCTGCAGTCATGGCGGGGGTCCCACACTCGTGGAAGGACCTCCTCAATGGGAAACTGCAATACGGTGGTAGTGCCATGAGTGAGCAACTCCTGCCATGACTGTGGGACCTCTGCCACAACTGCAGAGGCCCTTTGTGAATCAGGCTCAAGGAGTTTGCCAGCAGTACTTTATGAAACCCTCGAGGTGGGAAACTGCTTCTGTGGCGATTTCACCTGAGGCATGACACCAGGAAACTTTAATTACTCATCTGATTGTGGCTCCTGCTTTCATAGGAATCTTGGGAAGCAACTGGCTGAGGAAACATAACTCTGGGCTACCCCAGTATTCATTTCACAGACCCATTTTGTAAATGAAACTGTTTCCCGTGGAAGGGTCTTCTCAGAATAATATTTGTTCTGTTTGACAGTGGCCCTAGCTCCAAACCTCTCATAAGTTACTGAGCCTTTTAAAGGTATAAAGATTGTGAGGGTGTTTTCAACAAGAAGCAGCAGTCACAATTCAGTTACAGCCTGAAGGGAAAATTCATCATGGACGTATTAATCCAAGATCAAATCCTGTAAGGAATATTTTTATGAAAAATGCAAAAACTGTTTTATATGTCATTCTACCTCTCCAGCCTTGCACAGACGATCATTCATGAAATCAGATTACTGCAATTGATCACTGCTATTGATTTGGGGTTTACTCAACAAGATGCAGAAGGCCAAAGATTTCACAAAACCTGATCTGAGAGGAGCTTTTTGAAAATATAGTGGCACAATGTACCCTTTGTAATGCCCTATCTGCTTTCCAAAATTGAAGTAATTATATTCTTCATGATTTCATCTATTTGGTTGACATTTTAATCTGCTCCAGTTCGCTCAAAGAACATTCGATTCATGATAGAAAAATATTGGAATGCCTCAACGATAATTCTTTGTACACCAAGGGAGAAATATGTAAATCTGAAAGTAACAAAATCACATTTATGCGGATCTATATTTCTGACACATATTTACACATGGATAATGACATGGCTAAAGCTATAAGAGACTGGCCTACTCTCATGACAGTTCAAGAAATCCAGGCGCTCATAGGCTTCACAGTTTATTAAAGAATGGCCTCGTATTGTCCACCCAATTACGCTGACGAGTAAGAAGGTTTCGGTGTTCCTTTTTATTGGGGTATTGACTGGGAAAAAGCCTTTGTACAACTCAAAGAGACTTTTACAATTGCTCCCATATTAAGACGCCTTGATCATCTTCCCCTATATCCAAAAGTATAGCTTCAGAGATGTCTGTTGGCCCTGTGGACATCTCTATACATTGGCAGAACTGCTGTTCTTGTGGTTCCTGTCAATGTAAGAAATGTTTGACAGAGGGCTCTGTAAAACATGATGGTTGGCGATCAAACTATTCCGTATTTTTTTTTTTTTTTAAAGCAAGCATTCATAGTGGGAATTTCTTTTTGAAAACTAAAACAAAACTAACGACACGCACAGCAAGGGAGTTTTCTCACATGGTCTGAGGGGTCGATTTGTTTTATTTTACTGTCCCTCACCATCATAAGCTATCTGATTGTACACTCTAAATAGGGTGGACCATTGAATGGCCTATCCCCAATGGTGCCTACTCCATCAGTGTAAAAATTGCATTTCGCCTGACTCAAAATTAGGTGGGCAGAACTTGAGAATGGCAAACAAGGTACTCGGTGGCATTACAATTGAGTGCCTGTCTGCCAAACTCAAAATTAGCCCCTGAGGCCCACCTAATGGACATTAGTACTGACCCCGCTCTTCATGGGAATAGTCCATACCGAGCATTGCTCATCTTAATCTTTCACCCTGTGTCCCACTGCTTTTTTAGTTGGGAACTTTAAAGTACA
Source organism: Pleurodeles waltl (assembly GCF_031143425.1). Taxonomy (NCBI): domain Eukaryota; kingdom Metazoa; phylum Chordata; class Amphibia; order Caudata; family Salamandridae; genus Pleurodeles; species Pleurodeles waltl. The sequence goes on along the minus strand of NC_090446.1, from coordinate 1,316,385,210 downwards.
CACACCCTATATCTCACTGACAAAGCTATGCCCATGCCTATATCATAGAAATAGATGCTTCTTCCTATGCAATTAAAGCAATTTTGTTACAGAGGCATCCCAGGACTGAAGAGCTTCATCCGCAGAGAGAAAGAAACAACTCTATTTATGACAGTGATTTTTTTTGCCACTGTAGAAGCATTCTGTCATTAGAGACATTATTAGGGAGAAACAGCTTTCCCTATCAGATTCTGGACTGACTGTAAGAGTGTTGGGTACCTACAATCATTACATGCATGTTGGTCTCTTTTCTTTTTTACATTTCCAGTGTAATACATATCAGCCTAGAAATCACCTTGAAAAACAAATGCACTCTTTAGGACTTCGAGTGAGGCTACTGCAGTAACTGAACCTACTACAAATCTGTTAAAAGAGATTCCTCAAGGCAAACAGGATGCATTCTTATCCGAAATTCACCATCAAAAGACATTGGTCCCCAGGGAAAAATAAATTTAGGAAAAGTCAGAAAAGATAAGATATCACAGGGGTTATTTAAAATCTGACTGTAAAGCTTTTGTGCCTGATATTGAGTTTCAAAAGCGAAAAGAACAGATGATGGACGGAATGCCGAACAATGCAAACATTCACCCCCAGTCACAAAGATCTGGGTTTAATCCATAGTTTTTTTGCCCACCATGCCACCCCAGTTTGGACCCAGCCATATGCAAATCAGTCTTGACCCTGTTCCCCATGGGAACAGTGCAGCCTGAACTGCCAAGCCAGGTACTCCCTGGACCGGAAACAAGCATCCTGGAACCGGTTTCAGGGTATCACCCTTCATCAGCCAGGCTACCCTGAATCCAGTGGCACAGTGAACACAGGACCCACGTCTGGGCATACCCTTGCCACTTAGGTGACAAAAGCAAAAAAAAACAGATGATGGATGGGTAGCAAAAAAACTATGGATTTAGGCCCAGATCTCTGTATTAAGGGTGAATGTTAAACATTGTTCAACATTCTGCCCATCACTTGCTCTTTTTGCAATGATATTGAGTCTCAGCAAAACATTTAACAATTGTGTTTTGACAATATAGTGTCAGTCCATCCTGGATTTTGTAGGTCTTAATAACTGGTTCAGTGACATGTTTTTCACCCCAGATGGATTCAGACATGTAGAATTAAGTTACATTTTGTCTAATCTGCATTCAGACCAAGAATGTGCACAGTAAACCTACAAGGCTGTTACAACTATTGCCAGGTCCATTTCAGCCTCGGACAAACAGGCATTCTGGAGGTGGTTGATTATTTTACCAAAGTTGTTTATTTCCTTCCTTTTAGCCAGCTACTCAATGACCCTGAGCTGACATTAATTTTCCTGAAGATATATCTTTAGGTTACATGGGTTACCTGAGGTCATCACCACAGATAGCGGATACTGTTTATTGCTCATTTTTGGATGGATTTAGTTAGGTGGTTGGAAGTTTGTTAATTTACACTAGTTCGCACAGAGACAGACAGGCAGAAGGAGAGATTAAATAAAACATTTAAATAATACTTAGGTGTCATCTCTTGCACCATCAAATCGAATGGGTACAGTGGTTATCTTTAACTGAGTTTGAGTACAATATATCATTGCACTCAGCCTTAAAATACCCCCCTTTTTACACTTCTTATAGCTTCCGTCCTTACATTTTGCTTGGATTTCTTGTCCCCTCAAAGAAAATACTACAGTGTAGTCTCTATTGAATAACATACACACAACAAACAGCTTTGGAAAGCGAGGGTGGCATAATAAAAATCTGCATCTCATCGTTGGTAATATATTCACCAGGACACTGTAGGAGAACTAGTTTGGCTAATCTCATGCTATCATTTCATCCCTGTGCCCCACCCTAAGTTTAGTCCTCATTTTGTGGGTCCTTTCAAGATCACAGTGTTTGGTGATTCCAGAGCCATCAGATATTCATTCGATCCTATTGGCATATTCATCCTGAGGTTCATGCCTAATGGGTACAAAGGCTCACACATCAGCCACTAAAGCTCCACCCACAGAAATGACTGATGGGATAGCATGATTATGAACTGGAGGAATTACTGAAATCCAAATGATTTCGTGACCATTTAGAAAATTTGGCGGCATGGAAAAGCTATGAAACATCTGCGCTATCCTGGAAACTTGCATCTTTTGTAACAGCCCTTAGGTTGCCCAAGGCATTTCATGAGAGAGGCTTTGAGAAACCATGCCTGCAGTTAATAAGAGCAAGCCTTTGGTGGGAGGTACTGTCAGGAACCAGTCTCAGACTCACTTGCTTCTAATGTATTTGTTTTTTTCTGTTTAAACCCGAGGTCTTGCAAGTCTTTGTGAAGTGCTGAGCCATAAACCATCAGGACCTTGCCTGTTTCTCGCTCTCCCATGACTCGTATTTTTCTCAGTGTAGCGTTACATTCAAGGACATTCATCCTCACTTTGATGGTGTGCCTTTTTAGGAGATATTACATTCAGGGACATTCCTCCTCACTTTGTTGGTGTGCCTTTTTAGGAGACAGGTGGATTCTCACCACTTCTGAGGCACCATGACAAGTCTTGAGTTCTGACATATGGATCCAAGATAGGCTGTGTTGGACATTTACTTTTCTGCATGGCCATTACCAAACTTTTTGCCTTCATTCTCCTTTTTTGTGAAAGCCGAGTTTGTTGGCCTTCAGGACTCTGCAATTAACCACTGCTAACCAGCACTAAAGTGCTTGTGTTCTCTCCTTTAAACATGGTAAAATTGGCTTTAAACTAACTGGCATATTTAATTTACTTATAGGTCCCTAGTAAATTCTTATCCCATTTACCCAAGGCCTGTGAGTAAAATGCTACTAGTGGGCCTGCAGCACTGAATGCACCACCCACTTACAAACCCCTTTAAACATGGCTCAGGCCTGCCATTGCATCCTGTGTTTGCAGTTTTAAAACACCATCCCGACCTGGCAAAATAAACCTTTGTCCACACCCAAACCTTCCTTTTTAGTACATATAAGTCACTCTTGTGGTAGGCGCTGAATGGCCGAGAGGGCAGAATGCAGTGTATTTAAAAATGTTTACATGGCCAGGAAGTTGAAAACCCACATTTGTTCGTACTGTAAGGCCTATCACTCCCATAGGATAACATTGGAGTTCCCCTATTAAGCTTAAAAAGCTGGAGCTTCCAATTGGGAGCAGGTAAGCAGGTCAAAGTTGTTATCTAAAGAAGTGTAGTTAAAGCCCTCTTTAATGGTAAAGTATGATTTTTAATCACAATTCTGAAAATGCCACTTTTAGAAAGTTGGCATTTTCTTGCTCAAACCATTTTGGAGCCTGCAGGCTGATTCTGGGTCACTTGAGTAAGTTTAGCTGACAGTTGGCCTATGTGTATTGCTCCCTGACAATGAGACAAAAAACAAGATAGGTGTTGGCAGGATGGGCAACTCTGAGTTAAGGAGGGGAAGGAGCTTTGACCTACCACATTTGCACATTACAAAGACTCACTTTCACAAATTGCTTTTCACTAGTCTATTGTGACCCCAGACTAGTTGAGGCCAGGACAGGAAAGAAAGGGGTGCCTATCATCTCATCGGGTGGATACCTCTAAAAGCTTCTCCAACTTCAATGTCGGTGCCAAGTCTAAATATTGGACCCCACCCCCCAACTCTTCTGAATACTTCTGGACCTATGGAAGGCTGTGCCAAGGAAAGGACTGTTGTGCTGCTGCAAGGACTACCACTTTTATTGACTGCCTGCTCTGCTGCCCGGGTGAAAATGACTGGACCTGCAACCTGTACCCAGGACCACCAGAGTGACTCCAAGGGCCAAGTCTCTAGTAATGCGTACCTGGACATTGCATCTGTGAGTCCTACCCTGCGAAGTGGTTCTATCCCAGTCCTGCACCCTTGGAAGTGGGCCTGAAGGTGCTCTGCCAGCCCATCTTTAGATCTGGCAAAATCAACACATCTCCTTCGCTGCACGATACATCCCCAAGCAGAACCGTTGCATTGCCTTTGATGTGTGGACTTTCCGGTCACAAGGATTCTGCATCCTCCTCGCAACTGACACTTTGCCCAGGGTGAGCAACACAGCCGTGACACCAGACTTTGCATCATAAGCCCCTCGTCAACGGGATCCTTGATGATGATGCAATACCTCTCATTGCAGACCCACAGCTCCTCGGAACCGATACAGTGCTTTGGTTCTGCATCGTCACAAGATCTGGAAACGCTCCACAACCAGGATTTCAAGGTACTCTTGCTCAGTGGGCCTGACTGAGTACCAGTAGATGGCCTGCACTACATCAGGTTAACCTGAACTTGTGACTGTGTTCTGGTCCAGCGCAACCAGATGTCCACTATTGTCATTTTGTGTTTTTTTGTGATATTTTCACTAAAATCTTTGAAATTGCATATTTGCAGTTCTACTGACTGAATATTTAGGCCCTCATTACAACCCTGGCAGTCGGTGTTAAAGCAGCGGTAATACCAACAACAGGCCGGCAGAAAAAAATGGAATCACGACCATGGCGAAAACCGACAACATAGACAGCCACTTTAACACTCCGACCGCCACGGCGGTAGAAACAAACACCGCAGCGGTAACTGCCAACAGACAGACAGAAGACAATGTACCGCCCACACTATTACAAGAGGCCTATCCGACACATTTTCCGGGGCAGTACCAATGCTATCAAAAGCACGGCGGAAACAGGACTTGGAACGTAAACCACTCACCTCTAGACACCCAACGAGGAACCAGGATGCCATGGAGCCCGAACTACAGGTCCTGCCCGTGCTGGTCTTCCTCCTCCTGTATCAGGAGCAGGAAAGACGCTGTCGATGACCATGGTGAGTACTGCACCTTCAACACAGGGGGGGGAAGGAAAAGAGAGTGACACACACACGCAACATGCAATACCCCCACCCCCACTCTCACGCACAACACCATACATACAAGTACATGCAGAAACATTACATATAGACCCCCTCACCCCCTGGAAGAACGCACGGACAAAAGGAAATGATTGTAACGATTGTAATCAAGAAAAATCAGATAGTGCAATTTAAAAAATCAGTATATACAAATATGTACACCAACTACACAAGTCTGGATATAAATCAAACATCATCTGTGGATCAGTGCCCCAAAATGCATGGGCGAAGCCCACACAAGATACCTGACTCGAAACGGAGAGAACACTGCAGGGGCATCAGATCGAAATGAAACAGGCACCTCAGGGGGGGCACCTCAGCCAGATGAAAGCACGACGCCACTGCTCCACGAGGGGGCTCCATGCCCACTGCTTGGTCCTGGGGAGTGCAAAGCCACAGTCTCACAAGTCTTTCCAGTGGGTGGTTTGCCCACTGCTCTATCCTGTGGAGTGCAACGCCACAGTCTCACAAGTCTTTCCAGTGGGTGGTTTGCCCACTGCTCTATCCTGGGGAGTGCAAAGCCACAGTCTCACAAGTGGATGTCAGTCTCCATTGGTTCTGGAGGGGGCTTTGTGCCTAGAGTGCTTCATCCTGCCAAGGACGGAGGTAGTGGATGCCTTTCTCCACTTGTTCTGGAGGGGGCTTTGTGCCCAGAGTGCTTCCTCCTGCCAAGGACAGAGGTAGTGGATGCCTTTCTCCACTGGTTCTGGAGGGGGCTTTGTGCCCAGAGTGCTTCATCCTGCCAAGGACTAAGGTAGGGGATGCCTTTCTCCACTGGTTCTGGAGGGGGCTTTGTGCCCAGAGTGCTTCATCCTGCCAAGGACAGATTCATCCTGCCAAGGACAGAGGTAGTGGATGCCTTTCTCCACTGGTTCTGGAGGGGGCTTTGTGCCCAGAGTGCTTCATCCTGCCAAGGACTGAGGTAGTGGATGTGAATCTCCACTGGTTCTGGAGGGGGCTTTGTGCCCAGAGTGCTTCATCCTGCCAAGGACTAAGGTAGGGGATGCCTTTCTCCACTGGTTCTGGAGGGGGCTTTGTGCCCAGAGTGCTTCATCCTGCCAAGGACTGAGAAAGTGGATGTGAATCTCCACTGGTTCTGGAGAGGGCTTTGTGCCCAGTGTTCTTCACATGCAGTGTGGCAGGTCCTATTCCCTCACCTGGGTGTGTGTGCCAGGAGATTGCCTGGGAACAGGTAGCATGATACGCCATGGAGGCAGAGACACACTCCACCCTGCTGCGACTTCGCCTGCCACCTGCAGGTACAAACAGTGCTGACAGTCATGCCTCATGGATGATGGGCAGGGTCTAGGACATCTCCTGCAGCCTCGGACGGCTGCCCACTGGGAATGATAGCCATGTCAGTTGTGGTGGCACTGTCTGAGCACGTCACGGGGCTGGTGGCGGTGGTTGCGGTGGTTGCGTCAGTGTCTGTGGTGGAGGTGCTGGCGGTGGTGGATGTGTCTGCACCTGTTGAGGGACACAGCAGGAGGTCTTCTGCAGCCTCGGACGGTTGCCCACTGTGGATGATGCTGGGGACTGTTGCTGAGGCAGCAGACGTGCAGGTGGCGGTGCTGGTGGCGGTGCTGCTGTTGGTGCTGCTGGCGGTGCTGGTGGCGGTGCTGTTGGCGGTGCTGGTGGCGGGGCAGGTGACGGTGCAGATGGCGGTGTCCATGGCGGTACAGGTTGGTGTAGTGGATGACAGAAGGGGTGACTCTGGTCCCTCAGCCGGAGCCACTGTGCCCTGTCCTGACCTGCTCTTTGGCTTGTGTCCCTTCCCCACCTTTGATATTGCTGCTGGTGTCTTGCCACTGTCCCCTTTGGGTTGGAGGAGCCCTTGCCTGCTGGTAGGTGCGGCTTCTCCCTCCGGCATGTGGGCACCTTCTTCACCTTGGCAGGTGGTGGAATGGCCTGCTCCTTGGCCTCGCTAGGTGGCACACTGGCAGCCCTGATGGGTGGTGCCCACGATGAGACCAGAGTTGCTGGGACCACTGTGCTTGTGGCTTTGGTGGCTGAGGTGCTGGGCTGGGACCTGGACAGCCTGGCCCTAGGGGGAAATCAGGGGGGGGGAGGTGTATGGAAGAGGTCAATGTTAGCCAGGAAAAGTTTCTTAGACACACTGGGACAGGAAGATGGAGGGGGTTTGGGAGTGGAGGAAGAGGTAGTGGTTGTAGGAGGTGTACATTTGTTGAATTTGGGTGAAGGTGCATGGGCCGAAGGCTGTTGTGAGGTGGATGGCTGTTGGGTGGGTGTGTGCCTGCATTTGTGTACTTAGGGAGGAGGGCTCACAGACACACTGGGAGAGGACACAGGGGAATTGTGCATGGTAGTGGGGGTGGTGATTGCATGTGAGCGGTGTGTGGTGATGGGCGTGCTGGTGATGGAGGTAGTGGCTGAGGATGTAGTGCATGCTGGTGTGAGTGGAGACGAGACAGGGAGAGAGGAGGAGGACGTGGAGGAGGGGGACACAGTGGAGGCATTGGATGTTGGTGTGTATGCATGGGGATGGGGCTTGTGTGAGTGCCAGTGGGATGTGTGGTGCTTATGTTTGCCATGTCCACTCTTGTGTGTTGATGAGTGTGCATGCTGGTCTGATGGTGTGCTTGGGATAGGCTGAGGTACAGGGGCTTGGGTCTGGGTACTGGAAGTTGGAGGGGGGAGGCTGGACACAGGGACAATGGCTGCCATCAGTGCTGAGGCCAGAGCCTGAAATGCTCTCAGTTGGGCCGCCTGCCCAGAATGAATGCCCTCAAGGTATGCATTTGTTTGCTGCAAATGCCTCTCAACACCCTGGATGGCATTCAAAATGGTAGACTGCCCAACAGTGAGGGATCTCAGGAGGTCAATAGCCTCCTCACCGAAGGCAGCAGGGCTTACTGGGGCAGGGGCTGAGGTGCCTGGGGCGAAGGAGATGCCCACCCTCCTGAGTGAGCGGGCACGGGACACACGCTGAGGGGCTGCTGGGAGGGCGGTACTGGTAGGGGGGGTGGCGGCTGTACCTGTTGATGCAGTGGGCACAGAGGTGCCCGCCACCGCAAGGGAGCTCCCATCAGAGGAAGAGTCACTGTCACTGGTGTATGCTCCTGATCCAGTCGTGGAGCTCCCCTCGCCCTCCATCCCACTGGTGCCTTCAGACTCTGTTACTTCACCCTCCAGGGCCATGTGGGATGCAGGTCCCTCCTGCTCTGTTGCCTCTGCTCCTCCGGCAGATGATGCTAATGCACGCAAGAACAGGGTGACAAAACAAAAAGGGGGGGGAGACAGAAGATACACATGTTCAGTGCATGCAACACCACTACCATTGGCGGACACAACACACAGGGAGCAGCCCTATGCACTAAGCCATGCACTAACAGGGCAGGGGAAAAACACATGCCCAAGGGGGACTCTACCTAGACCCATTTCATGCATAGCTGGCACCCATGGGAGCCTGATTAGGTGTACAGGACAAATCCCACCTTTGGGGTCGGACTGGGAATGAGGCTGCAAAACCATGGGTCTACCTTTGCGTGTCTGCCCTTGCCTAGGGGAACCCACAGGCCACCACCCCTACCCAGACACCTCGTCAAGCGCACAGAGTCAGCTGAATGAGAGTGTACTCACCCCCTTGAGGCTGCTCTGATGCCCTCAAGCGCCCATCCAACTTAGGATATGCCACCAACAGGATCCGGTACATCAGGGGGGTCATGGTGCGACGGGCACCCCTCCCACGTTGGGAGACCATCCCCAGCTGGGCCTCCGCCGTCTTCTTGCTCCAGAGGCGCAGGTCTTCCCATCTTTTCCGGCAGTGGGTGCTCCGTCTATGGTAGACCCCCCGATGGTCCGGACTTCCTTGGCGATGGCACGCCAAATACCCTTCTTCTGGTGGGCGCTGACCTAGAGGAAAAGTGAAGTAATAATGGATGTTACTATCCCATACTGTTTTTCTCACGCATTGCCTAAAAACCTCCCACCCTGGCCCAGACATACATACACACACACTATCCTCACATGCTGGCCTGTCCCCCTCCCCTCCCTCTTCCATCCACGGCACTCCATACAATAATGTGCCATCCACCATGCTCACAGTGTACTCACCTGTTTGTCTGGAGGACCGTACAGTTGTGTGTACTGGGGGAGGACCCCATCCTCTAGTTTCTCCAACTCCTCCGAAGTGAAGGCAGGGGCCCTTTCCTCAGACACTGTAGCCATTGTCGCTTCCAGACACAGGTCACAGCAGCACTTGCAGTGTAGGTCCTCTCCTGTTGAAGGTCAGGTGTCAAGTGAGTGAACAGTTAGAAAATGGCGGCCACGTCCGCGCCGGTGCGTACCGTCACCGCCGGTGTACATCGTCATTGGCTCCTGGAACCCATAGGGCCCAATGTTAACCAATGCTGAATTGCGCCGCGGTATTCGACTGCTTACCGCGACGGTAAACAACGCCAGCGCAGTTGCCTCATTTCCCCTTGTCCCACCTTACAGGTCTGGCAGCTGCCATTTCAGGGGGCCACATGGCAGGCCAAATAACTGCGTCACACCTATTTAGGCCAGGAATACGGACAGACAAAGACACATAGAGCTATTGTTACATTTTTTTAAAATAGCATTGTGATACCTAAGTGTTGTATGACCCTCTGCTCACCGTTCTCCTCCATAGGGCACGTCCGCTGGGGAAGGTGATGAGATGGCGACATCCTCCGGTGTACAGACCCCTGGCGGACCTGTCGACAATGGAAGAGAGACACATAATTATCACTTACAGACTTTATTGTGCAACAATCCAGGAACTGTGTGCCCAGTTGGAGCTAGACCTGATTTCAGCTATCTGCCATCCCACAGGAATACCCCCTCTAGTGCAGGTCCTGTCTGCACTCCATTTCCTGGCCAGTGGGTCTTTTCAAACAACAGTGGCCATGGCATCAGAGATGTCCCAGCCAATGTTCTCTAACGTGTTGTCCGGAGTGTTGTCTGCCCTGTTGAAACACATGCGCAGCTACATTGTTTTCCCTCAAGTGGAGGATTTGCCCACAGTGAAAGGTGACTTCTATGCCCTTGGACATATCCCCAACATCATTGGTGCCATTGATGGTACACATGTGGCATTTGTCCCCCCGCAGGAATGAACATTACAGTACATCTCCCATGTGAATGCCAAGTATCCTGGCTTTGTGCATGACGCTTACATTTTGAGGAATAGCAGCATCTCTTATGAGATGGGGCAACTCCAGAGGCACCGTGTGTGGCTAATAGGTGAGCCTAAAGTCCCCACACAGTTTCATTTGCTGTCTGGGTATGGGAGGTTCCCTAATGTTTGGCGTATGTCTAACAGTTGTTCCTCGATATTTGCAGGTGACTCTGTTTACCCTAACCTGTCGTGGCTACTGACCCCAGTGAGGAATCCCAGGACAAGGGCAGAGGACGATACAATGAGGCACATGGGCGAACTAGGAGGATAATTGAGCGCTCCTTCGGCCTCCTGAAGGCCAGATTCCGGTGCCTCCATCTGACAGGTGGATCCCTATACTACTCACCGAAGAAGGTGTGCCAGATCATCATCGCCTGCTGAATGTTGCACAACCTGGCTTTGCGACGCCAGGTGCCTTTTCTGCAGGAGGATGGGCCTGATGGTGGTCTTGTGGCAGCTGTGGAGCCTGTGGACAGTGAAGAAGAGGAGGCAGAAGAAGAAGATGTAGACAACCGAAACAACATCATCATGCAATACTTCCAGTGAGACACAGGTAAGAAGAGGGAATTGCTTCCCACATCTCATACTATTGTAGGACCTAGCATAAGTCTGCCTTTTTACCTCTGTGGATGGACCCTGACTTGTCACTTTGGCTTTTCATTTCACAGATCTGGGTCACGATTTGTGCCCTCTGCTATGTTTACTTCTGGCCTACAGCTGTGTAACATTGGTATGTGACCAAGTTCATTGAAATTGCTATATTCCAGAGATTTTGAAATTACACATTTGTGAAAGCACAGACTGACTCCAGATTGATTTGTGATTCAAGGGTGTTTGTTTCTGTGCAAATAAGTGGAGGGGGGTGAAAAGGGCTGGGGTGATGGTGGAGGAATGTCCATGGCAGAGTCCAGTCTCTTGGTCTCACAGGTGCATCGTCCAATGGGGCATAGGAAGGGGAGCAATGTCAGTTTAAGGTGGACAGGGTTACAAAGTGGGACAGAAGGGTAACATTCAGGAGGGTCTTATTTCCTGGCAGGGTCTTGGCAATGTTGTCTGTCTTGTTCCTGGATCTCAGGGACCGTTTGCGGGGTGGTTCTCCTTCTGCATGGGGTGGGGTGATGGTGGCCTGTTGGTCCTGTGGCGGTGCCTCCTGTCCACTAGTGCCGGCGAAGGTGGAGGGCTGTTCATCATCCAGGCTAGTGTCAGGGGCCTGTTTGTGTCCCGCTGTGTCCCTCATGGTGTTGACAGGTCTGCCAGCACCCCTGCAATGGTGACCAGGCTGTTGTTAATGGACTTCAAGTACTCCCTGATCCCCAGGTAGTGTTCCTCCTGCAGCCGCTGGGCCTCCTGAAACTTGGCCAGTACTGTGCCCATGGTCCCCTGGGAATTGTGGTAAGCTCCCATGATGTTGGAGAGTGCCTCGTGGAGTGTTGGTTCCCTGGGTCTGTCCTCCCTTTGTCGCACAGCAGTCCTCCCAGCTTCCCTGTTATCATGTGCCTCTGTCCCCTGAACCGTGTGCCCACTGCCACGGACCCCAGGTCCCTGATAGTCTTGGGTTGGTGGGTTTGCCTGGGGTCCCTGTAGTGGTGGACACACTGCTGATTGACGTGTCCTAGGGACAGAGGGATGGGCCCGCTGGGTGGGTGCTGTGCTGGTGTTTCCTGTGGGGGGAGGCTCTCTGGTGGTTTGGGACTGTGTCAGGGGAACCGACTGTCCAGAGGTCCCTGATGGGCCAGGCTGGTCATCTTGATCCAGGCGTGCAGAGCTGCTGTCATCACTGTGGGCCTCTTCTGTGGGGGGACTGAATATGTCTGGCACCTCCTGTCCAGTGACGTTGGGTATGGGTCCTGTTGGGGTGTAAATGCATAGTTTTAGTATCTGTGTGTGCCATCTTGTGCATTAGGTGAGGTACCCTCTACTCCTGTGCTTGCGTTATTGTGTTAGCCCTTTTGTGATAGTTATTTTGGGGTCTGTGTGGGTATCTGTACTGGACATGCTTTGGTGACAGTGGTCCATGCATAGGTGTTGCATGCAGGGCCTTGGTACTGAGATGTGTGGGTTGTGATAGTGGGACATATGGAGATGATGGTGTGATGGGGTTAGGGTAAGAGTGGGAGTATGTGTTGGCATGCAGGTGGGGTGGGGGATTTGGTAAATAAGATATGACTTACCAGAGTCCAGTCCTCCTGCTACTCATGCGAGGCCCTCAGGATGCATGATTGCCAAGACTTGCTCCTCCCATGTTGTTAGTTGTGGGGGAGGTAGAGGGGGTCCACCGCCAGTCCCCTGTACAGCAGTCTGGTGTCTTGATACCATGGAATGTACCTTCCTCCGTAGGTCGTTCCACCTCTTCCTGATGTCATCCCGTGTTCTTGGATGCTGTCCCACTGCATTGACCCTGTCGACGATTCTCCGCCAAAGCTCCATCTTCCTTGCAATGGATGTCTGCTGCACCTGCGATCCGAAAAGCTGTGGCTCTACCCAGATAATTTCCTCCACCATGACCCTGAGCTCCTCCTCTGAAAACCTGGGGTGTCTTTGAGGTGCCATGATGTGGTGTGGGTGATGTGTTAGGTGCTGTCTGATGTGATGTGTGGGGGGATGTGTTGGTGTGTGTTGTTTGAGGTGCGTGGATGTTGTATAAGTGATGGTGTTGTGTGTCTGTGGATGCTGGTGTTGTGTTAGCTAATCTCTCTTTCTGGCCTTCTTCAAAAAATGTTGGGTTGTAAGGGGTTGTGGGTAATGCGGGTTTGTATTTTATAGTGTTGGGGGTGTGGTGTGTGTATGTGTATCAGGTGTGCGTATTTCGAATTGTCCAATGTGGTTGTGTTTTGTAAATGTGTGTGTATTTTGAGCTCGGCGGTGTGTACGGCCAATGGATTACCGCAGTTGAAAGACCGCCGCGTTGATTCGTGGGTCGTGATAGTATGGGCATAGTTCTGTTGGCGTGATGGTGTAGGTTTTGGTATCGGCAGTTTATCACTGACTTTTGGTGTGGCGGACTTGTGTGGGTGTCTGTATTGTGGCGGATTCCGAGCTGTGGGTTGTAATACCTGTAGCGGAATTCCACCGCCGCAGCGGGATGTTGGCGGTCTTCAGCACAGCGGAAAGCGGGATTTACCGCCAGGTTTGTAATGAGGGCCTTATTATTTTTTCTTATTTTATTTACTGAAAGTTACCCTATTTTATAAATCTGGTGTGGTATCCTTTTTATGGGGTGTGTTTTCACTTTATTACTGTTTGAAGAGTTGCACAGATACTTTATAAATTGCCTCTAAATTAAGCTGGACTACTCTGGTTCACGCTACCAGAGGATTGCGTACAGGTTATTTAAGGGTTGCCTTGTGCCTCACCCTGACAATGATTGTGGTTGACAAGGGATATATCCCCCTCACCCTCAACCAGTAACACAATTTCTTACAGGCTGGATGCACATCATGTCAGTGGCAGCATGGCCTTTATGGTGTGTAATAAACCTGATGTCAGATTTACAAGATCTGCATATTACAAGCTTTATTTTAGGTTGTGGGTTCTTAAACTAAATATGCCATTGTGAAAGCTGATTTTTACTGAAAGTAGCAGGAGGCAAAGTTTGTTGGGAAAGTGATATCTAGTAGAGTAATTGAGTTTACGATGGGCATTTTTATCAGGAAATATTATCAAGAAGCTTTTGTAATAGACAATGAATACCAACTTGGAAGCAATTAAATAAACGGGCTTTTGAAGAAAGCCAGTGGAAGCATATTAAAACATCTAAATACCCACCCCCAGAGCAATGGATTAGCAAACGATTTAGCAGAGTGATAAAAGAAAAAGAACATTTTCAATTAGTTGTGGGAATGCTGTGGAATGCAAGAAAAGACTAAGGGCCAGATGTAGCAAAAAAAAAATTGCGACTTGCAAATTGCGAGTCATACCGACTCGCAAATTGCAACTCTCAAAATTGTATGCAGAAAGGTGTCTCAGACACCTTCTGCGACTCGCTATGGGGTCGCAAAGACCCACCAAATGAATATTAATGAGGTGGGTCGCAAATTGCCACCCCATAGCGAGTCCCTGCACTCACAGGGATGGTGGCCTGCTTGAGACAGCAGACCTCCATGTCTGTGACTGCTTTTTTTAATAAAGCAGTTTTTTTTTTTTTTTATTGCATCCCGTTTTCCTTAAAGGAAAACGAGTTGCAATTCAGAAAAATAATGAAACCATTTGGTTTTATTTTTTCAGCTCTGAAAAAATATTTTCAGCGACATTCACAAAGGGGAAGGGGTCCCATGGGGACCCCTCCCTGTTTGCGAATGTGTTTCCACCCACTTCAAGTGGGTGGTAACTGCGAGTTGGTTTGCGACCGCTTTCGCGGTCACAAAGCAACTCAGCATGGCGATGCGGTCGCAAATAGGAAGGGAACACAAAATTTGAATCTGCATCGCGATGGCCATTTGGCATGTCGCAAACATGCAAACCGGTTGCTACATCTGGTCCTAAGGCCCTCATTATGACTCCAGCAGTCTTTTCCTAGACCGCCAAAGCCATGGAAGCCAGAAGACCGGCATATTCCGAGTGCTGAAGGATTTCCGCCACAGTTTGGGCATAAATCCTCCAGTGGTCGTGCTGGTGTTTGGAGACGCAAAGGTGGTTCCATTGCAGGGCCTGCCCTCCAAAAGGACACCGCCAGCCGTATTACGACCTGTAATACAGCCTGGCGGTGTCCTGATGGCAGGGTGCTTCTGGCGGTGGGAGCACCGGGTCCCTTCCCCTAAGGGAGAAGCACCTCGTTGGATGAGGTAAGTGTCCTCTGCAAGGGGAGGGGAGTATGGGTTGTGAATGGATATGTGTGAGTGTGCATGTCATGAATGGAGGGCGAGAGGGGCGTGTTTGTGCATGCGTGTGTGTCTGTGTGTAAATGTGGTGATGGCATGCGTGTGTGGGTGAATGTGAATGCTGGGTCTGGTGCGTGTGTTCATGCATGTAGACAGAGGTGGGGGTTGTGTATGTATGTTGAGGAAAGGAGGGGTGGAGGGATGGAGTGTGTATGCGTGTCAATGGGGGTGAATGTAGTGAGTGCATATGTGAGTGGGGGTGTTGTACGTTTGTGCATGTATGTGTGTATGGATTTGGGGGTGTTGCGTGTGTGTCTGCGCGCAAGTGTAAGGGTGTTGTGAGTAGGTGAGAGTCAGGGTGTGCGTGTCTGTGGGTGTGTGCGTGTATGCGGGGGTAAGTACAGGGATCGGGAGGGTGGGGAGTAAGTACATGTTTGTGGGGGGGTCACTTCTGGAAGCGGGGCTGGGGGTTACTGGGGGGTTTGAGGAGGTGGGGGGTGGGAATGTTGTAAGGGAAGGGGGGTGCTCTAGGGTAAATGGGGGGTGGGGGAGTTGTCTACCGGTGACAGGAATGCAAATTCCTATCACCAGTAGCCTTTCCGCCAGGGACGAAATCCCTGGCGGAAAGGAGACTCGTGATACCGCTGGCAGTATTGGGTGGACCGCCGGGTCGGAGATACTTATCTCTGGCCCACGGGTCTAACTGCCCTGGCAGTCGGCACAGTGGCAGTTTGGCACAGGCCAAACCGCCACACTCATAATGTGGCAGTCCACACTGCCGTCCTGTCGGCGGTGGGACTGTCACCGTGAGTCTAGCGGTCTGAAGACCTCCAGAGTCAAAACAAGGGCCTAAGACTTGGGCAAATGTTGTGGGTTGTGTTAGCCAAGATATATATATATATGTCTTCCTTTATGGTTTTCTAGGTCAAAATGGCAGGATCAAAGCTCAACAAAGAAAGAGTCAGACCTATGTCAATTAAGGAAAGCTGGCAAGTGTGGTTAATGTGAGGAAAAACTCAGGAGAGATATCAATGAAAAGATGTGATTGAACCTGTATTAAAAGTGAAGCAAAGAGTCTGGTTGTGGCTCACAAGTGCTGGAGGATCAGGTAAGGGGGGTGACAGGATTTCAATACTCTGTGAGTTGCAAGTGTATAAAATATTGTTGTGGAATTGGTGGATGGTGGAGTTTGGAAAAAGAATAAAATATATTAGGTACCCAATAATTTGAGGATGGCTGCTTGTGTGCAGTTTGACATTCATTGTTATGTGGCTGTAAACATGAAAAGAGGTTAATCAGAAACCTGGCTATATGTCTGATTGTGTCAAATTTTTGTGCAATCATATTTCTACTGTTTACTTGTACGCAAGATGATAAGCAATCTTATATATTGTTTATATTTCATTTCATTATTTAAATGACTGTAGTAAGGGGTTTTAGTGAGCTGTGCTTAGTTAAGGGGTGCTGGAATGGAAACGTCCTCTTGTACCCCTGCATTGAGTACCCAACTGTGTTGATGTCTGGATCTCTAATGCTGATTGTTTGTGAACATGGATCATGCATGTGTGACATGACATATACCTGTCTCACAGATTGTAGTATTGTTAAACCCGGAGGGGCACGGAAAGCCCTGCGCTCATAGTGGCGGAATGCTACCATCTTCACCAGGAGTTAAGCAGCACAAGCATGGTGGTGGCAGCATACTGTGTAGTGATCACCAGAAACGAACAAGTCCATTTTACCCTGTCACTGGAGTGAGGTCTACTGGCTCAGTCATCTTTTTGAAAGTTCAGCTTCTGTGTCTTTAACTCACACCTGGCCTACATCAGGTTAATGTGGAAATGCGTGCATGGTCAAAGCATCTGCTGAGTGCATGCGCACTTACAAGAAACATACTACACAAAGGGAGAGCTGAGAGGTGTGCTCATGGTAAATGTGTGTGTTCTGGCAGTGTGTGTTTTTAAAATAACACACCCTGGTACAGTACAAAGAGACTGCTGTACTGAACAGAGTGCACAAACTGAATCAATGTGCTGCATGTGGGTAGGCTGGTGGTGGCATAACACTTGAGAATAGCAGTGCTAATCAGTGAGTGCGCTGTAGATCCACATTGAGTGCAGAAGTGCTGGTATATTAAATGAAGGATCTCAGGTTCCATTTGGAGAAGACCAGAGCCCCAATATAAATCTTCAAAGATCCAGACGATAAATTACATTTTGTGTCTGAAAAAAAACTACAAGTAGGACAATCTGGGACCCCAAATCTTGGCCATCTGCCAAGCAGCCAGATGAGATCTGTGAGGAGGGGAAGCTCTGCAGGACTTCTGCCTGTGAATAAGTCTAGGGGCCCAAGCCTGGTAGTCTACCTGTTGAATGAGGGCACATCACTCAGGAAAACTAAGACCACCTGCCCTGGAGCCTGGAGCACTGCCACCTGCCTGCTGGCTAAGACATGTCTGCCCCATGAGGGAGAGGAGAGTCCTGGAGGCAGAAAGGTCCAGAGGGGAGCCCTGAAATGAGGATTCTCTGTGCCAGGTGTGAGGAATCCATTCCTGCACTGTTTGGGTCACAGCCTGTGTGCCAGAATGATTTGGCTACTCCAAATGCCAGGAGGGGTCAGCATGGACTGAGCTAGAGAGCAAGGGGTGAGAAACCTGTTCATGCACCCATCGAGCCTTAGCCCGTGTGCTGAACCTATTTGGCAACCCCGTTTGCCAGAAGGGGCCGCCACAGACTGAATCAAGGACTGCTGTGGGAGACAACTGCTCCTGCACCCGTCGGGCTGTCGCCCATGTGCCAGATTACTTTGGTGATCCAGTATGCCAGGAGAGGCCTCCATGGATGCCGACATCAGGTTAGCGTGACCCCACCTGTGAGTGCCATGCAAGCAGCCCCGTATGCCAGGAGGGGCTGGAGATGCTGAGGCCAAGAGTCTGGGTTATTGCCCAAGTCCGAGAAACTGCTGCTATGACCAAGGTGAAGCAGTCTGCAAGCTGTGGACTGCACAGAAGGAGACCTGAAGATCAATAGGACACTGCTGGAACCCTGTTGCATCAAGAAGACCATCCCTGCAGAGGGAAAAGTCACATTGCACAATTCCTGGAGCAAGAACAACCCTGAACGTCAGAACCTGCCAATAGAGTGGCTAAAGGGAAAGAGCCTGTGCCTGCTGGGTGCTGCTGCATGCAATCATGTGTATCCAGACTTTGCTGATCCAAAACAGGACTGTGCTGCACTGCTGGGGGGTTCCATATTGCTGGAGTGAGTAAGCCAAAAACTAGACCTGTTAGACCTGGCATCTTCTGGCATGGTTTCACCTGATTGTTTGCTTGCAGACCTGCTGTTTTGACTGTGTGCTGGACTCCATTTTTGCTGGCTTTAGGACTCTGTGCACTTTTTCAACTGCTGACCAGTGCATGTGTTCTGTGTCTAAAACATGGTAACATTGGCTTCTCCATGATTGGCATCTTTGATGTACTGGTAAGTCCCTAGTAAGCTGCACTATGTGTGCCCAGCGCCTGTAATACAAATGCTATTAGTGGACCTGCAGCACTTATTGTGCCACCCACTACCGTAGCCTTTCAAACATGTCTCAGGCCTGTCACAGCTGAGCCTGTGTGCGTAGTTTAAACTGCTGTTTCAACATGGCAAGTGTGCCCACTAGCCAGGCACAAACCTTCCTTTTTATTACATGTAGGTCACCCCTAATGTAGGCCCTAGTTAGCCCCAAGGGCAGGGTCTGGTGTATTTAAAAAGTTAGACGTACTTTTAAGATTAACATGTCCATGTAGTGAAAAGCTCTTAATTTTCTTTTTCACTATTGCAAGGACTATCTCTCTCATGGGCTAACATTGGAGTTACCTTGGAACATCTTCTAAGTGTAATTTCCAATTGGCAAAATATAATAATATGGAGTTTGGTTTCTCCGTAATAGAAATTTCAACATACATCTTTTGGTAAAGTTGTTTTTTAAATTGCAGGTCTGAAAAAGCCACTTTTAGAAAGATGGCTTTTATTTACTTTAACCATTCTGTGCCTTAGCCTGTCTCTGAATATACATCTGGGTTTAGATGGCAGCTACATTTGTGCATTCTCTCCAAACAGACACAAACAGGAATGGCTGTTTGTGACAGGAGATACATCTGTATACCTATAGCTATCTTGGGCAGGGAGAGGGAGAGGCAGTTCACAAACACATCTGAATAGGCTATGTCCTCACAAGAAGGGATGATTACCCCCTACTGGTATTCTGTAGGCAGGGCTGGGTTGAAAGGGAAGCTTATGCATTTCAGAGTTATTTTGAAGTTACCCCTACAGCAAAGGCCATTTTGCGTATAAGTACTGGGTCTTTGATACCATATACTCAGAACACTTCTGGACTGAGGACATTCTACCAGGAAGAAGGACCTGTGTGCTGTCCGGAGGGACTGCTGTTTCCTCTGCTGTGTTGGCCTACTGCCTGCTACATCATGCCTGGGAGTGGGAGGACTGCATCTAACTTTCAATATTCTGCAATCTAAAGTTTCTCCAAGGGCCTGACTGAGCTTTCCTCCTGTTTCTGAAGTCTCAGGGATATTAAAGACTACAACTGCATCTTGCTACGAGCACCTGAGCTCCTCTGCTGTGTGTCCTGCTCTGCCACGTGGTGCCAAATCCAGCATGGGCCCTCGGAGGTGAGTGTGGTGCTGCAACACATGAACTGATGCAACAACACCGGCGCATCACTTGGAACTGACACATCCTACTGCAGGAATGCCGCTTTGCAACTCCCTGCACCAAAGCCGTGGACACTTGCCAACTGTGTGACACAAAGACCCTGACTTGCAATGCAACTCCAGCTTGGTTGACACAGCACTGATGCATCAGAACCAGAGCTCATCGCTTCTAGACATCGACACACAATGACGTTGCCTGATCAGGAAATGATGCATCGCCTGCCAGTGCGACGCATCCCCTCCTCTGAATCAACGCATCACCAAGTATCGACGCAACAAAGGTACAGTCAGCAGGTCTGTGTGACTCCTGTACCAGGCTCATGCACCATCGTGGTTCGACTGCACTTTTCTATTTGCCCTGGTCCAGAGTGATCAGATAGCTAGTGATTAGAAGCTCTTGTCTTCTAAGCACTGCAATTTGATTTAACTTTTCAAAATTCATAACTTGACTTGTGTATGCTAGATGTTTGTTTGTTGTGGTCTTGTTTGACTCAGATAAATATTGGCTATTTTTCTAAACTGGTGTGGAGTCTTTTTGTGGTGTTTTCACTGTGTTACTGTGTGTGTGTGTGTGCACAAATACTCTACACCTTGCTCTTTAGTTCAGCCTGACTGCTCTCTGCCAAGCTACCAGAGAGTGGGCATAGGTAAACTTTTAGGCCCATATTTATACTTTGTTAGCGCCTCATTTGCGCCGCTTTTTGATGGAAAAACGGCGCAAACTTACAAAATGCAATTGTATTTTGCAAGTTTGCGCCACTTTTGTGTAAAAAAATTATGCAAATGCGGCGCTAAAAAAGTAGAAATATGGGCCTTAGTGTGTATCCAACTTGCCCTGACTAGGATTGTGGTCCCTACTTGGACAGAGTGCAAACCTCTGCCAACCAGAGACGTCATTTCTAACATTAGTGATCAGCGGTGAGGCTAGGACTAGGACTGGGCAGAATTCTGCAAGCAGTGGAGTGTGTTAGGTGTTAGGTTGCACCAGTCGCGCAGATTTTTAGCTAGTTTGTCCCGTGCTTAAAAATCCACACAGACAGCTCCCTGCTGATAGAGCGGTCCGTACTAGTAATTTTTTCTGTATTCGGACGCTCTTTAGGCCGATGAATCTTTTGACTTAGTGGAAACTCTCTGTACTCTATATCGATCAATTTCCTTAAATCAATAATCAATAACGAACATAAGCAATACCTTGATCAACATAACACTTGACAATTAATCCAGAATACATTTCGGCGAACCCTGACCTTTCAGTCAGGAATAAACACACCAGTTTATTGCAAAGTTAGTGAATTTATTTCCCTATATTAACAAAGCTAGCACAATATAAATGTGTCTCAACACCAAATGATAAACATAAATGAACATTAATAGCTGTCCATAGCGGCGAAACAAGTGCAATCTATGTAGCATTTGAATCACAAGGCATTCGATAATAGCAATGCAAATCACTAATACGATAATCTGTAATGAACTAATCGCATACATTTAGTCAGCATAACAAGGTCTCAAATTGCATCATACGACATATGGAATCCTCGTCTAACCTCAAATTAGCATCGGCATGTGGGACTTCATGCAAAAACAATTTAGCAACATTAATTTAGAAAACTCCTAACTAGGGCTCTTATCAAAATCAGCAGTTGGTTACCTAAAGGAAACACAATGCAATTTTACAATTTCCTTTCATATTTACCAATTACGATCAGCATACAAGGAAGTCTTCGTCTCACAGGTACCGTTTCTCGATCAGCATGGAACGGGGCAAAGGGGCAGGGGTGGACGGGGCAATTGCCTCACGGCGGCAAGGTAAAACTACTATTTCATGCAAAGGGATCAAAGTTAAAGTCTCTAGGGCCAGAATCATTAAAGTCTCTTTCTCTCGATTAGAGAAAGCATCAAAGTCTCTTTCAAAATGGCATTGCAACAAAGTGGGCCATAATAGCTACGAAGTCTGCAAAATGGCGGGTATCGAGCTGGTAATGGCTTTAATGGCTACTTTCTTCTCGTGCACCTGGTTTTTATAGACAACAGTTCAAATCCAGTAGGGTCTTCCATTGGAGGGTTCATAGGTTAGCTTCAAATTGTCCAATCAAAAACGACAGTTCTCAAGCTTTTACTTAAGCATACATTATCCTTGGAGATGGGTACGCAAGTTGCAACATTGTATACCAATTAGCTCACTTTCAGAGCCTCCATTGTCCGCACCTGCAAATCGACCTTGGAGTAAAGAGAAAATATGCCAGGCTGGCACGAAACCTTAAGATAAGCATGTGAACGATCTCAGTGGAAAAGTACAGCTTCAAGCAGAAATACACGTTTAATAGCACATTGGAAAAATACGAGCATCTAAACCGTGAGACCAGGCCACTAGGCCGAAGCCTGCACTAAAGTAATGCTAAGCTAAAGCATTTCAAACAAGCAAATCATAGCACACGTTTACGATTATGTCGGATTAGTGCAATTCTAATACACCACGTTATATAAAGCACGCTTATAAATGTTGGCAAACTACTCTGAGGGCACATTTTGTCCCCGTACAATCTTTATTAGTTCGGTTAAAGTCACACATGATTATTGCAACACTACGTTCATGCGTTAATAAATGTAAAACCTTCATTTTCTGCTTCATCACTGCGCAGTGCAAGATGGCACTGCTTCTTTTCTGCTGCTCAAGAAGATTTTCTACTCGTGGGCAGCTTCCTCAATGCGAAAGTAAGGTTCTCAACGCGAGTGGTTGCAACCATCTGTGACTGCCCGTGTTCAGAAATCTCGCCGGGAGGTGGTCTTGAGTAAGATTTTCCTCGCTTGAGCTAGCCAATTCATTGAAGTTGTTGAACAGCCCAGAACTGCCTATGGGGCGAGGGGCCAGCATCAATGGAGAGAGGGTCCCCTCTAAAGCAGGCAGCAGCATTCTCTCCAGAGGTCTGTCCCCAGAGGAGCTGGAGAACATACATAAAGCCAAGAGGCTCAAGTTTGAGCAGGCAAAGCTCAAAATGGAGAATGACCGTCTGAAAGATATGGAGGAAAAGAGAACATTCTTTTGGCTCTTGAGCTGAGCATGAAGGGGCTGAACCTGAAATCTCAGAAGGCTGAGTCCAGCACAGATAGTCGCAGCATCTTTAGTGTCCTCTGACAGGAGAGTACAAATACTCAAGAGTCTGATAGCTGACTACAAGGAGGGGGGAGGACATAGATTGCTGGCTTCAGGTCTACGAGATTGCTTTACAAATGCAAAGGATCCCTAAGTAGGATTGGGGGGTAGGTTGTGGAAGCAGTTTCCAGCGGAGGGGAGGGACACCTTACTAACCATACAGGGGGATCATAAGATGAAGTATTCTGCCCTGAATAAGGCACTTATCAGGAAGTATGGCTTGACTCCGGAGATGCATAGGCAAAAGTTTAGGGAGAGAGTAAAGCTTCTTTCTCTGGGTAGATTGTGTAGACTTTTTCTGTACTTTCTGGAAGACACTGGATGGATGGGTCTGTAGATTTTGATTGCACAAAAGCAAATGTTTAGTCTTTGTTTTACAGAGCTGCTCCAGCACTTGATTAATAATAAGATCCTTAACCCCATGGAGCTTGCTAAGGAGGCAGACCACTGATAGTCTTCATAATTTCATTGTGCATATAAGACTTATGCTTATTACTCACAGACAATCCCTACTCTCATACTTCTCTCCAGTTTTGAACATGCACATTTTTATCTAGTACACATACACATTCGGAAAACTACTCCCATAGGAGCTCTCCCGTTGCTTTACCTCCATGTGGGAAATATTTATGATATTTTTGTGACTCTTAAAGAATTCCAGGAGTACTTTGAGAACGTGCAGTATTCACATCTTTCCCCAACGTTTTTACATGCGTAAATGCACATGCACGTCTTAATGCTCAGTAAATGTGCATCTACTCAGGCTAGTGTTACCTCTGCCTCTGACAGTAAAAATATTTTCCCGAGAAAACTTTTTGTCTAACCATGCAACATTATACGTTTTGAGGGATAACTGAAGCAATTTGAGATTAAAATGTAATCCTTCAATGATACCCTAAGCATTTTTTAAACTTGATTAGGTCAGTGAAATATATTTGTAATAAAGGTTAATCAGGATATCGTGGCTATTATTGACATTACTTTCAGACCTGACGATGGAATTTTATAAAAGGGATGCTACCATACTGTTGCATCACATTTAGTAGGAGAAGCATTCCTGCTTTGCATTGTGTTATGTTTTTGTGATGTGTTTCTCAGTGACTAATCATATGACTATGTCCATGTTTTATTGAATAATGTCACGTCTCTAGTATGTAAAAGTGCAGATGTGTATTTGCCACTGTTTGCTAAAGACACGCTTCACTGTTTTCTTTCACACGTTTCTGCCTGAACTGTGGAATGTTCACTGATTCCGCACATTAAAAATATACATAATAATGAAAAAAGCACTTAGTTGAATCGCTTTGTATTTCTTACCTTGGCCTTTGAATTAAAGGCTGACTTGGGAAAAATGTCAACAGTCACATGCGATGTTAGAAGGCGTGGGGGTTTGTAGGTTTGCAGTAACTTCAGACCTGCAGTACTATACAACCATGGTGCACGGTCCCAAACTGGGACAGTCTTACACCAAGATGGGTCTCCATTCTTTCGTATCAGGCTAATAATTTCCATCATCCAGACAGTGCCTGTGGGAAAAGAATCACAAAGATTATGCCACCAAGAAAAGAAATGTGACAAAAAGTAAGAACTGGCGTTATTATATGTCTTATCATGTTACACTTTCTATACTCAAAGCTCAACAGAGGGTTCTACAAATGTGAATTTGCAATCCCTGCATAAATATGAGAAACACAAACAAGATAGTGTTAGAAAACATGGAATATCTAGGTAGCACAATGAAGAACTCCGGTCAGTCTCAGGAAAAGGTAGGTATCCAGTGAAATAAATGACAGTGAGCAAAAGTAGAAAAACGTTGCTGAAACGGAAATATTTTTGGCTTTTTTACTGAACTGAAGTGTATCCTTAGTACTGTGCAGTATAGTGCGGTAAATGTCATTGGAGAGAAATCACTCCTTATTTCTCCAAATGGCTATGTAAAACATTGGAGTGTTGGCGCAAATATTTGTAACTACTCAAAATCAATAATTGACAAGTGTTGACAAAGCAAATCAGTCTCATCTTTAGAAGGTGAGTGCTAACTTACTGGCTCTGGTAATACTTGTGTTCTTTGGTGCTTCACTCATTTTGTCTTTAAAATTACCCTGCTGAAATGGATGTCAGCTGTGTGAGAATGGTAAAGTGAAAACGATAAAAACAAAATGTGGGCGGGTACATAACACACGTGCTTATGCATCACAATATGTAGGTGTGCATGCATTATGATGCATTTACACACATTCATGCACACAGTGACCATCTTTGATACGTGAGAACTCAAGTAAGTCTGATGCATCAGCCAAATGAAGAGGGGGTTCCTATAGAAATAGGCAGCTAAGACAAAAGGGAAAGGCCAGTTAAGGTGTGGTTCTGTTGGTGCTTTTTGTTTAAAGTTTATTAAAATACTTAGGGCCAGATGTACCAAGGGGTTTTATCCATTCTGTGTCTATGGGAAAATGTGTTCGTACATATGGCCCTTAATTCGCAGCATTGAGGACATGTGAGTCACTATCGATGGCGACCCTCGGAATGAGAATTAGAAATCAAACCTTCACAAGACAAAGATTCAGAGTAAAAAACAGTTGCATCCTGACAGACACTCTTCTGGAGGGGCGAAAGTATGGGAGGGGTGGTCCCTCTGCCCCAAAGGTTTATTTAAATGTAGAATCATTACAGAATTAAAAAACAGTTACAAAAATGCATAGTTATAATCATTTTAGTGAGGGGATGTCCAAAATAAATCAAAGGGTTGTGCTGGACTGGGACAAAGTCAAGAGTTCCAGCTGCCTCTGATTTAATGTTTAATGTGCAGGAAAGTAGTCCAATCCAAGATTCAGGAATCTCGGAGTTGCTCCTTGAGATGTTGAAACTACAGTTCAGACAATGCACCTGGCCTAATCCTTAAAAGTCCACTGATCGCTGTCCAGCTGGGCTCTTGTGGTAGGAGTTGATGTAGGCGACTCTTGGTGGATCCTTTATACCTGCCGCTTACAGGGAGTCTACTCCTTTCAGTTTCAAAGCTAGGAAAAGTCCTTTGAGCTGTAACTCTAAAGTTCGCAGCAGGTGCAGTCATCTAGGGTGCAGTCTTTTGTAGTGAAGACCAGGGTTCCAGCAAGGCAGTCCTTCTTTTCTAATATCTTCTTACAGCAGAGATCTGAATTGTTGGACAGCTCTGCCATGTTTAGTCTTGCTCTTGGGCTGGTAAGAGGGAAGGTTGCCACTGACCATGGTGTGCAGGGTGCCAACCTCTGGGGTGACCACTTACTGTGAAGTGAATCACAAATTAATCCTTGAAAGCAACATTCTTTAAAAATCCAACATGGAGGAACTCTCTCCTTGAAGGTTAAATCTGTCTGAGCCAACCCAATGGTGTGGCCAACTTGCCATAGCAGGCCCCTTCCAGCCTCTCTCCTTATCTAATTATTTGGGCTCCCATCTGGCTAAGAGAACAGGAAATGGGGGAGGTGCAGTTTTTGTCCCAGGTGGCTTTCCCTCTTTTGAAAGCCAGTTTAGAAACTCTCCCCCATCCTGCTCTGCCGTCTGCTGCAGCAGTTCTCCTCCCACCAAAATGCGTCCTTTGTTTAAACCCAGGCCACATCACATCTCATTAAGGCAGCTGGCTCAGGTTTCTAGAGACTGACCAATCAGGAAAGGGCACTACAGGGCTGAGGTTGGTAACTTTCAGAAAGCGTTCTAAAACTCTTTCTCTGTACAAGTTATAAAAAATCCAACCTTGGCAAGTTGTTGGATTTATTCCGAACTTTGAATATTTGATACCAAACTTGATAGTACTAACTCTTTTCTAGTGGAAATTAGACTTTAATAATTTTAAATAAAGACTCCCAATGTTAGCCTATGGAGCTAATGCCCTACAATGGGAAAAACTACTTTGGCTGTTTTTCCCCTCACCAGGGCTTATAAAACATATTTTTTAAGGTCCCTGCTTAAATTTACACTGCACCCAATCTTTGGGGCACTTAGGAAAGACCTTAGGGTTACTTATATGTAAAAATAACTTAGTTTAAGACTTTGGAAGTGCTTTTAACTTCAAAGTCAAATTTGGGGTTAACTTTAACTTAAAAGGAGCCAGCAAGGCAGGCCTGCCTTTACGATGACAGTGGAAACCCTAGCAGTGCACCTATAAGTGCACTAACTATACAGAGGTCCCTAAACCTACATGCCCTACCATATACTAGGGACTTATAGGTAGGTTGCTAGAGCCAATTATAATTAGACCTAATTTGCATATACCATTTTAAAAAGAGCATTAGCCTAGGGACTGGTTAGCAGTGCCCAGGGCACTGTCAGAGTCAGAAAACACCAGTATAAGCTAAAAACGGTGGTAAAAAGTGAGGGGACTTCTGCAATCAGCCCAGTTTTCTCACAGAACTCCAGACTTTGCTCACTCTGATCTTTTCCTGCCTTCATTTATGGATTCATTGAGACACAGTCCTTCGTCAACTTGTAATCAACGAGCACATCTTTGGATCCAGATTGCGGGTTTGCATCACCGGGGACTCTACCGTCTTGAAAATATTTTAAGTGTGAAGGTAAATTTCTGCCCAGGACCTATTTGACCTGTGTATCCATCCCGCTCTCCATGGTGGTCGTACTTAAACCATTGCCTTGTCTTGGGCTAGTGTGATCAGTTGCCCAAGGATGCCCCTTTGAGCTTTTTGGTGCTATTTTTAATTACAACTTTAAACATTCATATTTTCAGTCTCCTTGTTGAATTTTTATCATTGTGGTGTCATTTTGTTTATTAAAATATTCTCCTTGTTGATAAATTGGATATTTTTATTAGGTTGTGTTTTTGGCTTTTCATCTGCTTTGGTACTTGTAAATGCTTTACACTTTTTCTTAACTTATGCCTTCCTGCTTTGTGCCATGCCTAACAAGGGTTGAGCTCAGGTTTAAATTACTGAAGCCTTTTTGAGGTCTACTAATAATAGTGACATTATTACTTGTGGTGGACTACCATCCATCACAATTAATAAATCACTTTTTCACAATCAGCAAAACCTTTGCATTATTCCAGGACCAGATCATCAGAAATATGCACAAGTGTTGCTGAAGTAATACCAGGATGCTCATTGCCAGGATTTCATTTGGGGACAGGTCAGTGGGCTTGCTTGCTGTACTTCTCAAACTCATCAGGACTAATGGCAGAACATCAGGCCATTTCAATGTTGTGAAAGCACGCACCCTTTTTTACCATTCCAGATGCTTCTGGATGACAACTGTAATGGACCATTTGCTCACAGATTACTCTCATCAACTCATGTTTAAAACTAATTTGTCTACATGATTTGAATGAATTTCACAAACCATGTCTAGAGATGAATTACCTTATTAAAAGCTTGGCTACTTGAGCGAGACACTTGTGTGTCCTGGAAAAGCCTTTGCCGCTTAAAAACGAGACACACAACTATCAAAAAATATTTCAGACCATTGCATTTGAGCATCTCTATGAAATCTATTTGTAAGCTTGTGAAATAGCCTTCTGATTTTCCTATGTGATTCATTGTCACTGATGTTTTTCTGCCCTTTTGTCTCTCTGTTGACAGGTGACACACTTTTGACGTAATAATTCAATAACTTTCCCTAAAATGAGGATTGAACCAATATTTCTTGAATATTAGCAACATACCATTGCATCCCCTATGTAAAGGTCCATGCATGTACCTTGCCATTTGCAACAGCATATAGTATGGCAATACTAACCTATGATCATTTATTAACCAGCCATCACTTTTGATTGTTTTGCATCCTGCTTTTGCTCACATTTTCTTTTTTCCTCTGACACTTTAATTTGAGGTTGCCTCAACTCTTCAAGAGATTGAGTTGACATTGACAAATAATTATTTGTTTTCTCCATTTAGGATACTTTGTTTTTATTTGGTTTCAATGTACCAGACACAAGTGCACAGCATTTTGCAACTTTATCTGCAAAGCGGTTGCCTACTGTAATCATATCACCGCCATTCTGACGTGCTGCACATTTCACTACAGCAATCGGTTTTGGAAACGGCAAAGGTGTGTTCCTAAACAGAAAATGCACAGGCTTCTCTTTCATAAAAAAAAAATATAAAAATAGTTTTTGTAATCAGGCATTCCAGGGGCAGGGAATCTACACAAACTGTGCCTGAGCTCCAGGAAGGGATTCATCATTTATCGTCCCTGGGGCAAAGGATCTCCCACATCATTGTGTGTTACCCTTTGTAAAAGCTCTGCAATCAGAGAAAAAAATAGAATCTACTTACAGTAGTCAACCATCTCCAGAAATACTCTCACTTATCTTTGAGCGGTTGGTGGATTCATTCTCAGAATGGCAGACATGCATTCTTTGGGCACTTTTCCTTACTCTCTTTTCAATTTGGTATCCCAAATGAATCCCTTCTTATTGGCAATATTGCAATTTCTTTCCTCCTCCACCCATCCATTACTCCAGTCAATCTAACCAACAAACTCTCATATCCGCGGCTCAAATTAACTCATAATAATACTAAAACTGTACTCATTATTTCCCGATACTAATCCATCACTAATTCTTGTTGGGTTTCAGAGTAGCGTGCTACTCTCCGAAAAGCGCTTGGACGCCTCGTCAGGGGTAGTAAGCGCTATATAAGTACGATTACAATACAATACAATACAATTTGGTTGTAGATATCTTGTGCTCATTTTTAGCTACATGATGTGGTAATGTAATTGTATCTACACATCCCCTTTGTTCTTTCTGCTATTGGATGGTTATCTATACAGTGAGCAAATACTTAATCCCCAGGCAAATTTAAATTTGCCAAATATTCCTTGAGAATGTTTGAAAATATTGCAGACTCTTTGTATACTCTTGTGGGATTCTACAACAAACAAGAAAACAAGAACTCTCTTTTTGATTCTGAAAGCAAAAATATAATATCTTCATGAAGAGGAATAGAGCGGAACAAATGACACAAGTCAATGTAAACCACTCTGCATTTGCAGGAATCTGAAATAAAATTGCTTCCAGATTCTGTACCACAGGACAAGGAATCACTATATTATTGATTATGTGCAGGTTCTGTACTATTCTCAAATGTTTGCTTATTCCCCTTCTCAGAAAGTTACATGAGCTCCTTAAAACCTCTTTTAGAATTTCCTGCTAATAAAAGTATCAGTAACAGATGAAATATCCAGCTCTACCTCACGAGTAGGTTTATATTGAGAAGTGGGGAGATACACTGCCTTCGAATTTACAGTGATCTGCACTGGCTCTGCAGTTTTGATCAACCTATTTTTTGCCTGATGAATCCCAAACCTCCTTGTTCAAAGTAAGGCTTAAATCTGGAGGTAATTCCTCTACTGTGAGAAGTACGTACATTTTCATTTGTGCTTCTTGTGATTTTATTTTAATCTCAGAATCCTCATCCTTTGCCCGGATACAAACATAATCCTATGTGTAGCAAAGTAAGCAGTTAAGTTTACACAATACATCTAAAGGCTGCTGAAGAATGTAAATGACACATAGGAAATCAATGGCTGAGAGAATTTACCTATCACCTATCTCTCTATATATCATGCGTTCATAGAATAAGATCTGGTAAACACCTAAAGTCGTGTCTAGGCAGAAATAACAAGAGGAAAAAAGTGTTGAAACAAAAAGGGAGATTATAGAGGGTGCACATCAATTACATGAGGAAAAAAGCTTCCAAATTTGTTTCTTAGAAGGAGGAATTGTCCTCTTACCTGATTTAGGGTACGTTACTATGAATATATCATCATCCAGTACTTGAAAGTGGTTTTCTACAAAGCTCATGTTTTCCTCTGAATAGATTTCTGCGAAGAAGTCAATCCCTTTGTATTTAAAATATTCATCAGCCATGGTAATTCCGATAAGGAATTAATACTAAAGAAGACAATTTCACTGTCTTCAAATTCCTAATTTCTTCGAAAATATTTTAGCCCTGGAAGTAGAAAAAAAATTCACACCACATTAAAAACATAGAAAACAGAATTATATTTAGTCAAACCCTGTAATGCTTAATTATGGATTGATCAGAAAAGAAGATTTTCTTCCTGGGTATGTTATCTTCATAAAATATTTTCCTATTTCTATTGTTTGGAACTTTGTGTATTTTCATGGGCATAGGAAACACGGTGAATTGTGCATAAAATCTTAATCAAATCTTCACCTGTGTACTGAAAGGGTGGACAGAAATGATAATACCTGCAACCCCACTATTGATAAATAAACTCTTCGACAACGTTCACTGCCTGATAATTTAGATGTTGACAAATTCCCCAACATACAGTATCTTTAAATTAGAAAAATGGGAATAGAACTGCTATCTTACTTTAGATTCTTGCTACTTGCAAAGGAGTGTATTTCAGTGAATCACTCTTAATGAACAGATTGTGTTTGGATTGTGGTATTTGTGAGAACCAATAACGTTCTAACCTTTCCTTTAATGTGCATAATTTATGCACCAAAGACCGCACCTGAATAACTGGGAATTTCCAAAAGGTGTGTTTTTAAGGGATTTTTTAATGAAAACTATGGAAATGAAAACATACTCCAGGGTCATCAAACCCGCCATAGCAGCATCAGTGAACTTATCTGCTGTTTTCCATAACGACGTGCTGCTCTACTAAGTAGACAGTTCAACGCAAATGATCCTCTCCACAATTTTACACAGGTTGGCTGAATGGGAAAACTACAGCCACTGTGTTAAGGGGAGTGCATAAGCACTACAGTGGATCTCAGTAATATTGGAAAAGGGCTACTTTATGCCTTCTTTTCACCATACAAATATATCATTCGGCTTTAAGACTGAGCTCTGCCGACCTGCCAAGCTGTTGTGATTGTGACATGTTTAGCTGTTTATGGTGAAATATGTTTTGGGATGGGGATCCCCAGCTGGCACAATTAAGGAGCTGAACATTTCATGAGCCCTCTAGTCTTTTCATTAACCTAACCTACAACTACAGAACAGGCAACCAAATGCCTCTGATTATAGTTGCAAAATCACAACTAATAATTAGACAAACAGAGGCCTACGTTTCTGTCTTGATTAATCTCTGACATGTGTTATATGTCCATGTTTTAATGTGAGGTTAAGATCTGGTTTTTAATATTGTATATTTGTATACATTTATTTCTTCGATTTTGCAATGTACAGCCCTTCTAAGGCTCTTTTGTTAAGGAGCAAATGTGCTGGGTGCTCTGGTCGTCATCTATTCCTGGATCAAATAATTAAATAAAAGTTTGTTTGGATACAACTCACGCTGCAAGGGCATCCCTATATGATCAATTGTACTATGACTCTTGCAGTTATTGGATATAGAAGGCATTCTATGTTTGTACCTCTTTAGTGTTTTTGTTTACTAATCGTTGGGCTGAGGACAACCAGACCAGGGGGGTAGGCACAGCACATTAATATTGGAGACACACATTTGGAAAAATATATATTAGCAATTCGATGTGCAACAACTGATGACTCCTTTAACTTTTGATGTCTGGGAGCAATGCAATGTGTTGTGAATTACTTTAACCTACAGTACATTTCTGTACTGAGCCTGAGGGTATGTCAATGCTCGTACTTTCATTCTCTTGTCCATTTTATAACTACAAAAGGAAAAAAGCATTGGAGAAGCAAATGCATTCGGCTTGTCTGGTAAATGAAAGTGCTTCTTTATTGGCAAGTTTGTACATGCGATTGTGTGAATTGTTGAGCAAGTGAATAAAAATATGAGTCAAATGATGACGGCTATAGTAGCGAATGCATGAATAAACAAATAGGTAACTGAAAGCATGTAACAAAGGCCTCCACAGCCCCCAAGGTGAAGGGGGCCCCGGACCTCTAGCGGAACCCCTTGGCACAGTACTCTGTCCTGAGAGCTGCGGAGTGAGTCCAGAGGTAAGCCCCTCCATGTCGTCAGCGATGGGTCCTCCTCGAGTTTTGTTACTCCAGTGATATATAGATGAGTGAGTACATCAATGAATAGTAGGATGAGTGCATGGATCGAATGGGCAACTAGATATAATATTAAGATGATAAGTTAGTACATGAATGGCCAAAGGCAGAATGCCAAGTTTAGCCGTGGTCCATTTGATGGCAGGAGGCCCATACACCATCTGCAATTAGGATTTTAGTTACCTGGATCCATAAACAACATTGTACCAACAACAGCACATTGCTTAATAGCATGGAAACATTACTTGTCAGGTGTTCCAACGTTGTACTATATGTGGTGGCATTTGGAGACCATGCAGGGGAAACAGCATGAAAAATGTGGTCATTACTATGCAATACCTTTACCATGCATCCATTACCATGCACATGTCTTTACCAAGCATGCCTTTACCATGCACATTTTTACCACTCATATACCTTTACTACACATGTTTACTTTATATATATATTTTTTTTTCACTGAAAAAAATACGTTTACAGGGATGTTATAGTTAGGTTCTGAATTTACAGGCACAAAACCATAGAAATGCAGCTGTTATAGTTAATATATATATATTATAGTAACAATAACCAGTGCCCTAAGGTAACTATAACTCACACCCTCACCATACACAATTTTCTCATCAATAATTTTACTGCTGATGTTCCAGTGATTTTAGCAATGATGTCATAGAAGATGTCATGAGTGGTGTAATATCTGAGATAATTAACAGTGCATGGTAAGGGTGCGAGGTAGCAGTTATAATTACACTTTTCTGAAGAAACTATGAGCCTGATTTAGAAGTTGGCAGAGGGGAATACTTTGTCACAAATGTGATGGATATCTCGTCCACCATATTACAATCCCATTATAACCTACAGAGATCATAATACGGTGGATGGGACATTTGGGACAAAGTATTCCATCTGCCAAGTTCTAAATCAAGCCCTATAACTTGTGCCGTAAAGTAACTTTAGGTCACAAGTTACAGTTTCTTAACATAAGTATGACTATAACTGCTGATTTTCTATGGGTTTGTGTGTAAAATGTGAACCTAACTATAATGATAATTATAAGAAAGTGTCCCTGTTAGACTTGGTCACCCCCACGTTTGCCTGGTATTTGATGCAATTTTAACTGAGGTGCACTGGGTTTCTGCTAACCAAGTCCCAGTGCCAGATCTCTTGCCCCAAAACTGTGCAATTGCTCCTGAATTGGCCATACCTTTCGCACTCCGGTAAGTCCCTAGTAAATGGTGCCCCTTACCTAGGGCATGGGTGCTAAGGAGGATCCCTAAGGACAGCATTACATATTTGAAAAAGTCCAACAATATTCTATTACCCTAAGGGACCCTTCACCAGACTCATGCAAGATGCCATTGCAAGCTGCGTGACATGGTGCAGAGAAAAGCAAAAACACACACGACATGGCACACATCCTCTGTGCCATGCCTGCAGACACTTCATGCAGTACATGTAAGTCACCCATAGAGCAGTCCTTACAGCTGTAGGAAAGTACCATCTTGCCTGGCATGTTACCCCCATTTTTCACTGTATATATGTTGTTTTAGTTGTATGTGTCACTGGGACCTTGCCAGCCAGGGTCCCAGTGCTCATAAGTGTGCCTGAATGTGTTACCTGTGTTATGACTAACTGTCTCACTGAGGCTCTGCTAATCAGAACCACAGTGGTTATGCTCTCTCATTTCTTTCAAATTGTCACTGACAGGCTAGTGACCAATTTTACCAATTTACATTGGCTTACTGGAACACCTTTATAATTCCCTAGTATATGTTACTGAGGTACCCAGGGTATTGGGGTTCCAAGAGATCCCTATGGGCAGCAGCATTTCTTTTGCCACCCATAGGGAGCTCTGATTCTTACACAGGCCTGCCACTGCAGCCTGAGTGAAATAACGTCCACGTTATTTCACAGCCATTTTACACTGCACTTAAGTAACTTATAAGTCACCTATATGTCTAACCTTTACCTGGTAAAGGTTAGGTGCAAAGTTACTTAGTGTGAGGGCACCCTGGCACTAGCCAAGGTGCCCCCACATTGTTCAGGGCCAATTCCCCGGACTTTGTGAGTGCGGGGACACCATTACACGCGTGCACTACATAGAGGTCACTACCTATATGTAGCTTCACAATGGTAACTCCGAATATGGCCATGTAACATGTCTATGATCATGGAATTGCCCCCTCTATGCCATCCTGGCATAGTTGGCACAATCCCATGATCCCAGTGGTCTGTAGCACAGACCCTGGTACTGCCAAACTGCCTTTCCCGGGGTTTCACTGCAGCTGCTGCTGCTGCCAACCCCTCAGACAGGTTTCTGCCCTCCTGGGGTCCAGCCAGGCTTGGCCCAGGATGGCAGAACAAAGGACTTCCTCTGAGAGAGGGTGTTACACCCTCTCCCTTTGGAAAATGGTGTGAAGGCAGGGGAGGAGTAGCCTCCCCCAGCCTCTGGAAAAGCTTTCATGGGCACACATGGTGCCCATTTCTGCATAAGCCAGTCTACACCGGTTCA
Source organism: Pleurodeles waltl (assembly GCF_031143425.1). Taxonomy (NCBI): domain Eukaryota; kingdom Metazoa; phylum Chordata; class Amphibia; order Caudata; family Salamandridae; genus Pleurodeles; species Pleurodeles waltl. Next base: position 1,316,349,979 of record NC_090446.1, on the reverse strand, counting down.
GGGACCCCTTAGCCCTGCTCTGGCGCGAAACTGGACAAAGGAAAGGGGAGTGACCACTCCCCTGACCTGCACCTCCCCTGGGAGGTGTCCAGAGCTCCTCCAGTGTGCTCCAGACCTCTGCCATCTTGGAACCAGAGGTGCTGCTGGCACACTGGATTGCTCTGAGTGGCCAGTGCCACCAGGTGACGTTAGAGACTCCTTCTGATAGGCTCCTTCAGGTGTTGCTAGCCTATCCTCTCTCCTAGGTAGCCAAACCCTCTTTTCTGGCTATTTAGGGTCTCTGTCTCTGGGGATTCCTTAGATAACGAATGCAAGAGCTCATCCGAGTTCCTCTGCATCTCTCTCTTCACCTTCTGCCATGGAATCGACTGCTGACCGTGCTGGAAGCCTGCAAAATGGCAACAAAGTAGCAAAGACGACTACTGCAACTCTGTAACGCTGATCCTGCCGCCTTCTCGACTGTTTTCCTGGTGGTGCATGCTGTGGGGGTAGTCTGCCTCCTCTCTGCACTAGAAGCTCCGAAGAAATCTCCTGTGGGTCGACGGAATCGTCCCCCTGCAACCGCAGGCACCAAAGAACTGCATCACCGGTACACTGGGTCTCCTCTCAGCACAACGAGCGAGGTCCCTTGAATCCATCAACTCTGTCCAAGTGACTCCCACAGTCCAGTGACTCTTCAGTCCAAGTTTGGTGGAGGTAAGTCCTTGCCTCCCCACGCCAGACTGCATTGCTGGGAACCGCGACTTTTGCAGCTACTTCGGCCTCCGTGCACTTCCGGCGGAAATCCTTTGTGCACAGTCCAGCCTGGGTCCACGGCACTCTAACCTGCATTGCAAGACCTCCTGAGTTGTCCTCCGGCGACGTGGGACTCCTTTGTGCGACTTCAGGTGAGCACCGTTTCACGCATCCTCGTAGTGCCTGTTTCTGGCACTTCTGCGGGTGCTGCCTGCTGCTGAGAGGGCTCCTTGTCTTGCTCGACGCCCCCTCTGTCCCTAGACGCAATTGACGACATTCTGATCCCTCCTGGGCCACAGCAGCACCCAAAAACCCTGACCGCACGATTTGCAGCTAGCAAGGCTTGTTGGCGGTCTTTCTTCAGGAAAACACTTCTGCACGACTCTCCACAGCGTGGGGGATCTGTCCTCCAAAGGGGAAGTTCCTAGCCTTTGTTGTTCCTGCAGAATCTCCAGCTTCTACTGTCCAGTAGCAGCTTCTTTGCACCCACAGCTGGCATTTCCTGGGCATCTGCCCATCTCCGACTTGCTTGTGACTTTTGGACTAGGTCCCCTTGTTCCACAGGTACCCTCAACTGGAAATCCATCATTGTTGCATTGTTGGTTTGTGTCTTTCCTGCAGAATTCCCCTATCACGACTTCTATGTCCTTTGGGGGACTTTAGTGCACTTTGCACTCACTTTTCAGGGTCTTGGGGTGGGCTATTTTTCTAACCCTTACTATTTTCTAATAGTCCCAGCGACCCTCTACAAGGTCACATAGGTTTGGGGTCCATTCGTGGTTCGCATTCCACTTTTGGAGTATATGGTTTGTGTTGCCCCTATCCCTATGTGTCCCCATTGCATCCTATTGTAACTATACATTGTTTGCACTGTTTTCTAATACTATTACTGCATATTTTGGTATTGTGTACATATATCCTGTGTATATTGGCTATCCTCATACTGAGGGTACACTCTGAGATACTTTGGCATATTGTCATAAAAATAAAGTACCTTTATTTTTAGTATATCTGTGTATTGTGTTTTCTTATGATATTGTGCATATGACACTAGTGGTACTGTAGGAGCTTCACTCGTCTCCTAGTTCAGCCTAAGCTGCTCTGCTAAGCTACCATTATCTATCAGCCTATGTTGCTAGACACCCTATACACTAATAAGGGATAACTGGGCCTGGTGCAAGGTGCAAGTACCCCTTGGTACTCACTACAAGCCAGTCCAGCCTCCTACATTGGTTGTGCAGCGGTGGGATAAGTGCTTTGAGACTACTTACCACTCTTGTCGTTGTACTTTTCATAAGAGAAAAATATACAAAACAAGGTCAGTGTATGTACACCTAACCAAAAGGTTTTGCATTTCTTTTCTCACCTCTTTTCTAAAGTGCTGAAAAGTACCTCTAAACTTTCTAAAAATTTCTTTAAAGTTTTAAAAGTTTTTTTTCTGTCTTTCTAAAAAGTTCTGAAAACTTTTTTCTCTTTTTCTATCACTTAAACTCCCTTTCTAAAAATGTCTGGCACAGGCCAAAATGTTGATCTGTCCAAACTTGCATATGACCACCTTAGCTGGAAAGGAGCAAGGAGTCTCTGTGTAGAAAGAGGTTTGAGTGTAGGGAAGAATCCTTCCTTGGAATTATTGCTTAACATGCTTAGAGAACAAGATAAGGCCAAAAGGGCCCCATCTGTTGAAAAAGTAGCTAATGGTTCCCAATCTGATCCAGGGACACCCCTAGGAAAAGATTCAGGAAAGAAACTTCAGAGCCTGCCCATTACTAGACAGTCTAGCATAGTTGGTACTGAGGTTGAGTCACACCATACAGATAGTGTTGTCTCACATCATAGCAAGAGCATTCATTCTCACCACAGTAGAAGTGAAGACATGTCCCTCCCACCCACCCTGATGACAGATTGTTAGAAAGGGAGCTCAATAGATTGAGAGTGGAACAAACCAGACTGAAGCTCAAGAAGCAACAGCTGGATTTGGATAGACAGACCTTAGAAGTAGAGAAGGAGAGACAGAAATTGGGTTTAGAAACCCATGGTGGCAGCAGCAGTATTCCCCATAGTCATTCTGAAAAAGAGCATGATTCCAGGAATCTGCACAAGATAGTTCCCCCTTATAAGGAGGGGATGACATTAACAAGTGGTTTGCTGCACTTGAGAGGGCCTGTGCTGTACAGGATGTCCCTCAAAGGCAGTGGGCTGCTATCCTATGGCTATCATTTAGTGGAAAAGGTAGGGATAGGCTCCTTACTGTGAAAGAAAGTGAAGCCAATGATTACAAAGTTCTTAAGAATGCACTCCTGGATGGTTATGGCTTAACCACTGAACAATACAGGATAAAGTTCAGAGAGACCAAAAAGGAGTCTTCACAAGACTGGGTTGATTTCATTGACCATTCAGTGAAGGCCTTGGAGGGGTGGTTACATGGCAGTAAAGTTACTGATTATGACAGCCTGTATAACTTGATCCTGAGAGAGCATATTCTTAATAATTGTGTGTCTGATTTGTTGCACCAGTACTTGGTGGACTCTGATCTGACCTCTCCCCAAGAATTGGGAAAGAAGGCAGACAAATGGGTCAGAACAAGGGTGAACAGAAAAGTTCATACAGGGGGTGACAAAGATGGCAACAAGAAGAAGGATGGTAAGTCTTCTGACAAGGGTGGGGACAAATCTAAAAATGAGTCTTCATCAGGCCCACAAAAACACTCTGGTGGGGGTGGTGGGCCCAAATCCTCTTCTAATCAAAACAAAGAAAAGAAACCATGGTGCTATTTATGTAAAATAAAAGGCCATTGGACAACAGATCCCAGTTGTCCAAAGAAAAGCACCAAGCCTCCTACCACTACAACCCCTACTCTACACCTAGTGTCCCTACTAATAGCAGTGGTGGTGGGAGCAAACCTACTAATAGCCAATCCAAGGGAGTAGCTGAGCTCACTTTTGGTAACTTAGTTGGGGTTGGTCTTGTTAGGGAGACCACAGAGGCTGTGATAGTCTCTGAGGGGGCTATTGATTTAGCCACCTTAGTTGCTTGTCCCCTTAATATGGATAAGTACAAGCAGCTACCCCTAATAAATGGTGTTGAGGTTCAGGCCTACAGGGACACAGGTGCCAGTGTCACAATGGTGATAGAGAAACTGGTCCACCCTGAACAACACCTACTTGGTCACCAGTACCAAGTAACCGATGCTCACAACAACACACTTAGCCACCCCATGGCTGTTGTAAATCTCAACTGGGGGGGGGGGTTACTGGTCCAAAGAAAGTTGTGGTAGCCTCAGATTTACCTGTAGACTGTCTACTAGGAAATGATTTGGAGACATCAGCTTGGTCAGATGTGGAGTTGGAGGCCCATGCAGCAATGCTGGGCATCCCAGGGCATATTTTTGCTTTAACCAGGGCTCAGGCCAAAAAGCAAAAAGGACAGGGAAACTTGGATCCTGGAACAATGGACCAAGTGCTCCCTAAAGCTAGGGCTAGTAGAAGTAAAGCACTTCCTACTATCCCTCCCTCTACAGTGGATTCTAATTCTATTCTGAGGAAGAGGAATTTCCACCCTGTGCAGAACCTACACCAGAGGAGCTGGAAGCAGACACTGCTGAGCTTTTGGGTGAAGGGGGGCCTGCCAGGGAGGAGCTGAGTGTGGCACAGCAAACCTGTCCCACACTAGAGGGTCTAAGACAGCAAGCTGTCAAACAAGCTAATGGGGATGTCAGTGACTCTCACAGAGTTTACTGGGAGGACAATCTCTTGTACACTGAAGCAAGGGATCCTAAACCTGGAACTGCCAGGAGGTTAGTGATTCCTCAGGAGTACAGAAAGTTCCTCCTAACTCTAGCCCACGACATTCCCCTAGCTGGACATTTGGGACAAATGAAAACTTGGGACAGACTTGTTCCCTTGTTTCATTGGCCTAGAATGTCTGAGGACACAAAGGAATTTTGTAAGTCCTGTGAAACCTGTCAAGCCAGTGGCAAGACAGGTGGCACTCCAAAGGCACCCCTTATTCCACTGCCTGTGGTTGGGGTTCCCTTTGAAAGGGTAGGGGTTGACATAGTTGGCCCCCTTGACCCTCCTACTGCTTCAGGCAATAGGTTTATCTTGGTGGTAGTGGACCATGCCACAAGATATCCTGAAGCGATTCCTCTAAGGACCACTACAGCACCTGCAGTGGCAAAGGCCCTCCTGGGAATATTTTCCAGAGTGGGCTTCCCAAAAGAGGTAGTTTCAGACAGAGGAAGCAATTTCATGTCTGCTTACTTAAAGGCCATGTGAAAGGAGTGTGGTGTGACTTACAAGTTCACCACACCCTATCATCCACAAACAAATGGACTGGTGGAGAGATTTAACAAAACTCTCAAAGGCATGATTATGGGTCTCCCTGAAAAACTCCACAGGAGATGGGATATCCTGTTACCATGCCTCCTTTTTGCCTACAGGGAGGTACCCCAGAAAGGAGTGGGCTTCAGCCCCTTTGAACTCCTCTTTGGACATCCTGTTAGGCGTCCACTAACACTTGTCAAGGAGGGTTGGGAACAACCTTTAAAAGCTCCAAAGCAGGATATTGTGGATTATGTGCTTGGCCTCAGATCAAGGATGGCTGAGTACATGAAAAAGGCCAGTAAAAACCTTCAGGCCAGCCAAGAGCTCCAAAAGCAATGGCATGACCAGATGGCTGTTTTGGTTCAGTACAAACCAGGGCAGAAAGTGTGGGTCTTGGAGCCTGTGGCCCCAAAAGCACTCCAAGATAAATGGAGTGGACCCCACACAATTGTTGAGAAAAAGGGTGAAGTCACCTACTTAGTTGACTTAGGCACTGCCAGGAGTCCCCTTAGGGTGTTCCATGTCAATCGCCTGAAACCCTACTATGACAGGGCTGATCTCACCCTGCTCATGGCAACTGATGAGGGACAGGAAGAAGACAGTGATCCTCTACCTGATCTCTTTTCTTCCACAGAACAAGATGCTCTAGTGGAAGGTGTAGTTTTGGCTGATTGTCTTACTGCTGAGCAGAAAGACCATTGCATAAATCTCCTGGGTCAGTTTTCTGAACTCTTCTCTACTGTGCCAGGTACCACTTCTTGGTGTGAGCACACTATAGATACTGGAGACAGCTTGCCTGTCAAAAGTAAGATCTATAGGCAGCCTGACCATGTCAGGGACTGCATAAAGCAAGAGGTGCAGAAAATGTTAGAACTGGGAGTGGTTGAGCACTCTGAAAGTCCATGGGCTTCGCCTGTGGTACTTGTACCAAAACCTCATTCCAAAGATGGAAAGAAGGAAATGCGGTTTTGTGTAGACTACAGAGGTCTCAACCAGGTAACCAAAACTGATGCCCACCCTATACCCAGGGCAGATGAGCTCATAGATACACTGGCATCTGCCAAGTATCTAAGCACTTTTGATTTGACTGCAGGGTATTGGTAGATCAAATTATCAGAAGATGCTAAACCTAAAACTGCATTTTCAACCATTGGAGGCCATTACCAATTCACAGTAATGCCTTTTGGATTGAAAAATGCACCTGCCACTTTTCAGAGGTTGGTGAACACAGTCCTGCAAGGGCTGGAAGCTTTTAGTGCAGCATATTTGGACGATATAGCTGTCTTTAGCTCCAGCTGGGATGATCACCTGGTCCACCTATGGAAAGTTTTGGAGGCCCTGCAAAAGGCAGGCCTCACTATCAAGGCTTCAAAGTGCCAGATAGGGCAGGGGAAGGTGGTTTATCTGGGACACCTTGTTGGTGGGGAACAGATTGCACCACTTCAGGGGAAAATCCAAATTATTATAGATTGGGTTCCCCCTACTACTCAGACTCAGGTGAGAGCCTTCCTAGGCCTCACTGGGTATTACAGGAGGTTCATTAAGAACTATGGCTCCATTGCAGCCCCTCTTAATGACCTCACATCCAAGAAAATGCCTAAAAAGGTATTATGGACAGCAAACTGTCAGAAAGCTTTTGAGGAGCTAAAGCAGGCCATGTGCTCTGCACCTGTCCTGAAAAGCCCTTGTTACTCTAAAACATTCCATGTCCAAACTGATGCATCTGAATTAGGAGTAGGGGCAGTCCTATCACAACTTAATTCTGAGGGCCAGGATCAACCTGTTGCTTTTATTAGTAGGAGGTTGACCCCTAGAGAAAAGCGTTGGTCTGCCATAGAGAGGGAGGCCTTTGCTGTGGTCTGGGCTCTGAAGAAGTTGAGGCCATACCTGTTTGGCACTCACTTCATTGTTCAGACAGACCACAAACCTCTACTTTGGCTAAAACAAATGAAAGGTGAAAATCCTAAATTATTGAGGTGGTCCATATCCCTACAGGGAATGGACTATACAGTGGAACATAGACCTGGGAGTAGCCACTCCAATGCAGATGGACTCTCCAGATATTTCCACTTAGACAATGAAGACTCATCAGGTCATGGCTAGTCTTATTGTCCTTCGTTTGGGGGGTGGGGGGGGTTTGTAGGAAAGTACCATCTTGCCTGGCATGTTACCCCCATTTTTCACTGTATATATGTTGTTTTAGTTGTATGTGTCACTGGGACCCTGCCAGCCAGGGCCCCAGTGCTCATAAGTGTGCCTGAATGTGTTACCTGTGTTATGACTAACTGTCTCACTGAGGCTCTGCTAATCAGAACCTCAGTGGTTATGCTCTCTCATTTCTTTCAAATTGTCACTGACAGGCTAGTGACCAATTTTAATAAATTTACATTGGCTTACTGGAACACCCTTATAATTCCCTAGTATATGGTACTGAGGTACCCAGGGTATTGGGGTTCCAGGAGATCCCTATGGGCAGCAGCATTTCTTTTGCCACCCATAGGGAGCTCTGACAATTCTTACACAGGCCTGCCACTGCAGCCTGAGTGAAATAACGTCCAAGTTATTTCCAGCCATTTTACACTGCACTTAAGTAACTTATAAGTCACCTATATGTCTAACCTTTACCTGGTAAAGGTTAGGTGCAAAGTTACTTAGTGTGAGGGCACCCTGGCACTAGACAAGGTGCCCCCACATTGTTCAGGGCCAATTCCCCGGACTTTGTGAGTGCGGGGACACCATTACACGCGTGCACTACATATAGGTCACTACCTATATGTAGCTTCACAATGGTAACTCCGAATATGGCCATGTAACATGTCTATGATCATGGAATTGCCCCCTCTATGCCATCCTGGCATAGTTGACACAATCCCATGATCCCAGTGGTCTGTAGCACAGACCCTGGTACTGCCAAACTGTCTTTCCCGGGGTTTCACTGCAGCTGCTGCCAACCCCTCAGACAGGTTTCTGCCCTCCTGGGGTCCAGCCAGGCTTGGCCCAGGATGGCAGAACAAAGGACTTCCTCTGAGAGAGGGTGTTACACCCTCTCCCTTTGGAAAATGGTGTGAAGGCAGGGGAGGAGTAGCCTCACCCAGCCTCTGGAAATGCTTTCATGGGCACACATGGTGCCCATTTCTGCATAAGCGAGTCTACACCGGTTCAGGGACCACTTAGCCCTGCTCTGGCGCGAAACTGGACAAAGGAAAGGGGAGTGACCACTCCCCTGACCTGCACCTCCACTGGAGCTCCTCCAGTGTGCTCCAGACCTTTGCCATCTTGGAAACAGAGGTGCTGCTGGCACACTGGACTGCTCTGAGTGGCCAGTGCCACCAGGTGACGTCAGAGACTCCTTCTGATAGGCTTCTTCAGGTGTTGCTAGCCTATCCTCTCTCCTAGGTAGCCAAACCCTCTTTTCTGGCTATTTAGGGTCTCTGTCTCTGGGGATTCCTTAGATAACGAATGCAAGAGCTCATCCGAGTTCCTCTGCATCTCTCTCTTCACCTTCTGCCAAGGAATCGACTGCTGACCGCGCTGGAAGCCTGCAAAACTGCAACAAAGTAGCAAAGACGACTACTGCAACTCTGTAACGCTGATCCTGCCGCCTTCTCGACTGTTTTCCTGGTGGTGCATGCTGTGGGGGTAGTCTGCCTCCTCTCTGCACTAGAAGCTCCAAAGAAATCTCCCGTGGGTCGACGGAATCGTCCCCCTGCAACCGCAGGCACCAAAGAACTGCATCACCGGTACCCTGGGTCTCCTCTCAGCACGACGAGCGAGGTCCCTTGAATCCAGCAACTCTGTCCAAGTGACTCCCACAGTCCAGTGACTCTTCAGTCCAAGTTTGGTGGAGGTAAGTCCTTGCCTCCCCACGCCAGACTGCATTGCTGGGAACCGCGACTTTTGCAGCTACTCCGGCCTCCGTGCACTTCCGGCGGAAATCCTTTGTGCACAGTCCAGCCTGGGTCCACGGCACTCTAACCTGCATTGCACGAACTCCTGATTTGTGCTCCGGCGACGTGGGACTCCTTTGTGCGACTTCGGGTGAGCACCGTTTCACGCATCCTCGTAGTGCCTGTTTCTGGCACTTATGCAGGTGCTGCCTGCTGCTGAGAGAGCTCCTTGTCTTGCTCGACACCCCCTCTGTCCCCAGACGCAATTGGCGACATCCTGGTCTCTCCTGGGCCACAGCAGCACCCAAAAATCCTAACCTCACGATTTGCAGCTAGCAAGGCTTGTTGGCAGTCTTTCTTCAGGAAAACACTTCTGCACGACTCTCCACGGCGTGGAGGATCTGTCCTCCAAAGGGGAAGTTCCTAGCCCTTGTCGTTCCTGCAGACTCTCCAGCTTCTACTGTCCAGTAGCAGCTTCTTTGCACCCACAGCTGGCATTTCCTGGGCATCTGCCCATCTCCGACTTGCTTGTGACTTTTGGACTTGGTCCCCTTGTTCCACAGGTACCCTCGACTGGAAATCCATCGTTGTTGCATTGTTGGTTTGTGTCTTTCCTGCAGAATTCCCCTATCACGACTTCTATGTCCTTTGGGGAACTTTAGTGCACTTTGCACTCATTTTTCAGGGTCTTGGGGTGGGCTATTTTTCTAACCCTTACTATTTTCTAATAGTCCCAGCGACTCTCTACAAGGTCACATAGGTTTGGGGTCCATTCGTGGTTCGCATTCCACTTTTGGAGTATATGGTTTGTGTTGCCCCTATCCCCATGTGTCCCCTTTGCATCCTATTGTAACTATACATTGTTTGCACTGTTTTCTAATACTATTACTGCATATTTTGGTATTGTGTACATATATCTTGTGTATATTGGCTATCCTCATACTGAGGGTACACTCTGAGATACTTTGGCATATTGTCATAAAAATAAAGTACCTTTATTTTTAGTATATCTGTGTATTGTGTTTTCTTATGATATTGTGCATATGACACTAGTGGTACTGTAGGAGCTTCACTCGTCTCCTAGTTCAGCCTAAGCTGCTCTGCTAAGCTACCATTATCTATCAGCCTATGCTGCTAGACACCCTATACACTAATAAGGGATAACTGGGCCTGGTGCAAGGTGCAAGTACCCCTTGGTACTCACTACAAGCCAGTCCAGCCTCCTACAACAGCCCTAAGGCAGGGTGCATTATAGTACATGTGAGGACATATCTGCACGAGTGGCTATGCCTCTGTGATGTCTAAGTCAATTCTTAGACATTACAAGTGAACAGGGAAGCCATCTTAAGGTATGTATTGGGCACGGGTCAAAACAACTTTCCCAGCTACATAATGGCTTCACTGAAACCTATGTGTTTGGTATCAAACACCTTGTATTATTATACTCACACTGATTTCAGTGATGGATTTATTCATATAAGCACCCAGAGGGTACCTTATAGGTACCTCCTGAAACTTACTAGCCCTTTAGTGTGTTTGCTGACTGGTACAGTCCAGCCTGCCACTACAGACAGATTTCTGAACCACTGCAGGTGAGAGCGCTCGCTCTCAGAGGCCAGAAACAATGCCTGCTCCAGAGGAAGGTGTGCACATCTCCTCCTGCAGGATGGCTAATGATTTAGCCTACCAAGGCCAGGGACTTCAAAGTCCCTGCCGCCTTTGATATCCGACCCTGGCATCCCCCTGACCTACAGGATGCCACCCGCTGCCCTGAGGCCCATTTTGCACCAGGACAGATGGGGAATTAGTTATGTTAAGAGACCTGGAGGACACCCAGGCCAAATACACTCCAAGGTGTGCTCCCTGATGTGCCCACTCTAGGTAAATTCCACCATCTTGGTGGTGATGGCAGAATAAGGAACTCTGGGACAAGGTTATGCCAACTCTCCACAAAAAGTGGTCATATAAGGGGTGTAGTGACCCCAAGGGGTAAGTAGCCCATTGGCTACTATCCTTCACTCCATGTAACACCCTTAAATCTATTATTTAGGGAAGAAACATATTCTACTGACCCAAGAAGAAGGGCATCAAAGAGCTGTGAAAAATAAGAATGGAGGAGCAGTAACTGACTTGGCGCCAACTCTGCCGGCCTGCCTGCTGTTCCCAACAATTGTGCAAAAGACAGCTCATCCTGCAACTAACCAGCCTCCAAAAGCCTCGGAGGGCTGTCAGCACTCCAAGAAACAGCCAGTATCTCCCGTGGAGTAGCAAAGCTACTTCCCTGCATTCTGCGGCAGCCGCAAAAGACAGACAGAGAGAGCCTCAGCCAGCGCGACCCTGCATGACAAAACAACCTGCACCCAAGCCCCCAACCCGAGAACGAGTGAACCAATGGTGCCCCTGAAGAACAGAGACCCTCAAGAGTCCAGCCTTCCTTTGGGTTTGATGAGACTTGACCCTCCCAGTCCCTGTCTGCAGCCTCTTTCTGCAGGAAAGCAAGAACCACACAAGCCCCGGACCACTGCAAACCCAACACCAGAAAGCACCACTGCACTCGAGCTCCCTAGCCCAACTAGAAGTGGGCCAACAGTGCCACTGGAGCCCTCAGACCATAGAGAGCTGAGCCACCCTTTGGGTTTGGCGGGACTGGACCCCCAGTCCCTACCTGCAGCCTCTTTCTGCAAAGAAAACAGAAACCATGAGCACCTCCTATAGCGTGACCCCCCTGACAAAAAAACACTGCACCCAAGCCTCCCAGCCTGAATTGCCATGGGCCGATGATGTCCCTTTGTGCCCAGGACACTTGAGATTAGAGCCCCCCAGTGGGTTCCACTGCACTGGACTCCCAGTCCTTACTTGCTTTGTCTCTCCATCAGGACGGTTTTCCCACTGAAATGAATGGGGCACCTGATGCTGAAAAGCACCTCTGCTCCCAGACACACCAGTGCCCCCTGAGGTGACCTGTCGGTGCTACCTTGAACCTTTCCCCATACTCACCTTAAATCCCGGAGCACAGCACAGCCCTGTCAGTCATTGCTAAGTATGCCATACGTGTTTATGCCCCATAAGATAATGTTTCATATTAAAGTCAAGAAAAGTAAATTTTTTGTATACTTAACAAGTGATTACTTGGAAAGTACTTACCCAATTACAAAGTTCATATATAAAAATGTGTAATTTTTCTAAATTGGTGCGGATCTCCTTATTAAGTGTGTGTGTATCATTCAGCAGCGGCTCCTGTGAATGGGCGCAGGGGCTACGCCCCCTTTGCTTTCATGACTTCCTAGAATGAAAACTTAACTAAACAGAAATAAAACAAGGTTACATTACTGGGCATTTTTGCAAGGCGTGCCCCTTCGTGAGAATGTGCCTGATCCAGCACTAGCAGGGCTTATTCACGCACAGCCCTGGTTTTTCCTTGCAGCGCCGTGACGTTGCTTTTATTTCTCCTCCTTCACCCAGAGCGCTCATTAAAAACAGCCTCGGGCGTTTAGCTTTCAAGCCTGGCTCTACGAGTTTGCATGACACTCAACAGCACTTACCCCACCCTTTCATAACTCGTCACAGGGTGAGGTGGGGCCAGCAAGCTTCACTGACCAAACCCCACCCTGTGACTAGATGTGAAGGGGTGAGTTCATGAAGTTTCACAGTTTGCGCTAGATTTAGTGTGTTTCTGAGTACATTCATGCTCAACACAGCATGTCAGCATGTATGAGAAGCCGAGATCCCATCCTGAACAACTTAGGAAAATAAAGAGGAGAGTTTTACTTATGAAGCAGGAAAGGGCCTGGAACATTTGTCATACAGTATAAATGTGACTGAGAAAAACACTGTATTTGAGTGTACCGTAACCTTTATGAGAAAGAGGAACAGATCAGCAGCTGCCTCCAAAAAACTGCACAAGTAATTTTGGAGAAAGAAGTAAAAAACAGTTTCTTCTCTCATTTCTTTTTCTTTTCCTTTCTAACTGCTGTCTTCTCTGCAGTACTAATGGGGTCAGTGCAAAACTCTTTACTGCCACAACTACATGTGGTTGTTTTATCTCCATTGCAAGTTAAATGTGCTTATGGTTGTGGCAGTGGGCACCGAGATGTGATCTGCAGGGAGGATAAAACAAGCTCTAACAAGGCCACTTAGTATAACATTTTATTAGTGTAATTGCCAGTCACTCAATGAGTGATTTAGTGTGTTTGTGTGAATGGACGAGACATTGAATATGGGGCATTGACTGTGTGTATAGGTAAATGTGACAACTGGTTATATGCATTTGGTGAATGCCAGTGGAAAGCTTGATGCAAATGGGTGAATGTGAGTAGGTAGGTGAATGATGCAAAGCGGGAGAAAGTGAAGTCATTGTTAATGGGGTTGGTAGGGGAATGATGTTGAGTGAGTAACTGTGTGGATGACTATGGGGAGGATAACATAGGTAGACGAAAGCTTGTTAAAACACAATTAATTGACTGAAATGCGACCTGCTGTCCCAATAACATATTTCTAACACTGAAAATACAACATTAAGCGGGTAAGGCAATGTGAATTAGGTGAATGAGTGGGAGGGTAGCTTGATGAGAATGTATGATTGAGTGTGTGAATGAGTATTAATGAGTGGGTGAACAGCAGAATGTGCGAGTATGTGGATGGGAGTATATAGTTCAGTGGGGGAATGAGAGTGTATAGTTGGATGGAAAAATGTGAGTTGATGAGAAATTGTGCTGAAGATATGCAGGGAATACCGGTGAATGTTTGAAGGGAATCTGGTCAGTCAGAGGCCTCTTGCCTCATAGCTGGGTTCCAAGGCTCATTGGACTAATGCATCCACTAAGCCTTCTGACAAGTCTGATGATCTGTATTTGACCCCATGATTTCAACTCTAGTGCTCCACTCAACCTTTCATCCTCTGAAGGTCGAAAAAAAGAAAACTATTGAGTTGTGTAAAAATGAACGTGTTCACTCTCTCTTCCCTGCCAGACGCTCCCTGAGAAAATCAGGTTTCCTTAACTGCATGGTGTAATTCTGTGTATGGACTTCCACCCCAACACTTTTTGGATCTCATCGGCCACCACTGCAAAAGACCAGAGAGGAGGGCGACCTCTGTTATGCGCTTCGTTGCTAGTGAAGTGATCTGTCTGCTTAGATGAAGCTAGCTGGTGCCTCACCTTCTGTGACCTTGCCCAGTCAGGTTGTGCAATCAATAAATAACAACCATTGGCAAAGCCAAAAGGTCTCACCTATGAGAGACCTATTGGCTTTATGATGTCTTTTAACCATGTTATATGCCCAGATGCTGTGGACCATAGCTAAAAGTAAAAAACAAAAAAAAGTGCTATGATGTGGCCAGTGCATGTTGCGTCATAGCATTTTTGTTTTTTGTTGGAGGTGGGGAAGGTAACAAGGAGGAAGCGCATGTATGGGTGGCAACATGAACGTCAGAGGACGTGGGCAAAAAAGCAAGGGCGACTGGTGGATTTTCAAAGCGGAGGGGGGTAAGTTTTCAACTCAAGTATAAAATGATGGTGCAGAGCATGCAAGCTGGAACAGAGGAACGGTAGGTGCAGGGAGGGGGCCACTGGGCACACTCCTCGACTTTTCATTCCCCATATTTTTTTAGCCCAAACCAGAAGGTATTGAAGAACTTTACATGAGCACCAGTTACATTACATAAGGTGACATTTATTTTGTAGGCACAGAGTTTGTCTAGGATCACAGGCTGTTGAGCCAACACCCACACTCAGAACTTCCTTCTCCAGTTTCAAACTTGACAGCTTTGGCTGTAACACCACATCCTTTCTCCTAGACCCCAGTGACTTGGATATTTACCTACTGTGGCAGCTCCTCTCCAATGGTGGAGGAGTTTCGCACCACTGGCTCAGAGCCATCTGCTGAAAAAAAAAACTATATTTTATTATTGTTTTATTTTTCAGCTGCTGGCTGAGCCAGCATGTGCAGGGAGGGGCGGGGCTAGGCCATGGTAGGGGGAGGAGGAGTGGAGTCACTGGTGGGACTTAAAAGTGCACATGTCAGTATTGGCTGCCGTCTTAGGATGGCCAAACAGACATGCGCACTTAGGTTTCTCCAACCCAGCTGTGTTGCACAGCCGGGTTAGAGAAACAGCACACACTCTCATGCACTGTCTGAGCGGCAGGCCAAGCCACCCAGACCAATCCTGGCCCTGCTTTCATGCAAGGTATAGCAGGAGAGCAGCTCCAGGATTGCGTGGGGAGCCTGTGCTGGTGTCCCAGGGACTGCTGGGACACCATCAGTAGCAGGAGAGAAGAGGAGCGAGACGGCTGGCAGCGGCAAGACAGGTAAGTTTTTCTTTTTTAACCAGATTGTGTAATTCTAGGCAAATACTGTTTTTAATCAGGCCTCCTCTTTATTTGCTATCACATAAGTGAGGTCAACAGGGCTGCTGTACAGATAGTCAAGTATCAGATACCCTTATGACTGACTCTCCCGCAATGTCACCAGTCTGACTACATGTAGGGTGGGGATGAACCATTGTAATATACACTAAAACCCTGCTTGTGGGTAAGCTGCTCAACTCCTTACTTAGAAGATAACATATTTTTCCACATTAATTTACTTACAGTCACTCCACCTAACTTCAATCTCCAAATTCGGTCGCCAGTACTCAGGGCCTAGTAACTCCATGGCACAGGCACAGTTCAGGCAGTAGAAGTGCAGGCCGCAGGGGAGATTCAGGGGTCAGACTGGCCCAGGCAGCCACAGGTCAGCCACAGGGATTAAAAAAAAACACAACACTACCAGCCACTTGCTGTCTGTTCCGGCTGGGGCAGATTAACCGATATATTCCAACTTCCTTCTTCCATATGGGCGGTGGGCACGCTACAATAAATAAGATTGCTGGCTCTGGCCTACATCCCAAACTAACTTATTGTGAAAGGGGGCTATTGAATTCCTCCCTAGGCCCACTTCTTCATGATAATAAACTACAGCAGTTGATTGGCAGTGGTCACTTGCCCGACCCACTCTAACATTCTCCCCAAGAGCCTTCCCCACCCCTTGCTATTTTGTTTAATGCACCCTGCTAATCCGCCCTCAGGCTGTTATAAGTAATGCCAAATAAGCATTTGCAATGCAATGGGTCTCTTGTTTGCTCGAATTAGAGCTATTAGCATTGTAAATTCCTAACCGGACATTTTTTGCCACATAAATTGAAAATGAAAAGTAAAACAGTTGACATACGCAAGTCAATTGAAATCGCCACAGCCGCCGTAAGCGTGAGAGTTAGTGGCTCCTTGCATGAATGTGTAAAAAGGATCGCGGCTGGGATGAAAGGCAAACCGAAACCGGAGGATGGGCCAGCACACGCTCTAACAGGAGGAAACGTGACTTAGTGTGATGGCCAACAAAAATGTTCACTTAGTGAAATCACCTGGGAGGGAACTCAGCACCCAAAGGAGGGACAATTTACAAAATGCACTAATAAAAATGAAGCATTTAAAACAAGCACAACAAAGAATGAGTAGCAAGAGTTGGTGTGGTTAAAAGCCCACAGAGAGATTACAACAGGCCAGAGCACTTGTGCTCTCGACCCTAAAAACACAGCCATGTTATCAATACTGCACAAACAGCCATATTATCAATAGAGGCCATGATTTAAATGGCCCCACTGCACCTTAAGTATGGCTACTATTTACATTATTTACTATCCATCTGGCCGAAGGTGGGAGTGGGGGTTGTTAATGAGGCAATTTTTTCATGCTTCCTTTGGAACCAACGGCCCCATTGCTAGGTCACTTCAACCATGGCATTCAAGGCCATGTATTGTAAAAGAAGCTAATGATGTGTTCATGTTATATGTGAATTCATGTCCTATGTCATTTGAAATGGTGTCTAATTTGTGATGTGTGTTTGCTGGGTTTCATTAAGCTTCTGTGGAACTATAACTCAAGTAAGTGCCTGCATCTTGTTTTGGAAAAGGTTATGTGCACGGGCACTCCTGTGAATGATCTGCAGCTATGTAAAAGATTACCTGTACCTGTTTTATCAATCTAATGAGGGGGGATGCGTTGATACAATGCAGGTGTCAAAAGAACAGTTATGGGCACATTTGCCATCTGTGATAAGTTATTTGTTGTGTTTAAGGCAGGGTAAACATGGAACATGTAGCCAATCATAAACATTGTTTTTAGGGTCGAGGCTGCGTCGCATGCGCTTGCGCATGCGTTTTGCTTGCAAGGCGCTTTAGTAGTTAGAAAAGGGCTCGGAGCCCCGTCCGTGTCACGTCAGTGTCTTTCATTGGTTCGTGGGTTTGCCTGTTAAAATCTGCTTGCTTTCATTAGTGGAAGGCATGCATACGGCATGCCTTTTCCGGTGGTTAGCCCTCCT
This sequence comes from Pleurodeles waltl, assembly GCF_031143425.1. Classification (NCBI taxonomy): domain Eukaryota; kingdom Metazoa; phylum Chordata; class Amphibia; order Caudata; family Salamandridae; genus Pleurodeles; species Pleurodeles waltl. Next base: position 1,316,332,683 of record NC_090446.1, on the reverse strand, counting down.
CGAGCGTAGCAACCAAGTACTGAAAACATGCAAGGCTCGCTGATTCCCGTCCAGTTTGTGGACTACTTTTTCTCTTTTTTCGCAGCCCGATCTCGCTTGGCAGAAGTCGAGCGCTTTCCATGACATCCACCCTGTTAGAAGTTAATTACACTTTTGCCGGTTACATAGATAATTGCACTTTTGCTGATAGCTTTCACTATGAGTGAACTGTAGCAGTGCGATCGCACTCTTTTTTTCCATTTAATGTGGCAAGAAAAGTCCGGTTGAGAGTTTACAACTGCTAATAGCTCTAATTTGGAGAAATGCGAGACCCGATGTTGTATCCCATATGCTTTGTTTTGCTGGTATTTTTTTTCTTTTGATGAAACATATAAGTGTATATTTAACCTTTAAACACCCTCACGCTTCGTTATTGCCATTTTCCCATGGTTTTATCTCTCATTTCCGTAAGTCATTATCCCTGCTTCCCATCACAGCCATGTCTCACGGCAGCAGCTCTGTGAAAGCGTCCCTCTCTTCACCCACCGCCCTAGCTGCAGAATAACCCCCATCCCTCTCTCCTTGCCTCCTCTCTCTTCTCGCCACTCCATGAAGAAGCCCCCATCTGTACTTCCTATATTAATTACTTTTCCACAAATATTTATTTGCTTTCTCATTTTAACTCACTTACCTATTTACTAAGTAGCTGACTTTTTCCCAGCCTACCAGCTCTTTCAACTTAAAACGTGCTCCGTTTAGTTTATGTGGGGATTTCTATTACTTTTGATTGGGGAAAATGTTTATTTAAAGCACTGATGTGCGTTGGATGTTTACAGCAGCTATTAAAATGCTATTACCATTTAGCATGCGTTAAAATATTTGTGCAAAAACTATCGCATTCCATCTAAAACAATGCTAAAGGCCGTAAATCATTGTTTTTGCACAAATACATAATTGTGTGTTATATTATAACACCTCATCCGCAGGTATAAAGACAGATTTGTGTTTTTTTTTTTAATGACGTTGTGCTGCAAACAACTAAAAGTGTAGTACTTGAAACGTAATATAAAGCTGCCCATAATCTGTGCTCTGATCGTGTTTTAAATAGAAAAAGCTGGTTTGGCTGGGACTAAGATAGTTACTTATTAATTAGGGAAGAGCTCTTTAACAAGAAAGCCATTTTATAACTGACTAAGGGGGTCATTCTGACCTCGGCGGTAAAAGTCGCATACCGCCGGCCAGAAGACCGCCATAACACCGCCGCGGCCGCGGTAAACCGCCACGGTCATTCTGACCCGCAACTGGCAAACCGCCAAAAACCCGACATCCACAAAAGTCCGTCACACCAAAGGTCAGCGGGAAACTGGCGATGACCAAACCTCCACCGTCACGCCAACAGAAAAACGCCCATACCATTCCGACCCACAAATCCCTGCAGCGGTCTTTCAACGGCGGTATTCCATTGGCGGTACACATCGCCGCGGTCAAAATACACAAACCTTTACAAAACACTACCACATTGGATAATTCAAAATACACACACCTGAGACACATACACACACCACTCCCACACACCCAATTAAATATAAAACACACACCCACATCACCCACAAACCCCTACGACCACAATTGCGAGTGAAGAACAGAGAGAGAGAGCACAGCATAGAGTACACCATCACACAGAGGCAAATCACAACATCACCCACACAATTTCCACGCACAAAACACTATACACCACCACACCCACCACACTCTACAACACATACACCACCCCTCACCTCAACCACACCACCCCATGGCACCCCAAAGACACCCCAGGTTCTCTGACGCAGAACTCAGGGTCATGGTGGAGGAAATAGTTTGTGTAGAGCCCCAGCTCTTCGGGGCACAGGTGCAGCACACCACCATTGCCAGGAAGATGGAGCTATGGCAAAGAATACAGTAGTGGACAGGGTCAACGCTGTGGGACAGCATCCACGCAATCGGGACGACATCAGGAAGCGGTGGAACGGCCTACGGGGGAAGGTGCGTTCCATGGTATCAAGGCACAACATTGCGGTGCAGAAGACTGGCGGCGGACCCCCACCTACTCCCCCAGAATTCACAGCATGGGAGAAGGAAGTCTTGCACATCCTGCATCCTGAGGGCCTCGCAGGAGTAGGCGGAGGAATGGACTCTGGTAAGTCAAATCTTCACTACTTCCTTCCCCCCACCCCACCTGCATGCCAAATCATACCCCCACCCTCACCCCCACCCCATCACACAAATTCCTTGCAAATGGCTCACCATCACATCCCACCCATCCCAAAACCTAGCCCTGCGTGCGTCCCCAAAGCATGGACACCCATCCCCAAAGCATGCCCACTGCACACACTCATCACCCCCACAAGCCACTGTCACAAAAGCCCCCACAAGGGAATGCCAGCACTGGGGGACACGGCCACCCACCCATTACACGAAATGCCACACACAGAAGCAATAACCAAACTCTTATACCCCTGCAGGACCCGAACGCCACCACACCGCCGCGGATGGTCCAGAGATGTCCATCCCACCCCCAGAAGAGGCCCCCAGTGATGACAGCAGCTCTGTCTCCCTGGACCCTGATGACCAGCCCGGCCCATCGGGGACCTCGGGACAGTTGGCTCCCCACAGAGAGCCACAGGCTACACCAGACCTAACCCCCTCTGGGAACACCAGCACAGCTCCCACCCAGCGGGCCCATGCCTCTGTCTCCAGGACACGTCAATCAGCGGTGTGTCCACCACTACAGGGCACCCAGGTTGACCCACTACCCCAACAACAACAGGGACCTGGGGGCAGTGGTAGTGGGCACACCGTCCAGGGGACAGAGGCCCAGGGAAACAGGGGAACTGGGAGGGCTGCTGTGCAACAGGGGGGGGGGACAGGCCCAGGTAACCGACTCTCCAAGAGGCCCTCTCCTCCATCATGGGAGCATACCACCACTCCCAGGAGACGATGGCTACGGTACTGGCCAGGTTCCAGGAGATCCAGGTCATGCAGGAGCAACAGTACATGGGGTTCAGAGAGGAACTGAGGAACATTAGTTCCGCAATGGGGACCATCGTCGTGGCCCTAACCCAGATAGTCACCACATTGCGGGACCATGTGGCACCACAAAGGACCCCTGTCACTAGCCTGGACCAGGAACAGCCTACCACCTCCGCCGGTGCTAGTGGACAGGAGGCCCCCACACAACGACGGGCCACCAGAACCCCACCTCCTGCAGAAGAAGAACCACCCCGCAAGCGGAACCTGAGATCTCACAAGAAGACAGAGTAGGATTGCAAGACCCCCGCCAGCAAACGATACCCCCTGATGTCATCCCACTGTCCCACATTGTCACCCTGTCCAACCTTGAACTGCCCCTGCTCCATCCTTCCACAGGCATATGGACAATGCACCTGTGCGACTGAGAACTGGACTCTGCCATGGACATTACTCCACCATCACCCATCCCCGTTTTACAATCATGTTCCTTAAATTTAGCACTTTAATTAAATCACTTCTTGCACTAAAAAAATCTGGAGTCTGCTTGTATTTTGAACAAATGTATTAGACATAACGGTGCCAAAATGTTCAGTTACATTGTGATGACAACATACCACTGTCACACAGCTGTAGTCCATGGGCAAACAAAGCAGAGGTCACGCAGTGGGGCCCACAGCTCTGAAAACGGAAGGGAAAGTCACAACTCAGTTAACAGGAACTGGGGGGGAATTCAGACAGTAGAGAGGCAGGAGACTTTAAGTAAATGTAAAATGGCGTGGTTGATTCGTACCTGTGTGCTACTGAAAATACTGTTGTATCACTGTGTCCCTGTTGTCTGTGTCGTCCCCGTCGTCTTCCTCCTCTTCACTCTCCACAGGCTCCACAGCTGCTACAACACCACCATCTGGACCATCCTCCTGCAGGAAAGGCACCTGGCGTCGCAAAGCCAGGTTGTGAAGCATACAGCAGGCCACAATGATATGGCACACCTTCTTTGGTGAGTACATTAGGGATCCACCTGTCATATGCAGACACCTAAACCTGGCCTTCAGGAGGCCGAAGGTTCTTTCTATAACCCTCCTAGTTCACCCATGGGCCTCATTGTAGCGTTCCTCTGCCCTTGTCCTGGGATTCCTCACTGGGGTAAGTAGCCACGACAGATTGGGGTAACCAGAGTCACCTATTAGCCACACACGGTGTCTCTGTAGCTGTTCCATCACATAAGGGATGCTGCTATTTCGCATGATGTACGCGTCATGCACAGACCCAGGGAACTTGGCATTTACATGGGAGATGTACTGGTCAGCCAAACAGACCACCTGGACATTCATCGAATGATAACTTTTTCTGTTCCTGTACACCTGCTCACTTCCACAGGGGGGAACCAAAGCCACACGGGTCCCATCAATGGCACCAATGATCTTGGGGATATGCCCAAGGGCATAGAAATCACCCTTCACTGTAGCCAAATCGCCCACCTCAGGGAAAACAATGTAGCTCCGCATGTATTTCATCAGGGCAGACAACACTCTGGACAGAACCTTGGAAAACATAGGCTGAGACATCCCTGATGATATGGCCACTGTTGTTTGGAATGATCCACTTGCCAAAAAATGGAGTACTGACAGAACCTGCACCAGAGGGGGAATCCCTGTGGGTTGGCGAATGGGGGACATCAGGTCTGGCTCCAGCTGGGCACACAGTTCCTGTATAGTGGCTCGGTCAAGTCTGTATGTCAGTATGACATGTCGTTCTTCCATTGTCGACAGGTCCACCAGCGGTCTGTACACGGGAGGATTCCTCCATCTCCTCGCAAGTCCCAGCGGACGGTGCCTAGGAAGGACAACATGGAGCAGAGAGTCAAGCAACCCACAGGTACGTAACCACAGCTTGCACAAAACACGATTCGCTATGCATTGAATGGCTTGTATGAGTGGCAATGCAAGGCCTAGGCCTGTGTTACGCAGTAGAAATTAAGCCATGTGGGCCCTTGAAATGGCGGCTGCCTGACCTGTGAAGTGTGACAATGGGATGTGAGGTCAATGCGCTGGCGTGGCACACCGTGGCGGTAGGCGGTCGAAGACCGCAGCGCAAAGCAGCATTGGTTAACATTGAACCCTATGGGTCTCAGGAGCCAATGACGATGTGCGCCGGCGGTCGCGGTACGCACCACCGCAGTACGCACCGCCGCGGGCGTGACCGCCATTTTCTAACTGCTTAATCACTTGAGACCTGATCATCCACAGGAGAGGACCTATACTGCAAATGCTGCTGTGACCTCGGTCTGGGAGATACAATGGCTGCTGCGACTGGGGAAAGGGCCCCTGCCTTCACATCTGAGGAATTGGAGAAACTTGTGGATGGGGTCCTCCCCCAGTATGCGCTACTCTACGGTCCTCCAGACCAACAGGTAAGTACACAGGGAGCACGTAGTATGGGCTATGCCAGTGTTGAGTGGGGTGGGTGTAAGATGGTGTGGAGGGGTGCGAATGGGGAGTGCAACGCACGACAGATGAGAGCATGTGCCACATGGCAAGGTTGGGGAGGGGGGGGGCACTCACATCGACCATGCAGGAAAGTGATGATATTTCTTGTTCCATCCTGTCCATGTCACATAGGTCAGCGCCCATCAGAAGATCGACATTTGGCGTGCCATCGCCAAGGACGTCTGGGCCCTGGGGGTCCACAACAGACGGGGCACCCACTGCCGCAAGAGGTGGGAGCACATCCGCCGCGGGAGCAGAAAGACCGCCGAGGCTCTGCTGGGGATGGCCCCCCAACCTAGGAGGGGTGCCACATGGCAATTGACCCCCCTGATGTCCCGGATCCTGGCGGTGGCCTACCCCGATTTGGATGGGCGCGTGAGGACATCACAGCAGACACAAGGGGGTGAGTATCAGCACATTCTGCTATATTAGCGCACAGTGGAGGTGTCTGGGTGGGGGAGGAGGGCTGTGGCTATCTCTAGGCCAGGGCGGTTTCTGTAGGCTAGGCCCCTCCGTTAGGCATGGCCCTGTGCCCCCGCCCCCCACCTCTGTAGGGTGCTAAGTACAGATATCCATGGTTGGGCCTCACCTATGTGTGCATTTGTCGTCCATTGACTTGTAGGCCAAGTCACAATAATTGAGTTGTGTACCCCGAGTGCGCAGCGTAGTGCAGGGGGCTTCTGTGTCTGTCCTCTCCGCCAACGTGGCCGCCAATGCATGCACTCAACATGTCTTTCTTTCTTCTCCCCCCCCCCTTTTTTTGGTTTTCCTGTTCATGTGTGCATTAGCATCATCAGGCGGAGGAGAAGTGGCATCGGCGCACAAGGGAGCTGCATCTCACATGGCCCCGGAGGGCCATGCAACCGACTCAGAGTACACCAGTGAGACGGAGGGCGAGGGGGGCTCCACAACGGGAACCCGTGGAGACGTCAGCGACACCGACACGTCCTCGGAAGGGAGCTCCCTTGTGGTGGCGGCACCACCCGTGCCCACCGCAACAACAGGTACAGCCGCCACCCAGCACACCAGCCCCGCCCTCCCAGCAGCCCCTCAGCGTTCGCCCCGTGCCCGCTTGGCCAGGAAGCCGGGCATCTCCTTCGCCCCTGGCACCTCAGGTCCTGCCCCAGTTACCCCTGCTGCCCTCAGTGCGGAGATCATTGACCTCCTCCAGACGCTCATTGTTGGGCAGTCTACCCTTTTGAATGCCATCCAGGGGGTAGAAAGGGAGGTGCATCGGAGCAATGCATACCTGGAGGGCATTCATTCGGGTCAGGCTGCCCATCAGCGATCGTTCAACGCTCTGGCCTCAGCACTGACGGCAGCGATTGTCCCTGTGTCTAGCCTCCCCCCTCCAACTTCCTCAACCCAGTCCCACTCCCCTGTTCCTCTGCCTATCCCAGACACACCTACAGACCAGCCTGCACACACCTCAACACCCAAGGGCAGCTCATCCAGACATAAGCACCACAGATCACACAAGCATTCACCCAAGCAACATCCACATGCAGACATGCCAACAGCCACTGCCTCCTCTGTGTCCCCCTCCTCCTCGTCTCCCTCCTCCCTCCCTGTGACGTCTCCACTCACACCTGCATGCACACCACCATCAGCCAGTACGTCCATCACCACCACACCCACAAGAACAGTCCGCACACGTGCAGTCACCACCCCCACTGCCATTTACACGTCCCCTGTGTCCTCTCCCACTGTGTCTGTCACCCCCTCTTCCAAACCACACAAACGCAGGCAGTCACCCACCCAACAGCCATCCACCTCACGACAGCCTCCAGCACAAGCACCTGCACCCAAAGACAGCACACTTGACTCTCCTACAACCACATCCTCTCCCTCCACTCCCATACCCACTGCACCTACCCTTCCCATTGCTCCTAAAAAGTTGTTCCTCTCCAAAATTAACCTCTTTGCATCACCTGACCCACCCCCTCCATCTCGTAAGAGTCCAAACAGCACCTCAGCCACCACAAGCCCTGCACCTACCAGGACCATCGTTCAGGGCTATTGGAGTCCACCAGCTCCTAGGGCTGGAACATCGGCCAGCAGCAAGGGGACAGCCTGCCCACCCCCTGGGAAAAGAACAAAAAAAGGGAAGGGCCGGCGCGACAGGCCTGAGACGGCTGCCCCCAAGGACACCACCCTTGCACCGTCACCTGGCCCATCCACAAAGGGAGGCAAGGGCCCCAGAGATTCCGCCAAGGGGGGCAAGGGCAGCAGGGCGGACAAGTCCGGCAGCAGGCGAGCTGCCCAGGAGGGCCCCACCAGCCCCATTTGGGGTGTGACGGAGGACACCCACGGGCCCAGGAGTCCTACACAGGAGGGCCCCGCAAGCGATAGGTCAGATGGCGACTGAGCGGGAATGATTGCCCAGATCTGGTTCCCTAGGAACACAAGACAAGCACCGCTGAACAGGGGCCCGCCGTGAGAAGCACCGCTGAACAGGGCCCCGCCAAGACAAGCACCGCTGAACAGGGCCCCGCCAAGACAAGCACCGCTGAACAGGGCCCCGCCGTGAGAAGCACCGCTGAACAGGACCCCGCCGTGAGAAGCACCGCTGAACAGGGCCCTGCCAAGACAAGCACCACTGAACAGGGCCCCGCCAAGACAAGCACCACTGAACAGGACCCCGCCGTGAGAAGCACCGTTGAACAGGACCCCGCCGTGAGAAGCACCGCTGAACAGGGCCCCGCCAAGACAAGCACCGCTGAATAGGGCCCCGCCAAGACAAGCACCGCTGAACAGGGCCCCGCCGTCAGAAGCACCGCTCTGCTGGGCCCTTCCTGTCAAGCACTGCTCCGCTGGGCCCTTCCTCTCAAGCACCGCTCCGCTGGGCCCTTCATCTCAAGCACCGCTCCGCTGGGCCCCGCCGTCTCTGCACCGCTCCGCTGGGCCCTTCATCTCAAGCACCGCTCCGCTGGGCCCTTCCTCTCAAGCACCGCTCCGCTGGGCCCTTCCTGTCAAGCACCGCTCCACTGGGCCCTTCATCTCAAGCACCGCTCCGCTGGGCCCTTCCTGTCAAGCACCGCTCCGCTGGGCCCTTCATCTCAAGTACCGCTCCGCTGGGCCATTCCTGTCAAGCACCGCTCCGCTGGGCCCTTCATCTCAAGCACCGCTCCGCTGGGCCCTTCCTCTCAAGCACCGCTCCGCTGGGCCCTTCCCCTCAAGCACCGCTCCGCTGGGCCCTTCATCTCAAGCACCGCTCCGCTGGGCCCTTCCTGTCAAGCACCGCTCCGCTGGCCCCTTCATCTCAAGCACCGCTCCGCTGGGCCCCGTCGTCTCTGCACCGCTCCGCTGGGCTCCGCCGTCTCCGCACCGCTCCGCTGGGCCCTTCCTCTCAAGCACTGCTGGCCCATTGGCAGGGCCGGATCTGTGTCGGGCAGGGCTTCACGAAGCACTCTGGGCACCATGCCTCCTCCATAACCAGTGGAGTCTGTAATCCACCAGATGGACTGTGGCTTTGCACTCCCCAGGATGGTACAGTGGGCAACCCACCCACTGTAGAGACTTGAGAGACTGTGGCTTTGCACTCCCCAGGATGGTACAGTGGGCAACCCACCCACTGTAGAGACTTGAGAGACTGTGGCTTTGCAATCCCCAGGATGGTGCAGTGGGCAAGCCACCCACTGTAGAGACTTGAGAGACTGTGGCTTTGCACTCCCCAGGATGGTACAGTGGGCAAGCCACCCACTGTAGAGACTTGAGAGACTGTGGCTTTGCACTCCCGAGGATGGTAAAGTGGGCAAGCCACCCACTGTAGAGACTTGAGAGACTGTGGCTTTGCACTCCCCAGGATGGTACAGTGGGCAACCCACCCACTGTAGAGACTTGAGAGACTGTGGCTTTGCACTCCCCAGGATGGTACAGTGGGCAACCCACCCACTGTAGAGACTTGTGAGACTGTGGCTTTGCACTCCCCAGGATGGTACAGTGGGCATGGAGGCCCCTCGTGGATCTGGCGTCGTGGACTCATGTGGCTGAGGTGCCCCCCCTTCCCTTCCCCCTGAGGTGCCTGTGGTTTTATTATCTGATGCCCCAGCAGTGTTCTCTCCAATGGAATCGAGTCTCGTGTGTGGGCTTTGCCCATGTGTTAATGCACATTGGCCCACGAACAATGGCATGTACCCAATATGTGCCGGACTTTTGGACTATGTATACATTGTTCATGTTGTGATTTATTTATTTTAAAAATCTCATATTTCACTTCAGTTCAAATATGCTTTAATATACCTCTATTTTAATGATCATTTTATTTTGTCTTTGAATTATTCTGGGGGGTTTGGGGGGTGTAAATCTGACTTGTTGCTCTGCTTTGGTGTGTGGGGATTTGGGGGGGGGGGGTGGGTGTGTCGCGTATGTGTGTGCCCGTTACCTTTTCTCCTCCCCCCCTCCCCTGTGTCATAGGTGTAGTACTCACCGTTGTCTCCTGCGGCGGCGTTCGTGCTCCTGGTAGAGGAGCAGGTAGACAATCGCTGGTAGGATGTTTAATTCGGGTTCCATGCTGTCCAGATTGCTCGTGGAGTGTATAAAGGTGAGCGTTTTCCCGTTCGTGGTCTGTTTCCACCGTGTTTTTATCGGCGGGGCTCCCGCCCCAGAAAAGGTGGCGGATTGGTGGGTTGTGATAGGGTGGGCGGTACATTGTCTGCCGCCTGTCTGTTGGCGGTGACCGCCACGCTGTTTGTTTGCCCCGCCGTGACGGTCGGAGTGTTAAAGTGGCGGGCTGTGTTGGCGGTTCCCGCCAGGGTCAGAATTCCATTTTTTTTACCGCCTGCCTGTTGGCGGGTTGGCCGCCGCTTTAACACCGACCGCCAGGGTCGGAATGACCCCCTAAATGTGGAAAATCTTGGTGCAGAGTCCATGAAGAAACAAGCAAGGTGTTTGTGAAGGGCTGATAGAGTTGGGACATGGTAAGCGATATGTACCAAAGGTTCAGTGTGGCAGTGACTCGCGGTTTACTGACAGTCTCTCAGCCCTTCCCGCCTTTCAGGGGTAGGAACGTGGTATCTCTTCCATTTAATAAATGGTTTCATATTTTAGTGTTTACATTTTGTTACACATTGGGTTAGCAAAAGGAGTAGATACTATGTTTTGTGTCTAAAGGCCTGAAACTCTGTTAGTATGGGGCCCATTATTCTTGTTTCATTTTTTAGATATACAATGGAAATTACTATGTGCCAACCCCACCAGTCCTTCAGAAAACATCTTTGCCCATAATATAGACTCTAGCCCATTATATTTTGGACTTTGAAAATTACATATTTCAGTTTCTATTAAAACAGAGTTCCCTATTTGAAAATGATTTACCTTTGACCCAGCCGTTCTAGTTCTTTCTATTTTTAACACGCACAGCCTTATATGTGGCAGGAAGATGTGTTGGGATTTATTCTCACCTCACTTTAAATTGTTCGCACCTCTTTGGCATTCAGAGCTCTGCTTCAGGATGGAGAGGACCCCCTCCTGAGACAAGACAAAACAATCAAAGGGTGTGTCTGGTTGGTAGTCTGCTTTGGCATGTGGTCCACTAATTATTGCAATTTCACTGGGAAACGGTGAAAAGCAAGATGGCAGATCGTCTTAACTTTTGTTAACTCCATATGGTTGCCATTGTAAATGTTCTTGACCTTCACAAGAATCTACCCAACATGTGTATTTATTTGAATACATTTTAGCTTCAGTCAACTAAAAGAGCAACACAGCCAAACGTGATGTAAAGCAACCAAAAATCCTTACTGTCAATGTGTTGTAATAACAAAGGCCTGGTACTGTTGAGTCTAAATCAGTCAATTTACTTATTACTTAGGTAAGTGTGTTTTAATGCCAAAGCAAATATAACATTTACTAAAACTAAATAATATTGATGTTGAGTTTGTGATGTAAACATTTTTTTTTTTGCAGGGCTGATAGTTCGGGATATAGTTATTTACTTTTGCCCATTGTTTAGGAACATTAAAATAATTCTGTCTAGAAAACATAGAAGCTTTGTGCAGAATCCGTCAGTACTTTAATCACAGCTGTAAATAGACAACCTCCCTTTTGCATTTATTTTATTATGGTTTGTTGACAAAAAGGGCAATGCGGCTTACTGAAATGTACAGCTCATCATGCACCAATATATCGGCTTGATAGATGGGAACCCCTTTGCTGAATAAAAGGACACATGCGTAAGAGTTACCGGCAGGCCTGTACTTTTGTTGTTTTGAGAGAAAGTTAGTATAATAAATATGTTTCATTGTTCCATGGGGATCTGCATATTACAATTGGCTTCCTTTCCCTTTTATTAGTTTGCAGACAAACATTACTCAATTAAGTATAAATGGGAATTCAATTTTTAGGGTTGAGCCTGTGCTAGTATGCACTTGCACATGTGTATCGCTTGCGAGACGCTGTAGTAGTTAGAAAAGGGCTTGGAGCCCAATCCATGTCACGTCAGTGTCTTTGATTGATTCGTGGGCTTGCCTTTTAAAATCTGCTTGCTTTCATTAGTGGAAGGCATTCATACGTCATGCCTTTTCCGGTGGTTAGCCCTCCTCGAGCGCACCAACCAAGGACTGAAAACATACGAGGCTCGCTGTTTTCCGTCTGGTTTATGGACTACTTTCTCTCTTTTTTCACAGCGCGATCTTGCTTGGCAGAAGTCGAGCGCTTTGCATGACATTGACCCTGTTACATAGTTAATTGCACTTTTGACGGTTACATAGATAATTGCACGTTTGCCAATAGGTTTCACTACGAGTGAACTGTAGCAGCGCGATTGCGCTCTTTTTATCCATTTAATGAGACAAGAAAAGTCCGGTTGGGAGTTTACAACTGCTAATAGCTCTAACTCGAAGAAATGCGAGACCCGTTGCATTGCAAATGCTTGTTTAGCCTGCGATTGATAAATCTACCTGTGTTTTGGGGGTTCCCCATGAAGCTTCCACATGAGAGGGGTATTTCAGAAATGAATTGGGCCTAAGGATTTCCACCTCCACATAGGAAGTTGGAGCATAAAAGATATTGAGTAGCCCAGCGTTCCCATACTATCTGCCAAATTCCGTAGCCAGGTTGTCCGGATTCTGTACAGGGAGGTTAGCGTAGCTGCTGCAAAAGGTCCCAGAACAATCTGGACAAAACAAAACAAAAACAACTAAAAACGCAATACAAGCCATAGAAGCGATTTGGCTTTTTAAGGTTGTAAGGTTCGTTCAGACTAACCATTACTTAGTCGACATTTTTTCACCTATAAATTTCATGCGCGCGCAGTGTGTTTCCTCTACGAAAAGTGCACTTCTTTTATTATTTGCACAAACAGTCATAAAAGTGTCACTCAAAGTGGCATACTTTGTGTGAACCATTCTGGTGCAACGTGCAAGGGCATATTGGCTGTGGTCCAAAGAGTGTTTGAGAGAAGCAGAAAGTGGCCCAGAAGCAGCTTCCGGGTGCGTTACTACAGTAGTGGCCGGAACCAGAAAATCTTTTCGAAAATGCAACATAAGAATGGGTTCTCTGTAACAAAAGGCTCTTGCAGGAAGCACTGCAGCTTAAAGGTGAAACATTTGCTCACACAAGGACATTTGTCAGCGTGGCTGCTGCAAGCAAAATTTGGGTTCGGGTTTGTGTACATAATTGAACACTGAGGCCCTCATTCCGACCCTGGCGGTTTGAAACCGCCAGGGTGGAGGACAACGGAAGCACCGCCAACAGGCTGGCAGTGCTTCCAGGGCTATTCTGACCGCGGCAGTAAAGCCGCGGTCAGAAAAGGGGAACCGGCAGTTTCCCGCCGGTTTTCCCCTGGCCCAGGGAATCCTCATGGCGGCGCTGCTTGCAGTGCCGCCATGGGGATTCCGACCCCCTTCCCGCCAGCCTGTTCATGGCGGTAAAACCCGCCAGGAACAGGATGGCGGGAACGGGTGTCGTGGGGCCCCTGGGGGCCCCTGCACTGCCCATGCCACTGGCATGGGCAGTGCAGGGGCCCCCTAACAGGGCCCCACCATGATGTGCTACTGCACCCGTCGCACCCCTGCAACTCCGCCGGCTCCATTCGGAGCCGGCTTCCTCGTTGCAGGGGCTTTCCCGCTGGGCCGGCGGGCGATCTTCTGGAGATCGCCCGCTGGCCCAGCGGGAAAGTCAAAATGACCCCCGCAGACTCGGAAGGAGCGCCGGACTCGGAATGAGCCACTGAGTATCGACTTGCATGGAGAGAAACAGTAATCCCTGCTCTCTGCAGGGGATGTCGGGATGTGGGGGACTCAGGTTGAGGGTTGGGATGGGGATGACTTTGGCACCCCGGGGGTGTGCGGGGATGAGAGAGGGCGGTTTGGACCCGGCTCGCCGCCGGGTGTGGCTGAGGCATGGCAACACATGGCGGATTGAAGATCCATTCAGATCGAGGATTGTGGTGAGGGACAGGGGTGTCCCCACACCAGAGTGGCATGTGGGGATGGGGGAAGTGAGGGGAGAGCCCTGCTTGGCGTGAGGTGATATGGCGGATGGGAGTACCATTTTAGTGGAAGGATGAGTAGGGGAGACAGAGTGATCGTGGTCGTTTTGGAATGTTTGAGGACACTATGATAATGGAGGTCCTCCTTGCTCTATGGGGCGAGTGCGTCCTTCCTTAGGCTGGGAGCCCAGCCGGACGAAGGGTCAGACAGGGTGTTATCCAGCTGGCCTGCTCCTTTTGCCATGCATTATTTGACTGGGACCGCAGTCTCGGCCCCAAATCCCTGTCAGTATTAGCTGCCTCCAAAGAAAACAGGAATCATGGGTGAGTGGGGGCCGATGATGGGGTGGGGGCACGACTGGGGTCCAGAGCACGAACATGCTTGGGTAAAGTAGGCAAAAAAAAAAATAAGAGACAAAGTCGTAGACTACATTTTGCCAAGAAATTGGAACATTTACTACTGAAAGTAGGTCTAGTGCGAGGGATTTTTTCCTTTTGGTTCAAACTGTCAGGTAAAAAAGACATACGTCAATGGATTTATTATTGTATAATATTTCTAATATGTTTGTTTCGCTAGACCGCTTCTGTTGTTTTTTTAGTTACTATAGTTTTTATTTCAAAGCTGTGCGTGGTTAATGTTGCATATGTGCGTGCTGTGCATGTTTTCTACCATGTGAGTATCATTTGTTATTGAACCATTTTAGTAATAATCAGTGCTTTAAATGGAAAAATAGAAGTGCTTGTTTCTGAGAAGTGCTGGTACTCTCCAATTAAAAGTATTACGTTTTTCTTGAGATATGCCGGTACTCTCCCTCTCAAAATAAAAAAGTGTTACGATTTAAAAACCACAGCAGATAATTGTCTTGGGCGCCGGTCCCAGGATGCAATCGAATTTACGTTCTATTTACCCTTTGAAACTTCCTATTTGTCTGAAAAAATACGCCGGCGATGTTAGAACGTAGATGGTTCTCTTTAAAAATCCGACTCTTGATACATCAAATTAATAATATCTTGGTGAAGTTCCTCAACTTTTTCGTTCACTCTGAGCTTCTGGGAAGTTTGTTAAACTCAATTAGTCACGTGTCCTACTGTGCGGATCCGCCAAAGAATACAGTAATATGGGACTAATATATAGCTGCCTCCTTGTAATATTTCCCAGGCTCGCACCCGGCTCTTAGAGCAAGAGCCAACGTTTGGCTTGGCTCTCCTTACTAACTCATGGAGATGGGAGAATAGACTTGACAGACGGTAATTTTCATTGTGAAACAAATTTACCAGAAACATAGAAACAGACATTTGTCCGGTTCTTTCCTGTGTGGGATAATTAGCGGTGACATCGGAGGAGGCACCATGGGATCGCGTAGGAATTTTTTTGTATTTTAAATCACCCTTCAAGGGTGCCCTTTGCCAGTAAACGTAGGGCAAGTTAAAAACGTCCAGGTGGACATGTCTGCCAGAGGGCTTGCCCAGCATCAATATCGTGCTTTGACCCCAGATTGCTCCTTATTATTGTCCACAGAACATGAGGTGGACACAGTCAGCAGAGTCTACACCTCGTGTGGGGAAGAGGATGGATGACAAACTGCCGCTGCCAGCAGGCTGCTAGAAAGCCGGAGAATAATTAGGGAGTGGGGGTACTTAAAACTGCTTGGACGAGCTGAGGGAGACGATGCATAGGGAAAGGCGACGCTGAGGGTGGGAGAGGAAGAAGCAACAGGGACAGCGTGCTACGAGAAACAACAGGCAGCACAGGGAAGGTGCAAGCTACAACAGGGATGGCAGCTGGGGACAAGCAAAGCAAAGGGAAAAGGGCAAACAAAAAGGACAAGGGAGAACGAACGGGTGGGTGCAAGTGATAGAGCGTTCCAACCTAATAAATTACCTGTATTTGGACGCTCTTGGGTCGATGAATCTTTTGACCAAGTGGGGCTCTCTTCACCCGAGATTAGTCAATTTAATCAAATCAATAATCAATAACGAACATAAGCAATGCCCTGATCAACATAACACTTCACAATTAATCCAGAAAACATTTCGGCGAACCATGACTTTTCGGCCATGAATAACCACACCAGTTCATTCAAAGTTAATGAATTTATTTCCCTATATTAACAAAGCTAGCACGATATAAATGTGTCTCAACACCAAATGATATATGTAAATGAACATTAATAGCTGTCCATAACGGCGAAAAGGATGCAATCTATGCAGCATTTGAATAACAATGCATTCGATAATAGCAACGCAAACCACTAAAACTATAATCTGTAATGAGCTAATTGCATACATTAGTCAGCATAACAAGGTCTCAAATTGCATCGTGCAACAAATGAATCCTCATCTAACCTCAAATTAGCATCTGCATGTGGGACTTCATGCAAAACAATTTAGCAACATTGATTTGGAAAACTCCTAACTAGGGCTCTTATCAAAAATCAGCAGTTGGTTACCTAAAAAGAAACACAATGCAATTGTACATTTTCCTTTCATATTTACCAAATTCAATCAGCATTCAAGGAAGTCTTCGTCTCACAGGTACCGGTTTCGATCAGCATGGGACGGGGCAAAGGGGCAGGGTGGACGGGGCAATTGCCTCACAGCGGCAAGATAAAAGGACAAAACTACTACTTTATGCAAAGGGGCAAATCAAAGTTAAAGTCTCTAGGGCGAGAATTACTTAAAGTCTCTTTCTCTCGATTAGAGAAAGCATCAAAGTCTCATTCAAAATGGCGTCGAACATCAATTGGCATCGTAGAAGATGGCAAAATGACGAGGTCGGCAAGATGGGCCATAATGGCTGCAATGGGCAATAATGTCCTGCAAATGACGGGTAATGGCCGCTTTCTTCTTGTGTACCAGGTTTAAATAAACAACAGTTCAAATCCAGTAGGGTCTTCCATTGGAGGGTTCATAGGTTGGCTTCAAATTGTCCAATCAAAAACAACAATTTACAAGCTTCTACCTAGGCATACATTATCCTTGGAGTCGGGAACGTAAGTTGCAACATATTTTACCAATTAACTCACTTTCAGAGCTTCCATTGTCTGCACCTGCAGATTGACCTTGGAGCAAAGAAGAAGATGCCAGGCTGGCACGAAACCTTAAAGATAAGCATGTGAACCGATCTCACTAGAAAAGTACAGCTTCAAGCAAGAATACACGTTTTATTAGCACATTAGAAAAACACGAGCATCTAAACCGTGAGACAAGGCAACTAGGCCGAAGCCTCCACTAAAGTTATGCTAAGTTAAAACATTTCAAACAAGCAAATCATGGCACACGTTTACGGTTATGTCAGATTAGTACAATTCTAATACATCACGTTATATAAAGCACGCTTATAAATGTTGGCGAACTACTCTGAGGGCACATTTGTCCCCGTACAATCTTTATTAGTTCGGTTAAAGTCACACTTGATTATTGCAGCACTACGTTTATGCGCTAATAAATGTAAAACCTTCATTTCTGCGTCATCAATCCCTCCTCTGATGACTATTTGTCATCACACAAAACTATTCCCACAAATTTTATTCCATTAAAATTCTGTCAGTTCTCTTTGCCTTTTAGTTCCCCTTGTTCTTGCCTTGTATTCTTCTGCCATTCTTTTCATCATTTTCTCTTCCTTCCTTCTCTTAATTCTTGCCATGATCATTAGTATTCCCCTCTTTATTCCCCAAATCCCAAAGATGCAAATTAGTACTATTAGTATTCCCTGTATTATTTTTAGTAATATTCCATTCCAAATGCCACCAAGCCAATTTCCCACTGAAGCAACTCCCTTTCCAACCTTCTCCCAAACTCCTGGTTCTTTCAATTCCTTCAAGTCTGCACTCTCTTTTGTTAGATTTGCAAGCATTGTTTTAATCTTCACACTGTTGTCTGGTATATACGTGC
This sequence comes from Pleurodeles waltl, assembly GCF_031143425.1. Lineage (NCBI taxonomy): Eukaryota > Metazoa > Chordata > Amphibia > Caudata > Salamandridae > Pleurodeles > Pleurodeles waltl. Next base: position 1,316,314,881 of record NC_090446.1, on the reverse strand, counting down.
AACAGTGACGCGCACCAAGCATTTTGCAAACGCCGCCATCCTTTGCTAAAAGAATGTCTAGGGCAAGCCTGTTTTGAAGAGTCATAGCTCTTTCTGCTGCAAGTTCAGCATCCATCAGGATTATAGCACCTGAAAACTTTGTCAACATGTTATCCACTATAGTAGACAACTTTCTTATTTTGATGGAATTCAACACAACTCCCAATGAAGGAATCATGGCTCCAAATATATCTCCTACCACAGCAGCTGCAGTCTCTCTTTTCTGGATACGATGAGATCCAGACGTCTTTGGAATCACCAATAGGTCATCCAGTTGATAAACCTTTGGGAACACTATACCCAAATAACATCTCCTCCACCATCCCTTTGGAAGACGATAATAGGCATTATGCCCACAAATGTAATATACACCAGGTATGACAGGGTCAAGTCCGTTCAGCATGAATGTCCATTTGGCCTTAAAGATAAACGTATGTTTACATTCACTCGCTCCCACGAAAATGTTATCATAATAAGATTCACCACGATATATACAAAATTTCCCTACATGCCAAGCGTCTAAAGCTATTTTTCCTTGTGTTTTTATTTCGGCAAAAGCATAATTATCTACTGAAGTCCTCTTACTTAGCTCTTTTTCTAATTTCGCATTCATTTGTGCCCTTCTATCATCTGTGCGATCTAAAAAGCTTATTTCTACTGCTGAGAGCGAGCAGGTAAGGTTTTCCCTATGAGCGTGAGCTGTTTCAAAAGGTTGCATTGGCTCGAAAAATTCCCTCATTATTTTAGCATCCCAATCTTTAGCAATCTGGCTTAGTTGCGTTATTATAGGAACATATGCAAAGGTAACATCATAATTTGAATAAAAATACTGTATGTTAGTTTGACCATAAAATCTAGAAGTTACTAAACTACATGTAATCCCATATGTAAGAGGCATGTGGTGATAAGTCACCCCTTCCGTTACCGATGTCGGTATCTGTGTACACACATAACAATCTTTCGCATCCATAGTCTCAACATATTCTGTTAGTAGGCGATAGAAAACATTATACGAAAGTTCCTTCTTATCATGCAAGTGTCTCTCATCTAATTCTAGTCTTTTCAATGCGGTTAGTTCAGTGACAGTAACAGGAGCAGAAGTAGAAGCATCAATTTTCTCATTCTCACCCTTACCACGCGTTGCAAGCACTATTGCCATTATTATTAGTACACATGCAGTTATCAAGCCTACACACGCATATTTACAATATTTCACTCTACTGTTTTGTGTAGCGTACTTAGTCATGATCTGTATAGAATCAGAGGGCTAGAAGCACCTATAAAGAAACGATTTAGCAATTAGTTACAAAGCTGAACGAGCACAATGTTCACACAGTTTTCTTCAGGAGCCCAGTCACTTATCGGTTAGCAGCATTTGTCTCAATTCGGCAATAACTCAGTCTTTTATCAGTTAGCAACGTTGTCTCAAATCGGGTTTAAGAGTCAATCAGGTTATCAAAGTCTTATCAAGTTAGCAAATGTCTCATCCGGTTTAGCAATGTCTCAGCTGGTTGTATCACGTTAGATTATAGCAAGCAATGTCATTTATCACCCTTTCAATCAATAGTGTCCATAAAACTTTTCTTTTCTATTGGTATCTCTTCTTCTTCGTTCTCGAGGCTAAGAGATACAAATTCGTCGGTCCAATCGTCATTGACTACATATGCCCATTCTGGACCGGAATATCTCCTGTTTGGTATCCTTTTCCTTTTCAATTTTGCATCTCTCTTTGATTCTGCCTCACTGGTACTTTCCTCTTTGGCCAAGTCTTTTTCTTCACTTGATGTTGGTACCACGACAGACACTTCCTTTCTTTTCTCTTTCACTCTTGGCCCTTCACTGTCGTTCAACGTTTCTCTAGTTCTTTGTTTTACTGGTGATATACTTGGTCTTCTCTTTGCACTGTGTCCACTTGATGGACCTGCGATCTCTTCTGAAGAAATTTGAACAGTTTCGTTCTGTTCTGCCTTGTCCCCTCCTTCTGGGGAGTCAATCAGGTCTTCCTTTTCTTTTTCTGTACCGTCTGCTTCTGGGAAAGCCCTCCTCTGATCAGGCTCTCCTGCTTCTTCACCTCTTTCGAGCCCTTTGTCACCGTTACTTTCTTCAGGCTCTTTGTCACTTTCAGCTGCTTCAGGCTCTTTGTTACCTTCAGCTGCTTCGTCGCTGTCTGAGGTTTCTCCGTGGTCTTCCCCAAGTGAATCGGTTGTTTCGTCCTCAGAGAATATTTCTCTCTCCTCTATTTCTGCCTGTTCGCTTCTAGTTCTGTTTTGCTCTGTCTCAGCGCTCGGCACTTTGTTATCAGGTACTGGCAGTTTCAGCGCTTCAACTTCCTCATCTGTGGGACACAACACTTTCTTTGTATGACTGGCGTGAATCCAGTTGGGAACTCCCGCACACTTCACAGCGGTAGTGGTCGTCAGGATCACTTGGAAAGGGCCTTTCCAACGGGGTTCCAGACACGACTTCCTCATGTGCTTCTTTATCACGACCCAGTCATCTGCTTTCAGTGTGTGTCCTGGACCTTGGATCGGTGACAAGGTGGTTGCTTCCACCTGGTGAGAGAAAGAGCGAACCACGTCAGCCAGACCTTTGCAGTAGTCTAACACCATATCATCTGTAATATTCAAAAGCGCATTTGCGGGAACTGCAGGAAGTCTCATGGCCCTGCCCATGAGAATTTCGTGCGGGGACAATCCAGTCTTTCTGTCAGGGGTGTTTCTCATTGACATTAACACCAAAGGCAATGCGTCAGGCCATTTCAAATTTGTCGATGCACATATTTTCGCCATTCTTGATTTCAGTGTACCATTCATTTGTTCCACCAGTCCTGAGGCTTCAGGGCGATAGCTACAATGCAGTTTTTGCTCAATGTTCAGCGCTGCGCAAAGTAACTTTATCACCTCGTTATTGAAGTGACTTCCTCTATCTGATTCTAAAGAGATCGGGAATCCGAAACGTGGTATCAACTCCCTCAACAATAGTTTTGCAACTGTAAGGCTGTCATTTCTACGTGTGGGGTATGCTTCAATCCAGTGACTAAAAATGCACACAATCACCAACACATACTTCAGACCTCCATGCACAGGCATCTCAATAAAGTCCATCTGCATTCTGCTGAACGGGCCACCCGCCCTGCCAATGTGGCTCACGTTCACAACAGTTCCCTTTCCTGGGTTCATCTGCTGACAAATGACACAACAATGGCAAACTGCTTCTGCAACTTGACGGAATCTGGGGTTAAACCAATCAGTTTTGAACAATCTTATCATGGCATCTCTCCCAGGTGAGCCTGCCCATGATAGAACCGCGCTAGCTGCGATAAGAGACTATTTGGTAAAACAAATTTTCCTTCATTTGAAACGCATAACTCATCTGGTCTCTTTGTACATTGTGACTTCATCCAGGAAGCTCTTTCATCCTCCCTGACGCTATTCTGTAATGCTTTTAGTTCATCCATTGTATCCACGACCTTCAAGGCAAATGCTTCAGCTGGTTCGAGTTCTGGTTCACTTATCAAATTCCATTCATCCCTGAGCAATATACAGTTCAAGGCACAAAATCTTGCGACTTGATCCGCATATGCATTTCCCAGGGAAACATAGTCCTGTCCTTTTGTATGAGCACTACACTTTACCACTGCAATTTCGGCTGGCATCTGAATGGCGTGTAACAATTCCCTTATTCTCTCCCCGTTTTTCACTGGGGACCCTGAAGAGGTCAGGAAACCTCTCTGTGACCATAGTTGCCCAAAGTCGTTCACAATTCCAAACCCGTACTGACTGTCAGTGTAAATGGTAACCTTCATCAATGTAGACAGTTGGCATGCTCTTGTAAGGGCTACAAGCTCTGCTACTTGTGCGGAATAAACTCCTTGAAGCCAGGATGCTTCCAAGACACCTGTTACAGTACATACAGCATATCCTGCTTTCAAAATTCCCAACCCATCTCTTAGACATGAACCATCAACAAAAATAATATGGTCATTTTCATCAAGCTTAGTATCCCTAATATCAGGTCGGGGTTTTGTGCAAAATTCAGTCACCTGAAGGCAGTCGTGCTCGACGTCTTCAGCGTTCTCAATTTCAGCATTTTCACCGGGAAGCAAGGTTGCTGGATTCAACGTAGTGCACCTTTTCAGCTGCACATTCGGTGAGCCCAGAATTATTGTTTCATACCTTGTGAGTCTTGCTCAGGTCATGTGTTGCGTTCGGGAGCGGGTCAAAAGTATCTCAACTGAGTGAGGGACCATGACTGTTAATGGGTGTCCCATCACTATTCCTTCACTCTGAGTGAGGCTGATACCAACTGCTGCTACGGCGCGCAAACACCCTGGCAGTGCTGCTGCGACCGGATCCAAAGTAGCTGAAAAATACGCTACTGGTCTGTTTATGCCACCATGGGCTTGGGTCAATACAGACAAAGAACATGCATCACGTTCATGACAAAACAATGTGAAAGGCTTTGTGTAATCAGGCATACCTAAAGCTGGAGCCCTGCACATGCATTCTTTCAATTCAATAAAAGCATCCATCTCATCTCCTTTCAGCTCAATTTCATCCAAGGCATCCTTCTGGGTCAGTTTCAGTAAAGGCTTTGCTAGAGTTGAAAAGTTGGGAATCCACTGGCGACAGTAGCTCACCATCCCCAAAAACTTCCTCACCTCCCTCCTCGTCTTTGGTGGACTCATTTGAAGTACACTTGTTATTCTTTCCTTCATTATTCTCCGTGACCCTTTCTCTATTTGATGACCCAAGTATTTTACTTTCTTCTGACAGAACTGCAACTTGGAAGGAGACACCTTGTGTCCATTCCTTCCCAAATGGTTCAGTAGAGCAAAGGTGTCGGCTGTGCAGCACTTTCTGTCTTAGATGCAATCAGTAAGTCATCGATGTACTGTACTAGGGTTGACTCGAATGGCAATTCTAACGCTTCCAAGTCTTTCTTTAGAATTTGATTGAAAATTGACGGTGACTCCGAAAACCCTTGAGGAATTCGACACCAACTGTAAACTCTGTCTAAGAATTTGAAACAAAAGAGAAATTGGCTGTCCTCATGAAGAGGCACCGAAAAGAATGCTTGTGACAAGTCAATGACTGAGAACCACTCGGCATCGCAAGGGACTTGAAACATTATCACAGCTGGATTCGGTACTACAGGGCAGCATTTAATTATGATGTCATTTATTTTCCTCAAGTCCTGCACGATTCGGACCTTTCCACTCGGCTTTATTAGTCCCATGATTGGTGAATTACATGGACTGCTTAACACTTCTTTCAATACTCCCTGTTTTACAAACTCGTCAATGAGTTGGGCGACTTTCATGAGGGTGTCTTGTGCCATGTGGTATTGTGGGGTCTGGGGAAAGGTTACATTGGGTTTTACAGTCACTTTCACTGGTTCCACTCCTTTCACCAATCCCACCTCTTTTCCTGTCATATCCCACACTTCCTTTCCGACTGTTTCCCGTAATTCAGCTGGAATATCTTCTTTAGTTATCATCGGAAAAAGGTTAATCAGAGGATATTCTTCATCGACAGTTTCCATCTCATCCCCTTCTACACTGTCCTCTTCTTCCCCATCACTGCTCGTCTGAATTCTAATTCCATCGTTCGAACACATAATCGAACATCCCAATTTGCACAATAGGTCTCTCCCTAACAGTGCTATCGGGCTTGAGTCACATACCACAAAATTATGTAACCCTTGATAGTTACAATTCTGACTTGTACTGGATCTGTGATTGGGTTCGTCAGGTGCCTGTTTGCTACTCCCACTACTTGAACTGTTCTCCCTGAGAGTGGCAAATTTGGTACTTCAATGCTCCTAACAGTTGAACGTGTGGCTCCTGTGTCAACCAAGAATGAAACACGATGACCCATAACTCTTCCCTCCACATATGGACCCTTTTGATCAACTTCCAAGGATGCTGCAAGCACACAACTTCCCTCCTCATCTGAACTTTCACTCTCCCATACATTGTTTATTCCATTCTCACTGTGTAATGGGAACTGTTGTACGGTGCCATTTGTATTCATCACCTGACCCGAGACCTGTGGAGGAACCATCACTTGCTGCTGACTCACTGGTGCCAAAGGTATTTGCATTTGCTGATTAGGTACCATGGGAAACTGCTGTTGCATTGGCTGCATTTGCGTCATCTGCATACGGGGCATCTGCATCTGCTGCGGCTGCATGGGCTGTAATCCCTGCAGCTGATTTATGGTCTGAAAATTTGGGTTTGGACCTCTCATTTTCGGTCCCCTCATTGTCTGGAATGCATTGACATCATTGTTTTGCTGACCAACACCTGCACCTTCCTGCACCACCATCGGGCACTCGCGTTTCCAATGCCCGACGATTCCGCACACATGACACGGCATCACCCTTTTCAATGCCTGCACACCATTCGGAATCGCAACAGTGTTCAAATCCGGACCATTACTCCCAAAGCCTCCTCTGCCTCTGCCTCTCGCCTGTGGCTGAAACACCATGTTTCCCTGCGGCTGCGGCTGCAGTATCTGCTGTTGGAACCCTTGCAACCCTTGCAAACCTGTCTGAGCTGCTTTAAGTTGCATCACCATCACTTTCTCTTTCAACCTTTTCTGTTTCACTTCAATTTCGTCGCTACAGTATTTCGCATAATTCAACACCTCATCAATAGGTTTCGACTGCCAACAAATCAAATGCGTCTTTATCATCTGACTTATCTCTGGTCTCAGCCCTTCCACAAATCTAAACACAAAATGAAGCATGTCCTTCGCCTCTATTGTTTCCGTGCCACTGTAGTTCTTGAACGCCTTCAACAACCTCTCATAGTAACCATGAATCGACTCTTTAGCCTCTTGGGCAGTTCGATCAATCTTCTGCCAATCCACATTTTTTGCGGCAACCTTCGTCTTCAAATGCTCAATCACCTTATAGTACAAACTCATTACCATAGGTGATGGTGCACCCGTATCCCTGTCTCTCTCTGGTTCACTTGTCGGCCAACCTACAGCCCTTTTGCAGTCTCCCCACAAATCTGCCGGAACCACAATCTCAAAGAGGGTGTTCAGGTCTTCCCAAAGACATTTTGCAAGCTTCACAAACCTATCAGTCTGTTGATACCATTCAATCGGTTTCTCTCTCAGTTTGGGAAAATCATCCGTAAAAGACTGAATGTCGCTTCTGTGCCACGGTACATGTATTAATTTTCCCCCTGCTGTCTCCCTCATTGGTAACATGGTTATTGCATCACTACTCTGTGGTCTTTTCTCCTTATGCTCTGGGACACTGTCTTTCCTCTTTTCCTTTTTCTTTGCCCATCTGCTTTCCCATTTGTCTAAGCACCTCCACACTTGTGCACTCTGCAGCAATTCTCTAAGGTGCGTTTTCATGCCTGCTGACCTCATGTGTTCAAAGTCTATGGTCCCGAAATCCAATCTATAGCTCCTGCTCAAGTGTTTTGTCTTGTCTATCTCAACCCCGTTTTTGTCAGCTATTTCTTGCAACCTTCTATGTACCTTGTTCACTTCTCTCGTAATCCTGGGACATAGATACCTCAGCTCTTCTTCCGAGTAGGACTCTAACCTATTCAAACCCATAGTCCCTTCCACCAATTCTTCTGCTTCCATGTTCAACCTGACCTTATTCAGATAGTCTTCTCCCTTCCCACTGGCTGAGCTTTGTGTGGAATTCAGACTGTTGAACCACTGTGTCAGCTGTTGCGCATTCAACCCCATCAGTGTAGCATTCACATCGACTGCCATTGATGGTTGCGGCAACTTTTCAGTGTTCGATGATAGCGGTATCATCAGTGGGGGACTCGACCTCACCACTGTTGGCTGAGCACATATGGGACTAAACTCCATCAAGGACCCAGATCCAGTTGGCAGAGCCGCTATCGGAGTTGTCTCTGGAGTGTTTTCTATGCACCTCCTTTCCGTCCCACTCTGCACCATTGATCCTTGACCGCTCATACCTGAGTTAGGCTGAATGTACAAAGGTACCGGTGGACCTACAGTAATGGGTAGGGATATCGCATCTGGGTTCTGTCCATTCCCCAGGTTCTGAGGCATGTTCATTCCCACACTATGGGTCATCATTGCCAGCATGCCCGTCTGACTCCCCGTCATTTGAGCATGTGCGGTTCCCCCCTGCATCTGCTTTTGAGGCATCAAAAACTGGGTTGATTCAGCTTGTGCCAATGTTGGGTTGCTACCATTCTGTACTCCCATTACGGTTGGATCTAGAATCATTCCCGTACTGTTGTCACTGCTGTAGTACCTTGGGACCTGCGGCTGATAATTTTCTGCTGTTTTCAATATAGGCACATCTGGATATATTCTCCTAACCTGCGGTATCTGCGGGGTGAACAATAAACTCGGGTCCTTAGATCCCGATGGCGTTTCTGAACTCGGAGTTTCATTATTCTGTACCGGTGCCGGAGGGGCAGAACTGGTACTTGGACCTTGTTCACTCTCTGCATAAGGTGGTGGACGGTCGTTCAGCAATTGCATGATGAACTCCTCATCCTCTGACTCTTCTTCTCTCCTTAACTTTTCCTCGTCCTCTCTATCTTTGGAACACCTCCCGTTTGTCTTACAGGTAGCTTTCTTGCCTGTCGCCTCTTCTTCCTTAGCAATTGCGGGAAACAATTTTATCCCCTGCAATATATGTGACCTCCACACCTTCTGTGCATTATCCCACCTAGCGTCCGCTAGTGTCTTTTCTACCTTTCTTATCCTGGTCTCGAACTTCTTTTGCTGTTGCTGTCTAGCCATTAGTTCCCAAATCGCTAGAGCCTCAAACTGTGCTGGCCTTGGAGGTACCTTCATGTCGTACATCGCGAATCTCAAATTCTCTAGGATCCTTATATTGAATGTCCCATGGATCGAGAACGCTACGCTCCCATGTCTCTCTGTCAGCTTGTGCCATTGCTTTAGCCAAAGGCACGGAGCTACCCCCTTTTCCTCCATTACAATGTAAGCTGGTGTACCTTCGGGTGGCGTCTCCTCTCCTACGCTCGCTTTAATGTAAGACTCCCCCTTCATCGCACTCTTTAATGCTTTAAAAAATTTCATTTTCTCGTCTTTTATTACACAAAGTTTGTAATCAATAAGTGACTTTAATTCCCGGAATACTCTTCGCTTGCCTTTCCCCTTCCAATCGAGCCCCACGGACTGTGTCCAATCCGTGCGCGACCCTTCTTTGCAACCAACCTATCCCAGCGCGGCTCCTAGTGACGTCACACTCACACACACTGCGGCTGACAAAGCCTCGCGGCTTGTCCTCCTTCACTCCGCTCCTCTCGTAACAACTTCTGGCATGTATCGCGAGCAACCAAATAATAATAAAACAGATCTGTCGGTTTACTACAGGAAGGGTAACACAATCGCTTCAGGACCTTAGGGATTTTTCGCTAGCCTCGGCAGTTATTCCATCTTTCTCGGTCCCCACTTTCGCAAGCAAATTCTGACCCGCAGACTCTGCTCTCAACTTGTCAATGATCTATTCTAGTGCACTTAGAATTTGTCAAAGCCCGAAGTCGAAGTTTTCTTTCACTCCCTTAACACACGTACCGACTCGTTGACCACGCCCGGTCAACCTATTAAACCGACCAGACCACAACATAAAACAAGTGTCTCATACACTTTTCAACATACTCCGGAGTCTCTTGACCTCGCAGGGCCCGTCTCAACAACAACAACCACGTGGACCTTTTTCTGCACAAAGCGCCACATGCACATGAAGTTCGACGACTTCCCTACTCTCACACTCGGAGTCGCACCTCCGCTATTCTCTAAAATCCTCGCAACCTTTTCAAACAATCTGTGGCAATAAGCTGTGCAAGCGCAAAACCCTGACTTCACTCATACCGTCACTAGTACCGCCAACGCCGATTTCACACCTCTATTCTCTCCATTCGCAAGCTCCGAGATCCCGGGAAAGTCGCGGGGGACTTAGGGCATCATCATTCTCTCAATCTGTTTTACCCAAGAAAAATCTAATTCAACACCATTTACCTCTCGAGTGGGGTCTCAAAGAGCGAAACCTTCAATTCAACATCATATACCTCTCGAGTGGGGTCCCAAAGGGCGAAACTGTTATCTCTCGAGTGAGGGTCCCAAAGGGCGAAACCGTTATCTCTCGAGTGAGGGTCCCAAAGGGCGAAACCGTTATCTCTCGAGTGAGGGTCCCAAAGGGCGAAACCGTCCTCTGCTACCATCTACTGATAGAGCGTTCCGACCTAATAAATTACCTGTATTTGGACGCTCTTGGGTCGATGAATCTTTTGACCAAGTGGGGCTCTCTTCACCCGAGATTAGTCAATTTAATCAAATCAATAATCAATAACGAACATAAGCAATGCCCTGATCAACATAACACTTCACAATTAATCCAGAAAACATTTCGGCGAACCATGACCTTTCGGCCATGAATGACCACACCAGTTCATTCAAAGTTAATGAATTTATTTCCCTATATTAACAAAGCTAGCACGATATAAATGTGTCTCAACACCAAATGATATATGTAAATGAACATTAATAGCTGTCCATAACGGCGAAAAGGATGCAATCTATGCAGCATTTGAATAACAATGCATTCGATAATAGCAACGCAAACCACTAAAACTATAATCTGTAATGAGCTAATTGCATACATTAGTCAGCATAACAAGGTCTCAAATTGCATCGTGCAACAAATGAATCCTCATCTAACCTCAAATTAGCATCTGCATGTGGGACTTCATGCAAAACAATTTAGCAACATTGATTTGGAAAACTCCTAACTAGGGCTCTTATCAAAAATCAGCAGTTGGTTACCTAAAAAGAAACACAATGCAATTGTACATTTTCCTTTCATATTTACCAAATTCAATCAGCATTCAAGGAAGTCTTCGTCTCACAGGTACCGGTTTCGATCAGCATGGGACGGGGCAAAGGGGCAGGGTGGACGGGGCAATTGCCTCACAGCGGCAAGATAAAAGGACAAAACTACTACTTTATGCAAAGGGGCAAATCAAAGTTAAAGTCTCTAGGGCGAGAATTACTTAAAGTCTCTTCCTCTCGATTAGAGAAAGCATCAAAGTCTCATTCAAAATGGCGTCGAACATCAATTGGCATCGTAGAAGATGGCAAAATGACGAGGTCGGCAAGATGGGCCATAATGGCTGCAATGGGCAATAATGTCCTGCAAATGACGGGTAATGGCCGCTTTCTTCTTGTGTACCAGGTTTAAATAAACAACAGTTCAAATCCAGTAGGGTCTTCCATTGGAGGGTTCATAGGTTGGCTTCAAATTGTCCAATCAAAAACAACAATTTACAAGCTTCTACCTAGGCATACATTATCCTTGGAGTCGGGAACGTAAGTTGCAACATATTTTACCAATTAACTCACTTTCAGAGCTTCCATTGTCTGCACCTGCAGATTGACCTTGGAGCAAAGAAGAAGATGCCAGGCTGGCACGAAACCTTAAAGATAAGCATGTGAACCGATATCACTGGAAAAGTACAGCTTCAAGCAAGAATACACGTTTTATTAGCACATTAGAAAAACACGAGCATCTAAACCGTGAGACAAGGCAACTAGGCCGAAGCCTCCACTAAAGTTATGCTAAGTTAAAACATTTCAAACAAGCAAATCATGGCACACGTTTACGGTTATGTCAGATTAGTACAATTCTAATACATCACGTTATATAAAGCACGCTTATAAATGTTGGCGAACTACTCTGAGGGCACATTTGTCCCCGTACAATCTTTATTAGTTCGGTTAAAGTCACACTTGATTATTGCAGCACTACGTTTATGCGCTAATAAATGTAAAACCTTCATTTCTGCGTCATCACAAGCACACGGGCGAGAGAGGGGAGGAACACGGAGGAGGGAGGAGTACACAAGGGAGCCAGCTGAGAAAGCAAGCAACGAAGTGGAGAAACTAATGGCAAGGGGTTGGGGGGAGGTGGGAGAAGTACTTCTATACAAAAACGTGCAGTGGGGCAAAAAAAGGAAGAAAGAGTACCTGAATCGCGTCGAGTGTCAGAAGTGATGCTTGGGCTGCACTGGCGAATTAAGACAGAGTGATGCAGAAGCAAAAAATTGTCAGCAAGGGGCGCGCACCAAGCCCTTTCTGTAAACAACAGTGTCTCATAAGTGAGTCACATTCTCTAGCGCATGCCCTCTCAGGCTCAAACTTAAAAAGCACTAAGGTGGAGCCAGCACTGATGGGAGGCAACACTGAAGGAGGGTTCACATGAGGCAAAGTGGAGGGGGGAGGAATACAAAAAACAGGGTGGCAGGAATGAAGAGCTGTGAGAAAGCTACTGGACAACAGAAATAGTCTGGACAGGTAGGAACAAGCTGATGTACAACCGAAGAAGGCAGGGCAGGTGGGAGTAAGCTGATAGACAACAGGAGTAAGGTTGATGGGTGGGAGCCAGCAGTACCACTGACAGTGTAAGTGGTGCTCATAAAAGAACTCAATTACCTTTGTATTGAGTTTGTGCTAAATAAAACTGCAAACATTTGAACACTGAGAGGTTTGGGTCCAGAGCAGTTCAAGGTGGGGCTTCAGCTCTCAGGGCTGTGGTCTCTTTCTTCAGAGCTAGGCTATTTTAACCTCTGAAACATCTGTTTACTCAAACAGCTGGTTAAACCACACAATGCAGGCAAGGGACAGAGAGCAGGGACAATTAGGAAGAAGCTTGACTTAGAGAGAGAGTGAAGTGAGCATGGTAGCCTTATAAAGGAAGGGTTCAAAGTGGCTCTGCTCTCAAGAAAAGATTTAAAAAAGGAAGAAGACAGAGTTAGGTGAAAAAGCAAGAAGGTTTATAAACCAATTCTGATGGTGTAGTCTTGGAATACTTAAAAGCCACAAAGAGTTGAGATTTCAAGTGAAAACATGAGGGCGACCTACGTATACAGTGCTGGGCACTGATGACGCAGAAAAAGAGGGTCCAACATATATTCATACATATCATGTAATCAAAGACATATAATGTAGTGTGATTTTAGTAAAGAAAATAATGTACGAGGGAAATTGTGCCCTCGGGGTAGTTCGCCAACATTGTAAACGAGCTTTATTAATCATGAGGTATTGAAAATGTAGTAATCCGTCATAATTGCAAATGTATGCCATGATTTCTTGTTTGAAAACTGTTTTGCTTAGCTTAAATTTAGTAGAGGCTTTGGCCTAGTTGCCTGGTCTCAAATTCTAACTGCGTGGCTTTTTCTTTGAACTAATGAAACATATATTCTTGCTTGAAGTTGTATTTTTCCAGCAGAGATGACTAATACACTTATCTCCAAGGTTTCGTACTAGGCCGGTTTCCTTCCCTTTGATACAAGGCCAGTCTGCAGGTGCGGACAATGAAGGTACAGATAGTAAAATAATTGGCAAACCATGTTACAACTTGTGTTCCAAGGCTCCAAGGACAGTGTATGTAAAAGTGAGCGCTAGTAAAAAGGCAATTTTCATTGGACAATTTAAAGCCAACCTATGAACCCTCCAATGGAGGACCCTGCAGGATTTGGAACGTTTCTTAATTAAACCCACTGGATAAAGAGAAGTCAGCCATTTTCCTCGATGCCAATCTGAAGTCAGATGCCAGACTCCATTTTGGACGACACCCTGATGTTCTTTTCTCTATCTGAGAGAAAGAGACTTTAAGAATTCTCACCCTGGAGACTTTAACTTTGACTTGCCTCCGTCTTGTCCATGAAGTAACTTTGCCCCATTCTCCTTGCCGCTGCAAGGAAGCTTGCCCTTAATTTTGCCCCTTTAAATCTGCCCCATGCTGATCGAACTGGTACCTGAAGGACGAAGACTTTCTTGAATGCTGATTGTATTTGGTAAATATGAAAGGACAAATGTATTATGCATTGTGTTTTTCCTTTTAGGTAGCAACTGCTATTTTGATAGGGTCCTAGCTAGAAGTTTTCCAAATTTGTGTTGACCAAATTTGTTTTGCATGAAGTCCCACATGCCAATGCTAATTAGAGGTTAGTCGAGGGATTCATTTGATGCACCATGTTGATTTGAAATCTTGTTATGCTGACCAATGTATGAAATTAGTCAAATACAGTTAGTTATATTAGTGATTTGCATTGCAATAACTGAGTGAATTATTATCCAGATTTTGCATAGATTGCGTTTCTTCCGCCGCTATGGACAGCTTGCAATGTTCATATACATATATCATTTGGTTTTGAGACTTATATACATCGTGCTAGCTTTGTTAATATAGGGAAATAAATTCACTAACTTTTAATAAACTGGTGTGGTTATTCATGACTGAAAGGTCATGGTGTGCCGAATTACAAACTGTTATTGATTTCTGATATGATACATTGATCTATTAATTGAGTATTGATTATCGATTACAATAGTTATTGATTATTGATCTGAATGACCTGACTATTTTAGGATGAGGAGAGCCCGACTCGGTTAAAAGATCCACCGACCTCCAACGTGTCCAAGTACAGGTAATTTATAAGGGCTGGACGCGTTATCAGTAGATGGTAGCAGAGGATGGTTTAGCCCTTTGGGACCCCATCCGAACAATAGACAGAGTCAAGTTAGAATTTTCTTTGATAAAACAAGTTGGAGGGATGATGATGCCCTAAGTCCCCAATGACTTTCCCGGGATCTTGGAGCTTGCGAATGGAGGACATGGAGGTGTGAGAATGTTTTCGGCGTTTCTAGTGACGGTATGAGCGAAGCTAGGGTTTTGCGCTTGCACAGCTTATTGCCGCAGATTAATTGAGAAGTTTGTGAGGATTTGAGGGGGGTTAAAAGATATTAGAGGAGTGTTACTCTAAAAGTGTGAGAGTAGGGAAGTCGTCGAACTTCACGTGTGTGTAGCGCTTTGTGCAGAAAAATTGTCCACGTGGTTGTTGAGGTTGAGACGGGCCCTGCGAGGTCAAGAGACTCCGGAGTATATTGAAAAGTGTATGAGACACTTGTTTAATGTTGTAATCTGGTCGGTTTAATAGGTTGATCGGGCATGGTCAACAAGTCGGTATGAATGTTGCGGAGTGAAAGAAAACTTCGACTTTGAGATTTGACGAATTCTAAAGTGCACTAGGATAGTTCATTGATCAGTTGAGAGTAAAGTTTGTGGGTCAAATTTTGCTTGGGAAAGTGGGAAACCGAGAAAGATGGAATAACTGCAGAGGCTAGTGAAAAATCCCTAAGGTTTCTGAAGCGATTGTATTACCCTTCCTGTAGTAAACCGACAGATTTGTTTTATTCTTTTGGTTAGTGCTCACGTTCTATTGCAGAAATTAGTTTGTGAATGAAGACGAGTGAAAGAGGACAAGCCGCAAGACTTTGTCAGCCGCAGTGTGTGAGTGTGACGTCACTAGGAGCCGCGCTGGGATAGGTCGATTGGAGAGAAGGGTCGCGCACGGATTGGACACAGTCCGCAAAGCGCAATTGATAGGGGGAAAGGCAAGCGAAGAGTATTCCGGGAATTAAAGTCGCTTATTGATTACACATTTTAAGAAAAACAAGAGACGGAAAGATGAAATTTTTCAAAGCATTTAAGAGTGCAAATGTAGGAGAAGAAACACCGCCTGAGGGTACACCAGCTTACATTGTCATTGAAGAAAAGGGTGTAGCACCATGTCTTTGGTTGAAACAATGGTGCAAATTAACAGAGAAGCATGGAAGTGTAGCGTTCCCTATTCATGGGTCGTTTAACCTAAGGGTTTTGGAGAACCTAAGATTTGCGCTGTACGATATGAAAGTACCTCCAAGACCAGCACAGTTTGAGGCACTAGCAATTTGGGAGCTAATAGCTAGAAACCAACAACAAAAGAAGTTTGAAACCAGAATAAGGAAAGTAGAAAAGACACTAGCGGATGCTAGATGGGACAGCACACAAAAGGTTTGAAGATCAGATGTATTGCAGGGGATTAAATTGTTTCCAGCAATTACCGATGAAGCGGAGACGGAAGGAAGGAAAGCTACCTACAAGACAAACAGGAGTCAGTCCAGAGATAGAGAAAACAATAGGAACTCGAAAAGGGGAGACGAATCAGATGATGAGGAGTTCATTATACAATTGCTGAATGACCGCCCACCACCATATGTGGAAAGCGAAAAAGGCTCAGGTATTAGTACTGCCCCTCCAGAACCAACACGGGGTAATGTAACACCAAATTTGAGAACATCTCAGAGGCCGAGCAGCTCCGACATGCCTTTCTCACCACAAATACCACAGATTAAAAGAATATACCCAGAAGTGCCTACATTGAAACCTGCTGATAATTATCAGCCACAGGTTCAAAGGCACTGCTGTGATGAGCATAACATGGGAATGACTTCTGATTCAATGGCGCAGAGAGGACAAAACTATCAGAGACCGACATTGATTCAAGCTGAATCAACACAGTTCTCGATGCCCCAAAAGCAGATACAAGAAGTGCGAGTAATAGAAAGCCAGCTAGGTATGCAAGCAATGATGAACCACAATGTGGGGATTAACATGCCACAGAATTCGGGGAACAGACAGAATCCAGACGCAATATCTCTGCCTATCACTGTAGGTCCACCAGTACCACTGTACATACAGGCAAATTCAAGCACAAGCGACCAAGGGTTAATGATACAGAATGGGACAGGGAGAAGATGCATAGAAACCACTCCAGAGACAACTCCGATAGAGGCACTGCCAAATGGATCTGGGTCCTTGTCGGAATTCAGTCCAATTCTAATTTGTGCTCAGTCAACCGTGGTAAGGTCACATCCACCACTATTAGTACCGTTAACCTCACAGACTGAAACATTACAGAAACCATCAGTAGCAGTTGATGTAACGGCTACACTGATGGGACTGAACGTGCAACAGTTAACGCAATGGTTCAACAGTCTGAACTCCCCACAGAGTACATCCAGCGGGAAGGGAGAAGAATACCTGAATAAAATAAGGTTGGGTATGGAGGCAGATGAACTGGTAGAAGGAACAATGGGTTTGAACAGGTTAGAATCATACACAGAGGAAGAACTAAGATACATGTGCCCTAGAATTACAAGAGAAGTAAGCAGCATACACAAGAAGTTACAAGAAATTGCAGACAGAAACGAGATCGATATAAGTAAGACTAAACACCTGAGCAGAAGTTACAGGTTAGATTTCGAGACAAAAGACTTTGAACACATGAGATCCGCAGGGATGAAAACACACCTTAAAGAGATACTGCAGAGTGCACAGGTCTGGAGATGTTTAGACAAATGGGAAAGCAGATGGGTCAAGAAAAAGGACAAAAAGAAAGAAAATACTCCAGAGCGGAATGAGAAAAAACAACAGAATGACCATCTGATAACTATGTTACCAATGAGAAAGACAGCAGGGGGAAAACTTGTACATGTACCATGGCACAGGTGCGATATTCAATCCTTTACGGATGACTTTCCCAAATTGAGAGAGAAGCCGATTGAGTGGTACCAACAAACAGATAGATTTGTGAAACTCGCGAAATGTCTCTGGGAAGACCTGAATATTTTATTTGAAATTGTGGTTCCGGCAGATTTGTGGGAAGACTGTAAAAGGGCTGTAGGATGGCCGACGAGTGAACCAGAGAGAGATAGGGATACAGGTGCGCCATCACCTACGGTAATGAGTTTGTACCACAAGGTGATCGAGCACTTGAAAACCAAGGTTGCGTCGAAAAATGTGGATTGGCAGAGGATTGACAGGACTGCCCAAGAGGTTAAAGAGTCTATACATGCGTATTATGAGAAGTTGTTGAAAGCGTTTAAAAATTACAGTGGCACGGAAACGATTGAGGCAAAGGACATGCTCCATTTTGTGTTCAGGTTTGTGGAAGGGTTGAGACCCGAAATCAGCCAGATGATTAAGACCCATTTGATTAGTTGGCAGTCAAAGTCGATCGATGAGGTGTTGAATTATGCAAAATACTGCAGTGATGAGATTGAGACAAAGCAGAAAAGGTTGAAAGAAAAGGTGATGGTGATGCAGCTCAGAGCAGCTCAGACAGGCTTACAAGGTTTGCAAGGTTTTCAACAACAGATGCAGCAGCAGCAGGGAAATGCTATGTTTCAGCCGCAGATGAGAGGCAGAGGCCGAGGAGGTTTTGTGAATAATGGTCCTGATTTGAATACCGTTATGATTCCAAATGGTATACAGGCAATGAAGAAGGTGATGCCATGTCACACGTGCGGAATCGTCGGGCATTGGAAATGGGAGTGCCCAATGATGGTGCAGGAAGGTGTAGGTCAGCAAAACAATGATGTCAATGCATTCCAGACTATGAGAGGACCAAAATTGAGAGGTCCAAACCCAAATTTCCAAAACAATATAAACCTGCTGCCGGGTTTACAACCCAATCAACCACAACAGGTGCAAATGCCCTGTGTGCAAATGGCACAATTGCAGCCAATGCAACAACAGTTTCCTATGGTACCTAATCAGCAAATGCAAATACCCTTAGCACCAATGAATCAGCAGCAAGCAATGCTTCCTCAACAGGTCACGGGTCAAGGAATGAATCAAAATGACAGTACACCAGTTCCCATTACACAGTGAGAATGGAATAAACGATGCCTGGGAGAGTGAAAGTTCAGATGAGGAAGGAAATTGCATGCTTGCAGCATCTTTGGAAGTTGATCAAAAGGGTCCGTATGTGGAAGGAAGAATTATGGGTCATCGCGTTTCATTCCTGGTTGACACAGGAGCTACACGTTCGACTGTTAGGAGCATTGAAGTACCAAATTTGCCACTTTCAGGGAGAACAGTTCAAGTAGTGGGAGTAGCAAATAGGTACCTGACAAACCCAATCACAGACCCAGTACAAGTCAGAATTGGCAACTACCAAGGGTCTCATAAATTCGTGGTGTGTGACTCAAGCCCGATATCACTGTTAGGGAGAGACCTACTGTGCAAATTGGGATGTTCAATTATGTGTTCAAACGATGGAATTAGAATTCAGACGAGCAGCGATGGGGAAGAAGAGGACAGTGTGGGAGGGGACGAAGTGGAAACTGTAGATGAAGAGTATCCCCTGATGACCCTTTATCCAATGATCAAGGAAGCAGATATTCCTGCTGAGTTACAGGAAACAGTCGGAAAAGAAGTGTGGGATATGACAGGGAAAGAGGTGGGATTAGTGAAAGGAGTGGAACCGGTGAAAGTGACTGTAAAACCCAATGTAACCTTTCCCCAGACCCCACAGTACCACATGGCACAAGACACCCTCATAAAAGTTGCCCAACTCATTGATGAGTTTGTAAAACAGGGAGTACTGAAAGAAGTATTGAGCAGTCCATGTAATTCGCCAATAATGGGACTAATAAAACCCAGTGGAAAGGTCCGAATTGTTAAGGATTTGAGAAAAATAAATGACATAATAATAAAATGTTGTTCTGTAGTACCGAATCCAGCTGTGATAATGTTTCAAGTTCCCTGTGATGCTGAATGGTTCTCAGTTATCGACTTATCACAAGCATTATTTTCTGTGCCTCTTCATGAGGACAGCCAATTTCTCTTTTGTTTCAAATTCCTAGACAGAGTCTATAGTTGGTGTCGAATTCCTCAAGGGTTTTCGGAGTCACCGTCAATTTTCAATCAGATTCTAAAGAAAGATTTGGAAGCATGGAGTTGCCATTCGAGTCAACCCTAGTACAGTACATTGACGATTTACTGATCGCATCCAAGACAGAAAGTGACTGTACAGCTGACACCATTGCCCTATTGAACCATTTGGGAAGGAATGGACACAAGGTGTCCCCTTCAAAATTACAATTCTTCCAGAAGAAAGTGAAATATTTGGGTCACCAAATAGAGAAGGGGTCACGGAGAATAATGAAGGAAAGAATAACAAGTGTACTCCAAATGAGTCCCCCAAAGACGAGGAGGGAGGTGAGGAAGTTTTTGGGAATGGTGAGCTACTGTCGCCAACTTCTCAACTCTAGCAAAACCTTTGCTGAAATTGACCCAGAAAGATGCGTTGGATGAAATAGAGCTGAAAGGAGATGAAATGGATGCTTTTATTGAATTAAAGGAATGCATGTGCAGGGCTCCAGCTTTAGGGATGCCTGATAACACAAAGGCTTTCACATTGTTTTGCCATGAACGTGATGCATGTTCCTTGTCTGTCTTGACCCAAGACCATGGTGGTGTAAACAGACCAGTAGCATATTTTTCAGCTACTTTGGATCCCGTCGCAGCAGCACTGCCAGGGTGCTTGCGTGCCGTAGCCGCAGTTGGTATCAGCTTCACTCAGAGTGAAGGAATAGTGATGGGACACCCTTTAACAGTTATGGTCCCTCACTCAGTAGAGATACTTTTGACACGTTCCCGAACACAGCACATGACTGGTGCTAGACTCACAAGGTATGAAACAATAATTCTGGGATCACCTAACGTGCAGCTGAAACGGTGCACTACGGTGAATCCAGCAACCTTGTTTCCCAGTGAAAATGCCGAAATTGAAAACGCTGAAGACATCGAACACGACTGTCTTCAGGTGACTGAATTTTGCACCAAACCAAGACATGATATCAAAGATATCCGATTGGAAGAAAATGATCAAATTATTTTTGCTGATGGTTCATGTTTAAGAGATGCACTAGGTATATTGAAGGCAGGGTACACTGTATGTACGGTACCAGGTGTTCTGGAAGCATCTTGGCTTCAAGGAGTTTACTCTGCACAAGTAGCAGAATTGGTAGCCCTTACTAGAGCTTGCCAACTCTCTGCATTAATGAAAGTTACCATTTACACTGACAGCCAGTACAGATTTGGAATAGTGCATGATTTTGGACAATTGTGGTCACAGAGAGGCTTCATGACCTCTTCAGGATCACCAGTGAAAAATGGTGAAAGAATAAGAGAATTGTTACATGCCATCCAGTTACCAGGAGAGGTAGCAGTGGTAAAATGCAGTGCACACTCAAAGGGACAAGATTACGTTTCCCTGGGGAATGGATATGCGGATCAAGTCGCAAGGTTTTGCGCATTGAACTGTATATTGCTCAGGGATGAATGGAATTTGATAAGTGAACCAGAACTTGAACCAAGCGAAATCTTTGCTCTAAAGGTTGTAGATACAATGGACAAATTGAAATCCTTACAGAATGATGTCAGTGAGGATGAGAAACTCTCATGGACCAAATCACAATGTGTAAAGAGACTAGATGAATTATGGGTTTCAAGTGAAGGGAAATTTGTTCTTCCAAACAGCCTTTTGACACAGATAGCCAGATTTTACCATGGACAAGCTCATCTTGGGAGGGATGCCATGATTAGATTGTTTAAAACTGATTGGTTTAACCCCAAATTCCGTCAAGTTGCTGAAGCAGTTTGCCATCGTTGCGTCATTTGCCAAGAGATGAACGCAGGGAAGGGAACCGTAGTAAATTTGAGCCACATTAGAAGAGCAGGGGGTCCCTTCAGCAGGATGCAAATGGACTTCATTGAGATGCCTGTGCATGGAGGCTTGAAGTATGTGTTGGTGGTTGTGTGCATTTTTAGTCACTGGATTGAAGCATACCCTACACGCAGAAATGACAGCCTCACAGTTGCAAAACTACTCTTGAGAGAGCTAATATCACGTTTCGGATTCCCGATCTCTTTAGAATCAGATAGGGGAAGTCACTTCAATAACGAAGTAATAAAACTGCTTTGTGCAGCACTGAACAATGAGCAAAAGCTGCATTGTAGCTACCGCCCTGAAGCATCAGGTCTAGTGGAGCAAATGAATGGCACATTGAAATCGAGGATGGCGAAAATATGCGCATCAACAAACTTAAAATGGCCTGACGCATTGCCCTTGGTGCTAATGTCAATGAGAAACACCCCTGACAGAAAGACTGGACTGTCCCCACACGAGATCCTCATGGGCAGAGCTATGAGACTTCCAGCAGTTCCTGCAAATGCGCTTTTGAATATTACAGATGAAATGGTGTTAGACTACTGTAAAGGTCTAGCTGATGTGGTTCGCTCTTTCTCTCATCAGGTGGAGGCAACCACCCTGCCACCGATCCAAGGTCCAGGACACGCTCTGAAAGCAGGTGACTGGGTAGTGATAAAGAAGCACGTGAGGAAGTCGTGTTTGGAACCCCGTTGGAAAGGACCTTTTTAAGTGATTCTGACGACCACCACCGCTGTGAAGTGTGCGGGAGTTCCCAACTGGATTCACGCCAGTCACACAAAGAGGGTATTGTGTCCCACAGACGAGGAAGTCGACGCGCTGAAGTCACTAGTACCTGGTAACAAAGTGCCAAGCACTGAGACAGAGTGAAAAAGAACTAGAAGCGAACAGGCAGAAATAGAGGAGGGAGAAATATTCTCTAAGGACGAAGCAACTGATTCACTTGGGGAAAACCAAGGAGGAGCCTCAGAAAGCGACGAAGCAGTTGAAGGTAACAAAGAGCCTGAAGCAGCTGAAAGTGACAAAGAGCCTGAAGAAAGTAACGGTGACAAAGGGCTCGAAACAGGTGAAGAAGCAGGAGGGCCTGATCAGAGGAGGGCTTTTCCAGAAACAGACGATACAGGAAAAGAAAAGGAAAACCTGATTGAATTCCCAGAGGGAGGAGCGGAACGAAGCTGTTCAGATTTCTTCGGAAGAAGTTGCGGGTCCATCAAGTGGACACAGTGCAAAAAGAAGACAAAGCATATCGCCAGTAAAACTAAGAATAAGAGAAACGTTGAACGACAGTGAAGGGCCAAAGGTGAAAGAGAAAAGAAAGGAAGTGTCTGTCGTAGTACCGGCACCAAGTGAAGAAAAGGACTTGGCCAAAGAAGAAAGTACCAGCGAGAAGGAATCAAAGAGAGATGCAAAATTGAAAAGAAAAAGGATACCGAGCAGAAGGTATTCCGGTCTGGAGTGGGCATACGTAGCCAATAACGATTGGTCAGACGAATTCGTATCCCTCAGTCTCGAAAACGAAGAGGCAGAACTTCAGTTTGGAAATAAAAACTTCATGGATTCTATTGATTAAAGACATTGACCACCTGATTGACTTTCAACCGGCTAAGACATTGCTAACTTGATTGACTTTGAAACCGATCTTGAGACAACGCTGCTAACCGATAAGAGACCAAAGCTGCTAAAGAAAACTGTGTGAACATTGAACTCGTTCAGCTTTGTAACTATCTGCAAATACGCTTTGATAAAGTGTCTTCAACTTTCTGATTCTATACAGATCATGACTAGTTTCACTACACAGGGGCGTAAAATGAAATGTTGTAAATACATGTGTATAGGTTTAAGAACCGCATGCGTACTAATCATTATAGCAATAGTTCTTGGAATGCATGGTAAGAATGAGAATGAGACGAATTATGCTTCTACTTCTAAACCTACTATCGTTACTGAACTAACAGCTCTGAAGAGACTCGAACAAGACGAGAGACACTTGCATGATAAGAAGGAACTTTCATCTAACGTTTTCTATCGCTTGCTGAGTGAGTATGTTGAGACCATGGATGCGAAAGATTGTTATGTGTGTACACAAATACCTACCTCAGTGGTGGAAGGGGTGACATATCACAGCATGCCTCTTACGTATGGAATTACATGTAGTATAATAGCGTTCAGATTTTATGGTCAGACGTACATTCATTATTTTTACACTAATTATTATGTTACTTTTGCATATGTCCCCATAATAGGGCACCTGAGTAAAATCGCTAGAGATTATTATGCCAAATTAATGAGGGAATTCTTCGAGCCGATGTCACCTTTTCACACAGCTCACGCACATAGAGAGAACCTTACATGCTTGCTTTCACCAGTAGAAATAAACTTCTTAGACCGCACTGATGATAGGAGGAAAGAAATGAAGGAGGAATTAGAAAGGGAATTACACAAAAGGACATCTGTAGATAATTATGCTTTTGTCGCAATAAAGACACAAGGGAAAATAGCTTTAGATACATTGCACGTAGGGAAATTTTGTATATATAGAGCTGAATCATATTATGACACAGTTTTTGTGGAGACGAGTGAATGCAAACATATGTTTGCATGTAAACCTAAGTGGATGTTCATGCTGAATGGACAAGACCCAGTTATTCCTGGAATATATTATATTTGTGAACTTAACGCCTATTATCGTCTTCCTAAAGGATGGTATGGGAGGTGTTATTTGGGAATAGTGTTCCCAAAGGTTTACCAACTAGACGACTTAAAGAAATTTCCAAGGCTGTCTGAATCACATCATGTTCAGAAAAGGGAGACAGCTTCTGGTGTGGTAGGAGATATATTTGGAGCATTGATTCCTTCAGTAGGAGTCATATTGAATTCAATCAAAATACGAAAGTTGTCTACTATTGTGGATAACATGCTGACAAAGTTTTCAGGAGCTATAATCCTGATCGGTGCTGAACTTGCTGCAGAAAGAGCTATGACTCTTCAAAATCGGCTTGCCTTAGACATTCTGTTAGCAAAGGATGGCGGCGTTTGCAAAATGCTTGGTACACGTCACTGTTGTACATATATACCAGACAGCAGTGGAAAAATTCAAACAATATGCTTACAAATTTAACCAAAGAAAGTGTAGATTTGAAAGAATTGAAAGAGCCCGGAGTTTGGGAGAAAGTTGGAAAAGGATTTGCTTCTGTGGGAAATTGGCTCAGCAACGTTTGGAACGGATTGTTACTAAAAATAGTGAAGGGAATATTGATAATATTAATTTGTTTATTAGGTTCTTGGGGAATATGGAAAGCTATAAAAATATGGAAAATAAGGCGTGAAAGGAAAAGAGAAAAAAAAGAACAAGCAAAAATGGTAGAAATTTATAGAGAAAAATCAAAAGGGATTAAAAGAAAAAGGGAACTGACTGAAGTGCCAAATTACTATACAGAATTTTAATGGAATAAAATTTTTGAGTAGATTTGATGTGATGACATAATTAGTCATCAGAGGAGGGATTGATGACGCAGAAAAAGAGGGTCCAACATATATTCATACATATCATGTAATCAAAGACATAAAATGTAGTGTGATTTTAGTAAAGAAAATAATGTACGAGGGAAATTGTGCCCTCGGGGTAGTTCGCCAACATTGTAAACGAGCTTTATTAATCATGAGGTATTGAAAATGTAGTAATCCGTCATAATTGCAAATGTATGCCATGATTTCTTGTTTGAAAACTGTTTTGCTTAGCTTAAATTTAGTAGAGGCTTTGACCTAGTTGCCTGGTCTCAAATTCTAACTGCGTGGCTTTTTCTTTGAACTAATGAAACATATATTCTTGCTTGAAAATGTATTTTTCCAGCAGAGATGACTAATACACTTATCTCCAAGGTTTCGTACTAGCCCGGTTTCATCCCCTTTGATACAAGGCAAGTCTACAGGTGCGGACAATGAAGGTACAGATAGTAAAATAATTGGCAAACCATGTTACAACTTGTGTTCCAAGGCTCCAAGGACAGTGTATGCATAAGTGAGCACTAGTAAAAAGGCAATTTTCATTGGACAATTTGAAGCCAACCTATGAAACCTCCAATGGAGGACCCTGCAGAATTTGGAACGTTTCTTACTTAAACCCACTGGATAAAGAGAAGTCACCTATTTTCCTCGATGCCAATCTGAAGCCAGATGCCAGACTCCATTTTGGATGACACCCTGATGTTCTTTTCTCTATCTGAGAGAAAGAGACTTAAAGAATTCTCACCCTAGAGACTTTAACTTTGACTTGCCCCCGTCTTGTCCATGAAGTAACTTTGCCCCATTCTCCTTGCCGCTGCAAGGAAGCTTGCCCTTAATTTTGCCCCTTTAAATCTGCCCCATGCTGATCGAACTGGTACCTGAAGGACGAAGACTTTCTTGAATGCTGATTGTATTTGGTAAATATGAAAGGACAAATGTATTATGCATTGTGTTTTTCCTTTTAGGTACCAACTGCTATTTTGATAGGGTCCTAGCTAGAAGTTTTCCAAAGTTGTGTTGACTAAATTAGTTTTGCATGAAGTCCCACATGCCAATGCTAATAAGAGGTTAGTCGAGGGATTCATTTAATGCACCATGTTGATTTGAAATCTTGTTATGCTGACCAATGTATGAAATTAGTCAAATACAGTTAGTTATATTAGTGATTTGCATTGCAATAACTGAGTGTATTATTATCCAGATTTTGCGTAGATTGCGTTTCTTCCGCCGCTATGGACAGCTTGCAATGTTCATATACATATATCATTTGGTTTTGAGACTTATATACATCGTGCTAGCTTTGTTAATATAGGGAAATAAATTCACTAACTTTTAATAAACTGGTGTGGTTATTCATGACTTAAAGGTCATGGTGCGCCGAATTACAAACTGTTATTGATTTCTGATATGATACATTGATCTATTAATTGAGTATTGAGTATCGATTACAATAGTTATTGATTATTGATCTGAATGACCCGACTATTTTAGGATGAGGAGAGCCCGACTCGGTTAAAAGATCCACCGACCTCCAACGTGTCCAAGTACAGGTAATTTATAAGGGCTGGACGCGTTATCAGCACCCTATTCAGTTCTACCACAATTTCCAGATCTGGGATCGTTTTACAACTCACTCCCTCATTCCAACCAAGTGAACTTGTACAATAGTGCAAAAGAAAGCAGGTCTACAACACAGACATGTTTTCAATAATTAAAAACAAAAACAAAATTGGCTTTTCGACCTCAGGCACTGCCCAGAACAAAGCGTTGTTGTTGTCAAAGAAATGCAGATAAACATCCTGTGGTTGGATACAAAATGTGTGATCAGGAAAACTGAGATCAAACCCCAGCTTCCCCAGGGTATCAGATTGTATGATCCTGAGGGGAAGACTTTGCTTCAATGTGCCTCATTTTAATTTAACACAAAATTTGAGACCACGTTGAAGAAACTCAATTCAGGATGTGTACCATATAAACAAAAACCTAACCAGTGTTTAACATTGGTGTTCAATGGCATTCAATAAATAATTTGTTTTTAAAATGAAAAGGTCATACTTTACTGGACATTTCCTGTACCTTTTACATGGCCAATGTCTTGAAGTCTTGTGCTTTGACTCAAAGAAGACCTATCTCAGCTCTACATTAATTTTCTTTGCTTATCCCTATCTAATAAATGGCCTCTCCGTGTTGAAGCTGCTACAGTCCCCGTGTCCACACCACACAGAAAAAAAGGAAACGCAAGCAAATACCAAGTACTTTGGGTGTAAATAGTACCCGGCAGAAGAGCTATTTACAGTTGCGAAACCGCAACATTTTATTTCAGTAGCTGCCACAAAGTGCAGCAGAACATGGAAAAGGCACCAAACTGCATTGGAAGTAATTGTGAAGGTGTGTGATGCGTTCCATGTCTCCTCACTCATTTTACAGCCTTACCTTGCATTTTCTCTGAGGAGTAGATAGTCACCTCCTAGGCTGTCATTTTTATTTCACACCCCTGGACTTCAGGCACTTTTCACAGGATTCTTCTCTGCTGCTGAAAATGTCAAAAGTGCACACGTACTTACTGTAATTATTGCAGATCAATTGACTAGCCAGGACATTGTGTGCCTGATGTCTTTCTATTGTGGATCCTTCTTTTGGTTCTGCTTCTGATGTGACCAGAAAGAGTCCTGCAGAGCAGAGTACACTCAAAAAGAGGGGACTCAGCTTCATTTCCATAACGGATTTAACTTAATTTAGTTGGTTAGTTATACTCCTCCTCTAGGCTCCAGCCTTGTGACACCATACAGCGGTTGGCACCCACTCCTACAGCCCTTGCATTGTCCTTCCCGACCATTCTAATGATTGGAGCTCCATTAATTCCACCCTGGGCCATGGAAAGAAACCGCCCAGTTCCAGTCCTATGCATGCCATTGTAATTGGCTCCACAGCGAGGTCACTGCTGCAGCTTGTGTCTGCAGGACGAAGAGGGCTTCGCCCAACCCAGCACACACGAAAGTACAGATTCGGCACACTTCATCGCAGAGCAGCAAGTAACTATTCAGTCCCGTTTGCATTGACATGCAGTCTTTATTTAAATAGCTAATAAATCAAAACTAAAGATACCAGAATTTAGAGAATAAAAATAAGTAGGTGAGGTACTATTTCCACCGTATATTTTGAGCGTGCATTGCATTTTGATAACAAATTGTATTTAAATACCTAAGCACTCACAGCAGTAAATAAAATAATGTAGAGAAAAATATAACTAGGTGACTTACTATTTGCACCTGACATCTGAAGTGCAATCTGTGAAATGAGCAGTATCTCTGATCTAGGCAGTTAACCCCTCTGCCTCCTGTAGCTCCACCAACAAGTGAGCCCTTGTTCCTCTGAACTCCTGACCTCTGTCTCCCTTTCCGCTGCTGCTCCTGCAGCCTGCCCCCCTCCTCTCACTTGCGCTGCATCCCCGCCTCTGTTGCCCCCGCAGCCCGCCCCATTTTTTCGTGCTGTTTTCTGCCCCCGCCTCCCAGCTGTCATCTCCTCCCCCTTACTTAATGGCGGCAGCACCTCTGGTGCACCAAAGCTGCGCCCAAGGCAAGCCGGTCTGCGCCCTTCTGCGCCTGAACGGCGCCCATCTCCAGAACCCCCGGTTCTTCCTCTCCCCACCACCGCAATGCAAGGCGCCACTACGACGCCATCACCCTCCACACGCTCAACACTGCCTGCTCAGCTACCTGCCACCAGGCCATCCCGTGGCTCACCCGCGGACCCTTCTCCTGCCGTAGCTGCACCTTCACCAGCCTCCATGCCAGCGACCTGCTCGACAAGGCATGACGCAACCATCTCAGATGCATCCTACTCAACACCCGCTCCGTCCACAGACATGACATCGAACTCTGGAACCTACTCTACTCAGCCTCCCCGGACGTCGCCTTCTTGACCGAGACCTGGATGAACCCCTCCTCAGCGCCCAACATCGCCATAGCCATCCTAGGACGGCTACAAGATCATCTTGGTGACCTGAACTTCCACCTCGAGAACAGCAACAACAACAACTCCACCAACCTGCTCGACCACCTCGCCAAACTTGGACTCAAGCAGCTCCTCACAACACCCACCCACTCCACAGGACACACTCTCAAACCCATCTTCTCCACCAGAAAACATGTCTCCTTCAGCCACATCACTGAACTCCAGTGGACTGACCACCGCTGCATCAACTTTACCTTCGAGAAACCCACAACGCACCACCACCTGCAGCAGACTCCCCACCACAGATAGAACAAGGTCACCCGAAGACCAGCTGATCACCTCTCTCTCCCGGAACCCACCAATCAACACCACTGACACTGATGCAGCTGCCTACAGCCTCAGGCAATGGTTCAACAACTGTGCCAACACTCTCACCCAGATCAAGAAACCTTCAAACAGACACACTAAATGAAAGGCCTTCTGGTTCACTGCCGACCTCCAAGAATCCAAGCAAACATGCAGAAGACTCGAGAAGAAGTGGCACCAAGAAAAGTCACCACAGAACCACACAGCCTTCAAGAACGCCATCCGCAGATACCACCAACTCATCTTAACCGGCAAAAGAACCTCCTTCAAAGAACACATCTTCAGCAATGCACACAGCTATAAGGAGCTCTTCAACATCGTGAAGGAACTCTCCAACCCTGGTTCCAACGTCACCGACATACCACCATCGCAAGACCTTTGTGACTCCCTAGCCACCTTCTAATACCACGAGATCCGAGGCATCTATGACAGCTTCAATACCCAGACCCCCCATCAACCACCGACACCACAGACTCACCGCCCCCCAGCTACACCAACCTCCTGCTCTCCTGGACCCACATCAACGACGATAACACCATCAAAATCATTAACACCATCCACTCTGGCTCACCATCCGACCCCTGCCCTCACCACATCTTCAACAAAGCAAGCTCCGTCATCGCACCCCCAACTCCGGAAGATCATCAACAGCTGCTTCAGGACCGCCACGGAGAGCTGGAAACACGCCAAGATCAACTCCCTCCTCAAGATACCCAAGGCGGACCCAAAGGACGTCAAGAACTTCCAGCCCATCTCCCTGCTCCCCCTTGTGGCAAAAGTAATCGAGAAGATTGTCAACAAACAACTGACCCGCTACCGTGAGGAGAATATCACTCTGGACTCCTCCCAATCCGGATTCCGCAGCAACCACAACACCGAAACCGCCCTCATCACCGCCACCAACAACATCAGGACCCTACTTGACAATGGCAAAACTGTGGCCCTCATCCTCCTGGAACTCTCAGCTGCCTTCGACACCGTCTGCCACCACACCCTACGCAGACGCCTCTACGACGCTGGGATCCGCGACAGAGCCCTGGACTGGATCACCTCCCTCCTCACCAGCAGAACACAGAGAGTCCTCCTCCCTCCATTCCGCTCCTTAGCCACGAAGATCATCTGCAGCGTACCTCAGGGGTCGTCCCTCAGCCTGACTCTCTTTAATGTTTCCATGGCTCTGTTTGCAAACATTGTCCAATCACACAACCTCAACATCGTCTCATATGCTGATGACACTCAGCTGATCCTCTCCCTCACCAAGGACCCGGCCACTGCCAAAACCAACCTCCACGATGGAACGAAGGCCATTGCCGAATGGATGAAGAACAGCTGCCTGAAACTGAACTTTGACAAGACGAGGTCCTCATCTTCGGCTCCACCCCCTCTGCCTGGGACGAATCCTGGTGGCCTGCCACACTGAGAACCGCACTGACACCCACCGACCACGCACGCAACCTGGGGTTCATCCTGGACTCATTGCTATCAATGACCCAGCAAGTTAACACCGTCTCTTCCTCCTACTTCAACACCATCCGCATGCTTCAGAAGATCTACAAATGGATCCCCACCGGAACCAGAAGGACGGTCACCAAAGCCCTAGTAAGCAGCAGACTACGGCAACACTCTCTACGCAGGAACCACAGCCAAGCTCCAGAAAAGACTGCAGCACATACAGAATGCCTCTGCATGCCTCATCCTGGACATCCCCGCCACAGCCACATCACAGCCCACCTGAGAGACCTGCACTGGCTCCCTGCAACAAGAGAGTCACGTTCAGGCTCCTCACCCACACTCACAAAGCACTACACAACATCAGACCAGAATACCTCAACAGACGCCTCTCCTTCTACACCCAACCCACCAGCTTTGCTCTGCCGACGTTGCCACCATTCCACGCATCCACAGAATGACTGCAGGTGGCAG
Source organism: Pleurodeles waltl (assembly GCF_031143425.1). Classification (NCBI taxonomy): domain Eukaryota; kingdom Metazoa; phylum Chordata; class Amphibia; order Caudata; family Salamandridae; genus Pleurodeles; species Pleurodeles waltl. Next base: position 1,316,283,713 of record NC_090446.1, on the reverse strand, counting down.
ATCGTTCTCCCACCTCGCCGCCAAGATGTCGAACACTCTTCCCATCCACCTGCGACAGACACAGGACCTGCTAACCTGCAGGAAACACCTCAAGACCTAGCTGTTCGAGCAGTAGCAGCACCCCCCAGTGCCTTGAGACCCTCACAGGTGAGTAGTGCGCATTACAAATGCTATGATTGATTGATTGAAATGAAGAACAAAAATACGTTTGTTTGTAAGAAGAACCAAAAAGTCAGAAAAGAAGTTAATAAATTTAAATGTTTTTGACAGTTTGTAGAATTTTGCAAGCAATGTATTTCCTAAGCTATCCAACATAAATTAGGAAATGCGACCAAATATATACCATACCTTCAAGTATGCTGGCAGCAATGGGTCCCCTGGGGGTGGAGAGCTGGACGGCACAGGCAAGGATTTGCACTCAGTGGCAGGTTTGCATATTCTTGCCACTTGGAGTTCACAAGGTGCGGCAGCCAGAGGAAACTGGGGTTGCAGAGAAAGTTCAAATATCCATCTCACTCTGCATATGCATGTCTTCCCTGCTCCCAGGGAATCACTCATTAAGAAGATGAAGAGACTCCCACAAAAAGACTGAAAAGGGCAGGCGCTGCAGCACCTTGAGTAGGAGTTCAGACCAAGGGCGGCTCCTCCATAAGGGCGGAGGAGTGTTGATCCCCACCAGCAGCGCATCTGCAAACCTTTTCCCCAAAACTATAATAAACTATGTTTATTATTGTAACAGGGTTGATGTACCCACTGGAAGGCACAAGGGACCCGGGCCGAAAGAAGCGTGTCCCAGGGGCACGGTAGAGGGAATCCCGTGCCTGCGTCAGCGCGCCCTGGTCAAGAACCTAGAAGATAAGGTGCGCCGACACACAAAAGAGAAACAAGATGCTGAGACGAGGAGGGAGGAGGGTGAATGCGCAGGAGAAGGAGGGGGAGATGCATGTGAGAACACAGGGAGTGCAGACTGAATTGCAGAAAATGTGGAGCAGAGGCTGGAGGAGGGCGCCAAGAGGAAGCAGAACGCTGACAAAGTTGACAAGATTCAGTTTTGTGAACCAGCAGCCCGCCACGTCCCAGGAGGGACATGGCTAGCCCAGGTACGTGCCCGTATCCAGGACTCTGCTACAACCCTGTTAAAAACAGAACAAAAGAACAAAAAGAGAGAACTAACTGCCAGAAAGGGGGTAGAGGGGAAGGCCATAAAATATGAGTAAATGAGAAAAGGGGCAATTACTCGAGAAACTAGACTACTAGGGAAAAAAAGCATGGTGTTCTCTTGGAAGCACGTTTCACAATAAACACTAGATATATATATATGAGCACAAAACGAAGAGCAATGGCACAGTGTGATCACGTTTGGCACTAGACCCTCACTTTACCTTCCACACCATAAGCTCTATAACTGTATCTATCCTCCGAATAATACACTTACCTTCTGTCGCTCTGTCTTTTGTTTTCTCTTATGCTCCTATACGGCGGTAATGGGACCGTGAGACACAGCTGAAAAAAACAAAAGAGAGAATAACGTACAAGACCACCAAAGAAGAACTAGAAGAGAAAAGAGAGAGTGAGAGAGAGACTAAAAGAAGTAAAAGAACAGTTTAAGGAATGCTCTTTAAGGAGTGTAAAAAGGAAAAAAAGAAAAGGGGCAAAAAGTACACAAACAAGATTAAAGTAACTTCTGTTTTGGAACAGTTTACTGCAAGTTATCTGGTTCTGTAAGGCCTCCTGAGTGGTGTTAAGAGCCTTCCCAAGTAACCCATAACAATTATAGTTTTTGGAGAGAAGGGGAGGGACCACAGGGGTGATGAGCAATGAGGGGGAGTGCTCACTCATCCTCACTGCACATGTATGTTTTGCCGGCCAAACACACCTGCACAGAAGGGTCTCTCAAGCCCAGTAACACAGTTGCCAGGCTGGAAAGAGCCTGCACAGGCTCCCATTCTGCCTGTGAGCACCCTGGCTGCCCCCTCTGGTTCAGACAGAAACTCTCCAGGGTGGAGGAGGGGGGATTAGCCGGACACACAAGCTCAGCAGTTGAGTTGACAGGGTGCTGGGATTTAGGTCAGAGAGCATGAAATGGCTCCCAGAGAAGTTACTCAAGGAGTAAATAAATAGGGTGGGCGGAATGTTTCATTCCGCCTACGTAATTACCAGAATTTGGTTGCTCCCCGTTACTCTTTAATGCAGAATCTGGCCAAATTCTGACAATTGCTGCATGGCGTTATTTTTCTCTTGCATGGCTCCAGAAAACTGCAAGCTGGTGAGCACGAGAGAGATTTGGCACCCCCTAGCATGATTTTCTAGTGCAGGAGGGGTCACAGTCAGAGGGCTGCCACTCAAGTAGATTTAATACTCAGGCCGCAGCAAAATCAACTCAAATGGCTGCAAACTCGTGCACAACACATGACGCATTTTTGCTGGGTTTTGTAGTGCTGCTCATGCTACTACAGCTAAATTGCTCAGTGAGCTGCATATTCCTCCCCCATGGCGGTACTCCACAGAGTCTCTCTGAATTTGTATGTAACTAGGCTTATTTTCGCAGAGTGAAACTCTACGAGGTCTTCCCATTCTTAGAAATAAAATGTCCCGTAAAAGTGAAAGAAAACGTAAATATTTGCAGGCCCTGCTTTTACACAAAACAGCTTTTACACAAAATGTCCCTGTGATATTGATTCATAGTTCTTGGGAGCCACCTCCAGTGCAGCACTACAGGAACAAGCAGGCAGGCTAAAACTCATGGCTACTCTCAAGGTTCCCCAATTTACACATATTGTGGAAAAATATCTCAGTAGGTTAATGTACGTACTGCTAAGAGTTGTTTGTGCATAGCCTCTGGATCATAGCAATTTTGGAGAGACTAACCTCGCCTTTCATGCCTCCAACTTTGCTAAAATTTGTATTCCTGGGTAGTTTTACTTAGAGTGCTATGTAGAAATGATATAACTGGATGTGCTCCACAAGTATGAAATTGGGGCCAATCTGCAACAATTACAGACACAAGAGGGTGCAAGTTACAACAATGAAAAACAGGCCAAGCTAAAACAATAGATCATGAAAGGAACTACCTCAATCCCAGAGTGAGTGAAAGAAGGACAGCTATAAACAAATTAATCAATACTTGGCCCATGCGCTATTGAGCAAAGTAATACATGATGAGGAAGTGAACACCCGAGGTGTTAACCAGTGAGAAGCAGAGAAACAAGAGGGAAAATGAAGCCAAGCAATAGTAAGTAATACGTGGGTTGAAAGCCCCTTTTTGGAGGTTTGTTTAAAATAAACAATAGCCCGGCTCCAGCCGACCGCACGTGCACGCTGTCTGCAAGCGAGACCTACCAATGTTTAATCCACCCGCCACCTTTATTCAAGGATACATTTTATTTGCTCAGGTATTTTTAGATCTGGCGTTCGGTGACACCTTTTGGTTGTAATAAATTATATACCATACTTGTAAGGGTTTTCAGCCGACCTTTCACTTCCACTGGGATGATCTATTGTAATTCGCAATTTTCTTCACCCAACAAAAGCATACAACATTGGGCAATGGGCTAACCTACATCTGCCATTGGCTTACTTCACAGTGAGTGTTGACATTCAGCTATTTGACAAGGAGTATATCCACATACAAAGTAGTTCCCTGCAGTGGCAGGGACTACTATGGCCATATATGCTTTTCAGCCAGTGCTTAATTTGTGCTTGTTGTTTCCGGTGCTGAGCACCCGCATTTATTTTGGAGGGCGGTGCCTATTTTTCTGCCTCAAGCATTTACTGCGAGCAAAAGACACATAAGGGAAAGACAGAGGAAGGGGAAAACGAAAAAGCGTCACAAAGGGAGAAAGCAGAAAGCTGCAAGAGTGAGCAGAAGGGGCAGGGAGTGACTGTAAGTGAATTGAAGAGGCCCGAGATGGCTTCAGGATTACGCCACCTCAGTATTCCGTGCTCGCACATTTAATTGCAGCAGCCACGTGTTTAAGAGGAGGGCTTTGGGCACCGGCACGTATTTATTTACAAATTAAGCACCGTTTTCAGCACATGACAAAACAAAACAAGCATACACAAATCCAAAAGGCTGACAACCAATACCAGCCCTAGTGACTTTGCCAGTGCTTGTTAACCATGCTATGCTTGGGGTTGTTATTGGCAGCAGACAGTCAGTGTAAAAACCAAATCTCAGATGAGACAGTCAATGAAGAGCTTCACTTTTATTAATCAGGACCTTTTGAATTTGTTTTTCTGGTGGCTCAGGGTCAGCAATCATGGGCTGGATGGTACTGGATTTTAATGCCTCCTTTTAGGTCTGGAGTTAGCCAATAATTGTAATGTAATATATGGAATATTTCTCATCCATCCCCCTCCATTTGTTGGTCTGTAGCAGTGTCAGTCATATTTTCCTTCCACCCACCACAACTTATTCCATGTGGCAGCTCAAAAAGAGCTTTTTGTTCCAATCTGTGTGAATGATGGCATTCTTCTCAAGCACATTGGTGTCACCCACACAGAAAGTATTCCCTTTCACTGACAGGGATGAAAGGGCCAATGCCCTTTGTTTTCTTTTTAAAAAGTTATCTTCATTGTTTTGTATTAATGTTTTGGAATAAAAGTTTACAAAAACATTAACCATGAATTTTTCAAAGCCAAAAGGCTAACAATGCCAGACCTGTTGACTTTTCCAGTACTGGGCCCAACATACTCTGTCAGACCTGGACTCAGCTAGGACCCATACAGTGTAAATTATGAAGCCCATCAGCAGGCGGGCATTGGGTGACCTCTGTCTCTCTTCTGGTCCTTCGCGTGGTTCGCAGGGAAGGCGGTTCCAACACTGGGGCTATTATTAAACAGTAGCTGCTTTGCCACTACATTTGTAAACACATTTGTATTGCTTTGTTTCAGCTAAGATTCTCTAGGTGATTTGGACAGCCTGTGATTTTTCGTTACTTGTATCATTTGGTGTTGAGACTACTTTTCGTGACCTTAGCTTATTAATATAGGGAAATAAATATTTTAATTGATTCTAAAAGTTGTGGTTATTCGTGACCAAATGGGTCATGGTGTGTACTTTACTGACTCTTTAGTGATTGTTATTATTTAATACTGTTGTGTTACATGACACCTTACAATAATAATTTAAACGAGTTAAAAGGTTCCCCGACTTAAAGATGCATCCACCTACTATTATTATTATAACAAAATAGATAATAGATAATAGATAAGCCAAGTGAGCACTCACAGTGGTGGTGGCAACAGATGATGGTGACAGATGATGTAACTAACAATTGGTGGTGCAGGGAACATTTCTGTGTGTTTATGAGTGTGTGAGGCACAGACAGTATTACTTCACAGATATACACATCTGCGAAGAGCTGTGCGCTGGTGCCAAGGGTGATGGACAGTTCTGTCAGTGAGTTCCTATTGGCGCCGAACCTCAGAAGGCTTCAGCCTAACCTTGAAATTGATGAACCTGACTTTGTTGAACTATCTAGACCCAGCATCCTCCCAGACCCAGCTGGTTGTTGCCTTCTGGTAAAAAAAAAGAGATTAAAGGTGTCATTAGGGTATAATGAGAAATTTTCAGGATTCTACCATCCTGACATTAGGTGTTGCGTACAAAGGTCCTTTGGGCTGCACCTTTTACATTCGTATAGGACAATATTTATATCTATATTTATGATACCTAGGGCCTCATTTACAAGGCTCTAGCGGCACACTGTAATATTTGTTTAGTCTCTGGTGGTGCAGTGTCCCAGCCCATATTTACAAGCCCAAGTAAAGCCAACTTGCGTGACTTTTCATGGTCTTGTAAATATGGACCCCTTTCACACATAACACTGTGTGAAAGGGGCATTCCATGGGTGTTGCTTGGGGTGTTCCCACGCAAAGCCCACGGAACCCTAAGGAATCTGACACATTCCCAGATTTACAAGTCTGGGAATGTGTCAGATTTCTACACCACCTCTCGGGTGGTGTAAGCATGATGCAACGGGGAGAAATATCTTTATTTCTCCCAGTTTTTTCCACTTTCTAAGAAAAAGAAAAACACTTCTTGTGATTGTGTTTGTGTAGGAAGGTGTCCCTTCCTGCACAAAAACAATCATTCCCGCAATGCGTACATCCTTACACCATGGTGCAAGGGTGTCTGCGTTAGCACTAGGCAGCAATTTGTGCTCCAGCACAGGGGGAGAGGACTGAAATGTGTCATATCCTATAGTTACGGATCACTCTACACTTTTCTGGTGGTGCAGGGTGGAGAAGCAAGGCACTTGCTGCGCCTCCCTTCGGTACGGGCCTCGTAAATGAGGCCCTTAGTTTCTCTTCACCTTCCAGCTCAGGTTTTTTTCCCACTCCGTGATGCATAATGATCTTTGTAGTTTCCTCTATCATAAACTCTTCATTGGTCAAATCCTGGTGTTGGTACTCTGTTCGGTAACTTGGTTCCTGGGTTCTACCTTTTACACCTGAATTCTGGACCTTTTCCCTCTTGGCTCCAATTCATTCTGTTAGCTCGTTGGAGCCTTAATAAGTAAACTTACAAGGGGACGCAATCCGGTCGATGAACCTTTGGACCGCGTTTGGAGACTTCCCAACACGAAATACCCTTTTACCACCATCAATCAATAAGTCAATGAACATTATAACAATCACCAATCAACAATAACCAATCAATAATCAATGAACAATCAATAGAAGTCAATAATCGAACACACCATGACCTTTCAGTCATGAATAACCATACCAACTTAGTTAGGAGTTAGAACATTTACTTCCCTATTCTTAACGATCTAATATCTTGTAAGTTAATCTCAAATAGCAATGAAACACATTAGGAACAATACTATTCAGCAATCAGCATATAGAACACTACTTAATCAACAAATAGATTATACACATTCAAGTTATGAGACATATCATTAATACGAATCAGCTTAGCAGAGTCTCATTAGTACATGAATCAACAAAGCAAGAACTCAGTAATTTGTCTGTTTGCATAAGATATTAGTGAAAAACCTCACTAATCCCAAAATAGCATTGGCATGTTGGGCTTCATGCAAAACGTTTCAGTTAACACAAATTTGGAATACATCTAACTAAGGTCTCTATCAAAATAGCAGTTGGTACCTAGAAAGAAAAGGCAAACAGACAATCACAATTCGCATTTGGATAGTTACCAATCCAACAGATCAGCAAGCAGCGTCAGTCTTCGTCCTCAGGACACCAGTTGATCAGCACCAGCAAAGTTAGAACGGGGCAAAAGCAAAGTCTCTTTCAAGACTCATAAGATAACAGAGCTGGGGGATGGTTCACTTACCTCAGATAGAGGAGAAGTTGACATCAGGCAGAAATGGGGTAGAGGATGGTTTGGGTAACAGAACACCTCAGGATAATGGCAGAAAAGAAAAGTATGCTCAAAGATGGCTCAAAAGGAATAGATCAAAAGGAATGCTCAACGAAGAATGGCTCTAGAAGTGGAATGGCTGATTTCTCCTTGCGCAAAACCGTTAAGTCAAAACTGACAAACTATCCCCTATTCCCCTAATAACATTTGGTGCATCCGTATCTCTGTCCAATAATTTGCAAACACCTTACTAGAACTTTCGACAATTAACAGTTCCCATGTCACAGATTGGTTCATCTATTGACATCTTCACCGGTTGGAATGTCAGGTAACAAAATGTTACAATTGGTACTCCAGTCAGTGTCTTCATTGTCTTCTCCTAGGACAGTTAACCTTTCACCTGTTACGAATTACAGTGTTGCATTTAGCAAGGACATCTCCTTCGAGTAAGCCGGTTCACATGAGAAAGAATTCTACTACGGTTACAAACACATCTTCTGGAAAAGTACAGCTTCGTGTCCTTCAGGAAAAACAACATTAAACAAGTTAGAAATACAATTCAAATATGTGGCTAGCCAGCTAGGCCAAAGCCCTTGCTAAGTTAAGGCTTTTATTAAATGAAGCAAACTCTTAACTTGTAAACTTAATTATGATATACTACTACAAAATTAAAACATATTGCATAACATTTCAATGTTAAGAAGCAATTTCATTAGTCTTCGTATATATTGGTGCATTATTTTCTACGTAAAACACATTTTCTATGCAGCTTCATCATACAATATATGCAAGCTTCGCATTAATATTTCTTGTTAAAACACACGCGTCAACAATACTTCGTTCTATACTTTCATAGTTCCTGTCTTGTGTCTCCCGGTTTTCCTAGTTTTACTTTTTACAAGCCAGAGTTAAGCCTTTTCTTCACTGCTAGTTCCCTAATTTCTTGCACCTGAGACACACCGTACACCTGTGCTCATTCACTGAGCTTCAGACAATTTCAGCCCTGTGAGCCCAGAGTTTAGAAGCTTGCAACTGACTTGGTTAATGAGTCTCCTTGTACTCTGTCATGTTTCTGCTGTTGTGTTTCCAGGCTTGCCTTTTTATTCTATGTCTATCTCTTGTTATCCCACCTCTCTGTTTCTGTGATAGTTGTTCCTAATCTTGTATGTAATCTTCCTGATCTGTTCTGTTACATGTAAACTCATTGCTTTCAGTGGCATAATGCAAAGTGTCGCCCCCTTGTAAAATAGGAATATATCGCAGATATTCTTTGAAATTCGGCTGAATGGAGACCCCTGGGTCCCCATTAAGGGTTGGGGGCCCACTTGCACTGCAGGGGCTGCAAGGGCCTGCATTATGTCCATACTTGCCTTATGTTCTGTGTATTCTAGTCCTGACCCTGATTCTAGTCCAGCTTTTCACTGAACCCACTTCATGCCTCTCTCTCTGTCCCCTCTGCTGCTCCCCTTTGTAATCTAACATGTTTATATTACATTCTTGATATTGCTACCAGGTATGATTCAGAGGGAAAGAGAACCACCCAGTGCTCCTTCTCCATAGGAGCGGCTGGGTGTTTCCCAGAACTCAGGGAGAGTAATCTGTTCCGTGTGTTATTGTAAGATCTTTTCACCTCACAGAGATATCACTATCAAAGGTGCATACAAACTGTCATTTATGATAGTTTGTCTGTTGTTTTTCTTGTATCACTTTGTTGTACTACTAGTGTTATAGTATAGTATCCCCTTGCAGGCCTTCAGTTTCCTGATCATATCCCATCCCACCCTGCTCAAGTTCTCAGCTTGTGGCGTTCCTTCTATTCCAGCTTCTAGGTATATATTTGTTTATGTTTACCCATTCTGTTGAAATTCCTTTCCTTACCAGGAGCACACATCCCCTGTCACCCAAACTTGTCCCAAACGTACCCACCTAATCATCTAACAGAAATATGTGTATTTAAAGGCAACTTGCAGTTGTGGCATTAGTAGTTGTGGCAAGTCTGTCTTTTCTGCAGGGCCACCCCAAATTGTGTTTGTCGTTTTATACAACATATATTTGCTGGCATTAAAACTCTGTACCTTTTGCCCCTGCTAAACAGGAGGTTTACACCTGCCAACATTCTTATGCTCCACCTTTAAACATGGTTACATTGGCTTATCTCTGGTTGGCATATTTACCTAGCTTATAGGTCCCTAGTGTATGGTGTAGAAAATGCACAGAGGGCCTGGACATTAAATTCCACATGTAGACTGCAGCACCTATTGTATCATCCACTGGATTGGTCTGTAAAAAACGACCCAGGCTTAACCTGTGTGTCCTGACTGCTGCAGTCTAAAACCTATCCATTTTGACAGGTAAAAAACCCTGTGTTCTAATATTTTTAACTCAACCCTAAGTTCACCATGTCACCCACAAGGTAGCTTGCCTGAAATTGAAAAGCAGAACATATGAGAAAATAAAGCTGCCATGTTACTCCAGTAACTAGACCCCAAAAGCTATTTTGTCTAACAAGGTTGTAGCTGCAAAATAGAAAATGTTAAAGTACAGATTATAAACTTTAACGTTCAACATTTGTACAGGAAATAGCTAAAATATTAATTTAAAACCTATTTCATTACATTTATTAAGATTCAAATTTATTGATGGAGCTAGATTTGAATAAATATTTAGGGAAAGCTACTTTTGCAAAGTTACTTTTTCAAAGCCTGAACCTCCTGCAGGCTAATTCATAATAGCCTGCTAGCTGCTGCCCAACGAGTTTTTGATCTTGAAAAGGTATGAAAAATCATCTCAGTGCTTAGCAATGGTATTGATATGGTGGCAGGAAGTACTGTGTGTGTGGCATGTGATTCTTATCAGCTAGGAAAAGACTGTTGTGGTGGGCCAAGGAACTTCAATACCTTGAGGTGACGTCTGTCCAGTTCATAGCTAAGGGTAAGCAGATATCTGAAGAAGGGGAGGTCTCTGTCCCTAAGGCCCACACCAGCTAGACTAGCCCTGAACCTTGTGTGAGGAAAACTACCCTATGACCACTTTTAAGTGGACACAGGAAAGAAAACTGATCTTATCCCTAAACACACCTCTGACTGGCACACTTCCAACAAGGGTAGATGGGCTGTGCCATGTTAGATTTCCCTTAGAATGGTGTAACCTGGAACATTTCCATTTAGGCAAACATGATGTGCTGCAAAAGTGGGGAAGGTTGTCCAAAAACCTGTCTCTCCATTAGTTAGGGAGTATTCAGGGACCACTCCCTCCTATTGACTAATGCAAATCATGAATGTAGTACTGAAGAAGCTCTCTACGGAGATAGAAGATCACAAGAGAACTGGATCTGTTGTCTATGATCTGAAAGGAGCACTGAAGGACTGAACCTGTTCCCATTTGTACAGAGAACAAAGAAGTGAGCTCTAATGGTCAGCTGGCTTACATTCCGTGTTTCTAATGGGACACCAGCTTTTCCATGGCTCTCTACCAAAAGGAATACAAGTGAGTTCCAATGTGGACTTTCTACATACAAATAATACATTTTATTCTGCACACACTGATCTTTTGAGCTCACCTGTGTTAGATTAGGGTTTGTTTTGTAGGTCCTTATTAATGGGAAAAACATGTCAACCAACTAATTAATTTATTAGATAAATTAGGTGCCGTTCGTGCACCTTATTTTTAAACTTCTCATGGATTTTTACAATGACCAATGACGAGAACCACTTCAGTTGTCCATATATGATTTTATTTATTTTGCCCAGTCTAAATTGTTTCATTCCCCCAACTTGGAAGGTGTTACATTCCTGTGGCCTATTTGGATCACTTAATGTGAGAAGAAAAGTCCTCCATAAAAGAGTTTAGAAAGTAGCCATTGGGTATCACCTCCCACCCAAAGTGGAGCACAACCTGATGAGGACGCATGCCACCTTGGTGAGTGTCTGTGCATCCTGAAACATTTAGTCTAGTCACAGTTAAAACAGATAGCATATCATTTATAACCTCAGGCAACTGAGTATTGTCAAATTCTTAGGCTCTCTCGCTTTTTCATCTCTGCTTTCTCCCTATGTCACTGTTGTAGGAGGCTGGCCTGGCTTATAGTGGGTACCTGATGGTACTTACACCTTGTGCCAGGTCCAGTTATCCCTTATTAGTAGATTAGTAGTGTTCTAGCAGCTTAGGCTGATAGAGGTAGCTATTGCAGAGCAGCTTAGGCTGAACTAGGAGACATGCAAAGCTCCTACTGTACCACTTATACCGTATAGCGCTATATCATAAGAATCACAATACTCAGAGTTACTAAAAATAAAAGTACTTTATTTTAGTGACAATGGGGGTCATTCTGACCTCGGCGGTAAAAGCCGCTTACCGCCGGTCAGAAGGCCGCCACAATACCGCCGCGGCCGCGGTCAGCCGCCACGGACATTCTGACCCACAACTGCAAAACCTCCGAAAATCCGCCCTCCACTGCAGTCTGCCACATCAGCGGCCAGCGGTAAACTGGAGAAGACCAAACCTCCACCGCCACGCCAACAGAAATACGCCCATCCCATTATGACCCGCAAATCGACGCAGCAGTCATTCAACCGCGGTATTCCATTGGCGGTAGACCCCGCCGCGGTCAAAATACACACACCTTTACAAACCCCTACCACATTGGACAATTTGAAAGGCACACACCTGAAACCCATACACACACCACTCCCACACATCCAATACCATATAAAACACACACCCACATCACCCACAAACCCCTACCAACAAAAACCAGAGACGAAGGAGAGAGAGACACACATCAGAGAATAGATAGCCAGACACACAGAGGCACACCGCAACATCACACACACCACATAGAAGCACAAAGCACCACACACCAACACACACATCATCACATACACCACCCCACACCTCATACACTCCACCCCATGGCACCACAAAGGCACCCACGCTTTTCGGACCAAGAACTCCGGGTCATGGTGGAGGAGATCATAAGAGTGGAACCCCAGCTCTTCGGCTCACAGGTCCAGCACACCACCATAGCGAGGAAGGCGGAGCTCTGGCAGCGGATCGTGGACAGGGTCAACGCGGTGGGACAGCATCCCAGAAATCGAGAGGACATCCGCAAACGATGGAACGACCTACGGGGGAAGGTGCGCTCGATGGTCTCGCGACACAACATCGCAGTGCAGAAGACTGGCGGGGGACCCCCACCCACTCCACCCGAATTCACAACATGGGAGCAGGAGGTACTCAACATCCTGCATCCTGATGGCCTCGCTGGAGTACACGGAGGAATGGACTCTGGTAAGTACAAGGCCAACCACTTCACCCCACCCCCAGCATGCTAACCCCCACCCTCACCCCCAACCCCCCAGCACACATCCTCCCTGAGAATGTCTCCCCAGCACAACCCACCCTACACCAACCCCTGCATGCCACCCCCAAACTATGGACACCCATCACCTAAGCATGACCACTGCACATACCCATCACCCCCCCCCACAAAACACCCTCACAACACTTCCCCCAAGGGAATGCCAGCACTGGGGGAAAAGGGCACCTATAAAACGAAAGCAAATGCACACACAGAAACAATAACCATACCCTCTTACCCCATGCAGGACCCGAACGACAACACACCGGTCAGGAGGGACCAGAAATGTCCATCCCACCCCCGGAACAGGCCACTAGTGATGACAGCAGCTCTGTCGACCTGGAACCTGACGACCAGCCCGGACCATCGGGGACCTCTGGGCAGTCGGTTCCCCTCACCCAGACACAGGCCACTGCAGACCCAACCCCCTCTGGGAACAACCGCACAGCTCCCACCCAGCGGGCCCATGCCTCTGTCTCTAGGACAGGTCAAGCAGCGGTGTGTCTACCACTACAGGGCCCCCAGGGTAACCCACCAACCCAACAACAACAGGGACCTGGGGGCAGTGGGAGTGGGCACACCATCCAGGGGACAGAGGCCCAGGGAAACAGGGCAACTCGGAGGGCTGCTATGCGACAGGGGGGGGGAGGAGAGGTCCAGGGAACCCACTCTCCAAGAGGCCCACACCACCATCATGGCTGCCTACCACCACTCACAAGAGACGATGGCGACGGTACTGGCCAGGTTCCAGGAGATCCAGGCACAGCAGGAGCAACGCTACATGGGGTTCAGCGACCAACTCAGCAACATCTCAACCGCTATGGGGAGCATAGTCCAGGCCCTGAACCGCATAGAGGACACGTTTCGGGACCATGTGGCATCACACAGGGCCCCTGTCACTAGCCAGGAACAGGAACAGCCTACCACCTCCGCCGGCGCTAGTGGACAGGAGGCCCCACCACAACGACAGCCCCCCAGAACCCCACCTCCTGCTGAACAACAACCGCCCCGCAAAAGGAGCCTGAGATAAAAAAAAACGACAGAGTAGGATGTCAAGTCCCCCGCCAGCATCACATACCCCCTGAAGTCCTCCCACTGTCCCACATTGCCCACCCTGTCAAACCTTGAACTGCCCCTGCTCCATCCTGCCACAGGCGTATGGACAATGCACCTGTGAGACTGAGAACTGGACTCCGCCATGGACATTACTCCACCCCCACCCATCACTGTTTCACCATCATGTACCAATATCTATGCACTAATAATAAATCACACATTGCACTGAAATCAATCAGGACTCAGGCTGTCTTATTTACAAATGTATGACACATTACATATTAATTACGTATTGTGAACATTGTGAATTACACATACCGAGGTAACTTAGCATTAGTCCATGGGCCAACCAAGCCGAGGTCACGCAGTGGCTCATACAGCACAGAAAAGGGAAGGGAAATTCAAACATCATGTCCATAGGTCTGTGGGGAAACCGACAAAGTTGAGATGCAGGAGGCTTTCAGGAAATGTAAAATGGCATGGGTGATCATTACCTGTGTGCTACTGGAAATACTGTGCTATTACTCTGTCCCTGTTGTCTGTGTCGTCCTCTGAGTCTTCCTCCTCTTCACTCTCCGCAGGCTCCACAGCTACTTCAACACCACCATCTGCACCATCCTCCTGCAGGAAAGGGACCTGACGTCGCAATGCCAGATTGTGAAGCATACAGCAGGCCACGATGATGTGGCACACCTTCTTTGGTGAGTACATCAGGGATCCCCCAGTCATATGCAGGCACCTAAACCTGGCCTTCAGGAGGCCAAAGGTCCTTTCGATGATCCTCCTAGTTCGCCCATGGGCCTCATTGTACCGTTCCTCTGCCCTGGTCCGGGGATTCCTTACTGGGGTCAGTAGCCAAGGCAGGTTGGGGTAACCAGAGTCACCTATTAGCCACACACGTTGTCTCTGTAGCTGCTCCATCACATAGGGGATGCTGCTATTTCGCATCACATACGCGTCATGCACTGACCCTGGGAACTTGGCATTTACATGGGAGATGTACTGGTCAGCCAAACAGACCACCTGGACATTCATCGAATGATAACTTTTTCTGTTTCGGTACACCTGCTCATCGTCTTTTGGGGGTACCAAAGCCACATGGGTCCCATCAATGGCACCAATGATGTTGGGGATATGTCCAAGGGCATAGAAATCACCCTTCACTGTAGGCAAGTCACCCTCCTCTGGGAAAATGATGTAGCTCCGCATGAGTTTCATCAGGGCAGACAACACTCTACTCAAAATCTTTGAAAACATAGGCTGAGACATTCCAGATGACATGGCCACTGTGGTCTGGAATGACCCACTTGCCAAAAAATGGAGGACTGACAAAACCTGCACCAGAGGGGGAATCCCTGTGGGTTGGCGGATGGGGGACATCAGGGCTGGCTCCAGTTGGGCACACAGTTCATGGATAGTGGCTCGGTAATGTCCGTATCGCAGTATGATGTGGCGTTCTTCCATTGTCGACAGGTCCACCATCGGTCGGTACATGCGAGGATTCCTCCTTCTCATCTCAAGTCCCAGCGGACGGTGCCTAGGAAGGACAACATGGAGCACAGAGTCAGCCAAACCACAGGTACGTACAGACAGCTTGCACAGTTAAAGAATGGCAATGGGTTGAAAGGCGTGTATGTGTGGCAATGCAAGGCCTAGGCCTGTGTGTCGCATTCAAAATTAAGCCATGTAGGCCCTTGAAATGGCGGCTGTCTGACCTGTGAAGTGGGACAATGGGATGTGAGGTCAATGCGCTGGCGGGGCACACCGTGGCGGTAGGCGGTCGAAGACCGCGGCGCAAAGCCGCATTGGTTAACATTGAAGCCTATGGGTTTCAGGAGCCAATGACGAAGTGCGCCGGCGGTCGCGGTACGCACCGCCGCAGTACGCACCGCCGCGGGCGTGACCGCCATTTTCTATCTGATTAATCACTCGAGACCTGATCATCCACAGGAGAGGACCTATACTGCAAGTGCTGCTGTGACCTCGGTCTGGAAGATACAATGGCTGCTGCGACTGGGGAAAGGGCCCCTGCCTTCACGTCTGAAGAATTGGAGAAGCTCGTGGATGGGGTCCTCCCCCAGTATGCGCTACTCTACGGTCCTCCAGACCAACAAGTGAGTACACCGGGTGCACATGGAATGGGCTATGCCTGTGTGGATTGGGGTGGATGTAAGTTGGTGGGGTGGGGGGCGAATGAGGAGTGCAACGCCCGACACATGAGAGCATGTGCCATATGGCAAAGTTGGTGGGGGGGGCCAATCACATCTAACATGCAGATCATTGATGAATTCCTCCTTTCCACCCTGTACATGTCAAATAGGTCAGCGCCCATCAGAAGATCGAGATTTGGCATGCCATCGCCAAGGAAGTCCGGAACTTGGGGGTCCACAACAGACGGGGCACCCACTGCCGCAAGAGGTGGGAGGACATCCGCAGCGGAACAAGGAAGACCGCAGAAACACTGCTGGGGATGGCCTCCCAACCTAGGAGGGGTGCCAGTCGCACCATGACCCCCCTGATGTCCCGGATCCTGGCGGTGGCTTACCCAGAATTGGATGGGCGCTTTAAGACATCACAGCAGACACAAGGGGGTGAGTACCAGCACATTCTCCTATCTTTCTGCGCAGTGGAGGCGTCTGGGTGGGGGAGGAGGGCTGTGGGTGACATTAGGCCAGGGCGCTTTCTGTAGTGTAGTCCTCTCCCTTAGGCATGGCCCTGTGCCCCCGGCCCCCACCTCGGTAGGGTGACAAGTACAGCCATTGAAGGTCCAGCATCTCCCATGTGCGCGTTTGACGTCTCTTGGCCTGTTGTCCTAGTCAGTAGTACTGAGTAGTGTACCCCGAATGCGCGGCTTAGTGCATTAGGCTCCTGTGTCTGTCCTCTCCGCCAACGGTGTTGACATTGCATGCACTCAACCTGCTCTTCTTTTTTCTCCCCCCACCCTTTCTCTTCATCTTCTTGTGCATGTGTGCATTAGCATCATCAGGCGGAGGAGATTTGGCATCGGAGCACGAGGGAGCTGCAGGACACAAGGCCCCGGTGGGCCCAGGAACAGACACCGAGGGCACCAGTGATCCGGAGGGCGAGGGGAGCACCACGACGGGGACCGCTGGTGAGAGCAGCGAAAGCGACACGTCCTCGGATGGGAGCTCCCTAGCGGTGGCGGCAACATCCGTGCCCCCGCCTCTACAGGTACAGCCGCCACCCAGCGCACCAGCCCCGCCCTCCCAGCAGCCCCTCAGTCTTCGCTCCGTGCCGGTTCGCCCAGGAAGGCGCGCGTCTCCTTCACCCCAGGCACCTCAGCCCCTGCCCCTGTTGCCCCTGCTGCCCTCAGTGCGGAGCTCATTGACCTGGTAAGGACGCTCATTGTTGGGCAGACGACCCTTTTGAATGCCATCCAGGGTGTGCAAAGGGAGGTGCAACAGAGCAATGCGTACCTGGAGGGCATTCATTCGGGTCAGGCTGCCCATCAACGAGCGTTCACTGCTCTGGCCTCAGCACTGATGGCAGCCATTGTCCCTGTTTCCAGCCTCCCTCTTCTTACTGCCTCCAGCCTTTCTCTGTCTCCTGTTCCTCAGCCTATCCCATCCACACCATCAGACCAGCCTGCACACACCTCAACACCCAAGAGCAGCTTATCCAAACACAAGCACCACAGATCCCACAAACACTCACCCAAGCAACACCCAGATGCAGACATGCCAACAGCCACTGCCACCCCTGTGTCCCCCTCCTCCTCGTCTCCCTCCTCCCTCCCTGTGATGTCTACACTCACACCTGCATGCACCCCAACATCAGCCAGTGCTTCCATCACCACCTCACCCTCCAGTACAGTCCACACTCGTGCAGTCACCACCCCCACTGCCATTTACACGTCCCCTGTGTCCTCTCCCACTGTGTCTGTCACCCCCTCTTCCAAGACACACAAACGCAGGCAGACACCCACCCAACAGCCATACACCTCAGGACAGCCTACAGCACCAGCACCTTCACCCAATGACAGCACACCTGACTCTCCTACAACCACCTCCTCTACCTCCACTTCCATCTCCACTTCTCCTACCTTTTACCTTGGCCCTAAAAAACTTTTCCTGGCTAACCTTGACCTCTTTCCCCCCGATGAGCTCCCCCATCCATCTTCAAAGAGTCCCAAGAGCACCGCAGCCACCACCAGCCCAGCTTCGGGTGTCACTGTTGTGCATGGGTTCTGGAGCCCACCCTTTGCCAGCAGTGACACATCCATCAGCAGCAAGGACACATCCAGCCCCCCCCCCCGGCAAGAGGACCCGCCAAAACAAGGGCCGCCGTGCGAGGACCGACAGGGCTGCCCCCAAGGAGCAATGTGCGGCCACTTCACCACCCACACCATCTAGGGGAGGCAAGGGCCCGAGAGCCCCATCAAAGGAGCGGAAGGGCAGCAGGAGCACGGAGAAGGTGGACCCCACATGCCACATCCCAGCTGGGAAGTAGGACACTAAGGAGGCCAGGAGTCCGTCCCCGAAGGGTCCAGAAACATCACGGTCCGAGGGCGACTGAGCCGGGAGTCCAGGCCAGGTCTGGCTCCCTTGACCTGCTGGATGAGCACCGCTGAACAGGGCCCGCGGGGCAGAAGAGCACCGCTGAACAGGGCCCCGCCGTGGAGATAGGCACCGCTGAACAGGGCCCGCTGTGCAGAAGAGCACCGCTGAACAGGGCCCCGCCGTGGAGATACGCACCGCTGAACTGGGCCCGCGGTGCAGAAGAGCACCGCTGAACAGGGCCCCGCCGTGGAGATAGGCACCGCTGAACAGGGCCCGCGGTGCAGAAGAGCACCGCTGAACAGGGCCCCGCCGTGGAGATAGGCACCGCTGAACAGGGCCCGCGGTGCAGAAGAGCACCGCTGAACAGGGCCCCGCCGTGGAGATAGGCACCGCTGAACAGGGCCCGCGGTGCAGAAGAGCACCGCTGAACAGGGCCCCGCCGTCTCAAGCACCGCTCCGCTGGGCCCTTCATCTCAAGCACCGCTCCGCTGGGCACCGCTGTCTCTCCACCTCTCCGCTGGGCCCTTCTTCTCAAGCACCGCTCCGCTGGGCACCGCCGGGCACCGCCGTCTCAAGCACCGCTCCGCTGGGCCCTTCATCTCAAGCACCGCTCCGCTGGGCCCTTCCTGTCATGCACCGCTCCGCTGGGCACCGCCGTCTCAAGCACCGCTCCGCTGGGCCCTTCTTCTCAAGCACCGCTCCGCTGGGCACCGCCGTCTCAAGCACTGCTCCGCTGGGCCCTTCCTGTCATGCACCGCTCCGCTGGGCACCGCCGTCTCAAGCACCGCTCCGCTGGGCCCTTCATCTCAAGCACCGCTCCGCTGGGCCCTTCATCTCAAGCACCGCTTCGCTGGGCCCTTCCTGTCATGCACCGCTCCGCTGGGCACCGCCGTCTCAAGCACCGCTCCGCTGGGCCCTTCTTCTCAAGCACCGCTCCGCTGGGCCCTTCATCTCAAGCACCGCTCCGCTGGGCCCTTCATCTCAAGCACCGCTCCGCTGGGCCCTTCCTGTCATGCACCGCTCCGCTGGGCACCGCCGTCTCAAGCACCGCTCCGCTGGGCCCTTCATCTCAAGCACCGCTCCGCTGGGCCCTTCATCTCAAGCACCGCTCCGCTGGGCCCTTCCTGTCATGCACCGCTCCGCTGGGCACCGCCATCTCAAGCACCGCTCCGCTGGGCCCTTCTTCTCAAGCACCGCTCCGCTGGGCACCGCCGTCTCAAGCACCGCTCCGCTGGGCCCTTCATCTCAAGCACCGCTCCGCTGGGCCCTTCTTCTCAAGCACCGCTCCGCTGGGCACCGCCGTCTCAAGCACCGCTCCGCTGGGCCCTTCTTCTCAAGCACCGCTCCGCTGGGCACCGCCGTCTCAAGCACCGCTCCGCTGGGCCCTTCATCTCAAGCACCGCTCCGCTGGGCCCTTCATCTCAAGCACCGCTCCGCTGGGCACCGCCGTCTCAAGCACCGCTCCGCTGGGCCCTTCTTCTCAAGCACCGCTCCGCTGGGCACCGCTGTCTCAATCACTGTTTATGGTTCACTGTGCCCACCATGCCTCCTCCTTGACCAGTGGAGACTGTCATCCACCTGATGGACTGTGGCTTTGCACTCCCCAGGATGGTCCAGTGGGCAGCCCACCCACTGTAGAGACATTGAGAGACTGTGGCTTTGCACTCCCCAGGATGGTCCAGTGGGCAGCCCACCCACTGTAGAGACATTGAGAGCCTGTGGCTTTGCACTCCCCAGGATGGTCCAGTGGGCAGCCCACCCACTGTAGAGACATTGAGAGACGGTGGCTTTGCACTCCCCAGGATGGTCCAGTGGGCAGCCCACCCACTGTAGAGACATTGAGAGACTGTGACTTTGCACTCCCCAGGATGGTCCAGTGGGCAGCCCACCCACTGTAGAGACATTGAGAGACTGTGGCTTTGCACTCCCCAGGATGGTACAGTGGGCAGCCCACCCACTGTAGAGACATTGAGAGAGCAGTGGGCATGGTGGCTCCTCGTGGATCTGGCGTCGTGGACTCATGTGGCTGTGGTGCCCCCCCCTTCCCTTCCCCCTGAGGTGCCTGTAGTTTTTACATCTGATGCCCCTGCAGTGTTCTCTCCAAAGGACTCAGGTCTCCTGTGTGGGCTTTGCCCTTATTTCTCAAAACTTTGGCCCACGGACATGATGAATTCGTAGGATGTGCAGGACTTGTTACTTCAGTTTTACACTGATGTGTATGTCATTAGTTTTGTTGTGAATATCTTTCATGGTTGTACGATAATTTTCAGGAGCTTTTTGGTACATAAATATTTATTCCAAATTTGATTATGTCCTAGCATTTTTCAGGGGTGTTTGGGTGGTGTCACTGTGACTTGTTGCTCTGCATTGGTGTGTACATAGTTGGGGGGGGTCGCATATGTGTGTGCCCGTAACCTTTCGTCCTCCCCCTCCCGTGTGTCGTAGGTGCAGTACTCACCGTTGTCGTCTGCGCCGGACTTCGTACTCGTGGTAGATGAGAAGGTAGACGAGAGCAGGTAGGATGTTTAATTCGGGTTCCATGATGTCCTCCTTCCTCCTGGAGTGCGTAGTGGTGAGCGTTTTCCCGTCCGTAGTCTGTTTACGCCGTGTTTTTATCGGCGGTGCTCCCGCCCCGGAAAAGGTGGCGGATTGGTGAGTTGTAATAGTGTGGGCGGTACATTGGCTCCCGCCTGGCTGTTGGCGGTGACCGCCGCGCTGTTTGTTTGTACCGCCGTGGCGGTCGGAGTGTTAAAGTGGCTGTCAGTGTTGGCGGTTCCCGCCAGGGTCAGAATCCCATATTTTTTACCGCCAGCCTGTTGGCGGGTTGGCCGCCGCTTTAACACCGACCGCCAGGGTTAGAATCACCCCCAATGTGCCAAAAATATCTCGGAGGATATACTCCCTTAGGAGGTAAGTAAAATACACAAAGTATACACAGAAACCAAAATCAGGTAAGTAAACAGAAAAGTAGTGCAAACACTGTAGAATACAATAGGATGCAATAGGCCTAGGGGCAACACAAACCATATACTAAGAAAGTGGAATGCGAACCACTTAGGGACCCCAGGCCTAGTGTAGTGTGTAGGGGGTCACTGGGAGTGTAAGAAAACACTAAGGGTGTCCAAGATACCCCTCCAAGACCCTGAAAAGTAGGAGTAAAGTGACCCTACTTCCCCAGAAACACACTAAAGTTGTGATAGAAGATTCTGCAAAGACCACAACAAACTGCAAAGCACTAAAGACGGATTCCTGGACCTGAGGATCTGTAAACAAAGGGGACCAAGTCCAAGAGTCACGAAAGAGTCCAGGGGGGCAGGAGCCCACTAAACCCCGGATGAAGGTGCAAAATGGCTGCCTCCAGGTGGAAGAAGCTGAAGATTCTGCAACAACGGAAGGTGCCAGGAACTTCTCTTTTGCACAGAAGATGTCCCACGGCGTACTGGAGGATGCAGAGTTGTTTCCACGTAGAAATACCACAAACAAGCTTTGCTAGCTGCAAAGGTCACGGTTGAAGAAAAAGGGTGCTGCCTGGGCCCTGGAATGACCAGGAGGTTGCCACTTGGACGAGGAGACAGAGGGGGCACTCAGCAACACAGAGAGCCCTTGCAGAAGCAGGCAGTCACCTCAGAAGCACCTGAACATGGGCTCAAGAGAACTGAGCACAGCAGTCGTCTCAACACTACAAAGGATGGTCCCACGAAGTCGGTCGTTAACTCAGCGAGTTGAGCAATGCAGAACTGAGTGCTGGGGACCTGGGCTGTGCTGTGCATGAAGGATTCCTTGCAAAAGTGCAAAGAAGCCCTAGCAGCTGCAGTTCACGCAATACGCAGGATTCCTGTCTGGCGAGGGGAGGCAAGGACTTACCTCTGCCAAATTTGGACAGATGGACCACTGGACTTTCGGGGTCATTTGGATCCAGCACCTGTGTTCCAGGGACCAGGCTCGTCACGATGAGAGGGGACCCAGAGGACCGGTGAAGCAGAAGTTTGTTGCCTGCGTTAGCAAGGGGAAGATTCTGTTGACCCACAGGAGATTTCTTCTTGGCTTCCAGTGCAGGGTGAAGGCAGACAGCCCCCAGAGCATGCACCACCAGGAAACAGTTGAGAAAGCCGGCAGGATTAGGCGCTACAATGTCGCTGGTAGTCTTCTTGATACTTTGTTGCAGTTTTGCAGGCGTCCTGGAGCAGTCAGTGGTTGATCCTTGGCAGAAGTTGAAGAGGGAGATGCAGAGGAACTCTGGTGAGAACTTGCATTCGTTATCTGAAGAGAAGCCACAGGAGAGACTCTAAATAGCCCTCAGAGGAGGATTGGCCACCTAGTCAGGTAAGCACCTATCAGGAGGGGTCTCTGACAACACTGGCCACTCAGAGGCCTCGGAGAAACAACAAAAGGAGGGGCAGCAAAATGGGATATTCGGAGTGCAAACTCCTGGTCCCGTGCGTAAGGTTCCCACTAGACAATGAATCAAAAAAAGAGATTACACACGGTTCCAAACAATGCAGAAGGTTTCTTTCAAGAGGATGGTTCCATCAGTAGATGGAAACCGAAATTTTTCGAAGCAAGAGCCCTCACTCACCATCCGGTGACATGCTTCATCATAGGGCCCAGCTCCTCGTCAGGCCGGCGCTGCAATGCCTGACGGGCCCTAAGGGGGGCTCTTTGCCGGAGATCTTTTGAAAATCGTATGTAGCCGGTCAAAAACAATAAAGTGAAGGATTGGTATATAGGAAAATGTTAAAAATGACTAGAGGTAAGGACTAATGATTTTTATTCTCATGCTGATACCTCTGACATGATTAAAACCAGTAAGCGGGGAATTAGTGGGATAATGTCCACATACCCCATGAAAAAACAGGTAGGTATAGTTGTTATGTCTCTTAATAGGGAATAGTAAGAAAGAGACAGTGCACACAGGGTCCCCTGTGTCACTCTATGTAGTTGGTCAACATGTTTCTCGCTTTTTTCAAAGAATTGTCTTATGCGATTCGTCAGGACCTAATTACATACCTAATCCTTTAAACCATGGATATTCCCACAAATAAGGAAATCAAAACCCTCCAAAAACTAATGGTAGGGCCACATCGGGGTAGTCCAGGCTCTAAAATATCCACTCAGATTTTTACAAGGGACGGCCACTGCCGGAACACCTATGCCTGCCCATAGATACCGGGTTATAGGAGCGGCAAAAGGAGGCTCATGTTAGAAATAAAATTTGCAGTGTAAGTAAATCAGAAGCCAGATAAACTAATGAAAGACACCGGATCGGATGGCAAAAAGGTTGACAAACTAATTACGCCTCTGAAAAGAAATGCCAGCAATTTAAAAATAAGAACAAGTACAGTTTTTCACTTCATGGCTACTGCCCCTGTTACATATTACTCTGTTGTTTATTTATGTCTTTTTCGGTGCCCTCTTTTTTTCTTTAGGCCTTTTCTTTCCTGTATGCGTTCACCGGAAGGCCCATTGCCAGTACTAATTTTATTTGTTATGAGCTTATTTTCATTTGCTACGATCGACATGTTTTTTTTTGTAGAGTCGACGTCTAGATTCAAACCTGATTCCCCAGTCCCATATTGGCAGCTCTGTATGTTATGCCACATCGCTAGCTTGTTATTTATAACTTCTTAGAAGTGCCTGTGCTTTTAACATAGGCGCAGGGCCACACCCTCTGGTTCCAGAAAACTTTTAACATTCAGTCCCTACTTCCGGACACAGAGTGCGATGCACGTCTCAGTAGTTAGTCCACACCACCATCTTTAAGTTCACTGTGTTCCATTCTTTGCAATAAACACAGTTGGTTATTAAAATGTGAGTACAAATAAATAGCCATAATTTCAATATTAATAAAGGAGGTTTACATTCTCAGTGGCAGCACACGCTGCACCCTGCACACGGAGAATATGAAGGGAACACAACCTGCATGTATTCTTCTAAACTGTGAGCATGCCTATGTACCCCTCTCTGTGTGTAGCCCAATGTAACCCTGTGTGGTTTATGCCCCGGGTACCTGTATATGACCTCCCTGTGTGAACCCCATAGCTTTCTCCCTTATATTTTATACTCATAGAAGAACAACCTTCATTTTGTCCACTTTATCCTTTCAGAAAAAGTTCGCCTTGTTTAATTACCCATTTAGGGACTAACATTAGTTCAATTTTTAACTGATACATTTTTTTCTCTGTTTTAGTGAGAAAGGTGAACACTGTGCTGTGGTATAGAATGGGCGCCGTTTAGACTAAAGCAGTGACTCCGATCATAAATGACAGTGCCTTCCTTTGTTGTTTGAAGAACACAGACTGTTATTTTAGGACATCTTGAAAGGAGTAATTGCACTTGGTTTAGCAGAATTAAAACATCTGCATTAACAATAAGGTCACTCACAAGTAATTAGTTGAAGACCATTTAGAGGAGCACGTTCATCCTGGGCACACATGCAGCTGACACTGTAGGGCAGCAGATATACTTCTATAAATCTCATGAACTAATACGTAATGAATCCCCTCTTTTTGTTTTCATGTGCCTCCCCTGCATTGTCTTGCTACAAGGTGAATACAAATGGATTATGACCTTCAGATATCTTTCCGAATTGTGTACATGCCCGTATACTTATCTCTTGTGTTCTTCCCTGGCACCTCCATGTCTGTCACTTGTATGTGTCTCTTCTAACAATGTCTGGCTACCCACTATGGGGAACACCATAGTATACCCAGGTTTGTAACCATTTGTGTTTTTGCAACATATGTACTCAAACATATGCATTCTTTGCTTATCTTTCCTGTTTACACGTCTTTTCTAGCTCAGTGTGAGTGTGCCCCATTTTGTGTATTCTCATCCCGGCTGTCACTCAGACATGCTCACACTTTTGGGCATTAACTGCCTGGTACAAAGTTCAGGGTAGTCCCTCCTCTCTAGTAAACATAGCTGAGCAACTATGGCCATGAGCAGAAGGCTGCATAGAAACATTGCTTGGTTCAGTCTAGCAATAACAACACTGTTAGGTACACACTGCTCACATGCTTTTCTGGGTACACCTTGCTTATCAACCTTTCTGAATGCACAGTGCCAGTTACATAAAGACGGTACAAATAGCTGGGCAAACACCACCAGCAGAGCACACACTGCTTAGATGTGATTCATTTGATTTATTTCTTGTAAAGCACTACTCTAATGTCAATAGGCATCGTAGTGCTTATTTAAGCAGTTAAACTAAACAAGGAAATAGAGATCAGTAAAATACAATGTACCTGAGTAACAAATCTCAAAAGAATTTTAATGTTCTCTGTGCTTCCTAAATGCAAAAAAATGTTATTCACCAAGCCACATAATTCCACTACACAAATCTACACCACACCGCACAATTCCACCCTACACAATTCCACAACGAACAATACCAATACAACCCACATAATTCCACTCCACACCACATACATCCACTCCACTCCAAACCAAACCCATGGGTAAGAGACATTGGGCCTGATTTAGATTTTGGCAGAGGGGATAATCAGTCGTAACAAGATGAACATCCTGTCTGCCAAAATCTAAATAACAGTGTTTTCTATGATATTTAGATTTCGGTGGATGGGATATCCATCACCGCTGTAATGGAGTAACTCCTCTGCCGAGATCTAAATCAGGCCCAATATCATTTACAGCGCCAACAGCTCTAACTCTTGCAAATGCAAGACCTATTGGCATTGTCAATATTGCTTAAATATCTACAGTTGTGAGGTTAATGTTTGAGAAATGAAGCAAAGCTGATGTTAAATAAAATTGATTTAATAATACTTTTGAAAACCAGTCAAACATATATTTAGGAGTTTTATAATATTTTCAGTAACACTGTAGATATTCATAAGAATAACATCTATTAAATATTCTGAGAAATTAGGCTATGATTTATGTGAAGAAGAAACTACTATAGAATTAAACATGGGGTACATTAGCTTAAGGGTTGCTGGACTATGGTGACAACACTTCAAAATATGAAATATGTTGCATTATTCTGTACAGAAACCTTTTAAATGGGAGTGTGGGAGTGATTCTAATGCACTTGATGCAATCATGTAAATGCAGATAAATTCCATGTGTTTGTGATTAAAGTTAGAGCAGCTATTGTGGATTTTATACATCATGATTTAATTTTTACCACTAAATGTATTAAGTTTGGAACAGATGAGAAAGTTCCTCATAAGTATATATTCTTTATATTGAATGCTATTGCTATAGTGAGATTGTGCATAGGCCTAGATTGGATTGATCTTAATTCACCAAGTATAGAGAAGTGGTGGAATTGATATATCACATGTGTGAATTTGTGGCGGCATTAAAACGTGTTAAAGATTGTCATGAAAACAAGTTGTTTCATCTAGAAATGTGGACTAGTTATTACTTATAATGATAATAATATGGCAAGCTAATAGAATGAATAATGTTACTGCTTAACTAAACTATTACTTTATTGAATTTAGACAGATCTGGCTGCAGACACATTCTATGATTGTTGTCACTGATTTATTGTTAAATGTCCTTCTTTTTCTGTAATACGCTTAAATGTGTGCTATTTTCTTATCCTCTGCTAAATAAAAAAGTTCTCAGCTATCTCTGTCTCTAGGTGTTTCTCCCTCTACACATCCTCACAGATTGAAACCTCATTATCTAATTCTGCTTTCACGTCTTTCCTCATGTACTACTTATAAACAAAGTCAAACTTGGCTAATTAAACTCTTATGTCTCATCCAACTCACGTCTACATGTATCATCACTATACGTCATAAAATATCAAGCAGTATTAGTCATATTATTACAGTAATGTAACCCAATGCACTACCTAGCTTTTAGTAACCCACCCTGATTCATACTGCTATCGCTGATAGCAAATATCATGAATGGCATTACCTGTAACACTTGACAAACTTAGAGTGGAAGTAACTTTTTATAACAAAGAATGACAGCGAACACTGCAATACCCACGATCCTCTAAACAGCACAAACCGGTCAGAATTAAGAGCTCTAGTAAGCTATACTAACGTGTGACCTCTGAAAGTTTGATCAACTTCTGATATGTTATATCATCAAGGTGACATTAACTTGGGATTCATAAACACTTCACAGGTCAGTAACAGGAGATACACAAGCCACTTGGAGAGAGGCACTATTCCATGATACATCAGATCCTCAAATAGTAGCACTGTCTTGTGACACCTGAGATCCTCTATTGTTGTATAGCTATTTTAGACATATTTTAGACATGTTATGATAGTAACTAGGCCTGCCATTGTGCACTTAAACCCAGTTACATTCTATTCAGCATTGCTTTATTGTTCTAGCATTAGCCACATTTGTGTGCTGTTTTATTTTCTCTGTCTTATTGTGCATTCGCCTAGGAAAGCGTTATGTTCTTAGTAGGAAATTTATTTCACTCTGTGCTTTCTCCAAGGCTACAGTCAGATAGGGTTGACGACAAACGTGGTATGCTATGTCTCCAACATTCACAGAAAACACACAATCATACTTGGGGACCATTTTTTAGAATGTCAGCTGTTTTATTATAAAAAAACACTTTCTCCCAAACATGTTAGAGTGGGTTTCCAGCCAGATGACCACAACTGTATGCTGATTGCTACATTATAGCTACTTGCTTAAAAGGCCAAACACCTGATCCATATGGGGACGGTGTCTCTGTAGACTACAGGCTTCTTTCTCCAGGTATGAGGGATGATGTTCTCCCAGGAGGAAATCTGAAGGGCATACTAGGCTTATTATGCTGTGCTCCAACATAGCGTAGGCAGGGGAACTATCAATCACTCCTATTTGACAGTATGGTAGGACTGTTTTTGTGTTTCACTCTTTTAGTCACATGCTTGCTTTTATTGTGTTTTATCATCCTAGTTATTGCAATACATGCTATTTTTTCTAAGATGCAGTTACTTCAATAAATTCTTATTGTACTATATTTTGTCTCTATTGTCCTTTCCTATGTGAGACTTCTGTAACTGAGAGAAAGGGATGAGATCTGATTGACCATGATTCCCCTGAGCAGTCTTCCTTGTCATGCTCCATGTTGCCACAATCATCTCACCAAGAGATGGTGGGCTGGTAGCTAGCTGTAGAACCCAGATTAGGCTGACAGGTGTCACATGGTGTGGAATCGCACTCAGTACCTACAATCCATGTGATCCTGCCTCCCAAATCCAGTAGCCTTATTAGCATAATGACAACCTACGCGACTTGGCGCCACCAACCTTTGGTCAGGCACTAATATTCAGATCCCCCTAAGTATCTTGGTCTCACTAAAGGCTAAAAACACCTCAATACAATATACGGAGATGTCCGTGGTATTGAGGATTTCCTCCTCATCTAAATAGGTAATACCTATCTTGAGCTGTAGGTCGTTCGAGCTTGAACCTTAAAAGGATGATCCCCAGTTGGTTTCCTTGTCTCTAAACATACATCTACCATTAACATGGCGAACCCACAACTGGTGGCTATTGCAATAAATATGCGACTTCCCCTTTCTGCATATTTATTGGCAAATGGCCTAACGGCACAGGGGGTCCAGTCACATTTGTTTTCGAGGCTCATCCAGCCTACAGAACAGAAATTGTTTATTCTTGGGTCACCTTTCCAGCTGCAGATGGGAACACAAATACATTTAATCACTATACACCTGCAAACGCACCTGCACAATACAAAGCTTATGCATATTTAGAAATACCTTTACCTTATCAAGACCATAATAACTGGCTTGATGGTGCCCTACCACATACAATATTACACGTTAGGTTAGGTCCTCCAAGCAATGATGGCCCGACCTGGCCTTTATTGGCCACATATACACCACACCCTGAAGCAGCAACCTTAGCGGTAGCTGAGGTCCACCGCCTATTTATAGAGCTCACGACAATATACAGACTGTTAGTACAGTTTGTTATGCAAACATAAATACTAGCCCAGCACGTGCTGCCCCATCACAACCACATGCAGTTACGCCAGGTATTAACCCTGCTACTGTACATTCGATCATGGGTAAGGCATCCGCCAAGTGGGAGGAAATTCCGTTTGGTTAGCTCAAAAAAAATAAATGCGCTGGAAGCAGTTTTTCCACATACGGGACCTCAAGATAAACATAGAATCCTCACTATGTGCTAGCCATTCGCGATGGTTCCCACAGGTCATAACTGCAATACATGGGGCACGGTATTTGCCAAGCTCTATACTACCGCAGATGGTACACTAACACTTGCCAATCTACCGGAGGTGTTAAAACAAATTCAAGATGAATACAGGGCTGCCCCGGCCCTGAATTTGGGGGGTGCAATTTTGCCACAGTATCTTCAATTATATTAAGTAACCTTAAAGGGGAAGCAGTTGCAGTAGCAGTGCGGATGCGGCTCTGGGATGTTCCTGTACAGGAACAAGAATGTGAGCTGCCCAAGATTATCACTGAGACCTAGTCTAGTATTCATTGAGATAGTCTGGGGGCCAGACTGAAAAAAACACAATTTCAAGATAGATCTAATAAAGACACTACCAAGCAAGTGCTTGTAGGTTCAAAAAACGCTGGGATAAAAAACAACAAACTCCTAAAAAAGAAAGGGGAATATGTCCACATGAGGAGACCCCACAAAATAGATATAATCTTAGAAATAGAGATAACTTAAAAACGCCTGATAGTTATCAATATACTGATACACGCCAATCTCGTTCCTTTCAGGACTCAACACTGGAAAAATACAGTGAGAGAGGTGGGAGGTCAGAGAAGCAAACTGAGTACATGAAACTGAGAAAGGACTTACAATGCTCGTCTGGAGTTTCAGTTAAGAAAGTAGAGAAACTTCCAAACAAAAATCCAATAAAAAAAAAAGTGGCAGCAGTTACAATCCGACATGCTGCTCAAGAAGAGGGCTTTACTGAAGAACAGGAAGTGGGCACTAGCACTGTTAGTGCGGCAGAGGTCACAACAGTTCACCAGGATCTTCAAGAGCATCTGGAGGTGAAAGCAACTGATGACTTCTTGCAAGTTGCAACTGTGGGCATGTGTATCTCCACACCCGACAGGGTATATAAGCTAACTATCCACTCAGAGGGAGACATTGAACGTATGATAGACGCCATCTTTTGGGACCACGTTGTCTCCATTTATATTTTGCTGGCTGAAAAAGATTAGCTGCCAGAATTTGTCCGTGATCTCCCTTACGGAGAGGACGTTATTGAAAAGTCCTTCTTGCCCCTTGCTCCCAGAAAATTTGTTGAAATGTACGCCATTGATTGGGCAGTGGCGCAACCACGTGTGTTATATCGCAATCATGTAGGGTCGGACAAAGATTTCACCTACCATGTAATACCAATAAAATTCCAACCCCAACCTCAACCTCAATATCCAATGAGTATGATGCAAAAGCACCTGTGAGGGAAATCCTCAACCAATTAGAGTACCAGGGTGTACTTGAACACTCGAATACATCAATGAATAATCCACTATTTCCGGTCGCCAAACCCGACCACTGATATAGAATAGTCTTGGACTACAGACACTTAAACAGTCACACATGCACATTTACAATACAAAATCGACACAGCATAGCACTGATGAACAACATAGTGCGCACAAATACAAGAGAACCCTGGATATATCCAATGGGGTTTTCTGCCATAACATAGCACCTGAAAGTAGGGACTTAACAAGTTTCAGCGCCTTAGGCTCTCAGAATTGTTTTTGCTGACTCCACAAGGGTATAAGAACAGTCTAGGGCTGTTCTCAGCTCGTGTAACATCGCTTTTAAAGGACATAGACCCTGAGACGTTGCCATATGTGGATGACATTTATCTCACAGACAACAACTTCATGCAACATTTAAGACGGGTAGCCCTCATTGTTGTAGGATTTGCCAAAATGGGCTACAAATTTAACTTAAAAAAAAACAAAAATAGCCTTCCTTAGTGTCCTGTTTCTGGGATATGAACTGTCAGATGAAGGCAAGAGCTTTGCGGCACAATTTTTAGAAAAATGCGCACAATTACAGCCACCAAGCACGTTAAAAAAGCGACAGTCAGTATTGGGCTTTTTACATTTTGGCAGAACATATATCCCAGATTATGCACAATGCATTAAACCATTATGTGACTTAATAAACCCTGACTTTATTAGCAAATTATGGACAGTCGAACATACACGCATTCTTAGAGCATTACAAGAAGACATGCTTGAAGCAAAACACATGCAAGGGACAATAAAAAACATTTGGTCATCAGAGTAATTGCTCCTGCCATTGGTTTCACCTATGTGACATTCAATGAGGGTGAGACCGTCCCGATTGCATACAGATCACACTTATACTCCACAGCTGAACAATGCTTTGCTCCCACTGAGACGATTCTCACTGCTGTCCTGATGGCGATCCTTAAAAAGAGACCTCTGGCCCAGGGGAAGCACGTTATTGTTGTGCCTCCATTCCGGTCCTTGAGGCTGTTACCAAAGCAAGTGTTCCAAATGCTAAAGCACTACATCCACGTTGGATGCAATGGGCAATGTCTCTGATGGCCACTGATGTTTATTATGTTTTTTACTCTAAATTACTGACCCAAGAATTCTTACAATATGAACATGAGTATCCAGTTCCAGCAAATACATTACCTATAGAACAATATCAGACAATCTTGTACACTGATTGCTGGTTGGGCTGAACCAGCAATAGGCACCAAACATCAAAACTCTACTGCTTGCACAGTTGTGAGTGGAGACATGAAGGATGGCATGTTCCATCCACAGAATACCTACATGAAGACTCTAGTGGATTGCACTGCACAACTTGCAGAGCTCAAGCCTCTGCTGATGGCACTGGAACAAACTGATCCTGAGCAGATGACGCTGATTGTCTGTGATTTCAACTATTATGTCCAGTCCTTCAATGAATATCTGCATTAGTGGCACCAAAATGGGTTCAGAGATTCAAAAGGCAGCACCATAAAACACAGACTCCTGTGGGGGAAAGTAGCGGATCTGGAAGAAATGCTACCTAATGTCCATGTTATACATACACTAGGACATCAGCGTGTTGGAATACACGTTGAAGGCAACACTTTGCTGATGAAGCAGCCAAATCATTAGTGGCTCTGGCTTCAGTTGCTACAGTAACTCATTCTAAATTGAAGATGGATGATGAAACACTGCCATCTGTGAACGTTTGGCTTAGGGCACACCCTTACCCAAAGCATATCCTTCTAAATAGTCCTTCCGCATGGCAGGAATTTTTACAGCACAAGTAACAATACCAGGTGTTGATAAAAGACTTGAGTTAATAAAAGCAGTGCATGAGGGAGTTGCTTCTGCCCATGCTGGTGTGGCAGCTACAATTTCACTCTTACAAGCACGTTATTGGTGGCCAGGTCTCTACAAGCAGACCAAGCAATATGTACTTTGTTGTGACATCTGCCAGCAAATAAAAGGTTCCACCATCAAATACCCACCGCAGACACCCCTCTTAATTTCCAACAAACCATTACAATGTGTGCACTTGGACCATTGTGGTGCCCTGACACCAGGCAGCGCATACAAGTACATCCTAGTCACTCTTAACTCATGCTCCAGATTTCTGTGGGTTTGGCCACAACGTTCGGCTGACGCTCAAACTGTTATTAAAGATTTGCAAGTCTTTATCGGTACATATGCTGCTGCGGCTTTCCACTCGGACCGGGGCCCTGCTTTTGCCTCAAGGGCTTTCAGGGATGTCATGGCTTTATTAGGGATCCAAATGCATTCCTCGTCTCCATTTCATCCCGAGGGAAATAGTGTTGTGGAGCCACGAAACTGAGATTAAAAGCAATCCTTAACAGCCAGAGTATTAGGCACTGGTCGTAGTTGGCTTACACACCTGTAAGGAATACAGAGAGCATAATCTGCCCAGAAGGTCCCTTGGGAGGCGTACTTCATAAGAATGCCTGTTTGGAACACAAATGTATGTTCCAGATCTTGATGGTCCTGGCCTAGAGGTGGCGGATATACCCTTTGAGATAAATTAAAATGTCACTGTCTTGCAGGATTTACAACAATTCCGTGGTGACAACGCATCTGCCAGTGCTGTCTCCTCTGGATGTACCAGTAACATCTACCGACTGGAATCCGAAACTTGGGGATCTAGTGTGTGGAAAGATTGCTGAGAAAAAGGAGTTTGGTCCTTCTTATTGTGCACCGATTACAGTCCTGGAAAGACATGGTACCAGAACTGTCATTCTAACACCGCTGCCTGGTTCTAAAGAAAATCACTTTGTCTCCATCGACAATGTCAAGCTACACCATATGGCCAGTCCTGCACAGCAGACCTAAGGGACTCTTGGGTAGTACCCAAATCAATCCCACTACAGTCCAGGATATTCCCCTACAAGTCTTCAACAACAACGCTTACCCCTCCGAGCTTGGGGAGGGTGGAAAATGAGCTTTCATTGGTTCCACTTACAACTACTTCTACAATAATCGCTGGTGATAATGAGCAATTTTATTCAAATTCTACACAAAAGGATGGCATAGTCTACTATGAGCCACCGAGGAAGCCTTCTGCAAGTCCTTCTCCTCGAAAACACAGCTCCAGTTTTTGCACAAACTGATTCTGGTTATTTTGTCGACGTTAATGACACATTCACTGACTCATCTGCCTCTACTGAAACAGAACTGTCAAGAGCACATAAGCTGATACTTTGGCTCAAAAATAACCAATTCATTTGTCCATGGAACTGTCTAAGGCTCTCATTAACTATACTAGCTTTCCTCCTTTGGACTGGGTTTGTCATTGTTTTCTTTTTTCTTATACATGGTCATTACCTTCCTGAACGCTCTACAGTTGAACTGGTGGATGAGGCTCTAAAACCAAATTTTACATCACACAAAATTTGCAGAGACTTGTCCTTAGTGAACATTTCAGCCATACCAATTCCTGATGGGACTGTTTGGGATAAAGTATTATTTGATATATATGGGCCTAGAGAGGTCATTCAAATACTATATGTATTCAAACTTTCTATGAATGATGTAATTACACCTGGAGTGGTTTCTGATGATTGGGATGTAAAACCTGTTGATGCTATGATGTCTGATCTACAGTATTGTACAGTTTTTGAAAATGAAGATGTGTACCAGTTTAAAGAAAACTATGGAGATATGTTCTGTTATAATTACTATGGACATTATTTCATTCACAAAGAGAGTACCCGAAAGACTACATTTAAATACACACAGTGGGAACACTGCCTGACTCCACCAGAAGGCAGTTCCAAAATATATACTGAAAGGTTTGCATATTTTTCTGGGCACAATGTTAAAAATGCTGAGTCGTATTATTTCAAATTGCCAGTAATGGGAAGTCAAATTTTTTTTTTTGACAGATACAAAATTAATCTATTCTGATTTCTTTGTTTCCGGATTGGCTATAGAAGGCTATGAGTATTGGTTGAAGTTGATTGTCTTAAAAAGTGTGTGGGAACTAAAAATTGGCAAATAAGAGGAAAGGAAGCTTTATTTAGAGCCTGCATGATTCCTGTTCAAATTTTTTTTTTTAAACAAAACAGTACAACAAACAAGTTGTTTAGGCTTAGCAAACATCAAGGAACTGAATGTGGACAGTATTCCCACTCCTGCAAAATTGTATAAATGGCAAAAGAATATAAATGAGTCTGAAGATCAGCTCGATGAATTGGACCAGAATGGAACACTTTACACATCATTTTCACATCCTGGTGGGTGGTTATTATGGCCTGTAGACACCAATGGGTGCCACACACATTTTGTAAACTTCTCGGGGGTTTAGACAAATAGGCCAGACCTTCGCTATGTGTCCTCGGAACACTCGGGTATAGTGATAACTTCTTAGTCTCCTGTCTAATAACACAGATTTACAGGATTTCCTGTTAGGCCCCAGAAGACAACGCAGAAAACACTTCTTATATGCAACATATAATTAAATTTGGAAACTTTCCCAACCAGAAGTGGCCACCCGGTTAAGGCAAATAGATCAGGAAAATTTACAGAAATTATTAGCTGTTGTAGATATGGGATTAACACCTTGTCCAACTGAATATACACCTTAAATTATGACATTGGCTGTAAATGGCGTTACCGCCACTCTGACGGCTGCCAGCTTATCGCTGCGGTGGCGGATATCCGTTCTCCATATTATGACACACACACACCAGTCCGACAGAATACTGCCACACACACAAATCTGCCAGCTCAAAGGTCAGTGTTAAAGTGTCGGTACCCTCACCCATACCGTTACACCACCAAAATAACACCCACCACATTATGACACACGAATCACCACGACGGATATTCAATGGCGATAAACCACTGCCGGTACATACCGCCGCGCTCAGAATGGACACCCACATACAAAACAACACGACATTGCCCAATACTAAAAGCACACACCTGACACTCATACACACACCACACCCACACCCCCATACCACTATAAAACACACACCCACATTACCCACAACCCTTTGCCAACACCAAAGACTGCAAGAGCTAGCCATCGACATCACAGAGACAACTACACAGACACCACTTACACCCATAAATCCCTCACTCACCCCACATCCAGGTGGTATGGTATCCAGGTGGTGGATGTGTGTTAGTGTGTGCCCCTAAGGCCGGGCCAGACATTGCAGCGTGGGTCATCTGAAGGGTAATGGGTGTATGGCAAATACAGGTAACCTAGCTTGTTAGCAGTCCATTTCAGCCTGGGCATCGTGGGTCCCAGAAGTGATGCAGTTGGAAGTGTGTGGTCCTCATCTTGCCTTAGTGACTAGCCATATCACTGGTAGTGCAATGCATAGTGCTTAAGCCTGTTCCCTGTGTGTGACGGTGATGTGCATGCCAATAGTGGTGTTGGTGCAGTCATTGACCCAGTGTATCCTTTGTCTCCCCCCCTTTCTTGTTTTGTCATCCTGTCCTTGTGTGCATTAGCATCATCTGGCGGAGGATCAGGGGCACCGGTGACAGATGGAGCTGCATCCCACAGGACCCAGGAGGCAGAGTCCACCGACGCCGATGGAACCAGTGGGATGGAGGGCGAGGGGAGCACCACGGCGGAGACTGGAGGAGACAATACAGACTCAGATACCTCCTCCGATGGAAGGTCCCTGGTGGTGGTGGACACCCCTGTGACCACCCCAGCTGCGGGTACAGCCACCACCCCCGTACCAGCACCGCCCTCCCAGTAGCTCCTCAGCGAGTTGCCCATGCCCGCTCACCCAGGAGGGTGGGCATCTCCTTTGCCCCAAGCACCTCAGGCCCTGCTGCCCAAAGTGAGGAGGCTATTGACCTCCTGAGATCCATCTCTGTAGGGCAATCAACCATTGTGAATGCCATCCAAGGTCTGGCATCCCAGATGCAGCAATGCAATGCATTCCTGGAGCGCATTCACAATGGAGTGGTGGCCCAACAGAGATCGATTCAGGCTCTGGCCTCCTCTCTGATGGCAGCCATTGTCCCTGTTTCTACCGTCCCCCCTCCAACTACCATTTCCCAGTCCCATTCTCCTCAACCCCAACCCATCCCAGGCACACATACTGACGAGCACGCACACAAGACAACACCCAAGAGTGGCACAGGCAGGCACAGGCAGGCACACTTCATCCCACAAGCACTCACACAAACACCAGACAGCTGCAGACACAACCACATCCACTACCTCCACTGCCTCTCCCGCCTCAGCCTCCTCCACCTCCCTCAGTCACGTCCACACTCACACCTGAATGCACTGCCTCAACATCCACCACCAGCATCACCAAGCAGCACACACACCTCACTAGCAGACACCTCCACAACATCCATCCACTTGTTCCCTGTGTCCTCTCCAACCGTGTCTGTCCCCCCTCCTAAAGGACACAGATGCAAGCACTCAGACACTCAACAGCCATCCACCTCACACACACACACTACCCAGGCACCTGCACACAAGTCCAGCAGACGTACACCTCCAACAACCACTCCCCAACCTCCACTCCCATCCCTCCTCCCTCCTCCTGCCCCACTGTCCTTAAGAAACTTTTCCTTGCCCAACTTGACCTCTTCCCTCCCTCTCCCCACCATCCTGCCCATAGAACCAGGGTGCCAACCAGCCAGCCCAGCACCTCAGCCAAACAGTCCACGGGGACAGTGGAGGCACCTCCTAGTTGGCAAGACTGTGAGGGATTTCACTCCGACAGCCAGAAAGGGGAAGGCGCCCATAACACCTACAGCCAGGAAGAGGAAGGAGCCCACCACACCTACAGTCAAGAAGAGGAAGGAGCTCACAACACAAACAGCCAGCAAGGGGAAGGAGCGCACAAAACAAACAGCCGGGAAGGGGAAGGAGCCCACAACACAAACAGCCAGCAAGGGGAAGGAGCCCACAACACAAACAGCCAGGAATGGGAAGGAGCCCACAACACAAACAGCCAGGAAGGGGAAGGAGCCCACAACACAAACAGCCAGGAAGGGAATGAAGCCCTCAAATCCATCAGAGGCTGGGAGGGTGAAACCACCACCACCTTTGGTCACGGAACCCTCACCGCCAGCAGAGGCAGGCCAGGAGGCACCATCACCTGTTGCCACAGAGCAGCACTCACCACCAGCTGAGGCAGTGCAGCCATCACTACCAGCAGAGGCAGACCAGTAGGCACCAACACCTGTTGCCACAGAGCAGCCCTCACCACCAGCTGAGGCAGTGCAGCCATCACCACCAGCAGAGGCAGGCCAGGAGGCACCATCGCCTGTTGCCACAGTGCAACCCTCACCTCCAGATGAGGCAGTGCAGCCATCACCACCAGCGGAGGACATATAGGCAACCCTCCAGGGACTGCTGCACATGGGGCCCCCTCCAGAACCAGTGGGCATGTTCCCCAGCTCACAGACTGTGATCTTGCACTCCCCAAAAATGGGACATGGGAATGGAGCCCCCTCCAGAACCAGTGGACATGTTCCCCAGCTCAGAGACTATGACCTTGCACTCCCCAGCAATGGAACATGGCAAGGAGCTCCCTCCAGGACCAGTGGGCATGTTCCCCAGCAACGGGACATGGGCATGGAGCCCCCTCCAGCACCAGTGGGGAAGATCCTGTATTCGGCTGAGGTACCCCACCCATGCACCTGAGGTGCCTGCCCACTTGCAAAATGATGCCCCTGCAGTGTTCTATCTGGATGATGTCGGGATACAAGTTGGGTCTTGGACTGTGCCCTGTGGCCATGTGTGCCCTTATGCCTTTGGACTGGGCATTGGCCCTATGTGAACATTTGTATATATTTTGTTTGTGTGGTGGGTTTTGCTATGCTAATACATTTTCTGTACATCCGTACTCTGGCCCTTGTGTTATTCTGCCGTGTGTCGTGTGCCATTGTTTTTCGCCTGTGTATGGTGTGTGTGTGTGGTGTGTGTTGTGCGTGTGTGTGTGTCACTCTTGTTTTCCTCCCTCCCTCCCTTGTGTGCTAGGCAGCTGTACTCACCATGGTCATCTTTGTCGGCCTTGGTGTTTCAGGTGGAGCATAATGTAGAAGATAATCTGGAAGGCTTGCATTTCGGGTTCCATGGCGGCGTTGTTCTTCCATGTGTCTTCGATGTTGAGTAATTTCTCTTCTGTGCTCTGTTTCCGCCAGGCTTTTGATGGCGTTGGTACCGCCCAGGAAAAGGTGGCTGATTCGTGTGTTATGATATGGTGGGCAGTACTTTGTCTTCCTCCTGGCTGTTGATGGCTACCACCGTGGTGAGTGTTGTTTCCGCCCTGACGGTTGGGGTGGTACATTGGATGTCTATGGGAGTTATCACCGCCGTGGTCATAATTTGCCAGTACTTACCGCCAGCCTGTTGACGGTATTACCACCACTTTATCACTAACCGCCAGGGTCGTAATGAGGGCCATTGTGTCCTCTACAATAGACATAGTACAGAGTGATGTGTCATTTTTGCAAGATGGACAAAGTCCGCTAAGATCCATTATGCAATAAGGTTGGACATTACAAACACTGAAAGCTGGTTGCGTTCCCTGGCAACACGTGAGCGCAAGGGATATTTTTTCAACATTTAATTTAACACGACAACAACAAATTATGGCTAAGAAGGAAGCAACATATGTCATGTTAAATGTTGAAAAATTTGAAAAGTTGCATTTTACTGCGGCAGAATACCATGTGCTGAGTGGTTAATACATGGGGTATAAATCTGCCCATTTCAACATTTCAATTTCCGTCCTGTATGAAACACATTCCAGTGGGCAGATATGAAAGGCTAGGAGATAGTTACATACACAGGGTTTGGGAGCTTCCCATCTCGTACAAATGTTTCAATGACATGAAATAAGTCTTTCTTAGTTGTAGTGAATGCAAAACTTCTGTGAGCCATTCGATGGTTTGTAAACAGCTTTCCTTGCACGGGGCATATAATGCATCCGCAGCAAATTTGGCTTGTTATCTGAAGGGAGTCCCAGTCCCCTTGATTAGACCTGCATTCCAGGTGTTCTCAAATGGCAGCAGTGTGCTCCATAACAGTGAGAGATGTTGTGGAATGCGAGCCGAATAGCTTATGTCACTTCGGTCTCCCAAATTGTTACATGTTGAAGGAATGTCCTTTTTCTCCTTTTGCAACTAAAAGGAGTAGAACACGTTTGACCCCATATTGCTACTTCTGATGTGAATTTTGACAAGTTGAGCAGACTAAAGGCTTTATTGTTTCAAAAATATGTGGAGCTTACATCTGCACGCAAGACCTATGCGCTTCAGGTTGCGAGGTCATTGACGGAGATTCAGGGCCAGATGCATCAAACATTTTTGCATTCGCAACGGTGCAAATCGCAAAATTCACCCATTTGCGAATGCAAAAATGCCTTTCAAGATTTATGAAAGGCAATCGCAGTGCAATTTCAAGGAATCGCTAAAATAGCGATTCCCTGAAATTGCGACTCCATGTAGGGAATCACAAATTGCGATTCTTTAAATAGGAAATCGCAAATAGGGAATTCCTATTTGCAATTTCCAAAGCACATGTATCAAGCATTTCCTAAATGCGCTTACCACCAACTCCAATTTGGTGGTAAGCATGTGCAATTTTTAAAAATTCATTATGAATGCATTTTGTTTAATTACATGTAGCACACACATATCCCCAGGGCATGTGTGCGCTTCACATGTCCACAAATACAATTTTGGGGTGCATCAAAGGGGGCCTTAGGCCCCCAGCACCCTGGGGTTTGCATTACCTAATTTGCGAATTCCTAACAGTCCCATTCCCTAATTGCAATTCGGTAATAGCGATTGCGATTTTTACGAAAATTACCGAATCTCAATTTTCATACATCCCATTTTGCATTTCTTAAATAGCAATATCTTAAAATTCGCTATTCAAGAAATGCAAACCAGGAGCTTGACACATCTGGCCCTCAGTCCCTTTTAAGTAAAAATTTTCCGAGACGCTTTGGTGAACTTGTGAGATGAATATTTAATGTGTCCAGTACTACTGGAATCACCCACTTTTTTAAGCCTGTTGGTACTGGTTTCATTCAAGCCTTCTCCTCCATATTCGTCTTAATACTTTCAGCAATACACTCAATATTTTCAAGTGTTTTCGGGGGATTTCTGATTACTTTGGCTATAATAGGTGACATTTTGCTGTTGCCTCTATTTCTGTGCAGTGGCTGTCCCTTCACAGCATGGAGGACTGAAAGCGCTTCCGCCAGTGCAACTGTCTCATGAACGCATGATGCAGTATTTTGGAGCACCACTCCTGGAACAAATGGAGTGCGACTGGTCTTTGTCATTCCAACCAGTTCTAGATTGTGTGCAGCCCGTGTTTCAATGCCTTTGGTGCCTCTTTGAATGTGCACTGAAAGTCTGTCTTTCTACGCTGCGCTTACTTCCATTGGACGCTGATCTGTTGATGTTCTCCATGAGGGCTCATTATCAGACATGCGCGCTGAGGGTGCGTTTGCTACCGGAAGTCATCTATGAGTTGCCCTTTGTGGATACTGCGACTCTTAATGGTGTGAACGACAAGGAATGCTGCTGCCTCAGCTGGAGCTCAGACTTTGTAACACGAGTGCTATGTAGTTTTCCTTGGATATGATCTTGATATTTTACCACCTGCCGAAGTAGAAAGTCTCCTGGGTTCAATTGTCCCAGTTATTATTGGTGACTTCCAAGATGACACTGACTATTGAAATTGGTCTTTTTGCACCACATGTGGCTTCTCCAATTGTCCTTTTTTTTTTTTTGCTCCTGTGTCTCTTAACTTTTCACTATTGACATACATGTTTATATGCTTTTATTAGGCTTCCTGTAGCTTGAGCTTTGAACCACCTTTGACCGGCAAGGGGAGGGTGTTGTATAGCTATTTTAGCCATATTTTAGACACGTTATTTTAGTAACTAGGCCTGCCGTTGTGCACTTAAACCGAGTTACATACTATTCAGCATCGTTTTATTTTTCTATCAATAGCCACATTTGTGGTGCTGTTTTATTTTCTCTATCTTATTGTGCATACGCCTAGGAAAGCATTACCTTCTTAGTAGGACATTTATTTCACGCTGTGCTTTCTCCAAGGCTACAGTCAGATAGGATTGCCGACAAATGTGGTATGCTGTGTCTCCAGCATTCACAGAAAACACACACTCATACATGGGGACCATTTCTTAGAATGTCAGCTGTTTTATTATAAAAACACCTCTTTCTCCCAAACATGTTAGAGGGGGATTCCAGCCAGATGACCACGACTGTATGCTGATTGCTACATTACAGCTACTTGCTTAGACGGCTGTAATCCTGATCCATATGGGGACGGTGTCTCTGTAGACTACAGGCTTCTTTCTCCAGGTATGAGAGTTGATGTTCTTCCGGGGGAAACCTGAAGTTCTGGTTAGGCTTATTATGCTGTGCCCCAACATAGCGTAGGCAGGGGATCTATAAATCACTTCTATTTGACAATATGGTAGGACTGTTTTTTTGTTTCACTCTTTTAGCCACGTGCTTGTTTTTAT
The DNA here is from genome assembly GCF_031143425.1 of Pleurodeles waltl. NCBI lineage: Eukaryota > Metazoa > Chordata > Amphibia > Caudata > Salamandridae > Pleurodeles > Pleurodeles waltl. Next base: position 1,316,241,451 of record NC_090446.1, on the reverse strand, counting down.
TGTGTTTTATCATCTTAGTTATTGCAATACATGCCATTTTTTTTTCTAAGATGCAGTTACTTCAATATATTCTTATTGAACTATATTCTGCCTCTGTTGTCCTTGCCTATGTGAGACTTCTGTAACTGAGAGAAAGGGATGAGATGTGATTGACCACAATTCCCCTGAGGAGTCTTTCTTGTCATGCGCCTGGTTGCCACAATCATCTCATAAAGCGATGAGGCTCTGCTAGTTAGCCGGAGAACCTGGATTAGGCCAAAAGGTGTCACATGGTTTGGAATTGTACTCAGTACCTACAATCCATGTGATCCTCCCTCCCAAATCCAGTAGTCTCATTAGCATAATGAGAACCTTCGCAACACTATGAGGTACTTCTGTTTATACTCAAGATCCTGTCACAAGGGGCCTAGCATATAATATCAGAGACCTATTGGGAATGGCATGAACATGTGTTACCTGAGACCTGCACTCTGATAACAGAGATGTTCAGTGATCAGTATTAACATGTGAAACTTCAGACCCATCGTTACACTAGTATGTGAATGATAGTAACATGTGAAACCCAAGACCTGCAGCTACACTAAACTGTCATCCCAAAAATTACCTCCAAATGACACAAACGTGAAATTCAAGAGACGCAAGCGTTACATTTGACTGTGATCCCAGACAACTGTGGATGATAATACCATGTGAAACCTGAGACCAGCAGTTACACTACATCGAATACCAGAGATGTTAATTGAATAATACTAACATGAAATATGAGACATGCAGGGTTACACCTACCTATAATCCGAGAGATCTCCTTTAGGTGACACTAACAGGTGAAACCTGAGACCAGCAGTTGCACTAACCTCTTATACCATAGTTGTTCATTGAATTACACCAATGTGAAACCTGAGACATGCTGGGTTGCACTTACTTGTAGTCCCAGAAATCTCCTGTGCATGACACTAACGTGAAACCTGAGACCAGCAGTTACACTAACCTCGGATACCGGAGATGTTCATTAAATAAAACTAATGTGAACCTAAAACCCAAAGAGTTACATTAACCTATTATGCCAGAGGTCTCCTTTGGATGACATTAACAAGCAAAAGGTGCGACCAACATATTTACACTAACCTGTGATACCAGATGTTTTTGGTGAATGACACTAAGACATGAAACCTGAGATATATAGAGTTACACTAGCCCCTGATGTCAGAGATGTTTGCCAAATAACAATGACGTGAAATTTGGGACCCACAGAGTTACACTAACATGTACTACCGTAGATTCTCTATGAATGATCCTAACAAGTGAAACTTGAGACCCAGAGAGTTACACTATCCTGTAACACCTGATGTCATCAGCAAATGACACTAGCTTGTGAAACCTGAGAATCGCAGATTTACACTAGCTTGTGATCTTTGAGATCTCCTGTGATTAACATGTGAAACCAGAAATCCACAGTTACACTAACCTATGATGCCTAGGATCTCCTTTGAATTACAATAACATGAAAAATGAAACCCACTATCCTGTTATTCCTTGGATCATCTGTGAATGGCTTTAACATGAAACCTGAAATGCACAGAGTGTGCTTATGGAAACTGACAAATCTGCAGTTGAGAGCAAGAAACCTGTGGATGTGGGATAAATGCCTGAACAAAATCTACTGCATTTTGAGTAAAGTACTGTTTCAGGTGACTGACGCTGTTCAGATCTGTGGTTGTGACTGCCTGCTTTCTGAACAATGATTGAGCTCTTGTGCCACTGTGTGATCTGCTCATGCCTTATTTCTATTGATATCTGCTGCACCTGTGCACCAAAGAGCTGAGGCTCTTCCCTGACGATTTCCTACACCATTACCCTTAACTCCTCCTCAGTGAAACTGGGGTGCCTTTGTGGGGCCATGGGTGTTATGTGATGTGTGTTGGTGAGGGTGTGTTGAGTAATGTGTTGAGGTGTGTGATGTGGAGTGCGTGAGGGTTCTATGGGTGTGAGTGGTGTGTGTTTCTAGTTGTCGCAGCGGTCTTGTTGTCAGTCTTGTGGCAATGAATTGTATTCGTAAAGGGTTGTGGGTAATGTGGGTGTGTGTTTTCTAGTGGTGTGAGTTGGTGTGTGTATGGGTGTCAGGTGTGTGTTGTTTGAATTGGCCAATGTGGTGCTGTTTTGTCTGTGGGTGTCCATTGTGAGCGCAGCGGTATGTACCGCCAATGGTTTACTGCCGCTGAATGTCCATTGTGGTGATTCTTGGATCATAATATGATGGGCGTTGTTCTGTTGGCATAACGGTGTGGGTTTTGGGACCCCCACTTTTCCACTGACCTTTGGTCTGGAGGATTTGTGTATGTGGCTGTATTCTGTCAGATTGGTGTGTGTCACAATATGGGTTGCACCGCGAATGGGTTACAGCCAAGGAAGGACCGCTGTGCTGATGTGTGGGTCATTATTTGGAGGGTGGTTTGTTGTTGGCGTGGTGGTGCTGGTGGTGGAACCGCCTCTCTCCCTCCTCTCAGCCAGCCTGGCGGTGTCAGATTTTTGACTGTTTTTGAGCGAACTTCTGTCTGTGACTTGTAATACGGCGGTCTTTTGGCAGCCGCCACCAGAGCGGACTTCCAATAACACCGCCAAAGTAATAATGAGGGCCTGAGTCTCTTGTCTCCACATTTATTGCACAAATCTATTTTTAGCCTTTTAATGCAGGAGAAGAATCTCTCACTTGTAGCAGTAGTAATAGGTAATGTAAGAACTAGGGGCCACATGTACGAAGCATTTTGCACATCGAAAATGGCGAATTGGGACATTTGCGATGTGAAAAATGCAATTTGGGATGTACAGACCCATTTTTGGGATTCGGTAATCTATTTACCGAATTGCAGAAAGGGTTTGCGAGTCGCAATTAGAAAGGGGTGTTCCCTTCCTAATTGAGAGTCGCAGTTCCATGTATGATTGTTTTGTGTCCGCGTATCCTTCCCCTTTGTGAATGGCAGCAAATTTTTTTTTTCATTTTTTTTTTTTAAATGCATCTTGTTTTCCTTTAAAAAAAAAAACTGCTTTATTTAAAAGCAGTCACAGACATGGTGGTCTGCTGTCTCAAGCAGGCCACTATCCCTGTGAGGGTGGCCATTGCCAATGGGGTCACAAATTGTGACCTACCTCATGAATATTCATTTGCGACCCCCTTGCGAATCGCAAACAGTGTCATTGACACTGTTGTACATAAGGTTTTGCAACTCGCAAATTGCGAGTCGCTCTGACTCACAATTTGCGAGTTGCAAAACCTGTATTTTGTAGATGTGCCCCCAAATTTAAATGATCCAAAACCTGAGGAAATGCTTCTGGTAGATACATGAGATACTGCCTGACAGAGTGAATACCCAGTACATTCTTGTCTGAAAGATATGATTTTGAGTGTTCCAGTTCAGACTGTAGAAGACTGAGAGGTGCAGCCTCTAAATATTTGTCACAATAGCTAGTGCAGAGGAAAAGTCCAAAAAAGGTTCAGCTTTTGGACTGAACATTCTGACAGCAACATGAGATCTATGTTGTTTGTAAATCAAGCATCAAACTAATTTACAAATCTGTCCAAAGTAGAGAAATAAACTTCCTGCTTTAAGCACTCAGACAGTGGAGTTGAGACATCAAAATGACTGGATCTTTTCCCCACAGAGATACTGAAAAAATAATCTGTCAGTCTGTTTCTCAATTTATGGTGTCGCAAACGTATAGCCCTTGGATTGGATTGTTTTTTAATCTCAATTCCACACTGCTCTTCTGAGAACTTAGCCTGACTTAACAATTCAGTTCACTGACTGCCTTGATGGAGTTTGACTAAATCACGTCTTGTTGACTTAATTAGGTCACATGATCTCGGCAAGTGAAGATCTTTCTTTGTAGTACTTTGGATAGACTGTGAATCTTTCAGATAATGAGTACTATACACTGCAATGTAAGTAAGAAACCAACGTTTTCAATGTTCTTAGGAATTCGTTTAGCTTCTGAACTAGCCTCCTTGTTCTGTTGTTGTGATTCTATTACACATAGAACAACAATAATAGACTCAAATAGTACCAGTAAAACCACCACGTACCTGAGAGTCTTTGTAGCTCCATTACATGCACATTACTCTCTTTCTGAGCTTTCACAAAGAGCTCATGGCTTGGTGAACTTTGTGAACGAAAAACAAACTGCTTCCACTGTTGAAAATAAATGTTTTATTGGTTGTATGTTAGTTACTGTTTGCACTAATGCAAGGTTTAGACAAAGGGCATGGCAGTGTATAAAATTGCTTGTGATGCGCACTCTCTAATTTTTGCTTGGACACCATTACAACAGCCACTCATAATGGATGCTCCATCATAGCACTGTGCAACACATCTCTTCCAGTCAAGTGCAGCTTTCTATACTGCTTCAACAATTGCTGCTGCAAGGCTGGAGGCATCTAACTTCTCCATATGGTAACATCCTAGTGCATTCTCTTGAACATTTCCATCACCATCAATAAAGCGGATAGTAAAACTCAGCTGCTCTTTATGTGAGACATCTTTGGTTTCATCAACTAGAACAGAAAAATATTTTATCACTTTTTCGACAGTACACTTGTGGACAACCGCTGTCCCCATAGATATCATGTCATTTTGGTGATCAGAATAGTTATAGTGCCCATACCTCCTGGACATTTTTGCTTTTTAACCTCTTATCTTCAGCAGAAGTCTTCTCCAAGAATTCATGACATTTTCCCTATTGTGAGAATGCTAAGTTTCATCCGTGGCATGGAATGCAAGCCCTTGATGACCTAAGAAACATACTACCTTAAGAAGCTGCTCCACATGTTGTCTATTCTCTGCAATTTCCTGGTTTGCACCTCTTGCTAATATGGAAGAAACTGACTGCTTACGGTTTGTAAGCTACTGTAATCTTTTGAAGTTAATTCAAGCAATAACTGATGATTTATACTTCTCTGACTGAATGTTTGGGAAAAGACCGAGTAAGCTTTTCCCAATATCAATGAATGCAACATTGCCAGGTTCATGATCTCCTCCCCTCACTGTAACAGCACTAAAATGCCTGCATGCAAAACAATAAGCAGCATTATTAAGGACTGAATACTCAAGGATGAGTTTTGTAATCTCCATTAAAACTACAGCATGCATTTAAGAAGAATGTTTGACGTTTTGGTTGCACTGGATCACTATGATTCAGTGACAAGTCGTCTGCCAAGAATTCACTTGCTGGGTAGGATTTTCATGCTGTGTCTGACTGCTTTCTTTGATTCAAGGTGCTTCTATTATGTCACTCCCCAAAAAAGGGCTGGCTGTACTGTCATCATCACAGGGGAGTACTGTCATCTAAACTGCCAACATAACATGCATCTTCAATGTCAGAGTGAAATGAACACTGAGCACTGTCAACATGTGAAGAAACATCAATAATGTAAACAATGGCAGAACTATCATATGATCATGGAGAAGCAGCTGCAATGGCAGCAGATGATGTTTCAGGGATGTAATAAAAATGTGAGCTTATGCCTTCACTGCTTTACAGAGCAGCAGCAGACAACTCTTTTGTTCTCTTGCCTCCATTAGGACCTGAAGGAGGGTCTTTAGTACCCCTTTTTAGTGAAGAAATCCAATATTGATCTTTGTTTTGGATCTTTGAGTTTTCTAGTAGGGAAAGACATATTTTTCTTTGTTCCTTTGCTTGACCTGCTAAAATGTCAAACATACCTAAAAAGGGTTAAGGCATGGCATGGTGCACTGCCATTAACAGCGAGGAAACATTAACAGCCTTTCAAACGCATGCCTGCATTTTTTTTAACAGCCATTTTTTATTCAATATATTATTTTCTGTATGTTTACATTGTATATTGTATACACAACCATGAGAATCAACCTTTATTACAAAAAATCAAATCACTATTCATCCACCTTGAGAGGGATTAATAAAAGAAATCAGTTCAGCTATAGAAAATGTCTGGACGGGGCGTTTGAGGATGATGGATTGATTATGATGGACAGGGATTGTATAAGGCAATCAAGGGCGTGTATTCTGTATGGCCAATACCAAACAGTGTCAGTAAAAAGCTTCGGGGTTGTTCTAGTATGCCCTTCACAACATGTGGGTTTATGAAGCACCTACAACAGCAAGTACCCTGGGGGAAAAGGTATCTAATATGAGGGCTGCCTAATGGAAGATAAACTCTCTTCCATTCAGTAATGCAGGTAAAAAGACATGTTCCTCTGAAAATTGAATCATCTATCATCAACAGTCAGTAGTTACATAGGGGGTCATTCTGACCCCGGCGGGCGGCGGGAGCCGCCCGCCTGGAGGGAACCGCCAGAATACCGCTGCGCGGTCAAAAGACCGCCGCGGGTATTCTGGGTTTCCCACTGGGCTGGCGGGTGACCGCCAAAAGAACGCCCGCCAGCCCAGTGGGAAACACCCCTCCATGAGGATGCCGGCTCCGAATGGAGCCGGCGGAGTGGAGGATGTGCGACGGGTGCAGTAGCACCCGTTGCGAATTTCAGTGTCTGCTAAGCAGACACTGAAATTCAGGGTGGGGCCCTCTTACGGGGGCCCCTGCAGTGCCCATGCCATTGGCATGGGCACTGCAGGGGCCCCCAGGGGCCCCACGACACCCCATACCGCCATCCTGTTCCTGGCGGCCGAAGCCACCAGGAACAGGATGGCGGTATGGGGGTCAGAATCCGCATGGCGGCGCAGCAAGCTGCGCCGCCATGGAGGATTCTACAGGGCAGCGGAAAACTGGCAGGAGACCGCCGGTTTTCCCTTTCTGGCCGCGGCTGAACCGCCGCGGTCAGAATACCGTGGGGAGCACCGCCAGCCTGTTGGCGGTGCTCCCGCCGACCCCGGCCCCGGCGGTCCTTGACCGCCGGGGTCAGAATGACCCCCATAGTCTATTATGTAGAATCATTTTACATTGTTCACTATAAATATGGGACTGATGTACACATAGGCCCTCATTATGTCATTGGTGGTAAAAAACGCATACCACCGCAGCAACGGGCGCCAAAAGACCGTCGCCGCGGCTAACATACGTTCACCATAATATGTCCACAGCTGGATTTCCGCCACAAGAAGCTGTGGCTATTATGAAAAATAATACGGCCTGGAGGTGTTCTGCTGGTGGGCGCTGCTGGCGGTAGCAGTGCCCCGTCCCATCCCCTGCCGGAAGACCACCTGGATACAGGTACGTTGGATCTCCAACAGGGGTGGGGGTGGTGGATGTTGTGTGTGTGTGTGGGGGTGTGTGCATGAATGTGTGAGTGTGTGCGTGAATGGGAATGTGTGTGTAGTGTTGTTTGCGTGTGTGTGTGCATGTATGAATGGAAATGTGAATGCGTGTCTGTGTGTCAGTATGAACATGTGTATGGATGTGTGCATGAATGAATGGATGCATGCGTGTATCAATGCGTGTATGCTTGTGTGAGTGAGTGTGTATGCATGATGCGTGTCTGTGTGTGTGTGTGTTGGGGTGGGCGATTTGAAGGGGGGACTGTGGATGGAGGGGGAGTGAGGGGTGCCTGGGGAGTGTTTGGGAGGAGGGGGCCTCCTATCAGTGACAGGGAAGGAATTCCCTGTCACTGATAGGGCCTACCGCCATGGTTTTTGTGGTGGCATTACGAACGCCACAAAAACCATGGCGGTAGGCAGGGTCAAAATGTCTGAGGCGGGACAATAGCGGCCGCCGGGCTGGAGATTCAGCCAACCCGCCAATGTCATAATGTGGTGGTATGTCCCGCCAGCCTGTTGGGGATACCACTGCCACAATACCACCAACCCCGGGGTCAGAATGACCCCTATAATGTGCTTCAAACCAGCAGAAAGTTTGTAGTGTTCTATGTTGCAAAAAGAGCAACGTTTAAGAACTCTCACATCATCCAAGGTGGGAAACAAATACAAACAAGGCCGTAAAATGTTAAATGGGAGAAAAACACTTTCATTTTTTAGTGACCTCAGTGGTGTATCCAATTGGGTCTTTGTTTTGCGTATATATTTCCACTAAGATTATTTTGCCTTATCGTGTATCTGGTCAGCATGCCCTACCGCAAAACCTGTGGACCACCTAAGAGGTAACACAGACTTTCTTTCCTCTAGGCAAAATGTAGCAATGATGAAAAGTAACTATGAAAACAATGCCAAATACTACGATCATCTGTTGGTCAGATTTATTAAATGTAATATTATCTTTATATCTAGCTCCCATTCATGATTATGGGTACAAATTGATTACTTTTAAGTAAGTAGTGCTTAGGTGTTAAGGTGATGATGTTTATTTTCTTGTGTTTAGATTTTCAGAAGAAATTACACATTTGCTCATACCACGATGAATGTGCAGAAACTCTTATTTTCTATGCAGGAACAGTGTCTGTCACTGCATCTTCACTGAAAGGCCACCTATGCTGTAGGGTACCAGGACCCCATTAGAGTTGCGCCTAAAGGGAGAGAAAAGAATCATGGGGAGCAGAGGCAACTTTGGGGGTCGGAATCTCCATGGCGGTGCTGCTTGCAGCGCCGCCATGGAGATTCAGCCCATGCAGGGGAAATCCTTCAGGAAACCGCCGGATTCCCTTTTCTGACCGCGGCTTTACCGCCGCGGTCAGAATGGGCTGGGAAGCACCGCCAGCCTGTTGGCGCTGCTTCCGTGGTCCCCGGCCCTGGCGGTCTTGGACCGCCAGGGTCGGAATGACCCCCACTGTCTGTTATGTTGCAGTTTGAGTTCAGTTTCAGTTTCTGAGCTGATCTGACCTCTCAGCTCTATTTGATAAAAACCTATACTATATTGCTAACCAGAATTGTGTCGCTTCTTCATTTCTTCTCTGACAACATTTGACATACCCAGACAGAAGCCCGCTCTTCTGTTCCTGGACTGCTGTTGAAGGAGATGCTGCCTGCTTCGATTGAATAGAATACTGAGCATGAATCAGGTGAGCAGACACTGTGCATTAAAACTAAAGTCTGCATATTCAAACAGGTGGGTTGGGTTTCCAGAGGTTGCTGTCCTAAAGGGTGAGAAGAGGTCGGTCTTCGTACCTTAAAGTTATAATTGCATGATTCTGTGGTAATCATAGTATGGGGGATGAGGAAAAGCATGCATGATCTATGTGGTTTTTTTTCAGGATGCAATGTTAAGTTTAGATAAATGAAATGTGGTGATTTCCTGGTTAGACTGGAAGACTAGCTAGTGTGAATTCCCTCTGTAATAGAAGGTAAGAATAACAGGTAATAGTGTATTACCTGGGGGGCAGCTCCTGGAAGGGACATTCCTTTGGGAGAGGCCGACAGGTGTCCCGATTAGATCCGGGCAGCCAGAGTAGAAGTAGTGAGGAGGACTGGGTAACAGCTGTGAAGTCTGACTTGGCAAAGAGACGGTCATTTGACTGGCACTGGCAGGCCTTACTCTAAATAAGTCAGATGCCTGGTTCTTAAATTCCCTGATTTTAAATATCTGGAAGGCATTTTTAAGGGAGAGCAACCGAGGCATCAGTGGAGAGTTTGACGTATAGTTAAAGGGACAACCGGATGGTTGGTGTCAATTGACTTTGCCCTGAGCACGGTCAGACCCTTGGTTGCGACCCCAAAAACTGCAGTAGACGCAAGTAGATATTCCCCCATGAATAAAAAAGGATTACATAAAGAGTAAAATGATTCATAATCTTAGGGGCACAATATAAAGAAGTGGCAAGGGTCTAATATAAGCGAAGAAGAAAGGGTGCAAGATCTTTGCCATATTTTTGATATTTCAATAGAAACTCCTAAATTGTCCTAGAAGTGGGGAAAAATTTTTCATATAAAAACATGGGGAACCAAAACTAAAATATCCCAAGGCAAGTGTAAAGATTAATAATAATTCTCTGCGAGTGAGACTGATGATTCACTGTGCAGGAAACGGATACCATTGAATTAAAATTAATATTTTAATGGGCCGCTGGAGAACCCCAGTGCCAATGTAACACCCCTCAGTTTGAAATAATAAGACAGTCACCTAATATATTAGAGGCTCTTCTTGATGCATTTCTCACAGACATTCACAATTCGGAGTTTAAAACATGAGTGAGTGACCACATCCCCAAGCACCGCATATAGTTATTTACATTCATGATAATGTTTTAACATGTATTGCGTAAGGCACCAATCCATTTAGACCTCTCATAAATGCACTCGCCTCAGATATAACCATGGAAAAAGTGTTACACAGACTAGCCATAACTATGGCTGATGTTGACTGATTTAGTCTCACAACAATATATGTGAAGTCAGGTAACACTGCATGATATCAACACGTGGTTACCACTGCTGTAAGTTAGCGATATTAATTTAAAATAATACATATCAGAAAAGGAGACGAGGTCCAAAAGGGGCATAAGATAGTGGACAATAAACATGAGGTACACACAGGAAGCAAACATCCCTAGGAGACCATGGTGACCTCTCTGGAACAAATGATAAAAACTTTCCCTTCAGACAAAAAGAGGATACAAAAGTGCTGTAAACAATGGTGCAAAGGTACCAAGGACCACGCTCAGCCATGGCCAAAGGAATGGATGTTTGATGAAGACATAACTAACCATACATTGACTTATATTTGCTCTAAGTATAAAAGAAAGAAAAGACAGAAAAGGGAAGCGACCCTGTCCTTATGCATGTATTCTGTGATACAAAAACAAATGTGAAACCAACAGCACGGAGGAAGCAATCATATAGGCCCCAGAGAAGCCCTTAGAGAAGCCTTAGGGCAGCCCGTGCATTATGGTCTTTATCACATTCTGCCAGCTGTAGGGTACCAGGAACCCGTTAGAGTTGCATCTAAAGGAGAGAGACAAGAATCGTGTGGAATAGAGGCAACTTCAGACCCCACCCATGGAACTCCTAGGGCTGGTCCAGAACCTGACTGAAGGGACAGACAAATAAATGAACTGCAGCATACCGTGAGACAGGTAGAACGATCTAGAAGTTCTGTCACCCTTCAAGGGAATTAGGACTACAGGACATGCTGTCATTAGGCTGACAGACACTTCTGCAGAGATTCTGAGAGAGGCAGCTGAGGAATGGATAAGAGAAGAAGAAGGATGGGAAAGTGATGTAGAGACACCACACATAATGAACCGCTGATTGAGTTACAAGATGTAGCGGGGCAGAAGACAATAGGAAGTGGGAAGAAACAGAGGTGCAGAATAACAGGAAAATAACCAGAGGTCACATAACATTAGCCAGATTCCTACGCGGGGATTTCTAATGGCAGCAAGAGACACCTCAGACATGTGGAGGAAGTCAATCCTGAAAATGAGCAGGTCAGATTTAGCACCCATAGAGATAATAGAACAAAAGGATGGTAGTTACTATTGCAAACCCTTCCCAAACGAATTTGCAAGGTGGACTAAAAAGGAAGGGAGAAAGCAAAGGTCCCAACAAGGGTCTTTTTAACCCTCTGACATAGTAACGCAGAAGATTGTAGTCGGCAGGCACAGGGTGGCCCAGATTGGAACACCCCATTATGGAAGAGTGCCTTGCATCTAGGAGCAGTATGCTATAGACAAACCAACTGACATAATACAAAGTAATAGACCAGATCCGAGGTTAGGCCTGAGGGCAGTAAATTCTCAACCAATAACTCAGTTACTATCAACATCAGGGCAGTGCGCGCTCTACGGGCGACTAGAATGCAAAAACCTAACAATTTCAAGCTAACATAATTTATGCATTGTGCTGATATGATGTTGTTTAACCTTTTGCATTGCAGAGTTTAATCCTGAAGACTTATGTTCAGCATGCATATAAATACTGTTCACATGTAATGTACTGCTGCAGGTTTTCAGACTGTGTCTGGGTGTGGTCCCCTTCCAGGGCCTTCCAGAAGCTTTCCCTGCAGCATGCCTGGCTGTGGTTGGTGGGCTGGGCTAAGACTCTATAAAAGGGAACCAGCCCAGCTCCACGTGCTCACTATTCAGAGGTCCCGGTGCAGAGCAACAGCAATTTCCTGAGCTCCTGTTCCGGTGGCCTACTTTGATCTTCCAGGCCTTGCCCTTTTCACTTTGTTGGTGATCCTTGATCAGGGCGGTAAGACGGAGGTCGGGCTGGGCCCCGATCCCGTTCTCGAAGGCTTTCGAGTTCTTGGCCTAATTTTGCATGATAAACAATTTTACTCTTGTGCGTGTGAATGTGCGCTTGGTTTTTTATGGCATTTACATGCGGATACTCAAATAGGCAAGACGCGCGATTCTTTGCTTGTGTGCAACTCTTGATATTCATTGTGCGCTACCATTTTATGGCATTTACAAAGTAGCATTCGCATCGGCAAGACGCGCAATTCATTTCTTGTGCTTAATTCATGTTATTCATTGTGCGCTACCATTTTATGGCATTTACAAGGTAGCATTCGAATCGGCAAGATGCGCGATTCATTTCTTGTGTCTAATTCATGATATTCATTGTGTGTTACCATTTCATGGCATTTAGGTGTTGACATTCAAATCGGCAGAACGCACAATTCATTTCTTGTGTTGAACTCATGCTACTCATCGTGCACTACCACTTCATAGCATTTACTTGGTGGCCTTCGAATCGGCAAGACGCGCAATTCATTTCTTGAGTCTAACTCATGTTATTCATTGTGCACAATCATTTCATGGCATTTACAAACCTTTGTGAAAATCCACAATGTACGCAATTCAAGTTCCTGCATTTTAAGAAGACTAAAGTGTTAGAATTCTAGATGTTATATTGTATGTGCATAATAATTCCCTCAAGCACAATTCATATGGTGTTATAGAAATCATTCAGATTTCTTCCTGATCCTCATGCAAAAGACTATGGGGTCATTATGACCCTGGCAGTCAGTGGTAAAGCGGCGGTAAGACAGCAAACAGGCCGGCAGAAAAAAAATGGAATTATGACCGCGGCTGTCATCCGCCACTTCACCATTCCGACCGCCATGGCGGTGAAGACTGCTGGGCTGGAGATTGCCGGCGGTATCAGGACCCTGCATACCGTCATGGATCTTGGGTGGTTGGGAACCGCCATGAGATCCATGGCGGTAGGCACTATCAGTGCCAGGGAATTCCTTCCCTGGCACTGATAGGGGTCTCCCCCACCCACACTACCCCCCATGAATCCTCCCCCCACCCTCCCAACCCCCTGCCACCCACCAAAGGTGGCACAACCCCCCTCCCCACCCCGACCCCGAACATGCACATGTACACACCCCTACACGCATACACCCCCAACATGCACATATACACACCCCTACACGCACACATACACCCCGACAACACATACCCGCACACATACAAACAGACATGCACACCGACCGACCCGCACACATTTCCCATAAACACAGCACCCTCCTGGACGCATGCACTCACTCACTCACCCCCTCTACACTCTCACACGCACACCCCCATGCACGCATACAACCCACATCACCACCCCACCCCCTTCCCTAACGGACGATCAACTTACCTTGTCCGTTGATCCTCCGGGAGGGGACGGGATCCATGGGGGCAGCTCCGCCACCAGAACACCGTCACCAGAACACCGCCACACCGAATCATGGGACGTGATTCAGTGGGCGGTGTTCTGTTGACGTGGAGGTGGAGGTTGAGCCACTTTCCCGCCGTCCACCAGTATGGCTGCTGGCGGCTTTCCGTATGAAAAAGGACGGCGGCCTGCCAGCAGTCATAATACGCGGCACGGAAGCACGGCGGAACCTCGGCGGTCTTGCGAAAAGACCGCTGAGGTCGTAATGACCCCCTATATTTGAATTTGAAAGCATAATTCTAGAATGTTCTGATGTTTCTAATTCATGTGTAATGTTTTATTGAGTGGTTCATTGGAAAGTTGTATTAACCTTTCTTGGTTCCCTCACAGGTATCCAGTCGTCTTGAGGCCTAGTTATTTAAATCCTTGCTTACGTTATCCATGTTTCCAGTATGACAATGCTTAGAGTCAAAGCCTTGCAATGATTAATATGATATAATCTTGATATTGTGTGTTTTAACCTTTTGCTTCCTACAGGTATCCTTCCCAGCTGTTCCCTACCTAATCCCCTTTTCCCCACATGGACTCTCCTAGACTCTGTGACATTCTAATCAGAGTATTGGAGCTGTCTTGTGGTGGACATGTTGGGAACGTGCACAGACCCCGAGGATCTGGTGACTCTGACAGAACAGTGAGTCCACGAATTAATAATCCTCCTGGTTTGTGTATGTTCTCAGCATGGCCACACTGGAAGAGCTAGTCAAGGCTATCACGCAGCTCCAAGCAGAGGTGGTGCCCTCAAAAGATTTGGCAGCTGCCTAGCTGAGAGAGTGAGTCAGATACAGGATAAGGCAGAGAAGAAGGAACAAAATCCCACAAGTGTGCCTTGGCCAGGTCCTTCTTCTCAGACTTCTGGAAGTAATCCTACAAACATTTCCATCAATGTTCCTTTAGCCATTCCTTTAGCTCCTCCTGAACGTTTCTCAGGCGATCTCTTGAAAGCGCAATCTTTCCTGGTTCAAGTGGAATTACACTTCACCTGCCGACCACATACTTTCCCTGATGCCCAGTCTAAAGTAGCTTTCTTGTTATCATATCTGACAGGAGATGCAGCTACCTGGGCTATTCCTCTTGTGCGTAAAGACAGTCCCCTGTTTTACAACTGGAGACATTTTGTTCGCGAGTTTGAACGAGTTTTTGATTGTAGAACAGTAACATTGTCAGCAGATCGTGAATTATTAGACTTACGACAAGGTAATCAGGACTAAGGGGCATATTTATACTCCGTGTGCGCCGAATATGCGGCAAAAATTTTGACGCACATTCAGCGCAAACGTTGACCCGTATTTAAACTTTGACACCCAAGCCTGCGGATGACAAAATTCCGCCGTGTGCGTAATTTTTTGGATGCGGCAACCAGCCTTGCGTTAATGATATGCAAGGTAGGACAGGAGGCGGAGCCGGAAAATGACGCACAGCCCGATTTGCGTCAAAGTTTAACGCCTGGGTCAGGCAGGCGTTAGAATGGGGCAAACACACCTGTATCTAATCAGAGCACACAGAAGCAACAGCAGAGCAGCAGAGCAGCAAAAGGGAGACATGGAGGTGATTCTTATCCAGAGTGCACGCAGACACAGAGCCCAGCAGCTACAACAGCAGCTCCAATAACACCAGCAGGGACCCCAAAGGCAGCGCGGAAGGCAGGAGAGGATATTCTTCCCCAGAACAACCCTTCATGGCCTCAGGGAACACAACATCATCCAGAGGTACAGGTTGAACTGGCAGGCCATTCAGCAGCTGCTGCGAAACATTGAGCCGCAGTTGGCACCGACTTTGCTGACACCCCGCACCATCCCAACAGAAACCAAGTTGCTTGCCATACTTCACATGCTGGCAAGTGGCTCTTTTCAAACAACTGGTGCCCTGGTTGCCGGAATATCACAACCATCATTCTCTGCCTTTTTGCCCAAAGTACTGGATGCCATCATTGAACTTACACCCCGCCACATCTGCTTCCCTAACACACTGCAGAAGCAGCAGGAAACAAAACAGGGGTTCTACCTCATTAGTGGCTTCCCACACGTCCTTGGTGCAATCGACTGCACACATGTACGCCTTGTGCCACCTGCTGCAACTGAACACCTCTACCGCAACAGGAAGCACACACATTCCATCAATGTGCAGGCCATAGTCGATCACCAAGGATTGATCACCAACATCGTGGCTAAATCTCCTGGGAGTGTCCATGACTCCTTCAGCTTCCGTCACTGCACCATCAATGAACACTTCCAGGATGGACGGTATGGCAATGGACTACTTGTTGGTAAGTACAAAAACCTACTTATATACACACTGCACAGCAACCCTCTAGGACACACAACACATACACTGCAACAGCAACATGTGAACAGGAACACACTGAGGTCGTGACATCGCTAGCCATGTTTCTTAGGTCACCATTGAACCTGTCACACATCTGAAATTACTGTACAGCCTAATGTTAAGACTTCAAAGATCACAACGTGTGGAGTGGGTTGCCTAAATGTCACCTTGCAAATTGTAAGTTTCCAAATAACGTTTACATTAATCCATTGCATAAGTCTGAAGGTATGGGATGTCCAGGGTACATTGATATGAACGTGTTAACAACACTGTAAAAATGATTCTGTGTATGGAACTATCATCTCACCCCCAGTGAAGACACACGGACACCTGTATCACAAGTCACAATGCTAGGGAGGGCACACTGTACTGCAAATCCCAAAACATACTGCTGATAAACGGTCAGCAGCCAAACACTTGTTCAGCCGAGGAAACAACACGATGCAGGGGGTACATCCTACAAGCCTAGGATGCGAGATAATAACACAAAAGAGTCACAGACAACACAAGACAACTACTGCCTTGAAAGGTCATTTCAATGAGGCTAGCTACATCAACATGATCCCATTCATTTTCTCTTGCAGCTGATCAGGGGTATGGCATCCAGCCATGGATAATGACACCTACTGGCAACCCGAGTACTGCAGCAGAGCATGCCTACAACGACGCACATAGGAGGATATGCACCATAGTCGAGAGGACCTTCGGCATCCTCAAGTCAAGGTTCCGGTGCCTCGACATCACTGGTGGTAGCCTCCTATATTCCCCGGAGATGGTCTGTAAGATCATCCTAACATGTGCAATATTGCACAACATTTGCATCAAAAGGAACATTCCCCTCCTGAAACCAGAGCCACACATGCCTGAAGAGGAGGAAGAGGAGGATGCTGGCCTGCAACATGAGGGGGAACTACAGAACACCGGCCGCTGGTATGCGCAGGCGGCAACATATCGTGAACAATTGCTTTTAAATATAATCACCATCACCACTTTAATGAACTAATTTAAATAAACATCTATAATAATCACCATAACATGGTCTGGCTAATCATTTTTGCACACCTTCATCTCTAACTATCAGAATAAGAGTGTTGCCTCATGGAGCTTTGCTGATATACTGATTAGGACACTGAAAATCCCAGAGCTAATATGATGCGTAACATACAATGGTCACATACACACACACTGTAAATGACATATATCATGTATTGTACATTTCTCCTTTGAAGGCCAATAGCAGAGGACCACACCTATTTCACACATACATGTTGAAATCAAGGTCCAACGCAGCATATGGCACACAACTAAGGCACCATCACTCAATAAGGGGAAAACAAGCCTCATACATGAGGCAGTCGATGTGCTTTAGCATCAGTAACAGAAATGTCTGACCAGACCCTTGACAGCAGTAAGTCCAACTGCATCCAATTTTTGCAAGGACTATCTGTGACCAGAGTTCCATAGAAGCTGTACATAGACAGCACAAGTGCCACACATATGAGCAGCATTGCGCACATGGCATTCCATGTACATGTCAGCCCATTTCCTAACTCCTGACACACCCATGCACCTGGTCACAACCCACCTGTCTGAAGAGGTCCCTGGAATACTAAGATGTGTACCCTGATATTCCCTCCTCTACACACACAGCCTGTCGATAGCAATCCAGTGTGCTACACCCTTTCCTATGGTATGCCATTGTCATAGAACATCTGACTGCATGGACGTCAGGTCAATTAATACACTGGCTTCTAGTTTTTAAGCCCTGTTAGCACCTGTAGATTGCTTCCTGTGTGAAAATGTCTTTTGGCCATTAGAATGCAAATCTCACCTACAGGACTTGTGAGAAACAGATGCAGCCCACATCTGTTATCACCTCCATGCACACCACCCATTTCAACAAGCACTGCCCCTGCTGATGCCTGGAATAGCATAGGAGTTGCAATTTTGTCAAATACACCGTTAAGCATTGATACTAATTAAGCCGTGTAACACAGCCCTTCGGTTCATTTGTCACCTTCAAAAACACAGGACATATACAGTTTGACATGTCAACTCTCTAGTTCATCCTCCAAACAGTCTTAGTCAGACAACTGATTATGTAACTAGTCAAATTGCTGGATCTTGATTCACCCTACATTCTGTCAGCCTGACTGGCATCTGTCTGTGCATCACCCTAAAGTATCCCTGTGTCTACATATGTACCACACTTGCGTTAGCAAACCTCTCATTCATCAGGGGGTATTTGGGCATGGGCTTCTTCAATGCATACCCAAATACATTGTATAGCATCATCTGCCTTTTAACTGTACCATATGAGTTAAATCCTCTGTGAAAAGCAAAATTCATGGCCCATCCCTTGTCTGGGTCTCATTTATGCATGAATGACAAAGTGTGACAGTGTCCCAGGGCCGTATGCAGGGATTGGGTACGGGCCTTCAGCAGAGCCAGCAACCTCTGATATTGTCCATGAAAAATCCACACGTCAGGACCCCGACAGTTCACACACAGAATCACAGTACTCACGACATAATGATGGGCCGTGTGTGGTGAATAGCTGTGAGAATAATCAGCACAGAGGCTACGATGTTCCCAGATGCAGTGGGAATTGCAGAGGCTAACCTGTGTACAAAAGTTGTAATGACACCTGCTGGAACATGACACCTGAGACATTATCACACTCAGCACACCAAGGTTGTCCTGTTGACTGTCTCATTACACGTCTTTAGTGACAGGGTGGGACCATCCCCATGTAGGTTCTAATGTCCACATCCACTTTACTCACATTGATCAACAAAGGATACTCAGTAGACACAGGAATAGCTGCCACTGACTCATGATGAGTCCTGGACCGAACTGTGACAAATTACACCACAAAAAATATACAGGATCATCATTGGACCACACACATGAACAAGACACCTATGTGCAATTGATCACTGGAAATATGTGGACACTTGCTGCCTCGTCTGCTGGTCCACCACAGCCACTTGAGAGTTGTGGCTCACTTCTATGACCTCAACTGTGGTGTCATCTTACATTTGTGATTCACCTTTGTCTGTCTGGGCAAACAACATGGTACCCACTTCCTCAATGCATGTGTATGACTCACTGTGGGATTCACCAACTAGTGCCTAGGAAGCTGTTACCAAACCTCTGGGACATAGGATTTTGAAAATGTGGACCATTGACATGAACAATCGTCTGCCATCTATCTGGTGCATGCTTTGTCATATGTGGTGTCTACGTTACCCTAAATCTTGGAAATCCACATTACAGATGTTGCTACATGTATGACTAACACATGTCCTCTCTCATTTCCACAATGACTTGCATCTAAAGATTGGACACATGGACGTCACATTCATACAAGCATATGTGCAATAATGCATCATGTGATACACACACACTTGGTCAACAAATACATTAGTTGCCAAAGCACACACATCGAGCCAAAGGCATTTAGGTATTGTACATATGTGCGTCACATTGCTATCCTCTCCTTATGCCAAACATGCCCAATTTGTGCAATACATATATGTAGGCCACACATTTGGCCATCTAGTGCGTCAGCCAACTGTAAAAATACTGTGAAGGAAGTAGCGGATCATGGTCCGCTGCAGTATGATATCACACATGTGAACATACACCATCAACACCATAGTGGGTGCCATCAGCCTATCTCTGATGTGTCCCAAATGTAACATAACATAAAAACAGAAAGAAATGCCCAAAACCAGTTCATGCACTGAAATGTTGACGTTCCTAGCATTATGCGTCATTTTTTGTCCACCAATACTGTATTTGCGTCATTTTTTTTGATGCACAGGAGTGAACATTAGGCCGCATCCAGATAATTGTATAGGCCATGTACTATTATTTGGATGCGGGCTAATTTTCACTCCTGTGCGTCAAAACAAATGACGCAAATACAGTATTGGTGGACAAAAATGACGGATAACGCGAAAAAGGGCGGACATTTTATACAGGAAGTGATGTAATAGGATATCCTGTTTACAGATCATGTACAGTGGGTGTACTTTCACTTTCACTTTGCAGTCTATGATTCTTCTAGACTGTGTGGCTGTGTAGAGAGTGGCGTCCTCAGATGTTGTGCTTTTTGTCCTGTGTGCTGTCTCTATTGTCAATTTGTGAATTAAATATTGTTGGTGTATACTGTCCTACTGTGTTTTGTGTTCATTTGTCCATTTATCTAGTGTTTTTGTTGTTTGTGGGAGTCTGTTTTGGGTAGTGGTAGTTTGGGGATAGTTGGGCTCTTTTAGTGGTTAAGTTTACTTTTCTTCTGTATTTGTACCCCTACTTTCCCCGTTTTCCCCTTTGTTTTTTTTTAACCCCTATTCCCTATCACATTTCCACAATGTCTGGTAGGCCACGTCTTGGCAGGATGGGTGAAGAGGAGTTGGGGAGCTTCATATGGCTTGTGTGTCATTTCTTGCCACTGATGATCGAGGCAGGGTGATACAGGGGTATCACACAGAGGCGCGCAGAATCCGGTGGGGAAAGGTGCTGCATCACCTGCAGCATGTGTATGCCAGCCAGACGAGTGACCACCAGCTGAAGCACCGGTGGTCTGACCTCATCACCAGGGAGCAGGATCTCTTGGACCACCTGGGAATCGTGATTGGTGGCCCAGTTGGTGAGTACTAATCATGTAAATGTGCACGAATAAATGCTCTGTAGTGACATCAGATGATTTGCACTATGTCTGCCAGCTAACTTGCTGACTGTGTGTAATGCTGGGGAAACATATAGGGATCATTGATACACTATAGGAAGGATCACCATTGCTAGCTGTCAGGTAGCACGTGCTCAGCAAACTTACAGGGTACTTTTCCGTGAAGTAAATTGGTGCGGCCTTTGTGTCAGACAACCAAACAAAATAGGAGCCAATCATGTCTATATAGGGCACTTTTGCCAGAGAAGTAAAGATGTACCATCATATTGGCTAACTTTGTTGACGCAATAGCTAGACTGACTTTAGAATCACTACATGATGCAGAAAATGAGTGCTGGCTTCACGTCAATGGCTCAGACATATGTCTCATGTGAGTCTGGTGAGTGTGGAAGGAAAGCGTTCATGGAAGTACTATGAATGTTAGGGATTATTGTGGTCCTTTATCTTTTTGGATACATGTCAGATCTGGATTTGGAAACATCGTAAATAAGTGTAAGGTGCCCTCAGCTAACATCTTCGAATGTTTGTTGGAGTTAGTTGTGCCACATTCTAATTAGGGATGGTAGTCCAAAGGTATGCACATGGGTTCACATCTCCATGGTTGGTGCAAATCACCATAGCTGGGCCACATCAAATGAATTAACTGTAACAACATGAGGGCTTACAAAAGTCCCTGTCCCTCTGTACATTGTACTTGTGTGTCATAAATGTGTCATGGCCACATAGCATGTTTGACTGGTAATGCAGTCGTCAAGTAACCAGGCTTTGGATGTCTCTCTTGGATGCACATGATGAGACGATTACACTCCATATTTTTTTTTTGTCACCAATGACGGGGTATGTTTGCAACCACATGATAGTTAGGGCCAATGCATGTGTGCAGATATGTGTGTAACTGTCACAGGAGACCCATGCTATGTACAAGTTGGCCGTGATATATCAGATGCAGTATCATCATGTCTGAATGGCTGCCATTTCCTTATTCAGCCTACACATTGTATATGTAAATGAAATTGTTGGTCTGTGCACAGATTTTGAGTACATTTCTTCCTTCCATGCCTTACAGGTGGACTGGCAACCTACACTGTGGGAGAGGTGGCTAAATTTGAGGACCCCGACCACTCCAGTAAGTGTTGATATGTCTGTTATGTGTTGTGTTTGCTGGTTATGGACTCCTGTGTGTTGAACGCATAGCAAGTTGTGATGCGTTGGGCAATCATTTGTCTTGTTCCATGAGTGGGATTTCAGTTTCTCGAATGATTTGAGTTGGCCAATGCGTATCCTATGGTATTATCTAGGGGTTGTAGGCCATTCCTGTAGGCACCACAGTGAGTACTGGGGTGAGTCATGTGGATGACTCTTGTATCAACAAGAGTCGCACTGGAAGTCAACTCAGATTTAGTCAGCCTGTCAGACCCACATTCTCCAAGATTGGTACAGCAAATTGCTTTCCAAAAGACTTCTGCTTCCCTATTTACCAAGGTACTTATTAAACTGTAGGTAGAACCTCCTAGCAGCATGTACTTCCACATGTGGTGCTACAAGTATGTGGAACTTGAGTGCAGTGGCCTAGGTGTGCATGCAAATCATGGTCATTGGTGTTCTTGCAACTCTGTGTCTGATGTAAGTCAGGCCTTACTGGAAGTATATGTTGTGTACCAAGTTCTGCATTTCCCGACATGTGTGGCCCTCTGGTTGGTCTAGGGTTTGCTGACTCCTAATTGTTGATAGACCTTACCTGTGGTGTGTGTGTAGAGCCAAACACGTGTGGAGTTTTCTATACACTCCTCGGTGTACATGTTGTTGAAAAATTGATAGTTGTTTATCCACCCTCAAACACAGGCATGGGTTTGTGAATGGGGTACCTAGTAATGATGCTACCAGTATGTTACACATACATGTGAATAAGTGACTGTTTGGTTGGAACCTAGTATACACACTCAGGTTTGGCACTTGGTACTATACAGGCAAGTCCTGTTACAACTTGCAGACCATGTGGCTTTAGTTTTGCATTCCGTACACTGACATTTGTAGCCCAGGTCTTGGCGGAGGATATGCAGCATGATTGTTAGCTGATAACTGGCAGAACTCAGATGGCAAGTCAAAGCCAGTTGTTACCCATCTTGTAGGTTATGGATGTGCTATGTGTGATGTGACCTTTGTAGGCTGGCCTGCCATGTACTTCCTCAGGGACATTTAATGATCTGTATTGTGATATGAGCTGTTACAAGTACAGTAGATGTATTGTCTGATTAACTTATTGTGCCATTTCACACAATGCAGTTGCTAATGTAGAATATTTGCATTTGTCTTCACAGCTGCAAACCTGACTCCACACCAGGTCCGTGAGTTCCAGTGGCGGGCCATGAGATACCAGAACATCCTGCTGGTGGAGTCAGGGTTCAGGAGGATGGCCTGTCGATATCGCCATGAACGGGCATCCGGGGCATGGAGGGCCTTCCCACAGGGTGGCCCTACTTTGCTCACCACAGCCACAAACAACACAACCACCACTTCAAGCCTGGTGGCCCCACCCACAGCTGGGAATATTGTGCCTACATCTGCCGGACTTCCAGGCCTCAGCACTGCTACAGGTGCAGGACAGCCCACTGGCCTTGGCTCCACACACACACAGACCTCCTCCACCGGTACCCAGACTGCCCCAGCTCCATCTGTTGACCCTGCAGCCTTCCACAACATGGAACGGAAGATGGACTATGTGCTGCGCAAGTTAAGCCACCTGAGCCGGGATGTGCGCCACATTAACCGGCGTGTGAAGTCGATCAAGAGGACCCTCCGCAGGGCCAACCTCTAGACTGTTTTTGATATGGACATGATTCCCTCCCCTCCCTCCTCTTTCCTTGTTCTTATACTTAGTGGGCTTAGGGGGCTTAGTGTTAGGTTAGTATGGGCTGTTAGTTTAGTTATTGTTAGTGGGTGGGGGGTGGGGAGTCCTGATTGTTTCTATTTTTTCTTATTACATGTGTGGGTCGGTGGGTGGGGGGCTATGTTGGGGTTCTTGTGTGTTTAATAAAAAAATAAAAAAATAAAAAATATATATATATTTGTTTAGGATAGTATAGTATGTGTTTAGGTTAGTATGTGTTGTCCTCCATGTCTCCCGTCTCATAAGGGGGGTGGGGGTGGATGTTTAGAACGTTTTGTTACATGTGATAAGTAAGTGTAGCTTAGGTTAGTTAGGGACAGTTGTGGGTAATGAGTAGTCAAGCTAGATTAGGGTAGGTAAGATTTTTCCCTCAGTTTCCTCTTCTGTGATTAGCATTTAATAAATATTTGGTAAACCCTTAACAGTATGTGTTAAATGGTACTTGATCCTGGGTTTGGAATCAGTGTACATGAATTTTGTACTATTACATTTGTGTCCTATGCTACAAACAAATCTCAACTGAGATGTAAGATTGGCAGCTACCCCAGAGCTACCTTGTAAAGTTTCCACCCTTCGTTGCAACCACAATCACAGTTAATATGGATGACAATGTGTTTCTGTTGATAAGTGTGTTTTCTAAGTCACAAACAGTGCTTCCAGACTTGGGGGCATATTTATACTCCGTTTGCGCCGGATTTGCGTCGTTTTTTTTTAACGCAAATTCGACGCAAAACGAACTCCATATTTATACTCTGGCGTTAGACGCGTCTAGCGCCAAAGTCCATGGAGTTTGCGTCACTTTTTAGCGTGGACACCTACTTTGCGTTAATGATATGCAAGGTAGGCATTCCCGTCAAAAAAATTGACTCCGAGGCTTGTGCGCCGTATTTACACTCCCGGGCAAAAATCACGCCCGGGAGTGGGCGGGTCAAAAAAAAATGACGTCCAGCCGCTTTTGCGCCGTTTTTTGCGCCTGGTCAGGGCAGGCGTTAAGGGACCTGTGGGCTCGGAAGGAGCCCAGAGGTGCACTCCCATGCCCCCAGGGACACCCCCTGCCACCCTTGCCCACCCCAGGAGGACACCCAAGGATGGAGGGACCCATCCCAAGGAACATAAGGTAAGTTCAGGTAAGTACTTTTTTTTTTTTTTTTTTTGTGGCATAGGGGGGCCTGATTTGTGCCCCCCTACATGCCACTATGCCCAATGACCATGCCCAGGGGACAGAAGTCCCCTGGGCATGGCCATTGGGCAAGGGGGCATGACTCCTGTCTTTGCTATGACAGGAGTAATTTCAATGGGGGTTGGGAGTTAAAAAAAATGGCGCAAATCGGCTTGAGGCGAAAATTTTGCCTCAACCTGACTTGCCCCATTTTTTGACGCCCAAGCTCCATATTCCCCTACGCCGCCGCTGCCTGGTGTACGTCATTTTTTTTCACGCACACCAGGCAGCTCCGCCGGCTAACGTCATTGAATAAATACGGCGCCCGCATGGCGCTTCAGAATGGCGTTAGCCGGCGCAAATTTTTTTGACGCAAAACTGCGTTACCGCAGTTTTGCGTCAAAAAGTATAAATATGGCCCTTGGTATTGGGGGAACAGTTTTAGGTCTGACTGCAGTGTGATGATCAAGGACACTCTTATAAGATGATTTCTCGTAGGCACTCTAGTATTCTTGTCTTCATGACTCACATACGTCATTTGTGACACAGTTCAGCATGATTACCTATTTATATGTAAACTCAGATACCTTCATTCATGCAGTTTTTGTAGTGTTTGCTTAGATTAGTGTGCACTCTTATATGTATTAGTATTGCACGGTGACAACATTTTGCGGCCACTATTTGATGACTTAGATATCCCTTGAGGAAGCATTATTCTGCCCAATACAGCATGATGGTGTATGGTTTCTCACTTCATCAGATATGTCCCTCAGGATGGGCAGAGTATGATGCAATCATGGGCACTGTGCAGATTTCTCTGACTACATAATATCAGGACAGTTGTATTGACAAGCTACGTAATTTGACAGTAGGCACATTTCAGTTATCTACTGCACAGTTGATATGTCACATTACCCAGAGACAGATTTGTTGTGTAAGTGCTATTTATTGAAAAGTGCTGTGGTGCTATCTGTACATTGTCCATGATTGTGAGTCCATTAGAGTGACATCTTACATTGTGATCCTACACAAGGGGTTACGGAAATGCTTTTGACATGCTGGGGTGATGTTTCAGACAGTGCAGAGGGACAGGATTTGCCAATGAGTGGGAGAGAGACAATCACTGGGCAGGCTGACAAGATATACAGTAGTAAGCAGAACAGTCATTAAGTAGAGTTGTTGCAAGACTGGCATGTTACAAAGCGCAGGACCTTGGTAATAGTTGGCCATGTGGCAGGGACTTGTGCTTCCGGGTACTTTTCCGTGTGAAGGTGATCTGTTCCATGTCTTCTTCTTCTGATGTGTGTGTTGCCTCCTCTGTTCTTGGTGGTGGTGGTTGTGAAGGGGCAACACACACCTCAGTGTTAGAAGACGTGGAGTCAGACATCCCGGTCGCTGCTCCCTGTGAAGGTCTTAAGGGCAGTACTGCAGCAAGGAGGATCTGCTGGTTCTTGAGAATAGCAGCCACATCACGATGGTAGGCAGCCAGGTTTGCCCTGAGGGGTTCAATGTTGCATTCGTGCACGCGTTGACAGGATTGCTGTTGTAGCTGTTGGGTCAACTGTATTACAGCTGTGATGATTTCCTTCTGGGTTTTTTGCTGTTCCTGCAAGATAGATGTTAGGGCTTGCATAGCTGCTGCCTGATCTGCAGATGACATCATGCACGAACGCACCCCCTCTAGGCTGGCTGCCATAGTTTGCATCCCCACCCGCACCTCCTTGGCCAGCTCCCACTGTACCCCAACTACAGTTCTCTCAAAGCTGGTGCCTGTGTCGTCTGAATCCTCAGCTGTATTGGAGCTGGCAGGTCTTACAATTGGGGTGGTGGGTGGATCCTCTGCAATGGCTGCTTGTTCTGTACTCCTCCTTGTGACTGAAGGTGGGGTCTGGAGGGTTTAAAGGACCTTTTGGATAGTCTCCTGGGGAATGTTTATCAGCTCGTCATCCATGCCATCAGGGTAATCTGGGACAGGCATATCCGCAGGAGATCCATCTTCCTCTGCAATGAAACAGGGTACAATTAGTGTGTCTGTGTTGTGGCATGAGTGATGTGACATGCCTGCCTTGTGATGAATTCACATTGTGATCTTGTTTTGTGTTCATTGCGCCAGTCCTTCAGATGGGCATTCTCCCAGGCCTATGGCCCACCTGCATGTCACATGTATGTTATTAAGTTATTAGACTTGTCGGCATCATCTCTTCTAGGTGTTGGTTTTGGCCAAATAGTGAATTGCCACCTTCTTGTCCTACTCAACCCTCTGTCTACATCCATTCTCATGGTGAGACCTTTCACTGGCTGTGGGTGTTCTGATGGCACTGGCAGCACACTTAACAATCTGGACCTGCCCCAATCTCTGATCTTTCACATCCACTTAAATGTATTTGACATGTAGCATATCCTATGCATAGCAATGTTATGACACGATATGGATGTTGGCATTGGTAATGTGTACTGCTGATGTTGGGGAATGTGTGGTACATTGGATTGCCCTGATTGTCGTAGCAGTGTCCTATTTCCGTCTCTGACTGTGCAGGTGCATGTCAGTGACCAGTTACATGTGCCCCCCCTCAATACTGTTGTCTGAGCAGTATGACATTTGGGATGTTACATTGTGACCCAGACACAGGATGGACCCTGGCATATGCAGCATGGGTATGTCCTTAGTGCTGTGTAGCTTCTATTGTTGAAATTGGCTGATGTTTGCAACAACTATGGGCATTGTCATTTGACAGTACTGGGGCCTTTGTCTTTTTTCAGGGGATTGTTGAAGTTGTCATCCTCAACCCCATAATTTAGGTGTATGTGATCCATGGGGAGGTTACTGCCATTGGCTACGTGAGCTGCACACAGCGCGGAAGTGGTAGTGGCAACTGTTGTCGCAGTCACATTCTAGTTGTCGGTATGTCTAGAGGTTGTTAAGAGGGCCCTAGTTAATGTGGGGGGTATGGTGGCTGATGTGTGCCGGGATGTCAGTTTGACGTTGTGGCCTTCCTTCCTGGCGTGGATTTCCCTTTGCTCCATCGTTGGCATGACAGCATGCCCCCATGGGACTGTTGTTGGTGTAGTGTAATGGTGTGCCCCAGATTCTGTCTGTGCAGGCCATGCCCCTATGCCGTGCCCCTTTGCCCATGCCACTCCATGTATATGATGACTTACATGCAATGTGTAGTAGGTATTCCCCCCAGTTGCAGTTGACTTACCCTGCATGTGCGTTGTCTCCTGGTAGTCTGCGCTGTCCTGTCCTTGAATCCCTGTGACGATCTCCTCAGGGATGACGGCTGCGACCATCTCCTCCATGTGGTCCAGGGCCTCCTGGTGTGCTGGACTCCCACCTCCAGTCTGCAGTGCTGCCTTCCTGTTCCTGGCCATCTTTTCCTTGGTCCTGCGCTTGCAGCCATGCCAGCATTTCTTGCACTCGATGACTGTCACCTCTTTAACCAGAATTTCCTGTTCCTCTGCACTGAAGCAACACTTTCTTTTCTTCTTATAAGTGTCCTGGTTCTTGTGTGGGTCCTCCTGGCTGGTTCCTGGTCTGTTGTCATCTTCCTGGGGTCGGTAGTGGCATCTGGGATCCATTTTGGCTCTCCTCTGGTGATTATTGCGTCACAAAACGGCGCATATCCGGTTTGCGGGGTCGTAAATTGACCCACAGTCATTTCCGCCATGTTAACGTCGTTTTGCTTTACGACTTGACGCTGCAGTGTGCGTAAAAAAAAAGACTCCCACCTGTGGTTTGCGCCGCCGTGCGTCAAAGTATAAATTTGCCGCCCGCAATGCGCACCAAAATGGCGTTAGCCGGCGATAATATTTGTGACGCAAAACTGCGCCGGCACAGTTTTGCGTCAAAAAGTGTAAATATGGCCCTAAGTGTCATATTTAGCCAACTTTAATCGGCTGGTAGCCGAGACATCCTGGCCTGAAGAAAAGCAAGCGGCCTTGTTCTACAAGGGACTCAAAGAGGAGCTAAAAGATATCCTAGCTCAAATAAACCCGCAACCTACAGACTGTCAGGATTTGATAAACCTCGTTTTGAGACTGGATCATCGTTTAGCAGAACGAAGGGGAACACACAAAAAGAAAAAAAATATTCCTGGCGTATTCACGATAATAGAGACTCAAGAACTCAGAAAGAAAGAACGCCAGAACCTATGGAATTTGGAACAATCAAGAGACCATTGACCAAAGACGAATAGGACCTACGTAGAAAGAATGGACAATGTCTCTATTGTGGGCGCAAGGGTCATTTTGCCAAAGAATGTCCAATCAAACCAAAGAACAAATAAGGTCCTGTCCAGAAGGTTGCAGCCAATGCACAAGTCGAGTTGGAAAACTAAAACACCCAAGATGTAAAGAAGGGTTGCTCTTGGGTGTCACTGTGGACCCTTCACAATCTAGACATCTTAAGCTGGGTACAAAAGTTCAGGTAAAGAACTTTGTTGACGCCCAATTGGTTTGTGCATGGGGGATCCCATGTGTTGAGAAAAAGACCCCAGAAATCATCCAGGTAGTAGATGGAAAACTCTTGACTGGAGGTCCGGTAACTCTTCAGACTGTCCCCTTGTCAGTGATCTGTGAGGATAAGAACCAAAGAAAGAAACATAAAGAGAAACTCATCCTTGACGTGATCCATGCTCCCCAGTATGGAATTATCCTTAGCTTACCCTGGTTAACTCATCACAATCCTGAGATTGATGGGTAGAACGAAAGGTCGTGTTCTTATCAGCGAGATGTAAAGAACAATGCCTCCAAAAGTCTCAAGTACCAAAGTTTGCAACTCTTACATAGCCACTGCCGCGGAGTAAGAAGTTAAATTACCCAAACAATATTCGTCCTATGAAGATGTATTTGATGAGAAAGAAGCAGAAAACTTGCCTCCTCATAGACCTTATGACTGTCAAATTGATCTAATCCCAGGGGCAATACTCCACAACTGTTTTGTATATACTGTGTCAGAACATGAAAATCAACATTTACGAAAGTATCTAGATCAATTCTTGGAGAATGGTTTCATCCGCCCTTCTAAGTCTCCTGCAGCCTCTCCTTTGTTTTTTGTTTCAAAGGCGAATGGAGATCTTCGAACTTGTATCGAGTACAGGGGTTTGAACAAAGTCACCATCAAGAATAAATATCCCTTGCCTCTAATTCCGGTCTTGCTGGAACAAGTAAAGAAAGCAAAAATCTACACAAAGCTTGATCTACGAGGTGCTTATCATTTGGTCCGAATGAGAGAGGGCGACGAATGGAAAACAGCGTTCAAGACAAGATATGGCCTTTTTTAATACATCGTCATGCCTTTTGGTCTGTGTAATCCTCCAGCAGCATTTCAATTTTTCTTGAATGACGTTCTCAGAGAGTATCTCGACATCTTTGCCATAGTCTACATCGATTACATTTTGATCTACTCTGACAATGAAAATGAACATGTAAAACATGTCAAGATAATTCTGGCAGCCCTTCGAAAGCACCATTTATATTGCAAACTAACCAAGTGTGAGTTTCATGTACCACAGTTGAGTTTTTAGGGGTTATCCTTACCCCTCAAGGTATGGTGATGGCAGAAAAGAAAGTAAAAGCCGTATCTGATTGGCCCACTCCAGAGACTGTTTGTGATGTACAATGTTTCCTGGGGTTGGCAAATTTTTACCGGAGGTTCATAAATCACTTCTCGCAGACAGTGGCCCCAATCACTAAGCTACTAAGAAAGAAAGAAAAATGTGTATGGTCCCCAGAAGCTGACCAAGCCTTCTCAACTTTGAAGGAAGCATTTTCCACGGCCCCAGTCCTGACTCACCCAGATGTGGATCGCCCCTTCATAGTGGAAGCTGATGCTTCAGATGCGGCAATAGGTGCGGTCTTGTCGCAACGGAGCAAAGACACTGGCCAACTTCATCCTGTAGCTTATATGTCTCGGAAACTGAACGAAGGCAAACAGAACTATGTCAATGCTGAAGAAGAGCTTCTAGCGATTCGTGACGCCTTTAAAGAATGGAGACATCATTTGTTTGGTGCCAAATACACTGTCACAGTATACACTGATCATCGCAATCTCCAGTTCATGAGTTCCGCCAGACTTTTGACTCCTCGGCAATTACGCTGGATGTTGTTTTTTGCCGAATTCGACTTTGTGGTAACTTTCCGACCTGGTAAAGACAATCGCAAAGCTGAAGCCTTGTCCCACCAAGAGTCTACCACGTTGCCTGCAGTTCAAACCTCCAGAGCTATCATTGCTCCAGACAAAGTCCTGTGTATCATAAAAACTGAAGATTTCTTTGAAGACATCCGTAATTCTTTCACTGTTGAGAAATGCCAGACATGGGCTCAAGCAGAGCCCAAAAGATCTATCAAGCAAGGTTTACCTTTTCATGACGCTCGTTTGTTCGTGCCCACTACCAAACTTCGCAAAATAGTGTTTCATTGGTTGCATGTTATACCTACGGCAGGTCATCCAGGTACTCAAAAAACTCTTGAATTAATCCAACACTATTTTTGGTGGCCTACCCTGACAAAATATGTAAAAGCAATGGTAAACAACTGTGAAGTCTGTGCTCGCATTAAAACAAGCCATTCAAAACCGAAAGGGTTGTTGCATCCACTCCCAACTCCAAGTCGTCCTTGGGAGCACAATTCTTTAGACTTTATTACAGGTCTACCAGTGGTTCAACAACATTTAGTAATCCTGGTGGTAGTAGACAGTCTCACGAAATATGGACATTTTATTGCCTGTGAGAAATTGCCCACCTCCAGTGAACTGGCAACTATTTTATTGAATAGAGTGGTTTGTTATCATGGACTTCCGAAAATGATCCTCACAGATTGAGGGTCGCAATTTGCCTCCAATTTCTGGAAGACATGGTGCAAAACACTTCAGGTGACATCCACACTATCTACTAGCCACCATCCTCAAACAGATGGTCAAACTGAGAGACTAAATCAGACTTTGAAGCAATACCTGCGTGCTTACGCTGAAAAAGCACTTCATTCTTGGACATCAATGCTCTGGTTAGCTGAGTTAGCCTACAATAACTCATGCCACACTTCTACTGGTGTTACACCCTTTTTTGGCTATCATCCTGACACCTTGCCCATCACGATCCCTCAAGAAAGTTATTTTACACCAGCTGTGTCAGAAACCATTCAGCATCTTCATCAAACCCAGAAATTGATTCAACAGCATTTAGAGAAGGCCAAACAAAAATACAAAAAGCCTTATGACAAGAAACATTGTGAGGGACCGCAGTAACAGCCAGGTGATAAAGTGTGGCTTTCAACAAAACATATAGACTTCAAAAAGGAGCACATGTTCAACCCTAAATTCATAGGTCCTTACACTGCCCTTCAGCAAATCAATCCTGTGACCTATAAACTGCAATTTCCAAGATCATTACGGATTCATCCAGTGTTCCACACTTCTCTCTTGAAAAAAGCAGTCCAGAAGGCCAGCCCTCATCCAGCTCCAGTTCTAGTACAGGGGGAAGTATAATACGAAGTCAAGAAGGTGTTGGATTCCAAACTGAGAGGGCATAACCTATGGTACTTAATCTCATGGTAAGGTTATGGCCCTGAAAGTAACTCATGGGTTTCCGCATCTGATATTCATGCTCCAGTACTTGTGAGGCACTTTCATCGTCTCAATCCAGACAAACCAGGCCCCCGAGCGCATCTGGGAGAGGGGAGTACTGTCAACACCAGGGCACTGCGTGCTCTACGGGCGACTAGAATGCAAAAACCCAGCACTTTCAAGATAACTTAATTTATGCATTGTATTGATATGCTGTTGTTTAACCTTTTGCATTGCAGAGTTCAATACTGAAGACTTATTTTCAAGGTGCTTATAAATACTGTTCATTTGCAATGGATTGCTGCAGGCTTTCAGAGTGTGTCAGGGTGTGGTCCTTTCTAGGGCCTTCTAGAAGCTTTCCCTGCAGAATGCCTAGGTGTGGTTTGTGGGCTAGGCCAAGACTTTATAAAAGGGAGCCAGCCCAGCTCCACGTGCTCACTATTCAGAGGTAACGGTGCAGAGCAGCAGCAACTTCCTGAGCTCCTGTTCCGGAGGCCTACTTTGATCTTCCAGGCCTTACCCTTTCACTTTGTCGGTGATTCTTGATCAGAGCGGTAAGACGGAGGTCGGGCTGGGCCCCCAATCCCGTTCTCGAAGGCTTTCGAGTTCTTGGGCCTAATTTGCATGATAAAATAATTTTGCTCTTATGTGTGTGAATATGCGCTCGAAGTTTTATGGCATTTTCTTGCTGACACTTGAATCGGCAAAACGCGCGATTCTCTACTTGTGCTTAAATCCTGTTATTCATTGTGCGCTACCATTTTATGGCATTTACTAGGTAGCATTCAAATCGGCAAGACGCGCGATTTATTTCCTGTGCTTAATTCATGTTATTCATTGTGCGCTACCTTTTTGTGGCATTTACTAGGTAGCATTCAAATCGGCAAGACACGCGATTAATTTCCTGTGTTTAATTCATGATATTCATTGTACGCTACCATTTCTTGGAATTCATATGGTAGCCTTCGAATCGGCAAGACATGCAATTCCTTTCTTGTGCTTAGTTCATGAAATTCATTGTGTGTTACCATTTCATGGTATTTACGTGGTGACATTCGAATCGGCAGAACGCACGATTCATTTCTTGTGTTGAACTCATGCTACTCATCGTGCGCTACCATTTCATGGCATTCACTTGGTGGTACTCAAATCGTCAATACGCGCAATTCATTTCTTGTGTTTAAGTCACAATGTTCATTGTGCGCAACCACTTCATGGCATTTAATTGGTGGCCTTCGAATCGGCAAGACGCACGATTCATTTCTCGAGTCTAACTCATGTTATTCATTGTGCAGAATAATTTCATGGCATTTACAAAGCTTTGTTAAAATCCACAATGTGCGCAATTCAAGTTCCTGCATTTTGAGAAGACTAAACTGTTAGAATTCTAGATGTTATATTGTGTGTGCATAATAATTCCCTCAAGCACAATTCATATGGTGTTAAAGGAATCATTCAGATTACTTCCTGATCCTCATGCAAAAGACTATATTTGAATTTGAAAGCGTAATTCTAGAATGTTCTGATGTTTATAATTCATGTGTAATATTTTATTGAGTGGTTCATTGAAAAGTTGTATTAACCTCTCTTGATTCCCTCACAGGTATCCAGTCGTCTTGAGGCCTAGTTATTTAAATCCTTGCTTACGTTATCCATGTTTCCAGTATGGCAATGCTTAGAGTCAAAGCCTAGTAATGATTAATATGATATAATCTTGATATTGTGTGTTTTAACCTTTTGCTTCCTACAGGTCTCCTTCCCAGCTGTTCCCTTCCTAATCCCCTTTTCCCCACTTGGACTCTCTTAGACTCTGTGACATTCTAATCAGAGTATTGGAGTTGTCTTGTGGTGGACGTGTTGGGAACGTGCACAGACCCGAGGATCTGGTGACTCTGACACCTTCAAAGCAAGAGTTGAGTACTTTATCAACTCTGATAGTGGACAGTTATGTATTTCTGCTTTGTTTTTCTTTTTGTATCTTCTTATGTTGGTGACTGCATTGCAATGATATTTTAGCCCATGTATGGAACTATGTCAGCATAACACATGCTTGCAGAGAACAGTGCACGAGCACAGAAATGTACCTCATTGTAACCATGCTAGCTTATTAGATAATATGTGGTACCAGCACATCACGATAACTTCTAATGAATCATGTTCTGTTTGTTCCTGGATTCCACATGCTTATGACTCAGACAAGTTATGCTTGTCCAAAGAAGTACCCCTGAATACTACCTATGTCTATTTCACCATTTCCTTTGTAGAATACGAGAGCAGCTGCAGCTCCTACAGGTAAAACAGGTAACATTCCTAGTAAACACCATGCAATATGATAAATAGTTAGCAGATATAATGAACATCCTGACAGACCGCAAAGAACTAGTAGTGAAGCCAGACTCAATGGCCAAGACAGGAGTTATGAGGTACAAAGGTGTAGCGTGGAGACCTAAAATATTGCAGCAGGTATTTTTAGGGGTATCCCGACCTACACTCTTCTATAAAAACTACTCTGCCACACCTCGGCCCCACGATTGTGAAGAGAGACCATATTTCAGAGTAAATGGATCAGTATACGTTCATGGTCACTGGCACCATGGCGCTACATTTGGATGCAGGAGCCTTCCCTTATGGAAGGGAAACCAGAGTGATAATATCACACAACAAAAGTGTCAGGCACTATGGGATGAGAACAAAGCTAGACAACTTGAGTAGCAATACCAACAACTCTTTGAGTAGGTAAAAAACCTATTATTTTTTCTTTATGTTTCAGGGGGAATGGAATGGTCCCGGTAGGAAACAACATCAATTGCATCACCACAAGGTATAATATTGACATGCAACGGGGCACCGCCAGTTTAATGGACTACTACTGGCATTGCAGAAAGTGGCTGTATATGCAAATTACTTCAGGTTGGAGAGGTCTCTGTTCTTTTGTCACTGTGCACACCCCCTCCTTGGTGATTACAGGAGTGGACATTTCGAAGTTTACATGACCATCCCATGAACCGTCGAACTACCTTGCTGCACCATCATCGGAGGAAGAGAGTTACAGATTATTTTGGCACTACAACCTGGAAAAACATCCTGCAGGTGCACAGGTTGTTCAGAGATGCCCAGTTGTTCTTTCGAAGTGTCTTTCCATTCGTCCAAGCAAAAGCAACTGCATGTTGATTGCAAATAACTTGGAACTCATGAAGGCGATCAACGCCACAGAAGTTGGCCTTAAAAGAAGAGTTGCGATCTCTGAGAGTAATGCTCATGCAGCACAGATATGTACTGGACTTCATGCCGGCTATGGAGGTGGGAGTTTGTGCCAAAATTGGAAATGCCTGCCGTATGTACATCCCAGCCAATGATGTGGACAATGGAACATTAAGCGAGGCCATACAAACTCTAAATACCATGCAATAGGAGACTGTGGACTAGGGGGGTGCCCCCGACAAATGGTTCTCAGGGTGGTTCACTTGGATACCATCCTGAATGTCAGGACTCTTTAAGGCCCTGTTGCCTGACCTTGTGGTGATACTCCTGATGTATTGTATCTTCCAGTTAGTGATAGGATACTGCAAGAGGGTTAGCCAGAAGTTGGGAGGGATGTTTACCATTAGGTTGGTCAATAAAATGCAGGACGTCAAGGAGAACATATACACATTGATGGACACATGCAAAGTCTAAAGTGAGAAAATAGTTAAAAGATCAACTAAAGGAGGGAATGTTATAGTGAATGTAGAAAAGAGAGAGGACCCACTCTTGCTAATGCATTGATCAGCGGAAAAAAGGGCAGAATGTATGTGGTCAAGGAGAAACACAAGCCTAGACTGTTTACAATGTCAGAATAGAGAAGAAGAATGGAGTGGGAGTCTAAAAGGAAGGCAGATACGAGTTGTAACAAATAAATATAATTAGTAACAGAGCAGAAATGGAAGGCCATGGCATATATTACAGGCACGAGTACAATACACATCCCTGAGAAGCAATGTAGATCACAGCTGTACGAGAGAACACAATGAGCCTTTTTGTTACACATTGCAGAGCAGCAGACACATAGGACAAAAAGTGCTGATATGCTTCAGAACATGAGAGTGAAGGGCACCGTGGTTACTACTAAAAATGAATCAATAGCAGGTGCACTTCAGTCATATTTTTGTATTGTGTGGTTAAATGTTTTTACTGAAACTATTGCTTCTTGCTGAAATTATTAGCGATAGCAATGTGGTAGAGCAAGCACTTCATTTTATATGCATGCCGATGATTAAGACATCATTGTGGTTTTGAGACTATATAAGACACTGTCTGTTATGTTGCAGTTTGAGTTCAGTTTCAGTTACAGAGCTGACCTTACTTCCTGGCTGTACTTGATAAAAATGTATACTATATTGCCAACCATAATTGTGTTGCATATTTATTTCTTCTCTGACAACAGTATGGAAACCTATAAAAGTTGTAGATTTGACGGCATTATCCCAGCCCTGAATGCATACTACCATGGATATTGAACATGGTTGAAAATCCACAGGACCACACAAGTGAAAAGAACAAAAGAACTAATTTTTCCTCTGGATACTTTTTCCTCCACAGAGAAAACATTTTTCCTAGTAGGCACAGCTCTTCATCAATACCTATTCTGGAAGGTTTTTTTCCTGCTCTTCAAAGGAATAATTTTCCATGCCTAGAAAACATCCGCAAAATGTTTTTGAATACCGAGACAAACCTATTGGGTTCACCAACACTTTGAGACTCAGCCATTCAATAATACCCACTTTCCCACCCGCCACTGGCTGAATCTGAAAAGCTGGTGGATTTTCCAGAGTAGTAAATTGAACATGCCAGGAGCAGAATCAGGGAATTTCAGCCAACACTTTTTTGCTTGTTTGTTTTGGAATTATATATTTATAGCACTTTTCTGATGGACATTTCGGGGTAGATGTAGGAAGGCTTTTGCGCCTCGCAAACGGCGAAAAACGCTGTTTGTGAGGCGCAAAAGCCCTTACGCGATGCAGAATCACATTTTGCGAGTCGGTACTGACTCGCAAAATGTGATTCCGACTCGCAAATAGGAAGGGGTGTTCCCTTCCTATTTGCGATCGCAATGTAGAGTTGATTTGTGACTGCGAAAGCGGTCGCCAATCAACTCGCAGTTACCATCCACTTGAAGTGGATGGTAACTCATTCGCAAACGGGAAGGGGTCCCCATGGGATCCCTTCCCCTTTGTGAATGCAAACAAAAATATTTTTTCAAATCAGGCAGTGGTCCTATGGACCACTGCCTACTCTGAAAAAAACGAAACAAGAAGGTTTCGGTATTTTTTCTATTTGCAGCTCATTTTCCTTTAAGGAAAACGGGCTGCAAAGAGAAAAATAATAACTGCTTTATTTAAAAGCAGTCACGGACATGGTGGTCTGCTGTCTCCAGCAGGCCACCATCCTCGTGAGTGCCTAGACTCGCTATGGGGTCGCAAACTGCGACCCACCTCATAAATATTTATGAGGTGGGTCTTTGCGACCCCATAGCGAGTCGCAGAAGGTGTCTGAGACACCTTTCTGCATTTCCTTTTTGCGAGTTGCAAATTGCGAGTCGCTGGGACTCACAATTTGCAACTCGCAAAAGGAAACCTACCTACATCTGGCCCTTCATTTATATATGTCAAATACTTTGGGCCTGATTACAACTTTGGAGGAGGGTGTTAATCCGTCCCAAATGTGATGGACATACCACCCGCCGTATTACGAGTCCATTAACCACTTCTGTGTCCAGGACGTAATGGTTTAGTCCTGAGGCACAGTGCTCGTGTGCCCAGGACGTAACCATTACGTCCTGGGCACAGAACCCAGAAGGAGCGCTAGCGCTCCCTCTGTGGGGTTCTCCCGCACCCCCACCTGTGACGTCAGCACGCGATCACGCGCTGACAATAACAGAGGCCTCCTCCCATCGCGCTGGAAGCTCAGCTTCCAGCGCGATCGGAAGAGAAATGCAAAGCATTTCCCTTCCGATCACGTGGAGGAGGCCGGAGAGGCTTCAAAGGGAATGAATTTTATTTTAGGCCATTTCTGCCCCCATTGGGGGCAGATCAACCTATTTTAATTAGGCCCATCTGCCCCCAAGGGGGCAGAAACCACTAGGCACCGGGGATTTTGTTTTTGTTGTTGTTTTACAGATGGGGAGCGACCCCTTAGGCAAGGATCGCTCCCCTGGGGGGCAAATTTATTTTAGGCCATTTCTGCCGCCATTGGGGGCAGATCAGCCTATTTTAATTAGGCCGATCTGCCTCCAAGGGGGGTCAGAAACCACTAGGCACCGGGGATTTTTTTTTGCGCCTATGTCAAGCAAGGGGAGCGACCCCGTAGGCAAGGGTCGCTCCCCGGGGAGGTGGGGGGGCACGGGGGCAAATACATTTTAGGCCATTCCTGCCCCCCGGGGGAAGATCGGCCTATTGTTATTAGGCCGATCTAAAACCTCTAGGCGCCAGGGCTAATTTTTTGGGTTGTGTTTTTTTTTTTTTTTTTTTTTTAGAGATAGGGAGCGACCCATTAGGCAAGGGTCACTCCCCTGGGGGCCAAATTGTATTTAGACCATTTGGCATATCGGCTGATTTTAAGTCAATCTGCCCCCAAGGGGGGCAGAAACAACCAGGCACTGGGGATCTTTTTTTTACGCCAATGTCATGCAAGGGGAGCGACCCCGTAGGCAAGGGTCGTTCACCGGGGGGGTTGGGTGGACAAATTTATTTTAGGCCATTTCTGCCCCCCCTGGGGACAGATCGGCCTATTGTTATTAGGCTGATCTGCTCCCGAGGGGGCAGAAACCTTTAGGCGGCAGGGCTAATTTTTTTTGTGTGTTTTTTTTTGTTTGTTTGTTTTTTTAGAGATGGGGAGCGACCCATTAGGCAAGGGTCACTCCCCTCGGGGGCAAATTGTATTTAGACCATTTCTGCCCCCTATCGGACGATTTTAGGTCAATCTGCCCCCAAGGGGGGCAGAAACAACTAGGCACCGGGGATCTTTTTTTTTGCGCCAATGTCACGCAAGGGGAGTGACCCCGTAGGCAAGGGTTGCTCCCTGAGGGGTTTGGGGGGCTGGGGGGGCAAATTTATTTTAGGCCATTTCTGCCCCCCCCGGGGGCAGAAACCTCTAGGCACCAGAGCAACATGTTTTTGTGTGTTTTTTTTTTTTTTTTTAGAGACGGGGAGCGACCCATTAGGCAAGGGTCTCTCCCCTGGGGAGCAAATTATATTTAGATCATTTCTGCCCCCCTTGGGGGCAGATCGGCCGATTTTTGTTAGGCCAATCTGCCCCAATGGGGGCAGAAACCACTTAGGCACCAGGGATTGGCGTGTGTGTATGCGTGTGTTTTCTTTAGGGGGGCAGCCCCTTGGGTAAGGGTCTCTCCCCAAGGGAGCAGATTACTGGTGGCCATATCTGCCCCCCATTGGGGGCAGATGGGCCTATTTTTGGAAGGCCCATCTGCCCCAAAGGGGGGGTGGCAGAAAGCCCACCAGAGGCCAGGGAAGTTTTTTTTTCAAAAAATAAGAGGGTGGGGGTATGGCCATACCCCCACCCCCAATAAATGGGGCCAAAGTTGTTCTGCCCACCAGTGGGGCAATTACCCCTGATCCACACCCCGAGGGGACAGAAAGTCTACTGGATGCCAGGGAATTTTAAAAAAACAAAAAATATTGGGGTGGTGGCTACCAACAGTATGGGCCTGGTTACGCCCCCACCTCAACTGAAGGGGGTAACAGTCTTTCAGCTCTCCCCCGCACTCTAAAACATCTTATCCCAAAGCAAGCAAGAAGATATTTTATTATTTTGGGTTTTACTTTTACTTTTGGGCCATGAGAACTTGGCTTACTCTCAAAATCGTCCCACTTGGAATGGTGAGGGCTGCACTTTATGGACTTTGGGACGCTGCCATGTAGAAAAATCCACAAGACCTAGACACATCTGAAAACTAAACATCTGGGTGATTCCAGGGTGGTGTGTTTCACATGCACCCCGCACCATTTTTGTACCCACAATCCCCTGCAAACCTCCAACTTTCCTGGAAATCACATATTTTTCCCACGTTTTGGTGATGGATCCTTCCGGAATCTGCAGGAATCCACAAAATTCCTACCACCCAGGATTTTCTCATCCATACCGATAAAAATTCTGCTGCACTTGTCAGCCTAAAAATGTTTTTTTGCAAACTGCCCTTTTGGACCCCCTTTGTTTCCCCTCATTATCTACATGTTTTTGGCTCTTTCCTTTAACAAGCACTTGGCCCACCTACACAAATGAGGTATCATTTTTACAGGGAGACTGAGGGGAACATTGGGTGGTATGAAATGTGTCCCAGTGTGGTGATCCCACACAGAAATGTGGGGAAAATGTGATTTTTTAGCTAAATTTGAGGTTTGCTGAGGATTCTCGGTAAGAAAACATTGGGGGATCCACGCAAGTCACACCTCACTGGATTCCCTCGGTGTCTAGTTTTCAGAAATGTCTGGGTTTGGTAGGTTTCCCTAGAAGGCTGCTGAGCCCAGGACCAAAAACGCAGGTGCCCCCCTGCAAAAACAGGTAGTTTTGTATTTGATCATTTTGATGTGTCCAGATAGTGTTTGGGGCATTTCCTTTCGTGTGCGCTAGGCCTACCCACACAAGTGAGGTACCATTTTTATCGGGAGACTTGGGGGAACGCTGGGTGGAAGGAAATTTGTGGCTCCTCTCAGATTCCAGAACTTTCTGTCACCCAATTGAGAGGAAAAAGTGTTTTTTTGGGCCAAAGTTTGAGGTTTGCAAAGGATTCTGGGTAACAGAACCTGGTCAGAGCCCCACAAGTCACCCCATCTTGGATTCCCCTAGGTGTCTAGTTTTCAAAGATGTGCTGGTTTGCTATGTTTCCCCAGGTGCAGGCTGAGCTAGAGGCCAAAATCCACAGGTAGGCAGTTTGTAAAAAACACCTCTGTTTTCTGTGAAAAAATTTGATGTGTCCACGTTGTGTTTTGGGCCCTTTCCTTTAGTTGGCGCTAGGCCTACCCACACAAGTGATGTACCATTCTTATCGGGAGACTTGGGGGAACGCTGGGTAGAAGGAAATTTGTGGCTCCTCTCAGATTCCAGAACTTTCTGTCACCGAAATGAGAGGAAAAAGGTTTTTTTTGGCCAAATTCTGAGGTTTGCAAAGGATTCTGGGTAACAGAACATGGTCAGAGCCCCACAAGTCACCCCATCTTGGATTTCCCTAGGTTTCTAGTTTTAAAAAATGCACTGGTTTGCTAGGTTTCCCCAGGTGCCGGCTGAGCTAGAGGCCAAAATCCACAGGTAGGCACTTTGTAAAAAACACCTCTGTTTTCTGTGAAAAAATGTGATGTGTCCATGTTGTGTTTTGGGCCATTTCCTTTCATGGGCGCTAGGCCTACCCACACAAGTGAGGTACCATTTTTATCGGGAGACTTGGGGGAACGGTGGGTGGAAGGAAATTTGTGGCTCCTCTCAGATTCAAGAACTTTCTGTCCCCGAAAAGAGAGGAAAAAGGTTTTTTTTAGCCAAATTCTGAGGTTTGCAAAGGATTCTGGGTAACAGAACATGGTCAGAGCCCCACAAGTCACCCCATCTTGGATTCCCCTAGGTGTCTAGTTTTCAAAAATGTACTGGTTTGCTAGGTTTCCCCAGGTGCCGGATGAGCTAGAGACCAAAATCCACAGGTAGGCACTTTGTAAAAAACACCTCTGTTTTCTATGAAAAAATGTGATGTGTCCACGTTGTGTTTTGGGCCATTTCCTTTCGTGGGCGCTAGGCCTACCCACACAAGTGAGGTACCATTTTTATCGGGAGACTTGGGGGAACACAGAATAGCAAAACAAGTGTTATTGCCCCTTGTCTTTCTCTACATTTTTTCCATTCAAATGTAAGGCAGTGTGTAAAAAAGACATCTATTTTCAGAGATGTGCAAATAACCACTGCTTCTCAACACCTTATCTTGTGGCCATTTTGGAAATACAAAGGTTTTCTTGTTACCTATTTTTAACTTTTTATATTTCAGCAAATGAATTGCTATATACCCGGAATAGAAACCCATTACAAGGTGCAGCTCATTTATTGGCTCTGGGTACCTAGAGTTCTTGATGAACCTACAAGCCCTATATATCGCCGCAACCAGAAGAGTCCAGCTGATGTAACGGTATATTGCTTTCAAAAATCTGACATCGCAAGAAAAATTTACAGAGTAAAACGTGGAGAAAAATGGCTGTTTTTTTAACCTCAATTTCAATATTTCTTTCTTTCAGCTGTTATGTTCTGTAGGAAACACTTGTAGGATCTACACAAATGACCCCTTGCTGAATTCAGAATTTTGTCTACGTTTCAGAAATGTTTAGCTTTCTGGGATCCAGCATTCGTTTCATACGCATTTTGGTCACTAACTGGAAGGAGGCTGAAAGCACGAAAAATA
The DNA here is from genome assembly GCF_031143425.1 of Pleurodeles waltl. Classification (NCBI taxonomy): domain Eukaryota; kingdom Metazoa; phylum Chordata; class Amphibia; order Caudata; family Salamandridae; genus Pleurodeles; species Pleurodeles waltl. Next base: position 1,316,198,852 of record NC_090446.1, on the reverse strand, counting down.
GTAAAAATGGGGTATGTCCCAGTAAAATGTCAAAATTGTATTGAAAAATTGGGTTTTCTAATTCAAATCTGCCTGTTCCTGAAAGCTGGGAAGATGGTGATCTTGCCACCGCAAACCCTTTGTTGATGCCATTTTCAGGGAAAAAACCACAAGCTGCCTTCTGCAGACCTGTTATCTCATTTTTTTGAAAAAAACTAAAGTTTCACTGTATTTTGGCTAATTTCTTGGTCTCGTTCAGGGGAACCCACAAAGTCTGGGTACCTCTAGAATCCCTAGGATGTCGGAAAAAAAGGACACAAATTTGGCGTGGGTAGCTTATGTGAACAAAAGGTTATGAGGGCCTAAGCACGAACTGCCCCAAATAGCCAAAAAAAGGCTTGACACAGGAGGGGGGAAAGGCCTGGCAGCGAAGGGGTTAAATCCTCTGGAACTCGTAATACGGTGGGCAGGATATCCGTCACATTTGGGACGGATTAACACCCTCCTCCAAAGTTCTAATCAGGCCCTTTGTGTTTTGGGCTGATATGTTTTAATATATCAATTTGGAAAAGGTTTTTGTTTTTTTGAAGGGAAACAGCAAGTGTACATAACTGTAATTCGTAATCATAATGCATAATTTATAAAAGGGTGTAAATATATATATTTACCATACATATTTATCCACAGACACAACACTTATACTTAGGTATATCCAGCACATTTAAATTTATACCAAATGCTAAGAAACAGAAAGGGTGATATACGTGTCTGTATGATACGCTTGCACTGTCAAATCCCCACACACAAAGGCAAATGTGCAGAACATTGTCAGACACATAACAGAACACAATGACACATACACAATTATACCAAGACATGCAACAGAAAGGCACACATGCACACACACTTTAAAATTATAACTGCACAACACTGTTTAGCAGTTTTTATTTTGTCACCTATGAGCATTGCAGGGGAAGCTCAGAGTAGCATGTTGTAATTTGTTGGTGAAAGAGGTGCGCCCGGCTCTGGAAGGAGCTGGCTCAGAGCTTGGGAAGCTGCTCTGCAGCCGTCCCTTTCAGGACAGTGGGCCGGCATTCACCTGCAGCAAGGAGAATTGCAGAACCGGCCTCCGCCATTTAGCACCAGTGAAAAAATGGCCTTTAAGATTACCCAAGGCGAGGTTTACTCCAGCAGCTTGTTTTTCAAAGCATCCTATTCATTTTCCCGTTCCCTCTGCAAGGAGTAGTGCTCTCTTTAAATTCTCTTTATTCATCTGTGGCCATAGTACATATTTGGTACTTGCCCACTCTTGAAAATGAGGGGTAACTCATATTGCTTCAGTTGGTTGTCTATAGCACCCTGTCCCTGCTGTATACAATCTTCTGCAGTTTCTAAGTCAAGGGCTTAAAAAGACCCTTGTCGGGGCCTTGGCTCTCTCCCTTCCTTTTTAGTCCCCCTTGCCACTTCATTTGAGAAAGGCTGGCAATAGTAACTACCCTCCTTTTGTTCTATTATCTGTATCGGTGTTAAACCCGACCTGCTCATTTTCAGGATTGACTCCCACCGCATGTCTGACGTGTCTCTTACTGCCACTAGATATCCCTGCGTTGGACGCAGGAGGAAGTCATGTGGTCTCTGGTTAGTTTCCTATTCTTCTGCACCCCAGTTAGGCCTTTCTTCCTACTCCTTGTCATCCTCTGCCCCTGCTACTTCTTGTAACTCAGTCGGGGATTCATTATATTGTGGCGTTTCTACATCCCGTAGCCCATCCTTCTTTTCTTATACATTCCTCAGCTGCTTCTCTCAGAGACTCTGCAGAAGTGTCTTCTAGCCTAACAACATGTCCCGTAATCCATTGCCCTCGAAGGGAGCATGATTTCTAGATCGCTCTGCCTGTCTTACAGTATGCTGTAATTCATTTCTTAGTCTTCCCTTCTGTCTGGTTCTGGACTGACCTGAGGAGATGTTGCGGTGGGGTCTGAAGTTCCCTCTGCTCCCTGTGATTCTTGTCTCTCCCCTTTAGGTGCAACTCTAACAGGGTCCTGGTGCCATACAGATGGCAGAATGGGATAAAGACTATAGCCGGAACTCCCCTGAAGTCTTCTCTGGGGGCTGTATTATTTTCTCTTCGGGTGCTGTTGGTTTCACATTTGTTTTTGTATCACAGAATACCCACCATAATGACAGGGTTGCTTCCCTTGTCTGTCTTTTCTTTCTTTTATACTTAGAGGAAATATAAGTCAATGTATGTTCAGTTATGTCTTCATAGAAAGTCCCTTTCATGGCCATGGCTGAGCGTGGTCCTTGGTACCTTTGTACCATTGTTTACAGTACTTTTGTATCCTCTTCTTGTCTGAAGGGAAAGTTGTTATCATTTGTTCCAGAGGGGACACCATGTTCCCCTAGAGATGTGTGTTTCCTTTGTGTACCACCTGATTATTGATCCACTATATTATGCCCCTTTTGGACCCTGTCTCCTTTATTGATATGTATGTGCCTTTAACAATATTTCTAACCTGTGGCAGTGGTAACCACGTGTTGATCTCATGCAGTGTTATCTGACTTCACATATATTGTTGTGAGACCACATCGGTCAACATCAGCCATACTTATGGTTAGTCTGTGTAACACTTCTTCCATAGTCATATCTGGGGTGGGTGCATTGATGAGAGGTGTAAGTGGAATGATGCCTGACGCAATACATGTTACAACATTATCATGAATGTAAATAACTATTTGCGGTGCATGGGCTGTGGTGTTCCACTCATGTTTTAAACTCCTGAATTGTGAATGTCTGTACGAAATGCATCAAGGAGAACCTCTAATATAATAGGTGACTGTGTTTTTTCAAACAGAGGGGTGTTATATGGGCATAGTGGTTCTCCATGGGCCCATTGAATTATTAGTTTTAATCCAATTGGATTTGTTTCTTGCCACAGTAAATCATCAGTCTCATTCATAGAGAATTAATATTAATCTTTACACTTGTCTTGGGATATTTTATTTTTGTTCCCCGGGTTTTTATCTGAAATAATGTTTCCTCACTTCCAGGACACTTTAGGGGTTTCTATTGGAATACTTAAAATATGGCAAAAATCTTGCACTCTTTGTTCCTCTCTTATTTCAGACTGTATGACAGCCGGCGGGAACTCCCGCAACTTCTGTATATTGTGTCCCCTATACTTATGAAATATTCTACTCTTTATGTCATCCTTCTTATTCATGGGGGAACGTCTACTTGCTACTACTGAGGTTTTTGGGTTACCAACCAAGGGTCTGACCGTGTTCAGGGCAAAGTTGTTGCATGGGCTCTCATTATCCTAATGAGGCTACTGGATTTGGGCGGCAGCATCGCCTGAATTGTGGGGCACTGAGTCCAATCCCACACCATGTGACAACTTTCGGCCTAATCCGTTTCCGGCAAACTAGCACCTAATCATATCTGCCCAAGAGCAGGGATGATTTGTGGCAACCGGGCGCATGAACTAATGACTTATCAGGGAAATCGTGGTGGATCAGATCTCATCCTTTTGTCTCAGTTACATTAGTCTCACACATGTAAAGACAAACAGAAGCAGAGAATGGCTCAATAAGATTAATTGAATCAACTGCGTCTTAGATAAAAGGCAGGAATTGCAATATTTAGAATGATGAAAAATAATAGAAGCAACATGGTGACGAGAAAAGAGAAACACAGGAAAAGTCCCCCCATACTGTCAGTATGCGTAACATATGTGGTTCCTACCTAAACTATGTTAGATCACAGCATGATAAGCCCTAATCCACCCTACAGGAGTCCCCCCTGGGCATGACATCATCACCCATACCTGAGGAAGGAAGCCTGTAGTCTGTAAAGACACCTTCCCCATGTAGGCTAGGGAACTGGTAGTCTCAGCAAGCAGCTGTAGCAAAGTCAGTTAGCATGCGTTTGTGGTCATCTGGCTGGCTCTCTACCGTGCATGGGACAGAGAAATGTGTTTATAATAAAACAGCTGATGTTCTGAGAAAATGTGTGGATGTGTGTGTTTCTGTGAATGTTGGAGACTCAGTGTACCACTTTGCTGGCAACCCTATCTCGCTGTAGCCTTGAGGAAAGCACAAAGTGAATAAGAATGTCTTGCTAGGAAACGCAATGCTTTCCTAAGCAAAATAACAACTAGATAAAGAAAATAAAACAACATCATGAATGTGGCGGATTCGGAATCAATAAAAATGAAGCAGAATACAATGTAACTGAGCTAAAGGGCACAATCGGCATGCCTAGTTGCTAAAATAACGTGCCTAGAGGCATCACTAAAATGGTTATACAACAAAGTCATTTGACACCAACCATCTGGTTGTTCCCTTACCTAAACGTCAGACTCTCTACTGATGCCTCAGACGCTCTCCTTTAAAGAAGCCTTCCAGATATCTTAAATCTGGGAATTTGGGATCCAGACATCTGACTTATTCAGAGTAAGGCCTGCCGACGCCGGTCAAATGACTGTCTCTTTGCCAAGTCAGAATCCACACCTGTTACCCACTCTGCCTCACTACTTCTACTCTGGCCCTCCGGATCTAACAAGATACCTGTCGGGCACTCCCAGAGGAAGGTACCTTCCAGGAGCTGTCCCCTGGATAATATACTATTACCTGTTAGTCCTCCCTTCTATTTCACAGGGAATTCACACTAGCTAGTCTTCTGGTCTAACAAGGAAATCACTACATTTCATGTATCTAAACTTAACATTGCATCTTGAGAAAAAACCTCATAAATCATGCATGCATTTCCTTATTCCCCCATACTATGACTACCACAGAATCATGCAATTAGAACTTTAAGGTACAAAGCCAAACCTCTTCTCACCCTTTAGGACGGCAAACTCTGGAAACCCCTCTCATCTGTTTGAATATGCAGACTTTAGTTTTAATGCACAGTGGCTGCTTGCCTGATTTCTGTGCAGTATTCTATTCAGTCGGGCAGCGTCTCCTTCAGCAGCAATCCAGGAACAGAAGAGGGGGACACTGTCTGACTACGCCAAATGTTTTCAGAGAAGAAATAAAGAAGCAACACAATTCTGGTTAGCAATATAGTATAGTTTTTTATCAAATATTGCTGAGAGGTCAGATCAGCCCTGTAACTGAAACGGAACTCAAACTGCAACACAACAGTGTCTTATGTAGTCTCTAAACCACAGTGATGTCTTAATCATCGTATTGCTGTGATCTACATTGTTTCTCAGAGACATGTATTGTACTTGTGCCTGTGATGCATGTTGTAACCTTCCATTTCTGCTGTGTAACTAATTATATCTATCTACTACAACTCCCAGTTTGGGCTTGTGTATGTTCTTGACCACATACAACTCTGCACTTTTTTCTCTTCATCCGTGCATTAGCAAGAGTGAGTCTTCTCTCTTTTCTACATTTACTATAACAATCCTTAAACTTATAATGTTTAATGAATGACCCAAATCGTGCGCATTTGCACATACCAAATATCATGTACACTCGTCAGTATGAGTATACACAAATACATAGGCCCTCATATATACAATCCATTAAATTCAAATACATGCGTTATTTCTTGCTACTGGACATAACAGAATTATGAGACTTGTGGTAATACCACACCCACACAATTTTTACTTTAGAAATTTATGTGAAATATACTGGTGGGGGGGGCATGAATTAAGGGACCTTGTCAAATTGTGTGCTTATGCACAAAAACTAGTACTAGGCAATAATTAACAAACTCATTAAATTCTGAACACCTCGTTGTGGGCTTATTGGGTGCAATATTTATCACATCGGATTACATGCAACCCCAGATTAATCAGAATGATAAAATTAACACAAAAAATAATATCCTATTAATTCTAAATACGATAATCTAAAGCAGTCTTTCTTGATTTAGTGTGCACCAATAATTCTACCTTTTGAATTTCAGGAAACAAGCTCCCATACCTAGTGATCCCTTAGTATACAGACCTGGGCCTGTGAATTTGAATATTTCAAATGAAGTCTCCATTTTGCATCTTCAACATTTCCTTCCTCTATATAGCCTATGCTAGAAATGGGGTCTTTGGTTGACAGTCAGGTTTCCCCGTGTTCAAGCAAGGACCCTCACTCTACTCAGGGTAAAAGAGAATCACCCTCAGCTAACCCCTGCTTACCCCCATGGTAGCTTGGCAGAGCAGTAGGCTTAACTTCAGAGGGCTAGATGTAAAGTATTTGTACCAAAACACACAGTAACCTAATAAAAACACTACAAAATGACACAACACCAGTTTAGAAAAATAGGAAATATGTATCTAAACAAAACATGACCAAAACGACAAAAATCCACCTTACACAAGTCGTTATCAATAAAAATGCAAAAAGAGTCTTTAAGTAGTTTTAAACACACACTGGCGCTGCTAGAGTGAAAATGTACCTGGTGCTCGTCAAAAACAAAACCGCACGGGTGGGTGTGCGTCAAAAATAACTCCGAACAGCGGTACGTGAGTCGAAAATGCAGCCGCACCATGATCCTAAAATCCCGCAGTGCAGGTTGTGATCTCCCATCCTCCGTCAGCGATGCTGCGCATCGTTTCTCAGCTGCAGAGCCGGCGGCGCGTCGTTTTTTCAGCCGCAGGTCGGATTTGCGTCAATCTTTTTCCCGCATGGCGCTGTGTGTGTGTATTTTCTTGTCTTTAGGCTGCCAGGTTCTCCTTTCAGGGTCCCAGGAACTTGATGGGCACCACAGGGCAGAGTAGGAGTCTCTCCAGAGACTCCAGGTGCTGGCAGAGAGAAGTCTTTGCTGACCCTGAGACTTCAAACAACAGGAGGCAAGCTCTAGATCACGTCCTTGGAGATTTCTTCTCAAGATGGAAGGCACACAAAGTCCAGTCTTTGCCCTCTTACTCTGGCAGAAGCAGCAACTGCAGGATAGCTCCAGAAAGCACAGTCATGGACAGGGCAGCTCTTACTCCTCAGCTATTCAGCTCTTCTCCAGGCAGAGGTTCCTCTTGGTTCCAGAAGTGTTTCTAAAGTCTGTGGTTTTGGGTGCCCTTTTTATACCCAATTTCTCCTTCGAAGTAGGCCTACTTCAAAGTAAAGTCTCTTTGGAATGTGAAATCCTGCCTTGCCCAGGCCAGGCCCCAGACACTCACCAGGGGGTTGGAAACTGCATTGTGTGAGGGCAGGCACAGCCCTTTCAGGTGTGAGTGACCACTCCTCCCCTCCCTCCTAGCACAGATAGCTCATCAGGATATGCAGACGACACCCCAGCTCCCTTTGTGTCACTGTCTAGTGTGAGGTGCAACCAGCCCAACTGTCAAACTGACCCAGAAAGGGAATCCACAAACAGGCAGAGTCACAGAAATGGTGTAAGCAAGAAAATGCTAACTTTCTAAAAGTGGCATTTTCAAACACACAATCTTAAAATCAAGTTTACTAAAATATGTATTTTTAAATTGTGAGCTCAGAGACCCCAAACTCAACATGTCCATCCGCTCCCAAAGGGAATCTACACTTCAATCGGATTTAAAGGTAGCCCCCATGTTAACCTATGAGAGGGACAGGCCTTGCAACAGTGAAAAACGAATTTAGCAATACTTCACTGTCAGGACATATAAAACACATTACTATATGTCCTACCTTAACCACACACTGCACCCTGCCCTTGGGGCTACCTAGGGCCTACCTTAGGGGTGTCTGACATGTAAGGAAAGGGAAGGTTTAGGCCTGGCAAGTGGGTACACTTGACAAGTCGAATTTACAGTTAAAACTGCACACACAGACACTGCAATGGCAGGTCTGAGACATGATTACAGAGCTACTTATGTGGGTGGCACAACCAGTGCTGCAGGCCCACTAGTAGCATTTGATTTACAGGCCCTGGGCACCTCTAGTTCACTGTACTAGGGACTTACTAATGAATCAAATATGCCAGTCATGGATAAGCCAATTACCAATACAGTTTACACAGAGAGCATATGCACTTTATCACTGGTTAGCAGTGGGAAAGTGCTCAACAGCAACAGGTCAGAAAAAATAGGAGGCAGGAGGTAAACAGATTGGGGATGACCCTGCATAAGCAAAAATGTCCAACAGCCTAATACGATCTTAGCCTCTTTTCTCTTAGTTGAATAATATGAAGTCATATCTAATAGTCTCCTTTGTGTTATATCATGATGGAGAACATGGGTGGCCTCTCAGTGAAGATGCAGTGACAGAATTGCAGTTATATGTCATAGAACGCACTTCGCTTGAAGAGAAAGGGCCCACAAGCTATGTTTTCCAAGTTACCAGCAGCATCCCTAAAGTGACGTGTTTATATCTAAGGGGACTTTCATCCCTGCCTTCCCTACAATTGACGTGGGGAGGGGGAACCGTGGAATTGCTAATTTGCCTGCAGACGTTGGTATATGGCAGGGCACTGTGGTCAGACCAGTGTGCAGAACTGTTTCTGTTTCCTGATGAAAAATAATCCCCCCTCCCTATTAGGATCGCCAGAGCCCACTATGAGACCATAACATTTCAGTTTTCAAGGCACTTGTCATCTAATGTTCCACTAGTTAGAGTCCAGAATGGGCCCTGGAGAATGACTCTGGCACTCAACAAAGCAGGCCCAAGGAGCATTTGAAGCAATTGTTCGTAACATATAAACTCAAGGCATGACCCAAATTTGCAAGTGATTAGCGAGTGAGCTGAACATACAATTTCTAGCTGCTAACCTGAAGAGTTCTTGTTTAGGCATCTTGTCACTTTTAGCATTTCATATGGTTCTAAGACTGCGGTTACAAGATTACTTCCTGTAGGCGATCGGCTGCAGTGGTATTGCTTCCTGTAATATTGTATGACCTGTCAGCTCTTGGCATGGTTTCCCCTGTTTTTTTGGCTTCTGACCTACTGTTATGATCCTGTGCTGAACTTTGTTTTTGCTGGTTTTAGAACTCTGGGCACTTTACCACTGCTGATCAGTGCTAAAGCGCAAGCGCTCTCTGTCTAAACTGGATTGGTAATTGGTTTATCCATTATTAGCATATTTCATTTGCCAGTAAGTCCCAAATAAAGTGCACTAGAGATGACAAGTGCCTGTAAATCAAATGCTACTAGTGGCCCTTCAGCACTGATTGTGCCACCCACAGGAGTAGCCCTATAACCATATCTCAGACTTGCCATTGATGTGTCTGTGTGTGCAGATTTAAACTGCCATATCGACCTAGCAAGTGCACCCACTTGGCAGTCCCAAAACTTCCCTTTAGTACAAGTAAGATACCGCTAACTTAGGCCCTAGGTAACCTCATGGTCAGGGTGCAATGTATTTAAAATGCAGGACATGTACTGGTGTGTTTTACGTTTCCTGTTAGTGAACTACTGCCAAATTTGTTTTTCACTATTGCAAGGTCTACCTCTCCCCTTGGTTAACATGGGGATTGCCTTTACATATCTTTTAAGAGTAATTTCCCATTGGGAGCAGATAGAGATATGTTGTTTGGGGTTGCTGAACTCACAATTTTAAATTGTATTGTTTGGTAAAGTAGTTTTTTAGATTGTAAGTTAAAAAATGCCACTTTTAGAAAGTGGACACTTACTTGCTTAAACCTTCTGTGCCTCTGCCTGGCTGCTGAATACACCCCTGGGACAGACTGGCAGTTGGGATGTTTGTGAATTCACTCTAGATAGTAAAACAAAGGGAGCTGAGGTATCTTCTGCATATCCTGATGGGTCTTTCTGGGCTAGAGTGGAGGGAAGAGGTGACTACACCTGAACTGTGCTTTGTCTGTCCTTACACAATACAGTCTCCAAAGCCTTGGAGTGTGGGGCCAAGACAAGAAGAGGCAGGGTTTTGTGCACTACAAAGACTTTCTTTTGAAGTTTGCCTACTTCAAAGACAGAAATGAGTATAAGTATTGGACTGTTGACCCCACAAACGTCTGCACGACATTTTGCAGGGAGAAGAGCTGGATGCTTGAGGAGGACCTGTCAGTCTGTCTGTTGCTTTTCTGTGCTGGCCTGCGGATGCTACTTCTGACCTGGGAGTGAAAGGACTGGACTTTGCTTTCTATATCCTGCTTTCCAAGGTTCTCCAAGGGCTTGAACTGAGCTTGCCTCCTGTTAGAAGTCTCAAGGACATGAAAGGTTTTCTCTGCCACAACCTGGGCTTTCTTGCTGAGAGCCCTAAGTTGCCAAGTTGTGCCAAATACAGTTCCTTGGCCCTGCAAAGTGATTTCTGGGAAAAAAACAAGAAGTTCCAGGCACATAGACTCTGGATGACTCCAGAACCTGTGCCGCTGCCTGACTCCGCGCCACTGCCTGCACCAAAGCTGTGGCCCCCGCTGGAGTGTGATGACTGAGACTGACCCTGCAGGCCCAACGCCGCTGCAATGCCCATGAAGTCCTGCAACATCATGAGGCCCGAGTGCAGTGTCACTGACGTCTGTGACACTTGACTCTGCTGCAGAGCCTGTGGCAAGTGGAGAAGTGTGGCTCAATGGTTAGAGCGGCAGACCCTAAAGCAGAGATCTGGCTCAAGACCAGGGTTCAAGTCCCGCTTTGGCAGGTCTTGGGCTCAATTCCCCTTGACCAGATAATTCTCGCCTCTGTGCCTAATCTAATTCATGGGTCCCACTCTGCAACTCTGGGCAATAGCTTGCTTAATCTCCACAACGGCCCCAACAGCGCTTGGATGCCTGGCTTCACCCTGGGGGTGCTCAGGAGTGGGTGCCTCACAGGGAAAAGCCAGGAGGGGTTCCATAGTGGTATGAGTACAGCGCCTTGAGACCCTAACGGGTGAGTAGTGCGCTATACAAGTGCTAATTTACATTTACATTTTTGCACTGTGATGTGACCCAGAGAGGTCACCCCCTTGCATCTTGACCCACAGGATTCTTTAATCCCGCCGGATCATAAGGAACCGACACCTCGCCACGGATGCTGCATCACCTCCCCTGCAACCGTAAGGAACGGACGCCTCACCTTCCCTGCCTCACAGCAAGGAACCGACGCCTCACCTCCCCGACTCCATGCAACATCTTTGTTTCATCATTTTCAAAGGTACTGCACCTGGGGGTTTGAGCGACTCTGTGACCCGCACCGCACTCCCTCTCGAGTTGTGTTGGACTGCTGGGATCGACTCAGTCAACGATGTTTGCTTGTGTATGTTGGACTTTGATGTCATTTTGGTCTTGTTTTACTTAGATATTGTGTTTTTTTCTTAACTGGTGTGGTGTCCATTTGTAGTATTTTCACTGTGTTACTGGGTGTGTGTACAAATACTTAACACATAGCCTCTGTGATAAGCCTGACTGCTAGTGCCAAGCTACCCAGGAGATGAGCAGGGGTTATCTTAGGGGTGTGACTCTCTTACCCTGACTAGAGTGAGGGTCCCTACTTGGACAGGGAGCAAACCACTGTCAACAAGAAACCCCTTTTCTAAGAAATGTCAACCCATGTGCCCGACATTGCTGTGGTTCAGTGGATATTATATGATTATTATATTCCTAAACTGTTGTATGTAGGTGCTTTGTGAATGGGATAAACACAAACCAACTCGTGTTTCACTCATGGGCATAGCTATCAATGGTGCAGCAGGTGCATTGGCACCAGGACCCAGTGGTCCACGGAACCCTGAGTACTGGAATATTTTACTATTTAGTCTGCGGGCAGGGGAGATATTTTCATTTCTAGCAGTACAGCTCATGTTACCCTTACTCAGCCATTTGTTTCACTGATGCATCCCATAACAAATTGGCTAAACAGGACAGACTATTTTAACAGGTTTATCAAAAAGTTTTGCACAAGTAGTGGCTGAAAATACAACACTGACTGACACACAAAATTGTACGGGCTGCCAGTGACAATATCACCAAGTCAAGTCTATAGCACTATTTTCGAACTGATCTAAACTGTTTTGACAAAACAGGTTTAATTTACAATGTTAATGCGTTGCGGGTGTCACCATAGAAAACCCATATTCATCTTGTCTAAGGACTAGATAAGGTTGTCTTAAAACCAGATCAGGGGTGTGCAACATAGCTAGGTGCAGGAGGCCCAAGGCTCAAGTTGTGGGGACTACGACTAGTTTTTCGTCGTGATAGAGTGCAGTAGCAAGATAAAGGCAGAAACAAAGAAATAGTTAGGAATAGAAAGATGGGTAAACAATTACAAGGTGGAACGCAGGGGTGAACAAGCTTTGGAAAAGCCAATATGTCTTGGCAATGGCCAAGCTACAAGCTTTTGGCATTGTCAATGTGAATGTTTTTTAGCATATGTTTGTGAGGTTGCAGATGCGTCATGTGTGCCTTTGTTCAAATGTGTGTGTTATTACAATTGAGTGCATGCCTGTGGATTTCAGTTATTAATGTGAATGTTTGTGTGTGTTTACACACACATGGTTGTGTGATGGTTGTGTGATATAGCAGGGCTAGTGCGGGATTATGTGTCATCGGTGCAGGAGTCTCGCACTCTTTGTAGTGTGCAAAGCTAGGCACACTGTGCAGATAGTCCAGACAACCACACGTTGGTTTACAGGGGTAAAAACTAGACCACCTAATGCTCTAATTTTTATGGTAGCTTGGTCGAGCAGTTAGGCCAATCTTGGAGAAGCGCAAAGCATTTGTTGTACTCACAGCATCAATCTTGCAACTCACACACTCAAAGGAATAAATCTAGACCAATTTATAACAATACTTCAGATTTTTATGAAAATTTTAAGACCAAGATTATCAGGATTGGTTAAGTGCTTTTCGAGATATGAATTTTTGAAGTTTAACAAAAATGGTCTTTTTGTGCGTAATTAAGAACCATAGGAATCAATGGAGGATAACCTTTAATAATGCATATAAAATCATAAAATATGTTTACCAATTTCTTCTTTTACAGGTTGGTCAAGGCTGTTGGTGGGCATACTGTGCCAGCTGGAGAAGTTCAGGCGGGAGCAGCGGGAAAGGGTGTCTGGAGCGACTGCAGGGCCACTGTGGGGGACCATTTGGAAAAACACTGCATAGTTAAGTTTAAAGATAAGTTCCCTTAGAGTGTCGAGGTTGAGAGGGGTGGGGGACACTTAGGGCACAGGTGGATGTTTGGTGCAAGGCACAGGGTGGCCGGGTGCAGAGCGAGTTGGTGATCCAAGAGCTGTGCGCAAGGATGCCCTCAGAAGTAGGAGGTCAGTCTGTTCAAGGGTCGATTGCAGGACAACGGGGGCACTCTGGTGGGAGGTCCGGGTTGTTTCTGAAGTTCCTTGCCTGGGGCTTTCTCCTTGTCCTTTTTACATTCCTGGGTGGGCTGTTTTTCCGGTTGTCCAAAGTTAGGAGACCATTTCCCAGGGTATTTGTGTGGTTCAGCTGCTACAGGGCACAGTGCCAGCAAACTTGGCAAACTGGCATGGTTAGTCCTTGCAATTGTTCATGTGGAGGTTGGTTCAGCTGCAACGTCCTGTTCCAGAGTTAGCATCAGGTCAGCTAAGTGGACCTCACTGGCTTTTTGGTTCCTTGTGGATTTAGAGTGGTACCTCCACTCTGGAAGGAGTTTTCTGGCACTTTGTGAAGCCTGGAGGTCTTCTAGGGTTCTTTCGAGATTTACCATTTGTCCAGTAGCTCCTCAGCAGCGATTGTCAGGTCCTGGGTGCAGCAGGCAGGGTTTGGTGCCCTTTCTTTGTGCAACAGGTCCACAGTTCTCATGCCTTCTTGTTGCTGGTCTTCTTCTGTCAGTCAAATCTGAGTTCTGGTCCAGGGATGCCTACTAAATACTGTATTTAGTCGGCATTTTAGGGGGAACCTGGAAGTGGCTAATGGGCCATCTACCTTAGGGTGGATACACCCACTAAGTGACCGCTTCCGGTGGGCAGAGGTCACTTCTCTACACCTGATTTGCTATTTCCCTTCCATCCAAGATGGAGTAAAATTAAATGGAGACTCTACCTCACATGCAACACTTTAGGGGGGTGCATGCTAAGTAGGGCCACTTCTCTTATCCTTTGTTTGATTTTCCCGCCATTGCTCCCACAAAAAGTGGGGGTTTGCAACGGTGGAGGCAAAGGCCATCTGCTGATAGCAGTCGGCTTGAGGGTCGAGTTTCACGGGCAGTAAACCTTTTGAAGCTCTTAGGCACATTCCTGGGGGAGGTGGGGTAGAATCTCTTCCCAGGAAGAGCTTTTTTTTGCAGCCCTAGAGAGCAATGGCTCTTTTCCCAGGGGTCTAGCATCCTGTCTGGTGGTGGCAGGCTGGTTTGGACCAGCCAGCAACCACGCCGTGGTAGTTAGGTTTTGCAGAGGACACATCTAATGTGACCCCTGAGTACATTCTGTAATAGATCCAATACTGGTACCAGTTTGGATTTATGATTCTGAGTTGTTTAATACCAAACAACACAGGGTTACAAGTAGCCATCATGTAGCCTGGAAGCTCATACTGACCAGTGTCCAGCACATGCATCTAAAATGGCTGCTCTGTTCACTTAGTATGTCCCAGGTTTGACAAGGACACAGTAGGGGCATATTGCTCATGTAGCTATGCCCTTACATACAGTATAGTGCACCCTTAGGGCTAGAAGGCCTACCAGAGGAGTGACTTATCTATACTGCATGCAGGGTATAGTGGACAGGGCACACAGGATGTGTGCTATGTCGAGTCTGCATTTTGGAATTGAACCAGGGAACTCAGCCAGCAATGGCAGTGCTGGGTGCATCTGGATGCATGGCCCTAGAGGGTGACACAATCTGTGCTGCTGCCCTAAGAGGCCTACACTTAGTACCCCATGCCCTTGGTACCTAAGTACCATTTACTGGGGACTTATAGTAGCAGCTAAAGGTGTTGCAAATTACCTTTGCAATTTTTGTGAGAGAATACTGGCACTGAGAACCTGATTAGTAAGATCCCAGTGCACTCCAGTTGCATCCAGAAACCGGCAAAAAGTGTGTGTGTGGAGGGGTTCTGTGCATGTGTGTTTTGTGTGAGTTTACACATGTTCGTGTGATGTGCCCGTGAGTGTGTATTTATTATGGAGATTGTAAACTAAATGTGCAAGCCCAGAAAGGAAGTCACCAAGAGTCCTGCAAGGAGTTGGTCAATACGGCGAGCAATGCACAGTCCCCATTTGTCTGCAGCAATGTGTAGCGTAATTCTAACCCCTCACCAATTTGTAAGTTTGCCATTTGCAAATGGTTCCTCCTTAATGGAGAAAGCTAAACCTCTGCATTTGCACCTTTCATGCTGGCTGCTGCTGGGGCGTACTCTAGTGAAAGCTTGACAATTACAGGTTCTTCATGAAAATCACACCCCTGGGACCATGTGAACTAGTACTTGGAGGTTCATGACTGCAAACGAGGAGGGCTCTTGTATGACTTCATTTGCTGGAGTGAAATCTTTTAAATCATCTTTTAGTGTTATCTAATGAGGTCAGCTTAACATTATTGGAGGGAAAGGCAGATCATTTTGCACTCAGTAACATGGTGGGACAAAGACACTCGGGTGGATCTTTTTTGGAGCCTGGTCATCACCAGGTGTAAGTACCCGATACAGATTGTCTCTGGAGCATAGAGCAAAACTTGCCCATGTTTACCTACTCTCTGCCTGGTCAGCATGACGCAACCATAGAGAGGTGGTTGCATGTAAATATTCCCTGCTGATGGCAGAGTAATATAAAGAGGAGCCTTGCACTTTCTTCTGACAGTAGAGCAGTGAAATGAGGAGTTTCTATGTTACAACTCTGTCGTCACATTTCTAGGGGGCGCTGTAAGGGGACTGACAGAAGCCTGGGAATCACCTTGAACACTTATCTAGAGTCCTTTGCTGACTCCTGTTTGTTTCTCTTTTTGCCATGGTATACTTGTGTAGTACTACATTTGCCTCCTGGGACTGCAAATCCCATAATGCACAGCCTGGTAGTCAGGAAAGCCTGGATCCTGTTTCCCATTGTTTTCTATGGGAGAAGTCCAGTTGCTCCTTTTCACTGGATCCTCTCCTCCAGGACTTGCAAGTGTCTGAACTTACACACACCACAGACCTCCCCTGTGCAGCCCAGTTTGGGACTACTTATAAGCAGCCATTTCCTCAAGATCCCCGTCGTGCACTGGAGTTTGATTCCTTTGTGTTACAGACCCTTTATCGGATGGTGTTCCAATTTTGTTCCTGTTCTGTTCCAGCTTGATACGGTTTCCTGTTTCTCTGCCCTGCTCCTGATTGTTCCAGCCAGAGTCTGCTACCTATCTCTTAGCCTTTTACCTGTTTGTTTCTTCCAGAGCCTGCTCCCTGTTTCTCTGTCCTGCTCCTGCCTTGTTTCAGCCTGAACCTGCTCTCTGTTTCCCAGTCCTGTTTTCTGCTTATTCCTACACCCTGTATTCCAGTCCTGTCCTTGCCTGTTACAGCCAGAGCCTGCTCTCAGTTTCCCAGTCCTATCTTTGTTTGTTCCAGCCAGAAGTTTGAGCCCAGTTTTCAAGTCCTAGTCCTGACTTTGCTTCAGCCTGAGCCTGTTCCCAGTTCTTGACACTGCCTCTAGTTTGTTCCCTTCTGTTTCCGTTTCTTCTTGGTTATTTGTGTCTGGTAAGTGTTCTATCAGTCTTCACCAGTGTATAAGTGTCCCCCTTTGTACTGGGGTTGGCTCCTGGTTTCCAGGAGGCAATTCCAGCCCCCATCCTTGTCTAGTGTTATACGTTGTCTTTCTTGCCTAACAGTGACAGTGTGCTCTTGCTGTTTTCTCAGGAATCGCCACTGTGTTTCCAGCTAGACCCACAAGAGCGTGTCTTGTGTATGTAAGTACTATCCTTGTTTGTGCTCTATGGTCCAGAGACAGAATCACTTATGCTGCCTCCTTTCTATGGGGCTGGCAGGGTGACTATCTGTAGGAGCAAACTGCACAGAGGCATTGACATTCCCTGTCACTGTGTGAGGTTCTGCGCCCTACTCTGTGTACAACCTCAGCGTGTTTGTCCATTAGTAATCTGTTTCCTGTTTGTTCACACAAGGGTTGCTCTGCTTTTACTTTCCTGTGCCTGCCCATAGCTGTTTTTTCTGTGTATGCCTTTAGCTGCTCTTCTGCCCCAGTATACTATACCTCAAGGGGTGTCCCAACCGGAGTCCTGATCAGACCCACCCAAAACCGTGACATTCTAGTACTCTGTTGATTTCAGAGCAGTGAAAGGCCTGAGTTCAACTGTCTTAACCTAACAAATTTCTTTTATGTAGACGTCAAGTATGTAGATATCAATTAACGGTGATGGTATAATTCCAAGATGAAATTGCCAAATCAATCTACTGGAGCTACTCCAACATTTATGATTTGCAGGTAACTGAAACATGTCAGCTTCTGTCTGGGGACACCATCATGGACATTGCTTATAAATAATCATGAAAATCTACATGAACGTAAAGACATATGTTTGATCATGAAAGATACATGAGCTCTGAGAACATTACAATAAAGTTTGAACATTTGTAAAGATCAGGCTACAAAATGACCTATTGCAATTTAAAAGGTGCTCTTTCAAACAACTCAAAAGCACTCAGTATATCAACCTCAAAAGGACAATGGTTCAGATCTACTATGATTTTGCATCCATATTGGGTCACTTTTGTGGTGCAGCCGGGATGCAAAATCCATTTTGGGGTTCGCTAAGCCACACAAAGTCAGGTTGTGTGCCTTTGCATGGTTTAGTAAATCCAAATGAATGCAACACAGAACATAGTTTTGCCTTGCATTACATTGCGTTGGGTAAGAGTTGCATGGGTGGAGCTTGGGAGCTCCAGTGCATCCACCCACGTATTTTGTCACAAACCCAGATCTTGTAAACCCAAGTTTGCTCCAAAATGGTTCTCGTACCCAAAAGAGGTGTTTATGTTTACTTCTCCTTATTACTTACTCTTTCTATGTGCAATATGTTTGTCATCACACATGAAAGACGAAATTGCCTTGCATGATTGTTTTTGTGCAGTAATGAAATTCTTCCTGCACAAAAACAATTCTGCCTGTAACACTGCATCCTTGCAGCATGTCGCAACAGTGCTTGAATTGATGCTAGGCAGCACACAGCATCAACACTAAGAGAGAGCAGAAGGGCCCCATATCTTCATAGATATGGTGCACTTCTGCTCTTTCCTTTTCACACAGCACAACTCAGCAAGTTGCCTTGCTGTATTGTGTGAAATATTAGTAAATCTGCCCCAAAATACTGAGCCTCGCCTCATAGATATAAACGCTAAAGAGCTCCTGTTGCAAGTGTATTGATCAACAGAGCTGTCTCAGCAGCATGAGAGGATGGTAGGCGATATCGTTAGTAGGCTATTCATTACAGCTTTTGATTGTGACCATTATTTTTGACAACCATGGAAAACCTGAAAATCCAAAAAACACTCATGCCGCTCAATCTCTGAATTCTAGATAAATGAAAAGCTTTTTGTTACAAAAATTCAAAATGGTGATCGAGAGTAAATGCCACGAAGGCTGTCAGATGCAAATTTATACAGAGTATACAAAAAAATCACAAAATATTCTAAGTCTCAATGGTCAGTTAAATTAGTAAATAAGGAGGCAACATCCATAGTAGAATAGGAAAGTCTTCTGGTTCACCCCAACATTCTAGGGTTTTTATACAATTCTTGCATAGAAAATTTGAGTTTCTGCACATCCATCGTGGTATGAGCAAATATATCATTTCTTCTGCGAATCTGAACACAAGAAAATAAACATTAGTACCATAACACCTACACACTGCTTACTTAAAAGTAATTCATGTGCACCCATAATCATGAATGGGAGCTAGATATAAAGAAAATATTACAATTAATAAATCATTTTTGTTTGAAATTGGACCAACAGATGATCATATTTGGCATTTTTATCATAGTTCCGTTTGGTCATTGCAAAATTTTGCCTCGAGGAAAGTCTGTGTTACCTCTCAGGAGGTCCACAGCTTTTGTTGGCAGTGCAAGGTGACCACATGCAAGATAAAGCAAAAAATCTTAGGGAGCTATAGATGCAAATAAAAGAGACATCATTGGATACGCCACTGAGGTCAATGGATAATGAAAACGTTTTTTTCCCATTTAACATATTACAGCCTTGTTTGTATATGTTTCTACCCTTGGACGGTTTGAGAGTTCTTAGAAGTTGCTCTTTTCACTATATAGAAAATGAATAAGCTTCTGCTGATTTGAAGCACACAATGTGTACACCTGTCCCCTACTTATAGTGAAGAGTGTAAAATGATTCCATATAATAGACTATATAAATGCTGAATGTTGATGATAGAGGATTTGATTTTCAGAGGAACATGTCTTTCTTACCTGCACCACTGAATGGAAGAGAATTTATGTTCCACTAGGCAGCCTCCATATTAGACTCCTTTTCCCCCAGGATACCTGGGTTGTAGGTACTTCATAAGCCCACTTGTTGTGAAGGGCATGAAGGGCATACTAGAGCAATCCTGAAGCTGTTTGGTATTGATCATACTGAATGCATGCCCTTGATTACCTTATACCATCCCTGCCCATCATAATCAATCTGTTATTCTCAAGCACCCCATCCCACCTCTTCCTAGACATTTTCTATAGCTGAGCTGATTTCTTTTATTACTTACTCTCAAGGTAGATGGATAGTGATTTGATTTAATGTAATAAAGGTCGATTCTCATGGATGTGTATATAATATACAATGTTAACCTACAGAAATTAATATATCGAATAAAAGATGCCTGTTAAAAAGAATCACATGCTGCTGTTTGAAAGGCTGTTTCCTCACTGTTATGTGCAGTGCACCATGCCATGACCTAACCCTTTTTCTGTATATTTGACATTTTAGCAGTCGAATTGCTGAGTTCAGCTGCAAACAAAGGAACAAAGAAAAATATGTCTTTCCCTACTAGAAAACTTAAAGATCCAAAACAAAGATCAGTATTGGATTTGTTCACTAAAAAAGTAGGACCAAAGACCCTCCCACAGGATCCAATAGAGGCAAGAGAACAAAAGAGTTGTCTGATGCTGCTCTGTCTCGCAGTGAAGACATATGCTCACATTCTTATGACATCCCTGAAACATCATCTGCTGCCATTGCAGCTGCTTCTCCTTGTGCAGATGACAGTTCTGCCGTTGTTGACATTACTGATATTTCTTCACATGCTGACAGTGCTGAGTGTTCATTTCACACTGATGTTGAAGATCCATCTTATGTTGGCAGCTTTGACCACAGTACTTCCCTGACTGCCCTTGCTGACTGTTTATCATCCTGTGATGATGACAATACAACCAGCTCTTTTTTGGGGAATGACATAATAGAGACACCTCGAATCAAAGAAACTAGTCAAACACCAACATCAAAATCCTACCCATCAGTGAATTCTTGGCAGACGACTTTTCACTGAATCAGAGCGATCCAGTGCAACCAGAACTTCAAACATTTCCCTTACCTGCTTGACGTAGGTTTCATGGAGTTTACAAAAAATGTTTTGCATGCAGGCATTTAGTGCTGTTACTGTGGGAGGAGGAGGACATGCACCTGGCAATGTTGCATTCATTGATATTGGCTTCAGTAAGTGTGAAAAGCTTACTTGTTTTTTGTCCAAACATTCACAGTCAGAGAAGTATACATCTTTACCTGTTACTTTGACCAATTTCAAAAGATTACAGCAGCCTACAAACAGCAGTCAGTTTCTCCCATACTGGTAAGAGGTGCGGAACAGGAAATTGCAGAGCATAGGCAACATGTGGAGCAGTTGCTTAAGGTAATATGTTTCTTAGGTCATCAGGGGCTTGCATTCCGTGTCACGGATTAAACTGAGCATTCTCACAATAGGGAACATTTAATTGAATTCTTAGAGATGATTTCTGCTAAAGATGAGAGGTTAAAACCAAAAATGTCCAGGAGATACGGGAACTATACCTCTCCTGATTACCAAAATGACATGATATCTGTGGTGGCAGCACTTGTCTGTGAGAGTATTGTCAAAAAAGTGACAAAATATTTTTCTGTGCTAGTTGATGAAACCAAAGATGTCTCACAAAAAGAGCAGCTGAGTTTTATTATCCGCTTTGTTGATGGAAATGTTCAGAAGAATGCACTAGGATGTTACCATATGGAGAAGTTAGATGTCTCCAGTCTTGCTGCAGTCATGGATGAAGCAGTACAGAAATCTGTTCTTGACTGGAAGAAATGTGTTGCACAGTGCTACAATGGAGCTTCTATTGTGAGTGGCTGTTTTAATGGTGTCCAATCAAAATAAGAGAGTTTGCATCACAAGCAACTTATATGCACTGCCATGCCCATCGCCTAATCCTTGCATTAGTGCAAACAGTAACTAACATACAACCAGTAAAATATTTATTTTCAACATTGCAAGCAGTTTATGTTTTTCATTCACAAAGTTCACCAACACATGAGCTCTTTGTGAAAGCTCAGAAAGAGAGTAATGTGTATGTAATAGAGCTAAAAAGACTCTCAGGTACGTGGTGGTTTTACTGGAACTCCTGTATTAGAAAGGTACAGATGCAATTTGAGTCTATTATTGTTCTCCGTGTAATAGAATCACAACAATACAACAACGAGGCTAGTTCAGAAGCCAAAGGAATTCTTAATAACATATAAAACTTTTTTCTTACTTACATTGCAGTGCATAAAATCAATTCTCTGAAAGATTCACAGTCCAACCAAAGTACTACAAAGAAAGACCTTGACTTGCTGAGAGCATGTGATGAAGCAGAAAAAGAAAGACTAACAAATATTCATATATCGTGCAACCAAATTGTATAAGGCAATGTGATTTTAGCAAAGAAAAATAATGTATGTGGAAAATGTGCCCACAGAGTAGTTCGCCATTATTATAAACGAGCTTAATTAATCATGAAGAATCGATAAATGTAGTAATCCGTCATAAATACAGATGTATTCTATGATTTTCTTGTTGAAACTGTTATATGCTTAGCTTAAATTTAGCAGAGGCTTTGGCCTAGTTGCCTGGTCTCAATTTTAACTTCGTAGTTTTCACTTGTATAACAAAGACGTGTCTTAAACCTTTAAAAGCTGTATTTTTCCAGTAGAATGACTAATACACTTATCTTAAAAGTTGCGTGCTAGGCAAGTTTCATCCCCTTTGAAGCAAGGTCAGCTTCTGCAGGTGCAGACAATAAAGACACTGATGCAGAATTAATTGGCAACCTTGTTGCTACTTGTGTTCCAAACTCCAAGGACACCTTATGCGTAGGTGAACATTAAGAAAAGGACACTATTCATTGGTTAAAGAGAAACCACCCCATGGACCCTCCAATGGAAGACCCTGAAGGATTTAGAACGTTTCTTATTTAATCCCACCGGACCAAGAGAAGTCAGCCATTTTCTTTGATGCCATTTTGAAGCCAGATTCAAGAAGCCATTTTGATGACACTTTGATGCTTTTCTCTATCCCAGAGAGAGAGAGAGAGACTTTAAAGAATTCTCACCCTAGAGACTTTAACTTTACCCCGTCTTGCCCATACGATAACTATTGCCCCACGTATTCCTTGCTGCTGCAGGGAAAACTTGACTTAAACTTTGCCTCCATGAATTCTGCCCCATGCTGATCGAACCGTTACCTGAAGGGCGAAGACTTACCTTGAATGCTGATTGTATTTGGTAATTATGAAAGGATAAATGTATTATGCATTGTATTTTCCTTCTTAGGTACCAACTGCTTATTTGACAGTGCCCAAGCTAGAAGTTTTTCTAAATTTTTATTGACTAAATTCATTTTCGCATGAAGCCCCACATGCCAATGCTAATCAGAGGTTAGTTGAGGTATTCATTTGATGCACAGTGCTAAACTGAAATCTTGTTATGCTGACCAATGTATGCAATTAGTCAAATTCAGTTACTCTTATTAGTGATTTGCATTGCTATAGCTGAGTGCATTATAATCCAAATTTTGCGTAGATTGCGTTTCTTCCGTCGTTATGGACAGCTAGTAATGTTCGTATACGTATACCATTTGATTCTGAGACTTACTTATATTGTGTTAGCTTTGTTAATATAGGGAAATAAACTCATTAACTTTTCATAAACAGGTGTGGTTATTCATGACTGAAAGGTCACGGTGTGTCTAATTACTGATTTTCTGTTTAACTAATTTGTTGATTGATTACTGATCGAGTATTGGTTATTGATTATAAATGATTATTGATTTGAGGGATCCGACAATAGTTTGGATGAGGAGAACTCAACCCGGTCAAAAGGTTCACCGACCTCCGGCGTGTCCAAGCATAAGTAATTTATGAGGACTGGACGCGCTATCACATGTGACCTAATTAAGTCAACAAGAAGGGATTTAGTGAAACTCTGTCAAGACAGTCAGTGGACTGAATTGTTAAGTCAGGCTAAGGACTTAGCAAAGCTGCGTGGAATTGAGATTCAAGAGCAATACAGTCCAATGGCTCTACCTTTGAGACACCATTAATTGAGTAACAAACTGACAAATTATTTTGTCAGTACCTCTGCATGGGAAAGATCCAGCCATTTTGAAGTCTCAACTCCACTGCCTGAGCGCTTAAGGCAGGGATTTTATTTCTCTACTTTGGATAGCTTTGTAAATGAGTTTGACACTCGATTTACAGACAACATGGCCCTCATGTCTTATGTCGGAATTCTCAGTCCAAAAGCTAAACATGTTTTGGACTTTTCCTCTGCACTAGTTATTATTGACAAATATCCAGAGGCTGCAGTAGACTGACGTCTTCTACAGTCCAAACTCAAAACTGAAAAATCATATATTTCAGACAAGAATGTACTGGGTATTCACTCTGTTAGGCAGTCTCTCATGCATCCACCGGAAGCATTTCCTCCGTTTTTTGATCTTTTAAATCTAATTATTACATTACCTATTGCTACTGCTACAAGTGAGAGATTGTTCTCCTGTATTAAAAGGGTAAAAAAGTATTTGCGCAATAAATGTGGAGACAAGAGACTCAGGTGCTAAATTCAAGATCTGCGGTCTTTTCCATAAACAGGCCGAAATCCAACACCTTTGACCTGGCTGATGGCAGGTGAGAGGCGGTTCCACTGCCAGCACTGCCACGCCACAAGGACTCCGCCCGCGATAATATGACAAGTAATATAGCACAGCGGTGCGGCATTGGCGTTGGAACACCGACATCCACCCCCTCCCAGACAAACACCTCGAGGTGGGCTGCTGTGCGGCCCAGACAGGTAGGTGGACCGACCAAAAGGGGTGTGTGTGTGGTAGGTGCAATTGTGTGGTGTGTGCGTCTATGTGTGTGAGCATGTGTGTGTTTGTCGGAATGGGTGTGCATGTGTGTGTTTGTGTGACTGTATCCGTGTGTGGAGGGTGTGTGTGTGTGCATGTATGCGAAGGTTGGGGTTGAGGGTGTGTATGTATGCGAAGGGGGTGTGTTATTTATGAATGCAGAGGGGGGTCTATGCATGCGGTCGGGTGGGGGTATGTGTCTACAAGTGTGTGGACATGTGGGGGTGTGTGTGCCAGCAACAGGAATGAGGATTCCTTACCACCAGGGTTTTCATGGTGGGGCGACTGCCACAAAAAGCCTGGTGGTTTGCTGCCACGTAATACGTCCGGTAGTCATCGGTATGCCACCAGCCCAGAGGTGCTCACCGCCGGCCGCGGCAGTCTGACCGTACCAGCGAGACTTGCGGCTTTGTGGCAGTTTGGCTTCGGCCAAACCCCCAAACTAATAATGAAGTGGTCTTTACCGCCGGGACCACAGCACTAAGACCACCACACTCGTAATAAGGGCCTCAGTGATTTAATGATAATGGCTTGTGAACCTAATGCAGTTGAGCCGCTAAATTTGAATGAAGCCATCAACAGATTTGCTGACATGCACCACCGGATCACTTGAAGAAATCTGCCAGTGATCACAGAAGCCAATAGCCTGTACAGGAGCACGAAGACAGCAGCTACCACACAGCCATGCAGTATCAGTGTTTTCTCCTGATGGCTAGGCAAACAACAGTTACTCCTCAATCAGTATCTATTGCCCTTGAAGCATATGCTACTTCAAGAAATCTTCCAGTAAAATCCCAGGAGTCAGTAGCCTATGTAGGGTTAAGCAGACAGAAGCTGTGGCGCTGCCAAACAGTACTGGCCTTCTCCTGGAAGCTATGAAAGCAGCAGCTATTTCCCAGTCAGGTATAGTCTCTTCTTCTCACCTTGAGGCATATGCCCCCTGAAGATATCTGCCAGTGATTGCAGAAGACAGTAACCTATGCAAGGGCACACAGAAATCAGTTACCATGCTGCCAAGCATATCCATCTCCTCAATATGGCCAGACAAGCAACTGCTGCTCACCAATCTGTTTTCACCTTGAATCATTTACCATGCTGCCATGCACTATCGGCCTTCTCCTGATTACCACGCAAGCAACAGTTACTCCTCAATCGGTCTCTATTTCCCTTGAGGCCTATGCCACCTGAAGATTTCTGCCAGTGATTGCAGAAGTCAGTAACCTATGCAGGGCAAGAAGAGAGCAGCTACCACGTTTCTAAGTGTTGAGGGTCCATTTTAGTAAGTCGCATGGGCACAGTGATAGCTTAGCCTAGGCTTGGGGCTGTGCCATTTTACCTAGTTATTATGCTCTGTTGTTTTTATTAACTTTATTTTCTTGAAACCTTTAGTGGTATTGTTTTAATTCCAATATCAGCTGCTATTCTGTAAAAGCATCATTATCAGTGCTATCAATGACATACTTTGCATTATGTTCTTTTCCTCAGAATCACAATAATGGAATGCGAGGCACAAAGAATAACATTTTGCATTGCCGGCCCCAAGCCTGCGTAAACAGGTCCAGCACTCAGGTACATACCCTCATCAGGCTTCTGTGCATCAAGATAAACATGTTCCCTATGAAAACACCTGGTCTAACACAGGGCATTAGAGGGGATTCCAGCCAGAATTTCCATCCATGATACATGCCGGTTTTCGGCATACCTCAGCCTTTGTGCCTCCACTGCTCCTGATCTGGAGGCTGGTAGCCTGAACTTATACCAAGGTAACAGGGGTGGGGTGTGCTTCTCATGAACACTGTACGGACAGATTTGGCTTACATTGCCATGCTCTTGCTGAGAGTAAGAGATTAATTAGGCTTTTAGGTAGGAATTGTGTATTCATGTTATGACAAATATGTTGTATTTAAATTCAAATCTCTGATTATCACAATCCTAATTTTGTTACTCCTCATTATCCTATTCACTTCAGCTCATGCATTTTATTGTAGATTGCAGTCCTTTGAAGAAATGTAATAAAACATTTCCTGTATCTCTTTACTTGTCTATGTATGTGTAAAACACTTGTATGTGGAGAGAAAAGGGAAGACTTGTTGTCACCACGATTTTCCTGAGGGTTTTTTAGAGTCCATGCAAGGTTGCCACAAATCACCTTTACCGGTTGGGTTTTGGTGAGGTGCTGCTAGTGAGCTGGAGAGTTGGGCTGACAGCTGCCAAGTGTTGTGGGAGTGGCTCAGTCACCTACAATGCAGAGGAGCTGCCACCCAAAATCCAGCAGTCTTGTTTCTATACAAGAGTCCGCATGATATGACGCCACCAATGATGGTGTAGGCTCTAATTTTACGAGTCTCCTGAGTATCTCTGTCTCACACACACTAAAGGTACCCTAAGTATTATTACATGGGGACGTCTGTGGTCTTAGGGACAATCCTCCTAAGCTAAATAGGGAGTACCTAGCTAGGCTGTAGGTTGTTCAACTTTGAACCATAAAAGGACTTTTCCCCTGTTGGTGTTCCCTACCCTAACACTTATTTCCAAATATGGCAAATAATGTAAACATCAGGGATAGCTGCAGACAACTGCTCACGCAGTTCCTTTTAGCCCATAACTTAACATAAGATGACAGGGATGCCTGTGCAATACATCAGGCAATAACACAGTAGAACACTACAAAGATACATCACACAGTGTTTGGAAAAATATATAATATGTATCTGATAAGATGCATGTCAAAACGATTAAAATGCAATAAGTATATTTTGGAATATCACTGTAAAAATGACATAACGTGTCTTTAGTCTCTTAAAAGCAATAAATGACTCTTTCAACCACAAAGTACCTAGTTTGCGTTCAAAATCTTGCAAAGAACTGCAGAGGAGGAGATGTGTGGAAAACAGGGAGGTGTGCGTTTCTCGGGCCGCACACAGTAATGTGTCGTTTAGTTTCCATGCAGGGAAAGCTTTGCGTCGATTTCCGGTGCTCGGTCTTGGATCCTCTTCAGGTTGAGGGGTTTTCGGACCATGCATAGTTTTCTGGCACTGACAGGACGAAGTCACAGGGGCTACATCGATCCGGTGGGCGTTGCGTGGAAATTTCTACCACATTATTAGCGATTCCTTAAAATTGCGTTCATTATGTATTTCATACATTCTGAAATGGCATTTTGCATTTGCAAACAGGCATTCGCACCGTTTGCAAATGCAAAATGCTTTCATACATCTGGCCCTAAATATCCAAATAGAGGGAGCCATAGAGGACACTATTGAAGTAAATGGTGAAATTGTATTGGCCACCTGAATTTGTTCACAAGCTCCCACATGGGGAGGATGTCATATTGCCTTTTTTCTTAGTTCTAGTTCCAGACGGACGTCCATGCTGCTGATTGGGCTCTGGCACAGGCTCCCACTCTGTACTGCAACCACGTGGGGTGGGATAAAGAATCCCCCTACCATGTAATACCAATCAGGACCTCACCAGAGCCTCCACCTCAATATCCCATGAAACAGTAAGCCAAAGCTCCAGTGAGAGAGATTCTCACACAACTTGAGCACCAGGGAGTAATTGAACCCTGTGTCTCTGCAATGAACAACCCGTTATTCCCCTGTGCCCAACCAGATCATTCATATAGAATCGTCTTAGATTACAGACACTTAAACGGACCCACACGCACTTATGCAATACAAATCGCACACAGCACAACACTAATTAACAACGTAGTGCACAAAAAACAAAACAACCTTGGATATTTCCAATGTTTTTTTCTACCAAAATCTAAAGACTGAAAGTCAGGTTCTAAGTGCTTTAATCTCATTAGGCTCATAACAACGCTTTTGCAGATTACCGCAGGGTTATAGGAACAGCCCTAGGCTGTTTTCAGCCCAAGTACCATCAATACTACATGAGATTGATCTTGAGGTTTGTCTTACATGGATGATATTTATCTCACAGATGATAAACTCAACATATTTCTGGTCAGTGTGGAGTGTATCGTGTTAGGATTTGCTGCCCAGGTCTACAAATTCAATTTCAGGATAACTAAAATTTCTTTCTTTAGTGTCCTTTTTTTGGGATACAAACTATCAGATGAAGGCAAGAGTCTGGCCCCGCACATTCTTGAAAAATGACCTCAACTTCATCCTCCAAATACCATTAACAAACTGCAGTCATTGCTGGGTCTCTTTAACTCTTGCTGAACATATCTTCCTGATTATGCACAATGCATAAAACCACTTTATGATTTAATCTGTCCAGGTTTCTCAAGCAAACACTGAACAACAGAACATGTATGCATCCTCAGAGAACTTCAGCAAGACATGCTTGAAGTAAAACATTTACACACGTGACAACAATACAAACGTGGTCATTCGAATAATTGCTGGTGCCATCGGCTTCACCTTTGTCACATTCAATAAAGATACCCATATCATATAAATCACATCTTTATTCCATTTCAGAACAACAATTTGCACTAACAGAAAAAAATACTGACTGCTGTTCATATGGCCGTCATCAAGGAGAGGCCACTTGCCCAAGGGAAGCGCATTATCATTGTTACCACAGTGCCAGCCCCCAAGGCGATCACCAAAGTTAGAATTCCAACCAGAAAATAATTACATCCACTTTAGATTCAGTGGGCAACCTCGCTGACTGCCTCTGATGTGGATTCAATATTTGACCCAAAACTTCAGACCCAGGAATTCCTCCAATATGTACAGGAGTACCTGCACCTAATAATATATTACCATTAAACCAATACCGAACTGTCATTTATACTGATGGTTCAGCACAACATCAATATTCAGGTGCCCTGTGCAGTCGTAAGCAGTGTAATGAGGGATGGTACATTCCACCCTCCAAATACCTACATGCAGACCACAGCGGACTGGATGCACAGTTGACAGAGCTTAAGACTCTTGTCCTGGCACTGGAACATACGGATCCTGACCAACCAACCCTGATTGTATGTGATTCATATTATTGTGTCCAGTCCCTCAATGACTACCTAAATCACTGGCACCTGAATGGCTTCAGAGAATCTAAAGGGAACACCACTAAACACAGAAGCCTGTGGGGGAGGGTAGCTGACCTAAAGGACAGACTACCAAAAGCTCATATAGTACATACATTGGGCCATCAATGTGTAGGAGTACACATTATATGAAACACCTTGGCAGGCAAACCTGCAATTGCTACATCTTGTGTTGCTGCAACAGCTCGATCACAGACGAGACTCGGTAGTGAGACGCTGGCTGCTGTGAGAGCTTCGGCTGATGGCAAGCTTTTACCAAAAGCATTTCCTGCTAAATATTCCTACCATCTCTGTGCCCAGAACATTGCATTTGCAACCACTCTAGGGGTTGGAGATCGTGTGATCCCCAAACAAGACCAGGGTACAGATCTAATAAAAGCACCGCATGAGGGTTTCGTTTCTGCACACGCAGGTGTGACGGCAACAATAGCACTATGGAAAAAACGCTTTTGGTGGCCAGGTCTTTACAAGCAGACCAAGCAATATGTCCTTTGTTGTGACATTTTCCAGCAAATTAAAGGGTCCACCATTAAACGTCCACAGCAGACATCCCTCCTAATCTCAAACAAACAACTACAATGTGTGTGCCTGGACCATTGTGGTCCCTTACAACCTGATGCATACAAATACATTTTAGTCACAGTTGATTCCTGTTCTAGATTCCTGTGGGTATGGCCACAATGGTCAGCTGATGCTCGGACTGTTACTAAAGATTTGCTGGTCTTTATCGGTACATATGCAGCATTCCACTTGAACCAGAGCCCTGCTTTTGCCTCTAGGGCATTCAGGAACACCATGGAAATGATGGGTGTTCAACTCCATTATTCTTCCCCCTGTTATCCCAAGGGAAACAGCGTGGTGAAGAGGAAGAATCAAGACTTTGAGCAGTCCTTAACAGCGAGAGATATAGCCCCTAGTTGGCTTTATCATCTAAATGGGATCCAGAAAGCACTAAATAATCTGCTGAGAAGGTCCCTAGGAGGTCGCAACCCCTATGAATTCCTTTTTGGGATACCTATGTGTGTCTCTGATCTTGATACACATAGGGCAGGGTGGCGGCAAACACACTGTTTGGCATAAATTAACATGTTGCAGTTTCACAGGAGCTTCAGCAATTTTGTGATGCGATCTCATCGGCCTGTGCCATCTCCCTGGGGATAAGGAATTTGACAACAACATCTACAGAGTGGATTCCTAAAGTAGGGGATCTAGTACATGAAAATATTGCTGTGTAAAATACATTTGGCCCATTCTTCAGAGCACCAGTTTCAGTCCCGGCAATACACAGTACCAGAACTGTCATCATACCACTGGTGCCTGGTTCCAGGGAGAACAGATTTGTTTCTATTGACAACGTCAAACTGCACCATGTGGCCAATCCTGCACAGTAGACCCAGCGGTCCTTTGGGCAGTACTCATTCCCCTCTCACTGACTGACAGGATATACCTCTACAAGCAGTAAACAACGTTTCTGCCAGCACCAATGCTCAGTTGCCTCCTCAAGCATGGGGAAGGCAGAGAATGTGCTTCTGTTGATTCCTATCAACCTTCATTGGCAAACACTGTCTGAGAAATGGAGAGCTATTATTCCAATTCGACTCAGACAGATGACATTGTCTACTATGAATCACCACAAATGGCTCCATCCACCAGCTCTGCACCAGCTCTTGTGTTTGCACAGGTTGCTTCAGGTTACTTCATCCACATAGATGACTCTTGTTCTGACTCATATGTTTCGGCAACTGACAGTGTATCAAAGACACGTAAGCTGTACATTTGGCTTGAGAAAAATTACTTAATTTATCCATGGTACTATCTGTGGATACTGTTGACAGTGCTTTGCCTTTGTGCTTTCGATTGGTTTTGTTACTGTTTTTTACCTTCTGCTGTTGAGCCGGTGGATGAAGTTTTGACACCTTAGCTAGACTTGTCCCGAGTGAACATTTCAGCAGTTCCAATTCCAAATGGGTTTGTGTGTGATAAAGTACAATTTGATATATATGGTCATACTGAGGTCATTCAAATTCCGTATGTTTTAAAGTTTCAATGAGTGTTGTAGTTACACCTGGAATTTTTCTCATGACTGGGATGTTAAACAGTTGATTCTATGGTATCTGGGCTGGAATATTACACTGTATTTGAAAGTGAAAAAGTGTATATGAACACAGCAAATTATGGGGAAATGTTTTGATATCAGCATTATGGACATTCTTTTCTGCACCAAACCAGTGCCCCAAGATTAGTTTACAATTGCACAATGTGGGAACATTGTTCAACACCATCTGTGGGCAGTTCTGAAACACATGTAGATAAGTTTGCTTATTTTACTGGGCATGACACCAGCAGTTCTGCATTGTAGTATTTCAAATTGCCACCTTCCAAACTGAGGAAATTATTGCTAACAGACACAAAATGTATCTACTTAAATTCCTTTGTTTCCCGTCTTGCTGTGGAAGTCTTTGAATATTGGAAAAACACTGTTGAGTTGAAAAGCATATGAGGAACAAAAGATTGGCAAATACAAGGTAGGGAAGCTTTGTTTAGAGGATGCCTTATTCCTTTACAAATGCCATTTTTAAATGACACAGTCAAGCAAACATCCTGTTTGGGGTTAGCAAAAATAATAGAATTAAACGCCTTCAGTATCCCCTCACCTGCAAAATTTCACAATTGGCAAACATTTTTATAACTCACAGAAGAACAATTAACTGTTTGGGTTCAGGATGATACATTTAATTCCTCACTTTCAAGTCCTGGTGGGTGTTTATTGTGGCCAACACACACAAATGAGTGGCAAGAACAAGCCGGCCAGATCCTCACTTTCTCTCGGCTCACCACTTAGGTACCATTACTACATCCAGTGTGGGTAAAATGTGCCAACAATGGCTGAGTTCCTCTACTTCAATATCTGTAAAAGAATACCTTAGTCTCCTGTCTGAGGAAGTCAAGCTACAAAATTTCCTGTTAGGACCCAGGAACCAGGTTCAAAGAGTTTCCTATATACCATATACAACGAGATCTGAAACCTCTCCCAGATGTAAACTGCTGCACGTTTATAGCAGATTGATAAGGAAAATATGGAAAAGGCTTTAGCTGTTGTTGATAATGGCATGAACACTTTGTCCAGCAGAATCTATGTCCTCAATAATATTGTGGCATCTGCAAATGACATCATTCAGAATGATGTGTCGTTTTTACAACATGGACTAAGTCAGCTGCGTTCTATCATGCAGTTAAGTTGGACACTGCAGATTCTTAAAAGTGGCCGCGTGCTTTAGAAGCATGTTAACGTTACTCAATAATTTGGTGCTTTTAATTTGTGCAGACAACAACAGACATTGGCTAAAAAATAAGCAAGTTAAATAAAGCTTAATATTGAGAAGTTAGAAAAGTTGCCTTTCACTATAGCAGAAATCCCTTCGCCAGCATGGCTAATACATGGAGTAATAAATCTGCCCGTTTCCACCTTTCGCTTCACGGGATAATTAATGCATTTTGCAGTAGGCAGGTTTGAGCGGCTAGGAGACAGTCACATACACGAGGTGTGGGAGTTGCCTTTTGATTGCAAATGTATGAACAGTGAAACAGAGGTCTTTCTTAGCAGAAGAGAATGTGAGACTAATGTTAGTCCTTCTATGATTTGTAAGGAGGTATCCTTGCACAGCCTGTGCAATGCAGAGGTCACAAATTTGGCATGCTGTCTAAGGGGTAATCCCATCTCTTTGATTCGTCCAGTATTTCAGATACTTTCTAATAGAAGTTGGTGGTTCTGAATGATCAAAGCTGCTGTGGAATGAATCTAAGAATCGCCTACGTAATTTCAGTTGTTCAAATGGTAACTTGTTGTGGACATGTTTTATTTCCCCCCACACAAGAGATAAAAGTGGCAGCTTGTGGCCCCAGATTGCTACTTCCAATGTAAACTTTGACAAGCTCAGCAGATTAAAGGCGCTATTGTTCCAAAAACATGTGGCCCTGACATTAGCCAGAGAGATGTACGATCTCCAGATGGCAAGATCATCGGCTGAGATACAATACCTATTAAATACCAACTTCCCAAAGCATTTTGGAGAATCGGTCAGCAGAATATTCAATTCATCTAATACTATGGGAATTCCACATTTTTTTAAAGTCTGTCAGTTCTGGATTTGTTAGTATCTTCCAGACCAAGTTTGAAGTAATACCTGCTGCCATACACTCGGTCTTTTTGACTGTCTTTGGCAGGTTCCCTATAACTTCGGCATTAATTGGCAGAATTCTGCTGATGCTCTTTTTGATATGCAGCAGCTGTTCTCTCTCAGCAATGTAGACTGATGGAGCTACCACCAGCCCAGCTGTGCAGTGAATGCATGATGCTATATTTTGGAGCTTCCTTGTTTGGGGAGATGGAGCTAGATTGATCTTTGACATTCAGACCAGTTGATGTGTGTCCAACCAGTCTTCCATTGCACCTGGTGCCTCTTCAAATGTGCACCTATAGAGTGTCTTGCCTTGCAGCCTGCACCTCCTGTGGTCACAGATCTGTTAACGTTCTCGATGAGGGTTCATTCACAAACATGCCCCTAGAGACTGCGGTTGATTCGCAAGGCATCCTATGGGCCACTGCTTGTGGATTTGCTGGCTCCAACGACATCTGGCCCGTGGAACAGTGCTACATACGTAGTTCATTCTGCGCCAGAGGCTTCTGCACACTTCTGCTCCATGGATCCTTTTGTCAATACCTTGATCAACTCGTAACCTGCCAAAATGGAATCCTACTAGGTCTCAGTGTCCCTTGAAAACTTCGGAATTTTTTTTCAGGAGCCTGATTATTGTTACAGTTCAACCATTGTTTTTTTTCAGAAGTAAAACATGACACCAAATTGCCTGTATGTTCAGCCTGTCTGCTGGCCTGCTTGGGTTGCCAGCTTGGTCTCTTATGTATATTTTTAACTATGCTTTTAGAATTGTTATGCTTTTACTACAGCGTTTTTAAACATGGACTTCGCACCCTTGTTCTGGCAACAGGGGAGGGTATCGTGGGTCTATTTTAGTTAGTTGCTTGGGCACAGTCATCGCATAGCCTAGGCTGCAGCCTGTGCCCTTTTACCCAGTTATTGTCAGGACTGAACAACTCTGTCTAACTTGGGAACATCCTCAGGGATGTTGTTTTAATCATGTGCGTGTAGCACCACTTTGTTGCTTGTAACATCATTGTACTGTCTGCTTTTCAGGAGGGATATTGCCAGTGTTTGATATGTACTTGATGTTACCAATGCTTGTTGCACTATATAGTTGTTTTCACCAATGCTTGTTGAACACGTGACTGGGTCAAGTCATCGTGCTTCTAAATGTGTCAGGTTCACTTGTTTATTGGTTGCCAGACAACCATCATGCCTCCAATGTCTCCAGGGAGCAGCTGCCGCCTGTGTTTTCAAAAGCATGAGTCATGCTGTCTATAAATACTCTTGCTGTGCACATGAATCTGCTTAGTACTATTCTTTGTACCAGCCAGTATCCAATTCAGAGATCCTTATACTGTATCCGTGGCACTATCAGCCTATTTTAGATTTCATGTTAGCTGGGCATGAACTTACCCTCAGGTCAGTCTCTACATAGGAGGATGCCCCAATCATCACTAGGACCAGCTGCTACTCATACCAGCAGATACAATATGAGATGGGGACATGTGAACTGTTGGCCTATTTTTATCCACCCAGTCAGCACCTTCTTCTTTTCCAGGAAGCTGAGCAGCAGTATCTATTATCAGTTATCAGCCCAAATTTTCTAAACACTCTTAAGGCAGATATTGATCAACACAAGTACTGTACCAGTGATGTGCATGTTTTCTGTAAAAGAAATTAATGGTAGTGAACCTAGAAAGGTTCAGTGGCTCCATAGGTTTAGAGATATGTACACCATGTCATGGAAACCAAAGTTGCTGGAAGAACCTTACCTGCATTAAATAGCGCTGTTATCTACGTTCCAAGACTTAGATTTAATTATATGGTACTCTTAGGGCCTTATTCCTGAAAAGTCTCCACCGCCTCTGCATAATTGTTTGACGCAAAGGCGGCGCAAACGTACAAAATATAATTATATTTTGTAAATTTACGCCGCCTTTGGTCAAAAAATTATGCAAAGGCAACACAAACTATTCATACATCAGGCCCCTTGTTTCTAAAACAAATGATAAGGTGAACTTGTTTTGAACATTATCGGCACATCAATATTCCAAATTTGATAAGTAATTTAATATTGATAATGGTTGATTTCAACTTGCCTCGTGTATTTTCCATTGTTGTACACTATTTTAAAGGTTCTTAATCAATACTACATTATCTTAATTGTATATCTGAAGATACTACCTGGAACAGCGTATGCAGCTGCATTTTCAATAGGATTTGAAGTATTTTTGTTTATAGGGTACTCCTTTTTTATCTGTAAAGATTTTCCAGCCTTTGTGTGTGATGTAAGTAACCAAAAGTTAGATGCATCACTTCCTGTGATAGCACCTAGTCAAAGGTCATGCAATATAGCTTCGTTTGAGTTCATGGAGACCAAAAGGGCAGGTTATGTCACCGGGTCAAATTTTGTCCTGTCAATTCCTGCGATATCATCACAGTGGGTCAAAATGGTAGGTGATGTCACTTCTTGTGATGACATCAGGTCACAGTTCATGTGATGTCACTTCTTGTGACATCAGGCGAGGTCACATGGCATGTGATGCCACTTCTGATATCCCTGGCATTTTGGTGAATCGACATCAATGACTGAATGCAGTTAGTACATACATTTCTCTGAGTTAGTGCTAGATGTGCAGACAGCACCATTCTCAAAAAGGGAGCAGTGTCTCGTTCTGTTTTCAAGCTAGGCTGTCTTCACCACATGCAATAACTCAGAAACGTCTGTGATTTAGAATGTGTAGACACATAATAAAACAAGCACTCGGCTCCTCACTGAGCACAGCAACTGTTCATGATATGTTGTCAAGTGCTTCTAAGTGCAAAGAAGATTTTTTTTTGTCCTTGTAACTAGCTGCAGTTGTGTATGTTGATGAGCCATATTAAAACCTGTGAACCTTATATGTGATTCACTTTGATTTTATAAGTATAGCACGGAGAAGAAAACAGTCTTTGGGGAAGGAGAGTGAGAGAATCGTGAATAGGCAACTGTAGTGTCTTTGATATAATGCAAGCCAGTACCCTCGCAGTCCTGGGTGGACTCTAGACAGGAAGTACGTAATCAAATGGGAGGTGTTAAGGCGTGGTTATGATGCAATGCTAGCAGAGCACAAAAGTATGTTGAAGAATAAAGACATCGGTTATAGAGCTCCATGTGTGCCATTTTCATTTATGTGCCCGGAGGCTGGGGAGGATGCTACAACTGGTGACGAGTAGGGGATCTGTGCCCCAAAGAAATCAAGCTGCTATTCCTGAGAGTTTGCAGAGGTGCAGCAATCTGCTTGTGTGTGCCAAGTCTGCCCCAAATCAATGCAAAGCAGTCTGCAATTGATGCATGTGGTGTCAAAGTCCTACTCTAGCCCATACACAGCCACCTAAGAAGTTAATGGCCTTGCAGAAGAGCACAATCAAAAAACCCACAAAAACCTGCTGATAAGGCTAAAAGAAGAAATACTGTGCTGTGCCATAGCAGAGAGCCATCATCAATATGAAGCAAATGCTTAAGGCAGTGACGACCAGGTCCGAAAACAGAAATGTACTTACCAGCAAAGAGAGTGAAGTGCTATTGGACCTCAAATCAAATATGACGACCCAGGCTCAGGAGCAACGCTAATGCATGCAGAAGTTGCAGGTGACGCCTGTGCAAGGAACGCTGCCTGAACAGCATACACTCACAATGGCAGTAGAAGGGAGCATGAAATATACAGCAGCTACATTCCTGAAGCTAACACCACCAACAACATTGGTGCCAGGCACACTACATGCATTGAAACATTTGATAACTTCATGGATGCGCTAGGAGAAGTAGACAATAAGAAGATCATTAAATATTTGAAAAACCTTGCCGGTGATGTCGTAAAGAAGCGTTAACAAAAGTCTCACAAGCTGATGCAACATCACACCAAAAGATAAAAGAAGCGCTGGATACCAAATTTAATCTGATGCCTACTGTCGACTATGAGAGGTACATCTTCAGCCAAAGCACGACAACAAGCTGGTGAAATGATGGATGAATTTGTTGAGAGACTTGATGCACTTCTAAAACACTGTAAGTTCTGTGACTTTAATGATAAAGAAGCCATGCACTTCAGAGTCTCTGATGGCTGCCTTTCAGATTCCTTCAGATGGCACATGTTGAGAGAGCCATTCAGTTTAGAGAAAATGCTGCCAGCTGCAAAGGCAGAAAAATGAGCAAATCGACAATCTGCTGATATCGAAGCAGGAACAGCATGTAATAAATCAGCATTAATCATGAAAAGCAAGCAAAAGCACAAAATAGATGCACACAAGTCAAAGTCTTCCTATGTGTTTTCATTTCCCCATGAAGGAAAATGACCAGCCATATGACAGACTTGCAAAAGCTGTTGGAAAAAAACACATTTCATAATAGTCTGCAAAGTGAAAGAGAACCTAAATGTGTACAGCAAGAAGAGAAAATGGCACCAGAAGGTTCCAGAAGCATTCTCGCCATGCTCACATGGCCACAAGTTATGACAAGAAGAAACGAAGCACAGTCGATTATCATCAAATTCATCACATAAAGGCTCTTCAACATCATTATGAAGCACTAGCGAAGAAGATGGATGTGCATTGCTGATATTGCCTAAGGAAAGGCATGCACATGTAGGATTGCCTGCTTGCAAGGAAGGTCAAAAGTAAAAAAAGAATCAGCAAATGAAGCAAAGAAATTCATTTGGACGCTGTCCTAAAATTACACTAAAGGTGAACGATCATCCCATAAGCTTCATTGTAGACAGTGGTGCATCGATTATCATGTCAGTAGAAAAATTCAACAGCCTATCTCCTGTGCCATGTCTTACTCTGTTAAGCAGAAAGGTATACACGCGGGCTACTTCTAAGCTGTTAGAGTCAAAGGTCGTTTATAGCAACCGTGGGACATAAAACAACATCAGTGCACGCGCTAATTCATGTTCTTCAGGGTAGGTCATCTACTGCATGCCTACTTAGCTTTGCCACTGCTGCTGACATGGGACTAACATCTCTCCATTACAACATCCATGCTCAGAGTGAAATTCGGAGTCAGTTCCCTTCATTGTTTCATGGTTTAGGAAAACTCAAGACGATAAGAGTGCAATTTCATATTAATAAGGGCATTTTTCCAGTTGCCCAAAGGCACCACAGAGTTGCTTTTCACTTGCAAGCAGCCACTGAGAAAGAGCTAGCAACACTGTTGAACCAAGACATCATTGAACGCTCCAACAGTCCAATGCTGTGGGTTTTGCCCATAGTTGTGGTGCCAAAAAAGGACAGTGGAGGTGCAGTACACATTTGCATTGTTATACAGCAGGCCAACAAAGCAATCGAAAAAGAGTCATAATGGTCCCCACATAGAGGACATGACCATACAGCTGAACAGAGCTAAAATCTTCTCATGTCATGACCTGAACAAAGGTTATCATCAACTTGCACTGAAAGAGAAAAGTAGGTACATTACTACTCTTTTGACGTATGTGGTTTGTTCCGGTACAAAAGACTACATTTTGGAGTATCTTTGGCTGCAGAGATATTTCAGATTTTTATTTGCTCAATCATTCAACCTGTTACGCATGCTTTCAATTACAGTGGTGACATACTGGTACTTGGGGCAACACAAAAGGAGCATGACAAGGTCCTTACACAACTGTGCCCCCTAACAAGATGTAATTATGCTATGATCCTTCTTAGGCATGGCCAGTTATTCCTCATAGTAAATTTGTGACTTTGCTACAGTGAGTGGCCCATTGAGAGTCCTGTTAAAGTGAAATGTCCCATTTCAGATGTTTCCTGAATGCTATCACATTTTCAAAGAGATAAAACATGTGATTGAGTAGAAACTGATATGACCATTTTGACTCCAAGTTAGATGCTGAGATTACAGTAGATGCAAGTCTGATGGGGCTAAGGGCAATACTTGCTCAATACAATGGCCCCCTGAATGCTCAGAGACACATTGGGGGTCATTACGACCCTGGCGGTCGGAGACCGTCAGGGGTAATGTGGCGTCCGTACCGCCAACAGGCTGGTGGTACGGAGACCCTTATAACGACCACGGCAGTAGCGCCGCGGTTGCACCACCGGGGCCGGCGGTTTCCCGCCGTTTTAGCCCCGGCGGTGATAATCCACGCAGCGCTGCCCTGGGGATTATGACTCCCCTACCGCCAGCCTGTTTCTGGCGGTTTGCACCGCCAGGAAGAGGCTGGCGGTAAGGGGTGTCCTGGGGCCCCCTAACAGGGCCCCTGGCAGCTTTTCACTGTCTGCATAGCAGACAGTGAAAAGCACGACGGGTGCTACTGCACCCATCGCACGGCCGCATCACCGCCGGCTCCTATGTTGCGGCCTCATCCCCGCTGGGCCGGCGGGCGCAAACTAGGTTTGCGCCTGCTGGCCCAGCGGGGATGTCGTAATGGGGTCCGTGGGAGTGCGGCTGCATTGGCGGCCGCACGGCGGTTACCGCTTGGCGAGCGGCAGTAGCCACCCGCCAAGCTCGTAATGACCCCCATTGTGGCCTATGCCAGTAGATGCCTGTCTGAAATTGAAAGTGCCTACTCTCAGCCAGGGAAGGAGGATCTGGCCACTGTGTGGGCCTGTGAATATTTTCATGTGATTTTATACATGAAACAAAGCTTGAATATCCTGGATAACCATTGCCTATCTGAAGCTCAAATTAATCAAGTTAGAATTTGTGTTATTTGCCAAGAACAACAATCAAGATTCAGTACAAACTTGACTCAATTGCGTGAACCTTGATGGCTTTAAATCCCACCCTCAACAAATGCCAAGTCACTTGGATGCACACCACACTCTCCCTCAAGGAACACATTGTCAAAAAAATAAATTGGCCTGGTACCAGCACACTCTTCTAAAGAAAGTTCAACTGTATCTTCCAGAAAGGGACTTCAGAACTGCTGTTCAGGTCCTTGTGCTCTAGAATCTGGATGGTGGTTGTTAGAAATGGGGTCTTTGGTTGACAGTCAGGTTACCCCCTGTTCAAGCAAGGACCCTCACTCTAGTCAGGGTAAAAGAGAATCACCCTCACCTAACCCCTGCTTACCCCCTTGGTAGCTTGGCAGAGCAGTAGGCTTAACTTCAGAGTGCTAGGTGTAAAGTATTTGTACCAACACACACAGTAACTTAATGAAAACACTACAAAATGACACAACACCAGTTTAGAAAAATAGGAAATATTTATCTAAACAAAACAAGACCAAAACAACAAAGATCCGACATACACAAGTCAAGTTATGAATTTTTAAGATTAAACTCAAAAATAGCGCTTAGAAACACAAAATGCTTCGATGAGGTGTTAACACGGCGTTGTGACAGAGTCGTTCCCAACAAGCTGACACCAGTAGCGCCGGACACGGAGTCGCGTAGACCCCCAAGTACAGTACCTTTGGTGAAGAGTGAAAACAAGTCGATGCGCGAAGTCGGGGATCGCGGCGTCTGTGCGAAACGTTGAATCTGCGCACTTCGAGTGCGTCAGTCACGACGTGGTGCGGCGACTTCCACGGAGTAGTGGACTTCAGCGGGGCGGCAGCGGCGTCAGGTCTGTGAAGATCGTCGCGTTCCAGCGAAGGTCACGGCGTCGGGTGCAGGCGGCGTCACCGGATTCAGCAGCAGCGTCGGTCCGAAGTCGTCCGAAGTCGATTTCCAACAGCTTTCCTTTCAAGGGCCCAGGGACTGGATAGGGCGCCACTTGTCAGAGCAGGAGTCTCTCCAGAGACTCCAGGCGCTGGCAGAGAGAAGTCTTTGCTGTCCCTGAGACTTCAAACAACAGGAGGCAAGCTCTAAATCAAGCCCTTGGAGATTTCTTCACAAGATGGAAGGCACACAAAGTCCAGTCTTTGCCCTCTTACTCTGGCAGAAGCAGCAACTGCAGGATAGCTCCACAAAGCACAGTCACAGGGAGGGCAGCACTTCTCCTCAGCTCTTCTCCAGGCAGAGGTCCCTCTTGTTTCCAGAAGTGTTCTAAAGTCTGTGGTTTTGGGTGCCCTTCTCATACCCAATTTTCCCTTTGAAGTAGGCCTACTTCAAAGTAAAATCTCTTTGGAATGTGAAATCCTGCCATGCCAATGCCAGGCCCCAGACACTCACCAGGGGGTCGGAGATGGCATTATGTGAGGACAGGCACAGCCCTTTCAGGTGTAAGTGACCACTCCTCTCCTCCCTCCTAGCACAGATGCTCATCAGGAAATGCAGACTACACCCCAGCTCCTTTTTTGTCACTGACTAGTGCGAGGTGCAACCAGCCCAACTGTCAAACTGACCCAGACAGAGAATCCACAAACAGGCAGAGTCACAGAAATGGTAAAAGCAAGAAAATTCTCACTTTCCAAAAGTGGCATTTTCAAACGCACAGTCTTAAAATCAACTTTACTAAAAAATGTATTTTTAAATTGTGAGGTCAGAGACTCCGAACTCCACATGTCCATCCGCTCCCAAAGGGAATCTACACTTTAATCAGATTTAATGGTAGCCCCCATGTTAACCTATGAGAGTGACAGGCCTTGCAACAGTGAAAAACGAATTTAGCAATATTTCACTGTCAGAACATATAAAACACATTACTATATGTCCTACCTTAACCATATACTGCACCCTGCCCTTGGGGCTACCTAGGGCCTACCTTAGGGGTGCCTTACATGTACGAAAAGGGAAGGTTTAGGCCTGGCAAGTGGGTACACTTGCCAAGTCGAATTTACAGTTAAAGCTGCACACATAGACACTGCAATGGCAGGTCTGAGACATGATTACAGAGCTACTTATGTGGGTGGCACAACCAGTGCTGCAGGCCCACTAGTAGCATTTGATTTACAGGCCCTGGCACCTCTAGTGCACTTTACTAGGGACTTACTAGTAAATAAAATATGCCAATCATGGATAAACCAATTGCATACAATTTACACAGAGAGCATATGCACTTTAGCACTGGTTAGCAGTGGTAAAGTGCTCAGAGTTCAAAATCCAACAGCAACAGTTCAGCAAAAAATAGGAGGCAGGAGGCAAAAAGATTGGGGATGACCCTGCATAAACAAAAAAGTCCAACAGTGGTCATGCCCTACTCTGTGGTCTCCCAGACTCCAGAATGGCATTCCTTAGGAGCATCCTAGCTGCCACAGCACGTCTCGTCCAGGGCCTGAAGAAATATGAGCACATCACCCCCATTCTGATGGAAACCCATTGGCTTCCCTTGTCAGTGCGCACCTTCTTGAAAAGCAGTCATATCAGTTCTAAAGCTATCACAAGCGCACCATCTCCTCTGGTGGTTCTCAGTACACCCGCAGCTATGACATATCAGACTGCAGACTAAAAAAGAAAAGCAAGACAGTAGGCCTTTTCCAATTAAGTTCCCAGAATCTGGAATAACACACCCTTAGCCATCAGGAATGCCACAAGGCTGATCAGCTCTTTAAAACCACTAACTGCTTAATTTCCACAACTCTTCTTCTCTTTCCCGTTGACTTGTTCATTGCCTTTGACCATGTTCAGAACTCCACTGCCTTTGGGCTGGGTTTCTGCTATATACCACCTACATACCTAGAAGTATACACCTACACATTCTGTGTGATGGAGAGAAGCTGTATCTTTCAGGCCTGTCTGATGGATTTTATTGTGACCTTTTGGAGCAAACTCTGCAGATAATAGTCTTTGTTCACATATTTGTTCTTCCAACATTCATTATCATAAATTAAGATTGTATCTTGTTTTAATGCCAGGAAAGAGGGTTGATAAAAGGCAATACTGACCTCAACAGAAGGAAAAGTTGTTGTATGAGATTCCCAAAATATTTACATGCAAAAGTATTTTTATCTTTGGTTCATCATTCTTTTAATTAGACTTGATATTTACTGTATTAGAAAGTGTGTGTTTGGAATAAATAGACCAAATACCTGTAGTGGCATTTGTTGTATGGAATGAGTAGTGGTTCAAGTACTTCAACACTGTTAGACCTGGCAGCCTTAGGGTGGTCTATCCCCCAACGTCTTGCCTAACTCCTCCATTTTTCTGATCTTGTGTGTTTTTGGCCTTAGGACTCTGTACACTTTACCACTGCTGACCAGTGGTAAAGTACATGTGCATAGCTCACTCCAAACCTGGTAACATTGGCTTATCCCCAATTGGCATATGTTACTTACTTATAAGTCCCTAGTAAAGTAGTTCTACATGTACCCAAGGCCTGAAAATTAAATGCTACTAGTAGGTCTGCAGCACTGTAGATAAATACTGGACCTCAGACGCCACCACTCAAGTACTCTTGTGGACCTGTGGATACTCTGCCAAGAAGAAGAACTGCTGTGCTGCTACAAGGACTGCCACACTGCTG
The DNA here is from genome assembly GCF_031143425.1 of Pleurodeles waltl. NCBI lineage: Eukaryota > Metazoa > Chordata > Amphibia > Caudata > Salamandridae > Pleurodeles > Pleurodeles waltl. The sequence goes on along the minus strand of NC_090446.1, from coordinate 1,316,155,176 downwards.
GACTGTTACTCTGAAGGAACTGCTGCCCTCTTGCCTGGGTGTGAAGGACTGGGCCTACAACTCCTAAACACAGAACCCAGAGTGACTCCAATGGCTAGTTGGCTGGCCTCCTGATCTGAAGCCTCAGGGACATAACAGGCATTGAGCAACCTTGCACCTGCACCTGGACTCTGCTATCTTTGAGCCTACCCAGCCACATGGTGCCATCCCAGTCCTGAACCCTTGGAAGTGGGTTTAAGGTTCTCTGCCAGCACCTGTGTTAATCCAGCAGGTCCACCACATCTCCTCTGCTGGGTGGTGCAAACCCGAGCAGAACTGATACATCACTGCTACTGCATGGATTTGACCTGTCGCTAAGACCCCCACTGCATTGAAGGCCTTTGCAACTATTGCATTGCCCTGACTGCATGATGCATCCTTGATGCAGACCCCCATATAGCACATTGCCGGCAGCCTCTATGAGGTTGCCAGATTCCGCATCAGCCTCGCAGCTTTTCGGAACTGATGCATCTTCCTGACTGCGCAATGCATCTTCGACACCAGACTTTAAATCGCAAGTCCGGTAATCTGGATTCCCAATGATTATGCAGGCCCGTGCATGGAAGCCTTGCCGCACCTTGGGTCCCTGCAGCTGTCCCACGCTTCTTCGTGGTCAGCCTAAAGTTGTGACTTTGTCGGGGCCCAGCATGACCAGATAATGCCAGTTGGCATTTTATGCTTTTTAGTGTTATATTGACATAAATATTTAAAATCAGATATCTCTGGTTCTTCTGATTTGATTTTTCTTGTTTTGATCTTGTTTTATTTACTACATTGTGCTCTATTCTTTCTGTGGTGTTTTCACTTTGTTTGACGTGTTGCACAAATACTTTACAAATTGCCTCTAAGTGAAGCCAGACTATTCTGTGCCAGGCTACCAGGGGGATGAGCATAGGTTCAGCACAGGTTAATTTGTTGTTTGCTTGTGCCCTACCCTGACAAGGATTGTGGTTTCTGCTTTTTCAAGGCTCACACCACAGTCAACCAGTAACCCAATTTCTTACAACCACCCAGGAGAAAAAACAAATTTATTGGTGGCTCAGGTATGGATTTATATGCAGCGTTCCAAGACTGCTGACGGTGAGAGTTAGATATGCTCTTCTGTTTGCCACAAAATGACATACATATTTGCAAACAAAAAAAAACAGAGGAAGGAAGCTTTGAGGCTCGCAGCATGTAAGATTTGATTCATATTTAGGTTGTGTTGGCTTCTGGGCACAATGTGTTGCTTCTTTACTCAGTAGAAGATAATCTGTTTGTGATTCCTAGGGCACAGTAAACATCTCAGGCAATAGCAAGTTTTATTTGTTTTTAATCTGCAAATTTATATTGGGCTTTTACAGCCTTTTCAGCCTTCGCGACCCTAAGTAGACTGCGCTATCCCTAGAAGCCATTCAAAAGACACAAACAACAGACATATACTCACATGAGGTACATCAGTGTCCTACTTATGGCCAATTAAGGTATCGTTTCAGCAACCCACAAAAAGGTATGGTATTTCAATCTAGCTAGAGCAATTAACTCAACCGCTGTCATAATTTTGGATTATAGGAAATATGCTTATTAGACATAGAAATCTGAACCAACATTAAATGGATAGTGGCACTAATTTCATGGCTTCATAGACCGTTGCTAAGTATTCATAAAATCAAAATTAGTAGTCTTCTGCTTCACTGTTAAGTCTTGAAGAGATTGTATGTTTGTTTTCCAGTATCGGAGAGGAAACGTGGTGAAGATCTGAAAGTTCCCGGGGAAGAATTGAATGACCAGGCCATTGATCTGGTGGTAAAACATGCAATCTTCGAAAATATGAAGGAAAACAAAAATTCGACTTTTCCAATCTAGTTGATATGTTCGACCAAAGCAAGACCCATTTTATGTAAAGGTATGGGAATCCTCTTAAATGATTGGCATATTCTCATCAGTTACCTCCTAGTACAGAGACATCTTATTATTCAGCTAAAAAGTATTTGCTTCCACAATAAGGACTACCGCTGTATTATATTGGTAAGGTAAATATATTTAGGGAAGTAGAGATCTGTTATTCTCAATTGCACATCTAATTACATTGAGGACACTGTGGGAACCCTTATTGTGGATTCAATATTTTCGTTGTCCCATATTTCAATCTCAATGTTGTGAACCTCCTCCCCACAACCCAACAATGCATGTTTAACAGAGAACAAATGTCATTATATTATTTAAACTACAACAATGGATAAGTAGTAGTAGCTGGATACCTGGGTATTCCTTCTTCGAAAATACAAGTCGCTGTACGTCAGTTCCCAGTGGGTTACCTTCGAAAAAAATAATCAACAGATTATTTTATTTAAAGTCATTACTCCAGGATACATTTTATTAATGACAAACACCTCTGAGAGTAGGCCTCATATTGAACATTATGGCTAATGACTTTTGATAGCTTTTTAGTTTAAATGTTTTACGTTTGCATGTTGGTTAGCACATTTCAGAGATACAAAAGGAGTAAATGTTAGTTTACACCTTTTGTCTTTTAAAATACAAAATTTAAACATACACATACATATGGACTTTCAGTCAGCCCTCTTCATTCATTGAACTGTTGCAACCTAACATTGCTCCAATTTTTGCACAACATCCCTTCCTTAGCACCAGGACTGGAATGCTTCCACAATTAGCATTAAGGGACCTTAGACCATTCATACATGACTTAGATATGATTAGATTATACCTCCAGTGAGGCTAGGTGGACAAACTGGCGAGCCAGGATAACCTTTCCCTGAAAAATACCCCCCTTTTTTTTCATATTTAGATGTTATCCCATTTTTTGCCGTTGTACAATGTGTAATATGTTTTTTTTCACTCCAAATCGCCTACTGGAAATTATAGAGAAGATTATTTTGAGTAGATACTTGTAGACTGATAACGTGCATTTAAGAAATGGGTAGCCAGGAAAACGTTCGCGGAAATATCTCCCCCGTTTTGATATTTAGATGTAATCTCATGTTTGCCACTATGCAATCTGTAATAGGTGTTTTACTCCAAATTGCCTAAAGGAGATTATAGAAATGTTTATTTTTAAAAGGCTTTATTTTAGAGTAAAACCCTGTTTCAGTGCATTTTGATGACTAATATGAAGGCACATCACGTAAATAGTCCTTAACTGGTCCTGAAGCAAGAGGAGAACTATCAACCTTGTGGACCTGTTCAGGTGTCTCTTTGGTTATACAAGGAATTCCCTTTCCTTTAGCCCATGTCCCGTCAAGATACATTCCGCTGGCTCCACAATCCAGTAATGTTAACGCTTTCTCTTATGGATTGGTATAACTGTAATACGACAGGCAAGATGAAGAGGGCTGTTGTATTTCCTTTGAAAGAACGTATAGAAGGTATCTCTGCACATCCTGTCCCTTCTCACAGAGGACGTGAATTGGCGTTTTCCGTCAATTTGGAAGGACGGGTAGGACATGCTCAAATCAGGTGACCAGCATTGCTGCAATAAGGACAAAGACCTTTCCATTGTCTACTTTCATGCTCGGTCTCTGTTAATGGTCCGCGGGCTATGTCTATTTGCGTGGGTTCATCTTCTGTTGGTATTCGGTTCTCGGATTGGTTGTCTTCTGGACGACGTACCACTGTACAGTTGGCTCCCATCTGGGATTGCATTTGACATTTACATTTCTCTAGACTACTTTTCCACAGGCAATATTCTATGGATGACGCTAAATCCATTAATCCCTTCATGTCATCCACTTGAGTGGAATGTACTAATTCATCTTTTATTTCATCACGTAGGCCTCTGTGAAAAAGAGTGATGAAGGTGTGCTCCACCCAAGTGGTTTCTTCCACCAACTGTCTAAAACATGTTATATATTGCAGGACATCCTGATTGCCTTGTTGGATGTCACATAAGGCCTCTTCTGCAGCTCATTCCAATCCAGGTCGCTCTAACATGTATTTGAAGACATTGTAGTTAGACAACCGCAGATCGTCTGTGACTACCAAGGGAGTCGCCCAGACCAAAGCCGGACCATACAGGGCGCTGATTATATATCCTACTTTGGTCTTGTCTTGTGTAATTGAAATGGTCAGAATGCAAAGTAAACTGTCAAGGGATCAAGAAATTCTCTCAGTTTATTTGGATCTCCAGAGTAGCATGGTGTAGTAGCGGAGACAGTAGGAACATCTGAGGATCTAAAGACCAAAGCTTGTCGTAAAACTGTGTTTTCTGCACGTAGTTGTTGTAATTCTTGGGCTTGTTGAACTGTATGGATCAGTGACTGTGTCATTTCCACAACGTTTTCTATCGTATCCTCCATGGTCCTGAAGCAATGCTGTTTGAGGCGTTGCAATCTGTCACGATCTGCTCTTCCCTTACCACCCTGGTCTAAGAAACCTGGAGTACCACCGCGTTTCTTGCACGTTCTGGTCTCGCTGAGATAAGGGTGACCCCTTCCGGTAGCCACGGTGCTGCTGACAGGTATACGCCTAAGCAGTCCGTACCCTCCAGTAGGAGTCCAAGAGGAAAAGCCCAATTGGGAAACAAACTCTTAATCTGGAACTCCTTAAATTAGGAACAAAAATAGAGAGTGTCAGGAAGCAGGACTTCGAAGTCAGGAACTTCAAAGGATACAGCAAAAAGAGCACAAAGAAATCCATAAGAAACAGTGAGCTGGAACGAAGATCACCACCACCAGGAAGTGTTTGCAATGCAAGGAAAGCAAGAATCTGGTGCCTTATATACCTCTAGACAGGGAGTGACATGCAGGAAGAACAGAAAACGCCACCTTGGATAGGGAATATTTCATAAGGAAAACAGGAAAAGACACCATCATTAAAAGGGAAAAAAGAAATGCATGCAGGGAAAATCTAGAATCCTGGGAAGAAGAAAGCATGGCCACAAAGAGGAAAATGAAGAAAGAAGGAAGAATGCCCCTCACCAACACTCAGGTAAGTGACAGAAACAGCACGGGGAGGGGGCCACGAGAACCCAGCAACACCTGTCAGGCTGGGCGCTGAATGTGGCGGGGCACAAGACCTGACCCTGGGCCCTCGGTCCATGCCGCGAGTGACCAAACTCCCCACGGCCCACCAAACGATCTGTGGAGAGCCCACAAAGCGGACCGATGATCCTACTTCAGCCTGGGAATGAGCCGCCATGGGGACCCGTGGCATCACAATATGATATTAATGACAAAAAATAATGTGACAAAAATCGTATAAGAAAATATCTGGAAAGACAAGGTAAGAATCTGGACTTCTTTTTATAAATTAAACCTGTAAAGTACTATTTTAACAATATCATCACAGTTAAACAAAATGCTATGTAAACTACACACTTTATTCAATATGAATGTATGTATATATATATATATATATATATATATATATATATATATATATATATATACATATTTATATTATATATATATGTAGACATATATGTAGAAATATATATACATAAACAGTAAGTAAACAATTTTAGAAGTAAATTAAAATAATAACATTTAATTTCACATTTAAAAAATATACAACAAAATAGGACTCATTTTACATTTTAAGTTATACATATATAAAACATTTTTATTTAACAATTTAAATAAATATAAAAAATAAATATAGAACTGGCACAAATACACATATACATATAAATATGTATGTATTACCTGGTGGTGGTTGCCACTAGGTAGTTATAATTAGGACCTATAGAAAAAGCTGTTTTTGCTTGCCTATTTGTTTGGCGTTGCTTGATGAATCTTCACGAAAATTACCCTAAAAATTCAAAAGTCACTTGAGCTGCTGTCTGGAAAGTTTTGAGGTGATCTATGAAGCAGGGGCTAAGAATAAAGGGGGGGTGAAATGTACAGGGTTTCCCATGTTAAATCCAATAGGAAAAATTGAACAGTGATAGCGCCAAAACCACTGGACAGAATTATACCTGATTAGGCAGAAAGGTAGTTCTTGGTTCAGAAAGAGTCCTTTTTGTTATTTGATGTAAATCTGTTCAGTAGTTTTTCAGAAATTAAAGGCTATCCAAATTTGTATGTATAGGGAATAAAAGGATATGCAACCCCTTCCGATCTTGTGCCGAGATCTCATTTACTGCCAACACTTCAACAAAGAAGTGTTGATGGTCATGTTTGGGACTTGGCTTGATTCTAGTAGTAGACAAAAATTTATTTAAAAAAAAGAAAAGGGGCCAGGGTACAGACACTCTGACCCCTTAGCTCTGGTAGTGGGGTCCAAGAGGGATGCCTCCAGAGCTAAAAAGCGTTTTGTTTTACATTTCATGGTGGATCTACAGATCCCTTGAAAATTTAAATAAAAACATACCGTGGGTCCTGTACTTTGTGTTTTTCAAGCTCCCGGGAGGACCAAGTTCCAGGGGCATTGTTTTATCGTAACCTGTGGGGGTACCCGGCCATAGCCTGAGGGACCACCAGCTCCCCGGTGCGATGCTGAAAATATGTGTGGGCGCACGTGGCCCTCACACTCCCCGGGAACCACTACCTCCCTGGGGAAAAATGTTTTCATTGTATGGGGGAGGGCCATCAGCCTCGCCCACAGCCCCAAGGACCACTACCACCCCAGGGCTTCAAGTTATTAGGATGCAGTGGGGCTACTCGCCCCCCAACCCCAGGGATGCCACATCCCCAGGGCTTCAACCAGAATTTATGCGGGAGGCCCCTGGCCCCCCCTCACCCAGTTACCACCACCTTCCAGGCACATTCATAATATTTTGTGGTGGTGGGAACACAGCCCCCCTGCAGCCCGGGGGACCACCACCTCCCTGGGGCTATATAAAAAAAAATTATTGTGGGTCAGTTTCAGACCCACTTAGCCCCGGTAGCCACCACCTCCCTGGGGCTCATGTTATTAAAAGGGCCACACGGCCCCACTCGAGGGGCCACTGATGGCCCTGGGGACCGCCACCCCCAGGTCCGGCTCCTGCTATGTCCCAGGGTACCCACCCGAAGTTGTTTGCGTTTGCTTGTTGGGAGTGGACATATACTATCATTTCAGTACCTTCCAATACTATTCCCCTGCAAAACCAATAGCCACTACTAAAGGATACATTGCTAACAATAAAGTAAATATTTAAATATACTGTAAAACATCAAATTGAAAAATATAACGAGCATTTGCAAAGCAATGGGTCTCGCGTTTGCTTGAGATTGAGCTATTAGTGTTTTAAACTCCTAAACTGACTTTTCTTGCCACATAAACTCAAAATGAAAAGTAAAACAGTTTCACATAAGCGAGCCGGCGGCTGCCATGAGTGCAAAGCAGACACACAAAAGGAGACAGAAGTTTGCTCGCAGTGAAATGTATCAGCAAAAGTGCAATTATCCATGTGACCGGCAAAAGTGCAATTATCCATGTAACAGGGTCAATGTCATGCAAAGCGCTCGATTACTACCCAGCGAGATCACACAGCCTACGAAATAAAAATAAAAAGCAGTTTAGAAACCATACAGAAAATATCGAGCCTCATGTGTTTTCAGTAGTTGGCCGGTGTGCTCGAGGTGGGCTAAAGCCTTGATAAGTGCATGCCTTTCACTAATGAAATCAAGCGACTTTTATAAGGCAAGCCCATGAACCAACCAAACTGATGGGCGTGGTAACAGCCCTTGGACAGATCACATCAGGGACAGAGCGCTTTGTGCACTCAACTCTAAAAATGAATAATAGAACAATTACAAAACCTATTCACCTACAAAACCAACAATCCACTAATAAAATAATAAAAAAACAAATTACAAACAAAATGAAAAACATAAAATGATACTGTAAATGTTGAACATAAGCCCAATGATTTCAATATGTAATGTTAAATGACATAATTAATAAACAATTACAAATTATTTCATGTTAATATAAAATATTTAGTCATTCTAAAACCTTTCCACCCTACTCCCTGGCAAAAATCAACAACCAGCTATTGCAATGAATATAATTAATCAACATAATCTAAATATACATTAAAAATAAAAAAAACATAAATATATAAAATAAACTAGTAAACAGTTAAAAAATTTAAATAACTATTAATGCATTAAATATTCAATTTACAATACAATAAATATTTAACAGTAGCATTAAATTAATTCTAATTTAAATTACCTCCCACTCTATTGTGCTACAAACCCAACAACTAGCTACTAAATTATTATTATACATTACTGATTCAATTGAAAAATTGCATTTTAAATGACAAAATGTATTCCAAAAAAATAAATCAACTAATAACATTACTAGCACCTAAAATAAAAATATTAAAACAAATATGTATTAAATTACACAAAACAATATTTGTTACAACTATATTTAAGCAAAATACAATTAAATAATACAATCTTATTTAAAACAATATTATATACCAAAAACACAGTGTTCTTGACAACCAGAGTCTGCCACATGGTATACACTAACAAAATTTGTGGTGCAATATTATTGTATTACAATATTAAAAACTCAATATTTTGTCCAGGCCCCCTCACATGCTCAATGCTGTGTTGAGTCAACTATTAGTAAATCTGCCACTAGGTCTCCTTGGATATAGAACAGTACACCATGCTCAATTCTTACCTGCAGATCTTAGGTGTTGGCTTTGCGGGAGGCATGTCTGGAGACAAGATGCATATGCTTATTAATCCTTCTTTTGTATACCTAGAACTTGGAAGAGAATTGCACATCTTTTTACCATGACAACAAAGTAAAGGGATAGGAGTTTTCATGTTGCTAGTTATTGCTTCAATAACTCTCTGCATCTTATAATAAAGTCTCTTATGATAATGCAATAAGCAAGAGCAATAAACTTGTTAGTAGGAAACATGAGTTCCCCTGCCTTACTCAAGACAGCGACAAAAAGGCACAAATCAGATGCCTCAAACCTGCAGTCTCATGCCTGCTCGGATTGCACTTTGGCCATAAAAGGTAGCTGTAAAGCAGGTGTTATGCAGTTGTTGGGAATGGTTTTTTTTCACATTGGGAAATTTATATCTGTAACATTATCGACTTCCTGCCCCTCATACCCTAGTGAGCTAAAAGAAACTTTTTCTCCCGATAAGCTTTACTGTTTCTCTTCAGGCTCCATAGAAGGAGGTCAAGCACACCAATGGAAAACTGAAATACAACATTTATGTATTATTTATTTTGTGTTTTGTAAAGTGCTACCTGTCACCAAATAGGTGACTTCTGTGGGTATTGTAACAGAATATTGTAACCAAAATATTGTTCATCATAGTCCACATATAGTTTCAAAGACTAATACTCAATTGGAGTTATTAACAGAACATTACGCCCAGTGAGACAATATTTTTGTTAAAGATATTTAGGACGTGTTATTTTCATCAGACAATATTTCTGTATGCAGTGATCTGACATTTAACCCCCTGTGTTCTAAACAGTGGTTAACTTGTGCAGATGTTTACTGGCGGTTCCCACTGCCATTTAGTATTGGTGATGATGACTATTTAGTTTGTCCTGCTGGCAGTAGTCTCAATAAAGCTCCTTAGCTTCTAGCTACCTGACCTTCCCATTAATGTTGGTCGGCTGGAGCCTTGACATGATTATGTGATTAAGACTGATGAAGGGTGATACCCTGAAACCAGTCCCAGGATGCTTGTTTCTGGTCCAGGGTGGACCTGGCCTGGCAGTTCGGGTTGGACTATACCCATGGGGAACAGGGTCAAGAGTGATTAGCATATGGCTGGGTCCAAACTAGGGTGTGGTCGTGAGCAAAAGATTTGGTGGATTAAACCCAGATCTGTTGACGGGGGTGATGTTTGATTGGTTCCTCATTCCTTCCAACATTTGTGTTTGTTTGCCTATGTTGTTCTGAGGGCGCCGGGTATGCCCAGATGAGGGTCTTGGGCTCACTGTGCCACTAAATTCAAACTAGACTGGCTGATGAAGAGTGATATCCTGAAACTGGTCCCAGGATGCTTGTTTGTGGTCCAGAGAGGACCTGGCAGTTCGGGCTGAACTGTTCAAATGGGAAACAGGGTCAAGACTGATCTGGATATGGCTGGGTCCAAACTGGGGTGACGTGGTGAGCAAAAGAATTGATGGCTTTAATCCAGATTTATGACTGGGAGTGAATGTTTGACTAGTTCTGCACTCCGTCCATCATTTGTGTTTGTTTGCTTTTGTCACCCTAAGTGTGCAGGGTATGCCCAGACGTGCATCCTGGGCTCACTATGACACTGGATTCAAGCTAGCCTGGCTGATGAATGGCGATACCCTGAAACTGGTCCTAGATGCTTGTTTATGGTCCAGGGAGGACCTGGCCTGGTAGATCGGACTAGACTGCTCCTATGAGGAACAGGGTCAAGACTGATTTGCATGTGGCTGGGTCCAAACTGGGGAGGGTTGGTGAGCAAAAGAATTGGTGGATTAAACCCAGATCTGTTGACGGGGTGAAGTTTGATTGGTTCCGCATTCCGTCCATTATTTGTGTTTTTTTGCTTTTGTTGCCCTAAGAATGCTCGGTATGCTCAGAAGTGGGTCCCAGGCTCACTATGACCCTTGATTCAAGCGAGCCTGGCTGATGAAGGGTTATACCCTGAAACCAGTCCCATGGTGCTTGTTTCCGGTCCAGGGAGGACCTAGCAGTTTGGGCTGGACTGTTGCTATGGGGAGCAGGGTCAATACTGATTTGCATATGGCTGGGTCCAAACTGGGTGGCATGGTGAATTCATGAATTAAACCCAGATTTGTGACTGCGGTGAATGTTTGATTACTTCCGCATTCCATCCATCATTGTGTTTTTTTGCCTATGTGAAAATGTAATCATCACCTAACACTAATAATCCACTTGAAATTGTAAATGTTGTTGTAACCAATTGAGAAAAAGGCCTTAAAACCTGCTTGTTTTCTTGACACTTGTGGTGCTTCACTCCTCTTTGTAAAGTAGTGAGCTTGCTCCAGAAGGCATGCTGTCAGACAGTGAAGGGTGAGGTTTTGAGCACTGAACTAGTCTAAAGTGTTAAGGAGTCTCTCAAGCAATGCTGATCAAATGTGGTTTGTTTGAAAACAGTCTCCCGCTGAGGATCAGACAATTTAGCCTACTGCAAGCCTCCCACTGACTCTGCAATTCCAATCAGGCCACTGAAGTGGGGAGCAGCAGAACCAGCACTGTATGTGACCTAATGGCCAGACTTTAGTGCTTACAGACAGCAGTACTCCTCAGATGCTGACCTCTGAATATGCAGCCAGTCTGATTCACAGGTGACTGTCTACCGACTTCGTAAAGTTGAGTTCAGACAACAGCGGACTGACTTGGCTGTTTCAATGCCGTCTTTACGGTATGGATTTGAAATACATTAGTTTGGCTTCTGATGTAAGTAATTATTGTGCCAAATGTCACTAATTGTGAGTCAGCAGTGAGGCTAATGATGGGGGTAAATGTACTGGGTGATTGGCAGGGTACATGAATGACTTCCAACCCTACCTAGTTTAAGACTCAATTCATAGAATTCCTGTTGCATTGTATTCATCATTTCATAAAGTGCATGCCACCCCTCCATTGTTATTCCCATCTCTCAAACATATTAATTTTTTACTTGTTACTCTATCAAATGCTCCATTTACCTCTTGTACCATTTGAGAGTGCCTGCCACGTCTTTCAAAATCTAACATCCTGATCTAATTTAGGGAATCCATTATGCTCTGCCACAGAGCAATCCAAAATTGCTCCCACCATCCACCTACTAGGAGAATCCCTGCTTACAGGTCTACCTGCTTCAAATGTAGAGTACCTGATGCTGAACCTTGCTGGTGCCACAGCTGAAAGTGGGCGAGCCTCACCAGAGTTGTAAGAGGTTTGTGTCCTCTTAAGTAGTTATAGTTAGGACCATGTTTCCATAGGACAAGTGTTTTTTGACTTGCCTATATCTTTGGCACTGTTTGATGAATCTTTTCAAATATTTCCAAAGAAAGTGTTGTGATGATTCTTGTTGCACATGCTGTGATCCGTCAAGCGGGGGCTATGAAAAACGTTGCATTTCCCATGTTAATTTCCATAGGATTCTTTAGGCATGACTACAGGTCAAACCACTGGACGGAATTACAGAAAGTTTGGCAGAAAGCTAGCTGTCGGTACGCAGATCACTCTTTTGCTTATTTGGAGTAAATCTGTAAATCTGTTCAGTAGTTTTTGCGAAATTTAGGTTAAATTCAAATTTGTATATCTCTGGCCCCAAAGTATTTGCGAATAAAGACTAGCTCAAGCAGAGAAATGCACAGTTCTGATTGTCTGCCAACACTTCAAACAGGAAGCGAGTCCTAGAAAAAAGTGAAAATAAAATAAAAGGGGCCAGGGTTTTTCGCAAATTTGTGAGATTCGCGAATTCATGAAACAAAAAATCAGAAAAATGAGCCCGAGCTCCTGCTCTTGTTTTTTTTTTTTATAGGCCCGCAGGTGGGCCAGGTCCTAGGGGCATAAACAAATTATTGTTAGGTCACCTCCTGGCACCCCCACCAGCTTTTGGGACCACCTCCACCTCCCCCCCAGTGTTTCTATTTTTTTATATGCGGGGTGCCCATGGCCCCCTGCTGCCCTGGGGATCACCACCTCTGCAGGAGTTTTGTTTACAAATATGCGGGGAGAGGAGCCCACGGCCTCTCTGCCCTGGGGACTGCCACCTCCCCAGGGCTTTCTTTTAAAATATGCAGGGGGGACATGGCCCCCCCGCTTCCCTGGGGACCGCCTCCTTCCCAGGACTTCTTATTAAATACATGCCCCGGGGACCACCAAGCCCTGGGGTTTCTTATTAAATACATGTGGGGGGGCCCATGGCCCCCCACGTCTCGGGACCACCAACCCCCAGGGCAAAGTGTAAAAAAACAGAAAGGGGTTGCTCACCCCTCGGACATAGCTGTTTGCTGTGGCATGGCTGCAGCACTGCAGCTGCAGCCAAACCACAGCAAACACTTTGGGTTTTGACAGTGGGACCTTTAAAGCAGGTCCCGCTGTCAAAATCCGAAGTTTTGTGAGTTATAATTACCTTAGGGCATGAGCTTTAGTTACTTGAAAGAACTCTAACTATAACTACTGAATTTCTATGGTTTTGTATGAGTAAATTCAGAACCTAAGTATAACGTCCCTGTAACCTTTGCTTTTTTGGGAAAATATATATATATACAAATTAGGCACTGGCTCTGTATATATTGAGAGATGGAAGAAAATGTGTGTTTCTTCTGGATGACACCCATTTTTTTGCTGAATTGCTGAATTGTTTTTGCTGATTTTTGTACTCTGTATACTGGGGCACCATTGTCCAGTGCCCATTGTATGTGCTTTGACTACTAAAACATTTTTAACCTGGCCATTCCCTGTTTCGCTTATTTAACCTTTCTATAACACAATAGTATGTTATGCGGAAATACACCCATGGGATGAGAAATTCAATGTTACCTGTGGACCATGTCACTTACCGTGTGACAGCGGATAATATTGTAGCCTGTCTGCTGCAGTGTTAAACCTGCAGTGCAATTTGTTACAATAACCCCTTTTGAAAGGTAAAAACTTCCCTTTTGAATATTAGTAAGTCTTATCGTGGCCTTATAGACTTCAAGGTAAGGTCATGGTATTTAAAAGTGAGACATTCAGAAAATTAATGTCACCATGTCTCTTCAATGACAAGGACCTAAAAAATCTTTAAACTGTTGCAGGCCTACTTGTTCTGCGTAGCAAACCAGATTACAGATTAAAATACTAATGCTGTATTATGGAAATGGGACCTGCTAAAAATACTTAAACAACTATATGTAATAGCTGTTAAATAAATCCAGTTCAACTGCGAAGTCATGTTGTTAATAAATATTAAGGAAGAGTAACTTTTAAAAGTCACCTTTTCCCCACCTGAAGTTCTTGGAGGCTAATTTGCAAAACCTTTCCAGTTTCTCCCATCTAGTGCTCAGCCCAGATGGTTCAATAATCCACATGTAACACTTGGGGTGCACTTGAAAGGTAGAGAACAGGATGCCAATACATTATTGTGTATCCCCTGTCTAGAGGATCCTGCCTTTCTCCTACCAAACCTCTGTCTCTGGAGCTGTTGTGAGTACCATCCATAAATCTAACTGGATTTTAATGTTAGATGTGAGGAGAGGCTAGGATTACCATACTGAAGTCCCCTCTCATATCCTCTGTTGTGTCGAAGTACACATGAAATGCAACCATAAACTTAAAAGAAGAAATGTTTATTCTTTATTGGTCAGCACCGATATCCTCAGCATCTGCTCCAGACCAAGACAGCAAAATTAACTGTCTTTCCTAGAACGTCCGCTGACCACCGGAATAATGAAAGAATATAACACATAGGAACCTTCTACAAAAAGCATTACGCAACCAAATCCTAACATAACACACCTTCCTCCTTAACACTAAAACTAAACTGGTGAAATTGATCCCAAAATCCATATATTCATAATATTTGTTCGAATAAGATAATATATAAAAAGATAACACAAGGAGTTAAAACATTTCATACTCATTTAAATATTTAGGTCTACTAACATTACTCTTAGGTCTGTGAGCACTTTCATAATGAGCATCGCCCAAAGCCAGGGCAGCAACAACAAGCGTGTCAGCTTCACCCCTTTGCACATCTGTATTTTCATGTTGACGTACTCCATCACCACATATCATGAAACCCCTCTCCCCTGCTGATATTTAGACTTCCTTGTCCACCATCACCCTCTCTTCCACCTATATTCCCATCAAAACGGAATCTTCTCCAAGTGACAACTCTTGCATGTAGATTCTTAGAATTAACCTCATGACCATAAGCAACCTGAACAGCATCTCTTTTGTTCCACCACTTCCCATTTTCCACCATAACCGAGTGCCTGGAAACTCTCACCACCTTAGTATGAGGATACTACTTTGACACCCCATTTCCTTTACCTCACACTTGACTCTTTTTCCCACAAAAAATTGCACATCCTTCAGTCTTTTAAGATTGTCATATCTCATTTTACTTGTAGCTTGAAATCTCTCCACTGTTGCCCTCACATGTATGATATCCAGAATTTACCCACTCCTCTTAGTTTCCTGCACCACCCATTCAGCAGACAGCTCATTGAAGGAAAATCTTCCTTTAAATCAAACAAAATGAGTGATTTTAGTCGTAGAATTTGGTGTGTTATGATAACACCAAATCCTGTTCGCCACAACATCTTGTACCCATCTCCCAACCCAATTGGCCATTTGTATAGTCTCCTTAAACATCCTATTCACTCTCGCAACTAAACAGTTCCCTTGCGGACTATGCAAGGCAGTAATTAAATGTTTCACATTAAAACTCCTCAGAAACTCAACCATACGATGTGACATAAATTAAACACCATTATCAGTAACTAAAAATGCGTTTTCCACTACTGTGAGGCATGCTCCTTTCATAGGCTAACATTAAGGCTATCCTCATATACTATTTGAGTGGTAGATTCTGATAAGAAAGGGGTAAATAGGTCATGTTTAGTATGGCCAGAATAGTAATAGAAAATCCTGCTTATTGGTGAAGTTGGATTTGATATTACTATTTGAGAAATGCCACTTTTAGAAAGTAAGCACTTCCTCTGCACCTAAAATCCATCTGTGCCTTACAGCCTGTCTCCCATCCACATCTGGGCTGGGCTGGTTGACAGCTCCCTTGTGCCTTTCACCTAGACAACCATAAACACAGGATGCTCAGTCACACCTGCACTCAGCTGAATACTGAATGGGTCTTCCTTGGCTGGAAGGGTGGACGGGCTTGGCACTTACATTTCAAAGGGGCTAGTGGCCTGACATCACACAAAGGACTGCCACGTCCCCTACTAGGACCCTGGCAGACAGGCCTGTACTGAAAGGGGACCTTGTGCACTTCAAAACCACTCTTTGAAGTCTCCCCCACTTCAAAGGCACTTTTGGGTATATAAACTGGGTCCCTGACCCTACCAACTCAAACACTTCCTGGGACAGACACTCTGAACCAGATCCTGAAATCTGCCAAGAGGAGCTGCCTGGCTGCCCAAAGGACTCACCTGGACTGCTTTGCTGTGAAGCAGGCCTGCTGCCTTGCTGTTGCCCTGATGCCTTGCTGGCCTCTGGCTTTGCTGAGAAATGCTCTCCAAGGGCTTGGATTGAGCTTGCCTCCTGTTCCTGAAGTCTCAGGGCCAAAAATACTTAATCTCTTCAAAGGAACTCCTTGTGGGGAGAAAATCGATGCACAACCTGCCGGACTCGATGCACAGCCTGCCTAGGCAGTAAAAGAATCACTGCATGGCTGCTCCCGAACAACGCAGCCTGGCTCCCCGAGTGAAGATTGACGCAGCGTCAGTGTTACAATGGGAACTTTGACTCACAGCCCACCGGATTGACGCATCGCCGAACTGGAATGACGCAGCCCAACTTCCTTTGTGAGGATTCGACGCAGTGCCTGCCGTACGACAGAAACTCCGCCGCATCACCCACTGGATCGACTTAGCACCTGTGATTTCATCCAGCACACCAAGGATTTCCACGCATCGTCCCTGGACATCAAAAGAGCCCGCATCGCAAAGAGGATTCAAGCCTGCTCACAGGAATTCAATGTAAAGTCCTTGCTGCGTGGAAAAGAATTGACGCATCATCTGTGTGCACCCGCAAAGCCGACGCACACCCTTGGTTTTCCACACATCTCCTCCTCTGCGGTCTCTGTGCGTCTAATTTTGACGCACACCAGGTACTTTGTGCACACAAGAGACAATTGTTGCTTTTTAAAGATTAGGACTCTTCTTATCATTGCAAAAGTGATATTTCAACTTGTACTTATGAAATATTGATCGTTTTGACCTTAATTAATTCAGATAAATATCTTATATTTTTCTAAATCTGTGTGGTGTATTTTTGTGGTGTTCTCACTGTGTTATTGCATGATTTATTGCACAGATCCTTTACACATTGCCTTCTAAGTTAAGCTTGAATGCTCAGTGACAAGCTACCAGAGGGTGGGCACAGGATAATTTGGATCTTGTGTGACTTACCCTGACTAGGAATGTGGTCCCTCCTTGGACAAGGGTGTATATCTCTGCTAACTAGAGACCCCATTTCTAACAGGCTCTCTCAAGAATCAGAATTTGTATGTGATCCATTTGGAATGATAATCCACAGCAATTAGAACATATCTCCTCCCTTTACACTGACCCCCAATAGAATCCATTCCTAGCTTTTCCCAAGGTCTCTCTTGAAATTGTACCAGACATACCGGCACCTCCTGAGTACACGCACCTTTGTCAGCGCGCTTACATTCACTACAATTTCTCACTATCATCTCTACCTCACTATCCATACCTGGCCATCAATAATGCAGATGCAATCATTTCCTAATGCCATTAATCCCTACATGTCCTTTCTGAGCTAGTTTCACTCACCTGCTTCTCAATTCACTGGGCGAATCCAAATTTTCTCCTCTCATCACAAGGTCATCGTCTACACTCAACTCCTATTTTACTTTGAAATATGGTCTTATTTCTTCTTCCAACCGATTTTCTCCAGGCCATCCTTCACAAACATATATCCTCATGAGAATATGACAATTATCCTTGCAAGCTATCTCCTTTCAACATTGTCTTGAAATTACCTCATCTAACACAGACAACCTATGAATCATCCCAGTCAAAACATTCTCATCATCATATCTTACTTCCTCTGGGGTACATGGTACAGGATACCTGGAAGAAATGTCCACCCTGTAATTTTTACCACAGCTACATGTTTCATCTTATTCTTAAATTCATCCAATTTCGATAATAACCTCGTCAACCTGAGACTGGTTTTGTTAAATGTTTTATCATTCCACAAGTATACCAACCGCTTATGATTAGTGACCATTAGAAATTCTCTGCCCCACAAGTATGCTGCAAAAATGATTTACACCCCATACACTAGCCAACACTTCTCTCCCAATTGTGGTGTAATTCTTTTCAGCCTTGGAAAGACATCTCAATGCAAATTCAATTGTTTTCCTTGCCCTCAACCATCTGACACAAAATGGTGCCCATACCTATTCCACTAGCATCAACACTAACTATAGATGGCACATCATCTCAGAAAGGTTGTGAAGCTGGAGCTTTCAATATGAGAGTTTTGAGTGTTTTAAATGCTTGTTCTTGATCTTCCTCTCACTCAAAACTTGATCCAGTGCTCAAAAGCTTCCTCATTGGCTCAGTTTGGAATGCAAACCTTTGTACAAATCATGAATAATATTCACAGAGACACAAAAATAACCTTAATTGGTCTTTATCTTTGGTGTAGAACATTTGTCAATCGCCATTAAGAGATTTTCCTTGGGTAAAATCCCTTGTGCTGTAATTTTGTGCCCTAGATAATTTACAGTCTCAGGCATGAATTTGCACTTTTACTTCTTTACTGTGATGCCATGATCTTCCAAAATGCCTAATACCTTATCTAATTTGTGTAGATGCTCTTGGCTGAATCAGAACAAATCAGTATATCATCCTGATATGCCAACACACAAATTTTATCCCCTAATCATTGGTACATGAGTTTTTGAAAAACAGACGCTGCCAAAGCCAGTCCAAACAGCATCCATAAAAAACAGAATGCACCAAGTGGTGTAACAAAGGGTGTAAGGGAGCAGGATTCCTTGCTAATTTTAACCTGTTGATAGGCTGCTTTGAGATCAATTGTAGAAAATACTTTCATTCCCCATGTGCCAGCATATTCTGGATTCTTGGTAATAGGAAATAATTCACTAGAATATTCTTATTCAAGGATCCCAAATCCACACATAATCTTAGATCCTCGGTCTTCTTAAGTGCCACCATTATAGGTGATACCCTTTGTGACAAGTCTACTAGTTCAATAACCCCTTCAACACAGAGAATATGTAAGTGTTCTTTAAGTCTTTCTCTGATGCTCAGTGGCACACTGCGTACGTTATATACAACAGGAACATCATCTGGTTTAAGTAAGATGTTGTATTCATACCCCTTTACCATTCCTAGTTTTGTCTCTAAATAAAGCTTCATGCTTATCAAGAACATCTTGCAATGAATCCAACTTCACCTCAACTTTCTCCACCAATGCAATTGGGTGATCTGTGCCTGGTCTGGGTACCATTCCAATTTTCCCTTGGTCTCTCCACCCCAAAATATTATAACTTCTCTTAGCTACATATACTTATGTACTTATGATCTTGTGTTTACACTTGATTCTATCTTGAAAAAAACCCATCATATCTATCTCCTGACCCCCAAAAGCAATAGTTTTTATGTCCAGTGGTAACAATGTAAATGTTTCCCAATTCGAATGATCTATGTCATCCAATATAATAGTAATAGGCAAACCAGAATCCATTGTAACATTATTGTCCACATCCCCAATTATAACTTTACAGTTGGGATACTTATACTTGGAGAAACCTGATGCCGGTTTGGAAGATGTGTGGAAATCAGAAAGCGTGTCACTACACACTTCTTTCTGAAATCAAAGTCATGCACATTATCATGCAATAAAGGTTCTCGTTGTGACTCAACTAACATGACGTTTTGTGCAAAATGGCCTGTTTTATTACATTTCATACACATTTTCCCAACTGCTGGACAATTACTAGCATTAGCTACAGCTACTTTGACCCACACCTAAAGCAATTTATAGTCTTATTTGTTTTCTTAATTTCATCCAATCCATATATAGGTCCTCTAGCTTTAGACACTGCTATGTTTACATTTTCCACTGGTGTAATTTTCGTCTTGCTTAATTCTTTTTATGCTATTGGAGACCATTCAACACCCCTCGCTATCTCCAAAGTTTCATTCAATTTGGGATTTCTGCAACATAGAATTTTCTCATGAATTCTACTGTCATAACAATTTACTACTAATTGGTATCTGAGATATTGATCTAGCGGGCTTAAAACTCTACAGAGGGAAGCAAATACTCTTAACTCTGCTTTGAAGCTGTCCCTTCACGTGTGTTGGAACTGTTACAGTGTGAAAAATCTGTGCATTTCTTCTATGATAATAAGATCATCCTCAAAATGTTTTTCTAGTCTCTTCACTGCCTCTATAAATACATCCCGCTGGTCTGGTGATGGAGGTTGTGACTGTGGTTGATGATCGAAAATTAGGTGTCCTTCCGTCCCAAGACAATTGTATAACATGGCTTTTTTTCCTCGTGCCCATCAATGGATATTAACTAACTTTCAAAGGATTTTTAGCAACAGTGCCATTTAAGTGAGGGAATCCCTGGTTCATGAAGAAAGGCTACAAGTAAATTTGCATTTCGCATGACAGCAAAATATGCTATCCTAATAAAACACTAAGAACATAACTCAAACTTAAGAGTAAAACCAGTATTGTTTGTGTATTAGACTTATATTCACTGAATAAATATTCCCTAATTTTGTCCATTAAGCTTCTATAAAGCTAACTATGAATAGAAACTGAAGATACATTCAGAACACTCTATCCAATCAGCAGTAATTACATCATACACAATATCCAATGAAAATCAATACAGTACTATGCTCCAACATAACGTGCATGGGAATTCATAGCATGGCATCTCACATACTGGAGGAAAAGTAAGGTATTCCTCTAATTTTCTATTAATTTCGAAGAGTGACATTTATTTCAACGTGTGAGTCACTGAAGCGAGACTCGCTAGAAATAAAATAAAATTTAAAGTCTATGAGTTTGACAATTTGACTTGTGATGGTACGTTTAGTGTGCGGGTCACTGCGCTTGATAAAATCAGAGTATGCGAGTCACTGATAATTAGACTTGCAATTAACATCAAGTGTACAAATCACTGTAGTGTTACACGACAAAGGTACATAAACTGACTTCATTTCACTGTGCGTGAGCCAGTTTCTTTACAAGCTAGCCTGAAATTTAAAGTGTGCGAGTCACTGATGATCGGACTCGCAATGTAAACTCAAGTGTGCCAGTCACTGTAAAGTTCCACTGTGCTTGTGCACAGCCAGTTTCTTTGCTCTGTAGCTTGAACATAAGTCTGCAACAAATTCAGGCATGACGTGAGCAGGTGTCCTTGCTCACAATTGACGTGCCTTGTAAAAGTAAAATGCTCCACTCACAGTTCACGTGCCTTATAAAAGTTAAATGATCCTCGCAGCTTCACGATCCCCGCTTTTAAAATTAAGAAACCTTGCATGATAATTTGTTTTCACAGTACAAGCGCGCTCCTCTTCAAAATGAAATGAATAAGAACAGTGAACGTATTTAAAATGATTCACAGCCGATAACAGCATACGTCCTTAAATAGGCATGAAATTACTTGCTAAAGTACTTTGTAAAACGCAGTTCAGCAGAATGTTGTGCCACTGCTCTGGGCCATAATAACCTATAAAAGTCACCTTACCACACGTGAAGAGACACTCAGTCAAACAATTATCTAGTCGAACTGCAAGAACACATCACTTTTGTAGACAGATATGCGTAGGTTCCTGGATGGTGCTGACAGCTGCTCTCGCTCATCGCCAATTTATGTTGTATCAAAGAACACATGAAATGCAGCCATAAACTTCAAAGAAGAAATGTTTATTCTTCATTGGTCAGCACGGAAGTCCTCATCAGCCATTCCAGACCAAGACAGCAAAGTCAACTGCCTTTTCTAGAGCATCCACTGACCAACGGAACACTGATAGAACATAATTGTAGGAGGCTGGCCTGGTTTGTAGTGAGTACCTAAGGTACTTACACTTTATACCAGGTTCTGTTGTCCCTTATTAGTGAAATGTAGACAGTGTCTAGAAACCAGGTTTCTAGGGGTAGTTTCGATGGCCTAACTAGGAGACATGCAAAGCTCATGCAATATCAATGTAGTCACACAGTACTCACACACATGAAAGAAAATACTCAATGTTACAAAACTAATGGTACTTTCTTTTGGTGACACAAATGCCAAAAATACCATAGCGACTATACTCCCTAAGGAGGTAAGAAATACACAAATTATATTCACTAGTATGTAGAAATAGCTGTAAAATCAGTTAGAAAACAGTGCAAATAGTGAAAATCACAATAGTTAGAAATGGGCCTGGGGAACACAAACCATATACTAAGAAAGTGGAATGCGAAAGTCGGTTTCCCACCTAGGCAAGTGTAGTGTGTAGAGGTAAGTAATAGAACCCACCCCAAAGCCCAGGAAAGCCGGAGTAAATCACAGTAACTTTCCTAGAACACACAAGAACATGAGAAAGAAGATTGTGCAAGAACCAGAAGAGACTGCAAGACACCAACAATGGATTCCTGGACCTGAAGACCTGTGGAAGAAGGGGACCAAGTCCAAGAAGCACTGAGTCCAGAGAGAACAGGAGCCCCTGCTAACCTGGATGAAGGTGCAAAAGAAAAACCACAGGTGAGCAACAACAGTCAGAATTGCACCCAAGAAGACAGATATGGGTTCCTGGTTGGTGCAGAAGATGTCCCACCCCGGATGGATGAATGCAGTCTGGTTTGCATCGCTGGATTCCGCCAACAAGCGTTGGCACTCGCAAAGCACGCGGTTAGCAGAAAATGGTGCTGCCTGGGACCAGGAGGAACCTGGTGGACTCTACCCAGGAGGGAGAGCCAGAGGGGGCTCTCAGCAACTCAAAGAGCCCTCAGAAAACCAGGCAACGTGCACAGGAGTCCCACAGAATGGGGACAAAGAAGGTCTAAAGGAGGCCCATGCAGCACTACACAAAGGGATCCCATGTCGCCGGCGGACCACTCAGGAAGCTGGGCGTCGCAGGATAGAGTGCTGGGGGCCGGAGCTGCACGGTTGCATGAAGAAATTTGTGTAAGCCTTGCCAACTGCAAAACATGCGGTGCATGGTGGTACTGTCATGCGTGGGGAGGCAAGCCCTTCGCTCCACCAAAGTTGGACAGTTGGACGTCAAGACCGTTTGGACCATGTCAGTCCACTACCCGTGTTGCTGGAACCAGGCACTTCTTCAGGAGAGGGGACCCACGCCAACGGCCGTTGCTGCAGAGGGGTGCCTGCTGAAGCAGTGAAGTGACTTCTTCACTTCAAGGGAGATTCCTTTGTTCTTCTGGTGCAGGCTAAAGACAGGCAGTCCTTGGAGGATGCACAACCTGGAAACAGTTGCAGTTGCTGGCTAGAGCTGAAGATACAATGTTGCAGAAGTCATCATTGCTTCTTTGTTGCAGTTTTTAGAGTTTCTAAAGGGTCCAGATGCAATTTCTTCAGCAAGAAGGTAAAGTAAAGGATGCAGAGTTTTCCTGCTGGAGTCTTGCAATCCGAATCTGAAGAACCACCTAAGAGAGAGACCCTAAATAGCCCTGAAAGGGGGATTGGTCAGCTACACAGGTAAGCACCTATCAGGGGAGGGCTCTGACATCATCTGCTGGCACTGGGCACTCAAATGCTCCCAGAGTGCCCTGCCAACTTGGAATCCAAGATGGTAAAACCCAGGGGGCCTCTGGAGGAGCTCTGAGCCCCACCCCTTGGGTGGTGATGGACAGGGGAGTGGTCACGCCCCTATCCTGTGTCCAGTTTCACACCAGAGCAGAGACTGGGGGTCCCTGAACCAGTGTAGACTGGATTACTCAAAGAGGGCACCATCTGTGCCCTTCAAAGCATTTCCAGAGGCTCTGGGAGGATAACCCTCCCATGCCTGTAACACCTATTTTCAAAGGGAAAGGGTACCACACCACTCTCCCAAAGGAAATCCTTTGTTCTGCCTTCCTGGGCTCACGATGCTTGAGCAACAGGAGAGCAGAAACCTGTCTGTGAGGTGGCAGCAGCTGGAGCTGCCTGGAAAACCTCAGAAGGCTGTACTGGTAATACTGGGGGTCCTCTAAGGAGCCCCCAGAGTGCATGGAATCATACAACCAATGCATGCAAAACCATTGGGGTATGATTCCAAAATGTTTGATACCACACATGGCCATATTCGGAGTTTCCATTGTGAAGCTGGACATAGGTTGTGACCTATGTCCAGTGCACGCGTAAAATGGCATCCCCACACTCCACCATACAGGTACTCTGCACCCTGCCTTCAGGGCTGGAAGGCCTGCCATAGGGGTGACTTATAAGTGACCTGGTGCAGTGTAAATGGCAGTGAAAGGGTGCATGCACCATTTCACACGGGCTGCAATGGCAGTCCTGTAGAAGCCTTTGCATGGGCTCCCTATGGGTGGCAAAAGAAATCCTGCAGCCCATAGGGATCCCCTTGAACCCCAATGCCCTGTGTACCCAAGTACCATATAATAGGGACTTTTAAGGGGGCACCAGTATGCCAATTGTGGGTGAAATACTGGATTACCATTATGCAATACCTATAATTTAAAGGTCATTTAAGGGAGAGAGCATAACTACTGGGGTCCTGATTAGTCAAACACACTGACAAACAGGCCAAAAGTGGGGGTAACCATGCTAAAAAGAGGCTACTTTCCTACAATAACAGGTAGCAACCTTGTACAGAAAGCATTATACAACTAAAACCTAACACAAGACCCATACAATCAGAGCTCAAGTTGTGTGTCCGAAGACCTTTGCCATCCTGATTTTGGCCTGACACATTGCCTTTTAGGCAAACAAGAACTACTGCAACAGTAAGAATGTCAAGGCTTGGGAACCTTTACTCCATTAGTCAGAGAGGAACTACTGGTTGCTCAGTGTGTCCCAAGTCCACAGGCTTGTGAAGCCTACAAATCTGGACCCTCAACCAGCCTTCCTCAAAACACTTATGGACTTGAAAAAGGATACCAGGTGGACTTAACCAGCTATGCTTGGCATCTGTGGCCTATGAGAAAGACCTGAGGAGGTTGCACCCACTTTGCTTGAAATCCAAATACAGAAAGATCTCCCTGAGTGGCTCCAGGAAAAAAAAACCTAAAGAGGGCATTCTGGACATGGACTGAATTTGCTTATGCCCTCTGACTGACACTATGAGAGTCTCTAATTGGTCCCCCTGAGGTCCTGAGCCCTGGGAATTATTTTACTGTGATTTTTTGGTCTTCAAAAGAAAATTGGGAACTTTTTCAAAACGTTTGCTCTAGTGTTTCTAGAGAACCAACGAAGAAACGTATTGGATCAGCACTTCCTCAGCGTTGAATTGAATTTGAGATTTGTCCCATGCAGAGAAGAGTATTTCTTGAGAAAAATAACAGACGTTACTTTTCAGATTGGATTTTTTTTAACTACCCTACTTCCAGGCCCTAGCAGGGCAGTTCTTCTTAGTGTATCTGACACATGCTATATTGCCATCGGTCTCAAATCACAGCTAGGCCCTGGTGTACTGCAACTATTGATTTAATTTAGCACTTTGCTCTTTGTGGCGCTGCTTTCACATTAATCTTTAAAAAAAATCATATTTCCTGCCCCTCATTGTATTTTCAGTTGTTTTAGTGTCATCTCGCTTTTAAAATTATTTTCCCTCTTTTTATATATTGGAGTGGAATTTTTATTGTGTTATGTTTTCAACTTATTAAGTGTTAGGGTGCTTCTAAATGCATCACACATTTTCAGGGGCGGCTCCTACGCAGTGGTGAAGGGGTGTCACCCCCCTGGCTGAGCCAGCAGATGAAAAATAAAACAATAGCTTGCTATCATTTTATTTTTCATTTGTCATCTGCTGGCTGGGAGGGGTGTGGCTGGACCATAGGAGTTGGGAGGGAGAGTGCACTGAGTGCGCAACTGTGTTTGGCCGGCCGTTTCAGACCGGCCAAACACACATGCGCACTTAGGTTTCTCCAAACCGACTGTATACACAGCCGGGCTGGAGAAACTGTGCAGGACCAAGGCGTGTGTCTGAGGTCAATGACTGTTGCTCAGACCCATCCTGGCGCTGCTTACATACTATCTATAGCATGTAAGCAGCGCCAGGATTGCTGGGGAGCCTGTGCTGGTGTCACCATTAGGAGCAAAGGAGCGAGGAAGCATGAGATGGAGATGGGAGACGGGTGGTGAAAGGTAAGTAGTTTCTTTGTTTTAAAAATAAAATTGTTTCGCCGTTGTCTGATGCCACCCCTCACCCCCCCTCCTTGACATATGCAGTGGCCGCCGCTGCACATTTTCTGTAAGTTTTCTGTCTGCTCTGTGTCACTTCTACCAGGGGTTGAGCTCAGGTTTAAATTATTAAAACCTTTTAATAGACCTGAAAATTTAGGGCCAGAAGTGTTGCATAGCCCTTGTGTTATGCAAGGGAAGCAAGGGTGATTGAACACTAATGTCAGATTATCAAGCCATGAAACATCACAAATTGCTACCTTGGGTAACTGCGGCAGGGGGGTGTTCGATGGGTGGAGCATAGGCATTTCCATACATCCACCCCTGGATTTTGGCTCATTGCCAGATTTATCATTAGTTATACACCTGGGAATGTGTGTAGGTAGGTGTTCCTTTCTGCACAAAAACCATCCTGCTTACATCTCAGGCACCATTGCACCATGGTGCAAGGGTTTCTCTTTTGGTGCTAGGCAGCCAAAAGTGTCCCAGCACCAAGAAAGGACAGGAATGCACAGCGTAATGGTAAAACTAGCACATTCCTGCTCTTTCCTTTTCATATAGCGCAGCACAGCAAGATAGCTTGCTGCATTGGTTTCATGAAAACTTGATCAAAAAGGTTCCTTAGTGCCTCAGTGACTTTTGGTGGACCAATTTATCATTGTAAATCTTTATTTGGTTGTAAATAGAACCATAGATAGAGCAACTTATAATTTGCTTTCTCATAAGAGTTAAGAGTGAAAAAGCTTAGGGAGCCTAGAGTCCAAACGGGTGAAGGAAACCTTGAAACATCATTGCAAATTGTTTCCGGTCAAATGAGTATTTGAATAGTTCAGTTTTTAAGAGTTTCTCACTCTGAAGTAGCTTGGGTCGGTCCTTGGACCAGGGAGATATGCACCTCATTGTACAGCAGCTGTGCTTCTGCAGTTTCAAGGGGAGCGGTAAAATCAAGTGAGGGGTGGGTAAATCACGGATTTGGCAGTGCAATGAAGTGTAGTTTTATATTGTTTCTATCGCTATCTACCTTTGTAATTCACTTTTATTAACTTAATTGACTATGAATTCTTGTTTGTATACTAAACTATTGACTATATCCACATCATGAAATCACAATAACTCTTACATTGTGAACTAATACTTGAAGTCTTTTCTAATGTGAAAGTTAATTTTAATGTATCAAGTTTTTTGTTTTTGTTATTAATGTTCCTTTCATGTAATCAAAACTGAAAGTGTCTTGTTTATCCCTGTATGCTATAGGAATCTCAGGGGACTAGGGGCCAGATGTATCAAAGGTTTTTGCATTCGCAAACGGTGCGAATGGCCGTTTTGCAAATGCAAAAATGCCTTTCAGTATTTATGAAAGGCATTCGCAATGCAAATTTAAGGAATCGCTAAAATAGCGATTCCTTAAAATTGCGAGCCCATTTAGAGAATCGCAAATTGCGATTCTCTAAATAAGAAATCGCAAATAAGGAATCCTTATTTGCGATTTCTAAACCACATGTAACAAGCAATTCCTTAATGTGAATTAGGTATTAAGGAATTGCTATTACCACCAAGTTGAACTTGGGGGTAACCATGTGCAAATTGTAAAAATGCATTAAAAAAGCATTTTTAAAATTGACATGTAACGCACACATGCCCCTTTGGCATGTGTGCGCCTTACATGTCCTTAAAAAAATTCTTGGGGTGCAGCAGTGGGGGCCTTAGGCCCCCAGCACCCTGGGTTTTGCATTTCCCAAATTCACAAATTCGAGTTAGGAATTCGCAATTTGGGAAATGCAAAAAATTCGCTATAGGTGCGAATGGAGCCGGTATCGCAATTTGCGATTCGGTAATAGCATTTGCGATTTTTAAGAAATTGCTATTACCGAATTGCAAAGATGATACATACCATTTTGCGATTCAGAAATAGCAATTTCTTAAAAATCGCTATTAGAGAATCGCAAAATGGTTTATTGATACATCTGGCCCAAGAAGAATCATTTCACGGTGGCACAACGTGAACATTTTGATCGTGTTTATCTAGAAAAAATAAAAGGATTGACTGGTTGCTTCCCATGGGATAAGACTGATTGAGCTGACTAGAACATGTATAGCAATGGTACATAAAATATTCCCACTCTTCGTTTTCAACACAAAATCAACTCTATTGTAAAAAACACTATTCAAATCTTCTGATTGCTCTACCTGATCAACAACTGAAAAAAATGTCATCTAGTCAATAATGAAAAAAATCAGTTTTAGTGCCTCATTACGAGGCTGGCCGTCTTGAGACCACCAGCCTCATGGTGGCACGCAGGATCGCCGCTGTTGTGGCGGTCCCACTGCCACATTAAGGCCCAGGCAGTCAGTCTGCCAGGGTATCACTGCCATGAAAAGGCTGGTAAAGAACAGATGCAGGAGGCCACATGGGGGCCCCTGCACTGGTCATGCACTTGGCAGGGGTCCCCCTGCCCAGCACCCTCTCAGTGTTCACTTTCTGCTGTGCAGAAAGTGAACATTGCGAGATAGCTGGTGCACCCTGCGAATGGCAGCATTGCCGCCGGCTCAATTATGAGCCGGAGACAATGCTGCCGCCACTTTGCTGCTGGGTGGAAACCCTGGTGTCCACCTGTCAGCCCAGCAGAAAAGTCGTACTGGGCCAGGCGGGGAGTTAGCCATCATGGCGGCAACCTTCTCTCCCGCGAACTCATAATGAGGCCCTTCGTGTAGGTTTGGAAATGATCATATCCTCTCCATTCCTCACCACTATGCCAAGAAAAAACAACATAATTAATTTTACGGAAAGCTCTCTAAAGACATTAGCTGAAAGTAAGACAGTGCAGCTGGAAAAATACTGGTCTGAAGGAGAAACATACTGAATAGCTATCAAGAGAGTTAGACCTGTTAGCATTATGTATGGATTTTGCAAAAGCAAAGTAGCATAAAATTGGGAATGATCTAAGAGCCTAAGTCAGTTTTATGAAACAAGAGTTCAATATTGGAGTTCATAAGTAAGGTGAAAAGCATATAAATAATAAAATATATAACCACACTGGCAAAGCTTGAGCTATGAACAACACTTGAAGGCTGTAGTACCTACTGTAGTCATCCATGATAACTTACTTGTTGCCCTCGGCACTGGCCTTCTTCAAAGCATGGTTTACTTTATTTTAGGGGTGTTTCTAGAGAGGGCATCCTACATATGAGATCCAAAAATGTCTGGCTTCCTGTATTGTGGGCTAATTGTGCTCCAGTATACTTGTGTGCATATGACTGCTATTAGGAAAGGACTTACTAAGTGTACAGTTGTCACTATGCACAACTACGCATATAATGGTTTGTAATGTATGGGCTTGACACAACCCATGTGTTCCTGTGATCAAGGTACCTGCTTGAAACATCATCTTTCTTCACATTTCCCTGAGTGCATTGCATACACAAATGTGCCTCATTTAGGAGTAGGCAAGAATCCACCATTGTCCTTGCAATTCCTAGTGGTAGGGCCATGAATACAGTGGCAGGAGCAAAAGCACTGGTTATATTTTGCAGTTTCCACTGCCAGCTCTTCATCTGGCCCATCATTGTCATCTACTAAATGTGAGTCTCATAGTGAATACTGTAAAGCCATAGGATGTTAAATGTGTAGTGTCCGTTGACATTCATGTTTATAAATTTCCCTATAGGGCTACAATCATTCGTATACATCTCGAACATCCTACCAAATTACATCTCACAGACAGGTCTAATAGCAAATTAACATAAACCTTCGACAAATAACTATGGAGGGGCCTCCTGGGGGCAGCAATCATCAAGACATCAATGGATTTACCAATTGCCATGGTAGTAGAGTAGAGTAGGACTGTGTGGAGCTTTTCGGTGTTCAACCATTCATTAACTTCGCAGAGACCAGCTACATCCTGTCCAAACGTAAAAATAAAAGACTATTTTTTGTAGTCTTGTACTAGAGATCATAAAAATCACAAAAACATCACTAGAAGAAGAAATTCCCAAAGAACTAAAACTTGTAATAATGACCTTTTTGTTAAAGAAACCATCAACTAACACATGGGAGCCAACTAAATACAGACCCAATGCAACTTGAACCTCCTTTTTATTAGAAAAATCATAGTGCAAAACAATACTCCAAATTCAAATCAAACACGACCTATGTTCTGCTTACAAGACTACATGAGCAAAGTGAAAGGTGGTTAGAAATCTTTGGTATTGCCCTCTAATGATGTGTTTTTGTTTTGTCTAACTGTAGCTACCAAATCAAGATCGGCTCGCTTTCCTTGTCAGTGAAACTCACTTCAACTGGGGTCTTTCTGTTTAACATCTACATGAGACTGTTGGTACAGGTTATTCCTCAGTTGCTGCAGTTCCAAGGGCCACATGTACTGTATGTACACTTTTTCTCGTCGCAAACAGCCTGATTTGCAGATTCGGGCCGTTTGCGATGAGAAAAATGTTTTTGGGTATGTACAGACCCATTTTTGCAATTCAGTAATCTTTTTACCGAATTGCAAAAAGGGTTTACGAGCCGCAATTAGGAAGGTGCCTTCCCTTCCTAATTGCGAGTCGCAGTCCGATGTACAATTGTTTTGTGACCGTGAATGGGGTCACAAAACAATCGCAGTTAGCACCAGTTTCAAACTGGTGCTAACCTATTCGCAAATGGGAAGCGGTCCCCATGGGACCCCTTCCCCTTTGTGAATGGAACAGACTGCCTGCTCTGAAAAAATGAAAAGAAAACTTTTCATTTTTTGTTTTTGAAATGCATCTCGTTTTCCTTTAAGGAAAACGGGCTGCATTTAAAAAAAAGAAAAAAACTGCTTTATTAAAAAGCAGTCTCAGACATGGTGGTCTGCTGTCTCCAGTAGGCCACCATCCCTGTGAGGGCAGCAATTCCCAATGGGGTCACAAAATGCGTCCTACCTCATGAATATTTCTAAGGTAGGTCATTTGCGACCCCATTGGGAATCGCAAACAGTGGAAAGTACACTGTTGTACATTCGGTTTTGCGAGTCGAACTGTCATGCAGTGTTGAACTGAGTATGGCTCTGGTTCTGTTGAGAATCGTTTAATGTAACATTATCTATGATAGCAACCAGCAAAAAAGATCTTGAAGTTGTGGCGACTGCTAAACCAAGCAGCCAAACACTATCTCAAGCTAAATAAACCAGGTGTTATAACTTCAGCCCTTAAAGACCTGCATCCAGTATCTCAGAGAACAAAGTTAATTCTCCCTTTCACCGTTTTCTAATCACTGGCGTGACTACCATGGTCCAAAATACAGAGTAAAAGAAAAAAGTGATGGGTAGAATACGTAAATTGATCTCATTTCCCAGGAATTTACCCTCAATTACAATTCAGTTCATCATTTTTATGCCTTTTTTTGCCCACCATGCCACCTCACATAGAAACTAACCTAAAATACCAGCCAAATCTAGCAGATTTTACAATACAATTGAAAAACAGCCTTTCACAGACTTTTTCATCCAACCACTAACTTAATAGATCTGCTCCCCACTTAGGGTAGCTTTACCCCCATCCACGAAAAGATCAAAAAATCTCACAATAACCCTGATCTTTTGTCTAAGATAAAACCTAGCTTACTCAAGACCAGCGTCTTGTACAAAGTGACTGCTTCTCACAAATAAAACACTTTACGAAACAGATACATAATTTATAAGAAATAATTACCTCTCAATTTCATAGAAACTCAAATAGTTAACGCATAAATTAGATAATCATCAGGCCAGATTCCGGCTCTAATTCGACATAAATGTGCTCTGAATGAGACACTGCTAATTAAATCTGATTATTTCAAATTAGTGATGTACATGGATGCATCACGAAGCCCTGTCTTGAAGAAGAGAGAAATGAAGGATAACACTAATAAAAATGAGAGCAGAATAAAAATGGTTAATTTTAAACAAATACAAAATTATTGCTTGAGCCTCTGATAATCTACACACAGAGGCGGCTCTTCCACAGCGGCGGAGGGGCGTCGACCCCTGGCTCAACCAGCATATAAAAAAATAAAAGGATAGCTTGCTATCGTTTTGGAGGGGCCCACGGAGAGGGAGAGACGCAGTCTAGTCTCTCCGCAGGCATTTTCGGGAAAGGGAAGTGGCGCGCAAGGCGCCTCATTGGTTGAAAGGTAGGTGGGGGTGGGTTTTAGGCAGGAGATATAAGGGGGGTGGAGGGTGGGGTCGGCCTCTTCACCGTGCCGACGTTAGCGTGGGAGGGTCATTTAATTAGGAGGTAGAGGTAAGGAGTTTTGTAGGCCAGTTAGGCCACCGGGCTAGGCTGGGGAGAATTTTTATTCATAGGCAGGCGCCCCGCCTCGCGGGGCCGTGGTTATTCTTCCCCCCCTCTCCCATTCATCAAGGCACCGGCGGAAGGTGCGGGCGGCCCGTTTTTGACGGGGGGAGCGGCTCCGTTGGGCAGCAAACCGGCGGGGGAAGCAGAGAAGGCTGGCCCCACCCCTTTTTTATTGATTGTGCAGCGCGGAGCCGCGCGCTTGCAGGAGGCAGCCCCTGGTTTTTTTTTGCCATAATTCAGAGACACCGGGAGGAGAGTGGCATAAACCAGCAGGCACAGGCCTTTGCTGGCACCAACGCGAGGGCCCCCAGGGCCATTAAAGAACGCTAGGCCACGTGGAAGGGCCTAAAAAAAAAAAAAAAATATTTAATCATTTAGAAAAAAATAAATTATAATAATGTTTTCTTTTTCCCTTTTGCTCTCACAATTTCTGGCGGCATTTAGACAGATAGCGGGACACCTCCCAAAGGCAAGGGACAGCGCAGGGCGCACCCAGAGCGGGACCAGATATTTTGGGGCACAAAAAAAAAAATATATATAATAATAATAATAAGATAAAACAAATATATACATACACAGCATCAAGATAGACCAAACCAAGACTCACCATTTGAGACACATAAGCAGCCAATAAGCCTGGGGTAGTTGCAACAAGTGAAGTCCAGGCCACAACATGGCCACCAGTCACGACGCGGAGGGAGTAAGGGCCGCACTACGCGTGCTAGGTGAGGCAGGGAGGGCGGATTTGCTTAGACCTGGGGTCTTAGATCAGGCCTGGGTGGGGATGACACGCCCCAGCAGGGCGGCATCGGGGCGGGTGGCGGCCGCAATAGCGGCGTGCGAGTCACAGGACTCTGAAGGGGAAGGAGATGACGAGGCGATAGCCCCCTGGCAGGCCGCGATCACGCAGCAGGTTCTCCACGGGACGCAGAGCCCGCTGATGTTTGGCGGGGAAACCCAGGTTTCGCAGGACGCAGCGACAGCCAGCGCGCAAGTAGGCACGGACCCAGCAGGCAGCGGGGGACCCAAGGCGGGGGAGGCAGGAGACGACAATCATAGCAAGGAGGCAGAGCAACCCATAGCGGGGCCCAGTGGGGATTTTGCCCCGTTAGATTTGTCATACAACAGGGGGGAGGCCCACAGCTCTGGGTTTTTCGGGGCGCCCGTCAAAAAAAGAGGAAAATATGCCGGAAGGCACAGGGGCGGGCCAGGAAGGGCCAAGGCAGCGCCCCGCCAGGCCAAGGGAGGAAAAGTCAAGGCAGCACAGGGAGCAGGGACCGTGGGGGACCTGAGCCCGCATATGCAGGTGGCCTGGGACCAGGCAGAGACATTGGACTTAGAGGCTAGAATAAGGGAACAGCGCAAGGCAGTGGCAGAAACGGAGGCCAGGTGGGAGCAGCTCTGTAAGGACAGGGACGAGGCACAGGCCCGCAGTGAGACAACACCAAAGCTTAGAGAGGCCATGGGACAGGCGGGGCCACAACAACCGGGGCAGGGAGGTGGAACCTGGGTATGGGTGCCACAGGCAAGGGGAGAACAGAGACAAGAGGCTCGAGCGGCCGAAGGGGCAGTAGGCGCGATGAAACCTGGTGACGCAGACGGTCACAAGGTCAGAAGGGCAGCAATGCCAGCGGTAGAGGTTGGCAAGAGACGGAGTACGCCAACTGGGTGCAATACGGCCCAATCGTGTTGGCACGAAGCTCTGGAGGGGTCTGCAGCGGCCTTCTCCACACCAAGGGACCACAGACACCGTCCCGATGGCACGCGTCATGCGGGTGGGGAAGCAAGTACGAGTACATCGGACAATACTAGAGATTTCGGCCAGCGCAAGGGCCAGTGGGAAGGAGATGACGAACTTGAACTGGACTATGAGGAGGAAGGGGATGAATGGGAGGATGGCGAAATACGTGATTGGGAGGTGAATACGGTTACCAAAGGGGGCGGGCGAGGGCGCAAGAGCGGCGCAACCTCTTCGTTGTCTGTTTTTCAGGTGGCAGCTCCGCTAGAAGGCCCCGTGGGCGGTCGGCAAATTACGCCGCGAGGCAGAAGCCTAAAAAGAATACCAAGGAGTCTGGCAGACACCACTGGAGGTAAGAACTGGTGGTCAGTGTGGGGTGAAGGGAGTGGGATAATGAAGGAGGCTAACACAAGAAGGTCCATTGGGGTAGGGGACGGGTCAGTTCTAGAGAAGGCAGGTGATAGCGACATTCAGAAGACGGTCGAGAACAAGGACAAAGAAGGCACAGCCACGAGTGGTACGGCTACAACGGGGAAAGAGGATACGGGAGAAAAGACGGTAGAGGACAAAGAAGGGGGAGGCCTCCGAAAGAGACTGCCGTACATGGGTTTAGCCATGCCTCTGGGTTCGCATGTGGCGTGAAAAACAAAAAACAAAATATGGAAACACGAATATGTGGACGTGTTTAAACTGTTGCATAGGGACATACAGGCAAAGGAAGGGTCCAAGGAGGAGGAATGGGAGCTAGCGCGTAGACCTCGGGTGCCGATAACAATGGATAACTGGACATCGGCCTTTTTGATATTCGCCAGTATATACTGCGAGAAATACCCGGACAGGGCCATTGCACTTTTCAAATACATGGATATAATTAGAAAGGCACAGATGCATTTTGGAGGTTTTGCATGGCTCAGTTATGATGAGGAATTCAGGGCCCGGGTGAGTGTTAATCCGGAGAAACCGTGGGGTGACGTGGACCCTGAATTATGGATGCAATGGATGGCATTGGCGCAGACAGCGGCGTCCACTCACACTGCGAGTGGCCTGCCAGTGACGTATAAGCCCTTTCAAGCTCGCCCCGCCCAGGGAGGGGCGGGCAATACTACTAAGACAACAGGGACAACGGCAGGGGCTTGTTGGAACTTTAACAAAGGTTTTTGTTCCAGGGCACAATGCAGATTCAAGCATGACTGCTCCAAGTGCGGGGGCCGTCATCCAGTCACCCAATGTTTCTCATTGTCCAGCCCAGCTGAACAGTGGAGGGCTGCTAGAGGGAGAGGGGGGCATGGCACTCCTGCGCCAAAAGGGGCCTACACCAGTTAGACTGGAATTTCCGTTACCATGGTTGCATAGATACCCAGACAGGGATAAAGCGCGTCTACTCGAATGGGGTTTTAGAGAAGGTTTTAGAATAGGTTACCGAGGCCCTCGGCAACGTAGATGGCTGACAATTTGCGGTCAGCCAAAGAACGCCCGCAGATAGTGCATGACAAATTGGCAAAAGAGGTAGCCTTAGGCAGAATAGCAGGCCCATTCTCTGGGTGGCCAAGTGACACTCTTATGATATCCCCCTTGGGAGTGGTACCCAAGAAAGCACAAGGAGAATTCCGGTTGATTCATCATTTGTCTTGGCCGGAAGGGACGTCGGTCAACGACTTTATTGCCCAAGAGGACTCTAAAGTAATTTACGCATCAGTTGACGATGCGATAAAGTTAGTTTTGAAATGTGGCAGGATGGCGGAATTGGCAAAATGCGACATTCAATCAGCTTTTAGACTGCTCCCTATTCATCCGGCAGATTTTGACCTCTTGGGCATGCAGCTGGATGGCAACATCTACGTGGACAGGGTGCTGCCCATGGGCTGCTCGATATCATGTGCCCTGTTCAAGACTTTCAGCACCTTTTTACAATGGGTTTTCGTAAGGGCGAGCGGCCATAGGTGGGTGACGCATTACCTAGACGACTTCCTATTCGTAGGGCCAGCGGCATCCGGGGCATGTGGGCGGGCACTGGACGCGTTCCAAAATCTGACACAACAGGCAGGTGTGCCTTTGGCCCCAGAAAAAACAGAAGGCCCAGTGCCGATTCTAACCTTTTAGGCATTGAACTGGATACAAAAAATTTGGTCGCCAGGTTGCCAGCGGCAAAAGTGAGGGAAATGCTAGATTGCCTAGAGGAAGTGCGCACTTTGCGCAAGATGGACCTGAGAACGGCTCAGAGGCTGTTAGGATACCTTAATTTTGCGTGCAGGGTAGTTAGGGGAGGTAGAACCTTTTGTAGGCGTTTGGGACTTTCCATGTCAGGTGCTGTGCTTCCGCACCACAGGATACGAGTATCATTGTCGTTACGAGAAGACATTAGAGTGTGGGAGATCTTTCTGAGACATTTCAATGGAGTGCCGATGTCTTTTGGAGAGTCGGACATGGTATGGCAAATACAAATTTTTTCAGACGCAGCAGGAGCGTCAGGTTTTGGTTTGTATTGGGACGGGAGGTGGTGTGCGGAGAAATGGCCGGCATTTTGGATGCAGCAAGGGAGAAGCATTGCGTTCTTGGAGTTTTTTCCCCTTTTAGTTGCACTGGCAGTGTGGGGCCAAGAATTAGCGAACAGGACAGTCATTTTTCAGATAGACAATATGGCAGTGGCAGAATTGGTCAATAGACAGAGAGCAAGGGACCTCAGAGTTTTGCGCTTGTTGCGCCAGTTCATGTTGTTATGCCTGTCATTGAATGTTATTTTTAAAGCTGCACATATACCGGGGATTTACAACGAGATTGCAGACTCACTATCTCGTTCACAGTGGCGGCGTTTCCGCGAATTGGCACCTGGAGCGGATCGGAACAAGACTGTGGTCCCGGCAGACATCTGGAAATGGGGGGCATGATGATCACGGGGCTGGTGGAGATATCATTAGCAGTATCCACGCAGCATAATTACAGAATGGCATGGTTGGATTTTCAATCTTTTGAACGGTTTTGGGGCCATTTCTGGGCACAAAGCCTGCCAATTCTGGAAGCCAGGACTAGACGTTTCGTGCTGTTTCTGATCGGGGAGGGTTTATCTCCAGCTACTATTGGGGGGAAATTGGCTGGTGTGTCTTTTTATGGCAAATTGTTTTTTGGCTATGACCCAGCGCGTAATGACTTATTGGGCAAAATGCTGAGGGGATGGAGCAAAGTTAGAGGGAGCGGAGACAAGCCAGCCAGGGAGCCCATTACATTTGAAATGTTGGTAGAGATGTTACAGGTGTTACCAGTTTGTTGTAGAGATGAATACGAGGTGGGCTTGTTTAGGTTATGTATGTTGTGGATGTTTTTTGGCGCTTTTAGAGTATCAGAGTTGTTGGGGGTGGGAAAAGAAATCGGGGTAAGGAGAAAAGAGGTATATGTGCATAGAGACAGGTTGGGGATATGGTTAAGACGGTCAAAAACTGACCAGCTGGGAAAAGGCAAATGGATATGGTTGAGAAAGGGGGGTGTGGTTTTAGCTTACCCGTTTGAGGAATGGGTCAGTTTCAAAGACAGATGGCCAGGGGCAGGTGAAACAGGTGTTTTCATGCATGCGTCAGGAAAGAAGCTAACGAGTTACCAACTTTTACAAGTTATGAGAATGGCACTTGGAAGGATAGGGCGGCGCGCAGGTGATTATGGAACGCACTCTTTTAGGATTGGCGCGGCAACAGAGGCGGCACACTTGGGATGGGATTGGGCTAAGATCAAGGCCATAGGGAAATGGAAGTCGAGGTGCTGCGAAAGATATGTTAGGCCATGAAGAATACGGTACAGACAGAAGAGGAAAGATAGGGGAGGGAGGGGGGGGTTTCTTGTGTATCCAGGCAGTTGTTACAATGTTTTTTCTTTACAGGTTGCGTGGCTAGGCCAGAGAAGGGAAAGATGACGACATGGTTGGTCGGCCATTCGTTTGTACATTGGGCGGCGAAATTTGCAGAGAAGCAAGTTTACGGCAGATCATTGGGACTGCCCAGCAGACACCATGAAGTGCGTTGGTGGGGCAAGAGTGGTATGAGGTGGGGGAGCCTGCTTCCATTTATCACGAGTAACTTGCCGCATTGGGGGTGCCCAGATTTGTTATTGATACATTTGGGGGAGAATGATCTGGTGAAACTATCGGGGCTCACTTTGATTCAAATGATGCAGAGGGATTTGGAACTTTTAAAACACAAACTATGTGGAACATGCTTGATTTGGACGGAATTTGTGCCGAGAAGGGCTTGGAGAGGGGCTATCAATCACGGAGCCATAGAGCGGGCTCGGAAAAAATTTAACAGAGCTATGAGAGTTTTCAGGGGGCCCAGGGGATCAAAGTGATGAGACACGGGGACATAAAAGAACAAGAAAAAGATTTGTTTCGCGATGACGGGGTACATTTATCACAACTGGGCAATGTGTATTATATCACAGAATTGAGACTGATGTTCGAAAGTGTATGGGGTACAAATTTGTGTACCAAGGAATAAGAGAGAGTGGGGCAGCGAAACGCCTCACGGGTTTCCCTGGTTGGCAGGAGATGGGGGAGGGTGGAGAGCCAGGTGCGGGCTTGTCCACCCTTCCAGGGGGAAAAACAAGGATTTGAAGGATCAGAGCGGGGAGGGGTAGGCTACAGGCAGGGAAGGCATGGGAAGAATAGGGGAGTAGATACGGTAGGGAAATTGAAGGGAGATATTTTAAGGAGGAAATAAAGGAAAAGGAATTGTTTAAGTTAAAGTCTGTTTAAAGGAGATATAGTTAAGTTTTGAGTAATGATGTTTAAAACCTGTTCTAATAAATGACCTTTTACACAACAAGAGTGTCACGCCTGTATGTCCCGATGGAGGGGCCCGCGGAGAGGGAGAGACGCACTCTAGTCTCTCCGCGGGCATTTTCGGGAAAGGGAAGTGGCGTGCAAGGCGCCTCATTGGTTGAAAGGTGGGTGGGGGTGGGTTTTAGGCAGGAGATATAAGGGGGGTGGAGGGTGAGGTCGGCCTCTTCACCGCGCCGACGTTAGCGTGGGAGGGTCATTTAATTAGGACCACCCACCCACCCAGCTTAGGAAGACAGAAGGAGGAGATCGTAGGTAGGCAAGTAAAGGGGTTAGGTAGGGGCGGTTAATAGTCATGTAGGACAGGTGAATTCGAAGTGATGGCAGGAGATGGGGGAGGGTGGAGAGCCTGGTGCGGGCTTGTCCACCCTGGATCAGAGCGGGGAGGGGTAGGCTACAGGCAGGGAAGGCATGGGAAGAATAGGGGAGTAGATACGGTAGGGAAATTGAAGGGAGATATTTTAAGGAGGAAATAAAGGAAAAGGAATTGTTTAAGTTAAAGTCTGTTTAAAGGAGATATAGTTAAGTTTTGAGTAATGATGTTTAAAACCTGTTCTAATAAATGACCTTTTACACAACAAGAGTGTCACGCCTGTATGTCCCGATATTTTTCATTTTTCAACTGCTGGCTCAGCCAGCAGGTGCAGGGAGGGGCGGCGCTGGGCCACGGGACAAGGGAGGGGGAGGTGGGGGAGAGTGCACAGAGTGCGCAAAGTGTGTTTGGCTGGCTGTTTCAGGCCGCCCAAACACACATGTTCACTTAGGCTTCTTCAACCCGAAAAACTGCACACACCCCAGGCTCGTGTCTGAGTGGCAGTGACTGCCGCTCAGATCAATCCTGGCACTGCTTACATGCTATACCTATACATAGCATGTAAGCAGCACCAGGATTGCTGGGGAGCCTGTGCTGGTGTCACCATCAGGAGCAGATGAGCAAGGAAGCAGGAGACAATGATGGGAAACGGGCAGTGAAAGGTAAGTGTGATGCCTCCCTCCACCCCCGACATATGCGGAGTTAGTCACTGTCTACACAAAACAATATCTACGATGGGATACAGAGAACCTTTGATTAGTAGCATAGGGAATTTGTTAATATCACAAAGGGTAAGATTGCAAGTCAGGCATATTGCTACCTTATACCTTCACAAACCACATCAGTATTTCAGGAAGGAAGGGAGCAAAAATACTGACCATTATTCGCTCAGCCAATCCCCACTCCCCGTATTTCTCCCAAAGACACTGTCTGCTCTCAGCAGCTCCATCTCATGGTAAAACACCACAAAGTATAATCTCTATTACTGAAGGGTGTTGTGTTTATATTTGAATTTATTTTCGGTTATTGATATGTATGCAATTGTAATTGGCCGGTATACAACGAACTGATGTAAGAATCCTCGGTGTGGGGCTGACTTTTGTCAGATGCAAACTGGAGGACTTTGGCGTTGGAAGTGTTGGCCCTTAATCGAAGTATACTAATAAATATGAAGATGCAATGTCTCCGTGCCTTACTGTGCCGTCTTTACGACAATGGGGCCAGTACCTCATGTTGCCAGCTTCACGAGAATTACCAGGGCTCTTATAATGAGACTCAAAATGTAATCAAACATTACTTCCTCATTTCAATCCTCCTCCCTTACCTTTTGCAGTAGTAAGGCCCCACCCCATTCCAGGCACCCTTCGCAAGCACTTCCTTCCTTGTGAA
Organism: Pleurodeles waltl; assembly: GCF_031143425.1. Taxonomy (NCBI): domain Eukaryota; kingdom Metazoa; phylum Chordata; class Amphibia; order Caudata; family Salamandridae; genus Pleurodeles; species Pleurodeles waltl. The sequence goes on along the minus strand of NC_090446.1, from coordinate 1,316,114,621 downwards.
AAACATGTACCTGCCCTTTACCTATTACAGAGAAATTACAAATCCAATATATACTGCTTTTGTGCACCTTTTACGAGTACACTTTCTTACATAGTGCAGAGGGCCTTCGCGCATCCTTACAGTACTTTAGCTCATTAGGAGAGAGCGCAAATCGGTCTGTCCCTCTTCTAATCTCTCTTTAGGGGGATTTTAACCACACCCTTGTTACGTCAGTCACTTTCATTGGTTTGTGGGCTTGCCTTTTAAAATCCGCTTGTTTTCATTCGTAAGAGGCATGCATACGTCATGCCTTTTCCGATGTTTAGCCCTGCTCGAGAGCAGCGATAAACTACTGGAAACATACGAGGCTCCATGTTTTCCATATGGTTTCTAGACTACTTTTTTTCTTTATTCCGCAGCGCTATCGCGCTCGTTTTTTGTTTTTCATTTAATGTGGCAGGAAAAGTCCAGTTAGGAGTTTCCAACACAAATAGCTCTAACTCGACGTAATGCGAGACCCGTTGCATTGCAAATGCTTGTTTTTGGTTAGTATTGGCTCATTTTTCCCTTACTCCTGGCAGTGCAGAAGGCCCGGGTTCCCACATGCATTACGAGTGCAGCAGGGGTCTCAATGGGTCAATCTAAGGTTGAGTTTAGGAGGAGGATAACACTGTTATTTGGCACAACAGCAAAACAGGAACATGCTGGGTTGTTGCAGTGTGGTGGACCTATAAATGTGTGAACTTACACATAACCCCGCACTCGGTCCACTCATGTGCTCAATACATGTGTCCATAAATAAACTGTTCAAACAAGACTTGCTTACTTTGTTTGATTATGGGAAAAATGGCCACATTTGGTTATTCAGCATGCATGATCACAGAAGCCCCATCATAAATAAAGATGACAGGGCCATAAACTAATTACAGCGTCGTTAATCATGGAGGCTTCATAAATCATTGTGAGAGGGTCATAAATCATTTACAAGTGTCAGGTCAAAAGATTTGTTGCTAGGACATAAGTCAGGGTTGTTACATCTCAATCCAGTCTTGTCATCTGCTTGTCCTCCTTTACGGCAATCATACGTGCCACTTCGGGGTCATTAGGTTTCTTGATGGTTTAACTCTGCTGGTGAGAGGGGTAGCCTCTTTCTGCTGCTTAGGCCAGACTTCCTACCTTGTCTGTATGTTTTTGTGCCCTGCCGTCAGTCCGGCGGGTCTGGGCTGTGAGTGTCATGCTCTGCTTACTCCCCCTGTAGACCTCACTCCACCTGCCTCAAGGCAGCCCCAGGTGAGTGGCCCTTCCTTGGCACACCGTCTTACTGCTGAACCACCTTACCAACAAATGTCCTACCTTTTTACCGCCAGCACTATAACAAATGCTGCTGTGGGTGGATCCTGAAGTTCCCTCTTGGGACAGTGCATCTTTTAACCCCCCCTCCCAATGCCTTTGTAGGGTATGATGCAACTCCCCTCTATTAAAGGGGATGTCAAAAAATTACCTGAGAACCCATTGGTCCATTCTCTTTGTGCCAAACCTAGCAGATTTTCAGCCTTGTGGGGAGAAGCAGAAGGCATTCTCACCCTTTTATGTGCCTGCTAGGTGGCCACCTAAACCAGTCAAACCAGTCCTTACGGATCCATGGTGGCTGTTATGGTGCTAGCCCTCAATGTACCCTTTAGGGGCGGCCACTGCATGAATGTTTGGAACTGTTCTTTGGCCATTTTTAATGAAGGCTCCAAGATCATCTAGTGTTTTCAACAAGCAAGGAACTGAATTCAGGAAGTAACTGCTACATTTCAAGCATTATGGAGGTTAACCCAGTATGAGGTTAAAAAAAAAAAAAATATATATATATATATATATATATATATATATATACACACATATATATATATATATATATATATACATATATATATATATATATATATATGCATATATATATATATATATATACAGTATATACTGTATATGGGGCATAATTATTGCTTAATCTGCCTTACCTCTTTCTTCTGGTCAAACCATTTCACTAGTGACAACCATTCTGTTTTTCCAGGCGGGCTCATGAGAGAGCAAAAAAATACATAAACAATAAGAGGTATATCACTCTTTTGAGATGTCTTCTTCAGTATCTTCTTCTTGATCATGTCCTAGCTATGATGTAGATGAATCCGAGTGGGAAATACATTCAAAAAGAGGAATTGTAGGGTTTATATCTCTTACATTTCTTCTAACCTACACTTACCCGTAGATGAAGCTCAACCCTCTACCAGTGGAGATTGTTTCAACCAATTCAACAAACATGTTTTGCCATATTTCCTGTTAATTCAGTGGTGCTAGGCCTCCAGAAGAGGGAATGAATTGACCCAGAGAAAAACTTCATCCTTAGGTTCATAGAGAGTTTGTATCCTTCGGTGAAGGGGACAATGGATATTCCTCACAGATTAACAATTTATCCTTTGCTGTCAAATCGTACGGGACAATCACCTATGTTTTTGAAGATGAGGTAATGATTTTAAACCCTGTTGTCTAAAAAGTAAGGACGTTTTTAAATCGGGTCTAAACCTCGGCATGAGAGTAGGGGTTATTCTGTTTACACTTCCCAATCCTGGTTAAGGATTTTCAGACTTTGAGTGGGGCTGTCCAAGAGGGAAAATATGTTTCTTGACTTCTAGGTGCAGTGGAATCCCAAGCAAGGTAGTTCTCTGATATAACCGTTGACTATTTCAAGTTGTCTGCTAAGGCAACAAGGGAGTTGCCACAAGAAGACAGCTGTATCTCAGAGACTGGAAGATGTATTCCTTTCAGAAAATGTGCTTGGCATTCTCCTAAAATAAGCTTTTTGTGTATGAGCTGAAAATGACATTGATAAGTCTTTAAAGAATGTGAAACACACTTAGCCTTTAAAATTTGAATCAAAGGGCTTTGTGGAAACAGAAAATCGTATGACCAAGTCAGAAATAAAAGATGTGAGCCCTTATCTAACAAGACCCATTTGTAACCCAAGTCAGCAGTTCATGGTTTCAAGAATCCCCAAGCGTCCAAAGAGCCATCAGCTTTCCTGACTATGCCAAGGGGTGTGTTTTGGGGAAGTCATTGGAAGATGATTGAACTTCTTTTATAAAATGTAGCGAGATCTAATCAGAGGTGTTTCACAGGTGTATTCCTTGGAGCTTTAGGATCTTTCCCCAGATAATAATTTGCTGTTAAATCTTCTATCCAGGAGCGTGGAAAAGAGACAAGCACTGCAGGAGAATATTTTGATATTGATGCTGTACAAGGCTATGGTTCTGGTTCTACTTTGGAAGAAGGGGCTAGGGTGGTATTTCCTAGTGTTCCTGGTAGAGACATCTTCAGGAGACTATTGGTTAATCATAAATTTGAAGGATCTGAATGCTTTTCTGAGCATAGTCCATTCCAAACGAATTCTTTGAAACAAATGATTTTGAGAAGTGAAATTCAAATTGAGGACAAAAACAATATCCTGGCAGAAACTGTGAGCAAAGCATGTCCCTCATACCAGAATCTGAGGAATTTGAGGATTTTAAGGATAGTATTTCAAGAGATTTGGCTGAGGTTTGGCAATCAAATGATAGATCTCTTTGCAGATCATTTTACAGTACTGCTCTTCACCTCTTTTTGTTAGAGGTTTCAAGATCATCTAGCAGGGAGAGTGGATGCATTGACATGACCTTGGCTGAAATCACTCTTCTATGCTTCACCTGCATTTCTGTTGACCCCTCATCTAATAGTGAAATGTCAAAAGGAGAGGGCAGTTTTAATCCTGATATGTCTGTTGTAGCCCCAGAGGTTTGCTTTCCCTTACTCAGGGAGATGTTAATTACTCTTTTTCTCAGCCCAAGCACATTACTCCCTTTATCTCAGTCACCTCTTTCTTTTCTTCAGATGTGAAGGTTAGTTTATGTAGGTGAAAATGAGTGGTTTAGGAGGTTAGGTCTGTCTGCTTCTGTAGCAGAGTTTAACTTGCCCAAGCATCAAAAAATACTCCACTCAAAAAGCATATGTATATCATTAAAATTAGTTTTCAAAATAGTAGAAGGGCACGGTTTTTTACCCCAGAGAATACATCGTAAATTTGCAGGATTGTTTTGATGAAGTTTGGTTGGTATCAACTCCAAAATTGCAATGAGCAGCAATTAAGGCATTATTGGTTCTCTGTGGGTTCTCTGCTTGAATTTGAATTTGAAAAATGGATTTGAAAACTCTTTAAGGGTTTTGAAGTCCTAAGGTATGGAGTAAGGAAAGTTTTTCCAGTCTTTCCAGTTCATTCTTTTAATCCCTTTGAGGATGTTCCTCTTAAATGTATGTCTCGTAACAAAGGGGTGTTTTTGTTGGCCATTGTTATGCATTTAAACAAAAGCACTGCAAACAACAGTCACCCACATTCCATTATTCTGTGGGTTCCCAGTACAATTTTATAATGCATTTCATGATCACAGTAAATTGTTCCACTGAATGGCACTTAAATATGCAAAGTGACATAGTGGAGTATTTTAGAAATTTCACATAAAAAACAAGAAGCAAATTCACAAAATTACATGACTTATTTCGGCCTAATTCAAATTTACCCAGGCCCAGTCCTCCATATGCAGAAAGTGACTTCTGCCATACCTTTGTAGTCTACTATTTCCAGTGGGAGAGTCTCTCTTAGACGTTATTAGAACGGTAAAGATGTACCTTTCCAGATCAGCTGTCTATTTTCCTTCCTACTTTAAGTAACTGGATCAAGGAGGTCTGATCTCAAGCATCCAGGAGCAGTGGAAACATGTTTAACTAGGAGGACTGCAACTTCATAAGCAAAATGGCGTGGTGCCTTTATCATGGACATTAATGCTGTAGCAACCGGGACAAGGCAATCTACATCTAATGAACATTACAGGATAAATATGGCACAGGTTTTGGAGTTAAGTTTTAGTACAGCTGTTCTGGGCTCAAAGAGTATATCATAAGCTGCAGCATATTGTACAAATTCATGTAGTTTGCTTCATTAAATTTGCGTTTTGCATACATTGTGTCAAGTATGCGTCATTTTAATACTATTGCATTGCTTTGATATTCCTTCAATAAGTAAGCTTGGGGACGAAGAATGGAATGAGGATGTGATGCTTAGAATAATTATTGGTAATCTTCTCCGATTCCTTACATTATCACCCTCTCACCCATTTTTATGTGTTAAGTCAGGCAGGAGCGTTTCAGACAGCTAATAACTACAGGACGTTTTGGAGGAATCATGCCCTTTAATAGTTAAAAGGGGAGGTACTTGTTTTTAGGTAGAAAGGTCTTGCTTGCTAAGTGTCTGGAGTGAGGCGGGGCCTCAGTAGTGCAATAAGTAATGAGAGAAGGAATGTGGAAGAAGATTACTGGTAAGTAAGCCAAATATTAAAGTGCAAACATCATCTCATTGGCATTACTTTTCCGACTTTAATAAAGATGAAGGTAATCCCTTGGAGTCATTGAAGACTATATTGCATTAGGTGTCACCCTTCTTCAAGTTGAAATAACTCCAAAATTATCGAAGACTTGTTAAGTTTAATTTTATACAATCAAATCAATCAATAAAGGATTTGTAAAGCGCGGCTAATCACCCGCAGGGTCCAAAGGCACTGTATGTGGGAGTCCTGCTCAGTCGAAGAGCCAGGTCTTGAGGTCCTTCCTGAACTGCTTCAGTGATGCAGTCTGCCTGAGCTTGAGACGTAGTGCATTCTATGTCCGGCCTGCTGGGAAGGAGAAGGATGTTCCTCCTGCTGTACTTTTCTGGATCTTGGGTACGGCTGCAAGGGTGAGCTGGGAGGAATGGAGACATCTGTTGGGTACGTAGAAGGTGAGGTGGTGGTTGAGGTTTGACGGTCCTGTGTTGTGTAGTGCCTTGTAGTTGTGGATCAGGAGTTTGTATGTGATGAACTTGTTGACTGGGAACCAGTGTAGGTCTCTGAGGTGGGAGGAGGATGACCAGGATGAGTTTGGCTGCTGCATTCTGGACTCTTTGAAGTCTTGATTGAAGTTTCTTGGTGATGCCGGCATAGAGTGCGTTGCTGCAGTCGAGTTTGCTGGTGATGAGTACGTTGATGATTGTCTTTCTAGTGTCGGGGGGAATCCATTTGAAAATCTTACACAAAAGTTGGAGGGTTTGGAAGCATGTTGAAGCGGAGGCTCACGAGGATCTCTATCTTGTCCAAGTTGAGCTTGGCAGGTCATCGAAAGAGAAGAGTCCAGGATGATACCCAGATTGCGTGCATGGTCAGTGGGGGCAGGGGCGTTACCCATAACGGTGGGTCACCAGAAGTCATTCCAGGCAGAAGGGGTGGAGCCGATCACGAGGATGTCTGTCTTGTCCAAGTTGAGCTTGAGGCAGCTGGCCTCCATCCAGGTGGTGACTGCTCTCATCCCGTTGTGGAAATTCCTCTTGGCTTGAGCAAAGGTCACGGACAGGGAGAGGTTCAGTTGGGTGTCGTCAGCATAGGAGACTATGTTTAGCTTGTGTGGTTTGGTAATCTTGGTAAGTGGGGCCATATTGATGTTGAAAAGTGTCGGTTGAGTAAAGATACTTGAGGCATTCCGCAGCAAGTTTCATTAGGTTCTGACGTGAACTGCAGTATTCTGACCCTCTGTGTTCTTCCGGTGAGGAAGGACCTGATCCAATCCAGGGCTTTGTCTTGGATGCCGGCGTTGTGCAGTCTGTCGCTGAGGGTGGAGTGGGAGATGGTGTCACATGCGGGAGAGAGGTTGAGGGGGATGAGTGCGCCCATGTCTCCACGGTCCAGTATAATGAGTAAGTCATTGGTGGCTGCTAAGAGTGCGGTTTCGGTGCTGTGGTTGCTTCTAAATCCGTACTGGGAAGGGTCTAGCATACAGTGTGTCTCAAGGAAGTCGATAATTTGCTGGTTGACGGCTTTCTCCATTACATTAGCTGGGAAAGGGAGCAGAGAGATGGGTCGGTAGTTCTTCAGCTCCCTCGGATCGGCGGTGGGTTTCTTGAGTAGCGGGCTGATTTCGCCATGTTTCCAGTCTGAGTGTAATGTGGCGGTCATGAAGGATTGGTTGATGGTTCGGGGAGCTCCGGTGCTATGGTGGCGCTGACCAGGTTGAGGATGTGATGAGGGCATGGATCCAAGGTTGCTCCCGAGTGGATGGAGTTCATTAGTCTCTGGGTGTCCTTTATTGTGATGGGGTCTAGGCATTCCGAGCCGGTGAGGTGCTAGGTCTGTGGTGATGAGCGGTGCTGGCGGGATTTCATTCCTGAAGCCTTTGTAGATGTCCTGGGTCTTACGGTGAAAGAAGGTGGTGAGGGCGTTGCAGAGGTCTTGGGAGGGATGGAGGGAGGGAAGAAGAGACTCTCCCGGGGTTCATGAACTCTTTGATGATGGCAAAGAGCTCTTTGCTGTTGTGAGCACAGGTGTTGAGGTGTACTTAAAAGACAGCTTTTTTGGCAGCTCTGATGTTCTGGTGGTGCGTGGTGACTGCATATTTGTAGGCTGTGCGGTCCTTGATTGATTTGCTGATCCTCCAGAACACTTGGATTCCTGTAGGTCTGTTGTGAACCACTTGGGTGTTGCGCTCTGTCGATTCCCTGCTGTTTTCCTTAGGGGAGCTATGTTGTCAGCGCAGTTTGAGAGGCAAAAGTGTAGGTTGCTTGCAGCTTCATTTGTGTCTGCTGGATCCGGTGGGAGGGAGTGGTTGAGAGTGTTGGTGAGCTGTGCCTCTGTACCTTTACCCCAGCATCTGCTGGGGAGACTAGGGTGTAGTGGTGTGTGCTATTCTTTGTGTAGGTAAAGTGGATGCACTTGTGGTCGGTCCAATGGTGTTTGGAGTTGTGAGAGATGGTGATGTTGTCCCTGCTGAGAAAATGGGAATGTGTCCGGCTCTGTGGGTGGGGACATTGATGAGTTGTTCAATGCCGAGAGTTGTGAGGTTGTCCAGGAGGCTTGAGGTGTTGGGTCATCATGGGTATCAAGGTAGAAGTTGAGGTCACTGAGTAGGATGTAGTCAGAGGAGCGCTTGAGGGGCAACGAGGTCAGTGATGTGTTCGCAGAACTGGGTTCGGGGTCCCGGTGGCCTGTAGATGAGGGTGCTACAAAGGGAGGTGTTTGGGTTGGCCTGGATCTGGAAACGTAGGTGCTCGTGAGTTGACTGAGACAGCGATTCGATGGAGGTAGTCAGGCGGAGGTTTTACAGAGATAAACAAAACAGCTAAATTGATTCCTATTTATACATTGAGGGCTGTCTCAAGCCAGGGTACAACAAATGTAATAGGTATTACAACTAAAGTATATGTTTTTCCTGGGATCCAAAATGGTTAAAAATCATAACATATTTACTGCAGCTGACATGCCTTTTCAGCAAGGGATGGTAAACATGGAGCAATATGGTAAATTATTGTCTGTCCAGGAAATATTTATCATTGGGCAAGGACAAAACTACTAGTTTAAAAATCCTTCAGAACATATGGATATGAGTAAAGGTAATTTGTTATCTGACAGTTGGCCTTGGCTAAACCTACAACAAAATATCTACCCGGTGGCAAGCTACTTTGATATGGTTTTGGCCCCATCCATGATCCAACTAGGGATTTGCCATTGAGAGAGGAGTCACCAAGGAATGTGTTGCAGCCACTTCTAGACTGAAGTCTAGAAGTGTCTGCGGCAGACCCAAGAAGACTGTCGAGGTGACGGTGTTCTGGCCACCGTGTTTAGATGTTACTGCTCTGAAAGCGGAGGACTGGTGAAGGATTGCTGACGGAGGGAGAGGGTGGTGAGACCCAGTGGACTTTGTACAATGACAGGGGCTATGGAATAGAGGTAAGTGACACATACACTGTCCCTTAGTCATAGTTGTCCCCCGCACTACATACTATAAAACACACTACATACACACCATCATCCATTGCAATTCCAACACAACACAAATAGTATCTGCTGAAGACACACACTGACATACATCCATAACACAACATACACACACCATTGGCACTGCACCTGCACACAACACATCCACACCAACTCAACTACACACTCAGCTACGCAAGCACACACATAACTATACACATCACGACAATGTCTGCCACACAACAACACTCACCTGAATGTGTCACACTGCAACACAACATACACAACAACATCAGTCTTATATGCAAATGACACACATACAGACACAACCACATCACCGACTCCCGTTCCCTCCATCTCAACCAGCCAATCCACACACACACACACATACATATATTGGCTCGTATAAACAACAGATAGCACAAACCTACCCGTACAGGTTCCCTTGCAATGCGCACACATGGACACTGTCGTCCAGTGAGTGTACAGTCATTGTGGTGCCAGCATTCATTTGGCAATGAATGATGACACCAAAACGATGTGTGTATGTGTGCGATATGTGAAAAAGTGATGATGTATCTTATGCATCATTTCACAGACCAGAGTCTGCAATCCTACCGAAGCACATATGCTTTTGTTTTTGATTTACCAATCCGAGATGAATCGGTAAATAAAAAAATATAGTTTGATAGCGGACTTTTAACACTGAGCATGAAAGTGATCTTTAAAAGCGTAGAGCAAAATCGCTGTAAAAAAAAAAGAAATACACAATGGGACGGTAGTTAGGCAACATGGGGGCAGTGGTGAAGCAAAATGAGGGAGAAGACACTGGTGAAAAAGCAATAAGAAAGAATGTTGGTTGAGAGAGATAAGCATATTGGCAAGAAAGAGCAATGTGGAAGTAGAAGAAAGCACACAAGTAAGACAGCTGGAAACAAATTCACTTTCATGGAGTGCCTAAACAAAAAGAAAAAATAGTTACCTAAAAGCAAGCAAAGGAAGCATGTAAGACAGCCATTTGCTCCAGGGGGAGGATAAACACTAGATCATCAAATAAGGAGCAGCCAAATGAGAGTGACAACCAATCGTAAGCAATGACAGGGCTGCACATTCCTGTATGCCCATGCTAATCCAACAACCTGGAAAAATAAATCAATAAGTAGTTTTGAGAATCAATGTACTCCTAATAACTTATTATTATTATCCAAAACAGGCAATCACTCTTGGTCGGTGAAGCCAATTAATCTATTTCCTTTATTGAAAAGGATGCCATTCATTTTGGTAAATTGTGCATTCTTAACTATCAGATTGAAAGTAAGATAGTAGAGACAGTCAGTGGGAGAAAATAGGCACTCAATGCTAAGGCCTGTTTTTTCACGTAGAGTCCTTTACTATCTATCTGGACAAACGCCCCCATGACATTATCACTTTTGCTGTCTGGGGCTGAACATAAGCTATTATTGTAACCTGTATCTTTGCATAAGGTCTATATAATTAAACAGCCTGCCTTATATCTAAATTGAAAGTCAGTCAGAACAGATGACTGAAAATCTTCCTGCAGAGGCAGGATAGAAATATAAAGTGAAGATAGGTTTTATACAGTTTTTGAAAAATAATGGACAATGAAGCATAAACATCTAATGTCTCTAATATATATTTTCAAGGTAGCCCATTTTTAAGGCAATTGTGCTGAAAACTCACCCACTTCTAGTCTTCTTGGGGATGGTGACACTCAACTCTGAGTGGGTATATGCCAAGCTTGCCATAGCACAAAAGTGTTGAAAAACCTCTGGAATTGTTGCTAATTTATGTGTAAATTGTTCTGTAAAATTAACCATGTTACCCTGTACTTTTTAAAATGTTTCTGGAGGAGCATCCCCCTTCCCAAATATGCCTAGTTGGAGTTGTTCACACACAGACCTATTCAAGATAAGTATTCTCACCCCACCTTTTTCAAAACTCACAAGCATGACCCATCTAAGTGTTTGTTCTGACTAGAGAGAATTTTGAAGGCCCTTTGTCAACACCAGGACAGTGCGCGCTCTACGGGCGGATAGAATGCAAAAATCCAACACTCTTAAGATAATGTAATTTATGCATTGTACTGATATGTTATTGTTTAACCTTTTGCATTGCAGAATTCAATTCAGAAGATTCATTCTTAAGGTGCTTATAAATACTGTTCAATTGCAATGTATTGCTGCAGGCTTTCAGAGTGAGTCAGGGTGTGGTCCCTTTCCAGGGCCTTCTAGAAGCTTTCCCTGCAGCATGCCTGGGTGTGGTTGTGGGCTGGGCCAAGACTCTATAAAAGGGAGCCAGCCCAGCTCCACGTGCTCACTATTCAGAGGTCCCGGTGCAGAGCAGCAGCAACTTCCTGAGCTCCTGTTCCGGTGGCCTACCTTGACCTCCCAGGCCTCTGCGCTTCATACTTCAGTGGTGATCCTTAGTCAGGGCGGTAAGACAGAGGTTGGGCTGGGCCCCCAATCCCGTAATCGAAGACGCTCTAATTCTTGGGCCTAATTCTTCATGTTGAAACAATTTGCTTAGCGCGTGTAATTATGCGTTTTGGATTTTTCATGGCATTTGCATGCTCGCATTCGAATCGGCAAGATGCGCGATTCTTTTCTTGTGATTAACCCATGATATTCATTGTGCGCTACCATTCCTTGATAGTCACATGGTGGCCATCGAATCGACAAGACGCGCGATTCGTGTTCAAGTGGTTTTAACCCTTGATGTTCATAGTACGCTACCATTTCCTTGGCAGTTTCATGGTGGCATTCGAATCGGCAACACGCGCGATTCTTTCCTTGCGAGTAATTCTTTATATTCATAGTACGCTACCATTTCCTTGGCAGTTTCATGGTGCCATTCGAATCGGCAACACATGCGATTCTTTCCTTGTGAGTAATTCTTGATATTCATTGTATGCTACCATTGCCTTGGCAGTTTCATGGTGGCATTTGAATCAGCAACACGCGCAAATCTTTCCTTGTGAGTAATTCTTGATATCCATTGTACGCTACCATTTCCTTTGCAGTTTCATGGTGGCATTCGAATCAGCAAGACGCGCAATTCGTTCCTTGTGTGTGATTCTTGATATTCATTGTACGCTACCATTTCAGTGGCAGTTTCATGGTGGCATTCGAATCGGCCAGACACGCAATTCTTTTCTTGGAGTTAATTCATGATATTCATTGTACGCTACCATTTCTTAGCAGTTTCATGGTGGCGTTCGAATCGGCAAGACGCGAAATTTGCTTCTTAGTGATTTAACCTTAGATATTCATTGTGCGCTACCATTCCTTGTCTGTTACATGGTGGCATTCGAATCCGCAAGACGCACGATTCCTTCCTCATGTTTAACTCATGTCATTCATAGTGCGCTAAAAATTTTTGACAGTCACATGATGGCACTCGAATCGGCAAGATGCGCGATTCTTTCCTCGTGCTTAATTAATGGTATTTACTGTGCGCTACCATTCTAAAGCATTTCCTTGGTAGTGTTCGAGTTGACAAGTCACGTGATTTATTCCTTGAATCCACGTCGAGTTATTTCATGGTGCACAATCTTTATATGGTGTTTTAATACTCAGATAAAAACCTGCAATGTGCGCAATTCATTGTCCAATGTTTTGATTGAACACAAACAGATCAGAGTTCTAGATGTAATGCTGTATGTTCCTAATATGTATTCTTAAAATTAGATTCATATGATGGTTCAGAAATTACTCAGATTGTTTCCTGATTCTCATGCTAAAGAAAGTACTTGAATCTGAAAGTTTTATCTAACTTCCTTTGTTTCCCCCCACAGGTATTCAGTCCTCTAAAGGCCTAGTCATTTTAAGACTATTCTAGGGATGTTCATGTTTTCATAATGACAATAATGAGTCATAGCATAGTACTGATTTCATGAGATGTAATTTTGATGTTGTGTGTTTTAACCTTTTGCTTCCTACAGGTCTCCTTCCCAGCTGTTCCCATCCTAATCCCATTTTCTCCACTTGGACTCTCTTAGACTCTGTGACAAAATCTAATCAGAGTACTGGCGCTGTCTTGTGGTGGAAGTGTTGGGAACGTGCACAGACTCAGAGGATCTGGTGACTCTGACACCCTGTTTCCATTTGTTTTCCTCCACAGCTTTCCCTGCTTGTTCTCCCAAATTAGCTCTTTCCTCTTCCCTTCGCTCTTCTCCACATTGTTGCTTGAAAGGCCCCCTTTGGATGGATTCTGTTGCATTACTAATTGTCTACTGATTTCTATCCTTTCTAGACTCCTACACCAATGTATAAGCTTGTCCTGTATCATCCAACCTGGGTGAAAAGTTTCAGGGTATTTTATGTGATATGTTCATTGTTTAGGACTGCCAAGACCAAGAAAAGACTAGGTTCAGAGCCCCTCTACTTTTGTCCAGGTCCCTCTCATTTCTCCCTGTTCACTTAACCTAATACCTTACTCCTCCAGGTGTGTCTAGAAGTAAATGTAATGCCCTCTTCACGTTTGTCTCTTTTCTGTTCTCCTAACAGATAGCTGTAGAATTGCATTCTAGAACCTATATTTGACTACAGAAGACTCTTCTCTGTGCAGCCACTATAAGCTTTGTCCCTGATTCATCCTAACTTTTGCTTGACTCAATATTGATGAGGCAAGGACCACTCTTATGAACTCATGCATACATATTGTCAGTTTTGAGTGCTTGTGCTGAGACTCATTGAAATCACAGAAGTTTTGAAGTGAACTAAGGCCCAACAACTCTTCTCACTGAGATCAGCAAGAGTGTGGTAAAGCATTTCCAAGGTTAATTCCTGTGAAGGGCATGATGAGAGAAAAATGGTTCCACAACAAGAAAGATCCAGGATTCTGTTAAGCAATTATGTGGCCTGGCTTCTGTGTGAGGGTCCATCTTTCATATTCCTAACTTAGTGGCCAGCTTCATTGATTAAATTTCAGTTATCCTTGCCATCTCATCCATCTGACATGCCCACACTACCCTCTTGGGTGACTTCAACCTCTCACAGACAACACAAGCTAAAAAATTAAACATCCTTGTTAACCTTCTTGACACACTCAGCTTGATAAAGAACACTACGCAAGCAACACATTCCAAAGGCGGCATCCCTGACCTTGTCATTTGTTGGAAAGTGGATTATTGGTAAGGGCAGGTAAGTATCTACCCTTAGCAATAGGCCACTAACCCCCACTAGGTTTAGTTAGGACCCAATAAATTAACCCAAGCTTAACCCTTGGTAGCTTGGCAATGAGCAACAAGGCTTAATGTAGGAGACAAAGGCCCTCATTATGACACTGGCGGTAAAAACTGCCTACCGCTGCGGCGATGGCCACCAAAAGACTGTCGCCATGGCTACCAGCAGTCCTCCGTATTATGACTACAGACAGATTTCCACCAGAAGAATGGCTGTTCCGTGTTGAATGTGCGTGCATTTATGGATGTGTGAGTGTGTGTCTGTTGTGTTCTGTGAATGTGTGTCCACGTGTCTGTATGAAAGTGTGTGCGGATGTGTGTGTGAATGGATGTATGCATGCGTGGATGCATGTGGAAATGGGTGTGTATATGCGTGTGTGTGTGTGAAGGAGCGTGAATGTAGGGGGGTTTGGAGAGAAAGGAGGGTGGGGAGGGTATCTGGAGAAGGGGGTGGGGAAGACCTCTATCAGTGACAGGGAAGGGATTCCCTGTAACTGACAGTGCCTACCGCCATGGTTTTCGTGGCGGTATGAAGGCCACGGAAACCATGGTGGTAGGTGGGGTAATGATCCCGCAGGCAGTACAGTGACGGTCGCCGAGCTGGAGATTGATATCTCCAGCCCGGCGGCTGTTACCGCTGTGGCGGTCGGTGTGGTAGATTGGCGGTTGGGCTTCAGCCAAACCGCCATTGTCATAATTTGGTGGAAAGTACCACCAGCCTGTTGGCAGTACTTTCCACCATTTTACTGCTGACCGCCAGGGTCATAATGAGGGCCAAAGTGTGTAAAACATTCAAGTATCACAAAACAGTAATAAAATAAAACACAGGAAACAGTTTAAAAATCGAAAACCAATTTATAAAAATAGAAATATTTTATCTTTAATTTGACACCAAAACAAATAAAATCGGATAAGGGGAACCAGAGATATGATTTTTTAAAAATATGGACGTTTTCTAGGGCATAGAAACTAAAATCGTCAATCTGGTCAAAGTTTAAGGCCGACCGCGATGGAGCCCTGCTCAGCTACAGCAAGTAGGAGGCCTCAGTCAAAAGTTTACCTTCGGATTTAGGCCCTCATTCCAACACTGACCGTATTGACCGCCTACCGCCACGGCGACGGCCACCAACATACCGCTGCCATGGCTACCAGCCGTCTACTGGTATCATGACCACCGACGGTAATCCACCAGAATGCTGGCAGAACACCACCTACGGTCATGGCGGCGGATGGCGATAAGGCGGCGCTGCTGACAGCAACACCGCCATGCCAGCAAAACACCACCGACCGTATCATGAGCAATGATACGGCCTGGCGGTGTTTTCCTGGTGGATGCTGCTGCTGACAGCAGCGCTGCGGACCGTCTCCAGCAGGAGTAACCCCTGCAAGCAGGTAAGTCGGGTTCTCCGCCCAGAGAGGGGGGTGTTGTGTGTATGTGGGGGGTGTTGTGTGTATGTATTGGTATGTGTGCATGCGGGTGTGAGTCGCGTAGGCTGCATGCGTGAATGAGTGATTGTGAGTGTTGTGTGTTGTGAATGCATGTGTGTGACAAGGTATGTTGGTGTGTGTTGCGGTGTGTGGGTATGTATGTGTGCATGGATGGGTGGTGGTGGGTATGCATGTGTGCATGTGTGTATATGGGTGCGCGTGTGGGTGTGTATATGTGCGGGGGCAGGAGAGGGAGGGGGAGGATGGGGAGGACTCTGGGGAGGGGGATGGAGTTGGGGGAGACCCCTATCAGTGCCAGGGAGGGTGTAGTTTAAAAACAGCCAGCAAGGCGGGCCTGCCTTTAAAATGATACTGGGCACCTCAGCAGTATACCTATGGGTGCAGTACCTATGCTGGGGTCCCTAAACCTACATGCCCTTCCATGTGCTAGGGACTTATAGGTAGGTTGACACTGCCAATTATAATTAGCCTAATTTGCATATCCACTTTTCACAGAGCACCTGGGACTGGTAAGCAGTCAAGAGTCAGTTATCACCAGTATCTGTCCAAAACGTTTGGGGGTGACCAGGGCAAAAAGGAACACTTTCCTACATCGTTTCAACATCATCAACAATACAAACTCCCTATACCCCTGGATCACACAGACAACTTTGTTATCCATATTTCCCTGCTTAGTGTTCGACTAACAAGCAACGGTTACCCCAAAGGAGAAAAGCAAACCTTCAGATCGTTCATAGACTTCTCCAAGTACAACCTTATGTCTGGACTCATCTTTCACATTTTCAACTCCATGCCCAAACAAAATCCCCTTCCAAACAGCTTCACCATTTTTATGAACAAATATTTGAACACCCATGACCCATCTAAAGCACCCACATGCAAGCCAATGCGTTTAGCACCCTGGCTAGTACCTCAAGGGAATTACTGACAAATTATCCATCCACAGACAATGAAGAAAATGGAAGAAAAACAAACTCCTGATGACCTAATTATTCTTACAATATCCCCATGCAACACAAAACAGCTCATCACATCAGACAAAGCAAAGTAATAATCCAACATCATAATTGAAGTCACCAATAGAAGCAGAATGCTTTAAGACAAATCAAACACTCTCTCAATTCCCTGACATACTCACCTATTCCTCAGGCCAGAGAAAAGTGTAATACCATCAGCCTCTTCTGTGAAAATGTATAGAAGATTAAACAGCACATTGACAATCCCAAGCCTGATTCATCTCTTAAACCCAACCCTTCACATGGAATCATGCAATGGTCATCCTTCAATGTCCTATCTCCTGTAGATCAACATACTCGGCTTCCTCAAAGCCACTTCTCATATAGATGAAGTCTTACCTTCATTGTTCAAAAAAGCTCTGTCTTGTGACGCACTCTCATCCATACTAACCACTGCAAATGCCCCCTCACTCAAGTTATCTTCACAGAAGCTCTGGAGACAGGTCAGATCCTTCTGCTACTAAAAAAACCTGATGCCAACTACCAGACCATCCCCTACCTACCATTCATCAGCCAGGTCTGTTATACGGTTCCTAGGAATCAAGTTGGACTATGTATCTGGTCAATATCAACATCAGTGTTAGGACCCCTACACAATCAGGCAATGTAGACATTTCCTAGATAGCTACAGCGTCCCACCTGAACCCCTAAACACACCAGGGTACCAAATGGTATTTTTAACCTAAAAAATGACTACTCAGATACTCAAGGAAATTGTGGAAACAGAGCTCTCTTTTTGTTGTCACACTGTGTACCCAAGATGAGACACAATAAACATGTATTGCATCAATCTATTCTTGTGTAAAAAACCTGAACTGAGATTGTTAGGTAAACGAGTAAAAGCATGGTAACCAGCATTACAAAAATGGTGAAAAAGATAAACAGTTAAACTATGATAAAGTTATTATGATGATAAACTCCTATCTGTTACTACCTGCACTATTGAGAGCATACATACTGCCAGATCATTTGGGAGAGCTTATCCCCCGCATACCTGGGTAAGATGTGCTGGGAAGCCAGGAAGCAAGTCTGGTGTAGTGCAGACTAATGTCCTGTGCTGGTGAGAGGTCAGATTTAGCATCAGAGTCAGCATGGCTGCATCTCGGCAACTGTGCACATTGTTCCAGGATAATCCTAGCTGAAGTGGTTCTCTGCTGAATGTGGCATATAGGCAGTTTTTATAATACAGGCACCATTCGTGTCGCACTGTGTCAGTGGTGCAGGGCCGATGTGAAGCTATGTCTTCAAGTAGGGAGCTGCGTCCAGGGACACTCACAATACTAGGGCATTGTGGACTGTGTGCCTAGCCTTGGATGGAGTGTACAAACTAGATTGCAGCAACACTTACAAGTAACAAGCTGGGAGTACAGTGATTTTTTAGTACATTATCACATGAGTGGAAAGTCATCTGAAAGGTCATCATCAAAAAAGAAGTGCTAAGTTAAAATTTACAATCTAAAATGGAGGTACTAAGTGGGCCCTAATGTGCTTCACCGCACCCCCTCTTGGCTGTGAGAAACTATGCTCAAACTAAATAAAAGCATAAAAAGTAGCCCAAATGAATATATGTATAAGAATGAAATGCACTTTAATAATAACCGCAAACGAAAGCCATATATACAAATATGCCAATTAAAAAGCTGATAAAACTAACAAAAAAATTGCTTAAAACAAGGGGGCGAATGAAAGTTCTAGGGGGCTCCCAACATACTTTCATGTCCAAAGTCAACACAGAAGGGAGGCTAATCCTAGTCAACATATACATACCTCTGAGATGAATTGTCAAACCTGCTTGTGGACCATATCACTCAAGTGGTCAGCTCCCACCCACTTCTTCCACTACTAGTAACAGGGGACTTCAATATGAACCTTCTAGGAGTGTCAGACACTAAGGAGGTCATCGACACCCAGGAAAACCAGTGGTATATTCCTGAACAAACACAGATTAAACGGTGAAAAGAAGCAATATAGGAACAGCCTTAGTTGACTCTCTTGAGCACTTAGGCCTCAGAGCACTAAATGGCCTATTCAGAGAAGACATCTCCCGTTTCCTATCATTCCATGCTCCAAATGGAAACTCTCTAATAGACTTCACCTGGGTTTCCCTATCACTGCTGTAAATGGTCCCCTCCTTCAAAATGGGTCTAAGGCTCGAAAGTGATCACCTGCCACAAGAAGTAGCTTTCATTTTGACACCAGCTCTACACACGACCAACACAGCACCTGCTGGCACCGAACAGCTGTGCCAGCTGAAAAGAATAACATGGACAGCTACTTCCCTCCTCCTGGCTGAGGAAGCTGACAAGCACCTAAAAGCCTCCCAAAGAAGAGAAAGGTCAAAATAAAGACAAATAGGAGGCTTTCATTCACTTATGCATCCAGCAATTTGCCAGAAACGCCACAGCCACCAGGTGCCAGCCCCAAAGGGCCACAAAGAAGCCCCACATCTGGATTAGTCTAAAACAGCTAAAGAGGAAAGTTAATCAAGCACTCCAGCTGGTCCACCAATTTCCTGCACAAGAATGTCACCTCTTCAAATTCTGGGCCATAAAACACAAGAACGCCACCCAATTCTGGATTACTGTAAATGCACTGAAAAAACAACAAGGCCCAATCTCAGACTCAAACATCTCAGAGGCGGACTGGGCATCTTTTCTGAAATTACACTTCCAGCACACCAAAGGTGTTGAGGATCACATCACCATCAGTGGCCTAGGCAGGCCAACCAAGCCTGACAGTCCAGTTGCCGGCAACTCCAGCAATGTGGGCAGTGAACTAGCCATCTCCTGCGCAGGTATCCAACGGCTAATAGGCAGAGGGAGAAAGACGGGAGCCCTCGGCCCAAACGGAGATCCTCAGGCCATCTATAAACTGGACCTGGCCAAGTGGGCCGCAGCCATGGCCCCCCTCTTCAACCGCGTCCTCTCCTGGTAACCAATTCTGGAATCCTCGAGGGGATCCATAATTGCGCCAATATAGAAAGGCAGCGATAAGTTGATCGCCAGCAACTACCACCTGATCGCACTCATAGACAACAAAGCACAGTATTATGCTAGTGCTCTCCTTGAACACCTGGTCGACTGGGCCAGTCAAAAATCAATAATCCCACAAACCAAACAGGGTTTACCAGTAACTCGCGCACGGACACTAACATTATGGCATTATCCCTCACATTGGCCTCTTCAAAGGCCACGAAGCTCTCACTCTATCTCTGCTTTATCGACTTCAAAACAGCCTTTGACAGTATCAACTGAAACCGACTCAGGGAGAAACTTAATAGCTGGCAAATCCCACAACAACTGCTTAAAGAAATTTAGACCCTGTACAATACCACGTGTGCCAGGATTAAACTGGGCAGTGGGTCAAACCTCTCCAGGAAGATCCCAACAACAAAAAGTCCTAAAACAGGTCTGTGTCTTGATCCCCACAATCTCTTCATGTCAGACTTTTCAAACCTGCTATATGCAGATGATATTGTGCTGCTCAGCAGAACAATAGTAGGCATGCAGTGCCTCCTGAAAGCCATGGAGGACTAAGCCCTCGAGAAAGAGCTACAAATCAACCACACAAAAAAACAAAATAAAGATAATTAGCAAGAGATCCATAAAAGGGGAAACAACATGGGGGCTGAGAAACAACAACCTATAAATATCTAGGCCTTCTGTTTGACCACCATGGCTCCTTTCTCAGACATAAAGAAGAAATAAGACAGAAGGGGGTGCGCTCTCCATGGGGTTATGGACTCTGTCAACAAAATTGAACAAGTACTCACTCAGCCCTCTGATAGAAGTAGCAAGAGACAAAGTGATTCCAACATTAGCCTACTGCAGTATTGCACTCCGTGGCAGGGACACAAAGTTCATGGATGCCACAGAAGTAAGTATCTACAGGCAATTGTTCAAGCTCCCAAGGCATTCATCACCAACACAGATTATGTTGGAGTTCTGCCAACTAAAACAGTCCCTAGCAAGGAGAGCAGCTTTTATCAACTTTCTTCACAAAACAAGGGCTGCAGCCACAACACTATAAACCATGACATCTGGAAGAAATAACAATGAAACCCTGATCACCAGCGAGGATATACCTTGACTCCTCAATAAAGCAGTTCGATATGGCGAGCCACTGGATATTGGAGCTTAACCACAAACTTTTCAAAATCTTAACCAAAAGAAGAATAAAGCTTCTGTCCGTCGATGAAGACAAGACAGCCCTTGAGAAAAGGCATCAGGCCTGGCTAGTCCTGAACAGCTACAAGATCCTAGCTCCCCAGTCACATCTGGGTGAAGTTTTAACTTCCAGCAGCAAAAGGGAGTTCTTTCTCTACCGCTTGGGGGTCCTCCCAGTAGGAATACATGAGAGGCCATGGTGACGACCACCAAAGGATGTACTCTGCCGGGTGTGTTGACTATCACCCAAAACGGTGCCCCACGTATTCTGCATGTGCCCCAGGACCCTGGAGGAGCATCGCAGGCTCCTGAGACAGCTGTTGGTTCAACTGTGGGTCCGTACATGCAGACACGCGTCAGTAACCTGCCTTAACTCCACCAACCAAAAACTGATCGCCCACACGGTGTGATATTTGGAGGGTGTGGAGCGCTCCCTGTCCAATTCACTCACGGATGACAACAAGACTCTGTAATAAGCCTCCAGCCAGGAAGCTAACACTGTAACACCCCAGCACCTACATCACCTGTTTTGAATAGAACATAACTCCATCGTTTTTTTTCTTATGGTTCTATTTTATTTTAAGAGCAATGGTCTGATTTTACCATTTTACTTTGTATAAGTGCAATGGTTTTCATTTACTAGATGCACTGACGATAATAAATTTGATTTGATAATTTTGTTTGATGTCCTACGTCAATGGGATCCAGGAAAGAACCTGCAACCACAGGCAACAAATCTACCTTGGCATTAGAAGCAAGTTCCAAACAACAGATATGGTCAAATTCAGCCAACTCAGCTTATGCTGAAGGCAAGACACCCAATGGTAGAACCAGATTCCAGGAATCCAGGAGCCGAAATATCCATATTGACCTGAAGTAATGGCTCATAGTACGCATCCAGCAGCAATGGCAACCTCATGTGACAACACTAAAGGTGGGGCCTCACCGAACTTGCATGAAAATTCATATCCACAGACTGAACCAATTGCGTAGCCAGTGAACACTCAAAAGATCAAAGCAATCTGCAGATCACAGGCTGTACACAATGTAACCACACAGGTCTGAATAACAAAGACGAGTTCATATTCAGTTTTTGGAGTGAAGACACTCCAAAATACTGTAGCATGCATTCACAATACAGCAGGATTCATCCCTATTTGCCCTTAAGGTGGAACACCCTTTGTGGCAAAACAAAAATAGAACCGAAATAGCAATGACCAAGAATGATACAATCGGTAATCCTCAGAAACACTTGAAACCAAAGAATGCAGAAAGGATGGTATCACCCCGAATACAGTCTGGAAAGTGCTCACAAACCCTGACCCAATTGCTTTTAAAAAGTGTACCACCCCTGTAGTATTTGAGGCATTAAATATTTGGTGAACAAGTTACCAAAATGCTGTGGCAAGTTAGTGTTCAATAGCGATTAGACTTCAGCATAAGATCTTGCAACTCAGAGATCAAACATTTCTTAGGCAGATGTTAAAGAAATATCCCTCTGAAACAATAAGGCCTTCACTTGCCTCAGCGTATCAAAGTTCACACTAAAAATTGAGAAGGAAGGCCATACAGTAATTCCCCTAACCATGTATGTGGCTGGAAACAACACATTGTTAGAGCAGGTCACACCCCTGGAGACCATCACCACGTATAGGACACCTGGTTTCATCCGACAACAACCTTGATCGTTCCGGACCAAATAACCTTCATTCAAGAGCAATCGGAACACTGGGTGAATTGAGGAAACTGGTGCACGTTTCAGATAAAATGCCAAATTGGCCATGGACGCATTACACACTTGATACAGCGTTACCGCTTTACAAAGTAATGAATGGCTGTACAAATTTTCACATTTGGTTCCATTAAGGAAGACTTCAGTTTCCCCACTCACCCACTTGTAATCAAAAGATAAAACCCAGGACTTGGAAACACAACTATTCCCCATAGCTTCATATCCGTCCACTTGCTAATGTCTAAACATGAAGTAAATTGAAATGTAGAGATTGGCAATGAGATAAATCCAGCTACTGAAAGAGTATTTTCTCTAAAAGCTCAGTGCTCAACATGGTATAAGTTGCATCCTTTTTTACCATCATTCTCTGTGTATATGTTAAATGATGTGTCAAAAACAACTATGTTGTATTAAAATTCTTCCACAGTACAAAAATTGATTTTAAAACCTGCATTGTCCAACCCCTCAATCTCCTCAGATAATCAATCTCAATTGGCTCTGCCCTTGCTGTAATAAGATTATATCATATTGTATGATATGAAATGCAAATGAAATAATAGTGTTCAAAGAATAAATGTGAGTTGACAGCATAGTCATATAATTGTCCACAATGACCAATGCTTTCTCTAAAATGTTTCCTGTCCATCTGTTTTAATTGTTCAGCAGCACCTTGATGGGGAATTTTCCAAATCTCATTATAAATGGCGTAAAGGAAGCATTTTTGATGTGGTGATCTAGGACCTAGGAAGAACTCTTGTAAATCCCTATCAGAAAAGAGAGATTATTGTTCCTCAACTGCAGCTAACGTGGAATGTTGTAACTATTTCTGGCACAATTTCCCTAGGCTATAAGTTGTAACTACCCCTGAAAGATGTGCCTGCAAAGTCTAGGGGTCTGGTCTGCTAGATCAAATGCAGTGTAGCTTTCCAATTCGGAGAGCATACTTCTCATTGTGGTCAAGTTCCATTCATTAGAGGTAGCATCAGGAACAGCGGTGGCTCCTCTCTTAGGGCAAAGGACCATTGCCCTCCTGCTGCCAGCGCTACCACAAAGGTGAAAAATAAAATGAAAATAAAATACATTTATTACCATTTTATTGTTCCCTTTCCCCAGCCAAGTCGTGTTTGGAGGCAGGGTCACTGCTGATGACTGGCAGCAGGGGAGTGGTGCTCTCTGCACAAGTTTACACTTTGCAGGTCATTTTGCCTGGCTGTTTTGCAGTGCCCAGCCTGACATGTGTAGTATAAGCCTCTTCACCCACCTGTCTAAGGTCCTGATTACGAGTTTGGCGGTCCGAGTACCAAACTCACGGCCTCGGTTGGACCACCACACTCCCAGTGGTCCGATCACCAGATTACGATCCTGTCATTCAGACGGCCAGGAGACCGCCACCTCCACAGGGTGTCACGGATCTCAACTGGATGGCAGCATTCAAAGTGATGCATCATGATTCTCCTTTCTGCCAGCCTTCCATGGTGGTGAGGCAGTGCAGGGGACCCCCTGCCAGCACCCTCGAATACACACTGTCTGATCTACAGACAATGTGCATTCTGAGAGTGTTTGTGTCTGGCAGCTTGTGAGGCGAGGGCAATGATACCGCACTGTTTCCATCGGGCTGACCAGCGGTAATGTCGCAATACGACATTTCTACAGTGAAAACATTGTAATATGATGGGGTGAGACTGCCACCTTGACGGCAGCCTCACCCGTGCCGGATTGATGATCTCAGGGGCGATGCCACTGAGATCATAAGGCCCTAAGACAGCTAGGTGGAGAGAAGGCAAAGGCCCCTATTGTCTTGAGGAGCGTCGAGACATTCTGCTCCAGTCATTCCTGGCACTGCTCATATGCTGCTGAACATTATCATTAGTATGAGGACAGTGTGTGGATTGGTGAGGAGAATTCCATTGCTGCACTCGGAGCGCCGAGGGACTCATGAGGACTGGAGAAGGCGAGACAGCGGAATTCAGTGCATTTTTATCTTTTATTTATATTCAGTCTATTTTGGTTCCACATGCTGCTGGTACCCTAAATATTTGGTGGGTTGCCCACCAAATATTTAGGGTACCAGCCATCACCGGCCAGTAGTATCTGTAACGTTCTGTAGGACCACAATATCACATTGGACCTTATCCCACACAATTCCAACAGAGATGTGAAATGCAGAAATGTTCACAAGTTTACAGATTTCTTTGCACCCTATGCAAGGAAGAATGATGCTTCAAAGCCTCAGTTACCAGTTCAGGAGTTGTGTGATCAAGAAGATAATGCCCATTTAAAATCAAAAAGAAAAGTGAAACACATCCATTCCATAGACAGGGTAAAACAGTGAAATGGCAGTTCAAATGTAGGACCACAGAGAAATCAGGTAAGTCTTTTTCAGCCAAAGAAGATAAGTACATACGCCATGTAAAGAAGTGTGTGATAAATTTGAAGAAAATTCATTAATGTTGATAAAGTAACCAAAGCACTCTGAGCGAGAAGAGGGATGTTACATGGTAAAGGGGAACTGGTAGTCTCTTCCAAAGGAGGTTGTCAATACACAATCTCATTATGTGAAACAGCAGCTGAAGACTGTTAGCTCACTCTGGAGCGTGTCATTTATTAGCAGTAGCAACAGGAACTAGTGAAAATTCAGTATCTGAAGTCCACAGACAGGAAGAAGTGATATTTGTATCACTTAATTCTTGTAGAGGGATCTTATGCAAAGTAATAAGAGAAGGCAGATAACTCCTCAGAAGCCTGCGTGGCCTACCATGTAGGACTGGCCACATGGAGTACCTTATTTTTAGGTCTATTGAAACAAAGCATTTATTTTTGCAACCAGCAAGCAACAGCAGAATCACAGTTCTTGTACCTTCAATGCCTCGGACTGGCACCGGTGCTAGGTATCGTAGGCCAAATTCCTTCTTCTCGATAATCTTCTCTTAGTCTAGACCCCCAATCTGTTAAGGCAGCCAGATGATGCTTGTTGCTTCTTCACTTCATCAGTGGCAAAATGTTTGGTAATTTCATTTAAGAGCTCACAGAAGTCTAGTAATTCCTGTAAGACAGCAAACGTTGATTGATTTCAATCCTCGGATTCTAATAATGATTCAATGGGGGTCCCCGGATTCTAGAAATGATAAAGTGGGGGTCCACAGAAGTCAAAAGGTTGGGAACCACTACTCTAGCAGTTAAGGACTGCTTCAAGACATTATTCTTCTTCTCCAATATTAAATTCCCCTCATGGTGATAGGGTGAGGAGTAACACACAGCAACACCCAGAGTTCTCATGGTATCAAGGTAAGCCTTAGAGACAAACATAGGTCCCTGGTCCGAGTAGAATGCTGCTACAGCGTATGTCCACAGAAAGACTTGTAAATATTTAATAACAGCTTGTGCATCAGCCAATCACTTTGGTCACACCCATAGGAATCTAGAACATAAATCTATGACTAGTAGAATGAATTTGAACGCACCATCAGAATTTGAAGGTCCACAATGATTTAATACGTACATTAGATGGGCTCATTTGAAACTAAAAGGGGTGTCTATGGTGGGCGTTTAGTGGTGGAGTGCTTAACTTGCTGACAAATGTCACAACCTCGGACATACTGTTTCATCTGCTTGTACAGAGCATGCCATCAATAGTGTTTTGGAAGTAGGGAAACTGCAGCCGCCACACCAGTATATACTGGTGCTAACCCCTCATTTGCAGCTATGATTAGTTCTAGCCTGTGTTCCTGGTTAGCTATCACTAAATCACACACCCTGGGAATATAGGTGAAAGGAATATTTTGGGAACTTAACAGATAGGAATGTTTTCCTGAATATTTTTTTAGATAAAGGAGCACCACTGTGTGAAGCAATAATTGTAGCCATGATGTCATTATCGACTCTCATGTGAGAACGTGTAATTGCAGCTACTACAGCCGTCTGGATCACTGCTTTTACTTCTTCATCAGCTAGTGTATTCCCTGCAACATGTATTTCAACATGTTGGTGACTCAGTGTATGAATCACATGAGCCCGCTGTAAGCAATCTTTAAGATGTATTCCCCTTGGAGTCTCTGAATCCTTTCAGGTGCCAAAAATGCAAGTTGTCGTTATAATACTGAACACTGAAATGAGAATCACACACTGTTAGTGAGGGGAATTCAGGAGCCATATTATCCAGTGCCAGAATTTGTTTTTAATTCAGCCAGCTGGGCTGTATAATCCCATAGGGACTGTGTAAACATTTTTATTGGCTGGAATTCACAATTTTTCACCATTCATTGGATAAAAAACACATTTCAGCATTGGAGTACAAATTTAATGTATATGCAATCAGCACTGTGTCTCTTTGGTTGAAGGTGACATATTTCTAGCGAGTATATCCTGCGATGACACAGATTTGTTGTGTTGGCACGGGTATGTAGTGTCTGGATGCAAGCATGTCAGTTCACAATGATCTGAGTGTTTGTTCTGATGTTCAATGTGTACTGGAAAAATCTGGGTGAATTAAATCATACAATGGTTTTACCCGCAGTGGATAATACAGTATGCATGTGGTACCAAAGTTTAGAGAGCCTAACAATGATTGTAGTTTCTTAATGGTATTTGGTGGGTGTAAAAGGGCACATTTCTCTAAGAAGTGTGGGGAAAGACTTTTGTTTTCATTGAACAACTTGTATCCTAAAAGTTCACTGACAAAATATCAAAACCCTAATTATCGTGATACAGAAATATTGTGTCAAAAATGTCAAGCACATAAATATTGTTTTCCTATTCTTATAATGAAAAATACAAAAATATTGAAATAAAATATCGTTTTACACTAATATCGAAACATATATTCAAAAATATGTTTTTTAAAGATATATATATATATATATATATATATATTTGTATATATATATATATATGTATATGTACTGTGAACAAGACCGAGAGGTCGAAGCGTGTCGGTGGTGATGGTTGGTGATGCACAGAATTGATTAAACAGTAAAGAGAACTTTCCTGGAGTGAAGCGTAATAACTGGTTACAGTTTTGTTTAAAAAAAAATATATATATATATAGTTAAAAATAGAACACATTAAATATGTTAACATGTGACAGTGACATAATGTAAATTGTATATATTTAAATAATATAAAAAAAATGTATAAATATATACTTCTTTAAACAAACACACATAAATACATACTCAATAAATTAAAAATCATAACAAAAACTGGCAAAAAATTTAAAACATAATTACACATAAGAAAGTAAACAATATAAAATGCATGTTACTAAAAATATTTTACATATTACAAAAATTAGTAATTAAAAAAATATAATTTGGCGGGGCTTGGCCAACCAACATGGCTGACCGGACATAATCCACAGAAGCTCCGGTCAATACCTATGCAGAGGCTCCATTAGCAGTATCACTATCCCAGCCAGGTCCCTGAATTGAGTATTGGAAGGTGCAGGGATCACGAGGCTACACAGTAACAGGCACAAAGAGGAGGGCATCACCAGAATTGGAGCTCCCAACATCAGAGGGCAGAGAAGCAACATGGCGGCGAGAGCGATGTGCTGAGCCCGATCCTGCCGTAAGTGGAGCAACCCGGCGCGATGGTGCATGAACAGTGCTGGGGGAGGCTGCCTGAATTGGACGGCATGAACGGGCTCCAATCGGAGACCGGGCACAGCTAGAGGGAAGCAGAGATGAGGCTGTTGACCGGCGCGGACTGGGACTGGGACTGGCCTAGGGCTTATTGAGGGTGAGGAGCTCCTGCTGGAAGGCTACCAGAAGATGCGCTGAGGGGAAAAAGGAGGCCTATCTGACCCACTTGGTAAGAGTTGCAGCCCAATGTCCAGTAACAACCCCAGGGGAGCGGACAGAGGCTTTGTATCCAAGATGCCTGACCCTAATATGGCGCCCACCAGGCAGAGAACGGGGTGCTACAAGAGGGCACCTTGATAGCAAGTCAAAGCCCGGCTCTGCACAGCACAACCTCCCACTACACCCGACAAGTCATATAAGTCACACGGCAGGGGTAGAAAGATGAAAGCCATGACTGAGGTGATCTATCTGCTGCTCCCTGGGTAAGGCAAATTCCTACAGTGCGTGGCGACCCGAGCTCTACTGGCTATGTCTGATATAGAGGAAGTAAGCAGGTGTGAGCTGCCTGGTCTCAGGGCAACTTCAAATACTGATTATTGCTGGGAGAAGAGGCATTTAAATTGCATTCACTGGACAGCGCACAACTGCCACCCTGAACTGGGAGTAGCATTTATTTCATGCAGGAAGCCGCAGTTCAATAGGGTCTCTAACTACTTTGGACCTGCGAAGGCCAGATCGGAGGGCTCATAACAGTCACAGACAGGGAACATGGCATTGACAAAAAAAGATCTCCTCTCTTCACTATGCAACTTTAAGACGGAACTTCCCCAAGAGCTGACAGCAGATATCAAGGCCACTCTTGAATCATTCAAATTGGAAATTAACACCCATCTGACTCCCTTCATTCTGTTGTAGACTCAGTGGGGAGCCACACTTTAGACCTTGAGGCGAAGATCCAGGAGATGGAACAACAAATAGCTCCTATAGAAGGTGATATCACCCAGCTGAAGACACAACTCCATCTAACTCTCCTCAAGTGTGAAGATTTGGAGAACCGCTCCCATAGAGATAACATTCGCGTGAGGGGGCTGGAAAAATAAAGCGAAGGCCAGGACCTTGAGGTGTTTGTAGTGGGCTTCTTCTCCAATATCTTAGGCAGCAAACTCCCAGAGGCCCAACTGGGATGAGTGCATAGGGTAGGTGTCTATACCGCAGGTGAAGGGAGGAGACCCAGAGGCATCCTGGTGGAGGTGGGCTCCTTTAAGGTGAAGAAGCTGATCCTCCAGACGGCAAGGAAGCAAGACACCATCTCCTTCCTGGGCGCCGAATGCTCATTGTACCAAGACATAGCCCCAGCAATATTAGCGCACAGACTACTATTCAGCCCAATCATAGATGTTTCCTTGCGGACCAGAAATGTCAGGTAGAGATGGACTTATCCCTTTGTCATAGCCTTTGAGCTCAACAACTAACAGCAGCACTTCACAGACCTTGAGGAGGCATCAGTCCTACAGGGCTTGCAGGAGGGGGTCACCAAAGTGGCTGCTGAGAACACGGACATGCCACAATGACGGAGGGAAACCTCGGCCTCCACAGACCTTTGGAAATAACAGAAAAGGAGAAAAGGATTCACAAGAAACAAGGAGCCGCTGTCAGTGTGGCGAATGGAAGTGAAATACAGGAGGCTTATCTACCTCCATGAATGTCCCCCTGAGAGCCGTCGATCTACCCTGATACAGGTTTAGAGTCCTAGGGAAGAGCCTCCGACGAGTGCTGATGGAGGCCTGGGAGACCCCACTGGCTTCTGTTATGGACAGACTCCATGAGCAACAAGATGTTACCAAGATGACCAAGATGACAGTTGACACTCACAGCATATTAATATGCAGTCTCTGGAAGGTACTAGGGTGGATGTGTATTTATTGCCATGAAGTTACAAAGTTTTTGCTTGTTACCAATTATTGTGTTGTTTTTAAGTTTTTTTAAAAATCTTTAAGTATAGACAAGTCTGTGGGACAATAGGGGGAGAATGTAAAGAGGGGCAGGGGAAGAGGTGGGTTGCTGGTTACTCACCGAAATGGGCGAAGCTAACAATAGAGCAAACTATTAGAGAGGCAAGATGCCTGAAATCTCATTGTGGAATGTTAAGGGATTGAACTCCCCCAACAAAAGGTCACAACTCTGGAAACATTTTGGGGACTACCACTTTGATATAGCCCTGCAGGAAACTCATCTTAGGAGGAGTTGTACCACAACACTATTCACATGTATACACGGCTTCATCAACCACAAAACATTGTGGGGTAGCCTTGATGTTCCACAACTCCACCCACTTACAGCTGCAGTGCATGAAACAGGACAAGGAGGGCAGATATGTAATAGCTAAGGGTGGTATCAGAGGGAAAGTGTACACTGTAGCTACTTTGTATGCACCCAACAGTGGACAAACTCAATTCCTCCTATCCTTTCTCTCTATATTGGAGAGGTACACAGAGGGAGACATTCTCCTGCTAGGTGATTTTAATTTAATATGGGACAGCACCCAGGACACAACTCACTCATAAAGAACCCAAGTGAGCGCCTTTGCGAAGTCCACCAGGGCAGTCTTTAATAGGCTGGGCCTTTCTGATGCGTTGAAAATGCTTAACTCCACGCTAAGAGACTACACTTTCTTCTAACACTCACATACATCGTACTCAAGGATTGATGATGTCTTCCTGAGCAAACCCCTGAGACAGGTACTCAGATCAGTGACTATTCACCCTATTATCATCTCCGACCATTCCCCGCTGGGGATTGGAATAGACTGCCCCTCAACACGTTCCAAGTTTAGTAGACGGTACTGCCCTAATATCTTAACCAGAGACCGCAAGAAAAATTGCGGAACACAATCAGGGACTACTTTCATCATAACAACCCCACTGACACTTCACACCTCACAATCTGGGATGCATTCAAAGTGGTCCTATAGGGTGAATGCATCTTTCTAGCAACCTCTCTGCACCAATTAAAGACCAAGGAAAGACAAGACTTGGAAGGAGAATAGATGGCAGCAGAACAGTCTCATATAGCCTCCCCTGTCTGGCTCCCGCAGAAGGAGTTGACTTTCTTGAAAGGCAAACTGCAATCCATAT
Organism: Pleurodeles waltl; assembly: GCF_031143425.1. Taxonomy (NCBI): domain Eukaryota; kingdom Metazoa; phylum Chordata; class Amphibia; order Caudata; family Salamandridae; genus Pleurodeles; species Pleurodeles waltl. The sequence continues at coordinate 1,316,083,517 of NC_090446.1, read as the reverse complement.
ACACAGATATAGCAGAAATCTCATTGCTACGCCTGAAAAAAACTTCCTATGAAAAGGGGAACAAAATAGGCCCAATGCTAGCACAACAGCTACGCACCAAACAGGCGAGAGAATAGATAGCCCAAATCCAAGATGATTCAGGTGAACACTATGCAGAGGAGGAAACGGCCCAAGTATTACGGGACTTCTATACCCAACTATACAAGTCAGAATGACCTGACACCCACGCTCAAAACACCTACCTAGAGCAATCAAACCTCCTGCAGATTCCCCAGGAAGCCAATGACACCTTAACAGCCCCCTTCATAAGGGAGGAGGTACAGGCAGCCATTGACCTCTACACAAATCCCCCGGTTGGATGGGTTTAATGCCCAATTTTACAGAACCTTAAGCTCAGACCTGATGCCCCACCTCACTGAGCTTTTCAATCAGGTAAGGACAGAACCTGCTATGTCCCCTACTATGGGCGAAGCCCTGATTATGCTCATTCCTAAAACTGGAAAGGACCCCCTATCCTGTGCATCCTATCAATCTATTGCCCTCCTAAATCTCGACGTGAATCTGTATACTAAGACTAGAAGAGGTAATGCCTGATCTGATTCACCCCAATTAATCGGGATGCATTAAAGGTCGCCAAACACATGACAATCTGTGACGAGTAGTCCACCTGATGGAGATGGTGACTACAAAAAAGATCCCTGCCATTTTGTTGGCACTCGACACCGAAAAGGCTTTTGATCACGTGGAGGTGTCTTTCTTAGTGGCCTCCTTAAGGCGGTTTGGATTTAGTGACCAATTTATAGCTATGATAATGAGCAACTATACTTGCCCTCACTCACTAATTATGGTAACTGGGGTGGCATCTGCATTCTTTGAGCTGACAAGAGTGACAAAGCATGGTTGCCCCCTCTCTCCCCTGCATTTTGCTGTCAGCATTGAACCCTTGGTGGTCAGAAGGGTATTCAGTTCGGCCTTGACCATCACAAATTTTCACTATTCACGGATGACATTCTACTCTTTGTCACCAATCTCCGAGCAACTCTGCCTGCTACTCAGGAAGAACTCGCTACATACTAACACGTATCTGGATTTAAGGTTAATTTGGGGAAATCGTACATGCATAATCTGAAGGTTTCCCCAAACAAGATGAGAGAGGTAGCTTCGGAAACACCCTTCCTATTGGGTAAGAAGGAAATCACTTACCTAGGCATTAAAATTACTCCTAAAGTCACTGCTCTATACAAAGCAAACTCCCCCCCTCGGTAGAAGCTTGCGAATGGACTTTAAGCAAGGACACCCCTTTTCCTCACCTGGATGGGACGTATGAATGCCATTAAGATGACAGTGCTTTCCCGTATATTGTGTGTGTTCCAAGGCTTACTTATTGATGTTCATGAAAACTTTTTAAAGGAAGCCTGTTCAATGATTACAAGATCAGAATACCCCCTATACCACTGTGGCACACCAAGCTGTGGCAGTTTCTCTCCATGGAGCAGTTGGCGGACATATTGGAAGACTCGAGAAGGGGCTTTGAGTATATTTGGGACCCCCAGGTGCAGTTTCTATCCAGGGGTCTTCCACTTATGTCCTACTACCCAAAACTTAGGGCATTACATCTCTTCCATATATAAAGAGGCTCCTCGCCGGGGTGGGGGAGTGCTATATGGCTGTAACTATTCAAGACGAGAACCAGCAAGCCTCAGCTATCTATGCCTCCACTGATTCACTTGTTATTCTAGCTTAGTTTGGTTATATTTTTGATGTTAGATTCTCAAAAATCATTCATGTAGTACATATTTCGGCACAATACAGTATGGGCTAGGTAGTGGAAGATTTCCTACCAACTTTGCTTTGACCTCAGTGTAAGTCATTTGTTGATGATGATGAATTCATTTGTAGCATACAGTTCGACATGGCAATTCACAAGATTTTAAATATTGTTTTCTATCTGTACCACTAAAACTTTAATAAAGAAAGTTTAACAAAAAAGAATAATCTAAAATACACAGAAACATAGTAATAATACAATTTTAAACAATATAAGCAAAACTCGGATAATTCATATACTATTCCAACTCGAATCTGTGCAACAGTAGGGAAAGAGCTGCACTCAAGAGCGGAAAAATGTAATATTCTCACTCCAGTAGGGAAAGCGATAGACTCAGGAGGGGTAGCATTTACTACTACCACTCAAGTCTGTGCAACAGTAGGGAAAGTGTTAGACTCAGGAGGGGTAAAATTTACTATTTCCACTCCAGTCTGTGCAACAGTAGGGAAAGTGTTGGACTTAGGAGATGTAAATTTTACTATTATCACTCCAGCTTGTGCAACAGTAGGAAAATCGTTGAACTCATGAGGGGTAAAATGTACTATTCCAACTCCATTCAGTGCAACAGCTGGGAAAGTGTTGGAATCACAAGGGGTAAAATGTAATATTACCACTCCAGTCAATGCAACACTAGTGAAAGCGTTGGACTCAGAAGGGAAAACATTTACTATTCCCACTCTGGGCTGTGCAACAGTAGGGAAACAGTAAGGAAAAAACTTCACTTCAAGCACATAACTTATTTTAATACAAGTATTCATTTCATAAAATTATAAAATTATTAACATAAAATAAACATACACATTAAAAAAATTAAACAATCAAAATAATTATATTTTTAAAAATAATATAAGAATTTCTTTTTATTTAATAATTATTTCATTAAATTCCTACACTATATATTCACATTTAACATTTATCTAAATTAAAAATGTATAATAAATACACAATTCACTTAATTAATATACCATTACTTAATAAGAAATAAATAATATATTTAATAATCGATTATTAAATAATTTACTTCCCACCCTCTACCACTACAAACCCAGCAACCGACACACAAAATATAAATCCCCAAAATTAATAATTTATCAATAATTAATAATTAATTAATTGTTATTAAATTAATTTCCCACCCTATACCACTACAAACCCAACAACCCGCACCTAAAATAAAACTGTAAAAATATATATTTTAGACATTTTATGTACTTAATAATAAAATAAATAATATTAATTAAAAATATAAATTAACTATGCTCAATTAACTTCCCACTTTGTACCCCTACAAACCTCACAACCTGCTGCAACACTATGAATTACTAATATACAAATAACTGAAACATATAAATACCTTAAAATTACAAACTAACATTACCAGCAATCACACAACCAAAATAAAACATGTACAATTTAAATATTATTTAAACACATAAAGAAACTTAAAAAACAATGGCCCTCATTACAACCCTGGCAGTCGGTGATAAAGTGGCGGTAATACCGCCAAAAGGCCGGCGGTAATAACCTCGAAATTATGACAACAGCTCAGACAGACAGCCACTTTACCACACCGACCGCCAGGGCGGAATCAACAGCCACAATGGCTGTAACCGCCTACAGCCAGACAGAAGACAATGTTCCGCCCACTGTATTATGAGACAGGAAACAGCCACCTTTTCTGGGGGGTACCAATGACATCAAAAGCCTGGCGGAAACAGATCACAGATGTCAAAGGACTCACCTGTGGAGACTCAGGGAAGAACCACGCCACCATGTAGCCCGAGTTGCATGCCTTTCCAATGCTCATCTATGTGCTGCTCCACTACGAACACCAACTACGGCAAAGACGACCACGGTGAGTACAGCCGCCTAGCACACAGGGGAGGGGGGAAGGAAAAAGAGAGTGACACACACACGCAACACCCCCACCCCCAACACCATACACACATATAGCTGCAGTAATAAAACATATTTACCCTGTATCCCTCAGGAACAATGCAAGGACAACTACAATAGAGATAAAAGAGTGTAATAAGATAAATATAGTAGTAATACATGCATCTAAATCAAAAAGTATATACATATTTACAAATCAAGGGACACTGCCCAGTCCTCAATGTTCGTGGGACACAGGGCCACATCACAAAGTCCAAGGCCCCACCTCACTCCTACAACAACACAGAGAGAACACTGCAGGGACATCAGGTCGAAAATAGCCAGGCACCTCAGGGGGACAGGGAACGGGGAGGCACCTTAATCGGAAGATGGTACAACACCACTGGTCCTGGAGGGGGCAACATGCCTTGTGCTCTGTCCTGGTGAGTGCAAGGCCACAGTCTCCCAAGTGGGTGACTTGCCCACATGCTCTGGAGGGGCAACATGCCCTGTGCTCTGTCCTGGGAGTGCAAGGCCACAGTCTCTCAAGTGGGTGACCTGCACACATGCTCTAGAGGGGACAACATGCCCTGTGCTCTACCCTGGGAGTGCAAGGCCACAGTCTCTCAAGTGGGTGACTTGGCCACATGCTCTGGAGGGGGCAACATGCCCTGTGCTCTGCACTGGGGAGTGCAAGGCCACAGTCTCTCAGATGGATGTCTTCTCCACTGGTTCTGTAGGGGTTATCGTGCCCAGTGAGCTTTATCCTGGATAGGATGGGGCGAGTGGATGTCTTCTTCACTGGTTCTGGAGGGGGCATCGTGCTCTGTGATGCAGATCTTGGGGAGTGCAAGGTCACAGTCTCTCAACTGGGTGTCATATCCACAGGATTTGCAGAGGCCAGGCCGCACAACAGTCCATGGACGCAGGACTACACACTGTCCGCCGGTAGTGACAGCTGTTCAGTGGTGGCAGTGGTGGTGGTGCTGCTCCTGCTGGTAATAGTGGCAGGATGCTCCAGCCCATCCCCTGCAGTCTCGGATGGCTGCCCACTGGGGCTGCTGCAGGTGATGGTGCTGCTGGTGAAGCTTGTGGTGGTGGGGTGGGGAGGCTCCTTCCCATCGGCTGCAGCCTCAGACGACTGCACCACCATAGTTGGTGGTGGTGGCTCTGACTGAGTCCCAGTACCAGGCCCTTTGTCCTTACTGCCTGCTGGTGCATGCACCTTGCCCTTGCTGCCTGCAGCTGGGGCTGGCTCCTTGCCCTTCCTTGAAGCACTTAGGGCAGAAACCCTTTCCGTTTGGCTGGCTGGTGCCCAGGATCCATTCCCACCTGGAGTTGCTGGGGACACAACTGTGCCCGTGGACTGGGTGGCTGAGGTGCTTCCCTGGATTTTGATCACCCTGGCCTGATGTGAGGGACGGTGGGGAGGGCTAGGGAAGAGGTCAATGGTGGTGAGGAAAAGCTTCTTAGGACATTGGAGTGGGAAGAGGGAGAAGGTTTGGGAGTGGAGGAAGAGGGAGTGGTGGTAGGAGGTGTCAGTCTGCTGTGTTTGGGTGCAGGTGCATGGGCTGGATGCTGTTGTGAGGTGGATGGCTGTTGGGTGTCTGAGTACTTTCGTTTATGTACTTTGGGAGGAGGGGGCACAGCCACAGTGGGAGAGGACACAGGGGACGTGTGCATGGATGTGGGGGTGGTGACTGCCAGTGAGGGGTGTATACTGATAGGTGTGCTGGTGATGGTGGTAGTGAATGAGGATATAGTGCAACTGGGAGGGAGGTGGACGAGGAGGAGGAGGGGGACACAGTGGAGGCAGTGAATGTTGGTGTGTGTGCTTCTGGATGGTGTTTGTGTGAGTGCCTGTGGGATGACGTGTGGTGCTTGTGTTTGCCATGTCCACTCTTGTGTGTTGCCCTGGGTGCCTGCTTGTCTGCTTGTGTGCTTGAGATAGGTTGGGGTAGAGGGGAATGGGATTGGGAAGAGGAAGTTTGCGGGGGAGGGTGGAAACAGGGACAATGGCTGCCATCAGAGAGGAGGCCAGAGCCTGGCTTGATCTCTGTTGGGCTGCCGAGCTAGTGTGAATGCTCTCCAGAAATGCATTGTCTGTGGCATTTGGGCTGCCAGCCCCTGGATGGCATTCACAATGGTTGACTGCCCAACAGAGATGGTTCGCAGGAGGTCATTAGCCTCCTCACTCAGGGCAGCAGGGCTACCTGGAGCAGGGCCTGAGGTGCCTGCGGCAGAGGAGATGCCCACCCTCCTGGGTGAGCAGGCATGGGAAACTTGTTGAGGGGTTTCTGGGAGGGTGGTGCTGGTACAGGGTTGGCGGCTGGACCTGTAGCTGGGGTGGGCACAGAGGTGTCCGCCACCACCAGGGAGCTTCCATCGGAGGAGGTATCTGTGTCCGAACTGTCTCCTCCAGTCTCTGATGTGGTGCTCCCTTTGCCCTCTGTCCCACAGGTGCCCTCACCGTCGGTGGATTCGGCCTCATGGGTCCTGAGATGCAGCTCCCTCCGTCACCGGTGCCTCTGCTCCTCCGCCAGATGTTTCTAATGCACATAAGGACAGGGTGACAAAACAAAAAGGGGGGGGAGAGGCAAAGGATACACTTGATCAATGGTGGCATCAACACCACTGTTGGCGTACACAGCACCCTCACACAATAGAACAGCCCTACGCACTAGGCCATGCACTACCAGTCACAATGCTAGTCACCAGCCCATGGATAGGGACACCTGACGCCAATTGCAGCATACCTGAGACCCACAGACCCCTGCCCAGTAGTGGATGCCGAATAGCTTGGTTGGAGGACTTTCACATCAGAGCCCTGCCCAACATGGGACCTACTCTGCAATGTGAGGCCTGGCCTAGGGTCACCCACATGGCCCACACCCCCTATCGCAATACCACCTCACCAGGCGTAAGTTGTAATGAAGGGCATTGTACTCACCCCCTTGTTGCTGCTGTGATACCCCCAAGCGCCCATCTAGCTCCAGATAGGCCACCGCCAGTATGCAGGCCATCAGGGAGGTCAGGGTTAGACTGGCATCCCTTCCTCGTTGGGAGGCCATAACCAGCTGAGCCTCCGCCGCCTTCCGGGCCCAGCATCTCAGGTCCTCCCACCGTTTCCGACAGTTGGTGCTGCGCCCACCGTAGACCCCCAGGGTCCGGACGTCCTTGGCAATGGCACGCCATATATCCTTCTTTTGATGGGGGCTGACCTGCAGGGAAATACACAAAGGGAAAGGTATTAGTCCGACCGTCCTACCTGTTACACTTATGGCCCACCATGCCCCTTCCATTCCCCATTAGCACAGACATGGCCCAGCATACATGCTGCACGCTCCCAGGGCCCATCCACCAACCCTCACCTACATGAGGCCTTCACACACAGCACTCCATGCATTCACGCCCCATGCATCATACTCACGGTGTACTCACCTGTTGGTCTGGAGGCCCACACAGCAGTCGGTACTGTGGTAGGACCCCATCCACCAGTCGCTCCAACTCCGCCAAGGTGAAGGCAGGGGCCCTTTCCCCAGGAACACGAGCCATGGTCGGTTCCAGACACAGGTCACAGCAGCACATGCAGTGTAGGTCCTCTCCTGTTAAAGGTCAGGTAGTAAGTGAGGAATCAGATAGAATATGGCGGTCACATCTGCGGCGGTGCGTCGTGTCACCGCTGGCGTACATCCCCATTGGCCACTGTACCCCATAGGGCCCACTGATAACCAATGGGGAGTTGCACAGCAGTTCTCGACCACCTCCCGCAACGGCGAACAACATCAGCGGAATTACCTCATTTCCACCTGTCCCTCCATACAGGACAGGCGGACGCCATTTCGGAGGGGGTGCAGGCCATGGATCCTAACTGCGTCACAGTACACAAAATCACATTTTGGACATGTCTCACCAAAATATTGTTACAATCACAATATGCATTGAACTATAGTGGTTAGAATGACCAGCTGCTCACTCTTTTGCTCCATAGATTGCAACCGCTGTGGATGAATAGGAGATGGAGACATCCTCCTGTGTACAGACCCCTGGTGGGTGTGGCAACAATGGAGGAGATGACCATTATCCTCACCTATAGACTTGACATGGCCACAATCACGGAGCTGTGTGCCCAATTGGAGCCTGACCTAATATCTACTATCCGTCACCCCACTGGGATCCCCCCTTCTTGTGCAAGTACTATCTTTGCTCCGTCTCCTGGCAACTCGTTCTTTCCAAGTGACAGTGGGATTGGCAGCAGGATTGTCACAGCCAATGTTCTCAAACGTGCTGACCAGAGTGTTCTCTGCCCTGGTTATACACATGTGCAGCCTTATCGTTTTCCCCCAGGTGGAGGATTTGGCCACAGTGAAAGCTGACTTCTATGCAATGGGACATATCCCCAACATCATTGGGGCAATAGATGGAACACATATTGCATTTGTCCCCTCCCCCCCCCGGCAAAATGAACAGGTCTTCAGAAATTGAAAGAGTTTTCACTCCATGAATGTCCAGATGGTGTGCCTGGCAGACCAGTACATCTCCCATGCAAAGTATCCTGGGTCTGTGCATGATGTCTTTATCCTGAGGAATAGCAGCATCCCAAATGTGATGGTCCAACTCCAGAGGCACAGGGTGTGGCTAATAGGTGAGCCCTGGTTCTCACGCAGTGGATGTTGGTGTATGGGTTTGTTGTGGGCCCCACGGGTGAGTGTGTGGCTTACAGTTGTCCCTCGATATTTGCAGGTGACTCTGGTTACCCCAACCTCTCATGGCTACTGACCCCGTGAGGAATCCCAGGACAAGGGCAGAGGAACGTTACAATGAGGCACATGGGAGAACAAGAAGGATAATAGAAAGGACCTTTGGCCTCCTGAAGGCCAGGTTTTGTTGCCTCCATCTAACAGGTGGATCCCTGTGCTACTCACCCAAGAAAGTCTGTCAGATCATCGTAGCATGCTGTATGTTGTACAACCTTGCCTTGCGCCGCCATGTGCCTTTTCTGCAGGAGATGGAGGCTGGAGATGGCCGTGTGGCAGCAGTGGACCCTGTGGACAGTGAAGAGGAGGAGGAAGAGGATGAGGATGAGGACAGCAGAAGTGCAGTTACTCGTCAATACTTCCAATGAGACACAGGTAAGTCAGTGTTATTTCACAATTCCTTGACAGTTTGATGTGTGACATTGTCACTGGCAGGCTGTGAATTCCTTCTTCTATGCCCATTCACTGTACCCTTTGGCATCTGTTTTTGCAGATGTTGGTGCCCCACTATTGCTCCTGGTGTGTTCAGTGCAGCCAACTACAGGTCTTTCCTATGTAAACATTACTGTACAGTTGAGGTGCAATGTTTGAACCTTGTTAAACAAATACATTTTTAAATCATTTGACATACACCATACTTGTATTTTATCAAAGTGTGTTTATTGCAGTGCTCTGACGAAGAGGGGGAAGTGCAATTGGCTGGGGTGATGATGGAGGAAAGTCCAGGTTAGAGTCCAGTCTATTTGTATCACAGGCGCATTGTCCAATGGGGCATAGGAAGGGGAGCAATGGCAGTTCATGGTGGACAGAGTGACAGAGTGAGACACTAGGGTGACAATCAGGAGAGTCTTATTTCCTGGCGGGGGTCTGGGCAATAGTCTCTGGCTTCTGCCTGGATCGCAGGGAACATTTGCGGGTGGTTCTCCTTCTGCAGGAGGAGGGGTGCTGGTGGCCTGTTGGTCCTGTGGCGAGGCCTCCTGTCCACTAGCGGGAGCGGAGGTGAAGGGCTGTTCAGTGTTCTGGCTAGTGTCAGGGGCCTGCTGGTGTGCCACTGCCTCCCTCATACTGTTGGCCATGTCTGCCAGCACCCCTGCAATGGAGACCAGGGTGGTGTTAATGGCCTTCAAGTCCTTCTTGATCCCCAGGTACTGTCCCTCCTGCAGCCGCATGTTCTCCTGCATGTTGTCCATGATCTGGCCCAGCGTATCCTGGGAATGTTGATATGCTCCCAGGATCGCGGTGAGTGCCTCCTAGAGGGTCAGTTACCTGGGCCTGTCCTCCCCCTGTCGCACAGCAGTCCTCCCAGCTTCCCTGTTGTCCTGTGCCTCTGTCCCATGAACCGCATGCCCACTGCCACTGACCCCAGGTCCCTGATTGTCATGTTTTTGTGGGGTGCCCTGGGGTCCCTGTAGTGGTGGATACACTGCTGATTGAAGTGTCCTGGGGACAGAGGTATGGGCCCGCTGGGTGGGTGCTGTGGTGGTTCTTCCTGAGGGGGGAGGCTCTGTGGTGGTGTGAGAGTGTGCCTGGGAAACCGACTGTCCGGAGGTCCATGATGGACCAGGTTGGTCATCCAGATTGAAGTACTGGGTTTTTCAGAACCCAGCGGTGCCAGGGAACACACCCTAAGACTTCGGGTCCTTCCTGTTTCAGACTACAGAAACACAGAGTCTTCTTGGTGAAGTCAAAGATCTTGTTTATTGGCTGCAGCCAGCAACAGGTATCCTAGAAGTACAACACGGTGTATATTCTCAGGAGACTGCTCCCTTTGCAAAGCTAACCTTCTCTTTTATACAAAATATTATGCTTTAGGCAAACATTCCTTATTTTACAGTTGACCATTCACATATTTTCACTACAAAGTAATAGCAGGTTTATGATGACAAGCCCATATTTCAGTTTGTCCAGCCCTCAATCAATTACCCGGAAAGGCTTAGTACTTTCATCAGATATCGACGGACCCCCAATATAAACGGGCACTTCCTCCTTGTAAAGCAAGTCATAAAGAAAGAAACAGGGACAGGTGTGTGTAAGATTAGGCATGGTTTGTGTGTGATGAAAGGTTTATGATGTGTTGTGCCTTGATACTAATCTCATTCGGCCACTGGAAAAGAAACTGGCCGAACAGGTTTGGCTTCAGGCAGTGGAGTCAGCTTGCCCAGGTCACAGAGGAGTCAGCAAAGGTGTACGTGTCCTTCAGACTCGTTTTCAGCATTAGACATTGGCCTATGTGAGGGCAATCAATAAATGGCTGTCGTTTAAATGGAACACGAGGGTTCAGGACGGAAACACTGATATTCGGGTGATTTCGTTACCCGAATATGAATACAATGCTTGTGCATACTATTCTAATCATTCTCGGTCTGCTGATACCAAAATCGTTGTGATACGATGATGTTTATAACACAGGTCCAGAATTTTCAGTACCACAGACCCTCCTTTTGCCCTTACATAGGCAATACCTATACTCACGCTAATCTGAGTCCAGGTCTATATTCATAAAGTCGTTGAGATGTTGCTGTAGCATCATCCTATTACTTAGCTCGTCCCTTGATACAGGTTTCCTTACACACGATGTAGCACAGATGCCACATATTGCAGGAGCACACTGTACACACAGACAGGACAGGAAAATAATGGCTAAGATCATCCCAATGACTACCAGAGTCTTCCATCCCCAGGCGGATATCAGCTCCCAGAACCACCCCATCAATGACCAATCTCCTTTATCCACGTAAATAGACTCGGAGATCTTATGCAGTTTGGAAATGGCCTGGTAGACTGTCGGAGCGTTATCTGGGATGAAAACACAGCAACTTGATTGGATCACTTTCCATACCCCACCTCGGTCTGCAAGTATGACGTCTAATGCGACCCTGTTCTGAAGAGTCATAAGGCGATCCGACTGAAGCTCAGCAGTCAAATTACCAAGGGCACCGGCGGTTTCAACTACCGTGGATTCAACCACCTTTGTCAATTGCCTTATGTTCCTGCTGTTAACCATAGGACCCCAAAACGGCAGAAAACCCTTTACGAAATCTCCAAATTCTTGTCCTGTAGTGTCTTCTTTACTTATGACACCTCGAACTATCCTTGTCTTATGGTAATCTGCCGCGGCCGTGTAGGTGGGAGGTAACAGTAACTAAACAAAACATGTGCCTGAGAAGTCAGGAGGCAACCATGTATAGGCTCTATTATGGCAGATGAAATAGGTACCCTTAGCTGCTAAGAACGAAGGAGAAGTCTGAGACGCAAAAACATATGTTTCAGTGCAGATACTTTTCCCTAACTGAGCTCTGGGATTCTTGCCATTACCTTGCAGACATAGGTGACCCTGATGGGGTACAATCCAAATCGGGGAGGATCTCTTTGCTCGCTGGTTCCCACTCAGAGTAACTCCATATCCTGTTATGTTCCATCCAATATATGCTAGTGTCTCATCTCTCGGGATAGTCTCATAGGAAATATCTTCCCTAATCATATCTACTATACCCTTAGCTAGAGCACTATTCTTAGGATTATCTTTCACAGAGCGTAGGGGGTTGGCTTCATACGCGTATATGAACACCGTTCTATATGCCCATACAGAACCATTATGGCTGAAAGGCAGGACCAGATAAGGGATACCTTTATCAGTAGTATGAGGCATAAGACCATACACCCAACAGTTAGTTGTGTTCACTACTAATTGGTGTTGGTGTAGAAGCTGAATGAATGAATTGTTGACAAATTCTAATCTTCTGGCAGACTCGTGTTCAGGCAGGGGGTGAAAAGAATGCGAGGAAACAGTAGAAGGAGGTATGGGCTGAGTAATGGGTGCAAATGTCACTTGAAAAGAGAATAAAACATATCCTATTAAAAACGTCATTACACTATGCAACATGAAAATACATAATATCAAAAATTGTTTCTTTGTCATTATTATACCCATTCTGGCTTTAAAGTCCATCTGTCTGGCAGGTCTCTCATTCTTGAAAAACTCCATCCTCTCTAAATGCTGCTCGTGGTGGTAGGGTGTTCTATGCTAGGGAATGCTTCTGTCAGTCCAGGGCAACTCCCTTAGACCGACCAGAACTGTCGACCTAACGTCTTCAGCTGCACTCCAAAGACTTGGGCAACCACGACCCTACAGCTGAACCCGGATGGCGGCTCGAAAAGAGAAAAACAAAAATATGAAAGTTTCTCAGATGAGAGAGCTGCACTTTAAAAAAAAATAGCAAAGGAACGGGAAAAAAATTATTTGTCCTTAGTTCTTGGTCTCAAATTATAACGGCTTTTTCCAGGAACTGTCTGGTTCTGGAACAAGAGTTCAGGCTCTGTAGTGTTCAATCGAATTGACGGTGGCACAGCTTCTTGCAAATTATTGTCACTTTCTTGTTCAGAAATTGTTCCTTTTACACGTGCATCGCTAAATGGCAAAAAACGAGGCACAGTCTCAGTCTCAGAGTCAGCGATCCCCTCCTGGACCCACCGGTCGTACGGTAGAGGAAAAGGGACCCTCTTGCAGTGTACGCCGTGGATCCAGTTCTTTTTCCCTTCCACTCGAACAGCTGATCTTGTTGAGAGAAGGACGAGGTAGGGGCCGGTCCAACGGGGCTGGTCATTCTTTGTCCGCTGGAAGTTCTTGACCAGTACCCATGATCCAGGATCGATAAGATGTCCTGGAGCTTCAGAGACCTGAGGCAGAGTATCGTGAACCTGTTGGTGTAGAACACGCAATTTAGCTGTCAATTCATACAAATAATCAAGCAGTACAGGGTGCTCGATCTCACTGAATTTTGTTGGTCTTGGCAGTCCCCATATGTTGGCCGGGCGGCCAAACACAATTTCATAGGGACTAAGTCCCACTCGCGAATGCACAGTCATTCTTGTTGATAGGAGTGCTAGAGGCAGAGCATCAGGCCATTTAAGACCAGAGCTCGCTTGTATCTTTGCCAACTTCAGTTTTAGCGTGCCATTATAGCACTCTACTAGTCCAGCTGATTGGGGGTGATTTGCAGCGTGGAATTTTTGCTGGATACCTAGCCCTTCACATACTTTTTTCATCACTCGACCCACAAATTCACTCCCATTATCACTCCAGACCATTCTCGGCATTCCAAACCTAGGGAAGAATTCTTTGACAAGGGCTTTAGCTGTGGATAAGGCAGTGTTGTCTTTTAGGGATATGCTTCTACCCATCTTGAAAAAGCACAAACAACAACGAGTACGTATTTCAGATTGTTGCACCTTTCCATGTGGATGAAATCTAGCTGCAAAACCTCGAACGGATACGTTGGAGGCGCAAAAATGACCAGCTGGGGTTGGGGTTCCCCTACCAGGATTGTATTTCAGACACACCATGCAATTCTTGACCACATTCTCTGCACATTTAGGAATTCCAGCATTTTGCCATACTGGAGCCAACAACTTGCAAATCCCTTTCACACTGATATGGGCCATTCCATGAGCCATTGTCACCACTGCAAGCACATACGCATCGGGTAACAACCATCGCTGATGTTCTGACAAGTCAACCCAACAACCATTTTCATCCAATTTACCCGTACTTTCTTTCCACACACTCAATTCTTTCTCTGAAGCTTCACCTTGAAGAGACTTCACACCCTCTATCGTATCTTCACATATTCCAACGTCACCAACCCATCTAGCGGGGCCTGCAACATACATTCGATTCATCACATCTTTTGCTGTTTCTTTTGCGATTTCGTCAGCAAATGCATTGCCACGACCGACATCATCAGTAACCTTCTTGTGTGCACTGCATTTCACAATCGCAACTTGTAATGGCAAGGTCAGTGACTCAAGAAGCTCATTCACCAACTGACCATGCTGAATTTTAGCTCCATGCGAAGTCAGGAACCCACGTTCTTTCCACAATCGTCCAAAGCCATGGGCCACACCAAACGCATACTGGCTGTCAGTATATATGGTCACTTTCATTCCTTTCGATAACACACACACTCTCGTAAGTGCAATCAGCTCTGCTGCTTGAGCTGAATTATGTGGTATACGTGCAGCTTCAACAATCGTATGCAAAGTTGTGACAGCATATGCTGCAGTCGTATCACCATTCGGAAGCTTGAAGCATGAACCATCCACCCATAAGGTACCATCACACTCTACAAGAAGAGTATCTTTAAGATCTACTCTCCCTTTCGTTTCTTCTTCTGTCCTAAGAAAACAATCATGTTGTTCAACATCTTCTGTCTCTACTGAAATTGGCAATAACGTGGCTGGATTCAACGTATTGCACCTCTTTATGTGCACATGACTCGCTAACAGTGTCAACTCGTAACCTGACAATCGAGCACTAGTTAAATGATGTGTCTTGGTCCTGTTTAACAATGTGTCCACTGCATGTGGAACCATCACAATCAACATATTATTCATCACTAACCCAGCAGACTGTCGAATAGAAACAGCTGCTGCCGCTGTGGCTCTCAAGCAACTCGGCAATGCTTTAGCTACCGGATCCAAAGTCGACGAAAAATATGCGCATGGGCGCTGCTTGTCTCCAAAAGACTGTGTCAGCACTGACAATGCACAACCCTCTTTCTCATGGACATACAGTGTAAAGGGCTTACTGTAGTCGAAGGTACCCAACACAGGAGCCGAACACAATGCATTACGCAATTCAGAAAAACTTTTCTGACAATCTTCAGACCACGGAACGGGGTTTGGTGTATCTTTATAGGTCAATGCTACCAAAGGTTTGGCCAGCAAAGAAAAATTCGGTATCCATTGTCTGCAGTATGATGTAATGCCCAAGAAAGCACGTACTTCTCTCTGTGTCCTTGGCACACTCAATTTTGCAATTGCCTGAATTCTTTCTGAGGTCAGTTTCCTTCCCTCCTTCGATAAGAGATGACCTAAGTAGGTCACTTCTTGTCGACAATATTGCAGTTTTGAAAGGGACACTTTGTGATGTAAATCAGACAAATGACGCAACAACAACAAGGTGGCTTCTTTACAAATCTCTTCAGTATCTGTAGCAATTAGCAAATCATCAATGTACTGAATAAGGGTAGCGCCGTCAGGTAAAACAATTGCATCAAGCTGTGTTTTTAAAGCCTGACTATATATTGATGGACTTTCACAGTAGCCTTCAGGAGCGCGTTTGAAGCGGAAACTTCGGCCTCCTAAACTGAATCCAAAAATATCCCTGCTCTCCTCTGCAATCGGGATGCTGAAGAAAGCATTCTTTAAGTCAATCACAGAGAACCAGGTGGCGGAAGCTGGAATCATAGTCAATAGGGCAGTGATATTAGGAACAACTGGAAACTGTGGCACAACTATTTTATTTACCTCTCTAAGATCAATCACAAGCCTGTAAACAGGTGGCTTAGAGGGGTCAGTACGTTTCAAAACAGGCAGAACAGGACTATTACAAACGTTGCCTCTTGTCTCTTCAATTACATCTTTTTCAATTAAATCATAAATGATCGCTAGCAACGCCTTTTCACCTTCACTAGAGATCTTGTATTGTTGAATGCGTGGTAATTTAACATTGGCTTTCAATGTCACAACATAAGGCAGTATTTCCAACAGACCCACTTCATTAGGACCAGTAGCCCAAATGGTATCAGGAGGAAACAACAATTCGGTCGGAAGTTTATCCTTCGACAAATACATTGGAGAGACCACTTTCCTACCCAGTGTAAGTTGTACTCCCGAAGGAGAACAATATAATGTCGCATACAATCTTTTCAACAAATCCAATCCTAACAAGTTTTCACCACAACCTGTCGTCAGAATAAGGGTTGCTTCCAATTCACAAGGTCCAACAGAAAGGGACATAGGACCAGAAATCGCGTTCCTAACCGGGGCGCCAGAAAAACCTACTGAAACATTCATCTCGCCAGACAAAGGTGCGCCAGGGAGTTTTGAGTGCATAATAGAACTCTTCGTAGCACCAGTATCCAACAGAAAAGGCTCCGACACACCTGAGGTAATCACCTTAACATAAGGTCCATTCTGATCCACTGGAACTAAAAAAACTCCCTCTCTTCGTCTATGGCTGTCCTAGCAATTATTACCTTCCAAGTTCTCATCTTCTCCATAGTAGTCATCAGCATAGTACTGAGCCGTCCTACCAGACGCGTTATGTTGCTGGTCAAAACTATTCATTGAGTTTTGAGACGGAAAGGAACGTGTGTTCTGGGGGAAACTTCCACGTCCTCTACCTCTAGGAGCTTGTTGAACACCTCGACCTCTTGCGCCAGAAGCACCATTCGTACGCTGTAACAAAATAGGACAACTATACTTGAAATGACCCTCTTCTTTACAATATGAACACTGACTGGGACCTACAGGAACACGTGGTTGAGAAAACTCGAACCTTTGCGAGTTTCTCTGGAACTGTTGAGGTTGCTGATAGTTACTCTGACCACCATGTGGCGGATACGCCTGTTGTAAAAGAACCTTCGTCTTTAATTCTTTAGTTTTCTATTCTGCTCTATCCTTCTCATCTTTATCCCTATTTTCGTAGTACTGTGCAGTAGCCAATATTTGTGCTGAAGAGGAAACGGCCCAAGAATTCTCTGAATCCTTCAATTTCTTACACAGCTCGGCAAGCAAATTGTGCACAAACTTGTAGACGAACAACCGTTGACCACCTTCTGTACTCATATCTTGACCACTGTGGTCGATAAACGTTTCCTCAAACCTGGTGAAGAAATCAGACACTGTCTCATCTTTCTTCTGCTTACACGCAGACAATTTATCCCAATTCACATGCATCGCAGGCATTAAAGTCTTCATGCAAGTAATGATCGTAGCAGGCAGTTCTGCTACCAACAGCTCAGGCTTGGCACCACCAACTTGTCTATCATTTGCAGCACTAATATTAGCCCATGAGTCACCTAACTCTTGTGCATGATCTGTATGGCGAATCAATCCCCACAGAGGCTGTGGAACAACATTCCCAAATAACATGTCTATGTCGGCTAAATTCATAATGCATGAGTCTGCAGTCTGTGATAATTCCTTATAATACCCTGCAGGGTTTTTACGGGGATCAGGCAAAGTCTGCTTAAGGGCTAAAACTTCAGCTCGCTTCCACGGAACATGTACCCAAACACGCTGAAAATGAGCTGGGACAGCATCAATGTGATTAGCATCATCAGCCTCAACAGCGTCCTTCCATACCGGAGGGACTTCTCTCATTGGATACTGTCGCACCTTTTTTTTAACAGAGGAGTCATGTTGGAACAATGACTGAGAAGGATCCTTATTCCTAAAGGACAACAACGTCGCAACTGCTGTCTCAACATCGGGACCCACAATCGTGCCCTTTGCAAACTCAAACCGTACACGGCACAAATCAGGCGGATTTGTTTCCAAATCATTATCTTCCAATTCCTCACAAAGGAAAGCACACATTTTCTCAAAAACGTATCTTTGTTTTGGTGCTCCCCATTGATGGAAGACATCCATAACAGACTCTACATCGTATCTTAAAGGGTAAACAACCCATTTACGCGCCATACGGTCAAACATTTCTCTCTCTTGAGAATTAGGCAGTTGACTACGCGCCTGCTTACGCTCCGAATCTGGGGTCACACCAGACGACCCAAAGAGAGGAAATATAAGGCTGGCAACAGTATCTGTCATTCTCTGTCGGACAGAAGGAGAAGTTGATGAAAGAACAGGAGGAAAAACAGAGGGAGGCAAGGCAGATGCAGAAGCAGACGCAGAGGCAGTATCAGGAAGAACACCAGAAGAGGCAGTCGATGTAGTACATAAAGTCGTAGGGGGTACAGATGGAGCAGGTAGCGAAGTCGGCAGCCCTTGAAGGGGCTGCGCCATAGTAGTAGGAGCCAACTGAAAAGGAGCTGGCGGCTGTGGAAGAACCTGAGGCACAATAACCGGAGGTTGCACAGCTAAAGGTTGCGGGGCTGCTTTAGCATTCTGCGCATAAGGGGGTGGCGACCTCAACAAGTGTGACATTAAAGGATCTTTCTCAAGTTCTTTTGCTGCATCTTGCTGAAGAAGCGGAAGAACTGGATAACATTTATAGGTCACCAATTTACGTTGCCTGTGCAACTGCTCATTCATCTGTTCTTCTTCATCATCTTTAAACTGCATGGCAGCTTGCATTATCGAGATACCCTCTTCCCTCTTATTTCTCTTTGCTAATTTAATTTCCTTCTGTTTGGCTTCCTTACGCCATAGGCGGAAAGAGTCAAACATCGCCGGCCGGGCTTTCTTCTTAAAAAGTTTAACCTCCAGATTATTCAGAATCTCTGTGTCAAAACTACCATATTGGGGCCATTTTAAAACACCATCTTTCCTGGTGTATTGGATCCATACTTCATTACATGTGAGGGGGCCTATGCCATGTTTCACATATAGTTCATAGGTTGGAGTTCCAATCGGAGGAACCGGACACGAGTCCTCCAATCGGGAATCCCTATTATAACCAAGACAAAACAAATTTCCATATCTGCTAAGACCAGGCATCTTCGCTCTCTAGTCTAGCTTCAAACTTCAAAGGATTATCGAATACGATAGTCTCGTGAATACACGAATCCCTCGGCTTTGGTACTTGCAAGTTCCAAATCAAAGATCCCAAGGGGATTCCAAACTAAGAACCAAACTAAGGACTGGGAGACGCTCCACTTATACTTAACTGAGGTATCGATGATGTCACCAGAAGACTCGTTTATCGTTTCGCTCTACCAAATCATCAAGGGTCCAAAACAGGGCGATAGTCAGGGCAGCAGTCCTTCGTAGCCGTCGGAAAGCGGGGAACCTCGCAGCAAAGACTTTCGGACCACGTCGACATACAGGGGTCGATGAAGTGGCGGCCTTCCTCCAGAATTTTCACACGAAGCTCCTCACGAACCTCTGGCTTGGACTGGTACCGCTGAAATCGCCCCACGTTGGGCGCCAAATGAAGTACTGGGTTTTTCAGAACCCAGCGGTGCCAGGGAACACACCCTAAGACTTCGAGTCCTTCCTGTTTCAGACTACAGAAACACAGAGTCTTCTTGGTGAAGTCAAAGATCTTGCTTATTGGCTGCAGCCAGCAACAGGTATCCTAGAAGTACAACACAGTGTATATTCTCAGGAGACTGCTCCCTTTGCAAAGCTAACCTTCTCTTTTATACAAAATATTATGCTTTAGGCAAACATTCCTTATTTTACAGTTGACCATTCACATATTTTCACTACAAAGTAATAGCAGGTTTATGATGACAAGCCCATATTTCAGTTTGTCCAGCCCTCAATCAATTACCCGGAAAGGCTTAGTACTTTCATCAGATATCGACGGACCCCCAATATAAACGGGCACCTCCTCCTTGTAAAGCAAGTCATAAAGAAAGAAACAGGGACAGGTGTGTGTAAGATTAGGCATGGTTTGTGTCTGATGAAAGGTTTATGATGTGTTGTGCCTTGATACTAATCTCATTCGGCCACTGGAAAAGAAACTGGCCGAACAGGTTTGGCTTCAGGCATTGGAGTCAGCTTGCCCAGGTCACAGAGGAGTCAGCAAAGGTGTACGTGTCCTTCAGACTCGTTTTCAGCATTAGACATTGGCCTATGTGAGGGCAATCAATAAATGGCTGTCGTTTAAATGGAACACGAGGGTTCAGGACGGAAACACTAATATTCGGGTGATTTCGTTACCCGAATATGAATACAATGCTTGTGCATACTATTCTAATCATTCTCGGTCTGCTGATACCAAAATCGTTGTGATACGACGATGTTTATAACACAGGTCCAGAATTTTCAGTACCACAAGATCCAGGCAACCAGAGCTGCTGTCATCACTGTGGGCCTCTTCTGGGGGGGACTGGATGTTGCTGGCACCTATTGGCCAGTGACATTGGCTGGGGTCCAGAGTCCAGTCCTCCTCCTACTCTTGCCAGGCCCTCAGGATGCATGATTGCCAAGACTTGCTCCTCCCATGTTGTTAGTTGTGGGGGAGGTGGTGGGGGGCCACCGCGAGTCCTCTGTACAGCAAGTTGGTGTCTTGCTGCTATGGAATGCACCTTCCCCAGTAGGTCGTTCCACCTCTTCTTGATGTCATCCCTTGTTCTTGGGTGCTGTCCCACGGCATTGACCCTGACCACGATCCTCCGCCATAGCTCCATCTTCCTAGCAATGGATATCTGCTTCACCTGTGATCCAAATAGCTGTGGCTCTACCCGGATGATTTCTTCCACCATGTCCCTTAGCTCCTGCTCCAAGAACCTGGGCTGTTGTTGTGGTGCCAATGGTGTGATGTGAGTGGTGTGGGTGAGGATGTGCAGGGTGATGTGTTGGGGTGTGTGATATAAGGTGCCTGGGTGATGTATAGGTGATGGTGGTGTGTGGCTCTGGTTGTTTGAGTGGTCTTGCTGTCTCTCTGTGTTGGCAATTGTTTGTAATGGTAAAAGGTTGTGGGTAACGTGGGTGTGTGTTTTATAGTGGTGTGGGTGTGGTATGTGTATGAGTGTCAGGTGTGTGTAGTTTGAATTATCCATTGTGGTGTTGTTTTGTTTGTGTGTGTGTATTGTGAGCACAACGGTATGTACCGCCAATGGTTTACCGCCGTTGAATGTCCACCGTGGTGATTCGTGGGTCATAATGTTGTGGGCGTTGTTCTGTTGGCGTAACAGTGTGGGTTTTGCTACCTGACCTTTGCTGTGGTGGATTTGGGTGTGTGGCTGAATAGTGACGGATTGGTGTGTGTGTGTCATAATATGGTTAGCGGATATCCGCCACCGCCGCGGTATGTTGGCGGCAGTCAACATGGAGATAAGTGGGATTTACTGCCAATGTCATAATGAGGGCCAATGTTTCTTACCTTGAGAAATCAATATTTTTGTACACAATATTTCTGTGACACAATATTAAAAACGTGATATTTCTGCAATATGTTTTTTTTAAATTGATATTTTTTCCAAATACCAAACAGGACACTAAGAAGCGCAAATTTTTTTTTTCTAGCCATATTTGGTGAATCCCAATACTTCATCAAGTCTCTCCTTCCAGGTGCTATATTTTGACAGAAAATAACAATTGGAATGTCTAATTCTATTTTGTATTTCTTACTGTCTATGTTGTTCGTTGAGCCCATACTCTGTGAGTTTTGAATTGCAAATTTGAGTATATTTCTTCTCAAATGTCTGTAATCTAAGACCATGCAATAAAAAGTATCCGGTTTTATGACAGGAAAAAGAAGATTATTCATAGGAGAGAAACAATAGGGTTCAATTACTCACTGATATTCAAGTTGTGAGAGAATTGCCCTCACTGGAGCTTTTGGGAATTGTAGTTGCACTTGTGGACTAGAACATATAGGTATTATATTGTAGAGGAATGCTTATACCATCATACATGATTGCAGAATAATTCAGGGGATTGTGCTAGAGCCCAGTCTTCGGCATACATCTGTTTTACTGTTTCAAGAACAAGAACAGAGAAGAAGGATGGTATTACATCTTCTCTTGTGAGGCTTTCCTAACAAACTCAGGAGGTCAATCTACCTCGGTCAAGAGAATATCATAAGTATGTGTGAATTTATCCTAGAATATTGCTTTGATAGTGCATGGTATGTTGCCCTCAGTTTGAATGTCCCATTCGTAAAGGGTCCTATAATGAGTTTTGTGGATGGGAACAGCCATCTGCCAAACCACCAACGGTGTGGTCACTGCCATACTGGCACCCTCCCTGCCGCCCCACTAAGACTTCCTGCTGGGCTGACCGGTCAGCCCAGCGGGAAAGTGTTTGCAGCATTGTCGCCAGCTCATAGTAGAACTGGTGGCAATGCTGCTGCACACATAGCAGATAGTGGGCATTTCGAAGGTGCTGGGTAGGGAGACCCCTACACTGCCCATGCTGTAGACGTGGGCAGTGCAAGGCCCCAGGTGGCCGCCTGCACTTGTTCTCCACCAGCCATTTCATGGTGGTGAAACTGACCTAAAAAGACTGGCGGAGAACAAGGTTGTAATCAGCAGGACTGCACTGAGTTCAGTGTCGCCCTGACTGTTTGCAACCTGCACCACCATCAGTCTTTCAGGATCTAAGATCCTTGTGGCGACCAGGGGAGGTTGGCGGGTCTGCCTGCCAACCTCGTAATGTGGCGGGCAGACCGTTACAACCGCGGCTGTCGAACAGCCACCACAGCAGTAATGGTCCTAGGACCATCTTTGGGAGGGCTCACCCGCTGAACTGGTGTTTTAACATGTACACATTTACTAGTTGCTCTCACAACCAGAGCCTTTTGATGATTCTGGTGAGCTATCATGACCTCTGATGTGGTGTCTTGTTCTGCAGGAGTGTCTTCAGTATGTGTGGCATATTTAACAGAAATACCTGGCACTTTCTTCGGAACTGGGGTTTTTGTTCTGGAAATTTATCTTCCGCTTTTATGATGATGAGCGTTGTTAGTCAGCTTTTTGGTTTCACATAGTCTTTGTGCCTGTACTCGGACTGTCCTCCCCTCTCAGAGCATTTGTCTGGTGTGGCCTGAAAGGAATGAGAAGGATGTGTATAAGTATACTGATTTCTATGAGGCTGTTTAAGTGTATCACAGTTACACAAATTACAATGTTTCTCAGTGGGCTCTGGTTGGGGAAATCCACCATGTGTTTTTGGTTTATTATTTTTTTTCTGTTTGTCTTAGAGTGTTTAGAGGACTCAAATGCTTGTTGTGAATTATCTTGGGCTAATTTACCATTAACTTGTGGCGTATTAGGCCTGGCTGCCAAATTATCTTGACCTACAGATGTAGAGGTATCTACAATAAGTTTTGGTGGATTCATTCTGAAACTGTTTTAGCACCTCTGATGAAACAGCTATCGATGGTGTACCATGCATTATGGTATAGATGGGGAGGAACAATACTATGTGATAGGCACATAGTAAAAATTGTATGCTTATATTGGAGTTCCGTATAGGAAAATACTGCTTCAATCGAATTTGGTTTTTGACCCATCCAGATCAGAATCTCTTCCCATCTGTTGGGAATCTTGCCCACAATTGTGTTAACAGTAACAAGTCTAATTGCAGGCACATCTGACTGTGGCTGGACAGCTTGAATAGCCCTGGCTTGCCCAGTTGTTATCTTTCACAACTATCTATATAGTCTAACTAAACCTGTATATAGTGTCAGGTTAGAGTATAGTGTGTGGCAGTTAGAACAAACCAGGCCACCCCATTATCACTGAGGGGACCCAGCGTTGTGTTTTGCAGTGAAATGAAAAGGCACCTTGGAACTAATTGTGGTGTTCCTGATATGTTAATGCTATTTCTAAATGGTGATAGGGTCTGTATTGATTAGAAGATGCCACCTCAGTATTTATGCAAAATGTCTTTGTATTTGCATCTACTTTAGGGAAGTTGACCCATGAATAAAAAGCTTCACATTTGTATGCTTCATGGGCATCTACCGCAAAGGTAACTTCTCCACCAGTGAGAGGGAGTCCATGTTGTACCAACTATGTTGTAAAACTATGTCTACAATTAACCAGAATGTTAATTGTATGTGCCATTTTAAACAATGAGATTCACAGAGGGGACACTATATTGGGGTGATCCTTTGAAAGGTTCAAGCTTGAACGACTTGCAGACTAAAATAGGGGTTTCCTATTTAGCTGAGGAGGATTAATCTCTAACACCACAGAAGTCTCCATATAAAGTTGAAAAGGGGGACCTTGGGCACATGTAACAACTACTCAAGAGATTCATTAAACAAGTACCTAACCTAGAATGTTGGTGGTACCATGTTATATGGTTTCTGCAAATCAAGTAGGACAGTTTATCTGCTCAACATAAACATCGGTGTATAGGGATTCAGTCCGACAATACCATCATGAAATGTTGAACCGGTTCCTAGCAAGCTCACAGAGGCCCACCTGAACCCTAAACATACCTGGGTCCCAGATGGTATTTGCAACCTCGAAAATGACTACCAAGATTCACAAGGAAATCATAGTTATCACCCCTGCTTCATGAGCTAGCATGGCCCATACCCACAATGGAGCACTACATACATAAGATGCTTGGAGAAGAAGTCACTTATGACATATTGATCAGTCAGTACTGTTTGCCTCTCTAGAATCTGAGGGATCCACCACCAGCTTGCTGGCTCTGCTGACTCCTTGCTGCAGGGAGCGAAGATGTTTACTGTGTGTGCACATATTGCACCGTAAATTGGCAGTCAGTCTTCAGGTCCTTCTGACCCATGACATGGGCCATGTAAACCACTGCAGAAGTCTAGCTGCTGTATTGTTATTTGCTAATTATCTATATGCATTGAACCAAAGTGCTCGGGAACAAGACTGCAAAACTTCACAAATGTATAGGGAAAGGTACAAAAACAAGAGGGGAGAACTAGACACAAAAATAAAAAATAAATATATAATGAGAACATATAGAAGAGGCAAAGGGGTCTGAGGAGGTTAACAGTTGGAGTGTTCGAAAAAAGTCAAGTAAAGTTGAAAAGAAAGAAGTGGCACACATAGAAAATGGGAAAAGATGGGCTGAACAGTAAAAGAGGCAGAGTGCTCAAGTGCCACAAAAGGTAAGCAGGAAAATTTCAGATAGATATTAAATAGAAAAAGACCGACAGAAAGCAAAGGTAACAAGGACAAGGAAGACATGCAACTATCCATGATTACCCTTATGGCCAAGTCTGCCAACTTTGTAACTGGGAAACCCGAGTTTGATTTCCAGTGTCGGCTCCCCAGTCTGTGATTGTGGAAGCATCACTTCATCTTCCTGTGCCTAAAAAAAGCAGGAATGGGGGAAGCAAGGATTGTTGGAGGGAGCAAGCAGTAGCCACAAGGGAGTGGGAGGAGGGATGGGCAAAGAGTGAGGCAGGCAGGGAAAGGGAATGCAGGAAAAATAGTACCTCAATCACGTAGGGAGCAGCGGACGAGCACTAATTACATTAAATTAATCAGTGCTTGATCCCTGCTCCACGACAGGACAGGAAATTATGCCACCCATGAAGTGCATGAGTTACCAGATTGTAAAGAGGAGTGTCAGATAAGCCATCAAACGGTGAGCGACAGACGGGCTCCAAGCCCTTTTCTAACTACCACAGTGTCTCTAAAGCAATACGCATGCACTAGTGCAAGCTATTGCAGACTCAACCCTAAAAACTATCAACCACAGAACATTACACTGTCAGGGAAAGCTTCACTTCCAAAGCACGTGAATGTTGGACTATCTTGGAATTCTTTTCAGCAAGCTGTTCAACGCTATTTGGGTTGGAATCCAGGGCTACTGATACAAAACAATATGATTTGACGAGACAGCGCACGAACTGTGTATGCAAGATCTAAAAAGTCCTTTTTTCTGATAAATACTGACAGGGAGAATGCGTCTTTTTCTGTCTAAACGTATCCGTGAATGCTTTTAGAAACAGAAAACCGGCAGTTTCATGAAAAATTATTCTTTTGAAATTTCACACTTATTTAAAAATATGACAGCTTTATTGTACATTTCTTGATTATAGCAGGGGCTCATCTATAATATTCCATACACTGGTTCCCATCTCTCTCAAGTGTCCCCTGCTGTGAGGCAGGCCTGTAGTAAAATAGTGAAATAGTTCCTATAACCTACCCATACAAGTTAAATGTGCAAAGTTATTTGTGTATTAGGACTGATGTGCTGTTAAGACAAAGCGCACACTAAACAATGAGTTAGTTGTAGCAGGGGTATGGTATATCCAAGGGCGACTATTGTGGCCTTGGAGAGAACATACAAACAAACATTGAATATTTCAAAGTAGAAATACATTTCCCACGCACGGTTTTAGTGTATGCAGAAGTCCTAAACCTGTTTGAACAGAATTCTTTATTTTACAAAAACGTTCATGGTTGTTTAGTCTCCAGTGACCCTAAAATACAGGTGGTCATTATGACATTGGCGGTGACTGTTAAAGTGCTGGTAATACCGCCAACAGGCTGGCGGTAATTACCGCCAAATTATGACCATGGCGGGGATACCTATCATTGACAGCCAATGTACCACACCAACTGCCAGTGCCTACACACCACTGACCACGGCAGTAGCCATCAACAGTCAGGCGGAAGTCAAGGTACCGCCCACCATATTATGACATAGCAAACTGCCAGAATTTCTGGGGTGGTGCCAACGACATTAAAAGCCTGGCGGAAACACTTCACAGAAAACGAAAGACTCACCATCAGGGACACAGAGGATTCTGCCGCCGCCATGGAACTGGAACTCTAAGTCTTCCCGATGCTTTACCACGTCAAGCCCGTCCTGGAACACCAAAGCCGACGAAGATGACGACAGTGAGTACAGCCGCCCAGCACATAAGTGAGGGAGGAAAAGGAGAGTGACACACACATGCACAACACACACCATTCACACACACACCATTCCCAGAACCAGCTGCAGAGTAAAACGAATGTCACAGGACCCATGTTAAATTAATGCAAGGACAACAATGAGAATGTACGAACACTGTAATTTTCTGCCAAAAGCCACCATATGTCACGGTTTTCACTGGGCTTACCGTCGAAGTTGATAAGGGTTGGGGAACGACCCCGATTCCGGCAGGTTCTGCTCTGGACGAGGTAGGGGCGACCCCTTCCGGTAGCCACGGTGGTGTTTCACAATAGCAAGCCACTACAGTCCGTGCCCTCCAGAAGGAGTCCCAGAGGAAAAACCCCAATAGGGTAAAAAACCTCCAACAGGAACTCCCTGAAACAGAAGGAGGACACAAGGACGTTAGAACTGAAGATCCGAGAGTACAGGAAAACTGGAGACGAAGACAGGTCAGGAATAACTGAATCCGCAAGAAGAAACCAGCCAGAGCGTGACTACCACCAAAGGAGTGTTGCAACGCAATGAGCAAGAAACTGAATTCCCCTTATGTACCCCTAGACAGGAAGTAGGAAACACGAAGTAGGAACACCACCATCTTGGATTGGGGAAGAGAGTATAACAATGAATAAAGAACATGCGTCCAAACAAAGAGAAACAATGCATGCTGGGAAGAGAGGAAGTGAGCAGCATGCTGGGAAAGGGAAAAGGCATGCATAAAAACACCACCATGTGCAGGTATCCGGCTTTTGCCTGTTGTGACCAGTAAGTGGTGAAGAAGAAGGTATCCTACATGCCAGAATGTTAAGCGCACTAAATGCGCTATGCGCGGCAGGTTCGAGACCCAACTCGGGGTCTCATCTCCTGCCGCGTCTGCCCTTGCGGCAGAAACGAAAGAAGGGGGCGCGGCAAGTGCCACAACCCCTGGCCGGACTTGCGGCTTCCCCCACGGCCCACCTGCAAGCCGCGGCTTCCCCAGCGGCTTGGATGCAAGCCGCGGTGTTTAACAAATGCCGCGCCGTGGCGGCCCGTGCTTGTGCCCGTGGCTGCCACAGCCGCCGCGGCGTGACAGTGGGTCCCCCCCGAGGCCCCAGGCTTGTGAGGGAAAAGCCGAAAAAAGCGACGGACCAAAAGAGGGGCATGAACCGAATGGGCATCCTCCCAGGAACAGTCACTCATAGGGTAGGCCCTTCCAATGAATAAGGTATTGGAGGCGGCCATGGAAAAACCGAGAGTCACAGATCTCCTGGACCTCGTACTCAGGCACATCATCAATAAAGGGGGAGGACAGGAGAATTGTCTGCGAAAAGGATCAGGAAGGTAAGGTTTGAGTTGAGAGACATGGAATACAGGGTGTATCTTCCAAGTCTGGGGCAGGCGAAGACGCACAGACACTGGGTTAATCTTTTTGAGAATCAGGAAGGGACCATAATAACGGGGTTTTAATTTGTTCTGAGTAAGACGGAGAGGCAGAAATCTAGAGGAAAGCCAAACTTTATCATGGACCTGATAGAGAGGAGCCTCACAACGTCTCTTATCAGCCATCATTTTCATGCGTGACTTAGTGGCCACAAGGTTTGAATGGATAACACGTTGGACACCCCATAGCTGTCGAACATAAGTGGAGATGGCAGGAAGATTGGAGGTATCGTTCAGGGGAGTCGGGAAGGCCCTAGGATGGAAACCGTAAGAGCTATAGAAAGGGGAGACTTTCGAGGCACTGTGTATGGAGTTGTTGTAGGAGAATTCTGCAAGTGGTAAATAGGTAGACCAATTACTCTGCGTAGCATTGCAGAAACTACGTAAATATTGTTCAAGGCCTTGATTGAGTCTTTCTGTTTGTCCGTTAGTTTGAGGATGGAACCCTGATGATAAGGCCACTTTGGTTCCCAAGGTCTTACAGAATTGTCTCCAGAATCAGGAGATATATTGAGGACCCCTATCCGATATAATGACCTGAGGTAATCCATGAAGTCGAAAGATTTCTTGTGTAAAGATTTGACCTAATTCTTTTGCCATTGGTAACTTTCTTAGGGCCGTGAAGTGAGCCATTTTAGTGGAGGAGTCCACGGTTACCATAATTACGTGATTTCCCATTGAAGAGGGTAAAGAGCACATGAAATCTGTGGAGATAGTGTGCCATGGACCTGGGGGAACTGGTAGTGGGCGAAGTAATCCTACTGGTTTAGTACGGGGTGTCTTGGCTTGAGCACATATAGGCCAGGATGATACATAATCTTCAGTATCTGTCTTGAGAGTTGGCCACCAGAAGGAGCGAAGCAGAAGTTCTTGGGTAGCTTTCATTCCTCGGTGCCCTGCAATGGGGGAATCATGGCACATACGTAAGGCTTCAGTCTGTACTAGTTTTGTGGGTAAGAACAGGGCCTTATCATGATAATAATACCCTTGATCTATATGAAGTTGCAGACGCAACTTATTCAGCTCTGTATCTTCTAGACAGGCATATTCGGACTTGACTTGGTCTAAAAAGGTCTGTACTAAACCAATGATCTTGTTATTGTCAAATAGGTTCTGTACAGGAGAATCGCTGCACTCAGGGTAATGTCGTGACAAGGCATCCGCTAGGATGTTCTGAGAACCAGGGATGTATGTGATATAAAAGTCATATTGGCTGAAAAAGAAAGCCCATCGGGCCTGCCGGCTATTTTGACACTGAAAATTTCTTAAGCATTGTAGATTTCTGTGGTCTGTCCGGGCTTCAAAGGGTTCTTTTGAGCCCATCAGAAAGTGTCTCCATTCTGTGCATGCGGTCTTTAAGGCGAGTAATTCACGTTCTAGCACGGAATAGTTCCATTCTGAATCAGATTAAATGCGTGACAGGTAGAATACAGGATGCTCTAATGCATCATCGTCTTGTTTTTGCAGTAAGGCAGCCCCAATGGCTCTGTCGGATGCGTCTGCGACAACAATGAATTGTTTGCTGGTGTCTGGGTGTCGTAGAATGGGGGCTTGAATAAAGGCTTTCTTTAAGTCTTGAAAGGCTAACTCTGCGTCTTGTGTCCAACAAAACCCTTCTTTAGATGGTCTTTTTTAAGGGTTTGAGTAATGTAGCTGGTTCTCTGGGCAAAGTCTGCTATAAATTGTCGATAGAAATTGGCTAATCCCAAAAAACACTGAGGGGGTCATTCCAACCCTGGCGGTTGGTGTTAAAGCGGCGGCCAACCCACCAACAGGCAGGCAGTGCAAAAAATGGAATTCTGACCCTGGCGGAAACCGGCAACACAGACCGCCACTTTAACACTCCGACCCCCACGGCGGGACAAACAAACAGCGCGGCGGTCCCCGCCAACAGACAGGCGGGAGACAATGTACCGCCCACCCTATCACAACTCACCAATCCGCCAGCTTTTCCGGGGCGGGAGCCCCGCTGATAAAAACACGGTGGAAACAGACTACGAACGGGAAAACGCTCACCTCTACACACTCCACGAGGAATCTGGACAGCATGGAACCAGAACTACACATCCTACCAGCTATTGTCTACCTGCTCCTCTACCAGGAGCACGAACGCCGGCGCAGAAGACAACGGTGAGTACTGCACCTATGACACAGGGGAGGGGGGAGGGGGGAGGAGAAAAGATTACGGGTACACACATACGCGACACACCCACCCTCACCCGCAACTACCTACACATCAATGCAGAGCAACAACTCAGAGTGACAACCCCCATACCCCCCGGAAGAATGCAAAGACAAAATAAAATGATCATGAAATTCAAATATATTGTAAGTCTACGTAAAAGTTTTTTTTCAAACATCTAGAACTATATACACATATGTAAATTGTCCTGTCCAAATTGGGTTGCAGTCATTGTACGTGGGCCGATGGGCCTCAACACATGGGCAAAGCCCACACAGGAGACCCAAAGCCATTGGAGAGATCACTGCAGGGGCATCAGAAAAACTACAGGCACCTCAGGGGGAAAGGAAGGGGAGGCACCTCAGCCACATGAGTCCACGACGCCAGATCCACGAGGGGCCTGCATGCCCACTGTGCCATCCTGGGGAGTGCAAAGCCACAGTCTCACAAGTCTCTACAGTGGGTGGCTTGCCCACTGTGCCATCCTGGGGAGTGCAATGCCACAGTCTCACAAGTCTCTACAGTGGGTGGCTTGCCCACTGTGTCATCCTGGGGAGTGCAAAGCCACAGTCTCACAAGTCTCTACAGTGGGTGGCTTGCCCACTGTGCCATCCTGGGGAGTGCAAAGCCACAGTCTCTCAAGTGGATTACAGACTCCACTGGTACTGGAGGAGGCATGGTGCCCAGAGTGCATCGTGCAGCCCTGCACGACACAGATCCGGGCCTGCCCCTTCTGCCAATGGGCCAGCGGTGCTTGAGACGGCGGTGCCCAGCGGAGCTGTGCTTGAGACGGCGGTGCCCAGCGGAGCGGTGCTTGAGATGAAGGGCCCAGCGGTGCGGAGCTTGAGAGGAAGGGCCCAGCGAAGCGGTGCTTGAGATGAAGGGCCCAGCGGAGCAGTGCTTGAGAGGAAGGGCCCAGCGGAGCGGTGCTTGAGAGGATGGGCCCAGCGGAGCGGTGCTTGAGACGGCGGTGCCCACCGGAGCTGTGCTTGAGAGGAAGGGCCCAGCGGAGCGGTGCTTGAGATGAAGGGCCCAGCGGTGCTTGAGAGGAAGGGCCCAGCGGAGCGGTGCTTGAGACGGCAGTGCCCACCGGAGCTGTGCTTGAGACGGCGGTGCCCAGCGGAGCGGTGCTTGAGATGAAGGGCCCAGCAGAGCGGTGCTTGAGATGAAGGGCCCAGTGGAGCGGTGCTTGAGAGGAAGGGCCCAGCGGAGCGGTGCTTGAGATGAAGGGCCCTGTTCAGCGGTGTCTGTCTTGAAGGGCCCTGTTCAGCGGTGCCTGTCTTGAAGGGCCCTGTTCAGCGGTGCTTGTCTTGAAGGGCCCTGTTCAGCGGTGCTTGTCTTGAAGGGCCCTGTTCAGCGGTTCTTGAGACGGCGGTGCCCTGTTCAGCGGTGCTTGTCTTGAAGGGCCCTGTTCAGCGGTGCTTGTCTTGAAGGGCCCTGTTCAGCGGTTCTTGAGACAGCGGTGCCTGTCTTGAAGGGCCCTGTTCAGCGGTTCTTGAGACGGCGGTGCCCTGTTCAGCGGTGCCTGTCTTGAAGGGCCCTGTTCAGCGGTGCTTGTCTTGAAGGGCCCTGTTCAGCGGTTCTTGAGACAGCGGTGCCTGTCTTGAAGGGCCCTGTTCAGCGGTGCCTGTCTTGAAGGGCCCTGTTCAGCGGTGCTTGTCTTGAAGGGCCCTGTTCAGTGGTTCTTGAGACGGCGGTGCCCTGTTCAGCGGTGCTTGTCTTGAAGGGCCCTGTTCAGCGGTTCTTGAGACGGCGGTGCCCTGTTCAGCGGTGCTTGTCTTGAAGGGCCCTGTTCAGCGGTGCCTGTCTTGAAGGGCCCTGTTCAGCGGTTCTTGAGACGGCGGTGCCCTGTTCAGCGGTGCTTGTCTTGAAGTGCCCTGTTCAGCGGTGCCTGTCTTGAAGGGCCCTGTTCAGCGGTGCTTGTCTTGAAGGGCCCAGTTCAGCGGTTCTTGACATGTGTCTCCAGGGCACCATATCCGGCCAATATATGGAGTTCACTCGCCATCCGACTTCTCGCTTCCGGGGCCCTCCTGTGCTGGAGTCCCGGGCCCGTGGGTGTCCTCCTTCACACCCGGAATGGGGCTGGTGGGGCCCTCCTGGGCAGCTCGCCTGCTGCCGGACGTGTCAGCCGTGCTGCCCTTGCCATCCTTCCGTGGTTCCCTGTGGCCCTTGCCTCCCTTTGTAGATGTGCCAGGTGGCACCCCACATCCTGACGGTGCCAGGGTAGTGCCTTTGGAGGCTGCCGTCTCTGGCCTCTCGCGCCTGGCCTTGCCTTTCTTGGTTTTCTTCCCAGGGGGTGGGCTGGCTGTCCCTTTACTGCTGGCCGATGTTGCTGCCCTTGAAGGTGGTGGACTCCAATATCCCTGTACTATGGACCTTGTAGGTCCAGGGGTTGTGGTGGCTGAGGTGCTGATTGGACTCTTAGGAGATGGAGGGGGTGGGTCAGGTGATGGAAAGAGGTTAATTTTGGACAGGAAAAACTTTTTAGGAGCAGTGGGAAGGGTAGGTGCAGTGTGTATGGGAGTGGAGGAAGAGGATGTGGTTGTAGGAGAGTCAAGTGTGGTGTCTTTCGGTGCAGGTGCTTGTGACGGAGGCTGTCGTGAGGTGGATGGCTGTTGGGTGGGTGGCTGCCTGCGTTTGTGTGGTTTGGAAGAGGGGGTGACAGACACACTGGGAGAGGACACAGGGGACGTGTAAATGGCAGTGGGGGTGGTGACTGCACGTGTGCGGAGTGTTCTGGTGGGTGTGCTGGTGATGGACGTAGTGCCTGATGATGTTGTGCATGCAAGTGTGAGTGGAGACGTCACAGGGAGGGAGGAGGGAGACGAGGAGGAGGGGGACACTGAGGAGGCAGTGGCTGTTGGTATGTCTGCATGTGGCTGTTGCTTGTGTGAATGCTTGTGTGATGTGTGATGCTTATGTCTGGATGAGCTGCCCTTGGGTGTTGAGGTGTGTGAAGGCTGGTCTGTAGGTGTGTCTGGGATAGGCAGAGGAACAGGGGAGTGGGACTGGGTGGAGGAAGTTGGAGGAGGGAGGCAGGAGACAGGGACAATGGCTGCCGTCAGTGCTGAGGCCAGAGCGTTGAACGATCGCTGATGGGCAGCCTGACCCGAATGAATGCCCTCCAGGTATGCTCCGGTGCACCCCCTGGATGACATTCAAAAGGGTAGACTGCCCAACAATGAGCGTCCTGAGGAGGTCAATGACCTCCTCACTGAGGGCAGCAGGGGTAACTGGGGCAGGGCCTGAGGGGCCTGGGGCGAATGAGATGCCCGCCTTTGTGTGCGAGCGGGCACGGGGCGATCGCAGAGGGGCTGCTGGGAGGGCGGAGCTGGTGCGCTGGGTGGCGGCTGTACCTGTTGTAGCGGTGGGCACGGATTTTGCCGCCACCACAAGGGAGCTCCCTTCCGAGGACGTGTCTGTGTCGCTGATGTCTCCACGTGTCCCCGTTGTGGAGCTCCCCTCGCCCTCCGTCTCAATGGTGAACTCCGAGTCGGTTGCATGGCCCTCCAGGGCCATGTGAGATGCAGCTCCCTCGTGCTCCGATGCCACTTCTCCTCCGTCTGATGATGCTAATGCACACATGAACAGGAAGAGCAGCAAAAAAGGTGGGGGGAAATGAAGACATGTTGAGTGCATCCATTGGCAACACAGTTGGCGGAGAGGACAGACACAGAAGCCCCCTGCACTACGCCGCGCACTTGGGGTACACTACTCAATCATTGGGACTTGGCCTACAAGCCTAAGGACGACTACTGCACACATAGGTGACACAGGGCCATGGATAGCTGTACTTGGCACCCTACAGAGGTGGGGGGCGGGGGCACAGGGCCATGCCTTACGGAGGGGCCTAGCCTACAGAATTCGCCCTGGCCTAGGGATACCCACAGCCCTCCTCCCCCACCCAGGCACCTCCACTGCGCGCAAAGTCAGCAGAATGTGTTTGTACTCACCCCCTTGTGTCTGCTGTGATGTCCTCACGCGCCCATCCAAATCGGGGTAGGCCACCGCCAGGATCCAGGACATCAGGGGGGTCAATTGACGACTGGCACCCCTCCTATGTTGGGAGGCCATCCCTAGCAGAGCCTCCGCGGTCTTCCTGCTCCCGCGGCTGATGTCCTCCCACCTCTTGCGGCAGTGAGTGACCCGTCTGTTGTGGACCCCCAGGGTCCGGACGTCCTTGGTGATGGCACGCCAAATGTCGATTTTCTGGTGGGCGCTGACCTACGTGACATGTACAGGGAGAGAAGAAGAATCATCACCTTCTGCATGCTTGATGTGAGTGGCCCCCCATCCCCACCCTTGCCATGTGGCACATGCTCTCCTCCGTCGTTTGATGCATGCCTCAATCGCTCCCCTCCCCACCATCTTTCATCCACCCGACTCAACACAGGCATTGCCCCCAAAGCATGCTCCCAGTGTACTTACCTGTTGGTCTGGAGGACCGTAGAGTAGCGCATACTGGGGGAGGACCCCATCCACAAGTTTCTCCAATTCTTCAGAAGTGAAGGCAGGGGCCCTTTCCCCAGTCGCAGCAGCCATTGTATCTTCCAGACCGAGGTCACAGCAGCACTTGCAGTATAGGTCCTCTCCTGTGGATGATCAGGTCTCGAGTGATTAAGCAGATAGAAAATGGCAGTCACGTCCGCCTACCGCCACGGTGTGCCACGCCTGCGCATTGACCTCACATCCCATTGTCGCACTTCACAGGTTAAGCAGTCGCCATTTCAAGGGCCCACATGGCTTAATTTCTACTGCGTCACACATGCCTAGGCCTTGCATCGACACTCATACAAACCATTCAATGCATATAGAATCGTGTACTGTGCAAGCTGTGGGAACTTACCTGTGGGTTGATTGACTCTGTGCTCGCTGTTGTCCTTCCTAGGCACCGACCGCTGGGACTTGCGAGGAGATGGAGGAATGTTCCCGTGTACAGACCGCTGGTGGACCTGTCGACAATGGAGGAACGACATGTCATTCTGACATACAGGCTTGACCGAGCCACTATACATGAACTGTGTGCCCAGCTGGAGGCAGACCTGATGTCACCCATCCGCCAACCTACAGGGATCCCCCCTCTAGTGCAGGTGCTGTCAGTACTCCATTTCTTAGCAAGTGGGTCATTTCAAACAACAGTGGCCATTTCATCAGGGATGTCTCAGCCTATGTTTTCCAAGGTGTTGTCCAGAGTGTTGTCTGCCCTGCTCAAACACATGCAGAGATACATCATTTTCCCTGAGGTGGGGGATTTGCCTACAGTGAAGGGTGATTTCTATGCCCTTGGACATATTCCCAACATCATTGGTGCCATTGATGGGACACATGTGGCTTTGGTACCCCCCAGTGAAAGTGAACAGGTGTACAGGAACAGAAAAAGTTATCATTCCATGAATGTCCAGGTGGTCTGTTTGGCTGACCAGTACATCTCCCATGTAAATGCCAAGTTCCCTGGGTCAGTGCATGACGCGTACATCATGCGAAATAGCAGCATCCCTTATGTGATGGAACAACTACGGAGACACCGTGTGTGGCTAATTGGTGACTCAGGTTACCCCAACCTGTCGTGGTTACTGACCCCAGTGAGGAATCCCAGGACAAGGGCAGAGGAACGCTACAATGAGGACCATGGGCGAACTAGGAGGATTATAGAAAGAACCTTCGGCCTCCTGAAGGCCAGGTTCCGGTGCCTGCATATGACAGGTGGATCCCTAATGTACTCACCAAAGAAGGTGTGCCAGATCATCGTGGCCTGCTGTATGCTTCACAACCTGGCATTGCGATGGCAGGTGCCTTTTCTGCAGGAGGATGGTCCAGATGGTGGTGTTGTAGCAGCTGTGGAGCCTGCGGAGAGTGAAGAGGAGGAAGACAAAGAGGACGACACAGACAACAGGGACACAGTGATACAGCAGTATTTTCAATAACACACAGGTAAGAATCAACACCGGCATTTTACATTTACTTACAGTCTCCTGCCTCTCTACTGTCTGTCCTTTTCACCCAGTGGATGCTAACAGAGTTGTGACTTTCCCTTCCAATTTCAGAGATGTGGGCCCCACTGCGTGACCTCTGCTTTGTTTGCCCATGGACTACAGCTGTGTGACAGTGGTGTGTTGTCATCACAATGTAACTGGTCATTTTTGCACGTTTATGTCTAATACATATTTTCAAAAAAACAGGCAGACTCCAGATTATTTGTGTGCAATAAGTGTGTTTATTAAAGTGCTCAATTTTGGGACATAGTTGAAAATCGGTGATGGGTGATGGTGGAGGAATGTCCATGGCAGAGTCCAGATTCTCAGTCTCACAGGTGCATTGTCCATATGCCTGTGGAAGGTGGAGCAGGGGCAGTTTAAGGTTGGAGAGGGTGACAATGTGGGACAGTGGGATGACATCAGGGGGTATCCTTTCCTGGCGGGGGTCTTGGCATCCTACTCTGTCTTCTTCCTAGATCTCAGGCCCGCTTGGTTCTTCTTCTGCAGGAGGTGGGGTTCTGGTGGCAGGTTGTTGCTGTGTCGGGGCCTCCTGTCCACTAGTGCCGGCGGAGGTGGTAGGCTGTTCCTGGTCCATGCTAGTGACAGGGGCCCTTTGTGGTGCCACATGGTCCCGCAATGTGGTGACAATCTGGTTGAGAGCCACAACGATGGTGCCCATTGTGGAACTAATGTTTCTCAGTTCTTCCCTGAACCCCATAAACTGTTCCTCCTGCAGTACCTGGATCTCCTGGAACCTGGCCAGGACCGTCGCCATCGTCTCCTGGGAGTGGTGGTATGCTCCCATGATGGAGGTGAGGGCCTCGTGGAGAGTGGGTTCCCTGGGCCTGTCCCCCACCCTCTCGCACAGCAGCCCTCCCAGTTCCCCTGTTTCCCTGGGCCTCTGTCCCCCGGACCGTGTGCCCACTACCACTGCCCCCAGGTCCCTGTTGTTGTTGGGGTGGTGGGCTCACCTGGGTGCCCTGTAGTGGTGGACACACCGCTGATTGACGTGTCCTGGAGACAGAGGCATGGGCCCGCTGGGTGGGTGCTGTGCTGGTGTTCCCAGAGGGGGGTAGGTCTGCTGTAGCCTGTGGCTGTCTGAGGGGAACCGACTGTCCCGAGGTCCCCGATGGGCCGGGCTGGTCATCTGGGTCCAGGGAGACAGAGCTGCTGTCATCACTGGGGGCCTCTTCTGGGGGTGGGATGGACATTTCTGGACCCTCCTGGGCGGTGTGGTGGCGTTCAGGTCCTGCAGGGGTATAAGAGTATGGTTATTGCTTCTGTGTGTGCCATAGCGTGCAATGGGTGGGTGCCAGTGTACCCCAGTGCTGGCATTCCTTTGTGGGGGCTGTTGTGATGGCCGTTTGTGGGGGAGATGGGTATGTGCAGTGGGCATGCTTAGGTGATGGCTGTCGATGGTTTGTGGTGGCATGCAGGGTTTGGTGTTGGGATGGGTGGGTTGTGATGGTGAGACATTAGCAACGAGGATGTGTGATGGGGGGAGGGTGGGGGTATGAGTTGGCATGCTGGTGGGGTGGGGGGGATGAAGTAGTGGAGATGAGACTTACCAGAGTCGATTTCTCTGCCTACTCCTGCGAGGCCCTCAGGATGCAGGATGTTCAAGACCTGTTCCTCCCATGTTGTAAATTCTGGGGGTTGAGGTGGGGGTCCGCCGCCAGTCCGCTGCACCGCGATGTTGTGCCTGGATACCATGGAACTCACCTTCCCCCGTAGGTCGTTCCACCGCTTCCTGATGTCGTCCCCATTTCGTGGATGTTGTCCCACAGCGTTGACCCTGTCCACTATTCTTTGCCATAGCTCCATCTTCCTGGCAATGGTGGTGTGCTGCACCTGTGTCCCGAAATGCTGGGGCTCTACCCGAACTATTTCCTCCACCATGACCCTGAGTTCTGCGTCTGAGAACCTGGGGTGTCTTTGGGGTGCCATGGGGTGGTGTGGATGAGGTGTGGGGTGGTGTTTGCGGGGATGAGTGTGGTGAGTGCAGTGGTGTGTGGTGTTTTGTGCGTGTTTGTTGTGTGGGTGATGGTGTAGTGTGCCTCTGTGTGATGGTGTTCTCTATTCTGTGCTGTCTCTCTCTGGGCTTCTTCTCTGATTTGTGGTCGTAGGGGTTTGTGGGTGATGTGGGTGTGTGTTTTATAGTTAATTGGGTGTGTGGGAGTGTTGTGTGTATGTGTCTCAGGAGGTGTGTGTATTTCAAATTGTCCAATGTGGCGGTGTTTTGGAGCTGTATGTGTATTTTGAGCGCAGCGGTGTGTACCGCCAATGGAATACCGCGGTTGAAAGTCCGCCGCGTGGATTCGTGGGTCGTAATGGCATGGGCGTTTTTCTGTTGGCGTGACGGTGGAGGTTTGGTCTTCGCCAGTTTAACGTTGGCCGTTGGTGTGGCGGACTTTTGTTGATGTCGGCTTTTTGGCGGTTTGCCTCTTGAGGGTCAGAATGACCGTGGCGGTTTACCGCGACCGCGGCGGTGTTGTGGCGGCCTTCTGACCGGCGGTAAGCGCCTTTTACCGCCGAGGTCAGAATGACCCCCTGAGTCTCCTTGATGGAAGAAGGAGATGGCCAATCCAATATAGCTTGCACCTTGTCTGAATCCATGGCGACTCCAGTTTGGTTAATGCAATATCCCAAGTATTTTACTTCTGTTTGATCAAACTCGCACTTTTCGGGTTTGCAGAATAAGTGGTGTTGTCGGAGTCTCTCTAGAACTTGGCGAACATGCTTAGAGTGTTCTTCTGGGTGAACTGAAAAGATTAAAATGTCATCGAGATAAACCACCACTGTTTGTTGCAAAAGATCGGAAAAGATAGAATCCATGAACCTTTGAAAAATGGAAGGGGCATTGGTGAACCCGAATGGCATTACTCGATATTCGTAATGACCAAAAGGAGTTCTAAAAGCGGTCTTCCACTCAGCACCTTCTTTGATCCCTAAAAGATGGTAGGCTCCTCTGAGATCCAGCTTGGTGAATCTCTTTGCCCCTCTGACTGCTTCTAGGATGTCCTTAATGAGGGGTAACGGGTACCGATCCATAATAGTGATCTTGTTTAATCCTCTGAAATCAATACAGGGACGCAAATCTTTCGTCTTCTTAGGCACAAAGAAGAGAGGAGCCCCTGCAGGTGAAGAGGAGGGAGCAATCAACCCGCTCTGTAGGTTCTCATCAAGGTATTCCCTGAGAATCTGCTTCTCAGGTTCTGTTAGAGTACATTTGCCCGAAAGAAACCACTGTATCTGGTTCTAAAGGAATGGCGCAATCGTATTCCCTATGGGGTGGCAGTTCAGGTTTTTCTGGCTTCTGAAATACATCGGCATATTCATGATAATGCCTGGGAACTCCCTGTAGGACATTAATAGAGCATCCCACCTTCGGGGGTGCTGCTAAGAGACCTTTTGGGGGCCAATAATCCCTTGCTAGGTAGCAGTGGTGTTGGCAAAAGTGAGAGGATAAAGAATAGTTCTTGTTTCCCAGTTGATGTAAGGGTTGTGCCGTGTGAGCCATGGAATTCCCAGGATCATGACATGGTGTGGTGATGAAATCAAATCAAACGAAAGATTTTCTTGGTGTTTCCCAAACTGTAGACAGAAAGTAGGGGTGGTATACTGTACGGGTCCTGAGGCCAAGAGTGATCCATCCACCGTGTGGACTTGTTCTGGTACTTCCTTAGGTATTTGTGTTATCTGTCGTTCCTTGGCCCATGCTTCATCTAAATAGATGCCACTGGCTCCGCAGTCCAATAAAGCTAGGGTTCTTTCTTCCCGGCCATCAGTTATGTGAAGGATAACTGGTAAAAGAAAAAGAGCAGTTCCTTCCTCCCTGGAAGAGCAAATGGAAGGTATTTTACGATATCCCGTCCTCACCCTTCTCACTGAGGACGGGAGTTGGCGTTTCCCAAAGGCTTGGCTGGATGAACGGGACAGGTGCGAATTAGGTGACCAGCTGCACCACAATACAGACAAAGTCCCTTCCTTCATCTGTGTTCTCTTTCACTAGCTGATAAAGGTCCTCGAGCTGTATCAATTTGCATCGGTTCTTCCTCGGTAACCCCCTTAGGTTCAGGACGGACTTCTTCGGTACGATGAGGGAAGGTGCGAGACGTTAATGAGTGTGATGGCAAACGACTCTTCTTTTTCTCCATTCTTTGCTCCTTCAATCGATATTCTATCGTCAGGGTCTGATCCATCAATCCTTTAAGGTTCTCTATTCTAGCAGAGTGCACCAGTTCGTCCTTATTGTCCTCTCTGAGACCCCTGCGGAACAGGGTCACCAAGGTATGTTCCACCCAGGATGTTTCTGCTGCTAATTGTCTGAAACGGGTGATGTATTGTAATACATCTTGATTTCCTTGTTGGATATCGCAGAGAGCTTCTTCTGCTGAAGACTCGAGTCCAGGGCGCTCAAACATCTGTTTAAAGGTAGTGACAAAGTTGGAATAATTAGACAGGCAGGGATCATTTCTTGTCGCCAAAGGAGTCGCCCAAGCCAAGGCTGGCCCCGATAAGGTGCTAATCAAATACCCCACCTTGGTCTTGTCTTGCACAAATTGTGAGGGGCGAAAGGCAAAATAAACCGTCAAGGCATCCAGGAATTCTCTCAACTTGTTAGGATCCCCAGAGAAACGAGGTGTGGTGGCAGATACTGAGGGGACATCAGTGGTCCTGGATGCAAAGGCTTGTCGATAGACGGTGTTTTCAGTACGTCTGTTGGAGTTCTTGAGCCTGTTGTTGTATAGTCATGAGCAGGGTCTGGCTGGTGGGTTCCGTATTTGCCACTGGATTATCCATGGTTCTGGACTGCAACTGGATTTTTGGGCGTTGCAATCTGTCACGGTTTTCACTGGGCTTACCGTCGAAGTTGATAAGGGTTGGGGAACGACCCCGATTCCGGCAGATTCTGCTCTGGCCGAGGTAGGGGCGACCCCTTCCGGTAGCCACGGTCCTGTTTGACAATAGCAAGCCACTACAGTCCGTGCCCTCCAGAAGGAGTCCCAGAGAAAAAACCCCAATAGGGTAAAAAACCTCCAACAGGAACTCCCTGAAACAGAAGGAGGACACAAGGACGTTAGATCTGAAGATCCGAGAATACAGGAAAACTGGAGACGAAGACAGGTCAGGAATAACTGGATCCGCAAGGAGAAACCAGCCGGAGCGTGACTACCACCAAAGGAGTGTTGCAACGCAATGAGCAAGAAACTGAATTCCCCTTATATACCCCTAGACAGGAAGTAGAAAACAGGAAGTAGGAACAC
The DNA here is from genome assembly GCF_031143425.1 of Pleurodeles waltl. Taxonomy (NCBI): domain Eukaryota; kingdom Metazoa; phylum Chordata; class Amphibia; order Caudata; family Salamandridae; genus Pleurodeles; species Pleurodeles waltl. The sequence goes on along the minus strand of NC_090446.1, from coordinate 1,316,041,917 downwards.
CACCATCTTGGATTGGGGAAGAGAGTATAACAATGAATAAAGAACATGCGTCCAAACAAAGAGAAACAATGCATGCTGGGAAGAGAGGAAGGGAGCAGCATGCTGGGAAAGGGAAAAGGCATGCATAAAAACACCACCATGTGCAGGTATCAGGCTTTTGCCTGTTGTGACCGGTAAGTGGTGAAGAAGAAGGTTTTCTACATGCCAGAATGTTAAGCGCACTAATTGCGCTATGCGCAGCAGGTTCGAGACCCAACTCGGGGTCTCATCCCCTGCCGCGTCTGCCCTTGCGGCAGAAACGAAAGAAGGGGGCGCGGCGAGTGCAACGACCCCTGGCCGGACTCGCGGCTTCCCCCGCGGTCCGCCAGCAAGCCTGCAAGCCGGGGCTTCCCCCGCGGCTTGGATGCAGGCCGCGATGTTTACCAAATGCCGCCGCAGCGTGACACCATAATGTAAAATTACATGTAAATGCAGGCGTCAATGTTCAGATTGGGCCAATGGCCAGTCCAAAGTATAAAAGGACCAGATGGCCACAGGGCACAGTCCAAGGCCAAACTTGACTCCTGACATACTTTGTACTCCACTGTTCAGGGGCATCATGTTGGCAATGGGCAGGCACCTCAGGGGAAAGAGGGGGTGGAGGGGCACCTCAGCGGAAGTGGGTAACATGCCCACTGGTTCTGGAGGGGGCTCCTTGCTTAATTGTCTCTGGTGGGAAGTGAAAGGCCACAATCTCTGTAGTGGGTAACATGCCCACTGGTTCTGGAGGGGGCTCCTTGCCCAATTGTCTCTGGAGGGGAGTGAAAGACCACAGTCTCTGAAGTGGGTATCATGCCCACTGGTTCTGGAGGGCGCTCCTTGCCCAGTTGTCTGTGGAGGGGAGTAAAAGGCCACAGTCTCTGAAGTAGGTAACATGCTCACTGGTTCTAGAGGGGGCTCCTTGCCCAACAGTCCCTGGAGGGTGGCCTACATGCCCTCTGCTGGTGGAGGGGGCTCCTTGGCTGCCTCTGCTGGAGGAGAGGGCTCCTTGCCCTCTGCTGGTGGAGGGAGCCTCTTGCCTTTATTTAGTGGTGGAGGGGGAACCTTGGATTTCTTTGGTGGAGGAGGGGGAACCTTGGCTCTCTTTGGTGGTGGAGGGGGATCCATGTGTCCCCTCTTGGGACGGGCCCCCTTGGCCTTTGACATGTGACTTGTGTCTTTGCCTCCAGGACTAGGAGGTGCCTCTACTGTCCCTGTCCTCTTTCCCTTGGGTTTTGCCACCCTAGTCCTCCCTTTCTGAGGCAGAGGTGTGCTCTTACTAGGAGTGCCTGCCATCACACTCAAGGGACTCCTTTGTGCTAACAGCTGATTTTTTGGTGGAGCAGTAGAAGACTGTTTGGCTGAGGTGCTGGTCTCGGTCATTGGTACCATGCTCTTACAGGCAGGACAGGGGGGCCGAGGGGGAGAGAAGAGGTCAAGTTGGGCAAGGAAAAGCTTCTTAGGGACGTTGGGATGGGATGTGGGAGGAGGAATGGGAGTGGAGGTAGAGGGAGTGGTTGTAGGAGGTGTATGTCTGCAGGACATGGGTGCAGGTGCATGGACAGTGTGCGTGTGTGAGTTGGATGGCTGTTGGGAGTCTGAGTGGGAGCATTTGTGTCTCATAGGGGGAAAGACAGGGTGGGAGAGGACAAAGAGGACACGTGGATAGATATTGTGGAGTTGTCAGCAAATGAGATGTGTGTACCACAAGATGTGGTGATGGTGGTGGTGGGTGTTGATGCGCATGCAGGTGTGAGTGCGGATGTGACTGTGAGGCAGGAGGGGGGGTGTAGGAAAGTACCATCTTGCCTGGCATGTTACCCCCATATTTCACTGTATATATGTTGTTTTAGTGTATGTGTCACTGGGACCCTGCAAGCCAGGGCACCAGTGCTCATAAGTGTGCCCTGTATGTGTTCCCTGTGTGATGACTAACTGTCTCACTGAGGCTCTGCTAACCAGAACCTCAGTGGTTATGCTCTCTCTGCTTTCCAAATTGGCACTAACAGGTTAGTGACCAATTTTACCAATTCACATTGGCATACTGGAACACCCTTATAATTCCCTAGTATATGGTACTGAGGTACCCAGGGTATTGGGGTTCCAGGAGATCCCTAAGGGCTGCAGCATTTCTTTAGCCACCCATAGGGAGCTCTGACAATTCTTACACAGGCCTGCCACTGCAGCCTGAGTGAAATAACATCCACGTTATTTCACAGCCATTTACGACTGCACTTAAGTAACTTATAAGTCACCTATATGTCTAACCTTCACCTGGTGAAGGTTGGGTGCAAAGTTACTTAGTGTGTGGGCACCCTGGCACTAGCCAAGGTGCCCCCACATCGTTCAGGGCAAATTCCCCGGACTTTGTGAGTGCGGGGACACCATTTCACTCGTGCACTATACATAGGTCACTACCTATGTATAGCGTCACAATGGTAACTCCGAACATGGCCATGTAGCATGTCTAAGATCATGGAATTGTCACCCCAATGCCATTCTGGCATTGGGGAGACAATTCCATGATCCCCCGAGTCTCTAGCACAGACCCGGGTACTGCCAAACTGCCTTTCCCGGGAGCTGCTGCTGCTGCCAACCCCTCAGACAGGTTTCTGCCCTCCTGGGGTCCAGCCAGGCCTGGCCCAGGAAGGCAGAACAAAGGACTTCCTCAGAGAGAGGGTGTTACACCCTCTCCCTTTGGAAAAAGGTGTCAGGGCTGGGGAGGAGTAGCCTCCCCCAGCCTCTGGAAATGCTTTGATCGGCACAGATGGTGCCCATCTCTGCATAAGCCAGTCTACACTGGTTCAGGGATCCCCCAGCCCTGCTCTGGCGCGAAACTGGACAAAGGAAAGGGGAGTGACCACTCCCCTGCACCTCCCAGGGGAGGTGCCCAGAGCTCCTCCAGCATGCCCCAGACCTCTGCCATCTTGGATTCAGAGGTGTGCTCTGAGTGGCCAGGGCCAGCAGGTGACGTCAGAGACTCCTTCTGATAGGCTGTTACCTGTGTTACTAGCCTAACCTCCTTCCTAGGTAGCCAAACCTCCTTTTCTGGCTACTTAGGGTCTGTGCTTTGGGGAATTCTTCAGATACCAAATGCAAGAGCTCACCAGAGTTCCTCTACATCTCTCTCTTCACCTTCTGCTAAAGGATCGACCGCTGACTGCTCAGGACGCCTGCAAAACCGCAACAAAGTAGCAAAGACGACTACTGCAACCTTGTATCGCTTATCCTGCCGCCTTCTCGACTGTTTCCTGGTGGTGCATGCTCTGGGGGTAGCCTGCCTCCTTCTTTCACCAGGAGCTCTGAAGAAATCTCCTGTGGGTCAACGGAATCTTCCCCCTGCAACCGCAGGCAACAAAAGACTGCATCACCGGTCCTCTGGGTCCCATCTCAGCACGACGAGCGTGGTCCCTGGAACTCAGCGACTCTGTCCAAGTGACTCCCACAGTCCAGTGACTCTTCAGTCAAAGTTTGGTGGAGGTAAGTCCTTGCCTCCCCACGCTAGACTGCATAGCTGGGTACTGCATGATTTGCAGCTGTTCCGGCTCCTGTGCACTCTTCCAGGATTTCCTTTGTGCGCAGCCAAGCCTGGGTCCCCGACACTCTAACCTGCAGTGCACAACCTTCTGAGTTGTCCTCCGGCGTCGTGGGACTCCCTTTTCTGACTTCGGGTGGACTCCGGTTCACTCCTCTTCCAAGTGCCTGTTCTGGTACTTCTGCGGGTGCTGCCTGCTTCTGTGAGGGCTCCCTGACTTGCTGGGCGCCCCCTCTGTCTCCTCATCCAAGTGGCGACATCCTGGTCCCTCCTGGGCCACAGCAGCATTCAAAAACCCTAACCGCGACCCTTGCAGCTAGCAAGGCTTGTTTGCGGTGTTTTTGCGTGGGAACACCACTGCAAGCTTCTACACGACGTGGGACATCCATCCTCCAAAGGGGAAGTTTCTAGCCCTCTTCATTCTTGCAGAATCCACAGCTTCTACCATCCGGTGGCAGCTTCTTTGCACCCTCAGTTGGCATTTCCTGGACATCTGCCCACTCTCAACATTGTCGCAACTTTTGGACTTGGTCCCCTTGTTTCACAGGTACTCAGGTCCGGAAATCCACTGTTGTTGCTTTGCTGGTGTTGGTCTTCCTTGCATAAACCCCCTATCACAACTTCTGTGCTCTCTGGGGGTTATAGGTGCATTTTACACCTACTTTTCAGGGTCTTGGGGTGGGCTATTTTTCTAACCCTCACTGTTTTCTTACAGTCCCAGCGACCCTCTAAAAGCTCACATAGGTTTGGGGTCCATTCATGGTTCGCATTCCACTTTTGGAGTATATGGTTTGTGTTGCCCCTATACCTATGTGCTCCTATTGCAATCTATTGTAACCTTACACTGCTTGCATTACTTCCTTTTGCTATTACTGCATATTTTTGGTATTGTGTACATATATCTTGTGTATATTTGGCATCCTCATACTGAGGGTACTCACGGAGATACTTTTGGCATATTGTCATAAAAATAAAGTACCTTTATTTTTAGTATATCTGTGTATTGTGTTTTCTTATGATATTGTGCATATGACACCAGTGGTATAGTGGGAGCTTTGCATGTCTCCTAGTTCAGCCTAAGCTGCTCTGCTATAGCTACCTTCTATCAACCTAAGCTGCTAGAAACACCTCTTCTACACTAATAAGGGATAACTGGACCTTATACAGAGTGTCAGTACCCCTTGGTACCCACTACAAGCCAGGCCAGCCTCCTACAGGGGGGAGACAGTGGAGGCAGTGGATGTTTTTGTGTGTGCAACTGTCTGTTGGTTGTGTGAGTGCTTGTGGCCTGAAGTGTGCTGCCTGTGTTTGTCTGTGCCACTCTTGTGTGATATTTTCTGTGCATGCTTGTCTGCATGTGTGCATGGGATGGGTTGGGGTTGAGGAGACAGGGACTGGGAAGTGGTAGTTGGAGGGGGGACGGTAGGAACAGAGACACTGGCTGCCATCAGAGAGGAGGCCAGAGCCTGAATTGATCTCTGTAGGGCTGCCAACCACCGTGGATGCCCTCCAGGTAGGCATTGCATTGCTACATCTGGGATGCCAGCACCTGGATGGCATTCACAATGGTTGACTGCCCTACAGAGATGGATCTCAGGAGGTCAGTAGACTCCTCACTGAGGGCAGCAGGGCTCACTGGGGAAGGGCCTGAGGTGCCTGGGGCGGAGGAGATGCCCACCCTCCTGGGTGAGCGGGCACGGGCAACTCGGTGGGGGGCTATTGGGAGGGTGGTGCTGGTACGGGGGTGGTGGCTGTACCTGTAGCTGAGGTGGTTCCAGAGGTGTCCGGAACCACCAGGGAGCTTCCATCGGAGGAGGAATCCAAGTCAGTGTTGTCACCTCCTGTCCCCGCTGTGGTGCTTCCCTCGTCCTCTGTCCCACTAGTCCCATTGGCATCGGTGGACTCTGCCTCCTGGGTCCCATGGCATTCTGCTCCCTCAGTCACCGGTACCCCTGCTCCTCCACCAGATGATGCTAATGCACACATGGACAGGATGACAGAAGAAAATAGGAGGTAGAAAGAGAAAGGGAGCACTTGGTCAATTACAGCACCAACACCACAGATGGCATACACATTACCTTCAGACACAGGGATCAAGATTGAGCACAATGCACTGCACTGGCATTCCATTGGCCAAGTACCAAAGCAAGATGAGAGCCAACCACCACCATCTGCAGCCCTCCTGGGACCTACTGAGCCCTGTCTGACATGGAATGCCACCTAGCTAGTTAACAAGATTTTGCCATAAACCCATTTACCCTGAGCTGGACCACACAGCAATGTCTGAGCCGGCATTAAGGGGCACCCACTAACTGAAACCCACCACCAGGATCCCATGCCAGGCAACAAAGATGGTTGTTACACACACTGTACTCACCACCTTGTGGCTGCTGTGCTGCCCTCAAGTGCCCATCCAGCTCTGGGTAGGCCACAGCCAGTATGCGAGTCATAAGGGGCATCAGGTTCTTATGGGCAGCCCTCCCTCGTTGGAAGGCCATCTCCAGCAGGGCCTCCTCAGTCTTCCGGGCCCAGCGTCTCAGGTCTTCCCACCTTTTCCTACAGGGGGTGCTCTGCCTACTATAGATCCCAAGGGTCCGCATGTCCTTGGCGATAGCACGTCACAATCCCTTTTTCTGATGGGTGCTGACCTGCAGAGGAAATACAGACAGGAGGACACCATTAACCATATGGCCCACAAACACCATTTCCCCTCAAATGGCACACACATCACCCGGAGCCCTGCATGTACACTACCAACAGACATACCCCACACCCAGAATACACACTGCCAGCACACACATCTCCATGCAACTTTCTCGCATGCATCGTCCCCATGGTGTACTCACCTGTTGGGCTGGAGGCCCATGCAGCTGTCCATACAGTGGTAGGACCCCCTCCACTAGGTGCTCCAACTCCTCTGAAGTGAAGGCTGGGGCTCTTTCCACTGTCACATGGGCCATGGTAGGTTCAAGACTCAGGTCACAGCAGCACACGCAGTGGAGGTGTTGTCCTGTGAAAAGTTAGGAATCAGTGAGGTTATAGACAGAAAATGGCAGTCATGTCCGTGGTGGTGTACACCGTCACCGCTGCCAGTGATCCTCATTGGATACTGTACTCCATAGAGCCCCATGTAAGCCAATGAGGAATAGCACGGCGGTGCAAGACCGCCTTCTGCATGACGCCCAATGCTAGCGGAGTTACATCACTTTCACCTGTCCCTACATACAGGTTCAAGACTCAGGTCACAGCAGCACACGCAGTGGAGGTGTTGTCCTGTGAAAAGTTAGAAATCAAGTGAGGTTATAGACAGAAAATGGCAGTCATGTCCGTGGTGGTGTACACCGTCACTGCTGCCAGTGATCCTCATTGGATACTGTACTCCATAGAGCCCCATGTAAGCCAATGAGAAATAGCACGGAGGTGCAAGACCGCCTTCTGCATGACGCCCAATGCTGGCGGAGTTACATCACTTTCACCTGTCCCTACATACAGGACAGACGGTCACCTCCTTATGGTGGTGGTCAACATTCTGAAATTGAAAACTGCGTCATTGCTGTCATTTGTACATACATTGCCATTTACATTGTCCAATCACATACAAGCTCAGTTTCTACAAGCCCAGTTGCACTGAGGTGGTGGTTCCATTGTTCAGTTTGTTACTCCCTTCTCACTCTTGTGTCCCTTAGGTGCTTACCACTGTGGAGGAATAGGAGGAAAAGGCAAGACCCTGTGTACAGACCCCTTGGGACTTGGCTACACTGGAGGACAGGCACACAATACTCACCTATAGACTGGACTGGTCCACAATCACAGAGCTGCGTGCTCAATTGGAGCCTATCCATCATCCTACTGGGATTCCCCCTCTTGTGCAAGTTCTATCTGTGCTACATTTCCTGGCAACTGGCTCTTTCCAAGTGACAGTGGGCTTGGCATAAGGAATGTCACAGCCAATGTTCTCAATAGTGCTGGCAAGGGTTTTGTCTGTCTTGCTCAAACACATGTGCAGCTACATCGCTTTCCCCCAAGTGGAAGATTTGGTCACTGTGAAGGCTGGATTCTATGCAATGGGACATATTCCAAATATTATTGAGGCCATTGATGGGTGTCTGCCTTCACCCTGCATTGGAAGGCACAATGAAATCTCCCGTGGGTTGACGGAGTCTTCCCCCTGCTAACGCAGGCACCAAACTTCAGCTTCACCGGTCCTCTGGGTCCCCTCTCATTGTGACAAGTGTGGTCCCTGGAACACAGGTGGTAGATCCAAGTGACCCCGACAGTCCAGTGGTCCATCTGTCCAAATTTGGAGGATGTAAGTCCTTGCCTCCCCTCTCCAGACAGCAATCCTGTGTACTGCATGAACTGCAGCTGCTAGGGCTTCTGTGCACTTTTGCAAGGAATCCTTCGTGCACAGCATAGCCCACGTCCCCATCACTCCGTCCTGCATTGCTCAACTCGCTGAGTTGACCACTGACTTCGTGGGACCCTCTTTTGTAGTGTTGAGATGACCGCCATGCTCAGATTTCTTGAACGCCTGTTCAAGTGCTTCTGCGGGTGCTGCCTGCTTCTGTGTGGGCTCTCTGTACTGCTGAGTGCCCCCTCTGTCTCCTCCTCCAAGGGGCGACCTCCTGGCTGCTAAAACACTACTAATCTACTAATAAGGGATAACTGGACCTGGCACAAGGTGTAAGTACCATCAGGTACCCACTATAAGCCAGGCCAGCCTCCTACATTGGTGGTGCAGCGGTGGGATAACTACTTGTAACTGCTTTACCACTGTCATTGGTGCTTTTCATAAGAAAAACATATACCAAATACTTCAGAATATACACAGTTAACCTAAACTTTCTAAAAAGTTTCTGAAAAGTTTTTAAAAGTTTTGAAAAGTTTGAAAAAGTTGTTCTCTTTTCTTTAAAAATTTCTATACTTTTTTCTCTCTGTCCTAAAACCCTTTCTAACAGTCATGTCTGCAGTAGAACTTACTCCCACAGTTGTCAAGGCAACCTATGGTAGTTTAAACTTTAAAAGCTTGAGGGGTCTCTGCATTGAAAGAGGTTTAAGCATTGGAAAGAACCCTACAAAATATCTTCTCCTTAGCCTTCTCCTAGAAAGTGACCAGAACCAGTCTGGCCCATCCCAGGATTAGGAGGTAGAGGAGGGGGGTACCCAGCAAGACTCAGAGGAGTCCCCTGAGGATGCTGGGGAGGGTTCATCCAAAGACCTGTCATATAACAGGCCATCTACTGACACTGTTAGTGGGAGGGGGTCACAAATTAGTTGGGCACCTTTCACTCCAAAAGGCCAGGTTACTAGAGTCTAGCCAGTTAGAGACAGGTCACACTCTGCCAATTCCCACATTTCTTTTGTGTCTCAGAATTCCCAAGCCTCCCACCCCAAGGATAACACTATGGAAAGGGAACTCAGAAAGCTGAGGTTGGAAGAGACCAGGCTGAAGCTAAGACAGCAGCAGCTGGCCTTAGACAGGGAATCTCTAGATGTAGAGAGGGAAAGGGAGAGGTTGGGATTAGTTACCCATGGTGGCAGCAGCAGTGTTTTTGATAGCAATCCTGTGAGAGAACAAGATTCCAGAAACCTGCATAAGATAGTACCCCCTTCCAAGGAGGGGGATGACATTAACAAGTGGTTTGCTGCACTTGAGAGGGCTTGGATGGTACAGCTGGACCTTCAAAGGCAGTGGGCTGCTGTCTTGTGGCTATCTTTCACTGGTAAGGGTAGGGATAGGCTCCTTACTGTCAGAGAAAGTAATGCTAATAATTACAAAGTTTTGAAAGATGCACTCTTGGATGGATTTGGCTTAACCACTGAACAATACAGGATTAAGTTCAGAGACACAAGAAAAGAGTCCTCTCAAGACTGGGCAGACTTTGTAGACTGTTCAGTGAAGGCCTTTCAGGGTCTAAGTGAGGGTTAGACATATAGGTGACTTATAAGTTACTTAAGTGCAGTGTAAAATGGCTGTGAAATAACGTGGGCTTTATTTCACTCAGGCTGCAGTGGTAGTCCTCTGTAAGATTTGTCAGAGCTCCCTATGGGTGGCAAAAGAAATGCTGCAGCCCATGGGGATCTCCTGGAACCCATATACTAGGGAATTATAAGGGTGTTCCAGTGTGCCAATTGGAATTGGTGACAATGGTCACTAGCCTATAGTGACAATTTTAAAGGCAGAGAGAGCATAAGCACTGAGGTTCTGATTATCAGAGCCTCAGTGACACAGTTAGTCACTACACAGGTACACACATTTGGGCCACAAACTATGAGCACTGGGGTCCTGGCTAGCAGGATCCCAGCGAGACAGGCAAAAACAAACTGACATACATGTAAAAATGGGGGTAACATGCCAGGCAAGATGATACTTTCCTACAAGATGTCCCAGAAGGCATGGAGGACTTAGGGGCCCAAATATCAGAGCATGAAGATTGACATGCATCCACACTCTGATGGCCTGCCCATTTTATTGTATACAGCTTATGAGACCGAACTGCCCCTTAAATTGCAGATGCTCTGTAAGGCAGCCAGAACCCTATGCCATCTCACAACCTCCACAAATAAAGTGATAATTACATCGATCTTGAAGTCAAGGTGGGAGTCACTCTCCTCAGTCACTTATCAAGAATATGGATCCATATCAGAGAATATAAAACTAAAAGTAACATAGTTACTAAGAGAATCATTCCTAGTTTCTTAGAGTTGATGCATGAAGATCAGAATGGATTCTTCCCTTGGTGCAATACTTAATAGAACATCCAAAGATTTTATTACATCTTGGAAGGGGCTTTATGGTCCTTGCTCTGCTCAGCTTGTGTGACACTTGACTTGAGCCTTTGACACCCTCAACTGATCCATGTTTTCAAGAAATGTGTTTGGGACCCTACATGATTCAGTAGATTAGACTCCTATATGCTAAACTAACAGCTACAACCAAGGCAGGACTCTACATTGGGGAGTCCTACACTGTGGACAGAGGCACAAGATAACGATGCCCCCTTTTCTCGCTATTATTTGTTCTGGCTCTTGAGCCCTTAGCAATGAGGTTTTGCACCCAGTGCAATGTTTGGAGTCTCCCAATGAGGGGAGAAATTAACATTGTCTCCTTTTATACAGACAATATGTAAGTCTATCTAAGAGTATTTAACCAACACAGATCTATTACCCTATACTCTGATGACTTTGGAATATTACCTAGCATGAAAGGTACTTACAATTGAACCCTTGTATTCTCTCTTCCACAAAATGCTTCTTCAATAAATGGTTCATATAGGAAATGAGCAGTTGTCACATTACACTGTTTGGGTATCACACATCTCATTGTGGATTACATTGCATTAATGATGATGGGACAGGTTTCCAAAGCTAGTGGCCAAATTAGTGATGTTCCCATGTCTCCTTTTCCACTTTACCAATCTCCTGCTGTTGATTGCAGCAAAAATATTTAGAGAGCTACACTTTTCCCTGAGTGGCTTGGTTTGGGCCACAGTCCAAATTAAATTAAAACTAACAACTGCTAGAGGCACCTGACTTCTTGGCATATTATCTGTCTGCACAACTCCAGTGGCTAGCCTATTGGAGAGCTGGACATCACCTCAATGAAAAAGGTTTCACCCACTGGCAGATCCAAGATGAGAGCTATATTGGATCCTCTCCCAGCTGTCACAAACCACAAGGCTCTTCCACTCTTGTTTCACATTGCATTGTGTTGTTTGAAAGAAGAATTAACAAGTGCAAAGCTAAAGAGCCTCTATACCTCGCTGTACCACTTAGGGTTCCTTCCACGTGGCGAGGCACTCTCCTGCCCTGACAGAGTTTTTGTTATAAGCTGAAGCTTGACTCTTAACAGTGGAAGACCAGTTTCTTGTGGGGAGGGTATCACTTTATAATTTCCTGAAATTGGCAGAACAGTGTGGCTTGCAAGGAGGCATCTTTCTCTTCTGTATGATAAAATAACAAGCATTTGCATAGCCAATAGGCCTTGCCTTTGGTACCTTATAAGTGTTTAGCCACAGCTATTGGCTTTGACAATGTCTTTGAGCTACGCTGCAGGGCAGAGTGGCTGCTGTGCAGCATGTTGAAAAGTAATAATAAAAAACTGTTTGAAGACCCCAGTGATTCCCTTAAATTGCCTGCTAAATGTGAAGAAACACATATTTTTTGCAACCAGTCAATAGAGGGAATGAAAATGGGATACTGTCTTTGAGGAAAAGCTCTCTCTTGTCCTCTGTAGAAGGGGATGTATCGGGCTATTCCCCTTTGAAAGAAACAGGTTAATAGGTATTGATATTGAAACTGTTGTAAATTAATGCTGTTATAACCTGTTACTTAAATAGGAATGATTTGTGTAATTGTTCCTAGTCCTCTTGACTTTGTCAAAACATGTTTCCCAAACACTAACTTCAGGGAGTACCATTCTTTGTATTGTGAGGAAAAGCTGTAATGTGTATCCCATATTTTCTTTGTAAAATGGCCTAATCACTGTTAAGCAGCAATACCGTATTTTCAGTGAAACAGCCACATTAGCTATTATCGGTAATACACAAAGCTCATTATCACAGCTGCGCAAGACTGTCTACTGAACAATCCTGCAGTTGTTCAGCGAGTTCTAAAATCTTAAATGTGTGGATCTACCATGTCTAAAAGCTTTTTGGAAGTGACCATCTTTTGCAAGGTGTGCCCCAGATTTTTTCCTTGACTGTTTTTGTTGGCCGTAGAACTCTGTGCACTTTACCCTTGCTAACCCGTGGTAACATAAGTGTGCTCACTCTTTTAACATGATGAAACTGTGAAACCCCTAATTGGCATCATTAACTTACCTATAAGTCCTTAATATATGGTGCCCCAAATGTACCCAGTGCCCATGGGCGTCCTTGGGGGGGCAAGGATGGGCGCTTGCCTCCCCCTTGATTTAGGTACATCCTGGTGTGCAGGCTCACAGTGCAGCACTACGGCCGTTATAGTGTCACGCTGCCTGCACTAGTACGGCCACAGCCCCCACTGAAAACAATCCAGGATGCCCCCTTTGAAAATATTTCTGCAGATGCTCATGCCAGTGACTGTAAGTTAAATACCACCAGTGGGCTGCAGCACCCTTTGTGCCAACCACTTGCCATTTTTAGAATGGCTGTTTCTTTTTAAACTGAAACTCAACAGTCAAAATAAACACTTTTGACAGACCTAAACTCTCCTTTTTAATATTAAGAAGTCCCCTCGAAGAAAGGCTTACGTACCAAAAGGCAGGCTCCATGGTATAAAAATTGGACAAGTAGAAGAGTAATGTTAATTATGTCCTTTCCTAAAAGGAAAGTGTAAGTTTACTTTTGTTTGTATTCACAAAGGGATTTACAAGTAGTATCTTTGTATCTTTATGAGTGCACAGTAGCCACACGTAAAAAGATAGGTGTTATTTATATATATATATATATTCACTTTGCAATAGGAGTCGCTATGGTCTGTTTGATCAAATCCTTAATTAGACACGGGCCGAGCAATTTTATGTTGCCCTATATAGCCCTTTGTAATACTGATGAAGGTAATAAGCACAAAAGTGTTTTGTATTCACTTCTTTGATTATACAGACATGGTAGTTTAAGACTTGGCAAAAGGGTTATTTTGCCAAGTCAAATTGGCAGTTGAAAACTGCATTCAGGCTTTGACGGTTCACCTGAGGCATGTATTAAGGGGCTACTTAAGTGGGTGGCACAATGGGTGGTGCAGGCCCACTAGTAGCATTTTATTTACTGGCAGTGGGTACATGGTATACCGCTTTACAAGGGACTTATAAGTAAACCTAATATGCCAATTAGGTTTAAGTCAATTTTTCCATGTTTAAGAAAGTGAGCACAGGCACTTCAGCACTGGTTAGCAGTGGTAAAGTGCACAGAGTTCTAAAGGCAACTAAAACAAATTCATCAAAATAGGAAGGGGAAGACAAAACGTTTGGGAAAAGACCACTCTAATGCTGACAGTGTTAAAGCGGCGGCCAACCCGCCAACAGTCTGGCGGTCCAAAAAATGGAATTCCGACCCTGGCGGGAACCGCCAACACAGCCCGCCACTTTAACACTCCGACCGCCACAGCGGGACAAGCAAACAGCGCGGCGGTCACCGCCAACAGACAGGCGGCAGACAATGTACCGCCCACACTATCACGACCCACCAATCCACCACCTTTTCCGGGGCGGTTGCCCCGCCGATAAAAGCACGGCGGAAACAGACTTTTCTAACGGAAAACGCTCACCTCTACACACTCCACGAGGAATCTGGACAGCATGGAACCGGAACTACACATCCTCCCAGCCATTGTCTTCCTGCTCCTCTACCAGGAGCACGAACGCCGGCGCAGACGACAACGGTGAGTACTGCACCTACGACACAGGGGAGGGGGGAGGCAAAAAATTACGGGAACACACATACGCCACACACCCACCCCCACCCTCACCCACTACAACACACACATCAATGCAGAGCAACAAGTCAGAGTGACACCCCCCAATCCCCCTAGAAGAATGCAAAGACAAAATAAAATGATCATTAAAAATGAAGTATATTATAGCATAATTGAAGTTAAGTGAAATATGAAATATATAAATAAAATATATTACATCATGAACAATATATACATAGGTCAAAAGTGCGGCCCATATTGGCTATCATCCATTGTTCGTGGGCCAATGGGCCTAAACACATGGGCAAAGCCCACACACGAGACCCGATTCCATTGGAGAGAACACTGGAGGGGCATCAGATAGTAAAACTACAGGCACCTCAGGGGGAAGGGAAGGGGGGCACCTCAGCCAGTTGAGTCCACGACGCCAGATCCACGAGGGGCCTCCATGCCCACTGTACCATCCTGGGGAGTGCAAAGCCACAGTCTCACAAGTCTCTACAGTGGGTGGGTTGCCCACTGTACCATCCTGGGGAGTGCAAAGCCACAGTCTCTCAAGTCTCTACAGTGGGTGGCTTGCCCACTGATCCATCCTGGGGAGTGCAAAGCCACAGTCCATCAAGTGGATTACAGACTCCACTGGTTCTGGAGGAGGCATGGTGCCCAGAGTGCTTCGTGAAGCCCTGGCCGACACAGATCCGGCCCTGCCAATGGGCCAGCGGTGCTTGAGATGAAGGGCCCAGCGGAGCGGTGCTTGACAGGAAGGGCCCAGCGGAGCAGTTCAGAGACGGCGGTGCCCAGCGGAGCGGTGCTTGACAGGAAGGGCCCAGCGGAGCGGTGCTTGAGATGAAGGGCCCAGTGGAGCGGTGCTTGACAGGAAGGGCCGAGCGGAGCAGTTTAGAGACGGCGGTGCCCAGCGGAGCGGTGCTTGACAGGAAGGGCCCAGCGGAGCGGTGCTTGAGATGAAGGGCCCAGCGGAGCGGTGCTTGAGATGAAGGGCCCAGTGGAGCGGTGCTTGACAGGAAGGGCTGAGCGGAGCAGTTCAGAGACGGCGGTGCCCAGCGGAGCGGTGCTTGAAAGGAAGGGCCCAGCGGAGCGGTGCTTGAGATGAAGGGCCCAGCGGAGCGGTGCTTGAGATGAAGGGCCCAGCGGAGCGGTGCTTGACAGGAAGGGCCGAGCGGAGCAGTTCAGAGACGGCGGTGCCCAGCGGAGCGGTGCTTGACAGGAAGGGCCCAGCGGAGCGGTGCTTGAGATGAAGGGCCCAGCGGAGCGGTGCTTGAGATGAAGGGCCCAGTGGAGCGGTGCTTGACAGGAAGGGCCGAGCGGAGCAGTTCAGAGACGGCGGAGCCCAGCGGAGCGGTGCTTGACAGGAAGGGCCCAGCGGAGCGGTGCTTGAGATGAAGGGCCCAGCGGAGCGGTGCTTGACAGGAAGGGCCCAGCGGAGCGGTGCTTGACAGGAAGGGCCCAGCGGAGCGGTGCTTAACAGGAAGGGCCCTGTTCAGCGGTGCTTGTCTTGAAGGGCCCTGTTCAGCGGTGCTTGTCACGGCGGGGCCCTGTTCAGCGGTGCTTGTCACGGCGGGGCCCTGTTCAGCGGTGCTTGTCTTGAAGGGCCCTGTTCAGCGGTGCTTGTCACGGCGGGGCCCTGTTCAGCGGTGCTTGACATGTGTTCCCAGGGAACCAGATCGGGCCAATATTTTCCGCTCAGTCGCCATCCGACCTTTCGCTTGCGGGGCCCTCCTGTGCTGGAGTCCTGGGCCCGTGGGTGTCCTCCTTCACACCCGAAATGGGGCTGGTAGGGCCCTCCTGGGCAGCTCACCTGCTGCCGGACTTGTCCGCCCTGCTGCCCTTGCCCTCCTTCGCCGATTCTCTGGGGCCCTTGCCTCCCTTTGTGGATGTGCCAGGTGACTGTGCCAGGGTAGTGCCTTTGGGGGCTGCCGTCTCTGGCCTCTCGCGCCGGCCCTTCCCTTTTTTTGTTTTTTTCCCAGGGGGTGGGCTGGCTGTCCCCTTGCTGCTGGCCGATGTTGCTGCCCTAGAAGCTGGTGGACTCCAATAGCCCTGGACTATGGTCCTTGTAGGTGCAGGGCTTGTGGTGGCTGAGGTGCTGTTTGGACTCTTACGAGATGGAGGGGGTGGGTCAGGTGATGCAAAGAGGTTAATTTTGGAGAGGAAAAACTTTTTAGGAGAAGTGGGAAGGGTAGGTGTAGTGGGTATGGGAGTGGAGGAAGAGGATGTGGTTGTAGGAGAGTCAAGTGTGGTGTCTTTGGGTGCAGGTGCTTGTGACGGAGGCTGTCGTGAGGTGGATGGCTGTTGGGTGGGTGGCTGCCTGCGTTTGTGTGGTTTGGAAGAGGGGGTGACAGACACACTGGGAGAGGACACAGGGGATGTGTAAATGGCAGTGGGGGTGGTGACTGCACGTGTGCGGAGTGTTCTGGTGGGTGTGCTGGTGATGGACGTACTGGCTGATGGTGGTGTGCATGCAGGTGTGAGTGGAGACGTCACAGGGAGGGAGGAGGGAGACGAGGAGGAGGGGGACACAGAGGAGGCAGTGGCTGTTGGCATGTCTGCATGTGGATGTTGCATGTGTGAATGCTTGTGTGATCTGTGGTGCTTATGTCTGGATGAGCTGCCCTTGGGTGTTGATGTGTGTGCAGGCTGGTCTGTAGGTGTGGCTGGGATAGGCAGAGGAACAGGGGAGTGGGACTGGGATGAGGAAATTGGAGGGGGGAGGCAGGAGACAGGGACAATGGCTGCCGTCAGTGCTGATCGCTGATGGGCAGCCTGACCCGAATGAATGCCCTCCAGGTATGCATTGCTCCGGTGCACCTCCCTTTCTACACCCTGGATGGCATTCAAAAGGGTAGACTGCCCAACAATGAGCATCTGGAGGAGGTCAATGATCTCCTCACTGAGGGCAGCAGGGGTGACTGGGGCAGGGCCTGAGGTGCCTGGGGCGAAGGAGATGCCCGCCTTCCTGGCTGAGCGGGCACGGGGCGAACGCTGAGGGTCTGCTTGGAGGGCGGAGCTGGTGCGCTGGGTGGCGGCTGTACCTGTTGTAGCGGTGGGCACGGATGTTGCCGCCACCACAAGGGAGCTCCCTTCCGAGGACGTGTCTGTGTCGCTGACGTCTCCACAGGTCCCCATTGTGGAGCTCCCCTCGCCCTCCGTCTCACTGGTGAACTCGGAGTCGGTTGCATGGCCCTCCGGGGCCATGTGAGATGCAGCTCCCTCGTGCTCTGATGCCACTTCTCCTCCGCCTGATGATGCTAATGCACACATGAACAGGAAGACCAAAAAAAGGGGGTGGGGGAGAAAAAATGACATGTTGAGTGCATGCATTGGCGACACCGTTGGCGGACAGGACGGACACAGAAGCCCCCTGCACTACGCCGCGCACTCGGTGTACACTACTCAATTATTGTGACTTGGCCTACAAGCCTATGGACAACAACTGCACACATAGGTGACCCAGGGCCATGGATAGCTGTACTTAGCACCCTACAGAGGTGGGGGGCGGGGGTACAGGGCCATGCCTTACGGAGGGGCCTAGCCTACAGAAATCGCCCTGGCCCAGAGATACCCACAGCCCTCCTCCCCCACCCAGACACCTCCACTGTGCGCTAATATAGCAGAATGTGCTGGTACTCACCCCCTTGTGTCTGCTGTGATGTCCTCACGCGCCCATCCAAATCGGGGTAGGCCACCGCCAGGATCCGGGACATCAGGGGGGTCAATTGCCGTGTGGCACCCCTCCTAGGTTGGGAGGCCATCCCCAGCAGAGCCTCCGCGGTCTTTCTGCTCCCGCGGCGGATGTCCTCCCACCTCTTTCGGCAGTGGGTGCCCCGTCTGTTGTGGACCCCCAGGGTCCGGACGTCCTTGGCGATGGCACGCCAAATGTCGATCTTCTGATGGGCGCTGACCTATGTGACATGGACAGGGTGGGAAAATAAATATCATCATTTTCTGCATGGTCGATGTGAGTGGCCCCCCTCCCCAACCTTGCCATATGGCACATGCTCTCATCTGTCGTTTGATGCATGCCTCATTCGCTCCCCTCCCCACCATCTTTCATCCACCCCACTCAACACAGGCATTGCCCACAAAGCATATTCCCAGTGTACTTATCTGTTGGTCTGGAGGACCATAGAGTAGCGCATACTGGGGGAGGACCCCATCCACGAGTTTGTCCAATTCTTCAGAAGTGAAGGCAGGGGCCCTTCCCCAGTCGCAGCAGCCATTGTCTCTTCCAGACCGAGGTCACAGCAGCACTTGCAGTATAGGTCCTCTCCTGTGGATGATCAGGTATCGAGTGATTAAGCAGAAAGGAAATGGCGGTCACGCCCGCGGCGGTGCGTACTGCGGCGGTGCGTACCGCGACCGCCGGCGCACATCGTCATTGGCTCCTGAAACCCATAGGGTTCAATGTTAACCAATGCGGCTTTGCGCCGCGGTCTTCGACCGCCTACCGCCACGGTGTGCCACGCCAGCGCATTGACCTCACATCCCATTGTCACACTTCACAGGTCAGGCAGCCGCCATTTCAAGGGCCCACATGGCTTAATTTCTACTGTGTCACACAGGCCTAGGCCTTGCATTGCCACTCATACAAGCCATTCAATGCATAGAGAATCGTGTAGTGTGCAAGCTGTGTGAACGTACCTGTGGGTTGCTTGACTCTGTGCTCCATGTTGTCCTTCCTAGGCACCGTCCGCTGGGACTTGCGGGGAGATGGAGGAATGTTCCCGTGTACAGACCGCTGGTGGACCTGTTGACAATGGAAGAAAGACATGTCATACTGACATACAGACTTGACCGTGCCACTATACAGGAACTGTGTGCCCAGCTGGAGCCAGACCTGATGTCACCCATCCGACAACCCACATGGATCCCCCCTCTAGTGCAGGTTCTGTCAGTGCTCCATTTTTTGGCAAGTGGGTCATTTCAATCAACAGTGGCCATTTCATCAGGGATGTCCCAGCCTATGTTTTCAAAGGTGTTGTCCAGAGTGTTGTCTGCCCTGATGAAATACATGCGGAGCTACATTGTTTTCCCTGAGGTGGGGGATTTGGCTACAGTGAAGGGTGATTTCTATGCCCTTGGACATATTCCCAACATCATTGGTGCCATTGATGGGACCCATGTGGCTTTGGTTCCCCCCAGAGATAGTGAACAGGTGTACAGGAACCGGAAAAATTATCATTCGATGAATGTCCAGGTGGTCTGTTTGGCTGACCAGTACATCTCCCATGTTAATGCCAAGTTCCCTGGGTCAGTGCATGACGCGTACATCATGCGAAATAGCAGCATCCCTTATGTGATGGAACAACTACGGAGACACCCTGTGTGGCTAATTGGTGACTCAGGTTACCCCAACCTGTCGTGGCTACTGACCCCAGTGAGGAATCCCCGGACCAGGGCAGAGGAACAGTACAATGAGGCCCATGGGCGTACTAGGAGGGTGATCGAGCGGATCTTCGGCCTCCTGAAGGCCAGGTCTAGGTGCCTGCATATGACAGGTGGATCCCTAATGTACTCACCTAAGAAGGTGTGTCATATCATCGTGGCCTGCTGTATGCTTCACAACCTGGCTTTGCGACGCCAGGTGCCTTTCCTGCAGGAGGCTGGTCCAGATGGTGGTGGTGTGGCAGCGGTGGAACCTGTGGAGAGTGAAGAGGAGGAAGACGACGGGGACGACACAGACAACAGGGACAGAGTGATACTAAGTATTTTCAATAACACACAGGTAAGATTCAACACCGGCATTTTACAATTACTTACAGTCTCCTGCCTCTCTACTGTCTGGCCTATTCCCCCAGTGTATGTTAACTGAGTTGTGACTTTCCCTTCAATTTTCAGAGATGTGGCCCCCACTGCGTGACCTCTGCTTTGTTTACCCATGGACTACAGCTGTGCGACAGTGGTATGTTCTCATCACTGTGTAACTGGACATTTTGGCAGCGTTATGTTTAATACATTTGTTCACAATACAGGCAGAATCCAGATTGTTTTTGTGCAATAAGTGTTTTTATTAAAGTGTTGAATTTCGGGACATGTTTGGAAATCGGTGATGGGTGATGGTGGAGGAATGTCCATGGCAGAGTCCAGCTTTTCAGTCTCACAGGTGCATTATCCATTTGCCTGTGGAAGGTGGAGCTGGGGCAGTTTCAGGTTGGACAGGGTGACAATGTGGGACAGTGGGATGACATCAGGGGGTATCCTTTGCTGGCGGGGGTCTTGGCATCCTACTCTGTCTTCTTACGAGATCTCAGGCCCGCTTGCGGGGTGGTTCTTCTTCTGCAGGAGGTGGGGTTCTGGTGGCCTTTTGTTGTGTGGGGGCCTCCTGTCCACTAGCGCCAGCGGAGGTGGTAGCCTGTTCTTGGTCCATGCTAGTGACAGGGGCCTTTGTGGTGCCACATGGTCCCGCAATGTGGTGACAATCTGGTTGAGTGCCCCGACGATGGTGCCCATTGCGGAACTGATGCTTCGAAGTTCTTCCCTGAACCCCATGTACTGTTGCTCCTGCAGTACCTGGATCTCCTGGAACCTGGCCAGTACCGTCGCCATCGTCTCCTGGGAGTGGTGGTATGCTCCCATGATGGAGGAGAGGGCCTCGTGGAGAGTGGGTTCACTGGGCCTGTCCCCCCCCTGTCGCACAGCAGCCCTCCCAGTTCCCCTGTTTCCCTGGGCCTCTGTCCCCTGGACAGTGTGCACATACACATCTCCCCCACAAGCCACCCTCACAAAAGCCCCCACACAGGAATGCCAGCCCTGGGGTACACGGGCACCCACCCATTGCATGATATGGCACACACTGAAGCAATAACCATACCTCTATACCCCTGCAGAACCCGAACGCCACCACACCGCCCAGGAGGGTCCAGAAATGTCCATCCCACCCCAAGAAGAGGCCACCAGTGATGACAGCAGCTCTGTCTCCCTGGACCCAGATGACCAGCCCGGCCCATCGGGTACCTCGGGACAGTCGGTTCCCCTCACACAGCCACAGGCCACAGCAGACCTAACCCCCTCTGGGAACACCAGCACAGCACCCACCCAGCGGGCCCATACCTCCGTCCCCAGGACACATCAATCAGCTGTGTGTCCACCACTAAAGGGAACCCAGGATAACCCACCACCCCTACAACAACAGGGACCTGGGGGCAGTGGCAGTGAGCACACGGTCCAGGGGACGGAGGCCCAGGAACACGGGGGAACTGGGAAGGCTGCTGTGCGACAGGGGGCGGACAGGCCAAGGGAACTCACTCTCCACAAGGCCCTCTCCTCCATCATGGGAGCATACCACCACTCCCAGGAGACGATGGCAACCGTACTGGCCAAGTTTCAGGAGACCTAATGCATGCATGAAGAACAGTATTTGGGGTTCAGGGAGGAACTCAGAACCATCAGCTCCGCCCTGGGCACCATCGTTGGGGTGCTGAAGGAAATACACAACACCAGGAGGGATACTGTGGCACTACAAGGGGCCCCGACACTAGCATGGACGATGAACTGCCCAGCACCTCCGCCGGCGCTAGTGGACAGGAGGCACCGCCACAGGACCACCACACCAGCACCCCACCCCCTGCAGACGGAGAACCACCCCGCAAATGGTCCCTGAGATCCAGGAACAAGACAGAGCATGATGCCAAGACCCCCGCCAAGAAATTAGACCACCCTGATTGTCATCCCACTGTCCCACTTTGTCACCCTGTCCATATTGAAACTGCCCCAGCTCCACTTCCTATGCCCATATGGGCAATGCACCTGTGAGACTAATAGACTGGACTCTGCCATGGACACTCCTCCGCCATCACCCCTCACCATTTAACTTCCCCCTCCAATATTTTGTACGTAAATAAACACACCTAAAGCACCAAAAGATCTGGAGTCTGTCTGTGATTTCGAAATAGTGTATTTGCAATTACAGTGACAACATTTTCAGGAAATAGTAATGTCAACATACCTATGTCACACAGCTCTAGTCCATGAGGAATCTAAGCAGATGACACAGTTGGGACCCACACCTGTGAAACAGTAACGGAAAGTGACAACTCAGTGACCATACACTGGGTGAAATCCACAGACAGGATAGAGGTAGAAGTGTAAAAGTACATGTAGTAGGCAGGAATGTATTCTCACCTGTGTTTCACTGGAAATATTGCTGGATGACTGAGTCCCTGTTGTCCATGTCTTCTTCCTCTGCTTCCTCCTCATCACTGTCCACAGGCTCCACAGTTGCCACAACACCGCCATCTGGACCATCCTCCTGCAAAAAAGGCACCTGGCGTTGCAAAGCCAAGTTATGAAGCATACTGCAGGCCACGATGATCTGGCACACCTTCTTTGGTGAGTAGAATAGGGATCCACCTGTCATATGGAGGTACCGGAACCTCGCCTTCAGGAGGCCGAAGGTCCGCTCGATCACACTCCTAGTTCGCCCATGGGCATCATTGTAGCGTTCCTCTGCCCTTGTCCTGGGATTCCTCACTGGGCTCAGTAGCCATGACAGGTTGGGTAACCAGAGTCACCTAATAGCCACACACGGTGCCTCTGGAGTTGACCAATCACATAAGGGATGCTGCTATTCCGCATGATGTAGGCATCATGCACTGAGCCAGGGAACATGGCATTCACATGGGAGATATACTGGTCGGCCAAACATACCATCTGCACATTCATGGAATGATAACTCTTCCGGTTCCTGTACACCTGTTCACTCCTGTGGGGAGGGGACCAAAGCCACATGGGTCCCATCAATGGCACCTATGATGTTGGGGATATGTCCAAGGGCATAGAAGTCACCTTTCACTGTAAGCAAGTCCTCCACCTGAGGGAAAACGATGTAGCTCCGCATGTGTTTCAGCAGGGCAGACAACACTCTGGACAATACGTTGGAAAACATAGGCTGGGACATCCCTGATGCCATGGCCACAGTTGTTTGAAAAGACCCACTTGCAAGGAAATGGAGCACTGATAGCACCTGCACTTGAGGGGGGATTCCTGTGGGATGGCGGATTGCTGACATCAGGTCAGGCTCCAACTGTGTGCACAGTTCCTGGATTGTGGCACGGTCAAACCTGTAGGTGATAATCAAATTTCTTTCCTCCATTGTCGACAGGTCCACCAGCGGTCGGTACACCGGAGGATTCCACCATCTCCTCACACGTCCCAGCGGTCGGTGCCTATGAAGGACAACAGCGAGCACAGAGTCAAACAACTCAGAGGTATGTACCCACAGTCTACACAGAACACCATTCATACACAAAATCTGGGCTGTATGTGTGTTGAGAGTAGGCCTAGATATGTGTGACGCAGTTGGTAATTAGGCCATGTGGGCCCCTGAAATGGCGGCTGCCTGACCTCTAAAGTGGGACAATGGGATGTGAGGTAACTGCACTGGCGTTGTACACCGTCGCGGTAGGCGGTCGAAGACCGCAGCACAATGCTGCATTGGTTAACATTGGACCCTATGGGTCCCAGGAGCCAATGACGATGTACGCCAGCGGTGATGGTACGCACCGCCGCGGACATGACCGCCATTTTCTATCTGTTCAATAACTCGATACCTGATCTTCGACAGGAGAGGACCTATACTGCAAGTGCTGCTGTGACCTCAGTTTGGAAGAGACAATGGCTCGTGCATCTGGGGAAAGGGCCTCTGCCTTCACATCGGAGGAGTTGGAGAAGCTCATCGATGGGGTACTCCCCAAGTACACGCTACTCTACGGTCCTCCAGACCAACAGGTAAGTACACAGGGAGCATGTTGTATGGGCTATGTCTGTGTGGAGAGGGCTGGTTGTAAGAAGGAAGGGGGCAGAGTTCTGAGTGCATGAAAGACGGTGGGTTCATGTGCCACATGGCAAGGGTAGGGATGGGGGCCACTCACTTTGACTGCACAGTTGGTAATGACTTCTCTTCTTCCCCTGTACATTTCATGTAGGTCAGCGCCCACCAGAAGAAAGATATTTGGCGTGCCATCGCCAAGGACGTCCGGACCCTGGGGGTCCACCACAGACGGAGCACCCACTGCCGGAAAAGATGGGAGGACATTCGCCGCTGGAGCAAGAAGACGGCGGAGGCTCAGCTGGGGATGGCCTCCCAACGTGGGAGGGGTGCCCGTCAAACCATGACCCACCTGATGTTCCGGATCCTGGTGGTGGCCTACCCGGATTTGGATGGGCGCTTGAGGGCATCACAGCAGACACAAGGGGGTGAGTACACTCTCATTCAGCTTACTTTGCGTGCAGTGTAGGGGTCTGGGTGGGGGAGGAGGGCTGTGGGTTTCCCTAGGCCAGGGCGAGTTCCGTAGGCTAGGCCCCTTCGTAAGGCATGGCCCTGTGGCCCCCCCACCCCACCTCTGTAGAGTGCCAAGTACAGCTATTCATGCACCTGTGTCATTTATGTGTGCAGATGTCGTCCATAGTCATGTAGGCCATTTCCCAGGAATTGCACTGTAGAGCCCAACAGCGCAACGTATTGCAGGGGGCTGCTGTGTCTGTCTTGTCCGCCAACGGTAGCGGTAAGCAATGCACTCAACATGTCTTTCTTCTGTTTCCCCTCCCCTTTTTTTGCGGTCTCCCTGTTCTTGTGTGCATTTGCATCATCAGGCGGAGGAGCAGTGGCACCGGAGCACGAGGGAGCTGCATCCCACATGGCCATGGAGGGCCACACTACGGACTCTGAATACACCAGTGGGACGGAGGGCAAGGGGAGCACCACGGCGGGGACAGGAGTTGAAACCAGCGACACAGACTCGTCCTCCAATGGAGGTTCCCTTGTGGTGGCGCCAACATCTGTGCCCCCCACTACTACAGGTACAGCCGCCACCCCCCCCTAGCAGCACCGCCCTCCCAGCAGCCCCTCAGCCTTCGCCCCGGGCCCGCTAACCCAGGAGGGTGGGCATCACCTTCGCCCCAGGCACCTCAGCCCCTGCCACCTCTGCTGCCCTCAGTGAGGATGCCATTGACCTCCTCAGGTCCCTCACTGTTGGGCAGTCTACCATTTTGAATGCCATCGAGGGTGTAGAAAGGGAGTTGCAACAAACCAATGCATTCCTGGAGGGCATTCAGGTCCCTCCAGTAGGTTGCTCCCCCTGCCGCTGCAGCTCCTCCAGCTCCTCCAGGTTCCTGAGTTCCTGAGACCCACCTCACAGTAAGTACCCCCCACCTCCCAGCCCCTCGCCCTGCCCCGCGCTACTCACCCTCTCTCCTGCTCCTGCTTCTTTTCCTCCTCTCTGTCTCTTCCTCCTCGCTCCTCCTCTGCAATCTTCTTCTGCACTCTTCTTCTCCCCGTCTTCTCTCTTCTTCTGTGTGCTCCTCAGCCTCTCCTGCCGCCTCTCTTCTTCCTCATCTTGCTCTGTGGTCTTCTGCCTTCTGCTCTTCGTCTTCTGTATCTTCTTTGTTGATCTTCTGTTCGTCTGCTCTTCTGCTTCTTCGTCCCCTGCATCTTCCTCTGTGTTCTTCTGTTCTTCTGTTCTTCTGTGTTCTTCTCTTCTGTTCTTCTGTGTTCTTCTGTGTTCTTCTCTTCTGTTCTTCTGTGTTCTTCGGTTCTTCTGTGTTCTTCCGGTCTTCTGTGTTCTTCTGTTCTTCTGTGTTCTTCTCTTCTGTTCTTCCGGTCTTCTGTGTTCTTCTCTTCTGTTCTTCTGTGTTCGTCTGTTCTTCTGTGTTCTTCTCTTCTGTTCTTCTGTGTTCTTCCGGTCTTCTGTGTTCTTCTCTTCTGTTCTTCTGTGTTCTTCTGTTCTTCTGTGTCCTTCCGGTCTTCTGTGTTCTTCTCTTCTGTTCTTCTGTGTTCTTCTGTTCTTCTGTGTTGTTCTCTTCTGTTCTTCTGTGTTCTTCGGTTCTTCTGTGTTCTTCCGGTCTTCTGTGTTCTTCTCTTCTGTTCTTCTGTGTTCTTCTGTTCTTCTGTGTTCTTCTCTTCTGTTCTTCTGTGTTCTTCCGGTCTTCTGTGTTCTTCTCTTCTGTTCTTCTGTGTTCTTCTGTTCTTCTGTGTCCTTCCGGTCTTCTGTGTTCTTCTCTTCTGTTCTTCTGTGTTCTTCCGGTCTTCTGTGTTCTTCTCTTCTGTTCTTCTGTGTTCTTCTGTTCTTCTGTGTCCTTCCGGTCTTCTGTTCTTCTGTGTTCTTCTCTTCTGTTCTTCTGTGTTATTCGCTTCTTCTGTTCTTCGGTCCTCTCTGACTCCTGTCTCTTCCCGCCCCTGTCTCTGCCCTCCTGCTCCTGCCTCACCCCCCTCTATCTCTCCACCTATCTCTCACTATCACCCACATCTACCCTTTCGCTACCTGCCTCCCTCACTCCTCTACCTATCTCTCCACCTAACTCCCTCACTCACCCCCTCCTCCTATCTACCTATTTTTCTATCTCTCCACCTATCTCTCCATCTATCTATTTCCCTATCTCTCCCCCCGTCCCGACACCCCCTCTGTTACCTATCTCCCTATCCTCTCACTCTACCTCTTACCCTCACCCACCTCTACCACCCCCCCTCCCCTATCTTTTCAACCCTACTCCTATCTATCTCCCTATTCTCCTAAAACTCTAACACTCACCCCCCTCCACCCTTAAACCCCCCTCCCCCAGCTCTTCTCACTCTACCTGTCCCCCCCTCCCTCGCGCTTTCCCGCCGCGACCTCCTGCACGCCCCCGCCCCCCAGCTCCCATTCGCCCCCAGCTGACCCCTCCCCCCCCTCCTCCCTCTTATGGCGGCTGCTGCGCGACAGTGGTAGCGACCCTTGACCCAAGGGTAGGTCGCTCCCCCTGCCGCTGCAGCTCCTCCAGCTCCTCCAGGTTCCTGAGTTCCTGAGACCCACCTCACAGTAAGTACCCCCCACCTCCCAGCCCCTCGCCCTGCCCCGCGCTACTCACCCTCTCTCCTGCTCCTGCTTCTTTTCCTCCTCTCTGTCTCTTCCTCCTCGCTCCTCCTCTGCAATCTTCTTCTGCACTCTTCTTCTCCCCGTCTTCTCTCTTCTTCTGTGTGCTCCTCAGCCTCTCCTGTCGCCTCTCTTCTTCCTCATCTTGCTCTGTGGTCTTCTGCCTTCTGCTTTTCGTCTTCTGTATCTTCTTTGTTGATCTTCTGTTCGTCTGCTCTTCTGCTTCTTCGTCCCCTGCATCTTGCTCTGTGTTCTTCTGTTCTTCTGTGTTCTTCTCTTCTGTGTTCTTCTGTTCTTCTGTGTTCTTCTCTTCTGTTCTTCTGTGTTCTTCGGTTCTTCTGTGTTCTTCCGGGCTTCTGTGTTCTTCTGTTCTTCTGTGTTCTTCTGTTCTTCTGTGTTCTTCTCTTCAGTTTTTCTGTGTTCTTCGGTTCTTCTGTGTTCTTCCGGTCTTCTGTGTTCTTCTCTTCTGTTCTTCTGTGTTCTTCTGTTCTTCTGTGTTCTTCTCTTCTGTTCTTCTGTGTTCTTCCGGTCTTCTGTGTTCTTCTGTTCTTCTGTGTCCTTCCGGTCTTCTCTTCTGTTCTTCTGTGTTCTTCCGTTCTTCTGTGTTCTTCTCTTCTGTTCTTCTGTGTTCTTCGCTTCTTCTGTTCTTCGGTCCTCTCCGACTCCTGTCTCTTCCCGCCCCTGTCTCTGCCCTCCTGCTCCTGCCTCACCCCCCTCTATCTCTCCACCTATCTCTCACTATCACCCACATCTACCCTTTCGCTACCTGCCTCCCTCACTCCTCTACCTATCTCTCCACCTAACTCCCTCACTCACCCCCTCCTCCTATCTACCTATTTTTCTATCTCTCCACCTATCTCTCCATCTATCTATTTCCCTATCTCTCCCCCCAGTCCCGACACCCCCTCTGTTACCTATCTCCCTATCCTCTCACTCTACCTCTCACCCTCACCCACCTCTACCAACCCCCCTCCCCTATCTTTTCAACCCTACACCTATCTCCCTATTCTCCTAAAACTCTAACACTCACCCCCCTCCACCCTTAAACCCCCCTTCCCCAGCTCTTCTCACTCTACCTGTCCCCCCCTCCCTTGCGCTTTCCCGCCGCGACCTCCTGCACGCCCCGCCCCCCAGCTCCCATTCGCCCCCAGCTGACCCCTCCCCCCCTCCTCCCTCTTATGGCGCCCGCTGCGCGACAGTGGTAGCAACCCTTGACCCAAGGGTAGGTCGCTCCCCCTGCCGCTGCAGCTCCTCCAGGTTCCTGAGTTCCTGAGACCCACCTCACAGTAAGTACCCCCCACCTCCCAGCCCCTCGCCCTGCCCCGCGCTACTCACCCTCTCTCCTGCTCCTGCTTCGTTTCCTCCTCTCTGCCTCTTCCTCCTCGCTCCTCCTCTGCAATCTTGTTCTGCACTCTTCTTCTCCCCGTCTTCTCTCTTCTTCTGTGTGCTCCTCAGCCTCTCCTGTCGCCTCTCTTCTTCCTCATCTTGCTCTGTGGTCTTCTGCCTTCTGCTCTTCGTCTTCTGTATCTTCTTTGTTGATCTTCTGTTCGTCTGCTTTTCTGCTTCTTCGTCCCCTGCATCTTCCTCTGTGTTCTTCTGTTCTTCTGTGTTCTTCTCTTCTGTTCTTCTGTGTTCTTCTGTTCTTCTGTGTTCTTCTGGTCTTCTGTGTTCTTCTCTTCTGTTCTTCTGTGTTCTTCGGTTCTTCTGTGTTCTTCCGGTCTTCTGTGTTCTTCTCTTCTGTTCTTCTGTGTTCTTCTGTTCTTCTGTGTTCTTCTCTTCTGTTCTTCTGTGTTCTTCGGTTCTTCTGTGTTCTTCCGGTCCTCTGTGTTCTTCTCTTCTGTTCTTCTGTGTTCTTCGGTTCTTCTGTGTTCTTCCGGTCTTCTGTGTTCTTCTCTTCTGTTCTTCTGTGTTCTTCTGTTCTTCTGTGTCCTTCCGGTCTTCTGTGTTCTTCTCTTCTGTTCTTCTGTGTTCTTCTGTTCTTCTGTGTTCTTCTCTTCTGTTCTTCTGTGTTCTTCGCTTCTTCTGTTCTTCGGTCCTCTCCGACTCCTGTCTCTTCCTGCCCCTGTCTCTGGTCTCCTGCTCCTGCCTCACCCCCCTCTATCTCTCCACCTATCTCTCACTTTCACCCACATCTACCCTTTCGCTACCTGCCTCCCTCACTCCTCTACCTATCTCTCCACCTAACTCCCTCACTCACCCCCTCCTCCTATCTACCTATTTTTCTATCTCTCCACCTATCTCTCCATCTATCTATTTCCCTATCTCTCTCCCCGTCCCGACACCCCCTCTGTTACCTATCTCCCTATCCTCTCACTCTACCTCTCACCCTCACCCACCTCTACCACCCCCCCTCCCCTATCTTTTCAACCCTACTCCTATCTCCCTATTCTCCTAAAACTCTAACACTCACCCCCCTCCACCCTTAAACCCCCCTTCCCCAGCTCTTCTCACTCTACCTGTCCCCCCCTCCCTCGCGCTTTCCCGCCGCGACCTCCTGCATGCCCCGCCCCCCAGCTCCCATTCGCCCCCAGCTGACCCCTCCCCCCCTCCTCCCTCTTATGGCGGCCGCTGCGCGACAGTGGTAGCGACCCTTGACCCAAGGGTAGATCGCTCCCCCTGCCGCTGCAGCTCCTCCAGCTCTTCCAGGTTCCTGAGTTCCTGAGACTCACCTCACAGTAAGTACCCCCCAACTCCCAGCCCCTCGCCCTGCCCCGCGCTACTCACCCTCTCTCCTGCTCCTGCTTCTTTTCCTCCTCTCTGTCTCTTCCTCCTCGCTCCTCCTCTGCAATCTTCTTCTGCACTCTTCTTCTCCCCATCTTCTCTCTTCTTCTGTGTGCTCCTCAGCCTCTCCTGTCCCCTCTCTTCTTCCTCATCTTGCTCTGTGGTTTTCTGCCTTCTGCTCTTCGTCTTCTGTATCTTCTTTGTTGATCTTCTGTTCGTCTGCTCTTCTGCTTCTTCGTCCCCTGCATCTTCCTCTGTGTTCTTCTGTTCTTCTCTTCTGTTCTTCTGTGTTCTTCTGTGTTCTTCTCTTCTGTTCTTCTGTGTTCTTCGGTTCTTCAGTGTTCTTCTGTGTTCTTCTGTTCTTCTGTGTTCTTCTCTTCTGTTCTTCTGTGTTCTTCGGTTCTTCTGTGTTCTTCCGTCTTCTCTGTTCTTCTCTTCTGTTCTTCTGTGTTCTTCTGTTCTTCTGTGTTCTTCTCTTCTGTTCTTCTGTGTTCTTCCGGTCTTCTGTGTTCTTCTCTTCTGTTCTTCTGTGTTCTTCTGTTCTTCTGTGTCCTTCCGGTCTTCTGTGTTCTTCTCTTCTGTGTTCTTCTGTTCTTCTGTGTTCTTCTCTTCTGTTCTTCTGTGTTCTTCGGTTCTTCTGTGTTCTTCCGGTCCTCTGTGTTCTTCTCTTCTGTTCTTCTGTGTTCTTTGGTTCTTCTGTGTTCTTCCGGTCTTCTGTGTTCTTCTCTTCTGTTCTTCTGTGTTCTTCGGTTCTTCAGTGTTCTTCTGTGTTCTTCTCTTCTGTTCTTCTGTGTTCTTCGGTTCTTCTGTGTTCTTCCGTCTTCTGTGTTCTTCTCTTCTGTTCTTCTGTGTTCTTCTGTTCTTCTGTGTTCTTCTCTTCTGTTCTTCTGTGTTCTTCCGGTCTTCTGTGTTCTTCTCTTCTGTTCTTCTGTGTTCTTCGGTTCTTCTGTGTCCTTCCGGTCTTCTGTGTTCTTCTCTTCTGTGTTCTTCTGTTCTTCTGTGTTCTTCGGTTCTTCTGTGTTCTTCTGTTCTTCTGTGTCCTTCCGGTCTTCTGTGTTCTTCTCTTCTGTTCTTCTGTGTTCTCCTGTTCTTCTGTGTTCTTCTCTTCTGTTCTTCTGTGTTCTTCGCTTCTTCTGTTCTTCGGTCCTCTCCGACTCCTGTTTCTTCCCGCCCCTGTCTCTGCCCTCCTGCTCCTGCCTCACCCCCCTCTATCTCTCCACCTATCTCTCACTATCACCCACATCTACCCTTTCGCTACCTGCCTCCCTCACTCCTCTACCTATCTCTCCACCTAACTCCCTCACTCACCCCCTCCTCCTATCTACCTTTTTTTCTATCTCTCCACCTATCTCTCCATCTATCTATTTCCCTATCTCTCCCCCCATCCCGACACCCCCTCTGTTACCTATCTCCCTATCCTCTCACTCTACCTCTCACCCACCTCTACCACCCCCCTCCCCTATCTTTTCAACCCTACTCCTATCTATCTCCCTATTCTCCTAAAACTCTAACACTCACCCCCCTCCACCCTTAAACCCCCCTCCCCCAGCTCTTCTCACTCTACCTGTCCCCCTCTACCTCGCGCTTTCCCGCCGCGGCCTCCTGCACGCCCCCGCCCCCCCAGCTCCCATTCGCCCCCAGCTGACCCCTCCCCCCCTCCCTCTTATGGCGGCCGCTGCGTGACCGCGCCGCTGGCGCGCCAGAGGCAAGCCCGTCTGCGCCCGTCTGCGCCTGGCCCGCGCCCAGCACCACGACCCCTGGTCCCCAGCCCTCCCCTACCCCGCTGACCCGCTACGACCCCACCACCCTCCACGCCCTCAACCCCGGGTGCTCCAACACCTGCTTCCAAGCCCACCCCAAGCGCACCCATGGACCCTTCGCCTGTAACTCCTGCAAACGCATCTTCCACCACGCAACTACCACGACCACCAGCCCACGCGCCATCAACCACCTCAAGTGCATCCTGGTCAACGCTCGCTCTGTCCACAAGCACGCCGTTGAACTCTGGGACCTCCTGGACTCCACAGCTCCAGACGTCGCCTTCATCACGGAAACCTGGATGAACGCCTCATCAGCTCCAGACATCGCCACTGCCATCCCCGAAGGCTACAAGATCTCCAGAAAAGACCGCACCAACCAAGTAGGAGGAGGCATCGCCATCGTCTTCAAAGACTCCATCAGCGTCACCACCTCCACCGAAGACACCCCTCTCGCCGCTGAACATCTGCATTTTCAAATCCGCACCGACCCCAGGACCACCCTCAGAGGATCCCTCGTCTACCGTCCCCCCGGACCGCGCGCCCCTTTCAGCGACGCCATTGCCTACTTCATCTCCCCGCACGCCTTCGCCTCGCCGGACTACATCCTCCTAGGCGACCTCAACTTCCATCTGGAACAGAACAATGACCCCAACACCACCGCCCTGCTCGACAACCTCGCCAACCTCTGCCTCAAGCAACTGGTGAACACGGCCACCCACATCGCCGGACACACGTTCGACCCTATCTTCTCCGCCAGCAAACACATCTTCTTCAGCCACACCTCCGCTCTACACTGGACCGACCACAGCTGTGTCCACTTCACATTGCGACGCGAGACCCGCCACCTCCCCACTCAACCCATCCCTCGTCGACAGTGGAACAAGATCCCCGAAGAGCAACTCCTCTCCGCACTCGCCGCCAACCAACCCACCCTCACCACCGACCCCAACGACGCAGCCCTCAGCCTCACAAACTGGATCTCCAACTGCGCAGACAACCTTGCTCCCCTCAAACGCACGCATCGACAGACCAACACCAAAAAACCTCTCTGGTTCTCTGACACCCTCAAAGAATCAAAGAAAACGTGTCGCACCCTCGAGAAGGCCTGGCGCAAGGACCACACCGCTGACAACATGACCGCCCTCAAGAACGGTACCCGCGAACACCACCACCTGATCCGCGCTGCCAAAAGGAACTTTTTCACCGACAGACTGGACAAAAACAGCCACAACTGCAGACAACTTTTCAGCATCGTCAAGGAGTTCTCCAACCCCAACGCAAACGCCGTCACACCCTCACAGGATTTGTGCGAATCCCTCGCCACCTTCTTCCACCGCAAGATCAGCGACCTCCACGACAGCTTCGGACACCAGACCCAACCTAACATCACCGAACCCGCACCCTTCACCCTCAACAACTGGACCCACATCAACACTGAAGAAACCAAATCCATCATGAACTCTATCCACTCCGGCGCCCCTTCGGACCCCTGCCTTCACTTCATCTTTAATAAAGCCGACGACATCATCGCCCCGCACCTCCAGGCCGTCATCAACTCTTCTTTTTCTTCTGCTACCTTCCCCGAATGCTGGAAACACGCCGAAGTCAACGCCCTCCTAAAGAAACCTACGGCTGACCCGAGTGACCTGAAAAACTTCCGCCCCATCTCTCTCCTGCCTTTCCCAGCCAAAGTAATAGAGAAGACCGTCAACAAACAGCTGACCACCTTCCTGGAAAACAACAACCTGCTCGACCCTTCACAAACCGGATTCCGAACCAACCACAGCACGGAAACCGCCCTCATCTCAGTCACAGACGACATCAGAACCCTGATGGACAATGGTGAAACAGTCGCCCTCATCCTCCTCGACCTCTCGGCGGCCTTCGACACCGTCTGTCACCGCACCCTAATCATCCGCCTCCGCTCCACCGGGATCCAAGGCCAGGCCCTGGACTGGATCGCCTCCTTCCTCTCAAACCGTTCCCAAAGAGTTTACCTCCCACCGTTTCGCTCAGACCCCACCGAGATCATCTGCGGCGCACCTCAAGGCTCATCGCTCAGCCCGACACTCTTCAATGTCTACATGAGCCCCTTCGCCGACATTGTATGCAAGCACGACATCATCATCACCTCCTACGCCGACGACACCCAACTTAAACTCTCCCTCACCAAGGACCCCGCCAGCGCCAAGACCAACCTACAAGAGGGTATGAAGGACGTCGCAGATTGGATGAGGCTCAGCCGCCTAAAGCTGAACTCTGACAAAACGGAAGTCCTCATCCTCGGCAACACCCCGTCCGCCTGGACGACTCCTGGTGGCCCACGGCCCTCGGCACCGCACCGACCCCCACAGACCACGCCCGCAACCTCGGCTTCATCTTGGACCCCCTTCTCACCATGACCAAGCAAGTCAATGCCGTGTCCTCCGCCTGCTTCCTCACCCTCCGCAAGATCTTCCGCTGGATCCCTGCCGACACTAGAAAAACCGTGACCCATGCCCTCGTCACGAGCCGCCTGGACTACGGCAACACCCTCTACGCTGGGACCACCACCAAACTCCAAAATCGCCTGCAACGCATTCAAAACGCCTCGGCCCGCCTCATCCTCGACGTACCCCGCAACAGCCACATCTCCACACACCTGAGACACCTGCATTGGCTCCCAGTCAGCAAAAGGATCACCTTTCGACTTCTCACCCACGCACACAAAGCCCTCCACAACAAGGGACCGGAATACCTCAACCGACGCCTCAGCTTCTACGTCCCCACCCGCCTCCTCCGTTCCTCTGGCCTCGCGCTCGCTGCCGTCCCTCGCATCCGCCGCTCCACTGCGGGTGGGAGGTCTTTCTCCTTCCTGGCAGCCAAGACCTGGAACTCCCTCCCCACCAGCCTCAGGACCACCCAGGACCACTCCGCATTCCGGAGACTCCTAAAAACCTGGCTTTTCGAGCAGCAGTAACCCCCCCCTTTCCCCTAGCGCCTTGAGACCCGCACGGGTGAGTAGCGCGCTTTATAAATGTTAATGATTTGATTTGATTTGATTCATTCTGGTCAGGCGGCCCTTCATCGAACCTTTTAGCCTCAGCACTGATGGCAGTCATTGTCCCTGTGTGTAGCCTCCCCCCTCCAACTTACTCCACCCAGACCCAATCCCCTGTACCTCGGCCTATCCCAAGCACACCATCAGACCAGCCTGCACACACCTCACCACACAAGGGAAGCTCAGGCAAGCATAAGCGCCACACATCCCACAGGCACTCACACAAGCATCACACACATACAGACATACCAACATCCACTGCCTCCACTGTGTCCCCCTCCTCCTCGTCTCCCTCCTCCCTCCCAGTCTTGTCTACACTCACACCTGCATACACTACCACTACAGCCACTACGTCCCGCACCAGCACACCCACCACCACACCCGCTCACGTGCACTCACCACCCCCACTTCCATTCACATGTCCCCTGTGTCCTCTCCCAGTGTGTCTGTGACGCCCCTCCGAAGATACACAAACGCAGGCACACACCCACCCAACATACATCCACCTCACAACAGCCTCCAGCGCATGCACCTGCACCCAAAGCCACAAAACTTACACCTCCTCCAACCACCACCTCTTCCTCCACTCCCAAACCCCCTCCAGCTACCCGTCCCAGTGTCTCCAAACAAGTTTTCCTGTCCACCCTTAACCTATTTCCCAACACCCCCCCCCGTCCAACTCATAGGTCCCGAACTAGCACCTCAGCCACAAAATCTCTGGGACCAGTGGTGCCTGTTGTCACAGGTATGTGGAGTGCACCGGCCACCAGGACAGCCAGTGTGTCACGGAGCCACAGCACAGCCATTCCCCCCCCCCTGTGAAGCACCAGAAGTTGGCCAGTGCCCGAAGGGAGAGGGGGAAGACTCCAGCCACCCAAGCCGCTCACAGGGGTCCTGGGGGGAGTGTGGACTCAGCTGTGACTCCTCCCAAGGTGGGGAAGGGGCAGAAGAAACCCAGCAAGTCTGGGAGGAGCAGCACGGCGGAGAAGACCGCCATCATCCCCGCTGGCCAGGAGGCCACCGCCAGCCCCATCGTCGCTGGCCAGGAGGCCACCGCCAGCCCCATCGTCGCTGGCCAGGAGGCCACCGCCAGCCACAGCCTAGCTGCCCAGGAGGACCCCGCCAGCCACAGCCCAGCTGCCCAGGCGGACCCCGCCAGCCACAGCCCAGCTGCCCAGGAGGGCCCCGCCAGCCACAGCCCAGCTGCCCAGGAGGGCCCCGCCAGCCACAGCCCAGCTGCCCAGGAGGACCCCGCCAGCCACAGCCCAGTTGCCCAGGAGGACCCCGCCAGCCACAGCCCAGCTGACCAGGAGGGCCACGCCAGCCACAGCCCAGCTGACCAATGAAGGACCGCCAGCCCCAGCCCAGCTGGGCAGTGAAGGACCGCCAAGTCAAGCACCGCTGAACAGGGCAAGGACCGCTGAACAGGGCAAGGACCACCAAGTCAAGCACCACTGAACAGGGCAAGCACCACTGAACAGGGCAAGGACCGCCAAGTCAAGCACCGCTGAACAGGGCAAGCACCGCTGAGCAGCGCAAGGACCGCCAAGTCAAGCACCACTGAGCAGGGCAAGCACCGCTGAACAGGGCAAGGACCACCAAGTCAAGCACCGCTGAACAGGGCAAGGACCACCAACTCAAGCACCGCTAGCCCATGAGCGGCAGGGGCACTGACGCAACAGGGACCATCACAGGGTGAGTGATGCACTCTGGGCACCAGTCCCCCTCCAGAACCAGTGGAGACATGCATCCACTACCTCTGTTCTTGCCAGGATGAAGCACTCTGGGCACCAGTCCCCCTCCAGAACCAGTGGAGACATGCATCCATTACCTCTGTCCTGCACAGGATGAAGCACTGTGGGCACCAGTCCCCCTCCAGAACCAGTGGGCACATGCATCCACTACCTCTGTCCTGCACAGGATGAAGCACTCTGGGCACCAGTCCCCCTCCAGAAACAGTGGAGACATGCATCCACTACCTCTGTCCTTGCCAGTATGAAGCACTCTGGGCACCAGTCCCCCTCCAGAACCAGTGGAGACATGCATCCATTACCTCTGTCCTGCACAGGATGAAGCACTGTGGGCACCAGTCCCCCTCCAGAACCAGTGGACACATGCATCCACTACCTCTGTCCTGCACAGGATGAAGCACTCTGGGCACCAGACCCCCTCCAGAACCAGTGGAGAAATGCATCCACTACCTCTGTCCTTGCCAGGATGAAGCACTCTGGGCACCAGTCCCCCTCCAGAACCAGTGGAGACCTGCATCCTCTACCTCCACTACCTCTGTCCTGCACAGGATGAAGCACTCTGGGCACCAGTCCCCCTCCAGAACCAGTGGACACATGCATCCACTACCTCCGTCCTTGCCAGGATGAAGCACTCTGGGCACCAGTCCCCCTCCAGAACCAGTGGAGACATGCATCCACTACCTCTGTCCTGCACAGGATGAAGCACTCTGGGCACCAAGCCACCTCCAGAACCAGTGGAGACTGTTATTCACTTGAGAGACTGTGGCTTTGCACTCCCCAGGATGGTATAGTTGGCAAACCACCCACTGTAGAGACTTGTGAGACTGCGGCTTTGCACTCCCCAGGATGCAGCAGTGGGCATGGAGGCCTCTCGTGGATCTGGCGTCGTGCACTTATCCGGCTGAGGTGCCCCCCCTTTCCTTCCCCCTGAGGTGCCTGTTGTATTTCTATCTGATGCCCCAGCAGTGTTCTCTCTGTTTTGATCTGGTATTGTGTGTGGGCCTCACCCATGCATTTTGGGCCCAGTGGTCCACGGACTATAAATGGTGCAATACCTGGACTACTAATCGTGGTGTATATTTTGTTAATAGTGTATATATGTATATTTTTGCTTACTGAATTTTGATATATTACAATGGTTACACTCATTTCCTTTTGTCTTTGCATTCTTCCGGGGGGGTTGTAACTGTAATGTATAGATATGCATTGGTGTGTGTGTGTTGTAGTGGGTGTGGGTGGGGGGGGGTGGGGGTGGGGGTGTTCCGTGTGTGTGTCCCTGTTTTTTGCCTTCCCCCTCCCCTGTGTCGTAGGTGCAGTACTCACTGTGGTCTTCGCACCAGGCATTGGTGCTCCTGGTACAGGAGCAGGAAGACTATCGCAGGAAGAATATGGAGTTCCGGCGCCATGGTGTCCTCCTTCCTCGTGGAGTGTGTAGAGGTGACCGTTTTTTATTCGAAATGCCTGTTTCCGCCGTGTTGCTATCCGCTGTGAATCCGCCACGGAAAAGGTGGCGGATTGGCCTGTCATAATAGTGTGGGCGGTACATTGTCCTCCACCTGTCTGTTGGTGGTGACCGCCGCGCTGTTTGTTTGTACCGCCATGGCGGTCGGAGTGTTAAAGTGGCTGTCTTTGTTGGCGGTTTTGCGCCATGGTCGTAATTCCAAAATTTTTACCGCCGGCCTGTTGGCGGTCTTACCACCGCTTTAACACCGTCCGCCAGGGTTGTAATGACCACTATAGTGTTTTTTAAAAAAAGGTAAAATACTCAAGCAGTTTAGGGAGAAGTAATTAAGAAAGAAAAAGTAGAAATAAAATTCAGTAGAAAAATCACCTGGTCCCGGAGCTTTTCCTTTTTTTAATCAAATTCATGAATTTCTTGAGATGAGATATCATTCTAAAAGTAAAAGAAGTGTATACGAGGGCTGTGATCCTTTTGCAGTTCTGGCAAATATATCAATATACTATCTAGGTGAGGAGTTGCTTTGGGATTATGTTGTTTCTCATAATAACATAAGAATTTATTTAGAATTTTAAGTTCTTTCAAAATGGGAATATTATCTTACTTGAGAAGACATTCAGTATTAACTACATCTTTTTTTTAACTTTAAGGTAATTAGCTAAGAGTGTACCCATTTTATTCTGACCTCCGTAATATTTGGCTCTTAATTTAGGTAAGTATAAAACAGAGACTTAGGTAGAAAGCATATTATACTAATCGGATCAAAATGGCACAAATTCAACAGAAGAACTTTTTACGACTGTGAGTGAATTATCAAACTTTAATGAGACAAAAACTGTGAGTGATCAAGCATTGTGTGATTCTGTAGCATTGTTCTTTTTATCTACAGTCGAAGACATCTATAAGGGCTTGACAGAAACAAGTACTTGGACTTTTTCTATATCTAAGCACACTAAATTGGAGGATGATTTAGAAAATCTGTTGAGTCCCTTCAGTAGGAACACTGAGAGTGGCTTAAGTCCCACCCTTCTCTCACCATTCTCATTTTTCTATCAATTAAATCAGGTTCCCCATTGGACCCTTGCCACCATAAGATTATGCATCTTACCCCTAAGGTGCTGGACAATCAATTGGCAGTTATCTTTATTGATATGATCTATCGAGGCTATTTCCCTAAAGCCTGGGAGATAGCATATTTTCTTCCTTTACTGAAGAAATCAAGATTTGTCCTCTTCATATCACAGCAACTTTCAGCCAATCTCTTGTCTTCCTTTTCTTGCTAAGATCATTGAAAAGGCTCTTAACAAGGAATTGGTCAAAGTTCTTGAGGCCAGTGGCCTGTTGGACCATGCTCAGTTTGGTTTTAGATCTGAACATAGCACTGAGGCAGCAATAATAATAGCGGCATGAGAAGAACTGGGAACCATACTTGATGTGGGATCGAAATGCTGCCTTGATCCTTTTGGACCTTTCGGTTGCATTCAATACGGTCAATCATAAGATTCTGGTAGACAGACTTTACTCTGTGAGCATCAGGGAGGTTGCTCTGGCATTTTTAAATCATTTCTATCTGACAGAGTTCCAATTTGTGATGCTGGACAATTTTTCTTCTAATTATTTCACACTACTCGGTGGAGTTCCACAGTGCTCTTCTTTGAGCCCTACAGTGTTTAATCTTTTTATGTTACTCCTTTGATTACATCAATTGAACAGCTAAGTTTCTTGGTTGTCAGTTATGGAGACAACAGTCCGATAATCATTTCAGTATCTAGCTAGCACTCCAGAACTTTCTGCCAATAGTTTCCTTGGATGCATGTGAGCTCTCAATAACTGGATGTCCAATAATTGCTTAAAGCTTAATTCCATTAAAAGAGACGTGCTATTATTGTGTAACAATACTTTTCTTTGGTCCCCTGCTTGGTGGCCACAATTAGGTGCTTTACCTACCCCTATGTCCAAAGCTAAAAATCCTGATGTTATCTTTGATGATAAACTGACCTTTGAGAAAAACATCAATGGTTTGACAGCCTCTTCATTTTTCATCCCACAAATGTTTAGAAAGATTTTTCCCTTCATGATCTACAGGAATTGGTGGTTTCTGCCCTTCTGCTCTTTATTGCAATGTACTGTATATCAACTTACAGCAGACACTTTTAAATAGGCTACAAGTTTTGCAAAATGCTGCTTCGTGCTTGGTGCTCAGAATACCTAAATATTATTGCAGGCTGGAGCGTCCTAGTCCACCTTCACTGGTTGCTGATACGCAAATGGATAATTTTTAAGTCCCTTTGTAATGCTTTAAAAGCTCTAAATGGTATTGGCCCTTAATACCTGAAACAAAAATATACGTGGTATCATCCATCCAGAATTTTCCCCCCTCATCAACTTGTAAAGTAGTTGTTTTCAAAATAAAGAAAGCTAATTAGGGCATCAGAGGTTTTGCCTATGGTACAGCAAAACGATGGAACTCTATGCCCCTTTTCGTTAAGGCCAACTCAAACCTACATGCCTTCAGAAAGGGCCCGAAAACATGACTTTTTAGTTTATGACTTCCCATGACTAGATCTGTGCTCACACTTTCGGCTTTAGCTCTTCCTCTATAGCAAGCAGCTCCAAGACCCCCTCGGGCAGTAGTTGCATTATATAAATATTAATATCCGTTAATTTCATTTAATTCACAGTTTAATAAAATAAAATCCAGATCTGAACAGTTCATCAGGATAGGTTTTGTAAGGAGAACAAAATATGTATTTTCCATTTGCTTAATAGTCCTAACATGTTCCATTGTTTTTTCACTTTAGACTTTCTTTTATGAGTAATAAGTGTTAATAAAATCTCTAGTTGCTGCCTTAAATCAGTCCTAAACAGTATGTACAGGTATACCATCATTATGATTTTGCTAAAAGAATTCAATAGTCAGGTTTTCAAAAGCCTGGTGCAAACAAGTGTCTTATAAAAGTGTTATTGAACCCTCATCGTCTAGTACCAGAATAAGATATAAGATCAACAGTAACTGGAGCATGACCCGATTTTGGAATTAAACCAATCTCAGAGTTAAGAATGAGTTGGGTTAGAGCTTTAGAAATGATAGGTGATTGTTAGACCTGTCAGCTTTAGGGTGATCTTCCCCCAAACTTTGTGGCCTGCTTGCCTCCTTTTTTCTGTATTTTAGCTCCTGTTGGCCTTATCACTCTGTGCACATTACCACTACTGACCAGTGGTGAAGCGCTTATGCTCACTCCCCTAAACATGGTTTGATTGGCATGTACCTGATTGGCATAATTATTTTACTTTAAGAATCTTGTAGAG
The DNA here is from genome assembly GCF_031143425.1 of Pleurodeles waltl. Classification (NCBI taxonomy): domain Eukaryota; kingdom Metazoa; phylum Chordata; class Amphibia; order Caudata; family Salamandridae; genus Pleurodeles; species Pleurodeles waltl. The sequence continues at coordinate 1,316,001,072 of NC_090446.1, read as the reverse complement.
CGGTATACTCTATATCCATGCCCGGTAAATTGATTGCTATCAGTGGGCCTGCAGCACTTATTGTGCCACACACCTAATTAGCCCTCTAAAACTTGCCCCAGGCCTGCCATTGCAGCCTGAATGCAGTGTCAAACTGCCATGCCAACTTGGCATTCAAACCCCCTTGCCAAGTCTTAAACTCCTTTTTATTGCATATAAGACACCCCTAATGTAGGCCAATAGGTAGCCCATAGGGTAGGGTGATGTGAAAATAAAAGGTAGGACATGTAGTTTTAAGTTTATACATGTCCTGGTAGTGAAAAACTCCCAAATTTATTGTTCACTACTGCAAGGCCTACTTCTCCCATAGGTTAATGATGGAGTTACCTTATTACATTTATTAAGCTGTAATTTCTGAATAAAAACAGTCAACCAGTTCAGGTTTAGTGTCTTTGAAATCATAATGAAAAATCCTTTCTTATTGAGAAGTTGGATTTTGAATTATAATTTTGAAACTGCCATTTTTAGAAAATTGGCATATTCCTGCCATTTAGTGCCTGTAGCCTGTCTCTGGGTCACATGCCTGGGTGCAGCTGACAGTGGGCTTTGTTTATTCCTCCTGGACAGCCACACACAAAAGAGAGCTTAGGTGTTCCTGTACTGTTATGTGGCAAATTACTCAGATTATTCCAGGGTAATCAGAATTTCACCCAAGCCTACAATGAATACGGGTTGCCATTAGCCAGCTCCAAATTGCATATATGCACCAACTCACTGTAATACCAGGCAGGGTGTAACACACACTGGCTTTGTTTGAAAATGAAGGTGTGTTGCCATCATCCAGCAACTAACCCTTAATCCCAGCAACTACCAAAAGTCAGTGCTCCAGGAAGTTTAACCCCTTCTCTGCCAGGCCTTTATCCCTCCTGTGCCGAGTCTTTTTTTGGCTATTTGGGGCAGTTCGCGCTTAGGCCCTCAGAACTTTTTCTCCACATAAGCTACCCATGCCAAATTTGCGTCCCTTTTTTCCAACATCCTAGGGATTCTAGAGGTACCCAGACTTTGTGGGTTCCCCTGAAGGAGACCGAGAAATTAGCCAAAATACAGCAAAATTTAGTTTTTTGAAAGAAAATGGGAAAAAAGGGCTGCAAAAGAAGGCTTGTGGGTTTTTCCCTGAGAATGGCATCAACAAAGGGTTTGCTGTGCTAAAATCACCATCTTCCCAGCTTTCCTGAACAGGCAGACTTGAATCACAAAAACCCAATTTTCCAACACAATTTTGGCATTTTACTATGACATACCAAATGTTTACTATTTTTTGTGCTTTCAGCCTCCTTCCGGTTAGTGACAGAAATGGGTGTGAAACCAATGCTGGATCCCAGAAAGCTGAACATTTCTGAAAAGTAGACAAAATTCTGAATTCAGCAAGGGGAAATTTGTGTAGCTCTTATAAGGGTTTCCTACAGAAAATAACAGCTGAAGTAAAAAAATATTGACACTGAGGTAAAAAAAACAGCAATTTTTCTCCACGTTTTACTTTTTCCTGCGATGTCAGATTTTTTAAAGCGATATACCGTTACGTCTGCTGGACTCTTCTGGTTGCGAGGATATATAGGGCTTGTAGGTTCAGCAAGAACCCTAGGTAGCCAGAGCCAATAAATGAGCTGCACCTTGCAATGGGTTTTCATTCTATCCCGGGTATACAGCAATTCATTTGCCGAAATATAAAGAGTGAAAAATAAGCATCAAGAAAACCTTTGTATTTCCAAAATGGGCACAAGATAAGGTGTTGAGAAGCAGTGGTTATTTGCACATCTCTGAATTCCGGGGTGCCCATACTAGCATGTGAATTACAGGGCATTTCTCAAATAGACCTCTTTTTTACACACTGTCTTACATTTCGAAGGAAAAAATGTAGAGAAAGACAAGGGGCAATAACACTTGTTTTGCTATTCTGTGTTCTCCCAAGTCTCCCGATAAAAATGGTACCTCACTTGTGTGGGTAGGCCTAATGCCCGCGACAGGAACTGCAACATGGACACATCACATTTTTACATTGAAAATCCGACGTGTTTTTTGCAAAGTCCCTAGCTGTAGATTTTGGCCTCTAGCTCAGCCGGCACCTAAGGAAACCTACAAAACCTGTGGACTTTTGAAAACTAGACACCTAGGGGAATCCAAGATGGGGTGAGTTGCGGGGCTTTCACCAGGTTCTGTTATCCCGAATCCTTTACAAACCTCAAAAGTTGGCCCAAAAAAAACTTTAGCCTCATATTTCGGTGACAGAAAGTTTTAAAATATGAGAGGAGCCACAAATTTCTTTCCACCCAGCGTTCCCCCAAGTCTCCCGATAAAAATGGTACCTCACTTGTGTGGGGTGGCCTAGCGCCCGGGACAGGAAATGCCCCAAAACACAATGTGGACACATCACATTTTCGGAAAGAAAACAGAGCTGTTTTTTACAAAGTGCCTAGCTGTGGATTATGGCCTCTAGCTCAGCTGGCACCTGGGGAAACCTAGCAAACCTGTGCATTTTTTAAAACTAGACACCTAGGGAAATCCAAGATGGGGTGACTTGTGGAGCTCTGACCAGGTTCTGTTACCCAGAATCCTTTGCAAACCTCACAATTTGGCCAAATAAACACTTTTTCCTCACATTTGGGTGACAGAAAGTTCTGGAATCTGAGAGGAGCCATAAATTTCCTTCCACCCAGCGTTCCCCCAAGTGTCCCAATAAAAATGGTACCACACTTGTGTGGGTAGGCCTAGCTCCTGTGACAGAATATGCCCCAAAACACAACTTGGACACATCACATTTTCCCAAAGAAAACAGACCTGTTTTTTGCAAAGTGCCTAGCTGTGGATTTTGGCCTCTAGCTCTGCCGGCACCTGGGAAAACCTACCAAACCTTTGCATTTTTGAGAACTAGACACCTAGGGGAATCCAAGATGGGGTGACTTGTGGAGTTCTCACCAGGTTCTGTTACCCAGAATCCTTTGCAAACCTCACAATTTGGCCAGAAAAGCACTTTTTCCTCAAATTTCGGCGACAGAATGTTGTGGAATCTAAGAGGAGCCACAAATTTCTTTCCATCCAGCGTTCCCCCAAGTCTCCCGATAAAAATGGCACCTCACTTGTGTAGTTGGGCCAAGTGCTTGTGACAGGGAAGAGCCAAAAACATGTCGAAATTGAGGGGGAACCAAAGCGGGTCCAAAAAGGCAGTTTGAGAAAAAAACATTTTTAGGCTGACAAGTGCAGCATAATTTTTATCAGCATAGATGAGACAATGCTGGGTGTTAGGAATTTTGTGGATTCCTGCAGATTCTGGATGGTTCCATCACAAAAATGTGTGATTTCCAGCAAAGTTAGAGGTTTGCAGGGCATTGTGGGTAAAAAAAAAATGGTGCGGGGTGCCTGTGAAGCACACCACCCTGGAATCACCCAGATGTTTAATTTTCAGATGTGTGTAGGTCTTGTGGATTTTTCTACATGGCAGCGTCCCAAAGTCCATAAAATGCAGCCCTCACCATTCCAAGTGGGACAATTTTGAGAGTTAGCCAAGCTCTCATGGCCCAAATGTAAAACGAAAACCCAAAATAATCAAATGTCCTCTTGCTTGCCATGGGATAAGATGTTTTAGTGTGCGGAGGAGAGCTGAAAGACTGTTACCCCCTTCAGTTGGGGTGGGGGCATAACCAGGCCCATACTGGTTGGTAGCCACCACCCCACTATTTTATTTTTAATTCCTTGGCATCTAGTAGACTTTTTGCCCCCCCCAGGGTGTGGATCAGGGGTAATGGCCCCATCTGACCACTGGTGGGAAGAACAACTTTGTCCCCATTTATTTGGGGTGGTGGTATGGCCATACCCCACCCTCTTATTTTGAAAAAAAGAAATCTTCCCTGGTCTCCGGTGGGCTTTCTGGGGGCAGATGGGCCTTCCAAAAATAAGCTAATCCCCCCCTAACAAAACACACACATACACACACACCAATCCCTGGTGCCTAAGTGGTTTCTGCCCCCCCCCGGGGGCAGATCGGCCCAATAGAAATAGGCCGATCTGCCCCCAAGGGGAGGAGAAATGGCCTAAAATAAATTCCCTTCCCCAGGTGAGCAACCATTGCCTAGGGGGTCGCTCCCCTTACATGAAATTGATGCAAATAATAAAGATACCTGGTGTCTAGTGGTTTCTGCCCTCATTGGGGATAGATTGGCATAGCAAAAAATGTCCCATCTGCCCCCAGAGGGGGCAGAAATGGCCTAAATACAATTTGCCTCTCCAGGGGAGTGACCCTTGCCTAAGGGGTCGCTCCCCATCTGTAAAACAACAAACAAAAAATCCCCGGTGCCTAGTGGGTTCGCTGAACTGCCCCCCAGGGGGGCAGAAATGGCTGAAAATAAATTTGCCCCCCAGGGGAGTGACCCTTGCCTAAGGGGTTGCTCCCCTTGCACGAAATTCACGTAAAAAAAATAAAACTCCCTGGTGTCTAGTGGTTTCTGTCCCCTTGGCGGCAGATTGGCCTCATAAAAATAGGCCAATCTGCCCCCAAGGGGGGCAGGAATAGCCTAAATATAATTTGCCCCCTAGGGCAGTGAACCTTGCCTAAGGGGTCGCTCCCCACCTCTAAAAAAAAAAAAAAAAAAAACAAACAAAACAAAAGAAAAATGATCCCTGGCGCCTACAGGTTTCTGCCCCCCCCTGGGGCAGATCGGCCTAATAATAGGCTGATCTGCCCCCGAGGGGCAGAAAAGGCCTTCAAAAAAGATGCCCCCCTGGGGAGTGACCCTTTCCCAAGGGGTCGCTCCCCTTATGACAATTTCTTATCAAAAATAAATCCCTGGTGTCTAGTGGGCATTTTAGCAGCCGGATCGCTTCACAATCCGGCTGCTAAAATGCTCAGAGAGACTTCAAAGGGAAGGAAATTAATTTCCTTCCCTTTGAAGCCTCTCAGGCCTCCTCCACGTGATCAGAAGAGAAATGCTGAGTATTTCTCTTCCGATCGGGAGGAGGCCTCTGTGAGGTCAGCACGAGATTGCGCGCTGACGTCACAGGGGGAATGGGGGGGTGTTCTGCTTTCCTACTTATCTTATATCAGAGCTTACGGAACCTCTCTGGAATGCACTTCTGAGTTCAAAGAAGACCTTTATTGTTGTTAATTCTTCCCCACCCACAAGTTCTTGAGAGACGAATTAATAGATTTCAAGCACACAACGTAGTCGCAGCAAGAAAACAAAATATGTCACAGTACTTCTCAGTTGCAATGTACACAGCATATATATATTTATATGATTATAGTAGCAAAGCATAAAAATAAAAATTCATCACTGTATGAGCAGGTAGGACATATCTTCAGCTTCATCTTTCTGGGGTCTGCAAGTTTATGACTCCGGTCAACTGCAAGAAAGAGATTATCTACCCACACGGGAGACTGGCAACTGACGCCTAGTTCCAGCCTGAAGTCAAGCAGATTCGAATCTAATTCACTGTAGCCCAGAGTCATCCTTACAAAAGCGTGCCCCCTCCTCTTAGACTGGGGAAAAAAACACAAGCCTTTGGAGACTGGCCAGATCTCCTAGACTTCTCCTATTCCCAAGCCTGAGCAGAAAGGAAAACACCAAATGTACTCTCTCTTATCAGGTCTAGTCTGGTGTGAAGAAAACAGCTTGGTCCATCTTGTGGAAAAACACAGCTTGGAAGAATACAGACATCTGCGAAGTTTCAACTGCAATGTCTAACTCCACGTTAAAGCCAATAGGCAGCTAACCTAAATATCAAATGTAATGTCTAATCTCATGTCAAAGCCAATAGGCAGCTGAGCTGAATACAAAATGTAATGTCTAATATCATGTCAAAGCCAATAGGCAACTGAACTGAATACAAAATGTAATGTCTAATATCATGTCAAAGCCAATAGGCAGCTAAACTGAATACAGCATGTCAAAGCCAATAGGCAGAATACAGAATGTAATGGCTACTGCAATGTCAAAGCCAATAGGTGGCTAAACTGAATACAACATGTCAAAGCCAATAGGCAGAATACAGAATGTAATGGCTAATGCAATGTCAAAGCCAATAGGCGTCTAAACTGAATACAGAAAGTAATGGTTAATGCCATGTCAAAGCCAATAGGCAGCTGAACGGAACAAAACATATAGGGGGTCATTCTGACCCCCGCGGGCGGCAGTAGCCGCCCGTCTGGAGGGAGCCGCCATATGGCCGCTCCGCGGTCGAAAGACCGCGGAGGCCATTCTGTCTTTCCCGCTGGGCTGGCGGGCGACCGCCAGAAGGCCGCCCGCCAGCCCAGCGGGAAACCCCTCCCCACGAGGAAGCCGGCTCCGAATGGAGCCGGCGGAGTGGGTATGTGCAACGGGTGCAGTGGCACCCGTCGCGTATTTCAGTGTCTGCAAAGCAGACACTGAAATACAAAGTGGGGCCCTCTTACGGGGGCCCCTGCAGTGCCCATGCCATTGGCATGGGCACTGCAGGGGCCCCCAGGGGCCCCACAACCCCCCATACCGCCATCCTGTTCCTGGCGGGCGACCCGCCAGGAACAGGATGGCGGTATGGGGTGTCAGAATCCCCATGGCGGCGCAGCAAGCTGCGCCGCCATGGAGGATTCTGCAGGACAGCGGAAAACCGGCGGGAGACCGCCGGTTTTCCTGTTCTGACCGCGGCTGAACCGCCGCGGTCAGAATGTCCTGAGGAGCACCGCCAGCCTGTTGGCGGTGCTCCCGCATCCCCGGCCCCGGCGGTCCTTGACCGCCGGGGTCGGAATGACCCCCATAATGTGCTACTGGTGAACATTGAGCAACTAATATGCACAGTGGTGAAACACCAAGTCATTGGTCAAACACAATTAATAGCATCACAGGGGGGTCAGAGGGGGCTGTCGGGGGTGGAAGGGCTTCCCCTTCCATCCCTGCCTTTGGGGGGTGGGAGGGAAGAACACAGAGGGAGCGCTAGTGCTCCCTCTGGGCTCTGTGCCCAGGACGTAATGGTTACGTCCTGGGCACACGAGCACTGTGCCGCAGGACGTAACCATTACGTCTGCGGCACAGAAGCGGTTAATTAGCAGCCCTTTGCTAACAATGTCTTCATTGAATTTCAGTAACTGGATCTTCTCCTTCTGGCCATAGAATGCAGGTAAGGCTCCACAACTGTCTGGTCTGGGGAAGCTATACTTGCCCGCCATCTTCTGCCATGTCAAACCATCGGTGTCTGAAAAGGATCCCACTTCCCATTATAATTTATACTGTGAGTCAAGCTTGACAAGATATCTTCTCCAGCATTTGCAGAATCTCTTTCCAAGGTCTGGGCCAGTCGAGGCCCGTCCTTTGAGGCTGAGGGGCCACGCCCCACCTTTTGCCTCTCAAGAAGAGTGTCTGTCAAGCTGAGCAAAGGTCAGCCTGGCAGATACTCTTCATTTTCAGGTCAGACAGCCAGGAGCTAGACATGCACTATTTGTGCAGGCTTTCTGGCTGCCTGAGCTGAACTTTGCTGGGATGAAGAAGTCACAGCCCTGTGGGTGTGACCTCTTCAGCCTAGCAAAGGTGCCTCAAGGCCCTCCCTCTCATGATGAGAGGGAACGTCCTGGGCGCTTCAGTTTTAAGCCCTGAGGCACCCAGGGCCTAATGTCAATCAGCGACACCTCGTCGCAGAGTGGGGTGGGGTCAGCAGTCTCACTGACCCCATCCCACTCTGTGACAAGTTGGAACTACTGCCTTCCCTCATTGGCTGACCTTAGGTTAGCCAGTAAGAGAAGGCAGCAGTTCTAACCCTCCTGGAACCTCTGAGGCAGAGCTGAAGGTAAGGGTGTGTGTGTTTTTTTTTTTTTTAATGAATGTTTGGTGCATGTGTGTATGTTCGAATATTTGATAATGAGTGTTGTGAATGGATGTGTGTGTGTGTGCACATGTGGGTGAATGAATGAGTGTGAGTCTGCATGTGTGTCTCACCCACCCCATCCATCTTAAAAGTACCGGCGGCCACTGGTTTGAGCCCAGTCATTATTTTAAGCTTCCAGCCTTGTTACCTCATCCCTCAGTGTGACACATTTACCTATGTAAAATGTGTCACTATCCCATGGAGGTAGGTAACATATAACATATAGAAGGTTTGTTAATTGTATTGCACATTGCAAAATATGATGCACACAAATGCTTCACAAATGAAAAATGGGTGCACAAAAATGATGCATGGCGATCTATTTTCCTATGCACTACCGTCCTTATAAAGTATGTGCCAGAAGAGCATATTAAGAGAACAGAAGATGCGAACCTTGCCAATACACGCATTAGAGTTCTACAGGTTTATACAGCATGAATTTTTGGTCTCCTAACATATATTGGCAGCAAAAACAGCAGTTGCGTGTCACAATCTGTGCCTCTTTTCTACTCCCAACACAATATGATGCATCTTTCAGTCAGAATCAAAGGAAATAAACTCTAGCTGAATAGCCATAAATAGACCAGCTTTTCCACTGAACCTGAACTGCCAAATCTGTGGTCTGCAGGACTGTAGCAGGTTGATGCCTGCTCTTGGGCACCAAAACACCTTTTTTAATGCTGGCTCAGGAAAGACAGAGAGATGGGGGATGGATTGACGTGGCAACACAGACAATAGGAGGAGGGAGGTGAAAGAATAAAGCTCTAACATAGCCAGTGGTGTTCGGCTGATAGCAATTTTTTTAGTTATGGAGGACTTGGGGGTGACATACACAATTAGTAGGAGGACAACACTGGCAACAGGTGGGAGAGTGGGAACTATAGGGTACATGCACAATGGGAGACAGAGGGTGGTCCTCAGGGGGCAACCCACACAACATGAAGGTGTGTGGTATTGGGGGCAACACAGACAATGGGATGGCAGAGAGTGCGAGCAGGAAGGCAATACGGAAAAATAGGGGGAGAGGGTTGGATCAAGGAGACATCATGGACATTAGTGGGAAAGGGGCACAAGGCAACACGGACAATGAGAGGGGTCATTGGGAGAAGGAGGAGGCAAAAAGACAGCAGGAGGTTGGGAGCAAGGACGCAACACTTTTACCAAGAGAGGGGTGGGTTGATGCAAGCAGGAAACACAGACAACATTGGCGGCGAGAATGGGAGCCAGGAGGCAACACAGACAAAAGGAGAGCAGGAGCAAGTCATTATGGATAACTGGGGGACTGAGGGTGGGAGTAAGCTGTTGTGGACAACGGGGGGAGGGAGGCTGAGCGCAAGCCCACATGGGGCAGGACAGTTCAGGACAAGCAGACAGACAGGGGAGTTGTAGGGATATGTGTATGAGTGACCCACCTGAAAAAACAAGCACTCTCTTAGAACCCTTAACCACAAGGAAAAAAGTAGTACCTAAAAAATTAGCAGTGGAAGGACACAACTAAAGTATCCATGTTCTAGAGGAGGGACAATCTCATGAAGAGGACGGAAACCTACAGCAGATTATAAAAAGCAACCAAATGAAAGTGACAGTTAAAGAAACCAGTTTCAAGCAATAGTCGGTCTCTTTTCTCACTGATAGAAAATAAAAGTAATTAAAGAGACACCTCATGGGAGACCTAAGAACAACATCCCCCAATAAAAAAACAAATTCCTCAACAAGCCCCAACCCACCTGCATCTCAGGTCTTGCAGCCATCCTCCGAGATTGGTCACTAACAGATGGTTAGGCGCAGAGCCTGGTCACAGGACTGGTCCCCTGCAACTACTGCTGTACACAGCCGTAGCCCATGTACAACACTGGTTAGTCATCCCTGACCAGCTGAAGGCAAAGCAAGGCCTTACAGCAGACCCTCAATGAACAAAACAGAAGGCAATATGCAGCACCGCATGGATACATGGCAGCTGAATGTAATGTGTCATTATAAAAAAACAAAGAAATTAAATTAAAGATACAGTGAAAGGTTAGTTATGGTTCAGCAAATCCAAGTGCAAAAAAAGTCCTGGAAATCGGCAATTATAGTTAGCTCCCCAGTCCATGCTTTTCTGAATTCTGTGAGGTCAGCTGACATTGTATCTCTAATTGTAGCACATAGTCATGCAGCTTTTTTGGAGAATGGAACATTTTAGCATGACTAATTTTAACTCACAGCTCTCAAAATTACGTCTGAAAATGCGATCACCATTTGAAATGTTAGGAGCAGATTTATGAAAAGTGGCTCTGCACCTAGTGCAGCACCACTTTTCTTGTGCCCCTTAGCGCCCCCTTAACGACACCATGATAGCGTCATATTTAAAATGTGACGCACCATGGCGGTAGTTAGAGTGACTAGGCTCATAATGTTTTACGCTAGTCTGGTGCGTTGCAGGATTATCTTAAAAAATTATTACGCTAATCCGGCAAAGCACCCAGAAGCCCATTGTAATCAATGGGCCCCTTTTTTTTAACGCCTGGACTTAGCAGGCAATAAAAAATGCTGATGATAAAAATGGTGCAAAGGAATCTCAAGTTTGTCAACTTCAAAGTCAGAAAGTGGTATAAGTAAGAAATACAAAAAAAGTGACCTGATAAAAAAAGAGGAAGGCAAGGAGAGACATTAAACAAAGGGAGGAGTGATAACAAATACAGAAATAAGCAAATCTAGACACCGTAATTTAAACAGAGCACAGGTATGGGGAAATCATAGCACAAAAAGTTAAATATGAGCCTGGGTCGGGTAGAAAGAAAGTTGGTTATGGGGATCTTTCCCCAAGGATAAACTAAAATAAAATATAGAAAATAACAAAACGAAGTGGAGGAGAGGAGAGGTTCTTGACAGTACTCGCAGAACATTTTAGAAGCCAATACTATGAGCATAGTAACACTGGCCACAGCAGTCAGAGGGGATGAATAGCCATTTTCATTAATGATTCCAAAAGCAAATTCTGGTTATTGATAACTTAAATAATGTACATTAAAAATTAAACAAAATGTAAATGAGAAGTCTTTATTGAGAAAATACTCACAATTTAATTTTTTTTCAAACTTTTGGGTTTTGTCTAAAGTGTTACCTCTCACATTTTGATAACTTTGAGGTACAATATCAGAGTCCGACCAATGAGATGAACTCTTACCCGACATTCTTCATTTTCTCACCATTTACCACTTAAATGTCAGTTGTAGGCAAGTTTGAAATATTCAGACCCAGATTTACTATGATTTTGGATCAGGGTTGCATCAACGTTGTGGTGCAGCTAAAACTGAAAATCCTTTTTCTGCATTTACTTAGCCATGCAAAGCCACTTTCGGTCACTTTGTGTGGTTTAGTAAGATCAAATTAATGTAACACAATACATAGCACTCCTTTACATTACTTTATGTTGGGTAGGCATGGGCATTCTCATACATCTTTCCAGGTATTCTGATGAAAACCCAGATTGACAAAGACTTGTAAACCCAGGTTTGTGCCAAAATGGTGCGTCTACTTGACAGAGGTACAGCAAGGAGAAATACCTCACACTTAGCGGAATATGCCACTAAGGATTGTTTTTGTGCAGCAAGGTATGTCTTCCTGCACAGAAACCATCCTGCCTCTAATACAGGCACCCTTGCGCTATATTGCACAGAGTGCACCAGTGCAAGGAGAGATCAGAATTGGCTGAGACATTTGAAAATATGAAGCATTTCTGCTCTCCCTTTCAAGCAACTCAGTACAGTAAATTCCCTAGCGCTCCCCGCTTGGGTCACCCACCCACACCCCCTAGTCAGGGATGGTAGGGGAAGTGCTTCCCCTGCCACCACCAACACCCCCTCGGCGATCTGATGGCGTTGGTGCGCTCACAGCATGTCGACGTCATCAGATGCTGCTGGGGACGTGCTGGAAGGATTTGCTCCCAGTGCATCGAGGAGAGAGGACCTCCTTTTGGTAAGTCCTTTTCCTGGAGGAGAGTTAGAGGTGGCAAAACAGACAGGGGGAAGGAAAGAGTCTTTCCTTTCCCCCAGTGCCTGTTTTCAATGGATTCCTGCTCCACAATCGTGGGCAAGGCCTGCGATCTTGGAGCAGGAATCCACCCACTAGGTATGAGGGATGTTTTTTCTTTGTTTATGGGAGTGACCACTTAGGCAAGGGTCACTCCCTTGGGGGCAACCAAGGATCCATGTTTTGCCCCACCCCCCAGGTCTAAATCGTCCAATTTCTTTGCCAATCTGGCCCCCAGGTTGGTCAAAACCCACTAGGCACCAGGGATCTGTGTGTTTTTGTTTGTTGCAAGGGACACTCCCCAAAGGGGGCACAGAACTGTTGGCCATTTCGGCCTATTATTTTTAGGTCCATCTGACCCCAAGGGGGGCGCAAGCCACAAAGACACCAGGGATTTTTTGTTTGATTTTTGTGCCTTTTTTTGTGTTGTGGGTGGGCAACCCCTTGGGCAAGGGTTGCTCCCCAAAGGGGCACATAACTGTTGGCAATTTTGTCCTCCTTGGGGGGCAGATCATTTTTTTTTTGGTAATCCACTAAGGGGCTAGGGATTGTTTCTGTTTCAGTTTTTTTGCATGGGGCCAGCCCCTTGGGCAAGAGTCACCCCAACAAAGGGGGCTCATGACTGTTGGGCATTTCTGCCCCCCTTTTAGGCTCATCTGCTCCCAATGGGGCAGAAGCCACAAAGACACCAGGGATTTTTTCAGTTTGTTTGTTATGTGTTTATTTGTGTGGGGGGGGGAGGCCGCTTGGATATGGGTTGCTCCTCAAAGGAGGCACACAACTGTTGGCCATTTCTGACCTCCTTGGGGGCAGATCGGCCTTTTTTTTTTTTTTTAGTCTCTTCTGCCCCCAAGGGAGGCAGAATGCACTAAGGAGCCAGGGATTGTTTTTGTTTCAGTTTTTTTTTTTTGGGGGGGGGATCCCCTTGGGCAAGTGTTGCTCCCCAAAGGGGCACACAACTGTTGGCCATTTCTGCCCTCTTTGGGGGCCGATCTTTTTTTTTTAGGCAATCCACTAAGGCACCAGGGATTGTTTTTGTTTCTGTTTTTTTTATGGGGGGGGAAGGCAGCCCCTTGGGCAAGAGCCCCAACCCAAAGGGGTCTTATGACTATTGGTCATTTCTGCACCCCCCCCCGGGGGCCGATCAGCCTATTTATTTTTAGGCCCATCTGCCCCCAAGGTGGGACAGAAACCACTAGACACAAGGGAACATTTCTAAATGTCTGGTGGCAGGGTGTTTGTCAACTGGCAAAGTATATACATTTGTGATTATAATGGTATATTTCCCCTTTTTGTTCTAGTTCAAAGCTTTTGCTTCCTTTGCTGTGACTTCTTGTGGTTTTGGCAGTGGTTGACCTGCAGTTAGAGTAGTTGCATGTTTTAGGTAAGAAAAAACTATTTACTCCAAATGAGTATTGTTGCCATGCGTAAATGCCATTTTTGCAAGTGATGTACTGGATTGTGTGGGAAATTGTCCTTAGACATGTGCACAATGATGTTTGTGTTGTCTTATGTGTAATTTTCTTTTCTTTTTTTCTTTTTAGTGGGATATCATTGGTGATTGCTATGTCTGTGCAGAGTAGTTCCTGGTGAGTCTAGCTTTTTCAGGCAAGTGAGTGGTATAGTTTTTGATTACATTACTCTTTGTGATGAAGCCACACTTTGTTTATTACTGATTTTACACAGTGCTAGTTGTTGGTGCATTTGTCAAGTTACACTTCTTAGAAAGGATCATGGCTAGCCGCAGGGTGAACGCTCAGCAGGTTATTGGTATGCTTTTTGTGTCGTCTTCTGACCATGATAATGAAACTGACTCTGCATCTGAGCTAGAGAAGGAAGTACAAGATTCTGGCAGTGAATTTTCAGTTTGAGACGAATCATCTGATGATGAATGCACTCTCAGTGTGGATGAAGTGCCTGTTTTAGAGGAGGACACTGATGTGCCAATAGTGAAGGAGCCTGGGGCTGAAAGGCGTCCCATTGGAAGACTTGAACTCTTGGTTGCCCCAAACATGGAGCAGCCAGAGTTGCCTGCCTTTACTGGTCTCCCTGGGTGTAGAGTCAAAATGGAAAACTTTTTGCCTATCAATTTCTTTCAGTTGTTTATGGACAATGTATTTTTGGAAGAGATTGTTGAGCATACTAATTTGTATGCTGAGCAGTATTTAAAGGACAACAGTGCCAGACTTAGGCCACAATCTAGAGCTACCCAGTGGATTCCCACAAATCTGGAAGAGTTGAAAATGTTCTTGGGTTCAACTTTTTTGATGGGGTTGATCAGGAAGCCATCACTCTCTTCATATTGGTCTACTAGTCCTTTGATGGCAACGGCTATATTTCCTGCAACCATGAGTCGTAATCTGTATTTGCTTCTTCTTCGGATGCTGCATTTTGTTGATAATGCTTTAGCCTTGCCACAAAATCACCCTGATTCTGACCATCTTTTTAAGACTAGGCCTGTCCTTGATCATTTTGTAGATCGGTTTCAGAGGTCTATGTTCCAGGGAAAGAAATAGCTGTGGATGAGTCTTCACGGGTTGTTTGGTTTTTAGGCAGTACATACCTAGCAAGAGGGAATGGTATGTAATTAAAATGTATATGCTATCTGAAAGTAGTACAGGATATGTTTATAATTTGCGGGTCTACACTGGTAGGGAATCCAATATTGAACCCCCCCTGGTTGTCCGCCCACTTTTGGAGTTAGTGAGAAAATTGTGTGGGAACTTCTACATTGGAGGGCAATTGTTCAAGGAACTTTTCAGAGTGGACAGTGTTGCTGGTGGCACAATCCACTCTAACCATAAAGGCTATCCAAGGGAGCTTGTGTGTAAAAAACCTGAGAGGGGACAGTACAGTGCCTTGCGTAATGATGAGCTGCTAGCTATGTAATTTGCAGACAGGAGGGATATCTACATGCTGACTACCATCCATGATGAGAGTACTTCCCCTGTGACTGTTTGGGGTCAGGTTGCTGAAGTGCGCAAACCTGCATGCATTTTGACCTACAATAAGCACATTGGTGGTGTAGATAGAGTAGATCAGAGGTTGGAACCTTACAATGCTGTTCGTAAATCTTACGTTTGGTATAAAAAGTTGGCTATACATCTCTTCCATTTAGCAACTTTTAATGCTTGTATTGTGTTGTGTTCAAGGATTGTTCCCCTGAGTCAAAGATGACATTTGTTAAATTTCAAGAGTCTTTGAAAGAGAACCTTGTTGTGGTGGACCAGGCAAGAGTTCCTAGAGTAGCAGTGGTGGATGCTGTGGCGAGATTGAAAGATCAACACTTTCCTGATCACATTCCTCTCACTCCCAAAAATACTTTCCCTCTAATAAATGTAGAGTCTGTACCCAAAGAGGTATACGGAGGGAGACTTGTATGTACTGCCCTGATTGTCCTAAGCCTGGGCTGTGTGTGGCTGGCTGTTTCAGAAGTTACCACACCCAAAATAATTATTGGGAAACACTGCAAGCGTAAACTGTCTGTTCTATATTGTTTTATATTTTCTGTTCAGTTTCACGGTTGGCATTACTGTCATGTATTTAGTTAGAGATTTGTTTTGTAGTTGTGTACTTACTTATAATTAGTTAGTGTTTTCTTTTTTTGTTTAAAAAAAGTGATGACGGTGTGCGTGGAGTGGCGTTTGGCTGGCAGTGTGCGTGGAGTGGTGCTTGGCTGGCAGTGTGGGTGAAGTGGTGCTTAGCTGGCGGTGTGCGTGGAGTAGCGCTTGGCTGGCAGTGTGCTTGGAGTAGCGTTTAGCTAGCAGCATAAATAGTGACTTGCTGTTGGCCACTACAACACACTGCTAGCCAAATGCCAGTCCACAGACTCCGTCAGCTGGTGTGAGTGCTGTGTCAGGCATGTGGCGGTATATAAATGATGGGCCCTTGAATGATGCTGTCTGTTAATGTGAGTTTTGTAATGTGCTTGGCACGCGCGAATGGTCTTGTGCATGTCACATATGAAAGGTGTGTGAATGGACTGTAAAGCGGTTGGTGCATTGACGTGGCTTTATAGCTCACGAGCTGTGTCATTGTTTCAGTTTTTTGGGCTTTCAGTTATTAACAATGCATTTCATTTTTGTGGAATCTCTTGTTAATAAAATTTATTGAACCATCACTTTTTGATGAAAAAACCCTCTCTGCTGTAATCAGGCATCAAAGCACACCTGTGACCTGCTAGGTGTCTCGGGCGGGACTCAGATGATGAAGCATGCCACCAACTAGGTTGGTGTGTGAAGGGTCTTTTAGCATAATCTAAGGGCGTTTCTTTTCATAATCTGAATGTTTAGAACATCACAGAAGTAAGAGTCTTGGTAGTGTGCTTGCTTCTTCTCTAGGGAAAAAGTACCAACTCTAAACTAGTTCAAAAACTAGACACCCGGTGGAGTCCAGGGAGTTGTGGCTTGTGTGGATCCCCCAACACTTTCTTACCAAGACTCCTCTTCAAACCTCAAAAGTTGCTTTAAAAAGCAAATTTTCCTAACTTTCCTTTGTAGGATCACCGTGCCGGCACAAATTTCCTACCCCCATTATTCCCCTCAGTCTCCCAAGTAAAATGATACCTCACGTGTGGGTCCCCAAAGCAGAGTCAGCCTAAAAATGTATTTTAAAAAATGTGCTTATCAACTCTTTGTGCTATCCCCTCAATCTCTACACGTTTTTGGCAATTCCCTGTTGCAGGCACCTGGGAGACCCACTCAAGACAGGTATCATTTTTATTGGCAGAGCAAGGGGAACATTGGGTGGTAGGAAATTTGTGCCGGGGCGGTGATCCTACAAAGAAAAGGCTTTTTTTAGCTAAATTTGAGATCTGCAGAAGAGTCTGAGTAAGAACATTTTGGGGGATCCATGCATGCCACACATCCTTGGACTCAACCGGGTGTCTAGTTTTCAAAAAATGTCTGGGTTTTGTAGGTTTCCCTAGATGACCGGCACACACGGGACCAAAAAACACAGGTGCTCCCCCTGCAAAAACAATTACTTTTAAAGTAGATCATTTTGATGTGTTCACGTTGTGTTTTGGGGCATTTCCTGTCACGGGCACTTGGCCTACCCACACAAGTGGGGTACAGTTTTTATTGAGAGACTGAGGGGAACGCTGGGTGGAGGAAGTTTGTGGCTTCCTTCAGTTTACAGAACTTTGCAGCACTGAAATGTGATGAAAAATGTTTTGTTTGTCAAATTTTAAGGTTTGCAAAGGATCCTGGGTAACAAAAACCCGGTGAGAACCCCACAAGTCACCCTATTCTGAATTCCTCTAGGTGTCTAGTTTTTAAAAATGGACAAGTCTGCTAGGTTTTCCTAGGTGCTGGATGAGCCAGAGGCACAATCCACAGCTAGGCACTTTGCAAAAAACAGGTCAGTTTTCATTAGAAAATTTTGATGTGTCCACGTTGTATTTTGGGGAATTTCCTGTCGCGGACACTAGGCCTACCCACAAAAGTGAGGTACCATTATTATTGGGAGACCTGTGGAAATGCTGAGTAGAAGGAAGTTTGTGGCTCCCCTCACATTCCAGTCTTTTCCATCACTGAAATGTGAGGAAAGTGTTTTTTGCCAAATTTTCAGGTTTGCAAAGGATTCTGGGTAACAGAACCCAGTGAGAGTCCCACAAGTCACCCCATTCTGAACTCCTGTAGGTGTCTATTTTTAAAAAATGTATAGGTTTGCCAGGTTTCCCAAGGTGCCGACTGAACTAGAGGCCAAAATCCACAGCTAGGCACTTTCCAAAAAACAAGACAGATTTCAATGTAAAAATGTGTTGTGTCCATGTTGCGTTTTGGGGTGTTTCCTGTCGCGGGGACTTGGCCTATTGTAGGAAAGTGGTCTCTTTCTAGCATGGTTACCCCCAATTTTGGCCTGTTTGTCAATGTGTTTGACTGTGTCTACTGGGATCCTGCTAATCAGAACCCTGGTAGTTATGCTCTCTCACTTAAATTATGGTTATTGCATACTGGTAATCCAATATTTCACCCACAATTGGCATACTGGTGTCCTTTTATAAGTCCACAGTATTTGGTACTTAGGTACCCAGGGCATTGGGGTTCCAGGGGATCCCTATGGGCTGCAGCACTTCTTTGGCCACCCATAGGGAGCCCATGCAAAAGCTTCTGCTGGACTGCCATTGCAGCCTTCGTGAAAAGGTGCATGCACCCTTTCACTGCCATTTACAGTGCACCAGGTCACGTATAAGTCATGTCTATTGCAGGCCTTTCAGCCCTGAAGGCAGGGTGCAGAGTACCTGTGTGTGAGGTCACCCATGCACTAGCAGAGGTGCCCCCAGGACCTCCAGGACCATTTTCCCAGACTTCATGAGTGTAGGAATGCCATTTTATGTGTGTACTGGACATGGGTCACTACCTATGTCCAGCTACATAATGGTAACTCCGAACATAGGCATGGTTGGTATCAAACATGTTGGAATCATACCCCAAGGCTTTTGCAAGCATTGGTTGTATCATTCCATGCACTCTGGGGACTCCTTAAAGGACCCTCAGTATTGCCATTACAGCCTTCTGAGGTATTCCAGGCAGCCCCAGCTGCTGCCACCTCACAGACAGGTTTCTGCTCTCTTGTTGCTTGAGCAGTTCGAGCCCAGGAAGGCAGAACAAAGAATTTCCTTTGGAAGAGGGGTGTTACACCCTCTCCCTTTGGAAATAGCTGTTACAGACTTGGGAGGGGTAGCCTCCCCAAGCCTATGGAAATGCTTTAAAGGGCACAGACGGTGCCCTTCTTGTATAATCCAGTCAACACCGGTTCCGGGACCCCCAGTCCCTGCTCTTGCATGAAACTGGACAAAGGAAAGGTGAGTGACCACTCCTCTGTCCATCACCACCCCAGGGACGGTGCACAGAGCCTCCCCCAGAGGATCCCTTGGTTTTGCCATCTTGGATTCCAAGTTGACAGGGCACTCTGGGAGCATTTGAGTAGCCAGTGCCAGGAGGTGATATCACAGCCCTCCCCTGATAGGTGCTTACCTGTTAGCTGATCAATCGCCCTTTTGGGGCTATTGAGGGTCTCTCTCTTGTGTGGTTCTTCAGATTCAGATTGCAAGACTTCAGCAGGAATCCTCTGCATCCTTTACTTCACCTTCTTACCGAAGAAATTGCATCTGGACCCTCCAGGAACTCTACAAATTACAACAAAGAAGCAAAGACAACTTCTGCAACATTTTATCTTCAGTTCCTGCACCCTTGGAGGACAGTCTGTCTTCAGCCTGCACCAGAAGAACAAAGGAATCTCCCTTGGAGTGAACAAGTCACTCCCCTGCTTCAGCAGGCACCTCGTTATGCAACGACTATCAGTTGTGTGGGACCCCTCTCCTGATGAGCTGCGTGGATCCTGTATCAGGGGTGGTGGACTGAAGTGGTCCTGATGGTCTTAACGTCCAACTGTCCAACTTTGGTGGAGGTAAGAGCTTGCCTCCCCATGCAAGACAGTACCCCTGTGCACCGCATGTTTTGCAGTTGCCAAGGCTTGTTGGCATCCTTCCATGAACTTCTTCGTGCACCATTCAGCTCCGGCCCACAGCACTCCTTCCTGAGATTCACCGCTTCCTGCATGGTTCTCAGGTGGCGAGGGACCCTTTGTTATAGTGCTGCATGGGCCTCCCTTTGCACCTTCTTTGTCCCCATGCTGTGGGTCTCCTGTGACCACTGCCTTGTCTTTTGGGAGCTCTCTGAGTTGCTGAGAGCCCTCTCTGACTCACCCTTCTGATTAGAGTCCACCAGCTCCCTCCTGGTGAGCGCCTTTTTCCGCTAACCATGAGTTTTGCATGTGCCAAGGCTTGTTGGCGGAATCCAGTGACGCAAACCAGACTGCAATCATCCATCCAGCGTGGGACATCATCTGCACCAATCAGGAACCCCATCCGTCTTTTTGGGTACAGTACTGACTGTTGTTCTTCATCTGTAGTTCTTCTTTTGCACATTCATCCTAGTTAGCAGGCCCTGTTCTCCCTGGACTCTTCAGTGCTTCTTGGACTTGATCCCCTTCTTCCACAGGTCTTCAAGTCCAGTAATCTATTGATGGCATCTTGCAGTCTCTTCTGGTTCTTGCAATATCTTCTTTCTCGTGTTCTTGTGTGTTCTAGGAAAGTTACTGTGATTTACTCCTGCTTTCCTGGGCTCTTGGGTGGGTTCTATTACTTACCTTTGGTGTTTCCTAATATTCCCTGCGCACCTCTACACACTATACTTGCCTAGGTGGGAAACCAACTTTCGCATTCCACTTTCTTAGTATATGGTTTGTGTTCCCCCTAGGCCCATCTCGAACTATTGTGATTTACACTGCACTACTTTCTAACTGTTTTTACAGCTATGTTTACATGCATTGCACCCCACTGTAACCCTTTGCTCTACATTGTGCCTGCACCAATGTAGGCAGAGGGGATGTTCCCCAGTTAGGGGAGCCGGTAAAATGGTGCAATCTGTGGGATTTCCTTGCACCATTTATTATGGCACTTTTAACGCCTGCTCAAGAGAAGGCGTTAAAAGGGGGCTTCCATTCTTTAGAATGGGCCCCTATGTGCTCTGCAGGAGTAGCGCCAACAGGTGGGTGCTACTCCAAAAGAGTACATCAATAGAGTAAATAAAAATGACTCTATTGCCCCCTAACTTGCACCATATTTTAAATACGGTGAACACATGTTGGCGGTAGGGGGGTGCTAAGGGGTGCCGGGGAAGTGGCACTGCACTCAGTGCAGAGCCACTTTCCATAAATCTGCCCCTAAGAATTTTCTTTTATGTGTGTGAGTACTGTGTGACTACAGTGATATTGCCTGAGCTTTGCATGTCTCCTAGTTAAGCCTCGGCTGCTCATCCACACTACCCTAGAGAGCCTGGCTTCTAAGCATTGTCTACATTTCACTAATAAGGGATAACTGGACCTGGTATAAGGTGTAAGTACCATAGGTACCCACTACAAACCAGGCCAGCCTCCTACACCTACCCACACCAGTACCATTTTTATTGGGAGACTTGGAGGAACACAGAATAGAAGAACAAGTGTTATTGCCCCTTGTTTTTCTCTAATTGTTTTCTTCCAAATGTATGACAGTGTGTAAGAAAGAAGTCTATTTGAGAAATGCCCTGTAATTCACATGCTAGTATGGGGACCCCCGAATTCAAAGATGTGCAAATAACCACTGCTCCTCAACACCTTATCTTGTGCCCATTTTGGAAATACAAAGGTTTACTTGATACCTATTTTTCTCTCTTTATATTTTACCAAATAAATTGCTGTATACCCGGTATACAATGAAAACCCATTGCAAGGTGCAGCTCATTTATTGGCTCTGGGTATCTAGGGATCTTGATGAACCTACAAGCCCTATATATCCCCACAACCAGAGGAATCTAGCAAACATAACAGTATATTGCTTTTAAAAATCTGCCATAGATGGAAAAAGTTACAGAATAAAATGTGAATGGAAATGGCTCTTTTTACAACTCAATTTCAATATTGTTTTTTTTTAGCTGTACTTATCTGTAGGAAAACCTTCAAGGATCTACACAAATGCCCCTTGCTAAATTCAGAATTTTGTCCACTTTTCAGGAATGTTTAGCTGACTGGGTTCCACCATTTGTTTCACACAAATTTCTGTCATTAACTGGAAAGAGGCTGAAAGCACAATAAAATCGTGAACATGGGGTATACCTTAGTAAAATGCCAAAATTGTGTTGAAAAATCTGGTTTTCTGATGCAAGTCTGCCTGTTCCTGAAAGCTGAGAAGATGGTGAATTTAGCACCAGAAACCCTTTGTTGATGCCATTTTCAGGGAAGAAACCACATGCTTTCTGATGCAGCACGTTTTCCCATTTTTCTGAAAAAACAAAATTGTAGCTGTATTTTGGCTAATTTCTTGGTCTCATCCAGGGAAATCCACAAACACTGGGTATCTTTAGAATCCCTACGATTTTGGAAAACAAGGTAACAAATTTGGTGTGGATAGCTTATGGGGACAAAAAGTTATGAGGGCCTAAGCGCAAACTACCACAAATAGCCAAAAAAGGCTTGGCTCAGGAGGGGGAAAAGGCCTGGCAGTGAAGGGGTTAAACTCCAGATCTTTCAAAGAATTTTAACAGCATCCCCAATTTTAACTTTAGATTTAGAATACCATCATGTGTTACAAATTATGTACACCAAGTTTTTAGACCCTTAAAATCACTGATTAATTTTAGCTGTTAACATGAGTTGTGAATATTGAATCTAGATTTTAACTGACCTGATTTAGACCTAACACTTGCACTTTATGGTGGCATTCTTCTAAGGTTGCTACATTTGTGCCCACCTTTATGTACCTTAGATTTTAGATTTTATAAAGAATGTTTATAGCACTTCCAAATCCTAGACTTGGAATACTGACCTTCGCTATAAATTATGTATGTCAAGCCCTTTATGTACTGTGTGTGACCAAGACATGATTATATTATATTATTTACCTTATGCAGTGTTTGTATTGATATTTATAAGCATGTTTTGTATTGTTGATTTATTATGGCATTATCTTTTACTGGCTTATAGCCCAATAAAGGTCTTTGATTGAATGGCCCATATTCAAGGCTTGCGTGTACTTTCAGTGAACTCATAAAAGCTGTTTTTTGTGTATGTTAACTCAACATAATCATATGAAGTATCTAATCGGTTACTGAATTGACACATTACCTAGATTATGCAAACTATTTTATTTTATAATGTGTTTTAGATTTTTCGCTAGTGGCACTAAAATATGTAAAAGTCAACAGTATTCAATGGTACTGGTCAGAACACAGCTAGATCATGTAATCTGGAGTAGTGCTGGGCAATTTTGCACTGATTTAAGGCAATTCTATGGCAGTCTTGAGTCAGAATTAATAATGACTGGCAGGGTCAAAACTTTGTGTGTGCATTGACCAGGCATTGCGAAATGCATTACGTAGAGGATCTTTGAACAACATCTAAAAGCCTGAAACTGCCGAGAGGAAATAACTGCCCCGAGGAAGCGTCTATAGCCTTGAACTCCACCCAATAGTAAAATATGTCAAAGGCACACACTGCTTGTGCAGCTAATACAAATGTAACTTGTCCCTCCGCATAGAACATCTTTGTTCTAAAGTTGTTTTGTATCTGGAGCTACCATTTTTTTGACAACCACAGATGGGGAAAACTTTTTAAGAGTCAAGTTGACAAACGCACAGTAATAGGTGTATCCTTATTCCCTCTAGGAGTTAACCATGATTAATACAGATGTCTGTGTGTTACTGTAATGATGGTCTCTCAATTGTGTATGCACAAAGACTACTCAAAGATCAAAAAAATCTGAATGCTGATATTGAGTGATGTTTCATGAACAGGAAACATGTTTTTTTCTTTTAAAATCTGTTTATCAAGGTTTACAGATATACAAGAATAGCAAAAATCTCAAAGCTCAATATATACAGGAAATAGAGCAGCAAGACAACATTAGCATCACATTAATGATAGGAAAAAGCACGGATGTCCGGCTATAGATAGCAATGTTAAAGCAGTCAACCATCTGTGCATTATGTTGGCCAGATACTACCACAAACAGGAGCAGTGCACTGATTCAGGTAGCAGGGGAAAACCAGGGGAGTGGGGGTTCGAAGGGGAAAGTAAACAAACAATATAACACGAATCAAGAACAAACATTATCAGGTCTCATTTAGAAGCCTTGGTAGGGCTTTGGTCCTCCATCCGAGGGGCCCGGCCGAGAAAGGAGGGTGCATGGTTGAAAATGAATGATGAAAAAGCAGGAGGTGGGGTCAGAGGAACAGTTCCAATGCTTTCAGTTTTGTCAGAGTGCAGCAGGCGAATATATTTTGGGGATATATTGCACCAAAGGGTATCCCACTGTGTAGGTGTAATCTCCTCAGTGGTTTCCTTGTTTCAGGTTGTTTGGTAGGGATGTGCGACATTGCATGCAGGAGTGTATGGTATGTGTTGGATATTAGCCCCTTCGAGCTGTCATGTATTCTCACCAGGGTTTTGAATGGGGTATAAGGTTGAGTGACAGCTCGGTAAACTGAGGGATCAAGGGCCAGATGTACAAAGCTTTTTGCACGTCGCAAACAGAGAATTTTGCTGTTTGCGACGTGCCCAATCCCCGTTTTGCGAGTCGGTAACCTGGTTACCGATTCACAAAACGGGACTGCAAGTCGCAATTAGGAAGGGGTGTTTCCCTTCCAAATTTCGAGTTGCAGCGCGACGTTGTATCGCAGTTACCACCAGTGTCACACTGGTGGTAACCCATTCACAAAGGGGAAGGGGTCCCTTCCCCTTTGTGAATGGCATGAAAAAAAAAATTCAGAGCAGGCACTGCCTGCTCTGAAAAAATGAAACGGAAACGTTTCATTTTTTTGTTTTGTAATGCATCTTGTTTTCCTTTAAGGAAAACGGGCTGTGTTACAAAGAAAAACACTGCTTTATTTAAAAGCAGTCATAGACATGGTGGTCTGCTGTCTCCAGCAGGCCACCATCCCAGTGAGTGCGGCGAGTCTCAGGGGGGTCGCAAATTGCGACCCACCTCATTAATATTAATGAGGTGGGCCTTTGCGACCCCCTTGCGAGGCGCAGATGTTGTCAGGGACACCATCCTACATTCTGAATTGCGACTCGCAAATCAGAATTTTACTAGATCTGGCCCCAAGTGCCTAGTACCATAGGTAGAGTTATTGCAGTCTAGCTGTTTCAGGGAGAAGGCACTCCAGTCTGCATTGCTCAAAAGTCTTCATTGTGGGTCCCTGGTGGAAGTTGCATAGGATCCTACAGTCCTTGTCTGTCCAAGCCCAAAAGGCATGAGTGGACTGAGCAGGAGTAAAGTCAGGGTTACGTGAGGATGGGAGAATGGAGTTTAAGGGGTGGAAAAGAAGGTAAGACATTGCAAACTTGTCCCAAATATCTAATACTGTCTTGGTAGCGACATACGTGCTGTGGGTTCGAGCGTACCTCGGGAGCCATACCAGGTCCACAAGGGCCTACATGCTACCGCCCTGTCCATATGAAATCAGTGGCTTTCACCCTTGCATGCAACCCTAGCTGAGAAGTATTGGAGATGTGCTGCCCAGTAGTATTCTAGTAGGTTAGGACATGCCAGTCCTCCCCTGTCACAGGGCTGCATCAGAAGTGCCGTAGAAAGTGTAGGAGTTAAATTGAGACCCAGATATCTGATCGCACTGGAGGACCAAGAGAAGCGTGTCAATCTCTGCAGCATGGGTACGTCAGCGGTCAGGATAGTCAGGTTTAGTATGTTGGATTGAGCCTAAGGCCGCAGTAAAGGTGTGAAGACAGGACACCACAGCCGAGAGTGAGTTGTCTGGGCGCATCAGGGTAAGGAGTAGGTCATCCACAAAGACATTGGCCTTATGTATCTGCCCTCCAAAAGAGCTTCCCTCGATCTCCCTGGTGCTGTGGATTGTGATGGCCAATGGCTCGACCGCACCATTGTCTAGTGCCTCTGCCTAAAGTTAGGGGTTTCATATTGCGGCCATTGAACTGGATAGTGGCCATCAGGGTTGCATAAGAGGACTTGATCCCGAAGATCATAGTGAGGCCTAGTCAGATTTTCTTCAGGATGGAATGGAAGAAGGCCCAGTTCTCTCTCTCAAGCACCTTCTCTGCATCTAGCGATAAAAGGCAGGCTGGGATTTGGTGACAGTGGACCTTTTCTACCTGGTGTGCTACCCTATGTACATTGTCTGTTCCCTGGTGGTTGCTAATAAATCCCACCTGGCCGAGGTCAATAAGACTCGAAAAAAAGAGCTCCAGCCTGGTGGAGAGTACCTTGGTGGAAAGTTTTGCATTAGTGTTTAAGAGGGCAAAAGGGTGGTAGGAGGAGCAAATTGTTGGGTTTTTGCCCAGTTAAGGGGTTTAAGAGATTTTTGCTGCCACCATGGTAGGGGTGAGGCCTGTGTCATATGTGAAAGAGTTGAATAGACGGGTTAAGTGCTCGCCCAGATCAGAAAAAAATAGCTCCTAAAAGCTAACTGGGAGGCTGTCTGGGGCAGGTGACTTGCTCAGCGGGAGACCCCAAAGTGCGAGGTGAATTTCCTTTAGTATGATGAGAGTAGCTAGTTCTTCCGCATCATCATGATGAAGCAGAGTCCAATCACACACTGCTAAGTAGGAGTCAATGAGCGTTAGAGGGGCATCCTCCCTATTGTGGAGAACTTGATTGTAGGTGTAGAATTCCTCCCTCTTATCACGTTCTGAGATCACCCACCCTCCATCAGACCTCCGGTGTTTCCCGATTTGTGTCCTGGACTGCACCTTGTGCAATCTACATGCTAGGAGGGCTCCCACCTTGTTTCTCCTTCATAATATTGCTGCTTAAGCACAAATTGGTACCTTTCAGGTCTGATCGTTCTATGGGTGCACAGCTGTCTCGACAGGATGGCGAGCTATCCTTTGTTCCACCAAGTGGGGTTGGCCTTGCCCTTCTGTTCCAAGCTCTTAATATCAGAGGTTAAACAAACATCCACTAGTCAGACCTCCCTGCCCTGTGCAATGGTCACAGTGAATATTATTCCTTGTATATGAGCTTTAAGCGATCCCAGAGCGTATGCAGGGATATTTCTTACTCGGTTTTATGGGTGGGGTAGTAAGTGATCGCTTTACACATTTCTTCTATATCCATGGGGTCTCAAAGGAGTCACAGCGGCAAGCGCCAATGTGGTGGCTCCTCTGTTGAGAGGGGGTCACGCAAGACCATTTGAGCTCAACTTGGGCATGGTCCAATATGGATATATCTAAGATCTCGGTAGAATCAAGGGTGTGAAGAAGGACATGTGTGACAAAGCTGTAATCACTGCGAGAAAATGTGGAGTGACATGGGAGCAAAAATAGTAGTCCCTAAAGTCAGGGTGTATGTAGCGTTAGGCATCTTTCAGACCTAAAGCTGTAATCTCTCTCTTCAACTGTGAGGACATGGCTCCTGTTCCATGATAGGTGGTGGAGTGGCAATCCATCACTGGATCCCAGACCAGATTGAAGTCCCCTCTAACTATTATATCCCATTCAAATCCCTGGAGTTGTTCCCATAAGCTGCTTTGGACATAGGCATCGTGTGCTGTATTTGGAGTTTATATGTTAAGCATAGTGAGTCTATGTTTCCCCAGGAGCAAATGTATGGTGAAGAAGCATCCCTCTTTGACCCTTGTTACTTTGGTCATGTGGAGTCCAAGGGCCAATTAACAAAGCACACCTACACCCAGTGCTTTAGCATCTGTGTAGATCCAGTGGCATATAAGGTATTTCCGATGGGTCATTCTGAGTCTGTCAATCTCTTGAAGATGGTTTTCCTGTAAAAAAAACACATCCAGGTTGTGGTGCAAAATGTAGCCCCAAATCTGTTTGCATTTACAGTCCACATATGTTAAGGGATAGGAGTTTAGTACCACTAGTGAGGGACATCAGGATGTGGGGAAACCTGTCTGCAATGTGGTTCGTAGTATAGGCCCCTACAGAAATTAGATCTAGTGGACAGAGATCAACTAATGAGTAGAGCAAGAGATCCAAATCCACCACAGTACATAGTCAAGCTTCAGGACCTGAAAATGAAAAGAGGAAAATAAGATACAACAACAGTCCAAGGTCCAAGGTTTGTGACTGGTGTCCATGTAGACTAACAAAACAGTGCCTGTATCTTACCAGAGGTGTCACCCTCTCTTAAACTAGGTCACTTGAGGGGAACCATCAGGTCAGGAGCAAGGTGCAGCTCAGTAAATTTTGGAGGGTAAATCGTGGAGGGTCTCGCTGGGTGTCCCCCAGTCTCACAGCCAGCACAGAGGATGATGGCCAAATATGCAAGTGTCACCACTTTAGTCAGAGGGAGCCTGTAATATATGGGGTTGGCGAAGTGATTGCATCCATCGTGTGGAGAGATTGGATAATGCCTTGTTTCGCTTTATGGGTTACAGACTAATTCAGGCATTTGTCAGCGCATCAATACCGGATGGGGGACCAAGCTTGCTTGAGGTGGGTTTTGGGGGAGGGTTCTTCTGAGGAAGAGTGTGCTTCTTTATCAGTTGAGGCAATGCCCAACAATTCCCCCCGCGGGGTGCAGCAAGCAATGTGAATGGGTGTCCCAAATGGTACTTAGAGTCCAAGAGCCTTAGTTTATCAGTCACAAATTTAAAGTCTCTCCTGCAGTGTAGCATAGTGGGGATAAGTCCTGATACGATTGCAGCGTGTGTCCTTGGAAGACCACGTCGGATTTTGCCATGCCGTTCAAAGAATAGATCCTTTTTCCATAGTACTGGACATGAGTCAGAATGTGGGGTGCTGCTCTGGGATGGCCGGGGGCAGAGTTGGCAGGGGCCCTTGAGTCACCCTTTCTTGATTAGAGGAGGTCTGCTGTGAATACCATGACATCAGACCGCTTGGCCCCTCATGCACTCCTCGGATGCAGAAGTTATTGAAAGGGCCCTATTTTCAAGGTCCTCCTGTTTAGCTTGAAGTTCGATATATTGTTCCTCTAGGGTTGCAATTTGCCAGTATAGTATCCTGTGGTTTTTTGACCTGGCATCAGTAGTGCATACTAAATCATTGACTTGTCCACCTTTCTCGGTAACATACCCCCTGATAGCTTTAATGCAAGTTTTTAGGTCATTATTGAGTGAGCCTATCTCTGTTCAGATTTTCTGAAGAAATTGTGCCATGAAGTCCTGTGTGATCGGAACAGAGAGGAGGGTGCTTCTTTTTCATCCTGGGAGAGGCTTTTCTTTTCTTCCTTTGCCATAATAGTTTTATTCCATAGTGATGACAGTGGAACCTCCTTAGTTGGGTTGTTGCTGAGCATAGTTCAAGGAGTGAGTGAGACACACATCAGCGTGGGGGCCAGAAGCTGTGGGAGCCACTGCTGAATGGCGAAGGGTGCAAATGGTTATCAGCTGTCAATGAGTGGTACTAAACCTGTGTTGTGGAGAAGTATGTAGGCCAGTTAGGGATCACCTCCACTAAGCAGTTAGAGGGATGTTGTAGGAGCTTTATTGTTGAAGATCTATTCCATAAGATCGTACAGCAGTGACCCAGGTGCTTATCTTGCTGCAGCTGGGGTTGCAACAAGGAAATCACCTGAGGTCCAGTTCCAGAAGTGATCGGGCCCAAAGGCCCAACTTTTGCAGAAAGGTAGGCCCCTGCTAGCAGATTCTCTCAGTGAGGGAAGGTCAGGGGCATCACACAAGTGCAGGCAGTGTTGGGCAGTGTTGCTCAGGAGCAGAGATCAGGTGCCCAATGCGATGTATGGCTGAAGATGTCGGGTGCCAGTTTACACCCCCCCAACTGAACTCCAGACCGCCCAAGCAGGTATTGCCAGTGTAACCCTCAAAGCAGGGAGTATCCTGCCCCCTCCTACTCTGCCTGTGGGAAGTTTCCTAAAGGGGGAGCAAGAAGGCAAAAGCAGGGTGTCTGTTCCAACCCCTTCAGGTGTTACATGGTGATGTCCTCCAAGGAGCCCCCATTATGATGCCCCCAGGTCCTCAGTCAGGAAGGAGCCCGGAAGAAAGAGCGTACTCCAGCTCAAAGCCCCAAAACCAAAATGTGCAAACTGGGCCAAATGTAGTGGAGGCAGACAAGTGCTGCAGTCCCCCTAGAGTGTTAACGGTTCCTGCGCTGTCTTTTAGGTGAGCCTGCACCTGGCACCCCCAATTATGGTGCTTCGTCAATAGCAGTCAGGCAATAACTCCCTTGAGTGGTGCTTCATTAAGCTCTGCAGGCAGGTGACACAAGTGCTTCATAAGTGCTTCCCCAAGGGGTCAGTCGTCATGGCCATTTGCCGCTGACCGGCATCGGCCCAGAAATCACAACAATCTTTGTCAGCCCGATGGGGAGTTAGTTTTGGGGGAGTCTCTCCCATTATTTACGGGACTGTGGGCCAGTCTGTGCTTCAGATGGCAGTGGAAGCAGAACGGGGGAGCCCAGAGAGATGGAGAAGCATGTTTCATTTCATCGCGTGTTAGGCTATGCCCCAGTAAAAGATTTTTAAAGAAAGGTATACCATCCTGTCTGGAGTTTCAGTAGACTAATTAGCATTAGTCTGCCTGCAGCTTCCCTCCTTGGTAGTTTTCACCCTCAGGAAGGTGTGAAATTGCTCACAGAGCAGATGCAACTGCTTGAGCATTTTGGTAGGATGACCTGGATATGAGGTGTGTGACATTTGGGAGGGGCCTGGAACTTCTAAAAGTTGAAGGAGACAAGGGTGACCGGTCCATTGATAGTTAAGTGGTATGTGAGAGGAATAGGGCCTTTTAATCTCAGTTTCCACTCCAGCCATCCTGACCCCATTCACAGGGGGATGGAAGATTGTTCCAGAACCACTTTAATGTGGATAGGTAGGAGGAGACTGCTTATTGCCATGCCATATCCCTGCTGCCAGAGAGAGAAATGTGCTGCCATCTTGTTTTTCACTGAAAATAGTGCTTTGTTTTATAGTTTGCGGAAAGGAAATTAGGATGTGCTGAACAAGGTAGGGGTGGGTGGTGAGCTCTGCTCCGCTGGTGGAGTTAGCTGAGTTTTTGGTCGAACTCTGCCCTCCAATCAGAGCTTGGAGTTTGGCCAAAAACTCCACTAGCCCCAGCAGCAAAGCGGACCTCATCGCATATGCAGCAGCCCAATTATGGGCCTCACAGCGCCGCAGTCTTGCAAGTGCAGTCTGCGCTTACGCTGTGTGGCCCATAACTGGGCTGCACTTTACAATCAGCCCAAAGAAGACAACATTTACTCTATGACAGGCTTGGCGTGGAGCTGCTACAAGCTGCTGCTGAGGGGCTGCACCAGCACAGCCCCAGATCCAGGGCTTCCTCCTTTCACTGTCCTCAGCAGTCTGGGAGCAGGGGGCAGAGGGGGGCAGAGGGAGGCAGAGAGCCAGGCCGCTGGCAACAGGGACCCTCCTGGACCAAGGTAAGTCCCGCATTTCACCTTCTCTTCTAAGTGCACACGGGCACCAGCATATTTGCATATGAGGGGAGTTTGTGCTTGGAAAAAGGAAACACGCAGTCAAAGCTCCACTTGAAAAGA
The DNA here is from genome assembly GCF_031143425.1 of Pleurodeles waltl. Classification (NCBI taxonomy): domain Eukaryota; kingdom Metazoa; phylum Chordata; class Amphibia; order Caudata; family Salamandridae; genus Pleurodeles; species Pleurodeles waltl. The sequence goes on along the minus strand of NC_090446.1, from coordinate 1,315,970,184 downwards.
ACCTGTCTCCCCAGAGTCCCTGGAAAAGGAAGTGGTGTCATGAAGTGCAGTGCGGAGGCCAGCAGGGAGAGCTGGAGACGGGGTGAGCATCTGCTGCTGAGTGGTAGTCCGGCAGACCCCTCCAGATAGAGATGTATGTGGCCTGAGAGAGTGCCTAAGAGCCCAGTGTCAAGCCAGGCTGAGCACTGGCTGCTGGTAGTGAACTGGTTTGCGGCTGCTAGCGCTGGGCCCTAAAGAAAGAGCAGTCTGAGGTTGTGTGTAAGTGCAGAGGAAGCCCGTGCAAGGCTGGTGCAAGACACAGTGTGTGCTTGGCCCTCCGTAGCAAGTTTGTGAAGGAGGGCAGTTGGTGAAGGAAAGTGTGAAGGAGTGGTTGAGAGCAGCAGGCTCCAGGCTGGTGGGCACAAGAGAGGCTGGAAAAGGCATAGGACCCTGGCCTGAATGCGCCCCATCTCAGAAGCACTAAAGAGGATCAGGCCTGGTTAGCCAGGCCCGACCCTGCTTAGCGCATTCGGGATCGGGTGCATTGAGGCCAGGGTGGTGGTAGGGCAGGCGGCATTCCGCCACATGCAGAACTCTGCGGAATTCCACTGGGCTTTTAGCCAACTCTGCAGAAGTCCACAGAGTGGAACTCAGTGAGTTCCACCCACCCTTAGAAGAAGGGGGAAAGTCTGCCCTGGGGAACTCTCTCCTTATTGTTTATGGAGTATTTAGGAGTCATACCCACCCACTAGCTAGTGCACTGTACAAAAGTAGCACCTCATCCTCCGCTAAGAACACATCAGGAGCTGTCTGTGGACAGACCAGAAACAAGCCTTTTGCCTGTGATCTGTTTAACCTGAAGCACCAGACCTGATTCCACTCTACCCAGTACTGAGTAGTGAGCCCTAAGGGTCAGTGATCACCTGTATTAAAATCCTTTAAATTATGTTGGCGGTATGTATACTCCATCACCATTGCGACAGAGTATACGTACCGCCAAGATATAAATGAGGCCCTAAGTCTTTGTGTAGAAACCTTGAAATGGTGAAGTGTTTCAGGTGTCCTGCCTGTAAGAGGACTTCTATGGACTCAGAACTTGATTGTTCCCACTCTGAGCCTTCCCTGCCAAAACCAGAGCTTTAGCAGGACCTCGTCCAAAGGGCATCCGACTTCAGGGGTTACAGCCTTCAACCTTGTTCCACAGGAGGATTTCTATATCTGGAAAAAAGACTAAGGGTTTGATTTAGAGTTTGGTAGACAAGTTACCCTATAACAAATGTGACTGATATTCTGCCTCCCTTATTCCAAGTACATTATATACTATGGGACTTGTAATAAGTGTGCCACATTCTAAATCAAGCCCTCAGTGTGAAGGTAAAGTTTTGGGCTGGATTGACCTACTAGTCTTACCGATCCTTCTGTGCCTCATGGTCAGCCTCATCCTGTGGCTGGGCTCCAATTAATTGCACTCATAATCTCTATGCTATTTCTTGGTGTTTTTTAACTTAACAGGTTTAAATATTAATTTCTCTACTTCCCGATTAGATCATATTGGTGTTAATTTTCTTACAAAATGAACTCTGACTTAAAAATTGTGGAATTTTTCCAGTGTTGTGCATCTACTTTTTAACTCTTTGGTACTGCTAAATACTTAACACATATTTCTCTAGTTTTAGCCTGGCTCCTTTGTGCCATAGACATCAGGGACTTAAGCTCAAGTTTATTTTGTGAACCTTGTGTCATACCTGACACGTTTGTGGCCTTAATGCTTGTAAAGGACTTACATCTTTCCCAACTAATACCCTACTTTCGTGCAACAAAACCAACTTTGTACATGGAGAAGTATTTCATAAAATATTAAATTCCACAGTATATGTTTATTTCGGATACCAATACAAAGAACTGTAAAACATAACAATCCAAACCCGTCCAAAAGTGCCAAATATATCACTCCAAACCCCAAAAATGAAATTATTTTGAGAAAGCATTTCCTCTGTATGAATATGACACAATCAATGTCCAATGGATAATGCAGTTCTCTGTTCCAAGAGAACGTTAAAAAATCCTATTTGAAAAATACAGATTATTCGCCACAAGCTTCTACACGAGTGCCATTTACATGCACTGGCAATGCTGCATATAAGCTGTATATATTTGTGATTCTTCAACACTGGTACAAGAACAGCATCACGTTTTTATCCACCCAAATAGCCGTTCATGTTTTTAGATCAGTTAATTTCCCAGAAAAACTTAATATCACAGTCTTTCATTTTTTCTTGATAGACTCTGTCAAAATGCTCGCTTTGTGCCACAGTGAAATGGTTCTTCCAATCTCCGCTGACACCTGCAAAACACGAAAAAAACATACAGCTAATCACTAATGGTGTTTTACTTTAAACAGGACAAAACGTGACGTCTACAGTTAGCAATGGCTCGTCAGGAAAACTTCAGTGATTACCTCGCCAGAGACAAACACAAAGCTATTTTTGTCCATACTGGAAGATGTGGGGAACATAGTGATTTGATTTATTAGGCTGGTTATGTCCTTGGTGTCCCTATATTTTGCAGTAACTCTCTAATCGTGAATGCATTTTAACAGCTTTCATGCAGTGCCAGGCGCCACCTTGCAAAGTGCTTAATCCTAACAAGGGAAAGAAACTATTAGGGGAACGTAACTCAACAGAGTGCGCTGGTTCACCCTGTAGCTGTCTAATCATTGATCAATGTGAACACAAATACCCATCCAACGCATTCTTGGGCTATAGTATTCCCTTAGCAACATATTTAACGGTACTTCATCCATAAGCCTAGATAAAATAGTAAAAACATGTTTTGCACCTTGATACAACAGGTGTTTCGCAACCTCTATATGGTGGTAGATTCTTAGATCAAGATTCCACACTTTGGCAGTTAAGTGGTTACCTATAAAAGTGACTATAAAATATTGTTAATGGAGAACGAATAAGACAATAGTATTACCAAACACTGTGAAAATCCCAGAAATTACACAGTTACATTAGGAAGTCAATTTACAACATTTCACTGCACAATTTTTTCTATCATTTTTAACACCTACTCAGAGCAACCGTTAAAATGACACACTTATTTTAATCAATGGGCCTCCCTGTGGCTTGCTGCACTAGGGTCAGAATTTTTGATGCTAGTGCAGCAAAGCGCCACAATAGCGTCAAAACTGTTGATGCTATTGTCTTAACAACCACCATGGTGCGCCGTATTGTAATTAAGGCGTAACCATGGTATTGTTAGGTTTGTGTAGGGGCGACACAAGAAAAGTGGTGTATCTGGACCAATGAGCCACCTTGTAAATATGCCCCTAAATATCCAAATGCCTAACTTGTTCTCTTTAAAGCACCACAGCAAATGTTTTCTTTTAATGAGTATTTGTTAGTCTTTGTGACTTTAAGGTGAAAGGGAATGTAATCATAAAGAAAGTAAACTGAAGTTCCATTTCGGTAAGGTATTCTGGTAAAAAGGTGGATATTCGCATCCGTATGCTTATTCGTACACTAGAACAAACTGATGAAAAATTCTCAAGGAACCTAAGGAAAGCACCTGGAAATTTACTATGGTTATAAGTCGCAAGGTCAGCATGTATCACTGTTACAAAAATGCACATTTGCACAACGCAACTATTTTTCTTGACTAGGGTGGGATTTTTTGAAAAATGTATCCCTTAGTAGATTTTCCTTGGTAGCCCAGTTATGCCTACAAACATTTACCAAAGATAAATTTGCACCAGGCTTGCAGAATAGCAGTGTGAGCACGTATGACCTTATTTGATTTCTTAAATTTATTTTATAAGGTGACGCGTTAGAGGTTCCATGGACCTTTTGATTGCGCTTCGAGGTATTCCCATCATAGCCCCAATACAACCATAAAACATCAACCAAATGTTTTTATCTATGGAGTCAGTAATTAGTACACACCATGACCATTCGGCTATAAATAAGCACACCTTTATGTAAGAATTTGAATATTTATTTCCCTATATTAAAAATGCTAAAGTAACGTAAATCAATCGCAACACAATCGGATAAGCATATATAAAAAGCACTGGTTGACCAAATCTTCTAAAGAATTTCAATTTAACTAGAGCATTAGTTACTAAACACTCAATAGTAACAGTACAAATCAATAGCATAAACAACTGCCCATTAGATACGGTATACATTTAGGTTCAGCAACTGTAGGAGGCTGGACTGGCTTGTAGTGAGTACCAAGGGGTACTTGCACCTTGCACCAGGCCCAGTTATCCCTTATTAGTGTATAGGGTGTCTAGCAGCTTAGGCTGATAGATAATGGTAGCTTAGCAGAGCAGCTTAGGCTGAACTAGGAGACGTGTGAAGCTACTACAGTACCACTTAGTGTCATATGCACAATATCATAATAAAACACAATACACAGTTATACTAAAAATAAAGGTATTTTATTTTTATGACAATATGCCAAAGTATCTTAGAGTGTACCCTCAGTGAGAGGATAGAAAATATACACAAGATATATATACACAATAGCAAAAATATGCAGTATAGTCTTAGAAAACAGTGCAAACAATGTATAGTTACAATAGGATGCAATGGGGAAACATAGGGATAGGGGCAACACAAACCATATACTCCAAAAGTGGAATGCGAACCACGAATGGACCCCAAACCTATGTGACCTTGTAGAGGGTCGCTGGGACTATTAGAAAATAGTGAGAGTTAGAAAAATAACCCTCCCCAAGACCCTGAAAAGTGAGTGCAAAGTGCACTAAAGTTCCCCTAAGGACAAAGAAGTCGTGTTAGAGGAATAATGCAGGAAAGACACAAACCAGTAATGCAACAACTGTGGATTTCCAATCTAGGGTACCTGTGGAACAAGGGGACAAAGTCCAAAAGTCACAAGCAAGTCGGAGATGGGCAAATGCCCAGGAAATGCCAGCTGCGGGTGCAAAGAAGCTTCTACTGGACAGAAGAAGCTGAGGTTTCTGCAGGAACGAAAAGGGCTAGAGACTTCCCCTTTGGTGGACGGATCCCTCTCGCCGTGGAGAGTTGTACAAAAGTGTTTTCCCGCCGAAAGAACGCCAACAAGCCTTGCTAGCTGCAAATCGTGCGGTTAGCGTTTTTGGACACTGCTGAGACCCAGGAGGGACCAGGAGGTCGCAAATTGGACCAGCAGAGAGAGGGGACGTCGAGCAAGACAAGGAGCCCTCTCTGAAGCAGGTAGCCCCCAGAGAAGTGCCAGTAACAGGCACTACAAGGATGCGTGAAACGGTGCTCACCGAAGTTGCACAAAGGAGTCCCACGTCGCCGGAGACCAACTTAGAAAGTCGTGCAATGCAGGTTAGAGTGCTGTGGACCCAGGCTTGGCTGTGCACAAAGGATTTCTGCCGGAAGTGCACAGGGGCCGGAGTAGCTGCAAAGTCGCGGTTCCCAGCAATGCAGCCCAGCGAGGTGAGGCAAGGACTTACCTCCACCAAACTTTGACTGAAGAGTCACTGGACTGTGGGGGTCACTTGGACAGAGTTGCTGGATTCGAGGGACCTCGCTCGTTGTGCTGAGAGGAGACCCAAGGGACCGGTAATGCAGCTTTTTGGTGCCTGCGGTTGCAGGGGGAAGATTCCGTCGACCCACAGGAGATTTCTTCGGAGCTTCTGGTGCAGAGAGGAGGCAGACTACCCCCACAGCATGCACAAGCAGGAAAACAGTCGAGAAGGCGGCAGGATCAGCGTTACAGAGTTGCAGTAGTCGTCTTTGCTACTATGTTGCAGGTTTGCAGGCTTCCAGCGCGGTCAGCAGTCGATTCCTTATCAGAAGGTGAAGAGAGAGATGCAGAGGAACTCGGCTGAGCTCATGCATTCGTTATCTAAAATTTCCCCAGAGACAGAGACCCTAAATAGCCAGAAAAGAGGGTTTGGCTACCTAGGAGAGAGGATAGGCTACTAACACCTGAAGGAGCCTATCAGAAGGAGTCTCTGACGTCACCTGGTGGCACTGGCCACTCAGAGCAGTCCAGTGTGCCAGCAGCACCTCTGTTTCCAAGATGGCAGAGGTCTGGAGCACACTGGAGGAGCTCTGGACACCTCCCAGGGGAGGTGCAGGTCAGGGGAGTGGTCACTCCCCTTTCCTTTGTCCAGTTTCGCGCCAGAGCAGGGCTAAGGGGTCCCCTGAACCGGTGTAGACTGGCTTATGCAGAATTGGGGACATCTGTGCCCAACAAAGCATTTCCAGAGGCTGGGGGAGGCTACTCCTCCCCTGCCTTCACACCATTTTCAAAAGGGAGAGGGTGTCACACCCTCTCTCAGAGGAAGTTCTTTGTTCTGCCATCCTGGGCCAGGCCTGGCTGGACCCCAGGAGGGCAGATGCCTGTCTGAGGGGTTGGCAGCAGCAGCAGCTGCAGTGAAACCCCAGGAAGGGCAGTTTGGCAGTACCAGGGTCTGTGCTACAGACCACTGGGATCATGGGATTGTGCCAACTATGCCAGCATGGCATAGAGGGGGCAATTCCATGATCATAGACATGTTACATGGCCATATTCGGAGTTACCATTGTGAAGCTACATATAGGTAGTGACCTATATGTAGTGCACGCGTGTAATGGTGTCCCCGCACTCACAAAGTTCAGGGAATTGGCTCTGAACAATGTGGGGGCAACTTGGCTAGTGCCAGGGTGCCCTCACACTAAGTAACTTTGCACCTAACCTTTACCAGGTAAAGGTTAGACATATAGGTGACTTATAAGTTACTTAAGTGCAGTGTAAAATGGCTGTGAAATAACGTGGACGTTATTTCACTCAGGCTGCAGTGGCAGGCCTGTGTAAGAATTGTCAGAGCTCCCTATGGGTGGCAAAAGAAATGCTGCAGCCCATAGGGATCTCCTGGAACCCCAATACCCTGGGTACCTCAGTACCATATACTAGGGAATTATAAGGGTGTTCCAGTAAGCCAATGTAAATTGGTAAAATTGGTCACTAGCCTGTTAGTGACAATTTGTAAAGAGAGAGCATAACCACTGAGGTTCTGGTTAGCAGAGCCTCAGTGAGACAGTTAGGCACCACACAGGGAACACATACATATAGGCCACAAACTTATGAGCACTGGGGTCCTGACTAGCAGGGACCCAGTGACACATAACAAACATACTGAAAACATAGGGTTTTCACTATGAGCACTGGGCCCTGGCTAGCAGGATCCCAGTGAGACAGTGAAAACACCCTGACATACACTCACAAACAGGCCAAAAGTGGGGGTAACAAGGCTAGCAAGAGGCTACTTTCTCACAGCAACTGAGCAATGACAATACATTTATTAATAATGATCCGTTAGTGTTTCAGAACTTCCCTTACTAACTATCTAATTAGCATTAGCATGTTGGGCTTCATGCGAAAACAATTTAGTCAACACAATTTTGGAAAACATCTAGCTAGGACTGTAACAAAATAGCAGTTGTACCTAGAAACAAAAGACAATGTATGCAACAAGAACATTAGCATTTGTTATACCTCGGTACATAAGGATCAGCAAGCTGTGATTATCTTTGTCAGTTGGACATCTGTTCAGTCAGCACCAGCAACAGGCCATGAAAGGGGATGATTCAGAAAATGGGGATCTAAGCTTTCTGAACCTTTAGGAAGCAATATCTAAAGATTTGCATTAGGCATCAAAGTTTAAGCAATAAAGTCCTTAGGAACTTTCAGCTCCTCAGACAGGATATGATAAGCCTCCTGCACATATGAAATCAAAATAAAGAAAGTGAGCCCTCCTCTCTCTCTGCAGTCAGGTTAAGTTAAAATTGTTGAAAGAACTTCCCACGTTGTGATTGGTCAGAAAATCATCCGTTTACAATTAGTCCAATAAGAGCTTATTTCTAAATCTAAGATATAACTAAACTGTTTTTCACACGTCGATGATTGGCTCCTCTTCTCCTGTTTTCATCATCCGGCTTGTAAGGTAACAATTTTTTTATCCTTTCGTACTCCAATACCCAAGTCACTGGTTATTTTCTATGTATAGTCAAATTGTGTGCAGATTCATTACTCAGAATTTATTGATATTTTATTAGTAAAAATTCAACGTTTACAATCCCTCCTCTGATGACTAAATATGTCATCACACTAACATCTTCCCACACAAATTTTGCTCTGCTAAAATTGGTTTTATTTATAATTTTTAATTCTTCTTTCCCTTTTTAAGTTTTCCCTAAACAATGTTTCCATTTTAATTTCTTCCCTCCTCTGATCCTTTTTCAATTTCTTAGTTTTAGGCACACTATACAATTTGTGTATTCCCCATGCTCCAATCATGCAAATTACAATAATCAATATTACTTGTACTATTTTCAATATTATCTATTTCCCTAGGTTGCCAGGCCAATTTCCCACAGAAGGAAATCCTTTGTCAGCATTTTCCAAACTCCAGGTTCTATCAACTCTTTCAAATCAGAACTGTCATTAGTCAGATTAATATTAAGGCTTCTAATTTATTTACTATTATGAGGTATATGTGAGCAACAATGTTGCAAATTCAGCATTTTACAAACTCCGCCCTCCTCTGCTAACACAATGTCGAACTCAAAGCGGTTCTGAAGAGTCATAGATCTTACCACAGCCATTTCCGTATCCATTAGGATCATGGCTCCGGAATAATTTGTCAGCATGTTATCCACAATAGTAGACAACATTCGGATTTTTATCGAATTCAAAATAACTCCTACCTAAGGAGTTATCGTTCCAAATATGTCTCCGACTATGCCAGAAGAAGATTCTCCCTTTTGTCTAGTATGATAATTCAGTCATTTTAGGTATCTTACTCAAGTCATCAAGTTGAAAAATGTTTGGGAAAACTATCCCCCAATAACATGTGATATACCATCCTCTTGGAAGACCGTAAAAGCATTTGATCCACAGATGTAATAAACTCCTGGAATTGCTGGGTCTTGTCCATTTAACATACATGTCCATTTACTCAAAAACAAAAACACATCTCTACATTTACTCGTTTCCACAAACAACAAATCAGTGCTAGATTTTGACCTATATATACAAAGCTTTCCTATGTTTTGTGCATCTGAAGCTAAGCTCTCTTGTGTCTTTATGTCCTCTTCTCTAAGCCTTTTTCTAATTTCTCCTATGATACTTTCCTTCTATCATCTGTCTGATCTAAGAAGCTCTTCTATATTGGTGTCAGCAAGCATCTCCAATTGTTGCGGTGAGTGTAAGCAGTGCCAAAGGTCAATGTAGGCTCAAAGAATCCTCTCAATAATTCAATGTTTTTTTGTTTAGCTACTCTACTCAGGTACTTGATTATAGGAACAAACGAAAACACCAAGTTGTGGTTGGAATGGAAATATTGAATATACTCCTGGTTATATAATCTCATTAATAACAGACTACAACTTATCCCATAAGTAATAGGCAAACTATGATAGGTAACTCCCTTTTCGAATGATGAAGGAATCTGCATGCAGACATAACAATCTCTCGCATTCATCATCTCAACATGTTCATGCAGTAAGTGATAGAAAACATTAGAAGAAAGTTCTCCTTGTGCATGATTTACATGCAAATATTTTTCATCTATCATAAGCGTATCCTAAACGTATCTACTTCTGCAAGTGTAGTAGTCGTCTCTAAAGCTGAGGTATGGTTGGCCACAGTCTTATCAAGAAGAGTTATTCCCATAATCAACACCAAACACAATATCACACATGCAAATGCCAAACCAATACCTATGTATCTACAGCAACTACTCTTTCTACCCTGTTGGCTATGGTCACTCATGATCTGTAAAGAAACAGAAAGTAGAAGTAAAAATTATGGATATGCAGCAAAAAATCAAAAACCTTCAATTTCCTTTGGCAGTTATTCACAGCTTTCAGTCTTTCTTCTAGGACCCTTTATCAAAAATAGGTAACTTATCAAAATTGGTCTAGCAGCTTGTCAGATCAGGTTATCTCAAAACTTATTTTCCGGTTATTTTCAATTGTCTCTTTTCTTTTCTCAGTTTACAGGTTCACAACAGTTCAGTTCATTTACCCTCTTCATGTGCCAAAATATTGACCTGGAATGTCTCTATCAAAACAGAAATAAAAAACATTCTTTCTGCCATGCACATGGTGTTGCATACACCCATTCAGGACCTGCATTCCTTCGACTTGCAATTTTCTTTCTTTTCAACCTTCTGTCTCCATTTAACTCTCCATCACTTAAATCTTCTTTCCTTGTTGTGTCTACTTATTCCTCAATTGTTGTCACTGTAATTGCTTCTTTTCTCTTGATCTGTGACTGCGTCCACTTATCTCGTTTCAGTGGGCCTTTAGTCAATGCTCTTTTTAATGCTAGATTTGTAATTTCTGCTTGTTCGGCTGGGTTTTCTCTTGATGTACCTGCGACTGATTCAGGTGGAGTCAGATCGTCTTGACTTTGATCAGCCTCAACTCCTTCACTCTCGGGATCTGTCGTTCACTCTGTTTCTCTCTCAAGATCGATGCTTCTGGGAGAGCTCTCCTCTGACTAGACTCTACTGCTGCCTCATTTGAGGCTGGTTCGCTGTCACTGTCCTGTATTCCTTCTGCTTCGTGTCTCACATGAGTGTTTGAACCACTTTCACTTTGCTCAGACTCAGTCGCCATTTCTCATTCTCCTATCTCCAATTCTGGAGTGGGTCTGGACATTGTTGGCCTCTCAACAACTCTTCTTCATTGTCCAGAGGACACTGTACCCTCCTCGTATGGCCTGCGTGGATCCAGTTTGGAACTCCAGCGCACTTCACCGCTGTAGTAGTAACTAGTACTACTTGATAGGGACCCTTCCACCGAGGCTCCAGACAAGTCTTTCTCACATGTTTCCTGATCACAACCCAATCACCTGCTCTAGGGTTGTGCCCTTGATCTTGAGATGGTTGCAGTGTGGTGACTTCCACCCGATGAGAGAACGAGCGAACCACATCAGCCAGGCCTTTGCAGTAGTCCAACACCATATCATCTGTTATGTTCACAATAGCATTCGCTGGAACCGCCGGCAACCTCATTGATCGACCCATGAGGATTTCGTGCAGTGGCAATCTTGTTTTCCCGTTGGGTGTGTTTCTCATAATCATCAGAATTAACAGCAGTGCACCTGGCCATTTCAGATTCGTGGAAGCACACATTTTTGCCATTCTCGATTTCAAGGTACCATTCATCTGCTCCAGAAGTCCTGATGCTTCAGGGCGATAACTACAATGCAACTTCTGCTCAATGTTTAAAGCTGAACAAGGCAATTTAATTATTTCATTTTTAAAGTGACTTCCTCTATCTGATTCTAAAGAGACTGGAAACCTAAAACATGGTATTAGTTCCCTAAGCAGTATTTTTGCCACTGTGAGGCCGTCATTTCTTCGTGTAGGGTAAGCTTCAATCCAGTGACTAAAGATGCACACAATCATCAACACATATCTCGATCCTCCACACACAGGCATGTCAATGAAATCGATCTGCATTCTGCTAAATGGACCTCCCGCTCTTCCAATGTGGCTCAAGCTGACCACTGTCCCTTTTCCCACATTCATCTGCTGCCAGATGACGCAACAATGGCAAACTGCTTCAGCAAACTGTCTAAACTTTGGATTAAACCAACACTGTTTGAACGTTAGGACCATTGCATTGACCATGGTAATATCTAGTTATTTGAGTCAACAGGCTGTTTGGCAGAAACACTTGACCTTCTCCTAAAACCCAGACATTGTCTTCACGTTGAACACATTTCAATTTAACCAAATTCCTTCGCTTATCTTTACAAACATTGTCTTCTCACACTTTAATTCTTCCAAAGTGTCAATTACATGCAAAGCATATTTTGAGCACATCTCCTCTTCAGGTAACAATTCCCATTTATCTTTGCCTGATATACAGTTCAATGCCCAAAACCTTCTGACTTGATCCACATATCAATTTCCCATTGACACAAAATCTTCCGATTTCAGGTGGGCACTGCATTTCACCACAGCAATCTTTTCAGGTATTTGAATAGCTTGAAGCAATTCTTGTATTCTCTCACCATTTCTTACTGGTGAACCAGATGACGTCAGGAAACCTCTCTGTGACCACAGCTGGCCAAAGTCCTGGACTTTACCAAATTTGTACTGACTGTCTGTATAAGTGGTTACTTTAAGCTGTGCGGAAAGATTGCATGATCTATTAAGGGCTGCCAATCCGGGCACTTACGCAGAGTACACTCAACGAAACCAGGACGCTTCAAGTATACCAGAAATAGTGCACACGGCTTATCCTGCTCTTAATGTTCCCATGCTGTCTCCTAAACAGCAACCATCAACAAAAACAATTTGGTAATTTTCTTCCAATCAGGTATCTCTAATATCAGGTCTTGGTTTTATGCACAAATCAGTTACTTCCAGACAGTCATGTTCAACTTCATTCAATTTATCAACTTCAGTGTTTTCCTTGGGGAGTAAGGTTGCTGGGTTTAGCACTGTACACCTTTTCAGAGACACGTTAGGGGAACCCAGGATTAGGGTTTCATACCTGGTCAACCTGGCATTCATCAGGTGCTGAGTTTTGGTTCTGGTGAGTAAAACTTCAATGGAGTGTCCCCTGAGAATGGCCATTGCACCCTGTGCGATGCAGGGGGCCCCACATTGGGCCCCCTATGGCACTTATTTTTTTTTTAAACCTACTTACCTACACTTACCCTACTTACCTGGGATGGGGTCCCCCATTGTTCCATGTCCCTCTAGTGTGGGTGTTCCTGGGGCATGAGGAGGGCACCTGTGGACCCATTCCATGATGTTCAACAGGTCCCCTAATGCCAGGCCTGACCCTGGCGTTGAATAATAACCCCTCCTCCCACCCATGCGTCATTTTAGCACTGGGATAAATATGGGGATACAGGGTTAGCACCATTTTTTAGATGGGAATGCCTACCTTGCATCACATTGCTGCAAGGTAGGTTCACCCATCTAAAAAATGGTCCAAGCTGCAATATTTTGATGTTAGACGGGTTTAATATCAAAATATAAATATGAAGTTAGTTTTGCGCTGAATTTGCGTTAAAAAAAATGACACAAATTCGGTGCAAATGCAGTATAAATATGCACCTTTATGTCTGTTCTTCCCTAAATGTTTCAGTAAGGCGGTAGTATTATATTTACATTACTCTTTTGTCTTTGATCCAACCAACAAATCATCAATGTACTGGACTAATGTCGATGGGGGGGGGGGGCAATTCCAATGGCTTCAGATTCTTTTTCAGGATTTGGTTGAATATGGATGGTGACTCTGAAAACCATTGAGGAATTCTACACCAGCAGTAAACTTGATCCAAAAATTTGAAACAGAAAATAAATTGACTATTCTCATGAAGAAGCACAGAAAAGAATGCCTGTGGCAGATCTACTACGGTGAACCATTCAGCATGGCATGGAATCTGAAACAAAATCACTGGTCGATTTGGCACTATGGGACAACACTTGATCACAATGTCATTTATTTTTCTCAAATCCTGAAACATCTGTAATTTCCCACTTGGCTTTCGCAAACTCATTATTGGTGAATTACATGGGCTGCTTAGCACTTCTTTCAATACACCTTGGTTTACAAATTCTACAACTATGGGTGCAATTTCTTCAATTGTGTCCTGTGTCACGTGGTATTGAGGTATCTGGGGAAAGATTGCATTTGGCTTGACTGAGACCTTAACTGGCTCTACTCCTCTTATCAGACCAATGTCTTTTCCTGTAAGATCCCACACTTTCATTTTAACTGTTACTTGTAAGTCAGAAGGAAGATCTCTCATTGTAAAGACTGGAAAGAAACTAATCAAAGGGTAATCCTCATTTACTGTATCACAGTCTGTTTCTGTGGGCAAGTCATCTTCATCATCACCATTTGTCTAAATGGCAATTCCATTGTTTGAGCAAGTAATGGAGCATCTGGTCTTACACAACAAATCTCTTCCCAGTAAGGATACCGGACTCGAGTCACAAACTACAAATTTGTGTAATCCTTCAACGTTGCCAATTTTAACCTGGACCGGTTCTGTAATCGGATTTGTCAGGAACTGATTTGTGACTCCTACAATCTGAACTGTTTTTCCTGAAAGGGGCAGGTTTGGAACGTCTGCCGTCCTCACTGTAGAGCCTGTAGCTCCTGTCTCAACTAAGAATGAGACTTTGTGACCCATTACCTTTCCCTTCACATAAGGACCTCTGTGATCTACTTCCAATGATGCTGCTAACATACATTCCTCTTCATCTCAACTTTCACTCACCCAATCATCCTTTATTCCATCCTCACTGTGTAACAAGAATTTGTGTACTGTGTTGTTACTCTGATTGAACCTTTGACCTGTGACCTGCTGAGGAAGCATCACCTGCGGTTGCTCCATTGAGAAATGAGGTATCTGAATCTGCTGTCTAGGTACCATTTCAACTTGTGGTTGCATTTGCTGTGGCTGGGGCATTTGTAAACGTGGCATTTGCATCTGTTGCACAGGCTGGAAGCCTTGCATCTGGTTCATTTTACTTTGAAAATTTAGATTACGACCTCTCATTCTCAGTCCTCTCATGTTTTTGAAAGAATTGACATTACTCGTTTGCTGAACAATGCCTTCCTGACTTACCATCGGACATTGTCTGAGGCCCCCGCAAGCATGGCATGGCAACAATCTCTTCATTCCTTGCACATCACCCTGAACAGCCATCGTCCCCTTTCTTGATTCGGAAACAACATGTTTCCCTGCTGCTGTGGTTGCGGAAAACTTCCCTGTTTCCCTGTTTGTGCCGCTTTAATTTGCATCACCCTTGCCTTCTCTTTTAAATTTCTCTGTTTCAGCTCAATCTCATCACTACAGTGCCTTGCATACTGCAATACTTCATCAATCGGCTTTACTTGCCAGCAAATCAAATGACTCTAAATCATCTGGCTAATTTCAGGTCTCAACCCTTCAACAAATTTAAACATGAAATGAATCATGTCTTTCGGCTCAATTGTTTCTGTACCACTGTAATGCTTGAATGCCTAAAACAATCTTGCATTATATGCATGTATCAACTCTTTCGTTTCCTGGGCTGTCCTGTCTATGCTCTTGGGGGAAATTCTCATTTTCAAAAACTCAATCACCTTATAGTAATATTTCATTACATCTAGATACGGTGCACCTGTCACTGGATCCCTCTGAGGTTCTTGTGTCGGCCAGTCTATGTTCCTCTTGCATTCAACCCATAAATCTACTGGAACCACTATCTCTAACACAGTGTTCAAATCCTCCCATAGGCATTTTGCGAGTTTCACAAACCTATCTGTTTGCTGGTACCATTCCACTGGCTTCTCTCTCAACCTGGGGTAATCATTTGAGAATGACAGTATCTCACTTCTGCCCCAAGGGACATGAACAAAATTCCCTACCGGAATGTCTCTTGTCGGTAAAATCTTTACTGGGTCTTCAGCTTGCTGCACACTTGCAGTAAGGCTTGCCAAATCCCTTTTCGTCTTGTCTCGTTTCTTCGCCCATCTGCCTTCCCACTTGTCTAATGCTCCCCATGTTTAAATGCTCTGGATTAATTCCCTAATGTGAATCTTCATTCTCACTTACTGACCTATCCAAGCGCGGCTCCAATGATGTCATACTCACACATACGGAGGCTGACAAAGTCTTTCAGCTTTTCCTCCTCAATTTCCGATTCGCACAAGATTAATGCAAAATATTGCAAGTACTAAACAAAATCAAAAACCCAATTTGACTGTTTACTACATGTAGGGTAACACAATTGCTTCAGAAACCTTACTGATTTTTCACGGACGGCCTTTTCGCTCTAACAGCTACTCTTTCTTTCTCAGTTTCCCCGATTTGCAAGCAAATTTCGACTCACAAATTTTACTCTCAACTGGTCATTGGGTCTGTCGTGGTGCACCTAAGACTCGCCAAATATCAGTCGAAAAATCTTTCATTCACTTTTGACACACACTCTCGTCTTGTCAACCACACCCGATTGACCCATTAAACAGACAAATTACAATAATAAACCAAGGCCCATATTTATACTTTCTGACGCACAAATGCAGTTTTACGTCAAAAAGAATAGCGCCGGCTTGCGTCATTCCAGAGCACCAGCTAACCGCCAAATGTATGGAATCCCACTACCCAGGGCAAAGGGTGGGCTAATGTCTGGGAAAATGACGTTAGCTGAGTGGGGGTGGCGGTATGGGGGGAGGTGGTTTTGCATTAAAAAAGTTACGCTAGGCTGGTTAGAGGTCTATAACCAGCCTAGCGTCATTTCCTGACACAAACCATCCATACCACATGACTCCTGTCTTTTAAAAGACAGGAGTCCTGCCCGCCACCCCAATGGCCAGCACAGGGGACAAGGACCCCCTGGGCATGGCTATTGCACTTGTAGGAAGGGCAATTTCAGGGCCCCCAATTGCACTTAAAATTTTAAAAAATATATATTTACCTCTACTTACCTGGGATGGGGTCCCCCATCCTCTGGTGTCCCTCTGGTGTGGGTGGGGGTATTCCTTGGGCTTGGGTTGGGCACTCGTAGGCTGCTTCCATGCTGTTTGACCATGGAAATGGGTCTACAGGTCCCCTAATGTCTGCCCGGCCAAGGCGTTAAATAATGGCGCTAAGCAGGCTTAGTGCTATTGTGTAGGCCCGCCTCCCCCCATGCACCATTTTTGCACCGGAGGATAAATAAGGTGCTAGGGGCTCTAGGGGCTTTGAGACATTTAGCATCTAATTGATGCAAGGTGGTTTCACACATCCAAAAAATGACTTTAACTCCAATATTTTGATGCTAGACGGGTCTAGCGTAAAAATGTAAATAGGGGTTCAGACCAGGCGTTAGGGGACCTATGGACCTATTTGCATTGTCAGACACCATGGAATGGGTCCACAGGTGCCCACCCCAAACCCCAAGGAACACCCCCACCAAAGGGACACCGGAGGATGGGGGATCCCATCCCAAGAAGTAAGTAGTGTAAGAATTGGTAAGTATTTTTTTTTCTTCAATTAAAGTGCCACTGGGGGAACAACTTGGGGCAGGGTCTGAAGTGGGGTGACGTGGCAAACAAAATAATGATGGATTAAACCCAGATCTGTGACTGGGGGTGAGTGTTTGAAAAGTTTCAACAATGATGAGCCACTTTTCCATAAATGTGCCCCTATGTCTCTAGTATTCAAGGGTAGTTTTTGATGTGCCAGGAGTTATTCAGATTTCTAGGGTGTTGTTACATGCATCATGAAGTCTCATGTCATATGAGCCTCCCTTTATTTTTTTGATGGCCACAAGAAGATCATATGAAGACATGCCGACAGCAACAGTTTCAATTAGGGGGAGCCACAATGTGTGACCTTGGATTGTCACTCATTAAAGAGAGAAAACGCATTAGTAAATGTTGAATTATGTGTGATAAATGTGCTTATATGTATTAGTATGACTTTACAATTGTTTAACTACACATTAGGGGGCAAACATCACACAACTTTGCAATAAGCATAAATCATAGTTATATAGAAAATCATATTCAGGTGCAGGACTCCTTTTAAGGTGCAATATCACTTGTTGGTGTAACGTTTGCCATTGGTGTACAGTAAACTTGACTGTGGTGCTACATTACCAGCAAGTTTACATTAAGGTGCACATTTATGTTCAGGATCAAAATCATACTTAGCGTGCTCTTATCAGTGCCTATCATATTATATCACATCTACTCTAAGCATCAATTAATTTATTTAATTCTCTGTCTTCAAGACAAAGCTCCCACTGTTTTCAATCTTCATAAGCTAAAATCCTTGTTGATGTGCAGCCTAAGATAAATTTGTAGTATTTTGCTTCTGCCATCGGATAGAATGCCCTATCAATGTATTCTCATCTCAGGTCGAAGCAATGCTGTAAGGCAAAATGATTATCTATATATCTATCTATTGATCAAACAGTAGCACGAGCTCTTTTTCAAGAAATGTTGTAATACTCAATTCAGAAATCACCAGATTGTTAAATAACAAACAGGGCTGGGGCTACTAAGTGGGTGGTTTAATTACCCCAACTTATTTTACTTTAATTGGACAATCAAGTTCGTGAAAGCGCAGAGACGTTTTTAAAAAAGAAATTGTACAAATCAAGCACATGATTCTCATTCAAATTTACTAAAAAATTACAGACTAGTTACAATCTCCACTATCAAATGCCAGTGTGTGTTATAACGGTAACTTAATAATCATGAAGTTATTTAAGAAAGAAACCTCAGCGGGTCCTCAATTTTGGCATAGAAATTCCAATGCTGTTTGGTTGATTGCTTAAAAGTTGATTACATCTATACACAGCTGCAAAAACATGTAAGGTTACAGTGTTGTTTATATTAGTGCATTAATTTATAAACTGCTATGTTCAGTGGATAGTAAAGTGGTAAATCCAGTGCTAATCAGAGGAAACAAGCAAACGATTCAAAAGCCAGTTGACTGCTCAAGCTAAGTAATAGTTGAAAGGTTAAACATTGCATACAAAGGGACACACATCAAAGAATATATCAGTGCCCTGTCCTCCAGTGCCATTATCGATTGAGCATATGTGAGGTTCCAAAGTGCCATGCGCTTCAAACTGTCCTTGGTCAGGGCACAGATATGGAATTAACTGATAAGTAAAAAACGGTCTGTACCAACAAACCCAGAGGATTAGAAAACCGTGGTGCACTGAAAACGTGTGGACTCAAAAAACAGTAATCACTCATAAAGCAATAAAGAGACATTCGTGCCTTGGGTTACTTATAACGGCTGTATAGGTAGGATTATAAACATAAGGTTGCCACAGAAGAAATTGTTCATAATCTGAAATCGGAGTAGGATGACAACCCTCAACTAGCAGCCTGACCGTTGTCCCCACATGTACTGCTTAATTCTATGGAGGCCATTCAAGCAGGGGTACAACATGTTCCTGCAGAAGAAGCTGGCAAAGCCGCATTTCTTAATGATTTTTCTGCTATATCCAAGAATGGTATAAGACTTAATATAAATTGTGGATGCTCTCTTTTCAGAAAGAAGTCCACAGCTCCCTGAACCAAATGTACCCACTGATAAATCAGGGGTCATCGAAGGTATGATCTGCATTTCTGCATTCGATAATTAAATACGGACAAATATAAATGAGATATGTTAACATTTCCTAATGAAGAAGACATAGCTGACACTTGTTGGAGCCTGGCTGGGTCACCCAAGACGGTTGACGGTCTAGTCATGAAAGGCATCTGGCAAAACCTCAGTTTATAACAGTCAGAAAATGGTTCAGTAAGATACCTTTGAATCCCTCTTTACTCTTAACTGTCTATGACGAGGTCGGCATGCTTTTGTCTCATTAAGCTATGTCAGTCCGTCTTCAAGGAAGCAGTATGTACCACTTTGTTTAATACTGTTTTTAACTTTTGGGGCAAATGTTGGTTCCATATGATAGCAGCACCTCCCATTCCTAGACCCTCTGTGAGGGCATTTCACCAGCGATTGTGGCCCTGTAGGTTGCAGGTTGTTACTATAATCCAGATTAGATTCTTTAACGTTCCTATGTCGGCAGATCGTGCTAAATGCATATAGTTCAGAAAACTAGCTTTCTGAACAACCTGTTGCTCACTTAGGCCCTCATTACAACCCTGGCTGTCAGTGATAAAGCGGCGGTAATACCGTTAATAGGCCGGCGGTCAAAAAAATTGAATTACGACCATGGCGGAAACCACCAACACAGACAGCCACTTTAACACACTGACCGCCACGGCGGTAGAAACAAACACCGCGGCGGTAACCGCCAACAGCCAGGCGGAAGACAATGTACCGCCCACAGTATTACAAGGCACCAATCCGCCAGCTTTTCCGGGGCAGTACCAACGCCATCAAAATCACAGCGGAAACAGGAATTGGAAGGGAAACCACTCACCTCTCGACACCCAACGAGGAACCAGGACACCATGGAGCCTGAACTACAGGTGATACCAATGTTGGTGTATCTTTTCATCTACCAGGAGTACGAAGGACGGCGGCGACGACCATGGTGAGTACTGCAACTAGCACACAGGGGAGGGGAGGATGGAAAAGAGTGACACACACACACGCAACACCCCCACCCACAACACACACACATCCAATAACATCACAGATACACCCCGTCACCCCCTATAAGAATGCAAGGACCAAACAAAATGAGTTTAACAAGTGTAATATTCAAACAAACAGATAGCCCAAGAGAAAAATAAATAATCAGTATATACAAATATTCACAGCAAGTACACAAGTCCGTACACTGTCCCATTAAATGTCCGTGGACCAGTGGTCCCAAAAAGCATGGGTGAAGCCCACACATGACACCTGCCCCAAAATGGATAGAACACTGCAGGGGCATCAGGTCTAAAAAAAAACCAGGCACCTCACGGTGAAGGGGAGGGGGCACCTCAGCTGGATGATGGGACGACGCCACTGCTCCTCAAGTGGGTTCTATGCCCACTGTGTGGTCCTGGGGAGTGCAAAGCACACAGTCTCTCAAGTGGGTGCTTTGCCCACTGCTTGGTCCTGGGGAGTGCAAGGCCACAGTCTCTCAAGTGGGTGGTTTTCCCACTTCTTGGTCATGGGGAGTGCAAGGCCACAGTCTCTCAAGTCAGTGACATGTTCCACTGGTTCTGGAGGGGGCTTTGTGCCCAGAGTGCTTCATCCTGCCAAGGACTGTGTTAGTGGATGCTTTTCTCCACTGGTTCTGGAGAGGGCTTGGTGCCCAGAGTGCTTCATCCTGGCAAGGACTGTGGTAGTGGATGCTTTTCTCCACTGGTTCTGGAGGGGGCTTGGTGTCTAGAGTGCTTCATCCTGCCAAGGACTGTGTTAGTTGATACTTTTCTCCACTGGTTCTGGAGGGGGCTTTGTGCCCAGAGTGCTTTATCCTGCCGAGGACTGTGCCCCGTGATGCTGCACCTGGGGTGTGGCAGTTCCCATTCCCTCACCTGGGTGTCTGAGCCACGAGATTTTCAGGGAACAGGTAGCATGATACTCAATGGAGGCAGAGCCACACTCCACCTTGCGGCGACTTGGGCTGCAAACTGCTGGTAGTGCCAGTGCTGGTGGTGGTGCCTGATGTAGTGTGTGCAGGGTCCAGGACGTCTCCTGCAGCCTCAGATGGCTGCTCACTGGGGATGCTGCTGATGTCCACTGTAGTGGCACTGGCTGGGCACGCGGTGGGGCAGGTGGCGGTGTCTGCGGCGGTGTCTGCGGCAGAGATGCAGGCGGTGCTGCCCCTGGTGCAGGTGTCTGTAGTAGTGGAGGGAGACACCTGGCCGTCTCCAGCAGCCTCGGACGGCTTCCCACTGGGGATGATGCTGGTGACTGTAGTTGTGGCAGCTGCCGTGCAGGTGGCGGTGCAGATGGCGGTGCATGTGACGGTCATTGCGGCGGTGCTCACTGTGGTACAGGTTTCTGGCCTGTCATGAGAAATGGGGGTCACCAGTCCCTCACCAGGAAGCTCCGTGCCCTGAGGTGTCTTTCCTTTGATTTAGTGTCCCTTCCCCACCTTGTTAGTCGCTGCTGGCACCTTGGCACTGTCCTCTTTGCTTCTGGATGAGGCCTTGCTGGTTGGGTGGTGCGGCTTTTTCCTTCTGCATGCTGGCCCCTTCTTTACCTTGGCATGTGGCGGAATCGGGTGGTCCTTAACTTCAGTAGGTGGCACACTGGAAGCCCTGATGGGTGCCCCCTTCGATCCTCCCCGACTTGCAGGGACCACAGTGGATGACGATTTGGTGGCTGAGGTGCTGGTCTGGGCTCTAGACATCCTGTCCCTAGGGGAAGGACGGGGGGAGGTGTAGGGAAGAGGTTAATGTTAGCCAGGAAATGTTTTTTAGACACACTGGGATGGGAAGATGGAGGGGGTTTTGGAGTGGAGGAAGAAGTAGTGGTTGTAGGAGTTGTACGTCTGCTGAGTTTGGGTGAAGGTGCATGGGCTGGAGGCTGTTGTGAGGTGGATGGCTGTTGAGTCAGTGTGTGCCGGCGTTTGTCTACTTTGGGAGGAGGGCTCACAGACACACTGGGAGAGGACACAGGGGACGTGTGAATGGTTGTGGGGGTGGTGATTGCACGTGAGCAGTGTGTTTTGATGGGCGTGCTGGTGATGGAGGTAGTGGCAGAGGATGTAGTGCATGCAGGTGTGAGTGGAGATGAGACAGGGTGGGAGGTGGAGGACGTGGAGGAGGGGGACACAGTGGAGGCAGTGGATGTTGGTGTGTCTGCATGGGTATGGTGCTTTTGTGAGTGCCTGTGGGATGTGTGGTGCTTATGTTTGCCTGAGCCAATTTTGTGTGTTGATGTGTGTGCATGCTGGTCTGATGGTGTGCTTGGGATAGGCTGAGGTAGAGGGGATTGGGTCTGGGTAGTGGAAGCTGGAGGGGGAGGCTGGACACTGGGACAATGGCTGCCATCAGTGCTGAGGCCAGAGCCTGAAATGCTGTCTGTTGGGCCGCCACGCCAGAATAAATGCCCTCCAGGTATGCATTTGTTTGTTGCAAATGCCTCTCTACACCCTGGATGGCATTCAAAATGGTTGACTGCCCAACAGTGAGGGATCTCAGGAGGTCAATAGCCTCCTCACTGAGGGAAGCAGGGCTGACTGGGGCAGGGCCTGAGGTGCCTGGGGCGAAGGAGATGCACACCCTCCTGGGTGAGCGGGCACGGGAAACACACTGAGGGGCTGCTGGGAGGGCGGTGCTGGTAGGGATGGTGGCGGCTGTACCTGTTGTTGCGGTGGGCACAGAGGTGCCCACCACCGCAAGGGAGCTCCCATCAGAGGAGGAGTCGCTGTTGCTGGTGTCCCCTCCTGTCTCCGTCGTGGAGCTCCCCTCACCCTCCGTCCCACTGATGCCTTCAGACTCTGTACATTCACCCTCCTGGGCCATGTGGGATGCAGCTCCCTCCGTCGCCGGTGCATCTGCTCCTCCGCCAGATGATGCTAATGCACACAAGGACAGAGTGACAAAGCAAGATGGGGAAGAAAGACAGAGGAGACACATGGTCAATGCCAGCAACACCACTACAGTTCGCGGACACAACACACAGGGAGCAGCGCTATGCACTAGGCCATGCACCAGCAGTTAGTAGGAAAAACACCTGCCCATGGGGGACTATGCCTAACCCCATTTGCTGCATACCTGGAACCTACAGGAGGCTGACTAGTTGTAGGTGGCCACTTCCACTATTGGGGTTGGAGTGCCACAGACCCTGCCTAACAAGGGACCTACCCTACCAAGTTCGCCCTGGCCTAGGGGAACCCACAGCCCACATCCCCCACCCAGGCACCTCGTAAAGCACGCAGAGTCAGATGAATGACCCCCTTGTGGCTGCTGTGATGCCCTCAAGTGCCCATCCAACTCCGGATATGCCACCGCCAGGATCCGGAACATCAGGGGGGTCATGGTGCGACGGGCACCCCTTCCACATTGGGATGCCAGCCCCAGCGGGGCCTCTGCCGTCTTCTTGCTCCAGCGGTGCAGGTCCTCCCATCTCTTGCGGCAGTGGGTGCTCTGTCTATGATAGACCCCCAGGGTCGGCACTTCCTTGGCGATGGCACGCCAAATATCCTTCTTCTGGTGGGCGCTGACCTAGAGGAAAGGTATAGGTTGATAGGAAATTACTCCCCTGTCCGGTTCATCATACTCATTGCCCACCACTTCCCACCCATGCCCTGACACACATACACTCACCATCCGCACATGCAGGCCTCAGCCCCCAACCCCACATGCATCTTCCATCCACACCACTCCATACATTCATGTCCCACCCATCATGCTCACAGTGTACTCACCTGTTTGTCTGGAGGACCGTAGAGTAGCATGTACTGGGGGAGGACCCAATCCACTAGTCTCTCCAACTCCTCCGAAGTGAAGGCAGGGGCCCTTTCCCCAGACACTGTAGCGATTGTCGCTTTCAGAGACAAGTCACAGCAGCACTTGCAGTGTAGGTCCTCTCCTGTTGAAGGTCAGGTATCAAGTGAGTGAACAGATAGAAAATGGCGGTCACGTCCACAGCGGTGCGTACCGTCACCGCCGGCGTGCATTGTCATTGGCTCCTGGAACCCATAGGCCCAATGATAACCAATGCTGAATTGCGTGGCGGTCTTCGACCGCCTAGCGCAACGCTGCACAACGCCAGCGTAGTTACCTCATTTCCCCTTGTGCCTCTTTACAGGTCAGGCAGCTGCCATTTCAGGGTGGCATATGGCATGGCACCTAACTGTGTCACAGCACATTTGGGCAGAAATACAGACAGACAACGCCACACACGGATTTACTTACATTAGTGCAAAAACACTTGTGCAACCTATGTGGTACATGACCCTCTGCTCACCATTCTCCTCCATAGGGCACATCCGCTGGGGCAGATGATGAGATGGCGTCATCCTCCGGTGTACGGACCCCTGGTGGACCTGTCAACAATGGAAGACAGACACATCATTATCACCTACAGACTTGATCATGCCACAATCCAAGAACTGTGTGCCCAATTGGAGCCAGACGTGATGTCAGCTATCCGCCATCACACAGGTATCCCCCCTCTAGTGCAGGTCCTGTCAGTGCTCCATTCCTGGCAAAGTGGTTCCTTTCAAACAACAGTGGCCATGGCATCAGGGGATGTCTCAATGTTCTCTAATGTGTTGACCAGAGTGTTATCTGCCCCGCTGAAACACATGCGCAGCTACATCGTTTTCCCCCAGGTGGAGGATTTGTCCACAGTGAAAGCGGACTTCTATGCCCTGGGACATACCCCCAACATCACTGGTGCCACTGATGGTACACATGTGGCATTTGTCCCCCCCCCGCAGGAACGAACAGGTGTACAGAAATCGAAAAAGCTACCATTCAATGAATGTGCAGATGGTGTGTTTGGCAGACCAGTACATCTCTCATGTGAATGCCAAGTATCCTGGCTCTGTGCATGACGCTTACATTTTGAGGAATAGCAGCATCCCTTATGTGATGGGCCAACTCCAGAGGCACCGTGTGTGGCTAAAAGGTGAGCCCAAGGTCCCCACACAGTATGAATCGGTGTCTGGGTATGGGGTAGTCCCTAAGGGTTTGTGTGTGTCTAACAGATTTCCCTCGATATTTGCAGGTGACTCTGGTTACCCCAGCCTCTCATGGCTACTGACCCCAGTCAGAAATGCCAGGACAAGGGCAGAGGAACCTTACAATGAGGCACATGGGCGAACTAGACGTATTATTGAGCGGACTTTCGGCCTCCATCTAACAGGTGGCTCCCTATACTACTCACCGAAGAAGGTGTGCCAGATCATCGTGGCTGCTGTATGTTGCACAACCTGGCTTTGCGACACAAGGATGGGCCTAATGATGGTCTTGTGGCAGCTGTGGAGCCTAGGGACAGTGAGGAAGAGGAAGCAGAGGAAGAAGATATTGACAACCGAAACAACATCATGCAGTACTTCCAGTGAGACACAGGTAAGAGACTGGAACTGCTCATCTCATATCTGACTACTATAGGGCATTGTATAAGTTAGCCTTTTAACCTCTGTGTATGGACCTTGACAGTTCACTTTGGCTTTCCTTTTCACAGATCTGGGTACCTCATTCTGCCTTCTGCTATGTTTACTGATGCCCAACAACTGTCATACATTGGTATGTGCAAATGAACATTAACATTGATATTTGTCGAAGAAGTCGTAATAATACATTTGTGAAAGTACAGACTGACTCCAGATTGTTTTGTGATTCAAGGGTGTTTATTTCAGTGCTAATAAGCAGAGGGGGATGTGCAATGGGCTGGGGTGATGGTGGAGGAATGTCCAGGATAGAGTCCACTCTATTTTCACAGGTGCATTGTCCAAGGGGGCATGGGAAGTGGAGCAATGGCAGTTCAAGGTGGATAGGGTGACAGAGTGGGGCAGAAGGGTGACAATCAGGAGAGTCCTATTTCCTGGCGGTGGTCTTGGCAATGTTCTCTGTCTTGGGGTGGTTCTCCTTCTGCAGGGCGTGGGGTGCTGGTGGCCTGTTGGTCCTGTGGTGGGACCTCCTGTCCACTAGCGCCAGTGGACGTGGAAGGCTGTACATCGGTTGGGTTAGTGTCAGGGGCCCGGTGGTATTCCACTGACTCCCTCATGGTGTTGGCCATGTCTGCCAAAACCCCTGCAATGGTGACCAGGGTGGTGTTAATGGACTTCAAGTCCTCCCTGATTCCCAGGTACTGTTCCTCCTGCAGCCGCTGGGTGTTCTGAAACTTGGCCAGTACCATGCCCATGGTCTCCTGGGAATGGTGGTATGCTCCCATGATGTTTGAGAGTGCCTCGTGAAGAGTGGGTTCCCTGGGCCTGTCCTCCCCCTGGCGCATAGCAGTCTTCCCAGCTTCCCTGTTATCCTGTGCCTCTGTCCCCTGAACCGTGTGCCCATTTGCCACTGACCCCAGGTCCCTGATCATCCTGTGTTAGTGGGGTTGCCTGGGGTCCCTGTAGTGGTGGACACACGGCTGATTGACGTGTCCTGGGGACAGTGGCATGGGCCCGCTGGGTGGGTGCTGTGGTGGTGTTTCCTGAGGGGGGGAAGGTTCAGTGGTGGTTTGGGACTGTGGCAGGGGAACCAACTGTCCAGAGGTCCCTGATGGGCCGGGCTGGTCATCTTGATCAGGCGTCCAGAGCTGCTGTCATCACTGTGGGCCTCTTCTGTGGGGGGACTGGATATGGCTGGCACCTCCTGTCCGGTGACATTGTATAGGGGTCCTGTTGGGGTGTAAATGCATTGTTATTTTATCTGGTTGTGCCATTTTGTGCATGGGTGTGTTTACCTGTATGGTTGTTATTTTCCTGTCAGCTTGGCCTGGAGTGAGTAGTGATTTTGTGGGCTGGGTGAGTATCTCTACTGGGCATGCTGTGGTGATGGGTGTCCATGCAGGTCTGTGTTGGGGCTCCATGCTTTGGTGTTGCATGCAGGGCTTGGTATTGGGATGTGTAGGTTGTGATAGTGGGATATATGTGAGGTGTTGGGGTGATGGGCATGAGGGTAGGGGTAGGGGTTTGTGATTGCATACAGGTAGGGTGGAGAGGATATAATAGTAGAGATTTGACTTACCAGAGTCCAGTCCTCCTGCTACTCCTGCGAGGCCCTCAGGATGCCTGATCACCAAGACTTTCTCCTCCCATTTTGTTAGTTGTGGGAGAGGAGGCCAGTCCTCTGTACTGCTACCTGGTGTCTTGAAACCACAGAACGCACCTTCCCCCGTAGGTTGTTCCACCTCTTCCTGATGTCATCCCATGTTCTTGGATGCTGTCCCACTGCATTGACCCTGTCGACAATTCTCCGCCATAGCTCCATCGTTCTTGCATTGGATGTCTGCTGCACCTGTGATCCGAATAGCTGTGGCTCTACCCGGATGATTTCCTCCACCATGACTCTGAGCTCCACCTCAGAAAACCTGGGGTGTCTTTGAGGTGCCATTATGTGGTGTGAGTGATGTGATGGTTGATTTGATGCGTGGGGTGATGTGTTGGGGTGTGTGGTGTTTTGTCCGTGCATGGTGTATGAGTGATGGTGTTGTGTGCCTCTGGATGCTGGTGTTGTCTTTGCTTTTCTCTCTCTCTGCTTCTTCCAAACATTTTGTTGTAAGGGGTTGTGGGTAATGTTGGTGTGTGTTTTATATTGGATTGAGTGTGTGGGTGTGGTGTGTGTATGTGTTTCAGGTGTGTGTATTTTGAATTGTCCAATGTGGTTGTGTTTTGTAAATGTGTGTGTATTTTGAGCGCAGCAGTGTGTACCGCTAATGGTTTACCGCGGTTGAATGACCGCCGCGTTGATTCGTGGGTCGTGATACTGTGGGCATATTCCTGTTGGCATAACGGTGTGGGTTTTGGTACCGCCAGTTTATCACTGACCTTTGGTGTAGCGGACTTGGGTGGGTGTCTGTATTGTGGAGGATTTCTAAGTGTGGGTCATAATACCCGTAGCAGATTTCCGCCGCGGACACAGTATGTTGGCGGCCGTCAGCACGATGGTCAGCGGACTTTACCGCCAGGGTTGTAATGAGGGCCTTAGTTACAATTCCAGTCTAATCTGAGCTGGTGATATATAGTATGACAGCTAAAACCAAGACCTGAAGATGGTATTTTGTACTTTCTTTAAAAAGATGTCACATTACCCAGGAAATGCCTCTGGGCCATATGCCAGCGTTGGAATTATTTTTGTACTGATTATCTTCAACATGGTTTCAAAAGTAGGCCATTTTGTTGTTTTTTAACAGAGTTTGAAAGGCACATTGGAGGTAAGTAGTGTTTGCTTTCAGTGAGTTAAGCTGTGTTAAGTAACACTACAATTTTAGTTTTTTCTAAATTTACTGTCACCGCGTGTGAACTACTATGTCTGTACAATGTGTTAATCAACCTTTGCAGCCCTATAGCTGCTTGACTAAGAAGGACTACATCATCTGCAGAGAGAAGCACAGGCATAGAGCGGTTTGTAAGTTTTGAAGCGCGGCTATCAACGAGTCCAAATCAGGCAGTAGATCACAGATATACAGATTAAATAGTGCAGGTACCAGAACACACCATTGTTTAACAACAAGAAGGGTCTTGATTTTACTGATAATGGTGTTATTTCCCAAATTTACTCCGGCCCCGGTGTCAGAATAAAGCAATTGAATACCACGCAATAATGGTGATTTCTTTACCAATAATGTCAAGTTTGGACCAAAGATTTACGTAATTAAGAGCCTTACAACAGTCTATGTAACAGCATTAGAGTAACTCATCCTTGCTTTTTTGTTTTGCTACAAGCATCATAATGACCACCAGATTATTGACTGTGCCCGAAAAAGTCTGAGATTTTTAGACTTAGCCTAGGCGTCGAGGTCTTCCGTCAACGTATTTTGCCTCTACATCCAGGAGTGTGATGAGTAGCTGTCGGGGGCTTCCACTGGACTTTTTTTGTAAATTGGGTGTAAAACAGAACCTTGCCAAGATGACGGAATACAGTGTGTAACCATGCATGTTCTGAAAAGCTTTTCCAGCGATTTGGACCAAAACTCAACCTCCTGTTTATAATTTGAGGCCAGGATGCCGATAGGGCCGGGAGTCTTATCTGCTCTACTTTTAAGGATCTGCTTGCTTATCATTGTGGCTGAGAAGGTTAACCCAAAAAGATTCATTTGAGCGAGGCCGCCCTCAATGCTCCTTTCCTGATTGTATTCCGCGCTGTTACTGAAAGGTCATTTAGATGGTTTCTTTAAATCACCGTAGAGGAAGCTAATGTGGGTGGTCCAGTCTGCAAGGGCAGCATTATTCCCATTTGCACTCTCACAGCATTGTGCAGGCGATTAATTACAATCTAGAACTCTTTCAGGTTTCTATTTCGGCAAGCAAGGAAGGATTGATTTTGTATCATTTCCTTGTGCTTTTGCTTGGCTTGCCAAATCTGTTTCTTTAATAAGAGCAATGTAAGCCATTAGTTTTCACGAACAAGGATGGGTTCGCAACCGAAGATTTGAGTAATCTTGCTTTCTTGTTAAGTAGTCTTTTCTTGTCCATGAGTTCTTTTGTAAACCAGGGGTGCTTGATGGTGGGCCTGAAAGTTCTGGATAAAGAAACAGGCTGTGAACTGCTGCCCTAAGAATGCAAAAGCTGCTGAACAAAGATTTCCCAGTCGCCAGTTGTGTGAAAATAAGCACTTCAATGATCGAGTAGCACAGATCTCCACTGGACATATCTTATGGCTACGTCCGTGCTCCATTTGACCAGTTTCCAGCTCTTTTGGGCCTCAGTTGAACCAATAGACTCTAACTGTGAGTTTGTTCTAATGGAACTCGTTATAAGCTGCCACTAGGCCTGTGGTTGCCTTCACAACATGAGATAATAGAAAACGTAATTACAGCCCTGAAGAGCACAATCAACATGTAAGTATAATCTAAAACAGCCAATCTTTTCTCTGAGGTATGTGTAGAGTGCATCGGTTGATCATCGGAAAAGCGACCATTGAAGAGCCATAGAAATGCCTTCCAGATCAGCCAGGAGGGTTGTGGCTAAATCATTGAGGCCTGGTGATTTATGGCGGAATCAGCCATTGCGAGTCTGCTATTTTTATTTCAGTGTTATGAAAGGATTTTGTAATAGGTTTCATTTAAGATCTCCAGTTAGGAGGACATGTGTGTTAGGGTGTTTTAGCTTAATATCTGAGATGAGTTGTGCTAAGTCATTTGCCTTTTGGCGTTTCCCTGATGTTGCAAGATATACGTACACATTTAAAAAAAAAACTGAGCCATCAACGAGTTATGTTTGATATTTTTTATACCAATACAAAGAAAATCCTTAGATGGCTATACCGTACATTGCATACATTTTAACATCTAGTTTCCACCAATTGTCCAATTAGAAATTTGTTTAAAAAATGCACACAAACAAGCAGGAAATTACCAAAATCGCTACAAATGTATGACACTAACACTTCGATTCCTTGGAGATACTGAACATATTTCAGAGTTACTACAAGGTCATGCAAAGATGTCCGTTACCTATGATTAAACTACAGAAATGCAGGGTCGAATCAGCAGTGGCCGCGGTGATCACATTTTGTGATACAAAAAAATGGATACATTCAGCACACAATCATGGCTAATCTAGAAGTATTGAAAACATGCATTGTTATTTGGAGTTTGCTGCAGAAAGTATTTACTAAATTCAACAAGAATTGGGGTGTTGTATTTGCAGCAATTCTGCTACCTAAATGTTACATACATGAAAAAGTCAATCCCTGAACTCAAGTAATTCCCTGTACAAGATCCTGGCCATTTGCCAGAAGGCCTATTTTAAATCTTCATTGTTAATGAGGTTTATGCAGGTGAGCTAAAATGCAAATATTTCTCATTTTGTGCTTTGTGTGGCATAAAGGAAAAGTCCATTCCAACTCTGTCCTTTAACCAGTGGTTCTCGGTGCTAGAGACTGTGAATGTTATATCAATGTGGAGATTATTCACAGAATTTATGCTCAGTGACCGGGCCACAGGCAGTAAATACAAGCATCCTAGGTTGCATATTGATAGCATTGTGAAAAAGTACAGCCTACTGCATTCTTAGATTTGTATAGTAAAGCATGGCTCCTATAATGGACATAATGAAAAGTTACCTTTGTCTACTAGGAGTATTATGTAATTGGTGTACAAATGTAATACCTGCATTTTTGTGTCTTTCGACCCACTGCAGTAATTTCCGTGTTAGAATGTTAGAATGTTTTCCACCTGCTAAACTGAGAAGCATTTCCAGGAAAGTTTTTTTGCTATATATAAAAAATGACTTGCAGTGATCCATAGAAATCTCCCATCAGTAACAATGGCAAGTCAATGAGGCATCACTCTGGGATTTGATAGAAGTTCCAGACTTCTTTTGTAAAGATACATTTTCTTCATACACTAAAAAGTACTGCTTCAATTTGACTCAGAGGGTATGTGAATCCAGTTCAATGCATATGTTGCATAACCTCTCTCTGAAAACCTCAAGCTGCAAATTTACTCGTCTTGGCACGGAATGCTACACTTGGGATAAGAGTAAGCCACTTGTGTAGTGGCTGTTTTGGTGCTGCCTCTCTTAAGTGTCAAGCCTTACAGGCGCTTTTAAGAGATAAAGGTTTTCATGAGCAGGAAAGAGTGAGCATGGAGGACCAAAGACTCACTTCAGAAGTATTGCATGGTGCGCTACAATAGGGTTGATACATAAACATGTATTTACACCTCATAAATATTGTATGTAAACTATCTAGATAGCATGCAACATCAGTGCTGAAAATAACAATCATAAAAGCAATAGTTTCTGTTATCACTGGAAAAACACTGTCGCAGTATGCTTTTTTAATGGTTAAAAAATGTATAAACACTGATAGCCACAGATATTTGAAAATGTTGAAAGCACTGAAAAACACTTTACCCCCAAGTTTCTAGCAGCTAGAAATAAAAAACAGGATGTCTGGATACACATTAGATAGCCATATGCCAATCTCTGTCCAGATCAGCCTAATCAGCATGAATGGCGTTTAGCCTCAGGTGATTTGTGAATGCAAGTTCTCTTCTCGATCATCGCCGGTACATAAGACTAATAGCTCAGCTGCCAACAGTGTAAACTGTGAATTGGTTTACCAGAAATATAATTAGACTAGTAAGGCACACAAGCGTGTAGTTGAAATTCACATGTGGACTGAAAGGTGAATGGCAGGCTGTAGCTGCTGGCTGGTACAATTCATGAACCCTTGTGTTGGGTAAGGTCATGAATATTTTCTAGATATGCTTTTGGCAGGAAAGAGTAAAAGCAGAAAGCACCTTGGCATCTAAGACAACCACGTTGCCCCTGATAACACAGCCACTGTCTTCGGAGCCAAACTACTGCATGTGTGTTAACCCAGCGCGTCTGCGGTTAGATAACACTTTTTCAACTCCAAAACTCTTCTGAACTTCCCATAAGATCACAGACATTAGGTGTAAAACATAAACCAATAATTTAATTACACTACTGCACTTAGTAGCATACAATCAATACAGAATTGTTACAGAGAGAAGGCAACAGGTCTGCTATATGATGAAGAATATCAATAATACCAGCATACATAAACTTAAATGTGAACCCACATACCTGCAGTGAGAATCACACTTGCCTTTTAAAGTATTTTGTTATTTTATGAATGGCACCCTTCAGGCCTATGATTTCATACCCAATTTCTGTGGAATGTATGCTGTAAAATACCCATTTTTTCCCAAAAATATTCATAGGTCCCTATTACAAGTTAATAAGAACTAGGCACAAAAAAATTCAGTGGTGGGGGAGGGATACTGGAAATTCCAATACCTTCGTCTTCAAATGCTCAATCACCTTATAGTACAAGCTCATTACCATAGGTGATGGTGCACCCGTATCCCTGTCTCTCTTTGGTTCACTTGTCGGCCAACCTACAGCCCTTTTGCAGTCTTCCCACAAATCTGCCGGAACCACAATCTCAAAGAGGGTGTTCAGGTCTTCCCAAAGACACTTTGCAAGCTTCACAAACCTATCAGTCTGTTGATACCATTCAATCGGTTTCTCTCTCAGTTTGGGAAAATCATCCGTAAAAGACTGAATGTCGCTTCTGTGCCACGGTACATGTATTAATTTTCCCCCTGCTGTCTCCCTCATTGGTAACATGGTTACTGCATCACTACTCTGTGATCTTTTCTCGTTGTGCTCTGGGACACTGTCTTTCCTCTTTTCCTTTTTCTTTGCCCATCTGCTTTCCCATTTGTCTAAGCACCTCCACACTTGTGCACTCTGCAGCAATTCTCTAAGGTGCGTTTTCATGCCTGCTGACCTCATGTATTCAAAGTCTGTGGTCCTGAAATCCAATCTATAGCTCCTGCTCAAGTGTTTTGTCTTGTCTATCTCAACCCCGTTTTTGTCAGCTATTTCTTGCAACCTTCTATGTACCTTGTTCACTTCTCTCGTAATCCTGGGACATAGATACCTCAGCTCTTCTTCCGAGTAGGACTCTAACCTATTCAAACCCATAGTCTCTTCCACCAATTCTTCTGCTTCCATGTTCAACCTGACCCTATTCAGATAGTCTTCTCCCTTCCCACTGGCTGAGCTTTGTGTGGAATTCAGACTGTTGAACCACTGTGTCAGCTGTTGCGCATTCAACCCCATCAGTGTAGCATTCACATCGACTGCCATTGATGGTTGCGGCAACTTTTCAGTGTTCGATGATAGCGGTATCATCAGTGGGGGACTCGACCTCACCACTGTTGACTGAGCACATATGGGACTAAACTCCATCAAGGACCCAGATCCAGTTGGCTGAGCCGCTATCGGAGTTGTCTCTGGAGTGTTTTCTATGCACCTCCTTTCCGTCCCACTCTGCACCATTGATCCTTGACCGCTCATACCTGAGTTAGGCTGAATGTACAAAGGTACCGGTGGACCTACAGTAATGGGTAGGGATATCGCATCTGGGTTCTGTCCATTCCCCAGGTTCTGAGGCATGTTCATTCCCACACTATGGGTCATCATTGCCGGCATGCCCATCTGACTCCCCGTCATCTGAGCATGTGCGGTTCCCCCCTGCATCTGCTTTTGAGGCATCAAAAACTGGGTTGATTCAGCTTGCGCCAATGTTGGGTTGCGACCATTCTGTACTCCCATTACGGTTGGATCTAGAATCATTCCCGTACTGCTGTCACTGCTGTAGTACCTTGGGACCTGCGGCTGATAATTTTCTGCTGTTTTCAATATAGGCACATCTGGATATATTCTCCTAACCTGCGGTATCTGCGGGGTGAACAGTAAACTCGGGTCCTTAGATCCCGATGGCGTTTCTGAACTCGGAGTTTCATTATTCTGTACCGGTGCCGGAGGGGCAGAACTGGTACTTGGACCTTGTTCACTCTCTGCATAAGGTGGTGGACGGTCGTTCAGCAATTGCATGATGAACTCCTCATCCTCTGACTCGTCTTCTCTCCTTAACTTTTCCTCGTCCTCTCTATCTTTGGAACACCTCCTGTTTGTCTTACAGGTAGCTTTCTTGCCTGTCGCCTCTTCTTCCTTAGCAATTGCGGGAAACAATTTTATCCCCTGCAATATATCTGACCTCCACACCTTCTGTGCATTATCCCACCTAGATTCCGCTAGTGCCTTTTCTACCTTTCTTATCCTGGTCTCGAACTTCTTTTGCTGTTGCTGTCTAGCCATTAGTTCCCAAACCGCTAGAGCCTCAAACTGTGCTGGCCTTGGAGGTACCTTCATGTCGTACATCGCGAATCTCAAATTCTCTAGGATCCTTATATTGAATGTCCCATGGATCGGGAACGCTACGCTCCCATGTCTCTCTGTCAGCTTGTGCCATTGCTTTAACCAAAGGCACGGAGCTACCCCCCTTTCCTCCATTACAATGTAAGCTGGTGTACCTTCGGGTGGCGTCTCCTCTCCTACACTCGCTTTAATGTAAGACTCCCCCTTCATCGCACTCTTTAATGCTTTAAAAAATTTCATTTTCTCGTCTTTTATTTCACAAAGTTTGTAATCAATAAGTTACTTTAATTCCCGGAATACTCTTCGCTTGCCTTTCCCCTTCCAATCGAGCCCCACGGACTGCGTCCAATCCGTGCGCGGCCCTTCTTTGCAACCAACCTATCCCAGCGCGGCTCCTAGTGACGTCACACTCACACACACTGCGGCTGACAAAGCCTCGCGGCTTGTCCTCCTTCACTCCGCTCCTCTCGTAATAACTTCTGGCATGTATCGCGAGCAACCAAATAATAATAAAACAGATCTGTCGGTTTACTACAGGAAGGGTAACACAATCGCTTCAGGACCTTAGGGATTTTTCACTAGCCTCGGCAGTTATTCCATCTTTCTCGGTCCCCACTTTCGCAAGCAAATCTGACCCGCAGATTCTGCTCTCAACTTGTCAGTGATCTATTCTAGTGCACTTAGAATTTGTCAAAGCCCGAAGTCGAAGTTTTCTTTCATTCCCTTAACACACGTACCGACTCGTTGACCACGCCCGGTCAACCTATTAAACCGACCAGACCACAACATAAAACAAGTGTCTCATACACTTTTCAACATACTCCGGAGTCTCTTGACCTCGCAGGGCCCGTCTCAACAACAACAACCACGTGGACCTTTTTCTGCACAAAGCGCCACATGCACATGAAGTTCGACGACTTCCCTACTCTCACACTCGGAGTCGCACCTCCGCTATTCTCTAAAATCCTCGCAACCTTTTCAAACAATCTGCGGCAATAAGCTGTGCAAGCGCAAAACCCTGACTTCACTCATACCGTCACTAGTACCGCCAACGCCGATTTCACACCTCCATTCTCTCCATTCGCAAGCTCCGAGATCCCGGGAAAGTCGCGGGGGACTTAGGGCATCATCATTCTCTCAATCTGTTTTACCCAAGAAAAAATCTAATTCAACACCATATACCTCTCGAGTGGGGTCTCAAAGAGCGCAACCGTTACCTCTCGAGCGGGGTCCCAAAGGGCGAAACCGTTACCTCTCGAGTGGGGTCCCAAAGGGCGAAACCGTTACCTCTCGAGTGGGGTCCCAAAGGGCGTAACCATCACCTCTCGAGTGGGGTCCCAAAGGGCGAAACCGTCCTCTGCTACCATCTACTGATAGAGCGTTCCGTCCTAATAAATTACCTGTATTTGGACGCTCTTGGGTCGATGAATCTTTTGACCAAGTGGGGCTCTCTTCACCCGAGATTAGTCAATTTAATCTAATCAATAATCAATAACGAACATAAGCAATGCCCTGATCAACATAACACTTCACAATTAATCCAGAAAACATTTCGGCGAACCATGACCTTTCGGCCATGAATAACCACACCAGTTCATTCAAAGTTAATGAATTTATTTCCCTATATTAACAAAGCTAGCACAATATAAATGTGTCTCAACACCAAATGATATATGTAAATGAACATTAATAGCTGTCCATAACGGCGAAAAAGATGCAATCTATGCAGCATTTGAATAACAATGCATTCGATAATAGCAACGCAAACCACTAAAACTATAATCTGTAATGGGCTAATTGCATACATTAGTCAGCATAACAAGGTCTCAAATTGCATCGTGCAACAAATGAATCCTCATCTAACCTCAAATTAGCATCTGCATGTGGGACTTCATGCAAAAACAATTTAGCAACATTGATTTGGAAAACTCCTAACTAGGGCTCTTATCAAAAATCAGCAGTTGGTTACCTAAAAAGAAACACAATGCAATTGTACATTTTCCTTTCATATTTACCAAATTCAATCAGCATTCAAGGAAGTCTTCGTCTCACAGGTACCGGTTTCGATCAGCATGGGACGGGGGCAAAGGGGCAGGGTGGACGGGGCAATTGCCTCACAGCGGCAAGATAAAAGGACAAAACTACTACTCCATGCAAAGGGACGAATCAAAGTTAAAGTCTCTAGGGCGAGAATTACTTAAAGTCTCTTTCTCTCGATTAGAGAAAGCATCAAAGTCTCATTCAAAATGGCGTCGAACATCAATTGGCATCGTAGAAGATGGCAAAATGACGAGGTCGGCAAGATGGGCCATAATGGCTGCAATGGGCAATAATGTCCTCCATGGGTGCAGTGGGTAATGGCGCGCCTTCTTCTTGTGCACTAGGTTTAAATAGACAACAGTTCAAATCCAGTAGGGTCTTCCATTGGAGGGTTCATAGGTTGGCTTCAAATTGTCCAATCAAAAACAACAATTCACAAGTTCTACCTAGGCATACATTATCCTTGGAGTCGGGAACGTAAGTTGCAACATATTTTACCAATTAACTCACTTTCAGAGCTTCCATTGTCTGCACCTGCAGATTGACCTTGGAGCAAAGAAGAAGATGCCAGGCTGGCACGAAACCTTAAAGATAAGCATGTGAACCGATCTCACTGGAAAAGTACAGCTTCAAGCAAGAATACACGTTTTATTAGCACATTAGAAAAACACGAGCATCTAAACCGTGAGACAAGGCAACTAGGCCGAAGCCTCCACTAAAGTTATGCTAAGTTAAAACATTTCAAACAAGCAAATCATAGCACACGTTTACGGTTATGTCAGATTAGTACAATTCTAATACATCACGTTATATAAAGCATGCTTATAAATGTTGGCGAACTACTCTGAGGGCACATTTGTCTTCGTACAATCTTTATTAGTTCGGTTAAAGTCACACTTGATTATTGCGGCACTACGTTTATGCGCTAATAAATGTAAAACCTTTGTTTCTGTGTCATCAGGGCTGGACTCTGTTTTTGCTGTTTTTGTTTGCTCTGGACATTTTACCACTGCTGTCCAGTGCTAAAGTGTAAGTGTTCCCTGTATACATTGTGTATGTACATTGGCTTACCCATGATTGACATATTTGATTTACTAGTAAGTCCCTAATAAAGTGCACTAGAGGTGCCCAGGGCCTGTAAATTAAATGCTACTAGTGGGCCTGCAGCACTGGTTCTGCCACCCACATTTGTAGCCCTGTAAATATGGCTCAGACCTGCCATTGCAGTGTCTCTGTGTGCAGTTTTAAACTGCCAGTTCCACTTGGCAAGTCTACCCACTTGCCAGGCCTAAACCTTACCTTTTTTATACATGTAAGGCACCCCTAAGGTCAGCCCTAGGTAGCCCCATGGGCAGGGTGCAGTGTATGTTAAAGATGGGTGTAGGAAGTTGGCCCTGTATATACTACCTCAAAGTGGGAGATAGTGTGCACAGAGTCCAAGGGTTCCCCTTAGAGGCTGATAGTGGCAAAATTAGATAATTCTAATGCTCTATTTTGTGGTAGTGTGGTCGAGCAGTAGGCTTATCAAAGAGTAGTCTTAAGCATTTGTTGTACACACACAGGCAGTAAATGAGGAACACACACTCAAAGACTTAACTCCAGGCCAATAGTTTTTATATAGAAAAATATTTTTACTTAATTTAATTAGATCCACAAGATTCAAAATTTTAAGTAAATAAATAAAATGCAAGGCACTCCCCACAGGTAAGTAAGGAAGTTTGAATTAGAGCAGTAACATACACAGTTTTAGTTAAAATGGCAATAAACTATTTTAAAAGTGGACACACTGCAAATATCAACAGTGAAGGAGAGGTAACTATTGGCTACCGTATTGTCACCGCACCAGCAACACAGGGCCGGTCAGGTGCAGAGGTCAAAGGAGGGCCCAAAACACATGGGCGCCTATGGAGAACAGGGGTGCTCGGTTCCAGTCTGCCAACAGGTAAGTACCTGTGTCTTCGGAGGGCAGACCAGGGGGGTTTTGTAGAGCACTGGGGGGGGGACACAAGTAGGCACACAAAACACACCCTCAGCTGCACAGAGGCGGCCGGGTGCAGTGTGCTTAGCAGGCGTCGGGTTTTCAATAGAAGTCAATGGAAGGACCCGGGGGGTCACTCTAGCGGTGCAGGCAGGGCACAGGGGGGCTTCTTGGGCAGCCACTGACTGGGCTAGGCAGAGGGTCGCCTGATGGTCACTCCTGCACTGGAGTTCGGTTCCTTCTGGTCCTGGGGGCTGCGGGTGCAGTGCTTGGTCCAGTAGTCGGGTTCTTTGTTCCAGGCAGTCGCAGTCAGGGGGAGCCTTTGGATCCTCTCTGCATGCGTTGCTGTAGGGGTCCAGGGGGGTCGTCTTAGGTTACTCATGACGTTGGAGTCACCTGGGAGTCCTCCCTGTAGTGTTGGTTCTCTGGAGCTCGAGCTGGGGCCGTCGAGTGCAGAGTGTGAAGTCTCACGCTTCCGGCGGGAAGAGTGAAGTCTTTAAAAGTTGCAAGAATGTTGCAAAGTTGTTGCTGTTTTTTAACAGTGCCGCTGCTCTCAGGAGTTTCTTGGTCCTTTGGGTTCAGGGAAGTCCTCTGAGGCATCAGAGGTCGCTGGTCCCTGTCAGATGCATAACTGTGCAGGTTCTTTGAGTCTGGAGACAGGGCTGGGGCTAAAGCAGTTGACATCTCCATCGTCTCTGCAGGGCTTTCAGGTCAGCAGTCCTTCTTCTTTGCGTAGGAATCTGGTTTCCTGGGTTCTGGGTCACCCCTAAATACTAGATTTAGGGGTGTGTTTAGGTCAGGAGGGCAGTAGACAATGGCTACTGTCCTGGAGGGTGGCTACACCCCCTTTGTGCCTCCTCCCTGAGGGAAGGGTGGCACATCCCTAATCCTATTGGGGGAATCATCCAATCTCAAGATGGATCATTTCTAAAGGCAGGGGGTCATCTCAGCTCAGGGCACCTTAGGGGCTGTCCTAACTGGTGGGTGACTCCTCCTTGTTTTTCTAATTATCTCCTTCAGCCTTGCCGCTAAAAGTGGGGACAGTGGCTGGAGGGGCAGGCATCTCCACTAGCTGGGATGCCCTAGGGTGCTGTAACAAAAGTCATGAGCCTTTGAGGCTCACCGCCAGGTGTTACAGTTCCTGCAGGGGGAGGTGAGAAGCACCTCCACCCAGTACAGGCTTTGTTCCTGGCCACAGAGTGACAAAGGCACTCTCCCCATGTGGCCGGAAACTCATCTGGTTGCGGTAAGCTGGCAGAAACTGGTCAGCCTAGCACTAGGAGTCGGACTGGTATTCAGGGGGCATCTCTAAGATGCCCTCTGGGTGCTTTTTACAATAAATTCCACACTGGCATCAGTGTGCATTTATTGTGCTGAGAAGTTTCAAACCAAACTTCCCAGATTTCAGTGTAGCCATTATGGAACTGTGGAGTTCATGTATGACAAACTCCCAGACCATATACTCTTTATGGCTACTGTTAGAAATGGGGTCTTTGGTTGACAGTCAGGTTACCCCCTGTTCAAGCAAGGACCCTCACTCTAGTCAGGGTAAAAGATAATCACCCTCAGCTAACCCCTGCTTACCCCCTTGGTAGCTTGGCAGAGCAGTAGGCTTAACTTCAAAGCGCTAGGTGTAAAGTATTTGTACCAACACACACAGTAACTTCATGAAAACACTACAAAATGACACAACACCGGTTTAGAAAAATAGGAAATATTTATCTAAACAAAACAAGACCAAAACTACAAAAATCCGACATACACAAGTCAAGCTATGAATTTTTAAAGATTAAACTCAAAAATAGCGCTTAGAAACAAAAATGCTTCGATGAGATGTTAACACGGCGTCGTGACGGAGTCGTTCCCAACAAGCCGACACCAGCGGCGCCGGACACTGAGTTGTGTAGACCCCCAAGTACAGTACCTTTGGTGAAGAGTGAAAACAAGCCGATGCGCGAAGACGGGGATCGCGGCGTCTGTGCGAAATGTTGAATCCGTGCACTTCGAGCGGCGTTGGTCACAACGTGGTGCGGCGACTTCCACGGAGCCGCGGACTTCAGCGGGGCTGCTGCGGCGTCGGGCCTGCGAAGAGCGTCGCGTTCCAACAAAGGTCACGGCGTCAGGTGCAGGCGGCGTTACCGGATTCAGCAGCGGCGTCGGTACGAAGTCGTCCGAAGTCGATTTCCTTGGATTTCCACTAGCTTTCCTTTCAAGGGCCCAGGGACTGGATAGGGCACCACTTGTCAGAGCAGGAGTCTCTCCAGAGACCCCAGGTGCTGGCAGAGAGAAGTCTTTGCTGTCCCTGAGACTTCAAATAACAGGAGGCAAGCTCTAAATCAAGCCCTTGGAGATTTCTTCACAAGATGGAAGGCACACAAAGTCCAGTCTTTGCCCTCTTACTCTGGCAGAAGCAGCACTGCAGGAAAGCTCCACAAAGCACAGTCACAGGCAGGGCAGCACTTCTTCCTCAGCTATCAGCTCTTCTCCAGGCAGAGGTTCCTCTTGGTTCGAGAACTGTTTCTAAAGTCTGTATATTTGGGTGCCCTTCTTATACCCATTTTAGTCTTTGAAGTCACCTTTCTTCAAAGGGGACTCACACCTACTTGTGAAATCCTGCCTTGCCCAGGCAAGGCCTCAGACACACAGTAGGGGGTTGGAGCCGGCATTGTCAGAGGCAGGCACAGTCCTTTCAGATGAGAGTGACCACTCCACCCCTCCCTCCTAGCAGAGATGGCTAATCAGGAAATGCAGGTTACACCCCAGCCCCTTTGTGTAACTGTCTAGTGCGAGGTGAAAAACAACCCAACTGTCAAACTGACCCAGACAGGGAATCCACAAACAAGGCAGAGTCACAGAATGGTTTAGGCAAGAAAATGTTCACTTTCTAAAAGTGCATTTTCAAACGCACAATCTTAAAATCAACTTTACTAAAAGATGTATTTTTTAATTGTGAGTTCAGGGACCCCAAACTCCACATGTCCATCTACTCTCTAGGGAAATCTACACTTTAATCATATTTAAAGGTAGCCCTCATATTATCCTATGATCGAGACAGGCCTTGCAACAGTGAAAAACGAAATTGGCAGTACTTCACTGTCAGGACATATAAACCACATTACTATATGTTCTACCTTATCCATACACTGCACCCTGCCCTTGAGGCTACCTAGTCTACCTTAGGGGTGCCTTACATGTAAGAAAAGGGAAGGTTTAGGCCTGGCAAGTGGGTACACTTGGCAAGTCGAATTTACAGTGTAAAAAATACACACATAGACACTGCAGTGGCAGGTCTGAGACATGATTACAGGGCTACTTATGTGGGTGGCACAACCAGTGCTGCAGGCCCACTAGTAGCATTTGATTTATAGGCCCTGGTACCTCTAGTGCACCTTACTAGGGACTTACTAGTAAATCAAATCGGCCAATCATGGATAAACCAATTACATACAATTTACACAGAGAGCATGTGCACTTTAGCACTGGTTAGCAGTGGGAAAGTGCTCAGAGTTCAAAAGCCAACAGCGACAGGTCAGAAAAAATAGGAGGCAGGAGGCAAAATGATTCGGGATGACCCTGCATAAGCAAAAGTCCAACAGCTACCCTGCACTTACAATGTTTAAGGTTTTGCTTAGACACTATAGGGGCATATGCCCTCACCTGTGGTATACTGCACCCTGCCTTAGGGCTGTAAGGCCTGCTAGAGGAGTGAATTACCTATGCCACAGGCAGTGTGAGGTGGGCATGGCACTCTGAGGAGAGTGCCATGTCAAATTAGTCATTGTCTCCCCACCAGCACACACAAGCTGTGAGGCAGTGTGAATGTGCTGAGTGTGGGGTCCCCAGGGTGGCATAAGAAATGCTGCAGCCCTTAGAGACCTTCCCTGGCATCAGGGCCCTTGGTACCAGGGGTACCATTTAAAAGGGACTTATCTGGGTGTCAGGGCTTTGCCAATTGTGGGAACAAAGGTACAGTTTAGGGAAAGAACACTGGTGCTGGGACCTGGTTAGCAGGGTCCCAGCACACATTCAATCATAACTGGCATCAACAAAAGGCAAAAAGTCGGAGGGTAACCATGTCAAGAAAGGCATTTCCTTACACAACCCCCCTCCCAAACGAAAGAGGATGAGACTAACCTTTCCCAAGAGAGTCTTCATTTTCTAAGTGGAAGAACCTGGAAAGGCCATCAGCATTGGCATGGGCAGTCCCAGGTCTGTTTTCCACTACCAAGTCCATTTCCTGTAGGGATATGGACCACATCAACAGTTTCAGGTTTTCTCCTTTCATTTGCATCAGCCATCTGAGAGGCCTGTGGTCAGTTTGAACTATGAAGTGAGTACCAAAAAGGTATGGTCTCAACTTCTTCAGGGACCAACCCACAGCAAAGGCCTCCCTCTCAATGGCACTCCAACGCTGCTTCCTGAGGAGTAACCTCCTACTAATAAAAGCAATAGGCTGGTCAAGGCCATCATCATTTGTTTGGTCTAGGACTGCTCCTATCCCATGCTCACAGGCATCTGTCTGCACAATGAACTGCTTATAATAATCTGGAGATTTCAAAACTGGTGCTGCACACATAGCTTGCTTCAGGGTGTCAAATGCTTTTTGACAGTCCACGGTCCAGTTCACTTTCTTTGGCATTTTCTTGGAGGTCAGTTCTGTGAGGGGTGTCACTATTGATCCATATCCCTTCACAAACCTCCTATAGTACCCAGTCAAGCCAAGGAATGCCCTGACTTGAGTCTGGGTTTTTGGAGCTACCCAGTTCAGAATAGTCTGGATCTTGGGTTGGAGTAGCTGAACTTGGCCTCCACCTACAAGGTGACCCAAGTAAACCACAGTACCCTGCCCTATCTGACATTTAGATGCCTTGATAGAGAGGCCTGCTGCTTGCGGGGCCTGCAAAACCTTCTTCAGGTGGACCAGGTGATCCTGCCAGCTGGAGCTAAAGACAACAATATCATCAAGATAAGCTGCACTAAAGGACTCCAAGCCAGCAAGGACTTGATTCACCAACTTTTGGAAGGTGGCAGGGGCATTCGTTAAGCCAAAGGGCATTACAGTAAACTGGAAGTGCCCATTAGGTGTAGAGAATGCTGTTTTCTCTTTTGCTCCAGGTGCCATTTTTATTTGCCAGTACCCTGCTGTTAAGTCAAAGGTACTTAAGTATTTGGCAGCACCTGATTTGTCTATTAGCTCATCTGCCCTTGGGATGGGGTGAGCATCTGTCTTGGTGACAGAGTTGAGCCCTCTGTAGTCCACACAAAACCTCATCTCTCTCTTGCCATCTTTTGTATGAGCCCAGGGACTGTCAGAGTGCTCAATCACTCCCAACTCCAGCATCTTGTGGACTTCCACTTAGATGCTTTCCTTAACTTGGTCAGACTGTCTGAATATTTTATTCTGGACAGGCATACTGTCTCCTGTGTCCACATCATG
Organism: Pleurodeles waltl; assembly: GCF_031143425.1. NCBI lineage: Eukaryota > Metazoa > Chordata > Amphibia > Caudata > Salamandridae > Pleurodeles > Pleurodeles waltl. The sequence goes on along the minus strand of NC_090446.1, from coordinate 1,315,925,994 downwards.
GGTACACAGGTGTGTCTGACCAGGGGTTAAAGAAAAGAGTTCAGCAAACTGCTGGAGGGCTTGCCTGCAGTCAGCCTGCTGTTGGCCAGAGAGTGTGTCTGAATAGATCACTCCATCTACTGAGCCATCTTTAGGGTCAGTGGAGAGGAGATCAGGGAGAGGTTCACTCTCAGCTTCCTGGTCCTCATCGGTACCGATTACCATGTTTACATCTGCCCTATCATGAAAGATTTTGAGGCGGTTCACATGGATCACCCTTTTGGGGGTCCTGCTAGTGCCTAGGTCCACCAGGTAGGTGACCTGACTCTTTTTTCTCAAGAACTGGGTAAGGGCCACTCCATCTGTCTTGAAGTGCCCTTGGAGCCACAGGCTCAACCATAGCAGCCTTTTGGTCATACCACATATTCCGGAGCTGTTGGCTGGCCTCAAGGTTTTTTCTTGCCTTTTCCATGTACTCTGCCATCCTTGAACATAGGCCTAGTACATAGTCCACCACATCTTTGTTAGGCTCATAGAGAGGTCTCTCCCAGCCTTCTTTTACAAGTGCTAGTGGTCCCCTAACAGGATGGCCAAACAGAAGCTCAAAGGGGGAAAACCCTAATCCCTTCTGTGGTACCTCTCTGCAGGCGAAAAGCAGGCATGGCAAGAGGACATCCCATCTCCTTTTGAGTTTTTCAGGAAGCCCCATAATCATGCCCTTCAATGTCTTGGTAAATCTCTCCACAAGACCATTGGTTTGTGGATGGTATGGTGTGGTGAATTTGTAAGTCACCCCACACTCCTTCCACAGGTGTTTCACGTAAAGTGACATGAAGTTGGTATCTCTGTCCGAAACCACCTCCTTAGGAAATCCCACTCTGGTAAAGATACCAATGAGTGCTTTGGCTACTGCAGGGGCAGTAGTGGACCTAAAGGGAATTGCTTCAGGGTACCTAGTAGCATGATCCATTAATACTAGGATATATTGGTTCCCTGAGGCTGAGGGAGGTTCAAGTGGACCAACTATGTCCACTCCCACTCTTTCAAAGGGGACCCCCCCAACACTGGAAGTGGAATGAGGGGGGCCTTTGGATGGCCACCTGTCTTACCACTGGCTTGACAGGTGACACAGGGGGTGCGAAACTCCTTTACCTTCTGGGACATATTGGGCCAGTAGAAATGGTTGACTAATCTCTCCCATGTCTTGGTTTGTCCCAAATGCCCAGCAAGGGTTATGTCATGGGCTAAGGTCAGAATGAACTCCCTAAACTCCTGAGGCACTATCACTCTCCTAGTGGCACCAGGTTTGGGATCTCTTGCCTTAGTGTAAAGGAGTCCATCTTCCCAATAGACCCTGTGGGTTCCACTGACATTACATTTCTCTTGCTCAGCTGCTTGCTGTCTTAGGCCTTCAAGAGAGGGACAGGGTTCTTGCCCCTTACACACCTGTTCCCTCGAGGGTCTCCCTGGGCCCAAGAGCTCAACCTGGTAAGGCTCCAGCTCCAGGGACTCAGTTCTCTCAGGGGATAGAACATCTTCCTGGGAAGAGATATCCTGTTTCTTGTGCTGTGTTGAAGCTGGTTCTCCAGTCTTCTTTCCTTTTCTCTTGGAAGGTTGGGCCATTATTCCAAACTCCAACACTTCCTTTTCACCCTGCGCCCTGCACTGTGCCCTTGTCTTGACACACACCAGTTCAGGGATACCCAGCATGGCTGCTTGGGTCTTGAGCTCTACCTCAGCCCATGCCGAGGACTTCAGATCATTCCCTAGCAGACATTCTACTGGAATTGCAGAGGAGACTACCACCTGTTTCAGGCAAGTGACCCCTCCCCATTCTAAAGTTATTATTGCCATGGGATGGACTTTAGTTTGATTGTCAGCATTAGTGACTTGATATGTCTGTCCAGCCAGGTACTGTCCTGGGGAAACATGTTTGTCTATCACCATTATGACACTGGCACCTGTATCCCTCAGGGCTTCTACTCTAGTCCCATTGATTAGGAGCTGCTGCCTGTATTTTTGCATATTAGTCGGCCAGGCAGCAAGTGTGGCTAGGTCCACCCCACCCTCAGAGACTAATGTAGCTTCAGTGTGAACCCTGATTTGCTCTGGGCACACTGTTGATCCCACCTGGAGACTGGCTATTCCAGTGCTAACTGGAGTAGTATTAGTTGTGGGACTTTTCTTGGGACAGGCCTTGTTTCTAGTTTGGTGTCCATGCTGAGTACAGATGCGACACCAGGCCTTCTTGGAATCAAAGTTTTTACCGTTTTACCCATTTGAGGACTGTGAAGAGGCTCTGGGCCCACCCTCCTGAACAGGTTTTTGGGGCCCTGTAGAAGACTCTTTACTTTTTCCCGTGGATATCTCACCACTCTTCCCCTGGGGAGGCTTTGTGACCCCTTTCTTTTGGTCACCCACTGTGGAAGTTTTGGTCACACTAGTCTTGACCCAATGGTCTGCCTTGTTTCCAAATTCTTGGGGAGAAATTGAACCTAGGTCTACCAGATGGCTGATGCAGTTTGTCATTGAAACAATTACTTAACAAATGTTCTTTAATAAACAAGTTATACAGTCCATCAGAATCATTTACACCACTGGCAGTTATCCAACCATCTACTGTTTTGACTGAGAAGTCAACAAAATCAACCCAGGTCTGGCTCGAGGATTTTTGAGCCTCCCTGAACCTAATCCTGTACTCCTCAGCTGAGAATGCAAAGCCCTCAATCAGGGTAGCCTTCATGAGGTCATAGGAATCTGCATCTTTACCAGAAAGTGTGAGGAGTCTATCCCTACACTTTCCAGTGAACATTTCCCAAAGGAGAGCCCCCCAGTGAGATTTGCTTACCTTTCTGGTTGCACAAGCCCTCTCAAAAGCTGTGAACCATTTGGTGATATCATCACCATCTTCATAAATTGTAACAATCCCTTTGGGGATTTTTAGGATGTCAGTATTCTCTCTGACCCTATTTAAGTTGCTGCCACCATAGATGGGAGCTAAACCCATCTCTTGTCTTTCCCTTTCTATGGCTAGGAGCTGTCTCTCCAAAGCCAGTCATTTGGCCATCCTGGCGAACAGGAGGTCATCTTCGTTGAGACTGCCCTCAATGCTTCCAGAGTTACATGTCTCCCCTGTGGAAGAACTAGTCTCTCTGACTATTACTTGTGGAGTTAGGGTTTGAGAAACCCTGTTTTCGCTAGTTAGGATAGAAGGGGGGAAATCATCCTCTTGATCACTAACTTCCCCATCTGTAGGATTATCCTCATAGGGGTGGCCCTCTGCAAACTCTGCCAAAAGCTCCTGGAGCTTTACTTTGGTAGGGTTGGACTCAGTCTTTATATTTTTTAGTTTACAGGGAGTCCTTAACTCTGACATCCCTAGATGCAGGTAAGGGGTGAGGTTGAGTTCCACCACCCTCTCATCTGTGCTAGACATTATTTTTCTAAAAGTTGGGATAACTTTTTAGGAATCGAAAAACTACTTCTAGAACTTAAATCCAAACTTATACAAACTTTTAAACTCTAAAAGAAATGCTAACAGGGACTTACACAAGGCCCTAGCACGACTTAAAAAAATGTAGAAAAATAGCTCAAATTTCAAACATCAGTTTCTAATGACAATTTTGGGAATTTAGTCATGGGATCAGGTATTGGCTGAGTAGTCCAGTAAATGCAAAGTCTTAGACCCCACAGCCGATTCACCAATATAGGAAGGTGGCCCTGTATATACTACCTCAAAGTGAGAGATAGTGTGCACAGAGTCCAAGGGTTCCCCTTAGAGGTTGATAGTGGCAAAATTAGAAAATTGTAATGCTCTATTTTGTGGTAGTGTGGTTGAGCAGTAGGCTTATCAGAGGGTAGTGTTAAGCATTTGTTGTACACACACAGGCAATAAGTGAGGAACACACACTCAAAGACTTAACTCCAGGCCAATAGTTTTTATATAGAAAAATATATTTTCTTAATTTATTTTAGAACCACAAGATTCAAAATTTTAAGTAAATACATAAAATGCAAGGTACTCCCCACAGGTAAGTAAGGACGTTTGAAGTAGAGCAGTAACATACACAGTTTTAGTTAAAATGGCAATAAGCTATTTCAAAAGTGGACACACTGCAAATATCAACAGTTAAGGGGAGGTAAGTATTGGTTATTTTTTCAGGTAAGTAAGGCGCTTACAAGTTCAAGTTCCTGGGCATAGACAGCCCACCGTTGGGGGTTCAATGTAACCCCAAAGTCACCGCACCAGCCACACAGGGCTGGTCAGGAGCAGAGGAGGGCCCAAAACACATGGGCGCCTAGGGAGAACAGGGGTGCTCCAGTTCCAGTCTGCCAACAGATAAGTACCTGTGTCTTCGGAGGGCAGACCAGGGGTGTTTTGTAGAGCACTGGGGGGGGACACAAGTAGGCACACAAAACACACCCTCAGCGGCACAGGGGCAGCGGGGTGCAGTGTGGTTAGCAGGTGTAGGATTTTCAATTGAAGTCAATGGAGGACCCGGGGGTCACTCTAGCGGTGTAGGCAGGGCACATGGGGGCTTCTTGGGCCGACCACCAACTGGGATAGGCAGAGGGTCTCCTGATGGTCACTCCAGCACTGGAGTTCGGTTCCTTCTGGTCCTGGGGGCTGCGGGTGCAGTGCTTGGTCCAGGCGTCAGGTTCTTTGTTCCGGGCTGTCGCGGTCAGGGGGAGCCTCTGGATCCTCTCTGCATGCATCGCTGTGGGGGTGCAGGGGGGATGTCTCAGGTTACTCATGAGGTTGCAGTCGCCTTGGAGTCCTCCCTGTATTGTTGGTTCTCTGGAGCTCGAGCCGGGGGCATCGGGTGCAGAGTGTGAAGTCTCACGCTTCAAGCGGGAAGAGTGAAGTCTTTAAAAGTTGCAAGAAAGTTGCAAAGTTGTTGCTGTTTTTGAACAGTGCCTCTGCTGTCAGAAGTTTCTTGGTCCTTCGGGTTCAGGGAAGTCCTCTGAGGCATCAGAGGTCACTGGTCCCTGCCGGATGCGTCGCTGTGCAGGTTCTTTGAGTCTGGAGACAGGTCGATAGGGCTGGGGCCAAAGCATTTGTCGTCTCCGTCGTCTCTGCAGGGCTTTCAGGTCAGCAGTCCTTCTTCTTTGTGTAGGTTGCATGAATCTGGTTTCCTGGGTTCTGGGTCACCCCTGGCTACTGTCCTGGACGGTGGCTACACCCTCTTTGTGCATCGGGCACATCCCTAATCCTATTGGAGGAATCATCCAATCTCAAAATGGAGGATTTCTAAAGGCAGGGGTCATCTCAGCTCAGGGCCCCTTAGGGGCTGTCCTGACTGGTGGGTGACTCCTCCTTGTTTTTCTAATTATCTCCTCCAGCCTTGCCACCAAAAGTGGGGACAGTGGCTGCAGGGGCGGGCATCTCAACTAGCTGGGATTCCCTGGGGTCCTGTAACAAAAGGCATGAGCCTTTGAGGCTCACCGCCAAGTGTTACAGTTCCTGCAGGGGGAGGTGAGAAGCACCTCCACCCAGTACAGCCTTTGTTCCTGGCCACAGAGTGACAAAGGCACTCTCCCCATGTGGCTGGAAACTTGTCTGGTTGTGGCAGTCTGGCAGAAACTGGTCAGCCTAGCACTAGGAATCAGACTGGTATTCAGGGGGCATCTCTAAGATGCCCTGTGGGTGCTTTTTACAATAAATTCCACACTGGCATCAGTGTGCATTTATTGTGCTGAGAAGTTTGATACCAAACTTCCCAGATTTCAGTGTAGCCATTATGGAACTATGGAGTTCGTGTTTGACAAACTCCCAGACATATACACTTTATGGCTACCCTGCACTTACAATGTCTAAGATTTTGCTTAGACACTGTAGGGGCATAGTGCTCTTGCACATATGCCCTCTCCTGTGGTATAGTGCACCCTGTCTTAGGGCTGTCAGGCCTGCTAGAGGGGTGACTTACCTATGCCACAAGCAGTGTGAGGTTGGCATGGTACTCTGAGAGGAATGCCATGTCGACTTAATCATTTTCTCCCCACCAGCACACAAAAGCAATGAGGCAGTGTGCATGTGCTGAGTGAGGGGTCCCTAGGTTGGCATAAGACATGCTGCAGCCCTTAGAAGCCTTCCCTAGCATCAGGGCCCTTGGTACCAGGGGTACCATTTACAAGGGATTTATCTGGGTGCCAGGGCTGTGCCAATTGTGGGAACAAAGGTACAGTTTAGGGAAAGAACACTGGTGCTGGGGCCTGGTTAGCAGGGTCCCAGCACACTTTCAACCATAACTGGCATCAACAAAAGGCAAAAAGTCAGGGTGTAACCATGCCAAGGAGCCATTTCCTTACAATGGGAGATGTCCTTATATGTTTTACATGTCCTGACCATGAAATACTGCCAAATTCGGTTTTCACTGTTGCAAGGCCGATCTCTCTCATAGGTTAACATGGGGGTTGCCTTTAAGTATTATTAAAGCGCAGATTCCCTTTGGGAGCAGATACACATGTGGAGTTTGGGGTCTCTGGACTCACAATTTAAAAATACATCTTTTACTGAAGTTGGTTTTTAGGTTGTGTGTTTGAAAATGCCACTTTTGGAAAGTAGGCATTTTCTTGCTTAAACCATTCTGTGACTCTGCTTGTTTGTGGATTCCCTGTCTGGGCCAGGTTGACCATTGAGCTGTTTGCAGCTCTCCTCTATACAGTGCCACAAAAGGGAGCTGGGGTGTAGCCTGCATAGGGGAGGGGAGGAGGGGTCACTTACACCTGAAAGGGCTGTGCCTGCCCTCACACAATGCAGTTTCCAACCCCTTGGTGTGTCTGGGGCCTGAACTGGGCAAGACAGGAACTTGTAAATAATAGGGACTTCTCTTTTAAGTAGGCCTACTTCAAAGGCAGAAAGGGGTAAAGGAAGAGCACCCAAACCCCCTGAAAATCAGATTACTTCTGGAACCAAGAGCAACCTCTGCCAAGGAGAAGAGCTGGAGGCTGGAGGAGGAGTACTGCCCCTTTGCCTGTGACTGTGCTTCACTGGGTTGGCCTGCAGTAGCTGCTTCTGCCTGAGAGAGGCCAAAGACTGACTTTTGTGTGACTTTCCACAAGTGAAGAATCTCCAAGGGCTTGAACGGAGCTTGCCTCCTGTTGTTGAAGTCTCAGGGACATCAAAGACTTCTCTCTGCCAGCACTTGGGATTTCTGCTGAGAGTCCTTCCTGCCAAGTGGTGCCCTAACCTGTCTCTGGGCCCTTGAATGGTACAGACGGTGGAAAAGGACAGAAATCCATGCAAAGACTGCCATGCGGGGAAACTTTCGATGCACCACCTGCCTTGCGGCTGAAAAACTAGGCGTCGCTGGCCTCGTGGCTAAAATCGAGGCTCCACCTGGATCGCGGGTGGGAGATCGACGCAACATGGCTGGATAAACAATGCACAACACCCGCAGCGGCTGCTGTTAATGACCCAAGCCCCTATGCAGCGTGGTTTCTTGACAACGTGCAACTAGATTTTGATGTGACATCGCTGGGCGTGAAAAATCAATGCAAAGCCTGCCCGGACCAGAGGTGCCCGTCCGGATCGACTCATCGCTTTCTTGCGGGAGAGAAGAAACGACACACGCTGACCCGACCAGAGAAGGAACAGCGCACGTTCTCGCTTGTGGGTGAGAAATCGACACATCGCTGGCCTTTTTCGACGCACATTCGCCCTCTAATATCGTTCTCACTGTTTTCTCAAGGATTTAAGACTTTTGCTTTTTAATTCATAACTTGACTCATGTATGTTGATTTTTTGTAATTGTGGCCTTGTTGTATTTAGATAAATATTATCTATTGTTCTAATCCTGTGTTGTGTTGTTTTGTAGTGTTTTAACTGAGTTACTGCGTGTGTTGGTACAAATACTTTGCACCTTGCTTCTGAGGTTGAGCCTGCCTGCTCGTGCCAAGCTACCAAGGGGGTGAGTGGGGGTTAACTAAGATTTACCCTGACTAGAGTTAGGGTTCTTGCTTATACAGGGGGTAACCTGAATGCCAACCAAAGACCCCATTTATAACACTGATCTTCAGAAGAAACACATCCGTATGGACTGCAGCTGGTGGATGGCAGAACTCGAACCAACACCCACACCAACAGACAATGCACACAACCTCAGCATAATCCTTGACACCAACTCACCATAAAAGGACAAGTCAATGCAGTCGCCACCTCTTGCTTCCACATCCTCCACATGCCCCCGAGAATGTTCAGATGGATACAGTCAACACCAGAAAGACTGTCATGCAGGACCTCGTCACCAGCTGTCTCATCTACGGCAATGTTCTCTACCGTGGACTCTTCTCCCAACTCCTCAAAAGACTCAAGACCATTTAGAACACCACAGCCAAAATCATCCTGGACCTCCCCGAATGGATACACATTACCCCTCACCTCAGATCCCTCCACTGGCTCCACGTCCAGAAGAGTTGTCAGTTCAAGATCCTCATGCACTCATACAGAGCTCTCCATGGCCAAGGACCATTGTACATGAATCACCGACTGAACTTCCACCTGCCTGCAAGACACCTTCCCTACAACTCCCTTGCCCTCACACACACACACCCCGCATCCATCACAGCCGCAGCATGGGCCCCTCCTTCTCCTTCATCGCAGCCAAGACCTGGAACGACCTGCCCCTCCATCTCCGAACACCACCTTCCCTGGTGGACTTCAGGAAGAGAATCAGGAACGGGCTCTTCAACAGAGACGCCAGCACCCTCAACGCCCAGATAGCCTTAAGGGTGACAGTGCTGTGCCATTCAAATAAAGTTTGATTGATTGATTAATTCCTGTCCTTTCCTTGCATTGGCACACTTTTGGTTGCCTAGAGCTAATGCAGACACCAATGTGCTGTAGAGCAAGGGTGCAGCTTCCTGCACAAAGCAATCCTCAGAGGCATTTCTTTTAAGTATGCTACAGAACACAGCACACTTAGAAAGAGAAAACAACAAGGAAAAATAAAGATATTTCTCCTCATTGTGTCTCCACTCATAGGTGTGGCATTCTGATGCATTCCCAGGTTTACCAATAATGATAATTCTAGGAGTGTGCCAAATGCAGTGGGTGGATGCGTGGGAACACCCACGCTCCACCCATGTAATTTCTTCCTGGGGCACAGTAATGCAGCTCTTTACTCTAGATTTTTCAAGCCCCGCAGGGTCATGCAGATAATTCTGACTTAGTAGTTTTGTCGCCATTGCACCACTTTGTGTGGCACAAGTGCAACGCAACTCAGTGATAAATATGCTATTTGTAAATATGGCGCGGCAGAAAAGCCACCTTAGTGTAAAACAAAATGATGCTATGGCGGCGCTAAAGTGGCCCTAGGGGCTCGTAAATATGCCTTTTAGTCTTTTCTGTTCCTGATATTCCTGAACAGGACATATTTTACAACTGTATACGATAGAAGGTTACTTTCTAGATCAAACAGAAGTGCTGTACATATTGTCAATATAGTATTGTTTTGCGTGTAATTAATTAGATTTAGGGCAAATGTTAATAGTACAATGTGATGTATTTTCTATTGACCTAATGACCGCAATATTTTTCCCTTATCTTTAATGAGTTTTTAGAAAATACATATACAATTGACATTCCAAGTGACAAACAAGAATGACAGGGTCTGCAACAGTACAGTTGGAACCAAGGTCATCTGTACAAAATCCAAAATATAATATCCATGGCAAAGCATCACCATGAATATGGGATTCCAAATACAATCAATCACTTAATCAAACATTTGTAAAGCACGCTACTCACCCGCTAGGATCTCAAGGCGCTGAGTGGGGGGGAGCGAAGGACTGCTCCTGCTCGAATTACCAGGTCTTGAAGCGTTTCCTGAAGGTCAGGAAGTCCTAGATCTTTCGTAGGTGGGTGGGGAGGGTGTTCTAGGTCTTGGTGGTGAGGTGGAAGAAGGATCTGCCGCCGGCTGTAGTTCGATGGATGCGAAGGACGGCACTGAGGGCAAGTTTGGTGGAGCGGAGTTGGAGGGTTGGAGTGTGGAAGGTGAGTCGCTCGTTGAGGTAGGCCGGGCCTGTGTTGTGAAGAGCTTTGTGAGCGTGGATGAGGAGTTTGAAGGTGATCCTCTTGGTGACGGGTAGCCAGTGAAGGTCTCTGAGGTGGGCTGAGATGTGGTCGCTGCGAAGGATGCTAAGGATGAGGCGTGCAGAGGCGTTCTGTATTTGTTGTAGTTTCTTCTGGAGCTTGGCTGTGGTTCCTGCATAGAGAGTGTTGCCGTAGTCCAGTCTGCTGCTGACAAGGGCGTGGGTGACCGTCCTTCTTGTTTGCTTGTTTATTTCGGCAGGGATCCATCTGAAGATCTTGCGAAGCATGCAGAGGGTGCAGAAGCAGGAAGATGAGACGGCATTGACTTGTTGGGTCATGGTGAGTGATGAGTCTAGGATGAAGCCTAGGTTGCGTGCGTGGGTGGTGGGTGTTGGTGCGGTTCCTAGGGTTGCTGGCCACCAGGAGTCATCCCATGCGGATCGGTTGGAACCGAAGATGAGGATCTCTGTCTTGTCTGAGTTAAGTTTGAGGCGGCTCTTCTCCATCCAGTTGGAGATGGCATGCAGTCCGTCGTGGAGGTTGGTTTTGACGGTGGCGGGGTCCATGGTGAGTGAGAGGATCAGCTGGGTATCGCCGGCTTTGGAGACGATGTTGAGGTTGTGGGATCGGACGTTCTTTAGAATGCTCTGGGAGGCTGTTGTATAACAAAAGGGAATAAACTGTCAGGCTTCTCCAGTTGGCAGTACAATGGGAAGATATTTGAGAACTGACTTAAAATGTGTCCAAATTTTCCTTTCAACAGCAGTAACCATAATTACCATAACAAAATCAACCCCCTCATTTTGTTCCTTTCCAAATAAATGTTTTAAATTTTACCAATTTGATTCAATCAAGATGGCTTCAGGTGTGCCACACGTTTGTCATAAGTAAGACTGTTAGCACTCTAGTTGTTCTTTAGGACACTCTGGGAGGATGCAGTAGAACACAAGGGGAACAACTGACAGGCTGCTCCTGTTGGAAGTACATGTTTTACTGAAAATGTCAGAACTCATTCTCATATGGCTGAGAAAGGTAGTGTAAATTTACAGAAAACATGCTCTCATTTTAGCTTCTTTTGCACCTTCCATAACTTCTATGGGAAAATCATGAGAAAACTGTTTTCTCTGAAGCATGATTAATGAAATCCCAGCAGAAGGCTTTTTCACATGGAAAAATCACCTTAACAACAAATTATTTATATTGTAACTAAACTCTGTTATCACCCTTCATACATTTTCCTTTTTGTGACCCTAAAAACCTGCCATTCACTACAATGCATTGTAATGAGTGCTATCATGTATATTGGTCCCAAGATAGCTGCCAGCACTTTCTGGTTGAGGTGCTGACAGCAAATCAGATCTCACCATGGTATCTGTGTGTACGCTCCGCTCAGATATCCATATTTCATTTTTCCTTTAATATCTCAAAAACTACTGAATGAATTTACACCAAATCACAAAAAGCACGCTTTCTGGTCCAAGATTTTGCTTTATGTCAAATTTGGTGTACTTCTGTCCACGGTTCAGACTGTAGACGTGTTCAAAATCCCTATGGGAATTAACATAGGAAACACACTTTTTTGACCCCCACCCCTTTTTTCAGCCCCGCTTGATGAATCAGCCCAAAACTTACCATGCACAATAAGACAAGGTGAGATACTTGTTTTGGAAAGCTTCCTGAAGATTTGTCAAATGGTGCCAAAGTTTTAGGCAAGTAAAAAAATTATTTTCCTAAGGAAACTAGATCCTAACTTTAACTACCTACTGGAGTTAAAGCTCTTCCCAAACACTACTAAGCACACCCATCAACCAAGACGGGGTTTTAGTGGAGAGGCCAGTCCTTGCACACAGCCTTCTATGCACACCAGTCATCCAACAGAGAGATTTCAGCAGAAAGGCCAGTCCGTATCCGCACACCCTACTATGCACAATTGTCATCTAAGAAAGAGGTCTGAAAGGAGAGGCCAGTCACCCCCACACCCTACTAAGCACACTTGGTATTTGAAAGAGAGATTTCAAAGAGAGGCCAGTCCATCATAACATCCTTCTACGCAAACTCACCATTTGAGAGAGAGGTCTTGAAGGAGAGGTCAGTCCATCCTTATACCCTACTATGAACAATTGTTATCTGTGAGACAGGTCTCAAAGGGCAGTGTGGTCAATGCACACACCCTAAAATGCACAGCTGTCATTTGAGAGAGAGCTGTGAAAGGACAGGCCAGTCCCTCTCCTCTCACAACTACAGACACACATAATTTGAGAGAAAGGTCTCAAAGGAGAGGCCAGCCCATCCACACACCCTACCACGCACACCCATCATCTGAAAAAGAGGTCACAAAGGAGAGGTCAGTCATCACACAATACACCCTAGTACGCACACTCAGCATCTGAGAAAGCATCCCCCAAGAAGATGGCTGTCCATTCACACACCCTACTATGCACACCCATGATTTGAGAAAGAGGTATGAAAGGAGAGGCCAGTCCCACCCCACTCACTACTACAAACATCCGTCATCTGAGAGAGAGATATTACAGGAGAGGCCTGTCACTCTACACACTCTACTATGCACATCCATTATCTGAGAGAGAGGTCTAAAAGGAGAAAATCACTTCCTCCCCATACAATACTATGTACACCTATCATTTGAGGAAAAGGTCTCAAGAAAGAGTGCCAGTCCATCCGCACACCATGTTATACACATCCGTTCTATGGTAATTAAGTATACCTTTACATAAAAATAAAAATAAAAAATTCACTGACAAAAACAAAGGTTAAAGTAACATTATAGTTAGGTGTGATAAAAAGTTCCGCTTTCATTAAAAAAAAAATCTTAGAAATTCACTGAAAAAACAAAGGTTAAAACAACGTTATAGTTAGATGTATTTGTCAATGCCAACATTATCGTTTTGAACTAAAATAAAACACAGAAATTCACCAGTTAAAGTTAGCAGAACTAACTATAATTTTTCCTCCCGCCATGCACTGCTTATAACCTCATATATGTCATCACTCATGCCCCTAAGGGACATAGGTCCTATGGGGTTAGGATTCCTGTACCCTGACCCCATATATGATTTTACGCTCTTCTTTTTCCACCCAACAGACTTTGCGAGAAACAAAATGGCGGACATACCTTTTCTGTCTGGTTGCGGCCAGCCAATCATTGCCTTGCTTTTCCCCGGGATCTACGGATCCTCCTTAAGTGGATCCATGGAAGATCTGAGTTCCTATATATCTGTTAAACTAAATAACGCCAAAACCACTTATCAGATTTGCACCAAATAACAAAATCTAGCTTCCTGCCAAATTTAGTGTAATTCCGTTCAGTGGTTCAGGATGTGGCTGCGTGTAAAGAATGCAAAATCCTCACTGAGCGGGGGTGCTAGTTATGGTTAACTTAGGGTATGAGTTATAGTTACCTGAGGTAACTCTAACTGTAACTGGTGAATTTCTATGGTTTAGTATGTTTAAGATGTGAGCCTATATATACACACACACACAAACACACACACATTTTTAAAAAGACTCCATGCATGTCTAAATGAGAAAAGGAATGATCATCGCAAATTGCTATTTGCCACTAAATTTGGAGAACAATGGTAAGTGGTTATTGCAAAGGAGGAAGCTGTAATTATGTCATGTTATGTTATAACTGCTTGTATAGCGCCGAAAACCTGCCCGGGGGCCTCGTAGCGCTTTCTGTACATAACGGCAAGTGACACCATCTGAGTTCAGATAGAAATTAAGCTTTAAATAGTCTGGTTTTCAAGGGCTTTCTAAACAAAATCTCTTGGGGTATCGATCTAATACTAAAAGGAAGGCTATTCCAAAGAATAGCACCTTGATAGGCTAGGGATCTTCCTCCCCATCTTATTTTCTATATTGTAGGTACTGTGGCCAGCATAGCTGAGGACGATCTCAGTAGTCTGGTCGAAGTATATACAGATGTCAGGGTTTTGAGCATTTCAGGGCCATGATTAAATATGGATCTATGAAAATGGCATAACCTCTTAAACTGAATTCTTTTATCCACGGGGAGCCAATGTAGACATGAGAGTGCAGCCCGTATAGAATGATGTTTAGGGGTATTTAAAAGTAGACGTGCTGCTGCATTTTGCACCCTCTGCAGCCTCTGGGTAACATATTTTGGTGCTCCTACCAGGAGAGCATTGCCGTAGTTGAGACGGGAACCTATCAGAGCCTGAATAACCAATCTCTTAGCAAGTGGTGGAAGTATTGTTATAACCTTCCTCAGGGTTCTAAGCAAGGCAAAGGAAGTTCCAGCTAATCTATTGGCATGTTGTGACATAGAAAGTTGAGGATCTAACCATACTCCAAGACTCTTAATACAGTAATAGATTTGGGGGGGAAGAGTAAGATCTCCAACTAAAGATCTTGGCTTGGTGGAAGAAGCGTTTTGTGGTCCAAAGAACATGACCTCTGTCTTATCATCATTAAGTTTTATTTTACTTCCTGACATCCACGTCGCAATTGCTTTCAGGCATGGTCCCACTGCTGTATCCATGTCCGGATAGGAATTAGAAAAGGAGACAATTAGTTGAGTGTCATCTGCGTAAGACACCAACTTGAGTCCATATGATTCGATAATTTCTGCTAAAGGCTGCATGTAGACATTAAAAAGTAGTGGGCTCAGGGCAGAGCCCTGTGGAATGCCACAGTTACTGAGAGTGCGCCTAGAGGTACATGATCTGTCTAGGACCTGGAAGGATCTTCCATGGAGGGATGAAAGAATCCACTCCAATGCTATTCCCGAAATGCCACATTGTTGTAATCTATCTTTGAGGATGTTCAAATCAACTGTGTCAAACGCCGCACTTAAGTCTAATAGGATAATGGCGGTCTCCATTCCTTTATCCATCCTTATTTTAGCTTCTTCTGTGATTGCGACCAAAGCGGTTTCCGTCCCATGTTGTGGTCTAAAACCCATCTGAGTGGGATGCAGAAATTTTTTGTCTTCCAGAAAAGTAGATAGCTGAGTATGTATATACTTTTCTGTTATTTTGGACATTATAGGTAGCAAAGAGATCGGTCTATAATTGGACAGTGTTTTTGGGTCCAGATTGTTTTTTTTCAAAAGAGGCTTAACAATAGCCCTTTTCCAGGAATCGGGTACGGTACCAGAGGTTAACGAGGTATTAATAAGATTTGTGATTGCTGGACCTAACACTGGATTTTCCAGACGAAGAATCTGAGGGGGGGCAGGATCGAGTGGGGAGCCTGATTTAATTGAACCCAATAATCTAGTCACTATGTCCAAGCTAATAGGGGTAAAATTAGTTAAGGCAACTTCAGTTTCCTTCCTGGCCTCCAGGTTGACCACCACCTGATCACTAGTCAGGGGGTCAGGAAAAGAGACATAAATGTCCTGAATTTTACTTAGAAAAAAACGTGCAATATTCTCCACATGTTGCTGTGGAGAATCTAAAATTTCTGGCTCCTCCTTGGGATGAATAAGATCTTTTAGGACATTAAAAATGTCTTTAGGGGAATTGGTAGCAGCTTCAATTCTGCCAGTACAGTAAGTTGCCTGAACCTTTTTCATTTCTAAATGGTATGCTCGAATCATATTCTTATATTCTTTTTTCAATGAATCATCTAGGGAATGCCTCCATTTTCTTTCTTGCTTCCTACATTCATCTCCAGTAAACTTGTGGTGAACCAAGGAGCTGATTTCTTTCGAGGCAGGTTTTTCGAAGTAGAGAGAGGTATGGTTTCTTCCAAACTATCCTCTATCCATTTGTTTATAGAGCAGGTGAGATCAGTTATATTTTTAGAATCTAAGTTTCCTGGTTTCTTCTTTCCCAATGCATTAATAAAATCTGCGGCCTTTAATTTGTGCCATTTTCTTCTAAAAAGTGGGGGATTGCTAAACCAGGATTTCTGCAGAGAGATAGTTAACTCTAGTTCTATCAAAAAATGATCAGACCAGGCTAGCGGGTAGGAGGATAAGAATTCTAAATCTGGCGTGTTGGAAAAACAAGGTCAAGAGTATGGCCCCTGTTATGCGTAGGGCCCTGCACCAGTTGCACTAAATCACAGGCCTTCATGTCTGCTATTATCATCCTGGTCGAGGCTTTATCTTCCATTTCTGCGTGTAAATTGAAATCTCCTAACAATATGAAGTTAGATTTAGTAAAAACCGATTGAGAGATAATCTCTGCAAGTGAGGTCACAAAGTCTCCACTAGGACCAGGAGGTCGGTAGACCAGGACACCAGAAATTGTATAATGAGGATTAACATTAATAGAAAAGAACATACTCTCACCTCCTTTAATTACTGTGGGGCTATTGTTATCCCACATATATCTTTATAGACAACTGCGATACCACCACCTCGATTAGGTCTATCGATTCTGCTGAGTTTGTATCCCGTAGGAAGAGTCATAACAATATCTGGGCCAGAGCTTTCATCCAGCCAAGTTTCAGTGAGAAACAGAGCTAGGTTTTTTTTTTGTTCCACCAAAAGGTGGATATCCATTATATGGGCCCCTAGCGAGCGACAGTTAACTAGTAGAATCGGAAATTTATCATGTTTACTATTTTTTTGATAGTCCATAACTCGTTGAGGGGTCCAAGCACTTGCAGGGCATCTGTCATTTTCCATACAAGGATTTAACCTTTGAGAACAGCTATCGTGAGATTTATTGTTTAACGAGAATATTGTATCCCTAGCGTAAGTGATCATTCCCTGCTCAATAGTATTTGGATCATAATCTCTTGGCTCTTGGCATGGTCTGCCGTGGTCATGTGGGCTAAAAATAGCCCAACAGCAGGAGAAAGCTAGAGCGCTTACTCCAAAATGATGTAAACTAACCTAAGATGGCGGCGGTACTTCCGATTTTTCAGCGTTTTTTAAATAAGTTCACAAAGTGATAAAGTATCTCTCAAATAACACTCTTCGCATTAGTTTATAGTTTTACAGTATTGAGCATGTGCAGAAAGTGCTTCAGTGCAAATCAAACATCAGATTCAATACATTGAATTACTTTAAAAAGAATTAATACATTTCTAAAAAGTGGTAAAAACTTGCCGCTTGCAGCGAGCTTAGGTAGTCAGATAGACCTAAGACTGCCTTCCGCTGCGCGCCGCTGTCATGTGGGCTAAAAATAACCCAACAGCAGGAGAAAGCTAGAGCGCTTACTCCAAAATGGCGTAAACTAACCTAAGATGGCTGCGGTACTTCCGATTTTTCAGCGTTTTTTAAATAAGTTCACAAAGTGATAAAGTATCTCTCAAATAACACTCTTCGCATTAGTTTATAGTTTTACAGTATTGAGCATGTGCAGAAAGTGCTTCCGTGCAAATCAAACATCAGATTCAATACATTGAATTACTTTAAAAAGAATTAATACATTTCTAAAAAGTGGTAAAAACTTGCCGCTTGCAGCGAGCGTAGGTAGTCAGATAGACCTAAGACTGCCTTCCGCACTGCATCAGTACAAATCAAACCTACAGAAGGGGTGAACATTTCAGTATTCTAAATTATGAGTAAACACACACGCAATCTGAATCTAGAAACAATAAGGGTGGTAATACCCATTTAACCTTTGCGATAGAAGGAGCCTTTTGTTTGATCCATGAAAGAAGTAGGTAAGAGGCTGTAGTTGGACATTGTGTTCTCTTTCAAGGCTTTGAAGGTGGAATTTTCCACTACTGAATCAATGGCTGTGTCATCCAGATCCCTTCCCAAGAACTTGCAGATACGAACCACGCTCCCCCTCAGGTCCTAAGAAATAAAGAATGACACAATGCACAAAAGTAAATGAAAATATAAATTTAACACAAAGAACATAGAAAGAAACAGTAGTGAATGGTAACTGCTACAATCGCCAATGCATGTCTAACAAATCATGTTGTGTCACTTCTGAAAAATAATCTTGATTTACAATTCTGCATTAGTACATACAATAAATAAAAGCTAATGCACATCGAAATATATCCATTAGGTGGACTAAAACCTATAATCCATAAATACGCACCAATAATCTCCTACTATGGACTCTCCTCAACAGATTCTTTACATAAGTGTTGGATACAAATTTATAAATCTTGGTTAAGACCTCAGCATAAGAGAAGGATAGATGGATGATAGTGGACTGCACAAATAACTGAATTACAGTTACTTAATAAATCACTAAGCATTACATTCAGTACATAACACCACTACAGAACAAAGGAATAATTATGATTGCTAAAGGAAGAAAAGGAACTGCTTTATGGGTATGATACATTGAGGCATATATTAGGGAACTTATAAGCATCCCACTCTTTAAAGCTTACATGGGAAGCACATTGATATGATAGAAGGTACAATGGGGGTAATCAAATTAACATGACAATTAGGCGGTAAGTGAGAAACTTAGTATTACTTGGAATACAGTAAAGGTGGAAAGCATTGTACTGTTTGCAAAATATAACTGGTTTTACAAGCAATTAAATAATCACCTAATATTTTAAACATTTGATTTACTCTTGCTAAAAAACACAATAGCATAAAAAATGTAATTCTAAACTTTCTGGTGTATTATATTGCCGAGTACCCAGATCTCTGTCCATGTTTCACATTTGCTAAACGCAAATGCATGTTGATGAAAGAGCAGGGGATTATGGCACTGGCTGATGTGCACAGTCTCGAGATACTAGATGATCTTTGTAATCTCCTTTCATTGCCTTGATTTATGAAATACTACTTTGAAGTTTCTAAATCTTTATCCTTCTCCTCACACTTGCTAGGATTTTTACCTTTATCTGGTGGTGATGACTGATGCATGCCTATGAGAGGCTCAGTCAGAGACTGTGAATAGAAAAATATGTTAGAGTGTGCAATATACATCAGAGTGCACAACCATTGAGGAGAAGAAGGCAGTAGTCACTTTTCTGAGTAGAAGTAGTAGATAGCAGGGAAAAGACTGAGAGATTTAGATCTCCGTGTCGCTGTCAGAGGAGTCAATAGAAAATGGTTTACAAAGGAAGATTCTGAAGACAAATGGTCCATTATGGAGGACAGAATGTCTTCCATTGAACAAAGAGTGAATGAGATCCAAGATGAAACAAAGAAAATCCTTTCTGTGGGGAAGGAAATTGCCGTTTTGAAATGTCACTCAGGCGATTCGGAAAACAGAAACTGAAGAAACAATTTGCGTACATATTTTCTGTTGGAAGGCCTGGAGGGACAAGATTCTATTTTCTTTTTATCCTGGTGGTTAGATGTGTCAACATCTACCATACTGAATATTTACAGAGCTCATAGACTTGCAGTTCCTCTGCTACATCAAACCTAGATGTGTTACTATTTCCATTCAGAAATTCACTGACCTTTTGAAAATATCTAATGCTGCAAAACTAAGAAACATTTAATCTAATCAGGGAAAAAGATCTTTGTCACTCAAGATGTTTCTGAAGTGACTGCTGCTAGACAGAATGATTTATTTGATCTTTAACCAGTACTTCATTCATTGGATGCATGTTATGGCCTATTTCCCCCCGGCTCCTTCAAAAGTGACACATCAAAGTAACTTTACACCATATGACATATGCAGACCCCATACAACTTAGGAAATTCCTCCAATCACATTTGTCTGACAAAAGGGACACTGCAGGACCACATTCCCATTGTTAAGACTTTTAGACACACGGATCTTTAGTCATTGTTGGTTTTTGCCCTTTGCCTTTGATTATAGCTCTGCATTGTCATAACATATTTTTCCTTGTTTTTTCCTGTTATTATGTTGTATGTTAACTTCATCTTTTTGTATTTTTTGTTTCTCAGTCTTCTCCATTTCTGAGCTCATGCTCCGTTGTTGATGTATTTTGCTCCATTGATGTGCCATCTTTATTCAGTGTTGTCTCTACCCCCACCTCTTCTTAGTCTCCTTATCAAGGTCTGTTATTTCACTTGTTCGATTTGTACTGTCTCTATATTTTCTCTTTTATTTCCCTTGTTTTCTCCTTCTTCCCTCTTATTCTTTTACCCTTTCCTATGTTTACACTCTTACTCTTTTTCCTCCCTCTACCTTGCTCTTCCTTGAATTTCTCTTGTCTTCTTCCATACATATATCTAAAACAGAAATTCACTGAAAAAACAAAGGTTGCAGGGATGTTATAGTTGGATTCTGAATTTATTTGTACAAAACCATAGAAATTCAACAGTTATAGTTTTCAAGTAACTATAACTCACTCCCTACAGTACCTATAACTCATGCCCCTGCCATGGTGAAAAAGAAAATTTAAAAACCCATTATTTGACCTTCAAAGACGCCTATATCACACCCATGGGGTCAAGGTATCTCCACCATGACCTCTTATGCTACTTTTCAATTTGTTTTTCAGCCCCAGGGACTGTGTCCCGGGACCTTAAAGTGGCGGCCGCAAATTTCTGTTCAGGCTGTGGCCAGACAATTACAGGGCTACTATCTGAGCACGCATTTGCAAATATTCACAATCTCAGATATATACAAATTTGGATTTTCTTTAATTTCTCATAAACTACTGAACGGATTTACACCAAATAGCAGAACAAAATCTAGCTTTCTGCCACATTTAGTGTAATTCCATCCAGCGGTCAGGGCTGTAGTTGCGTAAAAAAATCCTATTGGAATTAACATGGGAAACACACTTTTTTTAACAGCCCCTTTTTCTCAGCACCTGCTCGATGCATCATCCCAAAATTTCACATGCGCAACAAGGATCACTGGAACAATTTTTTTGGAACATTTTGTGAAGATACGTCAAACGATGCCAAAGATATAGACAAGTCAAAAAATGCTTTTTCTATGGCAACATGGTCCTAAATCTAACTACCTACTTCATTCAGAGTATTATCATGAAATGTTAAAGGTTTTATGACTCCCATCGAGCGATAAAGAGTTCTATCTCACCTGCCTAAAAACAACAGAGATATAGCCCTATTACAAGTGACCCACCTTACTGAAGTTAAAGCTTTAAACCTTGGATGGGTAGGTACTGTCTTAGAACCCCTTGTTTGCATAAGAAAAATCATGTGGCTATCTTATGTAATGAAAAACTAGATTTTAAAGTGTTATCTTAAGAAACTGATTCTGAGGGCAAATTAATTGTACTTAGTTTCCTCATTAATGAAAAATGTTTACAGAACTACTCAAATAGATTACTATTTTTGCCCGGTATCCAAAAAACAATGTCTTCACTATGATGACTCGTACTGCATTTTGGAAGGAGACTGTAATCAGACCCTTAGCCCATTTCTAGACTAACATTCTACAGTTCGATTTGTACCATATAAGATGCAGAAACATTTATCTTCTATTGTTTCTCACACTGCTCTTCTTGACTCCTGTTTCCCCACCCGAGACTATATTTTATACTTTTCTATTCACAGATCAGTCACTAGATTTGATTATATTTTTTTAAGCAAACACTTATCACAATGCCTCATAACTGCATGTTAGCCCCATTGTACTTTCATATCATTCTCTATTGATCACAAATATAGGGCCTCATTACAAACCTGGCGGTCTAATGACTGGTAGGTTCGCAATGGAGGACGGAATGCCACCAATGCAGCGGCCCGAGTGCCATATCACGACCGCGGCGATAGTGCCACAGCCGGACCGCCAGCACCACCAGATTCCGACTTCACGACCGGCTGGCGGTGCTGGTGGTCCTAATCCGCCAGGGCAGCACTGCAACTAGTGCTACCATGGGGATTACGACCCCCTTCTCTGCCAGCGATTTCATGGCAGTAATCCCACCATGAAAAGGCTGGCAGAGACAGGGTGTAGGGGGCCACAAGGGTGCCCCTACACTGCCTATGCACTTGGTACTGGGAGTGCAGGGATACCCCCGGCCAGCAGCGTCGCAGTGTTCAGTGAATATTGTGATGGGTGCCCCTACACCCTATGTACTACAGCAATGCCGCCGGCTCTATTACGAGCCAGAGACAATGCTGTAGGTCGTTTCCCACTGGGCCAGCAGCGGAAACTGAGGTTCGGCACGCTGAGCCAGTGAGAAACTCATAATGGGGCCGGCAGGGAGGCAGCCACACTGGCGGCAACCTTCCCGGCAGGACTTCGGCGAACAGGCTTTTCCATCCGCCGAAGTCATAATAAGGCCCATACCCTAGATTCCTGCTGCTCCTGGGGCAAATAGATGGAAGTTTAATAACTCTCTTTACCCTACGATACACAATTTTTTTCTTCCTTTCTTTCCTTTGCAACTGATTTTTTTATTTACATTCAAATACTGACATCTCTCCAAAGCTTCTATGGGACACATTTAAGGCAACAGTAAGGGGCTTTATTATCGATTTTGTAAGATAAAGAAAACAAAAAATTATTATCTTACAGGCTCATCGTTTTTCTTCTTAATCTGAATCTAATTTACAAACGTTAATCAAAGCAAAATGACATTTTAATTACATTTCTGCAAAACAGGCTTCACCTGTACTGCTTAGAAGCAGTGTTCGATACTACAGTATGTTGGAAATAATAAAGATGAGAAAGTATTGGTGAACTATCTCAAAGTTAGGAAACAATGTTCCTAAATAGCCTCTGTATTTTACTATTTTCATGGATGAAGACATTTTACAGGAATTTGTAAAATTCTATACTGATCTTTATTCGCCACAGGCCTCAACTCAGGAATTAATCTACTACAAAGTCCAAAAATAGGAACTACCCAGTTAGATTGTTCTGCTTATAAAACAGATATTTCTCTACAAGAGGTCTTTAGTGCACTCTCTCTCTTAAAAAAAGGCAAAACACCTGGCCCCTCATTACGAGTCTGGCGGCCATGGTACCGCCACACTCACAGTGGAGGTTGGATTTCCGCCAAAGCAGCAGTCCGGCCTCCACATTATGACCCTGGCGGAGCCGCCACGGTCTGACCGTCGGCACCACCAGGTTGCTGCCAGTCAACAGCCTGGCGGTGCCAGCAGTCTTAATCCACAAGTGCAGCGTTGCCCGCAGGATTACGAGTCCCCTCTCTGCCGGCTTTTTGCATGGCGGTCCCACTGCCATGCAAGGGCTGGGGGAGACAGGGTGCTAGGGTCCGATGGGGGCCCCTGCACTGCTCATGCACTTGACATTACGGGCAGTGAAAAGCGCGACAGGTGCTGTTGCACCCAATGCACTGCAACATTGCCGCCGGCTTGATTATGAGCGGGCATCAATGTTGTGGTGCGTTTCCACTGTTTCCGCCTGCTGGCCCAGCAGAAAACTCATAATAAGGCCAGAGGCCTCCGCCACCCCCAAAACTCTTAATAAGGGCCCTGGTCTGGCTAGCTTTTTTTTTAAAGTTTAATCAGCTTTTCTAAAAAATAAATCCTAATAAAGTTAATTACAATTACAATAAATTCAAACATTAAAACAATGAGATTATTAAATAATATCAAAAACGAAACACAGCTATTTAGGTTTTTGTATAATGTGCAGGAAAATAAGTGAAGAGGGGGTGAGTAGGGATTAAATCCATTTTGAAGACCGAGTAATAACAATAAATATGCAGTTAAAATTACAAATGTTTGAAGTAGATTTGAGTGTATGCAGAAAATTTAACTACTTATAGTGATTTGATTTTTTCTGAATATCTACAGATAATTTATTGCGTAACAGCGTTATCCAAGAAATCTGTTAATGCTAACCAATACAAATCTCTATTAATCTGTAGTAAAGACAAAGTTGCAAAGGCTGTATCTAATCTATGATAATGACAAACATTACACCACCAAGCTTTATATGAGATAATAGAGGAGCTTTTCCAATTAATTGGGATGTTTTAGAAGGTTCCAGTGGGTGAATATTGAAAAAAGAAGGTGCATCAAATGTTCACTGTGATGACTGCATGACCAACGGGCATTGCCCTTTGTTTTGGAGAACTTGGCTCTAAAGACAGGAGTATGATATAGTCTATCATATAAAAAGAATAAGGATTGAGGATTGGTGGCTGCTATGAAAACTTTGTGAAGTCTAGACCAAATTTATTCCAGAGGGAGACAGAACAGGCACATCCCAAATCTGCTTCCCAACTAGGTTCTGCCTTCGTATTAACTCAAGAGCTATCCAGAGAAAACATATTTTTAAATAGGGGAGGCTTTAGGATTCAATCAATCAATCAATCATTACATTTATAAAGCGCACTATGTACCCGTCAGGGTTTCGCGGCGCTGGCTGAGCTGTTAGCGGTCGAAAAGCCAGGTCTTGAGGAGTCTCCTGAAGGTGAGGAGGTCCTGGGTCTGGCGTAGTGAGGTGGGGAGAGAGTTCCAGGTCTTGGCGGCGAGGAAGGAGAAGGATCTGCCGCCGGAGGTCTTGCGCTGGATCCTGGGGACGATGGCAAGGGCGAGATTGGCAGAGCGGAGTTGACGAGTGGGGGCGTAAAAGTTGAGTCTGGAGTTGAGGTAGGTAGGTCCGGTGTTGTGTAGAGCCTTGTGAGCGTGGGTGAGGAGTTTAAAGGTGATCCTCTTGTCCACGGGGAGCCAGTGGAGGTCCTTCAGGTGAGGGGAGATGTGACATCGGCGGGGTATGTCGAGGATCAGGCGGGCGGATGCATTTTGGATACGCTGGAGTCGTTTGATGTCTTTTGTTGGGATGCCTGTGTAGAGTGCGTTGCCGTAGTCAAGTCTGCTACTGACGAGGGCTTGGGTCACCGTCTTTCTGGTTCCTGTTAGGATCCACTTGAAAATTCTGCGGAGCATTCGAAGGGTGTTGAAGCAGGAAGAGGAGACGGCGCTGACCTGTTTGGACATGGTGAGGGCGGAGTCCAGGATGAAGCCGAGGTTTCTTGCATGGCTGGCTGGGGTGGGTGGGGGACCGAAGTCGGTGGGCCACCAGGAGTCGTTCCAGGCCGAAGGGGTGCGCCCGAGGATAAGGACTTCCGTCTTGTCGGAGTTGAGCTTCAGGCGGCTGTCGTTCATCAACTCGGCGATGGCTTTTAGTCCCTCGTGGAGGTTGGTTTTGGCGGTGAGTGGGTCTTTGGTCAGGGAGAGGACGAGCTGGGTGTCGTCGGCGTAGGAGATGATGCTGAGGTGATGTTGGCGGGCCAGTTTAGCGAGGGGGGCCATGTAGACGTTGAACAACGTAGGGCTGAGGGAGGAGCCTTGGGGGACGCCGCAGATGAGGTTGGTGGCTTTGGAGCGGAAAGGGGAGAGTCGTACTCTCTGGGTTCTGTCGGAGAGGAAGGATGAGATCCAGTTGAGGGCTTTATCTTGGATGCCGGCTTCATGGAGGCGGGTCAGTAGGGTGCGGTGGCAGACTGTGTCAAAAGCGGCAGATAGGTCGAGGAGGATGAGGGCCGAGGTTTCGCCGTTGTCCATTTGAGTTCTGATGTCATCTGTGGCGGCGAGGAGTGCAGTCTCGGTGCTGTGGTTTCGTCTGAAACCGGATTGAGAGGGGTCTAGGATGGAGTTGTCTTCGAGGAAGAGGGCGAGCTGTGTGTTGATGATCTTCTCGATGACTTTTGCTGGAAAAGGGAGGAGAGAGATCGGTCGGAAGTTTTTGAGGTCGTTGGGGTCAGCCTTGGGTTTCTTGAGAAGGGGTTGGATTTCTGCGTGTTTCCAGCTGTCTGGGAAGGTGGCGGAGTCGAAGGAGAGGTTGATGATCTTGCGGAGTTTGGGGGCGATGATGGCGTTGGCTTTGTTGAACACGTGATCTGGGCATGGGTCCGTGGGGGAGCCTGAGTGGATGGTGTTCATGGTTGTCATTGTTTCGGTGTCGTCCACGTGGGTCCAGGCGGTGAGGCGGCAGACTTCTGTGGAGATGTCAGGGGTGGGGTCTGGCGGCGGAGTGGTGTTGAAGCTGTCGTGGATGGTTGTGATTTTCTGGTGGAAGAAGGTGGAGAGGTCGTCGCAGAGTTTCTGGGAGGGCGGGATGTCGTTGGAGTTGGCGTTGGGGTTTGAGAGTTCCTTTACGATGCCGAAGAGTTCTTTGCAGTCGTGGGCGTTGTTGTTGATGCGTTCAGTGAAGTGGGCGCGCTTGGCGACTCGGATCCGTTGGTGGTGTTCACGGTTGGCGTCTTTGAGGGAGGCGAGGTTGTCGGGTGTGCGCTCTAAGATCCACTTCTTCTTGAGCTTCTGGCAGCGGCTTTTGGAGGCGGTCAGTTCGTCTGTGAACCAGGCTGGTTTTTTTCTTTCCTTGGTTGGCGGTGGGTTTCTTGAGTGGGGCTAAGGTGTTGGCGCACCGGTTATAGGTTAGTTATAGGTTAGAATAGTATGCAGAGAAGATTCAGGTAGTAAAGTTATAGGGTCTAACGGCATTGAATAAAGAACTTCTAAAATTATGTTAATAAGAAAAGAAAATGTATTCAAGAATGTATGCAGACAATTAAATGATGCCTGGAATTGCAGGAAGGAGAGTGGAGTGATACCATTCAATAAATCTTGAACCTATATTATACCTTTTTGCCTCTAAGACTCCCAATACAGGGATTTGTTATTTATAATTAAGATAATTAAACCATAAAGGAGACTGTAAAAAAAGAGTTTTGAGATAAAGGGCCTCATTACGAGACTGGGGGTCTTGAGACCGCCAGCCTTGGGGTGGCGGTCAGGACCGCTGCTGCTGTGGCGGTCCAACTGACACATTAACATCCGGGTACCGCCATCGGCGGGCTGACAGTGGCAGAGGTTGGAATCAGCCAGAGCGGTGCTGCATGCAGCGCTGCCCTGCTGATATGACCTAGTTCTAACCAGCCATGCTGCCACCACTTTCCCACTAGGCTGACTGTTTATACCAGTCAGCCTAAGAGGAAAGTCTTAATGGGTCCAGCAGGGAGGTAGCCAGTGTGGCGGCATCCTCCCTATTGGAAGTTCGGTGGACGGGTCTTCCCGTCTGCCAAACTCCTAATTAGGCCCAAAGTTTTGTTTGAGAACAAGGTTTCAAACAAAACTTTGGGCCTAATTAGGAGTTTGGAAGACGGGAAGACCCGTCCACCAAACTCCTAATTAGGCCCAAAGATTTGTTTGAGAACAAGGTTTCAACAGGAAACATGTATGTTTAAACAACGGTGAAGAGGTGATGCTGTTCTTTGAGAAGAATGAGAGAACTTCTCTAGGGGAAGAAAGGGGCATGTAGGGAATATTCAAGCCATGAGGGAGTAAATGAGAAAGGTAATGTGAGGAGCCACTAAGAAGCTTGTCTGAAACAGAAAGCTTTTTTGATAACTCTGAAAATCCAGAAAATTAGTACCGCCCTCCATCTTAGTCTTCTTAAATTGCGTCAAAGAAATTCTGGATTTTTTTATTTTGCTGTAGAATGTTGGCAAGCATAGAGTCCAATTTTTAAAAATATGATAGAGGGATTTACAGGGATCATAGACAAAATATGAAGCAGAATAGGTGTAATCATCATTTCGATGGAGTCAAGATAACCCCACCAAGATAGGAAAAATACATTCCAAGAAGATAGGAGTTTGTGTATTCTATTAAATCTGATTATTTAATAGAGTTGGTGAACCAAATAACCAAATAGTTATTCTTAGAATTATTCCAATGAAAGACAGTAGAGTCAAAAGAATGTTTAAGACAAAATTTGCTACTGGGCAAAATTTCTGTTTTGGCCGAATTAATCCTACATCTTGACACAAGAGATAATTCAGACATTTCATAATGCAAAGATGTAATAGTAAAGTCGGGGTTAGAAAGAAAAAAGAATATCGTCCGCTTATGCAGAGAGTTTCAAGTGTTTAACTCCCTATTTGAAACCTGTTTTATGAGTGTGAATGTTAATTCTGGATAGGAAGGGTTTAAGAGCTAAAACAAATATGAGGTGAGATAAAAAACATCCTTGTCAAACTTCTCATTGTAATTGAAAATATTGGGAAACTCGTCCATTAACCAAGACAGATGCCCTTGGAGATTTATAAAGAAAATAAATAAGCAAGATAATACTGGGATCTAAGCCATGCCAAGTGAGGGATTTAAGTAAAAAGGTCCAGTTGATTCTCTCAAATGCCTTTAGGATAAAGAAGAAGCCTTGTTTATCAGTTAATTAATAATCCAGAGTTATCAGATGCAATCATACCCTTAACAAATCTGGATTGTTCCTTCCCCATAAATTCGGGTAAAAATGGTTCTAGTCGCAGAGCCAATAATTTAGTGAAGATGTTAGAATCTACATTTACAAGAGAGATGGCTTTAATATTAAGTTTTTCCTTCACTTCTCTGGCCTACTGATTCCTAGATTACTACAAGTTGTTCATTCATTTCATTTTCTACCTCTGTTACGCAAAATGGACGGTTCAAAATGCTAATATTTGTCTTATCCTACAGGAAGATAAGAATACCACATTATGTAACAATTATCACTCTATAACTCTTTTAATATAAATTGTAAGACCTTCGCTAAAGTATTACCATTAAGTCTAGATTCTCTCCAACTACAATTGATTGGGAAGGAACAGGAGAGGTTTGTGAAAGATAAACTATCCTCTGATAACACATGCTTATTCTTCAGTGTTCCAACCAAATCTTCTTCAGTTGAAAATTGTTTATCAACTGTAACGGTTGATGCTGAGAAGCCATTTGATAGGATTAATTAGGATGCCTTACTTCAACCTTTGCGATGGTGTGGTGTTGGCCATAAATAGATTTCATTGATTACTTTAATATATACCTCTTCTAGAGCCTTGCTCCTAGGTAATGGACAGACTTCTCCATATTTTGTTTTATGGCAGGGGGTGCGTCATGGTTGTCCCTTATCACTGTTGATATTTATTTTGACACTGAAACCCTTTCTTTCACGTATTCAACACAACTCGTTTATTTCTGGTTTTCATTATAGCAACCAGCAGTTGAAATTTGCAGCTCAGGCTGATGATATTCTGTTTTTCGTCTCAGATCCAGATAGTAATATGCCAGCTCTTCTTGCGGAAATGTCATCCTTCTCATCAGTTTTTGGATATAACATCAATTCTGAGAAAACTGAAATACTTCCACTTAATAAATATTGCTTTAAATCCTCCTTTGCAACCGCTGGATTTCAATGTACCTCATCGAAGGCTAAATACCTAGGTATTTGGTTCTCCAGTGTTATCCCAGATACAGTACATATCAAAATAAAAGAGGGGTTCAATAAAATCGAATCTCTACTAACCTCTTGAAATCCCTTTTTTCTGTCTTCGTGGGGCCGCTTAAATTCAATAAACTGATGATATTGTCATATTTATACTCTCCGTGATACCAGTACATTTAATTGATTCTATGCTTTCTAATTTTTTATACCAAATTAAAAAATCTAGGATACAAATATAAACTGGAGGGTGGGGTGAACTTTCCCAACTTTCGTCATTATCACCTGGCATTTAGTTTAAAACAGGCTGCCCGATGGCTTCAAAGTTCTTCTTCTTTCTCACCACTATGGCTTGAATTGGAACGTTCACTACTCTTCCCTTTTACTCCACTGCAGGTTCTCTCTTTAATCTCCTCTTTTCACCTGACAGCATCTCCACTTTTTAAACATATTTGCCATTTAATTTGCTGTTGTCCGGATGTGATTTCCCTGAATGCCTTTTTACACTTCCCTTAGAGGTAGAATAAGTTGATCAGACATCAGAATAAATCATTGTACTGAAAGTCTTGAATAGAACCTAATAACATTTGGATGGGCCGATTTGTTTCAAAATAATACACCAATCCCATTCCAACAGTTTCAGCAAGCTTTGAAATGCCCAAAGTCATTTGCTTTACTATTTTGATAAATATAGTATTGGATGTCTTTCTTTCCTTGTACGATACAAATTCTTGAGTTTCTTTTGATCAGGCATTGTTCGGTCTTAACTTCCAACCCTTAAAGCTACACAGATCTATATATTTCCTTCCCAGGTTTACTCTCCAGGAAACAAATCTAGAATAGAACAACACTGCAAAGCAGCTTTATGATGTTCTTGGTTAAATATGTTCTGGAATAAACATTCCAGTACTCTATAAAACATCTAGAGAGGCAAACTCAACACAAACCCTGTTTTTTGTTTATAACAAATTATGGCCCTCATTATGAGATTGGCGGTAAATCCCACTTGCGGCCACGCTGACTGCTGCCAACATACCGCGGCGGCTGCAGATATCCGCTTACCATATTATGATACACACATACCAATCCGTCACTATACAGCCACACACACAAGTCCGCCAGCCCAAAGGTCAGTGATAAACTGGCGGTAGCAAAACTCACACCGTTACGCCAACAGAACAACGGCCACAACATTATGACCCACGAATCACCACGGCGGACATTCAATGGCGGTAAACCGTTGGCGGTACATACCGCCGTGCTCAAAATACACACACATACAAGATGCCACCACATTGGACAATTCAAACAACACACACCTGACACCCATACACACACCACACCCACACCAATGTAATGTACACACCCACATTACCCACAACCCCTTACGAATAAAAACAATTGCCAGCAGAGAGAGACAGCAAGAGCACTCACACAACCAGAGCCACATATCACTATCACCTATACACCACACACGCACTTTACATCACACACCCCAACACATCACCCTGCACACCCTCACCCACAGCACTCACACTACACCCATGGCATCATAACGAAACACCAGATTCTCTGAGGAGCTAAGGGTCATGGTGGAGGAAATCATCCGGGTAGAGCCACAGCTATTTGGATCACAGGTGCAGCAGATATCAATTGCTAGGAAGATGGAGCTGTGGCAGAGGATCGTGGACAGGGTCAACGCCTTGGGACAGCACCCAAGAACAAGGGATGACATCAGGAAGAGGTGGAATGGCCTACGGGAGAATGTGCGTTCCATTGCAGCAAGACACCAACTCGCAGTACAGCAGACTGGCGGTGGACCTCCACCTCCTCTCCCACAACTAACAACATGGGAGGAGCAAGTCTTGTCAATCATGCATCCTGAGGGCCTGGCAGGAGTTGGAGGAGGACTGGACTCTGGTGAGTCAACTCTTTACTACTATCACCCCTCTACCTGCATGCCATCACATACCCCAACCCCACCCTCACTCCCATCACTCCACCACCTCTCACCCACCATCA
Source organism: Pleurodeles waltl (assembly GCF_031143425.1). NCBI lineage: Eukaryota > Metazoa > Chordata > Amphibia > Caudata > Salamandridae > Pleurodeles > Pleurodeles waltl. Next base: position 1,315,894,962 of record NC_090446.1, on the reverse strand, counting down.
CAACCCACTCATCCCAATGCCAAGCCCAACATGCACCACCAATGCATGGATACCACTCACAGACCTGCATGGACACCTGTCACTAAAGCATGCACACTAGAGACAATCACCTAGCCCACCAAATAAAAACTCACACAAAGCAAAGCTGCCAGGGCAATAACAACCATAGAGGGCAACCCACCCATGCACAATATGTCACACACAGAAACAATAACACTGCATTTACATCCCCACAGGTATCCCAGCCAATGTCACCAGAGAAGAGGTGCCCGCAACATCCAGTCCCCCCACAGAAGAGGCCCACAGTGATGACAGCAGCTCTGGTCGCCTGGATCTGGATGACCAACCTGGTCCATCAGGGACGTCCGGACAGTCGGTTACCCAGGCACAGTCTCACACCACCACAGAGCCTCCCCCTCAGGAAACACCACCACAGCACACACCCAGCGTACCCATACCTCTGTCCCCAGGACACGTCAATCAGCAGTGTGTCCACCACTACAGGGACCCCATGGCACACCACAAACCCAGAACAATCAAGGACCTAGGTCAGTGGCAGTGGGCATACGGTTTAGGGGACAGAGGCAGAGGACAACAGGGAAACTGGAAGGACTGCTGTGCGCCAGGGGAAGGACAGGCCGAGGGAACTGACTCTCCAGAAGGCACTCACTGCGATCTCAGGATACACTGGGCCAGATCTTGTACAAGTTGGAGGAGAACATGCGGCTGCAGGAGGGATAGTACCTGGGGATCAGGGAGGACTTGAAGTCCATTAACACCACCCTGGTCTCCATTGCAGGGGTGCTGGCAGACATGGCCAACAGTATGATGGAGGCAGTGTCATACCAGCGGGCCCCTGCCACTAACCAAACTAGTGAACAGCCCTCCACCTCCGCTGCCGCTAGTGGAGAGGAGTCCCCGCCACAGGACTAACAGGCCACCAGCACCCCTCCCCCTGCAGAAGGAGAACCACCACGCAAACGTTCCCTGAGATCCAGGCAGAAGCCAGACACTATTGCCAGGACCCCCGCCAGGAAATGAGACTCTACTGATTGTCACCCTTGTGTCCCACTCTGTCACCCTGTCCACCATGAACTGCCATTGCTCCCCTTCCTATTCCCCCCTGGACATTGAAACTGTGCTACAAATAGACTGGTCTCTAACCTGGACATTCCTCCATCATCCCCCCAGCCCATTGCACTTCCCCCTTTTCATCAGAGCACTGCTATAAACACACTTAGAAAAAAATACAAGTATGGAGTATGTCAAATGATTTAAGTATGTGTTCGTGTAACAAGGTTTAAACATTGCAATTCAACTGCACAGTGATGTTTACATAGGAAAGCCCTGTAGTTGGCTGCAGTGAGCACACCAGGAGCGATAGTGGGGCACTAACATCTGCAATAAGAGATGCCAAAGGGTACAGTGAGTGGACGTAGAAGTAGGAATTCACAGCCTGCCAATGACAATGTCAAACATTAAACTGTCAATGAAATGTGAAGTTACACTGTCTTACCTGTGTGTCATTGGAAGTATTGACAAATCACTGCACTTCTGTTGTCCTCATCCTCATCATCTGCCTCCTCATCTTCACTGTCCACAGGGCCCACTGCTGCCACATGGCCATCTCCAGCCTCCTCCTCCTCCTGCAGAAAAGGCAAATGGCGTCTCAAGGCACAGTTGTGCAACATACAGCATGCCAGAATGATCTAGCAGACCTTCTTGGGTGAATAGCACAGGGATCCACCTGTTAGATGGAGGCACCGAAACCTGGCCTTCAAGAGGCCAAATGTACGTTCAATTATCCTTCTTGTTCGCCCATGAGGGGCCTCGTTGTAACATTCCTGTGCCCTTGTCCTGGGATTCCTCACAGGGGTCAGTAGCCATGAGAGGTTAGGATAACTAGAGTCACCTGCAAATATTGAGGGACAACTGTTAGCCACACACTAACCCTTATGGCCGACACCATACCCATACACCAACATCCACTGGGTGGGAACCAGGGCTCACCTATTAGACACACCCTGTGCCTCTGGAGTTGGCCGATCACATTTGGGATGCTGCTATTCCGCAGGATAAAGGCATCATGCACTGACCTAGGATACTTAGCATTGACATGGGAGATGTACTGGTCCGCCAAACCCACCATCTGTATATTCATTGACTGAAAACATTTTGATTTCTGAAGACCTTTTAATTTTGCCGGGGGGGTGGAGGGGGACAAATACAATGTGTGTTCCATCAATAGCCCCAATAATGTTGGGGATATGTCCCATTGCATAGAACTCAGCCTTCACTGTGGCCAAATCCTCCATCTGGGGGAAAACGATGTAGCTGCACATGTGTTTAATGGGGCAGCCAACACTCAAGTCAGCACTATTGAGAACATTGGCTGTGACATTCCTGCTGCCAAGCCCACTGTCACTTGGAAAGAACCAGTTGGCAAGAAATGGAGCACTGATAGCACTTGCACAAGAGGGGGGATCCCAGTGGGGTGACAGATAGCAGATATCAGGTCAGGCTCCAATTGGGCATACAGCTCTGTGATTGTGGCCCTGTCAAGTCTGTAGGTGAGGATGATGTGCCTATCCTCCAGTGTTGCCAAGTCCACCAGGGGTCTGTGCACAGGGGTATGTCTCCATCACCTATTCATCCGTAGTGGTTGCTATCTATGAGGCAAAAGAGTGAGGAGCCAGTCATAATCTGTACATTGTAACCACTACAGTTCAATTCATGATGTGATTTTTACTATTTATTGGTGGCATATGTCCAGAATGTACAATTGTGAACTGTGACGCAGTTAGGATCCATGGCCTGTCTCCCCCTGAAATTGCGTCCGCCTGTCCTGTATGGTTAGGATCCATGTCCTGTCCCCCCCCTGAAATTGCATCCGCCTGTCCTGTATGGAGGGACAGGTGGAAGTGAGGTAATTCCGCTGACGTTGTGCGCCGTTACGGGAGGTGGTCGGGAACCGCCTTGCAAATCCTCATTGGTTATCATTGGGCCCTATGGGGTATAGTGGCCAATGGTGATGTACGCCGGCGGTGACGGTATGCATCGCCGGGGATGTCACTGCCATTTTCTAACAGTTCACTCACTTGCTTCCTGACCTTCAACAGGAGAGGACCTACACTGCATGTGCTTCTCTGATCTGTGTCAGGAACCTACCATGGCTCGTGTGACTGGGGAAAGGGCCCCTGCCTTCACCTCAGTGGAGTTGGAGAGAGTGGTGGATGGGGTCCTACCCCAGTGCTGACTGCTGTATGGGCCTCCAGACCAATAGGTGAGTACACTGTGAGCACGATGCATGGGGCATAAATGCATGGAGTACTGTATGTGAAGGCCTCGTGTAGGGGGTGGTTGGTGGATGGGCCCTGGGCAGCATGCAGCATGTATGCTGGGCCATGTCTCTGTGTGAGAGGATGGGAAGGGATATGGTGGGCCATGAGTGTCACTGGCAGGACGGTCTAAATAATACCTTTCCCTGTGTATATTTCCTCTGCAGGTCAGCGCCCATCAAAAGAAGGGTATATGGCGTTCCATCGCCAAGGACGTGCCGACCCTGGGGGTCTATGGCAGGCAGAGCACCCACTGTCGGAAACGGTGGGAGGACCTGAGACGCTGAACATGAAAGACAGTGGAGGCCCAGCTGGGGATGGCCTCCCAACGAGAAAGGGGTGCCCGTCGAACCCTGACCCCTCTGATGGCCCGCATACTGGTGGTGGCCTATCCTGAGCTGGATGGGCGCTTGGGGGCATCACAGCAGCAACAAGGGGGTGAGTACAATGCCCATCATTACTACTTACGCCTGCTTGGGTGGTATCAGGGTGGGGGAAGTGTGCATGTTGGTGGCCCTAGGCCAGGCCTGACATTGCAGTGTAGGTCCCATGTTGGGCAGGGTTCTTATGTGAGATTCCTCCTACCTAGCTAGTAGGCATCCACTACTGGGCAGGGCTGTGTGGGTCCTGGGTATGCTGCAGTTGGCGGTATGTGTCCCTCCCCATGCCCTGGTGACTAGCATTGTTATTGCTAGTGCATTGCATAGTGCATAGGGCTGTTCCCTGTGTGTGAGTGTGTTGTGTACACAAAGGATGGTGTTGGTGGAGCAACTGACCAAGTGTATCCTTTGTCTCTCTCCCCCCTTTTTGTTTTGTCACCCTGTCCTTATGTGCATTAGCATCATCTGGCAGAGGAGCAGGGGCACTGGTGACGGAGGGAGCTGCATCCCACAGAACCCAGAAGGCAGAGTCCACCAACAGTGAAGGCACCATTGGGAAGTAAGGTGAGGGGAGCACCACTGCGGAGAATGGAGGGAACAGTTCAGACACGGATACCTCCTCCGATGGAAGCTCCCTGGTGGTGGCGGACACCTCTATGCCCACCCCAGCTATAGGTACAGCCGCCACCCCGTACCAGTACCGCCCTCCCAGCAGCCCCTCAGCGAGTTGCCCGTGCCCGCTCATCCAGGAGGGTGAGCATGTCCTTCGCCTCAGGCCTTGCCCCAGTTAGCCTTGCTGCCCTGAGTGAGGAGGCTATTGACATCCTCCGATCCATCTCTGTTGGGCAGTCAACCATTGTGAATGCCATCCCAGGGCTGGCAGCCCAAATGCAACAGTCCAATGCATTTCTGGAGGGCATTCACACTGGCTTGGTGGCCCAACAGAGATCAATCCAGGCACTGGCCTCTTCTCTGATGGCAACCATTGTCCCTGTTTCCACCCTCCCCCTCCAACTTCCTCTACCCAATCACATTCCCCTCAACCCCAGCCTATTCCAAGCACACAGTAGACTAGCATGCACACAGGACAACACAAAAGAGTGGTTCAGGCAAACACAAGCACCACACAGGCACTCACACAAACACCATCCAGCTGTAGCCATACCAACATTCACTGCCTCCATTGTGTCACCCTCCTCCTCATCCACCTCCCTCCCAGTTGTCTATACACTCACACCTGCATGCACTACATCCTCATCCACTACCACCATAACCAGCACACCTATCAGAGTACACACCTCACTGGCAGTCACCACCCCCACATCCATGCACACGTCCCCTGTGTCCTCTCCCACTGTGTCTGTGCCCCATCCTCCCAAAGTACACAAACGCAGGCACTCAGACACCCAACAGCCATCCACCTCACAACAACATCCAGCCCATGCACCTGCACCCAAACACAGCAGACAGACACCTCCTACAACCACTCCCTCTATCTCCACTCCCAAACCTTCTCCCTCTTCCCGCCCCAATGTCCCTAAGAAGCTTTTCCTCTCCACCGTTCACCTCTTCCCTACACCTCCTCCCACATCCTTCACGTCAGGCCAGGGTGGTTAGAACCTAGGCAAGCACCTCAGCCACCCAGTCTGCGGCCCAGTAATGTCCACAGCAACTCATGGTGGGAAAGGATCCCGGGCACCAGGCAGCCACACGGAATGGGTGCCTGCCCCAAGTCCTGCCAGGAAGGGCAAGGAGCCACCCCTAGCTGCTGAAAGGAAGGGCAAGGTGCCACCCCCAGCTGCTGAAAGAAAGGGTAAGGAGCAATCCCCAGCTGCTGCCCAAAGGAGCAGGGAGCCATCCCCAGCTGCTGCCAAAAGGAGCAAGAAGCCAATGCCAGCTGCTGCCAGGAAGGGCAAGGGGCCTGCACTAGCAGGCAGAAAGGACAAGGGGCCTGGTGCTAGGACTTAGTCGGAGCCCCCACCACCAACCATGGCTGTCCGAGGCTGCAGGGAATGGGCAGGAGCTTCCCCCCACCACTACCACCAGCTCCACCACCAGCTCAGCCAGCACCACCACCAGCAGCAGCAGCACCAGTGGGCAGCCGTCTGCGGCTGCAAGGGATGGTCAGGAGCTTCCCCCACCACTATCACCAGCTCCACCACCAGCTCCGCCAGCACCACCAGCAGCAGCAACAGCAGTGGGAAGCCGTTTGAGGCTGCAGGGGATGGGCAGGAGCCTCCCCCCCACCACCAGCTCCGCCAGCACCACTACCACCAGCAGCAGCAGCACCAGTGGGCAGCCGTCTGAGGCTGCAGGGGATGGGCAGGAGCTTTCCCCCACAAACGCCAGGGGCAGCAGCAGCACCCCTGCCACCACTGAGCAGCAGTCATCGCCGGTGGACATTCTGTAGACCTGCCTCCATTCGCTGTTGTGCAGCCTGCCCCCTGAAAATCCTGTGGGAATGACACCCAGCTGAGTGACTGTGACCTTGCACTCCCCAAGATCTGCATCACAAGGCAAGATGCCCCCTCCAGAACCAGTGGAGAAGCCATCCACTTCCCCCATCCTCCCCAGGATGAAGATCCCAGGGCATGATGCCCCCTCCAGAGTCAGTGGTGAAGCCATCCACTCACCCCATCCTCCCCAGGATGAAGATCACAGGGCACATTGCCCCCTCCAGAGCCAGGGGAGAAGCCATCCACTCACCCCATCCTCCCCAAGATGAAGATCACAGGGCATGATGCCCCCTCCAGAACTAGTGGGCAAGACACCCACTTGAGAGACTGTGGCCTTGCACTTCCCTGCATCAAGCAAAGGGCATGTTGCCCCCTCCAGAGCCAGTGGGCAAGTCACCCACTTGAGAGACTGTGGTCTTGCACTCCTCAGGATCAAGCACAGGGTATGTTAGCCCCTCCAGAACCAGTGGTGTGGTTCCATCTGCCAGCTGAGGTGCCTGCCTATTTTCGAACTGATGCCCCTGCAGTGTTCTCTCCTTGTTGTTGCAGGAGTCAAGTGGGGCCCTGGACTATGTAATGAGGCCCTGTGGCCCACGAACATTGTGGATTGGGCAGTGTCCCTTCATTTGTACATATATATATATATACTTCTTTTATTTGAAGTACGCTATCTTATTACACTCACTTTGATCTATTGGTGTTGTCCTTGCATTATTCCTGAGGGGTACGGGGTATATATGTTATGTTACAGCATCTGCTTGGTGTTGGGGGTGGGGTGTTGTGTGTTTGCATGTGTGTGTCACTCTCTTTTTCCTCCCCCTCCCCTGTTTGCTAGGCGGCTGCACTCATCGTGGTCGTCTTCACCATCATTGGTGTTCGTGGTGGAGCTGGACGTAGAAGAGCATTGGGAATATGTGCAGCTCGGGCTCCATGGCGGCGTGGTTGTTCCCTGAGTCTCCACAGGTGATTAATTTCCCTTCTGTGCAGTGTTTCCGCTAGGCTTTTGATGACGTTGGTACCACCCTGGAAAGGTGGCAGTTTCCCGTCTCATAATACAGTGGGCGGAACATTGACTTCCGCCTGGCTGTAGGCTGCTATCGCCGTGGTGCCTGTTGATTCCACCCTGGCGGTTGGTGTGGTAAAGTGGCTGTCTGTCTGAGCTCTTTCCACCATGGTCATAATTTGGCGGTATTTATTACCAGCCTGTTGGCTTTATTACTGCTGCTTTATCACAGACTGCCAGGGTTGTAATGAGGGTCTATGTATTACCCATTCCCTTCTGACTAAATGTTCCCAGAGACCAGGTGCTAATTGTTGGTCCTGTAATAAACCTAATTGTGATTTAATGCATATGTGGTTTTGGTGGTCACAAACTCTTTTTGGCATGATGCCTGGCAACAAATCAATGCAATCTTTCACACTCATTATCCCTTTAAGATTATTTACATTGTTTTTGGTAGTTTAATTGATGTTAATGATGCTCCTGTAGTTTCAAAAAATAATCTGTTAGCACTGTTACTTTCTGTTGCTTTTCAAAAAAATTCTATTAAATTGAAATGTTTTTCCAATATTTCACACAAAGCTTAGTAGTGTAGTATTTGTTCTCATCACAGCTTTTATGTTGTCTAATGGTTATAAAGGTAATAGTGATTTATTTCAGATGCCTCTTACATTTTTTTAGATAGCATTAAACATCTATCAGTTTGTGTATTATGTATATTATCAGAAAATTCGAAACCACCTTGAACTCTGATGCTACATTTTATACCTTCTGTACCTAGCTTCTGCATTAGATTAAATATTAGTCAATGCTTAGTTTATATTTGATAACCTTTCTTTATAGTCTTCAATGTAGTATTGTATTCATAATTGTCAGGTGTTATTCAGCTCATGCACATTTTACATGTATTCCTTGTAAATTCCTCCCTCTTCTCTGTTTCTTCCCAATCTTCCAAAATCCGTATTAACCCCCCCACCCCTTCCCTTCTTTGCTGTTTCTACCCAATCTTCCAAAATCCAACACTTGGTTTAAAAATCGCTTTTGGTGTTTTTACTTCATTGATTTGATATTTTCCCTTGCAATGTGTGATTTATCAAATTTGTTTGTTTTTCCCTGTTATTGTTGAGCTCTTACAAGATATATTTTTGTAATGTTATGCAATTTTAAACAAAAGAAACAAGACAATCATCCTGAGTGATGTTACTGTGTATGAATATAGTGTCCATTTGTATCACCATATCAAATTATCTTGTATGTCTAGTATGACCAAGACATCTAGATATGATTGAAATGAAGAGCTATGCTTCATCAAAAGATACTGAGTTTCAAGGTAAGATTTGGACATATTGGGTTAACAATAAGCTCTCCTTTGAATACATTGAGGTTATCAGATTAACAAGCTTGTTGGGCAATTTTATGTCAATAAACAAAAAAAGTATGGGGTTCACCAATGATACGGAGCTAAAACCACGGGAGACTATCCACGGGCTCCTAGACCTCGCTGGGTGTCAAAAAGTGGAGTGCGAGTGCTGTGGATACTAAAGGCACTCACAAACTGCAATAGCAAAAATGTAATCTACATGATTAAATGCCCTTGTGAGCTCAAGTATACTGGGATGACAACAAGAAAGGTCAGCACCCGCATTTGTGAACACAGGAGCACTATAAGGTGTAAACATGACACCACAAAACTGACAAGCCACTATGTCGCAAAAAACCATTCCCCAGACGACATGAGATGGACTGTGTTAGAACAGCTGCCACCTACAACCAAGAATATGCCACAGAAGTTACTCTATTACGAATAACGCTGGGTCTGGAGACTACACACAGACACCAGCGGTTTGAATGACCACATACCTTGGTCCTCACTCAATAAATGACCACACCCTTACTACCCTTACTAGCATTTACAGTCAGCTCCAGCCAGTCGCGGGCTTAGTAGCTCTTTCCCTTGCCTGAATATCGGCTGCAACTCCGCACTTCTCTGAGGTTCCCCCTTCCTCCCCCCCCCTTTTTCCCTTCTCTCTCCCCCTCCCTTTTTCCCGCCTTTTCCGTTCCCCTTTCCCCGGGCCAACATAACCCCTCCTACTTCCCCCCACTCATTTCCTCTCCTTTTTTCCTCCCTGCCCCTTCCCTTTTCTTCCCCTTCCCCTCTCCCTCTTTCAACCCCCCCACCATTACACCCCTCTTCTCCTTTCCTCTCTTTCTCCCCTTTTTTTCCTTCATGTTGCCTCTTTCCTTCTTCTTTTCATTTCCTCGTTCCCTGCTATCTTCTTTTTATTTTTATGTTTATGTTCATCTTTTTATTTCTATTTTTATGTTTATGTGTCTTTTTGCATCTATTCTCATTTTATATTTCTCTTGTGCCAATCCCTTTCCCCTTCTTTTCCTTCCCCCTTCCTTTTTCCTTCCCCCCTTTTTTCTCTTCCCCCCCCGCTGTGGCTATAGTATTCATCTCCCATGTCTTTCCTCGACGCGATCCGCGTCAGGAGGCCATTTTTCGAGACTGGGGACTACGTTCCCCAGCCTCCTCAGCACCCAGTAAGCGCTGCGTCACTCGTGCCAGCCATATTGGACACTGGGAACTCCAATTCCGAGCGTCCTTATCGCGCAGCCGCGCCCCCCCGCACTCACCCTATCTGTCGGTTTTGGATAACCGGCTGCAGCCGGCCCGTCACAGGACGCGCAGGGTAGTTTGATCAGCTCCTCTTCATTCACACTATATATACCGCCCCCACGCTGTATCCTTCTCTCACCTCGCCGCCAAGACCTGGAACTCCCTACCGCTCAACCTATGCCAGACCCAGGACCTCCTGAACTTCAGGAAACACCTCAAGACTTGGCTAATCGACCAGTAGCTCCCCCCCAGCACCTTGAGACCCTGACGGGTGAGTAGCGCTCTTTATATATACGTGATTGATTGATTGATTGATTTGAACGATTGGTTAGTACGGCTAGATCTTCAGGATGCCTAGCTAACAAGACCTATTCATCACTCTCACAGAAGGTTTCTCCAGTTCCAATGGCAACAACAGATCTACCAATTCTCCTGCCCTCCTTTCAGCCTTTCCTCAGCTCCTTGGTGTTTCACCAAGTTAATGAAACCAGTAGTAGCTCATCTCAGAGCACAGGGTTTCCGGCTAACCATTTACTTAGACGATATCCTTCTCATGCATCAAAATCCCACCACCCTCCGCTCTCAACTTTCCTACACTATTACCCTTCTTTCAGATCTAGGTTTCATCATCAACACAGACAAATCTGTTCTAACTCCATCCCAGTCCATAGAATTTCTAGGATTTCTAGTCAACTCCCCGCAGGGAACCCTTCAGCTCCCAGATTCCAAGATCAAATCTATCAAAGCAGAAATAACCAAATCTTTACGGCAGACTTCTCTCTCCCTTCGGTCTCTTGCAGGGATTGTAGGTCTTCTTTCTACTTCAATTCAAGCGATCTTTCCGGGTCCCCTTCATCATCAAGCTCTCCAAAGGTTGAAAATTTAACACCTACGCAAGGGTCTTGCTTATTCAGATTCCATCCTCCTCGACCAAGAATCCCGTACAGAACTTCAATGGTGGTTAGACCATCTGGAAGCCTGGAACGGAAGGACTATCTTTGCGTCAGCCCCAGATCTTGTCTTAGAATCAGATGGAAATCTAACAGGTTGGGGCACAAGATGTGGTCAAATATCAACTGGAGGCACATGGTCTCCTCAGGAGTCTTCATTGCACATCAATTGTTTAGAGATGCTTGCAGGCTCCTTTGAGATCAGAAGTTTTACCAAAAACAAAGTTCATTGTTTGGTCCTTCTTCATATGGACAACCTCTCAGCCGTCAGATACATAAATCATCTTGGCGGTACCAGATCCAAACCTCTAGCCGAATTGGCCAAAGGCTTCTGGGAATTTTGCCTCCAACGCAAAATCTCAGTTCAAGCAGAATACTTGTCAGGTTCTCTCAATTCAGTGGCAGACTGTTATTCTGATCATCTCTTAGACTACAGCGATTGGAAACTTCATTCCTCCGTCTTCAACCTAATCCACCACAAATGGGGTCCCTTCCACATAGACCTCTTTGCGTTGCGTCTAAATACTCATCTTCCCCAATTCTTCAGTTGGAGACCAGATCCCCAAACTCTTGCAACAGATGCCTGGTCAAATGCAATAAATTATGCCTTCCCTCCGTTCATCATGATCAACAGAGTGCTTGCTCAAGTACGTCGACAAAAAGCCACAATCATCTTAATAGTTCCATTTTGGCAGTGTCAAGTCTGGTTCCCTCCCCTCCTCGAACTATCTATAGACTTTCCGATCCTTCTTCCCTCCTTCCCATCAATAATTCTCAATCCCCAAGGTCTTCCCCACGACCTGATTCTCAATCAATCCCTCCTCCTATCATCCTGGAAGGTGTCAGGACTTATTCCTCTTATCCAGGAATTTCACTTGAAGCTTCAACCTATATAAAAAATTCCTGGGCCCCCGGTTTACAAGTCCACTTGGTCTATCTGGTCTAGCTGGTGCATGGGAAAATCTTGTAATCCCTTTTCAGCAGATTTATCCTTAATAGCTAATTTTCTCGCTTCTCAAGCCAGTTCTGGAAAGTCTTACAGGACCATCAATTTGTATTGTTCTGCTATCTCTCTTCATCATCCTTTTATTAATAATAAACCAGTTGGAGAACATCCCCTCATTTGCCGACTGTTAAAGGGAGTACAATTTTCCAATCCGCCTTTACCCAAATCTTCTGTGTTAAGGGATGTTAATCTTGTGTTACAAATGTTTTTAGCTTGGCAAGATAATGACCTGTTATCTCTTAAAATGCTCTCTGCTAAATTACCAATGTTATTGTGTTTAGTCTCTATTTAGCGTCTTTCTGATGTTAGAGCTTTAGATGTTTCTGCTCGTCATTTCATCCCCACTGGTGTACTATTTAATGTTTCCAGACGTACAAAAACCAATATCTCCTCAGTGTTCTATCCCTTCTTTCCCAACCAACCTAAGTTATGTGTAGGTAAGTGTTTAAAGGTTTATGAACAAAAGACTTAGGATCTCAGAACGTCTTCCTCCTCTCTACTATTAATCTCCTTCAGAAAACCCTTGAAACCGGTTTCCTCTCCTACCTTGGCTCGTTGGGTCAAATGGATTATGTCCCTCGCTGGAATTGATATCTCTGAATTTGGGGCCCATTCTTCCTGAGGTGCTATGGTGTCTAAAGCCTTTTGGGCTGGTTCCCGCTTGGAAGATATTTTGAGATCTGCAGATTTGTCAAATTATTCTACCTTTCGGAATTTTTATTGCAAACCTGTTGTTAATGCTTCTTCTCTAGTGATTGATATGTTTTAAACAACCATAATATGAGCCTCCGGTCTTGACATAAAATGTAGATTTTCAAAATAATTTATGATGGAAAGTCTTAATTTTATTGAAGACACGGAGGCAAGTATTATCCCACCACTCATCCACTATAATTTGTTTCTTCTTTCCCTCCCTCTAGTCTCTACAAACGCTCCAGCAACGACTTCAGGATAGAATCCAGTGATCACCTTCCGTCATGGATCAGAAGCCTACTCCTACTACAATTACTTTGGATCTCTACCATCGTTCTCTCCTCAAATTGGACTATACTCTGGTTTTGAACTGGTTCCAGGAAGCGTTCTCTCTAATTTTAGCTATTTGTATAATTGCTTGTATATTTCCATTATTTCAATCTTACTAATGACTTTCTCGCAGAAGAAAAGAGGGTTGCTTGCAGTCTAGTTGGGTATTTCTTTATGTGCACCACATTCTGATTGGTTTGTTTAATTCTTTATCTCCCATTGGTAGCTTGTATCCTGGGATTGGCTAATATTCTTGACTGCCTGCTCCTATTGATATTAAAGCAGGAAAAGGAAGCATGATATGAGCCTCCGTGTCTTTAATAAAATTAAGACTTTTCGTCATAGATTATTTGGAAAATCTACATTGTACATGCTAATTTAGCTCAGAATTATAAAGTACTGCTCTACCATAAGCAAGTCACAAAATGTTTATTGTCCCTGAAGTGCATGGGTCTTAGATAAGCCATTCTGGAAAACTGTTTGCCTATTATTCTGTAGACTGATCCCCGACAACAGGGGTTTCAGGGCAAATGACTGCTCTACTGCAAATGCAGGTTCCAGCCCTATCATTCATTGAAGTACCTGGGCCTAGAGTTACATTTGCACAGGGAACTTACTACAGAAAATGGCAACTCCTTGTGCAGACAGGCAACACCTTGCTGGATGCAGTTCTCATCACATGGTGAATGATCATTGCTATCTGACCGCACATGAGTTTCCCATCTTGCAGTCGTTTGGAGTGGTGTTCCATGAGCTGCACAATCATAGGGTGAGAGGGGCAGTGGTAAAATTGTAGACTTCAGTTTTGAACAAATGATGACAAACCTGAGCTACGTCATGTGCCAAACCAACACTATGAGTTTCAGGAAAGGGGTATGCACAGGCCTTATAAACAGCCCTTTCCAAAATGGTAGTCAGGGAAGTTAATTCTATCTGATGTTACCAGTCCAATAGGAATTACAGTCTTTCCCTGTGATGTCAATTGAATACTATGTATGTGGGCATTTACAAGTGAAGGATGTGTAGCAACTCATTTGTTACCTTGTACTTCATCACACTCCTCACTTGGCTCTTTCCTCTTCCCCAATGTCAGGGGAATTTGGTACTTGCTATTAACTTCCATATTAATCTTCACCTCCAATCACGATCAACAAGTTTGTCAGAGAAGTTTTTCCATTTTTTGTTATTTACTTCTTAACTGGGATCTTATAATGAGACACCTCACACTTTTTGTGTGTATTAATATGTGCAGGGTAGAAGAGGCTACTGGAATGAGCAGCCCTTTCCTAAGGAAAACAAAAACTAAACTCATGAATTTTGTTAACATTCAATTCTTTTCACCTAATTGCAGAAGACTCAATGGGTTTTCAGCGATCTGTATATTTAATACGGAAACAGCTTTAGCCTTTTATACCTTAAGAGGTTCAAACACTGGAAGAGTGGCAAAAATCTTTGAAAACTTGTAATACAGACCCTGCATTTTGTATGAAGATTTTAGGAATCTTAGCTCCATGAAGACCCCAGGTGTCACTAGCAATCAATATTATAAAGTATCAGTGTAATGAACAAGTAATTACAAAGGTAGAAACAATTATTAAAAAGCTAATATGAGGTGCATATCTCTTATCCACAAACATAAACTTAGTTTTGTTAACATGTTTTTATTGAGCACATTGCATCACAGTAGTGTAAGAAACTTTCAGTCAGTGCAAACTAGACTCGGTTCAAGTAAGTAAAATTGCAAAATCAGCAAAAAAGAGTAGAGGCAAAGGTCATTTACTTTCTTGTGAAACATCTGCATCCAATGTAATTACAACTGATGGAAGATCATTTCTGAACAACATAAAAATGATAGGAATGAACAATCTAGATGAAACAGGGGAGGTATTTGTATGTTCACCTTGGTGTCTAAAGCAGAATTGGGCATAGCTGTTATTTATCTATGTGTAACTGTTTGAAGAGGTCCAGTAGTGGATCATCCACTCTACCAATGAAGTCCATGACACAAGAGGTTATGGTCAAGTGGCTTGTATAAATTCTTAAATCTATGAACAGGAAGAGGCTAACCCTCCTCAGGCTAACTTATTTCTGAGAGGAGAGACAAAGGTCAGAACTATCCTCATCACATTAGAGTCTTGCCCCACACTCTGTCTCTGCTCTCTCACTCCAAACTCCTTGTCTGGGACCAAAATAACACTTGCCTGAAAAGAGGAATAAGGGATTGTTTTTTTCTAGACACAGGTTAGTTTAATCCAGTGGCCTTTAGTTTTCCTCTTGAAGAGGCTATGCCTGATCTGGTTGGATGGGTGGACACTGTCTCCTGTGCTCTGGCTGTGGTTTTCCCTTTATTCAGTGCTCCCTGTATACTGAATTGTAATTCTAAATCGAAATGGTTTAATGATTCCTTATTTTAGCTAAAAAAAGTTGTAAATGCCTGCAATGGGCATGGTACGAACGCTACCCCTATAAAGATAAAATTAAGTACAAGCTGGATTTGAGGGATTATCATAGAGCCTGTTATTCTTCCCAGGCTGCCTACTTTCTGATAAAATTGTGCATGATCAGAATTGTACTTCAGTGCTTTTTCAGATTGTCAAATAATAACCGATGCTGCTACTATTTCACTGCTTTTGTCTAGCTCTCAAAAATATTGTGATGATTTAGCACTCTATTTTTGCAAAAAAGTGGCAAATATACATGCTTTCTTTCTCCTAGCTCAAGATTGTGAAGGCAGCACTATCCCTCCTGCACCCGCTGAATGTTCTCTGGAGACTTTTTTCCCCATTAATACCATACGTTTTGTCTCTTTTGGTCACCCTCAGACCCTTTGAAACATGCCATTTTCAGAAAAATGTGTCTTGTGTTCTCTCCAATTTTGATAAATCTTCTCAATTCTTCTCTGAGTGTTCTGTTTCTTAGTCCTAGAAACACGTGATGGTGCTAGCATTACCTAAAAAAAAACAACTTGGACATCACAACTTAAGCTAACAACCAAAACATATCCTTGCTGCCACTGTTAGCTAAAATTCTGGAAAAGCATGTTAATCAACACCTAGAAGCTTATTTGTAAATCAATCATGTTCTATATTCCTCGCAATTTGGATTCAGGGCTGAACATAGCACAGAAACAACACTGGTAGGCATTACTAAATACCTTAGATCACAACTTTACAGAGGAAGCTCTGCAGGTCTCATCCTTTTGGATTTGAGTGCTGATTGTGAAACTGTCCGTCACCAGGGGCTTCTTGTCAGAAATTGGGGTTCTAGTTGGCAGGGGAATGCACTGTGTCCAAGCAAGAACCACAATCCTAGTCAGGGTAAGTCAGATACACACTGTGGAATCTTGACACAGAGCAGTCAGGCTTAACTTAAGAGGCAATGTGCAAAGTATTTGTGCAACACTTGAAACAGTACAACAGTGAGCTTAATTTAGTAAACAAACCAAGACCAAAATGGTAAAAGTCCCGTAAATAAAATTTGAGATATGAACTTTTGAAGAATATCTGGAAAGGCAGTGCTCAGAATCTTACAGCACCAACCTGGGCTATCAGGTCGTGCCAGAATGGGGTAAATCCAATAGTTCAGGCCAACCGTGAGGGAGCACGGGCCAGCTGCAGGGACCAACCTTGTCTCGCTGAAATAGTATCTTGCATGGAGGGTTGCTTTGATGTTGAAGATCCAATGTGAGGAGCAGTGGGGCCGATGCAAAGGTGATGCATTGGTTCCAATGAACACACTCAGGGACGTGTCATCATTGAGCCTCACAGTCATTGAAGTGATGTCCTTGAGCAGTAGTGTGGCCTTGAACCCTATGTAATGAAGGTGATACTCCATCGTCAATCTACGCAGCCATTGTAGCAATGTCCTCGAGTAGCAGTAAGGTGTCGAACTCTGCAATGAAGGTGATGTGTTGTTGTTGAACCGTGATGCAACGTCCTTGAGTAGCAGCAGCAGTGATACGTTTGTGTCGAAGGAAGATGTTCTAACCAGTGCAATGACGGCGATAGGTGGATTCGGCACAGAAAAACCGACTTCCAAGGGCCCAGAACTGGATTGGCACCACTTTGCAGGGAGGTATCACAAGTTGGCAGGAGCCAAGGTGCTGGTGTAAGTTGCTGGAAGTCTTTGATGTCCCTGAGACTTCAGAACAGGAGGCAAGCAGACAAGCCCATTGGAGTCACTCTGGATTCAAGTGGTGTAGGTTCAGTCCTTCTCGCCCACACAGAGATGGCAGCAGGCAGCAGAATGTCAGTACAACAAAAAAGCAGTTCTTCCAGAGCAGCAGTCCAGCAGGGTAGCAGTCCTTGTAGCAGCACAGCAGCCCTTCCTGTTGACAGAGGATCCACAGGTCTAGAAGTGTACTGAGCTGGTGGTGTCAGAGGTCCACTATTTATACCCATTTGTGCCTTTGAAGTAGCGGAGACTTAATAAAAGGTCTTTGAAGAACCCAGAGGCCCGCCCTTCCTCCTCTGGCTCCAGATTTACTACAGGGGAGTATGCAGCTCTATGTGTGAGGCAGGTCAGTGCCCTTTCAGGTGTGTCAGCCTCTCCCACCCACCCTGCTAAGGATGGCTTATCAGGATGTTGCTGGCTAATTAGTCAGACCTAAGCTCCCTATATGTGTGGCTGTCTAGAGGTAAATGCACAGGTCCAGCTGTAACCCCACCCCAGATGTGTATTGGAGACAGGCAGTAGGCATCTAATAGATGAAGTAAGAAAATGCCACTTTCTAAATTTGACTTCACAATAAGTTGTGGTTTTAATTTATGAGTTCAGAGACACCAATCTTGAAAAACCTATCTCTTTCAGATTGGGAATTACACTTATAAAATGTAATAAGGTAATCCCAATGTTATATTACGGGACAGATAGGCCTTGCACTAGTGAAAAATGAATTTGGGAGTTTTTTACTACCAGGGCATGTAAAACTTAAAAGTACATGTCTTGCCTTTTAAATATATTGCACCCTGCCCTGTAGATCACTTAGGGACTACCTTAGTGGTGACTTATATAGAGATGTTTCTGATGGATAAAACTACTTGTGGATTCCTCACCTAATGAATTCTCCCAATGCGCCAGCATTCGACGGAATTTTTTTTCCCCAGCTCTGCACGTCGACAAGGACGTCACAATTGCCTGCCTCCCACACGACACCGTCTGACATCATCGAGGCAATAAGAGGTCATCGCTGGTGTGCTGACGTCAGTTTCCTTTTTTCCTGTGCCTTCGAGTAACGTTTTTTCTCCTGGCTCTTAGGGAGTTACTGTTTCTCAGAAGAGATACTTTCTAGTAAAAATGTCTCCACCCTGGAAGTTCAGCTTTAAGCCTTTTAGGGAGTGCGGGGGCCGTATGACTGTGACGGACCTGCATAATGACTGTTTATGGTGCTTGAGCTCAGAGCACGACGTGGAGGAGTATGGTTCATGTCAGCAGATGAACCCAAAGGTGTTGAAAGAGCGTGAAGCCAAGCTGTTTTTGGCTAAGTCGAAGAAGAAGGAAAAGCGCCGACATCGAATGCCTTCTTCGAAATCTTCACATAAGAGACAGCCTTGTCATGACTCTCGGCATCAACATGATTCCCGACGCCGTTCGGAGAAAGACCGACCTCTGTCGAGATCTCCATCTGCTCGGCATCATACGATGTGGGAGGTCAGCCCGACAGTGACGCCACAGCCTCAAAGCTTCTCCAACGCCGTCAGTTTTTGAAGTGGACGAGCCTTGCCAGAGTCCTGCCTTCTCGTCTGCACAATCAGAGGTGCCGGATCCAGTGCTGACCTCACAGTCAGCGGCGACGCCACAGGGGTATCCTGCTTTCCCTGCTCCGGATGCGGATCCGGCGGCATTCTTAAATGCGATGTACAGCACCTTTATCTCCATGGCTCCTAGCGGTGCACCGCCTGGTCCCTCAGGTCCATTAGCTTTTGGTCTGGGCGTTCCGACTCCCCAAAAGCCGACACCTTTTATGCCCTTCTGCCCAGTAGAAGGTGCTGGCCCGGTGCCGGTGCCGTTGACGTCGCCGAGAAGAACTTCGACGCCGGTGGTTTCAGCTGATCCGGTGGCGCCGTTGACTTCGCCACAACTACAATTGACGCCGGCGAAGAGGGCTCGCCTTTCCATGCCGTCGATGGATCCGGCGTCAGAGGAATAGGAAGATCAGCATCAGCTGAGGTCATTGGCGTCGGCTAATTCTTTATCGACGCCGAGGATAGAGGCCAGGTTGCGCTAGAGGAGGAAGGCTCTGAGTTATTGGAGGAGCAGGAGTATCAGAGGCAGCTCCTGGAGGAAGGCAAGCTCGCAGAGCCCCTGGGGAACTTTCAGGGTTTGGACTCTGCCAGCGGTCTCGATACTTCTCCAGAGTGGGACTTAGCTTCTTCAGGTGAGTTTACTGAGGAAGCTGCTTCATTCCACTCAGTGGTGAGGAAGGCAGCTGACTTTTTAGATCTCCTGTTACCTGCAGCTGAGGTGAAAACCAGTATCCTCACAGAGATGTTACATCCGGCTTCGGCTGCAGCAGAGCCGCTCCTACCTTTTACTGAGGCTCTCACTGGACCAATTCTTGAGGTTTGGGGGATACCAGTATCTTCAACTGCAGTTAGCAGATCAGTGGTGAGGAGGTACAGAGTGGCTTCTGGGAACCTGAGCTTCCTCTCTAGACATCCAACTCCGGGGAGTCTGGTGGTTCAGGCATCCTGCTCCTCGCGTTGAGCTCCTGCATCATTCCATGGGGCTCCATCAGACAGGGAGTCGAAAAGGATGGAGCAGTCGGCCAAAAAGATCTTTTCATCTTGCAGTATGACACTGAAGTCTGCTAACACCACTTGTGTTTTAGGAAGATATATTCATGCCTTGATGGATGCGGCTAAGGCTGGAATGCCAGATTTGCCCCAGGACATGCGGTGTCTTTTGGCTGATGCACAGGTGGCAGCGACTCAGGTCATTCAGTCAGGGTTAGATACTGCGGATTCGGTGGCCAGAGCGATGGGGACATCCATTGCAACCAGGAGACATGCTTGGCTGAGATCGTCTGGTTTTTCATCTGATGTGCAAACAACTCTTTTAGACTTGCCATTTGATGGGGACAAGCTATTTGGTTCGAAAGCTGACTCTGCCTTAGAACACTTCAAACAGCAGGGCTACGGCTAAGTCCCTTGGTTTGCAGGCTTCAACCACCACCCCGTTCAGATCATTCAGAAGGTTCAGGGGGTTTGGACGAGGTTCTTCCTTTCGGGGGAGATTCCAGCCTGCAGGCCAACAACCATCTACTCTTCCCTATAGGTCATTTAGAGGGAGGGGTAGAGTTCAAACCAGAGGAGCCACCCAGCAGCACCCTGCCTCTTCCTCTTCCTCCAGGGGGGTGCAACAGGGAAAGCAGCCTTAATCCTCTGTCCATTCCATCCCATAGTTCTCCTGTAGGGGGAAGGTTGTTTCATTTTCTCCGCATATGAAAGCTGATCACATCGGATTCCAGGGTCATCAATATTGTGGAGAAAGGTTATGCACTTCCCTTTCGGGAGTTCCCCCCTTCCATCCCTCCCCGTCCCTCCTTTTTCACAGAAGACCATCTCCTGTTGTTGCAACAGGAAGTTCAGACCCTATTGTCAAAAGGGGCAGTGGAGTTGTTTCCAGAGTAGGAAAGGGGTCGGGTTGCTTTTTGAGATATTTCCTGATCCCCAAGTAGGATGGTCGGTTGAGACCTATCTTGGACCTGAGGGTTTTGAATTGGTTCCTCAAGCAGAAGAAGTTCAAAATGCTGACCCTAGAACAGGTGCTTTTGGCATTGAACAAAGAAGATTGGATGGTGTCTGTCGACTTACAGGATGCTTACTTTCATATTTCTATTCTGAAGTCGCACAGGAAGTATCTCCAGTTTGTGGGAGGATCGCAGCACTACCAGTTTGAGGTCCTTCCTTTTGGTCTTACTTCAGCACCTCGAGTCTTCACGAGGGTGATGGCGGTGGTTGCAGCGCATCTCAGGAGGAAGCAGATAGCGGTATTCCCTTACCTGGACGATTGGTTGATCAAAGCCAAATTTCCAGAGCTCATGTTGCTTCACCTGCAGATGACAACCCAGTTGTTTTTCGATCTGGGATTTTTGGTAAACGTGCCCCACATCTCACCTGGAGCCCTCTCAACTCCTCTGTTCATAGGGACAGTACTAGACACAACGTTGAATCGGGCCTTTCCTCTGCCTCAGCGGATTCAGGACATTCAGGCGTTGATTCCAATGTTTCAAAGTGGAGCGGTCATTCCTGTCCTCAAGGTCCTTCGTCTGCTCGGTCTGTTTGCCTCATGCATTCTGTTGGTCACTCATGCACACGGACACATGAGGGCTCTTCAGTGGTGCCTCCGCAGGCAGTGGTTTCAACACAAAGGGGATCTGAAGGAGTCAATAAAGATCTCCAGAGACACTGCAGTGGATCTACGATGGTGGGCTGTGAACGGCAATTTTTCCAAAGGAAGGCCGTTTTCACTGCCGCCTCCAGTGACCACGGTGATAACGTGTGCTTCCACTATAGGGTGGGGAGGTCATCTGGGGGACCTGGAGATCAAAGGTCGTTGGTCTCCAGGGGAACAGATGTTTCACATCAATCTGTTGGAATTGTGGGCGATACGTTTAGCTCTCAAGGCCTTCCTCCACTCCCTTCGCGGTCAGTCGGTCCAGGTTCTGTTTGACAACACCACTGCAATGTGGTACATCAACAAACAGGGAGGAGTAGGGTCATACCTTCTCAGCAGAGAAGCTCTACTGCTTTGGTCCTGGGCACAGGACCATCAGATTTGCGTAGTAGCAAACCATCTGGCCGGAGTTCAAAACATACGTGCGGACAGTCTCAGTTGACACTTCTCAGTCGATCACGAGTGGCATCTCCATCCGGATCTGGCCCTTTACATTTTCCGGTTGTGGGGATTTCCTCAGGTAGACCTCTTTGCCACTCGGGAGAACATGCACTGCTGTCGTTCTGCATCCCCCAGTATCCGCTGCAAGGGGCGTAGGGGGACGCGATTCAGATGCCCTTGCACAGCCAATTGCTTTACACGTTTCCCCCCATACCCTTGATTCCTCTGGTTCTGAGGAAGATTTGCCAAGACCGAGCACAAGTCATTTTAATAGCTCCGTATTGGCCACGAAGGGTGTGGTACTCGGATCTTCTCCAACTCTCACTGTGCCCTCCGCTCCGTCTCCCTCACATGGCAGACCACCTCTCGCAGTCGCAGGGGCAGGTTCTACACCCCCACCTCCAGAGCCTGCACCTGCATGCCTGGATATTGAATGGGGCAATCTGACTTCTTTTTCCCTCCCGCTGGAAGTGGTGGATGTTATTTTATCGGCCAGGCGCTACTCCACCAAATCAATCTATGCTACTAGATGGGCAAAATTTGTAGCCTGGTGTGGAGAGAAGCAAATTGATCCTTTACAGGCCCATTCGTCGGATATTTTATTATTTGCGTTGTCCTTGGCGCAGAGGGGTTGTGCGGTTGCGACTGTTCAGGGCTACTTGTCGGTGCTGTCGGCCTTTCTGTGCCTTCCTGATCAACCCTCTTTGTTTAAATCTCCTATAGTTGAAAGGTTCTTAAAAGGTCTTACTAATAAGTTCCCTCCCTCTCCTTTTATTATGCCTCAATGGGATCTGAATTTAGTACTCACGTTCTTGATGGGTTCACCGTTTGAACCTTTACATTCATGCCCCTTGAGGTTTTTAGTGTTAAAATCTGTTTTTCTTATAGCCATCACATCAGCTAGGTGAGTGAGTGAGCTTCAAGTGCTTAGCTTTAAGCCCCTTTTCACTTCCTTCTATGCGGACAAAGTGGTGCTGAGGATCAGGGCGGCTTTCCTATCGAAGGTTGTTACACCCTTCCATTTAGGGCAGTCTATTACGCTCTCATCCTTTTACCCTCCTCCCCATCCATCGAAAGAGGAGTAAAGGTTCCATCGGCTTGACCCTAAAAGAGCTTTAACCTTCTATGTTGACAGAATGAGAGAGTTCTGAGTGGAAGATCAGCCCTTCATCGGCTACGTGGGGAAGAGGAAGGGCAAGGCGGTCCACAAGAGAACACTATCCAGGTGGATCATTCTTTGCATTAAAATCTGTTATTCTTTGGAAAAGAAGGTTCCTCCAGTTGGAATTAGAGCTCATTCCACCAGGGCTAGGTTGGCCTCTTCGGCTTTGGCTAGAGGTGATCCTGTGGCTAATATTTGTAAGGCCGCAACTTGGGCTTCCCTCCATACTTTTGCGAAGCATTATTGCTTGGATTCAGAGGTTAGGAGGATGGCCATTTTGCATGGTCCGTGCTGCAGAATTTTTTTGTTGTGATAATTTAGGTACCCGCCACCGAGTGCGGTACTGCTTTGGGACTCTATTCATTGGGTGAGGAATCCACAGGTAGTTGTATCCATCAGAAGAACAAGTTACTTACCATTGGTAACGCTTTTTCTGGTGAATACACGAGCTACCTGTGGATTCCTCACGGTCCCACCCACCTCCCCGCTGCCTGGTTGTTCTTACCAAGACATCCTAGGGTGTGTATGTATATAAGGAGGTGTATATATATATATATATATATAAATATGTTTCATGGTATATGTAGATACATGTACATATATGTGGTTTTTATATATATATATATATATATATATATATATATATATATATACATATATATATATATACACTTGATATTTTGATGTTTATATTTGATTAAAGGTTATGTTTTATATTTGGCTGATTTATTCATGTCGAGTATGCATTGTCGGTAGTCACCTGTTCGCCTTGAAGGCATGTAAAAAATGGTGAAAACTGACATCAGCACGCCGGCGAGGACCTCTTATTGCCTCGATGACGTCAGATGGCGTCGCGTGGGAGTCGGGCAATTGTGACGTCTTCGTCGATGTGCAGAGCTGGGAAGAAAAATTTCCGTCGAATGCTGGCGCATTGGGAGAATTCATTAGGTGAGGAATCCACAGGTAGCTAGTGTATCCACCAGAAAAGGCGTTACCGAAGGTAAGTAGCTTGTTCATCTTACCAGGTCAAAATGGCAGTGTTAACCTGAACACACAGGCTCTGCAATTACACGCCTGGGACATGGTTAAGGGGCAACTTAAGTGGGTGGCACAATCAGTGCTGCAGGCCCACTAGTAGCATTTAAATGACAGGCCCTAGGAACTTTACTAGGGACTAATAAGTAAACTGAATTTGCCAATGGTGGGTTAAGCCAATGTTTCTATGATTTAGGGTGGTGAGCACAAGCACTTTAGCACTGATTAGAAGTGGTAAAGTGCACAAAGTCCTAAATCCAGAGAAAAACAATGTCAGAAAATGGAGCAAGGCAGGCAAAATGTTGAGGGCTGGGGGAGACTACCCTCAGGCTGTCAGATCTAACACTTCTTCATAGATTAGAGGAACTGGGCATGCAAAACCTGGCCTTGGCATGGGGTGGTCTTTTCTACAAGACTGTTTCTTTCAAGTATGCATGCTCCTGTGCTCTGCCGTAAGCCCCATTTTGTGAAACAACAATGTTTGGCAACTGGCAGACATAGTGGAAGTGTTTGGCCTCACACTTTTTTCATATGCAAATGATACTCAAATAATCGTTTCACTATCCTCTAAGGATGGTTGCAGTTTATCTGACCTTAATTTTTCCCTTGTCATTGTGGTAATCTGGATGAGCAATAACTCTGTAAAAATTCAATGGGAAAAAGTCTAAAGTTTTATTGATCAGCAACCAACCTCAATTATAGGGCCCTCACTGCTGGCCTACTTAATTGGTGCCTGATCCTACCCATAGTCAGGCAGTTAAGGTCCTATACTTTTGTTTTGATGACAAGTTTACCATACACAATAACCACGTTATCTGCATCTTGTTTCAGCATACTTAGGTGTTTGAGAAAAATACATTGGCTCCTTCCCTTCCCCATCCAAAGGAGAGTGGTGAAATAAGCAAGCACTGATTACCTTAACACTTGATTACAGTAACATCCTATTGGTTGCTTTACCATCTACCTTAACACTCCTCGGTTTTATCACTATCTTTAAGACCTATATTGGCTCCCAATTCACAACCAAATCCAGTTTAAGGCATTGAGCTATGTGCACAAAGCCATGACTAATCCTTGACCACTATATGTTAGGGCTCTAGTGTTGCCATTTCGTCCTAATCAGGTTCTTTGAACCAGCAACTTGAACTATGCAGTTATTTTGTTTGATCAATAAGGTGAGGCAAGGTGGTCACTCCTTTGCCTACCTTGGTCCAAAACTATGTAATCCCTTGCCTGTTACTGTTCAGCTCTGTAATTCTTTTGAAACGTTTTTAAACAAAAAAAAACTCCAGAAGAAGAGGCTTTTCTAATTTCTACCTCTTGGCCCTTCTGTCAAGGGAGGTTCTACCCATACCTCCTTTAACAGTGACCGGACTCCAGTTTTACAGTGTTGACGGTCTGTTCTAAGCAGATTTAATGTAAGTGGGCTTTTAGGAGTTTTTAATAATGGATAGCTGATTCGGCTATCACTCATTTCAGCTGCTATCTTGCCCATGGAAGCCAATACCAGTTGCAGATTCTTTCCCCTGGTTTGAGGAAAATTCTTATTGCAATCAGACTCCATTGTTAGCAGCCTTCGCAACACTCATCATGTAACAGACTGCTAGACAACAATTTTCTGCTTTTGAGGTGATCTGTAGATCCTGATGTACTTTCAAATAATTCACACACACCAATTGAGGTACCAGAATAATGTTGATGCTATGACACAGCAGCATCACTAGTCAGAACAAGGAGCCAACACAGAAACACTTGATCTTTAAAGAAATATGTAAACCTGATCCAGTATTTCTCACACCAAAAGTGATCAAAATTATGCACTCCAATTTTTATTAGCAAACCTTATTTAATCATAAGGAACAAGAGAAATACATTAATATGGAATGATTTTCATAAAAACAAAAGCATTGTGTTGGGAAGCCAGACAAGTCGTGATTAAGATACATTATCAAACTATGTAAGAAAGGAGTAAAATTATATGTGAGTCATAAAAAGTTAAGATCATGGTTATGTTTACATCTTTGCAAGAAGAGGTACCTGATCTCAGAAAATAATCAGAAGAGAGACTCAGGAATCACATGTAACACTCGAAAACAATAGGATAGAAAATTGAATAAAAAGAAACCTTCACAAAAAATAGAAGAACCTATTGTGAGGATGAAAACAATTGAAGAAATCATGAGGAAAGTTGGCTAAATGATTTGAAGAAAAGGAAACTTAAGGTCTAATTATGAGTTTGGCGGCCACTAGACCGCCAGACTCGCTGTGGCGGTCTGGACCACCGCTGTTGTGCCAGTTCAACCTCCACATTACAACCCTCGTGGTCCGACCGCCAGGGTACCTCCATCTCCGCTGAGACCAGTGATCCAGATGGGCTGAAGGCAGGTGCAGGTTGCAATCAGCCAGGACGGTGCAGCACATAGCGACAACCTGCTGATTACAACCTGGTTCTGCTTTTAATGGTGGTTTTACTGCCATGAAAAGGCTGGCGGAGAACAGGTGCAGGGGGACCACAGGGGGGGCACGACACTACCCATGCCCAGGGCATGGGCAGTGCAGGGGCCCTTCTGGCCAGCACCCTCGTAATGCGCACTGTACAGACAGTGCTCAAGAGTGCTGGTGCCCCCTGCGGGTGGCAGCATTGCCGCAGGCTCGAGTACGAGCTGGCCTTAATGGTGCTACACTTTCATGTTGGGCTGATGGCCAACCTGTCAGGAATTTGGCAGATGGTTGTTCCTGTCTGCCAAACTCATAATTAGGCCCTTAGTCTTCATTTGTAAATATTCCAGAAATGCTGTGAATAGGGCAAGATGCAAGAACCTTAAGCCATTGCATTTAAAATATACTATATCCATGAATTTTACATATAAACATAGATTTGATATTTGTTGACTAACAGGAGAGAGGCAGTGGAAAGCAAGTAAGAATGCAGTGGAATTGAGGGAGAACAGAGAATTATTATAAGTATAATTTTCTACTTCCCTAAAAAAAACAATTTTTTGAGACAGGCTGTTAATACTTTTAAACAAAATATAAATGTTTACTTTCTTTGATTTTGAGGTGGTAACATGGTACACCATTATGCCAACAAGATAGAACTCACGATTTTATTTAGCACTTTTTAGATATAATGTTTGCCAGAACAATTAAGGAAATGTTAGCAGCAATTATCAAAAATTATGTTAAAAACAAAAAGGCTTCCAAATCCTGATATCATATCACACATGCGCACACACACTTAGGCACACTGAAGAAAAGTAAATGCTAGTAAGTCCAAAGTGATTTGGGATTCAGATAACAGAACAGCATAGATTGTTTCAAGACAGGGTTAGTACTTGCTTAAAAGATCTTATAAGTACCAAATATTTGAAGCAAACATTCTGAAAATGAAAACACTACAGAATTTCAAATTCCATTAGGAAGTTTTTATCATATATATTTCCAGAATTGTCAGCCGTTGTTTGCCTATTTTGGATGTGCATTTCAAGAGTATTCTTGTTTTACGGACAAAGTGCAAGATCTATACAGAGAAGGGGCTGACTTGGCCACAGCTAAATATGCTTTAAATATAAAATGTGATCTAGCCACATTTATCTAAAGGAACATAGAAAGACTGGTTGTGTCACATTCAAAGTCAAACATTTTGTTAGGGAAAATAATACACAATTTGGAATAAAAATGTTATCTTTTAGCAGGAAGGAAGTACCAGAAGGATGATTTAATGACTTTATCTACTCCATGCAATTTCCCAAATCTGATAATTTAGAAATCGTTAGGTCATTGCTCAGTTGGAGATTAAATTCTGATTGAATGTTTAAAGCATATGACCAGTTAAATGCAAAAATAGGTAGGGTACTTAAAAGATTACAAAATCGGCAAATATGTTTATGATAAGATGACTTTTCTTGCATGTGATGAAAAACTTAAGTGTTTGACAAAGATATCTTATTGAGTTTGAGAGGTTATGTAGACTATATTCAATGAGAAGCTGTGTAACTCTAAATAGTTAATCGGTAATACATTTCAATCTTAGTTTATTTTTATTTTTACCTTTAAGAGCTCCTCATAGGTGATGTAGAAGAAGTTGCTTTGGCCCTTCATCTTCATCCATCCTTTAACATGGTCAAACCAGCTACCATAAGGGACTGAAAAAAAAACAAGGGTACATAACTAGTTCATAAATTTGAATAAAAGTGTTGAGTTCAAATATCGGGTCAAGCTGTAGATAATAAAGTAGTTTGGGAACTGAGCTGATTATAAGCACAGGATATGTAAAAGATAATATTAATTTTGTCACTTGCTCTACAATCTCACAGAAGATAGGTTTCCCGCCACTTTATACATAAAGTAGCATACTCCATCAAGCATTTTCTGATTATCAGGTGAATGCATATAAAAGAGACCCATTGCTGGGAAGGGGATAGAATGGGCAAAACCTTGACCCACACATTATGCAAGCCTTGTGTGAGCGACTACATAACAGAATTGCAGGATGACCATTCCAATGAGTACGTAGGTACTGAGGCTATTCAAAGCGTGATGACTAAACTATTCTCTTTACTTTATCAGACTACACAGAACGCCCCCCTCCCCGGATATCAAAGATATTTCAACTCTATACAGCTGTTGTGGCTAAAGGACGGTCATAGAAAACACCTTGATGAACCCTTTTTGGTTGACAAAGTTGTCTTGGCCATTACCGATATGCCAGTTGATAAAGCACCTGGTCTGGATGGTATAACAGCTGTATTTTATAAAGAGTATGCCCAGTCACTCTCTGCTGGAGTCTTGCTGCCATCCTTTTGAGAGGCACAAAGTGTGACAATCCTTAAGCCTGGTAAGAATACCCAGCACTGTGAATCAGATCGGCGTCAGTCCATGATTAACATCGACAGTAAAATTCTGGCTAACCTCATCTCTTCATGAATCCTGCCACTTCTGCTGAACATAGTGTGATCAGACCAGTCTGGTTTTGTGCTGAGCAGATCAACTTTACACAATCTACGTACCTTCACTCTACTCCATACAATTGAGTGACCCTGAGTGCAGCAGTGTTTTTTTCTAGATGCCACCAAGGCATTTGATTCGCTTGAGTGGCCATGGCTTTTTGCCCTGTTGTTGTGCTTTGGTATGAGTTCTTGGTTTACTTGAGTGATTGGACTCCAGTATTGTCTGCCCATGGGCCAACTGTGAGTCAGTGGGAGGATCACAGCCCCCTTTTTGGTGACAAGGGGGACTCCACAGGGTTGCTCCTGATCTCCCATCTTATTTGCTGTCACTATGGAGCCGCTTGGGTCCCAGCTGAGAAAGCACCATGGGTCAAGCATTTTAGTCTCGCGGAATTGTAGTGTCAATGTATGTGGCCAATGTCACCTGGTAAGTTAAAGATTTTCAGACCAATTTGGACCATGTCGGGGGTTTACCATCAACTAGGCGAAGTATGTCCTGCTCCCCTTGACCGATGCGACAACAGTGTTTTCCCCAAAGTATCTGCTTGAATGGGCTGACGGACTGGTAAAATATTTCGAGACAGGACTTAGCAGAGATGTTGATGTTTTATGGAAAGACAACAATGGGGGTCTGATGATGTGGTTGGATGGGCATGTGTTGAGCTGGGGAATGTTACCACTGTCCTTACCAGGAAGGCTGGCCATTGTGAAATTTGTGATCCTTCCTAAATTCCCCTATCTGTTTATTAACCTGCCACTTCCTCCATCGCCCCATTTTTATTAGCAGCTCCCTTGGTGTCCCTCACATGAATGGACAGGCAGACTCTGAATGACTGGGAAATTCTACCCCTCCCCTTCGAGCAGGGTGCTCTGAGGGCTCTGGATTTGGACCTTTATTATTACAGTGCAAAGGCGAAATTTGCACACCACTGGATCTTCCCCTCAGAGTTTCAGGCCCACACTGCTCTGGAACATGATCAGGCATTGCATGCCCTCCCCAGATGGCTCTCTTTCTGCCCCCAAGGAGCCTGCACGCACACATAGATACAGTGGCATGTACAGTGTAGGTGTGGAGGGAGATCCAACAGTGCGCCCGCTAAGAATTTCTGTTTGCTCCATTGATGCCACTCACAGCGGTAATAGGATATGCGCGGTGTCCTGTGAGTGGCACCAATGGAGCAAACAAAAATTCTTAGTGGGCAAATGCACAGGAGCGATCCCTGCATGTTGCGCTCCTGGGGTATATGAGAGATGTGCCATCAGAGAGACGCAGGTTTATGGCACTTCTGCTCCTGCTTGCTAAGGGCTGATGCAGTGGAGTCTGCGCATGATGCCGCACGTGGCAGATTGGCTCAGAGCTGCAGTTTACTGCCAGGTGCAACTGAATGCTTACTGGGAGCTGCTGCTGGTGCGCCCTTGACCTAAAGATATTTAGAAACCGCTTGAGATGTACCTCTATGCCCAACTGGACCTGCAGGGGCCTGTGGGTGCGCTGACAGCAGCATCTCCGTCTAACCCTAGTGATGTGGAAGAGCAGACCCCACGGGATGTTCTGCCTGTCTCTTGTTGACATAATCACCATGGTGTGGAACAGGTTGTGCAGAGAGCTAATGCAACAATCATCCTCCTTCGCTGAGTGGCCCTATTCCCTTTTCCTTTGCTTTCCCTGCCCCCTTCTGCCTTTTTTTGGTACGGTTGGTACAGTGAATATTGATTGCGCCATTGAAAATTCAGTACTCTAAACCTTCTGAATTGCATTTGCTGTATATCGTCCATTCTTGCCTTGTTTGAAATTCAGTAAATAGATTTAAAAAAAAGACACCCATGGCTTGGGATTCAGAAGGTGTATGTTTCATTAATATCCACACTTTCAATTACAATGCAGGAGCAAGGAAAAAAAGTGGTAATATGTTTATTTTCTCTGCCATCATAAAATAACAACGAATATATTGTCTGGGTGTGTTAATCATCTGTGTGCGAACATTATATAACTTCCTTTTCACTACACATTCATTGAATACATTTCAAACGAGCACTACCAATAATAAAAGATCTGACTTTTGAATGAAAGTTCCTTCTGTGTCACTGATAAGTTAAGAAACTAAATTAGTCATCGTACATGCACTCTGTCACTCATCTTTGCACTCATGAAACATATTCAAGATAGATTAAAAGAATACAAGCAGAAACAAACATGCTGCCATCAACGCATGGCGGGCAGCTATCTTGCCGTGATATTGTGCATAGTCTATTGTATTTTAAAACTTCACTATGGCAGCCATGCTTAGAACCAATGCAAGCCTCCTTTAAGGACATAAAAGAAGTATGCTACTGCAGGGCTGATCAACGCACGCTTTGTTCAAACACATGGAACAAATCAGGCACTGCAGGACTAGTGCAAGCTTCATTTAAAAGCCTGGAACAACTGTGGCAGAGCAGGGTCAGTTCAAGCTTCTTGTACAAGGCCATACTGACCATACCGGGCATCGGGCGTTTCTCCAGGAGGCTGGAAGGGTGGGGGGCTGCTTTTGTTACTGGGAGCTGGCTTTGTAGCACTGCAGCAGTTTTAAAACCAATGCAGAGTTCCTTGTATATCCAACAGTTTTCAGGCAACAATAAAAGTGCCAAGATAACTCTGGTGATTAATGTACCTGCTGGAGAGAGATCAGAGTTTTGTCTAGTGGCAGTTTTGACTCATCTAAAGTAGTGCAGAGCCTGCTGCAAAGAACTTTTACTATGCAGATCACAGAACAGAATTTTATGTGCAATGCTCAGTGTGATTCTGCTTTTGTCACAGAGATCCTTTTGTTACTGTGCAGTTCATAAGTTACAATCATAATCTAGCACAGTGAGCTATGAACTGCCATATAAGAGCTGCATGCAAACTGCATGGTACAGGTTAGAAAGTTACGTTTTTTCCTAGTCTTTGATTATCCTAATTTTGCCAAAAAAGGATCTGATTGGATATAAATAAATTGTTATGAGTAAAGTCAACCCTAACCATTGTGTTACGTTCTGAATCCTGACTTCATGCCTCCCCAGACTAAGCCCTCTTGAAAAGTGCCTACTAGTGTGACATGTGAACTGTACACCTTGTAGTACTCTGTGTCTTATATAGCAATTTCTATACACTGATTTACACAAGTATGATTCATTATCGCTGTGGGTGTGTGCTGTAAAGTGCTCCAACACCCTACCCTGGTAAGTTAGACGCCATAAAACAAATGAAATACATGTGAGGGATCCATCATGTGAGAGATGGGCTATGGAGAGATGAAAGACACTGTTAGAGGGTGATGGTGAGGGAGTCATTGAAGAGCCCCAGTTAAGATACAGTGTTCCAGTGCACTGTAAGGCCATCATTTACTATACTTTAAAAACTAATACAATTAAATATATAATGAAAAATGTGTAATAGAATGCACTGTATATGCCAGTTTGTTCCAGAATTTCTTGGAGGGAGAACCCCCCAAACTCCACTGTAGTGGTCTGTCTCGCTCCCTACGCACACAATGAGGGCTGGTCTGACAAAATGTGCCTGGGCGGTTTTGGGTTCCCGGTCCAACCCTGTTCCTGTAAAGACATGGAACATGTGTAGTACATCAAGCCAGTGCAAGCTTGCTTCAAAGACATGGAACAAGTGTGGTACTCCAGGGCCAGCCAGTGCAAGGTTCCTTCAAAGACAAAGACTAAGTGTGGCACTGGGCAAGATCATTTAACACCTCCCTTGGATACGATAAGCAAGCAGCATTACAATTTGGTACAAGTGTAAGGAACAGCACTGCAGTGTACGAGTGTAAGCTAGACTCACAGGCATAGCAACATATAACGGGGACAGAACTGGGAAGAACCAGGAAGAATTGAACGTTTCCTTCACAACCATAGAACACATACCGATCTGGTTAGAAATAATGCAAGCTTCCCTCCCATGCACAGAACATAGACAGCATCTGAAGCAGCAGTCCAAGTCTTTGCGTAAACATACACAGACAATGTGCAGCATTGACAGCTGTGTAAATTCCCCTCACAGGCAGCAAAGCTATAAGAAGGCCATTAGCAGTGCAAGTAAGAAATCCCCACATGCAAAATAGGTATCACATTGGAAACAGCATCTAAGCTTAAAACCTGCCACAGAATAACTATAGTCATGTATAGAAGCAGGTGAGCCACAGAAAGCTTGAGCCAGATTCTGATTCAGCTTGAGGTTCTTTTTAGTGCTTGGGCCCAAAATGAAATTAACTTTCTTGTGGTTTCTGCAAAACAAACCATTGAACTTTGAAGTAAAGCAGAAGCAAGAAAGGGATACCAATCTAGTGGTCTGAATTACACAATGTGAAACCAGAAAATCTGAGCCCATCACAGATTGGTCACTTGACTGGTCCTAAGAAATAATTATATTTTAACATGCCTCATATATTTTCATTATTGTATATGGGAAAATCTTGAAAATGTGTAATTCTCTCGTGTTTGACTTAATGAGACTGTAACATTGCTCATGGAAACAAGAATATAGTCTATATATAGGATGCACATGAGTGGGGCTGAGGCAATTTTCAGACTGGTGGTGCTGCCATCAATGCTACATCACTGAACTCACAGGATTCTGAAAAATCCATGCATCAAACAAAGGTCAAATGAGCCACACCGTTTCAGCAGAAGAGCTGCAAGTGGGTGGTATGTTGCTGGTGTTGCAATCAAGATCACATTGACATGGATATCTTACTAAAGCGTGGTGTGGTAGCCACTCTCATTTACAGACAACACATTTCCCATTGAACACTAAAGGGCATATTTACAAGCCCTTTGTGCCATCATACCGTTGCTATAGCATCATGTTTCTGATGCTTAGGTGGCGCTAAGGTGGCTTTTCTGCCACGCCATATTTACAAAGTGGCGCAATGCTTGCATTCCGCCACTCTATGACCCCTTGTGCCACATTATGCCTGCATCAGGCATAATGTACGCAAGAGGGGCGTTCCCACAAAAAGAGGCCTGAAAAAAATTATACAGTGAAATTTACAACATTTAACTACACCATTTTTTCCATAATTTTTAATGCTTGCACAGAGCAGGTGTTAAAATGACACACCCATTACATTCAATGGGCCGCCCTGTGCTTTGCTGTACTAGTGCCAACATTGTTGATGCTATTGTAGTAAAGCACCACAACAGTGTCAACAATTTTGATGCTATTATGCTAACGACTGTCATGGTGAACTGTATTGTAAATACGGCACAGCCATGGTGTTGTTAGATGCCAGTAGGGGCGCAAGAAAAGTAGGGCATCATCTATGATTCACAACTTTCTTGCCTTCTTGTAAATATGCCCCTAAATCTGCACAGACAGACAATTTCACTGATAAAAATAGTCAGAGCACAAGCGACGATGTGTTGAAATTGGATTGTAGTTAGTATTTGTTGTTGGTCCTGGCCTTCCCTGCAGGGTCATCCCCAGACTTTTTGCCTTCACTCCTCCTATTTTTGCTAAATTCATTTGTGTTTACCTAAAGACTCTGTGCACTTTACCACTGCTAACCTGTGCTAAAATGCTTGTGCTCTCGGCTTAAAACACAATAACATTAGCTTATACTCTACTGGCATATTAATTAACATAATTCCCCAGTAAAATTCACTACATGTGCCTAAAACCTGTAAATTAAATGATACTAGTGGGACTGTGACACTAATTGCGTCACCCACTTAGGTAGCCATTTAAACATGTCTCAGGCCTGCTATTATAAAGCCTGTGTGTGCAGTTCTAAACTGTCATTTTGACCTGGAAAATTAAACCTTTTGCCAGTCCCAAACCTTCCTTTTTAATACATATAAGTCACACCTAAGGTAGGCCCTGGACAGTCCCATGAGTGTTTATTCTCTAATGCAAGGCCCATCCCACCCAGAAGATCACATTGGAGTTGCCTTATTACATTTTATAAGTGTAATTTCCAAATGGGAAGAGATGACTGGTTCATGTTTGGTGTCTCTGGAATCCTAATTTAAAATCCCAACTAATGATGAAGTTGGATTTTAAATTACAATGCTGAAAATGCTATTTAAGAAAGTTTGAATGTTCTTGCTTGGCCACTTGGTGCGTGTACACTTCTCTTGTCACATGATTGCGTGTATTTGGCAGTTGGGCTTTGTGTATTTCGCCTAGACAGCCACACATAATGAGAGTTTAGGTGTGACTGGATGGGCCATCACTATCAGGTGAGAAGGAGTAGCTGGGTCCTGCCTCACTTACACCTGAATAGATTGTGTCCTGTCCCCACACAC
This sequence comes from Pleurodeles waltl, assembly GCF_031143425.1. Classification (NCBI taxonomy): domain Eukaryota; kingdom Metazoa; phylum Chordata; class Amphibia; order Caudata; family Salamandridae; genus Pleurodeles; species Pleurodeles waltl. Next base: position 1,315,859,929 of record NC_090446.1, on the reverse strand, counting down.
AATAAGAACTTAAGTGTGACTAGATGGGCCATCCCTGGCAGGATGGGAGGGAGTAACTATGGCCTGCCTCACTTACACCTGAATAGACTGTGTCATGTCACCACACAGAGGCTGCATAGCCCCTATAGTTATTCTGGAGCCAGGGCTAGGAAGGCAGGGCATCTGTGCACTTTGAAGGTGTGCCTTTAGAAGCTTCTCCTCACTACAAAGGCATTACTGTGTTTTGAAGAAGGACCTCAGGCACCACCAATTCAGTACAACTCTGGACCTGAGGATACTCTGCCAGGAAGAACGACAAGAACAACAACTCTATTTGACTGCTACTCTGAAGGAGCTTATGCCCTGCTGTGCTGACCTGCTGCCCTAATGTATGGGGAAGAAGAACTGGACCTGCAGCTTTGTCTTGAACCCATGAGCTCAGAATGACTCAAAGGGCTAGTCTGCTGGCCTTCTGATCTGAGCCTCAGGGATATAAAAACTCCCCAACAACCCCAGGGCCAATCTTCAGCAAGTTCCTGACCCCCAAGTGGTGCCTTTCAGGTCCTGGGCCCATGGTGTGGCTCTGGACATCAAGCTTTTGGGTTCTTTGCCACTACAAACAGGCCCGTTTGCACTAGAACCACGCCATTCACATCGAAATTCAGTGCGAGTTGCCACCAGCCCATCTTGTGCAAGTCCATCCATCCACAATCCCCGGCCTGCTCTTCATGCCACGTAGATCACCACCCGCTATGCTCTCCTTGCTCCCTTGGTCCTCTCCAACATAAACCAGACTCTGTGCATAAACTTTGAAGAGGTAAGACTTTGGCTGGACTAACCTGGGACTGTATCCGACCCACGCTCCATGATGCGCAGCCTGAATTTTTTACTTTGACCTGTTCCAGTGTAACCAGATAGCCGCAGTTGGCACTTTATGCTTTTAGATAGGCACTATATTGCAGTTTTTCTTTAAAAACTCAGAACTTTCACTCTACTGATTGAATTTTTGACATTTTAGTCTTGTTTTATTTATTGAATTAAGGTCTTCTTTCTGACCTGGTGAGGGTTCTTTCTGTGTGGTGTTTTCACTGTTTTGCTGTTTAAAGTGTTGCACAAATACTTTACAAATTGCCTCTAAGTTAAGCCTGACTGCTCTGTGGAAGCTACCAGGGGGCTGAGCACAGGCTCAATCAATCATTAAATCAATCAATCAGTCAGTCATTTGTAGAGCATGACACTGTCACCACTGGGGGTATATGGACACTGGGGTGCAATATCTCTGTCGAAGAGTGAGGTATTGAGTCTCTTTCTGACGTCTGCAAGCAAGAGTGCAGTTCGGAGGGGGGCAGGCAGGTTGTTCTAGTTCTTGGCGGCAATGCAGGAGAAAAAGAGGCCACGGCTGGGGCAGTGATCGATTCTGGGAGTGTGTGCAAGGACCTGTGAGGAGGAAAGCAGGTTTCTGGTGGGTTGGTGAAAGCTTAGTCTGTGGTTGATGTAGGCTGGTCCTTGATCATTTACGGATTTCTAAGCATGTCTGAGGAGCCTGAACTAGCACATCTTCTGGACAGGGAGCCAGTGGAAGTCTCTGAGGGGAGGAGAGATGCTGGTACATTTAGCAAGATTCAGGACAAGTAGGCTGCTGCATTCTGTATGGCCTGTAGTCTTTTAAGGAGCTAGGTGGAGATGACGGCTTAGAGTGCTTTGTTGTAGTCGATGCGGCTGGTAATGAGGGCCTGGGTGGTGGTTTTCCTGGTGTACATTGGAACCCATTTCAAGATTCTACAGAGCATGCGAAAAGTGTGGGAGGAGGAGGACGTGACTGTTTATTTGTCACTTCATGGTCAGTTCACTGTTGAGGATGGTTCTGAGGTTGCACATGTGGTCTGTGGATGTGGGAGAGGGTCCAAGTTTGGCTGACCACCAGCTGTGGTCCCAGATGGATATCTCTTTCCTGAAATCAGCACTTCTCTTTTATCAGAGTTGAGCTTGAGGTATTTTGTTTTCATCCAATCAGTTACGATGGTCATGGTGTTGCTGAAGTTTGCTCTGGTGGTGGAGGGGTCTTCGTTGAGTGAGAGGATGAGTTGGGTATCGTCAGCATAGGAGATAATGTTGAGGCTGTGGGATCTGACAAGGTCAATGACATGGTTAATTTCGGGTTTGCTTGTATCTTACCCTAACGAAGGCTGTGGTTGCTGCTTCACCAGGGCTCACACCCCAATCAACCACTTATCCAGTTTCTCACATTTGACATTTGCATCTCATCAAGTAAAAAGTCTTGACTTGCTTTGACTCTATTATTATCTTTATTTCCATCACACTTCAGAATTACAAAAAAGCTTCAATTGTGCTTTCTTGCTTACTTACTTTGACATTTTGGTACAGTTTATTTATAGGTATTTGTATTTTGATGTGTGTTAGAAGAAAATAACATCCTACATCTTTTTGTTTCACACCAGCAAGAATTCCACACTGTTTCATTTTTCAAAATCCTCATACTTTTCAGGAGGCAAAAGAAAACACCAGGATCATAATAAGAGAATATGCAGAAATTTGTCAGAAGATTAATCTGACATTTGGCCTCTGTCTTCGAACAAAGCAAGTGTGACAAGATAAAAATCAGAATGTAAAGTCATCTTTATTGTGCCTACAACTTTAGAACTCCAGTATTGCTATTTAGGTGCCTTCTTAGGGCTCCAAGGTCTGCTTTACATATGTCACCTACCATATCTTGACCCAGCGGCATTGCAACAGATGCCCAACTGATAGCTATTCCCCTGTCAAATACAACAGTGGTTTTACAGTCTGTCATTCAATATTGTTTTTTAAAAAACATTAATCTCAAACGGGATTCCAAAGTAATTCCCTTCCCTGGTTCTCCTCCTATATTCCAATCATCTGCGGAGTTCCCCAGGATTCTATACTGTCTCTTGTTAATTTCAACCTTTATGTGGAGCTACTTGGTGGTCTACTGAGAGGTCAGAGCATCACGATTCACAAATACACTGGTGTTACACAATTCTGCTTCAATGTCTTATCTGCTTCAAACATCCAATTTCTCAAACACTGCCTGTACATCATCCTACAGGAATTGACATTATCTACCACCACAAGTATTGATGCAGAGGTTCCACGTTACCTTCTAGTTGATAGGGGTAAATTGTTGGACCATAAAGTTATACCTGCAAATAAACACTTTTTGAGATAAATGAAGACTTACTTCGTACTATGGCTTGCGCAGTTGGTGGAATCACTTTGCACAAGCAGTATGTGAGCTGATGTACATGATGGTTTAGTAATGTGTGTGCACAATCCCAGTGGCATGAGAGAATGGCTGGGTTATTGATCAGGACATCTTCTAAGTTCTGGTGACTGTCTTGCATCTGGAAATCTCTAAAAGATTCCCATACTAATCAAAAAGAAACTCATGCATGTGCCTATAATTATATATTTTTTTTAACTAACCTGTAACTAAAGCTGCATTTGGCACAAGTTTCCATGTGGATTATTTGAATAATCACATGGTTTTAAAGTTGACAATTTATTCCAGCTAAACAAAGAGTTCTATGTAATGGATATCTCTGTGGTGGGGAGTGGGGGCCTCAAGAAAACTGATCCCCTGAATTCCCCAGTGCAAATGCAGATTTCTTGTTTGTTTCTCTCAGTGGGTAGTATATTCTTCCCTGTGGAGAACCCCTTCCTCTTCACTCCCTCTAAATGCGTGGGTGATTATTTTTCCTTCCATTCAAAGGAATTTACACCAGCACTTGAACAAGCATCAGGGCAGGAGGGGACAAGCAGCATCACTGAGGGGGATGGGAGGAAACAAGCAACATCACAAAGAGGGATGAGAGTGGGAAGGGGCAAACAACATTACAGAGAGTGGTGGGAAGGTAGGAGGTTTGCAAGCAACATCAGGGACTGAGGGTGGGATGAGGAAAACAATATCATGGAGAGGGACAGGAGGGTAGGAGGGGGCAAGCAACATCACAGAGAGGGATGGGGTGGTGGGAGGGAGTAAGTAACATTTATGGAGTGGTAAAGGAGGGCTGGCTAGTGAGGTAAAGATGGACATTTTAGATAGTTCATCAATACTCACTTCTACTGTTGCCCGTCCTGTTAATTCCAGCCTTTAATTACAGAGCTTTCAATGGCAATAGTGTTATAAGAAACACAATTTATAAAAATACTTCATGGAAGGGAGTTGCATTGAGTCAGTTTGATTCTGGGATGAGAAAGGATGACCAAGGTTTGGGGGCAGGTGGAGCAGTGGCGTTTTCTGTTGGTTGACTTGGACTGCGTTGGAGATGATGGATCACAGTTATACATTTTCGATAGTGATTTACACCTCATTTGCCATTTGTAGATCACAGCTTTTATATACAGAGCACAGAAGGGCAGAACATCTGCAAGAAATGCTTTTTAAAATATGTTCATAAGAGGACAGTGGTCATGGGGTGTGCTGCTGATTTCAGGATGACTTTGGAACCTTTGTTGAAGCATTGAGAAGTAGTTGCCACTGTCTGTGTGAAATGGGCAGTAGTGGATGTGTTTATTTGTAAAAGGTATAGTCCAGTCTTTATAGGGCATTTGGAAGGCTATGGGTCTAACACCTGAAATGGTCTCCTGAGGCCTATATGCAATTGATGTAAAAACTAAGTATACTGCGTTACTTAATTTAAAAAAGAACAACAATTATTTAAAGTGCTTACAATGGCAACTGTGAGGCTTTAAGTTCTATGTAGAATCGTAGTTGTTGGGGATGAGGTGAATTTCAGGTTGCATTGGGAAGTTTGCACAGATGGACTACGTGTGTATATTTCAGAAAGTGCTCAGATGAAGTGCTTCATATCTCACTTATGCCGTTCTAACCACTGTACATTACAGCTGTTAATTACAGTGCTTAGAAAGGCAGAAGAGCGGTTTGGAGCACTATGCATGTTGATGGAATTTGGATGGTCAAGTGTCTACATTAGTGATTTGAGGCTGCTGGAGAAGAGCTTAACCATCATCATATTTGCTTGCGGTTCTTTAAGTCTTACTACAAGTACAGAACAGGCTCAGTGAGCCCATAAATACCAGGAGCTGAGCTCTCATTCATGGATGTGACTGGGGTAGGGAAAGTATAGTATAGAGGAGCTGTGCGAGGAGGTAGCCCTCAGTCACCCATGAGCAGCACCTTGGAGGGTGATGTGAGGGGAAGGGGACTCTGGAAACACCTCGAGATCTGAGACGCCCTGCACGGGACAGCTCAAAAAAAGCAACCGAGACTGTCACATGGATCTGAGACCCTCCAAAAACAAAATTAAACATGCATTGGCAAAGTCAGCAGGTCTCGGCTTAAGGATCAATTGACTTTGCTAATGGTAATAGTGCGTGCGAGGAGCATCAATAATGCATATATTTAAATTTACTGATCTGAAATGGATTGGTAAATTAGGTTTTTATGACAATGGTTTAAGGTGGCAGGTAAGGCAGGGGGTTGAAGCAATGTGGCAGAAAGGAGAAGCACATGGAAGAGCCAGGAATGCAAAAGTGGCAGGTACAGAGAAGCACACAGGTGAGACACAGAAAGATGGCCACAGGTGGGGAAAAAACAGACAGTGAAACAGAGTAGTTGAACAGTAAAGTGGAACGCTGGTGTTTGTGGCGATGCACAGAGTGCTTCAGAGTGACACAGGGTGGGGAAGAGAGAAGCATAAAAGAGAGAGCATTGCAAAACACATGCACTCTCGTGGAGTGCTTCACGAAAATGAAAAATAAAGTTCCAGAAAGCGAGTACTTGTAAAAGCAAAGAAGGAGCCAATCAGAGTGGCAATAAACAGGCTATGCTCACAGAAGGGACACACACACACACTGGAGGGGCTACTGTAATAAAACAAGCCGATAAAAAGGAAGGGAATCTTAATGGCAAAAGGCAAAGTCAATAGAGAGCAATGAGAGGAATGCCATATTTGCATCCTTAACTATCTTCTTTGTACTTTTCACTCTCCCATGTAAGAGCTTGCTCCCCTCTCATCAATCTCCACAAACCAATAAATCCTTCCTTGTGTATGCCCTCTCTCGCCTTTCACTACTTTCCACTTTTTACCCTCCCCTGTTTTATTCTGCTAGTCCCTTTTACCACTCTGTCTCCTGTCTTTCCATTTGCTGTTTTCCCCCCACTTTCTTCTCTTTCCTCCTATATTTGTCCATGCCATCCCACATTTCCCTCTCTTCTACCTTTTGACTCTCCTTTGCATTTATCCACTCTCCTCTCATTTTCTTTCTCCCAGTATCTCTCCATCTATTCATCTCCTCTCACCTTTATCTCTCATTTTTAGGTTGAGCATTAGCGTTCGACCTGCTGTATACTTTTAAGTATAGTATACTGTGAGTTCCAGCATTTTCATTTGTTGGTTCCAGTGTCCTTCACAAATCCTTGCTTGCTAGTGGTCAGTTCTGCCTCTTTGTCCTGCCTTTTTCTCTTTGGGAGCAGCACAAAGTATTGTATAGTTACGCTATGTCCTGTTTATCTCTTCTGTAAGGGGCATTTATTTTTTGCATTTCCTGTTTGTCATACACTGTGGGTGCTTCTTCAGTCCCTCCTCCCCACCAGCTCCCTCTGTAAACATAAACCAACATCAGAGGGGGGCTTCGCTCTTGCTCTCTTCCTCTTGTTATTTTCAGTCTGTGTGGCAAGAAAAGTCCAGTCAGTAACTTACAACGCTAAAAGCTCTAACTCGAGCAAACACAAGTCCATTGAATTCGAAATGCTTTTTTTTTTGGCTTTCTGACTAACGCGCTTTTCTGACGGCATAAATTTACAACTCTAACAGCTCTAACTCGAGCAAACACAAGACCATTGCATTCCAAATGCTTTTCTTTTTTTAATAGCCACAAGATGTTTCTTCGCTGTTTGGGGCAATCCGCTATCACGCGCTTCGTACTGCGTGATCGTAAGTTGTTTCTTCATCGTTGGGGACATGCCGCTATCGCGCCGGTTCGAGCTGGTTGTTATTTAACGCAAATCTTGACTCTGTCACCCTTTTCACTGTAGTCTTGGTTTAGCTGTGTTACTTTCCTGCTCGGTGTACACTTATCCTTAAGTGAGCTGCCATCCGTACACCTCTTGTCAAAGTCTCCACGATACACCAATTCACGACCTTTGTTCATAATGTAACCTGTAACGCATGGGGGCCCTCTTACCAGACACTGCATTACCACACTATGGGTCGGTAATTACGGTGATATCCATCCAACTCAGAATTTATTGGGAGTGATAAATACCACTCAGTTACTTGTTTAGCGGGGATGGTATGTAAATGCGTCAATGCTACACTGTACCAAACAAACATGTTTCAGTAATTACTTGGTATTTTTCTCTTATGACTATCGGCCACAAGTGCACTATTTGCATAACAGCAGTGACCACACATGTGAGTCCCAGGGCTACTGCAAGGAGGGCCATGGAAGGGGTTGGGAGCGGCTGTGCCCCTTCCTCGCCCTCCTCCTGCTTGATAGCTGCTCTGAAGATGGTGCTGCTGTGGGGGAGTGCTTCTCCTGCAGCTCAGGGCTGCCTGGCACCAACTCCCTCGTCAACCCTAGGACCTGACTTTCCTTGAGCTCTTCACGCGTTCCATCCTCGTGGTTATGTAGATAGGACAATAAATACTGATACCATACTGTAATAATAACACACACAACTGTACATTGTATCTTCATTTTATGTTCATTTGCTCGTCTGTTGAATTTAGGTTCGTCTTTCTACCATGCTTCGTGGCTGTCTCCGATCCTTTCAGTAAAAACTACATCATTGAATAAATGTGGTCACTGCCTTCCCCTTCTTCAAGTTGAAAGCACTTAAAGTAAATAAGACAACCATTCCATTAGAGATGATTCAAATTGGAGGCGCTGTTGCATTTTAAAGTCCTTTTCTAAAACGTGTTGCATTTAAACAGTGCAGCTCTCTTAGCAAGGTTTTCAACAAACCGACAAGTCTTCAACAGTATCCAAAAGAAATATTCATCTATAGCATGCATATATATGATGTAAATCAGTTATGCAATATTCCACACCTTTTGGGGTCACCCGCTCCACATTGCCGTTTGGCCAGTGATAAATGGCAACATTTTCAGTTTTTGCTGCAGATAGAGAAAAAAGGTAAATGGAAGTGCTTCAGTTATATGCAGGGCCACTGGAATTATATGGCAGGAAATTACGAAATTATGGGGCAGGGTTGACTAATGTAGTTAGCAAGAAAACTTCAGTTATGAATTTACAATGCCAATTACAATGCCAATAGCTCCAACTGAAGCAAGTGCGAGACATATTGCATTGCAAATGCTTGTTTCCAATATCTCTCTACTCCCTCTCATTCACTGGACACTCTACATTGTATTCTGCCTATCTCCACTGTATCTTCTCTATTATGCTGTGCATCTCTGCATTCCCCACCCTCTTTCTGTTATCCCCGACATCTCGCTACTCCATTATTATGAGTCCTCTGCTCCAGTAGCTCTCTATCCTTCACTTTAGCTCTTTCCTCTGACACTCTTTTCTCTCTATTATCTCTATTGTTACCACTGCATATTCCATCTTATTTAATCAGAATTAGAATCTTCCCTGTATCTCTCTACACTCAAATACAATCTTTCCATTCACCCCAGCATCTCACCATTCTTCCATGTAAACATCAGCTATCCCTCCTTGACTGCCAGTAGCAGCAATACCTCTTCACTTTTACCTTCTATCGCCACTCTTTGATTATGGACATACTCTAACCCTTTCCCATTCCCTTTCTCCATCATTCTAGTTCCTATGTGCATCGAACTCCAGTTTCTTTTAGCAGTGGACAACTGAGCATCTCTTATCTTTACATAATGTCATTTATCCATTGTCAGCGATTTCTCTGCAGAGCTTCCCAGCTCTTCACAGTGATGCCAGCACCAACCTTGCCTTCTCCTCTCTATGTCACTATCTCCTAGTTTCCCTCATTATACTGACACTAGACCTGAGCGTCACATCCCTGCTGGTGGGTCATCAAAGCAATATCCAGACCAAGCAGCCCTAAAGTAAAACAACTGCTAAGGAGGCATACATGACAAACAAATGTACAGTTTAGTCAAAGCTGTACCTCAGGGACTCATGATTTGTGCGGAAGAGCCATGTGAGTTGATGAATGTTGCTGCAGTCATCCAATTATGAAGCAGATCTGCTCACAACTATCCGCAGTGGGTTCTGTGTGAAACCTCAATTCTGGGCGCTTTAGTGCCTGCTTCAAAACCACATGCACATGTATGGTGGAAAACATATCCTTATATTTATGAATGGAAAATAAAATCATTCCTTTTGAAACTCAATGTGGGACAGGAATGGGAAATACATGCTAACACATAATACAATCATAAACAGTACTCCTCTGTGTAAGCAAAAGCTACTTGTTGACAAAGAGACAAATTAATCAATTCCCTGTCAAAGACAGCAGCTTCCTTACAAACAAAAATGGTTCACTGCATGACTACAAAAACAGGTCAATCAGACGAATGTAGTTCATGCCACCTGCAGTCAGAGATTGTCTCACATCTGATGACATTGGACACAGAGATTAGAGCGCAATAGGTGTCATCCATCAGAAATTATTTAACCAATTTTAACATTGCAGTACCAGGCACACATTGGAATGACGACCCAGATAAAACTACAGACAACATGTGGGTTTACCGGAAAACCATGCATAGTAGTAAGGAAGAAACTGAAAAATAAGACCATGACACTGTTGTGTAGGTTCTCATTATCCTAATAGGACTATTGGATTTGGGCTGCAGAATCACCTGAATCGTGGGGTACTGAGTACAACTCCACACCATGTAACACCTGTAGGCCTAATCTGGATTTTCCTGCTAACTAGCTGCGCCTCATCTCTGCCCAGGAGAAGGGATGATTGTGGCAACCGGGTGCATGACAAGAAAGACTCCTCAGGGGAATGGTGGTCAATCAGATCTTACCCCTTTCTCTTGGTTACATTAGTCTCACACCGGCAAAGACAAATAGAGGCAGAATATAGTTCAATAAGGGTTTATTGAAGTGACTGCATCTTAGATGAAATGGCATGCATTTCAATAACTAGGATGACAAAAAACACTAAAAGCTAAATTGTGTCAAGGAGTTTGAAAAACAAAAACTGTCCCACCATTCTGTCATTAGGAGTGCTATATAAATATGTTTTATTTTCCCTATTTAAGCTATGTTAGAGCACAGCGTGATAAGCCCAAATCAGCCCTTCAGATTTCCCTCCTGGGAAGACATCATCCCTCATACCTGAGCAAGGAAGCCTGTTGTCTAAAAAGACACCGTCCTCATGTAGGGCATGGATTCGGCAGTCTAAGAAAGCAGCTGTAGCAAAGACATTCAACAGTCAGCATGCAATGGTGGTCATCTGGCTGTAATGCCCCTCTAATGCAGGGGTCTTCAAACTGGGGGGGTGGGCCCTCTGGGGGGCCTCAAATGATCCCGGGCAGGGGGGGGGGGGCAGGCTCTGCCCCTAAGATGTATTAATCTGATAACGGTGCTTTGTTTTAACCAGAATAAGTTTATTGCATGTTTAAAATGGTAACAGAACTTAACTGCAATGTTTAAATAAGTATAGACATATCGAAACATTGCCAGGATAGTAGAATAATTTTTAAGAAATTCTGAGGGGGGCACGATTATTTTTTTTCCACCTGGCGGGGTGCAGCATGAAAACGTTTGAAAACCACTGCTCTAATGTGTATGGGACAGAGAAGTGTTTTTATAATAATGGATGTTCTAGGAAAAATGTCTCCACGTAAGGATGAGTATATTTCTGGGAATGTTGGAGACCTAGCTTACTACTTTTGCCGGCAACCCTATCTGACTGCAGCCTTGAGGAAAGCACAAAGTGCAATGCTAAGAACATGATGCTTTCCTAAGCGAAGGAACAAATAGATAGAAAAAAATAAAACAACACCTCAAATGTGGCTAATGCTAGAAAAACAAAGCAATGCTGAATGAAATGTAACTGGGCTAAAGTGCACAATGGCAGGCCTAGTTTGCTAACATAACGTGTCTAAAATATGGCTAAAATAGCAATACAACACCCTCCCCTTGCTGGTTCAAAGGTGGTTTAAAGCCTAAAATGAAAGAAAAGCCTAATTAAATCTAATTATAAAAGCATATAAATATGAATGTCAATAGTGACAAGCTAAAAGACACGAGCATGGAGGAAAAAAAGATAATTTAAAACTTCAGCAGTGGCGCTCAAACAAAATTAAAAAGTCAGTGTAATTTTTTAAATCGCCAGTTATATCTGGGACAACTGAACCCAGGAAATGTTCCACTTTGGCAGGTGGTAAAGTATCCAAATCGTTGCCAAGGAAAACCATAGAGCAGTCGTGTTCCGAAGTCTGAGCTTCAGCTGAGGCAGCAGCATTCCGTGTTGTGCCCAATGTTGAGTTTAGAGTTGCATTATCCACAAAGGGCAACTCAGACAGCTTCCCGTAGCAAACGCACCCTCAACACTCATGTCTGGTAATGAGCTCTCAGCGAGAATATCAACAGATCAGCGTCCAATGAAAGTAACTGCCGTTGAGCAAGACAAATTTTCAGTGCACATTCGAAAAGGCACCAAAGGCATCGAAACACGGGCTGCACACAATCTAAGACCGGTTGAAATGACAGAGACCAGTCGCACTCCAGTTGTTCCAGGATTGTTGCTCTGAAATACTGCATCATGTTGTCACGACATAGTTGCGCCGGTGGAAGCGCTTTCAGTCCTCCTTGTTGTGAAGGGACAGCCATTGCACAGAAAAAATAGCAACAGCAAGATGCCACCTATTGTAGCCAAAGTAATCAGAAATCCCCCAAAAATACTTGAAAATATTGAGTGTATGGCTGAAGTTTTAGGCCAAATATAGAAGAGAAGGTGTGCATGAAACCAGAACTAACAGCCTAAAAGAAATTTGCAATTTCAGTAGTGCTGGATGCGTTGAATATTCATCCCACGAGTTCACCAAAGTGTCTCAGAAAGTTTGTACTTAAAAGGGATTGTATCTCTGCAGATGACCTTGCAACTTGAAGTGCATAGGTCTCGCGTGCAGATGTAAGTGCCACATATTTTTGAAACAATAAAGCTTTGAGTCTGCTCAACTTGTCAAAATTCACAACTGAAGTAGCAATATGAGGCCAAATCTCTGCTACTTCCCGTCTTTGTTTAGGGGGAAAGAGGACATTCCCGCAACAGGTGACAATTTGGGAGACCGAAACAACATAAGCTAATCTGGTTCGCATTCCACAATAACTCTTACTGTTAAGGAACACATAGCTACCATTTGAGAGCACCTGGAACGCAGGTCCAATCAAGGGAACTGGACCTCTCTTCAGATAGCAATCCAGGTTTGCAAGGACAGCTGCTTACAAACCATTGAATGGCTCACAGAAGTCTCGCATTCACTGCCACTAAGAAAGACCTCTTTCATGCCATTGAAACATTTGTACGAAAAGGGAAGCTCCCACACCTTGTGTACGTAACTATCTTCCAGCCTTTCATATCTGCCCACTGGAATGTGTTTCAAGCAGGATGTAAATTGAAGTGTTGAAATAGGCAGATTAATAACCCCATGTATTAACCATTCAGCAGATGGTATTTCAGCCACAGTAAAAGGCAACTTTTCTAGTTTCTCAATGTTTAGCATGACATGTCGCTTCCTTCTTAGCCATTATTTGTTGCTGTCGTGTTAAATTAAATGTTGAAAATATGTCCCTTGCGCTAACATATTGCCAGGGAACGCGGCCTGCTTCCAGTGTTTGTAGTGTCCAACCTAACTGCATAATGGACCTTAGCTGACTCTGTACAAAGTCTATTGCAGAAGATACAATGCTGTTTAAAGAGTATATCGGTTAGAACAAGGTGTTAATATCATTATCTCTAACAGCTAATGCTTTCTGTAAATTTTCCTGATCTATTTGCCTTAACCGGGCAGCCTCTTCTTGTTGGGAAAGTTTCCATAATTTAATTATATACTGCATATAAGAAGCGTTTTCTGCATTGTCTTCTGGGGCCTAACGGGAAATCCTACAAATCTGTATCGTTAGACAGGAGACTGAGGTGTTTCTTAATAGCATCAAGTGAGGAATTTTTCAACCATTGCTGGCATAATTTCCCTACACTATGGTGGTCATTATGAGATTGGCGGTAAATGCCGCTTACCGCCGTGGTGACGGCCGCCAACATACCGTTGCGGAGGTGGACATCCATTTGCCATATTATGACACACACACACACACACACTAAACTGACAGAATACTGCCACAAACACAAATCAGGCAGACCGAAGGTCAGTGTTAAAGTATCGGTATGAACACCCGTACCATTACGCCAACAAAACAACGCCAACCACATTATGACACACGAATCACCACGGCGGACATTCAACGGCGGTAAACCATTGGTGATACCTACCGGCGTGGTCAGAATGGCCTCCCAAATACAAAACAACACAACATTGGCCAAAACTAAAATCACACCTGACACTCACATACACACCCCACTAACCCACCCACCCACAGCACTATAAAATACACACCCCCATTACACACAACCCTTTGCCAACACGAAAAGACTGCAATAGCTAGCCACGCAAATCACAGAGACAACTACACACACACACCACAACCACCCATCTGTCACGCACTCCACATCCCATACCCCACCACATTACTCAACACCCTCTGCACAACACACGCCACACAACACCCATGTCCCCACTAAGGCAGCCCCGTTTCACAGATGAGGAGTTATGGTGGAGGAAATAGTCAGGGTAGAGCCACAGCTCTTCGGAGCACAGGTACAGCAAATACCCTTTTCCAGGAAGATGGAGATATGGCGGTGAATTGTGGACAGGGTGAACGTCGTGGGACAGCATCCAAGAACAAGGGACGACATCAGGGAGAGGTGGAACGACTTACGGGGGAAGGTACATTCTGTGGCGGCAAGGCACCAGCTCGCCATCCAGAGGACCTCCACCTCCACCTCCTCCCCCACAGCTGACAGCATGGGAGGAGCAAGTCATGGCAATCCTGCATCCTGAGCGACTCACTGGAATAGTCGGAGGACTGGATACTGTTGAGTCAATATTTACTACTTATCACCCCCCATACCTGCATACCATCTCAACCCCTCACCCTGACTCCCATCACTCCACTCCATCCCACACAGTGCACCTACGCATGTGAATAACCCCAATGCCAAACCCTGCATGCCATACCAATGCATGTACAGCCCTCCCAGCCCTGCATGTACACCCATCACCAAAGCATGCACAGCATGGAGAACTAACAATCCCACAATACATCACCATACACAAACAAAGGTGGCAGGGCAACAGCAACGATATAAGGGAAGCTAGGGATGTACAATATGTCACAGACATGAAGCATATTACATCACTTACATCCCCACAGGTGCCACAGCCAATCCCAGCGGGTAGGAGGCGCTATGACTATCCAGTTCCCCAAGAGAAGATGCCCCCAGTGATGACAGCAACTCTGGACTTCTGGATCTGAATGAACTACCTGGCCCATCAGGGATCACTGGTCAGTCAGCCACCCCAGCCCACCAAAGAGCCTCCCCCATCAGTATCCAACACCACAGCACCTACCCAACGTCACCACATCTCTGTCCCCAGGACACATCAATCAGCAGTGTGCCCACCTGTACAGGGACCCCAGTCCACACCTCACAGCCAAGACAATCAGGGACCTGGTGTCAGTGGGCACACCATTCAGGGGACACAGGCACAGGGGGACAGGGACACTCTGAGTACAGCTCTGCGCCGGGGGAAGATAGCACCAGGGAACCGACTCTCCAGGAGGCACTCACTAATGTCCTGGGGGCTTACCAACAATCCCAGGACAAGATGGGCCAGATACTTAACAACATGCAGGAAAACAAACGGCTGCAGGAGGTACACCATCCGGAGATCAGGGAAGATTTGCAGGCCCTCAACACCACCATGGTCTCCATAGCAGGGGTGCCAGCTGATATGGCCAAAATCATGAGGGAATGTACAGCACACAAGCGGGCCCCAACCACTAGCCAGTCAACTGAACAGCCCACCACATCTGCTGCAGCTACTGGACAGGAGGCCCAGCCACAAGACCCACAGGCCACCAGCACCCCTCCCTTGGACACTGGACCTGTGCTACAAACAGACTGAGCCAATACCATGGACTTAACTCTACCATCACCCCATTTCATTGCACTATTCCTTCTATTAATTGCACTACAATAAACACCCTTGGTCACAAGTTGAGTGATAGTGCTTTATGTGATGAAAATATGCACTTATGTTAACAGTTACATCTTGTGCAATTGACATGAACTTTGCCATAGTATACAAATGATGAGCTGTAGCTGTCTGTAGTCATGACATCAGTGCACAGTAGTAATAACACCAATATCTGCAAATAGAGAAGGCATAGGTGACAGTCAGTTGAGATGCAAAGGAAGTGACTGCCATCCTGCTACAGCCACACTGAAAACACACATAATTAGAGGAATGGTCAGTTTCACTTTCTCACCTGTGTGTCATTGGAAGCACTGCCGTATTACTGATGTTCTGTTGTCCACATCCTCTGCCTCCTCATCCTCACTGTCCTCAGGGTCCACTGCTGCCACAGGTGCATTTCTAATCTCCTCCTGCTGCAGATAAGGCACATTTCGTCTGAGGGCCAGGTTGTGCAACAAGCAGGATACTACAACTATCTGGCAGACCTTCTCAGGGGAGTAGCACAGGGATCCACCTGTCAGATGGAGGCATCTGAACCTGGCCTTCAGGAGACCGAAGGTACGTTCTATGTTTCACCTGGCTCGCCAATGTGTATCATTATAGCGATTCTCAGCCCCTGTCCTGGCATTCCTCACAGGGGTCAGGAGCCAAGACAGGTTTGGGTAGCCAGAGTCACCTGCAAGAATTGAGGGACAAACATTAGCCTTACACAATGGGATGGGGGATGACATATCTTGGGTGGGGACTCAGGCTCACCAATCAGCCACACCCTGTGCCTCTGTAATTGTGCCATCACATTTGGGATGCTGCCATTCCTCAGGACGAAGGCATCATGCACCAACCCAGGATACTTGGCAGTGACATGGGAGATGTACTGGTCTGCTAGGCACACCATTTGCACATTCAGTGAGTGGAAACTCTTCTGATTCCTGAACACTTGTTCATTGTAGTGGGGGGAACAATTGCAATATGTGTACCGTCAATCGCCCCAATAATATTAGGAATATATCCCATTGCATAGAATCCAGCCTTCACAGTGGCCAAATCTTCCACTTGGGGGAAAGCGGTGTAGCTGCACATGTGTTCGACAAAGGCAGACAAAACCCTTGCCAGCACTATTGAGAACATTGGCTGTGACATTCCTGCTGCCAAGCCCACTGTCACTTAGAAAGAACCAGTTGTTAGGAAATGGAGCACTGATAGAACTTGCACAAGAGGGGGGATCCCAGTGGGATGATGGATAGCTGATAGCAGATCAGGCTCCAATTGAGTACACAGCTCTGTGATTGTGGCGCTGTCCAGTCTACAGGTCAGTATTATATGCCTCTCCTCCAGTGTAGACAAGTCCACAAGGGGTCTGTACACGGGGGCTTGCTTCCTCTCCTATTCCTCCACAGTGGTAGGTATCTAAGGGACACAAGAGTGAGAAGGGTGTCACAAACTGAACAATGGAACTACCACCCCAGTGCAACTGGGCATGTATGTAATCGGACGATGTGAATGGCA
Organism: Pleurodeles waltl; assembly: GCF_031143425.1. NCBI lineage: Eukaryota > Metazoa > Chordata > Amphibia > Caudata > Salamandridae > Pleurodeles > Pleurodeles waltl. Next base: position 1,315,843,157 of record NC_090446.1, on the reverse strand, counting down.
ATGTATGTGCAATTCACAGCAATGACGCAGTTTAAAATTTCTGATTGCTGTCCACCACCATGAAATGGTGACCGCCTGTCCTATAAGTATGGACACATGGAAGTGATGTAACTCCGTCGGCGTTGGGCGTCATGTCAGAAGGCGGTCTTGCACTGCTGTGCTATTCCTCATTGGCTAACATGGGGCTCTTTGGAGTACAGCATCCAACGAGGATCACCGGTGGCGGTGACAGTGTACACCTCCATGGACGTGACCACCATTTTCTTCCACAGGACAACACCTACACTGAGTGTGCTGCTGTCACCTGTGTCTGGATCCTGCCCTGGCCCGTGTGACTTGGGAAAGGGCCCCTGCCTTTACTTTGGAGGAGTTAGAGCACCTGGTGGATGGGGTCCTACTCCTGTATGGACAGCTGTATAGGCCTTCAGACCAACAGATGAGTACACCATGGGGACAATGCATGCAACAAGGTGTGAGATATGTCTGGTGGTAGTGTACATGCAGGGCTCCGGGTGATGTGTGTGCCAATGGAGATGAAAATGTAATTTGTGTGCCATATGTGTGACAGGCCGGATTGTATGGTTAATGGTGTCCTCCTGTCTGTATTACCTCTGCAGGTCAGCGCCCATCAGGAGAAGGGATTGTGGCGTGGCATCGCCAAGGACGTGCAGACCCTTGGGGGTCTATAGCAGGTGGAGCACCCACTGCAGGAAAAGGTGGCAGGACCTGAGATGCTGGGCCCGGAAGACCGTGGAGGCCCAGCTGGGGATGGACTCCCAACGAGGGCGGGGTGCCTGTCGGAACCTGACCCCCCTGATGGCCCACATACGGGCAGTGGCCTACCCAGAGCTGGATGGGCGCGTGAGGGCAGCACAGCAGCCACAAGGGGGTGAGTACAGTGAGCGTGACAATCATTTTTGTTGGCTGGCATGGGATCCTGGTGGTGGGTTTCAGTATGTGGGTGCCCTGTAATGCCAGCTCAGACATGGTGGTCTGGTCCAGCACAAGGTAAATGGGTGTATAGCAAAATATTGTATTCCAGCTAGGTGGCATTCCAGGTCAGACAGGGCTTAGTGGGCCCCAGGAGGGGTGCAGTTGACAGTGGTTGGCTCTAATCTTGCTTTGGTACCTAGCCAATGGAATGCCAGTGCGAGGTATTGTGCCCAATCCTGATTCCTGTGTCTGATGATAATGTGTATGCCATCTGTGGTGTTGGTGCTGTAATTGACCCAGTGCTCCTTTTCTCTCTCCCCCTATTTTGTTCTGTCATTATGTGTGCATTAGCATCATCTGGCGGAGTGTATTTCTGCAGTCAGACAATCTGCTAAAACTACTCCCTCCACTAAAGCATCATCTTCAGTGGAGGAGAAGAGATCAGGGAGAGGGTCACTCTCTTCTTCCTGTCCTTCATCTGTTGCCATGAGATGGGTGAGATCAGCCCTGTCATAGTAGGGTTTTAGGCGGTTGATATGAATCACCCTAAGGGGACTCCTGGCAGTGCCCAGGTCAATCAAGTAGGTGACCTCGCCCTTCTTTTCAACAATTAGATGGGGTCCACTCCATTTGTCTTGGAGTGCTCTTGGGGCCACAGGCTCCAATACCCACACCTTCTGTCCTGGTTGGTACTGAATCAGAACAGCCTCCTGGCCATGCCATTGCTTTTGGAGCTCTTGGCTGGCCTGAAGGTTTTTACTGTCCTTTTTCATGTACTCAGCCATTCTGGATCTTAGGCCATGTACATAGTCCACTATGTCCTGTTTGGGAGCTTTTAAAGGTTGTTCCCAACCCTCCTTCACAAGTGTTAGTGGACCTCTTACAGGGTGTCCAAAGAGGAGTTCAAAGGTGCTGAAGCCCACTCCTCCCTGTAAGAAAAAAGGAGGCAAGGTAACAGGACATCCCATCTCCTTCTGAGTTTTTCAGGGAGTCCCATTATCATTCCTTTGAGAGTTTTATTAAACCTCTCTACCAGTCCATTAGTCTGTGGATGATAAGGTGTGGTGAATTTGTAGGTTACACCACATTCCTTCCACATAGCCTTCAAGTATGCAGACATAAAGTTGCTACCCCTGTCTCATACAACCTATTTTGGAAAACCCACCATGGAAAAGATTCCCAGGAGGACTTTTGCCACTGCAGGTGCTGTAGTGGTCCTTAGAGGAATTGCTTCAGGATATCTTGTGGCATGGTCCACAACCACCAAGATAAACCTATTGCCTGAAGCAGTAGGATGGTCAAGGGGGCCAACTATGTTAACCCCTACCCTTTCAAAGGGGACCCCAACCACAGGTAGTGGAATAAGGGGAGCCTTTGGTGTGCCACCAGTCTTGCCACTGGCTTGGCAGGTCACACAAGACTTACAAAAATCTTTTGTGTCCTCTGACATCCTAGGCCAGTGAAACAAGGGGAGAAGCCTTTCCCATGTTTTGATCTGGCCCAAATGCCCAGCCAAAGGAATGTCATGTGCCAGAGTTAGGAGGAACTCTCTGTACTGTAGGGGAATGACCAATCTCCTGGCTGCTCCAGGTTTTGGGTCCCTTGCCTCTGTGTACAAGAGGTTGTCCTCCCAGTAAACTCTATGTGAGTCACTTACATCCCCATTTTGCTGCTTGACAGCTTGCTGTCAGAGACCCTCTAATGTGGGACAGGATTGCGGTGCCACACTCAGCTCTTCCCTGGCAGGCCCCCCTCCACCCAAAAGCTTATCAGTGTCTGCTGCCACCTCATCTGGTGAAGGTTCTGCACAGGGAGGAAATTCTTCTTCCTCAGAAGGAGAATCATCTATAGAGGGAGGGATAGTGGGTAGGGATTTACCCTTGCTACCCCTACCTTTAGGGAGCACTTGGTCCATTGTTCCAGGATCCAAGTCACCCTGTCCTTTTTGCTTTTTGGCCTGAGCCCTTGTCACAGCAAAAATATGCCCAGGAATGCCCAGCATTGCTGCATGAGCCTCCAACTCCACTTCTGCCCAAGCTGATGTCTCTAAATCGTTTCCTAGTAGACAGTCTACAGGTAAATCTGAAGCAACTACAACTTTCTTTGGACCAGTAACCCCCCCCCCCCCCCAGTTGAGATTCACAACAGCCATGGGGTGGCTAAGAGTGTTGTTATGAGCGTCTGTCACTTGGTACTGGTGACCAAGTAGGTGTTGTTCAGGGCATACCAGTTTCTCTATTACCATGGTAACACTGGCACCTGTGTCCCTGTAGGCCTGAACCTCAACACCATTTATTAGGGGAAGTTGCTTGTACTTATCCATATTAAGGGGACAAGCAACCAAGGTGGCCAAATCAATGGCACCTTCAGAGACTAACACAGCCTCTGTGGTCTCCCTAACAAGACCAACCCCAAATAAATTACCAAAAGTGAGCCCAGCTACTCCCTTGGATTGGCTATTAGTAGGTTTGCTCCCACCACCACTGCTATTACTAGGGGCACTAGAGTTTGCAGTAGGGATTGTGGTAGTGGGAGGTTTGGTGTTTTTCCTTGGACAACTGCCATCAGTTGTCCAATAGACTTTGACTTTAAACAAATAACACCAAGGCTTTTTAACTTGATTTGAAGAGGATTTGGACCCACCACCCCCACCAGAGGATTTATGTGGGACTGATGAAGACTCTGTTTTATTTTTGTCCCCACCCTTGTCAGAAGACTTACCATCCTTCTTCTTGCCATCCTTGTCACCCCCTGTATGAACTTTTATGTTCACTCTTGTTCTGACCCATTTGCCTGCCTTCTTTCCCAATTTTTGGGGAGAGGTCAGATCTGAGTCCACTAGATATTGGTGTAACAAGTCAGACACACAGTTATTCAGAATATGCTCTCTCAGAATAAGATTATACAGGTTTTCATAGTCAGAAACTTTACTGCCATGTAACCCTCCAAGGCCTTCACTGAACAGTCAACAAAGTCTTTCCAGTCTTGTGAGGACTCTTTTCTGGTGTCTCTGAACTTAATCCTGTATTGTTCAGTGGTTAAGCCAAATCCATCCAAGAGTGCATCCTTCAAAACTGCAAAATTGTTAGCATCACTTTCTCTAACAGTAAGGAGCCTATCCCTACCCTTTCCATTGAAAGATAACCACAATATAGCAGCCCACTGCCTTTGAGGGACCCCCTGTACCATACAGGCCCTCTCAAGTGCAGCAAACCACTTGTTGATGTCATCCCCCTCCTTGTAAGGGGGAACTATCTTGTGCAGATTCCTGGAATCATGCTCTCTCACAGGATTACTATCATGAACACTGCTGCTGCCACCATGGGGTCCTAACCCCAATCTCTGTCTCTCCTTCTCCAGGTCTAGGGATTCCCTGTCTAGAGCCAGCTGTTGCTGTTTAAGCTTCAGTCTGGTCTCTTCCACTCTCAACTTTTTGAGTTCCCTTTCTAACATGTTGTCTTCAGGGTGGGTGGGTTGGGAATGCTTGGACACTGAGGACAAATTGGAAACAACAGAGGGAGATCTGTCCCTAACAGCTTGGACTCTAACAACCTGGCCTCCAGGAATAAAAACATCCCTACTATGACGGGAGCTCCTATTACTACCAGCATTGCTATGTGGTCTGCTGAGGAGCAGATTTGGAATAGAACCCTCCCCACCTCCCTCAAGGGGTTCCCCTGAGTCAGAATGGCAGCTATCTACTAAAGTCTCATTTGAAGTGCCAGCTAGGAACTCATCATTCACAATGAGCATGTTATACATAAATTATCTCGTAGGGTTCTTTCCTATCACTAAACCTCTATCTAAGCAGAGACTCCTTAGGCTCTTGAAATTTAAATTGTCATAGGTAGTATTGACCATTTTAAGAGCAGACTCTACAGCAGGCATAATAAAAGAAGGTTTAGAGACAGTGAGAAGAAAGAAAAAGTTTCAGTACTTTTTAAAGAACAGAGAGAAAAAAACTTTTTCAAACTTTTAGAAACTTTTTAGAAGTTTTGGAGTACTTTTCAGCACTTAGTAGAAAGTGTAAGAGGAGAAAAGCAAAACTTTTTTGGTTAAGTGTACATACACTGAACTTGTTTTGCATATTATTCTCTTGTGAAAAGTACACAATGACAAAGTGGTAAGTAGTTACAAGTACTTATCCCACCGCTGCACAACCAATGTAGGAGGCTGGCCTGGCTTGTAGTGGGTACCAGAGGTACTTACACCTTGTGCCAGGTCCAGTTATCCCTTATTAGTGTAGAAGAGGTGTTTCTAGCAGCTTAGACTGATAGAAGGTAGCTATGGCAAAGCAGCTAAGGCTGAACTAGGAGACATGTAAAGCTCCTACTATACCACTGGTGTCATATGCACAATATCATAAGAAAACACAATACACAGATATACTAAAAATAAAGGTATGACAAAAGTATCTCAGTGAGTACCCTCAGTATGAGGATGAGAAATATACACAAGATATATGTACACAAACCAAAATTATGCAGGTTATAGCAAGAAAAGTAATGCAAGCAGTGTAAAGTTACAATAGGTTGCAATAGGAGCACATAGATATAGGGGCAACACAAACCATATACTCCAAAAGTGGAATGCGAACCACGAATGGACCCCAAACCTATGTAAGCTTGTAGAGGGTCACTGGGACTGTAAGAAAACAGTGAGGGTTAGAAAAATAGCCCACCCCAAGACCCTGAAAGGTAGGTGTAAAGCGCACCTACAACCCCCAGAGAGCACAGAAGTCGTGATAGGGGGATTCTGCAAGGAAAGCAAACACCAGCAATGCAACAACAGTGGATTTCCAGACCTGGGTACCTGCAAGACAAGGGGACCAAGTCCAAGAGTCGCGACAGTGTCGAGAGTGGGCAGGAGCCCAAGAAATGCCAGCTGAGGGTGCAAGGAAGCTGCCACCAGTTGGTAGAAGCTTGGTGTTCTGAAAGAACGGAGAGGACTAGGAACTTCCCCTTTGGAGGATGGATGTCCCACGTCGTGAAGAAGCTGGCAGAAAGTCCGCCAACAAGCCTTGCTAGCTGCAAGGGTCGCGGTTAGGGTTTTTGGATGCTGCTGTGGCCCAGGAGGGACCAGGATGTCGCCACTTGGATGAGGAGACAGAGGGGGCGCCCAGCAAGTCAGGGAGTCCGCACAGAAGCAGGCAGCACCCACAGAAGTACCTGAACAGGCACTTAGAAGAAAAGTGAACCGAGTCCACCCGAAGTCACAAAAGGGAGTCCCACGACGGCGGAGGACAACTCAGAAGATTGTGCACTGCAGGTTAGAGTGTCGGGCCCCAGGATTGGCTGTGCACAAAGGAAATCATGAAAGAGTGCACAGGATCCGGAGCAGCTGCAAATCACGCGGTACCCAGCAATGCAGTCTAGCGTGGGGAGGCAAGGACTTACCTCCACCAAACTTGGACTGAAGAGTCACTGGACTGTGGGAGTCACTTGGACAGAGTTGCTGAGTTCCAGGGACCACGCTCGTCGTGCTGAGAGGGGACCCAGAGGACCGGTGATGCAGTCTGTTGTTGCCTGCGGTTGCAGGGGGAAGATTCCGTCGACCCACGGGAGATTTCTTCAGAGCTCCTGGTGCAGAAAGGAGGCAGGCTACCCCCAGAGCATGCACCACCTGGAAACAGTCGAGAAAGAAGGCAGGATGAAGCAATACAAGGTTGCTAGTAGTCGTCTTGCTACTTTTTGCGGTTTTGCAGGCGTCCTGAGCAGTCAGCGGTCGATCCTTTGGCAGAAGGTGAAGAGGGAGATGCAGAGGAACTCTGGTGAGCTCTTGCATTCGTTATCTGGTGAGATTCCCAAAGCAGAGACCCTAAATAGCCAGAAAAGGAGGTTTGGCTACCTAGGAAGGAGGATTGGCTACCAAGAGAGGTAAGAGCCTATCAGAAGGAGCCTCTGATGTCACCTGCTGGCACTGGCCACTCAGAGAAGTCCAGTGTGCCACAAACACCTCTGTTTCCAAGATGGCAGAGGTCTGGGACACACTGGAGGAGCCCTGGGCACCTCCCCTGGGAGGTGCAGGTCAGGGGAGTGGTCACTCCCCTTTCCTTTGTCCAGTTTCGCACCAGAGCAGGGCTGGGGGATCCCTGAACCGGTGTAGACTGGCTTATGCAGAGATGGGCACCATCTGTGCCCATCAAAGCATTTCCAGAGGCTGGGGGAGGCTACTCCTCCCCAGCCCATCACACCTATTTCCAAAGGGAGAGGATGTAACACCCTCTCTCAGAGGAAATCCTTTTTCTGCCTTCCTGGGCCAGGGCTGCCTGGACCCCAGGGGGGCAGAAACCTGTCTGAGGGGTTGGCAGCAGCAGCAGCTGCAGCGCAAACCCTGAAAAGGCAGTTTGGCAGTACCCGGGTTCTGTGCTAGAGACCCAGGGGATCATGGAATTGTCCCCCCAATGACAGAATGGCATTGGGGGGACAATTCCATGATCTTAGACATGTTACATGGCCATGTTCGGAGTTACCATTGTGACGCTGTACATAGGTAGTGACCTATGTACAGTGCACACGTGTAATGGTGTCCCCGCACTCACAAAGTCCGGGGAATTTGCCCTGAACGATGTGGGGGCACCTTGGCTAGTGCCACGGTGCCCACACACTAAGTAACTTTGCACCCAGCCTTCACCAGGTGAAGGTTAGACATATAGTGACTTATAAGTTACTTAAGTGCAGTGGTAAATGGCTGTGAAATAACGTGGATGTTATTTCACGCAGGCTGCAGTGGCAGGCCTGTGTAAGAATTGTCAGGGCTCCCTATGGGTGGCAAAAGAAATGCTGCAGCCCATAGGGATCTCCTGAAACCCTCAGTACCATATACTAGGGAATTATATGGGTGTACCAGTATGCCAATGTGAATTGGTAAATTTAGTCACTAGCCTGTTAGTGACAAATTTGGAAAGCAGAGAGAGCATAACCACTGAGGTTCTGGTTAGCAGAGCCTCAGTGAGACAGTTAGTCATCACACAGGGAACACATACTGGGCACATACTTATGGGCACTGGGGCCCTGCCTGGCAGGGTCCCAGTGATACATAGACTAAAACAACATATATACAGTGAAATATTGGGGTAACATGCCAGGCAAGATGGTACTTTCCTACAAGGAGGAGCAGGGGCACCGGCGACTGAGGGAGCTACATCCCAGAGGACCCAGGAGGCAGAGCCCACCAAAGCCGAGGGGACCAGTGGGACTGCGGGGAGCACCATGGCGGAGACAAGAGGTGACAACACTGACTCTGATACCTCCTCCGATGAGAGCTCCCTGGTGGTTGCGGACACCTCTGGAACCACCCCAGCTACAGGTTCAGCTGCCACCCCCGTACCAGCATCCCCCTCCCAGTAGTCCCCCACCGAGTTGCCTGTGCCCGCTCACCCAGGAGGGTGGGCATCTCTTTTGCCCCAGGCACCTTAGGCCCTGCCCCAGTGAGCCCTGCTACCCTCAGTGAGGAGGCTATTGACTTCCTGAGATCCATCTCTGTAGGGCATTCAACCATAGTGAATGCCAACAAGGGGCTGGCATCCCAGATGCAGCAATGCAATGTTTTCCTGGAGGGCATCCACGGTGGCTTGACGGCCCTACAGAGATCGTTTTAGGCTCTGGCCTTCTCTCTGATGGCAGCCAGTGTCCCTGTTTCTCCCGTCCCCCTCCAACTACCACTTCCCAGTCCCAGTCTCCTCAACCCCAATCCATCCCATGCACACATACAGACAAGCATGCACACAAAACATCAGACAAGAGTGGCACAGTCAAACACAGGCAGCACACTTCAGGTCACAAGCACTCATACAAACAACAGACAGTTGCACACACTACCACATCCACTGCCTCCACTGTCTCCCCATCCTCCTCTTCCTTCCTCACAGTCACATCCATACTCACACCTGCATGCACTGCATCAACAACCACCACCACCACTTCATGCAGCACACACACCTCACTTGCAGACACCTCCACAACAGCCATCCACGTGTCCCCTTTGTCCTCTCCCACCCTGTATGCCCCCCCCTAAGAGACACACATGCATGCACTCAGACTCCCAACAGCCATCCACCTCACACACACACTGTTCATGCACCTGCACCTAAGTCCAGCAGATGTACACCTCCAACAACCACTCCCTCAACCTCCACTCCCATCCCTCCTCCCACATCCCGCCCCAACGTCCCTAAGAAGCTTTTCCTTGCCCATCTTGACCTCTTCCCACCCCCTCCTCCCCCCACATCTGGTCCGTAAGAGCAGGGTCCCAACAACCCAGCATAGCACCTCAGCCAAACATTCTGCTACTGGTCCCATCAAATCCTCAGCTGCTGGCACAAAGGAGCCCTAGAGTGTGACGGCTGCCACTCATACTGTGAGCAAACCTCCGCCTGAGAAAGGGAGGACTAGGGTGGTGAAAACCAAGGGACAGGAGACGGGGACATTGGAGGCACCTCCTAGTCCTGGTTACAAGAAAGGGAAAGTTCCCACTCCACCACCTAAGAAAGGGAAGGTCCCCACTCCACTAGCAAATAGAGACAAGAGGCCCCCTCTACCAGCAGTGGGTAAGGAGCCATCACCTCCAGCAGAGGGCATGTAGGCCACCCACCAGAGACAATTGGGCATAGAGCCCCCTCCAGGACCCGTGGGCATGTTCTCCACCTCAGAGACTGTGACCTTGCACACCCCACCAGGGACAATTGGGCATGGAGCCCCCTCCAGAACCAGTGGGCATGTTCCCCACTTCAGAGACTGTGGCCTTGCACTCCCCACCAGGGACAATTGGGGATGGAGCCCCCTCCAGAACCAGTGGACATGTTACCCACTTCAGCTGAGGTGACCCCCACCCCCGACCCCCTTCCCATTTCCAACATGATGCCCCTGCACAGTGGAGTCCGAATAGTCAGGAGTCAAGTTGGGCCTTGAACTTTGCCCTTTGGCCATGTGGGCCTTTTGTACTTTGGACTGGCCATTGGCCCTTTCTGAACATTGGCGGATGCTTTTTTTTTCGCATGGACAATATGGTGGCTGTTGGCATCAAATAACAGTGTCACTTATACCTCAATGTGGTTGGTGTTTTAATTAGACATGGGTCATGTGACATTTTGTTTTACTCTGTAGCTGGTTGTGTGTATGGTGTGTGTGTGAATGGTGTGTGTTGTGCATGTGTGTGTTACTTTTCTTTTCCTCCCTTCCTCCCTTGTGTACTAGGCGGCTGTACTCACCGTCGTCGTCTTCGTTGGCATTGGTGTTCCAGAAGGACCATGGCGTAGAAGAGCATTGGGAAGACTTGAAGTTCCAATTCCATGGCAGCGGTGGAGTCCTCTGTGTACCTGTTGGTGAGTCTTCCATTTTCTATGCAGTGTTTCTGCCAGGCTTTTGATGGCATTGGTACCGCCCCGGAAATCGCAGCAGTTTGCTATGTCATAGCATGGTGGGCGGTACCTTGTCTTCCCCCTGGCTGTTGTTGGCTACCGCCTTGGTCATTGGTGTTAGCGCCCTGGCGGTTGGTGTGGTACATTGGCTGTCTATGGGAGGGATCACCACCATGGTCATAATTAGGCAGTTATTATCGCCAGCCTGTTGGCGGTATTACCACCACTTTAACAGTCACCGCCAATGTCATAATAAGGGCCTGTATGTTGTCACTATACCCAACTTATACCCAAGTGTTCCAATAACACTTGGAGAGGGTCTGACCTGCTTGTTCTAAAACCCCGTGGAGTTTAGAAAACATGAATGGCACCCATTGGTGTCCACTGGCCACAAAACCATCCACCATGATGTGAAAGTGATGTGTTAAGGGTTCCATTCTGGACCCACTCCTCGAGCTGATCTTCAGATGCATTTACATATTTTTGCCATTTATAAAATTTTGCAGGGGCAGGAATATTGGGCAAATTCAGATCCTTAATTTTTGCCAAACCTAAACAACTAGTTTGTTGTACAGTTTCATTTAAATATATAATTTGAACAGGTACCAGACATTCTCTAAATAAAGCTTCCCTTCCCCTTAGTTGCCAATTTTTAGTTCCCCACACACTTTTCAAGTCTATTGACTTCAACCAATATTCATAGCCTTCTATAGCTAACCGGGAAACAAAGGAATCAGAATAAATCAATTTTGTATCAGTCAATAAAATGTGTTGACTTTCCATTACTGGCAACTTAAAATAATATGACTCAGCATTTTTAACATTCTGCCCAGTGAAATATGCAAACCTTTCAGTATACCATATGGAACTCCTCACTGGCGGAGTTGGACAGTTTTCCCACTGGGTAAAATTAAAAATAGTCTTTGGGGGACTTGCTCTGTGAATGAAATGATGTCCGTAATAATTATAACAGAACCTATCTCTATAATTTTCTTTGGATTAATAAACATCTTCACTTTCGAATACAGTGAAATACGGCAGATCATATATCATAGAATCAACTGATTTTACATCCCAATCATCAGAAACTACATCGGGTGTTATTACATTGTTCATGGAAAGTTTAAATACATAAGGAATTTGAATGACCTCCGTTGGGCCGTATATATATTCAAATGATACTTTATCTCAAACAATCCCATCAAGAATTGGTATAGCGGAAATGTTCACTAGGTACAAGTCTCTGTGGAATTTGTGAGAAAAAAAAAATGCGGTTTTGGGACCTCATCCACCAGTTCAACTGTAGAAATTTCAGGAAGGTAATGACCATGTATCAATAAAAAGAAAACTATGACAAACCCTATCCAAAGGAGAAAGGCAAGTACTGATAATAAGAGCCATAGATAGTTCCATGGAAGAGTTAAATAGTTAATTTTGAGCCACATTATCAGCTTACATGCTCATGACAGTTCTGTTGCAGTAGAGGCAGATGAGTCGGTGAAAGTGTAATTGATGTCGGCAAAATATCCAGAAGCAGTTTGGGCAAAAACTGGAGCCGTGTTTGGAAGAGGAGAACTAGCAGAAGTCTCCCTTGGAGGTTCTTAGTAGATTTGCCATCCGTTTGTGTAGAATTTGAGTAGAATTGCTCAATCTTGTTCACTTTATTTGTCACAGAAGAAATCAGTGGAACTAATGAAAAATCATCTTCCACCCTTCCCAAGCTCAGAGAGGTCTCAGCGTTGCTGCTTAAATCCTGTAGAGGAACATCCTGGTCTGAAGGTGAGAGGGATTCGGGTACTACCAAGGAGTCCCCTAGGTCTGCTGTGCAGGATCGGCCATATGGTGTAGCTTGACATTGTAGATGAAGACGAAGCGATTTTCTCTAAAACCAGGTAGCGGTGGTAGAATGACAGTTCTGGTACCATGTATTCCCTGGGCTGGAACCGGTGTACGATAAAAAGGACCGAACTCCTTTTTCACATCAATCTTTTCATGCACTAGACCCCCAACATTTGGAATCCAGCGGGTAGATGTTATTGGTACATCCCTTATTCCCAAGGAGGCGGCACTGGCAGATGTGTTGTCATCATGAAACTGTTGTAAGTCCTGCAAGACAGTGACACGTTTATTTATGTCAAAAGGTGTATCTGCCGCCACCGTGCCAGGACCATCAAAATCTGGAACATATATTTGTGCTCCGAACAGGCCTTCGTGCGAAGTACGCCCCACCAGGGACCTTCTGAGCAGATTATGAAGTGCTCTCTTGACTCCATACAGGTGTGTAAGCCAACTATGACCCGTGCCTAATACTCTGGCTGTTAAGGATTGCTTTGGATCCTGGTTTCTTCGCTCCACAACACTATTTCCCTCAGGATGAAATGGAGACGAATAATGCAGTTGGACCCCTAGCAAAGTCATGGCGTCCCTGAAAGCCCTTGAGGCAAAAGCAGGGCCCTGGTCCCAGTGGAAAGCCGCAACAGCATATGTGCAGATAAAGACTTGCAAATCTTTAATAATAGTTCAAGTGTCAGCCAAGCGTTGTGGCCAAACCCATAGAAATCTGGAGCATCAGTCAACAGCGACTAAAATGTATTTGTATGCATTATTAGGTGTCAGGGGACCACAATGGTCCAAATACACACATTGTAATGGTTTGTTGGAAATCAGGAGGGGTGTCTGAGGTGGGCATTTAATGATGGACCCTTTTATTTGCTGGCAGATGTGACAACAAAGGACATACTGCTTGGTTTGTTTGTAGAGACCTGGCCACCAGTAACGTGCTTGTAACAACGATATTGTAGCCGCCACACCAACATGGGTAGAAGCAATTCCCTCATGACTGCTTTGATCAATTATCGTCTTTGATCTTTGTTAGGAATCACATGATTACCCACCCCTGGTATAACTGCTAGGGCTTTATTGAGGCATGATATGCAGTAGGAATATTTAGCAGGATATGCTTTTGGTAAGGGTGTGCTGTCAGCTGAAGCTTTCACAGTGGGCAGTGTTTCATCATCCAATTTCGTTCAAGAATGAGTTACTACAGCAAAAGAAGCCGTAGCTACAGCTGATTTGGCTGCTTTATCAGCCAAGGTGTTGTCTGCAATGTGTACTCCAACACACTGGTGTCCTAGTGTATGTACAACATGGACATTAGGTGGCGTTTCCTTCAGATCCGCTACTTTCCCAGTCTGTTTTTGATGGGGTTTCCTCTTGAATCTCTGAACCCATTCTGGCACCAGTAATGCAGATATTCATTGAAGTACTGGGCTCAATAGTACCAATCACATACAATCAGTGTCAGCTGATCAGGATCCACATGTTCCAGTGCCATCACCAGAGCCTTGAGCTCTGCTAATTGTGCAGTGCAGTCCACTAAGGTATGTGTGTAAGTATGCTGTGGATGGAACTCACCATACTTCATGTAGCCTACAGCTGGTTGGGTTGAACCATCAGTGTACATAATTGTTTGATATTGTTCAATAGGCAATGTGTTAGCTCGAACTGGGTATTCAAGTTTGTATTGAAAAAATTATTGCGTTTGTAATTTTGAGTCAAAAATATAGTCAACATCAGAGGCCCTCAGAGATGCTGCCCATTGGATCCAACGTGGATGTAATGCTTTAGCTTTAGGAACACTAGCTTTGGTAACAGCCTCAAGGGCCCGGATGGGGGATACAACACTGATACGTTTCCCCTGGGCTAGAGGTCTCTCTTTGATGACAGCCATCTGAGCAGCAGTGAGACTTTTCTCAGTGGGAGCTAAGCATTGTTCTGCTGTAGAGTACAATTGTAATTTGTATGCTACTGGGACGGTCTAACCCTCATTAAATGTTACATAGGTAAAACTAATGTCACCAGCAAGTGCTCTGATGACCAGGTGTTTTTTGTTGTCCCTTGTATGTAGATGTTTGGCTGCATGTCTTGTTGTAATGCTCTGAGAATGCGTGTATGTTTGACTGTCCAGTATTTACTGAAGGAGTCAGGATGTATCAAGTCATAAAAGGATTGATGCATTGTGCATAATCTGGAATGTATGTTCTGCCAAAACTTAAAAAGACCAACAAAGACTGGATCTTTTTGATGGTGTTTGGAGGTTGTAATCATGCACATTTTTCTAAAAATTAGGATGCAAGGCTCTTGCCTTCATCTGATAATTCGTATCCCAAGAACAGGAAACTAAGGAAAGCTATGTTTGTTTTTTTTTAAATTGAATTTGTAGCCGAAGTCTGCAAGTCCCACAACAATGCGGGCTACCCATCATATGTTGCATGAGGTCGTTATTTGTAAGGTAGATATCATCCACGTAGGACAACGCCTCAGGGTAAATATCGTGTAAAATAGATGTGACATGAGCTGAAAACAGTCTGGACTGTTCTTGTACCCTTGTGGGAGTAGGCAATTGTTTTCCTGAGAGCCTAAAGCACTGAAACTTGTTAAGTCCCTACTGTCAGGCGCCATATTTTGGTGGAAAAACCCGCTGGATATATTCAGGGCCATTTTGTATTTTTTGTGCACCATGTTGTTCATAATTGCTGTGCTGTGTGCATTTTGTATAGCAAATGTGCTTGTATGACTGCTTAAATGTCTGTAGTCTAAGACTATTCTGTATGAATGGTCAGGTTTAACTATGGGGACCAATGGATTGTTCATTGGTGAGACACACAGTTCAATAACATCCTGGTACCCTAACTGTGTGAGGATTTCCCTCATGGGTGCTTTAGCTTCATGCTTTATTGGATATTTGGGTTTAGGTTGGGATTTAATTGGTATTACATGATAGGGGGAATCTTTATCCCACCACACGTGGTTGTGATATAACACAGGTGCCAGTGCCACTGCTCAATCAATGGCATGTATTTCTAAGAGCTTTCTGGGAACAAGGGGCTGGAACGATTTTTCAATAATCTCTTCTCCATGGGGGAGATCACAGACAAATTCTGGTGGTCAATCCTTTTCGGCCAGTAAAATATCATAAATGGTGACGCCATGGTCCAAAAAGATAGCAATGATTGGCGTTAAATAGCTCCCTCTCACTGTATAGTTACTTTATACACCCTGTCGGGCATGGAGACATGCAAGTCCGCAGTCTCAACTTGTAAGAAGTCATCAGTTGCTTTCGACCTACAGATGCTGTTGAAGATCCCGGCAAACTATTATGACCTCTGCTGCACTGTCTAGCAGTGCTTGTGCCCACTTCCTGTTCTTCAGGAAAGCCCTATTCCTGAGTGGCATGTCGTATTGCAACTACTGCCACTTTTTTCTTTTTAAACTATGGTTTTTGTCAGGGAAGTTTCTCTTCTTTCTTAACAGAAACTTCAGACCAGCGATGTGAGTCCTTTCTCGGATTTACGTACTCTGTTCGCTGCTCTGACCACCCACTTCTCTCACTGCATTTTTCCAGTGAGTCCTGAAAGGAACGAGATTGGCGTGTATCAATATATTGATAGCTGTTAGGCGTTTTTAGATTATCGCTATTTCTAAGATTATATCTATTTTGAGGGGTTTCTGAATGCGGAGATTCCCCCTTTCTTTTTTAGGTGTTTTTTTTTTTTTTATCCCAACCCTTTTAAGAGTCCTCAGGCGCTTGCTTGGCAGAATCTTTATTGGACCTACCCTGTAATTGTGGTTTAATGGGTCTGGCCCCCAGACTATTTCGACCAATACTAGAGTAGGTCTCAGTGATAATCTTTGGCAACTCATATTCTTGAACCTGTGCAAGAACGTCCCAGAGCTTCATGTGCACTGCTAGTGCAACTGCTTCCCCTTTAAGGTTACTTAATATGATTGAAGACACAGTGGCAAAATTGCCCATTAATTGCATCCCTAAATCCAGGGCCGGGGCAGCCCCGTATTCATCTTTAATTTGTTTTAACACTTCCAGAAGATTGGCAAGTATTGGTGTACTGTGTGTGGTAGTATAGAGAATGGCAAATGCCGTGCCCCAGGTGTTGCGCTTTAGGAACCATCCCAAATGACAAGCACATATTAAGGATTCTGTTTTTGTCCTGCGGACCCGTTTGTGGAAAGACTGCTTCCAGCGCATTTATTTTTTGAGCTAACCAAAATGGAATTTCCTCTCGCTTGGTGGGTTCTTTACCCATGACTGAATGTACAGTTGCAGGGGTAATGCCTGACACAACTGCATGTGGTTGCACTGGGGCAGCACGTGCTGGGTTTGTATTTAATGTCTGCATTACAAACTGTACTAACAGTCTGTATATTGCCATGAGCTCTGCATATACGCAGCGAACCTCAGCTACTGCCGAGGTTGCTCCATCAGGGTGCGGTGTATATGTAGCCAATAAAGGCCATGTTGGTCCTTCATTATTCAAAGGACCTAACCTAACGTGTAATATTGTATGTGGTAGAGCGCCATCAAGCCAATTATTATGGTCTTGATAGGATAGTGGTATTTCTAAATATTCATATGCTCTGTATTGTGCAGGTATGTTAGCATGTGTGTAGTGATGAAATGTTTCTGTTCTGTAGGCTGGATGAACCTCAACAACAAATGTGACTGGACCCCCCTGGCCTGTTAGACCATTTGACAATTAGTGTGCAGTAAGGGGTGGTCGCATGTTTACTGCAGTTGCTACCTGTTGTGGGTTCGCCATGGTAATGGTAAAGGTTTTGGTTCAGAGATAAGGACACCAAGTGGGTATTAAACCTTTTAAGGTTCAAGCTTGAACAACCTACAGCATTAGTTAGGTACTACCTATTTAGCTGAGGAGGAAATCCTTAATACCACGGACGTCACAGTATGTAGTATCAAGGTGTAATTAGCCTTTAGTGAGACAGAGATACTTAGGAGGATCCGAGAATTAGTGCCTGACTAAATGTTGGTGGTGCTATGTCACGTACGTTCTCACTATCCTAATGAGGCTACTGGATTTGGGCGGCAGAATCACCTGAATTGTGGGGTACTGAGTACAACTCCACACATGTGACACCTGTCAGCCTTATCCAGGTTTTCTGGCTAATTAGCAGCGCCTCATCTCTGCTGAAGAGCAGGGATGATTGCGACAACCGGGTGCATGACAAGAAAGACTCCTCAGGGGAATCGTGGTTGATAAGATCTCACCCCTTTCTCTCAGTTACATTAGTCTCACACAGGCAAAGACAAACTGAGGCAGAATATAGTTCAATAAGGGTTTATTGAAGCAACTGCATTTTAGATAAAATGGCATGTATTGCAATAACTAGGATGATAAAACACACTAAAAGCAAAATTGTGACAAGGAGTGTGAAACACAAAAACAAAATTGTGACAAGGAGTGTGACTCCTGTCACTAGGAGTGATAAATTATATATATATATATATATATATATATATATATATATATATATATATATTTATTTATTTATTTACCCTACTTAAGCTACGCTAGAGCACAGCGTGATAAGCCCTAATCTGCCCTTCAGGTTTCCTCCACGGAAGACATCATCCCTCCTACCTGAGCGAGGAAGCCTGTTGTTTAAAAAGACACCATCCCCATGTAGGCCAGGGATTTGGCATCCTACGCAAGCAGCTGTAGCTAAGACATTCAACAATCAGCATGCAATCATGGTCATCTGGCTGGAATCTCCCTCTAACATGTATGGGACAGACAAGTGTTTTTATAATAAAACAATGGATGTTCTAGAAAAAATGTCCCCACGTAAGGATATGTATATTTCTGTGAATGTTGGAGACCCAGTGTACCGTATTTGCTGGCAACCCTAACTCACTGCAGCCTTGAGGAAAACACAAAGTGCAATGCTAGGAACATGATGCTCTTCTAGGCGAAGGAACAAATAGATAGCAAAAATAAAAACAACAGTGCAAATGTGGCTACTGTTAGGAATACAAAGAGATGCAGAATAAAATGTAACTGGGCTAAAGTGCACAACGGCAGGGCTAGTTTGCTAAAATAAAATTTCTAAAATATGGGTAAAATAGCTATACAACACCAGAGGTCACATGGCACAGTAAGTTTTTTAGCCCCTAGTTAGAAAGGCACAAAATGGCAAAATATCTGGAATAATATGTGCAACAATACAAATCGAAATAATCCCAGTCATCACAGGTCCAACGTGATTAATCAACACAAATGTACAGGACATTTCAGACAACTTGCCAATAGAGGTAACAGCATGCAGCCCTGAGATAGAAGCTATCTTTGGCACAAAATAATTGTTACAAATAGTACCAACAGCACATATAAGAGATTTATGCTGAGCATTATTCATGCAAAGATTTTGGAATGTATATACTTTCTGCTATGACAGGTATGCAAAACTAAACCCAAATTTGCTGACTGTTCCACAAGAGAAAATGTACATGAGAGGACATCAGAGACCAATGATAGACACAACGCACATGCTGATAATAACTATTGAACTTAACAAGAGAGATTATTATAAATGAGAAGCTACTTCAGTGTGTCAATGAGGTTTTTCCAAAACAATTTATCCCTCACCAAACACTTTACACCTAATATAAAATTATGAATTAATAGGAGGCAGAGCCACGAAGCAGTGCTACAGACACTCTAGGGTTGGAACATAGAGTTGCTCATTGAAGTAGAGTTCTGGTAGCACCTAGAATTACTCTTTCCTTTCTTCAGGAACACAGTTCCATTTGTGCAACGCACCTTGAGAAAACAATGAGGACTCCAAGTATTCAGTTTAGGTTTGTCCTAGACAAACAGGTGCATTCTGGGATATGTCGTCTTTGCCTGCTTGAATTTAATAAACCAGCATGGATACATGGTATACTCCATATATGAAGATATATATGCAACCCCACCATAACACAACTATTTGATTCACTCACCTTCCCCTTTTAGGAAGATCTCCAAATACTCCTCGAAGGTTCCCGAGTCCTGATAAAGGCATAGTATTTTGGAGAAATAAAACAAAGAAACCATAACATCTTTTGGGTTCCGAAGTGTGTAGATTATCTAGGACAGAAGTTATAAATCAGCACATTAAAGGAAGAACATTCCATCAATTGTAAAAATTACACATTTGTTTTGGGATCTCTTTTATTGGAGTAACCAACTATTACATGCAACCGTTATATGACATATTAGGTGTATAGGTACCACATGCCTCTTTATCCAATAACTCTTGGGTCAGAAAAATAAGCTCTGGGCAACATTATTTTCACAAAAGTAATAAAGCTACATATGTTCAATGTATTCAGTAAAACAACAACACATGCACTGAAAAATATGCCTGATATGCATTCCCGAAAGAAGCACCTGTGGGCTAAAGCTGGGAGGATTTAATTCAACCCATTGCATATTTGTCATATTCTGAACTGATGTCTTTCACTGCAAAAAGGTAGAATGGCAAATTTGCCCTGAAAAATGGCAATAACCAATTTTGTGACAAAAGTTCAGTCTGTTTTGTAGCAAAGCCAAATCAATTCTTCAACAAAATTGAAATGATTGTTAAAACTAATAACCATTTAGTGGCATAAATATATTGATGAAGCAAAAATTAACTTATTTGTTTAAAAAGTGACTTGCAATTTGAGAAGAACTGATAAAGTAAAAATAAACATAACAGACAATTCATCAGTTTGCACAGTAATGAAGGAGATTTTCAGATACTAATCAAATTTGCAAACAGCCTATAATATTTTCCTAATCTAAAATGTAGCAAATAATTCTTCAAAATAACTTAGTTGATTAAATCATGGTTTGAATAAGTGAAAAATTACAATGGTGGGTTTGTAAAAACATTGGAGGATGTATAAGACATTGTGAAATAGCGAAGTATTTGATTTTGTTTAATATAGTCGTCTTTGCCAATAAGTAATTTTATTTTGTTTTTGTGATTATTATTTAACCTTACAATTGATACTCCTTTTTGCCATTGTTCTTTTAACAGTTTTATCTTCTGTAACTAACCAGGGACCAGATGTCTCATTTGCATTCGGGAACCAGAGATGTGCAATTTGCATGCTGATAGATTTGAGACGGACCTGCAATTTGTGATTCATCTTTTGTCCTAATAAGACACATGGCAAATTGTCCATTCAGAAGGGGTCACAAAATGACCTGACTAATGAATATTAATTAGGTAGGTCACAATTTGTGACCCACTAAAGTTGGCTGACAATGCAGTAATGGAGATCTCCAAGGTACAGCAAACCTCTGACCCTGTGTTTACTAACCGAAATAGGATTTTTTTTAAAGCAGCCATTTTCAGTTGAAAACACAGGTGTTGCATTTAAGAAAATGTTTTCTTTTCAGTAAGACATCTAGGAGAGTGGACAGTGGTCCTTTTTTCCAATATGCATTGATGTTTGAGTATGTTGTTGTACATGAAGTTATGGGTTAGCTGCTTGTGTCAAGTAACCAAAGATGCCCCATTGGCTCCTCATAGCAACCGCATAGAAACTAGTTCACCTTTTGGGTCAGATTATTTGGGCCTTATGGGAGATGAGTCATAAATCAAATAAAGACTTCTGCCTCTCTTCTCAACCTCAAAAAATCTGATACGTTGCAAAGTTTGTCTTCCGACCTCTCCGAACTAGTTTGCCCTCTTGTGTTTCATGTTGCTTTTGCTAAACTAGAAGTTGAGATCACTGTGTATGGAGATGTATGAGGTATAGGATGTTTTGCTCAGGGTGCAAATTATACCTTTAATTCTAAGGTTTGTTTAGTTTATGTTGATTTTGTACAGAAATGGTAAATTAGGATTTCCAAACTATAACTATAACTAATCTTAAAACTTTCGCGTTTCATTGATTCTGAATTTTGTTTGTAAAAAAATTGTTTCGAACCAGAAAAAGCTGTTTATTATGGTAATAATTAGTTTGTTTTTTGTTACCACAGTACTTTCAAAGAAGGTCAAACTTCATTATAAGTGTCAGTATCACCTGTGTCTGCTTTCACTCACACTTCCTCGAAAGTACTATAGTACCTCAGTAAATTTTTAAATTGATATTTATACCAAAAAAATATTTTTTATTTAAAATATGTATTCCGGGGTTAATGGCTAGTTATAATTTTCGATTGTAGCTGCAGGTTGTATTTGTAAACTATAAGGGTAAAGTGATAGCATTGAGATAGTAACGCAGTACTTTTACTTTAGTAAAACAGCATTTCATTGGCTTTGAACTCTGTCACTTGAAGGAAACAGGAAGTGTATACCTCTTTGACATCTTCAAATGAGAAGGTCCTAATCTTCAAAGAAAAAGGTGGTGATCTTTGCTTGAGGGAATATCTTGTGTTCTAAAGCCACCTTTGAACTTTTGGAGGATCACAATGGCTGAAAAAGATGATCCTTTTTTTGTTGCAAGAAGCAGAAGCAGGGGTGGAGTGGAGGAAAAAATTAAAGCAAGCAATTGTATGGGATTATTTTTCATTGCTGACTGGCAGGAAAAAGGTGAATCTAAAACGTGTTACCGGCAACCTGGTAAATAAAGTTATTTCCCGTAGGAGCATCAAACAATACTGGTTTGGTATCACAGGAATGAGAAAGCACCTGTAGGTAATTCATTCCACCAGGCTGGCCCTCATGGAAAGAGGGTGTCTGAGGAGATTAAAAAAAGCAGGAACATCAGTAGCGGCCACTTCTTTGGTTACTGCAAAACCTTGGATATCTGCTTTGGCAACATCTCCACCACCACTGGCTGTCCCTCTAGTAGCACATTCTAATTCTTCTGCTCCATCAGCACCTCCACAAACAGCCGGAGCATCTGTCCCTCCACCAGCACAGGCTCCTGGTACCAAAGTGCCAATACATCTTTTGTGGCAGAATCGGGGAATTATAGAGCAACATGGCAGTACAGCGACATAAGGTCTAGTCTGCCATATTGTCATTGTTGGTTGAAAGAGAAATATGACCATCTACTGTGAGCTTGATATGGCTCACCAGTGTCTTCCCCAACAGCCTTAGGTTTTCTTTTTGACTTTGTTGTCCTCCTGTTTCCTTTTGAGACTATTGTTTAAGGCAGTCATATTGACCTTTTAACAAAGTTCCAAAAAAATAACAAAAGAAGGAAAACATGTTATTTTCAGGACTGACCAAATTACAAAAAAAAAAAGGATTTCTACCAATATTAACCATATATCACAGGTATCAGAAACACTAAATTGTAATTAATTTAGAGATAAATTGTAAGTTGAGGGTAAGCTAAACATGTGCCTTGTGGTAGCTTCATAGTAGATGGTAAGGTAGTTATAGACTCATACAATGATATCTGATTCTTTCTAATAAACATAACACAAAGTCAATTCATATTTGTTTCCTGGTTTCAGGCAAAGGTATCATTTCTGTTGCACTACTATGTCATCATTTTGAACATTTACAGTTCAAGATCATCATGTAGTAGTAGTTATCATTACAATTTATTTTTGTAAGGACTCTACCAAGTTTTTGACATGTATCAGTATTTCAGTTTGTTATCATGCTCCAGAGGTACTAAGAGTACATACTGTCAGGAAATTCATTTGATGTTATGTGCTGCTAAGCCAGTAGGAGCAGTAACTATACAAGATATTTGGAGCCAGTTACTTTAGGCACATAAGCAATTATTACATTAATAACAAAACTTTTACCTGTGCCTAATTGTCCAGGTTTGTATTGCAATGTAGGTTCATAAATAGTGCATTCATGCATTCCATTTTCATGTTGAACTGCATGAGCTACAGATTGTTTTTATACATTTGTAAACTTCCAGTTGTTCCCTGTTAAATTGACATTCTAAGTTATCTAAATTATGTTCGCCATGTTTGACGTGCTCCATTGCATTTAGACTCTTGTCCATGGCAACCACAGCTTCATTACCAATAATTAGTTAGCACACTGGGTCAGCAGTCCTGTAAGTAGAAGTACTATTAGTAGATTGAGTATTGGATTGCATTTCTGCATTACAATTGTTTTCTTTTTTTCTTTTTTGATTGAGCATTTGTGAGTAGGTCTGAAGTTCAGGCAATACAAAGTAAATTTTATAAATATTAAAAACATCTTCATTAGCATTGAAAAGGATATAAAAATTCTTCTTCTTTGTGCCATGGTTTAAATAGCTGAAGAAGTGCAAAACACTAAAATTACTTCTTTTCTCCTGTGTCACAACTTAGTTTATGATGATTAATAGGCCTAGGTTTACTATGACATAATAAACAGCCATTGGTACCTTCTACTCGAAATGTACCAGTGGTAATATCGTCTATCACATTGGTTCTGTATGTTTAGAACTGAGCATCTTCATGTAAGAATAGTTTTTCTAACAATGGATTTCTCTTTTGGTAGAATGTGTCCAACACGTTTGTTTTTCAAAATGAATTTGTTTGTGGGAATAAAATGTGCAATGTATTCAATTTTGGGTAGGCTTTTCAGAACTCTTCAGTGTGATGATGACAATACTTATCCATTTGATTTCGTATCTAGCTTCCTATTTCCTTTCATTGTCATATGGCCACAAAATTGTGTGCCAACTTCCTTTCTAATACTTGTCATACATCATTGCTGCAGACTAGTTTATTTTCTTACCTTATTTTGGTAGTACCGTGCTACATTTGAATCCCAAATTGGATTTATGGCAACAATTGTCCTCCTTTCAAAATTAGATTTTTGGTATGATGTAGTTTTGTCATCGCTAATCATCCAACTGTTTATATATTTATTTGTCTGGATCTGTGGTACTTATTCCTGTATGTCATTGTTTACACAAGGTGGTCAAAGTTTGGTTTATTGGGCACAATCTATTTTTATTGGCCAGACAGGATGCTAAGAAAATAGGGCTTGAAAATGAGTTAGCTTTGAAAAGAATTGAGCTAACATCAATTGGTGCAAGAGGTTTGAAATCGAATCAGTTGCTCCCTCTACCTTCCTCCATTAGTAAAATGTGACCTTCCCACTTTATGGTTTTCCTCTGTGGTGTCAATGACATAGGACACTTAATTGGAGTTAGAGTGGAAATTGCAATGAAAAATAATTTTTTCATCTTAATGTCTATGTTTCCAAACACACTTTTTGTGTTCTCAAATATTTATACTTTAAATGCTGCTAGGTTTGAAAAGCCTCAAAGATGTGTGAACAAGGCAGTGTCAGCTTTCCTTCTCGAACATAAAAAGTCTTGCAGGTTTCATCTAAGAATAAAGAACATCAGAAAACTACAACTCATCCAAAATGCCGCCTCAAAATTCATCCTGAGCCTCCCCCACCAAAAACACATCTCCTAAAACCTGAAGAGCCTCCATTGGCTCCCAGTAGAGAAGCAAATCAACTTCAAACTACTCACCCACACCTACAAAAACCCTGCACAACATCAGACCGGCCTACCTTAACCATCACATATCCTTCTATCACCCAGCCAGACCCCTCAGCTTCGCCCAGCAGGCGCTAGCTACCTTCCCACACATCCGGAAAACCACCACAAGAGGAAGATCTTTCGCATAACACGCAGCTAGGAGCCCACGGTCGGACCGCCAGCACTGCCAGTTTCCTTCCACTGGAGGGACTGGCGGTGCTGACAGTCCTAATCTGCCAAGACAGTGCTGCATGTAACGCCGCACTGGAGTTTATAACACCCCTCTCCGCCAGCTTTTACATGGTGGAAATCTGGTGGGAACAGGGTGCAGGGGGCCGCATGGGTCCCCATGCACTGCCCAGGCACTTGGCATGGGCAGTGCAGGGGCCCCCATGGACAGCCTCGTTGCAATTTTCACTGTCTGCTTAGCAGGCAGTGAAAAGCGAGACGGGTGCTGTTGCACCCTACGCACCTCATCATTGCCGCCTGCACAATTACGAGCCAGTGTCAATGTTGTGGGCTGTTTCCGCCCGCTGACCCAGCGAGAAACTCGTAATAGGGGCCACGGTGCGGTGACCTGACCGCAGGAGTTTGGCGAGTGGCCTTTTCCACCCGCCAAACTCGTAATGAGGGTCATAGTGTGGTCTAAAGAACATGGCTGCCTTTTTATTTTGCATGGGCTTTCATTAACCAATAACATTATGATTCTTCATTGCCATGTACCATGGCATGGGGCAAAAGTACTGCAGTATACCACGGCCCAAAATATCACTACCTTTTTGTTCCTTACTACTTAAAAACAACTGAACAAATTCAGATCAAGTAACAAAAAAAAGGACCCATTCCACACCATAATCTATATTCCTGCCAAATTGCATGTAAATCCATTCAGTCATTTTGCCACTAGTTCTGTTTAAAATGTTAATGGAAAATGCACTAGCAGAAAAACGTGCTTTACAACTCCCATTTTTGGCACTCCCTTAGCTTATCACCATGAGACTTTGTATAATCAGCCATGGTAGAAAGACAGATAGGTCTGCAAAGGTTCGTTGAGATTCATCAAACAGTGGCAAAGTTATTAGCAAGCACAAATCTGAGGAATTCCTATCTCTCAGAATCGTAACTACAATTAGAGAGTGGCAACTTCCACTCTGCAATGTATATATCACACATATATCAATCACAGTGATGGCGGTCACCTGGTCATCAGTGTATATTTATAGTTAGGTTAGAGTTTACATATGAACAGCATTTTGTTTTCACTTCTAACTTTGCTACTGTTTGACAAACCATCACTAAAATTTCCAAAACAAAGTTCATCCACCTCAGCTTCTTCCTTGAAAGTTTTGCACAGATCAAACCAGCAGGGACCAAGAAAAAAAGGGGCTCCCAAAAAGTTGACCTTCCATGTTAATTCCCATAGAAAACATCTGCAGCAGGTAAAGAAAAATAGCCAGTATCATCAATTATGCTATTTATCGCTTTATGAGTGATGATGTAATATGCGAGGTCATAAGAAGTGCAGGTTGGGGGGTACAAGTTATTGTTAGCTCCATAAATTATAACTGGTGAATTTCAGAGGTTTTTTGGGTTTTAAACCCTAGTCTTTAACCTTAGTTGAACACCTAACTATAACCTAATTTTAACTTTTTTTTTGTTTAGGGAATATATAAAAATCCCTAGATTCACAGATATATCTGTATGTGTGTATAAACATATCTATTTAAATTCACATATACACATACACGTACCTATATATGTATGTATGTATGTACGTATACATATATTTGTACATACAAATATATTTCTGTGTTTATTACTTACTGGTGGTTGTCAGTAGGTAGTTATAGTTAGTACCATGTTTCCATAGAAAAAGTGTTTTTGACTTTCCTATATCTTTGGCATTGTTTGACGAATCTTCACAAAATTTTCCCAAAAAAGTAAGCCAGTGATTCTTGTTGTGCATGGAAAGTTTCACGATGATCCGACAACTGGGGGCTGAGAAAAAAGGGGGGGTCATTGTTAATTTTCATTGGACCTTTAAACCTGACTACAGCCTGAACAGCTGGATGACATTACACCACATTTGTCAGAAAGCTAGCTTTTGGTACGCAGATCGTGCTTTCTCTCATTTGGTGTAACGCTCTTCAGTAGTTTTGGAGATATTAAAAGAAGTCCAAATGTGTATACTGTGAATAATGAGAGGCACATGCAGGGAAATGCACAGCTCTGATTGGCTGCAATCACTTCAACCAGGAAGTATTGCCAGCCATTGTGGTACTTGGCTTCAGCTGAGTCCCACAAAAAAAAGTGTTAAAAAAATTAAAAGAGCCAGGGTAGTGACACTCTGGCCCCTTAGCTCTGGTGGCGGGGTCCTAGAGGGACCCCCTCAGGACTAAAAAGCTTTTTTTTTTAGATGTTTGCTGCGATTAGCGGCAGATGCGCAGATCTGGCTTTTTTTTTATGAAGCGCAAACTCCTGCTTTTAACTAATATGGTATGGAGATGCACAGTCCCCCCCACAGCTCCGGGGACCACCACCTCCCTGGGGAATTGAAGAAATTGGGTGCGGGGCCCACTCCCCTACCCCCACAGCCCTAGGTACCACCACGTCCTCAGGGCAAATAGTAAAAAATGTAAAGGGGGTCCGTTTAGGACCATCACCTTCCCGGGGCTATTTCCACATTGGTTATCAAAGATGTCATGATTGTCGTAATTTGTGGGGTAATTAGCAGTGCATGGGGAGGGCATGAGTGAGAGAAAGCGTTTAAAAGAGAGAGAGAGAAAAAGAGTGAGGGAGAGAGATTGAGTGTTTTTTAGGATTTGATGGATGATATATTTAGAATGAGATATCTCTGCCAAAATTCAAAATAAAAATATATTTGTCAATTAAAAAGAGTGCAATCACCTTTGAATATGAGCCTTAAACATTTGAATAAAAAAAAATTGAATAAGGGAGGGAACAGGGACACGTCTGGATTTGAACCCTAAACGCTCAGAGTGAAGGTCTGCGACCTTTACCATTGTTATTTACATTTTTTTTTCAATTTGTTTTTCAGCTCTTTATGGGCTATCTGGGACCATGGGTGAAGCCTTAAGGCCTCCCCCACGGTCCTAGCTATTTTCTTTTAAAGTTATTTCATACTATGCCCTTTTAGGGTTATCCAGGACCGTGGGGAAGCCTCAAGCCCTAACCCACGGTTCCATTGCTCCAGCAAGCAGGCAGCTGCTTTAAGTAGCAGGTCTATGCTTGCTGGAGCGAAGCTTTCATCTCTGTTCCCTGCACACATACCTGCATGCTGGAAACAGAGATGAAACCCCCACTTTTGGACAGCAGGACCAGTTTGACAGGTACGTCTGTCAAAAAGTGGAGTATTTGCTGTGACTTGCTGCAGCTGTCAAAGCTGCAGCCAAGCCACAGCCAACAGCTATGTTCCATGGGTGGACACCCCATGCGGCCCCCCTCCAACATGTATAGCCCCAGGGAGGTGGTGGTCTCCAGGGGTAAGGGGGGTCCGAAACAGACCACTTTTACATATTCTACTCTTTTCCCCAAAGAAGTGGTGGTCCCGAGGCTGTGAGGGGGGCTGCGAGGTCCCCCGCACCTTATTGGTTAACTGCCCCGGGGAGGTGGTGGTCCCCAGGGCTGCGGGAGGGTCAGTGAGCCTCCCTCACCCAATTTCTGTAATGCCCTGGGTTTGGTGGTCACTGGGTTGGGGGCCATGTGCCCCCCCACATATATGATAATATATCGCCCTGGGGAAGTGGTGGTCCCTGGAGCTGTGGGGGAGGCCATCGGGCCTCCCTCACATTATAAAAGCATTTTGCTAAGGGGAGGTGGTAGTCCCTGGGGGGCGGTGGGCCGCACGCCCCCACACATATTTCATTAATCACCACAGGGAGGTGGTGGTCTCTTAGGCTATGGGGGGCCAGGAGGCACCCCTATTAAAAACAATACACTGACCCTGAGACCTGGCCCACCTGGGGAATGATACAAAAATAAGCGTGGGGGCCTGGACTTGTTTTTTTTTTTTTACTGTGGATTCACGGCCCTGTCACAAATCTGCAGTAAAAATGATCAAAAATGCCTTTTAGTCCAGGGGGGTCAAGGTGTCCCTACCCTGGAAATTTTTCCTTATTTTTAACCTTTTTTGTGGGACTCAGCTGAAGCTGAGTCCCATCATGGCTGACAACACTTCCTTGTAGAAGGGTTGTCAGCCAATTAGATTTGAGCACAAGTTCAAGAGGGGTTGCAAATCCTTTGCGTCCCTATACATACAAATTTAAATCTCCTTTAATTTCTCTAAAACTACTGAATGGATTTACACCAAATAACAAAAAGGCTTCCTTCAGGACCAAGAGCTACCTTTCTGCCAAATTTGGTGTAATTCCGTCCAGTGGTTTCAGCGCTATCGCTGTTTAAAATCCCTATAGAATAGTGAAAGGGAAAAATGTGTTTTGACCCCCCTTTGTCTCGGCTCCCTCTTGACGGATCACCCCAAAACTTTCCAGATGGCAACTGAAGTGACATCAGTTGTTTTTCAAAACATTTATATATATATATATATATATATATATATATATATACACACACATATACACAAACATCCACAATAAACCCTGATGCAGCTCGGTCCAAGCGATGGCGGTTCGTGTACGGATCAGGCTCCCGATAACATACTGTCCACGAAGCATGAGCTCTGCAGCGTGGGAAAAAATGTGATTTAATCAATCTTCATGATCTAGACAGGCACCTTGGTGACATCCAATGCGTTTCGGTATACAACGCCTTATATATATATATATATATACATACACACACTTTCCCCATGCATTTTCCCACGACTACAGTCTGAACCGCTGGACGGAATTAAACCAAATTTGACAGAAAGCTAGCTCTTGGTCAGAAAGCATGCTTTTTGTGATTGTGTGCAAACCTATTCAGTAGTTTTGGAGTAGTTAGAGATTAAAAAAATATTGGTATGTAGGGACACAGATCCTCCGCGGATCCACGTGTCCCCATGATGATATCTGATTGGCTGCCAACACTTCAACAATACAGTGTTGGAAGCCATCTTGGGAATTGGCTTCAGCCAAGTCACACAAAAATAATTTTAAAAAAAGAAAAGGGCCAGGGTAGGATCAACCTGAACCACTAGCCTTGGTCTAGGGAACACTCACGGACCCCGTCAGGGCTAAAACATTTTTTTTTTCAAATTTCAGGAAAATCTGCCGGTCCGCATATCTTTCTGACATATTTTTTTGTAAAAAGGCGTTCTCCCACCCATTTTGTAATTTTACCCACAGGTGGGCCAGGTCCCGGGATCATTGCAGCATTGA
The DNA here is from genome assembly GCF_031143425.1 of Pleurodeles waltl. Lineage (NCBI taxonomy): Eukaryota > Metazoa > Chordata > Amphibia > Caudata > Salamandridae > Pleurodeles > Pleurodeles waltl. Next base: position 1,315,813,273 of record NC_090446.1, on the reverse strand, counting down.
AAGAGAAGGCAAGTGCATGGGGCTCACCTCCTTGGGTTCTATTAGCCCCAAGGAACACCACCTCCCTGGGGCTATAATGCAGAAATATGCGGGGCCACATGGCCCCCTCGCACCTCGGAGACCACCACCTCCTGGGGCAAAATCTTTATTTAAAATGGAGGAGGCCCATAAGGCCTTCCCCACAGACCAGGGACCACCACCTCCATGTGGCTAAAAATGAAATTTATGTGGGCGGGACCACCAACTCCCCAGGACAATTTGTTACAATTAATGGTGGCCACACAGCACCCCAGCAGCCCTGGTGACCATCACTTCCCCAGGGCAATATTGTTTTCAAATGGAAGAGGCTCATAAGGCCTCCCCCAAAGCCATGGGGACCGCAACCTCCCTGTCGCTAAATATGAAAATTATGCTTGATGGAACACCACCTCCCTGGGGCAATTTGTTATCATGAAGGGGGACCATGTCCCCCAGCCTCCATCCCCGGGGACCACCACCTCTCTAGGGCTGATATCTAATATGATGAAGTGGGTCCGATGTGGACCCCTTGCCCCGGGGACCACCACCTCCCTGGGGCTGTCAAACATGGGGGGGGGGGCGTGTGCCCCCACTCATGGAGCCATACATGGCCCTGGGGACAGTCACCCCCTAGGGCTGGCCCCTGCTATGTCCTGGGGTGCCATCCCCGGCACACAGTTGTTTGCTCTGATTTGGTGGGAGCTTTGACAGCAGGCGAGAAATGTCAAAGTGCTCTCACTTGCTGGAAGCAGAGGTTTAATCTCTTTCCCTGCCCACGTGTCTGCGATGAAATTATTGCTTTTGCAGACAAGGAGCTGCATGTTTATCTTCCGTAGGAGCCGGGGAGCCGGCTTGGACCACGGGCACCTTGAGGCTCCCCAGCGGTCCCATTACACACTGGGTGCACTGGGGGACACCCAGGAGAGATGAACGGGCACCGGGGGATGTGGTTCCCAGGGCCGAGTTTGGACCATGGAGGTGGGCCGCATGGCCTCCCTCCCCCATTGAATAGAGGTAAGCCCCAGAGACAAAATCGGCAGAGGGAAGGGACAAGAAAGAACCCACTCATCACAGTCATATACAGATTGCGCTCCAATAGATCAAAGATGCATTCACCTTCACAATGGATTTCAGATTGTTTTTCATTATGGAATTGCGGAGTAAACACACTTGCTTTGCCTTCAACAAGCCTAGGAGTTACAATAATTTGTCCAACCCTTTCCACACTTGACTCTCAGGCTAGCAAGGGGGAACAGTCACAGGCATTTCAGGGAGCAGTGTGGGGGGCAAGAGCTCAAAATGAAAGTCAATAAAGAGACACAATAATGTATTGAAACACAAAAAAGATGATGGGAGGAATGCTTGCACTAAGTCCAATTGCTGGCAATCGTTTAGGATACCATTTCACTATTGTTCTTTCGCCCACCATGCACCTCACCTCCCATCATATTTTTGTGTTTTTTATATAATGCGCTAAGTGGACAATGGTATGCCCAGGCATGGGTCCCTTGTTCACTGTGGCACTTGAAACAAGCTACATTCGACTGAAGAGGACCAATCAGCCAGATACTTATGTGTGTTCTGGTTCAGAAAGGATCTGACTTGGTAGATTAGGCTTGAGTGTTCCTATTGAAGCACGATGAAGACTGATTTGTATATGGCTTATCTAATGTGAGGTGGCAAGCTGTGCAAAAGAAAAATGGATTGGAATGCTACCCGAAGCAATTAGCAGTGGATAGACTTAGTGCAACTATTCTTTCCATTACCTTTTGCGTGTTTGATGTAACACCATATGTGCCCAGGGGGGTGCCCAGACGTGGGTCTCTTGCTCACTCTGCCACTCAGCCAATCTACAGGCAACTGAAGAAAAGGCCCAGTCAGGCTGGAACCAGTTTTGGATTGCTTGTGCTCCAGTTCATAGAGGACCTGGCTTGGCAGTTCAGGCTGGACTGTTCCTAATGGAGCAGAATCAAGACTGATTTGCATGTGGTTGGTTCTAATCTCAGGCAGCATGGTGGGAAAAGGAACAATGGGTTGGCATGCCATTGGTTAAACTTATTGCATGCATTCCTTCCATTACCTTTTGGGTGGTTGCCAATAACTCAATGTTCTTCCTAGTGTGTATCCTTTCGTAAATTAAATACTTTAATCACAGAGCAGCCTTAAATGTTCCATAGTTCAATTAGATTAGCAAATACAGAGTTGTATCCTTGGTTGTGATCTCAGTTTCTATTACACACCCCTGTTACAGTGTTCTCTGCCCAAATGGGTGAACATAGTAACTGAGTCCAAGGTACACAGGTTTTGGTGTGAAACTCAGCTCAATAGTTCTTATCCCAAGTTTTGTTTGGGAAGAATGTCTCATGTCCTGGAACCTGATTTCCTTGGATCACATTTCAGTCTTCTGTTTCAGTTGCAGGTGAAGCCTTGCAATACCTGCCTGATGATCTCACAGATCTAAGTTGTTATTGGCACAGCCCATGCTTTTCGTCTTCGTCGCAGCTCCTCCTCTGAACAGTATTGGTGCATGAATACAACATGGTGGGTCCAGTAAACTATTACAGTCAGGGGAAGCTGTGCTCATGTCTTATCTTGTGCCTTGCTAAACCAAATGCATCAATAATGGATCTAACTGACTTCAATATTCAAACTCACACACAGAGTCCTGCCACTATACAGGTATCAAACTCTCAGTGAACTGACATCTGCACTCGGCACATACACAAGATGTCAGCGCAAAGGTGTGGGTCTTCATATAATAGCGGGTTTAACAGGGGCAGTAGTCTGATGTTTTCTATGATGGCACTCTTGGTTTATGGCCCTCTAGGTCATCCAAGAAGTGGAAGTGGAGATATTGAATTTCAAAGTTGTTTCTAAAAATAGCACCAATAACAAGAATCGCTATTGGGGATATCTCGCACCAAACTGGGGTAAAGTCAAAAGTTCAGGCCGACTGTGATGGAGGGCAGGTCGGCTACAGAGACTTCGTTAGGCACAGGTAGGATTCGTATCGCGCAGCCAAGGCAAAACGTCATTTCTGAGATGCACAAGGCTGTGGTGTGAGGTCCTATTGTGTCGACATCGAGGATCCTCTTGACAGTCAAGGTAATGAGTAGGTTCCGATAAGCAGTGAATCTGTGATGCAGAGTTTTGTCATCGTCTATGAGGCTGCCGTCAACAAGTTATGCACGGAGCTTCTGCCAGAAAAAGCATTGCACAGTGGTGATTCGGAAAGCGATGTGCCATACCAAGATGAGCAATGCAAGTCTTCTGCACCAAGTTCAATCCACGCAGCAGCGGTGATGCATCAGTTTTGCTGGAGGATGCACTGCTCAGCCAAAGAGATGCATCGGTTCTGCACAGGAATGCATAGAGGATGCAGTTGTTCTGCTAGAGAAGTATAGTAGGTGCACTTCCAAGGGGTCAGGCCTGAGGTGGCACCACTTGGCAGAACAGACTCACATATAGCAGAGTCCAGGGGCAGATGCTGGGTGGTTAGAAGTATTTTATGTCCCTGAGACTTCAGATCAGGAGGCCAGCCAGCTAGCCCTTGGAGTCACTCTGGGTTCAAGTGATGCAGGTCCAGTCATTCTCACCCAGGCAAGGGGACAGCAGGCAGCAAGCAGCACAGCAAGGCAGAAGTGCAGCAAAGCAGCAGTCCAGCAAAGTGGCAGTCCTTCAGCCATTCAACTGACAAGTAGGGCTGGTGCTACAGAACCTCTCTGTGTCTCTACATATTCCTGGCCACTAGAACAAATAGCCCAACCTAGCCTGGGTCATTTTATGCCCAAGTGTCCAGTTAAAATCACGGTTGTGGGCCAGTGAGAACAAGAAATATCTGAGTAGTAGGTGAACCACTACCTTCTTGCTAGCTATTGGGTCATAATTCATGAGCTCACTGTAAAGCAGCCCCCAAATGATGCCTTCTGACCACTCAATTTCTGACCTGTTTCTGGTCTTCTTTCCAAACACTTCAAGCACCTACCAAACCCTACAGCTCTTGCAATGATCTCAGTGACCCAGATTTCAACACCTGGTTCATTTTGGGTATCTCATCCTTCTTCCTTTATGGAGCAGGAGTGATGCATGCTGAGTATTCCCTAATCCGCTCACTACTCTGTAGTCATGGTAAATCTGGATAGTTCCAGCTTCTTCCTGAGACTTAGGTGTAGCCTGTGCTGCTGAACACAACTGAAGTAATTAAAGCCATTATAGCCTTCGGGTCTTGAGACTGGTACTTCATTATGCCCCAAGAAACACCCAGCACCTTGTTTTATCTTCTGTCACAACCCACGCAAATGGGTACCCCTTGCCATCCCAACTGGCTACCAAGCCTGTGTTATTGGTAGCATGGAGAATCTCTTCAGGTTTGAAATACTTTTACTCAACCATAGTCCTGTAATACGTTTATCCCTAGTGCAGGAACCTTCTTTGCATTGATACTAGCTTCCAACACAAACTCCGTGGATGGGATGTGCAAAAGAACATCTGATTGACCCTGCCAAGAGTCCCTTGCTACTAGGGTGAGCACAACAGGACCCTGTAGGACACTCCCTTAAAGCAATAGTCAACACTCTTGCTCTGATAGGTACATCTGGGAAAGGAAATGTAAGCAGAGAGTCCTTTTAGCAGAGCCCCTTTGTGTGACATCTGTGACAAGGAATCACTTTGGGCTCGGACGAAGTTTCCTGTCCTCCCAATTCCTTGCATTTGTATCTTGGAACTCAGTTTCCTTTTCGCCTGTGTCCTCCCTTTGACTCCTGGGAATTGCTCTGGCTCTTACTCTCTAGTTTAGGACCAGTCTGTTTAAAGTTCCTCTCTCACTTTGGTTGAAAGCCTTTGTTAACCCTGTTAGCTATCCACTTTTCAGCTAACAATTCTAGAGTCTCTGGAGCCTTTGCTGTCATGTTAGACAGTTACTCCCTCTGTGGGATAGTGCACTTCTACTTGAGTCACTCTATCACCAATATCAATTTTTTGACTTGGAAAACCTTGGCTATATCCCTCTCATTCCAATCAGGTAACAGACCATGAATCCAAATTTCAAACACACCACCATCTGCACTCTTGATTTTTTTGAATCTCTGAAGATACTGAAATGTTTTCAGGTAAGACTGTCAGATCAGACTTCCATCGTTCACTCATAGTGCATTTGATCAGCTACATCCATTCTCCCATTGTCTACTGTTCCTTTTTTGAGCAAGTGACCCATAACAGTGGCTATCATAGGAATATTATACAAAGCCTGGTTGGACAAGCTATCTCAAAACTCAAAACCCTTTCCAAAATATTCTGGCCTACCACACACATATTCACAAGCACTTGTGGAACCTCTTGCAAGTACACATGCAAAGCAGGAGTTGGAATCACCTTTCCCAGATGTAGCTATCTCTGTTGCTATCCTGAGAGTTTTCTTCTCTAAGGCTATTCTTTCCCTTTCCCTGTCCAATTCCTCCTGTCTCTCCTGCCTTCTTTCCTCCTGCCCCTGGAGAGTAAATCACAACTTCTGCCTCTCAAACTCACTGGCGTACTCCTGTCCCTCTGATTTAGTTTTCTGGAAAGCCAACTGCAAGTTTGGGGCATCAGTCAGCATACCAACCCAAGGGAATTACTCCTAGAGTTGATGTCATTTGTACCTTTGAAATTGATGAGAGGGAGGGAGTTTGTCTCAGGGAAATACTGAAAAACTAATATGGGGACAATTTTGTGGTGTGTCTGGAGAAAGCCTATGTAAGGGACCTAAGAGAGCTTGACACTACAACATTCTCCCTTGGTCATCTTCTCCCCAAACTCTATCTCAGTTTCTACTTTACTATAGAGTTTCTCTTATTGAACCTTAACAAAACCAACAAGAATCTCCCTATCCTTGATTCCGGGTGGGCTGCATGCTCTTTTCAAGCATAGGTCCCTCAATTGACCTAAGGACAAGCTGTGAAGCTCAAATTCCTCCAAAATTGTATTTTCCCTTGCATTGTGGAGGTAATACTGCACACAAACTGAACTTATTGTTCTATTAAAGACAGTTGGAACTGGAGCTTGTAGATCCCACTTCAGTTGCTCCAGACTTCATTGGGGGGGCTGTGGGGGGGGTGGGGGGAGGAAGCACAGAGCAGAGAGAAGCTACTTGGTTCCAACGGAGGTCATTTACCATTGGTGTCCTGAAGTCCTTCCTACTACAGCTCTAAAAACTGGACCAAGAAGAACAAGTTACTTACCTTCTGCAATGCTTTTTCTGGTAGATACTCTATTTTACCACAGATTCATCACCTTGTGAATATACCCTAGGTGTCAGGCTGGATCTGGAATAATTCTAAATCAGTACTCTTGCACACCGGTAGGTGGCCCTGTGTAGTTCTACATTGATTGGAAACAATGGTGGGAGATGCATATAAGCACCGCACATGCCAGTCAGTTTTTTTTCAGGGTTATCTATGCCATCAGACACAGAGCCCATCAGACAGCGCAATTGTTACCTGACCTTATATGACCAACAAAACAGAGCTTTCAGAATACTACTGAGAATGGGACTTAGGCTCCACCCACGTGTCGGTTCCCCTGTGTAAAGAATTTGATTCAGTCATATTTGTGTGCTTCCACTAAAAGGACTGCTTCTCTTGCACATTTCGGCTTGTGGCAAAGCTTATCCATTATGCAACAGGGCTGAGTTGATTATGGGGCAAACCAATGATCATGATGATGCTAATTAGTAGAGCACATGGTTGCTTCTTATGAAATATCCAAACACTATGGCTATAGACATGATCTATTTATTATAAAATTTTATGACAAAATGTGTTTCTTCACATAGAAATGCAAGACAGTATAACCACTAATTCCGTTTACCCATTGAAGTTTATGAGATGGCTTGGTGAATAATTAATATGTTTTGAATTAATTAATATTACAGTAGATGTGTGAGACCAAGACTATAAATCAAACATCAAAGCAATCAATGAAGTTTATAGTGGAAATTTGTAATTCTTAAACTTTCACACACATATTGTTGATTTATGCAAGTGCAACCACTACTTCTTAGATAGCACTATATACCTTTGCTTTGGAACTGAAGAACGACTTTGCAAACAGCTGATGGGGAAGGTGTGAGCATATTGCTCGAGGAGGCTCAACATCCTTCATTTGCTCTTGCCCTTCCACTGTTTCATACCAAGGACATCGCAGCCAATTAGGGACAGTTCGGGCCCAGGTTGGATCCCCGTTATTCCGGATAAGGCTCAAGATTTCCAGCATCCACGAGGTACCTGTGGGAAATCGAAAGAATTCTATTCATCCTGAAAACAAAGGACACCAAATACTGTACATTAATCTTGGGTGAATCATTTGTTAAGATATTTCTAACTAGAAATTTCTACAAAGACTTCAAAGTAATAGGGGGATTTTGCATACTACTTAGAGTGACAGCATCACAATGGAGATTATTAACAGAGCTACAACTGTATCAAAATATCTGAACTTTGATGTAAATCTTTGAAATAAAATGGTATGCTTACACCGGGAACGCTACACGAACAGGGAGACACTGGCCGAGTGAGGGTGGGAGGAAATGGGAAGGAGGCTGGAGGTATAATCTGCAGTCAGTAAAGATGAAGCAAGCAGAACTAGCATAGGAAAGAATGAAAGGAATAGTTTTATGGAGGATACATCAATAAGGGCAAATGCACATACCTCAGCCAGCCAAAGACATATAAGTATGAAGAATAGGGTTGTGTGAAATGTTCTGTTATGCTCACGTAATTTTCACAACGGTGCACTACACAAATAATGCATACTGTTACCAATTTCACCAGCACAAAATATCACACATTTTTGCTGCAGAGGACTGGTAGACGAAAATAATGTCTTGCAGGAGATACAATCAAGCAGAAAAGGTGTCGCTAGAAACATTTTCTTCACAAATCAGCCCCTTTGTCAGTACCTTAATTAACTTTTAAATCAAAAGTTACGCCCTTACATTCATTTCTTTCTCCTGCTACTCCGAACACCATTTCGCCTAATTTATACTTAATTTTACCATTTTTTTTACAATTGTTTGTAAAAAAAGTACACAATTTCACGCAACCATAATAAGGAGTTAAGTAAAGTAAATTCTTGTTTTTGCACTCCATATTTATAACAGATTATACAAAACCAAACATACAAAGATAATGTCCCTTGCTGACGACCAGCCAATCTGTAGGGAGCTAGTATAGGTGGTCAAAAGGTAGATGGCAGGGGAAGAACAGCAGCACACTGAGATGCAAGGCAGGCATTCCCGTCTAAAAAATGGTGCTATCTTCATAGCCTCATATTTATCCCCCTGTGCTAAAGTGACGCAAGGGTGGGAGGAGGGGCTAAATAATGATGCAAAGCCTGCTTTGCACCATTATTTAATGTGTGGGTCAGACCAGGCGTTAGGGGGCCTGTGGACCCCTTACCATGGTTAAACACCATGGAATGGGTCCACAGATGCCCTCCCCAAACTCCAGGAACACCCCCAGACACACCAGAGGGACACAAGGAGGATGGGGGACCCCCATCCCAGGTAAGTATTGGTAAGTATTATTATTTATTTTTTTAAATGCCATTAGGGGCCCTAGCTTGGGGCCGCCTGAATGGCACAGGGTGCAATGGCCATCCCCTGTGCTGGCCATTGGATGGCGGGCATGACTCCTGTCTTTCCTAAGACAGGTGTCAGATTTCTGGTGGTTGTGAGCCAGGAAATGGCGCTAGTCTGGTTAGAGGCATTTTTTTGCCTCTAACGAGGCTAACGTCATTTTTTGACGCACAACCCCCTCCTTTCCTACCACCACCCCCACCCGGCTAGCGTATTTTTTGAAGACGCTAGCCCAAGTTTAGCGCCGGCTTGCGCCATTCCTTTAATATGGCGCCAGGCTGGTGCTGTGGAATGGCTCAAGCCAGCGCTATACTTTTTGCTGCAAAACTGCGTTTGTGCAGTTTTGTGGCAAAATCTATAAATTCAGGCCTGCATGCGCCGTTGAAAGCAATCTCAGGGTGTGCTCCCAGTATACGCATCTACTACCCAATAGGATGGTGTCCTGTGTAAAAGGCACTATGAACCCAGTATTTTCCCCTCAGTGTTATGTGAGACTTTCCTACCTGACCCTGCACTCTGTAAAAGCCCATGAGAAAGATTAATGAAAGACATTCCTCATGGGAAGGCACACTAGTCAGTCTCCAAAGGCATGCAATTAACATCTTCACATCTTCAGCTGTTTTAAAAAATGTATATATCCAGTGTCTCCAATAAGGCACAGAGCTAGAACATCTAGAGCGTCATGGAGGACTGCTTTTAAGTGTCTAAAGAAAATAGGGGTTGAAAATGTCAATGCCCAGCCTTCATGTATTAAGGATAGTATCTGTTTTCAGTGGGGTCTCTTTACCCCACTGACAATTTCAATTCATAGCTAAAGTGGAAATAGATATCAAGAGTACTTCAGTAATCATAAGTATGGTTGTTTGTTACACTCTTCAAGATAATTAAAAATAAGAAAGTGCTGTTTGTTTTATACTATTACTACGCTTTATTATTGGTATACATTTTTGGAAGTTTTAGTTATGGATAATTTTAAAACTTCAAAGATTTGTTGTCACGTCAAGAGTTTACTGCAAACACACATTTTCCCCAATAGTGTCATACACTCAGGGCTTTTTAAGGCTGCAAATATTAACATTAATGTACAATACTAAAAACATTATATAGTGAATTCATAAATAAGGTTGTTAGCCCTTGCATCCTTGTCCTGGTTTTTCCTCAGACTTTTTGTTTTAACTCCTCCTGTTTTGCTGAATTCATTTTTGTTGGCGGTATCACTCTATGTACTTTAACACGGCTAACCAGTGCAACAGGGCTTGTGCTTTCTCCTTCAAACATGGTAACAAAGGCTTACACCTAATTGGCACATTTAGTTTACTTGTAAGTCCCTAGTAAATAGTACTACATTATTAAATTCTACTCACCTGATAAAATACACCTTTTGCAAAGCTCATCCTTCCTTTTTTAAACATATAAGTCACCCCTAAAGTATGCCTTAAATGCTCATAAGCAGGGTGCAATGTTTTAAAAGGTAGGACATGTGTGCTTAGGTTTTACATGTCCTGGCAGTAAAATCTCCTAAAGTGCTTTTCACTCTTGTAAGGCCTATCGCTAACATTTGGTTACCATATTACATTTAGTAACTGATAAGACTTGATCGCGAGCAGGTAGAGGTATGGTGTTTACACTCAAATGAATTGTAATTTAAAATCATATTTTATGGTAAAGTTGGATTCTAAGTCACAATTCTAAAAAATCAATTTTTAGAAGTAGGCATTTTCTAAACATTTTTGCCTTCTGCCAGTGTCCTGGGTCACATGACTGTGAATGGCTGCACTGTTTGGGTTTGTGTATTTCTGCCAGACAGTCACACAAAGGGACTTAGGTGTGGATAGGATGGGCCATCCTGACAGGATGGATGGGGGTGGAGCTGTACCCTTACATTTCAAAGAACCTTGCCTCCTGCACCAACAAAGGAATCTGACACTAGGCCTGTCCTGGCTTTTGTCACTCGAGACTCATTGGAGCCTTGACAAAGGATGGGAAGAACTTTCCAGAACCAGATATGGGGTAGTATAGAGAATTCACCCACTTCAAAGGATGGCACCAGGTATAAATATTGCACTTCCTAAGCTACTCTTCAGTACACTCCTTGACATGTGGACACTACAGACGAAGGGCTGCATTGTTTCCCAGATTTTAAACTGCATGTCTCCTGTGACCTTGATTCGTTTTGTCTTATTCTGGGATCATTTGAATTATTAAAATTCACTCTATTTTGCTAAATTGATTTGGGATATTTCTTGTGTTGTGTTTGCAATTTCCTACTGTTTGCGTGCTGCATAAGTGCTTTACACATTACTTCTTAGTTTAGCCTAACTGCTTTGTGCCAAGCTACAAGAGGGTTAAGCTCAGGTTAATTGAGTTTTTTTGTGTGATTCCCCTGACAAGGACTGCGGCTATTGCCTGAGTGGGACTTCCACCCTACCTTAACCTGTAACCCAATTTCTTGCTAATGAGAACAAATGTCCTCGTGGTACAACAATCAAGGGGTACATACAGGAATCATAAGTGCAAATTCAATAAGTAAGGTAGACGTTGAGAAATAACAAGTAAAGGAAAAGGAAAGGAAAGGAAAAATAAATAGATACTATATTATTGGGTATGGCAGGAGGAGGTTCTTGTCATAGAGGAAGGAAAAAAATATATTTAATTTAATCGTTATTGTTTTTGTAATTAGGGTGCCTGGTTGGGAAAAAAAGTGGAAAGCGATAATAACAGTACCTCTTTTACAGCTGTTGATGTTGGTACCCATGATTGGAAAGGAAAACGGTAAGCTTCCTACCACAACAATCAGAAAATGGAGAAAATGTATGTGCTTGTAATGTGGTCCAAAATAGTCACTTCAAGAGAGCCTTGATAGTCATTGTGGTCCGTGCTGAGAAGGTAGGTCTATGACACCAAGTGGAGTATGCAATGAGACAACAGAGTCTGTTTTGGGAGATGACGTGTAATACGCCATTGGAGTTGGGATCCTTTACAGAGAGGGGAAAAGTATGATTAAAACAATTAGCCCTAATTATGAAGTCCCACAAAAGATATTTACAATTGAACTGAATTTCTAATTATCAAACAGTTTTGGAAACTGTGCATTTTATGTGTCTTCAGATAATTCTGGGTCTTTCTTGGGAGAAGAGGAAAAGTGACGACATAGTAGGCGGTCCAATTTAAAAGATATTTTTTAGCCACAGAAGTTGCACAGAATGTGAGTCCCTCTGAGAACTACTTGTTCAATTTAATTTGTTTTCTGATTGTCGACATGACCAGGTCACATTGTGTAACATATCCAATATATGAAATATATGAAAAAATAAAACCTTTCATGCAAGGAAAGGGAAGGGGCTGGTCATGTGTGATGGTCTAAAATCTAAAGTTAGCTCACAGTCCAAATAAAATGGAAGGAAGAAGTTCCCCTAGTTCAGTGATGTAGGGTCCCAGGTAAGCAGTGCCCCAATTTAGCACATTTCAGTATCCTTACATTTGAGTAACTATTCTTAGATGACACCCATTATCAATTTTGATTGATTCGACAATAAGGCAAAATCTTTCTGAGACTGTATTTTAAGGTGTAGGAAACTATGGTTTAAAAACACCTCAGTAAATTGATCAAGACAAGATACCTGTAGCTACAGAAGAAAGAAGCTGAAGAGCAAAACTGGAATGCTAATGAAAACAACTAGAAAAAAGCCTTTTTCTGGGAAGAATGGAAGGTGAAATGGTTAAGTGAAATTGTGGTAAATTATGCTGATCAGAAGAAATCCAATGTAATGTGACAATGTGTTAAGACCTTTTTTGTACAGTCATAACAACATATTTATTTACGGGACAGGGCACCAAACAACATTTAATAGATTCTGCTAGGAAAGACAAGCTCAAAAGTGTTACCATAGTTACATAATTGAATTGAAACGTTTTTAAAGCCCGTGGCGAAGTTCCTCTTTCTTACTGAGACCAGTCTTTACTGAGTTTAGTCACATTTGGAGCACTGAAGAACTACGTTCCTACAGAGAAGGTCATTGATGTAATCCACTGTTGGATTTCACAGGTCCTGGTCGCTGGTCCCAATTTTTTTTAAGCACAACAAAGTTTGCAAATAGACAAAATTACCATTTTCAGAAATCTTTTGTTTTGGAAAACAATTAATATTCATACATTTATTCCCTGTTTGAGAAAGAATGGAATTTAATTTTCCCCCTTTTTTAAATGACATTTGTGGATTGTCTTAAATCACATCCTGCAGTGTTGGATTGTTATTGAGTAGCAGTATCAGTTTTTCTTTCAACTGTTTCGTAATTCATGATGGGCTTGATGAAAAATGGTAACACATCTGATTAGTTGTAAATTTTTGATCCAAAAGAGATTTTGTATTGTTTAACCACTTCAAAAGCTTTATTAACATTTTTAGAATCATATTGTCTGTCTTAGAACAACTCATGTTATTTATATTCTTTTCCTAGATTTCTGGTTCACTACAGTTTCTTTTAAGTTGTAAACATTCTCCTTTAGGAAGACCTGTATACATGTCAGATAACTGCTGTTTCTATGTGATATTGAAGTAATAGAGCTTTCTTTCTTGTGCAGTGTTGTTTGCTCTGAATCATTTTTAATATTGTCAGGTCCGGTAAAGCACCACATGAGTAGAAGAGTTAGGCCCTCATTCTGACCCTGGCGGTTCTCTACCGCCAGGGCCAACGGGGGCGGGAGCACCGCCGACAGGCCGGCGGTGCTCCCTTGGTCATTCTGACCGCGGCGCTTTGGCCGCGGTCAGAACGGGAAAACCGGCGGTCTCCCGCCGGTTTTCCACTGCCCCTTAGAATCCTCCAAGGCGGCGCAGCTCGCTGCGCCGCAGAGGGGATTCTGACCCCCCCTACCGCCATCCTGTTCATGGCGGGAAAGCCGCCATGAACAGGATGGCGGTAGGGGGGGTCGCGGGGCCCCTGGGGGCCCCTGCCGTGCCCATGCCCATGGCATGGGCACGGCAGGGGCCCCCTAACAGGGCCCAACTAGGCTTTTCAGTGTCTGCGATGCAGACACTGAAAAGCACGACGGGTGCTGCTGCACCCGTCGCACGCCTTCCACTCCGCCGGCTCGATTCCGAGCCGGCTTCCTTGTGGAAGGCGCTTTCCCGCTGGGCCGGCGGGCGATCTGAATCAGATCGCCCGCCGGCCCAGCGGGAAAGTCAGAATACCCCTCGCGGTCTATTGACCGCGGGGCGGTATTCAGGCGGCTTCCGACGGGCGGGCGGCAACCGCCGCCCGCCTAGGTCGGAATGACCACCTTAGTGTACATGATATTGATGTTTTATTTATTGTTGCTCATTATTTTATGTAATTTGTCAATATTCTTTCATTATCTTGCCGTATTATAGAGATGTCATTAAAGTACCTTCCTCAGTAGGTTATTTGGTATACAATAAAGCCTGATTGGACATCATTTCACTGGCAGCCACTTTCCAGTTGCCCCATATATAGACAGGCGCACAATGGGACATATTTTGATCTTATAGTTATCCCTTGAAGTTGTAAAAAAGTTTCTCCTTTAAAAATAAAAAAGGTTGTTAGGCAGACTGATATTCAGCACCGAAATGATCAGTTGTCTCATTGCATACTCTACTTGGTGTCCTATATCTAACCGAGAAACATGGACGGCAGAGGGTACCAACAGCCCGATCAGGGCTCACCTAATTCCTCAAGGTGCACATTTTGGACTAGTTTAGCTAGCTTTCTTTCCTGGCCCAATCTCCCAAATGACAATAGTAATAATGATGAATTAAAAGGTAACCTTGCCTGTATAATAAGAATTTCTTTCTGCATTACCAAAAAACATAATATATATTTTTTTCTCTTCTATTACCTATTTAGTCTCTCAATCCTATACTGTTCATTGCACTCACAGTTAGAATTTTTGTAGGTACCCCCCTGTTGCTGTACCACCAGCATGTGTTCAAATTATTTGTGAATTCTATCTATAATGTATTTAGTATTTTATGTTGCTAGTACTATTTGAAGCATTGAGAAAGCCCCAAAAGAATGGTGGTTAGGGGGCAAAACATGTGTTGTTAGGAATTTAGTTGTACAAAATATAGAGTTTTAAATATTGAGTTATAAAATATAAAAAGAAAATCATCATGAAATAAAATATTGTGATGCAGAAATATCGTTGTAAAAAATGTCACATTTTTAGGTAAGTGACATTGTTGTCAAGAATATTGTTGTTAATAACATAATTTTCAATAATATAGCTGTCCAAAATATTGTCTTTTAGTCCTCTTTGTGTGCTTATGTTCATATATTAATTGTATGTGTTAATATTGTTTGATTAATTGTTAATAATATTTTTAAATATACTTAGTAATTATAACTGATTTGAATTTAATTGCTAATAGCAGTGTATAGTGTTGTAGTGGGCTGCTGGGTTTGTAGGGGTATAGGGTGGGAAGTTAATTAAGAAATAATTAACAATTATTTATTTTCTTAATTATTTAATTGATTATTAATTATGCAAATTATGAAATAATTATTATATCCTTTTAAGTTCTATGTAAGGTGTGGGCGGCTAGATTTGTATGGCTATAGGGTGGGGAGTCAATTAAGTAATAATTAACAATTAATTTGTAAGTTATTATTCATTAATCAATTGATTATTAATTATGTAAATTGTGTACCAATTACATTTTTTGAGTTATATATTAGGTGCAGGGTGCTGGGTTTGAAAGGGTATAGGGTGGAAAGATAATTAAGTAATAATTAACAATTACATATTAATTTTTTTAATAATTATTTAATTGATTACTAATTATGTTAATTGTGTTATTCTTATTCATTTTAATTGTATTTTTAGTGTGGGCTGCATGGGTATAGTGTGCAAAGTTAATTAAATAATACATAAATAACTTTGTTTTTTATAAGTAATTATTAAATTGTTTATTGATCATGTAAATTGTTTATGAGTTGTGTATGTTTATATATACATATTGTTTTTGTTAATTAATAAAGCTCATATTAAAAGTTTTTTATTTGTTGTGAATAATAGATTCATTTAAATATGTAATGTGTTTGAAGTTTAGTATTTTCCTTACTGTTGCACAGAGTGGACTGGGAATAATAAATTTAACCCCTCCAGAGCCCAACACTTTCCCTACTATTGCACAGAGTGGAGTGGGAAAAGTAAACTTAACCCCACTGAAGTCCAGAACACTGTTGCATGGACTAAAGTTGAAATAGTAAATTTTACCCCTCCGAAGTCCAACACTTTCCCTACTTTTGCACAGACTGGAGTGGGAATAGTACATTTTATCCCATCCATGAGGTCCAGCGCTTTTCCTACTATTGCACAGATTGGCATGGGAATAGTAAATGTAATCCCTCCAAAGCTCAACACTTTCCCTACTGCTGCAGAGATGTGAGTTGGAATGTTGTAGGACTCTCACCAAAGAGATTAAACTTCTGCTTTTGGACAGCAGCACCAACGCATGTGGGGGACTGAGTCAATTGCACACCATTTGGCAGCTGTCAGCCTAACCCTTTTGGCTAGCTAGCAGCACCTCACAGAAACCTACAAAGTAAAGGTTATTTGTGGCAGACTAACACATGACACTGACTCCTCAGGGAAGTCATAGTAAAACTGATTTTACCCCCATTCTCTCATTTGCACATGGCCTCATACATACAAGAGAGACAGAGAAATGCAGGAGAGGTTTCAATATATTTTACGGAATCAACTGCATTCTATGTAATAAAGCATGAGCTGTGATTATTAGGAAAATGAAATACAATACAAGTATTATTTTGACCAAGAGTGTGAAACAAATAAAACGTTACAGCATCCTGTCACACTAGTGAATCTAAATCCCTACCCACACTTCTAGCTTCTACCTGAAAGTGTATCAGTGATAGTCCTTATCTGCCCATACTAGTCTCTGAAAGTAAGTCCTCGCTCCATACCTGAATATTAAGCAGGGGTCATTTGCCTGTAGTCTGTTGGCAGTTCTCCAAGGTGGCTGGAGCAAGGAGGTCCAATTCAGTAGAGCTGCGATGACATGGTACAGCATAAGATGGGTTGCTGGAAAGTCCCCTCTGGTTTCAATGTGCTGGCATGGTGTTTTTATAATAAACCGTATTGTTTTCTAAGAACTGGTCTGACGTGATAATACGTCTTTTCTGTTTAATGTGGACTACGTACTCTTGGGAAGGCAATACTTGGTTGGTAGATTATCATATATTGCCTTGAGCAGAGCACAAGATGAGAATGCCGTGCAGAAGGAAGTAATCACAATCCTCTGTGAAAAAGCAATGGATAAAAAAATAATAAAACTTCACTGCTAAAATTAAGCCATGCTAAAATAATGAAAGGAATAAATGAAAATTAACTAGGTAAATGGCGCAGGTCGCGGGCCCGAAGCTAAAATAAGTGTGCCCAAGCAAAGCGCTAAAATGGACTCATGAGAGAAATAGTAAATTTAATCCTTCTGAAGTCCAATGTTTTCTTTACTGTTGCACAGAATGGAGTGGGAATAGTAAATCTTACCCCTCAGAAGTCCAGCTCTTTCCCTACTGTTGCACAGACTGGAGTGGGAATAGTACATTGAACTGCTCTGAAACTAGAGCTGAATGGTATATCTATTATTGCTACAGTCCCTAATTTCCAAAAATGGCAAGTTTCTGTAATAAAAGACTGCAGCAACCAAGAGCATCTGGGTGTTTCAATGTATCATGAGGAACTTGTGAATTTATGTTAAGGCATCTGGGGCCTGACTCAGACCGACTTGCTGAATAGCCCGAGCACTTGCGGGTCTCGTTGGTGTATACATATATTTGCAAGATGTTGAAAACACCATAATACACCAAAAACACTATCTAAATACTAAAATGACTGGATTTCATTGAGGGAATGAGTCTTAATGGCATAATTACTAGTTCTACTATGAGTCAGACCCACAGTCATAACAAAAGACTTTGCACCTTAGGAACAAAGGTACCGACCATCAGTAAATGATACAAATCCATCAAGACATTTTTTCAGATGATTTCCTGTCCTTGCCATTAAAATGCCATCATCTGTATTGAGTAATGTGGGAATTAATATATTCCCCATCAGAGTAACACCCTTACTCCCATCTACCAACAACCCTGAATTCAGAAAGCTATCCACTTAATTTAACTTTTGCAACATGTTAACATCAGAGTCTGATTACTGGGGGAATTTACAGATAAGTGTCTGACTTGACAATTAAGTATATTTGCTACTGGAGCCAAGAGATCTCCTTTTGCTCTTCCTGAGGCAGGCACAGCAAAATTGGCAAAACTATTTAAGTAGTGTGCTGTAGTAGACCAAGTTTCTTAAAAATAATATCAGCCAATTTAATCATGTCTAGCCAGGTGTGATTTGCTATCTTTGGGGTAAAACGTATCAAATTCCATGAAAGTATGTTTAGATTTCCTGTACCAAAGTGAAATAAATCAGCAGGTTTATCCACAGATTCATGCGTGGGCAAAATGTCTTTATAGTTAAACACATCTTCAGACAATACATAGGCCTTATTACAACCTTGGCGGATGGGAAACTGCATCACAACATCCCGCCTGCAGTATTACAAGTTCCATTATATCTTATGGAACTTGTAAAACGATGGGCGGGATATCTGCCATGTTTGTGATGGAGTATCCTATCTGACAAGGTCGTAATCAGGCCCATAACCTTGATTATTCAAAAAAGGCATCAACCACTCCTCACTACATTGACATTTGAGATAAGGAGGGGTTTAAGGAACAGGGAAAAGGGAGTCGAGAAAATATTATGAATAACCCATGTCTACATGGTGAAGTCATTCACTAACATCCAAAGATTCAAAAAGTAGTAAATGAATTATGGACATTTACTGTAAACGAACAAGCATTGCTGGCAAAATCTACTGCGGGCACAGGCAATACAGCCAAACAAGGCAAAAAGAGAGGCCTTTAAAAAAACTCAAAGGAACAATCCTGATAAGACCATCTACACAATTCCTAAATTCAAGAGCACTGAACAATGAGTGGTCTAAAGTTGATGACCATATAATCACTGTTACCTATTTTCTACAGTCCCCGAACCAAAAATTATCCTAACAAAAACAATATGGTTTACCAATTAAGGGTATTCCCTCATGGGCATTAGGGGTGTGTGAAATATGTGTAATTTCCTTTCATATATACATGTAACATCACAGCAAAATAACTCACAATTACACAAAATAGAAATCCGTCATTTTGTGCTATCAGCACAAAATTTGTTGCTCCACCCTTGCACGATGACGCACCATGACTGAAAGGACAGGAATGCACCGTGTATTGTTAAATATGGCACATTCCTGCCCTTTCACCAAGATGGCTTGCTGTGTTGTGCTGTGTAGAAGCATGATAAATCGGGGCCATAATCTCCACAAACATTGCGGACTATATGTGATTCACAGTCTGTCTGTTTCTTCAATTCAGGCTTGTGTGCTGGCCAATAGTAGGCTGTTGTTATAAGCTAACTTGTAAAAACATATCAGATCCAGCTTCTCTGTGCTCTTTGGAGGTCTGATCCTACAACAGGGTGTATGCCGGCATTCAAGGTAGTCCCAGGAGAAGGTGAAATATTTTTAAGAGCTAGAGAAGCAGCTTGATTCTGGTATTTAGGGTTCTTATGGTAGTACAAAGTGTAACATGATATAATCAAGTATTGGTAAGCAATATGGTTACCATAGGTAAGTAGGAGCAGTTGCACAAAAACACTACCAGTATAATTAAATCCCACCATAGCATTCATACTCCCTGAGATTTATCTGACATAATAGGCCATAAATGAAAGGGAGGACGGGAAGCCAGGAAGAAGCCATTTTAAAGAAGAATGGTGACTAATAGGTGAACAGGAGCTGAAAATCAAGAAAATCAAAAGGGAGCAACTAGTGCTATCGGTAGGGGAATACTGAGGGAACTAGTAAACAAAAGAACAAAAAAGCTGTGGGACAAAGGCTGGTAAATGATTTAGCATGAAATTGGGCAATAAATTAACCAGTGCGTGGTCCTATGATAGCTTGACACAAAAGCAGTCAGGCCTAACTTAGAGCCAATGTGAAAAGTGTTGATGTAGCACACAAATAGTATTAATGTGACATTTTAATTAATAATTTGACACCAGAGTGACAAAAATCTAATGAGGAAAACCAGAGATATGCCATTTTAATGATTTAAGGTAAGTATAGTGCCTTAAAGCACAAAGCATCACTCGCGGATATCTGTCCGTGTGAGACTGGGCGAAAGTACCAACTTCAGGCTGACTTCAATGGAGCATGAGCTGGAAAAAATGACCATGTTAGTCCAGATGAAAAAGTTATCTTCTAAAGTCCAGTGCGGAGAGTCCACTTTGCGGTAGAGGAGGCCGAGAGGAGCAGGGAGAGTGTCACATATGGTCATCGCAGTAGCATGAAGAGCAGGTCGGACGTCATGGACAGTCATTGCTGCCATGCAAAGATCATATCAAGCTTGATGGACAGTCTTTGCTAGAGATTCACATTGGTGGTCACCACAGGCTGGCAATGCTGTATCTCAAAGTTCAGATCTCATGTTGCTGGTTGTCGCTAGTGGTTGCTGTAGGACAAAGAGTTGGTTTCACCAGAGCTTCATGTTGGAAGTAAGTGTGGTTGGCAAGGTCTTGATGTGAACAGGCCCATTGGCGGTAGTGAAGAGCCAAAAACTTCAAGATATCTCCTTTTCTTCAAGGAGGAGTTCAACTGATGCCCCCCCAAGCTTCAGGACCTGTGAAGCACCTTTCGGGGATCAAGAACTTACTCCAGAAGAAGCCAGAAGGGCTCAGGCAGGTCCAATTGCTGGTCAAAGGAAGTCAGGTTGCAGCAGGTCAGCTTAGACTGACTGGGGTAACAATAGGCTAGCGTGGAGTCCTTTCTATATGAGGTGGGCAAGTGACATTGAAGTGTAAGTGTGGTGTGTGACAGCTCTATCACCTCAAAAAGTCTAGATGGCTCTTCCTGTCAACACCCAGACTCTCTGTTGTGATGCTGTCTGAGAGGAACACACAAAGGCCAACTTCCAACTACACCTAATCATGTGATCCAGGAACAGGCTGTAGGCACCAAATGGTTAGGACCAGAAAATGACAACTTTCTAAGAGTGGCATTTTAAAACTTGTTCCTTAAAACCTTACCACACAAGAAGGTTTTAAATTACAATTCTTTAGACACCAAACATGACCTTCCCATCTGCTCCCAATCAAAGGTTGTCACTTATTATATATAAACACACATGACTTTCCTACCTGCTCCCAATCAAAGGTTATCACTTGCTAAATATAATAAGGTTTACCTTGATGCTCCTGACATTGTTATCCTGAGGGAGAGGTAGGCCTTGCAATAGTGAACAATGAATTTATTAATTTTTCACTACCAGGCCATGTAAAACTTAAACGTACATGCCCATCTTTTTAAATACAATGCACCTTGTCCCAAGGGCTGTGTAGGGACTACTTTAAGAGTGACTTATAAGTGTTAAAAAGGAAGGTGTAGGCCTGGCAAAGGTTTATTTTGTCAGGTTGAGGTGGCTGTTTAAAACCGAACACACAAGCTGCAATGCCAGGCCTGAAACAAGTTTTAAAAGATTACTTAAGTGGGTGGCATAATGAGTGCTGCAGGCCCACTAGTAGCATTTAATTCACAAGCCCTGAGGACATGTAGCACTACTTTACTAGGGACTTGCAAGTAAGTAAATTGAATGTGCCATGTGGATGTAAGCTAATTTTGCCATTTAGCAAAAATAGGTTCACAAAATAGGATAGGTGAAGGCAAAATGTTTGGAGGTGATCCTGCAGACAGGGCCAAGTTCAACGTTCTATCCCTTAACCTAGATGCTACCTCACATACCACCCTTTGCTCTGAAGCCCCAGCTCCCACCACCTGGTGAGCTGAAGATACTACCTTGCATAGTTGTATTTTAAGAGCCGAGTCAATCTAGAAAATAAAAGCTGTGTGTTTCTTTCCATTCCTTTAATTCCTCACCCTGTCCTCTTGCAACCTACCTTCTCGGTCAGAAAGTTTTCATTTAAGCTGCCACATATTTGGACCCCAGGGGTAGGCATCTCAAGAATATCTAAGCATTTTTTGAAAGAGCCCAGGCAACCTTAGAAGGAGTCAATGTTTGATTCAATATATTTGACCAGGAAGATCATTTCAAATATTTGCTTCTCTACAGCACTCTGTGAAAATCTCACTGAAGATATTTACTTTATTTATTTTAAGAGTTTTTGATGATTTAACGTTTAGTGCAGTCTGGTTATGTTTAGGGCCAGTGAATGCCTCTGATAAAAGCAATTACCTGGAAGGGTGAGTTCGGGGAATCTTGACATGTAGTAGATACGAAGTACAGGCTTGCCACTTTATTGGAAGGAGTCCACAGGCACCCCCTGGTCCATGGCACCAGTATCAAGATGTACAGATATTAGAGCATGCACCACCCAGGTACTTGGTGCTCCTGACTTGTATATACCCAAACACAAGGTGTCAAAATGACCCTCTTTGTATGATGCCCTGGGTTACTGCAGTAGCAAAGGTAGTTAATCCATGTTGAGGTGTCAAATTGTCGTGTGAACTCCTCAATTAAAACCAGGGAATGAGCTCTGTGTTGGTAGTACACAGGTATTTGTATTAGAGTGAGGGTGCAGGCAAATGGAGAATTCATAGGTAATCTAAGCAAAGTGCCCTCACAGTCTTTACCCTCCCGTAGGTGTGGCCTTGTTTGTGGCCAAAGTCAGATTTAATTTTAGTTTTTCCTTCTTCACTCATATTGATGAACATGCTCATTACCACAGAGGGCACCAAACAATGTAGAGCAAGTCAAATGGTAGTGGGCAGTGGATTCCATTCACATAACCTCTTCTTCCTTGGACACAGTACATAGACGTCTCAAAGAAACAACATTGCTCAGGGTAGAAGAGTAGTGGTCCTTGGTCTAGCGAACCTCAGGGTTTGGAAGGCTCAGGACATGATCATGGAAAGTACCTCCTCAAATATGCTCGACCGGGTGATGAGTGTGATTCTTGGTTTCAGTGGTTGGGTCGTGGTATATCAGGGGTTGGATCCCGGCATATCACCCACAGAATCAATCCCACTTTACGAAAAAATACATGTTATTAGAATTAATGTACTGCCCAGTTTCCCATACCATTATATTTGCATGCCAAATTAAATTAAGGAAAAAACGTAAATCTAGAATATAAATTGTTTGGCGGTTCCTATGTGCTCAGAGCCATTGAAAAACATTAAATGATCATGGGAAATACTAAATAAAAAGGGTAAGAAAGGGGATGTGTGTGAATGCTCTGATTTACATACCTTTGTGACAGCTGTAATAATGACTCTCTAACAGGGTAGACAATGCTTGGATTTGGATTGAACTAGACTCTACGTTCTGTAGTCAAACTGACCAAACATACTTCTGCATTATTAAACATGAGCAATAACTGAAGCACTTAAGGCAGAGCGTATAGTTTCATAAGGAATCTGCAGTCTGGATACCCTTGGCCTTTAAATATAATGATCACATTATATTTTGGTCCTCTTGCATTTGTGATGGAATAACTAAGTTTGATCTAGTTTCTCTCTGTTTAATTTTGACAATTTAAAATACACAAAAATTCAAGCTGTAATCATATGAAGAAAAAGGATAAAATATTTTGAAAGGAATAAGAGAAAACATTAATGACACAAACATTTGTCTCACGACCCGACGTTTTTCAGGCACTGAAAAAGGAGAAACTGTCAGCTTCAGCTATTTACAAACTTCTGACAGTCTGTTAATGAAACAAAAACGAGGAGCACTTTAAGGAATAAATGAGAAATGGATCTTGAGTAACAAACAACAGACAATTTTTGTTTTAAGATGGAAAATACCAACTTCAACCCTCGGATTTCAGAATAACCTTACACAGGTAAAATGTTTTCAGAAAATACCGGGTGCCACTGAAACTCCAATTTGGGCTGTCAAATAATTAGAGGAGTTGGGCATGTAATGCCCTTGGTGATCTAACACATATGATCTATGAACGAGTAAAGCAATCCCATTACTTTCGGGAGTCCAAGTAATATTCTAGAAAAAAAACTGATTACCATGGGTTATGATGATCAAATGAATTTATTCAAAAACGCTCAGCAAAAAATCGTCTAAAAATGCATGAATTACTGCAAAGAATATTATTTTCAGAATATTGAAGAGCAGCAAGCTCATTAGCGAGGATGAAGGGATCAATGACGAGTTCCCAAGCATCACTTGATAGGTTTTTACGTTAAAAAGAGGAATAGGCTATATATTTGAAAACATATACAGTTTCCTGAACAATTCATAAAGAGAATTGCACATTATAAAAACATTAGAAAATGCTTACTGTGGTGTGCTTTTGTCTAGCCACCACATCTTTTTTTCCTTCTATTCCCCTTCCAATTTTCTTCATGTGCTCATCTGTATTCGGCTTTTTAATATAAGTTGATAACAGAATCTTACATAGAAGAATATATATAATAGGCAATGTCATCATATATAGCCTTCCTTATTACTTACACCTACTGTACTCTAGCTACGTGATGTAATACTACGATTCAAACCCAAACTGGTTTCTGCCTGCTTGGGCCATATTAGGAGGCAGTAGCTTCAGTCCTACGGCACAGTGAGCACGAGACCCACATCTGGACATCTTCATTGCACTCAGGGTGTTGCACTGAGGAAATGATGGACTGAATTGCCGCCCAGAGTAATTACCAATGGCTGAAACTAATTAAGCCAGTGCACACATCACATTTTAATTTCCCTCAGTGCAATGCCCTAACTGCGACAGATTTGGCCAGACTTTGGTCCTTTGATCACTGTGACAGTAGACTCAGACTGCATCCTTTTGACGAGGCCCATGCAGGTCAAAACCAGTCTGGGGTTGCTTGTGTTCCTGTTCATGGGAAATGGCTTTGAAGTCAGTGTTGGACTGTTCCTATTGGAGCAGGACCAACACAGATTTGTATATGCGTTCTTCCTGTATAAAGTGGCTTAATGGACAAAAAATATTTAGTGGAGTGCTGCGCTGAGTTATTTACCAGTGGCTGATATTAATTCAAGCAATCCACCCATTTTTTGTTTTTCTCAGAATAACTTTCAAGAGAGCAGCCTTTTCCTAAAATTGACTAGGACCAAAATATCTAAACCAGACTGATACATTTTGATCCACAATATGACAGCTTGTTTTCAGAGCTTCCACAACTTTTATGTGGCTGCACAATTCTTAAATGGGCAGTGACACTTCAATTGGTGGAGCACCAACATTTCCCAGCAGGGTGTCAGACATATACTAGACATCAGCGGCTGCTGGCAATAACGGTATGTGGGGCAGTGCACAGGGGTGTGAAGCATGCAGAGTTAGTGCACAGGGAGGTCGGGAATAATAAAAAAAAAAATGTAAACCATATACCTGCTGCATGCTGCCTCGGTTTTCCTCGCCACCTCAGTGCATTTCTGCTTTCTCTCCTTCCCATCCAATCCAGACGCCTCTCTTAAACTACTACCCAGCATGAGAGATCTTCTGAGATTGGTCTGAGTAGCCTCAGTTGGGGACTGGGAGCCTGCGCTAGTTCTTCGCCCACCTGTGCAACACAGCCCGGGTCGAGAGTTTTCAAGCGTGCATGTCAGGTTGGCCGGCCTAAGACAGCCGACCAAACCGACTTGCGCACTTAGAGTGCACGTACCACTCTTCCTCCCTGCTGCTGACACAGAGGATGGCCCCACCCCACCATAGACTGGCGGAGTTGATAGTGAAAAATAAAATGATAATAAAATAGTTTTATTAGATAATAAAATATTTTTATCATTTTATTTTTCTGCTACCTTTTAGCAGTGGGGCGATGCTACTCCTCCATAATGGAGGGGCCGTCCCTGATAGTAGGACAGCAAAAGCCAGCATGGCTATGTAAGGCTGATATGCATTTCACTTTAAGGATTATGTGGACTGCACTAGCACTTTTCTGTGTGGCTGCCAGTTTTTTTTTGACAGAACCAAAACCTCTCTGCAGGACCCCCCTTCTTGGAACTGCCTGACTCACCACTTCTTAGCAGAGCTAGTGTACTGATCGTGGACTGGGTAACACTTCTTAGCATGGTTCTATATTATTTCTAGATGGTTATACTATTTTTGGCTAGGATTAGCACATTTAACAGGGCAGTACATTTAATAGGGGATCCTGGAAAACCACTTTTCAGAAGTGCTTCTATACTTTTCATGGACAGAAACCAAAACCTCTTAGAAGGGCACATACTTTTTGTAAACCACTTCAACATATTTCAGTAGGAGGTCATACTTTCTATGGATAGCACCAGAACAGGTCTATTATGATTTTCATTGGAAACACATGCACTTCTCAGTACAAAGCAAAAACGTGTTATTAAATACTTCAACTACAATGAAATATTAGGGTGTACAATACCGCTAACACTCACCTGCAAACTGGATGTATAACATTTGGAGTATTTCCTAGGATGTCTCAATTGCTACACCTGAGTGGGTCCACGGGGGACCCTCAATGTAGTTTGCAAGGAGGGGGGCTCAAGTTTCATTACGCCACTGCCCCCTTGCACAAGAGAACTCCTTGCAAGTAGGTGTTCATTACTCTTGGTGTGTATAAAAGCAAGAGGCTTTTTATAGCCCTTAATTAGTGAAGGCTAAACAAGCTCGGTGAGTTGGCGAGATTGTTTCTGATATCTATGACAAATTCCTTTAAGTTTCAACTCAGCCTCTCATCCTTCAGAGACTGATAAAATAAGCATTTATAATTCATGGGATGCTATAATACCTGTATAAATGTCAGTCACTAATTTCTTTATGATTGGCAATTTATGAGGCACTGTGTCACTGACGTCAGAACTTGACTGGACACAATGCCTGCTGCCAGAGTCAGCAGCCAAGGTGAAAGGTAGGTCAGGTAACAGAGCATAATCAAAGTAGCTGCTCAAAGCAACAAATTGAATGTTGCCTTTCTTTCGTTTGCTTTATCCTAATAGCCTACAATGGCAAGCAGAGAGAATGTTTCCTACACGTTCTGAGCTACTTCATCTTTTCTTTTATATTTGACACATGGAACTGTTACTAATATCTGTTGGCAACAAATACCTACCAGGTTTTTAATGCGCTTAATTTTGCACTAGAGGTTTTATTTTTATTCATTATGTTTGCAAAGATGTTCGCTCTTTTATATGAGGTTTTAAGTGGTTTGTGACATGGGTGATGGACCATGTATCATATAAGATAAAGTACCCCCTGTTGTACATGATAAGGATATTGTAAGTCATCTCAGAGTTCCATAATCATCTAAAGGAACTCAGCCTTCGACCTTGTTCCTCTATATGGTTAAGGAACTCCTCGGTGACTGGCAATATCATTATAATACACGACAGAGAGTACTTTCTACCTTATATAATACATGGGATTCTGTAATCCCTGCATAAACACCAGTTTCTAATTTCTTCATAATTGGCGACTTATGACCAGCCCAGTTGTCAATTATAAAGAAAAAACCTCACTGATTATAAAGAAAAGACGTCAGAACTTGACTAATATAAGTTATTACAGTCTAGTTCTGACATCACAATACCTGCTGCCAAAGGCTGTAGCTGCGGTAAAAGGCAGGTCAGGTTGCAATGCACAATTGAAGCAGCTTTTTAAGGCTCTTTTTTTTAGCGTATGATTTCAAGCCAAGAGAACATAGATATTTTGCAGTCTTTATATCGTTAGAGAAACAATAGAACCTATCTGAAAGTTTCTACTCATTTTGAGCTTCTAAAATCTGTTTGAAACAAATAACTAACAGGTTTTTGATATTTAAATTCTGCTCTAGAGGTTTTATTTTTATGGTTCATATTTTTATTTTTCATGTTTGCAAACATGCCTGCTCTTTCATATGAAATAACTATGCACCAAAAAGATAATGCTGTGATCATATGTTATAAGGAATAAAGTACCACCGGGGTACATAATAAGGATATATAATAAGGATATTGCTAGTCACCTCAGAGTTCCATAACCTCGAAAACGAACTTTGATTTTGACATTGTTCCGCTATATGGTTAAGGAACTCCTAGTGGCTTGTAAAATCCCTATAATATCCAGCGGGGGGGTTCTTTATCCCTTATTTAAAGATTGAGTAATAACAATTGAGCACTTTCCTTAAATGACAGTTGTAAATCTCAATGTAAGCCAAAGCCTTAGCTCCATGGTACACAGTACTTTCCGTGTAATGGCGATGCGCTGAGCAATGTGAGAATACATCATGGTTTATGTGTCTTTATTCCAGGGTTTCACATTTTCGTACCTCAAAGTTCTAATATGAAATGTGTGGTCTCAGTGTCAGTGTCTTACTGTTCAGCTGTTCATGTTCGCTTGCAATCATGTTTCAGTATCCCTAGCACAATGCTGGGGTGTGTGTCAGTGATTTTGTTTCTCTTGTTATCCATGCTTTTATTTTCTAGTATCCATATCTAGCTGTATATTAAGCAACAGCAGGATTCAAGCATACATTTATGCAACCTTGTTAAGGCTATACCTTGGACAACCGCCAACCCCTCATTACTTCCTCTTCCATCTTCTTCACCCCCCCCCCCGAAAGCAATGAGCAGTGTCTTTCCCAGCCTTCCTTTAAAAAAATGCAAAGATCAGTATATTGCGCTCGATTTCTAGGCCAGATTCCTTCTCTGACGATTGGGATGAAACAATGCCACAGCACCAAAACCTTTTCTTCTTTCTGTCCCCGTACTGAAGATATGCATTTGCTGCCCATTTTGTATTTTTGAACAGTAGTTTAAGCTATATTATAAATTCACTGTCTACTGCACACCGTGGCTCAGTCTGCTCAGTGTACAGTATTATCTGTACTGTCTTATGTACAGTCATTGAGGGTCCTGCTCTAGCAGCCTCTGTTACACCCTTCGTTGGATGAGGAAGCTGCCCTGTTCTTACCTGCTCTTTGAAATCATAGGCATTGGTGTTGATCCCGGCAGCACATTAGTGAGCTCTGGAACGCAACTGCTTCACTTCTCAGTATGATAGAGAAGCTGGGTTACAGTTTATTTTGGCAAGGGTTTTTTTGGCTCCCACTTAACCACTGTCTTCTGTCTGAGTTAAACATGGGAGAGGCTACAGTGATTTCTCTCACGCAGACGTGTTCCCAGGCATGGTAATCATTAACAGCTCTTCATCACCTCATGTCTCTCCCCTCGCAGCAACTTCCATTGAACTTCCCATTCATAAGATTCTAAATTGACATCATAAGGCTAAGTGTCCTGTCATCCTGTCTCGAGCCTTTGAATCATACTGTTTGCTCTTACATTGATATCTAACTAAATCATCTATCTATGTAAAACTTTATAACAATATAACACATCTCCCCCTCCTATGTGGGGTTCAAAATACTTAGATGACACATATAAGAAACAAAATCAACAAAATATACTTATTAATGCACACATTGATGCATTGAAAATAAATCATGATATCATACAGTTATGTTGACTCCAAATTAAGATTGATCAACACCAAATTATTCACACACATAATCATATAGCCTCTTTGGTTGGTTCACTTTCCCACCAAATCTTCCAGACCTCCCTGTTGATTCCCTGTCAATATAGACATTACTTTGATTGTCAGTTCTTGCCTCCCTCATGGCACAACATAAGTCTGCTCCTGAGATCCCTGTGCAGTATTAACCTGCCATTCCTTAACATTTTCCCTTGTAACAAAGAGAGTTCATGCCTTAGTTCCCAAAATGTACACACCTCCTTGTCAATACTTTCTTCTCGTACCATCCTTCTAGTATATATTTCTCAATCAATCTTAAAAGAGAATTGTTGTTTTGTGCATTCACCCAGTCATCTTAAGTAATGCTCCTAGTTTCCTCCTGTACATCCGCTATGCAACATTCCTCTTGTTCGCTCATCACTACTTCCTTCAGAGGTAACAGAAACGGACTCAGGAAATCCGCTGTCCTGTTTTTTATCCCAGGCACATATTCAACTGTGTAATTATATCATTTCAGCCTCACTGAAAACCAGGCTAATCTTAGAGATGCAATAACCATACCTTTCATGGTTAATACGTTTGTGAGAAGCTTATGATCACTAAGTAATGCTGCGCATGTACCCCCACACACTGCTTAAAATGCTGAAGACCTCATACACATGCAAGGGCCCCCGTTCTATGACGGATATATGACAGAGTACTTCTCCTCCTTCAGAGAATATGCACATGATGCAAACACTAAGACCACCTCTTTCCACTGGCATCTGTTGTTACTATGCTTTTAATGGTTATATCAAATCCTTGTAAAGATTGAGCTTTACAAATGTCCTCTTTCAAAATTCAGAATGCTTTCTAACATTCCTCTGTCCATTTAAACTTTGCAGTTCCTTTCAAGAGTTGACTGATATGGTATGTCTTACTAGAAACATTCCTGTCAAATTTTGAATAGTATTCAGTGAGGCCTAAAAAAACACTCACTTCATCCTTATCTTTGGGTGAGGGAGAATTCCTGATGACCTCTACCAATTCTGGCTTGGATTTTATACCTTCCCTATTCACCTCAAGGTATGTGACTTTCTCCTTTGGTAACTTGCATTTATTCATTCCTGCTGTAAGGCAATTCTCTTCCAAAATCTATAAAAGTCCTTGGTCATACTCTTTCCGGGTTTAGCCCATGAAAAGAATCTCATCTTGCAAGAACATGACCATCTTCATTCGTTTGAATATTATGTACATCAGTGTTTGAAACATGGCTGCTGCTAAAAGCAGTTAACCTTCTGCTATCTGGGTGTAGCTGAACCTGATGGTAGACTCTTGTTAAATCTATGGACTTCACTTAACACCCTTGGTCATGGAAGACATTTCGTTAATCCTTGGCAAGAGGAACGGGTCAACTAAAATATTTTTATTTAGGTATCTACGATCTACACATAATCTTGATTTTCCGTTAGGTTTCTTTGCTACTACTAATGGTGCCATCCAATCAGAAGATTCAATCTGTTCAATTATACCTGCATCCTGTAGTTTCTCTAATTCTTTTGCAACATATTCTCTTATCACTTGCTTTGTGAATACAAGGTTCAGCGCCATCTTTTAATATGATTCTATGTTGGAATCCATCAAGTTTCCCAACCACACCAGAAAATACTTTTTGAAAAGGTTTCTACAATCAGTGATTCAATCTCACATTCAGACAGTACTACCATGACAGGTTCCTCATTGTTTGGGTCTAAAATCATTCCAAGACTTCCAATGTCCATCCACCCCAAGACAGATGGTTGTTCTTTTGACACACACAGTTAAAATTCAGCTCTACTATTCTTAAATCCAAACAGTAATCTCCTAAATCCTACCATATTGATATCATCCCGTGTAAAACATTTTGGTGAAATATCCGGTGGTTCTAGATCTTCTTCTAAAGGAGGTACACATTTCTCAAACCATGCATCACTAGTTACAACTGTATAAGGGGATCCAGAATCTGCTACTATCTTTAGTTAAACACCCCCAAAAGTCCAATTTCTCTTGCTTTAGATAGGTCTCATTATCTGCGGTTTGTCCATCTACTTGTAATTGAGTCGTTGTGTCTCCTGAGGTTTGATCATCCATGGTCTTTTCTCCTTTTATACCCAGACACACATCTGAATCTTCAGTGTTGGATACCAATTCTTCCTCTAGACTTGTACCATACTGTATTTTCTTCTCTAACATAATTTTTTTTAAATGACCTGTAATGCCACAACCTGAGCCTTTTTGTTTGTGTGTAGGACTTCTAATCATTAGCAAAATGGTCACTGTTGCTACACCTGTAAAAATCTTCTCCATAGTTGTTTGTATCCTGTTTTTTTTTTGCTTGTTAATCAATGATTTGCCTGTTTTTTCCTGATATTTCTTATAATCTTTTTGTGTTACAGGTTTCTTATTGTTATTTTTTACTTTGGCAGCAGTTTTTGTTTCCTTTTCTGCCTTCTCTTTCTGTTCAGAGATTACTACTTTCGCACATCTCCCCATTAGTTCTGCTATTTTAACTACATCAATCACTTCCTGTAAAGGAGCTTCTCATTTTGCCCACAGGTTCTCTTGTATATTAGGCTCCGCTGCCTGCATGACTATCTGGTCATGAATTAGTTCATCATGCAGGTCATCAAATCAAAATGTTAGTGCCATATTTTTCAAGGATGCCTCAAAATCTTCAATAGACTCCTCTTTGCCCTGTTTTGTATAGAAAAATGTGTATCTGTGTATACCCATAAATACTCTGGGTTTAAAATCTTCTCTGCATTAGAACATACGCCACCATGCCCCTGTTCCCTAGGTGTCTTTTTAATCCTATTATAAACCTTTAGTCTTCCTAGATCTAAACAATGTAGGAACATTTTTTCTTTTTTTCTGGTGTAGCATCCTCATTATCATAAGCAAAAATATTCTTGTCATTCTTCCCATTTAATCAAAGTGTCTCCTGATGTTGTCATAAAAGCTTGTGGTGGCATAATATTTCATACATTTGAAGAAGTCTTGCCAACTATTTTTAAATGCTCTATGTACTGAGTCTGGCAATATGTCTTTGTTAATCACTTTCTCTGTGCATTACTGCTTTGTTTATTAAGGCTGTTCTGCCTCCGTAACAATAAGATGTCTGCTACTTAAGGTGATTTTCCCAAATCAAAATGACAGAGTGGTACAGTACATGTTAATTGCTCTCTTCTAAGAAATTAAGGTGGCTGCCATTTGTACACATGTTTGTAGGGGTAGTAGGGCTCCTTGTCTCAATCCCTTTCTCCAAAGAGCTAGAATAGTTAGTATTGGTATTGTATTGGTTGTGTTGTTTTCTACAGGCGATGGGCTTGTTTATGTGGTCTTAAGTGTAATCTGCAATATGAATGGCTAGATGACTGAGTGGATGATGGATAGCAGAGATGACAAATGGATGATTGATGAATGGATGGATGGACAGCAGAACTGATGGATTGAAGGATGAATGTCAGTGGAAGGGTGGATGGATGGTAGAGTGGATCAGTACATTGTTGGATAGTACAATATAGGAATGGATGGATGGATGGCGGAGAGTCTAAATCGCTAGACCGTAAAGTAGATGGATGGATAATATAGTGGATGGATGGATGGATGGATGATAGTGTGGATGGATGGATGGCAGAGTGGATGGATTGATGAGTGGCAGAGTGGATGGATGAGTGACAGAATGGGTGGATGGCGTAGTGAATGGATGGATGGCGTAGTGTATGGATGGACGGGTGGATTGATTGCAGAGTGGATCAATGGACAGAAAGTAGATTAGTAGATGAATGGATAGATGGATAAATGAATGAGGAAAGTTTTAATGATGATGAAAGAATGAATGGGACAGAGTGTAAAGGTGAAATAGTAGATATCAGTAGGTGGATGGAATGGTGAAAGAATACATTGGTAGATGCATTGATGGAAGAGACAAAGAAGCTGTTGTATGGAGGATTTGGCTCACTTGCTTGTTTGCATCAGAGCTTTAATTCAAAGTGGGGAAATTTTTATTTTCTGCTGCTCGCTTCACTCACTTTACTTCGACTTGTGATATACCTGATTTGGGATATGTCACGTTATAGACATCATCATCCAGGACTTGAAACTCATTTTCTGCAAAGTTCAGGCTTTCAGGTGTATAGGACGGTGGGCTAAAGTTGATTCCTTTGTACTGGAAGTATTGCGAAGGCATTTTATAACTAGAAAGAAAAGAAAGAGAATTATACGTCAGGTAGCTCTGGTTGTCTAAACAAAACAAATTACTCTAAATCATTCATTCCTAAATCACCACATTAAAACTATTAACAACAATAAAAAATGGTTCAATTTTGCAGTTGCTGTGTGGACGATCTGCGTTGGTAGTGAAGATCTTTTTTTATTTTTTTCTTAATGTGTTTATTGATTTTCAAAGTATAAAGTGTACCCACAGATTGTATACAGCAATAATACCACACAGGAAAAGGGGGAAGTCAATAGTGGAGTATACATGAAACATGATTGTTAGACCTGACAGCCTTAGCAGGGTCATCCCCCAATGTTTTGCCTGCTTCCATCCACTTTTCTGACAATGTTTTTGCCGGTTTTAGGACTCTGCACACTTTACCACTGCTAGCCAGTGCTAAAGTGCATATGTTCTCTCCCTTAAACATGGTAACATTGGTTCATACCCAATTGGCATATTTTATCTACTTGTAAGCCCCTAGAAAGTGCGCTACATGTGCCCAGGGCCTGTAGATTGAATGCTACTAGTGGGCCTGCAGCACTGGTTGTGCCACCCACATAAGTAGCCCCTTAAGTATGTCTCAGGCCTGCCATTGCAAAGCCTGTGTGTTCAGTTTCACTGCCACCTCGACTTGGCATTTAAAAGTACTGGCCAAGCCTTAAATTCCCTTTCTCTACACATAAGTCACCCCTAAGGTAGGCCTTAGGTAACCCATAGGGCATGGTGCTATGTAAGCAAAAGGTAGGATATGAACATGTATGTTTTATATGTACTGGTAGTGGAAAACTCCTAAATTCATTTCCCACTACTGTGAGGCCTGTTCTTTTCATAGGATAGCATTAGGGCTACCCTCATATACTGTTTGAGTGGTAGATTCTGATCAGAAAGGGATAACCAGTTCATATTTAGTATGGTCAGAGTGGTAATAGAAAGTCGTAATTATTGGTTAGGTTGGATTTTATATTATTATTTTAGAAATGCCACTTTTAGAAAGTGAGCATTTCTCTGCACTTAAAATCTGTCTGTGCCTTACAGCCTGTCTCCAATCCATGTCTGGGCTGGGCTGGTTGACAGCTCCCTTATGCATTTCACCCAGACAACCATTAACACAGGATACTCAGTCACACCTGCACTCATTTGCATACTGAATGGGTCTTCCTGGGCTGGGAGGGTGGAGGGCATGACACATTTCAAAGGCTAGTGGCCTGCTCTCACACAATGGACTGCCAAACCCCCTACTGTTACCCTGGCAGATAGACCTGTACTGAAAGGGGACCTTGTGCATTTCAAAACCACTCTTTGAAGTCTCCCCCACTTCAAAGGCATGTTTGGGTATATAAACTGGGTCTCTGACCCCACCAACAGACACTTCCTGACCTGAACCTGCAACCTGTCAAGAGGAACTGCCTGGCTGCCCAAAGGACTCATCTAGACTGCTGTGCTGTGAAGGACTGCTGCCCTGCTGCCCTGCTACCCTCTGACTTTGCTGAGAAGTGCTCTCCAAGGGCTTGGATTGAACTTGCCTCTTGGTTTCTGAAGTCTCAGGGCCAAAAAGACTTCATCTCTTCAAGGAAACTCCTTGTGCTCTGAAAATTTACTCAAAGCCTGCTGGAAATGACACACAACCTGCCCTGCAATGAGAAAACTGCTGCACAGCCGAACCAGAATGACGCAGCCCAACTTCCCAAACAAAGGTCGACGCAGGGCCTGCGTTGTGACCAGAAATTTGACACACGGCCATACCGGATCAATGCACAGCCGAGCAGGAACGACGCAGCCCGACTTTCTGAGTGAAGTATTGAGGCAGTGCCTGCAGTGCAACAGAAATTTCAACGCATCGCCTACCGGATCGACAACGCCTGTGAAGCCTTCCCGCACACCCAGGATTTTCCTTGCATCCTCCCTGGGCGCCAAAAGATCCCCGCATCGCAGTGAGGAACCAAGACTGCAAACCGGAAATCGACGTAAAGCCTCTTGCAGTGTGGAAAGAAATGACACCCACCTTATATTTTCACATATCTCCTCCTCTGCAGTGTTATTTTTGCTGCAAACCAGGCACTTTCTGCTAACAAGAGACAACTGTTGATTTAAATTTAAGTCTTCTTAATCCTGCAAAAGTGATATTTCAACTTGTGCTTATTTAATCTTTATCATTTTTTCCTTCATTTAATCAGATAAATATCTTATCTTTTTCTAAACCAATGTGGTGTATTTCTGTGTTGTTTTCACTGTGTTAGTGTGTGGTTTATTGCACAAATACTTGACACATTGCCTTCTAAGTTAAGCCTGACTGCACAGTGCCAAGCTACCAGAGGGTGGGCACAGGATAATTTGGATTGTGTGTGACTTACCCTCATTAGGAATGTGGTCCCTATTTGGACAAAGGTGAATACCACTGCCAACTAGAGACCCCATTTCTAACAATGATACATCAAAAACACATCAGAACAACAACCTAATCACGTGTGTGGCTAACTCTACTCTGTTCTATCTATCCCACTCCAACCTCTGGATCCTCCTTAGTCTCCCATTCTAAGGTCAACAAGGCCTTGCCCCTGTCATTCCAGGTTGCTATGCCATACCCACACTTGTCTGAACCCAGTGTGTCATTCTGCCTATCTGTGGTTAATAAAAATTTCGGCTTGGTGTGTGGTGTACCCATTGTGGCAAGCAATTCATACCAGATCCCACCACCTCACTGGGGACAGTCACCTGAGTGTACCTCTAGCTTCTCTAAGTAGGCATCCTAATTAAGTAGTGGGTCTTCCCCTCATCCTGTATGGCTCAGCCCACTGTGGACTACCAGTTCAGTTGTGACTCACCTGCAGAGGTCAGCACGCCATCTTTGGAGCAGCAGCACAATAGGCGACTTCTCTGCCATCATGATGCAGCGATTCACCAAAATCAATGCTAGATTCCGAAACAGCATGAGGACTCTTGTCTTACAGATAACACTCCCTATATCAAGGATATATTGCAACGGATCCAGAGGAAATAAGCTGTCTGTCACCTTCATCACTGCCTCCATGACCTGCTGCCAGAATGGAGATAGGACAAAGTCAACCTCCTCCTCACCACATCTTGGGCTCCTACTAGGTGCTCCAGTGTACATATGCTTGATTCTCTGTGGCACCAGTTATGCATAGTGCAAGAAATTAAACAGTATCAGGGGAAACAAAGAATTTTGAGACACTTGTCTAACCGATTGTAGGCAACTAGCCCACAGCTTAACTGGGATGTCAGCATTTAGTGCGTCCTTTCACAAATCTCTCAGTGTTATAGTATCCCTCCCAGAATGGCTGCGCAGTGCAGTGTAGAGATGTGTTATGGCTCCGGAGCAATTAAGCAACCCTCCCCCGGTCAATACAGCATCTAGTGGGGTCCCCAATGAGGGGAGCTCCCTGTCAAAACCCCAGGTTCACCTTATCACACTTCTAAGGGCAGAATGGTGCGGGAACTGTTATTGCCCCCACCCATATTTCTCTGTCATGTCCTCAAATGTCCGCATCTCCTCATCACGCATCATGTCTGCCCACGTTCAAATCTCAACCTCCTCCCAGTCTCTGGTCCTGTATGTCCCTGGTAAACATGCACATCTGCCATTTTCCACAGCAGAAGGCTGAGGACAAAGGGTGTGGACCTTAAATTGTCTCTGATATAGTTCCTCCAGACCTGCACAGCAACTTGCACTAGCACACCTCCTGTCACTACTGGAGCAGTGATGTCTGTGTAGGAGAGGCTACCCGCCTAGACCATAAAGCAGACTCAGATGATCCAGGTGTGGTGCCTGGACCAGCCACCACAATGGCCACTGCAAGTGTATGGCCACATAGTACACCACGTACCATGGGGTACCCAATCCACCATGCTCTAGAGGTACATACAGTTTACTGATAGCCACTCAGCATCTACCATTACCCCATATTTGTTGTATCAACAGACTATGCAGCTCTCAAACTGCTTTAGGACCATTGGAAAAAGTATACCAACCTGGGCAGTACCAACATTTTAGACACAGCAAGCCGACCCATTGGTGACAATGGTAGGCTGGTCCAAACGGGGAGCAAACGATGAATAGATGCCAGCACTTTAACTAGGTTCCCTATGAATAAGACAGTCTATTAATGAAACACCTGGATCCATAGGTACTTCAGGGTGTCAAACTGCCATGTCAGCCCCATATCTGACAGTGCTGCTGTCTGAATCTCTGGCAGTGGTGTGAGAGGGAACAAGCAAGACTTATCCCCATTGGTACGGAGGTCTGATACATTCCTAATGTATGGTAGTGAAGATTAACAGTATATGCTGGGGATACATATCACTTAGAAATGGCATTAAGGCAAAATATTACACCAGACTGAGGATTTCTTTTTAAATACAAATAAGAAATCATCTGATTTCTACTAGTGATCTCTTGGTGTGGTGGGCTTAGTGGACTAGTTCATCCACAGTGTAGTACCTGCCACACCCACTCAACCATTTATCCTTCAGAGGTCAATGAAATGAGAGTCCCACTGAACGGGTTCATAATAAACACATAGGGGGTCATTCTGACCCTGGCGGCTGGTGGCCGCCAGGGCCACCGACCACGGGAGCACTGCCAACAGGCTGGCGGTGCTCCCACGAGCATTCTGACCGCGGCGGTTCAGCCGCGGTCAGAAGCGGAAAGTCGGCGGTCTCCCGACGACTTCCCGCTGCTCGGGGGAATCCTCCATGGATGCGGAGCGCGCTCCGCAGCCATGGGGATTCTGACACCCCCTACCGCCATCCCGCCAGGAACAGGATGGCGGTAGGGGGTGCCGCGGGGCCCCTGAGGGCCCCTGCAGTGCCCATGCCAATGGCATGGGCACTGCAGGGGCCCCCGTAAGAGGGCCCCACTGTGTATTTCAGTGTCTGCAATGCAGACACTGAAATACGCGACGGGTGCAAACTGCACCCGTCGCACCCCTGCAACTACGCCGGCTCAATTCTGAGCCGGCGTCCTCGTTGCAGGGGCATTTCCTCTGGGCCGGCGGGCGCTCTTTTGGAGACCGCCCGCCGGCCCAGAGGAAATGTCTGAATGGCCGCCGCGGTCTTATGACCGCGGTGCGGTCATTTGGCGGCTCCCTCCAGGCGGGCGGCGCCCGCCGGGCTCAGAATGAGCCCCATGATTTTCAGCACCAACATGCTCAAAGGGATGAACCAATGGCAAGAGTACAAATAGGGCAATGCATCTTCCATCCGCTGCAGATAAAACGAGGGGCGCAACAATTTTGCCCGCTGTCCCCTCCACTATTCGCTCTGGCCATGGAGCCCCTAGCACAGAAACTACGCTAATTAGGGGGCGTGTGGGGTGTCCCCAGGTTATATGGGGAAATTCATAAAGTCTCATTATATGTGGAAGACATCCTGATTTATATCCAATACCTAAGTAAATGGCTTTGCCCCAATCTAGAACCTATTACGGGAATTCAACATGGCATATGGGTTGCGAGCACATAGGGCAAAGTCTTGCCTGTTCCCTTTGCATCCACACTGCCCTTCACAGGGCTTTCAGATAGAGGGCCACAGACTACAAAGGGAA
This sequence comes from Pleurodeles waltl, assembly GCF_031143425.1. NCBI lineage: Eukaryota > Metazoa > Chordata > Amphibia > Caudata > Salamandridae > Pleurodeles > Pleurodeles waltl. Next base: position 1,315,774,273 of record NC_090446.1, on the reverse strand, counting down.
CGCAACACGTTCAGGTATTTGGACATTAATATCTACCACGACAAACAAGATTTACTAGATGGTAATTTCACAAAAGCAGTGGCAGCAATGAGGCCTCAGATGGCCTTTTGGAGCATGCTGCCCCTCGCCGTTCTGGGTTGGGTGTCTTTGGCAAAAATAGTAATGCTACCCCGACTGTTATACTTCTTTCAGAATTTACCACTCTATATACCCTGATCTACCGTTCATGCTTTGCATTCCACATTAGGGTCCTTTATTTGGAACAAGGGCAGACGCTGAGTAGTACTTTGAATACTACAGCTCCCTATAACAAAACGCAGCTTATGTATCCCAAATTTGGAACATTATTACTTGAAGGCGCAGTTATTATGACCCACATATTGGTTGGTGGGGTGATACACAGAAGTGGTAAGCCCCCTCGTCCCTGCACATGTGCGAGAAGAGATGCAACGCCTCTTTATGTCTCAGGTGCACCTCCCACCAATGGCGAACAGCTTAATGAAAATCGTGCTCCAAAGCTTTCACCGTAGCCTGAAACTTATAGCAAAGATACCACTTTATTCACCAGGCATACCACTCCGGTCAATATCCACCTTCTGTGAGATGCTGGGAGAATTGGGGCTGACCACGTGGTCAGAGGCAGGTTTGAATACAATGGGCTCTCTGCTTCAGGAGAGCACATTCTTAATATATTTGAGCATCTGCGAGAGGAGTCTGGGTTGCCTGCAGGACACTTTCTAGCACATGCGCATCAATGACACAGAACCAGACCCTCGCCCACTAGTACGGGACGCAAATTGATCACATGGCTGGCCCGAGTGTTTGCACATGCTGCCCAGGACCCCTTAGTTGCAACTCGTAGAGAGTGGGAGAGGTACCTGTGTAAAGAATTCATTATTAAGGAATGGGAGACAGCTCTAAAGTACCCTAGGTGAGCGTTGCAAAACGCAAAATTTCAATATATTGAGTGTAACATTCTGCATAAAGTGTACCTCACACCTGTGAGGTACATTATGGATGAACCAATCCCCAAAACAATTCAGACAGACAGTACTTGCACTATAGCACTGGTCAGCAGTGGTAGCGTGCCCAGGTTCATAAGGCTAGCAAAAATGAAATTCAGCACAGGATCAAAAATAGCAGGTCAGAAGCAAAAAGACAGGGGAGGCAACACCAAGTGCTGACAGGTCAAACAATAACATAAAAAGTTTCCTACCCACAAAACATCTCCAGTCGAGACCCTTTGACTGGTGTCATGTTTCCCCTTTGGCCAGGCACCCCGGGGTTGCAAAGACTTTGGAGTTGGTTCAAAGACATTTCTGGTGAGGAAAGATGGCAGCAGACATTAAGTGTGTGCACAGGCAAAAGCTGATCATTCCAAACCTTGAGAGTTGTTCCAACTTATGCCTACTCCAAACCAGCCATGGAGAACCATTAGTATGGATTTTATTACAGAACTTCCAAAAGATGAAGGGTTTCCTTCAATACTAGTGATAATTGACAGATTGACTAAGATGGGTAATTTCGTTCCATGTAAAAAGTTACCTACAGCTGGGGAAACAGCTCAAGTGATAATGGAGCAAATAGTAAAGCTAAATGGAATGCCAGAGGTTATAGTTTCAAATAGAGGCCCTCAGTTCTCGGCACGCTTCTGGCAGGCATGGTGTGAGGCATTAAATATTTCAGCAGCCCTTTCCACTAGTTGTCACCAACAGTCAGATGGACAAACAGAACGACTAAGCCAAACATTAAAAAAGTACTTAAGGTGTTATGCAACTGAAGCTACTGAATCCTGGATGTCTTTGTTGTGGCTAGCTGAATTTTCATACAAAAATGCATGACACTTGTTAGAAATGGGGTATCTAGTTGGCAGAGGTATACACCCTTATCCAAGTAGGGAGCACAATCCTAGTCAGGGTAAGTTACACACAATCCAAATTATCCTATGCCCACCCTCTGGTAGCTTGGCACTGAGGAGCCAGGCTTAACTTAGAAGGCAATGTGGAAAGTATTTGCACAATAAATCATGGAATACCCCAGTGAAAACAACACAAAAGCACACCACACAGGTTTAGAAAAATATAAGATATTTATCTGAGTGAATTAAGGTCAAAATGATCAAGATTTGATAAGTACAAGTTGAAATATGACTTTTGTAATGATAAGAAGAGTCTTAAGTCTTTAAAAAGCAACAAGTGTCTCTTGCAAGAACAAAGTACCTGGTATGCGTCAAAATTACACGCACGGAGACCGCAGAGAAGGAGATGCATGGATAATGAAGGGTGTGCGTCCGATTTTCGGGTGCACACAGACGATGCCTCTATTCTTTTCCACGCGGCAAGGAGTTTGCATCGAATGCTGGGTCTTTTGACACCCAGGGACGATGCTTGGAAATCCTGGGCATGCAGGACGAAGTCACAGGTGCTGCGTCAATCCGGTGGGTGATGCGTTGGAGTTTCTATCACATATCAGGCGCTGCTTGAATTCCTCTGACAGGAAGTCGGGCTGCGTTACTCCGGTTTGGCGATGTGGTGATTCTTTCACCTCTAGGCAGACTGTGCGTTGATTCCGGTGGGCTGTGTGTCGATTTTCGCTGCACAAGGCATTCCTTTGCAGAGGTGATGTCTTTTAAGCCATGAGACTTCGGGAAACAGGAGGCAAGCTCAATCCAAGCCCTTGGAGAGCACTTCTCAGCAGAGCCAGAGGCCAGCAAGGCAGCAGTCCTTCACAGCAAAGAAGTCCAGGTGAGTCCTTTGGGCAGCCAGGCAGCTCCTCTTGGTAGGCTGTAGGTTCAGAGTATCTAGATCATACAGCCTAAGTGTCTAAGTTGGTAGGGTCAGGGACCCAGTTTATATACCCAAAAGGTGCTTTGAAGTGAGGGAGACTTCAAAGAGTGGTTTTGAAGTGCACAAGGTCTTCTTTCACTACAACCCTGTCTGTCAGGGTCCCAAAAGGGGGTTTGGCAGTCCACTGTGTGAGGGCAGGCCACTGTCCTTTGAAATGTAAGCGTCAGGCCCTCCACCTTTCCATCCCAGGAAGACCCATTCAGTATACAGATGTATGCAGGTGTGACTGAGCATCCTGTGTTGGTGGTCTGGGTGAAATGCCCAAGGGAGCTGTCAACCAGCCCAACCCAGACATGGATTGGAGATAGGCTGTAAGGCACAGAATGATTTAAGTGCAGAGAAATGCTCACGTTCTAGAAATAGCATGTCTAAAATAGTAAGATAAAATCCAACTTCACCAATAAGCAGAATTTTGTATTACCATTCTGGCCATACTAAATATGACCTGTTTATGTTACGACTCTGTCGTCCCATCTCTAGGGGGTGCTGTAAGGGGACTGTCGGAAGCCTGGGAATCACCTTGAACACTTGTCTAGAGTCCCTTGCTGACTCCTGTTTGTTTCTCTTTTCGCCATGGTATACTTTTATAATATTACATTTGCTTCCTGGGAGTGTCTGAAACTACACACACCTGAGACCTCTCCTGTGCAGCCCAGTCATGTGATTCCACCTGGCGTTTTCTGTAGCTTGGAACTGCTTACAAGCAGCCATTTTCTCAAGATCCCTGTGGTGCATTGGAGTTTGATTCCTTTGTGTTACAGACCCTTTATCAGATGGTGTTCCAGTCTTGCTCCTGTTCTGTTCCAGTTTAAACCGGTTTCCTGATTATCTGCCCTGTTCCTGATTGTTCCAGCCAGAGTCTGCTCCCTATCTCTTAGCCCTGTACTTGTTTGTTTCTTTCAGAGCCTGCTCCCTGTTTCTCTGTCCTATTCCTGCCTTTTTTCAGCCTGAACCTGCTCTCTGTTTCCCAGTCCTGTTTTCTGCTTATTCCTACTCCCTGTATTCCAGCCCTGTCCTTACTTGTTCCAGCCAGAGCCTGCTCTCTGTTTCCCAGTCCTGTCTCTGTTTGTTCCAGCCAGATGTTTGCACCCTGTTTTCCAGTCCTAGTCCTGCCTTTGCTTCAGCCTGAGCCTGTTCCCAGTTCCTGCCTCTGTCTCCTAGTTTGGCTCTTCTTTTTCTGTTTCCTCTCAGTATTTGTGTCTGGTAAGTGTTCTATCAGTCTTCACCAGTGTATAAGTGTCCTCCTTTGTACTCGGGTTGGCTCCTGGTTTCCAGGAGGCAATTCCATCCCCCATCCTTGTCTAGTGTTATATGTTGTCTTTCGTGCCTAACAGTGACAGTGTGCTATTGCTGTTTTTCCAGGAATCACCATTGTGTTTCCACCTGGACCCACAAGAGCTTGTCTTGTATATGTAAGTACTATCCTTGTTTGTGCTCTAGGGTCCAGAGACAGAATAATTTCTGTTGCCTCCTTTCTATGGGGCAGGCAGGGTGACTATCTGTAAGAGCAAACTGCACAGAGGCATTGACATTCCCTGACACTGTGGGAGGTTCTGCGCCCTACTCTGTGTACAACCCCAGCGTGTTTGTCCATTAGTAATCCGTTTTCTGTTTTTTCACACATGGGTTGCTCTGCTTTTACTTTCCTGTTTCCTGTGCCTGTCCATAACTGTCCTTTCCGTGTATGCCTTTAGCTGCTCTTGTGCCCCAGTACACTACCTCTTTAGGATAGTCGGTGATCTCAAGAGGTGTCCCAACCAGAGCCCTGATCAGACCGTGACAGTTTACCCCGTTCTGATCAGAATCTACCACTCAAACAGACTATGAGGGTAGCTCTAATGTAAGCCTATTAAAGGAGCGGGCCCCACAGCAGTGGAAAATGGATTTAGGGGTTTTCCACTGCCAGGACATATAAAACACACAGATAGTTACTTAGGGCCTACCTTAGGGGTGACAGATGTAGAAAAGGGGAGTTTCAGGCTTGGCAAGTACTTCTAAATGCCAAGTCGAAGTGGCAGTGAAACTGCACACACAGGCCTTGCAATGGCAGGCCTGAGACATGGTTAAGGGGCTACCTATGTGGGTGGCGCAATCAGTGCTGCAGGCCCACAAGCAGCATTTAATTTACACGCCCTGGGAACATGCAGTGCACTTTACTATGGTCTTACAAGTAACTTAATTATGCCAATTGGGTATGAGCCAATGTCACCGTGTTTTAATGGAGAGAGCATATGCACTTTAGCACTGGTTAGCAGTGGTAAAGTGTGCAGAGTCCTAAACCCAGCAAAAACAGTGTCAAAAAGTGGAGGGAGGCAGGCAAAAAGTTGGGGGTGACCTCCCCAAGGCTGTCATCTCTAACAGCACTGCCCTATTGGTGCCTCACCTTTTTATGCCAATTATGGTTTCCATCCAAAAACTAAGCCCATCTCCATAAGCTCGGAGACCTCAAGTCAGCCCAACATACTATCATGTGTAAAAAAAATACAACAAGTCACAGAAGATACAAAGACATCTAAGTCAAGCAGAACAACAATATAAGTGATGGGCAGATCGTCATCATTGTTCAGGGTCACAACATCAGCTAAGTGACCGGATGTGGTTATCCACAAGAAATATACATGTTAAGTACAGGAGTATGTTCCATTCCAGATACACCAGCCCCTACAAACTGCTTAGACAAGTTAATCCTGTGGTGTACAAACTCAAATTGCTACAACCCCTACAAATACATCCAGTGTTTCATAGCAGTGTGCTGAAACCAGCCACAACTGCCAAAAGGAAAACAGTGCCACCAGTGATGCTTGATGGTCAAAGCGAGTATGAGGTACACCACATCTTGGATTGCAAATTCAGAGGGGGTTCATTGTGGTACCTGGTGTCTTGGAAAGGGTATACAACTGAAAATTATTCTTGGGAACCTGACAATAACATCCATGATCTTTGACTGGTAAAGGTGTTTCATGAAGCCAATCCAAGTAATTTTGGATGTAACAGGCACCTGGGAGGAGGGTCTACTGTCAGGGAAAGGTAGGCATTGGTGCCTTTGAGTTTCATATTTAGCCTCTAGAAACTCACATTCAAAGACAAAAAGTACTTCCAAGTTATTTCCTTAATATTCATCTAGGGAATTCAACTACAACTTGTAGGAGGCTGGCCCTCTAGGCACACTGTGTAGAGGGTCCGGGCAACCACACATTGGTTTACAGAGGTAAAAACTAGACCACCTAATGCTCTAATTTTTATGGTAGGTTGGTCGAATAGTTAGGCTAATCTTGGAGAAGTGCAAAGTATTTGTTATACTCACAGTATCGATAAATCAAAACACACACTCAAAATAATAACTTGAGACCAAATTACAAAAATACTTCAGATTTTTATAAAGTTTTTAAGACCAAGGTCATCAAAATTGGGTAAGTACTTAGTAACGTATGAATTTTCAAACTTTAGAAAACGTCTCAGTTCTGTGCGTAATTATGCACCATAGGAATCAATGGAAAAAGACTTTAAAAATGCATATTAACTCAGGCAATGTGTTTATCAATGTCTCCTTTTACAGATAGGTTGAGGTCGTTGGTGGGCCCTGTGGACCAGCTGGAGAAGTTCAGATGGCTCCCGGTTTCGGTAGGAGCAGCTGAAGTAAGTCGTTGGAGCTGGTGCAAGAACACTGCGGGGAACCAGTTGGAAAAGCACTACACAGGTGGACTTCAAGGTGATTCCGGTGGGTTCCCTTGGAGTGTCAAGGTTGCAAGGGGTGGGGGAAGCTTAGAACACAGCTATATCTTCATTGCAGGGCACAGGGCAGCCAGGTGCAGAGTGAATCGGTGAGCCAGGAGCTGTGTGCATAGGTGCCCTTGGAAGCATTAGGAAAGTCACTTTAAGGGTTGCATGCAAGTCAGCAGGGGTCCTGATGGTTCTGAAGTCTCTTGACTGGGGATTCCTCCTGGTCCTTTTTCAGTCTGGATTGGACTGTCCTAAGTGTCCAACATTGGGTAACCAGTACCTGGGGCTATTGCATGGGTCAGCCACTGGAGGTCATAGGACCACCAAGCTTGGCACACTTGCAGATTTTGTCCTCATGGTCCATCAGGTGAAATTTAGTCCAGCTGCAGCATCTGATTCCTTGGTCAACAGCCAGTCAGTGAACTGGACTTCATTGGTCTTTGTTGCAGGAGAGTGATGCCTCCACTCTGAAGGGAGATCTTTGGCATTTTTTAGAAGAGTGGAGGTCCTCTGGGAATTTGTTGGGTCCTTAAAGTGTCCGAGCAACCCCTCAGCAGTGATTGTCAAGTATTGAGTGCAACAGGCAGGGTTTGGTGCTTTGTTTTTGATGCAGCAGGACTTCAGTCATCTAGCCTGAGGTCTTCTTAGATGCTGGTCTTCTTGTGTTCCTGGAATCTGAACCTGTGGCTCAGGGACTCCCACTAAATACTGTATTTAGTAGGCGTTTAGAGGAGTACCTCATAGTGACCAATGGGTCATCTACCTTAGGGTGGATATACCCACTAAGTGACCACTTCCTGCAGGAAGAGGTCACTTCCCCACAACAGATTGGCTATTTTCCTTCCATGCAATATGGTGTAAAATGAAATAGAGGGGTCACCTCCCATGCAATACCTTAGGAATGGTGCAAGCTGGGGCTGATAACTCCTCCTGTCCTTTGTATGCTTTCCCACCATTGCTCCCACCAAAAGTGGGGATTTGCAATGGGGTGGCCATCTGCTGCTAGCAGCAGGCCTAGTGATTGAGTTTCAAAGGTAGTAATCCCTTTGAAGCTCACTAGCAGGGCAATGCACATTCCTGACGAGGGAGGTGTGTCACCTCCACCCAGGAAGGGCGTTGTTCTGGGATCCAGAGAGCAGTAGCTCTGACTCCATGGATCTAGAATCTTTTCCTGTGGTGGCAGGCTGGTTGTGACTGGCCAGCAACAATGCCAGGGTTAGTTAGCTTTGCAGGAGTCACCTCTAAGGTGGCCCTTGGGTACATTTTGCAATAAATCCAATACTGGTACCAGTTTGGATTTGCCATTCTGAGTTGTTTGATACCAAACAACCCAGGGTTCAGAGTAGCCATCATGTAGCCGTGACTCATGTACTGACTAGTGTCTAGCACATGTATATAAAATGGCTGCTCTTGCTATGTCCCAGGTTTGTCAAGGTCACAGCAGGGGCATATTGGTCATCCAGCTATGCCCTCACATACAGTACAGTGCATCCTGCCTTACGGCTAGAAGGCCTGCCAAAGAGGTGACTTATTTATATTGCATGCAGTGTATAGTGGACATGACACACAGGCTGTGTGTCATGTCGGGTTTGCATTTTAGGATTACACCAGGACACTCAGCCTGCAATGGCAGTGCTGGGTGCATCTGAACGAATGGCCCTTGAGGGAGGCTCAATCTGTGCTGCTGCCCTCAGGGGCCTTCCGTTAGTACCCCATGCCCTGGGTACTTAAGTACTATTTACTAGGGACGTATAGTGGCAGCTAAAGGTGTTACCAATTGGGCCAATGCATCACAACAGTTTTGGGAAAGAGATACGGCCCAGTGAATTCTGGGGCCACAACAAATACAAGGCAAAAAGTGGGGGCTAGTCATGATAAAGAGGCCTTTTCTCATACTACTCCCCCCAAACAAAAGAGGATGAGGCTACCCTTTCCCTAGTAAGTCTTCATCATCTAAGTAGAAGAATCTAGAATAGCCATCGACATTGGCATTGGCATTGGCATTGGCAGTCCCGGGTCTGCGCTCCACTTGAAAGTCCATTCCCTGTAGAGAAAAAGACCACCTAAGCAGTTTAGATTTTCACCCTTCATCTGCTGCCGCCATCAGAGAGGTCTGTCGTCAGTCTCAACTATGAAGTGAGAACCAAACAGGTATGGCCTCAGCTTCTTCAGGGCCCAAGCCACAGCAAAGGCTTTCCTCTCTATAGCACTTCATTTTTTATCCCTAGGGAGTAGTTGTCTGCTTATAAAAGCAGCAGGCTGGTCATGTCCTTCATCATTTTTCTGGACTAGACACACTCCTTCCCCCCGTTCTGAGGCATCTGTTTGGGCAATAAACTGCCTGGAGTAATCAGGAGCTTGTCGGACTGAAGCACAGCACATAGCATTCTTCAGGGAGTCAAAGGCCTTTTGACAACTCACTGTCCAGTTAACCTTTTTGGGCATTTTCTTGGAAGTTAACTCTATGAGAGGGCCAACTATGGTGCCATAATCCTTCACAAATCTCCTATATTACCAAATCACGCCAAGGAATGCCCGACCTGTGTGTGGGTTGTGGGAGCTTCCCAAGCCAGAACAGTCTGTATCATGGGCTGGAGGGGTTGAAAGTGGCCTCCACCAACCAGGTGGCCCAAGTAAACAACTTTGCCCTGCTCAATCTGGCACTTACTGACCTTGATAGTGAGGCCTGCATTCTGCAGAGCATCAAGAACCTTCCCTGAGTGGATCAGGTGATCTTGCCAGGTGAAGCTATAGACAGCTATGTTATCTAGGTAAGCTGCACTAAATCAATCAATCAATCAATCAATCAATTTGTAAAGCGAGCTACATACCCGTGAGGATTTCAAGGTGCTGGGGGTGGGGTGAGGGTGTTGCTACTGCTCAAAGAGCCAAGTCTTGAGGAGTTTTCTGAAGGAAAGAAGGTCCTGGGTCTGTAGTAGATCCGACGGGAGGGTGTTCCAGGTCTTGGCGGCGAGGTACGAGAATGATCTGCTGCCGGAAGATTTGCGCCGGATGCGGGGGATGGAGGCGAGGGCGAGATTGGCGGAGCGGAGTTTCGGGGTGGGGGTGTAGAAGCTGAGTCTGTTGTTCAGGTATGTTGGTCCGGTGTTGTGGAGTGCCTTGCGTGGGTGAGGAGCTTGAAGGTGATCCTCTTGTTGACGGGGAGCCAGTGAAGGTCTCTTAGGTGAGTGGTGATGTGGCAGTGGCGAGGGATGTTGAGGATGAGTCGGGCGGAGGCGTTTTGGATGCGTTGGAGGCATTGTAGGAGTTTGGATGAGATACCGGTGTAGAGAGCGTTGCCGTAGTCGAGTCTGCTGCTGACGAGGGCCTGGGTTACTGTTGTTCTTGTTGGGATCCATTTGTAAACTCTGCGGAGCATGCGGAGGGTGTTGTAGCAGGAGGAGGAGATGGCGCTGACCTGCTTTGACATGGAGAGTGAGGAGTCGAGGGTGAAGCCGAGGTTTTGTGCGCTGTCAGTGGGTGCTGGTGGGGGACCCAGTGTGGTCAGCCACCATGAGTTGTCCCAGGCGGAGGGGGTGCACCCAAGGATGAGGACCTCTGTTTTGTCAGAGTTCAGTTTTAGCTGGCTGTCTCTCATCCAGTCAGCGATGGCTTTTAGTCCTTCGTGGAGGTTGGTTTTGGCGGTGTGCGGGTCCTTGATGAGGGAGAGGATGAGTTGGGTGTCGTCGGCGTAGAAGATGATGTTGAGGTTGTGCTGACGGGCCACTTGTGCGAGGGGGGCCATGTAGATGTTGAAAAGCAACGGGCTGAGGGATGAGCCCTGGGGTACGCCGCAGATGATGTTGAAGGCTTTGGATTGGTACGGGGGAGACAGACTCTTTGGGTTCTGCCGGCGAGGAAGGATACGGTCCATTCGAGGGCCTGGTGCTGGATTCCTGCTGCGTGGAGGTGGGATTTTAGGGTGTGGTGACAGACGGTGCCAAAGGCGGCTGATAGGTCTAGGACGATGATGGCTGATGTTTCTCCATTGTCGAGGTGGCTTCTGATGTCGTCTGTGGCGACGAGGAGGGCGGTTTCGGTGCTGGTTGTGTCTGAAGCCGGACTGGGAGGGGTCGAGGACGTTGTTGTCTTCGAGGTACCGGGTGAGCTGAGTGTTGACCATTTTCTCGATGACCTTTGCCGGGAAAGGAAGCAGAGAGATCGGCGGGTTTCCAGCTTTCCGGGAATCTTGCAGTTTTGAAGGAGATGTTGATGGCTTTCTGTAGGTGTGGTGCGATGGCTGTGTCTGCTTTGTTAAAGATGTGGTGTGGGCAGGGTCCTGATGGTGATCCGGAATGGACGGAGTTCATGGTCTTGCGGGTTTCGTTGTCGCTGATGATGTTTCAGGAGGTCAGTCGGCTGGAGCGGATGGAGTTCGTGGTGGGTGGGGTAGGGGCGTCTGGAGTGTGAGGGGAGTTGAAGCTGTCGTGGATGTCTGTGATTTTTTGGTGGAAGGCGGTTGCTAGGGCGTCGCATAGTTCTTGGGAGGGGGTGATATCGTTGACGGTGGTGTTTGGGTTGGAGAGTTCTTTTACAATCCTGAAAAGTTCTTTGCAGTCGTGGGCGATGTTTTCTAGGTGGGTCTTGAAGGAGGATCTTTTTGCTAGCCTGATGAGTTGGTGGTGTTTGCGTGTGGCATCCTTGAGTGCCGTGTGGTTGTCTGGAGTGCGTTCGAGTAGCCATATTTGTTTGAGTTTTCGGCAGTGGCGTTTGGAGGCTTGGAGGTCGTTGGTGAACCAGGTGGCTTTTTTGTTGATGTGGTTGTTGGAGGGTTTTCTGAGTGGAGCAAGGCAGTCGGCGCAGTCGTTGATCCATAGTTTGAGGTTGTGTGCAGCGATGTCAGGGTCGGTGGGGTTGACGGGCGGTTTCTGGGCTAGGGCGTTGGTTAGTTGAAGTTTGGTGACTTTGCTCCATCGTCCGGTGGGGTGGTTGTTCGGTGAGGTGGTGTTCTGTCTGCTTCTTGAAGGTGAAGTGGACGCAGTGATGGTCGGTCCAGGAGAGTTCGGTGGTATGGTTGAAGGTGACGTGGTTGCTTGTGGAGAAGATGGGGTCAAGGGTGTGACCGGCTGTGTGGGTGTGTGTGTTGAAGAGCTGTGTGAAGCCGAGGTTGGCGAGGTTTTCGGTGAGGGTGGTGGCGTTGGTGTCATTGTTGTTTTCGAGGTGGAAGTTCAGGTCCCGAGGAGGATGTAGTCCGTGGAGGCGAGTGCGTGGTTGCTGGCCAGGTCGGCGATGGCATTGCTGAAAGGTACCCTGGGTCCTGGGGGTCTATAGATGAGTGTTCCTCTGAGCGTGGTGTTGGGGTCCGTGAGGACTTGGAAGTGAAGGAGTTCAGCGGCGCTGAAGGAGTCGTCCAGGGTGGCTTTGTGGACAATGGCCATGCCTCCTCCAGTTCTGTTGGTGCGGTCTCAGCTAGCAATTTTGTATCTGTTCGGGATGGCTATGGCGATGTCGGGTGCTGAGGAGTCGTTCCACCAAGTTTCGGTTAGAAAGGCCACATCCGGGGAAGGTGGAGTCGAGCATGTCCCAGACATCGATGGCGTGCTTGCGTGCTGAGCGGGTGTTGAAGAGTATGCAACGGAGGTGGTTGGTCTTGATCCTAGAAGGTATGTGGGCTCTGTTGCAGGTGAAGCTGCAGTTGTGGCAGGAGAAGGGTCCGTGTGTGCTCTTTGGAGGGATCTGGAAGCAGGTGGTGTCTCGGCTGGTGTTGAGTGCGAGGAGGGTGTTGGTGTTGTAGCGAATGCTGGCGGGGTGGCTGTTGCTGGGGCCAGGGGTTCTGGCGCTGGGCGCGGTCCAGGCACGGTTGGCGTGCCAGTGGCGTGCCTGCTGTGCGGCCCCGCCGCGGCTGCCATAAGAGGAGGGGAGGGTGGGAGTGGCAGCTGGGAGGCGGGAGGGCCTGACGAATGAGAGGGCTGGAGGGTGGGGCTGCAGGGGATGCAGCGGCGGGAAATTAGGCAAAAGAGAATAGTGAGAAGGAGGGGGGAGGTGGGAGGAGCCTCAGGGGATGCAGCGGCGGGGAAAGAGTAAGCTAAAAAATGCGGAGTGGAGGTGGCGCGGAAGGCGGGGAGCAACCTGCCTGCAGAAGTAGGGTCAAAGGTTGCTCCCTGCTGCCGTGGCTGCCATAATAGGAGGGGAGGGTGGGAGTGGCAGCTGGGAGGCGGGAGGGCCTGACGAATGAGAGGGCTAGGGGGTGGGGCTGCAGGGGACGCAGCGGTGGGAAATTAGGCAAAAAGGAACGGTGAGAAGGAGGGGGGAGGCGGGAGGGGCCGAATGGGAAGCAACGGTGGGAAAGTAGGCAAAAAGGAACGGTGAGAAGGGGGGGAGGCGCGAGGGGTCGCAGGGGATGCAGCAGCCGGAAATGAGGCAAAAAGGAACGGTGAGAAGGAGGGGGGAGGCAGGAGGGGCCGGATGGGATGCAGCGGTGGCAAATTAGGCAAAAAGTAACGGTGAGAAGGGAGGAGGCGGGAGGGGCCGCAGGGGACGCGGCAGCGGGAAATGAGGCAAAAAGGAACGGTGAGAAGGAGGGTGGAGGTGGGAGGGGACGCAGCAGCGGGAAATTAGGCAAAAAGGAACTGTGAGAAGGAGGGGGGAGGGGGGAAGGGCAACAGGGGACGCAGTGGTGGGGACAGAGTAAGCAAAAAAATGCGGAGTGGAGGTGGCGCGGAAGGCGGAGCGGGGAGCAACCTGCCTGCAGAAGCAGGGTCAAAGGTTCCCAGCCCAGCAAGGATTTGGTTCACCAACCTTTGGAAGGTGGCAGGTGCATTATTTAGTCCTAAAGGCATAACAGTGAACTGATAATGCCCACTAGGAGTGGAGAATACTGACCTCTCTTTTGCTTCTGGGGTCAGGCAAATCTGACATACCCTGATGTTAAATCAAAAGTACTCAAATATTTGGCTGCCCCTATCCTGTCTGTGAACTCATCAGCTCTTGGGATTAGGTGTGCATCAGTTTTTGTTACAGAATTGAGGCCCCTCTAATCCACACAAAGCCTCATGTCCTTTTTCTTTTCTTTGGAGCGAGGTTTGGGAACTAAAATTACTGGACTAGCCCAGGGACTCTCTGGGGGTCCAATGACACCCAAATCCAACTTCTTTTTGACTTCTGCTTTTATGCTCTCCCTGACATGGTCTGACTGTTTGTAAATGTTGTTTTGACAGGCAAACTGTCACCAGTGTCCACATCATGGGTACACCAATCAGCATTCCCAGGGATTAACATTCAGTATACTAGTTGAGGACTTGCCTGCAATCAGACTGCTGTTGTTCTGAGAGGGTGTCTGATAAGACAACTCCATCCACCGAACCATCTTGTGGGTTCCTGTAGAGGAGATCAGGGAGAGGCTCACACTCTTTTTCCTGTTCCTCATCTGTAACCATAAGCATGGTCACATCAACTCTCCGATAATAGGGTTTTAGGTGATTGACATGTAAAATCCTTTTGGGATTTTTGCAACTGCCTAAGTCCACCAAATAAGTGACTTCTACTTTCTTTTAAATAATGGGATAAGGTTCAAACCATTTGTTCTGGAGAGCCCCTGGAGTAACAGGCTCCAACACCCAAACGTTCTTCCCTGGTTAGAACTTCATTATTGCAGCTTTTTTGAGGCTCCTGGCTGGCCTGAAGTTTTAGGCTTAGTTTCTCTATGTACTCTGCCATTCTTGAACATAGGCCAAGTACATAGTCCATAATGTCATGCTTGGGCTCTTTCAGAGATCTCTCCCAGCATTCCCTTACAAAACATAGTGGTCCCCTAAAAGGATGCCCAAACAAAAGTTCAAATTAAGAGAACCCTACTCCCTTTTGTGGCACTTCCCTGTAGGCAAAAAGCAGATATGGAAGTAAGAAATACCATCTCCTGATTTTTCACTGACACTACCCTTTTCCTCCTGTGCAACTTGCAGCTTCAGGCCTTCAAGAGTGGGACAGGTCCTCTGCCCCTGGCACAGATCCTCCCTAGAGGGCCCAAGATCTCTGGGTGGCAAGTCCCAAGCTCCGCAGGCACAGTTCCCTCAGGGGATGGCATATCCTCTTCCTGGGAAGAGGGGTGCTGACTTGTGATCTGTTGGGAACCTGGTTCCCAAGTCTTCCTGCCCTTCTTCTTGGGAGGTTGGTCCACTATTTCAGGATCCAGCTCTCCTTTTTCCCTTCCCTCTGATGTTTACTCTGTGCCAAAGTCTTGCCACTTGACACAGGCCCATAAAGGGGATCCCAAGTATAGCTGAATGGGCCTTCAGTTCAACTTTAATCAACAGGGAATGCTTCAGGTAATTTCCAAGCTATTGGATGGATGAGGACACAACCACTTCTTTCTGCCTTACTACTCCCCCCAATCAAAGCTTACCATAGCCATGGGATGGAACTTTGAGTTATTGTCAGCATTGGTGATAGTATAAGACTTTCCTATCAGGAACTAATTTGAGTAGATCAAGTGCTGAGTTACCATGGTAGCACTAGCTCCTGTGCCCCCCAGCTTCAACTTTCTGCCTAATATTCAAAGGGTGCTGCCTGCATTTTTGAATAATACTTGCCCAGGCAGCACAGGATAAATCTACCCCTCCCTCAGTTAGCTGTGTGGCATCACTGACATGGTCAGGCCACAGCTCTGATCCCATATGAAAACTGCCTACTGCATTTACTGCAGGTTAGCTAGAGACATTCTTTTTATTCCTATAGCTAGGGTCTCCAGTTTGGTGCCCTCTGTTCTTGCAATCATGGTACAAAGCCTTATTGGGATCAAGGTTCTTATCTTTGTACCCACCCCTAGGCTGTGAGGAGTCTCAGACCCACCCTCCTGTGCAAGTGTTTGGGGCCCTTGATAAGACTTTTTGTTTTAGCTCCCATCTTTTCCTTTGGGAGGGGGTTTGGCCTCTTTCTTTTGGTCTCCTCCACCAGTGGTAGTTTTGGTCACCCTTGTTTTGACCCAGTGGTCTGCCTTCCTCCCCAAATCTTGAGGGGAAAGTAAACCTTGGTCTACCAGGTATTGATGTACCCTTATATTATCGCAATTACTTGGCAGATGCTCTTTCATGAATAGGTTACACAGCCCATCATAATCTTGTACCTTGTTAACAGCTAACAAACCACCCAGCATTGTTACTGGATTGTCCACAAACTTCTACCCATGTTTGCCTCTGTTTTTTTTTAAGCCTCCCTGAACTTTATACAGTACTGTTCAGCCCTCAACCAGGGTACACTTCATAAGGTCTTAGGATTTAGAATCTGCCTCATTCAGTGTCAGGAGCATTTCCCTGAAATTACCTGAGAATAACTCCTGGAGCAGTGTGCCCGAGTGTTTTATTTCCATTTACCACCCAATGCAGGCTCTTTCAAAAGCAGGGAAACTATCTGACTATATTATACCTTTCAGAGAAGGGAGGTACAACTCCTTTTGGGTGTTTGAGATTCAAAGTTTTTTCTCCCAAGATTTGTAGGCCACCAGAGATGGATCCTAGGCCCAACTCTTTTCTCTTTGTTTCACTTTTCAAAAGCTTATCCTCCAGAGCCAGTGTTTTGGCCAGCCTGGCTAAGACCAGGTCTTCCTCTGTGGATGCACTAGCGCTGGGACTAGAGGAGCTACTCTCACCCCCATTGTCCACAGCGTCCTCTTCTCCCCCAGGGACTTCATCATTTACTCCATCTGTGGGATGATTTTTTCTCATGCTTGGCCACCAGAAGCCTAAGCTTGTTTATTGTGGCATGCACAGTATGAATCTGGTACAGCTTGCAGAGTTTTTTTTAACCGGTCATAGCTTTATGCCTTGTAAGGGGCCAGGTCGAGCTCCTGGATCTGGTTCTCTGCATCATACATGCTTACTTTACTAAAGCTGTGACCGTTTAAAAAAAAAAAAGTTAACTCCTTTTTGGATAAAGTTGACTAAAATAAGGACTTCTAAACTTTTGACTATTGTTGTAGGGACCTCACCAGGGCCGTAGCAGTGTTTTAAAAAAATTTGCTAAACATTGAGCCAATTGAAAAAAATGCAATTAATTTTTAAGAGATTTTTTTGTGTGCTTACAAACTGGCAAATTGGTATCAGTAAATGCAAAGTGTTTATCCCACCGCTGAGACACCAAGGGGCTTATTTATTTTAATAAATAATTTTATTTTACACTAATGTGGCCTAACAAGACCAAATTCACACTGGTAAATTTACAAAGTGGCGCAGGTCATGCATTGCGCCACTTTGTAACCCTTTGCACTACAATATGCCTGCGCGGATGTTCCCCCGTTGGGGGGTGAAAATATGGCGTAAAGAAATCTAAGGGATTTCTTTGCGTCATTTATTTCAGCACTTTTAATGCATGGGATTGTTTTCAATGGGCCTCAATGGGCTTTGCAGGATTAACATCAACATTTTGTATGCTAATCCTGCAGAGCTCCGAACTAGCGTCAACATTTTTGACGTTAGTTCCCTAATTACTGCCAAACTATACATGGTGGCATTACGGGGGCACTAAGGGGTGCAAGAAAAGTGGTGCTGTAATGGGTGCAGTGCAGCACCACTTTTCTTAAATAAGGTCCTAAATGTAGGAGGCTGGCCCTCTATGTATTGTGAAAAACCAGACACATTGTGTTGAAGGTCCGGGCAACCACACGTTGGTTTTCAAAGGTAAAAACTAGAGCACTTGATGCTCAAATTTTTATAGCAGCTTGGTTGAGCAGTTAGGCTAATCTTGGGGAAGTGCAAAGCATTTGTTGTACTCACAGTATCAATTAAGCAAGACACACTTGAACAAATAACTCAACCAATTTCCAAAACTACTTCAGATTTTTCTAAACTTTTTAAGATCAAGATTATTAAAATCGGGTAAATACTTTTTAAGTTATGAATTTTCAAAATGTAGAAAATGTCTCAGTTCTGTGCGTAATTATGCAAAATAGGAATCAATGGAGAAATACTTTAAAAATGCACATAAAATAAGGCAATGCGTTTACCAATTCCTCCTTCTGCAGATCGAGTTCGTCGGTGGGCCCTGTGAACCAGCTGGAGAAGTTTGGGCAGCTCTGGGCTTCGGAGGGAGCAGCTGCAGAAAGTTGTTGGAGCTGGTACAAGGCCACTGCGGGGGACCACTTGGAAAAGTCAGTGCAGGGCACAGGGCGGACAGTTGCAGAGTGAATCAGTGAGCCAGGAGCTGTGTACAAAGGTGCCCTAGGAAGCAGGAGGTAGGTCACCTTGAGGGTCGCTTGCAGGTCATCAGGGACATTCTGGTGGAGATCCTAGTGGTAACTGATGTCCTCTAAGTGGGGCTTCCTCCTGGTCCTTTTTCATTCTGTCTGTGAACTGTACTTCTAGGTTTCTGACGTTGGGTGACCAGTACTTGGGGATATTGCACGGTTCAGCCACTGGAAATCATACTGCTACCAAACCTAGCACACTTGCAGGTTTTGTCCTCATGGTCCATTGTTTAAATGTGGCCAGCAGTGGCGTCTGGTTCCTTGGTCAGCAGCCAGTCAGTGAAGTGGACTTCACTGGTCTTTCGGTCTTTGTTGCAGGAAAGTGATGACTTCACTCTGAAGGGAGATCTTTGGTGATTTTTAGAAGAGTGGATGTCCTCTGGGGGGTTTGTAGAGTCCATTCGATGTCCGAACAAACCCTCAGTAGCTATTGTCGAGTCCTGGGTGCAGCAGGCAGGGTTTGGCACCTTTTTTGTGATGCAGCAGGAGCCTTAGGTCTTCTTTGTTGCTGGTCTCCTTGTGTCCATGGAATCTGACTCGCTGGTCTAGGGATGCCCATTAAATACTGTATTTAGTGGGCACTTAGGGGACCACCTAATAGTGATCAATGGGTCATCTACCTTAGGGTGGCTACATCGATTAAGTGACCACTTCCTCAGAGGTCACTTCCCTACACCTGATTGGCTATTTTCCTTCCACGCAAGATGGAGGAAAATGAAACCTAAAATGAAGAGATCTGGTCCAGGGAACCTTGTTAGCAAGGAGCCTGGGCAGTAACCATTTTGAGACCACATGATATACCAGGCAAAAAGTGGGTGCTAACAATGACAAAAGATGCCTTTTCTCACACAACTCCCATGATACATTGTGAAGAACCCAACCAGATATGAGGGGGCGTGACTATTAAATGGGTCTTTGTACGACAGCTGACATGCGTAATTCAAATCACCTGTGCAGTTCGTTCATGAGTGATGTGAGCGCAGAGCAGAACATATTGAAAATGTCAGGATTTCTGGCTGTCGTTTTCTGTGTCAGCATTTCCAGGTTTAGTAAGGGGCTATGTGGATATGGTGGCTGAAGGAGGACCGCCCTTCTTCGTTCTCAGGCACTTTCTAATTACCAGAGAAGGATTTCCTGTTCCTTCTATGAGTATGCACCGCCTGGTTTGTTTTCTATTCTGCAGTGCGAGGAGCACTTTACTAAGCGAGTTCTTTGTTTTTCCTTCATGGAAGAGAAAGACTTTTTGCGTCAAGCGTGCAAGCGTTTTGACCTGTTTTAAGTATTGTGGGCTTTTAACAACACCCAACTCATGGCCATCACTCTCACTTGTTCCTGGGCTTGCCTTTCAAAAATCACTTGGTGTCATTTGTAATTGCTTTACGTTTGTCCCGCCTTGAGACTGCCTCTGATACATGGATTAATGCACAATTGCTGGTATACTTCAGTGAGGGGTAACTATTTATTTTGTCTTTCCCCTTCGTGCTCCATGGTGGCCATGGCACTCACCACGTGAACAGGGACAACTGTGAGAACTCAATCAGTGGTATTCAAGCACTGGTCATGTTGTTTACAGATACTTAATCAGAGTTGTTTCTTGTAGATCTCCACTTAAAACACTTTAAATTGGTAAATGTGTTACATAAAACAGAAATCCTCAAAGGGAAAGAGCTGATACTACAATATTCACTGCACTCAGGAAACCTTGATCCATAATACTTTGCAAGCATTCTTTTCCCCAAGATTTTTGCTCAAACTCAGACTGCGGTGGTCCTAGGACAATGAGACCACTACCAAAACATTCAGCATTACACACTCTTTCTGTCTAGGTCTCTGGGTCTAGGTTAGTGTGGACCCCAAAGTAATAACCCCTCCACCACTCAGTCTCTTTTAAAGCATTCTCATGGCTGGGACTTTTGTTTTGTTTAGTTGGGAATAACTTGTGTTTTAAGGGCCTTGTTTGTAATATTGTTATAGGCTTGTTACGCCTGAAAATACATAATACACTATGGGGGTCATTCTAACTTTGGCGGGCGGCGGGGGTCATTTTGACTTTCCCGCTGGGCCGGCGGGCGACCGCCAAAAGGGCGCCCGCCGGCCCACCGGGAAAGAGCCTGCAACAATGAAGCCTGCTCCGAATGGAGCCGGCGGAGTTGCAGGGGTGCGACCTTCGCGATTTTCACTGTCTGCAAAGCAGACAGTAAAAATCTTAATGGGGCCCTGTTAGGGGGCCCCTGCACTGCCCATGCCAGTGGCATGGGCAGTGCAGGGGCCCCCAGGGGCCCCACGACACCCGTTCCCGCCATCCTGGTTCTGGCGGTGTAAACCGCCAGAAACAGGCTGGCGGGAAGGGGGTCGGAATCCCCATGGCGGCGCTGCAAGCAGCGCCGCCATGGAGGATTCTCCGGGCCAGGGGAAACCGCCGGATCCCCTTTTCTGACCGCGGCTTTACCGCCGCGGTCAGAATGGCCCAGGAAGCACCGCCAGCCTGTTGGCGGTGCTTCCGTGGTTGGAATGAGGGCCTATGCTCTTTAGGGGCTGCATATATGGGTACTCTGTATTATTTATTGCCATTTTTGGTATTATTTATCAACATTTTCTTTTCATGTGGTTATGCCTTCTAGGGACTAACTATATAGTTACATGACCCTGTTTCTTACAAATGCTATTTTCATTGTAGTGTCCTCTAGGGGCTGTTCTAAGCATTTCAGTCATATCAACATATTAAAATATTTGTGGCACGAAAATGAGCTGCATAATGCTTTGCAGGGCATTACTTTTACAAAACATTTTTGTTCATAACTCAGCCTGTAGTAGTCCGAGGACAATGGGACCACCTTCAAAACATTGACCACAATGTACTCTTTCTGTCTGCATCATCTCTGGGTCCCCACTCTATGTTCATAACCCCTCCCACCATTCAATGTCTTTTAAGTTTCCTCATGGCTAGAACTTTTGGTTTATGGCTAGGATAAGTTTTATTTTAAAGGCCTTGTTTATAATATCATTGTAATAGGCATGTTAGCCCTAAGAACACTCTATATGGGGTAAGTATATGACTATACTGCATTATTTGTTCCTGTTTTTACATGGGGTTATGCCCTCTAGAAACTAACAATATGGTTACATGACCATGTTTTATACAAGTGATATTTTTGTTATGGTGCTCTCCAAAGGCCGTTTTGAGCATTACAGTCTAATGTCAAACATTTCTTTAACAATTTAAAAGTACATCTTTTGGTAAAGTTGGCTTGTTGATTTTCAGTTTGAAAATACACACTTTTAGAAAGTGGGCATTTTATTGCTTAACCATTCTGTGCCTCTGCCTTCTTTTGGAATCCACATCTGGGTCAGACTGACAGTTGGTCTGTTTGTGAATTTCCTCTAGACAGTGACACAAAGGGAGCTGGGGAGTGTCCTGTATATCCTGATGAGTCTCTTGGGCTAGAGGTGGGCGGGAGGAGCTGACACCTGCACCTGAAAGGGTGGTGCCTGTCCTCACACAATGCAGTCTCCGACCCCCTGGTGTTTGTCTGTGGCCAGGCCTGGGCAAGACAGGATCTTGTAAACAAAAGAGACTTTCCTTTGATGTTTGCCTACTTCAAAGGCAGACATGGGTATAAGTAGTGGACCCAAAACCCCAGACTTTTAGAACACTTCTGGATCAAGAGAAACCTCTGTCAAGGAGAGGAGCTGAAGAGCTGGAGGAGGAGTACTGTCCCTTTGCTGTGTGTGCTTTGCTGGGTTGGCCTGCAGTTATTGCTTCTGCCTTAGAGAGGACAAAGACTGGACTTTGCGGTGTACCCTGCTTGCAAAGTTTCTCCAAGGGCTTGTTAAGAAGTCTCAGGGACAGCAAAGACTTCACCTAACAGCCTCTGGGTTCACTTGCTGTGGATCCTAACTCACTAGCTGGTGCCTATTCCAGTTTTTGGGCCCTTGGGAATGAAAGGTGAATGAGAACCAAGTGCACTGATGCCAGCTGCTGCCTGGACTGATGCCGCTGCCTGACCCCGAGGCACTGCCTACAACTAAAGCCGTGCAGGCCTGACGCCTCCACATCACCGCTGACGTCCTGTGACTTTGTGAGTCTCGAGTGCTGTGTCACCAATGTCCGTGACACCTGAATCCGCTACAGCACCTGCAGCCCTGTGGTGTTATGGCAGCCCTGTGAGGTTGCCCCACTGTGTCTTCACCCGCTGGACCTCGATCCCGCCGGCGCATAAGGAGCCAACGCTTCGCACGACGCAGCCTCATGTTCATTGTTCCGCAGCAAGGACCTGATGCTTGACACCGACACCTCCACTTCACTGCTCTGTAGCACCGGAACCGATGCCACACCAGATCCAGCGATGCCTTGCTTCCCCAACTCCGTGTACTGGCTTCCTCACTTTCAAAAGGTACTATACCCGGGGGTCCCTACGACTCCATGACCAGCACCATTGGCGTCGTTTTTTTGGGAATGATTCCATCACAATGCCACGATAACACCAAATTGAAGCATTTGTGTTTCTTTTCGCTACATTCAAGTTTAATTTTGAAAATTCATAACTTTGCCTGTGCATTTTGTAATTTTGTCCTTTTAATCTTGATTTACTCAGATAAATATTGACTGTTTTTGTGGTGTTTTCACAGAGTTACTGTATGTGTTTGTTCAAATACTTTCCACATTGCCTCTGAGATAAGCCTGACTGCTTGTGCCAAGCTCCCAATGAGGTGAGCAGGGGTTATCCTAGCTGAGTGTCTCCCTACCCTGACTAGAGTGAGGGTCCCTGCTTGGGCAGAGTGCTAACCAGAGACCCCATTTCTAACACCTTCCTTTAGGAAACCTTAAATCCTAAATTCTTCCTGGTCTCCTTTTACTTCTACCTACTCCCAAGCCTGCAAGTCATCCTCAAGGGACACCATCATCTCCATTTAACTCTGAGCACCCCTGAACCCTCCAGTCATCCTCACATCCCTTAACTCTACCCAAGTCTGAAACCTTAAGTCACCTTCACCTCCTTTTACCTCTACCCACCCTTAAACACTCAAACCATCTTTGTCAAGATCTTTTTATGTATGCGTACGAGCTCCTTGGGATCGGCATGATGCTCAAATTAGATCCACCCCTCAGTACCCCCAATTCTGAATACCATATAGGCACAGAAGCTTGAAGTGATTGTTTGAGGGAAAGAGTAGTGGGAAAAGGAACTTCAAGGAAGAAGACCTGTAAAGAGAAAGGATTACAACAATTATGGTCTCCACTATAACTGCTCTATAAGATAACTTAGATTAGGGTGTGTTACAGGAAATTACCTATCATATGAGGTGCAGTCTAATGAAAACAATTGCTTCTCTTATGCACCTCGTTTAGTTCCTATATAGCCTTCCTCGCTGATGTGCACACAAATGCGGTAATACAATCACAACACAAAGAAGCTCAATAAATCCTCCGTCAAACCTTTTGTGATACTAGTGTAATGCAAGCCCTGTGTACTACAAAGCTCATACAGACCATGCACAAAATTAAAATCCAAAGCACACAAGTCCATGATGACTACTCTCATATTGCACTCCTGAAATCAGTTTCAGAAAATCTTTTCTTTTCTGAATAGGTTATTAGGCAATGTTAAATGTCACAAGGAAAAACAAACACCCCTTACTTAAAGAGACAAGGATTTGATTTAGGAGATAGTAAAAATAAAAACTGGAAGCAAACAAAAAAATACTCTCAGTGACTCAACAGCACCGCATCCTTACAAAAATAAGTACAAAATATTTCTCACTTATCTGCGTACTGTCAGAAACCCCGCTCGCTGAGCCAGAGACTTCAAAAACAGCTTCAAAGCTGCTCCTTGAGAGAAGGCATGTAGAGAGAAATAAGCATTTGCAAAGCGGTAGGTCTCACATTTGCTTGAGTTAGAGCTATTGTCATTGTAAATTCATAACTCTACTTTTCTCGCCACATAAACTGGTCAACTCTGTGGCCAGTGGCCCTGCATATAACTAAAGCACTTCCATTTACCTTCTACCTCTGTCTGCATCCAAAAATTAAAATGTTGCCATTTAGCATCCTAATTTAAATCTGCCATTCTAATTCCAATGAAATACCACTTTCACCTCTCACCATATGAGTTGCTGGCTGGCTTACACAATTCCCCCAAAAAATACACAAGCCAGCCACAGAGGAGAATCAAACTAGATGGGTCACCCAAAAGTGTTCAAACTGTCATAGTGTAATAAGGATGTAAAGTTGGCCTGAATTATGGTCATAACTATAATAAGGAGAGATTATTAAAACATATACAATTTTCATATAAACCTTCATCAGGTCTTAGACCCCAAACTCCATATCTGTATCCGCTCCCAGTAAAAAACTGCACTCAAAAGATATTTAAAGGCATTCCCCATATTAACCTATGAGAGAGATAGGCCTTGCAATAGTGAAAAACAAATTTGGCAGTATTTCACTACCAGAACATGTGAAACACACCAGTACATGTCCTATGTTTTAAACACACTGCACCCTGCCCATGGGGATACCTAGGGCTTACCTTAGGAGTGACTTACATGTAGTTAAAGGGAATGTTTAGGCCTGGCAAGTGGGTACTTTTGCCAGGTCGAATTGGTAGTTCAAAAACTGATCACACACAGACACTGCAGTGGCAGGTCTGAGACATGTTTACAGGGCTACTAATGTGGGTGACAGTGCTGCAGGCCTACTAGTAGCATTTGATTTACAGGCATAGGACATCTCTAGTGCAACTTACTCGGGACTAACTGGTAAACCAAATATGCCAATCATGGAAAAGCCAGTCACCAATCCAACCAACACAGAGAGTACTTGCATCTTAGCAGTGGTCAGCAATGGTAAAGTGCAGCTTCTGACTGTGAAAGGGGACAAAGACTGGACTTTGTTGTGCATTCCTGCTTGTGAAGATCTCTCCAAGGGCTTGAAACTGAGCTTGCCTCCTGTTGTTGAAGTCTCAAGGCCATCAAAGACTTCCCCAGACAGCATCAGGACTCTCTGTGAGACTCCTGCCCTGCCAAATAGTGCCCTCTCCAGTTCCTGGAGCCTTGAAAGGTGACGCTGGCAGACAAAGGGTGGAAATCCATTCACAGACCACCGTGCGGGGTAATTTCTGACGCAACCTTCTCAGTGCGGCTGAAAAATGACGTGCCGCCGGCTTCGCGGCTGAAATCGGCGCTCCCCCTGCAGTGCGTCTGGGAAACCGATGCACGCAGCTGGAGAAACGACACACGACATAGCTGACGGAGGCTGCAATGATGCAACATCACAGGGCATGGAAAAACAACATAAGCCTGCCCAAACCCGAGCTGTTTTGTCCGGATCGACGCATCTCTCTCCTGCGGGGAAAGAAACGACGAATGCCGATCGGACCAAAGAAGGAGAAACGACTCACGACCTCGCTTGCGGGTGAGAAATTGACACACTGCTAACCTTTTTCTATGCACACTCGCCCATGCGTGTTATTTTGACGTTACCGAGGTACTTTTCAACGCTAACAGTGTTAGCATTGTTTCCTCAAGGATTTAAGACTCTTTTTGCTTTTTAATTAATAACTTGACTTGTCTATGTTGGATTATTGTTGTTTTGGTCTTGTTTTGTTTAGATACCAATTTTCTATTTTTCTAAACCTGTCTTGTATCATTTTGTAGTGTTTTCATTAAGTTACTGTGTGTGTTGGTACAAATACTCTACACCTAGCACTCTGAAGTTAAGTCTGCCTGCTCGTTCCAAGCTATCAAGGAGGTGAGCGGGGGTTAGCTCAGGGTGATTCTTTTTTACCCTGACTAGAGTGAGGGTCCTTGCTTGGACAGGGGGTAACCTGACTGCCAACCAAAGACCCCATTTCTAAAAGGGTTCAAGGGTAAGTGGAGGTTAAGGAAAATGAGGGAGACTTAAGGGTTCAGGGGTGGGTAGAATTGAAGGGAGATGAGGGTGAAATGAGGGCTCATGGGTGGGTAGACATGAAGGGTGGTAAGGATGACTTAAAGGCTAAGGGTTGGGTAGTAAATGGAGATAAGGGTGATGTGAAATCTCAAGGTGGCTAGGGGTAAAGGGATATGATGGTGATATGAGGGCTGAGGGGGGGGTAGAGGTAATGGAAGGTGAGTCTAAAGTTAATGGGAGGTGAGAATAAGTTGAGAGCTCAGGGATAGGTTTAAATGTTAGGGTGACTTTAGGGTTCTGGGGTGGACAGAGGCAAAGAAAACTGAGAGTGTCTTCAGGGGCGGGAATGGTTAAAGAGAGGTGAGGATGACTTGACGGTTCAAGGGTGGTCAGTAGAGGAAAAGGTTTGTTAGGCTGACTTAAGAGGACAGAGTGGGTGGTGGAAAAAAGAAGGTGAGGGTGGCTTGATGGTTCAGGGGTGGGTATACATAAAGGGAGGTGAGGAACTGCTGATGGCAATGAAGGGTTACAGGTGGATAGAGTTAAAGGGAGGTGAGTGTGACAAGTTTTTGGGAAGGGTAGAGTCAAAGTTGGTGAGGTTGACTTTAAGAGCAGGGGCGGGTAGAGGAAATTGGAGGTATGAGTGATTTTAGGGTTCAGGGATGAGTGAAAGTGAAAGGCTACAGTGACTTTAGTGTTCAGGGGTGGGTAAAGGTGAAGGGAGGTGAGGCTGACTTGAGGGCTAAGGAGTGGGATGAGATGAAGGGAGATGAGGGTGACTTGAAGGCAGATGGGTGGGTAGTAAATCGAGACTAGGGTAACATGAGGGCTCAGGGGTGGTTAGTGGTAAAGGGAGATGAGAGTGACTCAGTGGAAAGTAGAGGTAAAGGATGGTGAGGGTAGATTTAATGGGGGTGAGAATATGTGAGGGCTCTGTGATAAGTAGAAGTAACTGGAGGTGAGAGTGACCTGGGGGCTCATGGGTGGGTAAATATAATGGGAGGTGCAGGTAGCTTGAGTGCTCGAGGTTGGAAGATGTAATTCGGGGGTGATCAGAGGTAAAGGGAGGTGAGGGTGACTGGTGAGGTTCACTTAAGGGCTCATAGGTTGGCAGACACTAATGGAGGTAAGGATGAGGTTCAGAAGTGGGTAGAGAGATGTAAGAGTGAGTTTAGGATTTGGCGTAGGGTAAAGTAAAGGGAGGTGAGGGTGGCTTGAGATTTTACGGTAGGTAGAGCTAAAGAATGGTGAGGGTGACTTTAGGGTTCAGGGGTGAAGGGAGGTAAAGGAGGTAAAGGGAGGGTGACTTCAGGGTTGAGGGGTTGGTAGAGGTAAGGTACTTTAGGTTTCAGGGATTGGTAGAAGTAAAGAGATGTTAGGCTGACTTTATTGCTTAGGGGTGGGTAGAGGTAAAATGAGCTGATGGGGACTTGAGGGTTCAGGGGTGCTCAGAGGTAAAGGGAGGTGAGGGTGACACTTGAGGCTGACTTGAGGGCTCGGCTACGTAGAGGTGTGGAGAGGCAAGGATGAACGTAGGGTTTAGGGTCTGTAGAGGGAGGTAAGAGTGATTTTTTGAGTTTAGGGTTAAGTAGAGGTAAAGGGAGGTAAAAATGAATTTAGGGGTCAGGGCAGATAGAGGTAAAGGAAGCTGAGGGTGACTTGAAGGTTCGAGGGTGGGTAGAGCGCAACTGAGGTGAGATCGACTTTAGGGTTCGGGTGTCGAGGTAAAGGGGTTGAGGGTGACTTTAGGATAGAGTAGGTAGCGGTAAAAGGAGCTGAGAGTGCCTTTAGGAATCAGGGGTTGGTAGAGGTAAAAGGACGTGAGGGTGTCTTGAGGGCTGATATTTTGGTGGAGGTATAGAGATGTTAGGCAGACTTTAGGGTTCAGGTCGGCTACAGTGAATTGGAGCTGAGACTTGGGGGTTCATAGGCTGGTACTGTCACAGAAAGGTGACAGTGACTTGAGGGCTCAAGGGTGGGTAGAGGTGAAGGTTAATGAGGTTGACTTTAGAGGAACAAATGGGTGGGGATAAAGGGAGGTGATGGTGACTTGATGGTTCACGGACAGGTATAGGTAGAAGGAGGTGAGGTTGACTACTAAATGCAACTTGAAAGTACAGGGGTGGATAAAGGTAATGTCAGGGTTTCAGCACTCGCTACAGCATATCTCTATAATGTGCAACTCGTGCGCTAAGATCCCTGGAGTAACTGAGCCATTTTCATTTAAAAGAGTGCCCCCTCTCCCAGGGTTTATGAAGTGCTTCACTGAAAAAATTATTACATCTGCATATATACACCTCATTACCATAACATCCCTGGTGGCAGTGGTAGGCTTATAATGTACTCTTGAGTTCACTGTTTCACTTTTTATGTAGAAATCCCTGGTTGCAGTGGTAGAACTTAGTGCTTAATATGTGCTTGTTGTTTCCGGTGATAAGCACCTGCACTTATTTTTGAGGGCCGGTGCTTATTCTTCTGCCTCAAGCATTTGCTGCGAGCAAAAGACACATATGGGAAAGATGGAGGAAGGGAAAAACGAAAAAGCGTCACAAAGGGAGAAAGCAGAAAGCTGCAAGAGTGAGCTGAAAAAGCAGGGCAGGGCTCTACATGCATTGAAGGGCTTTAAATGCTTTGAAGAGGCCCGAGATGGCTTCAGGATTATGCCGCCTCAGTATTCCCTGTTCCCACATTTAATTGCAGCAGCCGCATGTTTAAGCAGAGGACTTTAAGCACCGGCACGTTTTTAGTTACCAATTAAGCACTGGTACAGCTGCAATACAGAACCTTAGACGCTTTAGAAATGAGCTAGTTTCCATGTGGTGCACAGAAGTGCTTAAAAAATGTGTTATACCGGTCACCCCCAGCCACACCCAGCTGCTCGGGCGAATGCTCCAACAGCCGTATGTGCTTCAGGCAGCTTTGTAAGCAAGCTGTTATAAAAACCACTCCCACACGAGACGGCGCTGGGACTTGTTGCATCTCCTCCACTTACCTGCTCCTGGCTCCCAAAGATTCCTGCTATGACTCCTCAACAGGAGCACCTCCTCCCAATGACCAGCGTCTTCGGACTCTAAACTTCGCAGTCTTCTGCTTCCTGCAGAAGAACAGACAAAGAACAACAAAGACATGAATAGAGTTTGATGCAAACACAGAGAGCGGTGCATCGCGCCCATGATAGCCATCACTAGTGCTACAGAGACTCACATTTACAGAGAAAGGCCTTATTTGCTGGCATTATAATCGCTATAGTTAGTGATACACATTGCAAAACAGAGACTAGCATGTGTAAACAAATAGTTTGGCATTTGGCATGTTGCACACAGTGTGAAAGACAACGCACTGTGATTTAAAACCTGTGAACTTTTGACATTTGAGACATTTAACTCACACACAACTAATACCAGTTGTTAGGATTAATACTAGTCAATATATTTAAACGAAGGGCTAGTGTTCTGATTGTAATAATGTCATAATGTTAACCCTCGTTCCCTTGTTCAATGATTCATAACTCAGGAGAGTGTTTGGTGTAAAAGCGGACAGCTCAACCGCTCGTTATAATTCCTGGCACTGCTCAATGAATGTTGCATTGTTCCATGAATCTTCCATGAATGTGAACCTTGAGAAGAAAAGGGTGTAGTTCCTATTCATTAAGAAACAAAAGAAGGGGGACCGGGAGGTTAATGGTCCAGTGTACAGTCTCCCTAATGAAGTGGATAGAAATTAAAGGTACACTGTTCCAATAATTAGGGCTATGAAGGGCCTAATATTGACAGGAGCAAGAACCCTCAAGCATCACATTGGATGGCTGGCTTCATCATCGGGACAGCTCCTCGTTAGGCCGGTGCTGCAATGCCTAACGGGCTCCCCGAAGAGGGGGCTCTTAACCGTATTTGTTCAAAGCGGTGAAGTTTCAAACAATGAAGGAGAGTATAGAAATATTAAAATTGGTTATCCATCAAAAGATATAAATTATAAATTATATTTAAATAAATTTTAATACAATTGATAAGATGGAGACCAAGATTAAAAACCGAAGGAGGGAGTCTAGAAATGAGTTGTAATGCTCACATACTCCCAACAATAACACAAGAGGATAGAGCCTTTTATGGTGCCTCTGGTCAGGTCTACATGTTTCGCGTCTGGTGGTCCAGCCGGATCCAATGACGCTTCATCAGGACCAACAAGAATTATAACTTCTCCAAAAATGATTTTAACTATGAGCCCAACTAGGGGAATAAAAGCAAAAACAGTCACTTACTTAGTATGTTTATGCTATGTCAAAAAAGGTCGCCCATCCCCGGTAGTCGGAAAGGCTCCTTAGAATCACCTGTCAGGAACTGGAACTGACAATTCGTGTGTTGCCGTTCGTAGGTTGTTTAACCTGCCCGCCTGACAGCGTCCTTTTAGACCAGTTCCTATTCATTATCCTGTGTGTTTTGTGATAGGCTACAGAGCAACTCTAAGATAATTTGTAATATGTGCACTTTCACATGAACACAGAAATAATTGTTTATTTTCCATTGACAGATACCCTGTGCAGTAGCTATACAACATTCTGGAGAGCACAAGCAGCTTAGCAGTTTTCAGGGCTGAAGCGGAAGCACAGTGACCAGTTGAAAATGATCCATCTGCAGCATCTTTCTCCCTTGTCAATCCCATTCACCCCACTTCCCCTCAGGTACTAACACCAGTGCAGAGTCTCTCTTCTAACTGTAAGGTTAGTGCTTGGGCAGAGCGGGGGTCCAGCATCGGCCCATCGGAACCACCTGGAATTCAGGTGATTGGCACAGCCTTGAACACTGACGGGTAAAGAAGGTGAGCGTGACTTGAAGGTTTTGGGGAGAGTAGAGTTAATGGTTGGTGAGAATGACTTTAGGAGAAGTGGTGGGTAGAGGTCAAAGGAGGTATGAGTGTATTTAGAGCTCAGGGGTGGATAGAGGTAAAGTGAGATGAGGGTGATGAGGGTTCAGGGGTGGGTAGAGGGAGGTGAAAGTGACTTTAGATTTCAGGGGTGCGTAGAGGTAAAGTGATGTGAGGGTGACATAGGAGTTCTGAGGTGCTCAAAGGTAAAGGGAGATGAGGGTGACTCTTGAGGGTGACGAGGTCTCAGGTAGATAGAGGTAAGGGAAGGCAAGGATGATTTTAGGGTGCTAGGGTTGGGAGAGGGAGGTCAGAGTGATTTTAGAGTTTGGGGTTGGGAGCAGTAAAAGGGAGGTCAGAGTGAATTTAGGGTTAAGCTGTAGGCAGAGATAAAGGGAGTTGAGGGTCACAAGGTTTTAGGGGTGGGAAGAGGTAATGGGATATTAGGCTGACTTTATGGTTTAGGTGAGGGTAGAGGTAAAAGGAGCTGAGGGTGATTTGAGGGCTCAGCAGAGGTAAAGTGAGGTAAGGGTCACTTTAAAGTTCAGGTGTGGGTAGAGGTAAAGGGATAGTGGCCTCACTTTATGTATGGTTTATGTGTGGGTAGAGGTAAAATAAGGCGAGGGTGATTTGAAGGCTCAGGAGTTGGTAGATGTAAAGGGAGGTGAGAGTGACTTGAGGGCTCACGGTTGGGTAGAGGAAAAAATATGTGAGGCTGACTTGAGGTTTCAGTCAGATGAGGGTCTCTTAAGGGTTCAGGGATAGGTAGAGATAAAGGAAGGTGAGGGTGACATTAGGGTTCAGGGCTTGGTAGAGGTAATTGGTAGAGGTAAAATGAGGTGAGGGTGACTTTAAGGTTCGTGTGAGAAGTAAAAAGATCATTGCAAGCCTCAGATTAGACTTTAAAACTGTTTACCTGGAAATCCCTTGTACTTCTTCAATCTGACATTTATGTATTTAGGGATTATGCCTTTGAATGTTATGTGTATCACCATGTACTGCTACCCTTCTTGTCATTTTGTCACTACTGGTGATAGCCACAGCAAAACAGGTTGATATCCATTTACATGGAACCTGATTAAGCAGCACACCTACAATTAGTCGTCCATTTAAAACCTCAAGCACACCAGGTTTAAGTGTGTACCACTGTACAGTCAGCAGCACCCGCAAATGTAAGCACATCTTTTGACCATCTACAGATATAAACTAATGATAATATTTGTATATAGTAATATGTGCTAGAGTACAAACTCCTGCAGTGGGAGTGTTTCAGCTGGTATTTCCAGCCTGTTATTAACGGGGCCAGAGCTCTTTGTACTATGCTTAGAGGTCTGCAGAGTTCCGTTGCACACTTTGCTCCCTCTATTCATGGGGCTCTGTAAAGTCTAACAGGCACCGCAACCTGCAGGACAGGGACTCTGGCAGCACACAGCTCTATACGGCTGCTGCACCCACGATCATTCTTGCCTGCACAAGTGGCTACTCTTAGCTGCTGCGGTTGGTGGCGCTACAGGCTTTGGAACCGCTGCAGCAGTGAAAGCACTTCCTCGCTCCTAACGCAAAACCGCTTTTTAATTTTTTTAAAGTGGGCTTGGTTGAACAACACGGATGAGGGGTGGGAGATACTGAACCAATACGAGTGAAGGGGATGCGATGCACCATGGATGAGGGCAGGAGGGGCTTGCACTGAAGGTACATGGGTGATAGGAAAAATATCACAGAGGGCAAGAGTGGAGGAAGAAAACAACATAGAGGACACTGCTGAGGCAAGCAATGCAGTGAAGCACGTGGGCAAGGTCAATGGGGAGGAGGCGAGAAGCACACCGATGTTTGATAGCATCCTGGAATGCATGAGGGGAGAAGTACACATGAGAAACAGCTCAAAAACACATGCACTCTCATGGAGATCCTAACACAAAACAGTGCTGGAAAAGCAAGCAGTGGAATCAGAAATGACAACGTATGAAAACGTGGTAAAGAGCAAGCAGGAGTGTGTGCCCCTAGCAATCTCAGATTAGGTACGTGTGCAGTGACAGTAAAGGATTTCCTTTGTATGAAAATAAACATTGAATGGTGCTACACATCTGCTACCTCGTCTGTATATTACTCAAGTATGCAAACATGTTTTCAATATTTGCGCCAATATCCAAATACATTCTACATATTCGTATACATTTCTTTATTTAATGGTTATAAAGAAAAATTCCAAATTTGCTGAATTTGCTTTTGTGTAGTTAAGTGAAATGTCATCAGATGTATGCACAATTACATTTAATTGTGAAAAATGCAAAATTGGAATTTGCTGCTGTATTTTAGAGCGAAATGCATCTTGTGTCTACTTTGCATGCAAGGAGGCATTTCGTACTATAAAAATGCACAAAAAATATCACAAACAACAGCTTTGTTTTCGCATTGTTCCTGCGTGCTCACAGTAAAACAACACGTAATTATGCAGTGTGGTGTAATGGTGTTATTTCCTGAAATTCCCATAACAAGAGTAAAATGTGAAATTACCGAAAGTATGATAATTATAACAGCATAATGAAAATTTTGCCTGAGCCCAATTTATACAGGGCATACTCTCTAAAGGAATAGATTAAATTTACAAGTTACAATAAATGAGACTCACGGTCTTACAGAAAGCTGGTATTAGTGCATTAGACATAAGGGGGAGTGTGTCGAGCAGGGGAAGGAATAGTGGAGAGAGTAGGTTGGAGACAGATCGATGGGGGAGGAATGCACTCAGAGGGGAAGCAGAAGTGGAAGCCATGGAGAGCAGAGGATGTGAAAGGGAAACAAGGAACACCGGAAGGGCTATTGGACTGGAGGAGAGAAACATAAATAGGGTAGAGAAGAAAAGGGTGAGGAGGAGAAGGTAGGGATGGAAAGAATACATGAAGATAATAATTCATTAATGAACATTGATCAGTTTTGAAGAGTAAAATCAGAGGACAGCTCACCAACCCTATGGTATAATAAGTGTTTTGGGACAGATACAGACTGAATAGACAAAACCCTTAATAGACAATGGAAGGCCGCTCTTGAAAATGACTGATGGAGGGCATGCAAGGTTCAGAGAAGAAGGATGGCTTAGCTTCTAAACTTCGTAGTGCCTTTGTCAAATAAGATGGAGTTTTTAAGTTGATTACGTTGGAGGCTAGGCAGCCTACCTTGAACCAGATTCTGAGCACACTGGGAAGCCAATACAATGCAATAACCATTGGGGAGATGTCGTTAAATTTCCTAGAAGAGGGTAACAATCTGACAGTGGCATGTAGAATATCTTTGAGAGGCATTAGAAGCATAATGGGAAACTCCTGACAGAACCAGGTTCCAGACCACAGGAAAAATAATTTCAGCGTACACTGCATTTGTCACTTCTCAGACTTCCAAAATAGGCTTTATCTTTTAAGCCAGTGGTTCCCAACATGTGGTTTGGGGACACCTGGGGTCCGCGAAGCCTCCTCAGGGGGTCCACGGCTGTTCAGAAAATATAATAATATGAACAGATTACGTACCCAGCTTTCAGTAATGACTCACGGGGGGTCCTAAGATGCCAATACTGATAAAGTGGGGGTCCACAGTTTTAAGCATCTAAATATGGAAATGTGAGGTTTTGTGAATCTTATTTACATGTGGCACCATGGTTAGAGAAGAGCCTACCATTATTCCAAGGTAGGGGACTGTCTACAGGAAGGTAGGAGTGAAATTTGTTAGGTTTGAGTGTTGCAGCAAATCTGTATCACATTGTTTTTGTGCTTTGGAAAGAATAGTATGAAATATTGATAGAGGCAAGAAAGGTCCCTTTCATCCACATTTGGATGTTAAGTAGGACCATCTAATGATGAAGATGTCTGATAATGTAATGTTCTTTTAGAAAATGAGTGTTCCATCTGCATAGAGGCACTTATTAGTCTGCAGATTTCACCAAGTGACTTTAAATATAATTTTAAAAGGGTATGAGACAGAATGGATCCTAGTGGAGCCCCACACATTATAGGTGCTGGGTTGAAGACACTGCTGTCAATTTTCACAATCTGGGTGCATTTTAAGAGGAAGAAGGAAACCATTGGACTGTTATGTCTTTAACTCTGAAATGAATATCAAAAAGAGAGGGAGAGAGCAATCTGGAGTGACTAATCGTGTCAAAATCTGCCGTAAGTTCAAGTAAAACTAAGGGTCTCATTTACAAGGCCCTAGTGGCACACTGTGCCACGGAGCGTAATTTTTTTAATTCTCCAGTGGCACAATGTGCCAGCTCATTTCTACAAGGCCACGCAAAGCCACCTTGCATGGCTTTTTATGACCTTGTAAATATGAACCCCTTTCACACATAAAACTGTGTGAAAGGGGCATTCCAATGGTGTTGCTTGGGGTGCTCCCATGCAACACCTATGGAACCCGAAGTATTCTGACGCATTCCCAGATTTACAAGTCTGGGAATGCGTCAGATTCCTATGCCACCTCAAGGGTGGCGTAAAGTGACACAACAAGGAGAAATATCCTCTCTTGTGATTGTTTGTTTGCAGGAAGATCATCCCCCGCTGTGCAGGCACCCTTTTACCATGGTGCAAGCGTGCCTGAAATGGTGCTAGGCAGCAATATGTGTGCCAGATACAGCACATTTCTGCCCTTTCCAGGTGGCGCAGGGTGGAGGAGCAAGGCACTTGCTGTGCCACCCTGCGTCACGAGCCTCATAAATGAAACCCTAAGAGCAGGGGCAGCTCCTTCGCTATGGTGAAGGAGCGTCGCCCCGCTGGCTGAGCCGGAAGCAGAAAAATAAAACAATAGTTATTACTGCTTCTGGCTCAGCCAGCAGCAGATGTGAAAGGAGGGGCAGAGCTTGGCCACAGGAGGTGGGAGGGGGGAGGAGGGGAGAGTGCATCTAAGTGCGCATGTGTGTTTGGCCGGCCAAACACACATGCACACTTAGGTTTCTCCGGCCGGGCTGGAGAAACTGCACAGGACCCAGGGCTGTGTCTGAGCAGCAGTCACTGCCTCTCAGACCAATCCTGGTGCTGCTTTCATGCTAGGTTTTGCATGAAAGCAGCACTAGGATTGCTAGGGAGCCTGTGCTGGTGTTCTGGCAGTGAATGCTGGGATACCAGAAGAGGAGGAGCCCGAGGAGGCAGGGATGGAGGCAAGGAAAGCATTTGTTTTTTTCATCATCTCTGTCCCCTCTGCCCCTTCCCTAGCATTATGTGGTGGTCACAAATGCCAAAAAGGCAAGGTTCTCCATCATCTATCATTGGGCTGATGTCTTCTAGAACTTTTAGAAATGCTGTTTTAATACCATAACCCACTTTTAATCCAGATTGGTATGTCGTTTGCACAATTAACTATTAATAAATTCAGCTAGTTGAAGGGAAATACATTTTTAATTGTCTTTGCTAACTGAGAAAGGCTGGTGATTGGCTGATAATTTTTTGGTGGGTTTGGATCAAAGGTGTTTTTTTTTTTTAAAGTAAGGGGGAAATTTGACCACATTTAAGTGTCAGGAAAGCACCCTTGAGAAAGGGAAGCCCTAATAATTTACGCCAAGCTTCAGAAAAAGTACAAAATCCTCTTTGATGGCAGCAGGACGGATGTGATCACTGAAATACAGACTGTCATTGAGGTTTTTTACAATGTTTAAGGAGTCAGTTTGAAAATATTCCAAGTATTGTTTCACTTTGTCGTGATCACTAGAGGAGAGTCTTTGGGTGAAAGAGCTGAATGGAATGAACTGATAAGAGTTTGATTACAGAAGAGCTCAAGAAATATTTGCAGTTGTACATCTTTAATAACAAACTCTACATGCATCATTCTGTATATAATGCCTTCTCCGTTAAGGTTTTAGATAATTGTACATACAAATGCTATAAACAAAGTCCCATCTGCTATGTTTCTGCTACTGAACTGCAGCACTGGTTTTGCATGACTAATATATATGCTATCAGCATGACCCTCAGCGAAGGAGAGGTTTCTGCTTGAGGTGCGTATTGTTTGAACCCTGGACTGCTTTACAGTTAATAGGTAACACATATATAACACCATGGGGGTTATTCCAACTTTGGAGGAGGTGTTATTCCGTCCCAAAAGTGACGGAAAAGTGACGGATTTACCACCAGCCGTATTACGACTCCATTATATCCTATGGAACTCGTAATACGGCTGGTGGTATATCCGTCACTTTACCGTACTTTTGGGACGGATTAACACTCCTCCAAAGTTGGAATAACCCCCTATATATGTTAACTGTGAATCTCAACAGAGGCACACACTCCTGATTAGCACACGCTGAAGATTACAGCAGCTAGTATATTGTAACCTTGACCATTTCCCATTTGATTACCTTATTTTGTGCTAGCAGCCTTCTACAATAGGCTAAAGGAAGGATGTTTACCCTAAGTGTACTCTGAACTGTGTATGCACATGATTTATAATAACGTGACAATTCTGACAAAAAAACAAACCACAGTGACTCTGTGAAAAGAGAGATTTGTAAAGCTTAATTTGTGCTTCTGGTTGCAGGTGGCAGGCAATGCCACAGGAAATGTAGGGTGGTGAAAGAACAAGATATATGATAGAGTGAAGACTGGACATCCATGGAATTTGGCAACCCTGCGTTCAGCAGCAACCGTGGCGGGCTCATAAGAAAAGGCTTTAGCCTTTATCACAAACTAATCATGCAGATTTAAAAGAATGTATCACCAATGTTTTAAAACATGGGGTGATTTTTTATCAAGCAGTCGTGACTTCACGTTACAGGACCAGTAACGGGATAAGAAAATATTAGGTAAATATCAAAGGCGCCCCCATTAAGGAGACATTTTGCTGGTACAATCACCAATGCATCCCCAGAAAAGGGCATTAAAAAACCTCTTCACTAAGGCTCAGTGTTGATTTGTTAAAAAAAAAAGTCCCAGGCCCCTTGTCAGAAGGGCAGTGCCACTTACACCACCCATTGCCCCTGCCAACCTACCAATGCCAGAAAAAACACAGCTACTAACCATCACACTCCTACGAGTGTGACAGTTTATACTATTCCAGAACCCCAAAGAATAGCTTGGGCATCAGGCATTCATCATTTTTAATGTATATTAAATGAATAAACAACTGTTGTTGTGCTCCTCTATACATAAGGCAAAGATATAGAAGACTGTTATAAGTACTGGTTTTGTTAATTAAGCGCCGGTGCTGAGCACTTGAAACCACTGGCTCAAAGTAAGCACTGCTTAGGCTAACAAAATGCTTGGAGATACCTTGATCCATGCCTTGCTTAATGCAGCAGGAATGTCTGTCTCAAAATGTATGTGGGCTTTGTGGTTGTTATAAGGTCAAGGTCGAGGTCATTTTCATGTAGCTCTCATGCTCAATTGACATAACCACAGTTTCCCTATCTTCTGGTCTCTCTTTTTAGACATGGGTCTGTCTTTTTAGACATGGCTCCTTATTACGTTCTTGACGGAAGGGTTTCCTCCATCACAAATGTGACAGATATCCCGTCTGCCATATTACGATTTCCATAGACTATAACGGGATCATAATACAGCAGACGGGATATCCGTCACATTTGTGATAGAGGAAACCCCTCCGTCAAGGTTGTAATATGCCCCATGGTTTGACAGAGCACATGTCTGCATGAGCTATTGTCCTTAGTTCTTTAAACCATACATGGACTGTTCTTTGACTTACTCTCGCATCTCGTGCTACTCACAATTTTATGTATTATTCCACTCGCCAGAAATTGCTTCCATTAGGATGCACGAGGGAGTATGTTACATATGAAAAGTACAATCATTCATCATACTGCTTGTCATATTCAATATTATTCTCCTTTATTCACACTATATTAAAAGTAATCCTTTTCCACAGCATTAGCAAATCAAAAATGCAGGTTTGCATGCCTTACATTAGTGCATGTGAGGCATGTAAACAGCAACAGTGAATGCTTGTTTAGATCTGTTAGCATATTAAAGCCAGTTCTGTTGAGTTTGCAAATGGTTCCTTCTCATTGCAACGGATCGGTGAGGTCACATGAAACAGGCTTTCACGATTGGAAACCATTATTTTTTCCCAATTAGATTGACTGCTAAATAGGTATTGCTCAGGCATACACCTAAGTACTGAAATTCTCACAAGTCCCACAGCAACTGTGTATCAGCAGTCCGGTAGACGCCACACCTACCATGAGACTCTATTATTGCTTGGCACCATAGCTGAAAAAAGACCAACCTTAATCCTCTGTTGTTGAGAATAACACATCCATGAAATAATGATATCAGGAATTCATTAGAAGCCTCTTCAAAACCTAATAAAAACACATTATTTTCCATGCTCTACTAGAAAATCAAATATCTGCATCAATAGTCAAATTAGAAGAGTAAAACCTCAACTTAAACAATTTATTTTGAGGCCCCTTCAATACTGTACATCAAAAGATGTCATACTAGATGGCCTCAGGTTTATCCACACTGTCACCAGATTCAGGCTCAATGGCGTAGCACTAGCTGGGGTTGGAGGTTGTGGCGAACATGACAGCAGAAGCTGCAAAGACTGTAAACAATAGACTAACTGATGGATACTTTCATAAACTCAGGACCGAATTTAAGAAAAGTGGCACTGCATTCAATGTAGTGCCACTTCCCTTGCGCCCCTTAGCGACCCCCTAACACCACCATTTGTGCGCCGTAATTAACGTACAGTGCACCATGGCGGTAGTTAGGGAACTAGGTTGGAGCTTTGCAGGATAGGCACCAAACAATTTGACACTATTCCTGTAAAGCACATTGAGGCCCATTGAAACAATGATGTGCTTCCTTTTAACGCTTGCTCTGTGCAGACGTTAAAAATGCCACTAGAAATGGCACAACATAATATTTTAGATTTCATTGCTCCATTTTTGTGGGCCCCTTAAAGGAGAAACGCCCCCCAGCATACATTATGCCTGGCGCAGGCATAATGTGGTGCAAAGGGTTACAAAAGGACACAATGCACACAACTGCACCACTGCGTAAATATGGCGCAGCATTTTTGCCATAATATTGCCTCATTAGCATCAAAAACATGACCCTGGTCATTGAAACATAAGGCATAAGGCATATATCCAGCACTTGAGGCAATTTTGACATGAAACCTTGTTGTTATGGCTTTCTGCTTCACATCATGTTGCATCAGTTTCCTCATCCTTCACATTTAGGGCCACATGTACAAATATTTGGAATTGCGATTTCCTAATTGCGATTCCCTGCGAATCACAAATAGGGAATCGCAATTCCAAATGTAAGAAAGTCCATTGAGTTTCTTTTATGATTCCTGGTGGGTCACAAATAGACCTGCCTCATTAAAATTAAAGAGGTAGGTCGCAATTTGTGACCCACTGCGAATCGTGAAAATCACAGGGATAGTGGCCTTCTGGTGTAAGCAGACGACCATGTCTGTGACTGCTTTTAAATAAAGCAACATTTTTTTAAGTGCAGTTTGTTTTCCTTAAAGGAAAAGAGGCTGCATTTAAAAGGAAAACAAATAAAACATTTCAGTTTCATTTTTGAAGAGTAGGCAGTGGTCCGTGGGACCACTGCTTGCTCTTAAAAAACATTTTCACATTCATTCACAAATCGGAAAGGGTCCCTTGGGGACCGCATTCACAGTCACAAAACAATCATACATACCATTTATATTCGGTATTAGGAAGGGACGCCCTGAACACCCCCCTTCCTAATATCGAATCACAAAACCTAAATTGCAATTCGGTAACAAGTTACCAAATCACAGTTTGGGCTTTGTACATCCCCAAAAGCATTTTTCTAGTTGCAAATGCAACTAGAAAAATGCTTTGTACATGTGGCCCTTAGCGTTTTTTTCTACTCTTAGGGCCACATGTACAAACGTTTGAAATTACAAGATCCCAATTGTGATTCCATGTGACACTCAATTAGGAAATAGCAATTTCAAATGTATGACACTCTTTTGAGTTTCATTTGCGATTCCAAATGGGTTGCAAATAGACCTACCCAATTAATATTCATGAGGTAGGTCTTGCTTTGCGACCCATTGGTAAGTGCAATAATCACAGGGATGGTGGCCTGCTGGGGTCAGCAGGCCACCATGTCTGTGATTGCTTTTAAATAAAGCATTCTTTTTTTTTTAAATGCAGCCCGTTTTCATAAAGAAAAATGGGAAAAAAGCTTTCTTTAAATTTTTTTTAGTGTAGGCAGTGGTCATGCTCTTAATAAATGCTTTTACAAACACTCACAAAGGGTAAGGGGTGCAAAGGTGTTACCACCAATTTGAAATTGGTGGCAAACTGCAAATGTTTTGCAACTGCCTTTTGGGCTCAAAACATTCATACATACCATTGTGTTTAGGTATTAGGAAGGGATACCCTAAACATGCCCCTTCCCAATACCGAATCACAAAGCCAATTTGCAATTCGGTAACAGGCTACCAAATGACAATTTGGCCTTGGTGCATACCAAAAAGCTTTTTAGCAGTCACAAATGGCCTGATTCTGCAAATCGGACTGCTTGTGACATCTAAGAAGCTTTGTAAATATGGCTCCTAGTTTTTTGGAAACTTTGTGATAGGTTTCTTCCAGGTTACTCTCTTTTATTGTATACCTTTGGATATACTTCTTATCTTACCTCCACAGTTCCTATCTGATCGGGTTTGTTGTTGTGTTCTGTGGGTTCAGTCTGGTATCCTCGGCTGTCGGGGGCTCAGCAGAGCAACATCTTCTGCTGAAACTGGTAAGCTAACATAGCTCATTTGCTTCAAAAGTTCACTTTAGTTTGTACCCATATACTTATCAGTAGTTTCCCGTTTACCCCACATGGGTCACTGATGTACCATTTTCTAACAATGAGGTTGCTCTATGCCATCCTCAGCCTGGATCAAATTCACTCCTACCAGAATTTCATCTCTCTCTCTCTTTTTTCTCCCCAATTACTACCACAGGTGTACTATCCGCCCTTCTCACTTGCATAGATGTTGAGGAATTGCAGGGGTTTTTAGAGGGCCTGTTCACCATGACCCTGACTCATGCATATTCTCAACTATGAGCCTGTTATACTTATACCTACCAAATCATCCAAAATTGTTCAAATTTATGTGAACCTCAGATATAAATGTCATAAAACTGTATCTTTCTAAAGGGCATTTCTGCTCTCAGAGGGATAATTCTGTAACAATAATACAAGACAATAAGCTGGATATATGTATTTTCTGGTTGCAATTTGCGACCAGTATTTTTTAGATGAGAATGTGCTTTTTGAAACTGACCCATGTAGCAAAAGTTCAGCTCACAAACAAAAGGACTTTAATGGTGTCTCAATGCGACATACCTTATTAGGATTTATGAAGTAGATAACAAATTGTGCCTCTTAGGGAATGGGGAACATCAGAGGAAGGTGGCCTGCTATGGTCAGCAGACCATGTCTGTAACTGGCTAGGTTACTATTGGTCTCATTACGAGTTTGGCGGTGGCAGTCGTTCCCCCATGTATGACTATTGCGATATTCCCCACAGATTACAGCCAAAGCACCGCCGGCACTGCCACTGCGGTCAGACAGCCACGGATGATGGAGGGCACCTGCAGGCCGGCGGAGACCATGTTTCCACCAGACATATTACGAGATTGCACACTGCCAAGGTTTCCGCCTTGGTCGCACCACCACGGAAACCCAGGAGGAAACGAACTGCATAAAAGGAGACACTCACCTTCAGGAAGCCATACTCGTCTGGAGCCATCATGGAACCAGAACTTAACGTCTTCCCGCTGCTCGCCCAAAGACTTCGGAATCTTCACCGCTGCCGGCAGCAGCATCAGTAAGTACACACACTTACCTGTTACTATTTTATACTGTCAATGTTTGTAAACTCACACAGCATAAAATCGGGAAGGGGCTTGAGGGTAACACCGCCACATAACAGTACACTGACACGCACACTCACATGCAGCCACACACATACACAGTACATATGCTACGGCCACCACACACACACACACGTCAAAAACACACACTTAGACACAGCACAGGCCCAGTCTCACACAATACCATACAACACTACAACATGTCACAACAAAAAGACAAACCGTCAACACATTGGCTAGCACTTACAATAGACACTACCCAGGGACACATCACACATAAAACACAACATACAACCAACAGGGAATGAGCACACACAATCACACAACCATACAACTTAACACTCAACATACACATCACACACACAGCACATCATATCTATCATACCATGCACCATCACACAGTCACAGCACACAAAGCCGCCACACAACACAGCAACAAACACATGTCATCACAAACCCCACTCAATACCATGACAATAACATGTTTCCAACATGCACATGCCCATCACACAACTATCACTGGGGGACAAAGCACTGCACACAACCTTACATACTGCCCAAACTATACAGGAAGCACAAGCAGCACACACACACAAATACTCACACACAACCAATCTCAGCCAGGAACACACTACCCTATGAAAATAAATGCAGGACAAAAATGTAACCTCAAAACCAACAACTGGTTGATAATAATATATTTTGAAGTAATCAGTGTAAAAGTCAAAGGCCA
This sequence comes from Pleurodeles waltl, assembly GCF_031143425.1. NCBI lineage: Eukaryota > Metazoa > Chordata > Amphibia > Caudata > Salamandridae > Pleurodeles > Pleurodeles waltl. The sequence continues at coordinate 1,315,731,193 of NC_090446.1, read as the reverse complement.
TAGGCCAGTCCATAGGTTTTAGTTTTGTGCACATAGGTGTGCCCCAAACTTGACTGCCATGTAACTTCCACAGGTAGGGGCATCAAGGGGGGAGGCAGGCACCTCAAGGATTATCTGGGTGGGGTTGTGGCAGAGGGAGGGGGGTTTGGGCTTAGGCTTGGGAGGGTGGGCTTTGATATTTGGCTTGGGAGGGGGTTTAGGTTTAGGCTTGGGTCTTCATGGGAGGGGTAGACTTCTTGGTGGGGGAGGGGCATGGGTACCTGCAGGGGGATTAGGGAAGGCCTTGGAGGTGGAAGAGATGGGCTTGAGGAGGGAAAGTGATTGTTTATGGGTTTCACGGGGGAGAGGAGTAGGGAAAAGGGCAAACTCTGAAAGGACAGATTTCTTACACACACAGGGATGGTCACAGCAAAAGGGTTTGGGTGAGGAGGGAGAGGGAGTGGTTGTCTGAGGTGTTGGTGTGCATGTCTTAGGTGCATGTTTGTGGGAGGTATGCTTGTGGGTGGTGGGTTTCTGTTGGATGAGTGAATGAGGACATTTATGTTTCTTAGGCTGAGGGGGGTGGAAGAGCTAAGGGATACCATGGGGGGTGGTGACTGCAGGTATGGTGGATGTGCTGCATGTAGGAGTGTCAGTGGTTGTGGTGTCTGAGGGCCTGCTGGGGTGATGTCTGTGGGTAGGATAGGTGTAGTGGCTGGATCTGTGAATGTGAGTGTGGCATCTGCAGGTGTGTCTGGTGTGCTGTCAGTGATGCTGGGGATGATGGGGGTGTCAGGGCAGGTTGTGACTGTTGCTGTGTCTGCATATGAACGTTGCTTGTGTGCATACCAGTGGTGTGTCTTGTGGTGTTTATGATTGTCTGAGCTACCCTTGGATGTTGTGGTGGATGCATGCCTGTCTGTGTGTGTGTGTGCTTTTGCTGGGTCGCAGAACAGAGGTTTGGGATTGGGAAGAGGAAGAGGAAGGTGGAGGTGGGACGGGAGACAAAGGGTGACTGGCTGCCATCAGTGTGGAGGCCAGAGCCTGGAATAATCTCTGTAGGCCGGCCAGTGCACTGTGAATGCCCTCCAAGAATGCATTACTCTGTTGGATTGTAGTTGCCAGTCCCTGGATGGCATTCACAATGGTCAACTGACCCACAGAGATGGACCGGAAGTCAATAGCCTGCTCACTGAGGGAAACAGGGCTAACAGGGGCTAGGGCAGAGATGCATGCAACAAAGGAGACGCCCACCCTCTTGGGTGAGTGGGCACAGGCAACTGGGTGGGGACCTACAGGAGGGCGGTGGTAGAAAGGGGGTGGCGGACAGAGATGGTGCTGAGGTGGTCCCAGATGGGTCCACTGGAGGAGGATTCAGAAGAAGAAAAGGTGGATCATTTCTCTCCTGTGGCACTTCCCTCTCCCGCCAAGCCACTGGGTCCTTGGGTGTCGGTTTATGACTTGGGGTCCCGTGGCCAGCAGCTTCCCCACTCAGCTGTGCCTCGTCTCCTTTGCCGGCCAATGCTGAGAAACAGAGAGAGAGGTAGGGTCATCACATTCTTTTCATCACACTCTACACATCACTAACATGACAACTATGTGTACTACACCCCCAGGTAGAACCAGGTTTATGTCAACATTATGTAACTGCAACATACAATCCACACCCCTATATGACAACGTCACACACCACATAAGCCACCTATCTCAAAACAACAATACCGTCCTATCAGTACAGCAATCACACTCACAATTCCATCACAAGATGACTTGACAACATGAATTTGGGTCCCTACCCACAGCAACATTGTCAACCAGCAACCAAGCTATGGGAAATAGCGGTAACAATGATTTCCACATACACAGACACCAAATCTACACATACTCATACCATGACCTGATGTTCCAGGAAAGGAACCTCATCAAATGCAAATCACAAGACAGCATGTTGCATACAATCCAGAAACATTTAATGTCAAAGGGTTTACAACCTTCACAATAGAAATGTGCTCACATGCACCTACTCTATTTGGCATATCCAAATTTGGAGTATGATAGAGTCTAAACTCATATTACTAACACATGTACCAATTGTGTTGTAGAAAAGGATGATGCCTGTGGACCTACTCATCTTAGTCATTCTCCACCTCAAAACAAAGTCATGTACATTTATAGGGGTCTATGTAGCACACAGTATTTACCCACAGGTAGCATTCCAACACCATAAATACAATGGACACCTGTCATATGCATGAAAGTCACATACAGTTCAACTTACCATGAGTGGCAACATCAATAGACCATTATTTAAGTGGCAACATCATTATCCACACTTCAGACATGAATAATCCTACATCTGTATAGGAAATGTTCAATGCTATAACCCACTTCTGAGGTTACCATGATAGGGACATACACTTTGAGGCAAGCCAATTGACTGGCTATACATACCATTCCACCGACATGTGAATGTTAACTACCACACCTTCAACACAATAAAGTACAGTCAAAAGGTTTCCATACTAAAAGCCTTTAAAACATATCCATAATAGCAAACGTAAGTATGCTTAAGTCGCATCACAATGTTTGTATATGGCAGAACTTAACAATGTACACATGATGTTGGCAAAAAACAGTGTATAATGTACCTATTAACAAGATGTCCTGGTCTATTTAGCATGCCCACAACACACTGGATAAGGGAATTGCTGTGTAGCCACTTACCATCCAAAGAATATGTACATAGTACTAATATTCTAAGCTCTTACATCAATGATATGGGTTGCACTAGGAATCTAATAATACCACCATGGTTTTCAACATGTAGGATGTCCATTTAGATGAAACATTACAGGTGCCAATGTATAGTCCTCACTTACCAGTGGGGACACTCCTAACAGCTCTGAGTAAGTGTAGTAAGTATGGCATGTAAAATCACAGCCTCAAATTAAGTTGACACTCATTTGACACCTCAGGAATAGTAGGGCTGTTTTTCACTTGTCAGACTCTATGTTGCACATGCAGAGGGCAAAGACCTGAACAACTTAGGATATTGGGAGTATGGATCTGTAGGTGGTAAGGATCAACCAGCAGGGTATGAAGAGCATTATAGTGATACATATAGGAAACAGTCACATGTGCATCATCATATGCTTTTATACAAAAGGGATAACATAGGTGAGTTAATTGTCCCTATACACAATTGAATGTGCACACCTGTGTGCCAATGTTTATGACTGTACATTTAGGTGATCCAAAGAGATCTTTTACCTTTTGCATTAACTACAAGGTCACAGCTTAGATTCTTTCACACCATGCACTGACATGGCAGATGGATGTAAAAGTATTTAGTCAGTACTTCTCCCCTTGTGGAGGCTGTGCTGCCCTCAATTGCCCATCTAGCTCAGGGTAGACCACTGCCAGCTTGCGGGCTATTAGATGGGCCAAGGTCCAACGGGCATCCTTTCCTCCTTGGGAGGACATCCCTAGCTCAACCTGTGCACTCTTCCGTGCTCAGCGTCTCAGTCCCTCTCACCACTTCCTACAGTGGGTGCTCCACCAGCTGTGGACCCCCAGAGTCCGCACTATCTTGGCGATTGCACACCAGATACCTTTTTTCTATTGGGCATTGACCTGCGTGGATGACACAGTCAAGAGGAGAAAGTCATGTCCACATGCACCATCCCAAAACAAGTAGGGTGAAAACTGTAGTTAGTGCAAGTATCCAAACATACTCTTCCTCATACTTCAACCTCTTTTTCAAGTTACCATCTGCAGGCAGGCCATGTGTAAAGTGGAGTCAGCCATACAACATGCATAACCAGTACAAGGTGTTGGCTAGAAACATATGACCAGACCACAAAAATGTCCTTAATATGGCATAGGTCAACAACTATTTGTCACACCACCATTATTATTAATGCTATAATATATTTTTGTGTATCAGGGTATATACCTCACACACTACCTACTATGTATCAGGGCTAATAATCCTTCTATGGATACCCACACATAATAGCTCAATCCTTAATTCCTGCACATTTCATCTACATCATCATAGCCTCTACCTTTCACCCATTGGTATTGCATTAGGCTCACCTGTTCCTCTGGAGCACCATACAGCTGTGTATACAGGGAAAGGGCCTCCTCCACAAGCTTGTCCACCTCTTTGAGAGAGAAACCAGGGGCCCTAGCACCTGCAGGACGTGGCATCATTGCTTCCAGAGCAGTACACAGCAGCTCAGGTCATTGAGGTCCTGCTGGAAGTAGTGTAAGGAGTCAAGTGAGAAATACTGCAGAAGATGCTGGTCGCATCCACCACGTTCAGGACCATCACTGCCGGCAGATGTCGCTATTGGTCAAGTCCACCAAAGGCAGCACAGTGTTCCAATGGCAATGTCCACCACGGTTGTAACCACCTACCACCATGACGACATCCGCCGGTGGAGTCAAGTCACTTCCTGATGTCAAGTACAGTAGGTCAGGCAGCTGGCATTTTAAGTAGGGGTGGGCAAAGAATTCCGCCGGCAGAGTTTGCACAGTTTTCCCTACTCAGCATTCCAAAAAACTAAGCAAAGTGACACAGAGCATTTTCTCTCGTTTGTGCTTGCCAACGTTAAGTTGATTAGCGCAAGTGAGAGAAATCGCTAGGTTGGCGAGCAAGAGCGGGATTTCTGGACACAGTCGGTCGAGGTAGGCCGCAACCGCTCTCGATGAGAAAGCTGCCGCTCGCGTTGAGGAAGTTGCCGCTTGAGAAGAAAATCTACTCGAGCAGCAAAAAGAAGTTAGCGCCCCTGGCGCTCCGCGTGATGCCGTTTGCACTGATTTACAGCACGCCTTACCCAAACTCATCTGCTCATGGAACTCCACATGTTGGCAGAACTCCGCAAACTCCACCCAGGCCTAATTTTAAGGCTCTTATATATACAGTGAAGTAATGAAAGGAACGTCATTTATTAAAAACTCATATCTATGATCATGTGTTATGTGCTGACTTTATGTTTACATGTGTCAATGTACATTTCATTAGTAGAGGATGTGAAAATGAGGTATTCTGGGTTATGTACATGAAACAGTATTGTCACCATACTAATGACAATCTAAATATAGTATAGGTGCAAAACATATGTGTTACATGTCATCTAGGTTTGTGTAACTTTTACAGTCAGTGACATGTTTCTCCATGTAAATAACATACAAGGGTTTAGGGGATCTGAATTCAGTAAAAGTCATAATTAGCCTAGCTATGTGCTGATTACCACATTTTCTCTGTTTCATGTGACATGATTTTGGATTATGTGTGACAGTGATGTGCTCATACTTATGATATATAGATTGAGTTATACACATACATTCTGTTGTTGTTCCACATAGTTGCCTGGCATGAGGAGAGCAAGCCAACCTCCAGTGCGCTGTCCACTAGCAGATCTCCAAACCATGGAGGAGCGACATGTAATCCAAATATATTGCCTGGATAGGTATACAATCATGGATCTCTGTCTTCAGTTGGAGCCAGATCTGATGCCTGACATTCACAATCCCAATAGCATACCTCCTATCGTTCAAGTCATGTCAGTGCTACACTTCCTGAAACTGGGCCCTTTCAGAATACAGTGGCCCTAACTGCAGGGATGTCTCAGCCCATGTTCAGTTGGTTTTTGAAGCCTGTACTATCTGCATTATTAAAACTCCTTGACAGCTACATCAGATTTCCCCAACGTGAGGATTTCGTCCATGTGAAGGCAGATTTCTATGCTTTGGGACACATTCCATACGTGGTTGGAGACATAGATGGCACCTGTTGGACTTTTCTGCTTATGCAGGGTTATCCCCAATCTTTTTGCCTCCTGCCTCCCATTTTTTTTTACCTGTTGCTGTTGGTTTTTGAACTCTGAGCACTTTAACACTGCTAACCAGTGCTAAAGTGCATATGCTCTCTGTGTAAAATTTTATGTAATTGGTTTATTCATGATTGGCATATTTGATTTACTAGTAAGTCCCTAGTAACATGCACTAGAGGTGCCAGGGCCTGTAAATCAAATGCTACTGGTGGGCCTGCAGCACTGGTTGTGCCACCCACATAAGTAGCTCTGTAATCATGTCTCAGACCTGCCACTGCAGTGTCTGTGTGTGCAGTTTTTAACTGTAAATTCGACTTGGCAAGTGTATCCACTTGCCAGGTCTAAACCTTCCCTTTTCTTACATCTAAGGTAGGCCCTAGGTAGCCCCAAGGGCAGGGTGCAGTGTATGTTTCAGGTAGGACATATAGTAATGTGTTTTATATGTCCTAAGTCAAATATTGCTAAATTTGTTTTTCACTGTTGCAAGGCCTGTCCCTCTCATAGGTTAACATGGGGGCTACCTTTAAATCTTATTAAAGTGTAGATTCCCTTTGGGAGCGGATGGACATGTGGAGTTTGGGGTCTCTGAGCTCACAGTTTAAAAATACATATTTTAGTAAAGTTGATTTTAAGACTGTGTGTTTGAAAATACCACTTTTAGAAAGTGAGCATTTTCTTGCTTATACCATTTCTGTGACTCTGCCTGTTTGTGGATTCCCTGCCTAGGTCAGTTTGACAGTTAGGCTGGTTGCACCTCACACTAGCCAGTGACACAAAGGAAGCTGGGGTGTAGTCTGCATTTCCCGATGTGCCATCTGTGCTAGGAGGGAGGAGAGGAGTGGTCACTTACACCTGAAAGGGCTGTGTCTGTCCTCACACAGTGCCGTCTCCGACCCCCTGGTGAGTGTCTGGGGCCTGGCCTGGGAAAGGCAGGATTTCACATTCAAAAGAGACGTTACTTTGAAGTAGGCCTACTTCAAAGGAGAAATTGGGTATAAGAAAGGCACCCAAAACCACAGACTTTAGATCACTTCTGGACATCAAGAGGAACCTCTGCCTGGAGAAGAGCTGAAGAGCTGAGGAGAAGTGCTGCCCTGCCTGTGACTGTGCTTTGTGGAGCTATCCTGCATTTGCTGCTTCTGCCAGAGTAAGAGGGCAAAGACTGGACTTTGTGTGCCTTCCATCTTATGAAGTGGTAGTGTGGTCGAGCAGTAAGCTTATCAGAGGGAAGTGTTAAGCATTTGTTGTACACACACAGGCAATACATGAGAACACACACTCAAAGTTTTAACTCCAGGCCAATAGGTTTTAATTTAGAAAAATATTATTTTCTGAATTTATTTTAGAACCACAAGATTCAGAATTCAAGTAAGTACATAAATTGTAAGGTACTTGGCATAGGTCAATATGGAACTTTGAATTAAAACAGTAATGTACACAGTTTTGGCAAAAATGGCAAATAGCTATTTTAAAAGTGGACACAGTGCAAAAATCAACAGTTCCTGGAGGAGGTAAGTATTGGTTAGTTTATCAGGTAAGTAAAGCACTTACAAGTTCAGTCTCCGGGCATAGGCAGCCCACCGCTGGGAGTTCAAGTTAACATCCAGCACCAGCAATACAGGGCCGGTCAGGTGCAGAGGTCAAAGTAGGGCCCAAATAACATAGGCGCCTATGGAGTCTAGGGGTGCTCCGGTTCCAGTCTGCTAGCAGGTAAGTACCTGCATCCTCGGGGAGCAGACCAGGGGGGTTTTGTAGAACACTAGGAGGGGGGTCACAAACAGGTGCACAAAATATACCCTCAGCGGCACAGGGGCGGCCGGGTGCAGTGTGTGAAGTAGGTGTCGGGTTTTCGGTTGAAATCAATGGAGAGCCCCAGGGGTCACTCTGGCGATGCAGGCAGGGCACAGGGGGGCTTCTCGGGCCAGCCACCAACTAGGCAAAGATGAGGGCCACCTGCTGGTCACTCCTGCACCGGTAGTTGGTTCCTCTCTGGCCTGGGGGCTGCGGTGCAGTGCTTCTTCCAGGCGTCGGGTTCTTTGTTACCAGGCAGTCGCGGTCAGGTGGATCCTCTGGATTCTCTGTGCAAACATCGTTGTGGGGGTGCAGGGAGGTTGTCTCAGGGTAGACATGTCGTTGGAGTCACATGGGAGTCATCTCTGCAGTGTTGGTTTCTCTGGACACGGGCCGGGGGCGTCGGGTGCAGAGCGTTGGGGACTTACGCTTCAGGAGTGAGGTGGGAGTCCCTTTAAAGATGCTTTCTTCTTTGTTACTTCGGACAGAGCCGCTGTCCACTGAAGATTCTTGGTCCTTCGGGTTTGCAGGGCAGTCCTCTGAGTTGGCAGAGGTTGCTGGGCCCGCTGGATGCGTCACTGTTGCAGGTTCGTTGAATCTGGAGACAGGCCGGTAGGGCTGGGGCCAAAGCAGTTGTCGTCTCCTTCTTTGTGGGATTTTCAGGTCGGCAGTCCTTCTTCTTTTAGGTCATCAGGAATCTGATTTTCTGGGTTCAGGGTCGCCCTTAAATACTAAATTTAGGGGTGTGTTAGGGCTGGAGGGAAGTAGCCAATGGCTACTGTCCCTGAGGGTGGCTACACCGTCCTTGTGCCTCCTCCCTTTGGGGAGGGGGGTACATCCCCATTCCTATTGGGCTAAATCCTCCAAAAACAAGATGGAGGATTTTCCAAGGTGGGGGTCACTTCAGCCCTGGTCACCTCAGGGGTGGCCCTGGCTGAGGGGGTGACTCTTCCTTGTTTTTCTCATTATGTCCCCTGGACTTGCTGCCACTAGCTGGAGTGCCCTGGGGCATTGTAACAGGAAGCCTGAGCCTTTGAGGCTCACTGCTAGGTGTTACAGTTCCTGCAGCGGGAGGTGTGAAGCATCTCCACCCAGTGCAGGCTTTGTTTCTGGCCCCACAGAGCACAAAGGCTCTCACCCCATGGGGTCAGAAACTCGTATCAGTGGCAGGTTGGCACAGACCAGTCAGTCCTGCACTTAAGGATTGGGTAAAATACAGGGGGTATGTCTAAGATGCCCTCTGTGAGAATTTTTAAATAAATCCAACACTGGCACGAGTGTGGGTTTATTATTCTGAGAAGTTTGATATCAAACTTCCCAGTATTCAGTGTAGCCATTATGGAACTGTGGAGTTCGTTTTTGACAAACTCCCAGACCATATATTTAATATGGCCACACTGCACTTACAATGTCTAAGAATGGACTTAGACATTGTAGGGGCATATTGCTCATGCAGCTATGCCCTCACCTGTGGTACAGTGCACCCTGCCTTAGGGCTTTAAGGCCTGCTAGAGGGATTACTTACCTATGCCACAGGCAGTATTTTGTGTGCATGGCATCCTGAGGGGGATGCCATGCCTTTTTCTCCCCACCAAAAAACACACACAATCTGCAATGGCAGTGTGCATGTGTTAGGGGAGGGGTCCCTTAGGGTGGCACAACACATGCTGCAGCCCTTAGGAACCAAAGGGCCCTTGGTACCACTGGTACCTTTTACTGTGTGCCAGGGGTGTGCCAATTGTGGAAACAATGGTACATATTTAGTGAAAGAACACTGGTGCTCGGGCCTGGTTAGCAGGGTCCCAGCACACTTCTCAGTCAAGTCAGCATCAATATCAGGCAAAAAGTGGGGGGTAACTGCAACAAGGAGCCATTTTCCTACACTCCTGGTAAGTGGTGTCCCTTTGAGTCCCACCATCTGGCCCATACCATCTCTCAAAGTCACCCTACCCCCACATATCTGTGCCCCTGGCACAGTGTGCCCACGCCCACTGGTGGCAGAACCCTCATTGTCAGGGGTGACAGGAGGTGGCTCAGGTACCTGTACTGGGGGCACACAATGAAAGAGACTGTCCTTGGGATACAGGTTTGGAGACAAATGATTGCCTGTGATGTAGATGCTCAGGGGAGTCGATGTGGGCAGGGTGAGGCTGACAGTTGTTGACTGACCAGGTGTCCCTGATGGGCCAGCTTTGTCCTTAGTGTCCAAACAGCCAGGGATGTTTTCCTCACTGGGGCCTTCATCCAGAGGGGCTATGGCAGACTCTGGTGTCCTCTCCATGTTGACAATGGCATGTTTACCTGTAGGAGAAGTGGAACACACAGTTGCTATTAGTGATGCAACAAGTGATGTATAACTTTGAAAACAATACATGGTATATGAGATGCACACATTGCCTTTATATGATCCTCTGAAATGAAAGTGTCAGCTGCTTCCAAATCTTAGTTAGAACAAAATGAGACACAGAGATTTGCAATTGAATAACCCATGCTCCAAGCTCTTGGTGTATGTTGGTGTTTAGATGACTGCCTCAAATCTTGTTTGAATAAAGACATGAAAATGTACATTTCCCTCCTAGTAAGGTGTATGGCATCAGAGATCCAACTAAACACTGAACAATGCACAATGATGTCAGAGCTGGCACACAGCATAGGAGTTACCATTTGACCTGGGCCTCTATCTAGATGTACTGCAAATGCATCCAGTTTGCCATTTAGTTGTCCCCCTCCCCAGGTGAGTATATGACATTGTTAGAAAGCTTTTCTCAAATGCCAGTTTGGTATGAGACACAGCTGTGGCAGTGTTTTGCTTGTAATGGTACTGGGCCATTGCATTGCTGTCATTGCCATATACTGTTAAATGGCAGAGCAATTCAGGATCAATCAATCAATCAAAGCATTTGTAAAGCGCACTTCTCACCCATGAGGGTCTCAATGTGCTGATGAGAGGGGGGGGGGGGGGGGCTGCTATTGATCGAACAGCCAGGTCTTGAGGTGTCTCCTGAAGATAAGTAGGTTCTGTGTCTGTCGTAGGTGAGTAGGAAGAGTGTTCGATGTCTTGGCAGCGTGGTGGGAGAATGATCTGCCACTGGCGGTCGTTCTGTGGATGCATGGGACGGTGACGAGGGCAAGGTCAGCAGAGCTAAGCTGTTGGGTGTAGAAGGAGAGCCGTCTGTTGAGGTATTCTGGTCCGGTGTTGTGTGGTGCCTTGTAAGCATGGGTGAGGACTTTGAACGCGATTCTCTTGTTGACGGGGAGCCAGTGCAGGTCTCTCAGGTGGGCTGTGATGTGGCTGTGGCTGTGGCAGTGGATGTCCAGGATGAGGCGTGTGGAGGCGTTCTGTATGTGTTGCAGTCTGGAGCTTAGCCGTGGTTCCTGTGTAGAGGACGTTGCCGTAGTCCAGTTTGCTGCTTACGAGGGCTTGGGTGACCGTCCTTCTGGTTTCAGTGGGGATCCATTTGTAGATCTTCTGAAGCATGCAGAGGGTGTTGAAGCAGGAGGAAGAGATGGCGTTGACTTGCTGGTCATTGATAGCGTTGAGTCCAGGATGAATCCCAGATTGCATGCGTGGCCGGTGGGTGTTGGTGCGGTTCCCAGTGTGGCAGGCCACCAGGAGTCGTCCCATGCAGAGGGGGTGGAGCCAAGGATGAGGACCTCAGTTTTGTCAGAATTCAGTTTCAGGCAGCTGTTTTTCATCCATTCGGCGATGGCCTTCATTCCTTTCGTGGAGGTTGGATTTGGCGGTGGTGGGGTCCTTGGTGAGGGAGAGGATCAGTTGGGTGTCATCAGCATATGAGACGATGTTGAGGTTATGAGATCGGGCGATGTATGCGAGTGGCGCCATGTAGACATTAAAGAGGGTTGGGCTGAGGGACGATCCCGAGGGTACGCCGCAGATGATATTGGTGGCTTCAGAGCTGAATGGAGGTAGGCAGACTCTCTGAGTTCTGTCGGTGAGAAAGGAGGTGATCAGTCCAGGGCTCTGCCGTGGATCCCTGCATCGTTGAGGCATGTGCGTAGGGTGTGGTGGTAGACGGTATCGAACAAGGCCGAGAGGTCCTGGAGGATGAGGGCCGCGATATCGCCATTGTCAAGTATGATCCTGATATCGGCGGTGGCAGCGAGGAGGGTGGTTTCGGTGCTGTGGTTGCTGCAGAATCCGGATTGGGTTGGGTCCAGGGTGCTGTTGTCCTCAAGGAAATGGGTCAGTTGTTTGTTGACGATTTTCTCTATGACTTGTGCCGGGAAGGGGAGCAAGGAGATGGGCCGGAAGTTCTTGAGGTCCTTCGGGTCCGCCTTGGGTTTCTTGAGGAGGGCGTTGATCTCGGCGTGTTTCCAGCTCTCCGTGAAGGTGGCGGTCTCGAAGGAACTGTTGATGATCTTCCAGGGTTTGGGTGCGATGATGGAGCTCGCTTTGTTGAAGATGAGGTGAGGGCAGGGGTCGGATGGTGAGCTCGAGTGGATGGTGTTCATGGTTTTGATGGTGTCGTCATCGTTGACATGGTTCCAGGAGAGCAGGAGGCTGGTGGGCGGTGAGTCTGTGGTGTCAGTGGTTGACGGGGAGTCTGGGTATTGAAGCGGTCATGGATGTCTGTGATCTTGCGGTAGAAGAAGGTGGCTAGGGAGTCACAGAGGTCTTGTGATGGCGGGATGTCGTTGATGTTGAAGACGGGGTTGGAGTGTTCCTTCACAATGTTGAAGAGCTCCTTGTAGCTGTGTGCGTTGTTGTCAATGCGTTCTATGAAGGCGGTTCGGATGAGTTGGTGGTGTCGGCGGATGGCGTTCTTTAAGGTTGTGTGGTTGTCCGGTGTATGTTCTTGGTGCCACTTTTTCTTGAGTATTTGGCATGTTTGCTTGGATTCTTGGAGGTCGGCTGTGAACCAGAAGGCCTTTCTGTCGGTGTGTCTGTTAGAGGGTTTCTTGATCGGGGTGAGAGTGTTGGCACAGTTGTCGATCCATTGCCTGATGTTGCGGGCTTCTGTGTCGGTGGTGTTGATAGGTGGGTTCTGGGAGAGCTGGTCTTCAGTGACCTTGTTCCATCTGCGGTGGGGAATCCGTTGTGGGTGATGGTGTGTTGCGGGTTTCTGGAAGGAGAAGTGGATGCAGCGGTGGTCGGTCCAGTGGAGTTCGGTGGTGTGGCTGAAGGAGACGTGTTTGCTGGCAGAGAAAATGGGGTCCAGCGTGTGTCCTGCTGAGTGAGTGAGCGTCGTGACGAGCTGCTTGAGACCGAGGTTGTCTACAGGGTGGTGGAGTTGTTGTCGTTGGTGTTCTCGAGGTGGAAGTTCAGGTCCCCGAGTAGTATGTAGTCTGTGGATGCGAGGGAGTGCATGCTGATGACGTCGGAGATGAACTGCTGCTGGGGGCTGGGGGGTCTGTAAACGAGGGTCCCTCTGAGGGTGGTGTTTGGATTTGTGTGGATCTGGAAGTGCAGGTGTTCGGCGGTACTGAGGGTGTCTTCGGTGCTGGTCATTATTTTTAGGGTATTCCTGTGGACTATGGCGATGCCTCCTCCTGGTCTGTTGGTGCGGTCCCTGCGGGTGATCTTGTAGCCCTCCGGGATGGCTATGGCGATACCGGGCGCCGAGGAGGGGTTCATCCAGGTCTCAGTCAGGAAGGCGACGTCTGGGGAGGCTGAGTCTAGTAGGTTCCAGAGTTCGACGGTGTGTTTGCGGACAGAGCGGGTGTTGAGTAGGATGCATCTGAGGTGGTTCCGTCCTATCTTGGCGGGTGGGTCATTGATGTGGAGGCTGGTGAAGATGCAGTTCCAGCAGGAGAAGGGTCTTTGGGTGAGCTTGATGGCAGGTGGATGACCAGCTGGCGTTGAGCACCTGGAGGGTGGTGGCGTCGTAGCGGAGTCGAGTGTTGCGGCGGTGGGGGGTTGAGAACCAGGGGTTCCGGCGCTGGGTGCAATTCAGGCATGGACGTGTGCAGACAGGCTTGCCTTTAGCAAGCAAGCGGCTGTCATTAAGTAAGGATGGGAAGGAGAGGATAGCTGGGAGGCAGGAGGGGGGTCGGAAAACGGTGCAAAAAAAGGAGGCAGGGCAGCAGCGACAGGAATGCAGCGTGAGAAAGAGGAGGGGGCGGGCTGCAGGGGCAGCATCAGTGGGAGGGCAGCGTGAGAGAGAGGAGGGGGGCAGGGCCGCAGGGGCAGCAGCAGGTGGGGAAGAGCGAGAGGAGCGAGAGTGAGAAAGAGAGAGTGGAGTGAGGGGAGAGAAATACAGGAAAATAGTGTAACGCAGAAGCGAGGCGAAAAGGCAAAAGGAGCACTGTGAAAGGCAAAAGGCAAAAGGGGCACAAAGGGAGAGACACGGAAGAGAAAGCACACAGAGAGCAAAGCAGGAAAAAGGAGGAGAGAGGCAGAGGGCAGCCTAGTAGGAAAGCAGAGCTCTCACTAGACACCAGGGATGAGGTGCAGGCAGAAGCCTGCGGGTGGAGGAGGGCCTTGAACTCCTGACAGAGGTCAGGAGTTCAGAGGAACGAGGGCTCTACTTACAGGTGGAGCTACGGGAAGCAGGGCTGTTCACTGAACCGGATGGGTTACTTTGATTGTTAGTTTCACATGCAATACATTTCAAATTTAGTGCACTCTTCTGGTTTTCTTAATGGTGGAACCATGACTTCTGGGAGTTGTAGTGCTGTCAGTTCCCAGTGCTTCACGTGCCATTCCCAAACACGGCGCTCCCAGGTGAGTTTAGTTGACATGTGGCATGCCAGAGAGGGGTATTTGAACATTTAGGCAGAGAGGTGGTGGTTGGTTTGGACATTGGGGTGGGAAAAGGTGATCTGTGAGCATGCAAGACAAAACAGTTTGATGCCATGAATGTTGTGGTGACTTACCAGACTACACTCCCCCAGGTATTCCTGTCAGGCCCTCAGGATGCAGGATAACCAAGACCTTCTCTTCCCATGATATGAAAGTAGAGGGAGGAGGTGGAGGCCCACTGCCAATCTTGAGGACTTCCAGCTGGTACCTGGATGCCATGGAATGGACCTTCCCCCTGAGGTCATTCCTCCTCTTCCTGATGTCCTCCCTTGTGCGTGGGTAACTGCCTACAGAATTAACCCTGTCGACTATCCTTTGCCACAACTCAGTTTTCCTGGCTATTGATGTTTGCTGGACCTGTGCTCCAAATAGATATGGCTCTACCCTGGCAATTTCGTCCACCATGACCCTCAAATCATCATGAGTGAAACATGGATGTTTTTGTGGGGACATGGTAGTGGTGGCATAGATAGTAAGGTAGTGACAAAAGGTGAACATTTTTTAGTGATGAGGTGTGGGTGCTGTGAGTGGGTGACGGTTGTTATGTATTGTGTGTAATAGTAAATTGTATGTTGTGCAGGTGTGGGATGGGTGCTGAGCAAAATGTGTATGGGGGCCTATTCTTGCTTTTTGTATCCCTCTAAAATGCTGCATCTCTGTGGCTGTGTGTGGCGTTTTGGTTGCAAAGGATTGTGCGTTCTAAAAGGGTGTGTTATATAATGTAGTGTCAGGTGTGTGGATTTGTGTCAGGTGTGGGGTATTCATACTATCCAATGTGCTTTACTGTTCTAACTGGTGTGAGTTCAGACCACTGTGGTTCGCACCAACAATGTTTTTCCGCCATGGAAGAACTGTTCTTGTGATTTGTGGATCGTACTATGATTGGATGATTTTTGTCGGGCTGGTGGTGCAGGTGGTGGGACCACATCTTTTCCGTCCTCCAGTGTCCTGGTGGTTTCAGAATTTTACCTGTTTTTTGGCAGACTTCACTGTGTGACTCTTAATACGGCTGTCGCCACCGTGGCGATCTTGCCCAAAAAAGTCAAACTAGTAATGACCCCTTATGTCTGTTGCTGTCTTTTTTTTTTTAAGAAAAAAAATCAAACAAACTTCCTTAAAGTAAATTGGGCTCTTTAACAAAAAACTTTTCTATTTTATAAAGTATTCTCCACTACAAAGCTTTTGTACTTATACCTACCAAAGCACAAAAAATCTCATAAAACAGTTTCTTTTAAGAGGGCATAGTGCCTCTCAGATTGATCTTTCTTAAACATGAATACAAGACTATGGGCCAGAAACGTACTTTCTGCCTCCAAATACTGGTCGCAATATTTAACTTTGAGACCAGAATTTCTTCTTGCAAAGTGACCAGTGTACAAAACGGTGGGATCAGAAAAGCAAAACTTGAATGAGGTCTCAGTTCAGACTACCTCATTAAGAGATATGAGGTAAGTCAACAACTGTGCCTCATTGTGGATAGAAAGCATCAGAGGGATGGTAGCCTGCTAGGGTCTGCAGACCACCATGTCTATGACTGACATTTTAATCAGTATAGCCAGTAGGTGGCTGCAAAGTAAAAGGAATTGCACAATGACTGTACTTTCACAGAAGAATGTGTTGAATATTTCTGAAACATACTGAAAAGAAATCGAAACACACCTTGCTAATTACAGTAAGTCAAAGGGGACAGTAAGATCTAGAAGTCTAGGTTATATTGACCCAGTGCTAAAGTGCTTGTGCTGTTTAAAACATGGTAACATTGGCTTATCTCCAAATGACATATTTAATTTTCTTATAGGTCCCTAGTAAAATGCACTACATGTGCTCATGCTCGTCCTTTAAATGCTACTTGTGGGCCTGCAGCACTGATTGTGTCACCCACTTACATAGCCCTCTAACCATGTCTCAGGGCTACCATTGCAGTGCTTGTTTGTGCAGTTTTAAACTGCCATTTCGACCTGATAAACTACACCTTTAGCCAGGCCCACACTTTCCTTTTTAAAAGATATAAGTCAAGCCTTGGTAAGGCTGTGGACAGCCCAGAGGGCAGGATGCAATGTATGTTAAATGTAGGACATATACTCTTAAGTTTTACATGTCCTTGTAGTAAAAAAACGTGCCTTGTGTTTCACTACTGCAAGGCCTATCTCTCCCTTATAAGTCTGATTTCCAAATGGGAAGAGATAATCCATTCTAGTTTTGTGCCTCTCAAATCACAATTTAAAATCCCAACCTATGGTGGCGTCTGATTTTAAATTGTCATTCTGAAAAGGCACTTTCAGAAAGTTGGCATTTTTTGCCTTAACCATTTGATGCCTGCAGCCTTTCTCTGGTCACATGGCTGGGTGTAGTTAGCACTGGGCTTTGTGTATTCCCCCTAGACAGCCACATGCAATGGGAGCTTAGGTATGTCTCTTTGGGCAACCCATGACACGGTGGGAGGAAGGAGCTGGGCACAGCCTTACTTACACCTGAATAGGCTGTGTTCTATCCCCACACAAAGGGTTGCATACTCCTTATAGTTAGTCTACAGCCAGGGAAAGGAGGGTAGGACATCTGTGCACTTCCATTGCATATCTTCAGAGCACCACAAGGTATAAATAGTGGAACTCATACTCCACCAATTCAGTATACTTCTGGACCTGTGGATAACCTGAAAGGGGGAAGGAATGATGTGCTGCCAAAGGACTGCCATTTTGCTGAACTGCACTCTGCATTGCTGTGCTGACCTGCTGCCTCTTGCCAGGGTGAGAAGAACTGGATCTGCATCTTTTGAATCCAGACCCCTGAGTAACTCCAATGGCTATTTGGCTAGCCTCCTGATCTGACAGGACACAACATACTTCTGCACTGGTATTTTGACAAAATATTGAAGTTTGAACATGAAAATGCAGAAATATCAGAAAGGAAACATTGTGATAAGAAATATTGGGGGTCATTATGAACCCCGGTGGTTCAGAACGCCATGCCGGTGGCAGGTGCAAAGACCGGCATGGCGGTCTGAATCGCCATATAATGAACACAGTGAGGGCCGCCATAGGCTGCCTTTCTCCACTGCCAGGCTGCTGCTGACAGGCAGCCTGACGGTGGAGGGAATCATTTTCCGACAGGGCAGCGCTGCTCGAATAATGATCCCTTCTGCCACCAGCCATTCCCTGGTGGGTTCCCCCGCCAGGGAAAGGCTGGCGAAAGGGGGGGCCCCTGAGCTGCCCATGGACTTGGCATGGGCAGTGCAGGGGCCCCTGTGCAGTGCCCCATCGCGCAGGTCACTGCACGGTTTACAGGCAGTGATCTACGTGACGGGTGCAGCTGCACCCGCCACACACCAACATTGGCGGCGGCTCCATTTGGAGCCGCTGTTAATGTTATGGCCCTTTTCCCCATTGACCCGGCGGGGAAAACATTATACGGCCAGTGGGGGGGGGTAGTCGCGCTGGCGGTCATCTATTGACCGCCAGTGCGAAACCGCCAAGATCAAAATGAGGGCCATTATGATGCAGAAATATCATTCACAAGACTACTGATTTTTTTAAGGTAAGTAATATCACTTTGAAGAATATCTGTGTTGTTAATATTGTTTTCAATAACACAGTTGTATAAAATATTGTTTTATAATAATTTTTGTGTTTCAGTTCATATATTCATTTCATATGTTAAATATTGTTTGTATAATTGCTGACAATACTTTTGAAATATTTGTAATTTTAAGTGATTTATAATAATTAATTTAATTGCTAATAGTAACACAGTGTTGTAATGTGTTGTGAGATTTTTTGTGGTAAAGGGTAGGAAATGAATTAAGTACAATTAATTAACAATGAGTTATTAATTTACAATTATTTAATTGATTATTGATTATGTAATCTATGTAGTAATTGTATGCTAAGTTATATATTAGATGCAGGTTGTTGGGTCTGTAGGAGTATAGGGTCGGAAATGACAATTGATTAATAATTAATGTATTATTAATTATTTAATAGATTGTTCATTATGTAAATTGCGTAATCATTATTTTTTTTGTTACATGTTAGGTGTGGGTTGTTGAGTTTGATGAGGTGTAGGGTTGGACGTTACTTAAGCAATAATTAATAACCATTATTTAATAATGTATTATTAATAGTTTGATTATTAATCATGTATATTGTATAATAATTATTTTTTTAAGTTATATATTATGTGCAGGCTGTTGTGTTTGTAGGGGCATAGGGAGGGAAGTTAGTTATGTAATAATTAACAAGTCATTATTGATTTATTGTTAGTTATTTAATTGATTATTAAATATATTAATTGTGTTATATGTATTTATTTTAGTTATATTTTAAGTGTGACCTACTGGGTTTGTGGCAGTATAGTGTAGGAACTTAATAAACTACTAACAGTTTTAATTCATAATAAATTATCACAATTTATTATATTAATGTAAATTGTTTAATATACTTTTCCTAATAAGAGTTTTATATTTCTGGTCAACTAATAGGGTTATTAAAATATTTTATGTGTTTGCAGTGAAGTATTGTACTGCTGCACAGACTGGAGTGGGAATAGTAAAAATTACCCCTTCAAAGTTCAAGGCTTTCCCACTGTTGCATAAACTGGAGTGGAACTAGGAAATTTAACCTCTTTGAATTCCAACACTTTCCCTACTGTTGCAGACTGGAGTGTAAATAGTAAATGTAACAACCCCAAAGTCCAACTCTGTACCTACTGTTGCATGGATTGGAGTGGAAAGTAAAATGTACCCCTCCCAAGTCCAATGCGTTTCCTACTGTTGCACAGACTGGAGTGGGAATAGTAAATTTTATTCCTCCGAAGTCCAACACTTTCCCTGGGATTGGGAATAGTGTATCTTTTATTTTCTGACTTAAATAATTAGCTTTAATGTTGTGTGTGTGTATATATATATATATATATATCCTATTGGCAGTCACCAGTAGGTAGTTATAGTTAGGACCATAGGACCATGTTTCAATGTTTCCATACAAAAAGCATTTTTTGACTAGCCTATATCTGTGGTACCGTTTGACGAATCTTCACAAACTTTTCCACAAAAAAGTGCCCCAGTAATTCTTGTTGCACACAGAAAGTTTTGGGGTGAGCCATCAAGCAGGGACTGACCAAAAGGGGGGGGGGCAAAAAAGTTGCGTTTTCCATGTTAATTCCCCTAGGACCTTTGAACATGACTACAACCTGAACCACTGGATGGAATTACACCCAATTGGGCAGAAAATGAGTTTTTAGTACGCAGATTGTGTTTTTGGTTAAATCTGTTCAGTAGTTTATGAGGAATTAGGGAAAATCTAAATTTGTATATCGTTGGCTGCAAATAAATTGCAAATATTCGCAAATTTTATTGAATGCACACGTGTGTAGAGGTGCTGTAATTGGCTGTCCACAACCCGACTAGAAAGTTGCAGTCGTCATTTTATGTTATGGGAGAGGGTCCCTGGGGCTGAAAATAGAAATAGGTGGTATAAGGGGTCAGGGTGGAAGTACCCTGACACCAAGGTTGTGATATAGGTGTGTTTTGGGGTCCAATTATGGGTTTAAAATTATTTTTCTTCACCATTCATGATATTCTCGAATCTCCTTGAATATGTGAGGATATTCTCAAATGTTAGAGGGGTTTTGAGAATATTCGGAGAATGTACAAAAAGAAATAATAAAAAAAACATTCACAGTCATTCATACACTAATCCATTCACTCATGCATGCAGAGTCTCATGCACCCACTCAGACCCATTCATAGACTCACACACCCACTTTCAGATCCACTCAGACATTCACGCATTGACTCATAGATCCACTTACAGAGACAGGCCCTGTGGCCAACCCCCACTGCGCACGGCTAAAGGCCAGGTGTGGAGTTGGGTGGGAATAAGGGCTTGTCTGCCAGCCCTGTGTCCAACTCCCACCACGCATGGCCTAATTAAAATTACTTTACTGTAAAAATCAAAGAAATTCACTGAAAAAAACAAAGGTTACACAGACTTTATAGTTAGGTTTTGAATTTACTCATACAAAACCATAGACATTGAGCAGTTGTAGTTAGATGTTTTTCAAATAACTATAACTCTCGCCCTAAGGTTACTATAGTTCAAATTAAAAGAAAAGATAAAATTGTGCATGGCGGGGGCGCAATTTATAGTTTAAAAAAAATATATCTTTATTGGTATTTTGTCTGAAATCATACATCAACATACACATAGGAGCAGTGTAAAGGCACAGTACATTAATAGGGGTGTTGGCACATAGGGGAATGTGTGATCACTTTATGTCTGTATAATCGCAGGATAGGCCAATAAATCTTACTACATCTTAGTACAGAGTATTATTACATAACCTCAACATTACTATGATACAAATAAAGAAACTTTCTGGACAGTGCAGCGTGTTGCATATGTCATAAGCATAGTATGATTCTAAGAGAGGAAACAAAGTGGGGAGGGGGGTTTCTACGTGCGGGGAGGGAGCCTTGTGGTGAAGGAGATATCCCCGGGTGATGGATCACCCATATTGCGAAGTTGTGCATGTCTGTCTCAAGGGCCGTTCCAAAAGCCTTAAAGGTGAACATGCATAGTCATCTAAATATGTGCAGTGTCAATTGCATCATAGAATCAAGCGTCTGCAGGTGGGTGTAAATTGTTATGTATGCCGAGAGTGTAAAGATCCCAGGTCGTAATGGCAGTGTCTCCACTGCGCAACCAATGGTCATTAGACATTGCTTTGGCTTCCGCCAGAACCCATTTATGAGTAACTTGCGGCCAGTTATCTATTTTTGGAGGATGAGGTGCTTTCCAGTGCATGGCAAGTAGGCGCTTATAGAGCACAGTTGCAAGATCAGTGAATTTCAAGTAGTTTTATATGCATTTTGTACATGCCAATATTCCGAGAAGGCAATTAAGTGGGGTCGGAGGAATATGGACCTCTACAATCTTGGATATCTGTGTCATGACCTCAGTCCAAGCTTGCAACGGTGACAGACATTCCCAAACCATGTGGGTAAAAGTGGCGAGTTCTAGGTTGCATCTGGGGCATCTAGGGCACGTCCCTGGGAACAGTTTGCAGAGCCGGTAGGGTGTAAGGTAAGCCTGATTTATATAGTTAAGTTGTGTATATTTCAGACGTGTGTTACGAGAAACATGCTTGACCTGCATGAGGGCCATATCCCAGTGTGTGGTGGTGAGCTCTATGTTTAGGGAGTCCTCCCACTGTACCCTACTCTGAGATGGTGGGTTACCCCTCCCATGAAAAAGTGCCTTATATAGGGCCGATACGGCTCTACACTCCAAGCCGTGTGCAAGAATGCACTGTAGTCCTGCGTGTACTAGAGGTGCAGATGTTTCTGGGGGCCATATGCTAGCAAGCTTCGCTCTCTGATGGTTAAGTGAGAAAAAGGCCCACCCCCACACCATATTGCTCCCGTAGGTCCAGGAAGGAGAGTAAGGCACCGTCATGTCACAAATTGCCTAGGTGTGTCAGCACAGCCTGCCTCCATGGGGCGGAGTCATGTATGCCCAATAGGCCACTCATGGCTGGTAAGTCCCATAAAGGTAATTCCGGTGCATATGGAAGCGGTGCCCACCTGACGTTTATGTAATGTGTCCAGGTGAGTTTGGCCGTGCGTAGCAGCAGTCCAGGTCTACAGTCCCGCCAATCTGAAGAAAACAGCCATTTCAGGAGGCTGTCATTTCGCAGGCCAGCTCTTATCAGGCGCAGCTCTCCTTTTCCAGTAGCTGCCAGCCAGCACATAGGCCATTGTAGCTGTGCAGCAGCAAAATATAATTCGAAATCAGGAACTTCTAGACCTCCCTCTGAACAAAGCGTTGTAGGATCCACAATGAGGTTCTCTTTAGTGCCGATTCCCACACTAGGGCCGTCTCCAGACTCCGTAGGGAGTGGAAGAAGGACCTAAGCGGAATCACTGGAAGAGCAGCAAAAAGGTACAACAATCATGGGAGTACCAGCATCTTGATTATCGATGCCCTGCCCATAATAGACAAAAGCAATAGCATCCAGAAGTGCATACACTGATGTATAGATGACAATACCTGCTCATGGTTATCTTCCAGCAAGTCCCTGAATGTATGATAAACATTGACTCCCAAGTAATGGAAGGTATCAAAGGCCCACAAGATTTGCCACTGTTTATCTTAAAGTCCACAACCACCCCATGGTGCATAAGTAAGTCATATAAATCTGGCAGTGTGGTAACAAATTCCCGCAAATATATAAGAACGTCGACGGCATATACCGAAACAACGTGTCATGTGGGCCCTATTGCAATGCCCCAGTCTGGGCCTCGAGAGCGTGGCCAATGGTTCCATGGCCAATGCACTCAGGACTGGCGATAAGGAGCAGCCCTGAAACCCTTTGGGTGCCCCGTCCTATGGAAAAGGAGCGCAAGATGTAGTGGCCTGTACGGACGTGTGCTCTTGGATCCATATATAGGAGCTTAACCCATCTGAGGAAGTTGGGTCTTAATCCTAAAGCTCGGAGGGTTTGTAAGAGATATTCCCAACCCAGTGTATCAAACGCCTTTTCAAAATCCAATGAGACTGCCACTGGAAGAACCGCCTTCTCGGTCAAGGCATTAACAATATGGCACAGGCGTCTAATATAGGAGCGTGTGGCTCTCCGTGGGAGAAAACCACTCTGGTCAATGAGAATAAGTGTACTAATTATAGGAAGAAGCCTGTTCATAAGAATTGTGCTTAAGATCTTATAATCAAGGTTTAGCATTGACAGTGGACTGTAAGAGCTCACTTCTAAGGGGTCCCTACCAGGCTTCAACAGCACAATGATCAAGGCTTCCCAATGCGATTCAGGCAGTGTGCCACACTGATGTGCCTCATTGTACAACTCGAGGAGATGAGGAGATAAAGAGGACCTGAAGGTCGCGTAGTACTCGACAGGGAATCCATCCGTGCCTGGTGTTTTGCCCGTGCCATCTGCTGAATCGCCAATGTGATTTCCTCTTGCTGGAGGGGCTGTTCCAGCTCTTGTTGTTGTGCTAGGGACAAGGTGAGAAGCAACCCCGCATGGAGCTATATAGATAGTGAGGAACGAGAAGGTGTCAACTGTTCGAAGTATTTAGTAAGTACTTCATAAATGTCCACCTGAGTGTTCTGGACAGTCCCTGTGTGATCACGTATGTCTCCTGTCAGGGTCCTAGATGTCTCTGTTTTCAGCAGCCATGCTATTATACACCCTAGCATGTCTCCATCTGTGTGTTGGTGGGCCACATAGTATTTATAATCTAGGTCATCTAGTCTATTGAGCTCCTCCAAGTAATGGCGGCACTGGGCTTCCAGTTTCGTCAGTATACACTTGGTAGAGTGACTGCCTCCACTTCCAACAAACGTAAAAGCCTCTCTAATTCAAGTACACTACGTGTAAATATGGAGCAGACACCCCCTGTTGTGGAGATACAATGTACCAGCATTACCACCTTCAGGGTCTCCCATTCCAACTCCATAGATGTCCCCATTCCTGTAGTTTCCTGAAAGTAAGCATAGATGGCTGTGGCTAGTGTGGTGCAATATACCCTGTCCTGTAGAGCTTCAACTCACAGGCACCAGGAGGGGATTGCTGGATGTGGCCTTCTCCACTGAAAAATGACCTTAAGCGGTTTATGATCTGATAGAGTTCTGCTGAGGTATTCATAACTGTGCATCAATGGCTAACTTTCGGCATTGCAAAGGAGATAATTGAGACATGTGTGTACTTGATGAGCTGGAGCGTAGTAGGAGTATTCCCTTTTGTCAGGGTGACCTAGTCTCCAAACATTTTGCAAGCCTAGGCTCCTAGTCCACTGTTGGAAATGTTTCATTGCAGAGACACCCACTGTGCCCGGCATGAGGGGTAACTATCGGTCCCAATCTGAATTAAGTGTGCAGTTAAAGTTGCCCCATAACTCTGGGGCCTGCAGCTGTGACAACGTAGTTGGGGATAGGGTATCCAGGTAGGCGGTTTGGGCAGAGTTGGGGGCATATAAGGAGACCAAATATAAAGGACGGCCAACTATGGTACCCGCTACCATTATGTATGTACCTTCAGGGTCTGACAATATCCTATTGAATATAAATGGAACCTCACGCGCAACCCAGATTAAGACACCGTGGGCATAGGATGAATAGCCCGTTCCATAAATTTGGCCACACCATCACTTACAAACTTTGCCTAACTCAGTTTTGGTAAGGTGGGTCTCCTGAATACAAGCAAGGTGAATATGACGGCGTCGAAGATACGCATATATTTTATGTCTTCGGTTCGGTGTTGCTATACCCCGAACATTCCACGCGAGAACATTATATGTTGCAGTCATGAGAACAATGTACAAATATCCAAATACATGTCAAAGTTATTGACCCCCTCTCGGCGACCCCTTCATTGCCAGCATGCAAACATTGCGTGTTCCAGACAGTAATATGAAACATCATAACACAAACATCATAAACAACTCTCATTCCCTAAGCCTGAGTGCTTAATAACAACATGCCACCCTTAGTAAAGAAAAACAGCAAATTTCTAGTCAAAGCCTTATGGCAAGTAGGTCCTTATGGAACAGTTCATCGGGAGCGGAGTCAAGAAAAGAGCCAAAGTGTGCCTAGTGTGGGCCCGTGTAGAATAACAAGGAACAGTTGCTGGGTCCTTGGCTTTACTGATGATCTGTTCCTACAAGACTGATTTAGGATCTTCCTGCATGTGTACTTTATAGCTGAGGAACAGTTTCACAAGTCATCTGCGGATCTTGGATTAAACCGTGTCCCCATGTGGAGCAGAGTGCCAGATGACAGCGAGCCACCTGTATCAGAACCAGAGTCAGTTGCCCTCTCAGCTCGCAAGGCCACGTAAGAATTTGTGTTACAAAGAGAGGCCTCCCATACCGCCCGCGCCTCCTCCACAGCTGCTTGATCCTTAGTTGGTTTACCCTGGGCTGCCTTTTCTTCCGATTCCTGGATTTGGACGTTAGCCAGTCTCTGGGTTCCTGAGTCGCCGAAGGTTTGCTTACTAGATTCTTGGCATGGAGCCAGGACCATACTTCCTCCAAAGAGTGGAAGATATGACTTACTTCACTGTCTATCACTCGAAGCTTAGCCAGGAACAGCAAGGCATATTTCAGATTCACCTCTCGTAGATGTTGTTTCACTTTAAGGTAAGAGTTTCGTTGCCGCTGTACCGCCAAGGTAAAGTCAGGACATGCTGTGATTGGAGCATTGTCATATTGTCAGGGTCCTTTGGTTCGGAACCACTGCAAAAGCAGGTCTCAGTCCTTGTAATTAAGCAGCTGTGCTTTTATTGGTCGTGACAGAGCACCAGGCACCAGAGGGCAACCCGGTATGCGGTGTGCTCTCTCAATCGAGAAGAATTTAAGTGTCTTGCCCTCCAACACCGTCTTTGTGAGCCAGGTTTCGAGGAAAAGCTCTATGCTGGGGCCCTTAGCATGCTCTGGGAAACCCAACAGGTGAATATTATTGCGTTTGGAACGCCCCTCCGCATCCTCGGCACTACGCTGCAGTGTAGCCATATCATCTTCCATCCGTTGCAGCCGGGTGTGAACATCCTGCACCGTTAGCCGCATCATGGCAAGAGTGGATTCCGCTTCCTGCACACGGTCCACTAATTTGCAATGGTGCGCGTGAAGTAGATTCACTTTTATAGAAATTGCATGGATCCAGGACTCAAGAGAAGCTTTTGTATCTAGGATAGCTTGCAGAACAGAGTGTGTTTGAAGCATACTTTCAAGGTGGTAAGGACTCTCCAAGACAGTGTCCAATGAATTAGTAGAGTGCAACATCTCACCTGACCCCATCCACTGGTGGTTTGAGGGGTTTAGACTTCCCCTTCATGGTGGACATCTGCCTGGATCGAGGCAGGATGGCAGAACACGAGGACCAGGCATGTGCCTTTTCTAGGTCAGTCGCAAGGTAGCAACATCCATAGCAGTAAATACGCAGCTTGCAGGATTCACAATAGTACAGCAGCTGGCTCACGGTGTGGCGCAGTGCCCCCAATAATGACGTTTTAATCACCAGTGATGGCCAACAGTCTCTGAAACGCTATTGCAGGGCCAAATCACGCTCGCACAGACACTACCAGAGCTTGCGATGATGCCTCCTTGTGACCAGGGCTGTCCTATCACATAGAGTCCAAGTGCCAGAGCTCGAGTGGGCTGTTTATCTCCAGGTGTTTAGGTGCCATGGAGAGTATAGCACTGAGGTCGGATCATGTCCACTGGCACCTCCTTCACCCTAACTCCACCCTCTGCTTTCTCACTCTCCTCCAGCTAAGGTCACCAAGGGGGGAGGGGGGGTCATTTTGGGGGATATAGGCCCCATGCGCAGATGCTTCCTCAATCAATGATTCCAGTTGGCTTGGTGCCCATCTGGCCTTGCCCCTCGATTAGGCCATGGGCGGGCTAGATGCCACCCTCGAGTCATAGCGGCCAGGGCCGAGATTTCCCTGATTTCAGTCGGGGTGCAGTAGAGGCGCACCTCTTCTGTTGGTCTCTCTCCAGCCCTGGGCTTCCCCCCTGCAAACGATCCCCAGCTGCGACCCGCTGGCAGGCCCAGGGGCCCCTCCGTTCATGGCCCAGTAGCTGCTCCCATCGGCTGGGATCAACCCGCTCGGCTCCACCGAGGCTCCGGCAGCTGGTGGCGCTGATCAAAGGGCCTCCGGAGTGCAGACACCAGCCTAGATTGTAGGATAATTGCTGGGCCCTTTGGAGCTCCGGTCTTAGACAACCAGCGCAGTTGCCAACTTGGCCACACCCTGCACAAGTTATAGTTACCATATAGTTACCTTAGGACATGAGCTATAGTTACTTGAAATAACTCTAACTGCTAAATTTCTCTGGATTTGTACAAGTAAATTTGGGATCCTAACTATAGCATTCCTGTAAACTTTGTTTTTTTCAAAGATATGTATATGTGTATGTTTTTAAATGAGTATACAGTTATACATGTTTTTAAATATTTAAAATTATTTAATACACATTATATTACTTTTAGATGTTAAAATGCTTAAGATTTACTATTTTTTACTATATATTTATATATATATATATATATATAAATATATAATAAAAATCAATATTTTTGTATTTTTTTAATGATATTAGTGAAACAATATTTTTGTATAGGTATACGTATAGGTAGACAATATTTTTTAATCATATTTTTGACTCAATATTTGTGTGTGTTGATATTAGTTGTTCTGATATTTTGTCAGACATCACTGGCACCTGGATTCTGCCATCTGTGAATCTACCCTGTCACATTCTGCCACCCCAGTCCTAGACCCTCGAAGGTGGGCCTAAGGTGCTTGCCAGTGGAAGTGACACATCCCCCCTGCTGAGAGAATCATTGTTGAGCAGAACCGATGCATCAATTCAACTGAGCGGCATATCGCTGAGCAAAACCAATGCATAGCTGGTGCTGCTTGAATTGGACCCATCAAAAAAGACTTGCATCCTGCATCTTGGGTCTGATGCATCACCTTCAGAAATGCCTCTGTGCGATGCTTCCATGGAACAGCTCCTCCCATCTCTGATCAACGTCAGTCTTGACAATAATGCCAACCTCCATCTCACAGCTTCACCGCTCATCAAAACTGATCCATTGCCTTGACTGCACAACGCATCTGTGATACCGGCATTCACATCGCAAGCCCCATTGATGGGATTCTCAACATCAACTCAACAGGACCTCACTGTGTCTCAGAGCCAATGCATCGCTTCGGCTGCTCAACGCTCATTCGATATGGATTGATTCAATGCTATGCAACCAGGATTTAAGGTACTTAGTTCAGTGGGCCTAACCGGGTCCCTGTAGCCAGCCCATGCTCCATTAGGGTTGGCCTGAACTTGCAACTGACTTTGTTCCAGTCTGGCAAGACCAGATATCCCCAATAGCTTTTTGGCCCTATTTTTACTTAAAACTTCAAAATTCAATATCTCGGTTACACCTGGCAATTCTTGGCTTGGTCTCCCTTGTCATTTTTGGCGCTGCTTTCCATGTTTTTACTGTGTGCTGGACTCTGTTTTTGCTGTTTTTGGTATTCTGGGCACTTTAGCACTGCTTTCCAGTGCTAAAGTGCAAGTGCTACCTGTGTAAAATGTATGTGTAATTGGCTTTTCCATGACTGGCACATTTGATTTACTAGTAGGTCCCTAGGAAAGTGCAATAGAGGTACCCAGGGCCTATAAATCAAAATGCTACTGGTGGGCCTGCAGCACTGGTGTGCCCCCCACATTGGTAGTACTGTAAGCATGGCTCAGACTTGCCACTGCAGTGTCTGTGTGCAGTTTTAAACTGCCATTTCAACCTGGCAAGTGTACTCAATTTCCAGGCCCACGCCTTCCTTTTTTAAACATGTAAGGCACCCCTAAGGTAGGCCCTAGGTAGCCCCATGGGCAGGGTGCAGTGTATGTTAAAGGTGGGACATGTACTGATGTGTTCTCCATGTCATAACAGTGAAATACTGCCAAATTCGGTTTGCACTGATGGAAGGCCTATCCCTCTCATAGGTTAACATGGGGGCTGTCTTTAAATATCTTTTAAGTGCATTTTCCCTTTGAGAGCAGATAGAAGGGTGGAGTTTGGTGTCTCCGAACTCACAATTTAAAAATTCAACTTTTGGTAAAGTTGTTTTTAGATTGTCAGTTTGAAAATGCCACTTTTAGAAAGTGGGCATTTTATTGCTTAAACCATTCTTTGACTCTGCCTGCTTGTGTATCCCCTGTCTTGGTGAGACTGACAATTAGGCTATTTGTGAATCCCCTCAAGACAGTGACACAAAGGGAGCTGGGGAGTAGCCTGCATATCCTGATGGGCCATCTGGGCTTGAGTGGAAGGAGGAGTGGTCAATTACACCAGAATGGGCTGTGCCTGCCCTCACAAAATGCAGTTTCCAACCCCATGGTGTGAGTGTGGAGCAAGGCCTGGGCAAGGCAGGATCTTGTGAACAACAGAGACTTTCCTTTGAAGTTTGCCCACTTCAAAAGCAGAAAGAGGTATAAGTAGTTAGAAATGAGGTCTCTAGTTGGCAGAGTTATACACCCTTGTCCAAGCAGGGACTACAATCCTAGTCAAGGTAAGTCACACACAATCCAAATTATCCTGTGCCCACCCTCTGGTAGCTTGGCACTGAGCAGTCAGGCTTAACTTAGAAGGCAATGAGTTAAGTATTTGTGCAATAAATCATGGAATAGCACAGTATAACACCACAAAGGTTTCAAAAAATAGAAGATATGTGTCTGAGTGAATTAAGGTCAAAACGAACAAGATTTGATAAGTACAAGTAGAAATATTACTTTTGTAATGATAAGAAGAGCCTTAATTCTTTAAAAAGAAACAAGTGCCTCTTGCAAGAACAAAGTACCTGGTATGCGTCAAACTTACATGCACGGAGACCGCAGAGGAGGGTATGCTAGGAAAACAAAGGGTGTGCGTCGGATTTCCTGGCGCACACAGATGATGCGTCAATTATTTTCCATGCGCCATGGACTTCCGGCGTGCAGGCTTGAATCCTTTTTGCGATGTGGGGTCTTTTGACGCCCAGGGACGGTGTGTGGAAATCCTGGGCATGCAGGACAAAGTCACAGGTGCTGCGTCGATCTGGTGGGCGATTCGTCGGAGTTTCTGTCGCATGGTAGGTGCTGCGCCGATTCCTCCTGCAGGAAGACAGGCTGCGTCATTCCAGGTCGGCATGCATTGATCTAGTGGGCTGTACGTCAAAGTTCCGGTCGCCACGCAACGCTGGTGCTGCGTCGATCTCCACTCTGGGAGCCGGGCTGCGTTGTTCCAGTTCGGTGATGCAATTATTTTTTCACTGCTAGGCAGGCTGTGCGTCGATTCCGGCAAGCTGTGCATCAATTTTTGCTCCAGAAGAAGTTCCTTTACAGAGATTAACTCTTTTTGGCCCTGAGACTTCAAGAAACAGGAGGCAAGCTTAATCCAAGCCCTTGGAGAGCACTTCTCAGCAGAGCCAGGGGCCAGCAAGGCAGCAGGGCAAAAGAAGGCAACAGTCCTTCACAGCAAAGCAGTCCAGGTGAGTCTTTTGGGCAGCCAGACAGGTCCTCTTGGCAGGTTGCAGGGTCTGGTTCATAGTCCCAGGAAGTGTCTATGTTGGTAGGGTCAGGGATCCAGTTTATATACCCAAAAGTAAATTTGAAGTGGGGGAGCCTTCAAAGAGTGGTTTTGAAGTGCACAATGTCCCCTTTCAGTGCAGCTCTGTCTGCCAGGGTCCCAGTAGGGAGTTTGGCAGTCCATTGTGTGAGGGCAGGCCACTGTCCTTTGAAATGTAAATGTCAGGCCCTTCACCCTTCCAGCCCAGGAAGACCCATTCAGTATGCAGATGTGTGCAGGTGTCACTGAGTATCCTGTGTTTGTGTGGGTGAAATGCACAAGGGAGCAGTCAACCATTCCAGCCCAGACATGGATTGGAGACATGCTGCAAGGCACAGAATTTTAAGTGGAGAGAAATGCTCACTTTCTAAAAGTGGCATTTCTAAAATAGTAATATAAAATCCAACCTCACCAGTCAGCTGGATTTTGTATTACCATTCTGGCCGTACTAAATATGACCTGTCTACCCCTTTGTGGTCAGAGCCTACCACTCAAACAGTATATGAGGGTAGCCCTAATGTTAGCCTATGAAAGTAGCAGGCCTCCCAGCAGTGGAAAATGAATTTAGGAGTTTTCCACTACCAGGACATATAAAACACACAGGTATATGTCCTGCCTTTTACCTACATAGCATCTTCCCCTGTGGGTTATCCAGTGCCTACCTTAGGGCTGACATGTGTAGAATAAGGGGTGTTTCAGGCTTGGCAAGTACCTTTAAATGCCAAGTCGAAGTGGCAGTGAAACTGCACACACAGACCTTGCAATAGTAGGCCTGAGGCATGGTTAAGGGGCTACTTATGTGGGTGGCACAATCAGTGTTGCAGGCCCACTAGTAGCATTTAATTTACAGGCCCTGGGCACATGCAGTGCACTTTACTAGTGACTTACAAGTAAATTAAATATGCCAATTGGGTATGAGCCAATGTCACCATGTTTTAAGGGAGCGAGCATATGCACTTTAGCTCTGGTTAGCAGAGTCTCAAAACCAGCAAAAACTGTGTCAAAAAGTAGAGGGCGGCAGGCAAGAATTTGGGGGTGACCACCCTAAGGCTGTCAGATCTAAAACTAGTGGACTCAAAACCCCAGATTTTCAGATTACTTCTGGAAACAAAAGGAACCTCTGCCAAGGAGAAGAGCTGACAAGCTGGAGGAGGAGTATTGTTCCTTTGCATGTGACTGTGCTTTGCTGGGTTGGCCTGCAGTTGCTGCTTCTGCCTGAAAGAGGACAAAGACTGGACTTTGTGGTTGGTTCCTGCTTGTGAAAAATCTCTGAGCTTGCCTCCTGTTCCTGTTTTGAAGTTTCAGGGCCATCAAAGACTTCCTCTGCCAGCACCTGGACTCTCTGTTGAGACTCCTCTTGTCCTGCCAAGTGGTGCCTTATCCAGTCCCTGGGCCCATGAAAGGTGAAGCTGCTAGAACATTTGCGGAAATCCACGCATAGGGAGCAGTGCGGCGAAAATGTCAACACACCACAAGCAACGTGGCTGTAAAAACGATGTGCCTCATGGCTGATTACAATGCATCACCTGCATTGCGCTGGAAAAATTTGCGGATGGATTTCTCATGCAACATTGCTGGGCATCAAACTCATCGTGAACCTGCGTGGATCCGAGGTTCCCCTTCTGGAAATTGACACATCACTCTCTTGCAGGAGAGAAAAGTGACGCATCACCTACCGACTGGAGAAGAAATGATATACAGCTTCACTTGTGAGTAAGGAATCAATGCATCGCTGACTTTTCCGATGCACACTTGCCTGTGCGGCTTTATTTTTGACACAAACCAGGTACTTTGTGTAAAAACAACGCTTCCATTGTTTTCTATGGAATAAGACTCTTTTTACTTTAAAAATTCATAACTTGCCTTGTGTATGTTGGACTTGTGTCGTTTTGGTCTTGTTTGATTTAGATAAATGTTTCCTATTCTTCTAAACTGGTGTGGTGTCCATTTTGTAGTGGTTTCACTGTATTACTGTGTGTGTTGGTACAAATACTTTACATGTTGCCTTTGGGATAAGCCTGACTGCTTGTGCAAAGCTACCAAGGGGGTGAACAGAGGTTATCTAAGTATGCATCTCCATTGTCCTGACTAGAGTGAGGGTCCCTGATTGGACAGAGTGCAAACCCACTACCAACCACAGACCCCATTTCTAACAATCACTAATCCACTAATTGGATTTTTGTCATTTTAGTTTTGATTTATTTATTGAAATCTACTCTATTTTTCTAATTCTGTTGTGGGCTCCTTTTGTGATATGTTTTCACTGTGTTGCTTTTTGAGGTGGTGCACAAATAATTTACATATTGCCTCTAAGTTGAACCTGACTGCTCTGTGCTAAGCTATCGGGGTTGAGTATGGGTTAGTTGGGGGTTTGCTTGTGTCTTATACCGACATGGAATGTGGTAGTTGCTTGACCATGGTTGGCACCACAGTTAACTAACAACTCAGTTTCTTGCACTTCACTTTTCCCTCTCTCTCCAGGGTCTAAAAGATATTAGAAGTAGTTAAAATAAAGTAAAATAAACACATTATAGTTACACTTTGCATTGTACAAACATATTCAGTTCTTTCAGCACTACTGCTTGTTTTTCAAGGATGAATTCACATGTTGAATAGTAGAACTGCTTCTCAATTGCAAGACTTTTTTTAGTGACCCTGCTTCTGTTTGAAAAAATAACAAATTAAATTTACTTGCATATTCCCAAACTGCCAAGCCAGGCCCTTCCTTAATTTGCCTAGGGTATTCCCAGACAGGGGTCCCTTGCCTACTGTGCCACTGGAACTAAGCTACTCCCGTCTGAAGATACCCAATCATGGTGAAACCTGTCTTGGGTTGTATATGTTCCAGTTCAGAGCTGGACTGTTTCATTTGGAGCAGGGTCAAGGCTGATTTTCATTGTGTTGGGTCTAATCTGAGATGTCAGGGTGGGCAAAGGAAGGATAGGTTGATATACTACCCAGAGGGATTGCCAGTCATTAGACAAACTGCCAGCATTCCTCAAATCACCTTTTGCGTGTTTGACCTGTTCATTAGTGTTTAGCTTTCAATTTCATCACGTTCTTGCTTCCCATCACTTAATTTGAGAAAAGTTGTATAAGTGCAGCTCAAAGATGTCTGGTTTTCAGCCCCTCTTGCTCCTACTGATTTAAATCAAAGATCTAGTCTGTTGAAACAGTGATCCCTTGCTTATTTTGAATGTTTATATGCTATTTTACATTTAACATGTTAGACTTCTATGCACTGTTCTGAACATTTGTGTTTTCTTTTACATGCTTCACTGTTAAAATCTACTTCTCAGTTACAACAGCTTCACAATTCCAACAGGCATGTCCCTGCTCATTTGCATGTAAAATTGTTTCTCATCTGTAAAAAACACATTTCTGTAATGTTCCTTTTTTATATGTTTCATGAAATATGAAAATTACAATAAGTTTAAAAAAAGCACTGGTAAAGCGAATAGGTCTCACTTTTGTGAGCTATTGGTTTTGTAAATGGTTTAAAGTGATGCTGTGCAGAATGGAGCCAGTGTAGGGAGCGTAGGGAGCTTAGGACATCTGTGCACTTCAAAGGCATATCTTTAGAAGTCTCCCCCACTTCAAAGTGTATAAAAACTGGACCTCAAACTCAACCACTTCTATACACTTCTCGGTCTGCTGATGCTCTACCAGGGAGAACGATTGTTGTGCTGCTGAAGGACTGCCACTTTGCTGAACTGCACTCTGATGGACTCCTGCTTTGCTGTGCTGACCTGCTGCCCTGTTGCCTGGGTGAGACGGACTGGACCTGCATCTGTTGAACCCAGACCCCAGAGTGACACAAGGGTCTAGTTAGCGAACCTCCTAATCTGAATTCTCAGGGACATAACAGACTTCCAACAACCCTGTTTCTGCACCTGTACTCTGTTATCCATGAGTCTACCCTGCTGTTAGAAATTAGGTCTCTAGTTGGCAGTCAGTTTACACCCTGTCCAAGTAGGGACCCTCACTGTAGTCAAGGTAAGGGAGATACACAGCTTAGATAACCCCTGCTCAACCCACTGGTAGCTTGGCACAAGCAGTCAGGCTTATCTCAGAGGCAATTTGTAAAGTATTTGCACATACACACAGTAACCCAATGAAAACACCACAAAAGGACTCCACACCAGTTTAGAAAAATAGCCAAAATGTATCTAAATCAAACAAGAACAAAACAACAAACAAATCAACATACACAAGTAGAGATATCAAATTTAAAAGTAAAAAGAGTCTTAATCCATAAGAATCAATGGATGCATTGTTTTAGCGCAAAGTACCTGGTATGCGTCAAAAATAAAGCTACAGGGGCAAGCGTGCATCAGAAAAGCAAGTGATGCATCGATTCCTTACTCGCAAGTGATGCCGTGTGTCGATTTCTTCTCTCTCCGGTATGTGATGCATCAATTCTTTCCTCACAGGGAAGGGATGCATAGATTTCCAGACAAGCAGCATTGGGTCCATGCGGTGATGTTAAAGATTTTGACGCCCAGGGACGATGCGTGGAAAATCTGGATGCACAGCAGTGATGAATCTATGTTGAGCTGGCAATGCATCAACTTCACCGGCGCTTTGTTGATTTTTCAGCCACGGTGCAGGTACTGCATAGATTTTTCTGACACTCAGCTCCAGTGCATGGATTTACATCCTAGATTCACCAGTTTCTCTTTTCAAGGGCCCAGGAACTGGATGTGGCACCACTTGGCAGGGTATGGGTCTCAACAAGAGAGCACTGGTGCTGGCTGATGACGTCTTTGATGACCCTGACACTTCAGAACAGGGTCAAGCTCAGTTCAAGCCTTTAGATAAAATTCACAAGCAGGATTTCAGAAAGCAAAGTTCAGTCCTTTCCCTCTGAAGGCAGAAGCAGCAGCAGGCCTGCTTAGCAAATCACCTGGCAGAGTGGCAGGTCCTCCTCAAGCATCAAACTCTTCTCTTTAGCAGAGGTTCCTCTTGATCCAGAAGTAATCTAAAGTTGTGGGGTCAGCAGTTCAATACTTAAACTCATTCCTGCCTTCGGAGTAAGCAAACTTCAAAGGAAAGTCTTTGTAGAGCACAAGCCCCTGCCTCTTTCTTGTCCGGCCCCAGACACACACTAGGGGATTAGAGGCTATTGTGAGAGGGCAGGTGCAGCCGTTTCAAGTGCAGGTGTCAGCTCCTCTCTCCCTTTCTAGCCCAGGAAGACTCATCAGGATATGCAGGACACACCTTATCTCCCTTTGTGTCACTGTCTGGAGTGAATTCACAAACAGCCCAACTGTCAGTCTGACCTAGACGTGGATTTCACAGCCAGGCAGAGGCACAAAATGGATAAGCAAAAACATGCCCACTTTCTAAAAGTGGCTTTTTCAAACTGACAATCTGAAAAATCAATTAAGTAATTTATAAAGCGTGCTATTCACCCGTCAGGGCCTCAAGGCACTGGGGGGGGGGGGCTACTGGTCAAATAGCCATGTCTTGAGGCGTTTCCTTAAAGTCAGGAGGTCCTGGATCCGGCGTAGGTGGAGCGGTAGGGAGTTCCAGGTCTTGGCGGCGAGGTGAGGGAAGGATCTTCCTCCGGCGTTGGTGCGGTGAATACGGGGGACGGAGGTGAGGGCGCGGCTGGCGGAGCGGAGCTGGCAGGTGGGAGTGTGGAAGGTGAGTCTGTCGTTGAGGTAGGCCGGACAGGTGTTGTGGAGGGCTTTGTGTGCGTGGGGAGTAGTTTGAAGGTAATCCTCTTCAATAAGGGTAGCCAGTGTAGGTCTCTAAGGTGGGCAGAGATGTGGGTGCTGCGTGGGACGTCGAGGATGAGTCGGGCGGAGGCGTTTTGGATACGTTGCATTTTCGTTTGTAGTTTGGCCGTGGTTCCTGCATAGAGTAGGTTGCTGTAGTCCAGTCGGCTGCTGACCAGGGCGTGGGTGACTGTCTTTCTGGTTTCTACGGGAATCCACTTGAAAATCTTGCGGAGCATGCGAAGGGTGTTGTAGCAGGAAGAGGAGACTGCGTTGACCTGCTGAGTCATGCTGAGTGCTGAGTCCGAGATGATTCACAGGTTTCATACTTGGGTGGTGGGTGTGGGTGCGGCTCCTAGGGAGGTAGGCCACCAGGAGTCGTTCCAAGCGGAGGGGTTGCTGCCGCAGATGAGGATCTCTGTTTTATCTGTGTTTAACTTGAGGCGGCTTGATTCCATCCAGTTGGCGATGGCGTGAAGTCCATTGTGGAGGTTGTTTCTTGCGGTTGTAGGGTCTTTCGTGAGGGAGATGATCAGCTGGGTGTCGTTTGCATAGGATACTATGTTGATGTGGTGGGATCGTGCGATGTTGGCGAGAGGAGCCATGTAAACGTTGAAGAGTGTTGGGCTGAGGGAGGATCCCTGGGGGATGCCACAGATGGGTTTGGAGGATTCGGAGAGGTAAGGCAGAAGGCGGACTCTCTGGGTTCTGCCAGAGAGGAATGAAGCGATCCAGTCGAGGGCCTTGCCGCAGAACCCGGTGTTGTAGAGGCGTGTTTGAAGGGTGTGGTGACAAACGGTGTCGAAGGCTGCGGAGAGGTCCAGGAGGATGAGCGCTGCGGTTTCACCTTCGCCGAGCATGGTCCTGATGTCATCTGTAGCAGCAATGAGTGCAGTCTCGGTGCTGTGGTTCTTGTGAAATCCGGATTGGGAGGTATCGAGCGCTTTGCTGTCTTCCAGGAAGCAGGATAGTTGGCTGTTTACGATTTTCTCAATGACCTTCGCTGGGAAAGGGAGGAGGGAGATGGGCCGGTAGTTTTTGGGGTCATCTCGGTCCGCCTTGGATTTCTTCAACTGGGCATTTCCAGCTCTCTGGGAAGGTGGCTGTCTCGAAGGAGCTGTTGATGATGGCGCGGAGGTGGGGGGCAATGATGTCGCTGGCTTTGTTGAAGATCTGGTGTGGGCAGGGGTACGAGGGGGAGCCGGAGTGGATGGAGGCCATGGTGTTGATTGTGTCTTCATTGTTGACGTGGGTCCAGGCGCATAGAGGGTTGATGTTGCTTGGTGTGTTGGGTTCGTGGCTGTCTGTGGTTGGCTGGTGGGTCTGGGGTTTGAAGCGGTTGTGGATGTCGTCGATCTTTCGACTGAAGTAAGTGGCGAGGGAGTTGCAGAGCTCCTGTGATGGCAGGGGTTCATAGGAGCAGGGCCTGGGGTTGGAGAGTTCTTTGATAATGCCGAAGAGCTCTCTGTTGTGAGCGCTGGTGTCTATGCGGCTTTTGTAGTGGGTTCTTTTGGTGGTGCGGATCAGCTGGTGATGTTTGCAGATGGCAGTCTTGAGGGTGATGTGGCTCCATTCTTCGGCTTTCCCGTTTGGAGGCCTGTAGGTCGGGGTGAACCAGCTGGCCTTGGCTCTGTGGTGGATGTCCGAGGGTTGTTTGAGTGGCGCGAGGGTGTTGGCGCAGTCGTCTAACCATTGATGCAGGTTGGTGGTGGCTGTGTTGGGGTCCTGGGTCCTAAGAGGGGGTGCCTGGGCGAGGGTGGAGATCAGCGGTTCTGTCGAGATTCTGTTCCAATAGTGGCGGGGGTTGAGTGGTGAGGTGGTGAGTGACCGGCTTCTGGAAGGAGAAATGGATGCAGCGATGGTCGGTCCAGTGGAGTTCGGTGGTGTGGCTGAAGGAGACGTGGTTGCTGGCTGAGAAGATGGAGTCGAGTGTGTGTCCTGTGGTGTGGGTGGGCGACGTGACGAGTTGCTTGAGGCCGAGGTTGGCGAGGTTGTCGAGTAGGTTGGTGGTGTTGATATTGTTGTTGTTTTCTGGGTGGAAGTTTAGATCGCCAAGGAGGATGTAGTCAGTTGAGGCGAGGGCTTGGGCGCTGATGATAATGGTGATGTCGTAGCAGAAGTGAGGTCGGGGCCCGGGGTCGGTAGACCAGTGTTTCTCTGAGGGTGGTTTTGGCGTTGACATGAATTTTGAAATGGAGGTGCTCAGCAGAGTTGATGGTGTCGTGGGAGCTGGTGGAGACTCTGATGGTGCTTTTGTGGACTATGGCGATACCTCCTCCTGGTTTGTTGGTGCGGTCTCTTCTAGTGATCTTGTAGCCTTCAGGTATGGCTATGGCTATGTCTGGTTCCGAGGCCGAATTCATCCAGGTTTCGGTGAGAAATGCGACGTCAGGTGATGATGAGGTCAGTAGGTCCCAGAGTTCGATTGCGTGAAAAACAACTTTTCCAAAAGATGTATTTTTAAATTGTGAGTTCAGAGTCCCCAAACTCCATAGCTCTATCTGCTCATTCACTTGTATTTCAATGCAATACTTGACTTTAACTTGGAGTGAAAACACCTAATACGGGCAATAAAGTACATCTACTTTGATCACTAGTGGCTGTCTGTCTCATTACTAAAATAAGCATCAGCAAGGAACATGTCTAGGCAGGTTGGAGTGGTTTACACTGCTAGGATTACCCTCACCATGAGCTACACAGTCTACTTACACCCCTTAAGGATATGGGCCAAAGTTCATTATATTACATATTGAACCATTAGACATAAAAATGATACACATTTGCCACAGTCCCTAAAGGACATCACCTGGTTGTTAATTATTATGTAATACCATCCTTCGCCCTTAGAGGGTGCCTTTTCATAAGACCCTACACAAGTCATATTATTGGCCACAATGCTGCAGCCATACATTATGAATCATATTTAGCATAAATGCTACCATTTTAACCATTGTCCCTAAAGGACTCCATTCTTGTAAAAATGCTTGTAATTACTGCCTTTCACCCATAGAGGCCATTGTAACAATCCATTGTTATTATCATTCAGGACACAATGACTGCAGCCATGATCTTCAACCCCAGAGGGCACTGTTCCATTATCCTGAAAGGAAAGTTTCAGCTGGGACAGGCTTGAAAACACATTGAAACCCCTGAGGGGTTATAATTTCCAAGTCCTCAGAAATGGAAGGTTAGGACATTTGATAACTTCTTGGGGAGAGACTGTGCTCCTCCAGCAGCTCCTCCCACACCTGGTGATGATTTTTGTGGTGAACCTGCTCTCCTAGGGTACACCATCATGCCAAACAAGGGGATTTTTCCCAGGGACTTGGGCCAGGCCCCACAGGGCATTTGTAATGCTATTTGTATTTAACCACCAACTCCACCTTGACCATTGACTCAATTTTGTGCTCAGCTTGCGTTTCATCACTGCAGCAGCTCACAGTTTTTTCACATAGAGCTTGTTTTTCACACAGAACGTGTGTTTGCTTTTCTCACCAGAACAGGGTCATACCATGTTGGAACATATAATGGGGTGTGTGAACATGATAGGAGAGTACCAGGCTGGGAATGTTTTCATCAGAGAAAGGTACAGCTCTTTTTCAAAACAGTCAAAGTACAGCCAGGGCTTGATTTTGTAACAGAGTGGAGGGTGTTCTAGAATGCTCTCCTAGCTTGTTTAAGGTATAAAAGACTAGGAGACTTGGCACTAAGACAGAACTCCACACCGAGCTAGACTGTACCTGGAGTGGTAAATGGCTTTTGTCATTTTACAGCTCGGTTTAACTGCTATGATTCTTCTTGTGATACACGTTTTACTTCATTTGAGTTAAATGTTTATTTTCATATATTTGTGTGCTTTTATTTGATATCTGAGAAGTGCCTTATCAAATTAATTACTCAGACTAAGAGTGCTACATTATTTGGCATTGTTTCCTCTTAGTTTAAACAAGAGCAACACACCCTTATGATGTGCTACCTCTGTAGCGTGCATAACAAACTAACAGCACTCCCACTGCTCCAGGAAGAACTGCTGTGACAGTTTCCTTTGTTTGGGTTTTGTTGGTGGGTGTCTGGTCCCACCCCGTCACCCTGCGGCCTCCCACATCATTGGAGAGCAGGTTGGGGAGCCTATCACTGGTTGCTCTCACCGGCTCCCCACCAGGTCAGCACCTGCTGCCGTGGGAGTCAGCTCTTTACTTCGAGTCTGCCCACTCCTGCGGGCAGACGCGTGTGGCACTGTAGGTGGGCTGGCCGCACTGGGCAGAGTGTGGCACTCTCCCCTTCTTATCCAGCTATCGGGGGCCATGGGATGGGATCCAGGGTCCCCTTCATACTCTTCACGGGGGCCCAACGGCATCCCCCATCTTTGCTTCTTTCTGGGGACCTGGGATGGAGTCCGGGGCCCCTCTCACCATCTTTGGAGGGGCACAATTGCATCCCGACTTGGTTTCTTTGTGGGGCCCAGGGAAGGGGTCCGGGATCCCTCCCCTCATCCTCTCACCTTCAAGCGAGCACAACGGTGCTCCCTCACTGCCACATTTTTGCTGTGGACGCACATTGGTGCTCCCCAGCTCCATCCTTCTAAGAGGCACCCCCTGGGCCCTGGCCAATCCGGGGCAGGATTCCAGCATGGTGACAGAGCCCCATGCATTTTGCCACCCGACAGAGGTCAAAGGTCACCAAACTTTGGATGACGATATCTCAGGCCCCAGGGGGTGGTTTTCAATGATCTTTGGCTCAATTTGCTACTAGTGGTGAGCCCTTGCCACCTGGAGCACTTCCTTAAGGCCCCCTGGCCTAGAAAGTTCTCATCTTGGTAGAGAGCCAGTCCCACTCACTCCCTGCACCAGCCTTTCCTCTGGGTGCCTTGCTTTCTTTTGGACAGTGAACTCTCCTTGCACCAAGCTTAGTCCTTCCCCCAAATGGTCCTCAGGGGGCGTAAGGGGACCAGCTTACATGGTTCTGGAGTGTGCCCCCTGAGTCTGGGGTCATTCAGAGGCAGATTCCTTGCCCCAGTGGGCAGTCAAGAGGTTCTTCTTTCCAGTTGTCCATGACACCTGTCTTCAGTGTTCTGCGGAGAAACACAGCCAAGAGAGAGATCCTTCCCCTGTGCAAGACCTTTTAAGTGGGGGTGGAAGTGTCCAGCAGGGCTGAACCTCTGGCCTATCCTGATATGCCACATCACTTCTATGACCCTGTCCCAACCTTCCTGCACAGTCTTCTGGAATAGCTGAAAATGGCATTGTCCAGTAGTCAGTTGCTATATGTACTCTAAGGGACTCAGCCCCTCCCCCCAACATTCTTGCCAAGGCCTCTCCCAACAATTCCTCGAAGGAGTCCCTGCTCACTGAGGGGCCTGGGCAGGCCCGGTTCTGTGCACAAAATGACAGCTGGCTGATAGATGCAAGGCCCTGATCCTGCAGCTTGACAGAGCAGTGATTGGCCCTAGTCCTGAGCTGAGTCAGAGACAAATTACATTCCTGGGTGACTGTTATGCTGTACAAATATGCTTTTGTAACCTACTGC
This sequence comes from Pleurodeles waltl, assembly GCF_031143425.1. Classification (NCBI taxonomy): domain Eukaryota; kingdom Metazoa; phylum Chordata; class Amphibia; order Caudata; family Salamandridae; genus Pleurodeles; species Pleurodeles waltl. The sequence continues at coordinate 1,315,689,444 of NC_090446.1, read as the reverse complement.
ATTATTCTTTTAATACAGGTTACAGTGTACACTGGTGCGTCTCTGGTCCCTAGAGAACAGGAGTTGCGCTCTAGGCCAGACTTTCCCATTGACATATCATGGAGTGTCACTACAATCAAGACAGTAAGCACATTGACTGTCCCTCACATGTGTACACCCATCTCCTAAGGCCTAATCCAGGTTGCCACCCACTCTGCATGGTCCCTTCTGCACGGGCTACCCAAGTGCAGTTCCTGGAATGCGCACACCAGGAATCCTACCCACGCAGCCCTCACATGGTGCACATGAGTGTGCACACGTGATCCCATGTAACTAGCCCTGGGCCTCCTACCTTTGCTGCATCACAGCAGCCTTTGCTTAGCAAGGCTGCACCAGTAGTAAACATGTCCAGCCCATTTTACCATGGGTTTTCTGTGGGCGAGTCCCAAAGTATGAGGCTCCCTCATAGTAAAAGGTCAAAAACCAAGTGATCCAAAAGCAAAAAATCAGGTCTGACCAGATAGTGAGAACTGTCCTCTTACAAAGTTGATAATAGGTCTTTTTGCAAACAGACAACTTGGGCTGTCTGGCAGACAACACATATAAAATGATGGGGGGTAGGGGTTTCAGATCACTTTTGTACAGTTTTCTACTATAATAACCAATGTTTGTAGTGAGTTGTCCTACTCCTTACAAGGCAAAAAGTGTTTTCTCAGTGGTTGACTAAATAACACTTTGGTTTGGAGTATTTACAAAGAACATCATGTGATGAGGCTGTGAAGTGCTCTAATTTGCATGAGGTTTTGGGCTCCTGTCAAAGTGAATGTTTGGAAGGATATTTTTGATTGTAGATTGGCTTATCTGGGAAATGTTTGTTGAAGTGCATGAGGTTTAACAACATGTAGTAGGCATGGTTCAGAGCAGTATCACTTCACATAAGAGTAGGATGTTGCAGAGAGTGTTGGAAGAGTAAAGTTATACATCCAGGAACGTACTATCTTTAGTAACGGGCTCTATCATAGGCAGAACTGCCATTGGCATGGTTTTGTGGGGTCCACCAGGGTAGTCTTCCTAAGTGTAACCCCCAGGAGTGACAGATAACCAGGTTCTGGAATAACATGGCATAGGTGTACAGTAGATTGGTTTAGAGCCAACATGTGAGCATTAATTTGTTAACCAAGGTATCATCAGACTGTACAGTCTTTAGGGTCCTTACTAGTAGCACATATTCATGCCACTGGAGTGGGAACTACCATGGAGCTGAAGGTACCTGGCATCCTTTGGTGATCTTTTAAGTAGAATGTTAATTGGATATTAGAATAGAAAAATGCATGTGGAAGAGGAGAGAGGGAGAGAGACAGGCCCTAGCCGTTTCCTTGTCTTAACAGGTCCAAACATGGAAGGAGCCACAGGAATGAATCCTCATAGGGATGCCCAGGGTAAATACCTGGTAGGAGGGGTTAAATAGTGAGAGTGGCATTCAGTAACAAGGGGGTGGGGGTGCAGAGAGAGAGGGTGGGTCCTGAAATTTATTGGCCCAATAGGAAAATAACTAGGCCATGTGCTCCAATTTGGCCGCGGGGTAGGGTGACCAGATTTTTAGGAGCAAAAACCAGGCCAGGTCAGACATAAAAGAAGGACTAACAACTTTACACTCACTTTTCTATCTGGCCTGTCCCGTTTTTATGCGTAGCTTTGTGAATATGTGCCTATACATGTGTTTATAGATATAGATAGATAGATAGATAGATAGATAGATAGATAGATAGATAGATAGATAGATAGATAGATAGATAGATAGATAGATAGATACACACACATACTTACACACATTTACAGGACTACATATATAAAATCATCTATGACTTAACCTCCCACCCTGCACCCCCAACCCGACCCCATCCACCTCTCTCTGCTCCCCATTCCGTCTCTCTGCTGACAGCAGACAGGGGACTGTGTTGCCTGACAGTAACAGATAACTTACTTTCATTATATTGTGGGCGTCTTTAACTTATGCTTCCCTAGATGATCTGACCTTTGTCCCAAAAAACGGGACATTTATTTAAAATTAAGAGAAGCGTTGGGACACCGGGACAGTCCTCTAAAAACCGGGACTGTCCTGTGAAATCCGGGACATCTGGTCACCCTACCGAGGGGTGAGCATGCGAGGAAAAATTAGAATTGGAAAATGGCTGAGACTCGCTAAGATAAAAAAAGAAGAAACATAAAAATAGCAATTACACAATCAAGCACTTACCAAAGGGTTACCATAATGGCAAACTGATTAATGCAATTTTTTACATAAATTATCCAATATGATGCCACATTTGTACTTACTAGAAATGTTTCACTCAGGCGATTGGTTGCATCCAGTGTAGGAGTGGTTACGCTTCTCAGGTCCCTTTTAGAGGCCTAGGTGGGGGTGATTCCTATCTAGGGAGCATATGAGGCCGCTGTATCGCTCAAATTGAAGATATCTACTTTTAACTAGTCTAAAAGTATCAATATGCAGTGTTTTTCTTTTTCCATTTTGAGTTTATCTCTTTCACTGTGTTGGTGTATGATGTAATTGGATTGAGTCTGCGGATTTACGAGGGTTACGTGTATGTATTGTTAAATTGTCATTAACCATCAATATTTGCATTCATCATTAACTTATTCGTTCACCCTCTTGGTTCCATTCAAAACTCATTCTTAAGTGCATCAGTGCAGGTCCGATCATGCTCTCTCCCAACTTATGGGTAAATTTCACAGAGTGCCCGTAATTTCACTGTGCCATCCGTTGTCCGTGATGAAAGGCTTAAGGGACAGCATTTTTGACTTTCATCAAAATAACAAAGAAGGGCAGGGAGAAATTATGGGCAGATTCATTTCCCCAGCTGGATTGAAAGGCAGGGAGTCTCCTGTGCTCTGAGAGAGGGAGGGGCAGAAAGATAAGAAAATACCTTCTTGCCAGGGTGTCTCCTTCCCTAAAGAAATGCAAATGTGCACAACTGGTAAATCTGCAAATGCAAAGGGGCTTGAAAACCTGCATTGACTTTAATCAAAGGAGTCACTTGAAGCTTTCTGATGGCAAAGGTATTTTCTTTTTTTTTAGAGGTATTGTAATGGTGTTTCAAGGTGAGCTGAGGAGTGTTTGGTTTTAATAGAGTGTTTTAAAAAATGTTAGTACTAGATACAAACTGTATAATATTCAAATCTGTATTTGAGAAGCAATTTTTTTATTTAACCGAAATGTATTTGCGCATTTTGTAGCAGCCTATATTATGATGTAATTGTATTTATATAGCGTTTAATACCTCTGAAGAGGTGTCAAATGCATGTTTAAAATAAGGACTTACACATTCACAGTTCTTTCAGGGACCTCGGTACCTAATAGTACTAACAAACATTGGCAAAGCCAATAGGTCTCGTCTACGCAAGAGTTATTGGCTTTGCCAATGTGTTTTAGCCATGTTATACAGCAGAGTAGCTGCTGTTCGTGGCTAAACCTTGGTGGCATAGTGGTGTGAGCAGAGTGACATAGGAGCAGTGGCGTAGTGGTGCAGAGTACAGTGCAGTGGGGTACAGTGCAGTTGTTCAGAGTGCATTGGCATAGAATGCAGTGGTTCAGAGTGCAGTGGCATGCAGTGGTGTGGGGCAGAGTAGAGTGGCATAGAGTGCAGTGGAATAGAGTGTCAGAGTGTGCAGTAGTAGTGTAAATTAGTGCAGTGGTGTAGAGTGCAGAGTAGACACTCGTGGCAGAGAGTGCAGTGGTGTAGAGTGGAATAGTGTAGAGTATGGTGCTGTAGTGTGCAGTTGCGTAGAGTGGAGTGATGCAGAATAGAGTGTCAGAGTGCAGTGGCATAAAGGGCAGTGGTGTAGAATGCAGTAGTACAGAGTAGATTGGTGTACAGTGCAGTGGCGGAGAGTGCAACGTTGCAGAGTCGAGTGTCAGTGCAGTGATGTGGAGTGGCACAGAGAGCAGTGGCGAAGAGTACAGTGGTGCAGAGTAGAGGGCAGTAGTGTACAGTGCAATTGTTTAGAGTGGATTGGCGCAGTGGCATAGAGTGCAGTGGAGTAGAGTGACATACAACAGAGTGGCAGAGAGTGCAGTAATGCAGAGTGGTGCAGTGTCAGAGTGCAAAGTAGACACACTGTATAGAGTGATGCAGAGTGGAGTATTGTAGAATGGTGCAGTGCAGAGTAGAGTATAGTGCCTTGAATGCAGTGGCGTTGAGTGCAGTGATGCACAGTGCAGTGGCAAAGAGTGCAGTAGTACAGAGCAGAGTTGTGTAGAGTGCAGTGTTGCAGAGTAGAGTCTCAGTGCAGTGGTGTAGAGTGGTACAGAGAACAGTGGCCTAGAGGACAGTGATGCAGAGTAAAGGCCAGTGGCATACAGTGCAGTTGTTTAGAGTGTATTGTCGTAGAGTGCAGTGGCAAAGAGTGGCATGGGGCAGAATGGAGTGGCATAGAGTGCAGTGGAACAGTGTATTGGTGCAGAATGTAGTAGTACAGAGTAGAGTGGTGTAGAGTATGGTGGCAGCCAGTGCAGTGTTGCAGAGTAGAGTGTTAGTGTGCAGTGGCTTAGAGTGCATTAAACTAGAATGCAGTGGTCAGAGTGGCGTAGAGTGCAGTGGCGCAGAATAGATTGTTTCAGAGTAGAGTGCAGTTGCATGGAGTGGAGAGGTGCAGTGTAGAGTGCAATGGCATAGAATGCAGTGGCGTAAAGTAGATTGTTTCACAGTATAGTGAAGTGGCTTGGAGTGGAGAGGTGCAGGGTAGAGTGGAGTTGCATAAAGTGGCATAGAGTGTGATGGCATAGAGTAATGGAGTGCCATGGCATAGAGTGCAGAGGTGCAGTGTAGATTAGAGTGACGTACAGTGTATTGATGTAGAGTGCAGGGGAATAGAGTTGAGTGTTACAAAGTAACGTGCACTAACATAGAGTCTGTTAGCTTAGAGTGCAGTGGCGTACAATGCAGTGTTGCAGAGTGGCATAGAGTAGAGTTGTGCAGACTAGACTAGTGTTGTCTAGACTGGAGTGGTATAGCGTGCAGAGGTGCAGACTGCAGAGGTGTAGAGAGGCGTAAAGTGCATTGGCATAGAGTAGAGTGGTACAGAGTGGAGTAGAGGCATAGCGTGAGGTAGCATAAAGTGCGGTGGCATAATGTGGAGTGGCTCAGAATGGAGAAGAGTGCAGTTCAGTGGCATGGAGTGATGTAAAGTGGGATGATGCAGAGTAGGGTGCAGTGGTGTGGAGTGGTGCAGAGCAGAGTGGAGTGGAGTATGCATGGTGTGGTGACACACTGCCATTACAGACAACACATTTTTGATTGAAATGACCATTACATTTGTACAGGCATACAGTTTTTCAAATCAAACTATATTATGCTCAGACGATGATGGGTGGAAATTGCATCACCTAATGCAATAATTTGTTTTAATCATATAAAGGTATTTGTTTCCAGCACAGTTCAGAATTAACAAAAATGTGCTTCATTTGTACTCCTAATTCTGATATATTCTGAAGTTTATTCAAATGTTGTCATGTGATAGAAAAAACTCTTTCCTAACCCCAATATTCTGCAAGATTGTCGCATAAATCCTCTCACTTTTTTTAGTCAGAGAAAGAAAAGTAAACACTAAGTTCCCACCGAAGACAGAGCCTGACATTCGACTTTGTTCTTTGAATGCACAACAAATGTGATGAGATAAGAACAAGATTTAAAAGCCTGTTTACAGAAAGGGAGCACTCGGAAGGATACTGTAAATAAGGTTTGGGCAAGAGAAAGGACAAAATTAAGCTGCATAGCCTAAAACAAATAAAGCCAGTAAATTTAAAGCAACAAAATGTGAGTTGCAAACCACAAGGCCAATGGCAAGCAATGGCGGAATGCATTCCCAAGGAAGCTCTTTGAATGTGCTTAAAGTGACAGCCGTGGAATACTTTGTGGGAAATGTCCAGTACTTTAGTCCAGTCCGTATCCTGCAGAGGTTTGGCCACATCAATCACCCAGGTGGTATGACGAGAAGACCTAGAGCGGTTTCTGTGTTGCAGGAAAGGTCTGTACACCCATTCTGTCAGTTTGCCACCAGTTCCTTTGGTGTAGAGCTTCTGGCACACCTCTTGTAAGGTTAGTGCTAGGTGGCAGACATGAAATAGGGCATTTAATGATTATTTAAGGTGGTTGTAAGTAAGGCGTTGACCAGGGTGAAGACGGTAGTCTTCCACAGGGGTTTCGAAATTTAGTAGCTCGCTGTCCAGAAACAAATCCCCCAATTTTAAGACACCTGCAGCATGCCACTGATGGAGTTGCTCTGAGCACAGCTGTCCTGTGCGAGTGGGAAGGCTTAGCAAAGATAGTGCAGGAGCACAGAGTTTCTTCATGTCAGTGAGCTTACAGATTCTAGCAAGGCAAGAGAAAGCTGTTCATGATAACCCCGGATGGTGATCCGTATAATGGTCAGTAGGAAACAATGAGCAGTGCATTAAGCCTTCCTTAAACGTTTTTACAGATAAACCCCATCTCATACAGGGAGGTGGGTAGAAAGCCAGCGAGCCACCCATTGGACCTGTGCAGCTGAATAATAGCATTCTAAGTCCATAAGACCTAATCCACCCACAGTCACAGGTAGCTTTACAGTGGAAAGAGCTACCCGACGGCTCCGCAGAGACCAAATCAGATGTGTGGCATGTCTGAAGAAGGAATGAAGGATGAGCAGGAGAAGGTTTGCAAAATAATACTATCATTGGGGTAGCACACCATCTTCACTATTGCCACGTGGCCCACTACAGAAAGCAGAAGAGAAGACTAAAATGCAAACTGGGTTTGGAGGGACCTTGACGCTCTGCTGAGATTTCCATCCTGCAAATCAGTGGGAGAATGGTGGATATTAGTCACTAGGTATCAAAAGGTAACTGGTTCCCAGTTCAACATGAGATCTAATTGTATATAAAGGCGAAAACAGTGCCATATGTTAAAGAAACACTAATTATATTTTAACATTTTTACTTTTTGTTTGTGCAATTTGAATCCCAAATATTTTGAAGATTCTATATGTACTTGACACTTAGGGATAACCCAGATCACTAGTTTGGCTTTTGCTCAATTTCGAAACAATTTAAAGACAAGGACAAAGCGGGCAATTGCCTTGCACAACCTTGCAAGGGGTCAGGCCCCTGCTCACCCCTCACAAGCATGAAAAGCGGACCATTGCACCAGAAGAGTTTGCCAAGGTGTATGGGTGTTGCTTGTTAAACCACTTGAGAGTGCCTCTTCTGTTTCTCTCTCTTCTGTGTGCAGAGACAACTCCCCAGGTACCCAAATACCTTCCGATAGTCTTGGTGGACCCATCTTGTCTGATTTTAGGAACTGTCCCTCCTTGTTCTTCTCGTCCTTATTTATCCAGTTCTTAGCAACAACTTTTTGAATCACTTGCCGTGGATCTACCATTTGATCTCAATTTCATCCTTCTCTTTTGTTATCGTTGATTGGTAGTCCGGGCTCCTATTTCTGACTTAAATGTAGAGTCCCGGACATACACTCTAGTGCTGTGAGACTACAGACAAGTCGTGGGTACCTCACATCCTGACATTAGGTGTGAGACTGTCACCCTCACCATCTGCCCTGCCTCATTACATTTTTTTTAGGTTGAAGGTCCATGGGCGGTTGGAGTGAGCCAGATATTTTTGTTCAATTTGTTTAAAGTAGCATAAAGTTAATTACCTTAATGTTTCCCAAACTGTTTGCCAGGGGTTTTACAATGTTCAGAAACATAATCAAAATGTTGCTGTTTCTTTCTCTTCAAGAAAGATTGGGTAGATTTGGGTAGGGGTGATGACCTTTTCACAGTGCTGAATGGCATTCATTTACTACTGAGCAAGGACGTAATATGACACCTGAATGTCGCATACCAAGAGGCAATCACAAAAAGACCACAGTGAATAAATAGTGCTATGTTAAAAAAGAGTAAATAAATGCACTGACAACATAGTGAGGCATGGCCTCTCTTGTGTGTGTCTGTAAAACTGATATTTGTTCTTGAATTTTTGTCCTTAATTTTGACCCTTTGTCCTGAATTTTTATCCTGACTTTTGATACTTTCTCCAGAATTCTTTACAGTCCTGTCCTGAATTTGCATCAATGGCCGGTGGTCACCCTATCACAACTACGATGACTATTGTTTTTTTGTTTTTTTTAAATCACTGAACGTGGCCTTTAGTTAGTCCGCCTGTACTGTCCTCGTTGCAACACTGTATCACTGAATGCCCCCCTCCCCATTACTCCATATAAAACTGTCAATATATCGAAGTATCACTAAAACAACTTATTTCTATTCCATATAAAACTGTACCAATAGCAACAGACTATCTTCAAATAATTTTCTTCTCTATTCCAAATAAAACTGTCTTAACTGTTCAACTTAACACTTAACAAGCCCCGCCAACTCCCCGTTCTTTCATAAGTAGACTTTACAAATGTCTACTTCGAGTTTTCCCTGGAACATTATGTTCTCTATTTTCCAAATAAAACTGGTTCTCGCCTCCAGCAATAGCAACACTCAACCTGTTCACAGGGTTTCTGCCGTTTAATTTCTGTAATCAGAAAAAATGCATATGCATATGGGCTTAGGGGCAATTCCAAAGAGAACAGCACATTTTCCTCCCACAAAAAAGAACCACTATCCACAAGTTGGGTACTCCCTCTACGTTATGAAATGAAGAGGTAAATCTACAAACCGAAGCTGAAACACTCTCCTTTCCCATAAATCTCATTACTCTGTCAGGATCAACCAGCATCTGCCAGGACAGCCATGCGGGCTGCAACATGCACTTGGCAACTCTTCTCAAAAAACTCGCTCCAATAAAGCACTTTATATAGTATGCGCAAGGGCTTCCACAGCCCATGCTCCAAATCCCATTACAAGCATCAGTAATATTACCGTATCCAAACGTATTCAATGATTTTATGAATGGCACAGGCGGAGTTTGTCCTGTACTGAAGCCTGTTATCTCCAGAGTAAACCCAATGATCTCAGAAAAATAAATAACAGAGCTATGCTTTGGGAGCAGGACTTTTGACCTATATATTACAGGCACATCTATGCACCGCGCACTCCTCCTCCTCTCAACAGTCCTACAGGAAACAGAACCTCTTTCCTGGAAGGCAAAGCAAATATGCAAGAGGCAGATTAACGACACAATCTGTTTTACTCAAAGGCAGATATCAGTCCTGCGGCCTAAACAAATACGTCTATGCAGCAAACAACCTTATTACCAAACGACCTTTCCAGCCATGAGCAGGGCATCCCAAAATCACAGAAGTGGTGAGCAAACCAAAGCGTGCAGTTTGTCACGGTTAAAGTTTCTCTGCTCTTTGCAACGCAGAGCTCTCTGGTTTCCAATGCTCGGGTTTAGGTTACACGATCATTCCTGATTTTCACCTTTAAATTCTCTACTTTTACCCATTATAAATCCAGGACTACAAGTACGTCACAAGAGAGGAAAAACCTGCACTGGACTAGCTACTCCGCTATCTGGAATCGGAAGACATGACAACCCCAGGAACTGTTAAAGAAATATAGATGGGGCCTTGTGGCTGACTTGAAAGAACCTATGTAAAAATATCTAACAGAAATAATTCTTCTTCATAGTGAGTAGGTCACTATTTCACTGCATCGAATGCAAAGTGTCAACCTCGATCTCATAAGGTAAAAAGACAGGTGCTCCAATTACTTTGCTTACAGTACTATCAAAGAGTATTTTTTATCAGATTTAACAGACAAGTTAGACTCAAAATGGTCATGCAGAAAACACAGCTACCAATCGGACAGCTAACATGTGGTCACGCAAAAATTGGACATTGCTGATTATTGATAAAGCAAATGTTCTCATCGGGAACAGAGACAGACTTAGCATCCGACAATACCTTAAAAAGTGGGTGATCTCGAGATCAAAGACAGACACCTATGACACAGGGTATGAAGAAGGCGACAAGAACAGACGCCGAGTAGAAACGAAAATGCAAGACCAAATTTACACAAAGGAGAGCACCACAATCTAAAACTAATGAAGCCATGTAAAAGTTGGAGATTTTAGAGGGATGCATGACAGAGAGGGAACTGAAAATGTAACAGATACGCTTTAGACCAAGCAAGATATTTGAAATCCACAGGAGGCGGGAAAGTTATCTTGAATCATTCTTGTCGAATGGCATCAAAGATAAGGACACAAACCCTAAAAAACGAACGTGCCCTTTTAACAGCCCTACTTCAGGGTTTTACCTGCGCACCTTATGAGAATATCCTAGGCCCTCAGTCATAGCGTTCCACCTATAAAGCCATCTATCATCCCTTCATCACCTCTCAATAAAGTTAAAGTGATTCTTGGCAGGTGATAGGGATTTTTATTGGACGTAGTCCTCCCTTTCACTGTTTTCCCTAGAATAGTCAAAATCCTCCCTCAGTTGCAAAATGAGGGCTCGCCCACCATTAGAGCAGGGGTTTTCAACCTTTTGTATATTAAGAGCTACCTATGTTCAGTGAAAATCACCTCGAGCTAGTAATATTATTAGTGTTGTGTGCAAGATTACGTTAGTGCCTATCTTTTGTAAGAGTACCAGCAGTGATTACCTCAGTGCATCAGGAAGGTTTGCCAGTGATAATGTAAAATAAATCTTTGTCAATTTGGAATGCCGTTACATGGGTAATACTTAACAGTCATAGCTGTAATGCTAGGATGATATTAGAAATAAGCCTCCCCAAACCACATGATTTAACACAAAATATCAGGTAAAAATATATTTTGGAAATTCTACCCTTTCCCTCCGAAACGTCAACTTATCGGTTCTGAAAATGCAAGTTTCAATTTGGCATTCATATATACATTCACTGAAGCAAAAGGTTCTAATTTAGAAAGATGGACAGCACACAGGAGAGCTACTCACAGTTAGGTGGAGAGCCACCAGCAGATAACAAGCTACTCGTTGGAGAAGCATGCATTAGAGTATGCTTTGGAAAGCAGGGGATGGCCAATGATGAAGCATGGCACCCGGGGGGTGTGTAAGGCCCATTGAGCTTTATTGGTGAAACACTGTGACTAAAGATCTACCCACAATAGAGGGTATCCTCATAAGGTGTGTAGATACAACCCTGAATTAATGCTATCATAAGGCCACATTTTTGTTTAGAGTTTGTGTCTACATTAAGGAGAGCACAAATGGTGGCCCTTCCAAATATCTCTTGCTTTTCCCAAAACCCTGGATGTAATTGGGGATGTTGTGTTGTGTTTTCAAATTAAAGGAGCCACCACACCTTCTGATAGAGGGTGAAGTAAAAAAGTAAGAAACTGAAAGATAGACCCAGAGCCTGAATCAGAATGGCACATGCACTATGAAGGTTTCAGCTTTCAGTGTCCTGGTTCAGTGATTGAGGCAGGAGAGAGTTGTTTCCCTATCCTAGGGTTCTGTCTAGCACAAGCTACTGAGGAGCTGATGATATTTGGTGCAAGGGAACAGAAGATAAATACAAAACAATCTCTCAAATGCTGTGTGCATGAAGGAGAGACATCATGGGTGTGTGTGCGTGTGAGAGAGAGAGAGAAATAAGGAAAAAGGGAGAGAGCTATGTATGTGTTTGTGTGCATGAATACGAGTAAGAGGCATACAGAGTGAGGGGGAATAAGTGAGAGTGAGTGATAGTGAGTGTAATTGTGAGTGAGAATAAGTAAGTCAGAGTGAGACAGAGCAAGAGAGAGAAAGTGAGTGTGAGTGAGAGGTAGTGTGAGAAAGTATGGGACAGTGTGAGTGGGTGTGAGGGAATGAGCATGAGTGAGTAAATATAAGTCAGCATAAGTGAGAGTCATTGTGAAAGAGAGAAAAATAGCATGAACATGTGTTTTGTGAAAATGAATGAAAGCAGGATTGAGTGAGAACATGCAAGAGTGGGTGACAGTGAGTGTAACTGTGAGTAAGAGTTAGTGGAATGAGTGAGAAAGGCAGAGTGAGGCTATGAGTGTGAGTATTCTCAGAAATAAGCGAAAGTGAGTGTGATCCAGTGACTTATTTAGAATGAATGAATAATGGATGGAGTGTGAGTCAGAGTGAAAGTAAGAAAGTGTGCACAAAAAAGAATGTGACAGTGAGTGAGTGAGTGAATGTAAATGAGTGTGTATGTTTGCGTGTGCAACTTACACCTGAGAGTCTGACACTGGCCCTGGCATACTGGAGGTAATTCTTGGTAGAAGGGGCACTCACACACTAGAGGGCATTCTTGGCCTACAGCAAAGTTCCGGTAGTAGCATACTGAATGCAATCCCAGGGCAAACTGTGGACCATGTATGTTGGAGGTATTTCTTGGCCTAACAGAACCTATGAGAAAATGCTGGCTCTGATACATTGGAAACTGTACTTTGAATAAGAGGCATCCATGTTAAACTGCTTACGCTGATAAAATGGGGTAATGCTTGGCATATGGGGCTCCCATGGCAAAATGATAGTGATCTCCAAGAACCCAGGTTTTACCCTCAGCATCTTTCAGATGGGGCTCAATATTAACACCTTTATAATAATTCTTTAATCGCTTATTGATTAAGCCCCTATTTCCTGTAACAAACTATCTTCTTAACATGTTGTGTAACTACAGTAATTACATGTATTCATCACTTTGTCCAACATCTCATGATAACACAGCAAAACATAGTCGAGCTCAAATCACCTCAGAGAGGAGTATGACATGTAAACTGCTATTGTCTCACCCATAATGCCCTTATAGAGGGAAGCCTGATATCTTAATTGGTTTCCCGTACCCCACCAGCCTTTCTCATGAAAGCTGGTAGTTGTCAGACACCGCCTCAATCCTAGTGTACTTTCAAAAGTTTTGTGAAGTGGAGTAACTGTGTTCCAACTCCTCTAGGACAAAACTAACTGCTAAGATTTCAGAGATGTGGTTGACCTTTGATGAGGGTCTGTACAATGATCACTGATCTATCATAACCTTGTTCATCTTGGACAGATCCAGCATCACCCTTCTATCAGTTCATGAATTGCTATCGGATAGGTGGCTGGATCTCCCCCTAACAACAGCGTGATATGCAGCTGGCATTATACCCATCACGCAACTATGTTAAAGGGACCAACTGGCAATGTCGCCACTTTGCAAAACTTGTTTTCGTCTTGTAGTCCCTTCCACTTTCTAAGCTACACCGTTCCTTTAGTCCTAGTCTACTTTTATTACTCCATGTAATTTTTGTATTCTTGCTACGTTCAGGCTTCTGCCTATTCATGTTTCCCTCGGACCAGCCCTCAGCGTTTTGCTGCCTCTTTTGGATATCCCCATTGATCATCATCCCCATTTAAAATTACTCAGTCTTTTACTTCATGAGACTAGCAGCAGTGCAACAAGGGGTATGGCCAGATGTTACAACTGTCTTCTTCTCCCAACCTTTTTCAACCTTGTCCTACAATTCAGTGCAAGTATGGCTAATGGGATATGGCTACTGCACCAGCTGCAACTCGGGTCACTAAATGGTTCAGACTGGTGTAGCCCCTACCAGCATTTCTGCAACACAGCTTAGTATGTACGGAATGTACTTAGATTTTGAGTTGGGCTAGTAACCTACTTGCCAACATGCTGGGACTACCCTGTGTCCTAAAACTACTAATTAACATAATAATGTCATCCACAGATATGACATCATGATGTTTGGCATGATGCTGCTATCACGGGAAAGCATATCACATGGAACACATGTGAGAGGAAACGACCCAGATGGCCTCATATATTGGGACAGAGAAGTCCCCTGCGTTGTAATGGATGTGAACCAAAGCCCAGTATGCCCCAGCTGCATGCAGATCTGGAACCCTGGTTATGACATTTTCCATGTGACATGCACGGATCATGAGTGCATGCCATGACCCGGGCTCCCCTTCATGGACCTCACTGATTTTGTCAGTGAACTGCTCTGCCACTGCGTAGCTCCACCAGCAAGTGAAGCCTCTCTGACTTGAACTCTGACCTCGGTCAGGAGTTCGAGGCACTCCTCCACCTGAGGCTTCTGCCTGCGCCTCATCCCTGGTGTCTAGTGGGCGAGCTCTGCTCTTCTACTGGGCTGCCCTCTGGCTTCTTTCTTTTTTTTCTCTTTTCTCCTCGTTTCTCTTTCAGCTTAGTTTCTTTGAGTTTAATTTCTTTTAGTGTTTTCTTTTGTGTGCTTTTTTTGTGCCTCTCACTTTCTGCGCTTTCCTCTATCTTTTCCTAATTTTTCTCATCACTCTGCTCATTCTCGCTTCTGTCTTTCTCCTCTCTCTCATGCTCCCTGCTGCTGCTGCCCCTGCGGCCCTCCCCTTTTTTCGCACCATTTCCTGCTCCTGCCTCCCAGCTGTCCTCTCCTCCCCCCCCACTTAATGGTGTGCCTAAGGCAAGCCCATCTGCGTCCATCCGCGACCCGACCACGACCAGGGCCGGGACCCCTGGTCCTGACACCCGCTGCCTCTACATGTCAGCAGCACTCATCGCACTCAACCCAGGACTCAGCAACAACTGCAAGCAAGCATCACCAGCTAACACCCACGGACCCTTCAGCTGCCTCCGCTGCCGCCAATCCTACACCCCCACCACCAAGACCTTGGACCTAGCACAACCTATCCGCAACAACACACTGACCCCGAAAACTCTGAGGTGCATTCTCCTTAACATCTGCTCCCTTCTTAAACACGAAACCGAAATCTGGGACCTCCTTGACAGCACCATCCCAGACATTGCGTTCTTCACCGAGACCTGCACCAACACCACCTCAGGCCTGGACATCGCCATCGCCATCCCCCAGGGATACAAGATCACCCGGAAAGACCGCCTAGCCGTCCTGGGGTGGGCGGGGGAGGGGGAGTGGCATCATCCACAGGTCCAACCTCCGCCTGAACACACACTCTGAAGACTACGAAGAATCCACAAGCCTGATGGAACACCTCCACTTCAAACTACATACCAGCCCGACATCCACCATCAGGGGAACACTCATCTACCGCCCTCCTGGACCACGTGCTCCCTTCACCGACTCCGTCATGGACTGCATTTCCGCACAAGCCATCACAGCCACCAACTACACCCAACTTCCACCTCGACAACCTACAAGACCCCAACACCGCATCCCTCCTAGACAACCTCCACAACATAGGGCTCCAACAGATCATGACGGAGCCAACACGCTCAGCAGGACACACCCTTGATCCCATCTTCACAACAGGAACCTCTGTTACCTACAGTCACACCTCAGAACTCCCATGGACAGACCGATACCTCCATATCACCTTCAACACACCCACCGTCATCAGACCCCAATACCACCCATCACATAGAAACTAGACAAAAATCACTGATGATCAGCTCACCACCGCATTCGCCATAGCCACCCCCACCATCGCACACAACGACGACCCAAACGACGACCCAAACCCCGCAACACACACCTTCCACAAATGGATCGCCGACTGTGCCAACGCCATAGCCCTCCTCAAAAAGAACAACAGCACCCACACAAAGAAAGCCAGGTGGCTCACCCCAGAACTCCTGAGAATCTAGACGCACATGTCACCTCCTCGAGAAAATCTGGAGAAAGACCAAATCCACAGAAGCCCATAGCAATTTCAGAGCCGCCACCACCCCACACCACCAACTAAAAGATATACAACACAGAATCTCCTCACACGCACACAACAGCAAGGAACTCTTCAGCATCATCAAGGAATTCGCCCAACAGTGAAATAACGGACATCCCACCCTCACAGGATCTCTGTGACAGACTTAACACCTACTTCCACCACAAAATCAAGACCATCCACGACAGTTTCAGCAAGGACAACCTACGCGTAGAACCCCCTCTACCAAAACCCGTCACCAACAAACCAACAGTTACCACCTGGACTTCCCTCACCACTGCAGATACTCTGAGAACAATAAGGGCCATACACTCCGGGGCCCCCACGGACCCATGCCCCCACCACATTTTCAACAGAGCTGCAGACACCATCGCCCCCAGGCTCCGTCTCACCATCAATCGCTCACTATCTGCTGCCACCTTCCCCATTGACTGGAAACATGCCGAGATCAACCCCCTCCTTAAGAAACCCTCAACAGACCGCACCAACCTCAAAAACTTCAGACCAACCTCCCTACTCCCATTTTCTGTGAAAGTAATCGAAAAAGTGGTCGACAGCCGACTCGCCACATTTTTAAAAGACCACAACAGCCCTTCTGGCTAAAACAGACGACATCCGCTCCCTGCTGGACAAGGGAGAGATGGCGGCACTCATCCTGCTAGACCTCTCAGGGGACCTTCGGCACAGTCTCCCATCACACCCTGATACGAAGACTCCACAAAGCCGGCATCTGGGACAAGCCCTCGACTGGATCCAATCCTTCCTCTCCAGCAGAACTCAACGAGTGAGACTCTGCCCCTTCTTCCCAGACCCCACACACACCACCTGCGGAGTTCCCCAGGGATCCTTCCTCAGCCCTGCTAGCCACCATCGTCAGAAGCTACGAAATCAATATCATCTCCTATGCCGATGACAACCAACTCATTCTCGCCAACGAACCCAACAAAGCCAGACACAAAACTTCCACAAAGGCATGGAAGCAGTTGCCAACTGGATGAGAAACAGCTGCCTTCAACTCAATGCAAACAAGACAGAAGTACACATCATGGGCCCTCAATCCAACTTGTGGAATGACTCTTGGTGGCCACCTACCCTCGGAAACCCACCCACCCCCACCAGCCAATCCCACAACCTCCGGATCATCCTGGACTCCAAATCTCAGCATGAACCATCAAATCAACTCTGTCACCTCCACCTGCTTCCGCACCCTTCACCTCCTATGCAAGTCCTTCAAATGGATCCCCCTCGAACATAGGAAGACTATCACACACGCCCCCATCACCAGCAGACTGGACTATGGCAAGACACTCTATGCCGGAATCAAGAAGAAACTCACCTGCAAACTAAAAAAACATCCAGAACACTGCCGCCAGACTGGTCCTCGATCTACCTCGACACTGCCACATCTTGCAACACCTGTGTACACTGCACTGGCTTCCTACAGAGAAAAGAATCACCTTCAAGATCCTCACCTAATCACACAAAGCCCTCCACAACACCGGACCTGCCTACCTGAATCAGCGACTCACCCTCCACGTACCCCACAGGGCCCTACTCTCAGCCCAGCTCTCTTGCAGAGGTACCCCACATCAGCAAAACCAGAACAGGAAGACGCTCCTTTTCCTACCTCGCAGCCACCACCTGGAACACCCTACCTCTCCACATCAGACAAACCACCTCCCTCCTCAGCTTCACAAAGGAACTGAAGACATGGCTTTTTTAAGAACTACCTCACCAGTGAATGCTACACTTTCTCCCCCCAGCACCTTGAGACCCTAACCGGTGAGTAGTTGTTCTATACAAGCACTGATTGATTGATTGACTACGGTCTCCTATAGACTGCTAGAAGTACCAATAGAGCTTCCTTCACAGTAGGTTGGGCTGCTGCCCTCACTTCTAGTTTCAGAATACAAGCGCAGTGGTGGCAGCATACCCATTTGGTGAAAAGTAGAATGGCCGAGCCTTATCTTATCATTCCAATGCGTTAAATAACGTGGCTGTATTTGCAACAGGCTTGGCCTTCATGAGAGCAATATAGGGCCAAATGTAGCAAAGGTTTTTCCCCATTCTGTGTCTATGGGAAAAAGTGTTTTTACATATGGCCCATAGTGCTTCAAGCATGTGTTTGTTTGTTCTGGAAGACTGCATGTATGAGTGCCTGTGAGAGTACTTAACATGGAGGCCTATGGTTTCCATTTTGGGTAACCCCAGAAAATTCTAAGATGGAGGTGTAGAATGCAGACCCAGACAGGAGATGTTGATTGCTGACAATCCAGGGGCTGAGGGGAGAGCATTGTCCATGCTCATCAATGGCATATTATGATTCAAGAAAGATGCTGGCCAGGGAGGCCACAGCACCGGGCTTATGGAAGATAATGCACTGATAAGGTGCACCCTAGAGGAACACAGAAGCATAAAAGATGGGAAACTCAATGATTTGAACCGTTGAGTGGCATATGTCACTGGAGGCTGACACCCAGGTGTAACCCTTTGTTGCATCCATGACCTGGGTGTGGGACCATCAGCTGTGATTCCATTACTGCTGAGGCAGACAGGTCCCTGAACAAAGCACAGAACCAAAGAGTAGGCACTTCAAAGAGCCTGATACCCACAACACAAATTTCAGATGGCAGGCTTCAAATAACATTTGTGTCTGGGGAAACTGTATAAAAGTAGAAGTTAAAAACCTGCTTGGTCAGAACAGCCAAGATCACCATTTATCACCACAACTTGAGCTACTGCAACCAAGAGCAGAGATTGCAATCTACTGGTCTCCAAGATGGACAAGAAGACACTGCCAAGGACATGAAGAACACTGACCTGAACCTGAAGCACCAGTCTGCTTGCCTGTCAAGACCAAATTGCCCTGTGAGGAGGAACAGAGCTTAAAGAAGAGTAGGCCCAGTGGGGATCTGGAGACAGGTGAGCAAGGTGAGAAGCCGAAGGTCTTTCGGAACTGACTATGCTATGGGACCACTGCAGAGCACCAAGGAGCATTCATGTGTGCTTCAGCCTGGCTGTTGACAGGGACATTGTTGGGGTTATCGCCTATTAGCATCCATTGGGGGATGTAGTCTATGGACAACCAGATTACTGCCCAAGTGAACACACAGAGACACTCTCCCCCTGTCTGCCAGGAGAGGGGACCCACTCAAATTCAGTGCTACTGTCCATGACCGGGGTTGTGCATCACCAAGCCCAAGGAGCTACTTACCTCCCATTTACCGCTGGACCTGCCCACCGAGAATGATTATACATCAACAGGAGACTCCTGTCTTCCCGCCAGATTATCAACTCCTGGTGAAGGGGTCTGCCACTGCTAGAGAAGTTTCCCACACCACCAAAACTACTCTGTCTGATGCCAGGATGCTGCACTTTCGCCCCTGCTCTGAAACCAACTGAAAATGTGCTGGAGCACAGACACGGTTGCTATCCTCTGGGTAGGATACCTCAAGCTGGAGCTCATTATTACAAAGGGGAATAAGGCACAATGCACTTCAAGTGAGAACTGTGCAAGAGACATGCAGGCACTTACTATAAACTTTGTGAACAGAAGCCTAGAGCAGATGGGTTGTATCAGTGGGAAGGTTGCCTCATGTATGACCTAGACACATCAGAACATGGGAGTGGGCCTAGGCAGATGGGACTGAGGTGAACTTTGCCAAAGCACTAGGTGCAGCTCTAAAAGGGATTGTGTTTAATATTTCACTGTGCTGCATGCAGGTTTGTTTTTATGCAGGAAGAGACACCTTCCTGCAGAAAAACAATCCTGGGAGGAATATTCCTCTTTCTATGTGTGCTGCAGGATGCAGCACACATAGAAAGAGAAGGTAACAAGGGAGGGGAGGTGTATTTTTTTGGTACATTATCAGGTTTACCAGTTCTAGTAAATCTGGAAATGGATCAAAAACCTTGGGAGATGCATGGGAACACCCATGCAACGCTCATGAAATGCCTCCCTTATGCAGGGTATGGCAATGAAACCATGTGTGCTGCACTGCTTTACTCCAGATCACAAAAGGGCTTAAAGTGTCTCCCCCACCAAGAAAATTTGGGGACGATATGGCAAAAACAGTGCATTTGACCACATATTTTTCATTATATATTCAAATGTATTAGTTTTTAAAGCATAGTAAATGATGACTTTACAGTGCATCAGGATACAGCAATCTTTATTGGGGCCCTTCAATGAGTCCCTCAGTATCACCGTCTAACAGTGTCTCTCATCGGTCCATTGCCCCTCTTTCATATGTATTTCATCTGTTTAAAGTGTCTCTCTTACCAGTGTAGGGTGTTGGAGCATTTTACATCACACACACAAATGGTGACAATGAATCATACGTGTGTAAATCAGTGTATAGAAAATGTTACATACAACAAAGGGGACTACAAGATGCAGGATTCACATGTCAGCCATTCTTGATTGCAGTGCCACTGTGTAGTAGTTTCACTGAATCCGGCTCCACGGAAGCATGCTGCTACTTGCATGATGTTTTCCATTTGTGTGAAGAGGAGGGACCAACTGTCAAAAGAAACAGACTTCCTCCTCTCTTCCTCGTAGTTATTAGTGTAGGAACCGATACAACTCTGATTCACCTCCTGATCTAGAAAGAGGCTAACTAGTGAAACACGTCCAACTATATAACACCTCTTTATCTAGTGGAGGTGCTTACCAAACATGTAAATATGAAAGACAGCCTAGCACTCAGACTGTCATGCCTGAAGTTAGTAAACCACTATTAAGATATGTTGAACCAAAATTCTGCACCAGAGGAAGATAGCGAGCCCATGTAAATCCAGATAGATAGGTAATGTGGAAGGAAACTAGCCTCAACAGAAAAGGAGCTCAAACAAGAACACATATCAAGAGAAAGATCTTCAACAACAGACTCAAACAAGCACTGCAACCATGAGCTACAGCCCTTCTGAGAAATTAAAGATTATGTCAGGTGAGTAGAGATTCAAATTAATGAAGGGCAGGCCAGATGCATATCTTAGCAACAGGCACCTGAACAATGTCATCAATGTTGTAATTGTACTTATATAGAGCTTACTACCCCTGATGAGGCATTGAAGCACTTTTCAGCGAGTAGCATGGTACTCCGGAACACGAAAGGATAAATGGTGGAATAGTATAGGGAAATATGAGTTAATTTGAGTGGTAAGCATGTGAGTCTGTTGTTTGGACTGAAGAGGATAGTGGAAGGATAGAAGAGGGGAAAGTTTAGAAAGTGTTATTTGGGAGATCATAGTAGTAAGGTGAGATTTAGAATGAGTAAAAGGAGAAATGGAGAAGAGAATAGAAGAGTCTGTAGAAAGGAATTAGGGAAATCATAGTAGTAAAAAGTGGTTTGGAATGAGTCAAAGGAGGGATACATGATGGAATAATTTAGAAAGGGTTGTTTGGGAGATCATAATAGTAAACTGAGGTTTGGGGTGAGCCAGAAGGGAAAAAGGAGGGAAGAGACTAGAAAGGTTTATTTTGGAGATCATAGTGGTAGAATGAGGTTTGGAATGAGTCAGAGTGGAAGTGGAGGATATATTGAGAGAGGTATAGGATGAGACAGAGTAGTGCATTGGAGAGAGTAAAAATTATTATTATGTTTTCTCTTTTGGAGCACCTTGAGACCCTCACAGGTGAGTAGTGCGCTTTACAAATTCCTGACTGATTGATTGATTTCTCTTTTCTATAGCAGGAGTAAAGGAATACATATATAGATACATGACCACATAGAAAGGGTAAGTATGAATAAGGAAGATAATAAGAGACGCAAGCTACTGGCCTTGTCAGTGCTTATTTGTAAAACGTTTTTTGTAGTAAAAGAAAAGAAAAAACATTTAAAAGTACTGGAGGAAAAGTAAACCTATGGTAAAGTATCTGGAAGCTAGATTATATTTAATATTTTCAATCTTTATTAACAGCATGGTTTATTTTTAGGGTTGAGCCTGCGTTGCATGCCCTTGCGCATGCATTTTGCTTGCGAGATGCTTTAGGAGTTAGAAAAGGGCTCGGAGCCCCGTCAGTGTCTTTTATTGCTTTGAGGGCTTACCTGTTCAAATCTGCTTGCTTTCATTAGTGGAAGTACTGAAAACATGTGAGACTCGCTGTTTCCCGTCAGGTTTGTGGACTACTTTTTATCTTTTGTTCGCAGCGCGATCTCGCTGGGCAGAAGTTGAGTGCTTTGCATAACATCGACCCTGTTACATAGTTAATTGCACTTTTGCTGGTTAGATAATTGCACTTTTGCCAATAGGTTTCATTACGAGTGAACTGTAGCAGCGCGATCATGCTGTTTTTTTCCATTCAATGTGGCAAGAAAAATCCAGTTGGGAGTTTACAACTGCTAATAGCTCTAACTCAGAGAAATGCAACCTCGAGGAGCAGCAGAAGTAAGTGCTGTACAACCTTGCCATACTGTGCGTTCTCATCCATGTGCTTTTCTCCTCAACTTGTGCTGCAGATATTTCGGGGGGTTCTACATATCCGCTACTGTCCTGTTGTGCAACCTGGAGTCCGGGTGCCCAAAGAAAGTTAGGCTGTGTTATGTTATGTATTTCGCCATAGTGGTGGTTCTTACACGCCTATTAACATTTTCATACGAACAACTGCATTTTCGTGTCATCTGAACTTTTCCCTCATGCGCTTCTATTATACTATCATGCGCTTCTGTTATACTATTTCTTAACCGTGTGATAAGCACAGACAACAAGGTCAACACACCTGAGATGACCTGATCTAATTATAGCGCTTCTGGCCGGGTTCAAGGGCTCCTTGATCGGGGCTCCAGTGCCATGTTGTGCAATCCTGGCATTTGTAAGGAACGCCACTGACACGCCAGTAACCCTGTGCAGTCTCTGTTGTTACCGATCACTCTGGAACGAAGACACATATCTGCCCTAGTGGCTCACCCAAACAATTATTTTAGAATTATACACGTGCTGTGCATGTCCACTTTTATGACTTACAATTAGGCTAGCCTCTTTCAAAGCACTTTCAGTGTTGTCAGATAAGGCAAGTATGCACAAACACGACCCTGTCCGTTTTACATCTTCCTGGCCCTCTCCATCTTGAACCGCAAAAGACCTCCGCCGCAACTCATTTGGAACAGTCATCTAACCTCACGAGCAACCGTTATAGCAGGTTGGTGGGTGAGATATGTACTCATTCAGAACAGCACTGAATTGAATTTAGGCGGGGAAGTATTTTTAACCTCAAAAAGTTGTATTATTTAATCTAGCTGTGCATATTTAAAGCACTCCGTTATCGTATCGCCTCAGCTCTATGTGATTTTCTCTGAGTTTACCTTCCTGCTTTTATAAACCACCCTGGGGTATCCCTTTATAAACCACTTTTATCTCGTCCTGATTCAGTCTACTACCTGGTTGCAGAAAATGGGAAAAAAACAACTCACAACATTCATGACGTTGTGAAATGAATACAAAGGGCCAAAACAGGACTTCTCTCTGTTAAACTTGTGTCATCTGCTAATGACAGCTAGATGTATGTTTTGAGGTCGAGCATAGCAGCGGTCATGCGCTGCTTTTCTGACATGTTGGTATGTATCTGGGCTTTTAGCAATGCCCACCTCACGCCCATCACTATCACTCCTTAGTGAGCTTGACCTTCAAAAATCCTTTGATGACATGGGTAAATGGCCTATGTTTATCCCTCCGTGGGGAAGTTTTGTTACCGCCTTGGCTATCACCCCTATTATGTGGCTAATTACGCTTTTGCCAATAAGTTTAACTGCGAGCTAACTTCTTTTTCCTTTTGTGTCTCTCCTTATCGCTGATGCTCATGGCGGCGGTAGCGCTGTGAATCGGCTCGCTTATATGAAACTGTTTTACTTTTGATTTTCAAGTTATGTGGCAAGAAAAGTCTGGTTAGGAGTTTACAATGCTAATAGCTCTAACTCGAGCAAATGCGAGACCCGTTGCATTGCAAATGCTTGTTTAAATACTTTTCACGGAGGAATCTGAAGAGACTATGATCCAACTTCAAAATAGCCCATGGGACTAGTTGCAGGTGGTTATAAGTGTAATAGATGTTTGAGGCGTTGAATAAGAAGTTTTAGAATGTAAAGAAACTCTTGCTAATGCATAATTTAGTCTGAAACAATTGATCCAGCCATTACATGCTCTGCAGCAGTTCCGGAAGCAGGAATATGGCCTCCCAGGGAAAAGACACCTCCTTTGTATGTATGTATGTGTGTATAGTGTATTTGATTAAGTGCATTTCAACCAGAGGTATCAAAGCGCTAAGAAGGCAAAACAAGATTTCTGCTGCAGCTCCCAATTAGGATTGAAATAGCCAAGTTTTGACTAGTTTGGGAAAAGACAAAAGAATGGGGTTATTCCTAATTTTAAGAGGGAGGGAATTCCATAATCTAGCAGTAGCTGCTGAAAAAGCTCTATCCCCCATTTCACTTTGTTTGTCCTGGGAGGGCAAGCTAACCTAAGATGATCTGATCTGAGGGGGCGACCAGGCATGTACCACCTAATAGATGGAAGAGGGGAATGAGGGCCAAGTAAATAGAAGGCCTTGTGAGCAAGACACAATTATTGAAAATGATATGTTTCCTGATCGGTAGCCAGTAGAGTTCATTCAAACTCTCTTTGGCGGATACAAACTTGTCTAGACCCAGTACCAGTTGCGCACTTTTATTCTGAATAAATTGTAGCTTATGTAGAGATGCTTGATTGATGGTAAGATACAGGGCATTACAGTAGGCCAGCCTCGATCCAATCAAGGCCAGAACTACCTTTACTCTAAGGTCCCGAGGTATGAAAGGAAGAATTTTCTTAAGCACCTTAATAATCCAAATGCATGAATTTGTGATTTTATTAACCTGGGTGTCGAAGGTTAAGGCAGAGTCACAGACAATACCGAAGTTTTTGATCTCGGCAGAGGGGACTGGTAATGTCCCATACAACTCTGGCCACCAGTTTGAATGCCATATAGATAAATTGGTACCAAAGATAATGACCTTGGTTTTGTCCCCATTCATCTTAAGCCAATTTAGATCCATCCAGTTTTTTACTTGTGTCATACAGGACTGAATTTTTTTTTGCTATGTCCAACGTCTTATCTTGAAAGGAGATAATAATTTGGGTGTCATCGGCATAGGAGGACACCTGAAATCCAAAGGAGCGCACCAAGTCCGCCAATGGTGCGACATGCAAATTAAACAGGGTCGGCTTAGAGAGGACCCCTGTGGGAACTCCACAGGGGAGCTGAAATGGGGCCAAACTAAAGTCCCCGCATTTAACTAATAGTGATCTGTCCTGGAAGAAAGATGCAAGTATGTTCAAAGCTGGTCCTCTCAGTCCAACTAGGGAAAGACGATCAGTTAATATGAAGGGCGAGATGGTATCAAAAGCGGTCGACACATCCAGCAAGATTAGGATTGCGCCACCACCTGAATCTACCTGTTTCCTGATTGCGTCAGTAGTCGCAAGCAGGGCAGGTTTCGTACTGTGATGTTTCCAGAAACCATGTTGGGATCTATCCAGGCAGTCATGAGTAGTTAGGTAAGAGGTAAGCTCTTGATTTAAGTGTTTCTCTAAAGTTTTTGCTAGTGTGGGTAAAAGAGCAATTGGGTGCAAATTCTTAAGGTCTTCTGGGTCACCCCCAGGTTTTTTTTATTGTGAACTAATATTGTTTCTTTCCATTCAGAGGGATACACACCCCGTTCTAGCACTTCTGCCTTCAGCTTCAGCAGGGGTGCTAGCACTGAGTAGCAGACCAGTTGTAGCACCCTAGGGGAGCAAGGGTCAGCGGGAGACCCTAAGTGAATCCTGGATAGGAGGTCCTTAATTTGTTTAGAAGTTAATAGTTCAAAATTCTCCATCGTGGGAACCTCCATCAGGCCTGTGCTAAATCAGGAGTTGAGGTCTCTCACAAGTAATTGAGAGTCCTGAAATACAGAGTGAATATTGGTGATCTTGTTTTTAAAAAATAATAGCTATCCTATCACAGAAAGATTGTGAATTATCTAATCCTTGAGATACTGAGGGAGTAGAAAGGGTCTAACCATGTTAAATAATTCTTGAGGGGAGTTCCCAACATTTATAATTTTTGGAGAGTAATAATCGGTCTTAGCCTGTTTAATGGCTGATTTGTATTGATTTCTTAGTTCCCTCAGCTTAATGCTTTCAGATAGGCTGGGGTAAAGTTTCCATTTCATTTCCTGCCTTTTGCATTCTCTCTGGAGAGTCTTCAGTTCAGGGGAGAACCAAGGGGCCGTTGATCTTGTCCCCTCTGTACGGTAAACTACCCTCAGAGGGGCCACAGAGTCAATGGTATCCCTAATACAGGTATTAAAGTCAGCCACTCGAGAACCAGTTCTTTCCAGAGGCTGCCCCTGAGTGCCCCCTAAGATAGAGAAGAGTTATTCACTCTTTACCTGATCCCATTTCCTATAGGTAATGGCGTAAGGGTGTAGAGCTTAATTTCGGCCCTACTGAATTAGATCAAACGAGATCAAACTGTGATCCGTCCAATCTTGTTGCGTGCATTTCTCTATAGAGAGAGTGTTAGTTGTAGTAAAGTTGCCATCAAGAGTATAACCTGCTAGATGGGTGTGAGAGCTGACCACCTGGGACGATCCTAAACATGTCATAATGTCTAGGAGAATGGAGGTATCTTTATCCTCTCTATCTTCCAAGTGGAAGTAGAAGTCTCTGAGAATTACACTCTGATCCATCAAGGTTAGCGGTTCAATCATTTGGGCCCAGGTGTCCAGGAACAGCTTCGTAGGTCCAGGAGGGCGATATAACAATAGCCCTTCCATTTTTGGTAAGTTTCCGGCTTTAATCTTAAAATGTGCGCCTTCGCAAACATCTAGGTTATCAAATAATGGAACAAGCCTCCAATTCAGCAAGTTTTTTAAAAAGATTGCCACCCCTTTTATCCTGTCTGTCCATTCTTGTGATACCATATCCAAGGGTAAGGCAGATACAAAGTCGGGGTCTGAGTCCGCTCTTGCCCAGGTCTCTGTTAGGGATAGGCAATCCAGGTTTCTTTCTAAAATAAGTTCCCTAATTTCCAGGCTCTTTTTAGCGAGCTACCGGGCATTACTCAGACCACATTTAATAGAGCCCTGTGCATTAATGCTGGCATACTCCAATGGACTATGTAACACTGTCCCGCAGGGATGAGTCACCCTGGCATTATAGTGTGCATGATTAGGTATCCAAGTGCAAACTTGACATCTCCAACTTGCCCTGAGGGGGAAAGGAAGAAGAGTCATCTCTTCTTTCCTACCGCAGGAGTTAGGCCTGACGTTCAGAAGTTGGGTACCTGTATATTGTATCGCTTGCCTGGGATTGGCAAAATTCCTGGACCCTGGTCCCGGTCGGGCACTTACGGGTGCAGATGGGGTTGCCTTAGGCACGCCTTCAGCGTGCCAGCGGCGCACCCGCTGCTCGCGTACACGCCATCCCCCGGCAATAAACAGCTTGACTGCCCATGTGATGTAAAAGGGGCGGGCCGCCAAGTGCAAAGAAAAACTGGTCCGTCGTCCCCGAGCAAGAAGTTACAAGTAAAAATGGCTCCCCCCGGGCTCTGACAGGCCCTTCTGAACAATAGGTAAAATCAATGTAATCAGCTATGCAAAGTACACCTTCAGTCTCAAATGCCAGCTGAGGGACTGCAGCAGCCTTACCTTACTGAATTTCATAAATGCTACATTTGTGTGCCAAGCAAGGGATTTTGCAACACGTGGAGCACTTGAGATAAAACAAAACCAACTCAGATAAAGATTGCCTTTTAGTTATATCCCTGGACAAATATGCTGCTGTGCTTTTATGGATTAGGTAAAAGGTGTAGGGAGTAGCACAGAACACAGGACAGGATGTGGGGAAGGGAAAAACACAAGAGGAAGAAAGCAATAGTGCACATACACTCATGAGAAAAGGTGAATGAAAAAAGAAAGGTACTTAGTTTCCTGAATGTGAACAGTGGAATGGAAGGCTACAAGTCTTAGTTTCACATGGTATAGCAGCAACACCTTCTTTTTACTGACATGAAAAGTCACTTTCCTTTTGAGAGCCTGTAATCAAAATAATCCCATCGGATTACGGACATAGCAGAGAGATTGTGGATGCCTGAACGAAAACAGCTCCATATGGAGTACTACTCAGAGGCCTGGACAGAAAGGTTACGCTTTGGTGAGTGCTTGATGGGTAACTCAAAGAATCAGTTTATGTTAGACCAAATGTAGCTAAGATATTGAGCATCACCTCCATTTCAATGTACATAAAGCCACAAGGCAGACAGATGGACTCTTAGGGAATTGCCTATTCTTGAAATGTGTAGCTCTAAAGTGGTTGATAATTATAAGTGACCTGTAGTAACCTGTACTATGCCATGCATTTTGATTGTTGCTCACTTTGAATATTAGATGCTTCAGCACTGTGCTTGGGGCTTTAGGTAGAGCAAGTCTAGACAGTGCTTAAGCAAGACAGTAATGGATAAGTGACTTTGATAAATTGATCCCTACCAGGCCGTATACTGATGTTTTCAACTTCAGAGACACAACATTGATTTCTCAACAAGGACTGTAACAACCCTTGAATTAGCACTTGTCAACTATGTATGCTCCGCATACACTTCATCATATATTCCCAAAAAGTATTCAGGTTGTGTTTCCTTAGATGATTTTTCATGCAAAATATGAATTGAATGACCTCTAGCTATCCCGGTGGTTTACTGGTGTGAATAGGCGTACATGAAAGGTGGGACAGAGGGGCTTGGACAGTGAGAGTTTCTCACAGTGCCTGAAGGTTTTGAGATTATGTGCTCATCCAGTCATTGGCCTCTAAGCAGAGCACACAACAATGATCACATATGTGCCAATTGTAGATCATTGTATGAAAGTGTGCGAAGGAGGTTCACACGGCTGTGAAATACTAGCTGTGCCAAAGGAAAAGAAAATGCTTTCGTTAACAGGCCAGGAGAGAGAGAGAGACCGTGTTGGGTGCTTGTGCAAGGAAATAGTAAGGGGAGGTGATGCAAGCAAGTACATGCAGAAAAACTGTAAAAAGACAGTGAAGAGGAAAGAGATGACGTGAAATATGCAGATGAAAGATTTCAGATAGATGTGAGGAGGAAAAGGGCGAGTGTCTAAGGTGAGATTGCAGAGGAAGGCGTATGAAGGGGAGCACGGGTGGACTGAGAAACTCCAAAGGCCATTACCACTTACACAGTCCTTAGAAAGGCTTAATTCAGGCTCATATTTGCCAATACTATATTTATACAACATTATCATTGTTCTTACTCATTAATCCGATAGTGCTAACAAGAATTAGCAAGGCAAGCATGTCTGGTCTGTTCTAGGAGCAAGTGTGTCATTGTGTGATATGTCTGAATGCAATACCAGAAAACCCAAAGAGGGGAACCCAAATACTGGACAGGAGACACTGCGTGAAGCAGAGGATTCTTGTTCACAAGTTTTAAACTACGCCCTTAATCTCATGCAACTCCCTCTTGGAAAAAATGCATAGTTCCGCTTATCTGGCCACGCACCTTTCAAAGACACCCCTACCTTTCTACTCTCACGCTAATAACTGTACTAATGTAATATATTTGGGGTTCTCGAGTCAGAGAACTTTGGGTCATATGTAATAGCAAACAATCAACATATAAAGAAGACTGTAGGAACCTTAACCATATACTCTGGTAACAAAATAGCAAAACCTTAAAAGTTCAATTTTAAACCTCAAAGGACAAAACGGTGACAAACGTGGTCATCGACAAATCGTATGTAGCAAAATACAGGAAGGTCAATTTGATGTGGCTGTAAAAGGGGAAGCAGTCAAAAATATTAGCATAAAAGCAACGGCAGCCAGCTTCCAACTGCTAACTTTTTGCGGGGAATAAACGCACACTCCTTGCCTTTGTTCTGTCAACGCTCCCTGCTAGGGCTAAATCCAGCCCTGCGGGCAAAACTCCAGCTATGCGGCCCACACTGCATTTTATTTTCTATCCGGCACATAAGTGTTTCCAAAAGCCAGGGAGCCTCCTAAGTGCAAACCGTGCTCCACTGTTATGTTTGGGGACCTCCCCAAGTGGTTTGACTGACAGGGGTGTTTGTTCCGACACCCGTGTCAGGATGTGCTAAATGTTTACCTCCCCTGCTAATGGGGCGGAAAATGGTTTAGACCCCGTGACGTGAGGCGGGGAAATAAAGAGGGTGGGTTTGGCAGACGGAAGGCAGTTAGAATGCCGGGCAGCCGAGGAAAACCATAAATGCTTCCCGTGTGATTTATTTCAATAGCGTGCATAAAACAGGGGCCCCCTACCGCCCCTACTTGATAGCTAAACAGAACAAATTGGCGACGAGGCCGGAGGCGAACCCACGTGGGGGCAAGAGCGGTGGTGCTGAACACGGAAATTCGAATAAATTGCCCGAAGCAAGGAGACGCGAAAGGAAAGGTCTTTCACTCAGGGATACCGGAGTAAGCCCTGAAGGGAAGTAAGCTCTGAAGACAACATTTTACGGTGCCCCCAGAACGACCCCAGGAGACCGGCTCAACAGACAAACACGGGAAGAAGGTGAGGGGGAGAGTGAGGCCTATAAACGAAGGGGCACAGAAATTTTAAATAAAAAAATAAATAAAAACACAGAGAGTAAAGTAAAGAGACACGGGAGAAACAAAGAGGGACAATAATAACATATATGAAAATCAGACAGAGGCCAACGAAGTAAAGGAGGAATACATAAAAAAAAAAAAAAATGGCCACTTTCCCGGTCATCGAGCCTTTTATTATGGAAGGACCCCCATCAGCACAGGCCGCAAAATGGAAGTCATGGGTGGAACGTCTAGAAAATTATTTAGCAGCCGTCGCAATAGACCCGGATAGACAAAGACCGATGCTTCTACACATGGGAGGAGCGATGTTGCACAGGATCAGCAAAACAGTGGCTGAAGAAGGGCCCCCTTTTACATACCGAACGCTAAAAAGGGCGATAACTGCATATTTTGAACCCATGGCAAATCCTGACTACGAACGATTCCTCCTACGACAAAGCCAGACAAAGCTCAGATGAATCAGTAGACACGTATTATGCAAGGTTAAAGGAACTAGCAAGCACATGCACATTGCCTGACCCAGACGATGAGATAAGAGCACAATTTATCCAAGGATGCCACTCAACAAAATTAAGAGAGCACATCCTTCAGGTCCCCGGCATGACGATGGCTAACATGCTGACGATGGGCAGGTCAAAAGAATTGTCCAGGGTAAGAGCAGCACACATGGAATCGGCGCTCACACAAACCATTAAGACAGAACCGATAAACGCCATAGCTTCACGCAGTACGACAAAAAAGAAGGACAAAACAAGACCAACAGGTGCACATCGCTCATGCTACATGTGCGGAGGAACATTTCCACACCAAGGGAAGTGCCCGGCACTTGGCAAACAATGCACAAACTGCCAGAAACTTAATCACTTCGCAAAAGTTTGCCGGTCAAACATCAGAACAAGAGGAGAGAGACAAAGGACGAGTCAAGGAGCTAAAGCGATACAACCACCAGATCTAATCCCTGACATGGATGATGATGATGATGATGAGCCAGAAGGAACCGTGTACATAATCCACGCAACGGAACCAGGGTGTCAAAGCCGGAAGAAAATTCCGAAGTGCCAAGTCAAAGTGGCGGGACACCAAGTAACGGCCCTAATTGATACGGGAGCTTCCATTAATATACTGGCACAATCTGACTTTGACCAAATGCCGCATCACCCCTCGCTACGGCGCACTACTGTACAAGTATTTGCATTCGGATCGAAAAGACCACTCCCAATGGCGGGAGTTTTTGTGACGGACATCAATCATGATGATGTAACGGTACGATCTAAGGTGTATGTCACCAAGATAGGAACAGGGATGCTACTCAGTTGTCGCACTGCCGAAGAGTTGAAGTTGGTAACATTCGCGTTCAGCATCCATGTGGGGGAACTAGAAAGCTTACAGGAAGAGTATGCAGATATATTCCGAGGAATTGGCTGTCTAAAGGACCGTCAAGTAAAACTACACATCGACAAGTCCATAGAACCAGTCGCGTTGAAACACCGACGGATTGCATTCCATCTTCGCCCACAAGTGGAGGCAGAACTGAGGAAACTCGAAGAAGCGGACATAATTGAGAAGGTAGAAGGACCAACCCCATGGGTGTCACCCATTGTGGTCACCAGAAAACCCAAGCAACCAGGGGAGGTACGCATATGCGTAGATATGCGCCTCCCAAATGTAGCCATCAGGAGGGAGCGTCACCTCACCCCGACAGTCGATGACATAGTGCCCGAGGTCAGTGGGTCCAAATGGTTCTCAAAAATGGATCTAAGAGCTGGATATCACCAAATAATGTTGGCTCCGGAGTCTCGAGCTATCACCACGTTCTCTACCCACGTGGGACTAAGACGATACCGACGCCTGAGTTTCGGGATTGCCAGCGCGGCCGAAGTGTTCCAAGACACTATAAGAGGAATCCTGGCTGGCCTGGATGGAGTCATAAATGTGAGTGACGATATCCTAGTACATGCACCCACAATTGGGGCACACCTACAGAGGTTACGAGCAGTATTCCAACGATTACACACAAGTGGTCTAACATTACACCGGGAGAAGTGTGAATTTCTGAGAAAAGACATTGCATTTTTCGGATATCATTTCTCAGAAAGAGGAGTTCGACCTGACCCAGAGAAAGTGGCGGACATAAAGTCGGCACCACCACCCACATCAGTCACGGGTGTGCGAAGTTTCCTGGGAATGGTAACTTATTGCGGGAGGTTCATTCCCAATCTGACTTCCCTCACTGCGCCCCTAAGGGAGTTGACCAAGGCTCACACTACGTGGGAATGGAATACTACGCAGGAAAAGGCTTTTCAGGACACAAAAAAAGCACTATCGGCAGAGACAACCCTGGTCTTCTTTGACCCAGCCAAAGAAACAGAGCTATCAGTGGATGCAAGCCCAACAGGCCTAGGAGCGGTGTTGTCTCAAAGGAAAAAAGAAGGCGACTGGGCCCCCGTGGCATACGCCAGTCGAGCATTGACGGAAACGGAACAAAGATACTCACATATTGAGAAGGAGGCGTTAGCAGTCAACTGGGCCTGTCGCCACTACCATCTATACATCTATGGTCACCCATTCGTTGTCTACACTGATCACAAGCCGTTGATACCATTATTCAACAGAACAGCCTCACAGCCTCCCCCGAGAATTGAAAAATGGATTCTCCAATTACAAGGATATCAATTCTCTGTGGTGTACCGCCCTGGGGCACAAAACCCAGCAGACTATCTGTCTCGACATGCAAGACCGATTACCGTGTTTGAAAAAGAGGAGATTGAGAGCACAGAGGAGTATGTGAGTTTGATAGTGGAGAGGTCGCGACCACTGCCCATGTCCCTGAAAGAAATACAAGACGCAACAAAAGAAGATGAGGTATTGCAATTGGCAATGTCCTGTGTCAGGGATGGGAGATGGCATGTGTTGAAGCAGAATCTGAATCTCAGAACCGAGGAAGCCAACCACAATACTGTATACAAGCACTATTTCGAGTCAGGCACGAACTGGCGGTGTCACCTGAAAGCTGCCTGTTAAGGGGAAGTCGGCTGGTTATCCCGGACAGTTTGAGGCAAAGAACAGTAGATTTGGCCCATACAGCCCACCAGGGCATGGTAAAAACAAAAGCTCGGCTGAGAAGCAAAGTGTGGTTCCCAGACCTAGACACCTGGGTGGAGAGGACAATACAGAGATGTCACGCATGTCAACTGGTGGGGCCAATGGATCCTCCACACCCCATCATTACTGAATCCATTCCAGCAACGCCATGGTAAAGAGTAAGTGCGGACCTGGGAAGTCTACCAGATGGAAGGCATATGTTAGTGGTGATTGATGACTTCTCCAAATATCCAGAGGTCGAAATTTTAGAATCCACGGTCACGGAGAAAGTCATACCGTGCATAGAGAAAATAATGGCCACGCATGGGATGATACAAGAACTACGAACCGACAATGGTCCCCCATTTTCGAGCCATGACTTTGCAGCATATCTGGCATCCCATGGAATCCAACACCGAAAAATTACTCCACGCTGGCCTCAAGCCAATGGAGAGGTCGAAAGATTTATGAGGACCCTGAACAAAGTGCTGAGGATTGCAGTAGTGAGGGAGAGAAATGTAGACTGTGCGATTTGTGAGTTTTTGAGAGAATATCGCCTGACCCCTCACAGTACAACTGGTGTGTCCCCAAGCCACCTTTGCATACAACGACAAGTAAGGGACACTATTCCCCAAGTGAAAACTATGGCAGAGACACCAGGACAGTTAAAAAGTAAGCAAAGCCAAGCGGAAGCGAGACTGAAACAGAGACATGTCCAAAATGCTCGGATGTCAAGAAAGAGGAGAGCGTGTACCTGACAGCTGAGCATAGGTGAGGTGGTACTCATGAAGAATCGACATCCCGCAGGAAAGTTCAAAACAACTTTTGAATCTGGCCTGTGGACGGTCACTCGAGTAAAAGGAACGCTTGTGACAGTTACAAGAGGAACTGAGATGGTGACAAGGAACATCTCCTGTTTCAAGGCTTATCACGGAGAGCACCTGTTTGGTCAAAGGAGCGGAAAAGACAGGAGCAGAGAGAGAGAAGATGAAGACTTCGAGAGGTCAGACGTTTTCAATGAGAGTGAGTTGAAGAATAGTCCAACATCTACCCGGGATGATTGTGGAGAGAGAGAAGTGGCACCTATGAGGCCCCCGACCCAGGTTGAGGAGGATCAGCCTGCAGAGGTGCATGTGGAGGAAGACAGCCAGGAGGCGATTCAAGGCAGAGGGAGGGGTAGATACCATTTGCGATCCCGCCTATCACCCCCGGAGAGGCTGAAGGACTATGTGTGTGAGTAAATGGGACATTTCAATGTATTTTGGACCATTTTGGGCAAAGGATCAGTGGAAAGTTAATTGCGGTCACCATTGAACTGAGTATGGGGAGTGAATTGAGTTTTCTGTTTAGTTGTCAGTTATTTCATAGTTGAGGAGGAATGTTATGTTTGGGGACCTCCCCAAGTGGTTTGACTGACAGGGGTGTTTGTTCCGACACCCGTGTCAGGATGTGCTAAATGTTTACCTCCCCTGCTAATGGGACGCAAAATGGTTTAGACCCCGTGACGTGAGGCGGGGAAATAAAGTGGCTGGGTTTGGCAGACGGAAGGCAGTTAGAATGCCGGGCAGCCGAGGAAAACCATAAATGCTTCCCGTGTGATTTATTTCAATAGCGTGCATAAAACAGGGGCCCCCTACCGCTCCTACTTGATAGCTAAACAGAACACTCCACGGGCTGCTGCGTCTCGTCCCCCTTCCATCCTTCTGTTAGGGCACGGGCTGGGAGCAGGGGGAGGAGCTTGGGGGTTGGGGCGGGGGCGGAAGTTACATCCCCTAACAAATGTAGCTTCTGATAAATAGTTGGGTTCACAGACTTTTAATCGGGAATGGTGAGGCATCTGTCCGATTTCAATAGGAGTTTTACACACAAACAAAAACGCACACAAACTCTCGCTCACTCTATGAATACTTCAGAAATGGTGGTTATTTCAGAAATAATGAGCTTTCTCTCACTTAGTGCCCCTACCAATCTGCATCCTCACCCTTTACACAGCACCTAAGTCCTTATGCGCCCTGCTTGCCGTATAATGTATTTCAACATTATGTGTCAGAGCGATTGTTGGGAAATCTGAAGCTCACACCCTCCCAATCTTACAGAACAGCCCCAGGCTGAGAGCTGGCTACGAACCTCGCTATCACCAGAGCCACCTGGAGCGCTGGCTCCCGTCTCCCACGCTCAGGGAAGGAGCAGCCTCCCAGTTTAAAGGGGCAGCCACGGGAGCCCTGCGGTTACCGCGTGTGGTGTCTTTGGTGGTGGGTCCCCATGAAACTCACGATACCTTCATAGTTGACTGGCGAGCCAAGTCTAGCTCAAATTAGGTTGTCATTCTCAAAAGGAGAGATCATTTAAGTACCATGCATGCAGCATAATAACACTTTTAACTCTTTGTGGCTAACATTTTGTTACAAGTTTATTGATTACACAGCTTGGGTTAGTTAGTTTGTGTGGGATTCAAGTGTCAGTGGTGAGTTAGTTCACTGAACAGCCGACACCCAACCTGCGAATGCTAGAGCTGCCCAGTAGCAAAAAACAAAACAGATCATAAATTTAAATCGCAAATGAGCTAACTCCATGGTTTATCTTTTTGAGGTCAGTAGGGGTGTAATTAAATTCCGCACCAGCGATACCTTTTCTTTACAGAGCTACACTCCAAAGCAGCAAGAACTAAATGAAAAAAAACATTCATGTCTGTGTCTCATGCAACACCATCAGTCAGAAACATACCTTTCTCAAAATAACTTTCAGTTAGAGCATAAAGAAGAGTTTTTGTCTTTAGAAAAGTCTCCTTATCAGGGCCCTCACCGTGCCACCCCTTCACTACAACAATGTTGTGCATGTTGGGCTCCACGAATCCTTCACAGGGAAGCTGCTGAGGCTGCAGAACATAGCAGTTAGCTAGTTTGTGGTCTCCGCAGACACCATGTGTCTGGTGCCCGTCGGCCGCTCCACTGGTTGCTGAACTAGGTCGATGCTGATCCTGGATCTCATAACTCTCCAGTGCTCTCAGGACAATCCGCAGATGTGGTCCATGGCACCAGCTGATGGCCCTAGCTTTGAAAGAGCAGCCATCAGCAATCATGGGCCACAGGAGTGGAATGACCTTTCCTATGATTTCAGCAAATTTACAGCCACGGCGGAAAGTCCCTTTAAATATATGTCATGTAACAGGTGGAGTTGTCGATCAGCTCTGTTGGCATTTGTTTTTTTTCTTGTGTTTGGTGTCCTAGTGCCAGGTTGGCTCAGTGTCCATATAAGTTAAATGTGCAGTATTACTCAGACACAGTAGTATACTAATCAACCTCTGAAATCAGGGTGACCACCTGGCACTGAGGGAAATTCTGGAAAGGACTGTAAAAAAATTCAGGACAAAGGGTCAAAATTCAGGACAAAAATTCAAGAACAAACGTCAGTTTTACAGACACATCCAAGAGAGGCCATGCCTCACTATATTATTAGTGCATTTATTTACTCTTTTTTGCTAAGACACTCTATGCTAGTGCACTTTACTCTTCAACACTCAACTCTATGCCCCTGCACTCTACATCAATACACTGTACTTCACTCTACTCTGCACCACTGCACTCT
Source organism: Pleurodeles waltl (assembly GCF_031143425.1). Taxonomy (NCBI): domain Eukaryota; kingdom Metazoa; phylum Chordata; class Amphibia; order Caudata; family Salamandridae; genus Pleurodeles; species Pleurodeles waltl. The sequence continues at coordinate 1,315,652,572 of NC_090446.1, read as the reverse complement.
ATGTCATGGCACTCTACACCACTTTACTCTATGCCACTCTATGCAACTCCACTCTACCGTGCACCTCTCCACTTTACGCCACTTCACTCTGTGAAACAATCTACTTTACAACACTGCACTCTGCGTCACTGCATTCTATGCCACTGCACTCTACCCTACACCTCTCCACTCTATGCCACTGAACTCTACTCTGAAACAATTGATTCTGTGCCACTGCACTCTACGTCACTGTGCCCCACTGCACTCTAAACCACTGCACTCTACTTCAATGCACTCTATGCCAATGCACTCTAAACAACTGCACTATATGCCACTGCACTCTGACACTCTACTCTGCTACACTGCAATGGCAGCCACTATACTCTACACCACTCTACTCTGAATTATTGCATATTGCACCAATTCACTCTATTCCACTACACTCTGTAGCACTCTACTCTGCATAACTCCACTCTACATCACTGCATTTACAGCAATATAATCTGCTCTGCACTGCACCAAGCTACACTATTCCACTCTGCACCACTCTACGCCACTGCACTTTATGCTACTCGAGTCTGCTCTGCACTCTACCACTGCACCACTCTACACTACTGCACTCTCTACCACTCTATTGTTTACCACTCTACTCCACTGCACTCTGCCACTCTACTCTGCCCCATGCCACTCTATGTCACTGCACTCTATGCCACTGCACTCTACAGAAATAAACTCTACACTGCACCACTCTACACTACTCCACTCTGCAGCACTCTACTCCACTGCACTCTATGCCACGCTAGTCTACTCTGCAGTCTATGCCACTGCACCACTCTACACTACTGCACTCTCTGCCACTCTATTGTATGCCACTCTACTCCACTGCACTCTATGCCACTCTACTCTGCCCCACGCCACTCCATGCCACTGCACTCTACGCCAATGCACTCTAAACAACTGCACTGTACCCCACTGCACTCTACTCAGCACCACTGTGCTCTACGCCACTGCTCCTATGCCACTCTACACCACTGTGCCACTAACCTTTAGCCATGCTGAACAGCAGCCACTCTGGTGTATAACATGGCTAAAACACTTTAGCAAAGCCAATAACTCTTGTGTAGACGAGACCTATTGGCTTTGCCAATGTTTGTTAGTACTATGAGGTATCGAGGTCCCTGAAAGAACTGTGAATGTGTAAGTCCTTATTTTAAACATGCATTATACACATCATAATATAGTCTGCTAAAAAATTTGCAAATACATTTCGGTTAAATAAAAAAAAGTCCTTCTAAAATACAGATTTGAATATTATACAGTTTATACCTAGTACTAACATTATTTATAACAGTCCAATAAAACTACACACTCCACAGCTCACCTTGGAACACCCTTACAGTACCTCTCTAAAAGAAAATATATTTGTCATCAGATAGCTTCAAGTGACTCCTTTGATTAAAGTCAATGCAGATTTCCAAGCCCCTTTACATTTGAAGATTTACCAGTTGCCCACATTTGCATTTCTTTAGGGAAGGAGACACCCTAGCAAGAAGGCCTTTTCTTATCTGTCTGCCCCTCCCTCCTGCAAAGCACACAGGACTCCCTGCCTTTCAATCCAGCTGGGGAAACTGATCTGCCCTAATTATATTTTGTCCTTTGGTTGAAAGGCTAAAATTACGGACAAACGCTGTCCGCTAAGCCTTTCAACACAGACCTCGGATGGCAGGGCAAAATTACGGGCAGTCTGTGAAAATTACAGACGGGTGGTCACCCTATTTGAAATACAAAAGATGAGTTGGCTGTGGCTGGATTCAAACATGGGACTAGTAGTGCAGCCAAGTCAGCACCGAGTGCTCAACTCACTGAGTGAAACTACTTTAAAGTACTCTGCCTGCTGGGTTTTTGTGTTTTCCATTTTGCCACCAAAGGATGTACATGTTGAAAAGGGAATGCAAGCTATTCAGATAACAAAGTTAGCAACCTGACATCTAGGTGTGATCTTTTTAGGGCATGCGTCGTATTGGCAGTTCCGTCAAGCAATCACTGGCTTTTCAGTTCTGACCTTTCTTTAACAACTTAGTATGTTCTAAAAGCTTTGGTGTTGGTTTGTTTCAATTATACTAATTAGGCAACCAGACCCAGAAACATTCTATGAAAGAATAGACCAGGCCTGGAAATATGGTGTCTTGCTGTTTGCCAGTACACACTGCAATAGCTGCAAGCAGTGTTCTGGTACAGGAAGAAGGCCAGGTTCCTCTGGTAGCTATTGCAGCCTAACCCAACTGCGGCATGTCAGTTTTTGACATCAGTGCAAAGATATACAGTGGAAATTCGACAGGTTAAATAAAAACTGACTGAAAACCAAGAGACATGCTTTCACAACAAGAACCAGTTCAAAGCCTTGGGGGGGAGGGAGGGGGAATCAGCTGCTTCAGGGGCCCCCCCCCCCAAACAAATGCATTAACCAGTTGCTAGTTGCAGAGCTTCCCCGAAGCACTCAAACACGCATAGCACAGCAAAATATCTCCCTTAACTTATGAGGAACATGTTAAGTCCAGTCCCTCCTTCTTGCTCCCAAACATCATATGGCAAGAATAAAAAAAAGACTTAGGTGGTCATTATGACAGTGGCGGTCTATTCCGTAGACCGCCGTGGTGACGGCCGCCAACAGACCGCCGTGGAGGCGGTAATCCGCTCACCAGGTTATGACACACAAACACAAAATGACAGAAAACAGCTGTAGGAAGTTGGCTCTGTAAGAGATAGTGTGCACAGAGTCCAAGGGTTCCCCTTAGAGATAGTGGCAAAATTAGATGATTCTAATGCTCTATTTTGTGGTAGTGTGGTCGAGCAGTAGGCTTATCAGAGGGTAGTGTTAAGCATTTGTTGTACACACACAGGCAATAAATGAGGAACACACACTCAAAGACTTAACTCCAGGCCAATAGTTTTTATATAGAAAAATATATTTTCTTAGTTTATTTTTAGAACCACAAGTTCAAGATTCGAAGTAAATACACAAAATGCAAGGTACTCCACACAGGTAAGTTAGGAACTTTGAATTAGAGCGATAACATACACAGTTTTAGTTAAAATGGCAATAATTTATTTTAAAAGTGGACACAGTGCAAAAATCAACAGTTCCTGTGGGAGGAAAGTAATGGTTAGTTTTTCAGGTAAGTAAGGCACTTGCAAGTCTAAGTTCCCGGGCATAGGCAGCCCACCGTTGGGGGTTCAAGGCAACCCCAAAGTTACCACACCAGCAGCACTGGGCCGGTCAGGTGCAGAGGTCAGAGGAGCCCAAAACACATAGGTGCCTATGAAGAACAGGGGTGCTCCGGTTCCAGTCTGCCAGCAGGTAAGTACCCGCATCCTTTGAGGGCAGACCAGGGGTTTTTGTAGAGCACTGGGGGGATACAAGTAGGCACACAAAACACACCCTCAGCGGCACAGGGGCGGCCGGGTGCAGTGTGCAAAGCAGGCATCGGGTTTTGTATAGGATTCAATGGAGGGACCCAGGGGGCACTCTAGAGGTGCAGGCAGGGCACAGGGGGGCTTCTCGGGCCAGCCACTGGGGTAGGCAGAGGGTCACCTGAGAGTCACTCATGCACTGAGGTTCGGTTCCTTCTGGTCCTGGGGGCTGCGGGTGCAGTGCTTGGTTTAGGCGTCAGGTCCCTGGTTACAGGCAGTCACGGTCAGGGTGAGCCTCTGGATTCTCTCTGCATGCGTCACTCGGGGTGTGGAGGGGGGGGTCATCTCGGGTTACTCATGAGATCGCAGTCACCTGGGAGTCCTCCCTGTGGTGTTGGTTCTCTGGAGCTAGAGCCGTGGGCATCGGGTGCAGAGGGTGAAGTCTCACGCTTCTGGCGGGAAGAGTGAGGTCTTTAAAAGTTGCAAGAAAGTTGCTAAGTTGTTGCTGTTGTTGAGCAGAGCCACTGCTCACCGGAGTTTCTTGGTCCTTTGGTTCAGGGCAGTCCTCTGAGGATTCAGAGGTCGCTGTTCCCTGTCGGATGTGTCGCTGTTGCAGTTTTCTTCGAGTCAGGAGACAGGCCGGTAGGGCTGGGGCCAAAGCAGTTGTCGTCTCCATCGTCTCTGCATGGCTTTCAGGTCAGCAGTCCTTCTTCTTGGTTCAGGTTGCAGGAATTTGATTTTCTGGGTTCTGGGGTGCCCCTAAATACTAAATTTAGGGGTGTGTTTAGGTCTGGGGGGCTGTAGCCAATGGCTATTGTCCTGGAGGGTGGCTACACCCTCTTTGTGCCTGCTCCCTGAGGGGAGGTGGGCACATCCCTAATCCTATTAGGGGAATACTCCAAACTCAAGATGGAGGATTTCTAAAGGCAGGGTCACCTCAGCTCAGGACACCTTAGGGGCTGTCCTGACTGGTGGGTGACTCCTCCTTGTTTTTCTCATCATCTCCTCCAGCCTTGCCGCCAACAGTGGGGGCAGTGGCCGGAGGGGCGGGCATCTCCACTAGCTGGGATGCCCTGGGGTGCTGTAACAAAAGGGGTGAGCCTTTGAGGCTTACCACAAGGTGTTACAGTTCCTGCAGGGGGAGGTGAGAACCACCTCCACCCAGTACAGTCTTTGTTCCTGGCCACAGAGTGACAAAGGCACGTTCCCCATGTGACCAGCAATTCGTCTGGTTGTGGCAGGCTGGCAGAAACTGGTCAGCCTAGCACTAGGAGTCGGACTGGTATTCAGGGGGCATCTCTGGGTGCATTTTACAATAAATCCCACACTGGCATCAGTGTGCATTTATTGTGCTGAGACGTTTGATACCAAACTTCCCAGATTTCAGTGTAGCCATTATGGAACTGTGAAGTTCATGTTTGACAAACTCCCAGACCATATACTCTTTATGGCTACCCTGCACTTACAATGCCTAAGGTTTTGCTTAGACACTTTAGGGGCATAGTGCTCATGCATATATGCCCTCACAAGTGGTATAGTGCACCCTGCCTAAGGGCTGTAAGCCCTGCTAGAGGGGTGACTTACCTATGCCACAGGCAGTGTGAGGTTGGCATGGCACTCTGAGGGGAGTGCCATGTCGACTTAGTCATTTTATCCCCACCAGCACACACAAGCTGTGAGGCAGTGTGCATGTGCTGAGTGAGGGGTCCCCAGGGTGGCATAAAATATGCTGCAGGCCTTAGAGACCTTCCCTGGGATCAGGGCCCTTGGTACCAGGGGTACCATTTACAAGGGACTTATCTGGGTGCCAAGGCTGTGCCAATTGTGGAAGCAAAGTTACTGTTTACTGAAAGAACACTGGTGTTGGGGCCTGGTTAGCAGGGTCCCAGCACACTTTCAATCATAACTTGGCATCAGCAAAAAGTCAGGGGGTAACCATGCCAAGGAGGCATTTCCTTACACCCCCCCCAAACGAAAGAGGATGAGACTAACCTTCCCCAAGAGAGTCTTCATTTTCTAAGTAGAAGAACCTGGAAAGGCCATCAGCATTGGCATGGGCAGTCCCAGCTCTGTGATCCACTACAAATTCCATTCCCTGTAGGGATATGGACCACCTCAACAGTTTAGGGTGTTCTCCTTTCATTAGCATTAGCCATCTGAGAGGTCTGTGGTCAGTTTGACCTATGGAGTGAGCACCAAAAAGGTATGGCCTCAACTTCTTCAGGGACCAGACCACAGCAAAGGCCTCCCTCTCAATGGCACTTCAACGCTGCTCTCTGGGGAGTAACCTCCTGCTAATAAAAGCAACAGGCTGGTCAAGGCCATCATCATTTGTTTGGGACAGGACTGCTCCTATCCCATGCTCAGAGGCATCTGTCTGCACAATGAACGGCTTAGAGTAATCTGAAGCTTTCAAAACTAGTGCTGTACACATAGCTTGCTTCAGGGTGTCAAAGGCCTTTTGACAGTCCAGGGTCAGTTCACTTTCTTGGGCATTTTCTTGGAGGTCAGTTCTATGAGGGGTGTCACTATTGATCCATATCCCTTCACAAACCAACTATAGTACCCAGTCAAGCCAAGGAATGCCCTGACTTGAGTCTGGGTTTTTGGAGCTTCCCAGTCCAGAATAGTCTGGATCTTGGGTTGGAATGGCTGAACTTTGCCTCCACCAACAAGGTGACCCAAGTAAACCACAGTACCCTGCCGTATCTGACATTTAGATGCCTTGATAGAGAGGCCTGCTGCTTGCAGGGCCTTCAAAACCTTCTTCAGGTGGACCAGGTGATCCTGCCAATTGGAGCAAAAGACAGCAATATCATCAAGATAAGCTGCACTAAAGGACTCCAAGCCAGCAAGGACTTGATTCACCAACCTTTGGAAGGTGGCAGGGTCATTCTTTAAGCCAAAGGGCATTACAGTAAATTGGTAGTGCCCATCAGGTGTAGAGAATGCTGTTTTCTCTTTTGCTCCAGGTGCCATTTTTATTTGCCAGTGCCCTGCTGTTAACTCAAAGGTACTTAAGTATTTGGCAGCACTTAATTTATCTATAAGCTATTCTGCCCCTCGAATGGGGTGAACATCTGTCTTGGTGACAGAGTTAAGCCCTCTGTAGCCCACACAGAACCTTATCTATCTCTTGCCATCTTGTGTGTGAGGTTTGGGGACCAAGACCACTGGGCTAGCCCAGGGACTGTCAGAGTGCTCAATCACTCCCAACTCCAGCATCTTGTGGACTTCCACTTTGATGCTTTCTTTAACTTGGTCAGACTGTCTAAATGTTTTGTTTTTGACAGGCATACTGTCTCCTGTGTCCACATCATGGGTACACAGGTGTTTCTGACCAGGGGTTCAAAAAAAGAGCTCAGCAAACTACTGGAGGACTTGCCTGCAGTCAGCCAGCTGTTGGCCAGAGAGGGTGTCTGAATAGATCACTCCATCTACTGAGCCATCTTTAGGGTCAGTGGAGAGGAGATCAGGGAGAGGTTCACTCTCAGCTTCCTGGTTCTCATCTGTAACCATTAACATGTTTACATCTGCCCTATCATGAAAGAGTTTGAGGCGGTTCACATGGATCACCCTCTTGGGGGTCCCGCTAGTGCCTAGGTCCACCAGGTAGGTGACATGACTCTTTTTCTCAAGAACTGGGTAAGGGCCACTCCATCTGTCCTGAAGTGCCCTTGGAGCCACAGCCTCTAAAACCCAGACTTTCTGCCCTGGCTGAAACTCAACCATAGCAGCCTTTTGGTCATACCACATCTTCTGGAGCTGTTGGCTAGCCTCAAGGTTTTTGCTTGCCTTTTCTATGTACTCTGCCATTCTTGAATGTAGGCCTAGTACATAGGCCACCGCATCTTTTTTAGGCTCATGGAGAGGTCTCTCCCAGCCCTCTTTTACAAGTGCTAGTGGTCCCCTAACAGGATGGCCAAACAGAAGCTCAAAGGGGGAAAACCCTACTCCCTTCTGTGGCACCTCTCTGTAGGCGAAAAGCAGGCATGGCAAGAGGACATCCCATCTCCTTTTGAGTTTTTCAGGGAGCCCCCATCATCATGCCCTTCAATGTCTTGTTGAATCTCTCAACAAGGCCATTGGTTTGTGGATGGTATGGTGTGGTGAATTTGTAAGTCACCCCACACTCATTCCACATGTTTCAGGTAAGCTGACATGAAGTTGGTACTTCTTTCAGAAACCACCTCCTTAGGAAATCCCACTCTGGTAAAATACCTATGAGTGCTTTGGCTACTGCAGGGGCAGTAGTGGACCTAAGGGGAATTGCTTCAGGGTACCTAGTAGCATGATCCACTACTACTAGGATATATTGGTTCCCTGATGCTGTGGGAGGTTCAAGTGGACCCACTATGTCTACTCCCACTCTTTCAGAGGGGCCCCCACCACTGGAAGTGTAATGAGGGGGGCCTTTGGATGGCCACCTGTCTTACCACTGGCTTGACAGGTGACACAGGAGGTGCAAAACCCCTTTACCTTCTGGGACATATTGGGCCAATAGAAATGGTTGACTAATCTCTCCCATGTCTTGGTTTGTCCCAAATGCCCAGCAAGGGGAATGTCATGGGCTAAGGTCAGAATGAACTCCCTAAACTCCTGGGGCACTACCACTCTCCTAGTGGCATCAGGTTTGTGATCGCTTGCCTCAGTGTAAAGGAGTCCATTTTCCCAATAGACCCTGTGGGTTCCACTGACATTTCCTTTTTCTTGCTCAGCTGCTTGCTGTCTTAGGTCTTCAAGAGAAGGGGAAGTTTCTTGCCCCTTACACAGCTGTTTCCTTGAGGGTCCCCCTGGGCCCAAGAGCTCAACCTGGTAGGGTCCTAGTTCCATGGACTCAGTTCCCTCAGGGGATAGAACATCTTCCTGGGAAGAGAGGTTCTGCCTCTTTTGCTGTGTTGAAGCTGGTTCCCCAGTCTTCTTTCCTTTTCTCTTGGAAGGTTGGGCCATTATTCCAGACTCCAACACTTCTGTTTCCCCCTGAACCCTGCACTGTGCCCTTGTCTTGACACATACCAGTTCAGGGATACCCAGCATGGCTCTTGAGCTCTGCCTCAGCCCATGCTGAGTACTCCAGATCATTTCCTAGTAGACATTCTACTGGGATTGCAGAAGAGACTACCACCTGTTTCAGGCCAGTGACCCCTACCCATTCTAAAGTAACATTGCCATGGGATGGGCTTTAGACTGATTGTCCACATTGGTGACTGGATATGTCTGTCCAGCCAGGTACTGTCCTGGGGAAACCAGTTTGTCTGTCACCATAGTGACACTGGCACCTGTATCCCTCAGGGCTTCTACTCTAGTCCCATTGTTTAAGAGCTGCTGCCTGTATTTTTGCATGTTACGCGGCCAGGCAGCAAGTGTGGCTAGGTCCACCCCACCATCAGGGACTAATGTAGCTTCAGTGTGAACCCTGATTTGCTCTGGGCACACTGTTGATCCCACCTGGAGACTGGCTATTCCAGTGCTAACTGGAGTAGTAGTTGTTGTGGGACTTTTCTTGGGACAGGCCTTGTCTCCAGTTTGGTGTCCATGCGGAGTACAGATGTGACACCAGGCCTTCTTGGGATCAAAGTTTTTAACCTTATGCCCATTTGAAGACTATGAAGAGGCTCTGGGCCCACCCTCCTGAGCAGGTTTTTGGGACCCTGTAAAAGACTCTTTACTTTTTCCCTTTGATGTCTCAACACTCTTCCCCTGGGAGGCTTTGTGACCCCTTTCTTTTGGTCACCCCCTGTGGAAGTCTTGGTCACCCTAGTCTTGACCCAATGGTCTGCCCTCTTTCCCAATTCTTGGGGAGAAATTGGACCTAGGTCTACCAGATGCTGTTGCAGTTTGTCATTGAAACAATTACTTAACAGATGTTCTTTCATAAACAAGTTATACAGCCCATCATAATCATTTACACCACTGACAGTTATCCAACCATCTAGTGTTTTGACTGAGAAGTCAACAAAATCAACGCAGGTCTGGCTCAACGCAGGTGTGGCTCGAGGATTTTTGATCCCCCGAACCTAATCCTGTACTCCTCAGTTGAGAATCCAAAGCCCTCAATCATGAGGTATTAGGATTCTGCATCTTTACCAGAGAGTGTGAGGAGTCTATCCCTACACTTTCCAGTGAACATTTCCCAAAGGAGAGCACCCCAGTGAGATTTGTTTACTTTTCTGGTTGCACAAGCCCTCTCAAAAGCTGTGAACCATTTGGTGATGTCATCACCATATTCATATTTTGTTACAATCCCTTTGGGGATTTTTAGGATGTCAGTATCTTCTCTGACCCTAGTTATGTTGCTGCCACCATTAATGGGAGCTAAACCCATCTCTTTTCTTTCCTTCTCTATGGCTAGGAGCTGTCTCTCCAAAGCCAATCTTTTGACCATCCTGGCTAAGAGGCGGTCATCTTCATTGAGGCTGCCCTCAATGCTTCCAGAGTTACTGGTCTCCCCTGTAGAAGAACCAGTTTCTCTGACTATTACTTGTGGAGACAGGGTTTGAGGGACCCTGGTCTCCCTAATTAGGACAGGAGGGAGGGTGTCATCTTCCTGGTCACTAATTTCCCCATCTGTAGGATTATCCTCAGAGGGGTGGTCCTTTGCAAACTCTGCCAAAAGCCCCTGGAGCTTTACTTTGGTAAAGTTGGACCCAGTCTTTATATTTTTTAGCTTGCAGAGAGTCCTTAATTCTGACATCCCTAGATGCAGGTAAGGGGTGAGGTTAAGTTCCACCACCATCTCATCTGTGCTAAACATTATTTCTCTAAAAGTTTGGATTACTTTTTAAGAATCTAAAAACGACTTCTAGAACTTAAATCCAAACTTTTACAAACTTTTAAACTCTAAAAGAAATGCTAACAGGGACTTACAGAAGGCCCTAGTAGGACTTTTAAAAAATTTGAAAAATAGTTCAAATTGCAAAAATCAGTTTCTAATGACAATCTTTGGAATTTAGTCATGTGATCAGGTACTGGATGAGTAGTCCAGCAAATGCAAAGTCGTAGACCCCACAGCTGATCCATCAATGTAGGAAGTTGGCTCTGCATATAATATCTCAAAGTAAGAGATAGTGTGCACAGAGTCCAAGGTTTCCCCTTGGAGGTAAGATAGTGGCAAAATTAGATACTTCTAATGCTCTATTTTGTGGTAGTGTGGTCGAGCAATAGGCTTATCAGAGGGCACTGTTAAGCATTTGTTGTACACACACAGGCAATAAATGAGGAACACACACTCAAAGACTTAACTCCAGGCCAATAGTTTTTATATAGAAAAATATATTTTCTTTGTTTATTTTTAGAACCACAAGTTCAAGATTTGAAGTAAATTCATAAAATGCAAGGTACTCCACACAGGTAAGTTAGGAACTTTGAATTAGAGCAATAACATACACAGTTTTAGTTAAAATGGCAATAAGCTATTTTAAAAGTGGACACAGTGCAAAAATCAACAGTTCCTGGGGGAGGTAAGTAATGGTTAGTTTGTCAGGTAAGTAAGGCACTTACAACTCTAAGTTCCTGAGCATAGGCAGCCCACCGTTGGGGGTTCAAGGCAACCCCAAAGCTACCACACCAGCAGCACAGGGCCAGTCAGGTGCAGAGGTCAAAGAGGAGCCCAAAACACATAGGTGCCTATGAATAACAGGGGTCCTCAGGTTCCAGACTGCCAGCAGCAAAAGTACCAGCGTCCTTGGAGGGCAGACCAGGGGGGTTTTGTAGAGCACTGGGGGGGACACAAGTAGGCACACAAAACATACCCTCAGCGGCACAGGGGCGGCCGGGTGCAGTGTGCAAAGCAGTCGTCGGGTTTTGTATAGGATTTAATGGAGGGACCCAGGGGTCACTCTAGCGGTGCAGGTAGGGCACAGGGGGGCTTCTCGGGCCAGCCACTGACTGCACTGAGGTTCGGTTCCCTCTGGTCCTGGGGGCTGCGGGTGCAGTGCTTGGTCCAGGCATTACGTTCCTTGTTACAGGCAGTCGTGGTCAGGGGGAGCCTCTGGATTCTCTCTGCATGCGTCGCTGGGGGGATCCAGGGGAAGCGTCTCTGGTTACTCACGAGGTCGCAGTCGCCTGGGAGTCCTCCCTGTGGTGTTGGTTCTCTGGAGCTCGAGCCGGGGGCATCGGGTGCAGAGGGTGAAGTCTTACGCTTCTGGCAGGAAGAGTGAGGTCTTTAAAAGTTGCAAGAAAGTTACTGAGTTGTTTCTGTTGTTGAGTAGAGCCGCTGCTCCCGGGAGTTTCTTGGTCTTTTGGTTCAGGGCAGTCCTGTCAGATGCGTCGCTGTTGCAGTTTTCTTCGAGTCAGGAGACAGGCCGCTAGGGCTGGGGCCAAAGCAGTTGTCGTCTCCGTTGTCTCTGCAGGGCTATCAGGTCAGCAGTCCTTTTTCTTGGCTCAGGTTGCAGGAATCTGATTTCCTGGGTTCTGGGGTGTCCCTAAATACTAAATTTAGGGGGGTGTCTAGGTCTGGGGGGCAGAAGCCAATGGCTACTGTCCTGGAGGGTGGCTACACCCTCTTTGTGCCTCCTCCCTGAGGGGAGGGGGGGCACATCCCTAATCCTATTGGGGGAATCCTCCAAACTCAAGATGGAGGATCTCTAAGGGCAGGGGTCACCTCAGCTCAGGACACCTTAGAGGCTGTCCTGACTGGTGGGCAACTCCTCCTTGTTTTTCTCATTATCTCCTCCAGCCTTGCCGCCAAAAGTGGGGGCAGTGGCCAGAGGGGCGGCCATCTCCACTAGCTGGGATGCCCTGGGGCGCTGTAACAAAAGGGGTGAGCCTTTGAGGCTTACTGCCAGGTGTTACAGTTCCTGCAGGGGGAGGTGAGAACCACCTCCACCCAGTTCAGGCTTTGTTCCTGGCCACAGAGTGACAAAGGCACGTTCCCCATGTGTCAAAAAAGTATATACACACAGTTCCAACACCGTCTGGAGGGGGAGGAGAGAAAGTTCTCTAGACCAAAGGTTTCCAAAAGAACGGGCAAGCAATATGCTTCAAGCAAGAGCCCTCACTCACCTAACAGTGACATGCTTCATCATAGGGCCATGCTCCTCGTCAGGCCGGCATTGCAATGCCTGACGGGCCCCTCAAGGGGGCTCTTTGCCGGAGATCTTTTGAAGTCGATTATGAAACCGGTCAAAATGAGGAAGGATTGGTAAGGAAAAAGTATAGAGTAAAAATGACTAGGGGTTAGAAAACAACTATTTATTCTAGATATCAAAAACCCCTGACATGATTAAAACAATAAAGGGATATGGTAAAATTATGTTTACCCTCCCTTAAAAAAAGTACAAATGGATCTCAAGGTTAGAGAGGTACAAAGAGAGAGGACACAGAATTCCTGTGCCACTCTATCAAAGGGTCAACATGTTTCTCGCTTTTCGTGTCAAAAAAATTTGATCTTGTGCGATTCTTCAGGACCTTCATACGTACCTAATCCTTATGCAAAAAAAGATAATCAGAGTTCCCTACTAGGGAAGTCACAAAACCTAGAGAAATTAAAAGGAAACCAATATCAAAAAAGTCATGTATTCACCAGTCATGGTATCTATTGCAAATCAAAGCGATACCCCTAAACCCTCGTGGAAAAAAACAAACTAGGTGTCAGGTGACAAGGTGCCATAGTGGTTAGCTAATAAAAGACATATGATATATAAAAAAATCAATGCTTACCCTCCAAGTATTACTGGTGGGCCCCATCAGGGAAGAGACTGGCTTAGAGCTCCACTCTAGTCTAAACATACATGGATGTTCAAAAAAAGAAACATTAAATGACACATGGATTGGAAAGATTATTATCGTTTCAAGACCAAGACGCAAGGTGCAGGTAAGTGATTCCATAAATAGGTGGAAGGAGGAGGAGTAAAGTCCTGATGTCTGTAGGACAAGGGCAGTGGACAATCAGGCAAACTCAGAGATAAGCTAAAAAAAGGGTAAAAGTACAAAAGTCGACTGAACCTTAACTAAGGGTTATACATAGATTTAATTACCAAAGTCATAATCATGCGGAAATAGTCTCATACATCATATCAATTTTAAAGGCTGAAAACAAGTCAGCAAATATGGTCCTCCTGTATGTGGGGAAAAAAAAAACGAGTAATGAGAAAGCTACGTCCATCTTTCTGATGGATAAGAGGGAAAGGTAAGAATGTAGAAAAATAGCGCGTCAGCTAAATATCATTTCTTGGGAAGTAGCCCAGTCATGTCTTAAAGGGCATATCGCATTAAGGAGAAGCAAAAGTCTGTAAATAACGAGCCCCACACCACATCATGTCAAAAGTCCCAAGTAGGGAACATCGGCACATACGGGGCCGCGTAGATAAGATACAATGGCTGCCCTGGGAACAGACGAGCAGGATTGGTGAGAACGCGTATAATACGTCGCGTATTTCACCTCGCTACGCTCTTTATTTGTAACTGTTCGCTATTTGAAAAAACAGATACACGCACGTCAGTCGGTATCTGATAAAGGTCGTATTGTTGGCAGTAAAAGCGGCTAGCTCGTAACTGCGAGGTTACTGTAAACCAAAAAGGGGGAAACACGGGAGGAACGGGACTTAGAAAAGGGAAAACGAACGACACCGAAAACATTGCTTGTAGAGCTAATCAGGGTAACACTTACTTGGGGTGGAACCACGGCTGTCCGATTCACCTATAAGCACCTTCATTCCCCGGAACTCAGCATGGTGTGCTCAGAGAGTTTAATTTAAATGCTTGAAAAAGAAGGACAGCGACAAAGGACTACTGGATTAAGGGGTGCATGTAAAAAGAGACAAAGGACACACGGTGTCGGCCATTTGTAAAGAGGTACCTTTCCCAATAGTACTCATTGGTTCAAAGAGTGGGACAGAAGGGAGATGAACAGGCCTGTATTAAAAAATGTTAATGTCTATTGAGAAGAGTATGTAACAGGTTGTTAATGTGAGCTATAATGCCACAAAGAGACTTGTCTGTTAATGAATAAAGCTGGCCCACGGAATTTCATCGTTCAGTCCAGATACATGGGTCTTAAGCCTAAAGACCCACCGTTGTTCTTTTTCAAAAAGTCTATTTGTACAGTCCATGTTGCCTTTAATACTTTCTAGTATTATCCATCTGATATCGTCAGGGGAGTGTTGCTTTTCAATAAAATGGTTGGTCAGTTTAGTCGCAGACCTCTTACATCTAATGGTACGCCGATGTTCGTTAATTCGGGTTTTCACCATTCTAGTTGTCATGCCTATATACTTCAGGTTGCAAGGACAAATAATCATGTAGATACAGTTTTTAGTACGACAATTGGTGTGGGATTTCAATAGCCATTTCTTGGATTCGCCAAAGTCTACTTCATGGGTGCTGCTGGTCAATGGACAAACATTACAACAGCCACACGGATGGTGGCCTGTCACTTTCAGCCACTGGCTGTGTTTGGGGTCATTGGTGAGCTGGTGATGTATAGGTCTAGTGTGTACCACTAGGTCTTTGATGTTGTGGGTTCTTTTGAAGGCGAATAAGGGGCATTCTAAAGTGCCACCTGCACTATTGAGGATCGGCCACAATCTCCGGACTATACTCTTAACCCGATTGCTCAAGGGAGTAAAGGTTGTCACGCAAGTAAGTCTGGATTGCTGAGTGCGAGTATTATTGGTCAGTAAGACTTCCCTGGGGATATTACTGGCTCTCTTCTTTGCTTGTCTCACGTTCTTCATTGGATATTGGCGTTCGCCAAGTTTCTGACATAGGGCATTGGCTTGGAGATGGAAGTCGGAGGTGTCCGAACAATTCCGTCGTATCCTAAGGAATTGTCCAAAAGGAAGGTTATCTCGTAAGGCCTTAGGGTGGTGACTACTGTACAGTAGGAGACTGTTCCTATCTGTTCGGACCCACCACCCTCAACCCCATGCCAGCAAAACACCGCCCTCCAAATTATGACCCACAAATCACCACAGCAGACATGAACAGGGGTCAGCCATTGGTGGTGCACACCGCCGCAGCAGAATTTGGCACCCCACACCACTTCAAGCCAACATTGGCCAAAACAAAAAACCCACATCTGACACATATACACACACCCTATATACCCACCAACAGCACTATAAAACACCCCCCCACATAACCCACAATCCTTTGCAAACACGGAAAGACTTCTACACCTTGCCAGGCCAATCCCTTAGAGAACTGCTCACACACACTACATCTACCTATACATCCGTCACGCATCACAAACCACACACCCTAACATAACATTGAAACCCGCCTGCACAACACACACAACACGCAATAGGCATGTCCCCACAAAAGCACCCCCGTTTCACTGATGAAGAGTTGCGGGTGATGGTGGAGGAAATCGTCAGGGTAGAGCTACAGCTGTTTGGTGCACAGGTCCAGCAGATCTCCATTGCCAGGAAGATGGTGCTATGGCGGAGGATCCTGGACAGGGTGAACTCCATGGAACAGTATCCACGCACTAGGGACGACATCCAAAAGAGGTGGCACGACCTACGAGGGAAGGTGCATTCCATTGCATCAAGGCACAAGGTCGCCATCATGAGGAATGGCGTTGGACCCCCACCTCCTCCACTACAGTTGACAGCATGGGAGGAACACTTCTTGGCAATCGTGCATCCTGAGGGCCTCACTGGAGTCACTGGAGGGTTGGACACTGGTAAGTCAGCATTACTAACCTACCTCCACCAATATCTGTATGGCATGTCACCCCCTCACCCTGACTCCCTACACCCCAATCCATCCCACACAGTCCACCACCCCAATGACCACACTTAAATGTGTACCCCTGTATGCCCTACCCACTGCAAGCACATCCCTCTGCATGCACACACAACAGTAATGCATGGACACCATGTAGAACTACCAATCCCACAATCCATCAGCATACACTACCAAAGGTGGGATGAGAAAACCAAACCCATAATGAAAGGTAGAAGGCGGAATATGTGACAAACAATGACGCTGACAAAACACTTACATCCCCACAGGTGTCCCACCCAATGTCAGAGGCGAGCAGGTGCCACGGCAACCCAGCCCTCCACCATAAGATGCCCTCAGTTATAACAGCAACTCTGGATGTCCCGAGCTGGATGAACTCCCTGGCCCTTCTGAGACCACTGGTCAGTCAGCTTCCACATCACACAGTCAGCCCACCACAGGGGCCCCCCTCCGACTCCAACACCACAGCAGCCACTCAACATCCCCAGACCTCTGACCCCAGGACACGTCGATAAATAGTGTGCCCACCTGCACAGGGACCCGAGTCGACACTACACAGGCAAGACAGTGAAAGTCCTGGTGTAAGTGGGAGTGGGCACAATATTCAGGGGACCAGGAACAGTGGGAGGTCAGCTGTGTGCCAGGGGGAGGCCAGGCCCAGGGAACCGACTGCCCAGGAGGCACTCACACATGTCCTGGGGGCATACCAGAAATCCCAGGACAGGATGGGTCAAGTAATTACCATCTTGCAGGAGAACCAGCGGCTGCAGGACGAACACCACCAGGAGGTCATGCAGCAGTTGCAGGGCTTAAATGCAAATATGGCCTCCATTGCGGGGGTGGTGGGTGATATGGCGAACATCATGCATGAGTACACAACACACCAGCGGACACCTTCCACTAGCCAGTCCACTCACCAGCCATCAACATCTGCTCCAGCTAGTGGACAGGAGCACCTGCCACAAGACCCACAGTCCACCTGTACCCCTCGCTCTGCAGCAGAAGAACTATCCCGCAAACGTTCCCTGCGACACAGACAGACACCAGAGACTGTTGCCAAGACCAAGACCCCCGCCAGGAAATGAGCCCCTCCAGAATGTCCCCCTTGTGTGCCACTAGTCACCTTGTTCACTTTGGACTGCCATTGCTCCTCTTCCTATGACCCCATGCACACTGAACCTATGCTACAAACCAACTGGGCCACCACACTGTACTTTTCCTCAAACATCACCCCACTCTATTGCACTATCCCTTCATCATTATCGCTTCAATAAAAACACTTGAACACAACTGGAGTATTAGTGCTTTATCAAACAGAAACGTGCAATGTATTGAACTGTATTATCCTGTGCAAATGTCCTGTAATGTGTTAATCCTTCCAAACAATGTGTTTAAGCAGTCTGTATTCATCACATCAGTACACAGTTGTGACCACACAATCATCTCCAAGAATGGAAGGCATAAGTGACAGTCAATTGAAATGTAAAGGCAGTGATTGGCACAACACAACTGGCACACAGCAGGTAACCCACAAAGAAATTAACAGATCAACATTCTTACCGGAGTGCCATTGGAAGTACTGCTATATAATATGTGTCCTGTTGTCCACATCCTCCTCCTCCTCCTCCTCAATGTCCTCAGTGTCCACTGCTGCCCCAGGTGCATTTTCTCACCCCTCCTCCTGCAGGTAGGGCACATGGCGTCTGTGGGCCAAATTGTGCAGCATGCAGCAGACCACCACAATCTGGCAGACCTTCTTAGGGGAGTAGCATAGGGACTCACCTGTTAAACAGAGGCATCTGAACCTGCCTTTCATTATACCAAAGGTGCGTTCTACAACCCTCCTGGTATGGCCATGTCCCTCATTGTTCGGATTTTCAGCCCCTGTTCTCAGATTCTTAACAGGGGTCAACAGCCAGGACAGATTTGGGGAGCCGGAGTCACCTGGAAGAAGTGAGGTACACACATTACCCATGCACAATGGCATGGAGGACAACTCCAGTTGGCATACACTGACATACATTGTGTGAAGACTCAATCTCACCTATGAGCCACACTCTGTGCCTCTGTAGTCGTGCCATCACCTGTGGGACGCTGATATTCCTCAATACATATGCATCATGCACATATCCAGGAAACCTGGCAGTGATGTGAGAGATGTATTGATCTGCAAGGCACACCATCTGGACATTAATTGAGTGGAAACACTTCCTATTCCTATAGACCTGCTCATTTTTCCTGGGAGGGACCAAGGCAATATGGGTCTCGTCAATGGCCCCAATCACATGTGGTATGTATCCTATGGCATAGAATCCGGCCTTCACAGTGGGCAAATCTTCATTCTGGGGAACACTCATATGTTTGAGCAAGGCAACCAAAACCCTTCCAAGCACTATCGAAAACATTGGCTGTGACACTTTTGCAGCCAAGCCCACTGTCACCTGGAATGAACCACTTGCCAGGAAGTGGAGCACTGAGAGTACCTGTACTACAGGGGGAATTGGTATAGTGCTTCAGATAGCAGGAATTAGATCAGGCTCCAATTGTGCACACAGCTCATTGATTGTGGCCCTGTCCAGAAGATAGGTGAGTATGATGTGCTGGTACTCTAGTGTAGCCAAATCCACAAGCGGTCTGTACACAGGCGCTTGCCTCCTCCTCCTCATCCTCCACAGCGGTTGGTATCTAAGTGAGGCAAAATTGAAATGTGTGTGACTACAGGGAGTTTGGACACATAATATCACTGAACACAGAGCATGTATGTCTGTTGAAGACTGGAATTGTATAGGTGTGTAGAATCTATACCAATGACGCTCTTAAATTAGTCCATCATGAGTACTGGCATTAGGAAATGGCAACCGCCTGTTCTTTATGCAGGGACAGGTGGAGTGACCTCACTCTGCCAGCGTTTGGTGTCATGGCGGGAGGCTATTGGTTAACATGGAGCTCTATGGAGTTCAGGAACCAATGATGATCAACGCCGGCAGTGATGGTGTGCTCCGCCACGGACATGACGCCATTTCCCTGTGCCACTTCACTTGATTCCCGACTCTCTATGGTTGGACATCTCCACTGTGTGTGCTGCTGTGACCTGTGTCTGGAACCTGCGATGGCCCATGCTACGGGGAAAAGGGCCTCAGCCTTGACATCGGAGGAGCTGGAGAAAGAGCTGGAGAAGCTTGTGAATGGGGTCCTATCCATGTATGGGCAGTTGTATGGGCCTCCAGACCAACAGGTGAGTACAACATGGGTACGTTGGATGCAACATGGCTGCATGTAGATGTATGTGTGTGCTGGCAGTGTGTCATTTGGCAGGGGTGTTTGGTAGCATTCAGTGTGTATGCAGAGGTAGGGGTCGTGTGTGTGCTTAATGTGGGTCATATGCAGAAGGTAAGCCATCTGTGTTACAGAGTGGATTGTTGAGTTCATGGTGTCTTTCTGACTGTGTATCCTCTGCAGGTCAGGGCCCATCAAAAGAAAGGGTTGTGGCGTTCCATCACCAAGGACTTGTGGACCCTGGTGGTCCATAGCCGGCGGAGCACCCACTGTAGGAAATGGTGGGAGGACCTGAGACGCTGGGCCCAGAAGATCGCGGAGGCCCAGCTGGGGACGGCCTCCCAACCTGGGAGGGGTGCCCGTCGGAGCCTGACCCCCCCTAATGGCCCGCATGCTAGCGGTTGGCAATCCGGAGATGGATGGGCGCTTGAGGGCTCACAGCAACCACAAGGGGGTGAGTACAGACTGTGTGGTATTTATTTTCTATTGCCTGGCATGGAGTTTGGGTGCAAGGTTCCAGTCAGTGGGTGCCCCAATATGCTGCTTTAGCTTTTCCAGTGTGGTCCTGCTTAGCTATGTAGGGTGGTATGTATATTTGGTATTGGTGAGTAGCTAGCATACCATGGCAGACAGGGCTTAGTGAGTCCAGGTAGGTGTGCAGATGGTAATGTTTGGGTTCTTTACTGCTGTTGTACCCAGGTAACAGTTTGTCATTGTGGTCCATACTGACCAGTGTTAGTGCCAGTGAGTGAGTGTGATGTGTCTGCCATATGTACGGTTGGTGCTGTGATTGACCGTGTGCTCCCTTTCTTTCTCCCCCACTCTCTCTCCTTGTCTCATGCTGTTCGTTAGCATCATCTGGCGAAGGAGCAGGGGCACTGGTGAGTGGGGGAGCTGCAGCCCATGTGACCCAGGAGGCAGAGAGAACAGACGCATAGGGGACCAGTGGGTTGGAGGGTGAGGGGAGCACCACGGGGGATACAGGAGCCACGACTACAGACTCCGATTCCGCCTCCGAAGGAAGCTCCCTGGTGGTGGCTGACCCCTCTGGGACAACCCCAGCTATATCATCTTCCGCCACACCCGTACCAGCACCATCCTTCTAGTAGCCCCCCACCCAGTTGCCCGTGCCCGCTCACCCAGGAAGGTGGGCGTCTCCTTTGCCCCGGACACCTCAGGCCCTGTCCCCGTCAGCCCTGCTACCCTCAGTGAGGAGGCTATTGACCTCCTGAGATCCATCTCTGTAGGGCTGTCAACCATAGTGAATGCCATCCAGGTGCTGGCATCCCAGATGCAGCAATGCAGTGCCTACCTGGAGGAAATTCATTGTGGCTTGGCTGCCCTACAGAGATTGTTTCAGGCTCTGGCCTCCTCTCTGACGACAGGGAGTGTCCCTGGTTCTACCATCCCCCCTTCTCCCTCCCAGTCACAAAGCCCTCTTCCCCAACCCATCCCACACACACACAATTTGACAAGTATGCACCCAAAACAACAGACAGGACTCGCAATGACAAACACAGGCACCACACTTCACACCAAAAGCACACACACAGCCAACACCCAGATGCACATACTACAGCAGCCACTGCCTCCCCTCCTCCTCCTCCCTCACAGTCACATCAACACTCACACCCGCATGCACAGCATCACCAGTCCCAGATCCTGCCACCTCTACAGCCTTGCTCACCATCACCACAACAGCAGACATGCACCCCACACATCATATGCACAGTCAACACCACCACCATCACAACCTCATGCAGCACACCCACCTCACTTGCAGACACCACAACAACATACCTACACACGTCCTGTTTGTCCTCTCCCACCCTGTCTGCCCCCTCCAATTACACTTAAACACTCCCACTCAGACACCCAACAGCCATCTACCTCACACAGGCACACTGTCCACGCACCCTGCACCTACTCCTACTACAACCACTCCCTCTACCTCCACTCGCACTCCTCCTCCCACAACACAACCCCTTGATCCTAAGAAGCTTTTCCTTTCCCGCTTTGACCTCTTCCCCCCGTCCTGCCCATAAAAGGAAGATCCCTCCCCCCCAGGTCAGTACCTTCACCTCCCGTTCGGATCCTGTTCCTCCCCCTAAGACTTCACCTGCCACTAAGGGGCACAAGAGTGGTACTCCGGCCCCCCACCCCAAGCCCACTCCTCTGCCCCCTAAACAGAAGGGTAAAGACCCGCCCCCTCCCAAACACAAGCCCAAGCAGCCCCCTCCCAAGAAGAAACCCCCCACCTCCGTGCCCCCTGAGGTGCCTGCCTAACATCGTAATGATGACCCTGCCCAGTGGAGTGACTTGGGCTGTCAGGAGTGAAGTTGGGCCTTGGACGTTGCCCTGTGGCCATTTGTTTCCTGTGGACTGGCCAAAGGCCCTTGCTGCACATATGTACATATGTATTTATTTATTGGTTTGAAATTTAGCTCATTTTCCAACATCAATACAGTGGTTGGACCAGAGGTATATGTCCTGGCTTTCTTTGCTCCTCGGTTATGTTGCTGTTGATTTACTCAGCAGATTGTTCTGGGTGTGTGTTATGTGTATATGGTGTGTGTTGTGCGTGTGTCACTCTCCCCTCCCTCCCTTGTATTCTAGGTGGCTATACTCACCATCGTCATCTTCGTCGGCGTTGGTGCTCCAGTACTGCCATCGCGTGGTACAGCATCGGCAGGACTTTCAGTTCAGGTTCCATGGCGGCCGTGGACTCCGCTGTGTCCCTGGAGGTGAGTGTCTCCTTTTATATGATGTGTTTCTGTCAGGCTTTTGGAGGCGGTGGTCCCGCCCCAGAAATCCTGGCAATCAGCTATGTCATAATATGGCGGGTGGGTCGTTGTCTTCTGCCTGCCTGAAGGTGCCTGCTGCCGTGGTCAGTGGCCGGACCGCACTGGTGGTTCGGTTGGTACATTGGCTGTCTATGGGAGGGATCACCACCATGTTCATAATTTGGCAGTCTTCACTGCCAGTCTGGCGACGGTACTACCCCTATCGTCGGTGTGGCAGTCAGACAATATCATAATGAGGGCCTTAGTCTGCATCAAGATCAAATGACTCTAAATCAACCTGATGCATCGATCCCTTTGAGAGGTAAATATGTGTTTCTCATCCTTTTGGTGCTAGCAGAAGTTTTCATTTGTTTACTTTTTTAACCAGGAAGCTGTGATCTTATATTCTTTGTCAAAACATAGCTGCCATGATGGAAAGGGGTCCTCTGTTCAGTAGCTCTCACTTTTATGAGATGAGGGGCCTAAAACATGTATTAGCTGAACAGGACAACATCCCTCCTTGGACTTTTATGCTTAAATTGGAAAGTAGTGAAAGTACTAAAATATATATATATATATATCTCTTACTGGCGGTTGCCAAAAGGAGTTATAGTTAGGACCTAGTTTCCATAGGAACAACATTTTCAGACTTGCCTATATTTTTGGCACCGTTTGATGAATCTTCACGAAATTTTCAAAAAAAGAAGTGTGCCCAAGAATCTTGTTGTGAATGGGAAGTTTCAGCTTGATCCGTCAAGCTGGGGCTGAAAACCACTGGACGTAATTACACCAAATTTTGCAGAAAGGTGGCTTTCAGTACGCAGATTATGCTTTTTGTTATTCGGGGTGAATCCGTTCAATAGATTGAGAGAAATTAAAAGAAAAACAAATTTGTATATCTAGAGGTGCGAAGGCTTCACAACTCCTCCTCATCTCGTAGAGAGACCTTGTAGTATAGCCATTTTTTATGTAGCTTTATGCACGTTTGCTTAAAGTATTAGGCCTCTGTGCACATTGCCCTATATGCATTTTATTTAGCCTCGCACTGTTATTTTCCAATAACCAGTTTCACGGTCTTGTTTTATTTTCTTCTATCACACTGTTTAGCTTAACTCAGCACTGAAGTTCTCAAACAATACATTCTTGCTCGCTCTGTGCTTCAGTCAAGGATACAGTCTGGTACATTGCCGATAGACATGGTAGAAGTTTAGTCTTTAGGGTTCGTAGACAGTACACATTCTTACGTAGGGACGTTTCTTAGAACACCGGCGTGTTAGTTATAAAAACACTTTCTAGTCCTGGTACACGTTAGAGGGAGATTCCGACCAGGAACCCACAACTAGATGCTGACTGCCCTGTTGCAGATACTGAGGGTTGATGCCCTCCCAGGGGAACCTGAAAGGCAGGCTTAGAGCTTAACATGGTGTGCTCAAAATATAACTTAGAGAGAGAACGTAACCTAGTTGCACTATGATAGCAATATTCTTATGTTTCACTCTCCTCGTTACTATTTCAATCCTACTGTGTTGTATGGTTCTGGTTATTGTGGCTCATGCCTTGTTATCTAAAATGCAGTTGTTTTATTAAACCAATCTTTAAAAGTCAAACTGCCTTTGTCATTTATATATGAGACCGCACTGTGTATGAGAGAACTGGTTGTGACCTGAGTGACCACGACTCCCCTGGGAAGCATTAAGATGTCATGCGCTTGGCTGCCCAATTGTCTCTTCCCTTTGGCAAAGATAAGGCACTGCTAGTTAGCCGGAGCTTACCCCGGATTTGGGGTGACAAGGGTCCTTCGCGTTGGGTCAGATTAGTTCCCCACACTGTGAACGATCTTGCCACCCAAAAATCCAGTAGTCTCATTAGGATAATGAGAGCCTACGCGACATGGCGCTGCCAACGTTTGGTCTGGCTTGAATTTTCGTGTCCACCAGTTTCTCTCGGTCTCATGTAATATAATGATCCCTCAGTTCCTTTAGCGGAGACGTCCGTGGCCCTGAGGACTTCCACCACCGCGGTATAGGTAACCCTAATTACAGCGGATGGTTGTTCAAGCTTGAACCTTAAAAGGAAAGACCCTGTCTTGGTGTGCCTTCTCTGCACTCTTGCTGTTTTTCTAATGGCGAATCACCAACATGAGACAACCGCTCACAGCACATTTGCTTGCGCATGGTCTTACGATCCAGGGTGGCGCCCTACCCCATACAATATTACCAGTAAGGTTAGGTCCACTAAGTAATGATTGTCCAACCTGGCCTTTATTGGCCACATATACACCACATCCTGCGGTTGCAAATATGGCGGTGGCTGAAGTTCGACGTTTATATACAGACTTAATGGCTACATATAGACGCTTAGTACAGTTTGTGATGCAGACACTAAATACAAACCCAGCGCGTGCTGCTCCAGCACAACCACATGCAGTAACACCAGGTATAAACCAGGTGACTGTACACTCTATTATGGGTAAAGTTCCAGCAAAACGGGAGAAGACTCCATTTTGGCTGGCACAAAAAATAAATACGCTAGAGGTGGAATTTCCCCATACGGGACCTCAGGACAAACATAGAATACTAACTATGTGTTTGCCATTTGGAATGGTTCCCACAGTGGAACATTGTAATACATGGGGCACGGTGTTTGCCGCACTCTATACCACGGCTCACCGACATTGGCCAGCCTACCGGAAGTGCTTAAACAAATTCAGGATGAATACGGGGCTGCCCCGGCCTTAGATTTGGGAATGCAACTGATGGGCAACTTTGCCACGGTTTCTTCAATAATCCTAAGTAATCTTAAAGGGGAAGAAGTTGCACTTGCAGTGCGTATGCGTCTTCGTGACATCCCGCAACAAGATCAGGAGCAGGAACTGCCAAAAATAATAGCGGAAACATATTCTAGTATCGGTCAAGATAACCTAGGGGCTAGACCACAAAAACCTCAATTTCAGGGAAAAATGTGTAAAGAAAATGCTAAACAGCAACCTGAGGGTAGTAAGAAGCGCTGGGAGAAAAAACAACAGACACCTAAAAAAGAAGGGGAGAATCTCCACGTACGGGGACCCCACAGAATAGGTATAATCTAAAAAAATAGGGATAATATAAAAACGCCTGATAGATATCAATATACTGGTACACGCCAATCTTGTTCCTTTCCGGACTCATCGGAAAAGAGAAATGAGAGAGGTGGGCGGTCAGAGCGGAGAACAGAGTACGTGAAACCGAGACAGGAATCACAACGCTCTTCGGAGGTTTCTGCCAAGAAGGAAGAGAAACCAATACAACCAAAACAACAGTTTAAAAAGAAAAAGGTGGCAGCAGTCTCAGTTGGACATGCCTCTCAGGAGGAGAGTTCTCGTGAAGAACAAGACATGGGCACTAGCACTGCTAGACAGCGCAGCAGAGGTCACAATAGTTCGCCGGAATCTTCTAGAGCATCTGGAGGTGAAAGCAACTGATGACTTCATACAAGTTGAAACAGCAGATATGCGTGTCTCTGAACCCGATAGGGTGTACTCAGTGACTTTACAATTGGAAGGAGACATTGAACGCACTATACACGCAATGTTTTGGGATCGTGTAGTTAAGATACATGACATTTTTCTGGCTGAACAAGATTGGCCGTCTGACTTTGTCCGCACCTGCCCAGTTGGGCAGGAGGTTATTAAACCTTTGTTCTCACCCCTGGTTCCAGGGGAACTCGCAGAGTCCTATTGCATCAAATGGGCTCTGGCACAGGCATCTGCCTTATATAGAAATCACGTAGGGTGGGATAGGGATTCTCCATATCATGTAATTCCGATTAAAGGTGAACCTCAGCCACCACAATATCCCATAAAACATGAAGAAAGGGCACTGGTGAGGGAAATACTTGCACAACTGGAATACCAGGGGGTGATTAAACCCTGTGTCTCACCAATGAATAATCCCTTATTCCCTGTAGCTAAGCCGGACCATTCATATAGAATAGTCTTAGACTACAGACATTTGAACGGACATACACGTACATATGCTATACAAAATTCACATAGCGCCGCACTGATGAACAACATTGTGCAGAAAAAAATATAAAACGACTTTAGACATCTCAAATGGATTCTTCTGCCAGAATATAACACCCGAAAGCAGGGATTTGACAAGCTTTAGCGCGTTAGGCTCACAGCAATATTTTGTCGTTTGCCTCAGGGGTATAAGAACAGCCCGGGACTGTTTGTGGCTCGTGTGACTGCAATTTTACACAAGTTAGACCCTGAAGCATTGTCATATGTAGATGATATATATCTCATGGATGACGAGTTTCTACAAAATTTAAGACGAGTAGCCCGCATTGTTGTAGGGTTTGCCAAAATTGGCTACAAATGTAACTTTAAAAAATCTAAAATTGCCTTCCTCAGCGTCATATTCCTGGGATACGAGCTATCGAATGAAGGTAAGAGCCTAGCGCCCCAATTCTTAGAAATTTGTGCACAAATGCAACCACCTAATACGATTAAGAAACACCAATCATTGTTGGGCTTTCTAAATTTTGGCAGAACGTACATTCCTGATTATGCTACACGCATTAAACCATTATATGAATTAATCGGTCCTGATTTTTCAAGCAAATTCTGGACAATTGAACATACACATACTTTTTGGGAGTTGCAAGCAGATCTACTAGCCGCAAAACATTTACATACACGGGACAATAAGACGCATTTGGTCATCAGGGTGATAGCTGGGGCAATTGGGTTTACGTATGTCACATTTAATGAAGGTGAGACAGTCCCGATGGGATACAAGTCCCACTTGTATTCGGCTGCTGAACAACGATTTGCACCCACAGAGAAGATTCTCAATGCTGTGCAGATGGCTGTTATTAAAGAAAGACCCCTTGCCCAGGGAAAACGCATTATTGTAATTTCCCCTATTCTGGCCCTCGAGCTGTTACAAAAGCTAGCGTTCCGAATGCAAAAGCACTGCACCCGCGATGGATACAATGGGCTACGTCTTTAACAGCCAATGATGTAGATCACATTTTTGACCCAAAGTTGCAAACTCAGGAATTTCTACAATATGAAGTTGAATATCCAGTTCCCGCTGACACGTTGCCTATTGATCAATATCAAGTAGTCATGTACACCGATGGCTCTGCGCAACCGGCGGTTGGAACAAAACACCAATATTCGGCTGCGTGCGCAATAGTGAGCGGCCATATGGAAGGGGAGAAATTCTGCCCCCAACATACTTATACACAGACCTTAGGGGATTGTACGGCACAATTGGCTGAGCTAAAAGCTCTACTGATGGCATTAGAACATACAGATCTGACACAGTTTACACTGATTGTTTATGATTCGTATTATTGCGTCCAGTCTTTTAATGAATACCTACACTACTGGCGCTTGAATGGGTTCAGAGATTCAAAAGTCAACACCATAAAACACAGACTAATGTGGGGGAAGGTAGCAGACCTGAAAGAGACGCTACCCAAAGTCCATGTTGTACATACACTTGGACACCAGCGCGTTGGAATACACGTTGCTGGGAATACTTTGGCTGATGAAGCCGCAAAGTCGGCAGTGGCGGTTGCCACTGTAGCTGCAGTGACTCGTTCGAGTTCCAAACCAGACACAGAGATTATGGCTGCCATAAAGGCTACGGTTGATGGCACGCCTTATCCTAAAGGATTTCCTAATAAATATCAATACTTCATGGGAAGTATGCTGAACGCTGAAGTTAAAATCCCTAGCGTAGGCGTACGCAACATCCCCAATAAGAATGAAAAAAAACACAATTGATTAAAGCAGCGCATGAGGGAGTGGCATCTGCACATGTGGGCATGGCCGCTACAATTTCGCTATTGCAGGCCCGTTACTGGTGGCCTGGTCTCTATAAAGAGACTAAGCAGTATGTCCTTTGTTGTGACATCTGCCAACAAATTAAAGTTTTAACAGCTAAGCGCCCGCCACAGACACCCCTCTTAATATCCAA
Organism: Pleurodeles waltl; assembly: GCF_031143425.1. Taxonomy (NCBI): domain Eukaryota; kingdom Metazoa; phylum Chordata; class Amphibia; order Caudata; family Salamandridae; genus Pleurodeles; species Pleurodeles waltl. The sequence goes on along the minus strand of NC_090446.1, from coordinate 1,315,624,455 downwards.
CAGATCGTTACAATGTGTGTACTTTGATCATTGCGGTCCACTACCACCAGATAGTGCATACAAATATATACTAGTCACTGTTGATTCTTGCTCCAGATTTGTGTGGGTGTGGCCACAGCACTCTGCTGACGCTCGGACTGTTATTAAAGATTTGCAAGTCTTTGTCGGTACATATGCAGTTGCGGCATTCTATTCGGACCAGGGCCCTGCTTTTGCCTCAAGGGCATTCAGGGACACCATGGCTTCATTGGGGGTCCAGCTCCAGTACTCGTCTCCATTTCATCCCGAGGGAAATTCTGTCGTGAAGTGATTAGACCGCAATTTAAAGCAATCCTTAACAGTATGGAGTTCAGAGAGCACTAAATAACCTGCCTAGAAGGTCTCTGGGGGGTCGTACTTCATATGAGTGCCTGTTCAGAACACAAATGTTTGTTCTGGATCTTTATGGTCCTGGTGTGGAGGCCGGCGGAAACGCCTTTTGACATAAATGATCGTGTCACTGTTTTGCAGGAATTACAGCAGTTCAGTGAAGATAACTCTTCCAAAAGTGCTGCCTCCAAAGGAATTAAGGATGTGCCAATAACACCTACCGGCTGGATTCCCAGGGTTGGGGATCTTGTGCGTGAAAAGGTCGCAGTGAAAAAATAATTTGGCCCTTCATATCGAGCACCAGTCCCTGTGTTGGGGATACACGGAACGAGAACTGTTATTCTACCACCGTTGCTGGGTGCCAAAGAAAATCACTTTGTTTTCATTGAAAATGTCAAGTTACAACATGTGGCCGATTCTACACAGCAGACCAAGAGGAACGACCAGTAGTTCCCGTAGCCCTCTCACTACTGGGGAAGATGTTCAGCTTCAAGTTATCTATACCAACACTGACGCCTCTCCGTGCTTGGGGAGGGTGGATGATGGTCTCGCATTAGTGCCACTGACAACAAATAACTTAGAAACTTTTGATCAAGTTACCATGACTACTGATGTGACAGATGGTGCCATCTACAGTGTACCACCGCGAGAAACACCAACTCCTCCATTGAATATGGCGACACCTTTTGCACGAACTGCCTCTGGTTACTTTGCCAACAACAACGATGGTATATCGGACTCGTTTGCCTCTTCGACTTCTGACCTATCAGGTCCACGTAAGCTTATGTGTTGGCTTAAAGATACGTATTTTGTTTTTCCATGGAACTATCTGTGGCTCTTGTTGACTATGCTAGCATTTTTTCTTTGGTTAGGGTTTGTCATTACCTTTTTTCTGTTGATACATGGTCATTTTCTTCCTGAGAGATCAGCGGTTGAACAGGTGGAGGAGGTGTTGAAGCCACATTTTTTCATCAAATAGGGTTCGAAGAGACTTGTCCTTTGTGAACATTTCTGCAGTACTGATTCCGGATGGGATTGTGTGGGATAAAGTAATGTTTGATATATACGGTCCCACTGAGATAATTCAAATACCATATGTCCTAAAGTTATCTATGAATGATATAGTAATACCAGGCATTGTATCTGATGATTGGGATGTGAAGACAGTTGATTCCAGGATGACTGTATTACAATATTAAACGGTCTATTAAAATGAGGATGTTTACCAGTTTAAAGACAATTATGGTGACATGTTTTGCTATAATTATTATGGGCACCATTTTATACATACAGCAAGTAGTCCAAAAACGATATTTGACTATACGCAATGGGACCATTGCCCAACTCCCCCACAAGGGAGTTCCAAAACTTATTCTGACAAATGTACGTATTTTTATGGGCATCATCAAATGAATGCGAAGTCGTATTACTTTAGGTTAACTCCGTCTAAAGATAAACAAATGTTGTTGACTAATACGAAATTCATATACTCAGATTCTTTTGTTTCCCGACTGTCAATTGAAGGTTATGAATATTGGTCAAATAATGTTAATAATGTTGATTTGAAAAGTGTTGGGGGAACAAAAGATTGGCAGACAAAGGGTAGAGAAACATTGTTTAGGGCATGTCTCATTCCCGTGCAAATTATTTTTTTAAATGAAACAGTACAACAGACTAGCTGTTTAGGCTTAGCAACAATCAGAGAATTGAATATGCCTAGTACAACTGTCCCTGCAAAAATTAATAACTGGCAGAAATACATGAAGTGTGGGAAAATTGTACCAAAAATGGTTAAAATCATCCTCGTTAGATGCAATTAAGACACATCTCACTCTCCTGTCTAATAACACTGACTTACAAGATTTTTTGTCAGGCCCAAAGACACCACGTAGGAAGCGTTTCTTGTATGAAATATACAATGAAATATGGAAACTTTCCCATTAGGAGGCTGCAGCCCGGTTAAGGCAGATAGATCAGGAAAATATGGAAAAGGCATTAGCGGTTGTGGATAATGGAATTCACACCTTGTCCGACCGAATATATACGATTAACAACATTGTTTCTTCTGCGATAGACATAATACGATCTGATATGTCTTCTTTATATCATGGACAAAGTCAGACCCGGTCCATTATGCAGTTGGGTTGGACACTTCAAACATTGAAGGCAGGTCACGTTCCGTGGCAGCCCATCAGTGCCAGGGAGATCTTTTTTTCCTTTAATTTAACGCGACAACAACAACTAATGGCTAAGAAGGAGGCGACTTATGTCATGCTCAACATTGAAAAATTAGAAAGATTGCCTTTTACCGTGGCCGAGATCCCCTCTGCAGAGTGGTTGATACATGGGGTTATTAATCTGCCCATTTCTACGTTACAGTTCACTTCCTGTTTCAAACATGTTCCGGTAGGCAGATATGAGAAGTTGGGAGATAGTTATATCCATGAAGTGTGGGAGCTTCTCTTCTTGTACAAATGCCTCAATGGCATGAAAGAGGTCTTTCTTAGCGGTAGTGAATGCAAGACTTCAGTCAGCCATTCGATGATTTGTAAGCAGCTGTCCTTGCATGGGGCATGTAATGCCTCGGTTGCGAACTTGGCTTGCTATCTGAAGGGAGTTCGGGTCCCCTTGATTAAACGCACATTCCAGGTGCTTTCAAACGGGGGCTACGTCCTCCTCAATAGTGAAGGCTGTTGTGGCATGCGGGCCGGAATAGTTTACGTTGTTTCGGTCACTAAGGTTGTTACGTGCTGCGGGAGTGTGTTGTTTCCCCCCACTAAATTAAGGGAGGTAGCAGATATCTGGCCTCACATTGCTACTTCCAAGGTGAATTTCGACAAGTTAAGTAGACTAAAGGTTTTATTGTTTCAGAAGCATGTGGCCCTTACATCTGCACGCGAGACCTACGCACTTCAGGTGGCAAGGTCATCAGCGGAAATACAGTCCCTGTTAAATACCAACCCCAATACCAATACCAACAGCTACATCAAAAATGGCTATACTACAACCTGATTGGCTGCCAACACCACTACCAGGAAGTGTTACAGCCATTTTGCTACTCAGACTTGGCTGAGTTCCAAAAAAAAGTTTACTGTTACCCTACCCCCTAGCATTGGTGCAGGTGTACCCCAGGAACACTCCAAGGGCTAAAAGGCATTTTTATATAAAAAAATAAAAAAAAACAATCACAGCATAAATCGCAAATATACACATGTTTTGCAGCAATTTAAAGATTCTCCCATGGATGAAAGGGTGGGAGGGTGCTTTGGTTACTGGGGTGCCATTTTTGTGGCAGTTCAGCAGTTTTAAAAGCACTGCATAGTTGCTTGTATATTCAACATTTGTCAGGAAACAACAAATTTGCCAGCATAACTCTGGTGAATAATGTACCTGCTAGAGAAAGATTAAGGTTTTTGTCTAGTCATCTAAGGTAGTACTGAGAGTTAAGATGCCTGCTGCAAAGAATGTGTACTATGCAGAATACAGAACGCATAGCTCAGTGGGTTAATGTGTTTGTCACAGAGCTCCTTTTGTTACTGTGCAATTCATAAATTACAAGCATAATCTACCACCGTGAGCTATGATCTGTCATCAAAGGTCTGCATGCAAACTGCATGGTACAGGTTAGAAAGTTATGTTTTTTCCAGTCTTTGATTAATTTTGCTAAAAGAGTTTGGGTAGAAATAAATTATTAGTAAAGTCAACCGTAACCAATGTGTTACGTTTGAATCCTAAGTTTACACTTCCCCAGACAAAGCACTTTTCAAAAATGCCTACCAGTATGGATGACATGTGATCTTACACCTTGTAGCCTTCTTTGTCTTATATCACTTTTCCTATGCACTAATTTACAAATGTGTGATTTATTGTCTCTGTATGTGTGTGATGTAAAGTGCTTCAACATCCTATGCTGGTAATAGAGGTGCTATAGAACAAATTAAATACATGTGAGAGAGGGGTTTTGGAGAGATGAGAGGCACTGTTAGAGGGTGATGGTGAGGTCATTTACTATGCTTTAAACACTAATACAGTTGAATATATAATGAAAAATGTGCTGTAGAATGCTCCATTTTTGCCATTGTTCCCCAAATTGTTTTGGAGACAGGGAGAGAGAAGTATCTAAGCTCTATTGTCGTAGCAAGGCTCTCTCAATATGAACCCAATGGGGGCCGGTCTGACAAACTTTACCAGGGCTGCTCTGGTTTTCCAGTCTGACCATGGTTTAGGTATTAGAGCTATGAAACGCAGCTTGAGGTGTGCCTGAGGTGGACAAGTCTGTTGAATATTTTTTCTGTGATTATGATAATTGTGTTGTGAGTGATAAAAGTCAAGTTACTAAGCTGTCTCAAGTAAGTCCTGTGGAAAGTGATACGTCACCATGGTGTCAGCTGAGTTTTGACATGACCAAGCAGCTCAAGATCCTGGTGGAAGTACGCATTGGTGTTGATTGACTACATGTCATAATGACCAGAGGTTGCATTTGTCAATAACATTGAATCACGCACTGTGATTGTTTGTATATTGTCTTTTGTAGAGAGGGTTGTCCCAACATACATGTGATGGACAATAGAATGCAGTTGGTCTCTGAGGAAATGGAAAACTTCTTACAATCAAAAACTAAAATAAGACACTACAAACATAATTCAGTAAGTTACATAAATCATCAAGAGGAAACACATGTAAAAATCCATAATGGGGCCTAACCTTTAAAAGGACAAAATCCGGGCAGATCAGAGTGTATGGTGCAACAGATAATAAAACAATTATTGACAAAGCCAATAGGTTTCGCCTATATGAATTTTATTTGGCTTTGACAATGTTTTCTTACATGTTGCACAGTAGTATGTGCATCATTTAAAAAAAACAATGACAAAGCCAATAGAATTCACATCGTTGAAAACCTATTGGCTTTACTAATGCTTCTTCCTTTACATCAGTAGTCCAGCTGGAAAACCTAAATAGTGGTGAAAATTCACACATGCACTAAGCAACTTCAAGGAGTAATGTGTCAGTTTTAATTTATTAAGTAATGAATTACTAATACTTATGAGCCCACAGTGGGTGAGTTAGATGGTGATAATGAGGAAAATAAAACATTACATTCATTTCACATATCAGACACACAAAGGAGAGAGGCGCTCACATGCCTTTTTGGTGTGAACAGATATAAATATGTCATCTGGTTATACTGATGTGCATAAGATACATCTTCAGCGACACCTTTTTAATTTTCTATTTTGTCCAGACATATTTAGTGTAGGATCGACCCATTTCGGGCAGTTGTACGTCAGGGATTGCTGGCATTTTACTTTGGTGTTTTTTATTTGAAAAATAAGATTACTTCATGCAAGGGATTTCTAAATAGTGATTTGTTTAGGACATTCATCAAGTAGATTATGACATGACTATTACTTTCTAAGTGTAAGGAAATATCAGTTGCAGTTGGTTAATTAAATATTTTGAGCATGTGACAAGGTAGGTGATTTTATAGCTGTTGTGATTCAACCAAGATATTTCACCCAAAGGAGCACTTTTGCTACAAGAGGTGGTTCACCTTTTACATATAAAAAAAATAAATGCTGGAGATTAAAAAAAGGTTGATCTTGAAATAAAAATATTATGATTAAACTCAGTATTAAGTAGATGCATTTTCCTTAACAGGTGTGAGGTCAAGAGTAAACCGAAGTCTGGGAACCCAAGAACAGAAGGATATGGCTTCCTGTGCAACTGTAAACACAGGAAGCTCATTTTAACATGAAAGAAAACCACAAAGGAAACATTGTGGGAGGGAGAAAAAGAAGATGTTTAGTGTTCCATTTTGGAACAATTACTTTTCATAGGGAAGCTCTTGCATCAAAGTATAAGCAAAAGGAAAAAAAAGCCCTTTCATCCCAAAGCCATTATGCGGCTGCAACTGAATGCAACTACTAATAAACATTGCAGTCACAGAAAACGCTAGACAACACATGAGGGTGCAAATAAGGGAGGTAAGATGAATGATGAACTCCGTGACCTTCGATCATTGACTTGAGTGTCAGCAGGGCAGCAGTATTTTAATTGCAATCTGATGCTGAAACAAATCGAGGTCTGTTTCAGATTTCATAAAACAACTTTAGCATGTTTTTAACAAATAGTTTTTCAGTCTCAAAAGGGGTTTGTGATCTAGCAGTTTTCCAGTCTGGTAAGGTAGATGTTGAAACAAGCAAATTGTATTTCTGATTGGGAGGAAGGTGGGAGGGTTTTTACTTGAAACAACGGCAAGGTGAGAGGGTGAAGACACCACAGAGAAGGGGACGAGGGCGAGGGTGAAGGAGATGAACTGCATGACAAAAAGTAAGCAAGCAGGGGTGCTGACATGCTTGCTCACAAATAAGATAAGAAAGAAGTTTGACCAACGCTGTACTTCAGCGTTGGGATACTGATAAGAATACCACAAGACGAAAACACATTGGTAAATGCAAGAAATAGTGCTACAGCCAACAGAAAAGTGGGAAAGTAAGTGGCAAGCCCAGGAACCAATAAAAAGCCAGGGGGCAGGATCGGAGCCCCTTTTAGGATTTATATTAAATACAATGGATTTCACAAGCACAGCTCAAGTGCTTTGCAGGCGAAACCTAAAAAAAGCAGCAGTCACAAATGCGATTGTTTTTAACAATCCAGTTATACTGTAGAGACAAGTTGGAACACTTGATGGCTACGTATTAACCATGCTGCATGCAGTTATTTTGTGATGCAGATAACAATCCATTCTGTAGTGTATGAACACAATTTTTTTTAGCATAGCTTCATAATGTCTACAGCCCAACCTCTGACATGCAAGTTAAATCCACTTCTTACATGGTGCTAAATATGCCCTACAAAAGTAAACGAAGTAGTGCAGTTTCTGGCTCCAACATACATGATGGACATAAGGTATACATGCTGGCATTATTTCCGCATTTGGCGGTAAACTATAGGTTTGGAGGGTCCCGCATCTGAATTTTAAATACAGCTGTTTAGATCAGAAACCTGAGATGGAATCAAAAGAAGATTCATTAGCAGGGATATTTTCGTTGTGTAAGAATCTATCTGGCAGACTACCTGCTTTACAACTCTTTAGCTCCATCCTCCAGAGGAACTACCTTAGCCTTTCTTTAATTAGCTGTTTGGATGTTATACGAGCTTCTTCAGAGGAAACCTAATGGAATGTAAATCTAATTTATAAACCACGCTTTTGACATACACTAGCAATGGGATTTTAAGATGCCCCTGGGAGCTTCATAGCCCTTTGAAGGGGCCCTGAAAGCCTCCAGTTCCTCTGTGGATCAGAATATCTGCCAGTAGAGCAGCAGTCTCAGTCTCAAGGTAAAGAAGATCAGGTAGACTCCATGGTCTGGAAACAATGTGCTCTGTGGCAATTTGAAGAGAAACCTAAAAAAAACATGTTTTCAGTCATGATATATGCCCTGTGTCTTTAACATAACCCCACAGCTCCGCGCCATAGAGGGCTGTATTTTTGGCTTTAACATTGTATATATCTACTGCAGGAGAGAATGTTCTAGATTTAGCCCTCTTTACTAGTTTAATAACAGTCCCTGTCTCCTATTGAAGCTTAAATACAGATTTGGATATGTGGGGCATACAGATAAATTTTTGAGATAGTCTTACAACTAGCTAAATAAAATCTTGATCTTGCTCAAGCAGAGCATTCTGCGCTGTGAAAGTGGTTCTCACTGCATTGTCTGGGTTAGGCACTATAAACTCAGTTTTGTTCACATTTAGCTCAAGCCTTCTACCACCGCAGAAGACTGAAATTCAATCTAACAGGGCCCGAAGCCTTGCAGTAGTTTTCTAAATTATGAGTGCTGTTTACAAAGAGCGTAGGAAATTTTGTGGCACCTATTTCTGGAGCATCATTACCAGGAAAATCTAAAAATGAAACTAAATCATCAGTATATAACATAAAAGAAATAGGGTCAGAACGCAGCCCTCGGGGGCACCTTTTTCAACCATGAAGGAATCAGAAAGCTCTCCCTTGTTCCCAAACCTTCCTGAATAAGTGTTTTTTTTGGTGGAGTCTGATTAGCACCACTAGAATATTCTCTGGGACCCCCATATCACCCAAAACATCCCATAACTTGTGTAGGGGGGGTTGAGTTGAATGTTGCTTTTAAATTAACTAAGACCACATATAAATGAACATTCCCCAGTACAGCGTTTTCCCCGTATACAACTCTAAATCGGAAAAGTCTGTCTATTGTGCTGTTTTTATGACAAAATCCCGCTTGAAGGACTGATCAAATATGCTGCTTCATGGCCCAATCTGAAAGGTTGCCTAATATCTGCCCACAGAACAGCTTCTTCAGTCCATTAATAAACCTAATAGGTCTACAATTACAAGGATCCTCCCACCTACCCTTCTTATAGATAAGGATAATTTCAGCCCATTGCCGGGACCTCTGAATATAGTCCAGCATCTAAATTTGCACGGGAGGAAATGTTGAGGTAGTATAAAGATCACCCTGGATACAGCCCAGTGCAGGAGCTTTCCAGGGAACTGTAGTTTTTAGCATCACACGTGACTCCTTGATGGACAGATCCAGAAGTACTAGATGGAAGTCTAAAGATTTGAACTGTTAAGGAGAATGTAGTAAAAAAAAAAGAAAAGGTGCAGATGATTGAATTTTTAAAAAGTGCTAGTTTCTCATTTTTATTTGTGTACTCTCTGTGTTGCGTATATTCACATGCAATGGGCTGACAATATATCAGTGGGGCAACACCCCAACGCTTTAAGGCAGGAACTGCCCATGCCCAACAGGTCTATATAAAAATGTACACTTAGGTTTCATTGACATGATTGAAAGATGTAGCAATTACAGGAATCTTATAGTAATTGTCCATTTTCACAATGGATTGTAGCAGGACTATTTGTACACAATGATGCTAAAGCAGCAGCCAATTACTTAATAAGAAAAGTAATTCCTAGATGAGGAATCCCATAAGACATCTGATCAGAAAACAGAACACACTTTGTTAATGCAATGTTCCAGCACATTTGCATCTCCCTAAGAATAAAGCATAAGTTGTCATCTGTTTATCACCCCCCAAAAATAGTATTGTGGAGTGCTTTAGTGGTCTCCTAAAAAATAAAATAAGGAAACTGTGTGCTATGTTGCAAAATAAATGGTTCCACTGGCTATCTCTAGCTTTATATGCCCTCAAAAATCGACCACCAAGTGACCACCACCTAACACCACATCAGATAGTGACATGACTTCCCATGCCCACATCCTTATTGATAGCACAGCAAAGGTCAGATGTACATAAAACAGCTGAGGTTTTGGGTGATGAAATGATTTGTTGATGAAGGCTGTCTTCTCTACACAGCTGTCGCAGAAGGAGAAGCGTACCACTGCAGTCCACCAGACCAGTTCAGTACCCATTGGCCAACAAGTATACATTCTCAATTTTGTTAGAAATGGAAGGACTTAAAATTCGAAGGCCCCTTCTCAGGGACAGCGAGTAACCCATCACGGTTAAAGTAGACAGCAGAAAACCATGGATATGCCTATGGGACATTCAATTGGACCCTGCTTTGTGTCAGACATCACCATAACACTCAAGTATCGCACTATGTCAAAATAGTACACACTTGCACAGCACAGCAATATATCCCATAGTGCCCACGCTAGTTTATTAGATAATATGTGGTATCAACATATAACAGAAATAGGAACAAAAACCTCAAATGAAGCATATTTTGTATGTTCATTGATTCCACACTCCACCAATTCAGACAGGTTACACTCTTCCAAGGAAGTACCCCCCGCCACGAATATCACCATATATCTACTACACCTTTCCCTCTGTAAGATATGAACACAAATGCAGCCCCTACACATAATACATGGATGCCTCCTGGTAAGCAGCACACAATATGACAAAGAGTTAGCAGATATAATGCACGTTCTAACCAAACTCAAGGAACTAGTAATGAAGCGTATGTTCATGCTTCCTGGCACCATAGCACCACATTTGAAAGCACAGCCCTTTCTCTATGGAGTCGAAACCAAAGTGACAATAGTACACAACAGAAGTGTCAGGCAGTATGGGATGAGAACATATCTAGACTAACTTGGGTAGAGACACCTACAACTGTTCGAGCAGGTAGAAAACCAATTCTATTTTCTTTGTGTTTCAGGGGTAATGGAATGGTCCCAATGGGGAACAACATCAATTGCAATACCACAATGTACAATGCTGACATGCAATGAGGCACCTCCAGCCTAATGGACTACTACTGGCATTGTGGAGAATGCCTTTATAAAGGTCGAGTTGAAGTATCCTTTGTTTCTGGGAAACCTTGCATACTCTCCCTATTGATTCCAGGATTGGGCATTTCAAAGTTACATGACCACCACATGAGCCATCAAACTACCTTACTGCATCATCATCAGAATAAAAGAAAAGAGCGGCAGACTATTTTGGTACTACAACTTGGAAAGCTGTTGCACAGGATGTTACATGATGCCCAATTGTTCCTTGGAAGTGTCTTTTCATTTGTTCAAGCAAAATAAACTGCACGTTGATTGCAAATAACTTGTTGGGAATTGAAAGAAGCAATCAACACCACTGAGGATGGTTTAAATGCCATCAAAGAAGAATTGTAAGCTAATAGAGTAATGCTCATGCAGCATAGGTATGTGTTGAACTTCATGACAGCCATGGAGGGCGGTGTATGCATGAAGATTGGGACTACTTGCTGTACGTATGTCCCGCCAAATGACACAGACAATGGAACATTAACAGAGGCCATGCAAACTCTGCATAATTTGTACAGGAAAATATAGGATGAGGGAATGGTTCACAGGGTGGTTTACCTGGATGCCATCCTGGATGTTCAGACTATTTAAGGCATTATTACCCATCATTGTGGTGTTGCTCTTGATGTATTGTGTCTTCCAATTAGTGATAGTATGAGGCAGAAGTGCTAGCCAGAAGTTGAGAGGGATGTTTACCACTAGATTGGTCAATAAAGTGCAGGATGTGGAGGAGAGGTAAACACACCGATGTCTACAAGTGAAAAGGAATGTGAGGAAATAGTTAAAATACCAACTAAAGGAGGGGAAAGTTAAGTAGAATGGAGAAAAACAAGAATGCCTATCAATGCTAATGCAGGCATCAGCAGGAAGTATTGTAGTAATGTTCTTAGTCAAAGAGAAGCACAGTCCCAGGCTGCTTACAGAGCCAGAATAGAGTGGGGCACCAAGGGGGAAGAAGGACACGGTTTCTGGTAGACAGAGAAACATAATTATTAAGCGTCACAAAATGGAAAGTTACACCATGTACCCCACTCACTCCATGCAAGGACGCGTTTCTGAGGAAATATGTTGATAAAGACAATCCAAAGCGGAAGTACAGGAAACTATATAGGCAAGCGGATAAGCATAGCTGAACAGCAGACACATAGGGAGGACAAGGCTGCTAGGCTTCAAATAAAAAAAGACAGTTAAAGAAGCAGTTTTGTGTACTACTGCTTGCTGGAACTATAGAGATAATGACATGCTTGAACAAGCACTTGACTTAATATGGTAACACACATGTATGACAAACTACAGTTTTGAGACTATATAAGTCTCTGCCTGTGCGCAGTAAGTTGGAGTTCAGTTTTCAGTTCCACAGACTGACTTCCCGGCCGTGTTTTGATAAACCAATATTATATTGCCATCAGAAGTTGTGTCTTCTCTTCATTTCTTGAACAACAAAACCCTGCGTTTGACATTTCGCTACAGGTGGCACCCTTTCCTGAGTAAAGCCTCTGAAATTGGTTGATCTGCACTAGTGGTTGAATATGGGAGTCTACTGTAATAATGTTCTGGCTACTGTTGTGCACAATAATACCTGAGAAAGTCTTGAAATTGCCACCTTTAGCGACCTTATCAAAATCACTCCAGACCTTATTCTCACAGTTTGTTTAAGCACATGCCAACACCTGTTTATACTTCCTTCTAGCAATAGGAGTTTCTTCTCTACATTTTGCTTTTATAGTTCTCACTAAGTGAGCTTTTGCAAACCTACATATCCCATTATACAAGGGATGTCAGGGAGCCTTTTTTTGAGCTTTTAGACTTTCGAGATAGTGTATTACCAAAGGGCAGTTAATAATTCCTCATGACGATCAAGTATTACATTTAGACCTATACCCAAGAGAAGTTGATTGCTCATGATCTAGTGTTTATCAGCTACTTTAGTATACACCTGCTTCAGTATGTTAGGGTGCCCAGAAATATACTCCATTGTTAATGCCCTCCTATTGTTAGTGTGAGTAACATCACCTGGGGGGCTGATTTAATGAGCGTAGAGTTGGGAATTAAAGATGTTTAAAAGTGAGGGGGAAATATCTGTGAATGACTTTTCCAGCATTTTCCCAAGCAAAAATATAGGTTTTAATGACACATAGACCACTCTATTTTGGAAAATTAATTAAGCTACACAGTAGAAATAGTTGATAAGTGCCCTTTTTCAACATACTAAGTACATTGCCTAGAAGATGTGCAAGGTATAGCTTTTGGATGACTTATTGATATTGCCGAATAGGTTTTCATATGTGGCAAAGGAACTTTTCTTTGCCATGTGTTAGTGCAGCGTACTTAAATTGCAGCCCAGCAAGAGCATAGTGGTCCTTCTGCCAGCCTCATCTTTGTGCCATCTGCGAGGGATTTAAATACACACTGCAGCCTGCATATGCCCTGTAACACCAATACCATTCATGCAAATTATGTGTTATTTACTATAGTCATACAGGAAAGTTAAATAGACCAAATGGTTGAAAGCATTTTTACCAATAACATTTAAATACCAGCACACATGCACTGTGCCAATGAACAGCAGTGTCACAGTTCAGAGATCACTAATATTAGCAGATGTAGGGTCATTAAAAAGGTGAAAACAAAGTGGACACACCTGGGAAGGAGATGAAGAAGATAAGAATAAAGGAATAGGTAGGAAAGTAGGGCCCCAGGGCACAAGTGACATGGTTTTAGTGTATCTAATGAAAGTGAGCAGAAAGTTTGGGCAGGACACTTATAACGTATTTGGGTCAAGGATAGACAGCTGATCAAGTCTGGGTCTTCAGATTTTGGGATTGGGATAAGCACATGGAGGAATGTAGGCATTAAGGAAGACACACTTCCCTCTAGAAATACAAGAAAACTATCAAAAATCAAGCAAATAAGAAAAGTCCAAAAAAACAAATTGCAGCTGGCTCATTTCAGGCACTCATAATCTGTTTTACGTCGCCAAGCAACATCAAGAACCCCAGGACAGCAGCCTTCAGGATACCAAGAAAGAGCTAACATAAAAGATTCCATTTTTGTGGTTGATGTTATTTTGCTTAGGAATTGAGGGGTTATATGGACATCACCCTTATTTGATTTTTAGAAACATACAAGATTAGCCAGATGAAGGACAGAATTAGAGCCTATTCTCTATCCTCAAATGCCTTCCTCTTATGTTTTTACCCAGATTACCAAGGAGATCAATGGAGAAGATGGTGAAGATCTCCAAGATAACCTATACTTACCTCTCAGGGTTTTCGGAAATAGTGCCCTAGTAGGTGCATACGGAGGCACAAAGACATGTGGCAAGGTACAGGAAAGACATATCAGGTGGAATGAGTGCAGACAGATGGAAAGTAGGAGGATGGAGCACAAGCAGACAAAGGGAACACACATGGCACTGGCATAACAATAGGCCCCGCAGTGCGGTGGGGTCCCCAAGCTCCAGGGCACCATTCAGCTCAGTACACTATGCACGGGTGGTGTACCCCAGGCATGAGTGCTCCTGACTGGGTTGGGGAAAGGAGTACCATATGTTCTTTGAAGGGGGGGCCCTCACATTTCGTTACACCACTGACACATGGTAGAATTGCCAGGGTAGTGGCAAAATGAGTCTGAGGACACTATGAGAAGCTGTCACTATGACATCACATGGACTGCCTTCTGTTAAGACTCAGGGCCTGATTACGAGTTTGGCAGTCTGAAAACCCGACTGCCAGACCCATGGTGAGGAGACTACTGTAGAGGTGGCAGTCTCCCCATTGGCCCTATTACAACTTTCCCACTGGGCTGACAGACAGGGACCAAGGTTCCTGACCACCAGCCCAGTGGGAAAGGTGCAGCAGCATTGTTCCTGGTTCATAATTGAGCTGGCAGCAATGCTGCCACAAGCAGGGTGCACAAGCACCCTTGAAATGACAGTGTGCATTTCAAGGGTGCTGGGCAGGGGGACCTCTGCAATTGTTCTCAGCCAGCCTTTTCATGGCGGTCAGACCGCCATGAAAAGGCTGGCAGAGAACAAGGTTGCAATCAGCAGGGCGTTGCTGAGTTCAGTGCAGCCTTGGCTGATTACAACCAGGACTGCCATCAGCCCATCGGGATCACTGATCCTAGAGGGGACAGCGGTAGGTTGGCCGGTCTGCCCGCCAACCTCGTAATGTGGCAGTCAGACCATCAAAGCTGCGGCGGTCCGGCCGGAGTTCTTGAGGCCACCAGCCTTGTAATCAGGCCCTCAGTCTGTAATTCTCCACAATAATATTAGTGCTCAGAGCAAATGGGTGTATGGCTTTAATATTACTAATGATAGTTTTAAACATCAATGGATGATAGAATGCACACCTCATTTCTCATAATCAACCAATATTCAAAAATGTTCAGTGGCAAAATTTCAGCCTGCAGGCTGCCACGTGCTCTGTCCCAGTAGCACGTGTAAAAGTACAAAAAAAGATGGTGCATTGTCACACAACCACCCAAAGCTCCACAGCAATATGTATACTAATCATAAGTGACAATAAGGTTTCAGATTTCATCCGTACTACTCCATGTTTATTCCATTTGCTTCAATTCTTTAATTTTTACAGCAGCAATGTAATTCCAAACTTGGATACTGAACCAGTGCCCATCAAGGCCTTTGTCTACAGCACGTAAGAATCCACATATCATCCTAGGTAACTTATTGCACATTTACCCAGTGCATTTCGGGCAAAACACCCTTCGTCAGGGGTAGCTGAAAACATAATGGGGATCCATCAGCAACCTTAAATTATCTCTAAAAACAAAAACGTAAAAAACCAATCAGCCATGTGCAACGTGCAAACTATGCTCGATAACCCTCACCAAGACACATCACCAGTTGCATCAACAAATTCATGCTTGGATAAATACCTAAAACTATTTTTACCAGAAAAAATACACGGTCACCACGTGTGCTATTGCGACAAGACTAAAACATAAAAAAATAACCCAGTGCTAAAACAAACCATGCGTAAATCAATGTGCAGAAAAACAAAACGCTGAAGTCTCAATGCTCAGAATGATAGTTTTAGACGGATAAGAGTAAGAACGGCTGAAGCACATGAAGAGATACTAGGGTTTTGAAGGAAAATAAATTCCTCAAGTGAGGATGAGGATAATGAGTACGTTGCCACATGATATTCATGATTTTGTGCTAACCATTTTCGGGGTCACTGTCCAGTCTTCAGAAATACAACCAATTTCCCAAGATCAGAGATAATCCCCGAAAGTATAAGGAAGAACTACAGACCATCAGTAAATTCCCCATTCCCTATTAGGCCAATATTAACCAGTTACTGATGGTTGTAATTAGCACATCTGTTAGGGACTGACAGATAAAAAATTCAAATTTATGCTGCAGATTCCCAGGGACAAGAGTGCTATAAAGACAACTACAAACACTTGTGATAATGTGGTACTTGAAATCTGCATGACAAAAACAGAGCGGGTGGAGATAAACAATTGCAAAAGAAATAAAAGGGAATCCTCGTTTGATTAATTAGACCCAATGAAACACACAATTGATTGACGTTCACGCAATATAACTCTTCTGAACTTGCTTATTAGGCCATGGATGCTGCTTTTCTTAAGGGGGTGCTTCCTAAGGTACAGGAGCAGCTTCACAAACTGAGGGATGGGGTAAAATCAAGGCTTATCAGAAACAGTTGTGTAGATGATCATTGTTGAGCATTGCTTCGGTTGGAAATAACGAATCAACACAAATGAATGTCCCTCCAGATATTGTCATTCTTATAGGAGGCAGCAAGAGGTGTGGTGGAAGGGAACGGGAGAGAGGTGGAAGAAAGGGTCAAGGAAGCAAACGGGGCAGAAACACCACCTAAGAACTACTCCTTTTTGAGCTGAGGTCATTTAAGCCACTTGAGGTAAGACTGCCTGAACTACTGATAAATAGCCAAACGAGCTTTGTTTAAGTCTCTCCGCATCTGCTTTTAAGCAATTCTCTCCGCACTTCCACTAATCAGTTTAAAAGCTGGCTAATCAATATGAACTAACGAAATCGTCTTCCCTTGCTTCCACTGTGCAATCTCTCAGGGTCAAGATGCCTTAGAAGGTAACAGTTGCAACCTCAGTTTTATCAGGTGTGACTAATCGACACGTTTTTTTCTTTTTCTTTTTCTGTTATTTCAACTATTGCAATTTTAATCTGAAAAGCAAATCTTCAAGTAGCATAACACAAAGTATTTACTTGGGTAATTGTAACACGTATTATTTATGGTTCCAACTGCAGACGTGCGCTGTGAAGCAATATATATAAACAAGTTAACGTTAACTACATAACTTTAAGCGGCGAGTTACCGGGGTATGCATCAAGAAGAAAATGGCAAAATCAATGCAACCACAAAAAAAAAAAAAAAAAAAAAACATGGCAAGTATCGTGCATGCACTATCCCACGTCGCACAGTCGTTTTTACACCCACCATCTTCATACTCACAGGCCCCCGCGTGTACGAAAAAATAATACCGTGAATGGAGCAATTCCCGTCCTTCTTTCGCAACTTTACTAGGGACAGCTGTTTCCTTTAACTAGCTGTAAAAAACAGACCCTTCAGCCTTAGCAGAAGCCAGGCACATCACCGCTCCAAAGGTTCTTTCTTGGTTTAGTTTTCCTGCTTCACTGACAGACAACCTCGTTGTTCACGCCCACTTGCAACCTGATTGGCTTGGCTTAATCCCTTCAAACAAACACACATTCCCGTTTTCGCTAACAGGGGGCCTGAAGCATGTGCCAAACCTAGCGTCACGCCAGCTGCTGCCCTAAACCGTAAGTAGAAAGAAGTGCGCCTGCCTTTCAACTGCACTGAAAAGCACAACGTGGCTGACAACCCAGGGGAATTATTTTTTGAAGTGCAAGTGCCTATAGGTTGGAAATATGATGCCCTCGCAGCATAGCTGCCAAGTTTTCAGAATACTACTAATGTGTGACATTTACATGGTTTCAGTGTACTTATGAGTAACACTGAACTGCGATATGTGTGACACTTAGAGTGACAATTTTTTGAGAGAAAAACCAAGCAGGGAAGTGCTTTGAAAGGGCGAAATATCAGAAATTACAACCTTTGAGCAATAAGAAGTTCTAACAATATCTAGACGCAAATGCAAAACTCCCGAAATAAAAGGTCACTAACCTACAGCCTCTTTTTAAGATGACTGAACTGTGTGAGCTGTGGCACCATCTTTCATAGCAATTCATACACACAATGAGGAAGTTTGCAGGGGGCATGTTGAGCCACATCCTTAGACTGACAAGGCATCAATCATGGACCAACACTATTTAATAGGCAAGCAGTAAATTGTATAAACCAGTGTGTCTCAAAATATAATGACATTGAGAATAACTTGTCTCTAATTTTCAGTACCATATATCTAAAATTGGAAGAGCAATCTAGTAGCCTAATGCATATGCTGCAGAGTTGAGTGAACTTCAATGCAGAATACATAACTCACCTGACTAGACTGTGCCACTAGAGGTGTCAAGGGAGTGTGTCTGCCAGGATGAGCACTTGCCCTGAGTGTCTTACAAGTTCTTCGGCTGGGCTGGACAGATGGGTGACCAGGCTACAGCAGCATGTAGTGCTGATTTATGCAAGCAAAAGAGCTGAAGATTGTCCAGCCCTGAGCTGCCAGAAAGCTCACTATGTCTGCCAGCCAGACCAGAGAGGAAATAGTTCCCTGCAAGGCCTGGACTGGGATAGAAAAATGAAAGTGGCACAGTTACAAATCAGACAGCTAAAAGAGTGGCCCACATTTGCAAACAGGGGAAATTTTGAACTTATCAAGACACAGTATATAGGAGATTTCCAGCTATGGGGGACTGCATGAATTCATGGTTGCTGCAGCACATGGTTTGTAGTAATACAATGGAAATCAACATTAAAACAAAGGATACCAGGTTCAACAGGAGAACAAACAGCCCAAAATCAGCCCATTCTCTGACATGTCACACCTGCCCGTCAGAGAAGGTACTGGAGATGGGAGAGGAAAGGAAAAAGGAAGCGCTTACTTGCCGCCTGCCACTTCACACACTGTAGAGTGTTTAGTAAGGTATGGGCAACTGCATTGGATAATTTAGCCAAGGTTTGTTGTATTATCCAGAAATCACCACTAAAGCCTGGAGCACCAGACCAAAGAGGCCTGCAAACAGCCAAAATAAATCAGTCGACACACTGATGTGCACAGATACCCCTCAGGACTCAACTGTACAGGCGGCGGGCCGGCAATGAAAAAGAAAGGTGCCACCTTCTATATTGTATCTTCTATAGATGTTTTGCAAATTAGGTATGGGTAATGTCGTCTCTGCATTTAAGCTTGTAGCTGCAAGGTTTGCATAGCATAGAAATTAGCAGTGAGTAAAACACAATGCACCAGATCAGCACCCACAAACAGACAAAACAAATCAGCCCACACTGTGACCTGTCAAACATATAGCCTTTGGGGACATTATTGACAGCAGACGAGGCAAGGAAAAAGAAAGCTGCCTTCATCTGCTTCACACATTGCATAGTTGATTTGCAGCAAATCAGCCTCGTCGTTTGAGCTTGCTACTGGCAAGGGTTGCTGCACCGCTTTGGTGTAATATTGGAGAAATCATGAGTAAAACCTGATGCACATGACCCAACAGGCCTACAAACGACCAAAAGAAAAACAAACTAGCCACACACTGACCTGCATAGCTACCCCTCTGGACCATACGGCAGAAGTGGAGGTAGGCGAACCAATGAAAAAGGAAGTTGCCGCTTGCAGGCTCAATGTCAGAGGCCAACTTAATCAACATGCTACATTGTTGCAGATATGTTTGGTAATCGCACACAGCTTGGATAGGCCACGTGGTATGCTTGAGGGAGAGGCCAGGCACCTCTTGTTTAAATCCGAGGGCAGCTGCTCAGCGCCAATATCTATACAGTTAGTGCATTGGGCGGTCAGATTGTAAGTGAAGGCCAAAGTGTATTTCATCAGCAGACTGGCAGACAGCACAGAGGGTACTCATTAGCACCCCGCTAGGTGATTAACTAAAGCTCCTCGTTGAACATGCCTTGCCCAGACGGGGTGGTCAGGGCACTATAAATGTGTGACTAATGCATTTTAGTGCAGTGATGCAGTCATCAGCAGTAAATGCGTTAGTCTAACCCCTGATGCGTCTGACTTGACAGGGCTGTCGCTTACATGGAATGAAATGCAACTGTAACCATCTGAAGATTTTTAGAGGCCTCGAGAAAGATGGGTTTTGAGTACTCTCTTGGGAGCAACTTTAGATTCCTGGTGATGGAAGACAATATTTAATTATATGTTAAACTTTCTGAAACAGGGACAAGCAAGAACCATGGTAAGCTGAAGCTGCCTGGCATCTGCCTTCCAAGAACCAAAAGAAAGCTTCAACCGGCATTGATTCAACAATTTCTTTGTGTATTCTTTGTGGTCTTGCTAGAGACAGCTCCAGCTACCTTCAGTAGACAACATCCACAGAGGTTACTCCACAGAGTTAACCCTTGTTATTAATTATTAGATAGACAGGAAAGCTATTTCAGTTCCATGCTTATTAGATCATTTTAACCCTTTTTAGGTGAGATCTTTTTATGTCTCACCTACCAGACAGGTATTAGCTGTCTTTAGGCAAATCTTACTGTGGACTTAGATCACGGCCACTGCTTACCATTTGTTGGCTTTATTGCCTCTCTAATGGCTTGCTTCTTGCTCCATAGCATGCCTTCCTCTTTTTGTGTTTGTCCCTCCTTTGGAGCAAATCTCCTTTACTATCCTTTTTAACTGGCTGACTTGTATCCTTCCACTGCTGTATCTAGGGAACTGCTTTTATTCTTTAAACACTCCACAAGAGTGCATGTGTTTCCCATCTCTGCCCATCATGTGCTTCCTCCGAGTTCCTGACTGCACGCTTCCTGATTCTCTCTCTACAGCCCCCCTTGTTCTCTCTCCCTCCTTCCTTCATTTAGGGAACTGCTTTTATTTTTTTAAGCACTCCTCAAGTGTGCATGTGTTCCATTTCTGACCATCATGTGCTTCCCCCGAATTCCTGACCGCACACTTCCTGATTCCCTCTACTGCCCCACTTGTTCTCTGTCCCTCCTCCTCCTCCCCCCTTTTCCTCCCCCATTTGCTCTCCCTGGTGTGTTGCTGTACATGTTGATAGCACTCCTTTTCCCTCCCTTCTCATCACACTGTGGCTTTTTATTACAAAACATATCTAATGTTCCTGCCTACTCTCTGTTAGTTCATTTTTTGAGGGCCTGGGGACTCCCATTTGCACATAGGTTGCTACATTCCATTTCAGAAACATAAGTTTGGACAATTTAAAATGTATTTTTTATTTACCACTCCAAGTAGGGCATTCAGTAAAAAAAAACAAAAAAAATATATATATATATATATATATACATATATATATATATAATAATGGTACCCATATCAGTCACTAAGAGTGTGCATGCATGAGTTCAAATAACTGTGCATATTCTATCCCACATGTGCAGCTACTGACAGATGCCAGTATCTTCATGATGCATACATACTCATAGACTTTGAGCCATCTCATATTCTTTATTTTTTATTTTGCTGATGCTTGATAGTATAGGCAGAAAGCATTGTAATAGTCATTGGATCACACAGTTGAGGCATACTGGAATTCCTACTGCTTGTTTTTCTTGCACCAATATGCTACATGATATTAAGTGTATAACCAGCCTCTTCATTCATCAGAAAGCTGATGTGAGGGTGATCAGTGGGCACTGTGTGGACTAGTGGATGCTATTGAAATAATAAATAAGCCCATAATGCTTTA
Organism: Pleurodeles waltl; assembly: GCF_031143425.1. Classification (NCBI taxonomy): domain Eukaryota; kingdom Metazoa; phylum Chordata; class Amphibia; order Caudata; family Salamandridae; genus Pleurodeles; species Pleurodeles waltl. The sequence goes on along the minus strand of NC_090446.1, from coordinate 1,315,602,945 downwards.
GGTGTAGCTTTAATTGCCAGATATCAAATAATCAATACTAATTTACTTTCACATCTGTCAGTCTCCATGTAACAAGGAAAATCAAAGTACTGCTTTAAGTATTTTCACCAGTTCATTGGGTGGAATCTGATTTTTGACATTAATTTTCTTACCCTACCTTTTAATTCCTTGGGTATTTTAATGCATATACTCTTCTGGCCAGACAGAGAATTACATAGGTAAGGAGAATGCTGCGGTAGAGATGTAAATTAGAGAGAGAAAGAAATTAGTATGAGAGACGAGCTAGCAAGATAGGTGAAATAGCGAAAGACATACAGTGAAGAGATAAACCATAAGAGACAGAAAAATACACTGCCATTGACAGAGTAAGACATATGTATGTAAAGAGCAGTAGAGAGATAGATTCGTTTTAGAGTGAGATAGAGAGTTAGAGAGTTAGAGATATGGTGAATGAAATGTAGAGAAAGGCGAGGGGTGAGGTACACTGGGGATGAGGTAGGGAGGTAAATATGGTTGAACAAAAATATCTAGAAAGAGGAAAAGGAAAAGACAAGTAGATGTAGAGAGGCAAGGGAGTAAAATATTTATATGGAGATACACGGTATAAAAGTGTAGTGAAGTAGAGGGAATGGCAAATGAGAAATGGTGCATTAAATGTAGAGAGAAGGAGAGGGGTTGCTTACACTGCGGATGAGGTAGGGAGGTAGATATGGTTGAACACAAATATCTAGAAAGGGGAAGAGGGAAAGACAAGTAGATGTAGAGAGGCAAGAAAGTTAAAGATTTATGTGGAGATATAAGGTACAGAAAGAGTGTGAAGTAGAGGGAAGGGCAAATGAGAACTGATGCATAGAAAAGGGAAAATCAGGTAAAGAGAAGAAGGAGGCATTGGGAAAGGCAGAGAGACAGGGTAATGCTCTAACAAGATGAGTTGTAGAGAGAGAAAATGTAATTTTGAAAGATGGAGGTTAGGAAGAGAAGGAGGGATGAAGTTGAGGAGCAGGCTGTGATGGAGAAAGAGTGGGAAGGTGGAGATATGTATTAAGAGACAGACAAAGGGTGATTTAAGTAGAGAAAGAGGCACAGAAAGAGAGAGAAAGAAACAGGAGGTAAGTTACATAAAAAGATTTAGATGTAGAGATAGAAAGGTAGCGAGAAAGGGGTGAGGTAGTAAGAATAGCAGTAGAAATAGATGTGTAGAAATAAGATAGTAAATGAATGGTGAAGAAAGTGAGAAAGAGTAAGAAGTGGATAGGGATGAGATAGTGAGAGAGATGTGAGTCAGAGAGTGAAATGAGAGAGAGCAAGGTAAGGCAGAGAGTGGTAAGATACAGTATTGGATGAAGTAGATGGAATAGAGATGCAAGGGCAGTGAGATGGAAATGGAGCAGTGGCATGCAGAGAGAGGGGTGAGGTAGGTCAAAGGTAAAGAGAACGTTTCGTGTTTGAGATATAGAAGTAAGCACAGAGAGTGGAAGAGAAGATAAGTGAATAGAGAGTGTTGAGAGGTCTAAATGAGAAATATGTGGTATTTTAAAAAAATGTACAGGTTTTCTAGGTTTCCCAGGTTGGGGTAATCTAGGGCCCAAAACCCACAGCTACGGACATTGCAAAAAAAATAGTCAGTTTTCAGTGGAAAAATGTGATGTGTCCAAGTTGCATTTTGGGCCCTTTCCTGTCACGGACACTAGGTCTAACCACACAAGTAAGATACTTTTTTCTCAGAATTCTTTGGAGAATGCTGGGTGGTAGGAAGTCTGTACCCCATGCAAATTCCAGAACTTTACATCACCGAAATGTGAGGAAAATGTGTTTTTTTAGCCAAAGTCAGAGGTTTAGAAGGGATTCTGTGTAGATAAAGATGGTGACTGCCACACAAGTCACCCTACCCTAGATTCCTCTAGGTGTCTAGATTTAAAAAATGTTGGCTGGGCTAGGGCCCAAAATTCACCATCACTGTCAATGCAAAAAAGAGGGCCATTTGTCAGTGGAAAAATGTGATGTGTCCATGTTGTGTTTTTGGGCCCTTTCCTGTCATTGGCCCTAGGCCTACCCACACAAGTGAGATACCATTTTTATCTGGAGTCTTGGGGACTGATGGGTAGTAGGATGTTTATGGCTCCCTACAGATTCCAGAATTTTCCATCACCGAAATTTGAAGAAAATATGTTTATTTAGTCAAAGTTTGAGGTTCACAAGCACTTCTGAGTAAGAAACGTTGGTGAGAGCCACACAAGTCACCTCACCTGTGATTCCCCTAGGTGTCTAATTGTGAAAAATGTACAGGTTTGCTTAGTTTCTCTAGGTGCAAGCTAAACTAGTCCAAACCTATTTTGGAGCCCCTGGTCCCAACAACTTTGTATTTACCATCCATTTTCAGCTAAAACAGTTGGTATACTTGCAAACATCCTCTGACCAAAAGAAGTATAGGCAGTCATTACAGCTTGACTATTCAGATAAATTCACAAGGGACTCTGCCCATACCAAATAACAACCAGCCCCTTTCAAAGGTGGGGCCCTGGGTCAGAGCCCACTTTGCCCATGCTTAAAACATTTCTGGCTATGCTTGCCTAAAACTCGGAATTTACATATTCCCAGTTGCATTTGGCTGGATTTCTGTTGTTGTGGTTTAATTTTATTTCTAAAATTGTAATCTATTTTTCTAAATATATATATATTTTTTTGGTATGTTGTATTTCCACGTTCTTACTGTTTGTGTGTTGCATTAATACATTAATTTTTGCTTTTAAGTTAAGCCTGACTTCAAATGTGACATGCTACCAGAGGATGAAGTACAGGTTAATTTAGTGAATTTTGTGGTTCCCCTGACAGGGATTGTGGTTGTTGTTTGAAAATGCTTTCAACCCCCTGAACCAATAACCCAATTTTCCAACATCACTCTAGTAAAAAATGTCCCCATGGATCGTACCACCACCTTCTCTTTCTTCCAAGCTCTCCTCTCATCCTGCTGTGTCTTAATGCAACTTCTGGTTGGCCATCTTTTGCTGGCCTGCCTCTGGTCTTGGGTCGGGTGCAGGCACACCAGTCTGCCTGCCCATTAGCATTGGTATCCTGGACGGTGACCACTGCATAGGTGTGACTTAAGTGCTGATGTCCACACACTGGTACTGTCCAGACTGCAGCTCGGTCTAATTAGGCTTCCCTCCCCCTGAAGCCATCATGTTCCTTCCTGGGCCCACCAACATAGAGTCATCCCAGAAGCCTTCATTCTCCCACTTCACATTGCCTTCTCAATGGGGGATGCGCTGGGGTCTGCATCAGTTGAAGCTTCCTTCTTTGCTCCCCTTGTATCTCTCCTGACCTCCCATCTCTGGACGCCCTCATATCCTCCAACTGAGGCATATGGGGCAGGTGGGTCAATGGGGTGCCCTGGACCCCTTTGACACCAAGCCATTAAGCCCCATGCTCCAAGGGAGGTGCTCCCCGAGGTTGGCTTACTTGCCTTGTCTCCTTGGTGGCTGATGCACCTTTGCTACTGCTACCTATATTAACTGGTGTGACTGGCCCCCCTTCACTGGTCAAGACTGACTTGTCCCTCCACCTTTCCACGCAACGTTGCAGGTGGAGACCTTGCTCTATTCAATTGGCATCCGATGTCCACAGGGGCTGAAGTGCCATTCCCCTGTTCTTCCTGTCCATGGAGCTGCTCCTTTTTCTGCAGTAACCAGACTCCCACCCCCCTTGAGGGAGAGCCACAATCCATGATAGCTGAGTCTGCCCTCCTTGGCCTGGCTGATAGTCTCTCTGCAGCTGTCTGGGGCAGCAACACTGGCTGAAAGCGCCCTTCTCTCAGGGGCAGAGCATTTCAGCTCTCTGCACTTCCTTTTGGGACAGAGCACTTGACCCTGGCATTTTGTAGGTCGAGCCTAGAGAGCACTTGTGCTGTTGCTTAGTGACCTGTTGTGTATGCTTTGTGGGGTTCAACTCCACCCATTACTTGTCATTTGTGTATGTCAATGTCCTTTAAAAACACTTGCTTGCTAATGGGCAATCCTTCCTCTATGTCCCTCCTTTTTGAGTTTCATTTACACCCAGGGAGCAGGGTCCAACTTCTATATCTGTGCACTTCAAATCTTTATCTGTTTCTTGAAGGGACTATTTTCTTTTTTCCTTGCTCATTTACATTCCGGACGAGCATTTCCTGCTCAGCGTAGCACCCGGCTCATAGCCGACGAGCTTTATTTTATCCATGCATTTCCTTCAGATGTTTGTGTATTTTGGTCTTGATTAGGGCGGCACCCACTTCACAGATGCCATGCTTCACAAGCCTTTCTTTTGTTTTATGCTTTGCCGCCGCACTGCTCAGGAACCTTTTTTTTTTTTTTACATTATGGATGACTGCAACACACCCACCGTGCATCTGCCATCCTGCTCCCTGGCCAGACTCACGCAGTGTAGGTTCGGAGGGTGGAATCAGACAAGCGAGTACACAGAGTAACTGTGTGCTCTGTGATCCCTTTGTGAATTTGAAAACAGTGCCGGCTTGCTAAGCTGTTCCAAGTGCAAGCCAGGCAACTACTTTCTCTGTGTCTTCATGCTGTTTTCAAGCACGTCTTTATATTCTTTCTCTGACTTCAAACTTAAAGGATTTCCCAGTTTTGTTTGGAGGTCCCCAAACCCCCTCCCAATTGCTCCTTGTTATATTATGCACGACAGCTGCTTTTTTGTATGTGTTCCCGAAGCATCTTGAGAAGCAGCCCGATGTCATCTTACTATTCCTGGCCACCTTAATGTTGCCAAAATCAGAGGACTACTCCAAATATTGTCATACTGCTAACATTGTACACAAATAAAACATCATCATCTTGCTTCTCTCTGGGTTCGATTTGGACACAAAGTTGGTCTTTTGGATACATTTTCTACTGATGAATGGCATTCTGGCTCTCCAATACTCATAGGAGCATAAGGCTGAAAGTAGCATTTGGAAAGGTTGACGGTCATCGATTTTCAACAAAAAACATATTCCCCACTGCATAACTGACAAAACAATTGAGTTATTTTGGTAATTACTCCACTGCACCACTTGGTCACATGATTAAATAAATTAAAACAATTGTGTTGGACTCTTCACTTCTATTTTTACTAAAAACAACTGAAGTGATATGACTGTCCATGTCATTATTTCAAAGAGGGGGAACATTCAGGTCCTTTTCTACTGGTGAACTGGACACTCCAAAATTCACTGCACTGAAAGGCAAAGTCACACAACTCGAAATCCTCAGTGTCTGCTTTTACTTGAGGTGCTGCTCCAACAAGAGCTGTCTGTCTGCAATAATACTTTAAGTGCAGACAGTGACTGTCAGCCTGGAATTCGAACAATGGTGAGGTTGTTATAGATACAAGAAGGCTCGGGCTTCTTCAATGACATGGTTGCATCTGATTAGCTCCCATAATCACCCTCTGCTAGGACTGGAAGTGGCAGCTCGGCACTCATCTCACATCAGACCCCTGCCCATTCAGAGCTCCAGTTGACTATTTAATTGTTTTGAAATAAAGTCCATAAACAATGTGTAGAGGTTTTGTACAGCAGACTTGTGAAAGATCACTGAGCTGCTTCTTTGCATAATGATCATCAGGCTTTCAAAATATTTTCTTTTTTCTAACCTATGGAGGTATAATCTGGCCATTGTTCGTGGGAACCCCTATTATGATTTGTGTTAAATGCAATCATAGCCATGATTGTTTCCTTTATTTTTGTAGTGTTGGTAGTATTTTTGTAGTGTGGTGCCATTTAGCGTTTTCTCGAAGATTTAAATGTTAAAGAAGTTGAGATTTATCTTTAGAGCAGCACTTTCCCTGTGCTTTTATCCTTGTCTTATGCATTGTACCCTTTTATGTAGCACTTAACTCTGGAGTTGCAAGCCAATACTCTTTTGGTATATGCCTTTTTACTTGCTACTGTTCCTATGTTGATTGTGCTTTGGTAGGGACTGGAAGATGATAGCTGTGAGGCTAAGGTAATCTTGTCCACCATTACCAGTGTGCAAGGCTTATGTGTGCGGAGAGGTTCTATTATATTGACGATTACAATATGTTGCTTTATTCTCTTTTTGACTTCTAGTTCATCTAAGGGGCACAGTTTGAAGTGTCAGTGGCTTATGCAAGTGGTTGTGGACCTTTTTCTGTTCTGTGAGTGAAATGTTGTTCCTCAGCTGGTTCAAAGTAATCGTGTTAGGTGACATGCAGTACTTTATATCAATGTTATCTACTTCTGCTAGTATGTCACTCAAAGTGTTACACATAAAGTACTGAAATGTTACACGTAAGCACACTGAGTATATTGAAATGTCACACATACGTAAAGCAAACTCTTGGTAGCTATGAGGGTCTACCTGTCACAGTCTAATTTTCATCCAGGGATAACAAATTTGATGTTAGCCATCTAGTGGATTAAATGCAAACAAAGTAGGAAATCTGGGATTAATCCCAGCTTCCCTTCTTGAGGAAATTACATGATCCTTTATTTAACAAAGCCTTGTTTCTTATTCACTGACACAGAAGGAAGTGCCTTCAAATATGTGACTGTAAGATGTCAGCTGTACATATACTTTGCTTGTGTTTGACCTAATAGCATACAGTGTACCAGCATTTACAATAAGAATCTAGGCCACATATCAGGTACACATTATCCCTGCCGTGTCTCCTATTTCCCTAATAGCATTGTCATCAGGACAGGGATGGGAATGGATCTCAGTGAATGCTTGAAACTCTCAATTTTAATAAATACTTCTCAATGCAGTGATAAAATTTGATGTGCTAAGGTGTAATACTTTGAATGGTAGAAGCAAAAATACTTTTTTTTTTAATTGTGACAATAGCTTATCATATTCTAACATGATCTTTATATCATGATGTACATGCCAAATATTTTCATGGCTCGGCTGAACCACTGGCTTTTAGAGCCAGAGCCAATATTTAGTTTGGCTCTGGCTCAGCACTCCCTATTCATTTGTTGGCTTGCTCAGCTCTGTTATTTTAAATACATTCAACTTTGCACCATGCAACATAATTCCACACCATATAATACTACTCTACACCAGGCCATATAATACCACTCTAAATCATCCCACATAATTCCACAGAACACAACACAATGCAATGCCACAAAATTCTGCACCACATAACATAATTACACTCTACATACTAGCACTCAGTGCCACATAATTGCACTCTACTCAATACAACATAAATACACCTCGCATAAATGTACTCTATTCCACATACCAGCAATCCACATCAATGCACTCCACACCATAAGCATAATTTCACTCAGTACCACACAGGTCCAGGCCACACAGACCAGTTCCACACATTTCCAGTGCACACCACATAATATTATACCAACAACATATTTCAACTACAGAATACAATTCCACAACACACCACACACCTCCAATCCACACCCCAGATTTCCAAATCATGCCACAAAATTTAACAGCACACCACAGAATTCAACTCCACATCATGCTACTACACATAATTAACTCTATAACACAGTCTCACTCTATATAATTCCACTGCCCTTAATACCATTTATTACTATCCACATCAATCCCCAGCACACATTGCCACATATTTCAACTCCACAACTCCACACTACACCACACAATTCCACACCACACTATTCCAATACAACCTGTCTCTCCCTTGTGCTTCCACCAATCCTGTCATCTCTCCACCACACAGCCACTGCCCCTCTTGTCTCTCCCTCACACTGCCACTACGCCTTCTCATCTTGAAATCCCACTGCCTCGCTCATCCCTCCCTCACACTCGCTTTCTCCTCTCTATACTGCCTTCTTACAGATGATACCTTCCTATACCTCCTCGCACTGTGCACTGGTCCACCTATTGCCTCCCCACCTCTGAGTGCTCCTCCCACTTGTCCCTCTCTCGCTCTCATACTCCCTATCCCTCCTCTCTCTCGCTATCCAGCACACTTTTCCCACCTCTCTTATGTGGTTGACTTCAGGTCTTCGAGCACAGTTTCTTTCCCCTGCCTTTTCAAGGTTTCCTTCTCTCAAACCCACGGTCCCCTTCTCTTCTCTGGGTTTGTTCTCTGTTCACAGGCACTCCCTCTTTATGAGCCTGTGGCCTACTTTCTGCTTCTTTCGCTCTTTATCACACACTCTTTCTGCTCCTTTGTATGGAGTTCATTCACCACTTCATGTACAAATGACCTATCCCTGTCTATCTTCCTTTCCGTCTATTCTACTACAAAAATACACTGCATATCACACAATTCCACCTCACACAATTCCACAACTAACAATTCCAATCCAGTCTACATAATTCCACTCTACACCACATACATCCACTCCAAACCAAAACACATGGGTAAAAGACTTTGGGGGTCATAATGACCCTGGCGGTCGGCGTATATATGGAGGAAAGTACTGCCAATAGGCTTGCAGTACTTTTCTCCATATTATGACATTGACGGTTGGCTAAAGCCAAACCGCCAATGTACCACACCGACCACCATGGCGGTACCGACCGCCGTGCTGGAGCCTTCACTCTCCAGCCCGGCGGCCTTCACTTGCCTGCGGGATTATGACCCCGCCTACTGCCCTGGTTTTCGTGGCCTCCTTACCGCCACAAAAACCATGGCGGTAGGTGTAGGAAAGTACCATCTTTCTTGGCATATTACCCCCAATTTTACATGTATGTCAGTCTGGTTTTTGCCTGTCTCACTGGGATCCTGCTAGCCAGGACCCCAGTTCTCATAGTTTGTGGCCTGAATGTGTATACCAGTGTAGTTCCTAACTGTGTAACTGAGGCTCTGCTAATCAGAACCTCAGTGCTCATGCTCTCTCACTATAGGCTAGTGACTACATTTACCAATTTCAGTTGGCATACTGGAACACTGTTGTGTATGCTTATTCTTATTCTTGGGGTGGAATGTTATGGCCGGTGACACAAGGGGATTCCAAGGTCTATGACGTGCGGAGTCTCCCCGTGTCAGTTGAGCCTCGGTGTGTTAAGATGTGGACGTGTTTCCTTGTACCTCTAATCTTTGAATAAAAGAAGAGTTAATTCACCTGTGGTTCCTGTGCTTTCATCGAGCAGCCGCTACTTCAAACACCCTTATAATTCCCTAGTATATGGTATCTAGGTTCCAGAAGATCCATATGGGCTGCAGCATTTCTTTTGCTACCCGTAGGGAGCTCAGACAAACCTTTACACAGGACTGCCATTGCAGCCTGAGGTAAATAACGCTCACGTTATTTCACAGCCATTCTCACTACACTTAAGTAACTTATAAGTCAACTATATGTCTAACCTTCACTTGCTGAATGTTAGGTACAAAGTTACTAAGTGTGATGACAACCTTGCACTAGCAAAGGTGCCCTCACATAGTTCAGGGCCATTTGCCTGGACTTTGTAAGTGCGGGGACACCATTACACATGTGCACTACCTATAGGTCAATACCTATATGTAGCTTCACAATGGTAACTCTGAATATGGCCATGTAACATGTCGAAGATCATAGAATTGTCCCCCCATTCCAAATCTGGTATTGGGGAGCCAATTCCATGCATCCTGGGGGCTCCACTATGGACCCCCCCAGTACTTCCAAAGCAGCTCTCTGGGGCTGGGGTTTTCTCTGCAGCTAAAGCTGCTGCCAGCACACAGACAGGGTTCTACCTTCCTGGGGTATGGGCAGCCCAGTCCCAGGAAGGAAAAACAAAGCATTTTCTCTGAGAGCAGGGTGTTACGCCCTCTCTCTTTGGAAATAGGTATTAAAGGCTGGGGAGGGGTAGCCTCTCCCAACCTCTGGAAATGCTTTGAATGGCACAGATTGTGCCGACTTTGCATAAGCCAGTCTAAACCAGTTTAGGGAACCCCCAGTCCCTTCTCTGGTGCAAAACTGGACAAAGGAAAGGGGAGTGACCACTCCCCTGTCCATCATCACCCCAAGGAGTGGTGGCCAGAGCTCCTCCAGTGTGTCTCAGACCTCTGCCATCTTGTTTCCAGAAGTGCGGGGGCACTCTGGAGGCCTCTGAGTGGCCAGTGCCAGCAGGTGACGTCAGAGACCCCTCCTGATAAGTGCATACCTGACTAGGTGGCCAATCCTCCTCTGAGGGCTATTTAGGGTCTCTCCAGTGGGCTTTTCCTTAGATTACGACTTGCAAGAATTCATCAGGGTTCCTCTGCACTTTTCTCTACGACTTCTGCCAAGGTTCGGCCACTGACTGCTCCAGGACGCCTGCAAAACTGCAACAAAGTAGCCAGAAGACTACCAGCAACATAGTAGCACCTAATCCTGCCACCTTTCTCTACTGTTTCCTGGTGGTGCATGCTCTGGGGGCTGCCTGCCTTCACCCTGCACTGGAAGCCACGAAGAAATCTCCTGTGGGTCGACAGAATCTTCCCCCTGCTCCAGCAGGCACCAAACTTCAGCTTCACTGGTACTCTGGTGTCCCCTCTCATCCTGACAAGTGTGGCCTCTGGAACACAGGTGGTGGACCCAAGTGACCCTTTCACTATTAAAGGGTAACACGGGCTTGTATCTTCCTGATATTACCAAGCCTCAACAGACACTCCCAGAAATAAGAAGGCAGGGAGGAGGGATCGTAAATACCAGGATCAGGAATAAGGAATCAGAGCAATGAAGATTACTGGTAAGTAATCCAGATATTACCTGCTTATCCACTCCTCATCAAAATGCATACTAATTGCAGGTTTACCAAAGCACCCATAAATAAACTCAAGCTGACAGAAATCATGGTACATAAATGTGCATAATGCAAACTCACACAGAATAAGCATGGTTCTGCAAAGGTGAGCTGCAACTTTAAGCATGGTTTGAACTAAGAATTGTACAAAAATTCAGCTCAGAACCCAGGGATAAATTTAGCATATAATTATCAGCAAAGGTAGATTGTTAGAACCATGCTGCTACAGCACAGATGCATCCTATAAGAAAGAACCATATAACTCTGCCCATGAAACAGACATCCTTCAAATTATCTGAGCCTGGACAGAACCTGCAAGAACAACATAAGCCTTGAAATAAAAGATAGATATTAGCTCTTTTATCCAATGGGTTAGTCTATAAAGAGAAGATTTTTTTCTTTATTTGTGTGACTAAAAATAACAAAAAGTGAGACCTCAGGCACTTCAAAGGAGGGGGGCCTTTTAGATTTCCTAACACCAACAGAAGGTCCCAGGAAGAAAAGTGTTTCTTTGGGGCTCAATAAGGCAAAACCCTATAAAAGTCTAGAAACCCATTTCTCAATCTCCAAAAACAACTAGTTTGTCTCTTTCAGAAATACCCCAGCAGCCTGCAGAGCAAGTAAGTAAAAGCAATATTTAAATATATAGAGAATGATGATTTACCATAAAGTCAGGAATTATACAGCTGTTACCTCCACTCTTCGACCCCTCATAATTGATGGCAACAATCATCAATACACGACCCAAGTAATTGCTTTTTTCCAGCTAAAACACTGAAGGGAAGCGTGAGTCCATCACGCTGACTTAGCCCTCATGGGAAATTTTAGGGTTGAGCCTGTGATAGCACGTGCTAGAGCATGCGTGTCGCGTTTGCGAGACGCTGTTGTTGTTGGAAAAGGGCTTGGAGCCCGCCTGCTGCTCACCATTTGTTGGCTTGAGTGGTACTTTTCTTTACAGCCTCGTAATTCGTCTACTTTGGTCCTGCCATCATTTCTGGTCCTGTCGGTGGAGCAGGGAACCAAGCACTGAATAATTTAACTTAATGAGTGCCCGTCCGCTGCTCCTGACATGATTTAGGCACTATTCCTTCCCCCCTCCCGCTGCCTACTGCTCTCCCGTTAGCATTTTGTTTTTTCTTGTTCAGTATTTGTCCTGCCTTCCATTGAAGGTTTAGAGGAGTGACTTTTGTGCCAGAAAGTGCAAGAGTTTTCAGCTCTCCATTCATTGAGTAATAGTTATTTTTAAGAGCGATGCATCACCCTTTCAAGAAAGATATTGGTGTGTATGTGTGTGTGTGCTAGAATGGGAGGCTGCGTTTTGGTTCTTCGGTGGTTTTCGCTTCAGTTTTAGGGTTTCTAGGTTGCTTGGCGTCTGCAGGACCTGCACTTTTCAAGCCTTTTTTGTCACAAACTATTGAAATCTAATGGTCCATCTTATTCCTAGTAAGTTCCTAGTAAGTGAGTCACTACTACAGCTCGGTTGTCAAATGACAGTCCAGGTTTGAATACTATGGGCCTGGCGACATCGATCTGACGCAGTCTTAACCAGATTAAATAACCCGTTAGGTGGGTTGGAGCCAAAATCTTTTATATGTAGCTTTTAAAATGGTTACTCAACTAAGGAAGGGTTTAGAGTGTACTACCATTATGAACCATACTTAGGGACTCATATATTGTGAGAGACTTGTACCAAAATCTACATAACTACCACTGGAATTATGCGGCAGTAGAAGATCAAATTATGCAGCAGGATAGATAGAATTATACAAGAAAATGCAAATTATGAAGAATAACATGGCACAATCTGTGCCAGTATTATATTGTTATTTTATCATTTTAACATTAATTGGCCCTGCTTGGGCAAAATGTAAACAATTAATCCCAGATTAGCAAATGCAATTAGTGATCCACAATTTAAAGGTAACCCCTTAACATTTGCAAGGGATCAACCAGTGTGTGCAGCTAAACTTTCTGTCTAGTGACTTTTGATACCTCTGAGCTAGAAACATTGTTTTTTTTAAAATGTGAAATCTGTAATTGATGCAGCGGACACAACTGGAAAACGCCACAGAAGTAATTAATCCATTCTTCTTTTTGACCTCCGTGATTTGTAGTCATGATTTTGTTTTAAGAAAAACAACGATGCAATTAATAACGTATTTGTATTTAATGTTGCATACCACACACGTGCCATTTCTAAATACCAGATGTTATTGTTACCCAATATACCAGTGGTCCATCACCTTCACATCACCACACGTGTCAGCGCCGCACGTTCAACTCACCGATAAAGTGCCAGAATACAGTAAATAAAACAACTAGGCATACTGCTCACATGTGCCATGGGCAACCTGAGAGTTATGAAAAACTAAAAATAATTATTTTTGCCACGTTTGTTTGGGGGTGTTATATGAGTACCAAACTCAAGACAAATTAATTCATCAACCTCTGCTCGTCAGCACTTAAAACATAGCAGGCATATCAGATCTCTACAGCAGCCGCAGGACCCTATCCTCTTGTTTAAATCAACCCCAAGTACATTGGCTTCGCTGTGAAATGTCTATGACTTGCATCTCCCTTTGACCTAGTCCCTGAGTTCAACCCCCTGTGAAAGTCCCCGTCCTGGACTTGTGGAAACGTCTGCAATTGGTCAATTTAATATCAGGTTAACGTGGTGATTTACAACTAGCTTGTGTGATGTACTACGGGAGACTTAAAATGCTGTGTTTTATAAAGTGGTTTCTGCCATGACGTTCCAGCTTTACAGTGTGGTGACTCATAGGTGCTATTGATCTACAACACAGTGATGTGCGTGTTATCTACTTCGGAAGGTTGAGTGTCTCATTTACTCCCCTCCAGATTTACAATTGCAGGCTGTGCAAGGATCACAGAGGCAGATGCATTGACCCATTGGGCTATTTCATTGATTTAGAGTTACCAGTGTATAAGGTGGTCAAATCTGCCTGTAATTTAAATATTAAATGGTCTTTTTATTATGGTCTGGGTTGCAGCTATCACCAGTCAACTACAGTGAGCATCACTGAAGAGGTACTTTGGCCTCCCCCACATATTGGGAGTCAGAAGTACAGGTTTTGATTGGGTAGAAGTTGCATGCTTAAATTAAAAAAGTGTTTGCCCTCCATGCACCTGTGATCATTTTATTTATCCAGCTGCTTAAGTTTGAACTTTCTGGGGCTCACACATGACTTTGAAATGCTATTAAAATGTCCACACAGAACAGAGGAGGGCAGTCATTAACCTACATTAATTTGTAGGTGTGGCTTGACAGTGCAACTGTTACTTGACCTTTTAAAATATACCAATATTGTTCTACAGTTATTTGCTTCAATGCAAATACATATCTATCCCCATGCCATTTACTTGTAATGCTTCACATTACCATACAGCATTAATTTAAAGCCAGAGCTATTGGCATTGCCAATGCCTATTAGCCTTCTAAGCCCAAAAGGCTGTTTTGGAAGGAAAACCCACCTACTGTGGCTTTCTCCTACCTCAAAGGAGGCCTCCATTTAGTGAAGATGAGTGTGTGTAAGGGGGTGGGAGAATCGGAATGGGACGAAAGGGGAGTTCTGAATAGGGCAAAGGGTGAAGTCAAGACTCTCAAGTTGTTAGACCTGACAGCCTTAGGGTGGCCATCCCCCAGCTTTTGCCTGCCTCCCTGGTTTTAGGACTCTGCACACTTTACCACTGCTAAGCAATGCTAAAGTGCATATGCTCTCTCCCTCCCTAAAACATAGTAACATTGGCCAATATCTAATTTACTTATAAGTCCCTAGTAGAGTGCACTAAGTGTGCCCAGGGCCTGTCATTTATGTTGTAGTTACCTATCTGATTCCATTCAGAACTATGTACACGATGGTGGTATGCAGTGCTAGTACAGTGCTGGGTTGGGTTGGGGGGGGTCCATTGATATTAGTTTATTCAGTTCTGAGTTAATCCTTAATTACTGAATATAGTGATGTAGGGGGGAAGGTCTCTACATGTGCATGCAATGTGCTGATGCCATTATGCTCACTCCTCCACCAGGTCCGTTATGTTGTGGTGCAGTCTGACTCTTTCTTCTTGTGCCTACTATGTTGCTACTAGACCTGCCTTCTCTTCCCCTATCTAGCTAGCTTGCCACTGTGTGCTCCTTGCTCCTGATTTCTATTCTAAGGAAGAGGGTCTGTCGTCTCTCCATTAGTTCCCCTTTCCTGAATTTCCCGCTCCCATTTATCTAAGATTTCCTCCCAGTCAGGAGCAATGGGTTTCGGTGCTAGCCCCTTCATCTCTTCTCGCCTCAGTGCTTGAAGTTCAGCTCTCGCCCACCTCGAGACATCTCTTCTCCAGATTTTTAGAGTGGGGCTTTCAGAAGATTTCCATCTAATGGCAATCAGTCTCCTGTATAGTACCAGAGCCAGGTCTAAGAATCTTGTTTTTACTGATCCAGCCGCTGCTCCGGCATACAGTCCCATCAGACATGCCGCTGGGGATTGATCCAGTTCCCTTTCCAGCAGCGACCCCAGCTTGTCTAGCACCTCTCCCCAGGCATGTCGGATCTCCGAGCACTGCCACAGCATATGGTACAGGTCCGCATCGAGTTCCCCACACCTGGGGCATGCTCTAGTTTCGCCTCCGTAAATTATATTTAGTCTATGTGGGGTGAGGTACGTCCTGTGTAGGTAGTTGTATTGGATATAGCGCAGTCGTTTGTTTCGTGATACCATCTTGGGGTAGGACAGTGCTCTCTTCCAGGCCGAGTCCGTTAAGTCTTCCCCTGGAGTTATTTCCCAACGTTCTCTTAACGCCTGTAACGGCATCATGGAGCATTCCATTTGGGCCTTATATAATTTAGCTACCAAGTGGGATTCCTCACCCTGTGTTAGGAGGTAATGAAGGATCTTATGAACCTCGGGTTCCGCATTGACAGTGTCCAAGAGTGATTTTATGCGGTGTGTTAGGTATTGATACGACCGGAACCTCCCGCCCGGGACATTATTTTTATCAGTCATGTCTGTGAAAGTTCTCATTATCCCGTCCTGGAAGAAATCTCCAACTGTCTGTACCCCGGCCTGCGCCCAGACTCCCAGCCCATGGCCAATTAGTGGTTTATCTGGGGAGGTTTGCACCAGTACTGTTAACGGAAGGGCTGGTGAATAAGCTACTCCCACCCCTACTCGTCTCAAGCAGCGTTTCCAGCAGGTTGCCGCAACCTTCATTAGCGCACTTTCCTCCCCCCATGCTCCACCTCGAGCAATCATGTGTGCTAGTATCTTGCCCATATCCTGCACTCCAGTGTCGATGCATCTGCCCAGTTGGCCTCTTCCCCTTAGCCATCCTGCTGTCCACTGGAGTTGACAGGCCGGGTAGTACAGCTCAAAGTCGGTACTCCCAGACCCCCCATGAGTACTGGCCTAGTCAGGACCGATAGGGATGTGCGCCTCCGGCCTCCATCCCACACCAGATCCCTGAGAAGTGTATTTAATTTGTGAAACCATGTCGAAGGCACGAGCACTGGGAGGTTGGCAAAGAAGTAGAGAAGGCGTGGGAGCATGATCATCTTAGAAAGGGACACCCTAGCTGATATGGTTAGTCTGAGTGATCTCCAGAATCTGACCGAGGACCGGAGCGAACGCAACGCCTTACCCAAATTACCCTCGCGGAGGTCTTGTAAGTCGTGAAACACCTGTATCGCGAGGTACTTAAATGTGCGTGGAGCCCACACCTCATCCCCAGGTTGCTCACTGCCCTCTACCATGGGAAAGACAAAGATCTTACCACGATTTAGACGGAGTCCAGAGACAGCACCAAAGTCATCTAATATTCTCAATGCGCTTGGTAAACCAGTCTCGCCATTTTTCGAATAAATTAATACATCGTCCGTATAGAGTGAGATGATGTGTTCAGTTTGTCCCCACTCCACTCCGTGCTCCCTTCCCTCTATCCGGAACCGGGCCGCTAGTGGTTCGATTGCCAGGGCAAACAACAAGGGGGATAATGGGCATCCTTGTCTAGTCCCCCTGTGTACAGGGTAAGTCTCTGAAATCATTTTACCCGTTCTCACTCGCGACAGGGGATTCGTATATAGCAGATCCACCCAACTCACCCAGCCCTCACCCATCCCCATCTGGAGCATCATGGAGCGCAGGAAATCGCATTGTATTGAGTCCCAGGCTTTTTCAAAATCTATTGCCAACAGTGTCAACCCATCGGTCTTTGCAGGTTATGGCATATGTAAAAGATTAAACAGGTGTCTCAAATTTTAGGGAGGTGTTTCGCGCTGGGATAAATCCATTTTGATCTTCATGTATTAAATTGGGGATGCAGCTGAGGAGTCTGTTGGCCAATAGTTTACTCAAAATTTTAAAGTCACAGTTTAACATTGACAGCGGTCGAAAGTCTGTTACTGAGAGCTCACCAGTGTTCCGTTTCGGCAGGGGGACCACTAAAGTTTCTCTCAGTGTTCCTGGTAAGGAACCCCGTTGGAGAGCCTCCGCATACATTTCAACTAGCCTGGGAGCCAGCAGTGCGGAATACTTCTTGTAGAAGTCCATTGGGAGATCATCCATACCCGGGGTCTTTCCCGCCGCCAGCTGTTCTATGGCCTCTTTTACCTCTTCTAATGTCACTGGCCCCCCAGGCTATCCCCGTCCTGTTCCGTCAGAGTGGTCAATGGTAATGCCCCCAGATAATCACTGAACCTTTCGATTTCCAGGTTCTCTGGTTGTCTGTACAGGTAGGTGTAGTACTCCCTAAAGGCTCCATTGACCTCATTAGGTGTATGTTTATGTAGTCCCTTCGCATCTTTTACGATCACTATAGGCATCCCCTCTCCACCAGGTCTCACCAACCATGCTAGCATCCTCCCCGATCTGCCCTCCTCCGCTTGTATTGAGGTTAGGTACCTTTGTGTGTTGTGGCATCTTAACTGTTCCTCAGTCTTAGCGTGTGAATCCTTCACTTCTCTGAGTCTATCACATTAAAAGGCAGTTCTTCTCTCTTTCGTTCCTTCTTCGTGGATGGTTTTCTCTAAACCTATTAGCTCACGCTCGAGAGTGCGCGTAATCCCAACAGTCTGGCTCATGCAATGCCCTCTTACCGCTACCTTTAGCATTTCCCATTCCACTCCTCTAGTTGACGCTGAGTCAGAGTCGGTGGTGATATGATCTGTGAGAAAGGAACGCAATGTCTCCCTATATGCTTGGTCCTGCAGTGCGGCTGGGCCCAATCTCCATAATGGTATAGGGGGTCTGTCTCTAGTTGCTCGCCATGCGCAAAGTAGTGGGTTATGATCAGACAGAGTGCGCCCCAGATATTCAGTGTGGCTCATGTTCTATGCTAACGCTGCCGAGCAAATCACCCTGTAAATTCTGGTGTGTAACTGGTGTAAGTGTGAGAAGTAGGAGTGGTCCCTATCTTGCGGATGCAGCGCTCGCCATACATCCACCAAATCCCAGCCCCGAACTCATTCCTCCAAGTGTTTAGCTATCTTATGCGTTGTTGCTCCAGCCAGTGGTGGGGTGGAACGGTCCAGCTCAGTATCCAATACACAGTTAAAATCCCCTGCTAATAGCAGCTCCCCTCCCCCCCCCCGGCGCGTGAGGTGACTCGATATGCACTGCATGAAGAGTTTCTGGTCCTGGTTCAGCGCATAGATACTGCTAATGGTAATTGTAACTCCATGTAGTATACCTTCCACAACCTCAAACCTGCCTTCCTGGTCTATGTCCACAGCTTTGGCCTCAAAGGGGACCCCTGCTCTTACCTATATCAGTGCTCCCCTAGCGTAGGCCGAGTATTTGGTAGCAAATGTCTGTCCCCTCCATCTACACCGGAGTTTCTCTACTTCGGAGGTGGTAAGGAGAGTCTCCTGCAGCATGGCAATGTGCACCCCCGCCATTTCAAGTACGATAACACTCTGTACCTTTTAGAGGGCGATCCCATTCACGCCCCTGTGTGTCCCCTCCTCCACTTCTCGTTGTGGCTGACTGTGTACTACGTTCATAGGGGGTCATTACAACCCTGGCGGACGGTGTTAAAGCAGCGGTAAGACCGCCAACAGGCTGGCGGTCTCTTTTTCAGTATTATAACCATGGCGGTTACCGCCATAGCCATCCGTCGCTTTTCCGTTCCGCCCGCCAGGGTGGAGACGACCGCTGGGCTGGAGACCTGGGTCTCCAGCCCGGCGGCCGTGACAATACCACCGCCGGTATTGTGACCCGGCTTACTGCCGTGGATTTCCAGCGGTAGGACCCGCCATGAAATCCATGGCGGTAATTTACTATCAGTGCCAGGGAATTCCTTCCCTGGCACTGATTGGGGTCTCCCCCACCCCCCACCCCACCCGACTCCCTCCCCTACACCCCCCACCTCCCCTGCCTCCCCCCAAAGGTGGCAGGGCCCCCCTCCCCACCCGACCCCCAACATACCATTACTGACACACACCTGACACGCACGCAGGCACCACCAAAACACATACACGCACACACCGACATACATGCCAACATCCACACACACACTCAGACACGTACACCCACATTCACACATTCACGCACACATCCATACAGACATACGTACAGACATACACGCACACATTTCCGAAACACGCATCACCCCGCAAGCATACACACACTCACACACCCCCCTACATACACAGACGCACACCCCGATGCACCCACACAACACACAACACCCCCCGCCCCCCTCCCCTAACGGACGATCGACTTACCTGTTCCGTCGATCCTCCGGGAGGGGACGGGAGACATGGGGGCAGCTCTGCCAACACCACACCGCCAAAAGAACACCGCCTCTCAGAATCACATGACGTGATTAGTTCGGCGGTGTTCTGTTGGCGTGGCGGTGGAGGTGGAGCAACCTCCACTTCCCCACCGCCCGCAAGTATGGCTGTTGGCGGCTCTCCGTCGGAAAAACGACGGAGGGCAGCCAACGTCATAATACGCAGCGCGGCAAACCGCCATTACTGTCGGTCTTCCGCACGGCGGTCCCTCTGCGGTCTTCTTAAAAGACCGCTGAGGTTGTAATGACCACCATAGTGTTTTCATCACCATCAAAAAAGTGCAAACATAAACCCCAACTCCCGGACCCCGGGGCACCTCTCAAAATGTATGTTACCCATAATACATTGCAAAAACGAAGCAATAACAGCAAGTTAATTAAAGTTCTCGCCATCCTGTCTCGTGGCCGAGAAACTAGTGGGGGGGTGGATGCGTGTCCGTCGGGGCCTCATTCGCATCACACTCCTCACCTCGTGTTCAGGTTGTGGACCTGTCGTAGGCTGGCCGATATCAAGTACACAAGACTTATTGTGTTTATAGGTAAGTAAGGTTTATTTTTGTTCTACAGAGTACTTTATGGTGAGTAAGTCCGTGGTAGTTGGTTTTAGATGTCTCCTCCCGTCTTGGTGGACTAATCTCGTCTTCTTCTTTCTGTTTTCTCCATAGGCCTCTCGGGAAGCATGTGGGGACAGAAGAAGAATAGGCACGGCAAGTGTTTGAGTAAATTGCTCTCTTTTTCTTTCCCCTCTCTCTTTTTCTCTCCTAGTTTCTTAGTTTCTGCTCTCTCTTTTCCTTTTCCTGTCTTCTGCTCTTTTCTCCTCTTCTCTTACTCGCTCTTTCTCTCTTTCTTCCTTAATCCTGGGTTCTGCTCTTTCCTTTCTTCTCCTGTCTTCTGTCTTTTCTCAGACCTGTCTGTTTGGGGCTTTCCTTCTGGCCGTTTTGTCTCTTTATTTCCTGTATACCTTTCCTCTTTCTCTTTTTTCTAAAGCTCTTGAGTCTTCTTTTCTTTACATTTCGGGATTTCTCTCTTTATTCCTTTCTGCCGGTGGCTGACCCTGTTTGTTTTCTAACAGTCGCCTGTTTTATGCTCACAGTACTTCCCCGTTCGTGTTTTCCCACCTCTTTCAGTATTCCTCCCGCCTAGTGCCCGTGCTCGTGCTCTTTCTTGTGTACAACCTCCCCCACCTTCCCGACCTCCCTACCCGTCCCCAGCCCCGTACCTGGCTTGGCCACGCTTCTCCTGAAGCGTGGCGGGTCCTAGGCGTTTGCTTCCCGGGGCCATCAGTCTTTGTCCCGGGTTGGGACCGTGATGATTCTTTGTTCCGGTCGGGGTCTGTCTTCGGGGATTCCCGACGATCGTAGACTCCTCTTCACCTGGATCCTCTCGAGCCTTCGGGTTCAATCCTCTGACGCTTCCTGGAAGTCTCCTCTCTGGCCATCCGCACTTTCTTTGAACTCCGGGACTTCCTCTTTTTTGTCCCCAGGGTGTCATGGGTATAGTACAGGACCAATAGGAAGGGCGGACCTCTGGGTCACTTCCGGGTCATCCCAAGCAGAGGCAACACTGGTCGCAATTGTGTGCGGGTCGGATCGGTCCGACCCGTCACAGACACTCCCCCTAGAGAGCGGCTGCCGATGACGCTCAGGAGCAGGGTAGCGGGATAAGTAATCAGCATTCAACATGTTGCGGCCCGGAGAGTGAAGTATCTGGAAGGAGAAGGGCTGCAAAGAGAGAAACCATCTTAGAACCCGAACGTTTGAGTCTTTGTTGCGAGCAAGCCAGGTGAGAGGTGCATGGTCCGTAAGAAGTGTAAGCGTTCACCCACTGAGATAATAGCGCAATGCCTCAACAGCCCATTTAATAGCCAAACATTCTTTCTCAATGGTGGGGTAGTGCGTCTCTCTCAGGAGCAGCTTCCTACTAATATACAATAGAGGGTGGATGGACCCATCCGTCTGAGTTTGAGATAACACAGCCACAAGTCCTAGATCAGATGCGTCAGTTTGTAAAAAAAAAGAAAAAAAGGTTTTTGGAAATCCGGACAGCATAATACCGGGTTGGTGGATAGGGCGTGTTTTGGACGGTCAAAAATGTGGCTGGCAGCTTCGGGAAGCGAGGAGAAGGTTTTGGGAGTAGTATTTTTAAGTAAGTTGGTGAGAGGTTCGGCCACTGTCGAAAATTGTGGAATAAACCGCCTGTAGTACCCCACAAGACGGAGGAAAGCACGTATATCCTTCTTTGACTTTGGTAAGGGTATCTGTCGGATATCATCTACTTTTTTTATCTGGGGAGGAACCATTCCCTCCCCCCAAGACATATCCTAGATACCTGATAGTCGTAAACCCTAGCTTACATTTCTCAGGGTTAGCTGTTAAATGGGCTTCTCTTAATGCCTGTAAGATCGCCCCCAAGTGTTCTAGATGATCAGTCCATGTCTTGCTGTATATCACTATATCATCTAGATACACGGCTGCATATGGCTGATGGGGACGTAGTACCTTATCCATGAGTCTTTGAAACGTGGCGGGGGCCCTGGCAACCCAAAGGGGAGAACAGTAAATTGGTATAAACCGGATGGGGCCGCAAAGGCGGTCTTTTCCTTATCAGCTGCTTTCAAGGGGATCTGCCAATATCCCTTTGATAAATCCAGGGTGGACATGAACCTGGCTTGTCCCAATTTTTCCAACAGTTCATCATTGCGGGGCATGGGGTAGGCATCAAAATAAGTCAGTTCATTGACCCGCCTATAATCTACGCAAAACCGAGTACTCCCCTCCGGTTTTAGGACCAGCACTACCGGAGAACACCATGGGCTGTTGGAGGGTTCTATGATTCCCGCTTTCAACATGGTTTGGACCTCTTGTTCTATTAAGGCTTTTTTTGCTTCTGGGATACGATAGGGTCTTTGTCTCGATATAGACTCATTCTTAGTTCGAATTATGTGTTCGGCTAACTGGGTATCTCCGGGCTGCTTGGAAAAGACATCCCGATATGCATCAATAATGTGTAAGAGGGATATAAGCTGTGTATCCGGGAGGGATGTATTAGTTTGGGGTCTAGACTCCTCCTGACAGTGTGGTAAGGAAAGGGCTGGGTATGGGATATCCTCTGTACTGTTATTTGTGATGTATCGGACTGGTTGGACACTAATGGGTTCCTGCCATTTTTTAAAGATGTTTATGTGATATATTTGTTCCCTACCGTGGCCGTGTGGAAGAGCCAGTTTATAGGTGGTGGGGTTGATTTGTTCAAGCACCTCGTATGGTCCCTGCCATCGTGCCAATAATTTGTTCTCACTACTGGGAAGGAGGACCAGCGCCTTATCCCCTACTTTTATACTACGGAGCACACTCCTGGTGTCATACCCCTTCTTCTGCTTTTCTTGGGCGTGCCGTAAGGTGGTGTGGCCCTTTTCCCACACTGACTGTAGGCTCTCTCTCAACTCTTTGGTACAGGTAAGGAGTTCTTTAATCTCATCGTCAGTCTCTTCCCATTGTTCAGCTAGCATTTCGAGAAGGGTTCGGGGTGGTTGCCCAAATAACAATTCAAATGGTCTATGACCTAGGGAAGATTGAACATGTGTGCGCATTGCATACAATACCAGGGGTAATTTTTTTCCCAATCCCTCCCATCTTCAGTGATGCTCTTTCTGAGTAAGGACTTAATAGTCGGATTATACCTTTCCACGAGATCGTCAGTTTGTGGATGATATACTGATGTTTGGATCTGCTTTACTCCTAAGGTCTTGCTTACTTCACCCATGAGCCTGGACATAAAAGGTGTGCCCTGGTCGGTTAAGATTTCCTTTGGAAACCCCACCCTCTAAAAAAACTCAATCATGGCTTGTGCGATTACTTTCGTGTGCATGCTTGGGAGGGGAATAGCTTCTGGATACCGGGTGGCGTAATCAACCAACACCAGGACATACTGTCGACCTTTACTGGATGGGTTGAGAGGGCCGATGATATCCATGCCCACGCGGGAAAAAGGGGTCTCTATGATTGGTAGCGTCTGTAATGGAGCAGGTGGGTGTGCAGCGGGATTATATAATTGACTTTTCGGACAATTCAAACAATGTCTATGGATACCCCCGAAAACCCCAGGCCAGTAGAACCGCTGGAGTACGGCCTCCTCGGTCTTCTCCCTACCTAGATGCCCTTCCCCCTTGTCCCCATGAGCCAGATGCAGAACTTGCTGTCTGTGACTACTGGGGACTAGCAATTGTTTCTGCCTTTCATCGTTGAACTGGGGAATTCTGTACAAGAGTTGGTTCTGGACGAGGAATTTTGGACCTACCACATGTTCCTCATGATTCAAGGCCTGCTGCCATGCGTTCTTTAAGGAGGGATCGTCCCTCTGACTCTGTCTAAAATCTCCTGCCACCGTATATACCTTGCCTGTGGCTGCTGGATCCATCTTGGTGGATTCATAGTCTTTTACCGCATATTGTTGCTGTTGTATCCTTTTCTGTCGTTTACTTAGATGCTTTCTAGGTTGCCGAGTAGCTGCCTCCCCAGCGTCATATGGGACCTCTTTCCACCACATTTTCAAAGTGTGTTCTTGTCCTGCTTTTGTCAACAAAAGGGAAAAGGCCGCATAGTCAGTTCCAATGATAATATCCTCCTCCAGGTGAGGTAACACACCCACCTTGAGGGTTTCTTTTTCTTCTCTCCACTGGAAGTTGATGACTGCCACTGGATAATACCTCTGATCCCCGTGGACACAGACGATCAATACTTGTGCCTGGGGTAACCATTGTCCGGGTTCGATCAATTCCTGACGAATGACACTCTGGCTGCATCCTGAGTCAACCAGGGCCACCCTTTCCCTGCCATTGAGAAGGATAGGGAGGGTGTATGTAGGTTTGGTTTCCCCGGCCCAGAAAACCCTTCCCTTTGCTACTCCTATCTCCATCGGTTCTCCCATGTCCTTTTTCTGGGGGCAATTTCGGGCTATGTGACCCCACTCCGAGCAGTGGTAACACTGAGGACCTGTAGTGGGAAAAGTTGTTTGTGGAGGATGGGGTATTTGTATCCTCTCTGGATCCTGCGTCCCCAGTGGTCTTGGGGCTGCTCCTTTTCCTCTGGTGAGGCGCACAGGGGACGGGACTGGGGTTCTACTGGAGGTAGCTCTAAAGTCTGGACTCCTGTGGAAAGCGCAAGCAAGGTCAATGGCTGTCTCATTGGTCAACCCTGGGTGTTGGCAAACCCAATTACAGGTCGTGTTAGGTAGGGCGTCTAAAAATTGTTCCAAGACGATTACATCAAACATCTCTTCTCTGTTTTTTTCGGTGGGATGTAACCATCGACCAGCAGCATGTTGTACCCTGTAGTAGAGGGTACGTGGGTTCTCCTGTGGTTGCCACTTAGTATGGCGGAATTTGGACCGGTGGCTCTCACTGTCAAGCCCTACCCTTTCTAGGATTGTCTTTTTTATTTCTTTATAAGGGAGAGTGCCACTGGGATTGATTGCTTGGTAAGTTGCTTGGAGATGCCCCTTAAGTAAAGGGGCAATGTACTGCCCCCACTTGTCTTCTGGCCAACTAGCCGTGCTTGCCACTCATTCGAAATTGAGGAAAAAGGAGTCTGGATCTTCCTGGTCCTGATATTTTTGTAAGACAAAGCTTGGTACATTGGGATGCACCTTAGTGTGGGCTATTGTGTCAGTAAGTTTTCATAGGGCTGTTTCATGGACTAGTTGGTTGTTTGCCATGATTGTGGCCTGGCTCTTAAGGACTGTCTTTAGGGCCTTGCGTTCTTCTCTTGCTTCCTTCATCTGTTGTTCCCACATTAATTGGAGGTGACGTTGCCCTTCCGCTAACTGTGCTATAACGTCCACCATGGTGGGTTTGTCCTCCATTATGGGAGTCTTCCAGTGATCCCACTTCTGACACCACTTTGTCGTAGGCTGGCCGATATCAAGTACACAAGACTGATTGTGTCTATAGGTAAGTAAGGTTTATTTTCGTTCTACAGAGTACTTTATTGTAGGAAGTTGGCTCTGTATGTAGAAATAGCAAGCATAGAAAGAGATAATTCTAATGCTCTATTTTGTGGTAGTGTGGTCGAGCAGTAGGCTTATCAGAGGATAGTGTTAAGCATTTGTTGTACACACACAGGCAATAAATGAGGAACACACACTCAAAGACAATTCCAGGCCAATAGGTTTTTATATAGAAAAATATCTTTTCTTAGTTTATTTTAAGAACCACAGGTTCAAGATTTACAAATAATACTTTAAATGAAAGGTATTTCACTTAGGAACTTTAGCAACTTTGAATTAGCAAAATAGCATATCCAGTTTTCACACAAATGGCAATAAGCTATTTTAAAACTAGACAGTGCAATTTTCAACAGTTCCTGGGGGAGGTAAGTGTTTGTTAGTTTTGCAGGTAAGTAAACCACCTACAGGGTTCAAAGTTGGGTCCAAGGTAGCCCACCGTTGGCTACCCCAAAGTTACCACACCAGCAGCTCAGGGCCGGTCAGGTGCAGAGGTCAACGTGGTGCCCAGTGGCGCATAGGCTTCAATGGAGAAGGGGGTGCCCTGGTTCCAGTCTGCCAGCAGGTAAGTACCCGCGTCTTCAGAGGGCCGACCAGGGGGGTTTTGTAAGGCACCGGGGGGGGACACAAGTCAGCACAAAAAGTACACCCTCAGCGGCACGGGGGGCGGCCGGGTGCAAAGTCTCACGCTTCCGGCGGGAAACGTGTGTTCTTTCAAAGTTGCTTCTTTGTTGCAAAGTTGCAGTCTTTGTGGAGCAGGGCCGCTGTCCTCGGGAGATCTTGGTCCTTTTATATGCAGGGTAGTCCTCTGAGGCTTCAGAGGTCGCTGGACCCTGTGGAAAGCATAGCTGGAGCAGTTCTTTTGAAGTGGGGAGACAGGCCGGTAGAGCTGGGGCCAAAGCAGTTGGTGTCTCCGTCTTCTCTGCAGGTTTTTCAGCTCAGCAGTCCTTCTTCGTCTTAGGTTGCAGGAATCTATCTTGCTGTGTTCTGGGAGCCCCTAAATACTCGATTTAGGTGTGTTTAGGTCTGGGGGGTTAGTAGCCAATGGCTACTAGCCCTGAGGGTGGCTACACCCTCTTTGTGCCTCCTCCCTGAGGGGAGGGGGGCACATTTCTATCCCTACTGGGGGAATCCTCCATCTGCAAGATGGAGGATTTCTAAAAGTCAGAGTCACCTCAGCTCAGGACACCTTAGGGGCTGTCCTGACTGGCCAGTGACTCCTCCTTGTTTTTCTTATTATCTCCTCCAGCCTTGCTGCCAAAAGTGGGGCCGTGGCCGGAGGGGTCGGGCAGCTCCACTAGCTGGAGTGCCCTGGGGTGCTGTAACAAAGGGGGTGAGCCTTTGAGGCTCACCACCAGGTGTTACAGTGCCTGGAGGGGGAGGTGAGAAGCACCTCCACCCAGTACAGGCTTTGTTACTAGGCACAGAGTGACAAAGGCACTCTCCCCATGTGGCCAGCAACATGTCTGGTGTGTGGCAGGCTGCTATAACTAGTCAGCCTACACTGGTAGTCGGTTAAGGTTTCAGGGGGCATCTCTGAGATGCCCTCTGGGGTGTATTTTACAATAAAATGTACACTGGCATCAGTGTGCATTTGTTGTGCTGAGAAGTTTGATACCAAACTTCCCAGTTTTCAATGTAGCCATTATGGTGCTGTGGAGTTCGTGTGTGACAGACTCCCAGACCATATACTCTTATGGCTACCCTGCACGTACAATGTCTAAGGTTTTGCTTAGACACTGTAGGGGCATAGTGCTCATGCACCTCTGCCCTCGCCTATGGTATAGTGCACCCTGCCTTAGGGCTGTAAGGCCTGCTAGAGGGGTGACTTATAGGCAGTGTGAGGTTGGCATGGCACCTTGAGGGGAGTGCCATGTCGACTTAGTCATTTTATCCCTACCAGCACACACAATCTGGCAAGCAGTGTGTTGTGCTGAGTGAGGGGTCCCCAGGGTGGCATAAGATATGCTGCAGCCCTTAAAGACCTTCCCTGGCATCAGGGCCCTTGGTACCAGGGGTACCAGTTACAAGGGACTTACCTGGATGCCAGGGTGTGCCAATTGTGGGAACAAAAGTACAGGTTAGGGAAAGAACACTGGTTCTGGGGCCTGGTTAGCAGGCCTCAGCACACTTTCAAATCATAACTTGGCATCAGCAAAGACAAAAAGTCAGGGGGTAACCATGCCAAGGAGGCATTTCCTTTCATTTATGGTGAGTAAGTCCGTGGTAGTTGGTTTCAGATGTCTCCTCCTGTCTTGGTGGACTAATCTCATCTTCTTCTTTCTGTTTTCTCCATAGGCCTCTTGGGAAGCTTGTGCGGACAGAAGAAGAATGGGCACGGTAAGTGTTTGAGTAAATCGCTCTCTTTTCCTTTCCTCTCTCTCTTTCTCTCTCCTAGTTTCCTATTTTCTGCTCTCTCTTTTCCTTTTCCTGTCTTCTGCTCTTTTCTCCTCTTCTCTTACTCTCTCTTTCTCTCTTTCTTCCTTAGCCCTGGGTTCTGCTCTTTCCTTTCTTCTCCTGTCTTCTGTCTTTTCTCAGACCTGTCTGTTTGGGGCTTTCCTTCTGGCTGTTTTCTCTCTTTATTTCCTGTATACCTTTCCTCTTTTTTCTTAAGCTCTGGAGTCTTTTCATTACATTTTGTGTTTTCTCTCTTTATTCTTTTCTGCCGGTGGCTGACCCTGTTTCTTTCCTAACAGTCGCCTGTTTTATGCTCACAGTGCTTCCCCGTTCGTGTTTTCCCACCTCTTTCAGTATACCTCTCGCCCAGTGCCCGTGCTCATGCTCTTTCTTCGTGTACAACCTCCCCCCCTTCCCGACCTCCCTACCCGTCCCCAGCCCCGTACCTGGCTTGGCCACACTTCTCCTGAAGCGTGGCGGGTCCTAGGCGTTTGCTTCCCGGGGCCGGTGGTCTTTGTTCCGGGTTGGGACCGTGATGATTCTTTGTTCTGGTCGGGGTCTGTCCTTGGGGATTCCCGATGATCGTAGACTCCTCTTCACCTGGATCCTCTCGAACCTTCAGATTCGATCCTCTGACGCTTCCTGGAAGTCTCCTCTCCGGCCATCCGTGATTTCTTTGAACTCCGGGACTTCCTCTTTTTCATCCCCAGGGTCCCGCAGGTATAGTGCAGAACCAATAGGAAGGGCGGACCTCTGGGACACTTCCGGGTCATCCCAAGCAGAGGCAACACTGGTCGCAATTGTGTGTGGGTCGGACCGATCCGACCCGTCACAGGACCATTTAACCTAGCTCGTCCGCCGACTGTGGGGTTACCCTAGGTGTATGACCTGGGCCACCAGAGCCCCCATCAGAGGACATGGATGCACGATCCGAGTCTCCACTACCACTATCAACCAATGGAGTGACTCCACAAACGGAGGCCACCGCGTTCAGTGCGTCCATCCTGCCCAGTTTCTTTTGGGCTGTGGTTGGTCTTGTCCGCGATCTGTTTCTGTTTCGCTGTTTCTTCTGACCCCTTTGACCCGTGCCGGACATGCGCTCGCTCTGGCCACGTGGTCCCTCTGCCATTCCCTTCGATTCCAGCCATTCCCATGCCTCCTCAGGTGTTTGACAGAACATGGTTTTGCCGTCCCGTATTACCTTTAGCTTGGCCGGAAAGAGAAGAGAGTATTGTATCCCAGCTTCTTGGAGTGTTCTCTTCACCGACGTGTATGAGGCACGTTTCATCTGCACTTCCATAGTGAAATCGGGAAACAGAGTTACCGTGGTATTTTCGACTTTGAATGGTCCAGTCTCTCTGGCCCTTTGGAGTAGGGTATCTCTGTCCCTGTAGTGCATTAGTTTGGCTATCACCATCCTTGGTGGCCTTCCTGGTGGCAGTGGGCGGGAGGTGACTCTGTGTGCCCACTCCAGGGAGAAGAAGGGCGAAAGAAGCTCCGGGGCCACGACCGTGCGCAGCCATTCCTCAAGGAACTCTACCATATTTGGTTTCTCAACGTCCTCAGGAAAACCCACGATCCGTATATTATTTCTGCGGCTTCTCCCCTCTGCATCCTCTACCCTACGTTATAGTTGTTGCACTCGTTCAATTAGGCGTAGGACTGTGGTGGCGAGGTTATCTTGTTTCTGTGCGAGCTCTGTCAGTGTAGTTTCAGTGTCCTTCACTCTGTCCACTAATTTGTGGTGGTCGGCTCTCAGCAGACCCAGTTCGACCACTACCTGGTTGATGTCATGTCTCAGAGTGTTTTTTGTGCATCCTATTGCACCTGGGATTTTGTCAAGGGTGGTCTGTACCGTGGATTGTGCGGGGTCCTCCATCTTCTCTTTGTCGTAGTCTCTGGTGGTGTTACGGCCCTGATTTTTGCCTCTTGCCCTGTGCCTGGTGGTCATCCAGGACATGTAGATTGTACTTCAATTGTCAGGCAGGTGGGAGATTACTCAGTGCCTCGTCCCTAGGCTTATAAGATCACCTCCAGCTGTTCTCCACGGCATTGATAATGCGTTTCTTTGCAATGGCTCTGACTAGGGGTGCACCAATCAGCAGCACAAATCAGGTGCCGTCCTGGTACTGTGTTTCTTCAGTGAATTGGCAGGAGTGCCCCTCAGGAGATCGTGACACCAAGCCAGTCATCTTCCACGATCAGGCACTGTTTCTAAGGCTTGTCTATGTGTATGACCCCAGTTGTCGTGGTGGTGTATGGTAATGCGCTCCGCCCCCAGGCCAGGCACCCCAGCTCCACGTTGTCAAGGTAGGGCCTTAATCAAGTTAGGATTGTGCGCTCAGTTCCGCGGGCCTCTGTCTCTCGCCAACGGGCGCGTTCTGACTCACCACCACGGCCCAGGGCAGGCCGCTAATTTGCCACTCAGTGTGCACTCTCCCGGTTCCCACTGTGGCCGTAGTCCGCTTGCCTCAAAGGTTATGGGTCTAGACTGATTTTCCCTCCGTGCCGCTGTGTCGGCTCTGCCCCGCAGCCCAGTCTGTCCTCTCCAGAAAAGGCCTCTGGCCTGAGCGCCCCTCAGGAGGGTGTGACAACAATCACCCGCAGGCACTGTTTTCCAAGGTTTGCCTATGTGTATGACCCCGGCGGTTGTGGCATTGTATGGTACTGCTCTCTGCCCCTAGGCCAGGCACCTCCACTCCGCGCCGTCCCGACCTTGTTCAAGTCGGGATTGTGCTCTTGTGGGCTCAGTTCCGCGGGCCTCCGTCTTTCACCTACGGGCTCGTTCTAACTCACTACCGCGGCCCAGGACAGGCTGCCAATTTGCCACTCAGTGTGCACTCCCCTGGTTCCCCCTAGGGCTGTGGTCGGCTTGCCTATAGGATATGGGTCTGGTCTGATTCTCCCTCGTTGCCGCTGCGTCGACTTTGCCCCAGCAGCCCAGTCTGTCCACTCCAGTATAGGCCTCCGGCATACCAGAAGTAAGAGCGCACCCCTGGGCCGGGCCGCAACATCCGTCCGGTTGTGCCTCCAGGGTTCTCGTTTTAAACCACCAAAATGCAGCTATTGAGGTTCCCCCGCGCACTGCAGGTATCCAACGGCAGGTCAGGCCCAAGAGTAGGCCCTGTCGCCGGCGCCCCACACAGCGCCGCTGCTCCACTCCTCACCCCAGTGTCGCTCTTCCTAGGTCAATCGTGCGCACTAGGGATCACCTCTATAAGCCCGGAGCCTCCTCCAGCACGCCGGTCAAAGTCGGCACTCCTCCACGGGCCCCAGCCCTGCTCCGTTCCTCTCACCGCGGAAGCCATATGCCAGGGGAAGCACTCCAGCCAGCCCAGCAGGCATGGGCATGACGGAAGCCCTCCGGGAGCGCAAGCCGCTCCTCGCATTATCGTCCCACCTCCGCGGCCCAGCAAGGCGCCGCCGTGCCTCGCGGGCCCGTCTGGGCTAGGCCTCCAGCCACGCCCAGGTCCACTCCTGAAGTCGTCCGCGGGCGCCTCCGAGTTACCAGGCGCTAGCCGGCCACCCCTCGCTGGCGCTTCAGTATCCCTCTGCACGGCCCAGTCTACTGAGTCAAAGGGGGAGTAGATTCAAGCAGGATTCTGTTGGGCCCCGACAGAGCCTCGGGATTATGCGTCTGCCATGTTGATGTGGTTGGCCACGCTCCCATTAGGACTGCCCTCATATGCTTTTTGAGTGGTAGATTCTGATCTGAAAGGGGTAACCAGGTCATATTTAGTATGGCTAGATTGGTAAT
Source organism: Pleurodeles waltl (assembly GCF_031143425.1). Classification (NCBI taxonomy): domain Eukaryota; kingdom Metazoa; phylum Chordata; class Amphibia; order Caudata; family Salamandridae; genus Pleurodeles; species Pleurodeles waltl. Next base: position 1,315,571,295 of record NC_090446.1, on the reverse strand, counting down.
AGAAAATCCTGCTTGTTGGTGAGGTTGGATTTTATAGTTATTTTAGAAATGCCACTTCTTTAAAGTGAGCATTTCTCTGCACTTAAAAACCATCTGTGCCTTACAGCCTGTCTCCATTCAACATCTTGGCTAGGCTGTTTGACAGTTCCCTTGTGTATTTCACCCAGAACACCACAAACACAGAACACTCAGTCACACCTGCACTCATCTGCGTATTGAAAGAGTCTTCCTGGGCTGGAAGGGTGGAAGGCCCGATACTTACATTTCAAAGGCTAGTGGCCTGCCCTCACACAGTGGACTGCCAAACCCCCTACTGGGACCCTGGTAGACAGGACTGGCCTGAAAGGGAAACCTGTGCACGTCAGAACCACTCTTTGAAGTCTCCCCCATTTCAAAGGCATTTTTGGGTATATAAACTGAGTCTATGACCGCACCAGCTCAGACACTTCTGGACCTACACCTGCATCCTGTCAAGGGGAACTGCCTGGCTGCCCAAAGGACTCATCTGGACTGCTTTGCTGAGAACGACTGCTGTCCTGCTGTTGCCCTGCTTGCCTCTGGCTTTGCTGAGAAGGACTCTACCTTTCCCAAAAGTGCTCTCCAAGGGCTTGGATTGAGCTTGCCTCCTTGTTTTCTGAAGTCTTAGGGCCAAAAACACTTAGGCCTTCATCACAACCCTGGCGGTCGGTGTTAAAGCAGCGGTAATACCGCCAACAGGCCGGCAGAGAAAAAATGGAATCACAACCGTGGCGGAAACCGCCAACATAGACAGCCATTTTAACACTCAGACCGCCATGACGGTAGAAACAAACACCGCGGCGGTACCAGCCAACAGACAGGCGGAAGACAAGGTTCCGCCTACTGTATTACAACACGCCTATCCGCCACCTTTTCCGGGACGGTACCAACGCCATCAAAAGCACGGCGGAAACAGTACACATAAGGAAAACCACTCACCTTTCGACACTTTACGAACAACCAGGACGCCATGGAGCCCGAACTACAGATCCTGCCCATGCTGGTCTACCTCCTCTTGTGTCAGGAGCAGCAAAGACGCCAGGGACGACCACGGTGAGTACTGCAGCTAGCACACAGGGGAGGGGAGGAGCGGTAGGGGGGGAGGGAAAAGAGAGTGACACATACACGCAACTCGCAACACCCCCACCCCCCACCCTCACCCACAACACCATACACACATATACATGCAGCAACATCACATATACACCCCGTCACCCCCTGGAAGAACGCAAGGACAAAAGGAAATGATTATAACAAGTGTAATCAATAAAAATCAGATAGGCCAAAATCAATATATACAAATATGTACACTAACTACACAAGTCCAGATAGTACGGAAATCATTGTCTGTGGATCAGTGTCCCAAAATGCATGGGTGAAGCCCACACAAGATACCTGACTCGAAACGGAGAGAACACTGCAGGGGCATCAGATGGAAAATCAACAGGCACCTCAGGAGGAGGGGGAGGAGGGCACCTCAGCCAGATGAACGGACGATGCCACTGCTCTACGAGGGGGCTCCATACCCACTGATTGGTCCTGGGGAGTGCAAAGCCACAGTCTCACAAGTCTCTCCAGTGGGTGCTTTGCCCACTACTGCATCCTGGGGAGTGCAAAGCCACAGTCTCTCCAGTGTGTGGTTTGCCTACTGCTGTATCCTGAGGAGTGCAAAGCCACAGTCTCACAAGTCTCTCCAGTGGGTGGTTTGCCCACTGCTGTATCCTGGGGACTGCAAAGCCACAGTCTCACAAGTCTCTCCAGTGGGTGGTTTGCCCAATACTGTATCTTGGGGAGTGTAAAGCCACAGTGTCTCAAGTGGATAACAGTCTCCACTGGTTTTGGAGGGGGCTTTGTGCCCAGAGTGCTTCATCCTGCCAAGGACTGGGGTAGTGGATGTGATTCTCCACTGGTTCTGGAGGGGGCCTGGTGCCCAGAGTGCTTCATCCTGCCAAGGACTGAGGTAGTGGATGTGATTCTCCACTGGTTCTGGATGGGGATTTGTGCCCAGAGTGCTTCATCCTGCCGAGGACTGAGGTAGTGGATGTGATTCTCCACTGGTTCTGGAGGGGGCTATGTGCCCAGAGTGCTTCACATGCAGTGTGGCAGGTCCCATTCCCTCACCTGGTTGTGTGTGCCATGAGATTGCCTGGGAACAGGTAGCATGATACTCCATGGAGGCAGAGACACACTCCACCCTGCTGCGACTTCGCCTGCCAACTGCTGGTACAAACAGTGCTAGGAGTCATGCCTCATGTACGCTGGCCAGGGTCCAGGCCATCTCCTACAGCCTTGGACGGCTGCCCACTGGGGATGATTGCCATGTCAGCTGTGGTGGCACTGTCTGAGCACGTCGCGGGGCTGATGGCGTGGTTGCGGCGGTGTCTGTGGCGGAGGTGCTGGTGGTGGTGTATGTCTCTGCACCTGTTGAGGGACACAGCAGGATGTCTCCTGCAGCCTCGGACGGCTGCCCACTGTGGATGATGCTGGGGACTGTTGGTGAGGCAGCAGACGTGCAGGTGGCGGTGCTGGTGGCAGTGCTGGTGGCGGTGCAGGTGGCGGTGTTCACCGCCGTACTAGTTGATGTTGTGGTTGACAGAAGGGCTGACTCTGGTCCCTTAGCCGGAGCCTCCGTGCCCCTTCCTGACCTGCTCTTCGTCCCTTCCTCACCTTTAATGTCGCTGCTGGTGCCTTGCCACTGTCCCCTTTCAGCTTGGAGGAGCCCTCGCTTGCTGGTAGGTGCGGCTTCTCCCTCCGGCATGTGGGCACCTTCTTCACCTTGGCAGGTGGGCAAATGGCCTGCTCCTTGGCCTCGCTAGGTGGCACACTGGCAGCCCTGATGGGTGGCGCCTGTGATGTGGCCGGACTTGCTGACACCACTGGGCTGGAGGATTTGGTGGCTGAGGTGCTGGGCTGGGCCCTGGACAGCCTGGCCCTAGGGGAAGGATGGGGGGGAGGTGTAGGGAAGAGGTCAATGTTAGCCAGGAAGAGTTTCTTAGCCACACTGGGATGGGAAGATGGAGGGGGTTTGGGAGTGGAGGAAGAGGTAGTGGTTGTATGAGGTGTACGTTTGCTGATTTTGGGTGAAGGTGCATGGGCCGGAGGCTGTTGTGAGGTGGATGGGTGTTGGGTGGATGTGTGCCTGCGTTTGTGTAGTTTGGGAGGAGGGCTCACAGACACACTGAGAGAGGACACAGGGGATGTGTGAATGGTAGTGCGGGTGGTGAGAGCACGTGAGCGGTGTGGGGTGATGGGCGTGCTGGTGAAGGAGGTAGTGGCTGAGGATGCAGTGCATGCAGGTGTGAGTGGAGACGAGACAGGGAGGGAGAAGGAGGATGTGGAGGCGGGGGACACAGTGGAGGCAGTGGATGTTGGTGTGTCTGCATGGGGATGGTGCTTGTGTGAGTGCCTGTGGGATGTGTGGTGCTTATGTTTGCTATGTCCACTCTTGTGTGTTGATGAGTGTGCATGCTGGTCTGATGGTGTGCTTGGGATAGGCTGAGGTACAGGGGATTGGGTCTGGGTAGAGGAAGCTGGAAAGGGGAGGCTGGGCACAGGGACAATGGCTGCCATCAGTGCTGAGGCCAGAGTCTGAAATGCTCTCTGTTGGGCCACCTGCCCAGAATGAATGCCCTCCAGGTATGCATTTGTTTGCTGCAAATGCCTCTCAACACCCTAGATGGCATTCAAAATGGTAGATTGCCCAACAGTGAGGGATCTCAGGAGGTCAATAGCCTCCTCACTGAGGGCAGCAGGGCTGACTGGGGCATCCCTATGCAATAAGCCATGCACTGACAGGGCAGGGGAAAAGCACATGCCCATAGGGGACTCTGTCGAGAACCATATTATGCACAGCTGAAAGCCATAGGAGCCTGTCTAGGTGTAGAGGGCAAATACCACCTTTGGGTTTGGACAGGGAATGAGGCTGCAAATCAATGGATCTACCTTTGCGCGTCTGCCCTGGCCTAGGGGAACCCACAGCCTACCTCACCCACCCAAATACCTCCTAATGCGTGCAGAGTCAGCTGACCTTGTGGCTTCTGTGATGCCCTCAAGCGCCCAACCAACTCCGGATATGTCACCGCCAGGATCCGGTACATCAGGGGAGTCATGGTGCGACGGGCACCCCTTCTGCGTTGGGAGGCCATCCCCAGCTGGGCCTCCCATCTTTTCCGGCAGTGTGTGCTCCGTCTATGGTAGACCCCCAGGGTCCGCACTTCATTGGCGATTGCACGGCAAATCCCCTTCTTCTGGTGGGCGCTGACCTAGAGGAAAAGTGAAGTTATTATGGATGTTACTCTCCCGTACAGTTATCCTCACACATTGGCCACAAACCTCCCACCCTGGCCCAGACATACATACATACACCATCCTCACATGCTGGCCTGTCCCCCCCCTTCCCTCCACGACACTCCTTACAATCATGTGCCATCCACCATGCACACAGTCTACTCACCTGTTTGTCTGGAGGACCGTACAGTTGCGTGTACGGGGGGAGGACCCCATCCACCAGTTTCTCCAACTCCTCCGCAGTGAAGGCAGGGGCCCTTTCCCCAGTCACTCGAGTCATTGTCGCCTCCAGACACAGGTCACAGCAGCACTTGCAGTGTAGGTCCCCTCCTTTAGAATGTCCGGTATCAAGTGAGAGAACTAATAGAAACTGGCGGTCACGTCCGCGGCGGTGCGTACCATCACCACCGGCGTACATGGTCATTGGCTCCTGGAACCCATAGGGCCCAATGATAACCAATGCTGTATTGCGCCACAGTCTTCGGCCGCCTACCGTGACGGTGTACAATGCCAGCGCAGTTACCTCATTTCCCCTTGTCCAACCTTACAGGTCAGGCAGCCGTCATTTCAGGGAGCCACATGGCAGGCCAAATAACTGCGTCACACAGATTTAGGGCATAACTACGTACAGACAAACGCACACAAAGAATATTTCACTATTGTGCTAAACAGCCTTGTGAAACCTATGTGTTGTATGACCCTCTGCTCACCGTTCTCCTCCATAGGGCACGTCCGCTTGGGCAGGTGATAAGATGGCGGCATCCTCTGGTGTACAGACCCTTGGTGGACCTGTTGACAATGGAAGACCGACACATAATTATCACTTACAGACTTGATCGTGCAACAATCCAGGAACTGTGTGGCCAGTTGGAGCCTGACCTGATGTCAGCTATCCGCCATCCCACAGGAATACCCCCTCTAGTGCAGGTCCTGTCAGTACTCCATTTCCTGGCCAGTGGGTCTTTTCAAACAACAGTAGCCATGGCATCAGGGATGTCCCAGCCAATGTTCTCAAACGTGTTGTCCAGAGTGTTATCTGCCCTGCTGAAACACATGCGCAGCTACATCATTTTCCCTCAGGTGGAGGATTTGGGCACAGTGAAAGGTGACCTTTATGCCCTGGGACATATCCCCAACATCATTGGTGCCATTGATGGTACACATGTGGCATTTGACCACCCCCCCACAGGAATCAACAGGTGTACAGAAACCGGAAAAGCTACCATTCCATGAATGTGCAGATGGTGTGTTTGGCAGACCAGAACATCTCCCATGTGAATGCCAAGTATCCTGGCTCAGTGCATGACGCCTACATTTTGATGAATAACAGCATCCCTTATGTGATGGGGCAACTCCAGCGGCACCGTGTGTGGCTAATAGGTGTGCCTAAAGTCCTCACACAGTTTCATTTGCTGTCTGGTATGGGAGATTCCCTAATGTTTGGAGGATGTCTCACAGTTGTCCCTCTATATGTGCAGGTGACTCTGGTTACCCCAACCTGTCATGGCTACTGACCCCAGTGAGGAATCCGAGGACAATGGCAGAGGAACGCTACAATGAGGCACATGGGCGAACTAGGAAGATAATAGAGCGCAACTTCGGCCTCCTGAAGGCCAGATTCCAGTGCCTCCATCTGACAGGTGGATCCACATACTACTCACCGAAGAAGGTGTGCCAGATCATCGTGGGCTGCTGTATGTTACACAACCTGGCTTTGCGACGCCAGGTGCCTTTTCTGCTGGAGGATGGGCCTGATGGTGGTCTTGTGGCAGCTGTGGAGCCTGTGGACATTGAAGAAGAGGAGGCAGAAGAAGAAGGTGTAGACAACCGAAACAACATCATCATGCAATACTTCCAGTGAGACACAGGTAAGAGGATGGAAATGCTTCACACATCTCATACTATTGTAGGACCTAGCATAAATCTGCCTTTTTACCTCTGTGTATGGATCCTGACTTGTCACTTTGACTTTCCATTTCACAGATCTGGGTCCCAATTTGTGCCCTCTGCTATGTTTACTGATGGCCTACAGCTGTGTAACATTGGTATGTGAACAAGTACATTGACATTGCTATATTTCAGAGATGTTGCAATTACACATTTGTGGAAGCACAGACTGACTCCAGATTGTTTTAAGATTCAAGGGTGTTTATTTCTGTGCTAATAAGTGGAGGGGTATGTGCAATGGGCTGGGGTGATGGTGGAGGAATGTACATGGCAGAGTCCAGTTTCTTGGTCTCACGGGTGCATTGTCCAATGGGGCATAGGAAGGGGAGCAATGGCAGTGTAAGGTGGACAGGGTGACAGAGTGAGACAGAAGGGTGTCATTCAGGAGGGACTTATTTCCTGGCGGGGGTCTTGGCAATGTTCTGTCTTGTTCCTGGATCTCAGGGACCGTTTGCGGGGTGGTTCTCCTTCTGCAGGGGGTGGGGTGCTGGTGGCCTATTGTTCCTGTGGCGGTGCCTCCTGTCCACTAGTGCCGGCAGAGGTCGAGGGCTGTTCATCGTCCAGGCTAGTGTCAGCGGCCCGTTTGTGTCCCACTGTGTCCCTCATGGTGTTGACAAGGTCTGCCAGCACCCCTGCAAGGGTGACCAGGGTGGTGTTAATGGACTTCAAGTCCTCCCTGATCCCCAGGTAGTGTTCCTCCTGCAGCCGCTGGGTCTCCTGAAACTTGGCCAGTACCATGCCCATGGTCTACCGGGAATGGTGGTATGCTCCCATGATGTTGGAGAGTGCCTCATGGAGTGTCGGTTCCCTGGGCCTGTCCTCCCCCTGTCACACAACAGTCCTCCCAGCTTCCCTGTGCCCGCTGCCACTGACCCCAGGTCCCTGATTTTCTTGGGTTGGTGGGTTTGCCTGGGTTCCCTGTAGTGGTGGACACACTGCTGATTGACGTGTCCTGGTGGACAGAGGGATGGGCCCGCTGGGTGGGTGCTTGTGGTGGTGTTTCCGGAGGGGGGAAGGTCTGTGGTGTGTTGGGACAGTGGCAGGGAACCGACTGTCCAGAGGTCCCTGATGGGCCGGGCTGGTCATCTTGATACAGGCGTGCAGAGCAGCTGTCATCACTGTGGGCCTCTTCTGTGGGGGTCTGATTATGTCTGGCATCTCATGTCCGGTGACGTTAGGTATGGGTCCTGTTGGGGTGTAAAAGCATAGTTTTACTATCTGTATGTGCCATCTTGGGCATTGGGTGAGGTACCCTCTACTCCTGTGCTTGAATCATTGTGTTTGCCCTTTTGTGACAGTTGGTTTGGGATCTGTGTGGGTATCTGTACTGGGCATGCTTTGGTGACAGTGGTCCATGGATAGGTGTTGCATGCAGTGCCTTGGTATTGAGACGTGTGGGTTGTGATAGTGGGACATATGTGAGATGATGGAGTGATGGGAGTGGGGGTAAGGGTGGGGTTATGTGATGGCATGCAGGTGGGGGGGATATGGTAATAAAGATTTGCCTTACCAGAGTCCAGTCCTCCTGCTACTCCTGCGAGGCCCTCAGGATGCAGTATTGCCAAGACTTGCTCCTCTCATGTTGTTAGTTGTGAGGGAGGATGTGGGGGTCCACCGCCAGTCCTCTGTACAGCAATCTGGTGTCTTGATACCATGGAATGCACCTTCCCCCGTAGGTCGTTCCTGTCAGAGTCATCAGATCCTCTGGGTCTGTGCAAGTTCCCAACACTTCCACCACAAGACAGCTCCAATACTCTGATTAGATTTGTCACAGAGTCTAAGAGAGTCCAATTGGGGAAAGGGGGATTAGGAAGGGAACAGATGGGAAGGAGACCAGTAGGAAGCAAAAGTTAAAACACACAGTATCAAAATTACATCACAAGAAATCGGTACTAGGTAATGACTCTAAGCGTCGTCATTTTGAAAACATGAACAAACTTAAACATAGACTTAAAATGACTAGGCTTCAAGATGACTGGATACCTGTGAGGGAATCAAGAAATGGTTACATGAAACTTTCAAATTCAAGTAGTTTCCCTTGCATTAAAATCAGGAAACAATCTGAATAATTTCTAAAAACATCATATGAATCATTTTTGAGAAAACATATTAGGAACACACCACATTAGATCTAGAACTTTGGCCTTTTTGTTTTCTCAAATTGTCTGAATATGAATTTGCTCATTTTGCAGATTTTCACATAGATAGTAAACACCATAGAAGGATTGTGCACCATGAATAACACCACGTAGATTTGAGGAATAAATCACGCGACTTGTCAACTCGAAAACTTCCAAGTAAATGGCTTAGAATGGAAGCACACTGTGAATAACATGAATTAAGCACGATGAAAGAATTGCGAGTCTTGCCGATTCAAATCTCACCATGTAACTGCCAAGGAATGGTAGCGCACAATGAAAACATGAATTAAGCATGAGGAAAGAATTGCGCGTCTTGCCGATTCGAGTGCCACCATGTAACTGCCAAGGAATGGTAGCGCACAATGAATAACATGAATTAAGCACAAGGGAAGAATTGCGCGTCTTGCCGATTCGAATGCCACCATGTAACTGCCAAGGAATGGTAGCATACAATGAACAACATGAATTAAGCACGAGGAAAGAATTGCGTGTCTTGCAGATTCGAATACCACCATGTAACTACCAAGGATTGGTAGCGCACAATGAATATCAAGGGTTAAATCACAAGAACATGAATCGCGCGTCTTGCAGACTCGAATGCCACAATGTAACTGCCAAGGAATGGTAGCGCACAATGAATAACATGAATTAAGCACGAGGTAAGAATTGTGCGTCTTGCCGATTCGAATGCCACCATGTAACAGTCAGGGAATGGTAGCGCACAATGAATATCAAGGGTTAAATCACAAGAACATGAATCGCGCTTCTTGCTGAGTCAAGTATCAGCATGCAAATGCCACGAAACGCCCAAGCACGCATTCACACGCGCAAGAGTTAAATGGTTTATCATGCAAACATTAGGCCCAAGAACTTGAGCATACCGCCCTGATTAAGGATCACCAATATAAATGAAGAGCAGAGGCCTGGAAGATCAAAGTAGGCCACCGGAACAGGAGCTCAGGAAGTTGCTGCTGCTCTGCACCGGGACCTCTGAATAGTGAGCACATGGAGCTGGGCTGGCTCCCTTATATAGAGTCTTGGCCCAGCCCACAAACCACACCCAGCCATGCTGTAGGGAAAGCTTCTAGAAGGCCCTAGAAGGGGACCACACTCTGACGCAGGCTGGAAACCTGCAGCAGTACATAGCATGTGAACAGTATTTACATGCATGCTGAACATAAGTCTTTAAGGTTAAACTCTGCAATGCAAAAGGTTAAACAGCGTCATATCATCACAATGCATAAATTATGTTAGCTTGAAACTGTTGGGTTTTTGCATTCTTGTCCCCCGTAGAGCACGCACTGCCCTGATGTTGACAGTACTCCCCTCTCCCAGACGCGCTCTAGGGCCTGGTTTGTCTGGGTTGAGACAATGAAAATGCCTCACAAGTACTGGAGCATGGATATCAGATGCGCAAACCCATGAGTTACTTTCAGGGCCACAACCTTTCCATGAGATTAAGTACCATAGGTTATGCCCTCTCAGTTTAGAATCCAACACTTTATTGACTTCGTATTCTTCTTTTCCCTGTACGAGAACTGGACCTGGATGAGGGCAGACCTTATGGACTGGTTTTTTCAAGAGGGAAGTATGGAATACTGGATGAATCCGTAATGATCTTGGCAATTGCCAAGATTGATTTGCTGAAGGACACAGGATTGATTTGCTGAAGGACAGTGTAAGGACCTATGAATTTGGGGTTAAACATGTGCTTCTTTTTTATGTCTATATATTTCATGGAAAGCCACACTTTGTCACCTCGTTGATACTGCGTTCCCTCACAATGTTTCTTGTCATAATGCTTTTTGTATTCTTGTTTGGCCTTTTCTAAATGCTGTTGAATCAATTTCTGGGTTTGATGCAAATGTTAAATGGTCTCTGACACAGCTGGAGTAAGAGAACTTTCTTGAGGGATTGTGATGGGCAAGGTGTCAGGATGATAGTCAAACAAACCAAAAAAAGGTGTAACGCCAGTAGAAGTGTGGAATGAGGTATTGAAGGCTAACTCAGCTAACCAGAGCATTGATGTCCAAGAATGAAGTGCTTTTTCAGCGTAAGCACGTAGGTATTGCTTCAAAGTCTGATTTAATCTCTCCATTTGACCATCTGTTTGAGGATGGTGGTTAGTAGATAGTGTAGATGTCACTTGGAGTGTTTTACACCATGTCTTCCAGAAATTGGAGGCAAATTGCGACCCCCGATCGGAGAGGATCATTTTTGGCAGTCCATGATAAAGAATCACTCTATTCAGTAAAATAGTTGCCAGTTCACTGGAGGTGGGCAATTTCTTACAGGCAATGAAATGTCCATATTTCGTGAGACTATCTCCTACCACCAGAATTACTGAATGTTGTTGAACCACTGGCAGACCGGTAATAAAGTCTAAAGAAATGTGCTCCCACGGACGACTTGGGGTTGGGAGTGGATGCAACAACCCTTTAGGTTTTGAATGACTTGTTTTAGTACAAGCACAGACTTCGCAGTTGTTAACCATTGCTTTTACATCTTTTGTTAGGGTAGGCCACCAAAAATAGCGTTGGATTAATTCAAGAGTTTTAGGAGTACCTGGGTGACCTGCCGTAGGTATAACATGCAACCAATGAAACACTATCTTGCGAAGTTTGGTAGTGGGCACAAACAAACGAGCGTCATGAAAAGGTAGTCCTTGCTTGATTGACCTTTTGGGATCTGCTTGGGCCCATGTCTGCCATTTCTCAACAGTGAAAGAATTGCGGATGTCTTCAAAGAAATCTTCAGCCTTTATGATACATAGGACTTTGTCGGCAGCAATGATAGCTCTGGAGGTTTGAACTGCAGGCAACGTGGTAGACTCTTGGCGGGACAAGGCGTCAGCTTTGCGATTATCTTTACCAGGCCGGAAGGTTACCACAAAATCAAATTCGACAAAAAACAGCATCCAGCGTAGTTGCTGAGGAGTCAAAAGTCTGTCGGAACTCATGATTGAAGATTACGATGATCAATGTGTACCGTGACAGTGTATTTGGCACCCAACAAATGATGCCTCCGTTCTTTAAAGGCATCACGAATCGCCAGAAGCTCTTTTTCAGCAATGACATAGTTCTGTTTGGCTTCATTCAACTTCCGAGACATGTAAGCTACTGGATGAAGTTTACCAGTGTCCTTGTTTCGTTGCGACAAGACTGCTGCTATAGCCATATCTGAAGCATCAGCTTCCACTATGAAGGGTCGATCCGCGTCAGGATGAGTCAAGACTGGGGCAGTGGAGATAGCTTCTTTCAAAGTTGAAAAGGCTTGGTCAGCTTCTGGGGACCATACACATTTTTCTTTCTTTCTGAATAACTTAGTGATTGGAGCCACTGTCTGGGAGAAATGATTTATGAATCTCCGGTAAAAATTAGCAAACCCCAGAAAACATTGTACATCACGGACAGTTTTTGGAGTGGGCCAATCAGATACAGCGTTACTTTCTTTTCAGCCATCACCATCCCTTTAGGGGTAAGGACAACCCCCAAAAACTCAACTGTGGTAACATGAAACTCGCACTTGGTTAGTTTGCAATATAAATGGTGCTTTCGAAGGGCTGCTAGAATTTTCTTGACATGTTGGACATGTTCATTTTCATTGTTTGAGTAGATCAAAATGTCATCGATGTAGACTATGGCAAATATGTCGAGGTACTCTCTAAGAACGTCATTCAAGAAGAATTGAAATGCTGCCGGAGCATTACACAGACCAAAAGGCATAATGGTGTATTCAAAAAGGCCATATCTTGTCTTGAATGCTGTTTTCCATTTGTCACCCTCTCTCATTCTGACCAAATGATAAGCACCTAGAAGATCAAGTTTCATGTAGATTTTTGCTTTCTTTACTTGTTCCAGTAAGACCAGAATTAGGGGCAAAGGATATTTATTTTGATGGTGACTTTGTTCAAACCCCTATAGTCGATACAAGTTCGAAGTTCTCCATTCGCCTTTGGAACAAAAAACAAAGGAGAAGCTGAAGGAGACTTAGAAGGGCGAATGAAACCATTCTCCAAGAATTGATCTATGTATTTTCGTGTTGATTTTCATGTTCTGACCGGGCATATACACAACAGGTTGGGAAGTATCGCACCAGGGACTAGATCAATTTGACAGTCGTAAGATCTATGAGGAGGTAAGTTCTCTGCTTCTTTCTCATCAAATACATCTTCATAAGATGAATATTGTTTGGGCAACTGAACTTCTTTCTCGCGGCAGTAGCTATGTAAGAGTTACAAACTTTTGATACTTGAATCTTTTGGAGGCATTGTTCTTTACACAGCGCAGAGGAGAACACGACCTTTCGTTCTGCCCAATTAATCTCTGGATTGTGATGAGTTAACCATGGCAAGCCAAGGATAATCCCATACTGGGGAGCATGGATCACGTCAAGGATGAGTTTCTCTTTATGTTTCTTTCTTTGATTCTTAGTCTCACAAATCATCGACAAGGGGACAGTCTGAAGAGTTACCGGACCTCCAGTCAAGAGCTTTCCATCGACTGCCTGGATGATTTCTGCGGTCTTCTTTTCAATACATGGGATCCCCCATGCACGAACCAAGTGGGCGTCAACAAAGTTCCCGGTAGCCCCAGAATTCACTAGAGCCTTCTTGAGATAGGTCTTTTTCTTAACCTGAACTCCTATTCTCAGTTTGAGATGTCTAGATTGTGAAGGGTCCACGGTGACACCCAAGAGCAACCCTTCGCTGCATCTTGGGTGCTTTCGTTTTCCGACTCGACTTGTGCATTGACTGCAACCTTCTGAACTGGACCTCGTTTGCTCTTTGGTTTGATTGGACAATCTTTGGCAAAATTACCCTTCCGCCCACAATAGAGACATTGTCCATTCTTTCTACGTAGGTCCTTTTCATCTTTGGTCAAAGGTCTCCTGATGGTTCCAATTTCCATCGGTTCTGGCGTTCTTTCTTTCGGAGTTCTTCAGTCTCTATTATCGTGAACACACCAAGAATATTTTTCAGTGTGTTTAGGCGTTCCTTTTCGTTCTGTTAAACGATGATCAAGCTTCAAGACAAGGTTTATCGATTCTTGACAGTTTGTAGTTTGCGGGTCGATTTGAGCTAGGATATCTTTTAGGTCCTCTTTGTTTGAGTCCCTTGTAAAACAAGTCTGCTTGTTTTTCTTCAGGCCAGGATGTCTCAGCGACCAGCCGATTAAAGTTGGCTAAATATGACACTAAGGGCCAGATGTAGCAACAAACCAAATTGCGAGTTGCAATTTGCGAGTCCATCCGACTCGCAAATTGCAACTCGCAATTTGGTATGCAGTACGGTGTCTGACACCGACTGCGACTCGCTATGGGGTCGCAATGACCCACCTCATGAATATTCATGAGGTGGGTCGCAAATTGTGGTCCCATAGCGAGTCAAGGCACTCGCAAACATGGAGGCCTGCTGTAGTCAGCAGACCTCCGTGTTCGTGACTGCTTTAAATAAAGCAGTTTTTTTTTTTTTAAGTGTAGCCCGTTTTCCTTAAAGGAAAACGAGCTGCACTTAAAAAAAAAAACGAAACCTTTAGTTTCGGTATTTTTTCAGGGCAGGGAGTGGTCCCTTGGACCACTCCCTGCCCTGAAAAATAATTTTGGGTCCAGTCACAAACTGGAAGGGGTCCCATGGGGACCCCTTCCAATTTGCGAGTGGGTTACCATCCACTTGAAGTGGATGGTAACTGCGATGCCATTTGCGACCGCGTACGCGGTCGCAAATGGTATTGCATCCCACTGCGAGTCGCAAATAGGAAGGGAACACCCCTTCCTATTTGCGAGTCGGAAATGCATTTTGCGAGTCGGTTCCGACTCGCAAAATGCATTTCTGCATAGGAAACTGCGTTTTGCGACTCGCAAATGGCAAATTTTGCCGTTTGCGAGTCGCAAACAGTTTCCTACATCTGGCCCTAAGTCCTGATTCCCTTGGAGTAAGGCTAATAATTCGCAATGTGCTGACAGTGTTACAATTCTACAATCAAAAACTCGCTCAAACTCGTGAACAAAATTTCTCCAGTTGTACAACAGGGGACTATCTTTACGAACAAGAGGAATAGCCGGAATAGCCCAGGTAGCTACATCTCCAGACAGATATGACAACAAGAAAGCTACTTTGGACTTGGCATCGGGGAAAGTATGTGGTCTGCAGGTGAAGTTAAATTCCACTTGAACCAGTAAAAATTGCGCTTTCAAGGGGTCACCTGAGAAACGTTCTGGGGGAGCTAAAGGAATGGCTGAAGGAACATTGAGGGAAATGTTTGTCGGATTACCTCCAGAAGTCTGAGAAGAAGTACCTGGCCAAGACACACCTGTGGGACTTTGTTCCTTCTTCTCTACCTTATCCTGTAACTGACTCACTCTCTCAGCTAGGCTAGTTGCCAAATCTTTTGATGATACCACCTCTGCTTGGAGCTGAGTGATAGCCTTGACTAGCTCGTCCAGTGTGGCCATGCTGAGAAAATACACAAACCAGGAGGATAATAATTTGTGGGCTCACTATTCTGTCAGAGTCACCAGATCCTCGGGGTCTGTGCACGTTCCCAACACTTCCACCACAAGACAGCTCCAATACTCTGATTAGATTTTTCACAGAGTCTAAGAGAGTCCAAGTGGGGAAAAGGGGATTAGGAAGGGAACAGCTGGGAAGGAGACCTGTAGGAAGCAAAAGTTAAAACACACAGTATCAAAATCACATCACAAGAAAGCAGTACTAGGTAATGACTCTAAGCATTGTCATTCTGAAAACATGAACAAACTTAAACATAGACTTAAAATGACTAGGCTTCAAGATGACTTGATACCTGTGAGAGAATGAAGAAATGATTAAATGAAACTTTCAAATTCAAGTACTTTCCTTTGCATGAAAATCAGGAAACAATCTGAATAATTTCTAAAAACATCATATGAATCATTTTTGAGAAAACATATTAGGAACACACCACATTACATCTAGAACTCTGGCCTTTTTGTTTTCTCAAATTGTCTGAACATGAATTTGCGCACTTTGCAGATTTTCACATAGATAGTAAACACCATAGAAGGATTGTGCACCATGAATAACACCACGTAGATTCGAGGAATAAATCACGCGACTTGTCAATTCGAAAACTTCCAAGTAAATGCCTTAGAATGGAAGCGCACAATGAATAACATGAATTAAGCATGATGAAAGAATTGCGCGTCTTGCTGATTCGAATGTCACCATGTAACTGCCAAGGAATGGTAGCGCACAATGAATAACATGAATTAAGCACGAGGGAAGAATCGCGCGTCTTGCCGATTCGAATGCCACCACGTAACTGCCAAGGAATGGTAGCATACAATGAATGACATGAATTAAGCAGAAGGAAAGAATCGCACGTCTTGCCGATTCGAATACCACCAGTAACTGCCAAGGATTGGTAGCGCACAATGAATATCAAGGGTTAAATCTCAAGAACATGAATCGCGTGTCTTGCCGATTCGAATACCACCATGTAACTGTCAAGGATTGGTAGCGCACAATGAATATCAAGGGTTAAATCACAAGAACATGAATCGCGCGTCTTGCCGATTTGAGTATCCACATGCAAATGCCACGAAACGCCCAAGCGCACATTCACACGCGCAAGAGTTAAAGGCTTTATCATGCAAGCATTAGGCCCAAGAACTCGAGCGTCCTCGATAACGGGGTCGGGGGCCCAGCCCAACCTCCGTCTTACCGCCCTGATTAAGGATCACCAATAGAAATGAAGGGCAGAGGCCTGGAAGATCAAAGAAGGCCACCGGAACAGGAGCTCAGGAAGTTGCTGCTGCTCTGCACCGGGACCTCTGAATAGTGAGCACGTGGAGCTGGGCTGGCTCCCTTATATAGAGTCTTGGCCCAGCCCACAAACCACACCCAGGCATGCTGCAGGGAAAGCTTCTAGAAGACCCTGGAACGGGACCACACTCTGACACAGTCTGGAAACCTGCAGCAGTACATAGCATGTGAACAGTATTTATATGCATGCTGAACATAAGTCTTTAAGGTTAAACTCTGCAATGCAAAAGGTTAAACAACATCATATCAGCACAATGCATAAATTATGTTCGCTTGAAACTGTTGGGTTTTTGCATTCTTGTCGCCCGTAGTGCGCACTGCCCTGATGTTGACAGTTCCACCTCTTCCTGATGTCATCCCATGTTCTTGGATGCTGTCCCACTGCGACGATTTTCCTCCATAGCTCCATCTTCCTAGCAATGGAGGTGTGCTGCACCTGTGGTCCGAAAAGCTGTGGCTCTACCCAGATGATTTCCTCCACCATGACCCTGAGCTCCTCCTCTGAAAACCTGGGGTGTCTTTGAGGTGCCATGATGTGGTTTGAGTGATGTGTGAGGTGCTGTCTGTTGTGATGTGTGGGAGGATGTGTTGGTGTGTGTTGTTTGAGGTGCGTGGATGTTTTATGGTTATGGTGTTGTGTGTCTATGGATGCTGGTGTGGTGTTTGCTAATCTCTCTCTATGGCCTTCTTCCAAATTTGTTCTTTGTAAGGGTTTGTGGGTAATGTGTGTGTGTGTGTTTTATAGTGTTGTGTGGGTGTGGTGTATGTATGTGTGTCAGGTGTGTGTATTTTGAATTGTCCAATGTGGTTGTGTTTTGTAAGTGTGTGTGTATTTTGAGCGCGGCGGGGTGTCCTGCCAATGGATTACCGCGGTTGACAGACCACTGCGTTGATTCGTGGGTCGTGATAGTGTGGGCGTATTCTTGTTGGCTTGACGGTGTGGGTTTTGGTATCGCACTGACCTTTGGTGTGGCGGACTTGTGTTGGTGTCTGTATTGTGGTGGATTCCGAGATGTGGCTCGTAATACCTGTAGCGGAATTCTGCCGGTGCAGCGGTATGTTGGCGGTCTTCAGCGCGGCGGAAGGTGGGATTTACCACCAGGGTTGTAATGAGGGCCTTAATCTCTTCAGGAAACTCTGTGTGCGTCAAAAATCAACGCACCACCTACCAGAATCGATGCAAAGCCTGCATTGCAACAGAGAAATCGCCACGCAGCCAACCAGAATGATGCAGCCTGACTTTCTGAGTGGAAATTCGATGCAGCACCTGCCTTGCGAGGGGAAATTTGAGGCATCACCTAACGGATCTAGGCAGCATCCATGTCTACTTCCAGCGCATCAAGGATTTTTCCCCACATCGTCCCTGGTCATCAAAACACCCCGCATCGCAGTGAGGAACCAAGACTGTGCACCAAAAAACAACACAAACCACTTGCAACGTGAAAAGAAACAACACATCGTCTGTGACGTGCCGGAAAATCTAACACGCACCTTATTTTTCCACCCATCACCTCCTCTGCGGTCTCCCTGCTTCGTTATTGTTTACCTAAACCATGTACTGTGTGGCACAAAGAGACAACTGTTTATTTTTAAGGATTAAGACTCTTTTGAACATTTCAAAAGTGATATTTCAGCTTGTGCTTATTGAATCTTTGTCGATTTTACCTTATTTTATTCAGATACATTTTGTCTATTTTTCTAATCCTGTGTGGTGTATTTTTGTGGTGTTTTCACTGTGTAACTCTATGATTTATTGCACCAATACTTTACACATTGCCTTCTATGTTAAGCCTGACTGCCAGTGCCAAGCTACCAGAGGGTGTGCACAGGATAATTTGGACTGTGTGTGACTTACCCTGACTAGGATTGTGGTCCCTTCTTGGACAAAGGTGTATACCTCTGCCAACTAGATACCTAATTTCTAACACAAGTCCATAGTGTCGAAGTCAAGTGACACCTGGGGCTGGAGATTCTTGTTTATTTTTAAGATGCTTCTGTCGGGTTGAAGTCCCACGGGAACATGCCCTTCAAGCTCTCAAATTCCCTGCTCAGACACATGCATATCATGTCACCCTGTTGGTAAAATAAAAACTACCCAACCCTCTCTACCTTCTTTTCTATCTATTCTGTGCAGCTCATCCCCCTATCTATTCACCATGCCACATAATTCCACTACACAAATATACTCCACACAATTCCACCTCACACAATTCCACAATTGACAATTCCAATACAACACACATAATTCCATACCACATACATCCACTAAACAGCAAACCAAAACACATACGTAAAAGGCATTCTCATCTATAACCCCAATAGCTCAGACTCTCGCAAATGCAAGACCTATTGCATTGCAAATGCTTGTTTTTTATTGCTGGCTACAAGAACAAAGAGAGAGAATTAAGGAGACGGGAAAACTTTACAAACACTATCACCTACAAGATAAAAGCAGACTCCTGAGCTTCCTTTACGTGAGACAATACAGGCATGAGTCTCTTTCAAGAATTAAGTCAAGTGCATATCCGTCACTCATGAAAAGTAAAGAAGCATTCAGTGTGACCCGTAAATAAGTCAATGATGTTTGAAGGAAGCCAGGCCCAACCACCAACCGCTTTAAATAACAAGCATTGGCAAAGCCAATAGAACTTGCCTACACAAGAGCTATTGGCTTGGCAATGTGTTTTTGCTATGTTGTACTCCAGTGTGGCTGCTGTTCAACATGGCTAAAAGTTAGTGACGGGAGTGTCATAGAGTGGAGTGGGGGAGTAGTGTTGTAGAGTGGATTTGTTGGAGTAAAGTGGAGTGGGGGTAGAGTGTTGTAGAGTTTCATAGAAGGGAGTACAGTTCAGTGGCAGAGAGTGTCATAGAGTGCAGTGTTGTGGAGTGGGGTGGAATAGGATGGAGTGGGTTGGAGTGGATTGAGGTAGCCTGGTGGATTGGATTGGAATAGACTGGGGTTGATTGGATTGGGGTAGAGTGGAATAGAAGAGGAGGATTGGGGTGGATTGGACTGGTTAGACCAGATGGAGTGGATTGATGTGGATTGGAATAAAATGTGCAAGGTGGATTGGATTGGGGTGTATTGAGTTGGGGTAGATTAAAGTAGGGTGGATTGGAGTGGGGTAGATTAGGGTGGATTGGGGATTGAACTGGAGTGATAGCACTTGGGTGGGGTGGATTTGGGTGGGGTGGTGTTGATTGATTTGGGGTGGGTTGGATTAGAATGGGGTGGTTTAGAGTGGGGTGAATTGAAATGGGGTGGGGTGTGTGGGTGTATTGGATTAGATTGGACTGGACTGGAATGGAGTGGGGTGGATTAGTTTGAACTGGGATGGTGTGGATTGAATTGGACTGGAGAGGGGTGCATTGTATTGGGGTGGGATGGATTGGCTTCATTGGATATGAGTGGGGTGGACCGGTCTAGAGTGGAGCGAAATAGAGTGAGGTGGATTGGATTGGATTGGAGTTGAGTGGATTGGAATGGATTGGATTGGAGTAAGGTGGGTTGGATGGATTGGATTGGATTGGAGTGGAGTGGACAACTCGGTTGAGGTGGATTGGATTCGGGTAAAGTAGAGTGGATTGGGGTAGATTGGACTGGAGTGGGTAGGTTG
The DNA here is from genome assembly GCF_031143425.1 of Pleurodeles waltl. Classification (NCBI taxonomy): domain Eukaryota; kingdom Metazoa; phylum Chordata; class Amphibia; order Caudata; family Salamandridae; genus Pleurodeles; species Pleurodeles waltl. Next base: position 1,315,551,481 of record NC_090446.1, on the reverse strand, counting down.
GAGTGTGGTAGATTGAAGTGGATTTGTGTGGATTCAATTGGAGTGGGGTGAGGTGGGGTGGATTGAATGGCAGGTGCAATATTGGTGTGGGTAATACTGGACTGAGGAGGATAGGAGTGGGGTAGATTGGATTGGAGTAGGGTGTATTGGGGTGGGGTGGATTAGGGTGGTGTGGATTGGAGTGGGATGGATTGGATTAGGGTGGATTGTGTTGAGGTGGGTGGAATAGATGGGGTGGGGTGGAATAGATGGGGTAGGATGGATTAGATGGGGTAGGATGGATTAGAGTGGGGTGGATTGTACTGAGGTGGGGTGGATTGTACTGAGTGGGTGGTTTAGATGGGGTTGATTAGATGGGGTGGGTTTGATGGGGTAGGGTGGACTGGAGTGGGGTGGAATGGGGTGCAGTGAGTTGGATTGGTGTGGGGTGGGTGGATTGGAGTTCCATGGATTGGATTGAAGTGCAGTGGATTGAATTGGAGGGAGTTGAATTGGATTGAGCAGGGTGGATTGTATAGGGGTGGGTTGGATTGGCATGGACCGGTATTTGGAATGAAGTAGGGCAGATTGGAATGGCACAGATTGCTTTGGATTGGAGTGGGGCAGATTGTTTTGGATTGGAGTGGGCAGATTGGAGTTTGACAGATTGTTTTGGATTGAAGTGGGTCAGATTGGAGTTGGGCAAATTGTTTCCACTACACAAATATACTCCACACAATTCTACCTCACACAATTCCACAATTGACAAATTTGGAAGTTGCTGGACTGCAGGACGGGTCAGCTTTTGGTGCAAGATTGTCGAGTGCTGCAGACAGGCTGGTAGGACTGGGGCCAAGTCAGTTGGTGTTTGCAGGCTTCTCTGCTGATGCGACCCTGCATAAAATGAGGATGCCAACCTTTTTTAATTGATTTTAATCTGTTGTGATCCAACAAAGTTTGTACACCTTTTTTATTTTTTGGATAATCATTTGTAAATTTTGACTGGGCCAATGAAACGACATGTTAGTTGCAAAACACGTGTTGGCCACCCATGATAATTGGAAAATGGACTTGGATTCAAACTTTAAATTATATCCCTTTGATAGAAAAGTGCGTTCAAAACAGAATTTGCAATACGTTGGCCATCCAGTATGAAAATACATTTAATGTAATCACATGTATATTACACTCTGCGTGATCCATTTAAGGAATATTATATACAGTCTTCTTAAAGGTAGCTGCATGTTGAACAACCTGGCTGGGTTCACATTCCTGGCTGAATCCCAGTCACTCGCACCCCTTTCACTCCTTTGAGTGGGAGTGTCAGCAGTTGGTCTTAAGGAAAGATGGGGGGCGAAGATCACCCTCAAAACCTTCTATGTCAAATGCACCTGTGGCTAACACTTGCAGAACTCTTCTCCATGTGGTTTGAGGAACAGAAACAAACAGACTTCTGGAACTAAACTCAATAGGAGGGCTAGGGCCGAATAAGCATTGGGGGGAGGTTTCCTTTTATTCTTTGGAGGAGTTCTTAGGATGAATACGTGGGAGTCTTGAAGGCTGGGGGAACCCAGCACAATTGTGTAAATGAATCTTTGTATTTATGGGAAAGTGACCTGGGATAGCTTTGACAGGAGCACATATCTTCAGAAGGGAAACTGGGTCATTTTTCTGCGTCATTTGGCTGCAAAGCTTGAAAGGTAAGAAACCCAGACACTTTAATCGTATTCACTCAGGTACCCTTACCAATAGCTGGTTAAACCCTTTACAACACTCTGCTTGACAGACAGTCAAGAAAAAGCTACCGATAACAGACAAATAAAGAAATAATTCCTTGTTTCCTGCATTCAAAATCATGCCTCACAGACAGAAAAATGTTGTAAGACATGACTTCAGCTGCGCCTTATTTACTTAATTGTTCCTTGATCTTTGGGTCCATAAAGTTGTTCCAGTGCAAGTGGCCCAATTTGCCACCCGCGAAAAACATCTGGGTAAAGGAATTTCCCCCGCAACTTGCATGCGCTTGTGGAAATTCCCGACATAGCCCAGAAATACAAACATGGTTACAGGAAATGTACACAACCGCTTATGAACAGGTGATCTGCAGACTAAACGACCAGTTGGACACATTTAATCGCAGCTGGGGTTCCTTTGTGAAGGGGCATCCAGCCTAAGTGGAACGGTAGGGTAAGCACCACTGATTACATTTTGATATGTGTATGTATTTTATATAAGCATTCTACCTAGCATTGTGACACACGTGGGGAGCAAGTCAATAACATTCTACCTTTCCTTTTTTCTGTTCAAATGTAGAATGAGTCTTTGCATGCGCCTTACATTAGAACAGGATGGAACAGAGACTATATTTACATTATTCCTTTGTCTGTCCATTTTGATTTATCCTTGGCATTTTTGGGAGGTTTGACGACTGCAATTTTTATGTAATGTTATTTAAGAGGGTCATTTATGGCTATAATCGATGTAACCACAGTAACAGCGGCTACGTAGACACGTTTTACTTTGACAAGCAACTGAAGATCATGCTGGAACAGCCTGCTTAGATACAGACTCAAGTTACATGGCGTACTGGCAAGGCATTTGTTTCTACCTGTAAAGTATGGAAAAATAATTAAAGAATGGTTAATATAAATAAAAATGTATACATAAGCATAGTATGTTTGCAAGACAATTTTGTCTTCTGAAAGGGAGAGCCAGCTGTAGATTTGATCTGCCTGGCTCTAGGGTCTTGCACTTCGGCGTGAGACGCAGGAAATGGAAAATTCCCCTTCAGGAGGATCCAAATAATGAAAGGTTTTCTGCTAGCAAAGATATTGTCCTGAGCCATCCCTGTGTTTGAGACATGTTCACTATATACTGAGGTGCGGAAGATGAAGAGATTTTACAAGGAGGCCTTTGCTAATGTTTTGAAGGCAGCTGTTGTGGGTCACCATCACTTAGGTCTAGGAACCCAAAGGGTTAAAATAGTTACTTGTAAGATTTCCCTCCTTCATTCAGTGGACGCATACTGCTTCAGACTTGACCTCACCTAAGCCACAGCCACCCTGTTCACAGCCAGGGACACAAGAAAGTGCCAACAGTTGGTGGACTCTCAGGTAGCACTACATAAGTAGTTCCTCACACCTGCAACATTGCTTCAAGCCATTGGGTATTGTTCGCAACCCACAAAGAACCCAAGCTACCTGGTTCAGTGAGCAGTTGGCAACATGAGATCAGTATGGTACGTGAGAACCATTGCCCTCAAAAGCAGTATTACAAACAACATTCATTCATAAAAGCTGTGATACTCATTCTATATAATAATGTTTATTAGGTATTAGGTATTAAGTTCTAACACATGCTACGCCAAATATTCAGTCATTACACATCAGGTTGTGGAAACACCACTCTAGAAATTCTGTCAGCTCCGAAATTGAAAATGAAAGATAACTTCAGAAAGCGTCTCTGGGGATCACCTTATCAAGCAGCAAACCAAAAACATATTTGAATTTACAAATAAACTCAAAATGCAGTAGAACTTAGTATTCTCCCATGCAAATTACCAACGCGTAAATAGTAGTGAAGGCCTCAGTTCCATTTAGTACTATTACCAGATGGCAGTGCTTTTTGACCAGCGAAACTTTGCACGTAAATATGTTTAGATAGATGCACCACCCACAATATGTAAAATCTACAATTTCTATGCATTTTACATCAGATCTTTGGCAATGTTTTGCAGCGGGATAGAGCACATTAATTTCCAATAGTTTTACACCAATACAGGGTGACTTGATGCAGACACTCATTGAGAAATTAAATGCCAGTTCAATAAATATATAAACGTGCGAGCATAACAAGGAATTTGTGTAGTTTTTCAAAGCTCCCAAGCTTCACACCTACAAGTGTATGTGAAACGTAAACCCCTGAAACCTAGTGCTGAGGAAAACAATAGATTATTTGTAGGTCCGTCAGTCAGAATCCTTTATTTCGGCGAGTGCTTAATTTGTGCTTGTTGTTTCCGGTGCTGAGCTCCGGCACTTATTTGTGAGGGCCGGGGCTTATTCTTATGCCTCAAGCATTTGCTGCGAGCAAAAGACGGAAAAAAGAAAAACGAAAAAGCGTCATAAAGGGGGAAAGTAGAAAGTTGCAGGATGAGCTGAAGGGGCAGGGGTGGCCGTTAAATGGATTTAAGAGTTCCGAGATGGCTTCAGGATTACGCTGCCTCAGTATTCAGTGCTGGCAGATTTAATTACAGCAGCCTCGTGTTTAAGAGAAGGGCTTTGAGCACCGGCACCTCTTTATTTACAAATTAAGCACTGATTTCAGCTGATTAGCCATAAAAGAGTAAAAGCAGAAAACAACCACCAAATAGTTAACTATAACAAATTCATATACAATCTAAGGAATAGGTATATCAAAATCCGTTAAAACGAAAAATGCAGTAAAATGCAATGAACCGTTAATAAATATGCAATCTTAAAAAAAGATTAAAAACAGATACAAAAAGTTATAGATCAGGCAACAGAGGTCCCGGCCCACTACAAAAGGAAAACAGTTTCTTCTGCTTAAGTCGCCACATAAACATAACAATTCTAGAGACAGCAAAGACAACGGATTGCCTAGTGTCGCTTCAATTTTTTTTAAGAGGGGACCTGACGTTCCTAAGCCCGATATTGCGGCAAACTGGTAGAATCCACTTTTTCCTACAGCCCCGATTGAGCAGAAAAGAATAACGTGCACTGCCGATTCAACCTCCTTTGGGCAGAAGAGGAAAGTTTTAATGGGGGCTCCTTCTCTATGACTCCATGCAGCTGTGAATGAGTGATAGGAAGAATACGCGAGCAAAATTTAATATAGAGAGTTTTCGCAACTGGTGGTTTAATGTCATCCAAAAAATGTTCCAGATGATATTCATCTGTGAACTCCAATAAGGAGGCAGTAAGAAGGCCAGACCTGCAAGATCTTAAAGTTTGGTAGTCAGTGTACTGCCAAAAAGCACCTTTTAGCTCATGTTTAGGGACTAGTGCAGCATTTATTGGTGAAAGCCAAAGGTTCTCAACCCAATCTGTCCTAATCGATCCTTAACCACCCTCAACCATTGGATCTTGCTGGGACTGGGCAGCCCCATTACCTCTTAAAGGTCTCTCCGAAAGGATGTAAGGTCCGAGGTTAATTATAGCCTCAGTACGTACAACAAAGGTTTTAAGCTAACCACATCATGAATTTGCTTTAACCCGAAGACTAGCCACCGTGGAAACAAGAAATCCCCCAAAACCTGACACTTATAAATCTAAAATGCTGGGGAGATTGGATAAAAAGAAGAATCACGCTGGGGCCTGAATATCCCCACAATATTGTTCAGACCGAAGCCTCCGTTTTAGGACATGAGTTGACCAATCACATTTTTCTGAGAGGGTAACCCCCAAATAATCAATTACCTGTGAACATTCTAACCTTTCAACATTATAAATTGGATTAGGTCGAGAGGTTGAGCAAGGATTGAACACCATATATTTAGTCTTGCTGAGGTTGATGTCCATCCAATCCCTGCTGTGCGTAGATGGCCCCAAAGAAATCCAAAAGATTTTGTAAGCCTACAGGGGACTTGGAAAGCAACAGGGTGTCATCTGCAAACAGCAGGGCAGGGATCTTAACTCCAGCCAAACATGAAGCATCACCCTCACACTTCTCCAGCTGAGTCAGTAAAACATTGATGTAAAGGTAGAAAAGAGTGGGGGCAAACATGCACTAAATTAACAGGAATAGGATCAGTAAGCTCTCCCTGGAGCCCACATCTTACCTGAACATAGTTTGAGGTATGCAGTGCAACAATAACTTTCAAAAGGTAAGCAGGAACACCCATCTCCCTCAATACCCTCCATAATGACTCTCTGGGGACAACGTCACAAGTGGAGCGAAGATCCACAAGTGACAGTGGAGCGAAGATCCACAAGACTACATAAAGTCTACTGCCCCTCAGAGAGACTTACTTCCAGAACAACAGCTGTAGGCAAAATACTTGTTCAATTGTGCTTACACCCTCTCTAAATCCAGCTTGCAGTGGGGTTAAAACATGAGATTCAAACATCCACTCATTCAGTCTATTCAAGATTATATGACAAAACAATTTTTGCGCATCATCAATTAAACTAATTGGCCTATAGTTGGCAGGAAGAAATCAACACTCCTTCTTAAAGATCAGAAGGCATAGGTGCATCAGCCAGTAAAGCATTAAAGTACAAAACGAAATAAGGGCAACAAATGTCCTTAAACAACTTAGATAAATCACCAGGCACTTTGTCCAACCCAGGTGCCTTATTAGTGGAAATCAAATCCAGGGCTTTAGAAATCTCTAGGCTGTATATGCAGCGTACCTGCCGTGATACTGAATCAATGTAAGACACAATAGAAATCATATCAGTGGATTTACCGCCTTTTGAATGATATCCAGTTCCACTAAGCATTACCCAAAGATGGTACTCACCACGGGTGCCCTCGGGGTCTATATGGGAAGGGGTACAAGTGTCCACCCCAGATCGCTGGACACATAGCAAAGCCAAATTCAAATCCTGTGCAGCAACTACCATGTGATCCACTGCTGGCTCTCATACAGTAGCAAATGAATACAATTGGAAGAATATTCAACCCAAGCATCTGGTTCAATGTTACTGTCAAGCGTAGCATCATAACCTGAGTCACCACCCGCACCAGTGCACCAAAAGATATGGAGATCTTTACTTTTAATGGCATCCAGCATCATGGACCACTTGCCCCATTCCCAGACTTTTTTGGCTGTCCTGATGGTGACTTTATAAAACAACCTGGCAGCCTGAATACCCTCTCTAGACCCTAATTTAATGGACCTTAGCAAGGCACTTCGGGCATCCCTGCAAGATTTAGTGCACCATGAGGCCTCTCGTTAAAGACACACTTGACCTCTTTTTAAGCAGACCCCTGAGGGAATCAAACATAGAATTGTGAATTACACTTAAAATCTCAGGGGTCATGCCAGATACCAGAGCAACCAGACCTGCTGTCACAACCTCTAGCACCTTAACTAGAGTTCCTTCCGACTCAACCACCACTCTCCATTTGAGCTACGTTGGTTGTTTGTAGGGCACAACCTGTGGTTTAAAATCCCATCGTTTTTTTTTTTTTAGAGAATCACCCAGGAATGCTCGTGTTAAACCCAGTGCATTATGATCGCTAGCCTCCCTGGGTACTACTTCTATATCAATCAGAGCTTGCCACAATCTTATGTCCAGGAGGATATAATCTATTAAAATAGAACACTGCAGCCAGTGGTATGTTTGCCCCCCATTCCTATTAGATTTAGTTTTCCTATTGCGTGTCCGAAGGCCATTATTAAGGTCTTTATCCAAATTACTAATCCCCGAGGGCCTCCCTTTCCCTGAGGACAAAGCTGCCACAAAAAAGTTACATAGCAAGCATGATAGAGTGGCACTGGTATCCATGTTTCCTGGAACAAGCAGATGTCAAAGACGTCTATAAAAGAGCCCCAAAGTGTACATGACTATTTAGGTGCTAATCCAGCAATGTTCCAGGAAACTAGCTTAGTGTTATCAGGAAAGCAGGAGACAAGAGTTCAAGTGCAAGCCTACATAGCTCTGAAGGTGCCAAGGTAGTGGCTGTTAGACCACCAACCCTAGAGGTGGATGTACATGAGCCATAGGACTCACCCACAAAGCTAGGAGCATTACTCAGGCAGGAAACCACTTTCACGATTCTTCATCACCGAATACGCACATAGATCGCTGGTGAGGCGATCACCACTTGGGCCCCACCAACACCAATGACCATCCACATCCTCAACTACACTGACCATGATCACATCCTGTGCACCTCTTGAAAACAAGGCCGACTAAACTGTGGGCAACCCTCTTAATGATCTTTCCAGACTATACCTTAAAAGTCCAACAAAACGGCAGGTCCTTCCTGGAAGTCAAAATGAAAGTACGACGACTGAATAATCAATAAATGCTGCAATTCCCAGCTCGACTTAAGGTTCTCTACAAAGAGAGGGCACTATTCTTTACCCCCTGGAAGATAACTGGAGCTGGGTGTGGGAACAACTTAGATTTGCGGACAAAATAATAAATGCATAGGCCCCCATACATCATGAGGGGGGGCACGACTTGGGATGACCTCAACACCCCAATAGGAGAACTCAAAGAAGACATCGCTCAGCAGATTCTCTTCCCTTTAGTCCCAAGGGCCTTCGCGGGGTGGTGAAAACCTGGGCATAGACCCTAATTGAACATAAACTGGCTGCTGAACTCTCCTACTTTGTACAAGGCAGGCTTTTCCTGCGCTTGGCACACCCCTCACAACTTGGTTCTAGAGCTCTTTTTCCTTATTCAGTTTCTCTCTCCTGGTTTCCTATGATTTCAGTGGGATGTTTACGTAGCTTATAAATTGAATAGTTAGGGCAACAAATACTTCATTGGTAAAAGTATAGGGTGAGCGGTATTGTTTTCTGAATACTGCTGAAAAGGAGAGTGATACAAGGAGTTTTGAGGGGAATGCCTGTTGCAAGCCCCCTAACAGAAACATGTTACTACTTCTTTCTGTGTATGCAGATTTACACACCACTCAGGCACAGCTGGAGATAGATAAACCTTATTGTATCATTACATGGAATGTTAAAGATCTCAATAACAAATTTAAGATCACATCAGGAAACTTTGCCCAGACATTCATTTCCTGCGAGAAACGTACCTGATGGGCAATGACTGCAAATTCCTAGACTGCCACAGGTACACCTGAGTTTATCAAGTGGGATGCACTAAGGGTAGAAGGGGAGTGGCCATCATCCTGCATAACTCCCTTCCCCTTATCCCTACCAAAATATTCCCTGGCCCAGCACGCTGATTCATCTCCCTCATGCGTACATTAAAAGAGCACACATGGTCCATTGTCAGTACATACATTCTCCAGGCAATGATTGACTCTTTGCTGGCCTCTGTGGTAATCCACATTACCTCACCGCCCACCTGCACTGTCATACTGGGGTGTGACTTTAGGGGGCGGCCGTTAGAATTACCCCTCTCAAAACATGGGCTACCTCAATTGGTCTGTGCAACACTTGTGGGAAATGGTACCTTGACAATGGACACTCCTCCTTCTCCTACATTAACCACTTTTTTTGAGCCAACATCCTAACTACCAGGGATGAGGGAAGTGCAAATCCTTTCCGGTGGCCTATCAGACCATTCTTCAATAGAACTACACCTTAAGGGAGGGAGACGCCCAATCTAACTGATTGGCGCCTTTATACACGGTGGTTGCAAGACAGAGAAGCAAGTCTCCAAGATGCATTAACCTTCTACTACAAGAATAACACGGGATCAGTGAGCTTGGTTGCCACTAAGACGCCTTCAAAGCAGTATCCTGCAACCACATTAAATCACTCATTACAGGTTATAAAAAATATATACATAGGGAGGCACAGGAACTGAAAACAGACATAACAGATCTGGAATGCTGCATCTCACTCACTGGGGACACAAGCGGGAAACTACAATGGTTAATTGCAGCTGTGGAAGATCTATGACGCCTCACCTAAATGCAGCCAAGCACAACTAGTTGGCATCCCATTAACGTATCAATGAATGGATAGATAATGCAGGCCAATTAATGTACTGACTAGAAAACCAAGATCAAGAGCATAGAGTGATCCCATGTGTGCATGGAGAACTAATTTATGCACCTCACTCCATCACTGAGGCCTTTGTGGAATATTAATCCTCGCTATGTATGAGTCACACCCCACCAGTTATAGAGAATACTGCCCCTATAGGTAACTACCTCCCAGTCTGTTCTCTTAACACAATACAGAGGGTAAAGCTTGAGGCAAGGCTTGTACTTGAGGAAATACACACTGCCATCATCTCCCTAAATTCCGGGCACAGATGGCTTCCCTGTTAGCTCTACATCGCCTCACCATGTTTGAGGAAAAGGGTCTCCTGACGCATAACATAAGGGAGGCAAATATTCTTGTCATTCATAAAATGAGGAGAAACTCTGCTGAGCGCGCCTCCTAACACCTGATTATGCTGACCAAAACAGAGGCAAAACTTTTAGAGAAAATTCTTGCTACTTTAATAATGCGAGTTATCAACTCCCTAATAAAACCAGATTAGAATGGCTTTATGCTAAAGCGTGGGGCCAGACATTGTATTCGGTGAATACAACTAATCCTCGTCAGAGTGGGAGAACTACAGGAGCCAACCGCCTTGCCATTATGGAATTGAGAAAGCATTCAATTCTGTAAACCTGCCCTTCGATTTCCATATCCTCTGCAGAATTAACTTTGGCCTTGATGTCCTAAAACCTATCCCAGAACATTCCTACATTATAACATTATACATGCAAACTTGGGTAAGAGTCAAGGTAAACGGTGTGCTCTTGTCCCCATTTATAATTGAAGGAGGCACTAGACAGGGCTCCCTCCTCTGCCCCATCCTATTGGTGCTGGTAGTTGAGCCTCTAGCGGATTGGATTTGCCACAACCCCAGTTCTCAGGTATCCAATGGGACACCTCACTTGAAGATTGAATTATGCACTCTGCGGATGACTTATTGGTTTACAGAGGCTGGACTTCTCAGTCCCCAGAGTAGGGTTTTATGACAGAACCACGCATGGCTTAACAACGTGGTATGAATCACAACCGCGTCTTTACCATGCATGCTATTACCATGCATGCCTTCACAACAAATTCGTAAAAATGTATGTGGTAACGCTATGCATGTTTGTGTGATACAACCCACCCAACCCCCTCGCCCCCACCCTAAAACGTACCCTGGCCTAAAAACTACCCCACCCTCTCCTAAAACTACCCCAACCCCTGCCCTAAACCCTACCCTGCCTTGACCCCCCTCACTTAAACACTAAGAGCTACCCTGCCCTCTTCTAAAACCTACTCCGCCCTGTCATAAAAACTAGCCTGGCCACTGTTGACGCGTGTGTTTTAACAAGAAATATTAATGCCAAAACTTTCATATATTGTGTGATGGAGCTGCATAGAAAATGTGTTTAACGTAGAAAAATAATGCACGCATTTGATATGTGCCCACGGAGAGTGGTTACCAATGTATACGAAGACTAATGAAAAGGCTTATTAATCTTGAAATGTTATGCAATATGTTTTAAATTTGTAGTAGTATTTCATAATTGAGGTTACATGTTAAGAATTTGCTTAATTTAATAAAGGCTTTAACTTAGCAAGGGCTTTGGAATAGCAGCCTGGCTTCATATTTGAATTGTATTTTCTAACGCGTTTAACATGCTGCTTTCTTGAAGGACACGAAGCAGTACTTTTCCAGAAGTTATGTGTTTGTAACCATAGTAGAATTTTTCTTGTGTGAACCGGCTTACTCGAAGGCGATGTTCTTGCTAAATGCAACAGTGTAATTCATAACAGGTGCAAGGTTAACTCTCCTAGGAGAAGACAATGAAGACACTGACTGGAGTGCGGACTGCAACATTTTGTTATCTGACATTCCAACCATTGAAGACGTCAATAAATGGACCAATCCTTGAAATGGGAAACTGTGCATTGTCGAAAGTTCTAGTAAGGTGTTTGCAAATTATTGGTTAGAGATACGAATGCACTAAAATTCATCCAATAGGGAACTTGGGAGTAGTTTGACCGTTTTGACTTAACCGCACCGCACAAGGAGAAATCAACCAGTTTTTCCGGACACTTTATCCACTCATTGCCCTTACCCTTTTCGAGACTCTTCCAGCTACTTTTGCCATTATTCTGAAGAGACATTTTGCCATTACCTATTCAGCTACTTTGACATTATTCTTCTCCTCCATCTGAGGGAAGAAAACCATCTCTAGCTATGCTATCTTGTGCGTCTTGAAAGAGACTCTGCTTAACTTAATTGCTAAAGACTTTACCCCGTTCAACTTTGCCTGATGCTGATGAATTGGTGTCCTGAGGACGAAGACTTACGCTGCTTGCTGATTTGTTGGATTGGTAACTATCCAATGCTGATTGCAATTGTCTGTTTGCCTTTTCTTTCTGGGTACCAACTGCTATTTTGATAGAGGCCTTAGTTTAGATGTTTTCTAAATTTGTGTTACTAAATGTTTTGCATGAAGCCCAACATGCTAATGCTAATTTGAGGTTAGTTAAGGTGTCCGCTGATATCCATTGCAAATAGACAAATGACTGAGATCTTGCTTTGTTGATTCATGTATTAATGAGACTCTGCTAAACTGATTCATATTAATGATGTGCTAAAATTCTGAATGTGTCTAATTCATGCATTTATTAATTTGTGTTCTGATAGTCGATTAATAGTGTTTCTGATGTGTTGCATTGCTATTGAGATTAACTTACGCGATAATAGATTGTTAAAATAGGGAAATAAATGTTCTAACTTCTAATTAAATTGGTGTGGTTATTCATGACTAAAAGGTCATGGTGTGTTCAATTATTGACTCTTATTGATTGTTTATTGGTTAGTGATTGTTATTACTAAATGTTTATTGACCTATTGATTGGTGATGGTAAGAAAGTATTTCGTACTGGGAAGTCTCCAAACGCGGTCCAGAGATTCATTGACCTAATTGTGTCTCCTTGTAAGTTTACTTATTAAGGCTAAACCCTAAAACCTACCCTGACCTAAAATCTACCACAACGTGCCCTAAAAACAACCCGACCCCTCGCTCTAAACCCTAAAACCTACCTGTCCTAAAAACTACCCCACCTTGTCTTAAAAACTACCCCGACCTAAACCCGACAACCCTACCCTCGCTCTAAACCCTAAAACCTACCCTGTCCTAAAAACTACCCCACCTTGTCTTAAAAACTACCCGACCTAAACCCTAAAACCTACCTTTTCCTAAAAACTACCCCACCCTGTCCTAAAAACTACCCCTCCCTAAACCCTAAAACCTTCACTGCCCTGTCCTAAAGACTACCCCAACCACCGCCCTAAACCCTAAAAACTACCCTGCCATGTCCTAAAACCTACCCTGCCCTGTCCTAAAAACTATCCCAACTCCCCTGTCCTAAACCCCCAAATCTACCCGACCCTGTCCTAAAATCTAGCCTGACTCCCCCACCCTAAAACCTACCCTGTCATAAGAACTACCCCACCCCGTCCTAAAATCTACCCCACCCCTCCACCCCTGTCCTAAACCTTAAAACCTATCCTGCCCACTCCTAAAAACTACCCTGACCCCACCCCACCCTAAACCCTAAAACCTAACCCACCCTGTCCTAAAAACTTCCCCACCCTGTCCTAAAATCTACCCCAATTCCTGACCCCACCCTGACCCTAAAACCTACCCTGCATGTCCTAAAAACTACCCCAAACCCCTTTCTTAAACCCTAAAACCTACCCTGTCCTAAAAACTGCCCCACCCTGTCAGAAAAACTACCGATACCCCTACCCTGAACCCTAAAACCTACCCAGCCCACTCTTAAAAACTACCCTGATCCCTCGCCCCATCCTTAACCCTAAAACCCACCTTGTCCTAAAAACTCCCCCACCCTGTCCTAAAAACTACTCCGACCCCCGCCCTAAACCCTAAAACCTACCCTGTCCAAAAAACTACCTCACCCTGTCCTAAAAACTACCCTGCCCTTAACCCTAAAACCTACACCAGTCTGTCCTAAAATCTACCCCGACCCCTGCTCAAAACCCTAATACCTACCCTGTCCTAAAAACGAACCCATCCTGTCCTAAAAACTACCTTGACTTCTGCCCTAAACCCTAAAACCAGCCCTTCCCTGTCCTAAAAACTACTCTGACCCCCACCCTAAACCTTAAAACCTACTCCACCCTGTCCTAAAAATTACCCTGCCGTGTCCTAAAACTGCCCTGACTCCTGGCCCTGAACCCTAAAACCTACCCTTCCCTGTCCTTAAAAATATCCCCTCCCACCCCAGCCCCACTTACCCGGTCATTGTTCCTGCTGTGTGCCTGAACCACGCATATGTATGGTGCCTTAACGACACATTTATGTGGTTCACGTACATGCATTTTTCAGGCAAGTGTAGTAACGCTTGTGTGGCTATGGTACACGTTACTCTGGCTATGTAGAAAAGGCTGTTTCCCCCAGGTTTCTAGATATCCTATGAATATATGGCAAGGCTCCTGACCAGCACTTGAACTATGACAGATCATAACTTGTGCCGGTAGCAGGTCCCTGCCCCAGAGCTGAGGTGACCTGAACCATGCTAATAATAGAAGGACCCTTTAAATACCTACTAATACACTTAACTACTGATTGACAGCTATACTAGAACCTTAATATCACCCCCTTGTTCCCCACAACCCATTGGGAACTCACAGCCTGGAACAAAGTTCCCATTTCAATCATGGGTCAGGGAGCTTTGCTTAAGATGGTGGCACTACCACACTTTTTCTACACTCTCCAAAACATCCCCTACACACTATACCCCCTTTTCAATAACATCAATTCATCCCTATCTAAGGGCCCAATTCGCAAAGGTCAAATTAAACCAAAGGTTTACGTTTACGACTTTCGGTATTCACAAAGGTAGGTTACAAGTAGTGTTGTTTCTTCCGCACTTGGGGCAAAGTCTCTGCACTCAGGGCAGAGTCTCCATGTCAAGTGTGGGAATACCAAAAAGTAGTAAAGATAGACAGTTGACCAAAAGTCTAACTTTACCTTTTTGAATCAGGCCCTAAGCTTTTTTGAGCCAGTGCACAGCCACAGGTTTCTCTCACCAAATGTATACAAGTTCCCTTTGACCAGGAGCAGGGGATCCTTGGCATGAGATTATACTACTGGTCATCTAGTAGTAATCAATGACTGGATATTCGGGGACTGAGATAACACAACATATTGCCTAGAGCACGCAACGTTACAGTGAGGAGGTCAGGAAGAGACCCTATAGGGCTAATCGATACCCAAGGAGATACCAGATCCTACCAGAGCCCCTTTTGAATTGCTGGCACAATGCCCTTAAATATATAAGATGGTCATTATCAATGAAAAAACCTTGTGGGCAGATCCTGACTACCCTAGGTCTCTGGGTTGCAAGCATTTAGGTGTTGGGACCTCACTGGTATTTCCAAAATAGGAGATGTGTGGTCCTATTATCACATGAGGTATTTTGAGACTTAATTACCCAAACCAAATTCTTCCTCTATCTGCAGATCCAGGATATTCTGCCACAACACTCCCCTCTCCTACCTCATGTACCAAAATTACCTCCTTGATGTCAAAATCACAATGGAAGGACTGAGAGAAAAAAGGGATCTCCTGCTTTTACTGATCACTAGTTCTTAATGCACTGCCTCCCTCCCCCCCACACACACAACTCAAGTCCCAGTGCATGAAGATATCAATCCACTGACAGATGAAGATTGGCAAGTAACCAAAATGGCAGATGTTTAACCATATTGGCCTTGCTCTGCCTAATACAATTTTAATACTTTGACTCAACATATTATGAACCAAATAAATTGTTTCCTAGCTTTTAGACAGCTTATACGTTCATTTAGGTCAAGTTGAACAGTCACTGATCAATTGTCTATTCTGCCCATGGTGAAGGCAGAATCCCAATTTTATTTTTCTGGATTCTTCCTCTACCAAAGTAGAGACTATCTGCATGGGTACTTCATTGGATTCTTAAGTTTCACTATAAGCTTAATTTGATGTGTATGAATAGGTCTATTTCTGTTTGTTTCTTACTCTGAAGACCACTCTTCTGAATTTGGTGATCTGTTAGAACAGTAAGCTGAATAAGATTACACAAACATTCAAGTCTGGAGACATATGATATCTCATTTTTCAATTCTTCTCTCAGTCCTTTGCGAAAAAGGATAAATAAGGCTGAATCTTGCCACTCAACTTCCCTGATGAGAGCTTTAAAATTGGAAATATTACTATGAAGATAAAAGTGACCTCAACTAATTTCTTCTTGTGCTGTATACTTGTGGTCCTGACAATCAAAGATTTCCTAATTTCGTTAGGAAAAGATAGATATTTTCATGCTGGGCACTGGATTGTGAAATCAAGAGTGTTACCTAGGCTAAGGCATTTTCATTTCTATTGCTGACAATAATCCTCACCTTTGCTTGGCTACCAACGTATAGATATGGCCTGAAGTTAAAACTCATTTGGCATGTATATAGAAACTCCTTCAGCTAACATGGGCTTCCATCAAATTTCTGTTCCGCCAGACCTGCTTAAGGTGAATCAACAGCATCTTGCCGTAGATCTGTCAGTCACTGAAAAAGAGAGGCATTTCCATTAGTCAAGGTCAGCAGTTGTAAAGTTAAATTATTCACCTTTCACCAAAGTTTTTTGCAACTTTGTCCATTTTCATGACCCTTTCTCATCACATCGTGTGAAGGGCAGGCCTGTTAGGTGACAGCTGCAGTAAAAAATAAAACTGTTCACCAAGCCAGGCCAATCAACAGGATAAGCGAAGAGACAAAGCTTGAAGAAAGAAGCAGTATTCAAAGAAAAACCAGCGAGTCTAATGAGCGAGCAACAGGCAAATATGCATACTCATGACAGAAGTTGGAACTAATCTTGTCTCCTTTTTATAGCCAACAACAGTAAGTAAACCTGTAGAATAAAACAACACATCACAAGACGCCATTTTACATTGGCCAATTTGCAAAAAGTAAATACTTCCAAACGGAGACCTTAACCAAAGGAAGAAAATCTGGCATGGCAAACTAAATTATCAAGCTCTAATCTTCCATGCCTGCAGCGTTGTGGAGACTCTGCGAACAACAACAACCCCATGGCATGCAACACTACTGAAACACTTCTGCCAGGAAGCAAACTCACCCACAAAGTCACATGACCTCAAACCAGAAAGACGCAACACAGCAACTCAATGCAAAAAAAACAACAAAATAATGGCACCTTCAATGGTATCAAAAATGCCAAACTTTGGCCCCAAGAAAATGGGTCCTAACATTTACTGGACCAAGTTAATTTCTATGCTCCTCAACAGTAGGATGAAAGGCTTCCCCACACAATAGAGTAATTAACAGTGCTTGACCAGTTCCTGTGAAAGTAAGGGATTTAGAGGAAATCTACATCTGTTAACTAGCATGTCACACTGCAACTGGTCTAAGACAGCCCAGGACCACAGAAACAAAAGTGGAGGCTCAGCTCTTTGGAGCCAACACATGAGGGGCTCACCTTTGTAGTGTTGTTGGAAGGTATTAGAAAGCTGTGTCATCCATGGTGATGCAAAGCCTCTCATGGAAGCTCTTTCCACATTCGCCATATTGGTTTGACCTAGAATGCTGTGCTAGAGCGCAAGGACATCGTAGGATTGACCAGGGGTGCTTGGCTTCTAGAACTTTCCATTCCCTACACAAGGGAAAGATATTTGAGAAAACGCTTGAACTGGGAGCAACAATGGTGAATAAATGCCGAACAGGAAGGGGAAGACAACTGAATCCCACATGGATGGCCCTCTTATGTCCCCTGATGAAGAGTTTGGGGAATGGACCTGCTGTGGGGCCCTAGATAGTTCACCTGGGGTCTTTGACTCCACTGACACACAGGTGTCCTTCAATAAGCCAGGAGGCTCTGGGACATTGGGAGTGCAGCATAGAGGTAATTTTGTTGTCTGGCTTTTGAAGATCGGAGTAATATCAAGCATGAGAAGAGTATTGGCAAGTAGGCAGAGGATGGCCCTGGTGCAGGGAGCCAGAAAAACTCAATTCACCTTTAGAGGCCTAGAAGCCTAAAGAAGATGCTCTTCGTGGCTAGAGCTTGCCACTAGGATCACAACACTTACTCAAATTACTAGGCCTTACTGGGCGAGAGACAAGGTATGGTCCCTGGGGGACTCAGGCAGAGGACAAAGCATGTGGTGTATTACAACATGACCAGAATTTCCCATGTTGGGACCCTGAATGGGAACAGGCTCCCAGAAAAGAACTTCTAATGAAAATGTGGTGTACACCGGCTTACCTTGCCTAGACTCGCTCATTCAATATGCACAGCATTAGACCTAGAATTGTCCCGTAATCCCCTGTGGAAGGCCAAGATACACTTGTTGTACTTTGTTGTGTCCCTGGCGGAGCAGAGATACCACCAATGTTTGACCAATGTGTTGTGCAGGGCTGCATGAAGTGCAGCACCCTCCCTCCAGGAATGTTTTTAAAATGTTAACCCTATTTCTCCCAGGGGACTGAATCTGTGATGCCGGGAGAGGCTTACTTTCAGTTTCAGGCAATCTTGGAGAAGGAAACTTTGTTTTTGGGCTTTGGAGTGAGGGGGTTCTTTGATGTTGTTCCTATGACTGCAGTAGTATGGAATAAAATACTCTGAGACACATGCATTACATTTAAATGCTTTATTTTTTTGACATTATTACATTGACCACTGCAATGAATGTCTTTGACTATTGCTACTACCCACTTTGATTGCAATGGTGTTGCAAGGGTGAATTATATAACGTGGTTATTTTTTTTGATGTATTGACTTCCTGACAAAGCTAGTAGGCGTGCTTTATTGCTAATAGCACACCATATATTGTGATGTAGCATCTGGCACAGATGGGGTGATTTTGTGTTTATAGGATTTAGGACTCACTAGGGATGTAACGTGATATGAAGTTGTCAAAAAGATGTTTCCATCTGCTAGAATGTATATATTTGTAATTTATTTTGCAGTATTTAGAAGTGTGTCTGTGTTTGTGTCTGTGTGTAATAATTATACTTAAAAAAAAAAAAAAAAAGCATTAACAGGACAACGATTTATCGAGTGTTGTTGCATACCAACAGACTGGGGTGCCTAGCTCACACCGCCTCCTCTGAGTAGGACGTGTACTGCTCTGCTCACCTGAAAAAGAAAGGTGCACAATGTGGTACTTGGATCCCAGTAAAAAGACAATTGTGGTCCTATTAATTGTGAAGGGCTCATATTCTTTGCTACTAATAACCCAATTTCTTGCACCCTTGGTGTACCTTAAGTCGCAAAAGGACGATCATTTAGCCCTGCTGTAGTATTGATTAAGAGCCAGCAGTGTAATGTGCAGTCTCCAGACTCTTTATATGTGACTGTGCATTAAATGCCTATCTTGTTCAATCATAGTTTATTAAAAGTGAGGGCAGAAAAATGTCAGCAGGTTGAACAAATCGGTTCAATGAAGCACTCAGGTGCTCTCTGCAGTCTCGGACTTTACCCTGCCTGACTCCAAGCTTTCACTACACTTCTTTGTGAGGCATGAATATTTGTAACCCAGATCCCTAATAATAGGACATTACTGTAATCTTTAGATTTTGCTCTGTTATGATCCTGCCCTGAACGGACTCTTTTCTGCCAGTTCTGCATTCCTCGATGAACATCGTTTTTTTCAATATTTTTATATGTGCCTTAAAAATTGTCATTTTTGTTTTTACCACCTGCAAATTACGCAATGTGCATTTTTGTATGCATTTGAGGTAGTCAACTTTGCTTATTTTGCTCCGAGAGTTTGAATTAAGCACTGTGTCGTACGTTTGGGGACAGTTTCCTCAGAGCTCGTTTATTAGTTATATGTTTGATTAACCTGCCTATTGCAGACTTTTCTTTACATTCTGTTTATCTCAAAATAAACTAGAACTGTAAGTCATAGAGAGCTAAGGAATATATTGACTGGGTAAACTAAGTATAGCCTTGAGAATGTTCAGATCACTCTTAACAGCCATTTAGATTGTCTCGCGTAACTCCTGTTATCGCATATAAAGCACTTATGAGTTTTGTGATAAGTATTAGCAGGTCAAGCCTGCTGATACTTATTGGGAACAAATGTCAGGTATTTCCCGAAACATGTGGATTTTAGGACAGAAAGCGCCAAAATGTGCATGCTACTCTCCAAAAACCCATTGCATGAGATAATTATTGTACATTTTGTATTGGATGCAATATTTATTGCATCTGACTTTAGCCAACTCCTAATAAGGGCCTGAGTGGGTTGCACGTGCTGGTCTGATCCTAAACCCAGATGCTGACTTGTCATAAAAGCCCTTATCTTCACTCCAAAGATGAATGTTTCAGATATGGAAAAAGGAGGAGCCACGCGAGGGGCTGACAGGAGAAGAGACATATCTGCAGTCAGAAACTCTTCCAAACGCCTCAGGCAACTCAAATGCTACAGATTCGGCGCACAAAGTGTGTACTCAAATTAGTTTTGTAAATACATTGTATACAGTAGCAGTGGTTTGTGTTTAAAAGAAAAAACTATTTATATATCAGTGTACAGCAAGAGAATTAATCAGTATAATTAAAGCATGCGTCTATTGCGCTGTACAAGAACATTATATTAAATAACTACAGCTGTTATGATTTTAGAGGGGAAAGGGAAATGGAAGAAAGAGAAGAAATAAATACCTAAAGAAATCATCATAAGCTGTATATAACTACAAGGAACTTAACAATAAAGAAGCATAACCGGTAACAATAAGGAACAACAGGAAGATTCCATTCATGGGATGCTGAACATTTTCAGACAGTGCAACTGGTAGATGATACACAATTTTCTGTATGATTGAGAAAGGAAGTTAAAGATAACCATAACAATTGAGCATTGGGACATTGAGAGAGATGAATACTATTTAATTTATGATGTTGACAAACGCAATCCCACCAAGTCTTATATGATAATTTAGATGAGCTTTTCCAGTTAAAAGCAATTTGTTGGAAGGCAATCAGCCGGAAAATATCCAGTAATTTACATTCAGGGAAATAGGGGAAAACTGACTAGATAAAGTTCCTAAAAAGAAATGTAGAGTGTCAAAAGTTGTTGTATGTTAAAAATATTTCTGATCTGCAGCCAAACTTTGTGCCAAAAGGAAAGTGTGTTGAGACATCTAAACAGCAGATGCAAAAAGTCACCATTGGGTAAAATCACAAGACCAACATTTAGACATAGTATTTGGTGAAAATTTGGAGCGTTGTGCAGGGGTAAAATGTAATATATGGTAAAAGGAAAAATGGACTGTGTAATACTAGCTGTTCTAGAAATGTTCTAAATATGTGACCAAACTTTATTCCAAAAGGAAATCTGCCAATGGACTCCAAGATCTTTTTCCCAAAAGAGTTCAGTTTCAGACTTGGTTCGGAAAGAATCTGAAAGTGAAATAGTTTTATAAATAGTAGTAGCTCTAGGTCCAACAGCAATAAGCTCGAGTTAACTCATATGTGTGGGGGAATAAGAGGGGAGTATGTTATAAGGAGAATTTTATAAGCAATGAAAAACGAGTGTGGAAGGATTGAGAACAGTGGAAAATATGTCTAAAATGAGGGAAGGAGACAGAAGCATCATTATCAAACAGTTGCCTAATACACATAGGGCCAGAGGTATATAGCTTTTTCTTGGTCACAAACTGCCTGATTCACAGAATCAGGCCATTTGCGACCAAAAAAGCATTTTCCAATGTATCAACCCAATTTTGAGATTTGGTAATTTGTTTACCGAATTTCAAAATGGGTTTGCGAGTCACTATTAGGAAGGGATGTGCCCAGGGCGTCCCTTCAAAATAGTCAGTCACAGTGGTATGTATTGTTGTTTTGAGACAGTGAATGCGGTCGCAAAACAATCGCAGTTACCACCAATTTCAGTTTGGTGGTAAACTATTTGCAAACAGCAAGGGGTCCAACATTTTTTCAGAGCAACCAGTGGTCCCATGTACTCAGAAAAAATGAAAAGGATACTTTTAATTTTTTTTTGTAATGCAGCCCGTTTTCCTTTAGGGAAAACGGGCTGGATTGCAAAAAAAACTGCTTTATTTAAAATGCAGTCATAAGCATGATTGTGTGTTGACCCAGCAGGCTTCCATCCCTGTGAGTGCAGCCATTGGGAAACCGGGCACAATTTGCAACTTGCCTCATGAATATTAATGAGGCAGGTCCCTTGTGAACCATTTAGGAATTGCTAACAGTGTCCGAGATACTGTTGTACATCAGGTGTTGTGATTTACAAATTGCGAGTCACTAAATCTCACAATTTGCGAGTCGCAAAACCCGACCTTCGAACATCTGGCCCATAATACCTTTGCTTTTCCAGGAACGCAAAAATCCTGGTCAGTTATTAATTTTAACAAGCTTGTTATACCATATAGACATATTGAGAAACATAGAAGGTGTTACTGCCAAAGGAGAGAAAGTAGATTTGATCAAGGAAGTATTATGTTGAAGAAGGTGGGAGTAATAAATGATGATTTAGAAGAAAAAGGAAACACTTCATTTGGAGAAAAGGGATGAAGGAGAGATCTCTTAATATGGCGAGAAGGTTGACGAGGAGTCTGGTATCCAAAAGGAAGCTTGACGCAGTCCAAAAGCTTTATGATAATGAGAAAAATCGGGTAAATTTACCCCGCCTTCCAGTTTTGACTTTTATAAAAGAGATTAAGAGACTCTTGCCTTCTGATTATTCCACAATAATCTACTAGGTATGGAATTAATTTTTAAAGGTAGTTTTGGGAATATGCAGCAGCATCAAAGAGATGAAATAGAGTAAAAGGGGAGGTTACATCATTTTAATAGAATATAATCGTCCCCATCAAGAAAGAAATAGAGGATTCCAAGGAGAAAATAGGTTTTCAATTTTAGTAAAGAGCTCTTTAAAATGAATCAAATGGATTCCTGTACTGCTTACGAAAACCAAATACCTAGGTTTTTAATCTTGGCAGAAGTTACCCATTGAAAGCCAGTCTCTGTAAAAGGCTGTTTGACGGTATGTTTATTAAACAGAGCAATTTCTGTTTTATCTTTATTGATTTTATAACCTGAGACCTAAAAAAAGAGGGCTATTTCATGAAGGAGTGCAAGTAAAGACGTTTCTGGGAAGTAAGTAAAAAGGAGAACGGCATCTTCATAAACTGCTAATTTTAGATGAAGATCGCCAGTTAAGATGTATGCAGGAAAGGAAAGGTTCAAGTGCAAGGACAAATAATAACAGGGAGAGAGGTCAGCCCTGCCTAACACCACAATGGAGATAAAAGTATGTGCAAACCTTGCCATTAACAAGAACAGACACACATAGTGAATGATATAGAAGGGATATTAAAGCTATAATTTAAGGTCCATGCCAAGCTAATGATTTTAACAGAAAATCCCAATTGATCTTATCAAATGCTTTCTCTGCATCGATTTTAATTGCTGCTAGAGGAGTTTTTAGAAGGGGAGATTTACTAAGTATATTAAAAAATAATTTGGTATTATCTGACACTAATCTACCTTTAATGAATTCAGATTGCTCTTCTCCATTAAGATGTGGAACAAAATGATTCTAAATGGATTGCTAAGAGTTTAGCGAAAATCTTGTAGTCAAACATTTGCCAGTGAGCTAGGTCTGTAATGTTTACAGTAAGTGGGTCTTTGTCATCCTTATGTATAAGACATATGGTGGCTTCTTGAAACATACCGAAATTAGATTTGGAGTTGATAAAGTATTGAAATAAGCATAACAAATGTGGAAGAAAAGAGTTTGAGAAATGTAGAAGAATTTCTACAGTAAAGCCATATGGTCCTGGTGTTTTCCCTTTTTTTAGCGAAGTTAATGCTCTCTTTATCTCTCTTGTAAGCCTATTCAACATCGTCCTTCGAGATGCTTTAAATCCAGTGATAAAGCACTGCTCTTGAGTCCACAAATCAGAAAGACTTGATCAGGAGGTCTATCTTTTGCATATCTGGCCCACTATTCTGGAATAAATTACTGTTCCATATTTATACATGTTCTGATCACCTCAAGTTCAGGAAAGCTCTTAAGACAGTCTTGTTTTAACAGAACGTCTGCTTGTTGTAACTTTGGTTGTGCCAAGATACCCTTCATTGGTCCACATTATAAATTAAATTAACATAACATAACATAACAGATACGTATGAAGATCACATGTCCCCTTGGTTTGTGCAATTTGTGACAAACATTAGATGCCATTTAACTGTAAAGGATTATGTTCCCTGTTTAATGCATATGCGCACATTATTGACACATGCATTTTCCAGCCACAATATCAGAAACACAGATAATTTTGGTGTAAGTGTCCGCTAACATGGAGCCCCCGCCCACCAGGAGGCAGGTGCAAAAGTGTATTCTCCGACTGGAATCAAAGTACAGAAATGCACCAAAGAAGACAGCTCTGGGTTCCTGCTTGGTGCAAGAGATGTCCCACGTTGGGTGCAGTCTGTTTGTGTCACTGGATTCCGCCAGCAAACCTTGGTTCACGCAAGAATACGTTTTGCGTCAAAGAGGAGCTGCCCGGACCCAGGAGGGACCTGGGGATCTCAACTTGGACTGAGGAGACAGAGGGGGCTCTCAGCACTTCAGGAAGCCCTCAGAAGACCAGGCAGCACCCACGGGAGTCCCAGGACACGGGGACAAAGGAGTTGATAGAGTGCTGGGGACTTGGGCTGCGCTATGCACGAAGAACCTATGGAAGAAGTGCACAGAAGCCCAAGGAGCTGCAGAGGACGTGATGCACAGGTGTACTGTCTGACATGGGGAGGCAAGCCTTTACTTCCACCAAATTTGGACAGCTGGACCTTTGGACAGTCAGGATCACCTGTGTTCCAGGGATCACGCTCGTCATCAGGAGAGGAGTCCCAGAGTACCCGTCGTCGTTGCAGAGCGGTGCCTGCTGAAGCAGGGAGGTGACTCTTTCACTCCACGGGAGATTCCTTTGTTTCTTCTGGTGCAGGGTGAAGACAGGCAGTCCTCAGAGCATGCACAACCTGGAAACTGTTGCAGTTGCTGGCTGGAGCTGAAGTTGCAGGTCACAGTAGCCTTCCTGGATACTTTCTTGCAGTTACAGCGGTTCCTAGAGCAGTCTGCGATTGATCCGATGGTCAGAAGTTGAAGCAGAGGATGCAGAGGAGTCCTGGTGGAGTCTTGCAAGCCAAATCTGAGGAAACATCCAGAGGGGAGACCCTAAATAGCCCGAGAGGAGGGTTGCCTACCTACCCATGTATGCACCATTCAGGAGGGGTTGCTGACGTCACCTGCTGGCACTGGCCACTCAGATGCTCCCCAGAGTGTCCTCACACCATGGAATCCAAGATGGCTAATGCCAGGGGACACTCTGGAGGGGCTCTGAGCATCAACCCTGGGGTGGTAATGGACAGGGGAGTGGTCACTCCCTTTTCCTTCGTCCAGTTTCACACCAGAGCAGGGACTGGGGGTCCCTGACCTGGTGTAGACCGGATTTCACAAGGAGGGCATCATCTGTGCCCTTCCAAGCATTTCAAGAGGCTCTGGGAGGCTACCTCTCCCATGCCTGTAACACCTATTTCCAAAGGGAG
Organism: Pleurodeles waltl; assembly: GCF_031143425.1. Classification (NCBI taxonomy): domain Eukaryota; kingdom Metazoa; phylum Chordata; class Amphibia; order Caudata; family Salamandridae; genus Pleurodeles; species Pleurodeles waltl. Next base: position 1,315,526,236 of record NC_090446.1, on the reverse strand, counting down.
AGGGTGTAACACCCCTCTCCCAAAAGAAATTCTTTGTTCTGCCTTCCTGGGATTGAGCTGCTCAATCCCCAGGAGGGCAGACACCTGTCTGTGAGGTAGCAGCAGCTGGAGCTGCAGTGGAAACCTCAGAGAGCTGGTTTGGCAGTCTTGGGTGACCATGGTGGAGCTCCCAGGGTGCATGGAATTGGCCCCCAATGCCACATTTGGATTGGGGGTTCAATTGCACAATCTTAGACCCCTCACATAACCATATTCGGAGTTACCATTGTGAAGCTATATATATGTATTGGCATATATGTAGTGCACGCTTACAATGGTGTCTCTGCACTCATGAAGTCTGGGAAATTGGTCCTGGACAGCATGGGGGCACCTTTGCTAGTGGTGCAAGGATGCCCTGACACACAGTAACTTTGCACCTATCCTTCAGGAACTGAAAGTTAGACTTATGGTGACTTATAAGTTACCTAGTGCAGTGAAAATGGCTGTGAAATAGTGTGTGCACTATTTCACTCAGGCTGCAGTGGCAGTCCTGGAGAAAGGTTTGTATGAGCTCCTTCATTTTGTCATCTTGGATTCCAAGTTGGCAAGGCACCCTGAGAGCATCTGAGTGGCCAGTGACAGCAGGTGAATTCAGAGCCCTCCCCTGATAGGTGCTTACCTGTGTGGCTGACCAATCCCTGTTTCAGGGCTATTTGGGGGTCTCTCCTCTGGGTGTTTCCTCAGATTCAGATTGCAAGACTCCAGCAGGAACACTCTGCATCCTTTACTTCACCTTCTTACCAAAGAAATTGCATCTGGGCCCTCCAGGAACTCCACAAACTGCAACAAAGAAGCAAAGATGACTTCTGCAAGATTGTATCTTCAGCTTCTGCCAGCAACTGCAACTGTTTCCAGGTTGTACCTCCTCTGAGGACTGCCTGTCTTAAGCCTGCACCAGAAGAATGAAGGAATCTTCCTTGAAGTGTCACTTCTCTGCTTCAGCAGACACACCTCTGCAGCAACAACCAGTGGTTTGGGTCCCCTCTCCTGAAGAGGTGCGTTGATCCAGCAACATGGATAGTGGACTGAAGTAGTTCCGACAGTCCAGACATCCAACTGTCCAACTTTGGAGAAGGTAAGAGCTATCCCCCACGTGCAAGACAGTACCCCTGGGCACCACATGTTTTGCAGTTGCCAAGGCTTGTTGCGATCTTTCCACAAGGTTCCTCATGCACACTGCAGCACTGGCCCCCAGCACTCTATCCTGCGATGCACAGCTTCCTCAGTGATTGTCCGGCAGCATGGGATACCTTTGTGTAGTGCTGCATGGGCCTCCTTTTGCACATTATTTGTCCCCATGCTGTGGGACTCCTGTGCACGCTGTATGTTCTTCTGAGGGCTCTCTGAGTTGCTGAGAGCCCCCTCTGCCTCTCCCTCCTAAGGTGGGGGCCACCACGGCCCCCCTGGTCGCGGGCAGCGCCATTTTCTGCTAACTTCATGCTTTTCATGTGCCAGTGCTTGTTGGCGGAATACAGTGGCGCAAACCAGACTGCATTCATCCATCCAGTGTGGGACATCTTCTGCACCAACCAGGAACCCGCACCTGTCTTCTTGGCTGCAATACTGACTGTTGTTCCTCACTGATGGTTCCTCTCTTGCACCTTCATCTGGATTAGCAGGGGCTCCTGTTCTCCCTGGACTCTTCAGTGCTTCTTGGACTTGGTCTCCTTCTTCCACAGGGCTTCAGGTCCAGGAATCCATTGTTGGTGTCTTGCAGTCACTTCTGGTTCTTGCAATATCTTCTTTCTCGTGTTCTTGTGTTCTAGGAAAGTCACTGTGATTTACTCCTGCTTTCCTGGGCTCTGGGGTGGTTTCTATTACTTACCTTTGGTGTTTTCTAATACTCCAAGTGCCCCTCTACACCATTCACGTGCCTTGGTGGGAAACTGACATTTGCATTCCGCTTTCTTAGTATATGGTTTGTGTTCCCTCTAGGCCCATTTCTCCCTATAGTGATTTTCACTATTTGCATTGTTTTCTAACTGTTTTTACTCCTAATTATGCCTTCTAGTGTATATACTGTGTATATTACTTACCTCCTAAGGGGATATAGGCGGTCATTCTGACCCTGGCGGTCAAAGACCGCCAGGGCGGAGGACCGCGGGAGCACCGCCGACAGGCCGGCGGTGATCCAATGGGGATTCCGACCGCGGCGGTAAAGCCGCGGTCGGACCGGCAACACTGGCGGGCTCCCGCCAGTGTACCGCCGCCCCATTGAATCCTCCACGGCGGCGCAGCTTGCTGCACCGCCGCGGGGATTCCGACCCCCCCTACCGCCATCCAGATCCCGGCGGTCCGACCGCGGGATCCGGATGGCGGTAGGGGGGGTCGCGGGGCCCCTGGGGGCCCCTGCAGTGCCCATGCCACTGGCATGGGCATTGCAGGGGCCCCCGTAAGAGGGCCCCTACATGTATTTCACTGTCTGCTGCGCAGACAGTGAAATACGCGACGGGTGCAACTGCACCCGTCGCACAGCTTCCACTCCGCCGGCTCGATTCCGAGCCGGCTTCATCGTGGAAGCCTCTTTCCCGCTGGGCTGGCGGGCGGTCTGAAGGCGACCGCCCGCCAGCCCAGCGGGAAAGTCAGAATTACCGCCGCGGTCTTTCGACCGCGGAACGGTAACCTGACGGCGGGACTTTGGCGGGCGGCCTCCGCCGCCCGCCAAGGTCAGAATGACCGCCATAGTCTCTAAGGTATTTTTGGCATTTGTGTCACCAAAATAAAGTACCTTTATTTTTGTAACACTGAGGGGGTCATTCCAACCTCGACGGTAAAAGGTGCTTACCGCCAGACAGAAGACCGCCATAACACCGCCGCGGTCGTGGTAAACCGCCACAGTCATTCTGACCCACAACAGGCAAACCGCCAAAATCCCGACATCCACAAAAGTCTGCCACACCAAAGGCCAGCGATAAACTGGCGATGACCAAACCTCCACGGTCACACCAACAGAAATACGCCCATGCCATTACGACCCACGAATCCACGCGGCGGTCTTTCAACCGCGGTATTTCATTGGCGGTACACACCGCCGCGCTTGAAATACACATACCTGTACAAAACACTATCACATTGGACAATTCAAAATACACACACCTGATACACATACACACACCACACCCACACACCCAATACGATATAAAACACACACCCACATCACCCACAAACCCTTACGACCGCAATTGCGACAGAAGGCCAGAGAGAGACACCACCATCTACAAACTAGCAGCCACAGGCACACAACACCATCACCCACACAACTCCCACGCACAAAACACCACACACCACTACATATCACCACACTAATCACCACACACACCACCCCACACAACACCCACACCACCCCCTGGCACCTCAAAGACACCCCAGGTTCTCAGATGATGAACTAAGGGTCATGGTGGAGGAAATTGTACGAGTAGAGCCCCAGCTGTTCGGGACACAGGTGAAGCACACCACCATTGCCAGGAAGATGGAGCTATGGAGCAGAATAGTGGACAGGGTCAACGCTGTGGGACAGCACCCAAGAAATAGGGACGACATCAGGAAGAGGTGGAACGACCTACGGGGGAAGGTGCGTTCCATGGTATCCAGGCACAACATCGCGGTGCAGAAGACTGGCGGCAGACCCCCACCTCCTCCCCCAGAATTTACAGCATGGAAGGAGCAAGTCTTGAACATCCTGCATCCTGAGGGCCTCACAGGAGTAGCTGGAGGAATGGACTCTGGTAAGCCTCATCTTCACTACTTCATCCTCCCCACCCCACCTGCATGCCAAATCATACCCCACCCTCACCCCCACCCCCATCACACCTACTCCTTGCAAATGTCTCACCATCACAACCCACCCATCCCAAAACCTGGCCCTGCATCCGACCACAAACCATGGACACCCATCACCAAAGCATGCCCACTGCACATACCCATCCCCCCCCCAAAGCACTGTCACAACAGCCCCACAAAGGAATGCCAGCCCTGGGGTACACGGGCACGCACCCATTGCACACTATGGCACACACAGAAGCAATAATCATACTTTTGTACCCCTGCAGGACCCGAACGCCACGTCACCGCGCAGGAGGGTCCACAAATGTCCACTCTACCCCTAGAAGAGGCCCACAGTGAGGACAGCAGCTCTGTCGACCTGGATCTAGATGACCAGCCCGGTCCATCGGGGACCTCGGGACAGTCGGTTCCCCTCAGGCAGTCACAGGCCACAGCAGACCTTCCCCCCTCTGGGAACACCAGCACAGCACCCACCCAGCGGGCCCACACCTCTGTCCCCAGGACACGTCAATCAGCTGTGTGTCCACCACTACAGGGAACCCAGGATAACCCAACACCCCAACAACAACAGGGACCTTGGTGCAGTGGTAGTGGGCACACGGTCCAGGGGACAGAGGCCCAGGGAAACAGGGGAACTGGGAGGGCTGCTGTGCGACAGGGGGGGGACAGGCCCAGGGAACCCACTCTCCACGAGGCCCTCTCCTCCATCATGGGAGCATACCACCACTCCCAGGAGACAATGGCGACGGTCCTGGCCAGGTTTCAGGAGATCCAACTTCTGCAGGAGCAACAGTATTTGGGGTTCAGGGAGGAACTAAGAAACATCAGTTCCTCAATGGGTACCATCGTAGTGGCCCTGAATCAGGTAGTCACCACACCACTGCTGTATTACTGTGTTCCTGTTCTCTATGTCGTCCTCTTCGGCTTCCTCCTCTTCTCTCTCCACAGGTTCCACAGCTGCTACAACTCCACCATCTGGACCATCCTCCTGCAGAAAAGGCACCTGGCGTCGCAAAGCCAGGCTGTGAAGCATACAGCAGGCCACGATGATCTGGCACACCTTCTTTGGTGAGTACATTAGGGATCCACCTGTCATATGGAGGCACCTAAACCTGGCCATCAGGAGGCCAAAGGTTCGCTCAATCACCCTCCTAGTTCTCCCATGGGCCTCATTGTACCGTTCCTCTGCCCTGGTCCTGGGATTCCTCACTGGGGTCAATAGCCAGGAAAGGTTGGGGTAACCAGAATCCCCTAATAGCCACACCCGGTGCCTCTGGAGTTGACCCATCACATAAGGGATGCTGCTATTCCGCAGGATGTAGGCGTCATGCACTGACCCAGGGAACTTGGCATTCACATGGGAGATGTACTGGTCTGCCAAACAGACCACCTGGATATTCATGGAATAATAACTCTTCCTGTTCCTGTACACCTGTTCACTCCTGCTGGGGGGGACCAAAGCAACATGTGTCCCATCAATGGCACCTATGATGTTAGGGATATGTCCAAGGGCATAGAAATCACACTTAACGGTAGGCAAATCCCCCACCTCAGGGAAAACTATGTAGCTCCGCATGTGTTTGAGCAGGGCAGACAACACTCTGGACAACACCTTGGAAAACATGGGCTGGGACATCCCTGATGATATGGCCACTGTTGTTTGAAATGACCCACTTGCTAGGAAATGGAGCACTGACAGCACCTGCACTAGAGGGGGGATCCCTGTGGGTTGGCGGATGGGTGACATCAGGTCGGGCTCCAACTGGGTACATAGTTCCCGTATAGTGGCTCGGTCAAGCCTGTATGTCAGTATGACATGTCGTTCCTCCATTGTCGACAGGTCCACCAGAGGTCTGTATACGGGAAGATTCCTCCATCTCCTTGCATGTCCCAGCGGACGGTGCCTAGGAAGGACAACATGCAGCACAGAGTCAATCAACCCACAGGTACGTTTCCACAGCTTGCACAGTACACGATTCTCAATGCATTGAATGGCTTGTATGAGTGTTGATGCAAGGCCTAGGTATGTGTGACGCAGTAGATTTTAAGCCATGTGGGCCCTTGAAATGGCGGCTGCCTGACCTGTGAAGTGCGACAGTGGGATGTGAGGTTAATGCGCTGGCGTGGCACACCGTGACGGTAGGCGGTCGAAGACCGCGGCGCAAAGCCGCATTGGTTAACATTGAACCCTATGGGTTTCAGGAGCCAATGACGATGTGCTCTAGCGGTCGCGGTACGCACCGCCGCGGGCGTGACCGCCATTTTCTATCTGCTTAATCACTCGATACCTGATCATCCACAGGAGAGGACCTATACTGCAAGTGCTGCTGTGACCTCGGTCTGGAAGAGACAATGGCTGCTGCGACTATGGAAGAATTGGAGAAACTCGTGGATGGGGTCCTCCCCCAGTATGCGCTACTCTACGGTCCTCCAGACCAACAGGTAAGTACACTGGGACCATGCTTTGTGGCCAATGCCTGTGTTGAGTGTGGTGAATGAAAGATGGTGGGGAGGGGAGCGATTGAGGCATGCATCAAACGACAGATGAGAGCATGTGCCACATGGCAAGGGTGGGGATGGGGGGCCACTCACATCGAGCATGCAGAAGGTGATGATTTTTTCTCCCCCTGTACATGTCACATAGTTCAGCGCCCATCAGAAAATCGACATTTGGCGTGCCATCGCCAAGGAGGTCCGGACCCTGGGGGTCCACAACAGATGGGGCACCCACTGCCGGAAGAGGTGGGAGGACATCCGACGCTGGAGCAGGAAGACGGCGGAGGCTCAGCTGGGGATGGCCTCCCAACGTAGTAGGGGTGCCAGTCGTACTTTGACCACCCTGATGTCCCGGATCCTGGCGGTGGCCTACCCCGATTTGGATGGGCGCATGAGGATATCACAGCAGACACAAGGGGGTGAGTACAAGCACATTCTGCTGACTTTGCGCGCAGTGGAGGTGTCTGGGTGGGGGAGGAGGGCTGTGGGTATCCCTAGGCCAGGGCGATTTCTGTAGGTTAGGCCCCTCCGTAAGGCATGGCCCTGTGCCCCCGCCCCCCACCTCTGTAGGTTGCCTAGTACAGCTATTCATGGCCCTGTGTCACCTATGTGTGGAGTTGTCGTCCATAGGCTTGTAGGCCATGTCCCACTGATTGAGTAGTGTACCCCAAGTGCGCGGCGTAGTGCAGGGGGCTTCTGTGTCTGTCCTCTCCGCCAACGGTGTCGCCAATGCATGCACTCAACATCTCTTTATTTCTCCCCCCCCCCTTTTTTTGTGCTCTCCCTGTTCATGTGTGCATTAGCATCATCAGGCGGAGGAGAAGTGGCATCGAAGCACGAGGGAGCTGCATCCCACATGGCCCTGGAGGGCCATGCAACAGACTCACAGTACACCAGTGGGACGGAGGGCGAGGGGAGCTCCACAGCGGGGACACGTGGTGACACCAGCGACACAGACTCGTCCTCGGAAGGGAGCTCCCTTGTGGTGGCGGCAACATCCGTGCCCCCCGCAACAACAGGTACAGCCGCCACCCAGCGCACCAGCACCGCCCTCCCAGCAGCCCCTCAGCGTTCGCCTTCGCCCCAGGCACCTCAGGCCCTGCCCCAGTGACCCCTGCTGCCCTCAGTGAGGAGGTCATTGACCTCCTGAGGACGCTCATTGTTGGGCAGTCTACCCTTTTGAATGCCATCCAGGGTGTAGAAAGGGAGGTGCACCGGAGTAATGCATACCTGGAGGGCATTCATTCTGGTCAGGCTGCCCATCAGCGATCGTTCAACGCTCTGGCCTCAGCACTGACGGCAGCCATTGTCCCTGTCTCCTGCCTACCCCCTCCAACATCCTCCACCCAGTCCCACTCCCCTGTACCTCTGCCTATCCCAGACAGCCTGCACACACCTCAACACCCAAGGGAAGCTCATCCAGACATAAGCACCACACATCACACAAGCATTCACCCAAGCAACATCCACATGCAGACATACCAACAGCCACTGCCTCCTCTGTGTCCCCCTCCTCCTCGTCTCCCTCCTCCCTCCCTGTGACGTCTCCACTCACACTTGCATGCACAACATCTTCAGCCACTACGTCCATCACCAGCACACCCACCAGAACACTCCGCACACGTGCAGTCACCACCCCCACCACCATTTACACGTCCCCTGTGTCCTCTCCCAGTGTGTCTGTCACCCCCTCTTCCAAACCACACAAACGCATGCAGTCACCCACCCAACAGCCATCCACCTCACGACAGCCTCCAGCACCAGCACCTGCACCCAAAGACACCAGACTTCACTCTCCTACAACCACATCCTCTTCCTCCACTCCCATACCCACTACACCTACCCGTCCCTCTCTTTCTAAATTGCTTTTCCTTTCCAAACTTGACCTCTTTCCAACAACTCACCCACCCCGTCCATCTCATAAGACTCCAATCAGCACCTCAACCACCACAAAACCCGGACCTACAAAGACAATAGTCCAAGGACTTTGGAGTCCCCCACCTTCAAGGCCAGCTAGTTCGGCTAGGAGCAAAGACACGGCCAGCCCACCCTCTGAAAAAAAAGCAAAGAAAGCCAGTGCCCGGCGCGAGAGGCCAAAGACAGCAGGCTCCAAAATCACTACCCTGGCTCCATCAGGAAGTGGGGTGGCACCTGGCACACCGCCAAAGGGAGGAAAGGGCCACAGACGAGCAGGGAAGGGAGGCAAGGGCAGCACGCCCGACAAGTCCGGCAGCAGGCCAGCTGCCCAGGAGGGCCCCACCAGCCCCATTCCAGGTGTGCAGGAGGACACCCACAGGCCCGGTACGGCAGCACAGGAGGGCCCCGCATGCGAAAAGAGAGATGGGCAGGAAGGCCCCGGCAGCCACATGTCAGGTGGCGAGTGAAATCCATGGCATGGCCGGATCTGCTGACCTGGACACTCATCTCAAGCACCGCTGAACAGGGCCTTTCAAGTCAAGAACCGCTGAACAGGGCCCTTCAAGTCAAGCACCGCTGAACAGTGCACTGCCGTCCCAAGCACCGCTCCGCTGGGCACCGCCTTCTCTGCACCGCTCCGCTGGGCACCGCCGTCTCTGCACCGCTCCGCTGGGCACCGCCGTCTCAAGCACCGCTCCGCTGGGCACCGCCCTCTCTGCACCGCTCTGCTGGGCACCGCCGTCTCTGCACTGCTCCGCTGGGCCCTTCATCTCAAGCACCGCTCCGCTGGGCACCGCCGTCTCAAGCACCGCTCCGCTGGGCACCGCCCTCTCTTCACCGCTCCGCTGGGCCCTTCATCTCAAGCACCGCTCCGCTGGGCACCGCCGTCTCAAGCACCGCTCCGCTGGGCACCGCCCTCTCTGCACCGCTCCGCTGGGCACCGCCGTCTCTGCACCGCTCCGCTGGGCACCGCCGTCTCAAGCACTGCTGCGCTGGGCACCGCCCTCTCTGCACCGCTCCGCTGGGCACCGCCGTCTCTGCACCGCTCCGCTGGGCCCTTCATCTCAAGCACCGCTCCGCTGGGCACCGCCGTCTCAAGCATCGCTCCGCTGGGCACCGCCATCTCTGCACCGCTCCGCTGGGCCCTTCCTCTCAAGCACCGCTTCGCTGGGCACCGGCGTCTCTGCACCGCTCCACTGGGCACCGCCGTCTCTGCACCGCTCCGCTGGGCCCTTCATCTCAAGCACCGATCCGCTGGGCACCGCCGTCTCAAGCACCGCTCCGCTGGGCCCTTCATCTCAAGCACCGCTCCGCTGGGCACCGCCCTCTCTGCACCGCTCCTCTGGGCACCGCCGTCTCAAGCACCGCTGGCCCATTGGCAGAAGGGGCAGGCCCGCATCTGTGTCAGGCAGGGCTGCACCAAGCACTCTGGGCACCATGCCTCCTCCAGAACCAGTGGAGTCTGTAATCCACTTGTGAGACTGCGGCTTTGCACTTCCCAGGATGGTACAGTGGGCAACCCACCCACTGTAGAGACTTGAGAGACTGTGACTTTTCACTCCCCAGGATGGCACAGTGGGCAGCCCACCCACTGTCTGGACTTGAGAGACCGTGGCTTTGCACTCCCCAGGATTGAACAGTGGCCATGGAGGCCCCTCGTGGATCTGGCGTCGTGGACTCATCTGGCTGAGGTGCCCCCCCTTCCCTTCCCCCTGAGGTGCCTGTAGTTTTCCTATCTGATGCCCCTGCAGTGTTCTCTCCATTGGAGTCGGGTATCCTGTGTGGGCTTTACCCATGTGTTTTGGCCTAGTGGCCCACGAACAATGGCTGATACACAATTCGGACTGGACTTTTTATATATATATATATAGTTATAGATGAATGATATTTTTTTTTACTCAGCCGTACAATATAATTCAAATTTCATAATCATTTTATTTTGTATTTCCATTCTTCTGGGGGGTTTGGGGGTGTCACTCTGAGTTGTTGCTATGCATTGATGTGTGTGTAGTAGCGGGTGAGGGTGAGGGTGGGTGTGTCACGTATGTGTGTGCCCGTAATATTTTCTCCTCCCCCCTCCCCTGTGTCGTAGGTGCAGTACTCACCGTTGTCTTCTGCGCCGGCGTTCGTGCTCCTGGTAGAGGAGCAGGAATGCAATAGCTGGCAGTATGTGTAGTTCGGGTTCCATGCTGTCCAGATTCCTCGTGGAGTGTGTAGAGGTGAGCGTTTTCCGTTTGAAATGGCTGTTTCCACCGTGTTTTTATCGGCGGGGCTACCGCCCCGGAAAAGATGGCGGATTGGTGGGTTGTGATAGGGTGGGCGGTACATTGACTTTCGCCTGTCTGTTGGCGGTGACCACCGCGCTGTTTGTTTGTCCCGCCGTGGCGGTCGGAGTGTTAAAGTGGAGGTCTCTGTTGGCGGTTTCCGCCAGGGTCAGAATTCCATTTTTTTTACCACCCGCCTATTGGCGGGTTAGCCGCCGCTTTAACACCGACCGCCAGGGTTGGAATGACCCCCTGAGTATTTTCTTTCATGTGTGTGAGTTCTGTGTGACTACACTGGTATTGCATGAGATTTGCCTGTCTCCTAGTTAGGCCTTGGCTGCTCATCCACACTACCCCTAGAGAGCCTGGCTTTTAGACACTGTCTACATTTCACTAATAAGGGATAACTGGGCACGGCATTAGGTGTAAGTACCTTAGGTGGCTTCTACAAACCAGGCCAGCCTCCTTGTGACACATACTGGCTTACATGCACATTTGGGGAGGACTGAGGCTTCATGATAACCTGCTACTGTTTACATGAAATTTACTGAATTTTGCTATTGAAACAATTTTCAAATATATATCAGATATGGAATGATGCCATTATACATATTTTCAATCCTTTTGGTGCAGATGCTCATGATCATACTTTTAGTGTACTAACTTACCAATGTAAATTCTGAAACATGAACTGTCTCATAATTGATTACTATGGTGTGTCAGCAGGAATAAGGCTTATCTTACCTACTCACATTTGTGATGGAGTATCACACCTGACCCAATCCTCAAATGGGGCATGTTTGGTACCAATGTCCCTCATATCATGGAAAAAATGCAGGTACCCCTTTCTTTGCATGCAGCCAGGAGTGTGCTCAAAACAGTACATAGCTTGTGATATAGGAATCCAGTGACACCCTTTAGCACATAACACAGCATCAGACACCATCTGAAGACCTTACACCTCCAGAAATCCTCATCTGTGTTGGATGTGTGTCAGCCATCATGTTGATGACAAGAAACATTGCTGTAAATAAAAAAGCAAGAAAATTAGCTACATATAATAACAAACCCTCTTGATGTTGCTGTTGGGCCATCAACTGCCCATCAAGCTCTGGGTTTGCCACTGCAAGGATGCGGTCTATTAAGGGGGTTACGTTGAGATGCACTCAATTGCCTCGTTGGGAGTCCTGGCCTAGCTGGGCTTCAGCTAACTTCCTGGTCCAGCATCAAAGGTCCTGCCACCGCTCCCTAAGCTGCTTAAAGTCCCTCAGGTTCCACACCTCCTTCGTGATGGCCTTCCACAATTCCCATTTCTGATGGGCGTTGACCCTTATGGATGAGAACAAAATACAACAAAAGATGTTTTGAGTAATTTCCTTTGTCTGTAGTGCAATGATGCAACTTTGTTGGATCTCTCACATGCATTCCCAGAACAATCGGTACGGATTGCTTACAAACATTTCAAAGTTTCTAAGACACACTGATTTGCAATGGTCTATTAAGTAGCCTTAGCAATTTCTGTCTTCTTATGTTACCAATCCAATACACATCATCTTCTAAGCCAGTAATAGGAAACTTTTTTTGTGGTGTGACCCACTCCAGACTAGGCCATGTCATTGGGAGCATTTAACGGTTAAACGAAATGTACATTATTTGCACATAACCATATGCACAGCTGCATTTCCTCATGCCTAATCTTCTGAGAGTTGGATACTATGGTTTTCACCACATACGGTAACTAAGGGCAGTATGGGAGGACCGCCGTGTGTCAGTAAGAGTATGGGTTTCGGTGATGTAGGAACAAGTGTGTGCTGTAATGGGACATACTTGTATGACTGGTTGAGAGCCTGAGTAATTTAGACTGGCAGCATAGAAAATATCTTTTCCAACATGTGGCACCATAAAATGTTTAAAACATGAAGATACTCCTATTCCAAAATATGGGCTGTTCATTCCCTTGACTGAACATCGTCAGAGAACTCCATAACTTCAGAGATACTTCTTGGACGTTACATTTCTCGCTATTCAATCTGGACTGTATGTTTCCACCTAAACTAGTGGTACAGTGTCTACTAGCCTCTGGAAGTAAGGTGACTGCAATTTGGCTAATTAAACCTGGAATTCTGAGCAACATGCACTGAAAACTGAACTAATTCTTTGAGTTGAATTTTCATTTCAATGCACAGACATTTCTTCCATCCTCAAACAACACGCTGTACCCAACTAAAACATTCAGTTCACTACACTTCAATAACATCACTTCACTCATGAACAAAAAGGGACCAAGAGGGAACAAGTTGCTTTGGCAAACATTTCCCATTCAAACACGTACCTGTTCCTCTGAGGTTCCATACAACTGGCTGTACAGGGACAGGACCTCCCTAGTGAGGAGCTCCAACTAATTGGAGAGGAGGCAGGTCCCTGTCACCTGCTTTGTCCAGCATCCTGGCTCCCAGACGATGGTAACAGCAGCAAAAAATGAGGTCTTGTTGGCTGCAGTGTGAGGAGACAACTGAGATTTTTTTCTCAATACATTGTGTACAAGTACACAATGAACACATTCCATGACAAAGATGGACACAGCTATTGGCTTTCTTGTGTAGCCTTCACACACGTTAGCATATGGCAGTGTGTGTCGTGGAGTGTTCCACCCACTACGCACTCAACTTTCACCGACAGCCATCGGATAGCCAATGTCCTGACTGCAAGGTCAAGTGGCCCCCATGTTAGGACATGTAACTGTGTATTTTTAAATTGTTTGTGCATCACCAGCACTCAAAATGGTGGCTACTTTGTATACAAATCTCAGATGCATATGACACTGTTTTCTGCAAAATATGACACATAAAACAGTGAACAGATACATCCTGGCACTACATCAGTAGTGCCAGGATGTATCTAATACTTCCTTTGATTGTAATTAAAAAAAAAAAAAAAAGATAATGTGCAAATAATAAATGTCATATATATTATTCACACATTATTTGTATAAAATGTCAGACATGTAAAGAAAATATTGATTTGCAGTAGAAAAGGTGTTTCAAAAGTATGGTAACATATATGACCCAATAAGATCACTAATCTAACATAAACATGAGATGTGTTTTGATTGTAAAAGTCTTTTGTGACAATTTTTATTGATAGTTTGTTTTCCTTATATGCAGACATAGAGCCCATGGATGGGTAGAAGAAGGCATCCTCAAGTCTTCAGACCGTTTCTAGACCTTGCCACCATGGAGGGAAGGGATGTAATCAAAATGTTAAATTAAATAGGCAAACTATACTAGATTTGTGTCAGCAGCTGGAACCGGACCCCCTGTCTCACAATAGAAATACAACTGCAATAACACCAATAGTAAAACTCATGGTAGTACTTCATTTTGTGGTTACTGCTTTTTTTTATTACATTGTGGCAGTATCTGGAGGCATATCACAGTGAACTTTCAGTGGTGTGCTACCAGAAGTCCTTGCTTCAATGATGAGACACATCAACAGCTTCTTCCAGTTTCCAAGAGCTCAGGATTTGGCCAATATGTAGGGTGAATTTTATGATTTGGGTGGCCTACCACATGTGGTTGGAGCAATGATGGCACATGTATTGCCTTGGTGCCACCACACACAAGGGAACAGGTCTACCGCAATCAGAAGAACTTCTATTCCCTCAATGTGCAAGTTGTCTGCTTACAGCATATATACATGACAAGAGTGGGTGCCGACTTTCCTGAGTCAACACATGATTCCTTTGCACTACAGAACAGCACCATACCCCTACAAACATCACAACTTGGGCCTGAGAGAGCCTGGCTTGTTGGTAAGGACAGTATGACTTGAGAATCATTTGGTGTAATCCTAGTTTAGGATTGTGGAAAGGCCTGATAAGATTTTAATCTGCCAATGTATTCCTTTCATGTAGGAGTCTCAGCTTATCCTAACCGACAATGGTTGTTGACACCGTTGAGAAATCTAACAACAGCGGAGGAAGTTTGCTTCAATGAGGCCCATGCAAGAACACAAAGGCCAGTGGAGCTGTCCTTTGGGCTCCTGACGGCCAGATTCAGGTGTCAGGACAAGACCGGTGGAACCCTCCTCTACCTAGCCAATAAAGTGTGCCAAATCACAGTTACGTGCTGCATGCTGCACAACATTGTCTTGTGATGCAACATCCCAACCATTGCAAAGGATCAAGACTGTGCAGAGCCACCAGGTGAGGATGTCAAAATGCCCAGTGAAGAGGACAGTGGTAAAGAAGAAGGAATTGACCTATGTCAAGATGTCATTGACTTCTTCACCTGAGTGTATGTGTACCCTTACATTTTGTGTCATCCAATGTCAGAGCAACTTGTGACATAGGGAACACATCAGTCTGCAATGGTTATATTGTACAAAAGATCAGCTCAGGAAAGTCCAAGGCAAATATGTTTGTGGATCAGAGTTTCCCTACTTTGACTACTGTGTTTATTGACATAGATTAATTTTGGTTGTGCTAGGGATATTTGTCCTAACTTATCATTTGAGCCAAATTGTAAAGGGGAAATCAATAATTTTTGCATGTTATTCTGTTTCAGGGTCCTTCACCATGTCATATTCATTTGAACATTTGCAGCGATATATTTCTGTTGAAAAGTACAAATGGAACATGGGTTGATCCTGGAACAGACACCCACTTGGGATGGACAGATCTTGTACAGAGACAACTTACACTGTGAATGAATGGAAGTTCTTGAGAGTGTATCAGACCTGTTTAGTGTGGGATGTTGCCTTCAAGGCAACATGTGCTGCTTAACTTGGTCTAACCAAATGCGCATGTCAAGCCATAGCATATTGGTCTTCCTTCACATTGGCAAAATCATTAATTTGTGTTCAGTGTAGGAAGCTGTTGATGTGTATCCTCATAGCTGAAAGGACATGTTTTAGCACACCACTGAATGGTGGTTATGACATTGCACCAGATACTGCCACAGTGTCCTGTAATGTGGCCTCAGATTTGGTTACTGGCATTATATAGACTATTGGAGTTATTGATGTGGGATTCCTATTGTGAGGGTATGATGTCTGGCTCCAGCTAGGGTCATGCATCAATAATAGTTTCCCTATTTAATTTGATCTCATGTACTATGACACCATGACATTCAGATTTCATTGTTTTTTTTCCCTTCTTTTTTTGACATGTGTAGGAAGCTGGCTTTCTATGCAGTAACCCAATGTAGGGAGTCACTATGTATATCGTCCAGGATGACTCTTAATGGTTTACAGGGTTACAAATGACAATCCCCAAAGCTCTGTTTTGTGGTAGTGTGGGCGAGCAGTTAGGCTTATCAGTGGGTAGAGCTGAGAATTTGTTGAACATGCAGAGTCAGTAAATAAGACAGACACTAAAGAAGCAACTCAAGACCAATTGGTTAGAAAAATAGCTACTTTGTATTATTTATAAACACCAGAACATTTGCAGAAGAATAAATACTGTTGCAGTCCTTAGGATGATTTGTAAGTAAGTCATAATTTTAGTTGAATGCGCCTCTAAGCAGCACAGGTTTCAGAGTACTTTGTCTGCATAGGAGTCATTACAATTAGTTCCCAGGGGTCCCCTGTAGGTAGTAGGTTGCTAGGGGTGCAAAGTCACAGACAAGACCAGCAGTTTAGGTTTAGCTTCCTAGGAGCGTCCGGTTGCAGTGGTTTTTGTCACGCTGGGTTCCTGAGCACCGAACACTTTGGATGAGGTGGGCCACCTGAAAAGAGAATCAAGGGGGTCTTGGGGACAAGTCCAGGAACTATCGATAGGGGTCCTCAGTTGGTGGGTATCTGGAGAGCAGGGGAACACCATTGGAAGTTGTGGACCCAGGCCAGGACACTTGGGTGCAGTGGATTCTTAGTGGTAGTGCTCCTGCATCAAGCTGTACATCGTCTTTGGGGGACCTGCAGGAGGAGAGACAAAACAAAACAATTGGATAACTGGGAAGGTGGTCCTCTGTGATGCCGATGTCCATCGCCAGCATGTCTTTGGGTCTCCTGTTGCAGTCTGCAGTGGGCTTCAACAAGCCTTGGTTGGTACAAGGGGTCCAGTATCCTAGGTGTTGATTCAGCTCGACTCTGATGGCTCCTTGGGTCTTCTCACTTGGAGGGGAGACAGGACTGGCTTCTTGGAGCATGGTGACCTCCTCTTGGATGACTGCTGTGATGGTGGACCCAAGGGTCAGCATGTCGGTGAACTGGACAGTGCGGTAGGTGGCTGCAAGAAGCAGGGAAGTGGCTCCCCAGCTCCAAGGGAGATGCTGATGGGCTGGTGAAGTTCTAAAGATCCTCCAAGGCTTTTAAAGCCCATACAGCTTCAGGGCAAATCGTAAAGTTGCAATTATTGGGATGGCAGCAGGTAAGCGGGCATGGTTTCACGCCAAAGGTTTACCAGGCGTCCGCAGATCTCAATCTTCCGGCTCTTCTGTGTCCTTTTCTTCTTCTTGATAGACAAATCTGGCTTCTGTTGTTGAGGAGCTGTATAAATACTGAATTAAGGTTTTTTAGGGGAGTGTAAATTAGTAGCCAATGGGCTACTTACCCTTGGGGGTGTCTACACCCTGATATGACCACTTCCTGTGGGAAGTGGGCCTATCCCTATCCCTATCCCAGAAGGTGTAGTTCCAATCAAAACCAAGATGGTGGAACTCTTCTTTGAGTGTCCACCTCAGACAACCCACCTTAAAGGTGTGGTTACCCACTGACTAGCTAATTTTCCCACCTGTGCCAAGTGGGCCTCAGGGCAGGGGCTGGCTACCCCTAGTACTAGGGAAGCTGGGCGGTGTGCATACCAAAGGCGACAGGGTCCTTGGAGACCCCGGCCTTGAAATGCAGATGTGCTAGTCATCCTGCTGGAATGGGTAGTAACACTCCTCTCTGGAGCAAGCATTGTTTCTGACCTTTGAGAGCACGGGCCCTCACTTCCAGAGAGTCAGAAACGTATGGTGGTGGCTGACGGGACAAAACTAGTCAGTCAGTACACCAAGAGAATAGTGGGGTTCAGTGGCACCTCTAATGTGCCCTCTGGGTGCATTTTTAAATAAACCCAAGGCTGGCACGAACCCGGATTTATTGAGATGAGGTGTTTGATACCAAACACCATAGGCTTTGATGAAGCCGTTAAGTGACTGGGTAACTCATGTTAATGAGTGTCCAGTACACACCTTAAAATGACTTCCTGGTTCATTTGCAATGCTCAGCAATGGGCTGAGCATCACAGGGCCATATCCACTCATGCAGATATGTCCACACATTAAGTGTACTGTGCCCTGCCTTAGGGCTCTTAGGCATGCCTAAGGGGTGACGTACATAATCTTAGCTGCAGTGATGGGGGCATAGCAAACTAATGGTGTGTCATGTCATGTTTTCTCCTGACTTGCAGCAGGACACGCAGACTGCAATGGCAACTGTGTGTTTCTCATTTTTAGGGGAGGTCCCTGAGGGTGGATCAACATGTGCTGCAGCCTCCAGGACCTCTCTTCTTTACCCCGTTCCTAGGGACTTACATGGGCGGAGAAGTATGCAAATTGTAAAATATATCACCTGTTTTTTGGGAAAAAGCACTGGCACTAGGAGCCTTTTAAGGAGGACCCAGTGTGCTTCTGTCGAAGAACCTCAATACCAGTGGCAAAAAGTGGGGGGTGACCTTGTCAAATAGGGCACTTCCCTACAACATGTGAAACACATTACCTAGTTGGTATCTCTTGTTTGTTTCAGCATCATATTGTTTGACAGATTTAAAAATGATGGTGCACAAAAGCCAGCAAAAAGTAATTACCACAATAAATACTAAACCAGTCTTTCACAGTTTTATGTGCATTTATTTTGAACAAAAATATGAATGCAATAGATGTACAATGAGAATGTAAAAGAACAGGAAAATAAAGATCTATCATGGTGGATGAAACTATATTTGTTGAGCACAAATTGTCTGGAGTCCAATCTCTCCTCAGAAAAGGTAAATGTGTCCATGTAATAGTCCACAAAGTGAATGGTAGACACACACTTGGGGAAATTAGGTTTGTTGGCTCTTTGAGGTTGTGGTGGAAGTCTTGCCATCCTCTCCCGGTGGTCTGGATGAACGTCCCTTTCTGGGGAGGGCGGAAGAGGTTCAGGGACTGGTGTGGCTAGATCACTTTCCTCCTGTGGCAAGGCCTCCCTGCACCTGCTTAAGGTTCCTGATCTTTGTTAAGACCTGGCTCATCATGTCTTGGGACTGTTGTATTGCTCCCAAGACTCAGTCAATGGTGGTCTGGGTGACAATTATGCCCATGGCCTCACTTTCCTGGCCCACTGATCCCTTCCTATGACAACTACTCCCACTGCCATCTTCCCTTGAGGTAATGTGGCCCATCCCACTGGGTCCTGGTACAAATAGAGGTGGTGGTTGCTCAACAGTAGCCAGGACTGGGGGGGCACAAGATGGGAGTTGTTTTCCTCTGCACACAGGAAGTAGAGGCATCTTTATGCATAGTTGTTATAGCAGCTGGGGAGGTGTAGGTGTGGGCCGAGTGAGACTCACTGGGTTTATCTGCCCAGACAGACCAGATGGACCAGGCATCATGTCATCTTACAAACTTGCAGGAGTAGTGTCCTCACTGAAGGCTTGATCCTGACTTGGAGTGGAGGTGTCATCAGTTGCACACAGTGCTCCACTGGCCCTGGGTGTTGGTCCTAATATAAATAACAAAGTAAAAAGACATTAAAGGTCTGTATTGTACCTCAAATCTGTCTTCAGCTCTAGATGATGCAACCTAAAGAACTGAAAAAATAATAATTAATGGGATACTGAGACCTTTGTGTGAATTTTCACTTTTTATTTATGCAGGTTAAGATACACAGAGGCACACATCAGTGAAAATTATGGAGAGATGTCATGAAATGTAAAATGTAAAATAGCCAGTGTGCATTCCATGTACCAGACATGCAACTCAACACAGCAGAGAGGAGATTTGAGAGCTTTGACATTTCAGCAGCCTCAAATAACAAACTGTGGCAAAACGTATTGCATTTAATGACATTGGTAATCATATGAACACTATAAAGTAATTTGTGCATCAATACGACTTATAATAAGCCTGCCATAGTGCAAGGTTAGAAACCTTTGCATCCACACACTATGATGTCTGCAAGCAAGTAGATCAATTCAATGTAGTAACAAGAAGGTGAAAACGTACTGGAGTAGCACAGATTAAATTTCAATACATACCATGAAATGGTGAATGTAAACTAGATTAAACTTTGATGTTTGGCCGTATGTAGAAGGAAAGGGGGGATGTGCTACATCACATTGCACTATTGTTTTGAGGAGACAATAAGCAGGACATCATGGCAGTTGTTGTCATTTACAAACACTATTGCAAATACTTGTGAAAGCAGTGGGTAACAGATACCTTTATGAATTAATACATATTAATAGAATGGAAATGAAACTCACATTTACAATATGTACACACATATGTGTATAGAGTGATTAGGTTGAGATACCACTTACAAGCACAATACCTTCATTTGCACATGGGTGCAGCAAAGGGCAAGGCAAATGCAAGGGGTGATCTATGGAGGACAACACACAATCTAACAATACATATAGGTCATTGTTAAATAGCTTGAAACAACTATGATGCTACTAATTTGGATAACACATGTTATTTTTGAAGTTTAAAAATTTATGTTTTGATAGATGTCTAGAAAGATTCTGAACAGCTAAATTAAGGGCAAGGACTTCATTTGTGATCAGTGAGACATACATAGGTGTAACTTACCAGTCTCCACTCCACCAGGGATTCCTGTCAAGCCTTCAGGATCGTGGATCTGCAAGACCTTCTCCTGCCAGGGAAAGAGTTGTAATGGGGGTCTGGGAGCCATCACCAGTTCTCTGGGTCTCCAGGTGATCTTTGGAGGCCAGAGAACAGACACCTCCCGCAGGTCATTGCACCTCTTCTGAATTTCCGCATGTGTGCGCAGATTGTTAGCTACAGCATTCAATCTGTTGACTACTCGGTCCCACATTTGCCTTTTCTGAGAAATGGTAGCATTTCATACCGGTGCTCCAAACAGTTGTGGCTCTACTCTAATAATTTCTTCCATCATTCGACGTGACTGACAATTCTCCCTCTGTGAAATGTGGACAACTCCTCCCGGTCATAGTGAATAAGTGAAACATAAACTACTTCCCTCAAAGTTTAAGGAAAGTCTAAAAAAGTAATAGCAACAAAAGGCACAGAGGGATAATAAAACAGAAAAAAGCTGGCTCCTGTGTGCCAATTTCTGCTGGAACATGGTTTTCTTCAGTGGAATGGCAAAGTATCATTGTCTGAAATTAAATGTGTTTTATAGTGTGTTTTCCAGGTGTTCACAGTTGTCCAATATTTATATGAGGTGTTGGCTGCTAGCATCCAACCAATAGCCACAGCCATGATACAGTGCATAGCTGGTTCCGCAACTGACTCCCCCAGTCATGGGCCCGCCACTGATACAGTGCCAGCACAACAGTGTTATCTAAGTATGGTTGGTGGAATCCCGTGGTCATAATGGCGACAGAGTGCTAATCAGCAGCAGTAAAGTCTGCCACGTTGGCTGCGGGTTACAGCTAGCATGACAGAGTGCACTCCATCAACGCTGTCGGCGGCTGCACAGCCATAGATCTAAATACCACAGGCGAAACACTGTCAGCTTGACGGAGAACTTGGGACCACCACCTCAGCGGATTGGCGGTAACACCGTCAAGTACTAAATCAGCCACAAAGTCTCTATAGAGGTATAAAACATGCCAGGCATTGTAAAACCTCCTCTTTCTTGCTGCTCAGGACAGTCATGCACAGATAGCTTTTGTCATGATAGTGCCCTATTCAACAAGCAATTTGGTACCCGCTGTGCTGCTGGTGAAGAAAACAAGGCAGTAGGGTGTCTACTTGGTGTTCACAGATGAGTCCCCGGCTAATTGCATCACACACACCTTTAATCGTATCCCATAACTCACATCCATCATGCACTTTTTAGTTCCTCATGCAGGTGCCAAATTGTATGCTGGGTGGTGGGAGTTGTTGGTTCATGGCGACAGGAAGTGAGAGGGAAATATGAAGATGATTGATGGATGTTAAAAATGGCATGCATGCAAGTTAAATTGTTTAAAAGCAATGTATTCACAATTGAATTTCTATACTGCTTACTACCCTTGATGAAGTGTTGAAGTGTTGAAGTGCTTTTTAAGTGAATTAGAGGAGCCAATTGACACTACTGTTTGCAGGACCTTACAGCTGACAGCATTATTCGCCCCACTAATGGTTGGCCTCCTGGGCTCAACCCGTACCTCTTTTCTTTTCTGATATAATGTTAACCATATATTTTTTTGGTTAATGACTGTATTTTATGTTGAACAGCTTCACGCTGTTTTATGTTAGCAGCACTGTTCTATTTATTGTCATTATTTGCCCTACATACTTTGATGAATAACTGTAATTTGTGCTAGTGTTTTATATTTCCGTTCCCAATCTTCCTCACAACCAAATGCTCTGAGCATAGCTGCCATTTTACAGGCAAACACGCGCTCTCTGTCTTTGCATCTCCTCACCACTTCTGCTGGCCTAGGTCCCTGCCTCCTTGCTGGCCTGAGGCTCCTGCCTCCAACTGCCCACTCACAAGTCTGTTACATTGTATGGCTTCTCCCCTATCTATACAGGCCTGTCCAGAGAGAGGGCTATGATGGCTTTTCTTTACCACTTTTAGGCACCAACTCTTCAGTGGAAAACACGGGCGGCAACAATAGCGGATTAGACTCACAAGAACCTGGGACTGTTGCATCTTTGCAAACATCATATGCCACAACACTATGTATAATTCTGTCTTGTATATACATATGTACTCTGAAACAACCACAGGTTACAGGGATGTTATAGTTAGGTTCTCAATTTACTCGTACAAAACAATAGAAATTCAGCAGTTGTAGTTAGAGTTCTTTCAAGTTACTATAACTTGAGCCGTAAGGTAACTTTAACTCGCTCCCTTGCCAAGCCCAGTTTGCTTATCAATAATGGTATTGCAAACGTTGCAGTAATATCAAAGATGCCATACAAGATCTCATCAGTGACATAATATGTGGAGTAATTAGCTGTGCATGGCGAAGGCGTGAGTTATAGTCAAATTTGTTTTTCCCTCATTGTAGTGAATAAGCTCCATAGGCTATAATGGGAAGAGTTTATTTTAGTTAATAAAGTCTCAAAAGGAGCTAGATATCTCGAGTCACGTATCAAACTTATTGTTATAATAAATCCGACAAATTGTTGAATTTAATATAACTAGTTCAGGGAAAGAGTTTTAGAAGACTACCTGAAAGTTGCCTACTTCAGCTCTGTAGTGCTCTTCTCTGATTAGCTAGCCTCTGGCAGCCTGGCCTGGCTGCCTTGATGAGGTGTGAAGTGGCCTAGGCTGAAGACAAAGGAAGTGCCTGGGAGAAGAGATCTGCATCAGCGGATGGTGAAACAGGATGGGGGAGAGGAGCCAAACTGGTCTTCAAAGGAGGGAAGGGCATTTGGAGCAGCTCAGGAACTCCCCCATTTCCTGCAAACCCAGACAGCCAGGTGCCCCTTGATTAGATTAGCAGAGGGCTGGAGAGAGGTGTGTTAAGGGAACCAGTGAGTGGACCCAGCCAGACTTAAGCTCCTGCCATTTTGGATTTTTAAAGAATGTTGCTCCCTGGGATTGGTTTTTGCCACACTTCCCAGGAAGTGGTCATCCAAGAGGGTGGTGGCCTGCCTCTGATTGGACAGTCACCCCCCCTGCTTTCCATCCCAGGAGCAAGGGTAAATATGGCATAGCTGCACCCACACTTCATATCCCTACAAGGAACAACAACAGAAGAAGGACTGTCCTGCTGGACCCCTGACCTGCACCTGGACACTGCAGTTTGAAGGACTGCCCCAGCTGCACACATGGACTTTACCACAAAAAGGACTTTGCCTGGCTTCATCCGGTCAAGAAGGGACTCCCTTTTTGCTACAGTTGAAGAATAGCTAACCAGGGTACCCTACAACAGATCCTGAAGGAACGGACCAGCTGACCACCGTCCTGTGGTCATTTTGGAGTTTGAGACAGGTGCATTCTGAGAGTTTGAGTCCTACCCCTTCAAGGCGCAACTCACAGTTTCTGGAGCCTTGGGGTGAACTGTGTACTGATAAAGGACCTTCAAAGACCTGATGGAAGAAGATTCCGAAGTTTGGGGAAGATAGGAGAACTTTTGGTAAAAACCTCCATAAAGGGACCAACCCACTGTGTTGAGTCAAGCCGGCTTACCTCAACCGCTACCCGACCTGACTTGCAGTTTCGTCCTGCTAAAAAGCTCCAGAAAGGCAATCCGATGACCTCGTCTGAAATCTGCTTGCTGTGGAGGGTCGACCGCCATCGGAGAGAAAAAGCTCCCAAACAGTGACAAAGTCTGAATGTAAAAAGTTGACCGGGACTTCCAGGACTTCCCACGCAGTGTATCCGAGGAGGGCTCCAGGGACCTCAGGCCGCTGAAGAAAATCTTTAAGAAAAAGACTAGGTATGAAGGTAAAACTTTAACCAGGCCTCCTGCTTGCTGTAGCCAAGCAGGGCTCCATCACGGTCAGCCTCAAACTTTGACTTTGCCCTGGTCTAGTGCGACCAGATGACCAGATTTCCGCTTTTAGTTTCTATGCACCAGAAAACATTAATTCTTTAAAAAATCATATTTCCAGTTCCCTTTATCCGATTTTAATCATTTAGGTGTCATTTTAAAGATAATAATACAAGCTAATATTATAACTTGATGTTTGAGTTTTGTTTTTTACTTATTTACTGAAATGTGATTTTTAAATGCTTTACTCACTTTTCTCCTAAGTTAAGCCTTGTTGCTCATTGCCAAGCTACCAAGGGTTGAGCTGCGATTAATTTATTGAGACCTAACTGGAACTATTGGGGGTTAATGACCTATTTCTAAGTGTAGGTACCTACCTGCCCTTACCAATAATCCACTTTCCAACAACCGCCAAGTATCTTGCGCAGAGCTATTTCGTTTTGTCAATGTTTTTAAAAAAATGTTGCACACCTGTGCAGGCTTCTGTGCAACATGACTTACAGTAAACAAAAAAAGCACCATGACACAGCCAGTACTGGCCACCCCATAGTGCTTTAGTTTTATTTACATTGTCAAGTTACACAGCAGTTTGCACTGCTGTGAAATGTCTTTAAAATCAATAACAAAGGCAAATAGCTCGGGTCAAACCCATCAAAACACCAAGTAGATGTGGAGGGGAGGAGCTTGCTAGTATAAAAGAAATATAGGAAGCTGTGAGGGTGGCACTTATAAGGAACATTTACGAATACGGGATACAGAGGGAAAGAGTGTGAAGGAACATGTAGGCACAAGTCCAAAAACTGATGTGGGGGGATTAACCAAGTAGGCAGTATGTAATTGACATCACTGCAAGTGACATGGCACATGACATCAAAAAATGTGACATCAGATCTTAAAACCTCAAACATAATGTTAGCAGCTCCAATACATTTGATTGCATTACAATATATAAACAAGCATTGGCAAAGCCAATAGGTCTCGCCTGTACAAGAGGTATTGGCTTTGGGACTGTGTTTTTGCCATTTTGTACATCAGTGTGATTGCTGCTTAGCATGGCTAAAAGTTGGTGGCATGAAGTGTCTTGGAATAGAATGTTATACAGTGGATTTGTTAGTTTAGAGTGTCGTAGAGTGGAGTGGGGGAGCAGAGTGTCATAGAGTTGAGTAGACAGGAGTAGAGTTCAGTGGCAGAGAGTGTTGTAGACTGCAGTGTCATTAAGTGGAGTGGCAAATATTGGAGTGGAATAGGGTGAAGTGGCTTCAGGTGGTAGGGTGGATTGGATTCGGGTAGAGTGGGGTGGACTGGATTGGGGTGGATTGACTGGGGTAGATTGAGGGGGATGGATTGGAGTGGGTGGCCCAGATGGGGTGGATTGGAATTAAGTGGGTGGATTGAAATGGGTTGAGGTGGATTGGATTGGGGTGGACTGAAGTGCAGTGAATTGGGGTCAGGTGGAGTAGATTGGATTGGGGTGAATGGAGTGAATTGGAGTGATATGACTGGGGTGAGGTTGATTGGATTAGAGTGGGGAGGTTTGGAGTGGGGTAGAATGGGGTGGACTGGTCTGGAGTGGGGTGAATTGGAGTGGGATGGATTGGACTAGTGTGTGGTTGATTGGACTGGAATGGGGTGGATTGGATTGGGTGGGGTGGGGTAGATTGGTTTGGAGTGGGGGTGGGGTGGGCTGAAGAGATTGGACTGTGTAGGGTGAACTGAAGTGGGGTGGGGAGGATTGGAGTAGAGTGAGGTGGATTGGACTGGAGCGGGCGGATTGGAGTGGTATGGACTGGATTGGAATAGGGTGGATTGAAACGGTATGGGGGATTGGATTGGGATGAGTGGACAGGAGGGGTGTGGGGTATTGGATTGGTTTGGAGAGGAGTGGATTGGAGTAGGGTGGGGGATTGGAGTGGGGTGGGCTGAATGGACTGGATTGAGTGGGGTGCACTGAACTATGGTGGGGTGAATTGGAGTAGAGTGAGGTTGGTTGGATTGGATTTGGAGTGGATGGGGTGGAATGGAGTGGGATGAAATTGAATGAGTGATATGGACTGGTTTGGAATGGGGTAGTTTGTAGTGGGATGGATTGGATTGGTGTGGGTTAGGTGGATTAGAGATGATTTGATTGCAGTGGGTGGATTGGTTTGCAGTGAGGTGGATTGGATTGAGTGGGGTGGATTGGAGGTGATCAGATTGGGGTGGATTGGATTGGGGTTGGGTGGGGTACATTGGATTGGGGTGTAGTAGAATGGATTGGGGTGGTGTGGATTGGATTGAGTTTGATTGGATTGGGGTTTGGGAATTGGAGTGGAATGGCATTGGTGGATTGGAGTGGGGTGGATGGGATGGATTGACTTGGGGTGGATTTGATTGGAGTGCATTTGATTGGGGTGGATTGGATTGGACTGGGTGAAGTGGGCTTGATTTGAGTGGGATGAATTTTGGTGGATAGGACTGGAGTGTGATGGGGTGGATTAAGGTGATTTGGAGCGGGTGGATTGGAGTGGAGTAGATTTAGGTGTACTTTGTTGAACTGGAGTGGGATGGATTGAATTGAATGGTTTGAGTGGGGTGGGTGAGTTGAACTTGACAGAAACGAAAATAATCAAAAGTAGGAGATAGGCTAGAATTTGAGAGAAAAACCACTGAAATTTCACATGTGGAAATAACATGATTTACCTAACGATTTATGACAACACCGCAGCATTGTAGATAAATACGTTGAATTGCCACTATGTGAATGCCTATGAATTGGGATGCTGTAGTGTGGCCGGAATGTCTCCTTCACAAAGGTGGTAACCTTACTATCTTGGTTCTCTTTGTCCAGATAGTATTGTAATGTTTACAAATCACAAAATATTGAAGTATTACAATAAAAAAGTACCCCATTATTCCACATAATTTACCTTTCTTGACACATATTTTATCCAATCCTGTTGCATAAATTTTAACTCTCCTGCCATATAATTCTATTGAACCTGATGATAGTACTGTGAGATTTCACAAGGTGAACACCTGAGCACAAAGTTGCAGGGCCTACCATGTGGATGTGTGCTTCTTGAGATTTTTGTCTTCAGAAAATGACTTATACTGCAATGGCCCAGAAACTTCCACAACAATCGTGTTTTTCCTTAAACACTGGAAACTTATGCTGTGGTATTGGGTATGTGACAGGGTGAAGTAATACTGTTTTTTTTATCTTTTCTTAGTGTGTTTGGGCAACCTGCAGCTGGATTGCAAAAGATACGTTTTTTTTGTTGATTTACTGTTTCACACATCTTATGTATGAACACATCCACTGAATGTACCATTCTTCTACGTAGGACAGTGTTTAGAAGGAAGGTTTTAGCCAGTCCTCAGAGATGGCATTTCGGTGGATGAGTGCTGCCCAGTCCCTAACTCGAGTTATGGAAGACAGCTATAAGGCAGAAAAATATGCTGAATCAGCATCTGAGAGAAAGTAAAATGGAGCAGAACCTGAAAGTGATTTTTCAATCAACGGAGTTCCATTCAATGACTCATCTTCCAGTGGTTTTGAGAAACATGGACATGACAATGGTGATGTCTCTTCACAAGCACAGACTGCAGCAGAGTGACTGTAGCAGGATAGACCAACCAGGAGAGCAGGTGCTTGGGTGCCAAGCACAGACGGAGTGCTCTCGTGGCAGCCCCCATAATTTAGTCCATCTCCAAATTCTCCTGTTCATGGGAGACGCTGGATGTACAGTCAATACTGCAAATTATTTGTGATCCACTATGTCTGTCTCTTTTTGGATGTTGACTTCCTTAAGGAAATTGTACAGCAAACAAATTTGTGTCCACAACAATTTCTCAGGGAACATGGAGGCACTCAGGCCTGAATCTAGGGCACACCAGTGAACTCCCATTTCACTTGAGGAGTGGAAGACTTTTTTGGGTCTTATGCTTTAAATGGGGTTAGTGCACAATCCTTGCTGGCCTACTACAACAATCTACCATTACTGGTCTACTAGCACAGTTTGGGTAACACCCATCTTGACACCATATATGAGCAGAGATTTTTTTTTTGCTATTGTAGTGTATGCTGCATTTTAATGATAATTGTGCTACTTTGCCCAGGACCTTCAGGAACATCAATCAATCAGGAATTTGTGAAGCGCACTACTCACCCGTGAGGGTCTCAAAGCACTGAGGACGGGGGGGGAGGTGCTGCTACTGCTCAAACAGCCAGGTCTTGAGAAGTTTCCTGGATGTAAGGAGGTCTTTGATCTGGGGCGGGTGGGTGGGAAGAGTGTGCCAGGTTTGGGGGCGAGGTGCAAGAATGATCTATCACCGGCTGTAGTTCTGTGGTGCATGGGACAGTTGCAAGGGCGAGGTCGGAGGAGCTGAGATGCCGGGTCGTGGTGTAGAAGGAGAGCCGTCTGTTGAGGTATTCCGGTCCGGTGTTGTGCAGTGCTTTGTGAGCGTGGGTGAGGAGTTTGAAGGTGGTTCTTTTGTTGACTGGGAGCCAGTACAGGCTTCTCAGTTGGTCTGTTATATGGCAGTGGCGGGGGGTGTCCAGGATGAAGCGTGCAGAGGCATTCTACATGAGTTGCAGCCTCTTCTGGAGTTTGGGCGTGGTTCCTGTGTAGAGGGCATTGCTGTAGTCCAGTTTGCTGCTTACGAGGGCTTGGGTGACTGTTCTTTTGGTTTCAGTGGGTATCCATTTATAGATCTTTCGGAGCATGCAGAGGGTGTTGAAGCAGGAGGAGGAGATAGCGTTGAATTGCTGGGTCATGGATAATGAGGAATCCAAGATGAATCCTAGGTTGTGTGCGTGTCGGTGGGAGTCAGAGCTGCTCCGAGAGTGGCAGGCCGCCAGGAGTCAATCCATGCAGAGGGGGTGGAGCCGAAGAGGAGGACCTCCGTCTTGTCAGAATTGAGTTTGAGGCAGCTGCTCTTCATCCATTCCGCGATGGCCTTCATTCCTTCGTGGATGTTGGTCTTGGTGGAGTCCTTAGTGTGGAGAGGATCAGCTGGGTGTCGTCGGTATATGAGATGATGTTGAGGTTGTGGTATCGGGCGATGTTAGTGAGCGGGCCATGTATACGTTGAAGAGGGTAGGGCTGAGGGCCGAACCCTGGGGTACGCTGCAGATGATTTCGGTGGCCTACGAGCGGAATGGGGAGGCAGACTTTCTGGGTTCTGCTGGTGAGATAGGAGGTGACCCAGTCCAGGGCTCTGTCACGGATTCCTGCATTGTTTAGGCGTGAGCTTAGGGTGTGGTGGCAGACGGTGTCAAATGCGGCCAAGAGGTCCAGGAGGATGAGGGCTGCGGTTTCACCGTTGTGCAGTATGGTTCTGATGTCGACAGTGGCGGGGATGAGGACGGTTTCGGTACTGTGGTTGCTGCGGAATCTGGATTGGGAAGGGTCCAGGGTGCAGTTCTCCTCAAGGAAACAGGTTAGTTGTCTGTTGACAGTCTTCTCTATGACTTTTGCTGGGAAGGGGAGCAGGGAGATAGGCCAGAAGTCCTTGAGGTCCTTTGGGTCAGCCTTGGGATTTTTGAGGAGGGCGTTGATCTCAGCGTGTTTCCAGCTCTCCGGGAAGGTGGCGGACTC
Source organism: Pleurodeles waltl (assembly GCF_031143425.1). Lineage (NCBI taxonomy): Eukaryota > Metazoa > Chordata > Amphibia > Caudata > Salamandridae > Pleurodeles > Pleurodeles waltl. The sequence continues at coordinate 1,315,496,555 of NC_090446.1, read as the reverse complement.
AAAGGAGCTGTTGATGATTTTCCCTAGTTGGGGTGTGATGACGTAGCTTGATTTGTTGAGGATGTGGTGAGGGCAGGGGTCAGATGGAGAGCTGGAGTGGATGATGTTCATGATTTTGATGGTGTAGTTGTCGTTGACGGTGGTCCAGGAGAGCAGGAGGTTGGTCAGAGGTGAATCTGTGGTGTTGGTGGCTGCCAGGGAGGTCTGGGTGTTGAAGCTGTTGTGGATGTCTGCAATTTTGCAGTGGAAGTAGGAGGCTAGGGAGTCACAGAGGTCTTGGGATGGCGGGATGTTGTTGGCATTGGAGAGTTCCTTCACAACGTTGAAGAGCTCCTTGTGGCTGTGTGCGTTGCTGTTGATTTGGTCTTTGAAGGCGGTTCTCTTGGCGGCTCGGATGAGTTGGTGGTGTCTGCGGATGGTGTTTCTGAAGGCTGTGTGGTTGTACAGAGTCTGATCTTGGCGGCACTTTCCTTTGAGTCTTTGGCAGGTTTGCTTAGATTCGTGGAGGTCGGCAGTAAATCAGAAGGCCTTTTTGATGGAGCCTCTGTTGGAGGGATTCTTGATTGGGGCGATAGTATTGGCACAGGTGTCAACCCATTGCCTGCAGCTGGGGGGAGCTGCATCAGTGTTGGTGGTTTAGATGGGTGGGTTCCGATAGAGGGTTGCGATGAGCTGGTCTGCGGTGACCTTGTTCCAAGTGTGGTGGGGGATCCGTTGTGGGTGGTGGTGTGTTGTGGGTTTCTTGAAGGAGAAGTGGATGCAGCGGTGGTCTGTCCAGTGGTGTTCGGTGGTATGGCTGAAGGAGACGTGATTGCTGGCGGAGAAAATAGGGTTGAGTGTGTGTCCTGCGGAGTGGGTCAGTGTTGTGATGACCTGTGTGAGGCCGAGGGTGGAGAGGTTGTCGAGCAGAGTGGGGGTGTTGTTGTCGTTGGTGTTCTCGAGGTGGAAGTTTAAGTCCCCGAGGAGTATGTAGTCAGCGGATGCGAGAGCGTGAGTGCTGATGACGTCGGTGATGGAGTCACTGAACTGCAGTAGGGGTGTGGGGGACCTGTAGATGAGGGTCCCTCGGAGGGTGGTGTTTGGGTCAGTGTGCATCTGGAAGTGCAGGTGTTCGGAGGTGCTGAGGGTGTCTTTGGTGCTAGCCTTGATCCTGAGGGTGTTCTTGTGGACGATGGCGATGCCTCCTCCTGGTTTGTTGGAGCGGTGCCTGCGGGTGATCTTGTAGCCGTCCGGGATGGCTATGGCGATGTTAGGCGCTGAAGAGGGGTTCATCCAGGTCTCGGTCAGGAAGGTGATGGCTGGGGAGGTTGAGTCGAGTAGATTCCATAGCTCTACTGCGTGCTTCTGGACGGAACGGGTTTTGAGGATGATACATCTGAGATGGCTGCGTCCTGCCTTGGTGGGTGGGTCATTGGCGTGGAGACTGGTGAAGGTGCAGTTCCGGCAGGAGAAGGGTCCGCGGGTGGTCTGCAGGGAGGCTTCAAGGCAGGCAGGAGAGCAGCCGGTCTTGAGGGCACAGAGGGTTGCGGCAACGTAGTGAAGACGTGCATGGCGGAGGTGGGGGGGACGGGAGCCAGAGGGTCTGCCGCTGGGTGCGGTCCAGGCATGGACGGGCGCAGATGGGCTTGCCATTGGTGCACCAGCGGCATGACCGCACAGCAGCCACCATTAAGTAGGGAGGTGGGGAGGAGAGGACAGCTGGGAAGTGGGAGGGGGCAAAAAACTGCACGAAAAAGGGGGCTGGGATGCACAAAGAGGTCAGAGCTGTGGGGGCAGCAGCGGCGAGGGAGAGAGAGAGGGGGGAGCGAAAGTGAGAGAGAGTGAGCAGAGTCAGAGAAAAACGAGGAAGAGAGTAGGGAAGCAAAATGAGCACAAAAGGACAGAAGAGGAGCAGAGAGCAAAGCAGAGAAAGGAGGAGAAAAGGAGGAGAGAGGCAGAAGGTAGCCTAGTAGGAAAGCTGAGCTCTCTTACTAGACACCAGGGATGAGGCGCAGGCAGAAGCCTGTCGGTGGAGGAGGGCCTCGAACTCCTGACAGGGGTCAAGAGTTCAGAGGAGCCAGGGAAAGGGTTCTACTTGCAAGGTGGAGTCACGGGAGGCAGAGCAGTGCACTGGCGCTGTCAGAGCATGACAGGTTTTTCAAAATTTGACATGTTACAGAACATTTGTCTTCCAGGTTTCCAGAGATTTATACTCTATTGATGAATTTCTGAGACTGTTAAAGGGCAGCTGCTGTTCAGGCAGTACATTCAGAGTAAAAATGTTGCTTTTACACAAAGTTGTACATGCTGTGTGTGAGCTCTGCTGGCTATGGATACAGCTTGAGAGTGCATATAGTGAAGGACTCCTTTCTAAACCCTGTACGTTGCCTTCCCCCGCTAGAGTCACAGGAACAATTGTATGGGAGCTTGTCCCACCGCTCCTTCAAAAAATGTATAACCTTTATGTGGATAACTTCTATATGTACAGGAGAGTTGTTCACTGAGCTGTACAAAGCTGTCACTGTAGCATGCAGTACAGTTCATTGTCACAGCAACGGATTTCCACAGTAGCTTGTTTGTAAAAAACTTCAAAAATCCCAGAGCACTGAGTTGTATTCTAACAAATTGCTTGCAGCCCATTTCTCTGATAGGGGTGATCTGTACGTGCTCCCTACAATTAATGATGAGAGCACTTCCCTTGCCACGGTTGTGGGACAAATGGCCAAAGTTCACAAGCCCACCTGTATACTTGATTACAACAAGTACATGGGTGGAGTGGATAATAAAATAAGGTTCTTCAACCAAAAAGTGTGAGTCGTAAACTCTGCCCTTGGTTGAAGATACTGTCTACCCACCAAATCTAGATGGCAAAATACAATTGGTATGTTGGTTATCATCAAACCACCATAGAAAGACTCATGTCTTTCCTTGATTTTTTTTGTTGGGTTTTAGGTATCTAGCAACGGAAGGCATTAGTAAAGGTTCACATGGCAAGTATATGAGATTGATCAGGACTATAAAGGGGACAGAGACATTAACTGGTAAGAAAAACTTAGACTAGTTGTGCTTTGGCAGGGATTTTGCATAGTTGGAAGGCATATAGTCAATGTAGTGCAGAAACACATGCCGCTATTTCATCTTCACCAAAGGACTCAATCCCATTGGTGCTGCACTCACCCGATGCTGAATTACTTCCTCACTCAACAAAGCAGATAACTCCAAAGCATACAGAACATAGCAGCCAGCCTCCCCCTCAGCCACCCACCAAACATATGCCCTGCTCCTTAAACAGAGTCACTGATTTTCAAACTCCAGACACACACATTCAAAGCCTTACACAGTACTGGCCCAGCAGACCTCAAAACTACCTCAGATTTCAGAAATCTTCCAGGGATCTCTGCCCAGCAGGACTCATATAAGCACACATTCCATGCATATGCAGCACCCTAAAAGGCAATAGTGACTTCTCCTGCCTTGCTCTGAAAGGCTGGATGAACTGCCCCTACACATCTGTGACACCTGCCAAATTGTTTCATTTTTCCCAAAGCTGAATACTTAGCTCTTCAACTAGGCAAGTCTATGTATCAGCCCTGACTGGACCAGCGTCAGCAGCAGGATACCTTTCTTGATAATATTGCACTTTACAGAGAACACAACACCCAACACTACACATATGAGTGACATATTTGTCCTGCTTGCCATATTCATCATCTGGCAGAACATAGTAGAATTTCAGTTTGCTGTATGACAGGTACATTAAAGTTACAGCACTGCAAGTAACGGTGGAAGGGACGTATATTACATTCTCACTGACTGCCCTGTGTGTCAAAAAGTAACATGCTTCACAGTTTAGGACCAGCTCTTTAGGGAACTTAGGACGTTCTTCCCAACACATTTACTGTAGTTCCCAAGGTAGAGATGCTCCCTCAGTTCATGCAATGTGGGCCTTCAAAGTTGATTTTGAACACCCCACAACTTGCATCCATAAGCTGGAAGGCATTGGCTATCGCACAGAAAGTGCGTTACAGAAACATGAAAGACACGTTTTCCTTTCTGAGCCCCAGGTGGCTGCCTGGGGAGCCATTATTAAAGGTTCTTTAGGCACAGAATGTTTGCAGAGACGGATACTTGACAGGTAGTAAAATTGTAGTCAAACCTTTTTTTCATTTCTGAAGATTGTAGAGGCCCCAACCATAAGCATATTTGGCCATATGTGTTTATGCAGGTTTATTTGTAGTGTGTTTGTCTGCAAGTTGTTTGATGACTGGGTGAGAGTTTGTTTTGAATGGGGATTCCGGCCTGTGGCATATAAATGTGATAGGCCCTTAAATGCTTGGATGCCGGCAGTATGTTGATGTGAGCGCACGGATTGAAGCTATGGCTGGTGGTATGAAAGTCTTGTGTGTGTTGAGTGAATTTTGTGTGAATGGCCCATTAAGTGGTTGGTGTCTTGACACAGCTTTAAGACTCCCTTTCACAAGTCTTGATTTCACTATTCAGACACTGTGATTAGTATTTGTTCTTTAAAGCTACTATTTCTGGAGGTATCAAAACCAACCAGTAGAAATGGTTGATTAACTTTAAAAACACAGTACTAGATTTGTATTTGTGCTGGCAGGGATACTCCATTGCTGCAGCAACAGAGTATCCTTACTACAAGATAATTTTTCGCCCACCTTATTTGTATGAGGATGGACCATTGACGTAACCATGCCATAGACTACTCCATTTCTGGCATGGTTACACCACTCTGACAGCCCGACAAAGTAAGTACCATCGGAAGCTGGCCTCTATCCTAACCCACCTAATTTAGACAGACAACATACAGATCAGATTTCACTGCTCGTTACTGCCTGGAAAACCTTGTGGTGAGGGGCAGAGAAAACTGCCTAATGCCTCCCTCGCCATGAGAGATAACACCCTAGGTGAGAGGGGCATTTTTGTATTTTAAAAAAGAAAATCTGACTTGGGGATTTTGATTTTGAAAATTTAAACAAAAAGGTTTGACAGTCTGCCCCCATCATGCTGATTTAGCTGTGAGTGAAATCTAAAAAAGTATTCAAAGGAACTGCTATGATGGCGGCTCCAGACAATGCTTCTGAAATGACCGCCAGCTTATTTCTAATTTTGGAGGGTGGACTAGTGTCAGCATGGCTAGAGGTGCTCCCTCCAATAGCTAACTACACCGGCATGGATGCTGGCCGATCACAACAAGCTTGCCACCACCAGACACGATTATGGAACCCTGGGGTGAGAGATCCTTCTCTCTGGGTCGCAGAACAAAACCTTTCCTAAGCAGTGGTGTTATCACACCTCCCCCCAGGAATGTGCACTGCTCTGCTAGTGAGCTTCAAAAGGCTTACTGCCCTTGAAACACGACCCCCAACCCTGCTGTTAGCAGCAGATTTTCGTTGCAAACCCCAACATTTGGTGGGAGCAACAGCGATGAAACACACAAAGAACAGAAGGAGTGGTCAGCTCCAGCTGGCACCACCCCTAAGGTGTTGCATGCAAGGTGACCTCTCCATTTCATTTTCCTCCATCTTGCATAGAAGGAAAATAGCCAATCAGGTGTAGGGAAGTGACCTCTGCCAACAGAAAGTGGTCACTTAGTGGGTGTAGCCACTCTAAGGTAGATGGCCTATTAGTCACTACAAGGTACTCCCTTAAATGCCCACTAAATACAGTATTTGGTTAGCATCCCTAGACCAGAGGATCAAATTCCAAGGACAAGAAGAAGACCAGCACCAAAGAAGACCCAAGGCTCAAGAACGGAAGTCCTGCTGCCCAAGAAGAAGGCGCCAAACCCTGCTTGTTGCACCAGGGCTCGACAATCGCTGCTGAGGGGTTGCTTGTACTTTGGATGGACTCTACAAACCTTCAGAGGACCTCCACACTTCTGAAAATTGAATAAGATCTCCTTCCAGAGTGAATGCATCACTCTCCTGCAACAAAGACCAGAAGACCAGTGAAGTCCACTTCACTGACCAGCTGCCGACCAGGGAACCGAACACCACAGTCAGAGCAAGCTCCACCCAATGGACCATGATGACAAACCCTGAAAGTGTGCCAAGTTTAGTGGCACTGTGACTGTGACCTAGAGTTGCCAAACCATGCAATAAACCCAGGTATTGGTCAGTGCACATGGGATATTCAGAAGGACAGTCCACTCTGGACTGAAAAAGGACCAGGAGGAAGCCCCAGTCGAGAGATTTCAGAAACCACCAAGACCTCCCACTAGAGTGACTCTGCTGACCTGCATGCAACCCTATAAATAACCTACCTTCTGCTTCCAAGGGGAGCTTTGCAAATAGCTCCTGGCTCACTGATTTGCTCTGCACCTGGCCGCCCAATGCCCTGCATCAAAGAACCAGCTGTACCCTAAGGATCCCCTACCCCTTGCAACCTCAACACTCCAAGGGGACCCACCAGACTCACCTTGAAGTCCACCTGTGCAGTGCTTTTACAAGTGGTCCCCAGCAGTACCCTTACTCAGCTACAATTACGTTCTGCAGCTGCTCCTGCTGAAACTGGGAGCCACCCTAGCTTCTCCAGCTGGTCCACAGGACCCACCAACCACCTCGACATACATGCAAAAGGAGACATTGGTAAACACATTGCCTGATTTTAAATGCATTTTAAAAGTATTCCTTCATTGATTCCTATGGTGTGTAATTACACACAGAACTGAGAAATGATCTTGGTCTTAACATTTTATAAAAATGTGAAGTATTTTTGTAAATTGGTCTTGAGTTATACTTTTGAGTGTGTGTCTTTCTTTATTAATACTGTGAGTACAACAAATGCTTTGCACTTCCCCAGGATTAGCCTAACTGTTCGACCAAGCTACCATAAACATTAGAGCATTAGGTGGTCTAGTTTTTACCTCTGTAAACCAACGTGTGGTTGCCTGGACTGTCTGCACAATGTATCTAGCTTTGCACACTACATGGAGAGCCAGCCTCCTACACTTCTACAATTGGAAAATGCTAAAAAAAGAACATGGACACATCAAATGTTTCCACCAAATCCCACCTATTTTTGCATTCTGAGTAGCTGTGGATTTTAGGGCTAGTCTGTGCCACCACCCAGAGAAACCTACCTAGCCCACACATGTCTGAAAACTAGAAAACAAAGGTAGGGGGGTGCATAATTTATGTATCTCTCACTAGGTAATCTTACTGAGGAGCTCTTGCAAACCTCCACCTTTGGCTGAAAATAGACATTATTCTAACATTTCTGTGTCTGAAAGTTCTGGAATCTACACGGAGCCACATACTTTTTCCACCCAGAGTTCTCACTCATCTCCCAATAAGAATGGTACCCCACTTGTATCGTGGTCAAGCGTGACCCCAAATACCGCAGCTCCCGCTATTGCTGATCTCTGCATGCAGTGCTTTATTGCCTTTTGTGTGGCGGGTCACTTAGCCCATCCACACAAGTGGGGTACCTTTCTTACCGAAAGAACTCAGGGCCATATTTACAAGGCCCTAGCGCCTCTTAGCGCCACACTAGCATCGTTTTTTTTGTGTTAGTGTGGCGTTAAGGAGGCCATTCACCTTCACTGCGCCACTCCGCAACCCTTTGCGCCACAATATGCCTACGCCAGGCATAATGTATGCAAGGGGGTGTTCTGGCAGTAGGAGGCACGTAAAAATGGCTCAGTGAAATTTACAACATTTCACTGCGCCATTTTTGACATCATTTTTAACTCCTACTCAAAGCAGGCATTAAAATGAGGCATCAATTACTTTCAATGGGCCTCCCTTTACTTTGCAGGAGTAGGCCATTATTTATGGTTCTAATCCTGCCAAGTACCACTATAATATCATAAATTGTGACGCTATTGTCCTAACATGCACCATGGTGTGCGGTGCTGCAAGATGCAAGAAAAGTAGCGCATCATAGCTGATGCTCCACTTTCTTGTAAATCTGGCCCTCCGTGTGGTAGGAAATTTCTGTCACTGAAATGTGAGAAAATGGGTATTTTTAGCCAAAGTTTAAGATTTGAAGGAAGTCTGGGTAAAAATGTGCAGGTTTTCTAGGTTGCCCTACTTGCCAGTTGGGCTAGGACACAAAATACACAGTCACCTAAATTACAAAATGGAAGTTTCAATGCAAAAATGTCTTGCGCGCATTTTGCAGTTTGGTCCCTTTTCTTTTACGGGCACTAGACCTACCCACTAAAGTGATGTAGCATTGTTATCAAAAGCCTGAGAGAAATGCTGGGTGGTAGGAAGTTTGTAGCTCCCCACATAATCCAGACGTTTTTCTCACAGAAATGCAAGGAAAATTTTATTTTTTTCAGAGTTTGAGCTTTTACAAGGGATTCTAGCAGGGGCACAGCTACCAGTGATTCAGCCGGCGCAATGCACCAGGGCCCAGAGATGAGAGTGGGCCCAACTGCAACAGCCTCATGAGCCATGATGCAGGAGTAGTGAAGGAGCATTTAAGATGACTTTACATTTTGTTTTTATCTTGTGACATTTGCTGCATTTTCAAAGACAGAGGCCATATGTCAGTCTAGTCTTGACAAACTACTTATTCTTTTTATATGAAGACTGGTGTTTTCTTTCACTTACTTCAAAGTATAAGGATTCTGTAAAGTGAATTATTTGAAAGGGAAGGCTGCAGGTTGTTGTTTATTTCAAACACAATAAAATGTACATTTTTATAAATGTACTGTACATATATTTCAAAATAAATAAACAGGAAAGCACACATTAAACTTTGTTTTCTAATTCCAAAGTGCGATGGAAGCAAAGATTTGAATAGGAACAAAACAAATCATGACACCTTACTCGGTGATGTACAAATGATAAATATTAATTGAAACGCAATTTACACACAGTATCGGTGTGCTGTTTTATCAGTAAAAGTGTATGTCTATGTACAATTAGCAGTCATTTCAATAAAAAAATGTGCTGTTTGTAAATGACAGTCGCTATCACACTATGATTTAGTAATACAATTGTGACAGTGTGCACCTAAATTCAACACCAGCTACATATTTCACCCTTATCACCCTCCTGCTCCTGAAACCCTATAAGCTCAGTGATGTAACATTATTGGCAACACCACCAGTATGAAACGTGTTGCAGCACCACTGCCTAGTTGAGCCACAAGAACCATTTCAGGACTGGGAGGTTGCTTTTAATTCTGTCTGATTCTCTAAGCTTCAGGAGTCAGATTCCGTGCAGCAAAATCTACTGAAACACTTGCAGACACTGATAAGGCCTCAGTGCATGCACACTTAATGGGCAAGCAGTAGACATGCTCACTTTTTTTAAATGCAGAGTGCACCATTTTGCCTTGGCTACCTGACTCCAGCCAAGCTCAAAAAAGAAGTTATGCCCATGCTGCTGGGTGGCTTCCTAAGACAAGACAGTCACAGAACTCATTGCCTTCAGGCTGACTGGTGGATGTCAGACAATGGAAGTTAGAAAAAAGAACATACACATACTGGAACTGGGAACAGTGCTGGAACGGGGAAAATGAATTGAGTATTGCTTGTGTCATTTATGCTAAGACAAATGCACAGGTAATTTTAAACTATTTTTGTGGGTCTTTAATGCGCAATTATTTATTAAACCATGTGTAGGAATAGTTATCCTCTGAGACCCACTGGAACAGGCCAGAATCTTGTACAAAAAGATATTGCTTCCCAGAGTGAAATGATGAGAGGGGAGGAACTCGAGTAACTATTATACACAGTACAGTAGTAGAGGTAGGCGACCCAACAAATTACTAGCACTGTCTCGAATAGCGACACTGGTTGTATTGGTACAGAGGTACCACCGGGCTTAGCTCATTTGTGCTAAAGGCAAGCGAGTCTACAGAGAGGAACTGCGTTAGCGCAGGAAAGCACTGAGGAGGAATCAAAGGATGAACCGAAGACTGACAAGTCGAATTGCGAGACCTGGATGACCAGCGGGAGAGAAGAGAACCAGAGACGCCGCGGCGGGAGGAGGACGCCTGACCGGCAGAGATTTTATATATGGAGGACCCGAATCCAGAAGGACAGACTTCTTTGCCCTCGGGCACAGACTGCCCGGTCTCCCCTTTTCCCAGGCCACCGGGTGACTTCCCCCTCCCACCCACCCCAGGCCACGCTCATATAGCGCAACATACAGCGGTTCCATCCTTTTCCAGGGTGCACACCGAGTCCACCCCCCTGTCCTGCTAACCCAGTCGCTGGGACCGGCTTCTGCACGGCCCTGATCTCGCTGCTCTGCACCCGGACGATACCTCGGTGACAACTGCCACTGCCTTTTCGCCGCAGCTGTCCCCCACAGGAGTCGCATGGAACCCCAGCATTTAGTAGGGTGAGTGGCAGCTGATTGTGTCGAATTGTTTCGGGCGAGGGATCCAATTGTCGCTCGCCGCTCCGTCTGAGGAGAACAGAGCTGCGCCACAGCAACAAGAAGAATTGCCGCTTAGAAGATGGCCGCTGCCCGTCCTGTTATGAGCCGTGCCGGAGGCACCGGGTGCTGGTAGCTGCTCACCAGGATTTGGGTGCTGGACCGAACGCACCGTGAAGACCCCGAAATAGGTAGGGAGGCGCAGAGGAATCTCTGCCAACCATACCCCTTACCAGAACCCAGACGCTCCACTTCACTTCCTGCCTACATTGCGGCTCCCCTCAATTGCTCCGCCGCGCACCGCGCGCCTCCTGTGTTTTGTCAGTGCCTCGCGCCATGTGTCCTCGGGATTGTGTCCGTGCCGAGGGAGCTGCCGGGGGAGCCCGGGGCCACGGTATGCCCGCCCGGGGCTAGAGGCCGCGGAGCCCCGGACCCACAGCGCAAGATGTCCACCCAGAGGCCATTGCCGACCGTCAACGAGCGCGACACCGAGAACATACTGCATGGAGCCCATGTGGGTACAGCAGACGGTAGGCACGGGGGCGGTGCACCCTGTAGCCCAAGAGTGATCAGAGGCGCGTCGGCGAACCGTGTGCGGAGGTGGAAGGGTGCCCCGGTGCCTACCCGGAGCCCACGGATGAGTTTCTTGAAGGTGGGAGCACCGGACGCAGCTAACAGCAGAGCCCGCTCTAGTTTCTCCAACAGCTCAGCAGAAAGTTTACTCGGGAGAAGCCCCTCGCACTAACTGCAGGCTTCCGCCGAAGCAAGAACCCCGCACTCCCCAGCAGTGAGTCCGCCACAAAGGAGGCTAGCTAACCCATACCAAGAATGGTACACTCGGTGCCATTTTGACGGATGGAAGGTTCTCCACAGCTCCGCGACCCGCCATCTCAGGAACAGTGTTTATTACCGCCGCCGCCCGAGAGACTAAAATTGAACTTAAAAAAAAAAAAAACGCGCCTGCCTTATACCTGGCGTAATAAAAGCGCAAGCGATGCTTTAAGTTCGTTAAGAGGCTACTCGGATTTACGAAGCTACGCAGAAAGAAGTGCCAAAGTGGGAAATTAACATTTAGAAAAAGTATTTTTGTGAAATAAAAACATGTGTAACCTAACAGTTAAAGCAGCGCGCGAGTAGCGACTGCGTGTAGGCTTAAGGGTGATTTAAATCATCTTCGGACGCTGCTATACAGAGCCAACACACTATATTGCTGCACAATAAGAGCAGATAAATCCTCTCCCAACGGGTGAACTGACGAAAGTTATCCTCCTCTAGACTCTTAGGGCTTTTTGGAGGTAGTTCTGTCTGAGTTAGGAGTGAGATGCACTCCTTGCACCATTTCTTCACAGCTGTGCAGCACTTAGTGCCAGTTGCAACGTTTAGGTTTGCGCAAGTACGCACGCTGGTCTTTGGCATTGGCAGCAGCCCCGACAATCTGGACACAGGGCATTTGAGCCCCGTTGAGTTGGCCAGGTGACCAGGGGATCTTGGTGGTTTCTAGGGCGCCAGGCCCCATTGCGTATTTGTGGTGCTAGGAAATGTATTTCTTGTAGTTCGATTTTCAGACCCTGGTCTGGCTACCTCTAAATTGTGTTTTATGATTGTGAGGTTGTCCTGCATATTTTGGGTTATGCTAGTGAAATTATGTTCCATCCTGTGCTTTTTGCCCATAATCTTGGTGATACTTACGAGTAACTCAGGCTCCTGCACTCGACGTCTGGATTACGTGCCCCCTTCTTGCCCTCTTACTTCTCCACACCACCACCGTCCTAGTAACACCCTTCCCTTATCCTTACCACCCTCCTCCTCCACAATTTCCCAACATGGCCACCGCTCGAATTAAGTCTGGAATTAATTGCTACAAAATCATCTACCCTTCTAACCTGACTAAAGCTGCAGCAAAACGTTTCAAGCATAACACCATTGAATGTTTCCCCGATTCCCTTTTCGTCGATCAGTTTTACAATGGTCGGTATGGGGGGCTCAAAACCGATCTAATTTTTTTCACGCACGACATACCCTCTTGGTCTACCAGCTTTTACAGTTCCTTTAACGTCACCTCCTCCTCCTCTATCCCTCATGGGAAACAGCTAAAAATTTCCCCCTCTGTGGGTTTTAACGGCTCCCTCACTATCTCACTCTATAACAACGGTACTGTTATGATCCAAGCCAAAGACACCTGTCTCTCTCTCTTTGACCGCCTCTTCCCTTCCCTACTCCCTTTCCCCTGCGACCGAGATATCCCTTGACTCTCCATCTAGCTCCACCAATTACTCCCTTTCTCCTCCCTTGACCCCCCCACTCTCCAATAGGCTGCACCCTGGGGAGGCACAGGTCGACCCTTTTCCCTCCCCTCGGACCTCCCCTCCCATTCTTCCCCCCTCACAGTATGCCCCTCCCCTCTTCACTTCAGCCTCACCTCTAGCTAACACGCTCCTCGTCCATTCTGCACCGTCCCGGCACTCCATTCTCATCTCCTCCCCCCTATCCCTTCCGGCCACCCCCCTCCTTAGACCACCTCTCCTTCAGCCCTCTCCCCTTGTCTATGTTCCCTACGTTCCCCTTGTTCCCTCCTCCTCTCTGCCCCTCCGCCCACTCCTCCCCTCACTATGTACCCCGATTTCCCCACAAATACATTCCATCTCTCTCCCTCCCCACTCTCCTCCAGCAATACTGTGCTACCCCCTTTCCTCCCCTGGTAACCCCTCCCCTCCCTCGGACCGAGCAGAATCACTTCCTTTCTTCAACTTCCCTTTCTCCCAATCCCCCCACTCTGCCTGATACCCACTCCCTCACAGCCACCTCACTTAGCTACCAGGACCTATCCAACCCCCTCCCCTCCCTTCCTTCCATACCTCCCTATTCCCTATCACTCCTCACACTCCTTCCCTCTCCTACCGCCCCACCGCCCCACTCCTCTCCTTTCGCCCCCTAAATCTGCCCTTAATTCCTATCCTTCTTGCAATGCTAACAACGACAACTCTCCTCTCACCCCTGGCGCACCAACTCCTGCTCTTATCCAAAACCTTTCCCCACCTCTGAACCCTATTCCCCTACTCCCCTCACGTTCCCCCACCTCTCCCTGCCGTACACTGCCTAGTGCACCTCTGAACCCTATACCCCTGCTCCCCTCCCGTTCCCCCACCTCTCCCTGCCGGACACTGCCTAATGCACCCCCTCCTGTTTCCATCGATCCACCCAACATGCCGTGCTCTTCCTTACTCTCTCTGGAAAATAAGCTAGGCTCTCTAATCACCGCCATCTCCCAACTTGAAGCTACCATTTTAGTTTTAAGCTCCAAGATCTCGACTTTTCCACACACCTCAATTCCTTTGGCAAACACTCACCCTTACACGAAATGCACCTCACCCCCACTCCCCATTATAGCTAAGCATAGCCTGTCATCTGCAAATCCACACAAGCACTCGAACGCCACCCTTCCTTCACTTCCACTGCCCAGTAAACCTGTTATCTACTCTATTCCGACCATCTCCTCTGCCAGAACCACTCGCCCACCTAAACCCTCCAGAGCGCCCTCATATAAGTACAATATCCCTATCACCCCTCATAGCCCAAGTGCCCCCGTCACCAAAACAGTTGCGTCAGAGCTGCGCTGTTTGCTCCACAACTGCAGATCTGCAATAAAACACAAACTTGAAATCTCCGATACCATCAACTTGCACAATATTGACATGCTCTTCCTCACAGAGACCTGGTTCAACGATACCTCTCACTCTATGTTTGATCTCCTTGTACCCACAGGCTATTCTATACTTAGAAATGACAGAATTGACAAAGTTGGGGGAGGTGTTGCAGTCATCTTTAGAAACTCCCTTCTACTTAAGGCTCTTCCTAACAGCTCCTGCCACACTTTTGAATGCCTATCTCTTGAGCTTCAATTGCACCACCGCTCACCTCTCAGATTCCATGCTATTTACCACCCGCCTGGTAGCAGCCCTTCGTTTATTGAGGAACTCACGGACTTCTTCAGCGACCAATACACGCAAAGTGACAATCAGATCTTCGTGGGTGACTTCAATGTCCATTGGGGCTCGCCTCAAGACTCCTATGCGAATTCGCTGGCCACCTTCCTCTCTGCAAACGATCTTATCCAACACTGCACAGAAACAACACACTCTAAAGGCTCAATCCTGGACCTTGTTATTTCTAAAGCAGGCTTGCTGACTATCGCTACCCCTATTCTTGTAGACTGGTCGGACCACCTCCTCATCCCATTCTCTCTTCACCTATCACACTCTATAACTCTTGGCCAGCCTAAGAGGGCTACTTCCTGGGTCCGTGACACTAAAAATATTGACCTCAGTACCCTCTGTGATTCTGCTTTGCTATCACTTCCAAGGCAAGACCCGGACCTAGATGATAACGAACTCACCTCCCAATGCCTCACAGTCCTTGCAGTCGAAATCAGTAATGTTGCTCCTCTCCAAAGCAAAAAGAAAAGGCCCACTCCCTCAGCACCTTGGTTCAACAAATCCCTCTATGAAGAAAGGAAGCTCATAAGAGCCCTTGAGAAACAATGGAGACAAGCGCCCTCCACTGAAAATTTGGCCTTGCTTCGTTCAGCAAGATCCAAGTACCACAAGCGCATCTTCCTTGGAAAAGCGTCGCACTACAAATCCCTCCTTGACTCAGCCAAAAATAGACCCAAAAAACTATTCGACCTCATCAAGAACCCAAACAGCTCTCCCCCAACCTCCAAATTGGAAGATTCCACAAAGAAAGCAGCGGAATTCGCTGTATTCTTTGACGAAAAGGTTAAATCACTTGTAGATCAGGTCATTCATCCTACCCCTACAGAGGAGCGCAAATCCCTAACCATTTGGCAAGACTTTGACCCCATCTCTGACGATGCTCTCCTTAAATGCATCCTCGATACAAAGCCCTCTAACCATTCACTTGACCCCATCCCTAGTGCCATTGCCATTGACTTCTATACTAATTCTCTTTCCTATTGGACCACTCTGGTCAACCTCTCCCTCAGTCAAGGCTCCCTTCCTGTTTCCTTCAAAACGGGGCAGGTCACCCCTCTGCTTAAAAAACCCACCGCTGATGCGAACGACCTCAACAACTACCGTCCCATCACTAACCTACCCTTTCTTGCGAAAATCACAGAAAAATGTGTAGCGAAACAACTCTCTCGCCATATCAAGGAAAATGATCTTCTTGACAATTTCCAGTCTGGCTTCATTCAAAACTGCAGCACTGAAACAGCCCTGCGGTTAGTGATTGATGACGCGCTGCGGATACTCGATTCAGGGGAGTCTTGTCTTCTAATTCTTCTTGACCTTTCTGCAGCCTTTGACACTGTCAATCACAACACTCTCCTTAACACTCTTCAACAGAGAATGGGCATGGAGGGCACTGTGCTCAAATGGTTTGCCTCCTTCCTCTCTGATAGATCCCAAATGATCAAAATAGCGAACAGTCTTTCAACTCCTTTAGCGGTCAGTCAAGGTGTTCCTCAAGGCTCCATACTTGCACCCACACTGTTCAATCTCTATTTAGAACCATTGGGAAATCTCCTGAGTAAATCCGGGATCCAATATCATCTATATGCGGATGACACTCAGATCTACCTGAAGGTGGCCTCCACTCACGATCTCTCCTTCCTTAGCTCTACTCTCGACTCCATCCAAAACTGGATATTAACTCATCAACTGATCCTGAATCCCTCCAAAACAGAATTCCTCCTCCTCTCCTCCTCACTTTCTCATCTCCCAGCGCAATCATGGATGGATCAGATCAATCTAATGAATAATAAGCCCATCATTGTCGAGAGCGCAAAATCCCTTGGTGTCATTCTTGACAAAAAACTCAATCTACTCTCCCACATCGACTCCATTGCAAAGTCTGCTCGACACCAACTGCGCCTTCTTTGGGGAATTCATCGCTTCTTCCCGGAGCACGACCTTAAAACCCTGGTCCAATCGCTGGTTCTCTCCAGATTGGACTACTGCAACTCTCTTCTTACTGGCCTTCCCAAATCCCACCTTTCCCCCCTGAAGTCTATTCTCCATTCAGCAGCTCGTTTCATATATGGGGCCAAAAGAAGCGACCACATCACACCCATTTTATCCACCCTCCGTTGGCTTCCCATAGAGGCAAGATCTATCTACAAAACTGCATGTATCACTCACAAAGCCTTGCACTCCTCCTCCCCTCGCTACCTGGTGAATAAACTGAAACTCTCTGGGGGCTCCAGACCATCACGTAATGCAGAAAAGTTATTGCTTGAACCTCCCATTTTCAAGAAGGAAAGATCGATGGCCCAATCCTTCTCAGGCAACGCAGTGAGAATCTGGAACTCACTTCCGCCTCAGCTTCGGACCACCACCTCTTCCCAGGCCTTCAAAACTGACCTCAAAGCTCTCCTCCTTCAAAGACACTTCCAAATTTAATTCAAGCCCTCTGTTTTCTGAAGGAAGTCCTTTCATTATAGGAAAATCTGTTCCCCATGCCTATAGAAGTGCCTTCCCTGGGTGTTTTTTGTGTTCTGAGTGTCTGCCATTTAGTGCAGTATTATACCTCTACCTGTATTTTGTACTCTTCTGTAACATGTACACGGCACCTTTCCTTCTACAACGTATCATTTGCTACCTCTTATATCTTGTTTGCTTTTGATACATGCACAACGGCCACCACTGCCTCATGTAACGTAACTATTGTTTTAGTGTTTTGAGTATCTACCATTTATTGCAATTTTTTTACCTCTACTCGTACTTTATTTGCTCTTGTATCCTGCACACGTCACTTTTTCCTTTCGTAACGTATCGTTTGCTACCTCGTGTATTTTTTGCTCCTGATACTTGCACAATTATCACTATTGCCTCATGTAATGTAACGTTTGTTTTGTAACAGGCTCACTTGTAATTCTTCTCCTCTTGTATCTTTACTTTGCCTATTGTGAAGCGCTCTGACACCTTCGGGTAAAGTCCGCGCTATATAAAAACGCATTAAATAAAATAAAAAATAAAATAAACTAGGGAGAGACAAGTTAAGAAAAAAACTGTCATAGATCTAAGAGCCCAGGCATGAGTTGAGCTATGGGAACATTTGTCAAGGAAATTGTCCAACAAATATTATGTAAAAAAATGGTGAAGTGTTTTCAAAATTCACAAAATATATTTATTTTACACGCGTTTCATTTTAGAACATCAAATTATATCACTACATTGAGAGGCATTTATTGAAAGTGAAAGTTTGAAGTCTGTCTCTAATGCAAGTCTAGGGCAGAGTGGCAGCTCCACTTTGTGCATACTCCCTAGACAGCCATCCATCAGGGAGGGTTAGGTGTGACAGGGTTACATCTGCATTCATCTACATACTGATGGTCTCCCTAAGCCTGAGAGAGGGAGGCGGAATGCTCTTTACACTTTTATAGGCTGTGTCCTGCCCTTACACAGAGAGATGTCTGGATCCAGGGTAGAGGATTTGGGAAGTTCTTATAACTGGTCAGATCCGGCTGGAGCCTTCTCCCACCTTCTAGAATCTGGTCATTTTCAGTAGAAGTAGAGGGGCTGTAACCCCATGTTGGGATAGCACATTGAGAATCTACTGGGAGAAGGACACCCTGTTAGGATATATGACTGCCAGGCTGCCAGGAGGGACTGCCACTTTGCCCTGCATTCCTGTCGCGGCCTACTGCTGTTGTGTGCTGGACTGTAGGTGGAGCTGCCACCTAGCAGCTGCACTGTGTGTTGGCCTGCCACCTACTGCTTCTAACTTGCAAGGGAAAGACTGGACTCTGCCAATCTTGTCAACCCAAGAGTCTCCAAGGGCTTCTTAGCTTTCCCCTTGTTCAGCCACGGTCTTCGGGACATCAAATATCATATCTGGGGCGTACTGCCCCTTGTGACTTGAATCATCTGGTCAGTGCATGCAGTGCTGGAGTGGGGAACAGGAATCTAGCACGTGGTTGCCAACTTGCAGCGCTTTGTCCCTGTGAATCCACCTCAGTGCTCTCAACCCTTAGCACCACCCGCCATAGCGCTGTAAGGCCAAGTACAGTACTTCGCCCTTGCCTTCGCCACTTCGCGCTGTCCCAGGGTGCCATATACCTAGCAGCATTGAGTATCTGCCTTCGAGGGCTGGGGGAAAGCACCCTCATGGACACCAGGAATTGCACACTGCCCTGCCGCCCACTGTGTCTCTGACGCGTGCATGAACGGCAGCCGTAGGCCATGAGCAGCTTCACAGGATAAGCAGGCCCTGCCAGAAGCTTGCCGGACATTTACGACTGCCTCCCAAGGCCAGCCTGTGAACCCTTGTGTTTGGTGAGCATGGGTGCTTCTTGCGGCAGCAGGGCCAGATAAACCAAGGACTCCGTCGGGCCTGGGGGGAACCCCTCTGAATCTACAGTGGCGCTCCGGCATGGCCAGCCTTCCCCCTTTCTCGCCCCTGGCTTTACTGCACCACAGAGGCCGCAGCCTGACCTGCCAGTTTTCTTGGGCCCTGCCATGCATGGCTGACCAGAGGGTGCTGTAATACTTATACTAGAAGCACCCTTGGATTCTTCAGCAACTCCCTCACCTAGGGAACACACCTGGAGGACACTCTCACCTTCGGAGGAAGGTTGCATTCCTCTCTCTGCAGTGGTTGCACCGCATGCTTGTGGGTAGCCACACTAGCAGCACCTCATGAGACAGGTGGCCTCACAGGCAGTGACCCCTGTTCTTCTGGTATTCTATGTCAGGGGGCCTAAGGAGGGCTCCCCTCGCAGTCATCTGTCGAGTGCGTGCTCCCCCCAGGGAAGCATACCAGGGAGCACCTGCTGGCGGCAGTCCTTCGGGGTAAGACCTTGATGGAGGGCCCGTGGATGCCAAATAAGTTACTGCCACACATGTGGTAGCCACGCAAGGACTCCAGTGGTCTACTTGTGTTTCTTTCTATCTGCTACTAACCATATTTATCCTAATAAGAGCGCAATAGTGTTTGCATCTACTTGCCCTAATGACCGCCAGTGTGTATTGTGGTATCACTGGCCCCCATAATTTCTGATGAAAGATGGTCATTTAGTTTCATGGTAACCATGAGTCATTTATGCCCATTTCAGTATGTGCATTTCTCGCCCGGATGTTATAACCTAAGAGCCTTCTTCTTTATTTTTTAATGTGGCTTGATGCATTCCATGGCCTAAGTACATCCTGACCTTATGGTGCTCACTTTGTAGATTCTGGTGTTATCAGGGTACAGAGGCCACTCACCATAATTGCACCATATGCCCAGTACTTAGGATTCATGTTGTTTGGCCACATGATTTTTCCACTAAACTTGTAAAGTATTGCATGGTGTATACTACTTTGTTGGCCCTGACATAACTAGAATGATAAGTAATATTCCCAAACTGCACAACATGCACAGTATTTATGCTATATGTGATATTGCTCTATGATTTGTGCACACTATATTTTATATTTTTATATATAGTATTGTGTGGAGTCTCTTTTGTGGTGTATTTATTGTGGCAAGGGTGTGAGTGTGTTGTGCAAACGCTTTACACATGACCTCTGAGGATAAGCCTGACTGCTCTGTGTCCAGTTACCAAGGGGGTGAGCACAGGTTATCTTTGGTGTGTAACTGACTTGCCCTGAGTAGAGTGGCGGGTCAAACTGGCTTAGGTGCATACCCTGGCAAAACAGAAACCCAATTTCTAACATTCATTCTATTTTGGGGCCTATATTCTTATTTCACACGGACCAACATTATATACCAGTAAGTCAAAAACAAGAGAGATTTGTGTTCAGCACACATCCACATGCATATTCAACGATTTCTAATATGCAATAATGAAAAAAAGAAGGCACAATAAAAAACATTAATTCCCTAGGATTATGTGATTTAGTCAAGTGTTCAAGCTGGATTGATCCCAGGTTTTCTTGTCCCACATTGTGCAATTCAGCCACTTGATTTGTCTCCCTTTCTCGCACCTGTTTGGCATAAAAATTTAATGATTTGTCTTTTAATCTTGGTGCACAAAGTCAGAGCATGGGTAGAATTCAGGAGCCACCAGAAAGGTGTCCTCACTTTGAACTCGAACCTAGATCTAAAACAGACTACATCTGGCTTGGGCCTTCAGCTTCTCACCCACTTCTATACGTTAGTCTGGTTATTCAGTGCCTCAAATATGCTTAGATGCTGCTGCCAGTGTGATATCTTGGCTTCCACTGCTAATGACCACCTTGTTCCTGTGCTGCATGTGACGGGAACTTCAACAGTTGCCAAATGCTGTACATTGTTTGTGTGTGTTCACAAACAGGCATCGACTGCTGCTGCAGATACTTTCCATGTTTTGTGCATGCAAGGGAAGCTGAAATTGTTCCTGACCAGATCGCTATGTGTTCTATGTGTGTGAGGGAAGCGTGTACTCTTGTCTGTGCTTGTTTAATGTGTGGAAATCATAACACCTGCAATTTGAACTTGCACTCATAAACCTGAGTGCTTGTACCAATTCTGAAATGATGCTTTGTCTTTGTCTCTAAGGGGGGAGTTAAATGGTGCTGCCCAGTGCCATCCTTGCTTCATGTCTTTGAAGGGAGCTTGCATTGGCCCTGCAATATCACACTTGTTACGTGTTTTTGAAAGAAGCTTGCACTGGCTGGCCCTTCAGTAAAACACTAGTTCCATGTCATGCAAACAAGCTTTTAAATGGCCCTGTGGATTTGTGTTCTTCAGCTATTGGCTTTTTTGCCTATGTTTGACTCTTCCTAGCAGACAACCACTGGTCGTTCGGATATCAGGTAGCCTGAGTAAGAGTGTTTTGCCTGCTTACTCTGTGTTGCTCTGCATCCAGAGAAGTCGAATCCCAGGAGATAGTTGATTGAATTCATCCCCCAGCAGCTCACCTGCAATTGAAGACTGGTATTAATTGAATAATGAGTGTAACAAGAAGCTCCACTGCTATTGCTACTGGACCTCAACTTGATTATGCAGAGGTCCAAACATCACTGCTGCAAGCTTCAAAACTGTACCACCACCTTAAAACAGTATTCTGCATTATTTAGTGGTTGAAGATGGCAGAGCAGTGCAAACATTTACTTTTTTTCTTTTCCTTGAAACACATACCTTCAAAATTTTGTTGGCATGTTTTTTCATTTTTTTTTCTTTAGTTGTTTTAGGATCTGATTGCACTAGAAAGAAAACCACCACCTTGTTTTTTAGAAGGCAGGTGGGACTTATTTTTGATGCCTCCTACCCACTAACGCCCCAAAAAATCATACTTGCATAGTCTGCAGTGCTGGTACAAGTGTGACTGATGGAAGGACTTAGCGTCGCTTATTTCAAGAGCTTTGAATTACACTAGTGGACCAATGCACCAGATACTCTACCTGTGTTACCAATGTCATCATCTGTCCAAACTTTGCCCCTTCCTGTGGTACTCAGGGCCAGTGTAACCTTGCTTGAAGGACATGGAACTAGTGTGGTACTGAGCAGTGTACCTCTATGTAAGCATTGTGCTGAGATGAGTGCAGTATAACCACCATGTTTTGTGAGTGTCTTGTGAAGAATGCACCTGTGTGAATGCAGAATTAATATTTTCTTTTTTTAGGACCGGGTATGATGTCTTCAGATTGAAAGTTGTGCCTGTGGTAGTGCAGAGTGAGACATATGCCTGTGCGAATGCGGTGAGAGGGCTGTGTCTATGTGATAAGAGCAGTATGATTGTAGGGCTCTTTCATGTTATATATATGTGTGCATGCACTTTTCGAGGGCCACCCCTGTTAGATTTAGTAATGGGTTTTAAGGTTATTGCTTTGACTTGCAGAAATGGAGTGCATGGAGTGGAAATCAAATAGTGTGTTTGAGAAAGGTAGCACTTTTAGAAAAGGTAGACATACACTCTGTTGAAGGCAGTTGACGAGTGTCGGAGGTAGCTGACAGACAGAGATGTTAGTCTTGTGAGGGGGCAAACTACTTTGCTTGCACTAGGGCCCATGACAACCTAGCTACACCGCTAGTTTCTGGGTAAAATTACCTAGTGACAACCACACAAGTCACACACTCCTGGGCTCCACTGGTTTTCTAGTTTTAAAAAATGTTCAGGTTTGCTAGATTGCCCTTTTTGTCATCTCAGCTAGGGACCAAAATCCACAGCTACCCACATTAAAAATTACCTGTTTTCTGACAAAAATGTGCTGTCTTTGGTGAAGTTTGGTCCTTTAACTGTTACGAGTACTAGGCTGACCCACTCAATAGAGGTAGTATTTTTATCAGAAAAGCCTGGGAGAATGCTGGGTGGTAGGAAATGTGTGGCTCCCCACAGCTTCCAGAAGTGTTTTGTACAGAAATGTGAAGAAAATGTTTGTTTTAAGGCAATGTTTGAGGTTTGCAAGTGCTTCTGGGAAACATTACCTGGTGAGATCCATGCAAATGATGCACCTCTGGAACTCCCTTTTTTGCCTTAATTTGCAAGTTTGCTAGGTTTCTCTATTAGCTCGCTAAGCTAGGTCACCAAATCCACAGGTACTGGCATTTAAAAAAAGGGTCAGTTTTTTTCAGTGGAAAAATGTGATGTGTTCATGTTGCATTTTGGGTCATTCCCTGTTGCAGGCACAAGGCCTACCCATACAAGTGAAACACTATTTGTATCGGGAGATATGGGGGAATGCTAGTGGTAGAAATGTTATGGGTAACAGAGGTTCCAGAACTTTGCATGACAGATATGTAAGGACAATGTGTTTCTTGTCAAAGTTTGAGCTTTGCAAGATATTCTGGCTGAGAAAAGCTGGTGAGAGCCAATCAAAAATGCACAGGTTTGCTTGGTTTCCCTGGGTGCCGACTGACCTAGGAACCAAACTCCACAGCAAACCACATTGCAGAGAGAGGTCAGTTTTCAGTAGACAAATGTGATTTATCCAAATACCATTTCTCCGTGTCCTGTTGTAGGCACTAGACCTACCCACAAAAGTGAGGTACCATTTTTATTGGAAGAAATGTGGGAACATAGAATAGTAGAACATTGGTTCTTAACTATTGGATTTCACTGCATTTGTGCTTGCCAAATGTAAGCCAGTAGGTAAAAAAGAAAATATTTTGAAAAATGCCCTCTGAATCACATTTTAATATGGGTACCCACAATTGCAGAGCTGTACACATTCTCACTGCTCCTAAACTCCATATCTGGTGCCCATTTCAGAAATACATGATACTCATTTTCCAATCTACATATATCCCCATATGAATTGGTCTATGCTCGGTACACAATGAAAACACTGCATGGTGCAGCCTCAGCAGTTAAGAGGTTAATACATGTTGACCAGAAAGAAAACCAGTGTTTCTTATGTTTAATTTGCAACAAATCTAACAGTTTTTTCTTTCTTTCCTCTCTTATTTCTTTCTTTCCTTCTTTCATTCCCTCTTTCATTCTCTCTTCCTTTCTTTTTGCCTGTCTTCCTTTCTTTCTGTTTTCTTTCTTTCTTTCTTTCATAATTCACCCACACACAAAATAGTTCCATAGTTCCTTTCAGTGCCAGGGAGTACTATGGTAATGTGTGTTTTTTTTAGACCAAAAAGCATTTTTTCTTTTAAGTAATGTTTTTCTTTAGATTGTTGAATGACCGGCAGCTTCTCAAACAATACCATTTTGCAAAAATCATGAGAAAACAAACAAGAATTGCCAAAAGGCTGGAGGCCAATTCCAGATTTATTGACTTGCCCAATGCTTTTTCTTATCTTGCCAGTTGATTAAGCCCATTTAATCACACAGTATTGTGACCACATTGTTATTGCTTATAATGGCTGAACTGTTTACTAATGTCTGATTCTCTATGCTTAGTTTGCAAACTTGATTAACTAGTATCCCTGTAAAATGTTTTAATTCCTCAAAATAAATATCTGAGTGGTATTTGCACAGCATAGCACAAATTTAAATGTACAGCTTTTCGTAGGTGTCACATCAGGGTCTGTTGGCCAATCACAATTCAACATTATTAGCATGTGCCTCGGTGCATTGATTAATTTGAGCCGGTGGTTGCCGGTGGGGGTCGCCGGCACTTATCTTTGGGTACCAACACTAATTTGTCCACATTAGTTATTTGGTGAGAGTAAATAATGTAATAATGCACATATCCAAAACGTGGTGGTAGAGAAAGACAGAAATCTTTTACAAAGGGATGAAGCTTCTTCCCCAGCCTGGGTTCCTGCCAATGACTAACGCGACATCTGAAGCTGTGTATTACACTTCTTTATTCATCTGCAGGTAAATAGAAACTGAACATTCTAAACCTGCATTCCCCTCACCATGCTCTAACACTTAAGTCACAGTTATACTGAGTATATCAGGGCCAAAAGGGTTATGATATTCGTAACTCACACACCTCTACATGCCCCTTCTGTTAAGGAAAAAATGACATATTTTTACAAATATATACACAATCATAGTTCTTCGATGAGCCTTCTTGGTGCTCTGATTACTTGTCCTAACCTTACCCTTGGAAACTGGGAAATGGCAATAGAAGTGTCCATGATCTACGTCTGTGATGCGTAAGCAACAGCAGTCATTGATTTTTTCATTGTCCTTTCAGAACCAATCTTTACATTGACATCATAATCTATAGAGGGGTGAGCTATATGTTGGAAATGTGAGGAATCTCGCGCTATGAACCTTCCCAGGCCATTGGGCAGTCATCAGGTGTCCTTTGCTGGTTACGACATCGAATGGAGCATCAGACTGACGTTTTCTTGACTGACGGACAAGTACTCGATCTCCTTTTGTGAAAACAATATCTTTGCATGTCACACTTGTCTGCGTAAGCCTTCATTTTTTCTTTTTACAGTATTTGGTACATGTTTCTTCCTCAGTGCTTGTTCTTTTGTTGGTCGATTGAGGTAACATGGTTGTCATGGACGTCCCGAATATCAAAGTTGCAGGGCTTTCCACTGTGGTTGAGTGAGGTGTTTAATGGTAAGCCCACAGGGTAGAGTTCAGGACAGTGTTAAGGTTGAGATTCTCTAATGCAGTGTCACAACTCCATCTTATGCCCTATTTGTGGTGGATTTAACTCATTGAGCTCATGTCACTTTTCCCTTGTGGCACCTCTCTGCCCCAAGGATTTAAGTCATGCTTTCCTTATGGCGCCTTGATGTCTCAGGCACTCCCTTATTTCCCTTCCAGGAAGCCAGAACAATTGACCCTCCTTTGCTTTTGCTATGCAAGTTTGACTTGCTGTGCACCTGCAGAAATCACATGCCTAGTCAGGATAGTTACATTTCCACTGCAACCACTAAAATGTACCATCCTGCACTTGAGGTTGTACTTGTTTATTGCTGTCAATTACTGTTTGCACCTGCAAGGTCTTATATCCATTGTTTGTAACACATGATCTTTCCCAGGTTAATTGGAATATTCCACGCTTCCACATGGGACACATCCCGATCTGGAAAACACTTTGCTTCCTGTATAAATACCCTCTCTGAACCTGCATTAGCACTTGGCCTTGTTCTAGTCCTGCGCAAGCAACATCCCTGCACTCTCCTCCTGAGTTGCCTGGAACTTCCAGCGC
This sequence comes from Pleurodeles waltl, assembly GCF_031143425.1. Lineage (NCBI taxonomy): Eukaryota > Metazoa > Chordata > Amphibia > Caudata > Salamandridae > Pleurodeles > Pleurodeles waltl. Next base: position 1,315,470,697 of record NC_090446.1, on the reverse strand, counting down.
TCTCGTCTTCCAAGCCTTCCTGATGATCCCGTGACCCAGGTGTCTGCAACAATTTCAGCCTTCCTGAGTTACGATTCTGCCTTCGCTAGAGCTTCTTACACCAAGTCACCTGTCGCCTTCGGATTCAAATTCAAGTACTGTCATAGATAAGTATCTTCCCCTCAGGTTAGTGCGCACTAATCCTTAGGTTAGCAAATAACCTAAAGACTAATTTCTTTGAAGGCTTGAGCAAGTTTTCAGATATTGGACATAGTTTGAGTATTCACCCCCATGAGGCCCAGTGCTCTGGACTCTTTCATTGCAGCGCTCTGAATTCCATTATGCCCAAACAGAAGGTTTGCCACTCTGTTTCTTGACAAGTTGTATTGAATATTTTGGGAAAAACTTCTAGAATTTAAGTTGTGCTTGAGTTTGAATTGGAATCATGTATGTTCCGGAGAGCCACAAAATCACCAGTTTATTCTTGAAATGGTACTGCTTCTTCTCATGCAATATCTATGATGATGTCTGTAAGTGTATAAGTAGTGTAAACAATTGATAGATCATTTTAAAATGGGAACCTGTGGGTGACATTGCCATTTGTTGTTTTTAGCGTATCACATCTACATTGAGGATAACAGGGTTCAGGGAGTTACTGCCCCCAGACAGGAAAGGGGGATGGAATAAAACAGGAAAAGATGATCTTGCATCACTGAGAGAACTGTTTGACTGTCTTGCTTGTGCCACAATATGCAAGGATTGCAGCTAACTCAATTGGGCTATCATAAGCAACATCCTCTATATGAAGCTTTGGGTTAAAATATGCCACTTCAGTAGTATTCTCAATAGCTTGTTTGATTCTCTTAAAGACTTTACTCACATTCATGTGACAATGAAATGAAACCATCTTTTTCATCAAGTCTCTCAATGTAGCTCTCACAGTGACAAATTCTCTTATGTATCTGGAACAGTAGCTAGCCATGCCAAGAAATGAACGTAACATGGAAACATCTTGTGGGGGACTGGAATTTGACAATGTTTGCACTTAAGCTGGATCGGGTGTCATACTGCCTTCAGAAAAGATGTGGCCAAAGAACTTTAGCTTTGTCTTATTGAATTCACATTTCTCAGCATTCAAAGTGAAACCTGCATCAACAAGCAAATGGCACACTTCCATGAGAGCTTTATTGTGCTCCTTCTGTGTAGCTCTAAAAGCTAAGATGTCATCACTATAGTTCAAAGCATTAAGGACAGGCTGTATGATACGTAAAATGACATGTTGAAAATGCCCTGCAGCTGATGACACCCCGAAACTTGGGGGCAGATTTATACTCTGTTTGCGCCAAATTAGCTAATTCAATGCAAAGTTAACGCCATATTTATATTTTGATAATAGACCCGTCTAGTGTCAAAATATTGGTGTTAACATGATTTTTTGGATGCGTGATACTTCCTTGCATCAATGAGATGCAAGGTAGATGTTCCAATCCAGAAAATTATTCTAACCCCCTAGCACCATATTTATCCACCCGGGCAAAAAAGACACACGGGTGAGAGGCAGACCCAAAAAATAACGTTAACTCCGATTTGCGTCAAATTGTAATGACTGGGTCAGAGCAGGCATAAAAATGAGGCAAACTCATCTCTACTTGAGCAAAACACACAGAAGCAACACTACCAACCAACAGGAGAAGATGGAGGTGCTACTGATCAAGCTTGCAAGATGACGCAGAGGACAGCAACAACTACGGCAATCACCACCACCACCACAACAGGGCCCACAAAGGCAATGGAGAAGACAGACTAGGGTCTTCAGAACCAGGACAAGTTTCCTTGGCCTCAGGACCAGGACATCATAAGGACCTACACACTGAACCGGTAAGCCATACTTCACCTGCTGCACCACATTGAGCCACAAATCACAGCCAGCCTGCAGACCCCACAAAACATACCACCTGTGACAAAGCTTCTAGCTGTCCTGCACATGCTGGCAAGCAGCTCATTCCAAACAACGGGTGCCCTGGTTGCTGGTGTCTCACTGCCGGCATTCTCTGTTTTCCTGCCAGAGGTGTTAGATGCTATAATCTCCCTGACACCCTGACACATCAGCTTCCCCAACACCCAGCAAAAGCAGCAGGAGACAAAACAGGGATTCTACCAAATCTATGGCTTCCCGCATGTGCTCAGTGCAATTGACTGCACCCATGTCCAGCTCGTACCACCTGCAGCAACAGTGCACTTATACCGGAATCACAAGCACACGCATTGCATTAATGTGCAGGGCAAAGTCAACAAACCTAGCAATATACACACAACACACCAATCCTATAGGACACACAATACATACACAACTACATTAACACATGGCCAGGGTAACACAGATGTGCAGGTAACACCACATATGCACCATGCTGCAGTAGAGCATAATCAGTGCACACCACAAACATATACACCCACATGTACGTAACACACCCACAACTTGACATGCACCCAATATGAAAGACAGGTGCAGATATGTACCCTTTGCTAACAGTAGAACTACACAGACCACTACAGGTGCCCACAGGTTGCCTACTGAGTTCACACACAGTACACCAAACAAAGAATAGGACAGCTATTTCAATGGCTTACACCATGCTCATGTTACGCAAGTCTCATATACACACAGATCCTTCAAATCACGCCGTGCAAGTCACTGCCAGAACAAACATCAAATGCCAGACAACTACTGCCAATACAACTACATCTTATCAACACATACCTGACTTACCTGCAGTGTGCATAGATATCTGCCTGACACATCCCAACCAACTCAAAGTGTCAACTGCCATGCTAGATGACAAATCTGTTGCAAGCCTTAACACCAAGTTACTCCTTTAATCTTTTGCAGCGGATCAGGGTTATGGCGTACAGCCATGGATTTTGACCCTATTTGCCAACCCAAGCACAGCAGCAGAGAGTGCATATAATGAGGGACATTGGGAGACACGGAATATCGTTGAGAGGATATTTGGCACCCTAAAGTCACAATTCAGGTGCCTGGACATCATAGGAGGCAGCCTCCTATATGCCCCAAATATTGTCTGCAAGATCATAATGACATGTGCTATCCTGCACAATATATGTGTGCGGATGAACGTCCCCTTGTATGAGCAGGTTGATGACCTGCCCAAGGAGGAAGAGGAGGAGAAGGATGATGGTGAGGAAAATGACAGGGAACAGCACAACACAGCTGCTGGGATATGCTGCAGGCAGCACATAGTTGATAACTTCCTCACTTAAAATTCACTTAACTCACTTTGTACATTTTGTAAATAAACACCTCACTTATTCAAACAATCCTGCTTTGGTCTCTTCAATCTCCACAACATAAACCTTAGGATTGTGAGTCCAACCTCAGGGAGCATGTTACAAATACTAATCTGAAAAGTACTGTTGCAACATCACATGTGATGTGTAAGATTGTACTACTACCATCACACACATAACAAATAGCCTCATCACGTGAATGTGACAACTGAAGAACACAATCTATGGACGACAACATATGAATTATATCCATGTTGCCAACTTGTTCATCAATAGCTCATTATACACACTACAACATGTCTAAATAAGAGGTAAGCAAGGGGCCCACACATGAGGTAGTGGATGTCAAAAATTAGACCACCAGCTCAAGCATCGGATCTGGTGGCCAGGGAGCAGGATCTGCTTGATCATCTTGGTGTGGAGATCAGTGGCCCTGTTGGTGAGCCTCCCATTGGCATACTATTTCCTGTTCACCACTCTTGAATGAGAGTAGCAGATGTGTTGGAGTGCTGCATGCAATGCTTGTGGACAGGTTGCATGCAAGTGTAACTGCGCCAGTCTAGACATGGAGTCCACATGTCCTACCATTATACCAATGCAGGTCAGATGTCTGGTGAGTCATGCACAACCATCACTAAGTCGCACATTTCACAGGCCATGGGGACACCTGTGTCCCAGCATAGTCCCATGTATGATACGCCAAAACACCGCCAGCCTACCATATTTACCTGGATTGTAAAGTAGGGCAATGCGTGTATAGCGCTACATTGTCATCATTTCACACACATGATCCCTGCCATTATATTAGCAAAGGGGGCTTACCCGCCTTAGGGGGCAATGTAAATGGGGCATTTGATACCATCAGACAACTTTTCCACATCAGTCATGGATTACTCAAAGCATGATCATTGCAGACTAATATTTGAGCCGCATGTCCATCACAAAGTACCTCAGGGTGCCTTGCAGGACAAGCATGAAAACCTGAGTCAATTAACTTGCAAAGCACCAGGGTAGTGTCATGCATTTGTTACACAACACCTCCTCATACCATGGAGTTCCATCATCTATACATCAAGTTCAAGGTCAGATGTGTGCTGGCATGCATCTGGGTTTGTAAGGAATTGTATTGGCAGATCAGGTATTGATGGGTGTCTACACCCGGACGCATGAATATAGATGTGATAGACCTCTGGATATTAACTTCCCAGTTGCCAGCCCTCCTAACATATGGTCCACTCCCGACTCCATGTATGAGTCAGCGTGCCTTGGTGGATGACCAGGTTAGGTGAGATGCTGGATTGCATGGCCATCCCCCGCTTAAGCACATGGGGAGAGGAATAGCAAATTTGTAGGTAGATGAGATGCTCACAGTGTAGGTGACAGCCATATTGATCAGGCTTGCATGTATACCCATCACCACTGACCCCGTATGGTTACCATCTTCATCCCATTGTCAACACCAGAGCAATACGCGCTCTATTGGCGACAAACATGCAAAAACCCAGCACTCTCAAAACAAAGTAATTTATGCATTGTGCTGATATGTTGTGGTTTAACCTTTTGCATTGCAGAGTTCAATCCTGAAAACGTGTTTTTAATATGCTTAAAAATACTGTTCCTTTGCAATGTATTGCTGCAGGTTTTCAGAGTGTGTTAGGGTGTGGCCCCTTTCCAGGGCCTTCCAGAGACTTTCCCTGCAACATGTCTGGGCGTGGTTCTGGGCTGGGCCAAGACTCTATAAAAGAGAGCCAGCCCAACTCCCAGTGCTCACTATTCAGAAGTCCCGGTGCAGAGCAGCAGCTTCTTCCTGAGCTCCTGTCCCGGCGGCCTATTTGGATCTTCCAGTCTTCTGCCCTAATCCTTCATTGGTGATCATTGTTCCAGGCGGTAAGACGTTGGTTGGACTGTCCCGACACTGTTATTTAGAATTTTCATATTCTTGGTTTAAATTCTTAAATGAGTAACACGTTACTTGCGCGCTACCATTTCTTGGCATTTATATGGTAGTTTACAAATAGGCAAGACGCGCGATTTATTTCATAAAGGTTTGACTTTGTTATTCATTGCGCGCTACCATTTCTTGACATTTACATGGTGGCTTTAGAATCGGCAAGACGCGCGATTAGTTTTTTTGGTGTTTAAACATTGTTGTCCATTGCGCGCTACTATTACTTGACATTTACATGATGTTTTACGAACTGGCAAGACGCACAACTCGTTTCATGAACATTTAACTTTGCTGTTCATTGCGCGCTACCATTTTTTGACATTTTACATGGTGGCTTAAGAATCAGCAAAAGAAGCGCGATTCGTTTCATTGTACTTTGCTCTTGTTATTTATTGTGAGCTGTTATTCCTTGACATTTACATCGTGTTTTACGAATCGGCAAGACGCGCAATTCGATTAATGATGATTTTACTTTGATATTCATCGTGTGCTACCATTTCTTGGTATTTTACATGGTAACACTCGAATTGGCAAGACGCACGATTCTCTCCTCGAGTTTAATTCATGTTGTTTATTGTATGCTACTATTCTAAGACATTTATTATGTAGTAGTCAAGTTGACAAGTTATGTGATTTGTTTCCTGACTCCATATTGTGTTATTCATGGTGCACAATCCTTTTATGGTGTTTACTATATATATATATATATATATATATCTGCAATATACGCAATTTGTGTTGAAACATTTTAAGAATACACAGAAGGCCAGAGTTTCTAGATGCAATATTGTATGGTCCTAGTATACATTCTCAAAAACAGGATTTATATGATTGGTTTAAAATTTAGTCAGAATGTTTTTTCTGATTCTCATGTAAAGGAAAGTACTTGAATAAGAAAGTTTTCATTCAATTCATCTTGATTCCCCTACAAGTATCCTGCCATCTTGAAACTTAGTCATTTTAAACTTAACTCTTAGATTGTTCATGTTTTCAGAGTGACAAGGCTTAGAATCGTAGTCTAGTATTGATTTCAGGAGATATAATTTTCATATTGTGTGTTCTAACCTTTTTCTTACTACAGGTCTCCTTCCCAGCTGTTTCCTTCCTAATCCCCTCTTCCCCTCTTGAACTCTCTCAGTCTCTGTGATTTATATATCAAAGTCTTGGAGCTGTTCAGTGGTGGATGTGTTGGGAATGTGCACAGACTCCGAGGATCTGGTGACTCTGACAGAATGGTGACCCCACAAATTATTATCATCCTGGCTTGTGTATGTTCTCAGCATGGCCACGCTAGATGAGTTAGTCAAGGCTATCACCCAGCTCCAAGCAGAGGTGGTATCATGCAGAGAATTGACAACTAGCTTAGCAGAGAGAGTGAGTCAGTTGTAAGATAAGGTAGAGAAGAAGGAAGAAAGTCCCACAGGTGTGTCTTGGCCAGGTACTTCTTCTCAGGCTTCTGGAAGTAATCTGATTTCCCTAAATGTTCCTTCTGCAATTCCTTTAGCTCCCCCAGAACGTTTCTCAGGTGACCCTTTGAAAGCGCAATCTTTCCTGGTTCAAGTGGAACTACACTTCACCTGCAGACCAAATACTTTTCCTGATGCCCAGTCCAAAGTAGCTTTCTTGTTATCATATCTGACTGGGGATGCAGCTACTTGGGCAATTCCTCTTGTGCGTAAAAATAGTCCCTTGTTGTATAACTGGAGAAATTTTGTTAGTGAATTTGGGAGAATTTTTGATCGTAGAACTGTAAAACAGTCAGCAGATCATGAATTATTAGATTTACGCTAAGGAAATCAAGACCTAGTGTCGTATTTAGCCAACTTTAACGGGCTGGTTGCCGAGACATCCTGGCCTGAAGAAAATCAAGCGGTCTTGTTTTACAAGGGACTCAAAGAGGAATTAAAAGATATCTTAGCGCAAATTGATCCACAACCTACAGACTGTCAAGAATTAGTAAATCTTGTCTTGAGACTTGATCATCATTTAGCAGAATGTAAAGGAATGCGCAAAAAGATTGAAAAATATTCATGGCGCGTTCATGATAACAGAGACTCAAGAACTCCAAAAGAAAGAAAGCCGGAAGCGATGGATATTGGAACCATCAGAAGACCTTTGACCAAAGATGAAAAGGACCTACGCAGAAAAAATGGACAATGTCTTTATTGTGGGCGAAAAGGTCATTTTGCCAAAGATTGTCCAATCAAACCAAAGAACACGCAAGGTCCAGTTCAGAAGGTCGCAGCCAATGCACCAGTCGAGTTGGAAAACTAAAACACCCAAGATGCAGAGAAGGGTTGCTCTTGGGTGTCAACGTGGACCCTTCACAATCTAGACATCTTAAACTGGAAATAAGAGTTCAGGTCAAGAAAAAGATCTATAAAAAAAAAGCTCTAGTCGATTCTGGGGCTACTGGGAATTTTGTTGATGTCCAATTGGATCGTGCATGGGGGATCCCAAGTATTGAAAAGAATACCCCAGAAATCATCCAGGCAGTCGATGGAAAACTCTTGACTGGAGGTCCGGTAACTCTTCAGACTATCCCCTTGTCGATGATTTGTGAAGATAAGATTCAAAGAAAGAAACATGAAGAGAAAATCATCCTAGACGTGATCCATGCTCCCCAATATGGGATTATCCTCAGCTTGCCATGGTTAACTCATCACAATCCAGAGATCAATTAGGCCAAACGAAAAATCGTGTTCTCATCTGCGCTATGTAACGAACAATGTCTCCAAAAGATTCAAGTACCAAAAGTTTGCAACTCTTACATAGCTACTGCCGCAGAGAAAGAAATTCAGCTGCCCAAACAGTATTCATCTTACAAAGATGTATTTGATGAGAAAGGAGCTGAGACTCTATCTCCTCATAGATCTTATGACTGTGCGATACTTCCCAACTGTCGTGTATATGCCCTGTCAGAACATGAAAATCAACATTTACAAAAATACCTAGATCAATTTTTGGAGAATGGCTTTATTCGCCCCTCTAAGTCTCCTGCAGCTTCGCCTTTGTTTTTTGTTCCAAAAGCTAAGGGAGAACGTCGATCTTGCATTGACTATAGGGGTTTAAACAAAGTCACCATCAAGAATAAATATCCTTTACCCCTAATTCCGGTCTTATTGGAATAAGTAAAGAGAGCAAAAATATACACAAAGCTTGACCTTCGAGGTGCTTATCATTTGGTCAGAATGAGAGAGGGTGACGAATGGAAAACAGCGTTCAACACAAGATATGGCCTTTTTTAATACTCCGTCATGCCTTTTGGTCTGTGTAATGCTCCAGCAGCATTTCAATTTTTCTTGAATGACGTTCTTAGAGAGTACCTCAATATATTTGCCATAGTCTACATCGATGACATTTTGATCTACTCAGACAATGAAAATGAACATGTCCAACATGTCAAGAAAAGTCTTGCAGCCCTTCGAAAACACCATTTATATTGCAAACTAACCAAGTGTGAGTTTCATGTTACCACAGTTCAGTTTTTAGAGGTTATTCTTACCCCTCAAGGTATGGTGATGGCAGAAAAGAAAGTAAAAGCCGTATCTGATTGGCCCACCCCAAAGACTGTTCGTGATGTACAATATTTCCTGGGGTTTGCACATTTTTACCGGAGGTTCATAAATCATTTCTCACAGACAGTGGCTCCAATCACTAAGCTACTAAGAAAGAAAGAAAAGTTTGTATGGTCCCCAGAAGCTGATCAAGCCTTCTCGACTTTGAAGAAAGCTTTCTCCACTGCCCCAGTCTTAAATCATCCTGATGCAAATCAACCTTTCATAGTGGAAGCTGATGCTTCAGATGTAGCAATAGGAGCTGTCTTATCACAACGAAATAAAGACACTGGTCAACTTCATCCTGTAGCTTATGTCTCGTAAGTTGAACGAAGCCGAACAGAACTATGTCATTGCTGAAAAAGAGCTTCTGGCGATTCGTGACGCCTTTAAACAATGGAGACATCATTTGTTGGGTGCCAAATACACTGTTACAGTATATACTGATCATTGTAATCCTCAATTCATGAGTTCCGTCAGACTTTTGACCCCTCGGCAATTACGCTGGATGCTTTTGATTGCCGAATTTGATTTTGTAGTAACCTTCCGGCCTGGTAAAGATAATCGCAAGGCTGACGCCTTGTCCCGTCAAGAGTCTACCACGTTGCCTGCATTTCAAGCCTCCAGAGCTATCATTGCTCCTGACAAGGTTCTATGTATCATAAAAACTGAAGATTTCTTTGAAGAAATTCGCAATTCTTTCACTGTTGAAAAATGGCAAAAATGGGCCCAAACATATCCCAAAAGGTCAATCAAGCAAGGTTTACCCTTTCATGATGCTCGTTTATTCGTACCCACTACCAAACTTTGCAAGATAGTGTTTCATTGGTTGCATTGTATACCTACGGCAGGTCACCCAGGTACTCCTAAAACTCTTCCAACGCTATTTTTGGTGGTCCTAGTATACATTCTCAAAACAGGGTTTATATGACTGGTTTAAAATGTAGTCCGAATGTTTTTTCTGATTCTCATGTAAAGGAAAGTACTTGAATAAGAAAGCTTTCATTTAATTTATCTTGATTCCCCTACAGGTATCCGGCCATCTTGAAACTTAGGGGGTAATTCCGACCCTGGCGGTCCATGACCTGGCCGGGGACCGCGGAAGCACCGCCAACAGGCTGGCGGTGCTTCCTGGGCCATTCTGACCGCGGCGGTAAAGCCGCGGTCAGAAAAGGGCAACCAGCGGTTTCCCGCCGGTTTACCCCTGGCCCAAGGAATCCACCATGGCGGCGCTGCTTGCAGCACCGCCATGGGGATTCCGACCCCCTTCCCGCCATCCTGGTGGTAAAAACCGCCAGGAACAGGATGGCGGGAACGGGTGTCGTGGGGCCCCTGGGGGCCCCTGCACTGCCCATGCCACTGGCATGGGCAGTGCAGGGGCCCCCTCACAGGGCCCCATTATGATTTTCAGTGTCTGCAAAGCAGACACTGAAAATCGCGACGGGTGCCACTGCACCCGTCGCACCCCAGCAACTCCGCCGGCTCCATTCGGAGCCGGCTTCATCGTTGCTGGGTCTTTCCCGCTGGGCCGGCGGGCGGCCTTTTGGCGGTCGCCCGCCAGCCCAGCGGGAAAGTCAGAATAGCCGCCGCGGTCTTTTGACCGCGGTGCGGTCATTCGGCGGTAACTGCATGGCGGGCGGCGGTTGGAATGACCGCCTTAGTCATTTTAAACTTAACTCTTAGATTGTTCATGTTTTCAGAGTGACTAGGCTTAGAATCATAGTTTAGTATTGATTTCAGGAGATATAATTTTCATATTGTGTGTTCTAACCTTTTTCTTACTACAGGTCTCCTTCCCAGCCGTTCCCTTCCTAATCCCCTCTTCCCTTCTTGAACTCTATCATTCTCTGTGATTTATCTATCAGAGTCTTGGAGCTGTTCAGTGATGGGCGTGTTGGGAACGTGTACAGACCCGAGGATCTGGTGACTCTGACAGGGAGACAGAAGAAAGACATGTTGAGTGCATGCAATACTGCTACCGTTGGCGGACACGACAGACACAGAAGCCCCCTGCACTATGCCACGCACTTGGGGTCCACTGTTCAATCCCTGGGACATGGCTTACAAGGCTATGGCCGATTTCTGCACACATGGATGTCACAGGAGCCTGACTAGGTGTAGTTGGCACTGTACCCAGGTGGGGTGGGGTGCCACAGGGTCTGCTTGAAAAAGGGGACTTAACTAGCAAACTCGCCCTGGCCTAGGGGAACCCACAGCCCACCTCCCCCACCCAGACACCTACAATGCACGCTGAATCAGCTGAATTAGAGTGTACTCACCCCATTGTTGCTGCTGTGATGCCCTCAAGCGCCCATCCAACTCTGGGTACGCCACCGCCAGGATCTTGAACATCAGGGCGGTCATGGTGCGACGGGCACCCCTCCCACGTTTGGAGGCCATCCCCAGCTGGGCCTCCGCCATCTTCTTGCTACAGTGACAAATGTCCTCCCATCTTTTCCGGCAGTGGGTGCTCCGTCTGTGGTAGACCCCCAGGGTCTGGACGTCCTTGGCAATGGCACGCCAAATATCCTTCTTCTGGTGAGCGCTGACCTACAGGAATTGTACAGGGGAAAAAGAGAAGTTATTACCAACTGCACCGTCACAGTCATTGGCCCGCATCCCTACCCTAGCCATGTGGCACATGCACTCACCGTTGTTTCATGCACACCTCATTCTCCCCCCCTATCTTTCATCCACACCACTCCACACAGGCATTGCCCATACAGCATGCTCCCAGTGTACACACCTGTTTGTCTGGAGGACCGTAGAGTAGCATGTACTGGGGGAGGACCCCATCCACGAGTTTCTCCAACTCCTCTGTGCTGAAGGCAGGGGCCCTTTCCCCAGACGCACGAGCCATTGTCTCTCCCAGACACAGGTCACAGCAGCACTTGCAGTGTATGTCCTCTCCTGTCGAAGATCAGGTATCGAGTGATTAAACAGATGGAAAATGGCGGTCACGTCCGCGGCGGTGCGTACCGTCACCACCAGCGTCCATCGTCACTGGCTCCTGAGACACATAGGGTCCAATGTTAACCAATGCAGAATTGCACTGCGGTCTTCGACCGTCTAACGCGACGGTGTACAACGCCAGCGATGTTACCTCATATCCCATTGTCCCACTTTACAGGTCAGGCAGCCGCCATTTCAGGGGCCCAAATGGCTTTATTTTTAACTGCGTCACACATACCCAGGCCTTGGCTCAACACTCATACAGGCAAATTTCGGTTTATGAATAGTTTTCTGAGTAGTCTGTGTTTACGTACCTCAGAGTTGGTTGACTCTGTGCTCGCTGTTCTCATCCATAGGCACCGTCCGCTGGGGCATGTGAGGAGATGGCGGCATCCTCCGGTGTACAGACCACTGGTGGACCTGTCAACAATGGAGGAAAGACATGTGATCATCACCTACAGGACTGATCGTGCCACAATCCTGGAACTGTGTGCCCAGTTGGAGCCAGACCTTATGTCAGCTATCCACCATCCCACAGGAATCCCCCCTCAAGTGCAGGTGCTGTCAGTACTCCATTTCCTTGCAAGTGGGTCATTTCAAACAACAGTGGCCATAGCATCAGGGATGTCCCAGCCTATGTTTTCCAATGTGTTGTCCAGAGTGTTGTCTGCCCTGCTGAAACACATGCAGAGCTACATCATTTTCCCTCAGGTGGAGGATTTGCCTACAGTGAAAGGTGACTTCTATGCCCTGGGACATATCCCCAACATCATAGGTGCCATTGATGGGACACATGTGGCCTTGGTCCCCCCGCAGGAGTGAACAGGTGTACAGAAACTGGAAGAGTTCCCGTTCGATGAATGTGCAGATGGTGTGTTTGGCAGACCAGTACATCTCCCATGTTAATGCAAAATTCCCTGGCTCAGTGCATGACGCTTACATCTTGCGGAATAGCAGCATCCCTTATGTGATGGGGCAACTCTAGAGGCACCGTGTGTGGCTATTAGGTGAGCACCTGGAACCAAATCAGTGGGAATAGTTGTCTGGGTCTGGGGATATCCCTGAGATAGTGTATGTCTAACAGTTGTCCCTCACCATTTGCAGGTGACTCTGGTTACCCCAACCTGTCATGGCTACTGACCCCAGTGAGGAATCCCAGGACAAGGGCAGAGGAATGCTACAATGAGGCCCATGGGCGAACTAGGAGGATTATAGAGCGGACCTTTGGCCACCTGAAGGCCAGGTTCCGGTGCCTACATATGACAGGTGGTTCCCTATTCTACTCACCAAAGAAGGTGTGCCAGATCATCGTGGCCTGCTGTATGCGTCACAACATGGCTTTGTGACGACAGGTGCCTTTTCTGCAGGAGGATGGTCCAGATGGAGGTGTTGTGGCAGCTGTGGAGCCTGTGGACAGTGAAGATGAAGAAGCAGAAGAAGAGGACATCGACAACAGGAACTCTGTGATCCTGCAATACTTCCAGTGAGATACAGGTAAGAAGACAAACCTGCCTGCTACATGTACTTTAACACTACTACCTCTCTACTGTCTGTCCTTTTCACCCAGTGTATGGTCACTGAGTTTTCACTTTCCCTTACGATTTCACAGATGTGGGTCCGACTGTGTGACATCTGCTGTGTTTCCTCATGGACTAGAGCTGTGTGACATAGGTATGTTGACATTACATTTGAAAGAGCATTTTGTCACTGTAATTGCTAATACACTAATTCGAAATTACAGACAGACTCCAGATTGTTTTGTGCTTTAAGGGTGTTTATTTAAGTGCTCAATATTGGAGGGGGTTGTAAAATGGTGAGGGGTGATGGTGGAGGAATGTCCATGGCAGAGTCCAGTCTATTAGTCTCAAAGGTGCATTGTCCAAAGGGGCATAGGAAGTGGAGCTGGGGCAGTTTGAGGATGGACAGGGTGACACGGTGGGACAAAAGGATGACGATCAGGGTGGTCTCATTTCTTGGCGGGGGTCTTTGCATCGTCCTCTGTCTTTGTCCTGGATCTCAGGGGCCGTTTGTGGGGTGGTTCTCCCTCTGCAGGGGGTGGGGTGCTGGTGTGGTGGTCCTCTGGCAGTGCCTCCTGTCCACTAGCGCCGGCGGAGCTGGTGGGCAGTTCATCATCCAGGCTAGTGTCAGGGGCCCCTTGTTGTGCCACAGTGTCCCTCCTGGATTTGAGTTCCTCCCTGAACCCCAAATACTGTTCCTCCTGCAGCCGCTGGGTCTCCTGAAACTTGGCCAGTACCGTTGCCATCGTCTCCTGGGAATGATGGCAGGCTCCCATGATGTTGGAGAGGGCCTCATGGAGAGTGGGTTCCCTGGGCCTGTCCTCCCCTGTCGCACAGCAGCCATCCCAGTTCCCCTGTTTCCCTGGGCCTCTGTCCCCTGAACCGTATGCCCACTGCCACTCCCCAGGTCCCTGTTGTTGGGGTGGTGGGTTAGCCTGGCTCCCTGTAGTGGTGGACACAGTGCTGATTGACGTGTCCTGGGGACAGAGGTATGGGCCCGCTGGGTGGGTGCTGTGCTGGTGTTTCCAGAGGGGGATAGCTCTGTGGTGGCCTGTGACTGTGTCAGGGGAACCAACTCTCCTGATGTCCCAGATGGGCCGGGCTGGTCATCTAGATCCAGTTGGACAGATATGCTGTCATCAATGTGGGCCTCTTCTGTTGGTGGTGTGGACATGTCTGGACCCTCCTGTCCGGTGACATTGGGTAGGGGTCCTGCAGGGGTGTAAAAGCATGATTATGGCATCTGTGTGTGCTATGGTGTGCAATGGGTGGGTGACCGTGTACCCCAGTGCTTGCATTCCTGTGTGGGACCTTGTGTGATGATGGTTTAGGGGGGTGTATGGGTATGTGCGATGGCCATGCTTTGTTGATGGGTGTCCATGCTTTGTTGTTGCATGCAGGGCTTGGTGTTGGGATAGGTGGTTTGGGATATTGGGACATTTGTGAGGAGCTGGAGTGATGGGGTGAGGGCGAGGGTTGGGGTATGTGATGGCATGCAGGTAGGGTGGGGGATATAGTATTAAAGATTTGACTTACCAGAGTCCATTCCTCCAGCTATTCCTGCGAGGCGCTCAGGATGCAGAATAGCTAAGACTTGCTCCTCCCATGTTGTTAGTTGTGGGGGAGGAGGTGGGGGTCCGCCGCCAGTCCTCTGAACGGCAAGGTGGTGTCTTGAGACGACGGAACGCACCTTCCCCCATAGGTCGTTCCACCTCTTCCTGATGTCATCCCTATTTCTTGGGTGCTGTCCCACTGCGTTGTCCCTGTCCACTATTCTTCACCATAGCTCCATCTTCCTAGCTATGGAGGTGTGCTGCACTTGTGCTCCGAATAGCTGTGGCTCTACCCGGATTATTTCCTCCACCATGACCGTGAGCTCCTCCTCAGAAAACCTGGGGTGTCTTTGCCATGCCATGGGGTGGTGTGGTTGATGTGTGGGTTGGTGTGTGTTGTGATGTGTGGGATGACATTTAGTGGTGTGTTGTGTGAGGTGCGTGGATGGCATGTGGGTGATTGTGTTGAGTGCCTGTGGATGCTTGTTTGTAGATTGTGGTATCTCTCTCTAGCCTTCTTTTGGAATTTTTGGTAGTAGGGGTTTGTGGGTGATGTGGGTGTGTGTTTTATATTGTATTGGGTGTGTGAGAGTGGTGTGTGTATGTGTATCAGGTGTGTTTATTTCGAATTGTCCAATGTGGTTGTGTTTTGGAGATGTGTGTGTATTTCGAGCGCGGCTGTGTGTACCGCCAATGGAATACCGCGGTTGAAAGACCGCTGCGTGGATTCATGGGTCGTGATAGTGTGGGCGTATTCCTGTTGGCATGACGGTGGAGGTTTTGTTTTCACCAGTTTATCACTGACCTTTGGTGTGGCGGACTTGTGTGGGTGCCTAAATTTTGGCGGATTCCGAGCTGTGGGTCATAATGACCGTGGCAGAATTCCGCAGACGCAGCGGTGTGTTGGCAGTCTTCTACACGGCGGTAAGCGGCTTTTACCGCCAATGTTGTAATGACCCCCCATGTGTTGTATGTGTATGTTTCTTTCCCCATTTCTATGTGTCTGACATGGCTGTGTCAGAGTAGTGGATGGCTCAGCCAGTAACTGTTGTGACCTACAGTTTGCTATCTGTTCTACATATTTTCTACAGTGGTACATTTCTGTTCAGCATCAAGCTGGGTGGTTCCACACTACACCAGTTTAGTTGATCTGGGTGGTGGCATGTTTCTAGTGATACAGAACCACCCTGGTATTCCCCCAGCGCCTGGTCAGATTATTGTTCCCTGCATCCATGGGGCATCCTCACTGCATAATGGATTGGTGGCTGCCTTATGTGGATGTGTTGTCAATGTGCGGGGTGGTGGTGCTACCGGCACATGTCTGGGCAGTTGCAATGCAATGAATTGTGTGCTGTGAGAAGCAGCTTAAATGTTTTTGGGAAAGAAGGCAAAGCAGTTACAAGGTGTTACTGCAAGGGACACCACCATGACGTGACTCCAGGTAAGACATTGACGGACTAACTAGTCTCTGATGTCTTGGTCCTGTTGGTAAGGTTAATATGACTATATGATATAAATCTGGGCCTAAGTCTTTTATATCGAAATAGACCAATATGTATAGAAAACTTTATAATGTACCTGCTATTCTCCTTGAGTGCCAACTGATGATATCCTTTATTTAAATCAAGGTGCGAGAAGATCTTTGCACCACTCGGTTGTGTCATCATGTAAACAATATGCAGACTCGGATGCCGTTTTCTTTCAACTGCCTTGTTCGCTCGATGCAGATCGACACAGATGTGTACCGCTCCTTAACTGCCCTTGTTGGGTACTTCCACTATGGGAGAATCCCATGGCATTGGACCAGTAGAATGCTCGATGATATCATGCTTTTAAAAAAAATTATTTTATTGTCATGTTACAACATGATATCTCCAAAGCATTCAGAATGACAACAGCTCAGCGACTGCTACTCCCACCAGACAATATAAATAGTATTATTATCATGTACATCTTCAGTTCCCCTCCAAGCAAAAGCAGTACTTAAAGATGGTTTAAAAGCGGAGTACACAGTTATAGGCCAGTAACTCCCAGTTCATTGACATCAGCGTCCAGTTGAGTTGTAAGAAGTTAGGTTGTGAGGGGGCCCGAATGTCCTTAGGCCACAAAGGGCCCAGAAGCTCCTCCACATAAAGTTCTAGTTGCTCCATGCCGTATGCTAGATCATGCAACCACTGCTTCTTGATAAGTACAGTGAGCACATCCCAATTTATAGCCACTCTCCTCTTTGCTAACAGAAGAGCCACTGCCACATAGTGTCACAGTATCCTTTCCTCGTGATCTGCACGCCGCTTAGCAAAAGGCCCACCTTCTGGTGTCACCAACTCAGAAA
Organism: Pleurodeles waltl; assembly: GCF_031143425.1. Taxonomy (NCBI): domain Eukaryota; kingdom Metazoa; phylum Chordata; class Amphibia; order Caudata; family Salamandridae; genus Pleurodeles; species Pleurodeles waltl. The sequence goes on along the minus strand of NC_090446.1, from coordinate 1,315,453,550 downwards.
GCTATTATAGCACAGAGTTATGGTGAAGCCAGTCGGGGGAAGGGAATTAGGGCAGGGAACAGCAGGGAGAGAGACCTGAAAAGAAAAGGTTAGAACAATATGCATTTACTCATTCCTAGAAATTTAGCTTATCAATAGACTCTTGACTAAATGCGTCTCTGAGATATCAGATGGAGACACCTTTTGGAAATGAGGGCAAAGCTCGTTCTCTGTAACATAGAACAAGAATAAACTATGACCTCAGAAACAAGGGATGGTAAGAGCTTTGGACTATGATTACACTGAGAATATCAATCCTGTAACATCTCTACATTCACAACATAAACCTTTGACCATGACCTAGAAAATCTCAAAGAAGTAAATATGCTTTTCACATCTTAACCTTCTCAAAGAACAATGAAAACTACAATTTGCTTATCTCCAAAGAATACTTTTACATTCACATCTATAAAGACCAAAATGTTTTGCTCATTGAACTTGAAGAACTTTACTTATCACACCAGGAAGCGCTTTTACTTGTCTTTCCTTAAAGCTCTATGCTCATTATACTAAGGGAGCGCCTTTACTCAAGTGCCCAAGAACACTTTGATTGTTGAGCCAAGAACCATTTAATCCTGTGAATTGAAGCGCTTTAATTGTTGAGCCAAGAGCGCTTTACACCTGTGAACTGAAGCGCTTGAATTGTTGTGCCAAGAACGCATTACATCTATGAACTGAAGCACTGGCATTGTCGCGCCAAGAGCGCTTTACATCTGTGAACTGAAGCGCTGGAATTGCCGTGCCAAGAGCGCTTTACATCTGTGAACTGAAGCGCTTGAATTGCTGTGTCAAGAGCGCTTTACATCTGTGAACTGAAGTGCTTGAATTATCGTGTCAAGGGCACTTTACATCTGAGAACCGAAGCGATTGAATTATCGTGCTAAGGGCGCTTTACATCTGAGAACTGAAGCGCTTGAATTATCGTGCCAAAAGCACTTTTCACCTGTGCTCGGAAATGCCTTTGATCGTTGCGCCAAGGCCACAGTACTTTAGAAACTAAAGACTCTTTGCTTGTTATGCTAAGGGGGTGCTTTACATTTTGGAAATAACGACTTCCTCCAAACTTGGGTTCAGCAAGGCCTTACCGCTACAAGTATGACCTACTTGTTTTTTTAATGTAGCATGGAAACAAGGATACTTCGGTTGGATGACACTCTGCCATTCATGAACTCTGTTCTTTTCCAGAGAAACCCTGTAAGAGGCTGGCCTGGCTTGTAGTGGGTACCAGAGGTACTTACACCTTGTGCCAGGTCCAGTTATCCCTTATTAGTGTAGAAGAGGTGTTTCTAGCAGCTTAGGCTGATAGAAGGTAGCTATGGCAAAGCAGCTTAGGCTGAACTAGGAGACATGTAAAGCTCCTACTATACCACTGGTGTCATATGCACAATATCATAAGAAAACACAATACACAGATATACCAAAAATAAAGGTACTTTATTTTTATGACAATATGCCAAAAGTATCTCAGTGAGTACCCTCAGTATGGGGATGAGAAATATACACAAGATATATGTACACAAACCAAAATTATGCAGATTATAGCAACAGGAAGTAATGCAAGCAATGTAAAGTTACAGTAAATTGCAATAGGAGCACATAGGTATAGGGGCAACACAAACCATATACTCCAAAAGTGGAATGCGAACCACAAATGGACCCCAAACCTATGTGAACTTGTAGAGGGTCGCTGGGACTGTAAGAAAACAGTGAGGGTTAGAAAAATAGCCCACCCCAAGACCCTGAAAGGTAGGTGTAAAGTGCACCTACTACCCCCAGAGAGCAGAGAAGTCGTGATGGGGGGATTCTGCAGGAAGAACAAACACCAGCAATGCAACAACAGTGGATTTCCAGACCTGAGTACCTGTAAGACAGGGGGACCAAGTCCAAGAGTCGCGACAGTGTCGAGAGTGGGCAGGAGCCCAGGAAATGCCTGCTGAGGGTGCAAGGAAGCTGCCACCTGTTGGAAGAAGCTTGGTGTTCTGCAAGAACAAAGAGGACTAGGAACTTCCCCTTTGGAGGATGGATGTCCCACGTCGTAAAGAAGCTTGTAGAGGTGTTCCCACGCAGAAAGACTGCAAACAAGCCTTGCTAGTTGCAAGGGTTGCAGTTAGGGTTTTTGGATGCTGCTGTGGCCCAGGAGGGACCAGGATGTCGCCACTTGGATGAGGAGACAGAGGGGGTGCCAAGCAAATCAGGGAGCTCTCACAGAAGCAGGCAGCACTCACAGAAGTACCTGAACAGGCACTTAGAAGAAAAGTGAACCAGAGTCCACCCGAAGTCACAAAAGGGAGTCCCACGACGCCCGAGGACAACTCAGAAGGTTGTGCACTGCAGGTTCGTGTGTCGGGGACCCAGGCGTGGCTGTGCATGAAGGAAATCCTGGAAGAGTGCACAGGAGCCGGAGCAGCTGCAAATCACGCAGTACCCAGCAATGCAGTCTAGCGTGGGGTGGCAAGGACTTACCTCCACCAAACTTGGACTGAAGAGTCACTGGACTGTGGGAGTCACTTGGACAGAGTTGCTGAGTTCCAGAGACCACGCTCGTCGTGCTGAGAGGGGACCCAGAGGACCGGTGATGCAGTCTTTTGTTGCCTGCGGTTGCAGGGGGAAGATTCCGTCGACCCACGGGAGATTTCTTCAGAGCTCCTGGTGCAGAGAGGAGGCAGGCTACCCCCAGAGCATGCACCACCTGGAAACAGTCGAGAAAGCCGGCAGGATGAAGCGATACAAGGTTGCTAGTAGTCGTCTTGCTACTTTGTTGCGGTTTTGCAGGCATCCTGAGCAGTCAGCGGTCGATCCTTTGGCAGAAGGTGAAGAGGGAGATGCAGAGGAACTCTGGTGAGCTCTTGCATTCGTTATCTGGTGAGATCCCCAAAGCAGAGACCCTAAATAGCCAGAAAAGGAGGTTTGGCAACTTAGGAAGGAGGATTGCCTACCAAGAGAGGTAAGAGCCTCTGACGTCACCTGCTGGCACTGGCCACTCAGAGCAGTCCAGTTTGCCACAAACACCTCTGTTTCCAAGATGGTAGAGGTATGGGGCACACTGGAGGAGCTATGGGCACCTCCCTGGGAGGTGCAGGTCAGGGGAGTGGTCACTCCCCTTTCCTTTGTCTAGTTTCGCGCCAGAGCAGGGCTGGGGGATCCCTGAACCGGTGTAGACTGGCTTATGCAGAGGTGGGCACCATCTGTGCCCATCAAAGCATTTCCAGAGGCTGGGGGAGGCTACTCCTATCCAGCCTTCACACCTATTTCCAAAGGGAGAGGGTGTTACACCCTCTCTCAGAGGAAGTCCTTTGTTCTGCCTTCCTGGGCCAGGGCTGCCTGGACCCCAGGAGGGCAGAAACCTGTCTGAGGGGTTGGCAGCAGCAGCAGCTGCAGTGGAGACCCCGGAAAGGCAATTTTGCAGTACCCGGGTTCTGTGCTAGAGACCCGGGGGATCATGGAATTGTACCCCCAATGCCAAAATGGCATTGGGGTGACAATTCCATGATCTTAGACATGTTACATGGCCATGTTCGGAGTTACCATTGTGACGCTGTACATAGGTAGTGACCTATGTACAGTGCACACGTGTAATGGTGTCCCCGCACTCACAAAGTCTGGGGAATTTGCCCTGAACAATGTGGGGGCACCTTGGCTAGTGCCAGGGTGCCCACACACTAAGTAACTTTGCACCCAACCTTCACCAGGTGAAGGTTAGACATATAGGTGACTTATGAGTTACTTAAGTGCAGTGGTAAATGGCTATGAAATAACGTGGAGGTTATTTCACGCAGGCTGCAGTGGCAAGCCTGTGTAAGAATTGTCAGAGCTCCCTATGGGTGGCAAAAGAAATGCTGCAGCCCATAGGGATCTCCTGGAACCCCAATACCCTGGGTACCTCAGTACCATGTACTAGGGAATTATATGGGTGTACCAGTATGCCAATGTGAATTGGTAAATGTAGTCACTAGCCTGTTAGGGACAAATTTGGAAAGCAAAGAGAGCATAACCACTGAGGTTCTCGTTAGCAGAGCCTCAGTGAGACAGTTAGGCATCACACAGGGAACACATACATATAGGCCACAAACTTATGAGCACTGGGGTCATGGCTAGCAGGGTCCCAGTGACACATAACAAACATACTGACAACATAGGGTTTTCACTATGAGCACTGGGCCCTGGCTAGCAAGATCCCAGTGAGACAGTGAAAACACCCTGACATATACTCACAAACAGGCCAAAAGTGGGGGTAACAAGGCTAGAAAGAGGCTACTTTCTCACAAACCCCCACAAGGTCTCGCTGCATCGAAGTCTTCAAAATAGTGAGCAACGTGCTTGGGTGTGGCTGGGCTTTATAGGCCTGCCACACCCCAAGATGGCTGCTGCCTCTAAAAACATGGGAGTTGTAGTCCCTTCATTGAATAGCACTGATAAGTGCATCTCGTCCACCAATGTCCTGATCCTGCAGCTCAGTGAGTTTTTCTACAGGGCAGACGGTGCTGATGGTCACCTTTGGAACAAGAGGGGATGACAAGTGGTTTGCATAAAGCGCCGCGGAGTCGCACAGCGGAGCATCAGGCGAGGCCTGGACCACACCTGGCCTTATTCCTGACACATAGCATCTATTGGCAAACTGCTGGAATTTTTCCAGGCCAAACAAGCAGAGATCTTGGATGCAATCAACTGTCTCTGTACCATCTCTGACAAAGTCCTCATTATATGAGTCCAAAATATATGAATCTTAAGACAGAGCCAGGCTAGATGTAGAAAGTCCACTTCTATCTCACCACGCCATACGCATTTAGCATCTGGTCTCAGCCCACATCGTACAATTTTTATGGTGTATATTAAATTTGATGTAGGAATTTAAAGTGTATGATATGTAAGTTACAACTAGAGATAAGCATGCTCATTTGTGCACAGCAAAAGGACCAGTCACCTTTCTCCAGTGAGCTTCACCGGGGACTAATCGGAAAAGGTTTATAGATGTACCACTGTTGATAATGAAGGGTATTGAACAACTGTTTACTTTCAGTGTAATCATCGGACAATGTTTGAATTACCTTGGTGCTTTTTCATGTTGACTTCTCTTTGACTGCTGGGCAGTCCAACATGCACATTTTTCTGAGGTAAACATTGACATTGCACAACCCTCTTCTTCACTTTCACTTGACGTTGATACTGAAGAACTTTTTGATGATGATTTAGAGGATGATAAACTTTGGTGTTGATTTGTCTCAACTAGTGTTGTCGCTTTGCCTTGTGGGTGTGCATCCAAGGTTACTTCTTGAACATTCAGGTGGTCATTTGGTCTTCCCTCCATGGCGCACTTACGGTTTTCTTCCGCCTTGCAAACCATTACAAAATGATCCTCCTTCCCACAGCCTTTCCCTATCTGTCCAGTGGCAGGACATTTATCTTTGTGTGAAAATGAAAATCTACATCTGAAGCACAACTTCCTTTTCTGTGGAGACATCACTGTGTGTCCTTCAGCCTTGTGCTTCAACTTACTTTATATGTTAATGACTGACTCACTTTGGGCATCTCCAGCCTCCATGTCAGCAGCTTGTCGATCTGCACGCTCTTCAGCTCTTGCAGCCATGAGAGGTCGCTCCAGACTATAGAGTTTGATTGATGAGGCTACGCCATCACTTGACAGATATCCCATCTGACATATTACAATCCATTATATTCATGGAAATCGTAATATGACAGATCAAAACGCGACTGACACTGAGAATAGAGTTCTCTGCGATACTGTCTGCTGTCCACTAGGACCTGCTCCATCCGTTGCATCTCTAAGGCCCTGTGACATGCTGGCCTCTGGGTCATCTTTGATAAACTTAGGGAACCGTGAACTCTTTGTTGGTCTCCATTGGAAAAACAGCCCTTCCGCATTCCAATCGCCACTCTCAGCCTTTCAGACTTTGAAGACTGGTGGAGTTGTTCTGAGCCACAGTCAGTAGTTTTGGTAGCGTAGTGCTCTGGGTGTGGATGGCTCTGTAAGCACAACCCTGGGTACTTCTCCTTGGGCCACTTCACCCAGTGCTGTGGTCTAATGACTCACTTTATTTGGTTCTAGTTAGCAAATGACCATTTCTTGTAACTGAATTGCTTTGTTTTAAGTGTCCTTATATTCTTTTTTTGTCACCTGCTTGATCTCTGCCTCACAACGCTTCTGATCACAGCATTATCTTGCAATTTTCTGTCACTATGTGCTGCACTTTCAAAACTTGGTTGTTTCCATCTTCAGCCTTATCACTCTGTATGATGAATAGTTTTATGTTGTATAGTAGTGTGGTACGTCCCTTTTACAGCCTTGCCAGCAGGTTCTTGGCCAACAATGTGTAGACCTTTCAGTGAATCTTTCATTATTTTAAAGTGCTTCACACCAGCCGGAATTGCGCTTTGATTCCACATATGCCAAACATCGATTTTATACTTTGATGGAGGCACACTTGGTATGGATGAGCAGTTTGCTTGAACCATGGGAAACTCTCTGGGAGAGCACTGTTGATCTTCAGGTTACTTATCTTGTTATCTTCCCCAGCCCGAATACCCACCAATGACTACACTACACATGGAGCTGTGCATTGCACGTCTGTATAACTCTCTGTGTATCCACTAACTCAACATTCGAAACCTTAAAACACTTCACTACACTCTAACACTTACGTCACAGTCCTACGGAGTCCATCAGGTGCCAAAAGGGTTCCCTCATTCATACCTCACACAACACTACAAGGAAGAAAGCAGGAGCCTGCAAGTGTCAGAACAAAAGTCAGGAAGTGTTTGGTAGTGGATTAAAAAGGAATGAGGTGCATTCAAGCCTGCGCAACCCTGGTATTCAGTGCACCAATGTTTAATTGCACTGGCTGCTGTTGTCTGAGCAGAGCTTCAGGCACCAGCACTCCTTCTTTCACAAATTAAGTAATACCTGAATGTCCCACCATTCCGCTGGAGCACATTGCAGATTGTGCATATTCTGCACTTTATTTCAAAAAGTCTTTAAGGAGTGCCTGACTGTGAGAATGATTGTATTAACTTGTTACCCTAAATCAAGTACAAAAATGCCAACATGCTACATTTAAAAGTACATTTTTGCAGGAACCAGTTCCACAAATTAAGAAAAAAAATATTGTCCGAAAGCTAGTACACAGTTTAAGTTTGAGAAGCTGGGGGTTTATAGCATTCTATGAGGTTTCTCTGGAAATGTTTGTAAAGGAGTTTAAAATGTCAAAAAAGTTAAGAGCAAGAAAGCATATGTCTCTTAGCATCTAAAATAAATGATCAATCACAGCTTTGCTGTTCTGAGATATTTAAAGCATGTTGAGTGGAAAACCAGTGCTTTATACTTTTTGTAATTGGTTTGTAATTGTAATGCTTTAATACGGATAAGTTTAGTTCTTGAAGCACTTCTAATATGGTTGCTTTGCATTAGCAATTAGTTGATGAGTCAACAAAGACGGTGAGAGGTACACTATTATGATTTACTTCCTTTTCTTTTAAAAGGGATACTGACACACCCCACACAAACAGCTAGGATGAGGAAATATTTCTCAACTTTAGTATTGATATCTAACGGTCCAGTCTTGTATATTTTTAGAGAAGATTAGATGTTTCTCTTCTTTCCGTCACATGTTTGAAACAATTTTGCTTTAGGTTACAAAAATAATGAGTGTTCTGTGAAAACGTGTGTGTGTGGTGTGTGTGTGCATGAGACCTCAATGGTCATGTAGGCAGGTGTTGTATTGTCACAACACGCTGTAACAATTGCACACCTAGTTGATGTTATGCTAAGGGCAAATCCTTGGACTCCTGCTCTTTGATCTTGCAGGTCAGTGACATTTATAACTTCACAGGTGTGACCAGAAATAACCGTATGTCACTTTCTCTATTCCTTAAAGTAATTGCCAATGTTGCAGACTCCCGTTCTAGTAACAAGATCGCTGGATTTTGTGTGGCAGCACCACTGAGTATGGGGGACTGAGTCTGATCCCACTCCATGTGACAGCTGTCAGCATAATCCTTCCAGGTAGCTAGCAGCACCTAACCAATACCAAGGGTAAAGGTGAATTATGGCAGCCTATTGTTAGACACTCAGACCCCTCAGGGAAGTTGTGGTGGAATGGATCATACCTCTTTGTCTCAGTTACACTAGTCTGATACATGCAAAGACAAACAGAAGCAGGATCTTGGTTCAATATATCTTTTACTGAAGCTACTGTGTTCTGTGTAAAAAGGCAGAAATTATGATAATGAGGATAATGAAACACAGCTTCAGCACAGCAGTGACCAGTAAAGTGAAACACGAGAAGAGTCCTACATATTGTCACAATAGTGTCCCTAATATCTGTACCTACACTACTAAGTTTCTACTTGGGAGCAATTACCAGTGGTAGCCCTAATCTGCCCTTCTGGACTGGGAAGGAAGCCCAACCCCTCTACCTGCGTTCAGAGGTAAAGAAGAGGACTGTTAGTTTACTGGGAGTCCTCCCACATAGACAAAGAGGAGCCAAAAGGTTTCTACAGATACTGTGACGACATTCAGCATGAGATGGCAGGCTGACTGGGATGTCCCCTTTACCCTGGTGTGTTCAGTGTGACATTTTATAATAACCTATCTGTTATTCTAAGAACTGCCCTGATATGACAACACATATTTGTCTGTGTAGAGTAGACAATGTACTCTGTGAACCAGCAATACCTGGAAAATATTGATTACAGCCTTGGGTTGTGCACAGTATGAAAATGTTGGGCAAAGAAATAACAAATTCTATGTGGAATGGCAACTGATAAAGGAATGAAAAACATCTCCACTAAAATGAAGCTTTGCTAAAATAATAAAAGGAATAAAAGTGAAATGTAACTAGGTGAGAGGGCACAGGCCTCAGGCCCAGGGCTAAATAATGTGCCAGTGTAAATGCTAAAATAACTTCATCACACCCTCCATTTTCAGTTCAAAGGTGTTTAGGTGGCATGTACAGATGTGATTGTTGCCTTGAATGTATATTCCACATCTGCTGACCAACTTTCCATTTAGGATGTAGAAACCCACAAAGTCCACTTTCTAAGCCTAAAGACCATTAACATTTTATCAGTTATGCATAATGTGTGGTAAATGCACATTAGGCACCCGCGTGTAAGTAGTTGCACTTCATGCCATATAGTCTAAAAATATAATTGACTTTTTCCACACACATTTTTTTTTCATTTCATAAAAAAGCTGCATAAAGAATCCATATGCTGCCCTGAATCCCACTGTCCCACATACAGTTTATAATTGAAAGTGCTTCTTCGTTGATTGGTGAGCTTGTGTGTCTATGGATGAGTATTGAATGTATGGATCAGTGAGTGAAGGATAGCTGAAATTGGTAACTGATTTAATCAACCTTGCATACAAAACAGTGAAAAATAAAAAATCAGGGCAGTTTCTTTTGAAAAGGTTGGAGCTTTTGGCAAACATTTGTGAATCTTGCAGACCCCATTAGTGCTTGCCTTTTGGAGCGCTCAGCATGAGAACTTTGCCAGTGTTTTCTACTTGTCGGCCCGCTATAACAATGTGTGCCTTAATAATGTGCAACTTTTACATAGTGCATGGATGCAAGTGCCATCCAAATGTAAAAACCTTTTGGCTTTGCCGTTGCTTGTTTTTGTTTGTTTCTCAGACACTCCTAGCAGGCCCTACCATTGGCTGCTGCAGCCCAAACAGTTTTGACAAAGTATAACAAACATTTTATAAGATGTCCAGTCAAGTCAGGTCAGGTGTCCACACCAATGCAAGAAATGAGGGGAATGCAGCTGGATTATTGAACTGGATCCAGGATGTGGTCTAATTCCAGTGAAAAATACTGAATTTGTACTGGTGTCTTTTGCCAATTCTGGGACATATTTTACAGCACCCACATGTTGTCTGCTTTCCTTTCCAAGCAGCAACCTCTATGCGGTGAGAGGGCTGTCTTATTTTCACTTCCAAATGAATCCAAAAGAAAGACCTCATTTCAACGGCATCAGCCATTCTTTTGCTAAAGTATCATCCTGGCTGGGTGAATCTGAAGCTTAACAACTAGATGTCAATGCAATGAAGGGAAACTAAAGCACACAGCTTGTTATCACTACACAGGTACTTAAGGAAACTCTCATTTATAGGCAGGTTTTTTTACTTTGTTCAACCTCAGTATGTAAGAGATATGCATCCAGTATACGAATGCCAGATGTATCTATTGGTATGAGTAATTACACTAATAATAATTTAAGAACACCTGTAAAATTATTTTTTTACTTAATGTATTTAAAAATGTTAATCAGTGCAATGTTGAGTGTGAAAATGCTTTACATTACACACAAGCACACATGAACACACACACACTTTACAGATTTAATAAATCATACAAGTGTAAAGATCAATGTACAGGAAAAGTCACTTTTGACAATGAGGTTTACAGGTTGTAGGAGTCATATGTCATTCACAAAGGTTGTCATTATATGTTGAGTGTATGGTCTGGAAAAACACAATGTCAGGTTTTAAACACAACACAGTGGATTTCCGTATACACAGGACTTTATTGCTACCAAACGTAACCTATGTAGCAACCTTGCAATAATGAAAGACTAAAAAAACAAGTTTCTAAACCCATGCCTTGCAGTTTGCATGCAGCCTACTGATGCCAGTTTATAGCTCACTGTGATAAATTAAAAGGAATGCATAGATGCAACAGCCCAGCAAATACAAATCTGTGATCTGCATGTCACACAGTGTGTGCTATACAGCAGACACATTGACTCTTTTTCATACTTTATGAGTTAAAACTCTGAATAGACAAAACACAGCCTTTCCAGGAAGTGCATTAACCACCAGCTTTCTTTTATTGTTATCACTATTCCTTGAAACTTGCTGGGCACACAAAGGTCTCTGCAGCAGGTGCCTAAGTCTCATATAATGTTTTACAAAACAGCCTAGTTGTGACCACGTAAGCCCGAACACATTTGCTAACCCATGTGTGATTGTTGCCAATTTCTTTGCTGTAGAGTTAAAAAAAATGTATAAGTTGGTTGTCAGACTCTGCTTTTGTGAGTCTGCCCTGCATCTTGACACGCAATATGTTGGCTCTAGGAGTATTGTTTTCAATTTCCACCACTGGTACACATGCATGCACACACGTAAAAGTAGTCCTTTTTTAATTTGTTTTGTTATACTTTACCATTCAAAGGAAACAGGCATTGTAAAGCCAATACCTCTGAAGCTCAACTTCAGACCTACTAGCTTTTCCAATGCTTGTTTTATGATTTCCAGTTACAGAAGGGCTGATTTGTTTATGGTTAATAGAGAGGGAATGTTAAGGCATAAAATATGCCACCACATGCAGCATTCAGACTGAATTAACACTCTCTTTCTTGGCTTTGGGAAATGGGCTTGACACAGACTTGTGATGACTCTGAGGTAACTGCTCTTGGCTGACATCGTTGCTCAGCAAGCCCCATATTCTTTACCCTTCTGCTAGCAGTTCATTCACTTTGTACCCACCTCTGCAGAGCAAAGACTTGTGTCTGACTCTAAGGAGCTCTAGAAACAGCCTAAGGGTTTGCAGCCTTCATCAGGAAAATGGCAATTGCAGCTTTCAATGACCAGACAATTTGCTGTTTAGAAAATAGTGAAGCCTATCAGCTTTGCTAAGGCTTGTTTTCTATGCCTTTTCAGTGAGATTAAATGTTCCTGTTGACTCAGTTCTAAAGGATTTATTAATTCAGTTATCAGGAGAATAAATCTCAAAGCAAACCACTCATCACTCAGTAAAGATGAACATAAAATCTGAAATTGTTTCAATTAACTGTACCTGGTCATTTAGCCCTAGCACAATGGGCAACGGTTTGACCTCCATTTCAAGGTTAAAGAAGAATATGAAGAACATTTATGAAATACGGTGCATCCTGTGATATTCTAAAGAGGGGAAACAGCACTTACCATGCATCCATTCCACACCTGTCTTTACCACACATACCAATGCCACACAGGTAAGTCAGGTAAGTACCACAAAGGTAAGTATTTCTACATTGCAGTACTTTACCACGCAGAGAAGTATTTTACTCATCAATCTAATTTTTATGTGATTAAAAAAAAGATTTAGATGTGGGTAGAGATAAAGGAAGCGAATGGTGATTTTATGATTTAAAGCTAAGTAGAGATAAAGTGAGGTAAGGGTAATTTTGGGGCTCAGGATTGGGTAGAGATAAAGGAAGGAAAGGGTGATAGCTAGGAATTAGGATGAGTAGAGGTAAAAGGAGGTAAGGTTAATTTAGGGTATAAGGTGGGTAGAGGTAAAGAGAAGAAATTATAATTGTATCTACTATGGGTGGACAGAGGTAAAAAGAGGTAAGGGTGCATTTATCATTTAGAGGCTGGTAGAGGTGAAGTGAAGGAAGAGTGAGTTCAGTGTTAGAGGTGGGTAGAGGTGAAGGGAGTTACAGTTAGAGGTAAAGGGATCTTGGGGTAATGTTAGGGTTTAGGGGTGGACGAAGGTAAAAGGAGTTAAGGGTAATTTTAGGGTTTAGGGGTGGTAGAGGTAAAAGGAGGTAAGCGCAGATATGGATAGAGGTAAAGGAAGGTAAGGTCAGTTTTAGGGTGTAAGGATGTGTAACTGGAAAAAAGGATATAAGAGTAATTTTAGGGTTTAGTGGTGGGAAGAGGTAAAGGGAGATAAGTGTATTTTTAGTTTTTATGGATGGGTAGGTGTAAAGTAGGAAGGGATGACTTTAGGTATTAGGGGTGCGTAGATGGAAAGGGAGCTAGGGGTTATTTTATGGTTCAGGGTGTGTAAAGATAAAGAGAGGTAAGTATAGGGGGTAGGTAGAGGTAAAAGGAGGTAGGCATAGTTTTGGGTAATGGGGCGGGTATCAGTAGAGAGTGGCAAGGGGAATTTTTATGGTTAAAGGGTGGGTAGAGGTAAAGGGAAGTAAGGGCGATTTTTGGGACTAGGGCGTGGGTAGGGGTAAAGGGAACCAATGGTGATTTTAGGGTTTATGGGTGGGTAGAAGGAAAGTGAGTTGGGGTAATTTTAGCTTTTATGCGTGGGTAGATGTTGAAGGAGGTAAGGGTGATTTTAGGTTTTAGGGGTGGGTAGAGGTAAAGGGAGGTAAGGGTAGGGGGTTGGTAGGGGTAAAGGAGAAAAGGGTGATTTAAGGATAATGTGGTGGGTAGAGGTAAAGGGAGGTATAGGTGATTTTAGAGCTTAGGAGTAGATGGATGTAAAGGGAGATAAGGGTGATTTTAGGGTTTAGTAGGGGGTAGAGATAAAGGGAAGTAAGGGTCATCTTAGACTTTAGGGATTTGTAGAGGTAAAAGTAATTTAAGGATTATAAGGAAGAATAGGCAAAAGAGGTATGGGTGATTTTAGATATTGGAGGTTGGTAGAGATAAAGGAATGTAAGGGAAATTTTAAGGTTTATGCGTGGGGAGAGGTAATGGGAGAAGTGAGTGTTTTTACAGTTTAGGGGTTGGTAGAAGAAAAGAGAGCAGCAAGGGGAATTTTAAGGGTTATCGGGTGGATAGAGTTAAAGGGAGGTAAGAGTAATTTTAGTGTTTAGGGAGTAGGTAGAGTTATAGAGAGGTAAAAAATAAAAGAGGGGTGTTTCACGGATCCCCACTCCCAAAAAATAAATATACATTAAACATTTGCTACATTTGTTCGTAGTTATAGTTAGGATCTAGTTACGATAGTAAATGATTTTTTTGTTTGCTAATAACTTTAGCACCTTTTGATGAATCTTCATAAAAAAATCCAACACAAAGGTTTAGCCATTACAGCTCCTGTCTTGCAATCTTCAGTGTGATTCATCAAGCGGATATCAAGAAGAAAGAATGGTCCCCATGCAATTTTCATTGGGGATTCTGAACGCTTCTAATGCCAAAATGGCTGAACAGAATTATACCAAATTTAGTAGAAAGGTGAATCTGTATCCACACATCTAGTCTTTTGTAATTTGATGTAAATATCTACAATAGGTTTTGATAAATTAAGGTTCATAATGTATAGCTACCTGGATGGTTAGGATTGCAGGAGTCCTCCAGGCACTCAACCTAAAAAAGACATAGAGCAAATCGATTAGACAAGAACCTTATTGCTCCTACAGGTGTAAAAAGCTCCAGCTAGGTCCCCCAGGAGTTCGCACTCTGATTGGCTGGCTGCAACATTATAGTTAGGTGGCAATGTCAGTTTAAACGTAACATTTTAAACTAAAGAAACCACACTCAAATTTATATTTATAGTTAAGTGAAGTAAGTATAACTTGTGCACTCCCCATACACTGCATATGACAGTACATATTACATCACTTATTGCATATTCTATGAGATCATTGATAATATCACTGATAACATCTGAAATTACCTCATTGATGACAACACTGTGCATGACGATGGTGTGAGTTTTAGATACTTCATGTAACTTTAACTGTTGAATTTCAACATTTGTTTGGGCTAAAATGGTGCTCTCATTTTTATGTAATTATAGCTTGGCTTTACCCTTTAACACATATATATGTGTTTACAGACATACACATAGGTACACAAAGCAAAAATTCATACTAAAAGTCCATGATGTAATGAGTTGTATTACATAGTGTGGTAAAGGCATGTGTTGTATTGCCATTCAGGATACTGTCGTGCAACTACAAAAGACCTATGGGCATAGGTTCCTTCCTCCTAGTTGATATGAATGAGTTGGTCCATCTTTTAACTCAATTTTTAAAGCTTACGTCCAGTGAAAATGATGCTAAATATGCTCAGGGCAAATACTTGAACTCCTGCTTTTTGATCTTGCAGGTCAGTGACATTTATAACTTCACTCATGTGACCATAATTAGCCTTGTGTCACTTTCCCTCTTCCTTAAAGTAATTGCTGATGTCACAGACTCCCGTTATAGTAACAAGATCGCAGGATTTTGTGTGGCAGCACCACTGAGTATGGGGGAGTGGGCCTGATCTCACCCCATGTGAGAGCTGTTGGCCTAATCCTTCCGGATAGCTAGCAGCACCTAACCAATTCCAAGGGTAAAAGTGAATTATGGCAGCCTATCGCATGACACTCAGATGCCTCAGGGAAGTCGTAGTAGAATGGATCATACCTCCTTGTCTCAGTTACACTAGTCTGATACATGCAAAGACAAACAGAAGCAGGATCTTGGTTCAATATATCTTTTACTGAAGCTACTGTGTTCTGTGTAAAAAGGCATAAATTATGATCATGAGGATAATGAAACACAGCTTTAGCACAGCAGTGACCAGTAAAGTGAAACACAAGAAGAGTCCTACATATTGTCACAATAGTGTCCCTAATATCTGTACCTACACAACTAAGTTTCTACTTGGGAGCAATTACCAGTGGTAGCCCTAATCTGCCCTTCTGGACTGGGAAGGAAGCCCAACCCCTCTACCTGCGTTCAGAGGTAAAGAAGAGGACTGTTAGTTTACTGGGAGTCCTCCCACATAGACAAAGAGGAACCAAAAGGTTTCTGCAGATACTGTGACGACATTCAGCTTGAGATGGAAAGCTGACTGGGATTTCCCCTCTACCCTGGTGTGGTCAGTGTGACATTTTATAATAACCTATCTGTTATTCTAAGAACTGCCCTGATATGACAACACATATTTTTCTGAGTAGAGTAGACAATGTACTCTGTGAACCGGCAATACCCTGTAAATATTGAGTACAGCTTTGGGTTGTGCACAGTATGAAAATGTTGGGCAAAGAAATGAATAACAAATTCTATATGGAAGGGAAACTGATAAAGGAATGAAAAACATCTCCACTAAAATGAAGCTTTGCTAAAATAATAAAAGGAATAAAAGTGAAATGTAACTAGGTGAGAGGGCAGAGGCCTCAGGCCCAGGGCTAAATAATGTGCCAGTGCAAATGCTAAAATAGCTTCACCACACCCTCGCCATTTTCAGTTCAAAGGTGCTTAAGTGGCAAGTACAGGTGTGATTGTTGCCTTGAATGTATATTCCACATCTGCTGACCAATGTTCCATTTAGGATGTAGAAGTCAACTTTCTAAGCCTAAAGACCATTAACATTTAATCAGTTATGCATAATGTGTGGTAAATGCACATTAGGCACCTGCGTGTAAGTAGTTGCCCTTCATGCCATATGGTCTAAAAATATAATAGACTTTTTCACACACATTGTATTTTCATTTCATAACAAAGCTGCATATAGAATCCATATGCTGCCCTGAATCCCACTGTCCCACATACAGTTTATAATTGAAAGTGCTTCTTCATTGATTGGTGAGCTTGTGTGTCTATGGATGAGTATTGAATGTATGGATCAGTGAGAGAAGGATAGCGGAAATTGGTAACTGATTTAATCAACCTTGCATACAAAACAGTGAAAAATAAAAAATCAGGGCCGTTTCTTTTGAAAAGGTTGGAGCTTTTGGCAAACATTTGTAAATCTTGCAGACCCCATTAGTGCTTGCCTTTTGGAGCTCTCAGCATGAGAACTTATCCAGTGTTTTACACTTGTCGGCCCGCTATAGCAATGTATGTCTTAATAATGTGCAACTTTTACATAGTGCATGGATGCAAGTGCCATCCAAACATAAAAACCTGTTGGCTTTGCCGTTGCTTGTTTTAGTTCGTTTCCCAGACACTCCTAGCAGGCCCTCCCATTGGCTGCTGCAGCCCAAACAGTTTTGACAAAGTATAACAAAAACTTTATAAGAGGTCCAGTCAAGTCAGTTCGGGTGTCCAAACCAATGCAAGAAATAAGGGGAATGCAGCTGGATTATTGAACTGGATCCAGGATGTGGTCTAATTCCAGTGAAAAATACTGAATTTGTACTGGTGTCCTTTGCCAATTCTGGGACATATTTTACGGCACCCACATGTTGTCTGCTTTCCTTTCCAAGCAGCAACCTCTATGGGGTGAGAGGGCTGTCTTATTTTCACTGCCAAATGAATCCAAAAGAAAGAACTCATTTCAACGGCATCAGCCATTCTTTTGCTAAAGTATCATCCTGGCTGGGTGAATCTGAAGCTTAACAACTAGATGTCAATGCAATGAAGGGAAACTAAAGCACACAGCTTGTTATCACTACACAGGTACTTAAGGAAACTCTCATTTATAGGCAGGTTTTTTACTTTGTTCAACCTCAGTATGTAAGAGATATGCATCCAGTATAAGAATGCCAGATGTATCTATTGGTATGAGTAATTACACTAATAATAATTTAAGAACACCTGTTAAATTATTTTTTTACTTAATGTATTTTAAAATGTTAATCAGTGCAATGTGGAGTGTGAAAATGCTTTATATTACACACACACGCACACATGAACACAGACACACTTCACAGATTTAATAAATCATGCAAGTGTACAGATCAATGTACAGAAAAAGTCACTTTTGACAATGAGGTTTACAGGTTGTAGGAGTCATATGTCATTCACAAAGGTTGTCATTATATGTTGAGTGTATGGTCTGGAAAAACACAATGTCAGGTTTTAAACACAATACAGTGGATTTCCGTATACACAGGACTTTATTGCTACCAAACGTAACCTATGTAGCAACCTTGCAATAATGAATGACTAGAAAAACAAGTGTCTAAACCCATGCCTTGCAGTTTGCATGCAGCCTACTGATGCCAGTTCATAGCTCAATGTGATATATTGAAAGGAATGCATAGATGCAACAGCCCGGCAAATACAAATCTGCATGTCACACAGTGTGTGCTATACAGCAGACACATTGACTCTTTTTCATACTTTGAGTCGGAACTCTGAATAGACAAAACATAGCCTTTCCAGGAAGTGCATTAACCACCAGCTTTCTTTTATTGTTATCACTATTCCTTGAAAAAAAACATACTGAAGGAACGGCAAGGGAGGTGTGTAAGTATTGGTACGAGAAACAGGGTATTTGGAGTAATGAGGGTTACCGGTAAGTAATTAAATCATTACCTCCTCAACCCTATTTCTCATCCCAAAACTTACACATATGTGGATATACCAAAGCCAACTCCTAACAACCTGGTCCCCACACAACTGATGCCATAGACTTCAGATACTGCAAAAACACATTTTATTGTACCAGAAGGCATCATATAGGAAATCAAGCTGGTCAATGAGACATGGAAGCCAAAACTGTAGACCCAAAGGATAAGAAGTCTCAATCATCCCATCTATAATGGGACACAAAGGTAGAGGGAGTAGCCCAAATAGCAGCAAGAATGTCCAACAAAGACACCCCATGAGCCTCTGCCCAGGAAGCCACCATGCCCCATGTAGAAAGACCCTGTACACCATCTGGAAAACAGACATTTTGAGAGGCATAAGCCAAGGAACTTAAAGAATGAATCCAGTGACTCAAAGCAGGCATAGAAGCTTTCAGGCCATGACGAAGCACACCAACTTTCACAAAAAGGGCTTCACATTTCCAAAAGCCCCTGGTACGAGAGAGATAGATGGATACAGTCCACAACATATCCAAGCTGTGCAAGGTAACCTCCTCAGGAGTAGAAGGATCTTGATAAAAAGAAAGCAATGCTATCTCCTGGTGACGGTGAAAAGAGGAGACAACTTTGGGAAGGAAGGACGAACCAATGCGAAGAACCAGCTGGTTGGAAAACACCTGTAAATAGGGAGGCCGGATGGACAAAGACACCAGCTCACCCAACCTCCGGATCCAAGTGATGGCCACCAGAAAAAAAGTGTTTAATGAAAGAAACTTCAAATCCACAGTGTCCAAAGGCTCACATGGAGGAGATTGAAGAGCTCTGAGAACCAGAGGCAGGTCCCAGGGAGGAACAACAGGACGAACCTGAGGCTTCATCAAAGAAAAACTCTTAAGTAAACGGGAACCCAAAGGAAGGAGTTCAGGGAAACCAAAAGGCAAACAAATAGCCCAAATGGCAGCCCATTGGACCCTTAAGGTGGAAACAGTCAAACCCTTCTGGAAACCATCCTGAAGGAACTGAAGGACCGAAGAGGCAGGATAAGAAGCTCGATCTAAAGAATAACCTCTACACCACTGGACAAAGAAGGACCAGTGATAAGCATAAGACTTCCTGGTGGAACATTTCTGAGAGTTCTGAATGGAAACAGCTACAGGAGTGGAAAGACTCTGGGATATCAACCCCCTCCTTTCAAGACCCAAACCATCACACAGAAGGATGGACTGAGAGAACCCATTCTGGCGCAGCTGCCATTAGACACAACAGAAGAAACCAACTCACATGAGGCCAAAAGGGCGCCACTAGAATAAGGGAAACTGACTCCCTGTGAATCCTGGCCAGGAACTGAGGAAGAAGAGTGAAGAGAGGAAAGGCATACAGAAGTACCTGGGGCCAAAGGTGGGACAAAGCATCTATCCCCCAACAACCTTGTTCTGGAAATCTGGACAAAAACTGGGGAAGGAGGAAATTGGCCCTGGATGTGCTGAACCATTGGCAAATCTGGGTGAAAATACCAGGAGCCAGACAGAATTTGAGGGAAGAAGCAAAATTGCAACTGAGGTTGTCGGCCTGAACATTGTAATTCTTCTGAATAAAAGTGGCTGAAAGAGAGAGAAGGTGAGACTCTGCCCAACACCCCACCTGAAAAGCAAGAGAAGTCAGAGCCCGAGACCCCGTCCCGGACTGCCTATTGACATAGGACTTGGCTACTGTGTTGTCTGTCCCCACTAACACACCCTGATCCTGTAGGAAGGGAGAAAAATGTAGCAGAGCTAGCAGGATTGCCTTCAATTCCCTCCAATTGGATGATCGCCTGCTCTTCTGAGGAGACCACCATCCCTGAACGGAAAGAATGCCCAGAGTTGCCCCCATCCCAGCAGACTGTGGTAACCACCTCGAGAGGATGCAGTGTCTGAGGAAAGCCCCTGGCCAAATGAAGGGGATAGAGCCACCACTGTAGCAAGTTGCAGATGTGCTGGGAGACAGGAACTGGATAGTCCAGCGGATGCAGACAATGCACCTAATGTGACAGCAGATGACAAACCGCCGGACCCAAGTGCAGGCGGGCCCACGGGACGACAAAGACGCAGAAGGCCTGAAAGAAAAAGAAAAAAAAAATGGAAACCAAAATGTAGCAAGAGTCAATTTCAACCAGGAAACAGTAAAGGCAACTTACCATGTGATTCTGAAGACGTAGCCAATCTTGAGCACCCTCCAGATCTTTTGTGCCCAGAGCCAGGAGGAAATTGTGCAACCACTAAGCCTGGTCCGGAGGAAGGCTGACGAAACCCACTGCTGTCTGGAAACGGGCCCAATAAACTGTAGATCCTGTGAAGGAGACAGATGTGATTTCTCCAGTTGATAAGCAGATCAGAGGCCTCCATAGTCTCCCTCTGGAGCACAATCTAAGATTGAAGGACGGACAGCACAGGATGATGGAGAAGCCAGTCGTCCAGGTAGGGAGGAGTCATTATGCCTTTTTCATGAAGATAAGCAACCAGAAAAGCCAGCATCTTGGTGTCTACTCTGACAGAGGTAGCCATACTGAAGGCGAGGACCCAGAACTGCCAATGGAGACCCCTAACACAAAAGTAGAGGAACTTTTGATGGTCCAGAGCAATGGGAATGTGGAGGTAAGTATCCCTCAAGTCCAAGGAGGTCAGCCATTCGCCTGGGCGAATAAGGGGAATAATGCGCTGAAGAGTGTCCATCTTGAAATGAGGTGTCCTCAAAAACATGTTCAAATGTTTGAGATTGAAAATGAGCCTGACCTTCCCTGCAGGCTTTTGACCAGGAAGACCAGCGAGTAGCACCCTCTCCCCCACTGCCCCATCATCACAGGTATCACTTCCCTCTTCCCAACAAGGTCTGTAATTACTTGATACAGCACAGGAGGATCGGTGCAGGATGCCAAAGAGTCTACGGTGGAAGTAGGGGAGGCATGGAACCGCCTTAAATGACTTGTAGAACCCAGCCATCCAAAACATGTTTTTGCCAGGTAGGAAGCAAAAAAAACAGATGAACTGCCACTGGATGGAAGAATAGTGAAGAATGCTTCCAGTCTTTAGGAGCTGGGGAGGCTGACGCTTAGAAATAGAGTGAGCAGAAGAAGAGGCAAACTTCTGAGGCCTGGATGGAAATTGCCCAGAGAAACCCCTTGTGCGCTCCTTAGGAGGAACCTTCTTAGAGGGGGCAGGCTTGGAGCAGGAATGAAAAACTTGAGCATGTGTCTGAGTCTTAAAGGCTTTGTGGAGCATCTGCTCCAGACCCTCACCAAACAGACGGGTGCCTGAAAAAGGCATATCCAAAAGCCCTGAGTTTTAGCAGAGTCCACAGTCCAATCACGGAGATGGATGTAGCGACGGGCCGAAATGGAAGAGGCCATGGCTGACGCAGAGGCTTTCAATAAATCACAGGAAACATCCTCCAGGAATTTAGCCTGCATCTCCATGGAAGAAAAAAGAGAGGAGCCTCCAACCCCCTCCTCTGTCAAAGAATGGAAATCTTTAAGCAGAGACTGAGAAGCATAAACAGCATTAATAGCTGCTCGAAGGGCAAGGTTCAATCCAGAAAAACATCACTTCAAAGAGACCTCCACCCTACGATCAACAAAAACAGACAGGGGAACCTCTTCTGACATGACTGAAGGATGGCCAGCCAGGTGAGACAGCAGGGGATCAATTTTCAAGGAGGAAGGGAACTCCAAATTTACCTTGGCCAAAGGATAAAGTTGCAACAAAAACTTTGGGAGATCAGCCCTCTCAGGATCCCGCCATTCACGAAGGAGAAGATCCAACACTTCTCTGTTGACAGCCAAACAAGTCGGTGGACGGGAATGAAAATGCTGGAAAATGCCTGAGCTAGGACCAGGAATGTCATCCTCCATAGGGATACTGAGGTTCTCCCATGAGATACCTGAACAACGATAATAGGTCAGACCTCTGAAGGAACTTGGACCTGGGCACAGGAGACATAGGGGGTGATTCTGATTCTGGCAGGCGGCGGAGGCCGCCCGCCAGAATTCCGCCCCCATTATACCCCTCCGTGGTCAGAAGACCGCGGAGGGTATTATGAGTTTTTCCCTGGGCTGGCGGGCGGTCTCCAAAAGACCGCCCGCCAGCCCAGGGAAAAACTCCCTTCCCACGAGGATGCCGGCTCGTAATCGAGCCGGCGGAGTGGGAAGGTGCGACGGGTGCAGTGGCACCCGTCGCGTATTTCAGTGTCTGCAAGGCAGACACTGAAATACTTTGCGGGGCCCTCTTACGGGGGCCCCTGCCGTGCCCATGCCATTGGCATGGGCACGGCAGGGGCCCCCAGGGGCCCCGCGACCCCCCCTACCGCCATCCTGTTCATGGCGGCTTTCCCGCCATGAACAGGATGGCGGTAGGGGGGGTCAGAATCCTCATGGCTGCGGAGCGCGCTCCGCAGCCATGGAGGATTCAAACGAGCAGCGGAAAGTCAGCGGGAGACCGCTGACTTTCCGCTTCTAACCGCGGCTGAACCGCCGCGGTCAGAATGCTCGTTGGAGCACCGCCAGCCTGTTGGCGGTGCTCCCGTGGTCGGTGGCCCTGGCGGCCACCGGCCGCCAGGGTCAGAATGACCCCCATAATGTACTCATCATGAAAAGGCCAGGAAGAGGTAAAAGAGGGCGAAGACACTATCAGAGAAGAAACAGATGAAGTAGGCAAAGAGGGAGAAAAGCAAGAGCCACCCAAGTCATTGGACTGCACAAACGCCTGAGAGAGGAAAGAGAGCAGCACTTGGAGTTGCTCCTCTTAGATACCCATACCTTGGGAAAAGCTAGGAAGGGAATCTACAGATTGGTGGTGTTTACTCCCATCCTGAGAGGCACTGTAGCAATGATGGCTCTCAGCTGCATGCTTTCTGTGATCCATAATGAACAACCAGCCAGAAGCAGCCAGTCACTTAAAATAAAGGGAAGCAGGACCCCTTAGTAGGCCATGACAAAGCCTAAATGAAATAATAGTGAAAAGGACCAAACCCTAGGCCCTTTACACAGAAATCTGAAAAGACCACCAGGTAGCAGCAGTAAAACCACACAAGGTGCAGTGATGACCTCCCGCCACATGAGGGAGCCAATCACTGACCGGTGACCAAGAACAATGGCCGATCAGAAAAAGCATCAGGAACTGCACGCTTGCACTGTCAAAAGCAGCAGGGTGGTGGGAGACCCCTGAACCCTCTGGGGGCCTGTCGCGAGGAATCCTCTGCCGGGTGTGCTGCAAAGGACAGGGCGGTTGCTCAGGCATCGCTGGGCGCCAGCTGTCTCCACTGGCGGGAGACGACAGGCGGAGGCTATGCAAGTGCAGGAATCAACCTGCTGGCACAGAGACTGAGGGAGGCAGGAGAGAGATGCCCCCGCGAACCACTGCGCACACCGTAGGAAGAGTGCAGCAGAAGAAAAAAACTGCTGCAGCCCTGAGTACCCAACAGGGATCATCTGTGACAGCCGGAAACCCACGAGGTACATTGCACCAAAAGTTCACCCCATGAAGGCCCAGCCACCCCATTACTGTTGAGAACACCACCCAAACCCAGGTACAGTGCCCAGCACAGCACCCAACAGTGAGGCAAACAAAAAGCAAAACAGCCAACTCCAGGAGGCCCAGCCTCCCAGGGCTTACCCTTTGACTGGATAGCTAGTCAGAGTGAGCAGAAGAAAAAAACAGGATGCCTTCTGGGCTCCATGGCCTTTCATACCCAGATATGGGAAAGGATGATTGGAGGAGGGAGGTAGGCGGAGGGGTTGTGACTTGCACCAAAGAATCTTTTGATTGGGTAGGGCTTGGACACGTGTGTCTGAGCAGAGGTGGAACTAACGCAGTTTTGCGTCAAAAGGTTTAGTGCTGACTAGCGCCATTTTTTAACGCCACCGGGGCGTCATATTTATACTATGACGCTGGGTGGCGCTAAAAATAGGTTAGAGTCAAATATTTTGACATTAACCATTGCGCCATGTCGTAAGGCAAAATGTCGTTAACACAGGAAAAATTACTCTAACCTGTTTTACGACACGTAAACATGTCGCAAAATGGAAATGCACCATTTTTACCCGCATTAGCATCAAATACAGACGCTAGCAGAGAAAACAGTACAAAGGAGAGGCAAAATGGAGCCAGAAAGCCAGGAGAGACCCCAGGGGGACCCCAATCAACCAGGAACCAGCAAGGAGGACAGAGAAGAAAAAGAGAAATGTCATTTCAGTGCGGTGGAGCACAAAATACTGGTGAGAGAGGCGACGGATCATCTCCATCAACTCTTCATCACCTCAAAATTGCCAATTGGCAGGAGAGAGAAAATTTGGCAGCAGATAGTAGACAACATGAACAGTGTGGCAGAGGTGAGGAGAACCGTAAGAGAATCCAAGAAATGCTGGCATGATTGTAAGCGAAGGAAAAAATGGTAAGGAACAGGAAGGCAGCACTGCAAACTGGAGGTGGGAGTCCAGCACCACAAGAGGACTTGGACGAGATGGTTGCAGCGGTCGTCCCAGAGGAACTGGTCACTGGAATCGCAGGGCAGGACAGAGCAGACTACCAGGAAACACCACAAAAGCAGAGTAAGTTGAATGGGGAAATTAATGCTGAATTGTCAAGTGCAAGAAGGGGGAGGCACGTAGGACTCACAAAATGCATGTCAAAGGAACGCAGAGGGACACAATGCACACTAAGCAAGTTGCACCATGCTGACATAAGCTACACATGTACCTACGCCTTGGTAGTGCCATGCTCCATGCCACATACACAATCTGGACATATATCAATAACCAGGCCTAAATATCTACATGTACACATGCAGCACATGGGATGGATGGCATGTATAATGACTGTGCCTCTGGTTGTGTCATCACAACATCCCTTTGCATATAGTCATATTAACCCTACCAACATGACCAAGAATGCAGAGACTCTAGTTAGTCAGTCAATGCCATACCTGGGGTCACGTCATGGTGGTGTCCCTTGCAGTAACACCTGGCAACTGCCTTGCCTTATTGCCCAAACACATGTGTGCTGCATCTTACAGCACACAATTCATTGCAACGGTCTCAGACATGTGCCGGTAGCACCACCACCCCATACATTGACAACACATCCACATAAGGCAGCCACCACTCTGTCATGCAGTGAGGATGCCCCCTGGTTGAAGGGAA
This sequence comes from Pleurodeles waltl, assembly GCF_031143425.1. Classification (NCBI taxonomy): domain Eukaryota; kingdom Metazoa; phylum Chordata; class Amphibia; order Caudata; family Salamandridae; genus Pleurodeles; species Pleurodeles waltl. The sequence goes on along the minus strand of NC_090446.1, from coordinate 1,315,428,404 downwards.
CAATGATCTGAGCAGGCGCTGGGGAATAGCAGGGTGGTCCTGTATCACTGGAAACATGCCACCACCCAGACCAAATAAACTGGTGTAGTGTGGAACCACACATCTTGATGCTGAACAGAAATGTGCCACTACAGAAAATATGTACCACAGATAACACACTGTAGGTCACAACAGTTACAGGCTGAGCCCACAACTACTCTGACACAACCAGACACATAGACATGGGGAAATAAACACACACATACAACACATGGGGTGTGACTGTGAACACAACATTGTGTAATTCCACATTGACGGGCTGGGGATGGTGCATGGGTAAGTCTGGTATTGGTAAGACTGCCAGTGCAGTGTCCCCTTTGCAGTTGGCATGATGAGTCACATGTTAGGATGGTGGGTGGAAATCTGTCTGCTCATGGTAGCTCTGTGGTGGACTTAGCACAACATTGTTGATGGATCAAATAGAGTCAGTGCCAGTCTTGGGGTGCATTGGGTGTGACAGGACACGCTACACTTAGCCTTGCAAATCAGGCAGTGGAAAGGGCAAAGGGGCAGGGCATGGGACCCCCTGCACTGCCCATGCCAGGTGCATGGGCTGTACAGAGGCACCCAGGGGCAAACCACACCACATCACCACCAACCTTTGCATGGGAGTTTCACCACCATGCAAAGGCTGGTGGAAATGCGGGAGCAGACCTGGAGGGTAGCGTTGAATGTAATACTGGTCTGGCGTCACAAAACAGGCGCCATTGACAGTCTGTAGGATTCTGCAAACCTTTCAGTGCCAGGCAATTGGCCCATGGGCCATTCCCCATTGACAACAGTTGGCACTACCACTTGCACTGTTGGGGGTGGTCATATAGACAATGACAGTCAAGTGGTCATAGGACTGCTGCACTTGAAATGAGGGACCAGTATGTCTACCTGCAGAATCACCATCAAACTAGCTTGAGGCCTTGATCTAAGTTCAACTCAATTTAACTGGCTATGTCCATAAACTAATTTACCATCAAGGAACTGTCACGTACATAATGATGTACACAGCAAAAATAGTATACCCATGCTGGAAATCCCTGGGTCTACCCCTGTGACTGTCAAAATAGCTGCACTGCCACCATGCTACATCTCATGTATCATAGTGCAAGGATAGCCGCATTGAGGAGGAGATCATAGATGTGTAGGAAGGCGCACCTACCTGCACAGACAGAAGATGAAATTGAACTCTGCTAGGTCCATGTGTGCTATGCAATGTAGCACACATACACATACATCAACATGAGGAGAAGAGCATAGTGTCCTGGCAATGCCAACCCTGGAGGGGTGCAAGGTTTCAGTACCGCATGGGTGTAAATGAAACATGTAAGACTGGGACAGCGGTATATTGACGTGTTGTGCTGTGGCTTGAGCACTGCAACACCCATTGCAAGGCCTCACCATGCATATGGATGCATAGGGAGGGTTGACAATAACAGGATGGTGGCAAGCCACAAAAAGGATATACATCACACCTAGTACATATGACGCAGCCAATTGCCCCACCTGAGCTTCCCCTCATGTGTCATTCACATGTGGCAAAGGGCTGATAGACTGTAACCATGATGTACAGGAACAATGTTTGCGAACTAAGATAATAATGAGCCTCCAATAGAAAGTCAGTGACGTGATATATCAACTGCAACAACGAAAGATTGATTTTACACAATCTCATTGCAGAGGATGATGGCTTTCCTGCTGATCTGCCTGTCCTGGAGTACCCTGATAACCTGGATGACCAGCTGACAACCATCAGCCAAGAGAGCCTCCAAGAGGTCCTCATATCCCTCCAGACACCACCTCCAGTTGCAAGGCGGAGCAATAATGTAGCAGTCATCAGAGATGCCCTACCCAAAACCCCAATAGTACGACCTGCCAGCACCGACACAGCTGAGGACTCCGAGGACCCAGGGACCAGCCTTGAGAGGACAGTGGGAGGAGTCCAGTGGGAGCTGGCCAAGGAGGTGAGGGTGGGGATGCAGACTATGGCAGCCAGCCTAGATGGTAGGCGCACATGCCTCGTTATGGCCAATGAACAGACTGCAGCCAAACAAGGCACACACTCCCCAGTACATGGGAGTCCAGCAGTGTCTGAGGGACATAGCTGCTGCCATGAGGGAGAGGCCACAGCAACTGCCCTCCCAAACTGGCATCAGCGTGATTGAGAACAAGCTGGACTCCATGCACTGGAAGTGGTCTCCTTAAAGGCAGAAATGGCTGCCTACCACAGGGATGTTGCTGCTATTCTAAAAAATCAGCAGGTGCTCCTTGCTGCAGTGATGCCATATGTTGTTCCACAGATGGCAGCTGCCGGGAATTGGAAGTCCACATCTTCAACCACTAAAGTGTGTATCGCCCCCCCTACCTTCCCACCACCACCATCAATGGCAGAGTAGACACCACACATATCGGAGGATGAAGATGTGGAACAGATCATCTTCACCTGTAAGAGTTCCCGGTAGCACCAGCCCATGCCACATGGGCAGTGTTTTCCTTTGTCCTGTGCTTGAGATCATGCCAGTGTTAGCACAGTTGGATATGTGCATCTTCAAAGACACACTGTTGACTTGCCTGCTATGGACTATCATTGTCCCTCACTTACAAATTGGCTTATTATGTTTCTCCGGTACAAGAGTGCAGGAATATGGGGGCACATATCTACGCACAAGGTTCCTACATGATAAACGACAATGCTGGTCTCATCCCCTACAAACAATTCACTGAGTATGTCAAAAATGTAGAACACATGTATGCTTTACCCACTACATATGGCAGGAATGTTTGTGAGGCAGTTTTCAGGCAATATCTTCAGCTGGGAGTACCAGAAGAACACATTGGTGTGAAACAGAGGTACTTAACCTCATCTGTAATTGCCACTGGTCAGTTTTGAAGGATAGATTTTAAATGTAGGCTGTTGTCAGATGTGCCACAGTGCCCAACATTCCTATTCAGGACCCTAACACTGACAGCTGAATTACCACACCTAACTGTCCAATACAAAGGAAACATAGGCCCTCATTACAACCTTGCCGGTAAATGCCACCTACCGCTGTGCTGATGGCCGCCAAGATACCGAGACCGCAGCGGTATACCGTTACGGGTATTATGACCCACACAGAGAAATCTGCCACTATACAGACACACACACAAGTCCGCCAGACCAAAGGTCAGTGATAAATTGGCGGTACCAAAACCCACACCATTACGGCAACAGAAATACGCCCATAGTATCAGGACCCACGAATCACCTCAGCGGTCTTTCAACCACGGTAAACCATTGGCAGTACACACCGCCGCGCTAAAAATACACACACACTAACAAAACTTCACCACATTGGACAATTCAAACTACACACACCTGACACACATACCACACCCACACACTCACACCACTATAAAACACACACCCACATTACCCGCAACCCTTTCAATGAAAAAAAGATTGCTAACTGAGAGAGAGACAAGCCAGGAGCACCCACTCAATCTGAGCCACAGAACACCATCACCATACACCATCCATGCACCTCATAGCACACACCCCAACACAGCACCCCACACACCCTCACACATACCACTCACACCACATCCATGGCACCCCAAAGACACCCCAAGTTTTCAGAGGAGGAGCTAAGGATCATGGTGGAGGAAATATCCGGGTAGAGCCACAGCTATTCGTATCACAGGTGCAGCAGATGTCCATTGCAATGAAGATGGATCTATTGCGGAGAGTCCTGGACAGGGTCAGCGCTGTGGGACAGCACCCTGGAACAAGGGATGACATCAGGAAGAGGTGGAACGACCTACAGGGGAAGGTGCGTTCTGTGGTAGCAAGACACCAGGTAGCTGTACAGAGGACTGGGGGTGGACCCCCACCTGCTCCCCCACAACTAACAACATGTGAGGAGCAAGTCTTGGCAATTATGCATACTGAAGGCCCCACAGGAGTAGCAGGAGGACTGGACTCTGGTAAGTCAAATCTTTACTATTATATCCCCACCCTACCTGCATGCAATCACAAACTCCTACCCCTACCCTCACCCCCATCACTCCACCACCTCACATATACCCCACTATCACAATCCACCCATCCCAAAACCAAGCCCTGCATGCCACACCAATGCATGGACACCCATCACAGACATGCATGGACACCCATCACTAAAGCATGCCCATTAGAGAGAATCACCTAGCCCACAAAATCACCACTCACACAAGGCAAAGCTGACAGGGCAATCACAATCATACAGGGAAACACACCCATGCACAAGATGGCACATGCAGATACAATAACACTGCATTTACATCCCCACAGGACCCCCACTCACTGTCACCGGAGAGGAGGTGCCACCAACATCCTATCCCCTCCCAGAAGAGGCCCACAGTGATGACAGCAGCTCTGCACGTCTGGATCACGATGACCAACCTGGCCCATCAGGGACCTCTGGACAGTCAGTTACCCTGCCACAGTCCCAACCCACCACAGAGCCTCCCCCCTCAGGAAACACCAGCACAGCACCCACCCAGCAGGCCCATACTTCTGTCCCCAGGACACGTCAATCAGCAGTGTGTACACCACTACAGGGACCCCAGGCAATGACACAAACCCAAGACAATCAGAGACCTGGGATCAGTGGCAGTGGGCACACGGTTCAGGGGACAGAGGCACAAGACAACAGGGAAGCTGGCAGGACTGCTGTGTGACAGGGGGAGGACAGGCCCAGGGAACCTACTCTCCATGAGATACTTGTAGGGATCCTGGGAGCATACCACCATTCCCAGGAGACCTTGGGCCAGATACTGACCAAGTTGCAGGAGACCCAGCGGCTGCAGGAGGGGCAGTACCTGGGAATCAGAGAGGACCTCAAACACATCCAACCCATCCTGGTCACCATTGCAGGGGTGCTGGCTGACATTGCCAATGCCATAAGGGAGGCAGTGGCACACCAACGGGAACCTGACACTAGCCACACCGAAGATCAGCCCTCCACCTCTGCCGGCGCTAGTGGACAGCAGGCCCCGCCACAGGACCAACAGGCCACCAGCACCCCACCCCCTGCAGAAGAAGACAGCTAATGGTCCTTACGATCCAGGCAGAAGCCTGAGAACATTGCCAAGACCCCCGCCAGGAAATAGGACTCTCCTGAGTGTCACCCATGTGTCTCTCTAAGTCACCCTGTCCGCCTTGAACTGCCATTGCTCCCCTTCCTATGCCCCCTTAGACAATGCACCTGTGATACAAAGAGACTGGACTCTATCTGGACATTCCTCCACCATCACCCCAGCCCATTGCACATCCACCTCTTAGCACTTAAATAAACACCCTTGGAACAAATACAACCAAGGAGCCTGTCAATTTATTGAAATATATATTAGTTTAACAAGCTGTAAACATTTCAAATCATATGTACAGTTATATATACATTAGTATGACCTGTAGTGGGCAGCACTAAACACACCAGGAGCCAGAGTGGGCCACAGAGATCTGAAAATGGAGATGCCAAAGGGTACAGTAAGTGGCCATTGACATAGGGAGATCAGGCTGCCATGTCCAATGTCTAACACAAAACTGCAATGGAAAGGAAATTTACAGTGTCTTACCTGTGTGTCACTGGAAGTACTGTTGTATGAGTGAGCTTCTGTTGTCCACATCTTCTTCCTCTGCCTCCTCTTCCTCACTGTCCACAGGCTCCACTGCTCCCACAAGACCATCTCCAGGCTCATCTTCCTGCAGAAAAGGCACCTGGCGTCTCAAGGCCAGGTTGTGCAACATGCAACAATGATCTGGCACACCTTATTGGGTGAGTAGTACAGGGATCCACCTGTCAGATGGAGGCACTGGAACCTGGCCTTCAGGAGATCAAAGGTTCTTTCAATGATCCTCCTTGTTCACTCATGTGCCTCATTGTAAAGTTCCTCTGCCCTTGTCCTGGCATTCCTCACTGGGGTCAGTAGCCATGAGAGGTTGGGGTAACCAGAGTCACCTGCAAATATTCGAGGGATACCTGTTAGACATACACTCACCCTTAGGGACAACCCCACACCCATATGCCTACATCAACTGGGTGGGGACCATGGGCTCACCTATTAGCCACACCCGGTGCCTCTGGAGTTGAGACATCACATATGGAATGCTGCTATTTCTCAAGATGAAGGCATCATGCACAGAGCCAGGATACTTGGCATTCACATGGGAGATGTACTGGACTTCCAAACACACCATCTGCACATTCAGAGAGTGATAGCTTTTCTATTCCTGAACACTTGTTCATTCCTCCGGGAGGGGGGACAAATGCTACATGTGTACCATCAATGGCACCAATGATGTTGGGGATATGTCCCAGGGCATAAAAGTCAGCTTTCACTGTGGCCAAATCCTCCACCTGGGGCAATACAATGTAGATGGGCATGTGTTTCAGCAGGACAGACAACACTCTGGTCAACACGTTTGAGAACATAGGCTTTGACATCCCTGATGCCATGGCCACTGTCGCTTGGAATGAACCACCTGCCAGGAAATGGAGCACTGACTGGACCTGCACAAGAGGGGGGTTACTTGTGGGCTGGCGGATAGCTGAAATCAGGTCTAGCTCCAATTGGACACACAGTTTTTGGACAGTGGCCCTATCAAGTCTTTAGGTTAGGATAATGTGTCTGTCCTCCATTGTTGCCAGGTCCACCAGGGGTCTGTACACGGAAGGATGTCTCCATCTTATATTCATCCTCAGCGGTTGAAGTCTAGGGAGAAAAACAGTGAGCAGAGGGTCATATTCACACATCTATTGAAATAATGATGCATCTCTTCCTTTACAGAAACAGGGTGTGAATTCGAGATTCAGTTGATGTGCCAATGTCTGCTGTGACGCAGTTAGGTGCCATGCCCTGTGCCCCCCTGAAATGGCGGCTCCCTGACCTCTGTGGAGAGACAAGTGGAAATTAGGTAATTCCGCTGGCGTTGTGTGCCGTAGCAGTCGGCGGTCGACGACCACCGCGCAACTTTGCATTGGTTAACATTGGGCCCTATGGGTTCCAGGAGCCAATGGCGATGTACGCCGGCGGTGACAGTTTGGACCGCCGTGGACGTGACCGCCATTTTCTAGCTGTTCACTCACTTGCTACCTGACCTTCAACAGGAGAGAACCTACACTGCAAGTTCTGCTGTGACCTGTGTCTGGAAGAAACAATGGCTCAAGTGTCTGGGGAAAGGGCCCTTGTCTTTACTTCGGAGGAGATGGAGAGACTGGTGGATGGGTCCTACCCCAGTACACTTTACTCTATGGCCCTCCAGACAAACAGGTGAGTACACTGTGAGCATGATGCGAGGGCCATGAATGTATGGAGTGCTGTGTGTGTCAGCCTCATGTAGGGGGGGCTGAGGGGTCCTGGACAGAGTGCTGCATGTATTGTCGTCAATGCATGTGCATAAGCGGATGGGAGGGATATGGTGGGCCATGAGTATGACAGTCCGGACGGTATGACTAATCCTTTTTCTGCTGTCTTTTCCCTGCAGGTCAGCGTCCATCAGAAAAAGGGTATTTGGCATGCCATCGCCAAGGAGGTGTGGACCCTGGGGGTCTTGGATAGGCGGAGCACCCACTGCCTCAAATGGTGGGAGGACCTGCGCCGCTGGGCAAGGAAGATGGTAGAGGCCCTGCTGGGGCTGTCCTCCCAGAGAGAAAGGGGTGCCTGTCGTACCCTGACACCCCTGATGTTCCGCATCCTGGCGGTGGCCTATCCGGAGTTGGATGGGCGCTTGAAGGCATCACAGCAGCCACAAGGGGGTGAGTACAGATTCAGATTCCTGACTTTGTGCGTGTTAAGGTTTTACTTGGGTGGGGTATGTGGGTTGTGGGTGCTCCTAGGCCAGGTGCAAACATGGCAGGGTAGGTCCCTTGTTGGGCAGGCTCTGTAGCACTCCAACCCCAATAGGGTTAGTGGCAATCTACTACTGGGCAGGGTCCTGTGGGTTTCAGGTGTGCAGCTAATGGCGTTAGGCATTGTACCCCATGGGCTGGTGGCAAGCTGTGTAACTGGTAGTGCATCGTTTAGTGCATAGGGCTGCTCGCTGTGTGTTGTGTACGCCAACTATAGTGGTGTTGCTGGCATTCACCAAGTGTATCCTCTGTCTCTCCCCCACCTTTTTGTTTTGTCACCTTGTCCTTGTGTGCATTAGCATCATCTGGCGGAGAAGCAGAGGCACCGGCGACGGAGGGAGCTGCATCCCACATGGGCCTGGAGGCCGAATCCACCGATAGTGAGGGCACCAGTTGGACGGATGGCGTAGGGAGCACCACGACGGAGACAGGAGGGGACACTACAGACAGCAACTCATCCTCTGATGGAAGCTCCCTGGTGGTGGTGGACACCTCTGTGCCCACCCCTAAAATAGGTACAGCTGCCACCCCGTACCAGCACCGCCCTCCCAGCAGCCCCTCAGCGTGTTTCCTGTGCCCGCTCACCCAAGAGGGCGGGCATCTCCTTCGCCCCAGGCACCTCCAGCCCTGGCCGGTCAGCCCTGCTGCCCTCAGTGAGGATGCTATTGAACTCCTGAGATCCCTAGCTGTTGGGCAGTCAACCATACTGGATGCTATCCAGGGTGTCTAGAGGCATTTGCAACAAACAAATACATACCTGGAGGGCATTCACTCTGGCGTGGCAGCCCAACAGAGAGCATTTCAGGCTCTGGCCTCCGCACTGATGGCAGCCATTGTCCCTGTCTCCAGCCTCCCACCTCCAACTTCCTCTACCCAGTCCCAATCCCCTCAATCCTAGCCTATCCCAAGCACACCTGCAGACCAGCATTCACCCAAATCAACACACAGAAGTGGCTCAAGCAAACACAAGCACCACACTTCATCTCACAGGCACTCACACAAACACCATCCCCATTCAGACACACCAACATCCACTGCCTCCACTGTGTCCCCCTCCTCCTCCTCATCCACCTCCCTCCCAGTAGCGTCTCCACTCACACCTGCATGCACTACATCTTCATCCACTACCTCCATCACCAGCACGCCTATCACTTCACACCCCTCACTGGCAGTCACCACCCCCACAAACATACACACGTCCCCTGTGTCCTCTCCCACTGTGTCTGTGACCCCTCCTCCCAAACTACACAAACGCAAGCACACACCCACCCAACAGCCATCCACTTCACAACAGCATCCAGCTCATGCACCTGCACCCAAACACAGCAGACTGACACCACCTACAATCACTCCCTATTCCTCCACTCCCAAACCTTCACTCTCTTCCCACCCCAATGTCCCTAAGAAGCTTTTCCTAGCCAACATTGACCTGTTCCCTGCCTCTCCCCCCCGTCCTTCACCTCGGGCCAGGTTGGCCAGAACCCAGCCCAGCACCTCAGCCACCAAGTCCATGTCCGCTGTGGTTTCTGCAGGTGTCAGAGGCTCTGAGGGGGCACCCGTCAGGCCAGCCAGTGTGCCACAAACCCCTGCTAAGGCCAAGAAGATTCCACCACCTGGCAAGGTCAAGAAGGGGACAGCATCGAGCAAGGAGAAGGAGCTACAACCACCCAGCAAGCCCACATCAAAGACTCCAGCTGGCAGACCCAAGGTGACACCACCATCTGCCAAGGGGAGGAAGGGGCACAGAACACCAGCCAAGGCACTTCAGCCGTCCGAGCCTGCAGGTGAAGGCCTCGTGGCTACCAGCACAACCGCCAGCACCACCACCTGCACCGTGGCCAGCACCGCCACCTGCACCGCCGCAAGCACTGCCACCTGCACCGCCACAAGCACCGCCACCTGCACTGCCGCCTGCACTGGCACAAGCACCACTACTGCCAGCAGCAGCAGCCTCAGTGGGCAGCCGTCCAAGGCTGCAGGGGAAGGGATGGAGCCTCCCCCCACCACTGGCAGCACCTGCACTGTGGTCAGCACCAGCACCGCCGCAAGCACCACCGCAAACACCACCGCAAACACCGCCGCAAGCACCGCCACCTGCACTGCTGAAAGTAGCACCACTGGCAGCAACAGCAGCCCCAGTGGGCAGCTGCCCAAAGCTGCGGGGGAAGGGCTGGAGCCTCCCCCAACCACTGGCAGTACCCCCACCAGCACCGGCACTACCACCACTGTGCAGCCGTAGCCGGCGGCGGATGGACTGTAGTCCTGCCTCCATGGAGTATCATGCATCCTGGCCACTGCAAATCTCGTGGCTCTGACAACCAGGTGAGGGACTGTGACCTGGCAGCCCTTAAGTGCTGCATCACTGGGCCCAATGCTCCCTCCAGAACTAGTGGAAGAAGGCATCCACTCACCCTATCCTTGGCAGGATGAAGCACACTGGGCACAAGGCCCCGTCCAGAACCAGTGCAAGAAGGCATCCACTCACCCTATCCTTGGCAGGATGAAGCACACTGGGCACAAAGCCCCCTCCAGAACCAGTGTAGGAGCCACCCACTTGAGAGACTGTGGCCTGGCAGTCCCCAGGACCAAGCAGTGGGCAAACCACCCACTTGAGAGACTGTGGCTTTGCACTCCCCAGGACCAAGCAGTGGGCAATCCACCCACTAGAGAGACTGTGGCCTTGCACTCCCCAGGACCAACCAGTGGGCAAACCACCCACTAGAGAGACTGTGGCTTGGCACTCCACAGGACCAAGCAGTGGGCAAACCACCCACTTGAGAGACTGTGGCCTTGCACTCCCCAGGACCAAGCAGTAGGCAAACCACCCACTTGAGAGACTGTGGCTTTGCACTTCCCAGGTCCCAGCAGTGGGCAAACCGCCCACTTGAGAGACTGTGGCTTTGCACTCCCCAGTACATCGCAGAGGGCATGTAGCCCCCTCCAGGAGCAGTGACGTTGTCCCATCTTCCGGCTGGGGTGCCCCCCCTTCACCGTCCCCCTGAGGTGCCGGTGTGTTTTCGACCTGATGCCCCTGCAGTGTTCTCTCCATTTTGAGGCAGGAGACACGTGTGGGCTTGGCCTATGTGTTATGGCCCAGTGGGCCACAGACTATTTTTGTGTTGACATTGTCTCTCATTTTGTATATATTGTATGTATTGTACATACTGTTTATTTATTTATGTACGTATTTCTAAGTATTTCTAAGATTACACTCATTTGACTCCATTCCTTTTGTCCTTGCATTATTCCAGAGGATTACAGGGTGTATATGTAATGTTGTTGCATGTGTTTGTGTGTATTGTGTTGGGGGGGTGGGTGGGTGCGTTGCATGTGTGTGTGTCACTCTCTTTTTCCTCCCCCCTCCCTTGTGTGCTAGGTGCAGTACTCACTGTGGTCGTCGTTGCCGGCACTGGTGCTCCTGGTATATGAGCAGATACACCATCTGGCTGTTGGTGGTTACCGCTGCGGTGTTTGTTGCTACCGCCGTAGTGGTCAGAGTGTTAAAGTGGCTGTATGTGTTGGCGGTTTCCGCAGTGTCATGATTCCATTTTTGTTACTGCCGGCCTGCGTTAACTCCGACCGCCATGGTTGTAATGAGGGCCAAAGTCACCTTGAGTGGTGGGTACACTGGATGGCAGATGCATAGACAATTAGATGTGTTGTTGCTGCCAATGTGACACCTCATTTGTAAACAGGTGTTGAACATGTCAAAAGAGGGATTTGGAGGCAGGATGGAATACCTAGGCCAACACACAATTTTCACTGTGCACTCATGAGAAGACCCTGAGACACAAGCACATGACACAACAAGTAAAGGAGTACCCAAAAATGTTTATTTACATTGAAACTAAACAAAAAAATTCAAGAAAACCTATCCTAACCTAAACTAACCTATTCTAACTTTACTTAACCAACAATTAAACCTAACTAGCCTATGCGAAACTTACCTAACACATTTAACAACACACTCTAAACATTGCCTCCCCACCCCCCTTATGTTACAAGACTCATGCAGGACAACAAAAGCTAAATTACACATATACTAACCATATCTAAACAAATATAATTTTTTTCGCATATTTTCTTTTTTCTTTTTCAAACTTATATACCCCAACATGACCTACCACCCAACCCACCCACAAATTAACATGTAAAAAGTAGGAAACTCACCCCCCAAACCCACCTATCCTAACTAAACTACATACCTACTCTAATCTAACACTAACACCCTAAAACCAACTATAAAACATGGATACAAATGAGGGAGGGGACAGAACTGGGAGGTGAGAGAGTTTTCTTTAGGTATTTTAGGGCCAGATGTAGAAAGCAGTTTACACGTTGCAAACATCGAATTTTGGTGCTTGCGACGTGCAAAATGCACTTTGCAATGCACAAAACCCGTTTTGCGATTCGGTAACCTGGTTACCGAATCACAAAACGGGTTTGCGAGTCGCAAGGTACCCCCTTCCTAATTGCGAGTCGCAGTGCAATGCTGGATTGCTTTGTGACCGAGAACGCGGTCGCAAACCAATCTCAGTTTGCACCTTTTTGAAATGGGTGGTAGCCCATTCACAAAAGGGAAGGTGTCCGGGACCCCTTCCCCGTTGTGAATGGCACTGCAAACCTTTTTTCAGAGCAGGCAGTGGTCCTATGGACCACTCCCTGCTCTGCCAAAATGAAACAAAAACGTTTAATTTTTCGTTTTTGTAATGCATCTCGTTTTCCTTTAAGGAAAACCGGCTGCATTACAAAAAAAAAGAAAACTGCTTTATTAAAGAGCAGTCACAGACATGGTGGTCTGCTGTCCACAGCAGGCCACCATCCCTGTGAATGCCGCCACTCTCAAGGACACCATCCAACATCCCGAATTGCGACTCCCAAATTGCGAGTCACTCTGACTCGCAATTTGCGGGTCGCAATTCAGAAGTTTGCTACACCTGGCCCTAAGCCTCTTAGTATTGGGTGCCACCTCCTTCTCCAAACTGTTCATCCTTTGTAATACTAGTGTGACGTCCATCCATGACAGCAGGTGGTGTGGGCTGATGCAGTGAGGTCGAAGCTGTTGTAGTTGTGGCTGTTGTCATGATGGCAGCTGTGCCCCCTGCACTGCTGTGGAGGTGGGTCTCCTCTGTGTGGCCACTGCCAGTGTGGGCCCCCTTGTGTGAATGCCGGCCATTCCCCCGTAGATCTCTCAGCACGATAGCGGTGAGCCATTCCTGGGACATCTGATTCCACTGCCAGGATATGTTGGTAGCGGACTGCCCTCTTTTGGAATGCACGCAGTTCCTCATTGCTCATGTTGGTAGCTGTTAAATTGAGACAGGCAACCATCAGTGTCAGCATTGTGTTGAGTATGTACAGATTATTGTCTTACACTCTACATCTAATTACACATGCATTCCACCTCACATTCAGGAAAAGAAAAAGGCTCTCATAAATACAACAACACTGCCTTAACATAATTTCTTTGACACCAAAGCGATGCACAACAAGATTATGAACCAAACCAAATGAGGTGTGCATTGCTTTTGCGCAATATGTAATGATGTTATTGGGATGATGTTGGTAACTATAAGGGGTCAGTGCTGATAGTAACATATGCAAGCCTGATCAATATGACTGCCACCTACACTGTGAGCATCACATCTACCTACAAATTTGGTGTCCCTCTCCCCCTGTGCCTAAGGGGGGATGGCTATGCAATCCATCATCTCAACTGTCCTGGTCATCCACCAAGGCATGCCCACTCATGCATGGGGTCAGGGAGTCACCCATATGTTAGGAGGGCTGCCAACTAGGAAGCTGGCATCCATAGGTCTATCACATCTACATTCATGTGTCCAGGTGTAGACACCCATCAATACCTGATCAGCCAATACTGTTCCTTACACACTCATTTCCATGCCAGCACACGTTTGGCCTTGACCTACATGCACGGCAATTACAATCCACATAAGTGTTACGTACATGGAGTACAAAATACGGAGCGCCATGTTGGGGGACAATTGCCAGCCCAGTCCTCCATATTCATGACAATACAGGGATGCACCAAATTGTGTTCAAGATGATGCATCCCTGTCTTGTGAGAATTACATGTGGCTTGTCATCACCTTGTTTACAAGAAGCTGCCCATTGAGCACCACAAGCATCACAAGATATGACCCTCTGCTGGTGAATTGGGAGCCTTTCAATGGGACACAATGTCACCATCCAGCCTACTTTGATATCTGATCATTTGACAGCTAATCATATCTAGCATTGTGTGCAACATACATGACTCACTCACACCAAACCCTGTATTACTTCACAGGAGACGCATTATCACACTTACTGGACACATCTGGGTCCTCAAATCGCGCCACTTTGCTGATTGTGTAGGGGGCAGGTCCACCTGTAAGATATGAATGGAAAGCCATGCTTATTGTCATATCACTGTCACTACTAAGTGGTCAACAAATTTCAGTGTGTACTATTTTAGAGGAGTGAGCTAGCTATCCTAGGGTAAAACAGTGCAACAAACACACCATTACAAACACACAATGACACTCAGGTGAGTGAGAAACACACTTCTGCACACATACACTGAGCTAGAGACTCATCTAGTGCTACACCCTGCAACAACCGTAAGTGGGCAATCTAAAGAAGATGGAACTCCATGATATAAGGGGGAATTGCGTAACAAATACATGACACTACCCTGGTCCTTTTCAAGACAATTTACTCAGGTATTCAAGTCTGTCCTGCAAGGCACCCAGAGGCACTTTGTGATGTGCATGCAGCTCAATTATAAATCTGCAATGATCATGCGTTGAGTAATCCATGACTGATGTGGCAAAGTTGTCTGATGGTATCAAATGTCCCATTTACATTGTCCCCTAAGGTGGGTAAGCCCCCTTTGCTGAAATAATGGCAGGGGCAAGGATCATGTGCGTGAAATGATGACAATGTAGCTCTATACATGCATTGCCCTACTTTGTTGACTCAATCCAGGTAAATATGGTAGGCTGGCGGTGTCTTGGTGTATCAATCATGACACTGTGCTGGGGCACAGATGTCGCCATGGCCCCTAATATGTGTGACTTAGTGATGGTTGTGCATGACTCACCAGACATATGACCTTCATTAGTATAATGGCAGGACACGTGAACTCCATGTCTAGACTGGCGCAGTACACTTCATTCTGGTTGCATGCAACCTATCCACAAGCATTGCATGCAGCACTCCAACACATCTGCTACTTTCATTCAAGAGCGGTGAACAGTTAATGGTATGCCAATAGGAGACTCACCAACAGTGCCACTGATCTCGACATCAAGATGATTGATCAGATCCTGCTCCCTGGCCACCAGATCTGCCCAGCGATGCTTGAGCTGGTGCTCATTCCTGGTGCTCTTATAGACCCTCATCAGGTGGTGGAGCACCTTGCCCCACCGCAGCCGTCTTGCATCGGTCCGGTAGCCCTGTATGACCCAGCCCCCCATCTCCAACATCATTGGCAGGTAGTAGGCTACCAGCCACACGAAGCCACCCAACTCTTCCTCTCCCATCCTGGTCAACCTATCCATACCAGATATGTTATAATTGGAAAGGTTCACCACAAAAAAATGAAAATAACAGAAACTTAAGCCCCATAACTAATCTCAACTATACCAACTTAACAACTAGCCCAGACGGACCCCACAGTACAAATACAAATGTACACAAAAAACACACAAAATTGCAAACACTGGGACAAAATGCAGTCAATATTTAACAAAACACGACAGGAGGGACACCACAAGATACAATACGTAAGGAAATCAAAACCACCAACTCCAGAACACAACCACACAGTCAAAAGAGGCACAGACTGTAAAAGGAAAGTGAAAGTACATCTACTGTACCCTGCTTGTAAACAGGACTTTTTATTACATCACTTCCTGCCCCCATGCATCATGTTTTCAGTTATGTGTGTATTTATAAGACACATTTGACATTTGCACGGGTATTTTAGACGTGCATCAGTTTTTATTGACGCATTACCGTTATGCCTCGAATTCACAGAAAATCAGCATTGAGAAGAGTGCGAAGGTGGAATTCACGCTAAGGGCCCTTGTGTCATATTCTTTGTGTTTGCAGATGTTTTAGACGAATATGCATCAATTCCTTTGATTCAAGTACTGATTGCGTGTTTTTGTTCCATTGTCTTTAGATGCACCCTGTATGAACACACAAATGCAATGGGCTGCGCTGCAGAGTGGCATACTGTGTATAGCCACATGTGGTAGTCCATGCAACAATGTGATGAGGGTGTGATTGGTCTGTTACACCGATGTGTGTGTTACAGAGTCTACAGCATGCAAATAGTTGCACATCGTGCACATGTACATGTGAGTGACAACAGTGTATCCACAAATTTATGGCAGTCAGTACAATGCAATAGGTCTGGTTTGTGATTGTGAATTGTGTTTTCTTATGTGATGTGTCATGTTGTCATACAAAACGACATCACACAGCTCAAGCATTGTTGATGATGGCTAAACCAATGCTACCTAAGAAATATTACCCGACAACTGTCTCCCTATGTAGATTTGGAGCTTATGGAGACTTGTGTGTGGCCTACACATGTGTCTGACATGTGTACATCTTTGGTACATACTGTGTATGACACACTCTACCTAAATTCCACCCAGATTATGTTTTGACTACAAATGTTTGATTAAACTCATTGCATTTAGCAATGGTTGTTGGTTTTGTTTGGCCGACCTGCAGCCCTAGTTGCATATGTTCTTAGCCATACTGAAGTGCATTCCACAGACGTGTCAGTGCAATGTGTGAGGTCATGTGTACCCGGTGTCAGGATTGGGCCCCATGGCAGTGGCAGGACAGATTACCATGGATGTACTGCGCAGGCCCAACTTCTACCATTGCTTGTTGTACCTGGGCAAATCATGATGACCATTGTTACCAATTATCTCCCCCCATTGTCACACATGTTCCATGCAGCCACTGCAACTCACACACTGAGTTGTGACAGTGTTCTATTCCAACATGACTAACTTTCTAATTTTGGTCATCTACTACCTCATGTGTGGGCCCCTTGCATGCTTCTATTTGGACATGATGTAGTTGTGTGTGATGAGCTATTGACAAACAAGTTGGCAACATGGTTGTACAAGATATGTTGTGATCCATAGATTGTGTCCTTCCGTTGTCACATACCAGTGATGACGCTATTAGTGATGTTTGTGATGGTGGCAGTACAATCTTACACATCACAAATGTTGCAAAGTACTTGTCAGATTTGTATTGGTAACATGCTCCGTGAGGTTAGATTCACAATCCTATGGTATATGTCGTGGAGATTGAAAAGACCAAAGCAGGTTTGGTTGTATAAGTGAAGTGTTTATTTAAAAAATTGACAGGGTGCTTTTTATGTGAAAACGTTTTCAACTATGTGCTGTCTGCGGTGTATCCCAGCAGCTGTGTTGTGCTGTTCCCCCTCAATTTCTACACCACCATCCTCCTCCTCCTCCTCAGGCAGGACATCTACCTGGTCATACATTGGGACGTATGTTGTGCAGGATAGCACATGTCATGATGATTTTGCACATAATGACTGGGAAATATAGGAGGCTGCCTCCTGTGGTGTCCAGGCACCTGAATCTTGACTTTAGTATCCCAAATGTCCTCTCCACAATACTCTGTGTCTCATGATGTCCCTCATTGTATGCACGCTCTGCTAGTGTGCTTGGGTTTGCAAATGGGGGTCATAATCCATGGCTGAATGACATAACCCTGATCCGCTGCAAAAGATAATAGGAGTAAGTTGTTAATAAGGCTTGCAACAAGTTCATCATGTAGCATGGCAGTTGTAATTTTGAGGTGGTTGTAACTCATATGTATTTGTGGTATAGTGTGAGGTCCTGGTCTTAGGCAAAGTGTTCTTAGCACTGTGTTGTTGGACATGACCATCTTGAGTATTGGCTTAAGGACCTGGGACATCTGATTTGGAATCCTAACTGATGGTCTGTAAGTATGTACCATGTGTTGTGTTGTGCACCTTTGTATTAGTGTGCTATCAATAGAGAGGACATGACACATCCTCACAACACAATGAGGTCAGATGCGGTGACTACATGGTAGCACTACAGAGCCTGGACATCCCAGCCATTCTGACATGTTATTACAGATGAAGTGCAACACTTAGGACCATTTAAATGAGTAAGTGACAATGCACAACACAGCTCCAACATTGACAGCACTGTGTTGCAATATTTTGACTATGCAGGAATGCACCATGTGTGACATGTTACTATTCAACCCTTTCTTGTCCCCTGCTCAAGTGGGTTATATGCAGATGTGCACGGACACTACAAACCTTGCACCAGGGTGCTTGTCTAGCTGCCCTGTGGAGGTGGATGTGTCTGTGCATGAAGTGACACCTCCCTATACATATGCTGATTTGATCGACAATTGGCTCTTTCTGTGTGTGCAGCAGTATGCAGCATGCATTGGTTGGTAAATTTATATGAGTTCAAATCACAGTCTATTTCCCTATTGGAACCTGCAAATGGCACATACACCACTCACATGCTCACTTACTAATTCAACCACTCACATATTTACTTGATCATGCATACATGTACTCATACACTCATTAATTCACCACTCATATACTCACTTACTCAATCATACACATACTCACCTAGTCACTCATTCACACATACTCACAGTCACACATACTAACAGTCATAGACTCATCGAGTCATACACTCTTTCACTCATTCATACATCCATTCACGCACACTATCAATCACTACAATAGTCATACATTCATTCCCTCACCCATACACCATTCATGCACTAACTTACTTATCCATAGACGCACGATTCATGCACTCATTCACTCATCCACACACCGCTCATAGAATCACTCACTCATACACCACTCTTACACTCACTCATTCACCCATACATGCACTCATAAATTCACTCACTTATCCACATATACAATCATGCACTCAGTCAGTCACCCATACACCACTTATGCACTCATTCAGTCAGCCAGACACCACTCATACATTCACTCACTTACTCATAGATGCACTCATGCTCTCAGTCAATTACCCAACCAGTGGTTCCCAACCTGTGGTCTGGGGACCTCTGGGGGTCCGCGAAGCCTCCTCAGAGGGTTCCAGACTGCTTAGAAAATTAAATAATATTAACGGAGTAGGTCCCCAGCTTTCAGTAATGACTCAGTGGGGGGGGGTCCCCAGATTCCAATAATTATTCAGTGGGGGTCCTCGGGCTCCAGTAATGATAAAGTGGGGGTCCATAGAAGTCAAAAGGTTGGGAACCACTGCCATAGACCATTCATACACTTACTCACTAATACATGCAGTCTTGCATTGTCAATCAACCATGCACCACTCATGCATTCACTTACTCACCCAAACATGCACTCATTCATTTTCCGACACACCAATCAGGCACTCACTCAATTATCCATACATACACTCATGTACTCAGTCAGTCATCCATATGCCATTCATGCACTCACTCACTTACTCATACAGTCAGTCTATTTCCCATACACCACTCATGCATTAACACGCTCATACATGCACTCCGTCAATTACCCATACATCACTCATACATTCATTTGTTCACTCACCCATACACCACTAATACACTCACTCACTTACCCATACACCACCCACATACTCACTCATCTAAGCACTCATGCATTGACTTGCTTACCCATACATACACTCATGTACTCACTCACCCATATACACATTCATACACTCTTCCAGTGACTCATGCACCACTCAAACACACATTCACTCATACATACACTCATGCACATCATCAATCACTGATACATAACTCACTCTCTCACCCATACACAACTCACACACTCCCTCACATATACAAGCACTCATGCATTCACTCACTGACCCACAAATGCACTCATACACTCACTCACTTACTCATACATGCATTTATACACTCAGTCAACCACCATTCACCACTGATTGCACTCACTTACTCACCCATACATGCACTCCGTAATTCTTACATACACCACTGATGCACTCAATCAGTTATCCACATAAGCGCTCATGCACACAGTGAGTCACTCATGCTCCACTCATGCACTCACTCACCCATAATTTCACTCATACACTCTTTTAGTCACCCATGCACCACTCACACACCTATACTCATCCACTTAGTCAGTCACCCATACACCAATCATACACTCATTCAATCATCCATATGACACTCATAGACTCACTCACTCATACACCACTAACACACTTACTCACTTACTCACTCACTCATGCACACACCTATGCACTCACTCACTCACCCATACATGCACTCCTGCACCCAGTCAATCTCCCATACACCACTCATGCACTCACTCACATATCCATACATGAACTCATGCACACAGTCACCCATGCACCATTCATGCACTCATTGAGTCATGAGTACACAACTACATGCAGCCATGAACTCAGTCAATCACCCATACACAGGTTATGCAGGCATGTACTCACACATAGATGCACTCACACACTCATTTACCCATAAATACGCTCATATACTCACTTAATCACCCATACACCACTTATACACTCACTCAAACATACAAGTACTCACTCACCCACACAGCTACTCATGCAATCACCGACTTACACGTAGATCCATTCATGCACTCATTTACTTACCTACAAACACATTTATGAATACTCTCACTCTGCCACACACCACCCATTCCCTTACTGAGCTACCCATACACAACTCATGCAGTCATTCAGTGTCCCATACAGCATTCACACACTCAGTTACTCACTCATACACTACTCATGTACTCACTCACTAACCTGTATACACTCATGTAGTTATTTAGTCACCCATACAGAGACTCTTTCATCTATATATACACGCGTACAGCTTATCTTTTTTTAACCATGAGATGTGGTCCTGACAAGAACCATTTTTTTCTTCTTTTCTGGAACACTCTTTTGTAAATTGTTTTAATTTTCTAACATTTTGTATTTTTTTGTATGTTTTTTCAAACAAAATGGCAACGAGGGGGAAAAACATTTTCAGACAGAAAAATAGCATGAAATCTGCACAACATAATAAAAAAAATAGCAGGTATGTGTCATTGCTGCTTCCAAAATAACATCAAAAGACTGCTCACCGGCTGTCAAATGGTATTGCAGTATAGGCTGTATGCTCCAATACGTCTTAACTTAGGGGCAAATTTCTGGATGTTTGTTGCACCCCTAGAAGTGGATGGTCCCTCTCCCTCTCTGTCCTTTTGTGCTCTCCTGAGGTCCCTCTTGTTGTAGGTTCTTAGGTGGTGCAATATGCTAGTTGTACCACAAGGGTATTTTTTAAGTGTGCCCTTTGAAAGGGTCTTTTCACACGCTGCATTTAACAAGCTTGGCCACTGTTTTAAATTCCCCTAAAGGAATCGCAAACAATTCCCAAGCAAAACTGTGCCTTATAGCGGTTGGTTTCTCATCACTGGAGTCCTCCTGATATTGCACCTGCTCCTGCTCCTCTGCTTGCCGAGGGACCCCTTCCTGCTAATTGCCTCCTGTTTCCATTTTGAATGTCAAAAAATTACAAAAAAAGCTCAAAATCAAAGTATACCAGCAGCTGCACAGTACACCTTCAATGAATGAGCCAATACTCTGATGAAAGATTCAAGAAGGAAAACGTGGGTGGAACTTCCTTCGAAAACTGATGAAATCTATTTCCTCCTATCATATCTGTTTGTTTCTAGGTCACATCTTGTTCGCAAGAACAGCACGACGATCGGTGAGACCGCGATGACTGACTTGAAAAACACTGAAAAAGTACTAAACATTTATTTTAATTGAAAATATATAAGTTTAAACACTATGGTGGTCATTACAACCCTGGCGGACGGTGTTAAAGTTGCGGTAATACCGCAAACAGGCCGGCGGACAAAAAAAGGGAATTACGACCCTGGCGGAAACCACCAACTAAGACAGCCACTTCAACATACCGTCCGCCACAGCGGTACAGACAAGCAGCGCGGCGGTCACCGCCAACAGACAGGCGGAAGACAATGTACCGCCCACACTATCACAACACACCAATCTGCCACCTTTTCCGGGGCGGATTCCCCGTGGATAAAAACACAGCGGAAACAGCTTTTGCTATGGGAAAACGCTCACCTCAACACATCCACCAGGAACGAGGACACCATGGAGCCGGAACTACAAATACTCCCAGCCCTTGCATTCCTGCTCATCTACGACCAACAGCGACGTACGCGCAGAAGATACCGGTGAGTACTGCACCTACGACACGGGGGAGGCAAAAGTTAGGGGGACACCCACCAAACACCCCCACCCCCACCCTCGCATATCACAACATATACACCAATGCAGTCACAAAAATCACAGTAACAACCCACAATCCCCCCGGAAGAATGCAAAGACAAAGCGAATTGCGGTCAAACTCTGTATTGTGACAATATACTACCCATAAAAAAATAAACTGATACATATCACGAAATTTGTGAAAAATAAATGTACAATACAAGAAGTAGTGCAGATATGTACACAACAATGTCCATGCACAAACAGTCCAAAAATGCATGGGCGACGCCCACAATAGATACCTGACCAAAATCCGAGAGAACACTGCCGGGGCATCAGATAGAAACAATACAGGCACCTCAGGGGGAATGGAAGGGGGGCACCTCAGCCACATGAATGCAAAGCCAGATGCACGACGGGGCACCATGCCCATTGATGTATCCTGGGGAGTGCAAAGCCACAGTCTCTCAAGTCTCTACGGTGGGTGGCTTGCCCACTGTGCCATCCTGGGGAGTGCAAAGCCACAGTCTCTCAAGTCTATACAGTGGGTGGCTTCCCCACTGTGCCATCCTGGGGAGTGCAAAGCCACAGTCTCTCAAGTCTATACAGTGGGTGGCTTCCCCACTGTGCCATCCTGGGGAGTGCAAAGCCACAGTCTCTCAAGTCTATACAGTGGGTGGCTTGCCCACTGTGCCATCCTGGGGAGTGCAAAGCCACAGTCTCTCAAGTCTATACAGTGGGTGGCTTGCCCACTGTGCCATCCTGGGGAGTGCAAACACACATCTTCGCAAGTAGATGCAGTTCTCTACTGGTACTGGGTGGATCTGGTGGCCAGACTGGATGAGTCTCCCCGTGAAAGTACATGTCCTGTCACTGTCCCAGATGCACATGGGAGAACGATGCCTGATGTGCCGGACTATTCATACCCACACGGTCTTGTCCCTGTTCAGCGGTCTTCACCATGGCGGTCTTGTCCCTGTTCAGCGGTGCTTTGCCATGGCAATCTTTGGCTTGTTCAGCGGTGCTTTGCCATGGCGGTCTTGTCCCTGTTCAGCGGTCTTCACCATGGCGGTCTTGTCCTTGTTTAGCGGTGCTTTGCCATGGCAGTCTTTGGCCTGTTCAGCGGTGCTTTGCCATGGCGGTCTTGTCCCTGTTCAGTGGTCTTCACCATGGCGGTCTTGTCCCTGTTCAGCGGTCTTCACCATGGCAGTCTTTGGCCTGTTCAGCGGTGCTTTGCCATGGCGGTCTTGTCCCTGTTCAGCGGTCTTCACCATGGCAGTCTTTGGCCTGTTCAGCGGTGCTTTGCCATGGCGGTCTTGTCCCTGTTCAGCGGTCTTCACCATGGCAGTCTTTGGCCTGTTCAGCGGTGCTTCGCCATGGCGGTCCTGTCCCTGTTCAGCGGTGCTTTGCCATGGCAGTCTTTGGCCTGTTCAGCGGTGCTTTGCCATGGCGGTCTTGTCCCTGTTCAGCGGTCTTCACCATGGCAGTCTTGTCCCTGTTCAGCTGTGCTTTGCCATGGCAGTCTTTGGCCTGTTCAGCGGTGCTTTGCCATGGCGGTCTTGTCCCTGTTCAGCGGTCTTCACCATGGCGGTTCTGATACTGACATTGGTGTGTGGCATGACGAACTCCACACTGGACGTTGGTGTGTGGCATGACGACATCCACAATGGACGTTGGTGTGTGCCATGACGAACTCCACACTGGACATTGGTGTGTGGCATGACGACATCCACAATGGACGTTGGTGTGTGGCATGACAAACTCCACACTGGACATTGGTGTGTGGCATGACGACATCCACAATGGACGTTGGTGTGTGGCATGACAAACTCCACACTGGACATTGGTGTGTGGCATGATGAACTCCACACTGGACATTAGTGTGTGGCATGACGAACTCCACAATGGACATTGGTGTGTGGCATGACCTTCCATCATTGCCCAGCGGGGCTGTGGGATTCTGGACCCTCCTGGGCTGTGACTCCGGCGGTGGCGGTGCTCTCCTGAGCAGTAACGATAATTGGGCCTTCCTGGGCTATGTCTCTGGCAGTGGTCTCTGGACCAGTGACGATAATTGGGCCCTCCTGGGCTATGACTCTGGCGGTGGTCTCTGGACCAGTGACGAAACTTGGGCCCTGCTGGGCCATGACTCTGGCGGTGGTCTCTGAACCAGTGCCGATAATTGGGCCCTCCTGGGCTATGACTCTGGCGGTGGTCTCTGGACCAGTGACGAAACTTGGGCCCTCCTGGGCTATGACTCTGGCGGTGGTCTCTGGACCAGTTACGAAACTTGGGCCCTCCTGGGCTGTGACTCCGGCGGTGGCGGTGCTCTCCTGACCAGTAACAATACTTGGGCCCTCCTGGGCTATGACTCTGGCGGTGGTCTCCTGACCAGTAGCGACGGTGCTGGCGGTTGTGTCTGGACCGCCGGAAATTATGGTGCACTTCTCCGCCGTGACACTCACAACAGGTTGGGAAGACTTCCTCGGGACCTTCCCCACCTTCTTTGGAATTACAGCTTACTCACCAATCGCCTTGGATCCCATTTCACTTTGTGTCCCACCAGGAGTCTTGACACAGTCCCGTCGTCCACTCTCCAATTTCGGAGCCTTTACAGGGGGTGGGCTGACAGTGCCTTGGCTCCGGGTCCTACTGCCTGCCCTGGTGGACGGGGCACCCCAAAAACCTGGAACACGCACCACTGGTACTGGAGGCTTTTTGGCTGAGGCGCTACGACGGGACTGATGAATAGGAGGGGGGGTGTGGGGGCAAAAAGGTCAATTTGACATAGGGACAGTTTCTGACGGACACTGGGCTGGGTAGGTGGAGGGGGTCTGGGAGTGGAGGAAGAGGAGGTGGTCGGAGGAGGTGTCACTTTAGCTGTTTTGGGTGCAGGTGCAGGTACTGGAGGCTGTCGTGAGGTGGATGGATGTTGGGTGAGTGATTGACGGCGTTTGGGTACTTTGGGAGGGGGCGTCACAGACACACTGGGAGAGGACACAGGGGACGTGTATATGGCAGTGGAGGTGGTGAGTGCAGGTGAGCGACTTGTGGTGCTGGGTGTCCTAATGCGAGTCCTAGTGCCTGTAGATGTGGTGCATGCAGGTGTGTGTGTAGATGGCACTGGGAGGGAGGAGGGAGAAGAGGAGGAGGGGGACACAGTGGATACAGTGGATGTTGCTGTATCTGTATGGGTCTGATGCTTGTGTGAGTGCCTGTGGTGTGTGTGGTGCCTATGTTTGCTTGAGCTACTTGTGTGTGTTGACTTGTGTTCATCCTGGTCTGTAGGTGTGCTTGGGATGGGCTGGGGTACAGGGGATTGGGTCTGGGTGGAGGAAGTTGGAGGGGGGAGGATGGACACAGGGACAATGGCTGCCATCAGTGCTGAGGCCAGAGATTGCAGGGTTCGCTGAAGGACAGCCTGACCAGGATGAATGCCTTCCAGGAATGCATTACCGTGTTTCAACTCTCGTTCTACACCCTGGATGGCATTCACAATGGTAGACTGCCCAACAGTGAGTGACCTGAGGAGGTCAATGGCCTCCTCACTGAGGGCAGCAGGGGTGACTGGGGCAGGGCCTGAGGTGCCTGGGGCGAAGGTGATGCCCACCCTCCTGGGTGAGCGGGCACGGGGTGAATGCTGAGGGGCTGCTGGGAGGGTGGTACTGGTAGGGGAGGTGGCGGCTGTACCTGTAGAAGTGGGGCGCACAGATGGTGCCGCCACCACAGGGGAGCTCCCATCGGCGGACGAGTCTGTGTCGCTGTTTGGTGATCCTGTGGCCGACGTGAAGCTCCCCTCGCCCTCCGTCCCACTGGTGAATTCAGAGTCTGTGGTGTGGCCCTCCATGGCCATGTGGGATGCAGCTCCCTCGTGCTCCGGTGCCACTGTACCTCCGCCTGTTGATGCTGATGTACAGAAGGACAGGGAGAGCAGAAAAAGGGGGAGACAGAAGAAAGAGAGTTTTAGTGCATGGCATACCGCTACCGTTGCTGGGCAAGACAAACGCAGCAGCCCCCTGCATTACGCCGTGCTCCTGCCCTCTGCACATGCAATTTCTGGGGTATGCCCTACATGGCAATGGTGGAAATCTGCCCACATGGATGGCAAAGGGGCAACTATACATCAATTAGGCTTTTTTTTTAGCTTGGGTAGAGTGCCACATGGCCTACATAACGGAGGGGCCTTGCATACCTAACTCGCCCTGGCCTAGGGACACCCACAGCCCACCACCCCCACCCAGACAGCTCCACTGCACGCAAAGTCCATAGGATGAGGTTGTACTCACCCCCTTGTGTCTGCTGTGATGTCCTTAAGCGCCCATCCAACTCCGGGTAGGCCACCGCCAGGATCCGGAACATCAGGGGGGTCATGGTGCGACAGGCACCCCTCCCACGTTGGGAGGCCATCCCCAGCTGAGCCTCCGCCGTCTTCTTGCTGCAGCGGCGAATGTCCTCCCATCTCTTCCGGCAGTGGGTGCCCCGTCTCTGGAGGGCCCCCAGGGTCCGGACTTCCTTGGCGATGGCACGCCAAATGTCCCTCTTCTGGTGGGCGCTGACCTACTTGACATGCACAAGGAAAGAGGAACAGTCATTACCTACAGCACCGTCGTTGTAATTGGCCCCCTCCCAACTCCATCCCTGTGGCCCATTCATCCCCATGCATGACTGTTCTATGTACTCTGCCCCCTTCCCTCATCCACCCAGCCCTCTCCACCCAGGCCTAGCCCATACAACGTGCTCCCTGTGTACTAACCTGTTGGTCTGGAGGACCGTAGAGGAGCGTGTACTGGGGGAGGACCCCATCCACAAGTTTCTCCAACTCCTGTGCAGTGAAGGCAGGGGCTCTTTCCCCAGACGCAGCAGCCATCGTCGCTTCCAGACCGAGGTCACAGCAGAACTAGCAGTGTAGGTCCTCTCCTGTCGAAGGTCAGGTATCTAGTGATTGAAGAGATAGAAAATGGTGGTGACGTCCGCGGCGGTGCGCATCATCACCGCCAGCGCACCTGTTCATTGGCTCCTGGGACCCATAGGGTCCAATGTTAACCAATGCAGCATTGCGCCGCGCTCTACGACCGCCTACCGTGACGGTGTCCAACGCCAGCGCTGTTACCCCACAATTCCATTGTCCCAGTTTAGAGGTCAGGCAGCCGCCATTTCAGGGGCCCACATGGCTTCAATTACTACTGCGTCACACATACCGAGGCCTACACTCAAAACCTTTCCCGGATGGGTTAATCGTCTGTTGTAGTCTTGTGTGTGACTGTGGGTACATACCTGGAGGAATGCTGACAGTTTCTTCGCTGTTGTCCTTCTTAGGCACTGTCAGCTGAGACATATTGGAAGATGGCAGAATCCGCCGGTGTACCGACCGCTGGTGGACCTGTTGACAATGGAAGAGCGATATGTCATCGTGACCTTCCGGGTTGACCGTGCCACAATCCAGGAACTGTGTACCCAGTTGGAGCCAGACCTGATGTCACCAATCCGCCACCCGACTGGAATCCCCCCTGATGTGCAGGTGCTGTCAGTGCTCCATTTCCTTGCAAGTGGGTCTTTTCAGACAACAGTGGCCATGGCATCAGGGATGTCCCAGCCTATGTTTTCCAACGTCTTGTCCAGAGTGTTGTCTGCCCAGCTGAAACACGTAAGGAGATACATAATTTTCTCTGAGATGGCGGATTTGCCAACAGTGAAAGGTGACTTCTAGGCCCTTGGACATATCCACAACATTGATGGGACCCATGTAGCTCTGGTCCCCCCCGCAGGAATGAACAGGTGTACAGGAACAGGAAGAGTTATCATTCGATGAATGTCCAGATGGTCTGTCTGGCAGACCAGTACATCTCGCAGGTAAATGCAATGTTCCCTGGCTCAGTGCATGACGCCTACATCCTGCGCAATAGCAGCATCCCTGATATGATGGGTGAACTCCAGAGGCACCGTGTATGGCTATTGGGGGACTCTGGTTACCCCAACCTGTCCTGGCTACTGACCCCAGTGAGGATTCCCAGGACCAGGGCAGAGGAATGCTACAATGAGGCCCATGGGCGGACTAGGAGGGTGATCGAAAGGACCTTTGGCCTCCTGAAAGCCAGGTTCAGGTGCCTCCATATGACAGGTGGGTCCCTATTCTACTCACCGAAGAAGGTGTGCGACATCATCATCGCCTGCTCCATGCTCCATAACTTGGCATTGCGACGCCAGGTGCCTTTTCTGCAGGAGGATGATCCAGATGATGGTGTTGTTGCAGCGGGTGTGCCTGTGAAGCCTGTGGACAGTGATGAGGAGGAAGCTGATGAAGATGAAAACGACAACAGGGACTCTGTCATAGAGCAATATTTTCAGTGAGACACAGGTGAGGACAATTTCATGTTTCACATCATATTACATTTCACATGTCTACCTCTATCCTGTACCTACATTTCACTCCCTATTTGTTAACTGAGTTGTCCCCTTCCATTTCAGTTTCACTAATGTGATAACCTACATGTCAACAGCTTGCACCCTTGAAAGGCTTGTGATGTGTGACATTGGTATGTTGGCCTTCCAATGGGTAACCATTTTTAAGACTGTAATTGACAATACACAGTTCACAATCATTGACTGACTCCAATATTATTATGGTTTCAAGGGTGTTTATTGAAGTGCATAAAAATGTTGGGGGGTTGTGAAATGGGGAGAGGTCATGGTGGAAGAATGTCCATGGCAGAGTCCAGTCTATTAGTCCCACAGGTACATTGCACATCTGGCCATTGGAAGTGGAGCTGGGGCAGTTCCGATTTGGACAGGGTAACAAAGTGGGACAGTGGGGGGACAATCAGGGTGGTCTTATTTCCTGGCGGGGGTCTTGCCATCTTGTTCTGTCCTGTTCCTGGATCTCAGGGACCGCTTTCGTGGTGGTTGTCCGACTGCAGTTGGTGTGGTGCTGGTGTGGTGGTCCTGTGGCAGGGCGTCCTGTCGACTAGCGCCGGCGGAGGTGGTGGGCATTTCATCGTCCTGGCTAGTGTCAGGGGCCCCTTGGAGTGCCACGGTGTCCCTCAAGGTCTTTTGAATGTCCGTCAGCAACCCAACGATGGTGCCCAGGGCAGAGCCGATGGTCCTGAGCTCCTCCCTGAACCATAAATTCTGCTCCTCCTGCCGACGCAGAGTCTCCTGCAACTTGTCCAGGACCGTTGCCATCGTCTCCTGGAAGTGGTGGTATGCTCCCATGATGGAGGAGAGGGCCTCGTTGAGAGTTGGTTCCCTTGGCCTGTCCTCCCTCTGTCGCACAGCAGCCCTCCCAGTTCCCCTACGTTCCTGTGCCTCCGTCCCCTGGACCGTGTGCCCACTACCACTGCCCCCAGGTCCCTGTTGTTGTTGGGGTGGTGGGTTACCCGGGGTGCCCTGTAGTGGTGGACACACCGCTGATTGACCTGTCCTGGGGACCGGCGTATGGGCCCGCTGGGTGGTTGCTGTGCTGGTGTTACCAGAGGGTGGCAGCTCGGTGTTGGGCTGTGGCTGGGCAAGGGGAACCGACTGTCCTGAGGCCCACGATGGTCCGGGCTGGTCATCAAGATTCAGTAGGGCAGAGCTGCTGTCGTCACTGTGAGCCTCTTCTGGGGGTGGAGTGGTGTCTGGACCCTCTGGTGTGGTGACGTTCCTTCGGGTTCCTGCGGGGGTATAAGTACATGATTATTGCATGTGTGTTTTTCATGGTGTGCAATGGTTGGGTGTGCGTGAACCCCAGTGCAGGCATTCCTGTGTGGGGGCTTGTGTGGTGATGGTTGGGGGTGTTGTGGGTCTGTGCAGTGGGCATGCTTTAGTGCTGGGTGTCCATGCTTAGTTGTGTCATGCAGGTCTTGGGGTTGGGATGGGTGGTTGGTGTTATGTGTAGATTAGTGAGGAGTTAGGGTGATAGGGGAGAGTGTGAGGGTGGGGGTGTGTGATGTCATGCAGGTAGGGTGGGGGATATGATAGTGAAGATTTGACTTACCAGTGTCTGTTCCTCCAACGACTCCTCCGAGGCCCTCAGGATGCAAGATGGACAAGACTTGCTTCTCCCATGTTGTTAGTTGTGGGGGAGGAGGTGGGGGTCCGCCGCCAGTCCGCTGTACCTCGATGTAGTGCCTGGATACCGTGGAACGCACCTTCCACCGTAGGTCGTTCCACCTCTTCCTGATGTCCTCCCTATTTCTTGGGTGCTGTCCCACAGCGTTGACCCTGTCGACTATTCTTTGCCATAGCTCCATCTTCCTGGCTATGGATGTGTACTGTACCTGTGAGCCAAATAGCTGTGGCTCTACCCTGAGGATTTCCTCCACCATGACCCTGAGCTCCTCCTCGGAGAAGCGGGGGTGTCTTTGGCGTGACATGGGGTGGTGTGTGTGATGTGTAGGGTGGTGTATGTGTTGATGAGTGTGGTGAGTGTAGTGGTATGTGGTGTTTTGTGCGTGGATGTTGTGTGGGTGATGGTGCAGTGTGCCTCTGTGTGATGGGGTTCTCTATTCTGTGGTGTCTCTCTCTGGCCTTCATCTCTAATTTGTGGTCGTAGGGGTTTGTGTGTGATGTGGGTGTGTGTTTTATATTGTATTGGATGTGTGGGTGTGGTGTGAGTATGTGTATCAGGTGTGTGTATTTGTAATTGTCCAATGTGGCGGTGTTTTGGAGCTGTGTGTGTATTTTGAGCACGGCGGTGTGTACCGCCAATGGAAGACCGCGGTTGAAAGACCGCCGCGTGGATTCATGGGTCGTAATAGCATGGGCGTGTTTCTGTTGGCGTGGAGGTGGAGGATATGTTTCCGCATGTTTATCGCTGACCTTTGGTGTGGCGGTATTGTGTGGGTGTCTGAATTTCAGCGGATTCCGTGATGTGTGTCATAATAGCTGTGGCGGTCTCCCACCGCCGCCGCGGTGTACTGGCGGTCTTCTGCACGACGGTAAGCAGCTTTTACCGCCAATGTTGGAATGAGGGCCCATGGGTCCCATTTACAAGAAACTGGTCCATCATCTCCTTGCATCGCCCTGCACCCCCCTAACGACACCACGGCACGTCTGTATTCATAATACAGCGCACCATGGCGCTCAATAACACCACTGCGTCAAACTTTTCTATGCAGTTGGGGTGCTTTGCTGGACTACCGTAAAAAATGTTAATGTTAGTCCAAGGAAAACTCAAGGAGGCCTGTTGAAAAGAGCCTTGCATCAGTTTAATGCCTCTCCTGGGCAGGCGTTTAATTATTGATGCTAAAATGGCACAGTGAAATCTTGCAGATTTCACTGGATCATTTTTTGGGCCTCCCTGCAGGGGAATGCCTTCCTTACATACATTATACCTGGCACATGTACAGGGAGTGCAGAATTATTAGGCAAGTTGTATTTTTAAGGATTAATTTTATTATTGAACAACAACCATGTTCTCAATGAACCCAAAAAAACTCATTAAAATCAAAGCTGAATATTTTTGGAAGTAGTTTTTAGTTTGTTTTTAGTTTTAGCTATGTTAGGGGGATATCTGTGTGTGCAGGTGACTATTACTGTGCATAATTATTAGGCAACTTAACAAAAAAAAAATATATATACCCATTTCAATTATTTATTATTACCAGTGAAACCAATATAACATCTCAACATTCACAAATATACATTTCTGACATTCAAAAACAAAACAAAAACAAATCAGTGACCAATATAGCCACCTTTCTTTGCAAGGACACTCAAAAGCCTGCCATCCATGGATTCTGTCAGTGTTTTGATCTGTTCACCATCAACATTGCGTGCAGCAGCAACCACAGCCTCCCAGACACTGTTCAGAGAGGTGTACTGTTTTCCCTCCTTGTAAATCTCACATTTGATGATGGACCACAGGTTCTCAATGGGGTTCAGATCAGGTGAACAAGGAGGCCATGTCATTAGATTTCCTTCTTTTATACCCTTTCTTGCCAGCCACGCTGTGGAGTACTTGGACGCGTGTGATGGAGCATTGCCCTGCATGAAAATCATGTTTTTCTTGAAGGATGCAGACTTCTTCCTGTACCACTGCTTGAAGAAGGTGTCTTCCAGGAACTGGCAGTAGGACTGGGAGTTGAGCTTGACTCCATCCTCAACCCGAAAAGGCCCCACAAGCTCATCTTTAATGATACCAGCCCAAACCAGTACTCCACCTCCACCTTGCTGGCGTCTGAGTCGGACTGGAGCTCTCTGCCCTTTACCAATCCAGCCACGGGCCCATCCATCTGGCCCATCAAGACTCACTCTCATTTCATCAGTCCATAAAACCTTAGAAAAATCAGTCTTGAGATATTTCTTGACCCAGTCTTG
The DNA here is from genome assembly GCF_031143425.1 of Pleurodeles waltl. Lineage (NCBI taxonomy): Eukaryota > Metazoa > Chordata > Amphibia > Caudata > Salamandridae > Pleurodeles > Pleurodeles waltl. The sequence goes on along the minus strand of NC_090446.1, from coordinate 1,315,395,850 downwards.
ACGTTTCAGCTTGTGTGTCTTGTTCAGTGGTGGTCGTCTTTCAGCCTTTCTTACCTTGGCCATGTCTCTGAGTATTGCACACCTTGTGCTTTTGGGCACTCCAGTGATGTTGCAGCTCTGAAATATGGCCAAACTGGTGGCAAGTGGCATCGTGGCAGCTGCACGCTTGACTTTTCTCAGTTCATGGGCAGTTATTTTGCGCCTTGGTTTTTCCACACGCTTCTTGCGACCCTGTTGACTATTTTGAATGAAACGCTTGATTGTTCGATGATCAGGCTTCAGAAGCTTTGCAATTTTAAGAGTGCTGCATCCCTCTGCAAGATATCTCACTATTTTTTACTTTTCTGAGCCTGTCAAGTCCTTCTTTTGACCCATTTTGCCAAAGGAAAGGAAGTTGCCTAATAATTATGCACACCTGATATAGGGTGTTGATGTCATTAGACCACACCCCTTCTCATTACAGAGATGCACATCACCTAATATGCTTAATTGGTAGTAGGCTTTCGAGCCTATACAGCTTGGAGTAAGTCAACATGCATAAAGAGGATGATGTGGTCAAAATACTCATTTGCCTAATAATTCTGCACTCCCTGTATAATGTGGCGCAAGGTTTTACAAACTGGCGCAACGGTGACATTGTGCCAGTTTCTAAATATGGCGTAAAAAAAAAGGATGCTATGGCGGTGCAAGGGGCTTGTAAATGAGCTCCTATATTAGCAAACAGCTGTTTTCAAACATTACTTACAGTATGTATACATATATGTGTTTTACACTTTTTTAAAAACAAGCTATATTCACGACTTTTACATGAAACCAGAACATACGTCCCAAAACAGTTTGTGGTGAATTCACAAAGAACACTAAATTTAGGAGAAACAAAATAAACAGTTATCAACATATACTAAAAAATAGCAAAGACACACAGCCAACTATAAATAACTCATTTATTGGGTTGAATTTACCATGTTGGTTGTATTTACCAATTCTTAACAGTTGATGTTTTGAGACGCTCGTTCCTGTTGTCTGGTAATAAACCATAAAGTTATTCTGATAATCTTACAATCATTGTTGTTCTCATTACTAAAATGCTGCTCAATTCTTGCAATAATGTTAATATCCATACATTCATACATGCACTAATGACTCAATTAATCACCCATACATCACTCATGCACTCACTCACTTATCCATCGAGTCATACAATCACTCAATCAGTACATCACTCATGCATTCACTTACTCTCATATACAAACACTCATAGAGTCAGTCTATTACCGACAAATGCACTCACTAAATCATTGATATGTCTTATACTCTCACACACATAATCTTACACTCACTCACTCATAAATGCACTAATACACTCACTCAATCACCTATACAGCCCTGAGCCATTCACTCACTTGCCCATAGATGCACAGATGCACTCAGTCAATTACCTATACAGCAGTCATGAAGTCACTACTTACCCATACATGCACTCATAGTCTTTCAGTCATCCATGCACCACTCACACACTCATTTACTTCCCATACATACATTCATATCCTCAGTAATTCACCTATACATCATTCATGCAGTCCCTGATCTATACATACACATGCATGCACTCATCACTCAATCAATCACTCATAAACACACTCACACATTCCCTCACTTAGCTATACATGTACTCATACACTTATTAAAACAGCCATCCAACACTCATGCACTCAACAAATTGCCCCTACATACACTCATACATTTTTTCAATCACCGATACACAAACTCATTCAGAAACTCACACACTGACTTATAGAAGTCATACACCCGATGACAGGAAAACTCTTGTCGCATTCAAACGCACCCCCACACCTACACACACACACATATTCAGGCACACACACACACATGCCTGCACACACGCACGCACATACCACAAACATACACATCTCGCCAACACTCCCCCCCATTGCTGTCATCCCACCTACCTGTTGGGAACACCCAGCAGCCCACGTCATGGAGGTCGTCAGATAGTGGGCAGATGACAGCGGTGACCGCTGCTGTATACCAGAGTGTCACCACCCGTGTTTGTCGTTTTAGGCCCTAGTTCCCCATTGGCAGCAATAGTTACCCATTGGTTGGTGCATGGCGGTGCGAACTGTCAATGGTTCACCGCCATACAGAGACCGCAGTGCTCAATTGTGGCTTTTTAATATGGCAGACAGAGTCTTGACGTTGTGGCGGTGCTGGTGGTGAAACCGCCTCTCTCCTGCCCTCAGTTGGCCTGTCGGTGTTTGGAATTGGACCATATTTCGGCAGTCTCCTGTGTGTGACTCATATTGCAGAGGTCATTCGTAATGAGGACCTAAGTCTCGAGGTACAAAAATTCAAATTTCTCTAAGCTGTCAACAGCTTACCTAAGGCCTCATCCAGTGCCTATCAGACAAAGTGAAGGCCTCTTCAGCCACAGTCTGCTGCATTGCCTAATTGAGGATTTTAGACTACTATTTCAGAGACTAAGGGCCCGATTTAAATGTTGGTGGTATGTATGCTTCATCACAACGGCAAAGGATTAAACATGCCACCAACATGAAAGTCAGCAACCTGATTTAAATGCCTAGGGAATTTTGGATTGGCTATGGCGGTGCCCACTCTCTCACTGTAATAGCCAATCCTCTCTGAAGGCCCAACAGAATTTGGACCATTGAAGAAATGGCTACATGTCCACCCACCCAGTCAGGATGGGTGGAAATGTATATCTCAAAGGAAGTGGGGAGATAAGAGGAGTATCCCAGGGGGACTCATCCTAATTGCATATACCTTCAGAAAAAAGGAGCCCATCTTTTCTACGTGTGCTAATCCCCTGCAGGGTGGAGAAAATATTACCCTCACTCACCTGGGTTGCCCCTTGGTGGCATGCTTCATTATAGGGTTCATCTCTTTGGCTTCAGAATGGGCCATGCTACGGCCTGCAAGTTACATGGGAGCAGTGAATGGTATGCTCTTAGTGATGAGAAGAATAGGAGTAGGATGGGTTTTCTTATATATGGTGAAAGGTTAAAAATACCTTCCCAGTAGGTGAGCTGTGCTTTAATTTGTCCCCCAGATGGTATGGTTAAAAAGTGGGGAGGAAATTAGAAAGTTTAGGCTACAATGCCCCTTCCTTTCTATAGGTCTACCTGTTTCAAGCCAATCCCCATGGCTTTCCTTCATGACTAAGGATACTGAAGTGTGACAGTAAGGCTCACATGAGTCTTTGGGCCACTTCTTGAACTGTGTTCCATCGGGGACACGTGGGGCAGTACTACATCGCCCCTAATCCTCAGCACCTGGAGGTGCTGCAAAACACATTACACAGGGGGTTGAGCCCTCTCACCATCATGCTCTTAGGGTGCTGTGGCCTCCCTGTATCACAGGATCCTGAAGCGTTACAGTAAGGCACACTTGAGTCTTTGGTCTATTGCCTGAACTCTGTTCCATTAGGGACACGTGGGCAGGACTACATCACTCCTAATCTTCAGCACCTGCAGTTGCTGCAATGCGTGTCACACGGGGGGACCATCTCTTCATCACGCTCTTAGCATGCCCCGGCCTCCCACAGCTCAGGATCCTGAAGCTTGACAATAATGCCAACCTGAGTCATTGGACTATTACCTGAAGTTTGTTCCATTGGGGATATGTGGGGCAGGACTTCATCGCCCCTAATCCACAGTGCCTAGAGGCACTGCAAAGCACATCACACAGGGTGCGGGCCCTCTTAGTGTGCACAGGCCTCCCGCAGTGTGGGATGTGCCCGGGCTAAGCCCGGGTCCAGGGCAATTCCATCCCAGCCCCTCAGAGGCTGGAAGAGGCTGGGCTGAGCCACATCCCTTGATTGTAACTTTTTTGCATCCCCAGACGCCTCTTTTTCAGATGAACTGGTAGGTTTTTAACTTATTAACATCTCTCCCCTTTTTTTGATTAGGAAAATGGGTAAACATAAGGGGCCTACTCTACAAATGATAACTGCAAAGGTGAAGGTGGCCCCAGTTTAATTACTAGCTACTTATCATCTGTCATGGGGGCCATTGAAACCAAGATTGGTTGAGTTGAAACCAGTATGGATTCCACTTCTAAGACGTCATGCCTGATGGGTGGAAATGTAGGGGAATGCTCCATAGGCCCGATTGATCCAATGGAGAGAGATTCATTGGGCCAGCAGACCAGTCTGTCATCAGGGGACCAATTTTTAATTTCAGAGAGTCAGGTGACGGTAATCTATTCCGGATACCTATGTGTGGCACAAGACTCTCAGACACTAAATTTGCTTGAGTCATCAAGCCACAGTGTTAGTCCTCCGTCGAAGAAAATTAGACAAGATTCACCAGCCTTAAACACCTCAAGAGTCTTTAGTCCCACCTCTTTAACAACTTAATAGGGTGATAAGAATAAAGGAGCACAAAGTAACAAAGGCATGGGGAAAAAACATGGAAAAAGATCACCATATATGAAAATGATTTCAAAGATTTTGTGAGTGGAAAGACTTGGGCGTTTTGAGGGTCTATTTAAAGATCTCATAAAGCTTTGCTCTATAGCCCTATCACAGATAGAATCCCTAGGAAAAAGGGTAGAAGATCTCTACGCGGCCCCCAGAAAAACATGCAGCAGAGTAAATTTACATGCTAGATCAGTGGCACCATCTGTAGTAGGCACTGAGCATGTGAAATCAATTTCTTTAGAGCAAGCTAAAAGTATTCAAGAAGGTCCCCAGGCCCCCAACATCATCACTCTACTGCTCCCAAATATGCAATCTAAAGAGGGAGCAGGAGTCAGGGAAACAAAAGTCAAGCATAAAGCAGGTATCCAGCACACCTTTAATAGGGGCTGTGCAGCCCTATATTCCCCCAGAATGTCAACCGTATATTATTGTGTTGGAAAATGTGTCCAAACTGGAGAGCTCCACTTTTGAATTACACACCTCACTTTTAAATAAAGTATAATTCTGGCTGGAAGAGCAATCTGGATGGTTGACAAACTGTTAAAAGACCTTGTGACAGTCAGGAGGGTATCCTGGATTAGACCCTCCCCTAAAAAATCACAGGGTGACTGTGTGATAGTTAACTTCAGGAGTGTGAGTCCTCTTACAGCATCTCATATCTGATATCTTACCCTGGGACGATAAGAGCTCATTCCCTTGGTTTCCTTTACAGAGGTGAAATTGATCACACATACAGGATGGCAAGTGGCCGTTGGCTAATTGCTCTGAGAAAAGTAATATTCCAACAACTTAGGTGGCCATTATGACTTTGGCGGTCTTTTGGCAAGACCCCCATGATGACGGCTGCCAAAAACTCACCAGAGTCGGCAGTCCGAAAACCACGTATAATAAAATTTCTGGATTTTTGCACGTTTATGGGTGGAAATCTGAAACCGTCGACATGGCTGATGACGGTAATTAGGCGGTTCCACCGCCAGCACCGCCACGCCAAAGGAACTCCACCCGCCATATTACAACATGTAATATAGCAAGGAGGTCACGTCACGGTGGCGCGATGCTGGCTGTGGAAGCACCGCAACCCATCCTCTTTCGGATGACCGCCTCGCCTTCTCAGGTAAGTGGGGCATCCGTAACAAGGGGTGTAGGGGTGTGTGTACATGAAGGGGGGATAGGGGTGTACATGTGAAGGGGGGGCGGGTGTTGGGTGCAGATGCATGGTATGTGCGTGTATGTGTAGCAGAATGAGTGTGCTTGTGTGAATGTATGTGTGTGTGGAGGCGGAGTGTGTCTGAATGGAAGCTGCGGGGAGGGGGGTGTCAGGTTGTGAGTGCGTGTGTGTTTGTATGCAGAGGGGTGGGGGTATTTGTCTGAGTGCGTGTATGTGTGAATGGAGTTGTCTGAATGTGTGTATGTGTGCAAATGGGAGTGCCTGAGTGTATGTATTTGTGCGAGTGGGGGAGTCTGTGCAGGTGTGCAAATGGGGTTGTCTGTGTACAAGTGTGTTGATGAGCGTGTGTGTGCACAAGTGTGCGGATGGGGGGTGTGAAAGTGTGCGGATGGGGGGATGTGCAAGTGTGCAGATGAGGGGAGTGTACAAGTGTGCTGATGAGGGTGTGTGTGTGCAGATGAGGGGGATGTGTGCATGTATGCGTATGTGTGAAAGGGGGTGTGTTTGTCAGTGTGAGAGTGGGTGGGGTGTTACTATGGATGTGTGTGGTGGAGGGTGTTTGGAAGTGTGTGGACGGGTATGGGGGTGTCTGCATGTGTGTGGAAATATGGGGGTGCATGTGCCAGCGACAGGAATTGGGATTCCTGTCACTGGGTGAGTTACTGCCAGGGTTTTCGTGGCGGGGCGACCGACACGAAAAGCCTTGTGGTTTGCTGCCCCGTAATATGTCCGGTGGCCGTAGGCCTGCCGCCGCATGGAGGAGTTCACCATCGGCTGCGTCTGTGCGACCGCACTGGCAGGCCGCGGTGGCATGGTGGCGGTTTGGCTTCAGCCACATCGTATAACTCGTAATGTGTCAGTCTTTACCACTGATAGACTACCACCGTGAGTTTGCTGATCTCATGACTGCCAAACTCATAATGAGGGCGTTAGTTTCAAAACTGCCTGCCACTCTAAAACAGGTTTGAGGCCCTACCCTCTCTGAAGGATCAAGGTTGACTGCATGATGTACAAATTGTTTTACAAACAAAAATATTTTTGTCAACTTTATTACTTTTTATAGTTTCAAATAGGGACGGGATGGATGGGATATTGGAGTTATGGGTAGGGAAGTGTATAAATACTCAAGTATTGCTTTCTTTCTTTTTGGAAATTATTTTTTGAAATAGTTTAATAATTTTTTTTGTTTTAATTTTACAATGTTAAAAATTATTCAAGAAATGTAAAGGTCTTCACTAGATATTGGACAAAAGGTATACAGGTGTTAATGGTTGGAAGTATTTATAGATCTTATTTTTTTATTTTTGGGATTTTTTGGGGGGATATTATTAAACATATTTAAGAACATTTCAGAGTATAAAACAAAAGAAGCTTAAAGAAACATTGCAGCACTTTGATTTAGGGGGATGGGATGCAAGAAATACAGGGGTAATGGGTGTGGGAGTGTTTTAATACTCAGGTATTAATTTTAACCCCTGTGTATGATTTTTTGTTAATTTGAAATAAGAAAATAATCACACTATTAGAGTATTATTTATTCCAGGTAGCAATATTAATACAATAGTATTTTTTGTGGAAAATATTTAAATATTTTTGGGGGTATAAATCATAAAGCTTAAATAAATTGCTGTACTTTTATTTAGGGGTGGAATGCAAGGGATACAGGGGAATGGGTAGAGGTGTATATTAATACTCAAGTATTAATTTTAATGCTTGTGTATTTATTTTGCTTTTAAAATTATTTTTTAAATATATTTTAAAGCAAATTATATATTCAGTAATGTATTATTCAATAGCATATTTACTATGAATTATAATACTAAGGAAGTAATCACTTTAACAGAGTATTATTTACAAATAAATGTTAATTAATTTTAATATCACATTTAAAAAAATAATAATGTACAAGTAATACCTTTGTAATTTTATTTTTATAAACAATGCATTCAACAAAATGTACTCAAGCAATAATATTATTGTATTTCTTATTTTTCAAAAATGTTTATTGTTATTAGATCATTTTTTTAAACTGTAAAACAAAACATATATATTTATAACATATTTGTAACTATTTTTTACACATTTATTTACATTCTTTTAAAACAATTTTGGTGCTATTTTCACTCTTTGCAATTGCTTTTAATGAAGAACATTTGTATTTTCTATTTTCACAGCTTTCCTCTGTCGCCGTGGTTTAGCGTGGCTTGTGTTTATGCTCGAAAACAAGGACGGATCTCGCACGAGTAAGTCATTGCTAAGTTATTATTTTATGTATTTAGAAGGGTATTGTTACTGTAAATAGAGAGAAGGGAGGTAGTTATACGGTATGTAATAGGATTTTGAAGGTATGTTTATTTTTAACTTTAACCCTTGCTTTTTATTCCCGTACAGGTTGATTTAGCAATACTACATGGAAACGGTTTAAAAAAAAAGTTTTTAGTAGTGGGAGCGAAATAAAAAGGAACATCACTGTTTTGCACTTTTTTTAGAATAAAATCGTACAGTTTCCAATCGTAATGAATGTTTTTTCACATTATGCTTTGCAGAATGTTATGTATTTTTCTTCTTTGTAATTCCTTTTTTCAGAAGCCACGTATTTCTTTTCTTTACTAATCCCTTTGTGTGGTTTTTCCAATGTCATGCCTTTCTTCCCGTTCTTTGACTATGTTGTGGCATTAACATACCATTAATAATGTTTTGTATTTTTAAAAGTTAATTCAATCATCTTTCTCTCTAACTATTGGGAACTGTTAAAAATTTGGACTATGGAAAAATAATTCTTGATTTAGGCTACTAAAGTTTTTTTTTTCTTAGAAGCGTTTCTTTTTCTTCTTTTTAGTGGGGGGAATACAAATTAATTTCTGGATTAATAATATGCCTTTTTTCAGTGGAATGAGGCTATTCTACTTGCCTTTCCTACAGGAAGTCTACAGCAAGGGGAGGATTGATAGGTTGAAGACATGAAATTGGCAACAGGTAGGAACTCTAACTTTTATATAATTTAGTTTAAAAAAACATTTTAAAAATTCCAATTTAATTCTTGTTTGAGGTAAAACTGGCAAGTAATTTAGATAGAGGTTAGTATTGGTTAGAAATTTAGTATATATGATATACTGTCAGGGTAGTTAAAAGCCACCATTAAAGACAATTCTTGTACTTTACCCAATAGCTTTTCTGCCATTTCTTCACTTTTTTGTGTGGTGTATGGGTTTAGGCTTCCTGACAGTGACTGAGCAAGCCTCATTTCCTGGAAACTTTGTTCCTTCTTCAAAATTTCCATGAAATGATACAGGTTTGGGTGAGGTTTGCCAATTGCTCTGTTGAATGAGTTGTGCCCTCCCTCAATGGCATTGTTAGTCTTTGCACCAACCTCTAAGCAGGTCGTGTAGCAGTTCCACCATTCAATTGGAAACCTTGGATTCCTCCTGCGACCCGATCTGCTTAGATGCCAATCCAGGTTTCCTCAAAGTAATTTAGTAACTGTGCCAATTTGTCCTCATTTTGTGTAAAATAGCTAGATCCTGTGATGATGTGTAGTGTTCATCTACTCTGTCAGGTGGTACAAAGCATAACACAGTTAGTTTTCTTAATTCAAATTGTAGTATGCTGCTTGAGAAATATTCCTCAATCAAGAATGACTTTTGAATTCTACGCCAATACGCCTGAGAAAAGTGAAAGAAGCATCCTTGTATTTTTGTTTCAAGTTATAATTTGATTATTGTGTTAATTATTGATAATTCAAAATATATTATTACTTTTCTAGGACTTCTGTTGATAGTTTTGCTTTTGATTACTGATAAACTTTTATTGTAAGTTGAGGAATGTTTGTCGGGCAGCAATGCATCGACTAGAGGGACTGTTTTGTTATTTTTTGTTGCATGAGTGGTGTAACTTTGGTTAAATGGATGGGGTGTTTCATTTGAATGTTCCATCCATCATCCAAATTTCACTATTTTCCAGAATAACTAGGATATGGGTTGTGCTAAATATAAAAATTATCTTCTGAGGGTTCTCATTGTCACGCAGGAGGAAAGGTTAATTTGAGAACGTTATTTTTAGTTCTGGGGTGATGTTAATATCTTTATAGGATTGTGGTGTTACATGTTGAGGATTACTTGCCAGTTAGTTTTTCACGCTGGAACATCCTTCTTAGATTTGGTATGAAGGGCATGCTACCTGCAACATGTACAGAAATATTTTGTGCCACTTCCCTTACAACTGCCCCATAGGTATCATTGGAGGTGTGTGCCAAAAGTTTAATCTTCTGTACATTCTCTTGTACTTCTATTTCCATTGTAGAGGCAGAGTGGTTATGTTCTGTTGTCCTGACAAAGGTATCTTCCAGAGTAAAAGCTCTGCCTCTGCAGTGTGAAGAGAATTATTTCACACACCTCCCGTGGCTCCTGAGTTCAGTTACTCTATCTCTACAATACAGATACCCATGATACTTTAAAAGTTTGTGAGCTGTACATGAGGTTAAGTACCTGGCTTGGCGCTATGATGCCATTCTTTGAAAGTCTGTTAGGAATACATAAAAGAAAAAAAATAAAGTAAATATGTGTTTTAGTTTTCCTTATTCTCACTTCATCTGTTGCTTTGCTTCACCTGCAATAGGAAAGATATATATTTTTTTTATTTTGTAAACTGTGTTGAAGAAAAGATAGATTAATAGCTAGAAAATGTTTTGGGGATAACCCTTGTAATTTATTTACTTCTGTTTTATCTTTCTTCATTATTATCTATTTTAAGTTTTGCAATTGCTATAATTTTGTTTATTACCTGTGACTAATGATGGCTTTTCGTGTTCTGTTGAAAAAGCTTTGGATTTCTTGTCCTAGGGTACACCAGATAGTATCTTCGGTTTGTTCCTTTTAGGTTTGTCACGTTTCAGATTTGGAAAAAAGAAATGGCATTTAAAAAAAAAAATGTTATACTACTCTATGTGATTTTTAATTTTTTATTTATGTATTGTTTTTCATACTATATGTGCTTTTCTTTTTTAGAGGCCTTTTGCTGCTTTTTGTAGGTTTTTTTCTTTAATAGTTGATGTCCCACAATAGTATTCTTTATGTTAAGACTCTGTAAAAAAACAGTAAGCTATTTAGAGTTTCGTTTAAAAAAGGATGTTTTAACAAGTCTCTTTTTTGCATTTATTCATTGTTCTGACTTACAATTCTATATTAGACTTATTATCACTGTCCAGCAGCTCTCCTGAGGTAAGTACTCGGTGAACTCTGAATAGCATTTTTCCCGCAGTTTTACTGTCCAGCACCTGATCTGAGGTAAGTACCCAGTGGATTGAGAATAGTAATCTTGTCCCCTGGTCATTATCCAGCACTTGCCCTGAGGTAAGTACCTATGGGATTCATAATAGTAATTTTGCCCTACAGTCACTGTCCAGAACCTGCCCTTAGGTAAGCACCCAGTGGAGTTATATTAGTAATTTTGCCCCCTGGTCCCTGTCTAGCACCTGCCCTGAGGTAAGTACCCAGTGGAGTTAAAATAGTAATTTTGCACCCTGGTCAATGTCTAGCACCTGCCCTGAGGTAAATACCCAGTGGAGTCAGAATAGTAATTTTGCCCCAGTCACTGTCCAGCACCTGCCCTGAGGTAAGTACCCAGCAGAGTTGGAATAGTAATTTTGCCCCATGGTCACTGTCCTGAAACTGCACTGAGGTAAGTACCCAGTAGAGTTAAAATAGTAATTTTGTCCCCCAGTCATTGTCCTGCAACTGCCCTGAGGTATGTACCCAGTGCAGTGAGAATAGTAATTTTGCCCCCAGTCACTGTCCCACAAGAGCCCTGAGGTAAGAACCCAGTAGAGTTAGAATAGTAATTTTGTCCCCCACTCACTGTGAGCACCTGCCCTGAGGTAAGTACCCAGTGGAGTTAGAATACTAATTTTGCCCCCTGGTCAATGTCCAGCACCTGCCCTGAGGTAGGTACCCAGCAGAGTTCGAATTGTAATTTTGCCCCCCCAGTCACTGTCCAGTACCTGCCCGGAGGTAAGTACCCAGTGGAGTGAGCATACTAATTTTGCTTCCTGGTCAATGTCCAGCACCTGCACAGAGGTAAGTACCCAGTGGAGTGAGAATTGTAATTTTGCCCCCTGGTCAATGTCCAGCACCTGCACTGAGGTAAGTACACAGCAGAGTTTAAATTGCAATTTTGTCCCCCCAGTCACTGTCCAGCACCTATCCTGAGGTAAGTACCCAGTGGAGTTAGAATAGTAATTTTGCCCCCTGGTCAATGCCCAGCACCTGCCTTGAGGAAAGTACCCAGCAGAGTTAGAATAGTAATTTTTTCCCCTAGTCACTGTCCAGCACCTATTGTGATGTAAGTACCAAGTGGAGTTAGAATAGTAGTTTTTTCCTCCAGTCACTGTCCAGCACCTATCCTGAGGTAAGTATCCAGTGGAGTTAGAATAGTAATTTTGTCCTCCAGGCACTGTCCAGCACCTGCCCTGAAATAAGTACTCAGTGCAGTTGGAATAGTAATTTTGCCCCCTGGTCAATGTCCAGCATCTGCCCTGAGGGAAGGTCCCAGCAGAGTCAGTAATTCTGTCCCCCCGTCTTCTGAGGTAACAATGCAGTGAAGTAAGAATGGTAATATTGCTTCCTGGTCAATGTATAGCACGTGCTCTGAGGTAAGTAAAAAGTGGTGTGAGAATAGTAATTTGGCCCCTCCTCTGTCACTCTCCAGTATGTGGTGCTATATTAGTACCTGTTGGAGTATGATCATTTATTTTTCTCTCCAGTTACTGTTCAATATTTTTTTCTCAGGTCAAATCTCTCTGTAGTAACAATACTCTTTTTGTTTTTAGTCACTGTGTAACACATTGAGGGCCTCATTATGAGTCTGGCGGGCAGCGGAGGCCTCCTGCCAAACTCTTTAGGTCGTAAGACTGCTGCTCCGGTCTTTCACCCGCTGGCCCTATTATGAGTTTCCCTCTCGGCCAGCGGACGGAAACAGTGTTCCCGCCTGCTGGCCCAGTGTGAAACTCACCTCAACATTGACGCTGGCTTGTAATCGAGATGGCGGCAATGGTGCAGTGCGTTGACAACAAGTGCATGGGCAGTGCAGGCACCCCCATGGGGCCCCGGTACCCCGTCTCCACCTGCTTTAGCATGGAGGTCTTAAGACTGCCACATCATAATGAGGGCCTGAGTTTTATGAGTACCTGGTTGAGTAGGTGTGGTAATTTTGTTTATTAGTCATCTACTCTGGGATAAAATCACCACTGGAGTTGTAGTACTAATTTTCGCTCTTATTCATAATTTAGTACCTTTTAAGGTGTATTTACCTTTTAATCTTGAGATGTTAACGATTCAATGGTAACGCACGCCAAAAGTGTTTGATAGAAGTCTGTGAAAACAGAGAAATAACATCGCACATCAATTTTTCTGTCAATACATTTTTTAGTTGTGGATCATTAAATATTATATTTATCTATCTTTTTTAGTCACTAGCTGGCGCTGTTGTCCACCGAAAAAAATGATCTTTTTTTCTGACTGCAAACAATCGTCTTGTCAGTAACGAGTTCAGTGTGACACTGACCACAACATGGTGGAGAGTTGCTTATACATAGGTTTTCTAGGGGTTTACATATTTTATTGTAAAGTGTGTTTTGGGTATCTTTTTTTGGGATGGTCGTGTTTCTGACTCAACATATATTTATGTTTCACTTTTTGGAAGTGTGTTTTTTAGCATATGCTTCAGCTGCTGAATGTCAGTAATTACAGTGCTGAAATACTTGCATGGTTACGCAGAAATAGTAGTAGGTCTATGTCTGTGAAGCAGCAACGAAAATGTGTTTATTCTGTATTTTATTGCACCTTCTAAGTGTATTTTATTAATAACATTTATTTTACCATATTTTCCAACGTTGTTTTCTGTTTTCACTGCTTTTAATAATGGGAGAGGTGCTTGTTTTTTTATTAGATTTTTAATTTGCGCCGTTTTTATGTCAGTTCTGTTTTTTGTAGTACTTAAGTTATGCGTGATAATGGTTTTCACGGTTTAGTCTTCGTTATTTAGACTGTAGTGGATCAGGCTTTTTGGTTGTTCAGCATGCATCGTAAGCGCATGCATTGTTTACGACATTGTTGTTCCATCATATGTTCTTACTGGGCCCGTTCACATAAATGACTATGTGGATTACCATGTATCAGCCACCCCTTCGAAGTCTGGTCGGGGCAAAGGAGGACTTGCCACTGTTATTTCTGTGGCATTATGGGGCATGCTGTATGGGAAATCACTGTCTCACCATATTATCCTCTACTTTTGCTCAAACTGAGGAAGTAATTAGATCGGCTTTTGATTAACTATTATCTCAACATTTTTGACACAGCAGTAACTAAAGTGATGGATGATTTAGAAGATCTGTATAAAAAACTAAGAATGAGCACACAAAGGAGCTGTGTATAATCTGGGTGAGGGAGTTTATTGTACAGCTATGTGATTTTAAAATCATGGAGTCTTGTGGTATTACTGACAAGTCTGATCAACCCTTCATGCACTTCAAGCATTGCCCATATACCATTTATTGATAGTACAGGATTTGGCAAGTAAGGAGCACAGGCAAACCCCGAGGTATATAGGAGCTAAGGCTAGCTCAGTGATGGATTACATTTTAATTTTGGATAGACTGCAATTACTTTTGCAAGAGTATAGAGTATTGGTAAGTTGCCTATATGATCATAACTCTATGACTGTTGGTCTAAAATTGAATGTGGCCAAAGCACAAAAGGGAGATACCTGGCAGTATATAGTAGACCATAGCAAAAACAAGACCCGAAACATCAAATGGGGCATGATTGATAAAGAAAGGTTTATGAGAGATCTTATTGTGAATAATTCAATGCTCCTAGCTGTTGTCTTACACATGATGCAATTCCAGCAGACTTTATACAGGTTTTCTCCTCTTTATCATGCTACATGGCAGAAAAGCTAGAGAAGGGTAGTACAAAAGTCAGTAGTACCCCCAGTGGTTTCACAGGGAGTGTGTGCAGGCTCATAGAGCCCTCAAAAAAGTTCTTAAAACCCACTCACAAGACTGTTCTGGAGCCACTCTGGCCAGGAAGGCCTACAAGCAAGTGATTGCTGACAGAAAGGCAGAATTAAGAGATAAAGCCTGGGAAGCTCTTAAAGTGACTACTGTTCAGAAAAACTTGTGTGCCTTCTGGCAGGTGACAAACTCCCTGAACCATGCGGCAGATGAGCTGTCCAAAGTAGATACTGTCATACCAGGAGAGGAATGGCTGAAGCATTTTTAAAAATGTCCTTGTGCTCATTTAGATTGCGAGATGGGGAGGCATTGACATGGGTGACCCGAAGGCAGGTTCTGCCCTGACTTTAAGTAAATCAGTTGAAGTTGTGGGTGCTATTTTGGCCATTAAAAGTAGCCCCCCTAATAAATCTCTGGGTCCAGGCAGAATTCCAGTTGATTTATATAAAGCACCGGCAGAATTCTGGGCTCCTGTAATTACTAATGTTGTTAGATCTGCCATAGTTGGTCCCTTGGTCAAAACATGGCAGGAAGCAGTCATTGTCCTAATTTTCAAAAAGGGGATAGAATTAAGCCCTAATGTTACTGACCAATTTCATTGCTCACAAAGTCCTCCACGACACTGGACCGGCCTACCTCAACGAACGAGTAAACTTCCACATACCAACTCGACAGCTCCGCTCTGCCGAACTAGCCCTTGCTACAGTCCCCCGCATCCAACGCACCACCTCCGGCAGCAGATCCTTCTCCCACCTCGCCACCAAGACCTGGAACTCCCTCCCCACCAACCTACGCAAGACCCTAACCTTCAGAAAGCACCTTAAAACATTGCTTTTTGAGCAGTAACCGGCAAGCCCCCTCCCAGCACCTTGAGACCCTACCGTGTGAGTAGTGCGCTTAAGAAATTATTTGATTGATTGATTGACAGCTCAGTAAAGGTCTTAGGGAGAGTGATTCTAGCAAAACTTGAAAATTGGGCAATGGAAACTCGGGCCTTTCTGACACCCAGGATGGGGTTCACTCTGGATTAAGTACTGTAGAGGAGACAATGACCTTCTCTTTTTTTGTCCAAAAATATATGAAGGCAAAAAAGAATGCATTCATCAGGCCTTCACCGATTTATATCTAACCATAAGAGGGACAGGGAGGTTTATTTGGTCCAGTGTGCAGTCTCCCAATGTAACGATCAATCAAAAGGGTACACTGTTCCACAGAAAAAGAAATCCACAGGGCACTTGGTGAACTAGAAGCAAAACCCTCACTCATCCATTAGGATGTCATGCTTCATCATAGGATATGCTCCTCATCAGACTGGTGCTACATTATCTGATGGCCCCCTCAAGGGGGCTCTTTGCCAGAGATCTTATCTGGTCGTGCGTGCCGTAATCCAAAGTTTAGTAGGAGTAAACTTGGACCTCCAGACAGAAGAAAAAGGATAAAATTGGCTCCAGAATCTCACAAACCCAAATGTGTTGATAGTCGAGGATCTAAGTCAATGTTAAAAATATATAATGGGGAGTGGGTAGGAAATAATGTTCCATCACTCAACCGGAAATATGGGGGTGAGAAGAAAAACTTTCTTCAATCACCAAAGAAGGTCAACATGTTTCATGCTTAAGGTGTTCATAAGAATCAAGTGGCATATCTTCAGAACCAAAATCAAATATCTTCAAAAAACAATAAATATATTAGACTCCAAAACTATGCTAAATGCAAAAATGTGCACTGGAGAAAAGAAAGTAGCTAATTTACTCATGGAGCTACGCACTTAATAATCTAAGTCGAAGTGTGCCTCTGGGAAATGACAATGGAAAATAACAAAAATGTGTTAAGATAGAAGACAATAGCAAACTAACATCCACAAAAAGGTGTTGTGCCACTCAGTGATATTGTGTTACTATGCTAGGTGTAAAAACAAACTCTATAAAACAGCTGTTTACCATCAGCAATTTGGGACTGTGCTCCATGGGATAATGCCAGCTAAGGACTGGCTTTGCCTCTATATAAATGCGAGAAATGTACATTTGTTATGAGAATCGGTAACAAGGATGTAAAAACAGATGTATGCTACCTCATGTAATATCTGCACTAAGGTGAGAAAAAGGCACATTCCTTGTGTGCATAATATAGGAAAGAGGGCCATGGGTAGTAAATGATAAGTGATCAATGAGCCCAAAGACATAATTCTGCCCCAAGCCAGTTACTAAAGTAGCATTCACAATAGACACTAGAGAAGTAACTATCGAATCCACAAGCCAAATAGTGGGAAAAGTGCTCCGTGTACATAATCCCCTAGGTTTAAGGTCACATTCTCTGTTGAGTAACAGAATAACCCAGAATAAATCACTTTAGGGAACCGAAAGACTGTGTAACTAGTCTTCATTCCTGTACTGTCACTCTAAAATCAGCCAAAGGTATAAAGTATCAAACCTGTATACAATGATGACAAAATGCAGTCTGCCAACCATACTGGTCGGTCCTACTCACAGTTGAGGGTGAGAGTACTCAGCGGGGAACCTACCCGCTGGCCGCATTTCCCGAATGCTTTGGGGAAGATGCACTCGGCAGTATAAGACCCAATCGTGGCAATCGAAGCTCCATTCAGGAGAAGGTCAGGCGTCATTTCGATGTCACTGGAGAGACGTCCTGCCTCAGGAGCACTAGAAATAAACAGAGGACCACTGCCTCACCACTCAACATCATACTGTCTAGTACGTAAATAAGAGAAATGGAAGAAGGACTACTGCCTCATCCCTCTTTGAGCACAAAGGGGAAAGCAGAAACATATTTGCTTGTTAATGCGCTCACATTAACCCCTTCGCTGCCAGGCCTTTTCCCCCTCCTGTGCCGGGCCTTTTTTTGCCTATTTGGGGCAGTTCGCGCTTAGGCCCTCATAACTTTTTGTCCACATAAGCTAACCAAGCCAAATTTGCGTCCTTTTTTTCCAACATCCTAGGGATTCTAGAGGTACCCAGACTTTGTGGGTTCCCTTGAAGGAGGCCAAGAAATTGGCCAAAATACAGTGAAAATTTCGTTTTTTTCAAAAAAATTGGAAAAAGTGGCTGCAGAAAAAGGCTTGTGGTTTTTCCCCTGAAAATGGCATCAACAAAGGGTTTGCGGTGCTAAACTCAGCAGCTTCCCAGCTTTCAGGAACAGGCAGACTTGAATCAGAAAACCCAATTTTTCAACACAATTTTGGCATTTTACTGGGCCATACCCCATTTTTGCAGTTTTTTGTGCTTTCAGCCTCCTTCCAGTCAGTGACAGAAATGGGCATGAAACCAATGCTGGATCCCAGAAACCTAAACATTTCTGAAAAGTAGACAAAATTCTGAATTCAGCAAGGGGTCATTTGTGTAGATCCTACAAGGGTTTCCTACAGAAAATAACAACTGAAAAAGAAAAATATTGAAATTGAGGTGAAAAAAACATAAATGTTTCTCTACGTTTTACTCTGTAACTTTTCCCTGCAATGTCAGATTATCGAAAGCAACATACCGTTACGTCTGCTGGACTCCTCTGGTTGCGGGGATATATAGGGCTTGTAGGTTCATCAAGAACCCAAGGAACCCAGAGCCAATAAATGAGCTGCACCCTGACGTGCGTTTTCAATCTATACCGGGTATAAAGCAATTCATTTGCTGAAATATAAAGAGTAAAAAATTGCTATCAAGAAAACCTTTGTATTTCCAAAAAGGGCACAAGATAAGGTGTTGAGGAGCAGTGGTTATTTGCACATATCTGAATTCCGGGGTGACCAAACTAGCATGTGAATTACAGGGCATTTCTCAAATAGATGTCTTTTTTACACACTCTCCTATATTTGGAAGGAAAAAATGTAGAGAAAGACAAGGGGCAATAACACTTGTTTTCCTAATCTATGTTCCCCCAAGTCTCCCGATAAAAAAGATACCTCACTTGTGTGGGTAGGCCTAGCGCCCGCGACAGGAAACGCCCCAAAGCGCAACGTGGACACATCCAAATTTTTGGAAGAAAACAGAGGTGTTTTTTGCGAAGTGCCTACCTGTAGATTTTGGCCTCTAGCTCAGCCGGCACCTATGGAAACCTACCAAACCTGTGCATTTCTGAAAACTAGAGACCTAGGGGAATCCAAAGAGGGGTGACTTGCGGGGCTCGGGCCAGGTTCTGTTACCCAGAATCCTTTGCAAACCTCAAAATTTGGCTAAAAAAACACATGTTCCTCACATTTCTGTGGCAGAAAGTTCTGGAATCTGAGAGGAGCTACAAATTTCCTTCCACCCAGCGTTCCCCCAAGTCTCCCGATAAAAATGATACCTCACTTGCGTGGGTAGGCCTAGCGCCGGCGACAGGAAACACCCCAAAGCGCAACGTGGACACATCCTAAATTTTGGAAAAAAACAGAGGTGTTTTTTGCGAAGTGCCTACCTGTAGATTTTGGCCTCTAGCTCAGCCGGCACCTAGGGAAACCTACCAAACCTGTACATTTCTGAAAACTAGAGACCTAGGGGAATCCAAGGAGGGGTGACTTGCGGGGCTCGGACCAGGTTCTGTTACCCAGAATCCTTTGCAAACCTCAAAAAATTGGCTAAAAAAACACATGTCCCTCAGATTTTTGTGGCAGAAAGTTCTGGAATCATAGAGGAGCTACAAATTTCCTTCCGCCCCGCGTTCCCCCAAGTCTCCCGATAAAAATGATACCTCACTTGCGTGGGTAGGCCTAGCGCCGGCGACAGGAAACACCCCAAAGCGCAACGTGGACACATCCTAAATTTTGGAAAAAAACAGAGGTGTTTTTTGCGAAGTGCCTACCTGTAGATTTTGGCCTCTAGCTCAGCCGGCACCTAGGGGAACCTACCAAACCTGTGCATTTCTGAAAACTAGAGACCTAGGGGAATCTAAGGAGGGGTGACTTGCGGGGCTCGGACCAGGTTCTGTTACCCAGAATCGTTTGCAAACCTCAAAATTTGGCTAAAAAACACATGTCCCTCACATTTCTGTGGCAGAAAGTTCTGGAATCTGAGAGGAGCTACAAATTTCCTTCCACCCAGCGTTCCCCCAAGTCTCCCGATAAAAATGACACCTCACTTGCGTGGGTAGGCCTAGCGCCGGCGACAGGAAACACCCCAAAGCGCAACGTGGACACATCCTAAATTTTGGAAAAAAACAGAGGTGTTTTTTGCGAAGTGCCTACCTGTAGATTTTGGCCTCTAGCTCAGCCGGCACCTAGGGAAACCTACCAAACCTGTGCATTTCTGAAAACTAGAGACCTAGGGGAATCCAAGGAGGGGTGACTTGCGGGGCTCGGACCAGGTTCTGTTACCCAGAATCCTTTGCAAACCTCAAAATTTGGCTAAAAAAACACATGTCCCTCACATTTCTGTGGCAGAAAGTTCTGGAATCTGAGAGGAGCTACAAATTTCCTTCCACCCAGCGTTCCCCCAAGTCTCCCGATAAAAATGATACCTCACTTGCGTGGGTAGGCCTAGTGCCGGCGACAGGAAACACCCCAAAGTGCAACGTGGACACATCCTAAATTTTGGAAAAAAACAGAGGTGTTTTTTGCGAAGTGCCTACCTGTAGATTTTGGCCTCTAGCTCAGCCGGCACGTAGGGAAACCTACCAAACCTGTGCATTTCTGAAAACTAGAGACCTAGGGGAATCCAAGGAGGGGTGACTTGCGGGGCTCGGACCAGGTTCTATTACCCAGAATCCTTTGCAAACCTCAAAATTTGGCTAAAAAAACACATGTCCCTCACATTTTTGTGGCAGAAAGTTCTGGAATCTGAGAGGAGCTACAAATTTCCTTCCACCCAGCGTTCCCCCAAGTCTCCCGATAAAAATGATACCTCACTTGCGTGGGTAGGCCTAGCGCCGGAGACAGGAAACACCCCAAAGCGCAACGTGGACACATCATAAATTTTGGAAAAAAACAGAGGTGTTTCTTGCGAAGTGCCTACCTGTAGATTTTGGCCTCTAGCTCAGCCGGCACCTAGGGAAACCTACCAAACCTGTGCATTTCTGAAAACTAGAGACCTAGGGGAATCCAAGGAGGGGTGACTTGCGCGGCTCGGACCAGGTTCTGTTACCCAGAATCCTTTGCAAACCTCAAAATTTGGCTAAAAAAACACATGTCCCTCACATTTCTGTGGCAGAAAGTTCTGGAATCTGAGAGGAGCTACAAATTTCCTTCCACCCAGCGTTCCCCCAAGTCTCCGATAAAAATGATACCTCACTTGCGTGGGTAGGCCTAGCGCCGGCGACAGGAAACACCCCAAAGCGCAACGTGGACACATCCTAAATTTTGGGAAAAAACAGAGGTGTTTTTTGCGAAGTGCCTACCTGTAGATTTTGGCCTCTAGCTCAGCCGGCACCTAGGGAAACCTACCAAACCTGTGCATTTCTGAAAACTAGAGACCTAGGGGAATCCAAGGAGGGGTGACTTGCGGGGCTCGGACCAGGTTCTGTTACCCAGAATCCTTTGCAAACCTCAAAATTTGGCTAAAAAAACACATGTCCCTCACATTTCTGTGGCAGAAAGTTCTGGAATCTGAGAGGAGCTACAAATTTCCTTCCACCCAGCGTTCCCCCAAGTCTCCCGATAAAAATGATACCTCACTTGCGTGGGTAGGCCTAGTGCCGGCGACAGGAAACACCCCAAAGCGCAACGTGGACACATCCAAAATTTTGGAAAAAAACAGAGGTGTTTTTTGCGAAGTGCCTACCTGTAGATTTTGGCCTCTAGCTCAGCCGGCACCTAGGGAAACCTACCAAACCTGTGCATTTCTGACAACTAGAGACCTAGGGGAATCCAAGGAGGGGTGACTTGCGGGGCTCGGACCAGGTTCTGTTACCCAGAATCCTTTGCAAACCTCAAAATTTGGCTAAAAAAACACATGTCCCTCACATTTTTGTGGCAGAAAGTTCTGGAATCTGAGAGGAGCTACAAATGTCCTTCCACCCAGCGTTCCCCCAAGTCTCCCGATAAAAATGATACCTCACTTCCGTGGGTAGGCCTAGCGCCGGCGACAGGAAACACCCCAAAGCGCAACGTGGACACATCCTAAATTTTGGAAAAAAACAGAGGTGTTTTTTGCGAAGTGCCTACCTGTAGATTTTGGCCTCTAGCTCAGCCGGCACCTAGGGAAACCTACCAAACCTGTGCATTTCTGAAAACTAGAGACCTAGGGGAATCCAAGAAGGGGTGACTTGCGGGGCTCGGACCAGGTTCTGTTACCCAGAATCCTTTGCAAACCTCAAAATTTGGCTAAAAAAACACATGTCCCTCACATTTCTGTGGCAGAAAGTTCTGGAATCTGAGAGGAGCTACAAATTTCCTTCCACCCAGCGTTCCCCCAAGTCTCCCGATAAAAATGACACCTCACTTGCGTGGGTAGGCCTAGCGCCGGCGACAGGAAACACCCCAAAGCGCAACGTGGACACATCCTAAATTTTGGAAAAAAACAGAGGTGTTTTTTGCGAAGTGCCTACCTGTAGATTTTGGCCTCTAGCTCAGCCGGCACCTAGGGAAACCTACCAAACCTGTGCATTTCTGAAAACTAGAGACCTAGGGGAATCCAAGGAGGGGTGACTTGCGGGGCTCGGACCAGGTTCTGTTACCCAGAATCCTTTGCAAACCTCAAAATTTGGCTAAAAAAACACATGTCCCTCACATTTCTGTGGCAGAAAGTTCTGGAATCTGAGAGGAGCTACAAATTTCCTTCCACCCAGCGTTCCCCCAAGTCTCCCGATAAAAATGATACCTCACTTGCGTGGGTAGGCCTAGCGCCGGCGACAGGAAACACCCCAAAGCGCAACGTGGACACATCCTAAATTTTGGAAAAAAACAGAGGTGTTTTTTGCGAAGTGCCTACCTGTAGATTTTGGCCTCTAGCTCAGCCGGCACCTAGGGAAACCTACCAAACCTGTGCATTTCTGAAAACTAGAGACCTAGGGGAATCCAAGGAGGGGTGACTTGCGGGGCTCGGACCAGGTTCTGTTACCCAGAATCCTTTGCAAACCTCAAAATTTGGCTAAAAAAACACATGTCCCTCACATTTCTGTGGCAGAAAGTTCTGGAATCTGAGAGGAGCTACAAATTTCCTTCCACCCAGCGTTCCCCCAAGTCTCCCGATAAAAATGATACCTCACTTGCGTGGGTAGGCCTAGCGCCGGCGACAGGAAACACCCCAAAGCGCAACGTGGACACATCCTAAATTTTGGAAAAAAACAGAGGTGTTTTTTGCGAAGTGCCTACCTGTAGATTTTGGCCTCTAGCTCAGCCGGCACCTAGGGAAACCTACCAAACCTGTGCATTTCTGAAAACTAGAGACCTAGGGGAATCCAAGGAGGGGTGACTTGCGGGGCTCGGACCAGGTTCTGTTACCCAGAATCCTTTGCAAACCTCAAAATTTGGCTAAAAAAACACATGTCCCTCACATTTTTGTGGCAGAAAGTTCTGGAATCTGAGAGGAGCTACAAATTTCCTTCCACCCAGCGTTCCCCCACGTCTCCCGATAAAAATGATACCTCACTTGCGTGGGTAGGCCTAGTGCCGGCGACAGGAAACACCCCAAAGTGCAACGTGGACACATCCTAAATTTTGGAAAAAAACAGAGGTGTTTCTTGCGAAGTGCCTACCTGTAGATTCTGGCCTCTAGCTCAGCCGGCACCTAGGGAAACCTACCAAACCTGTGCACTTCTGAAAACTAGAGACCTAGGGGAATCCAAGGAGGGGTGACTTGCGCGGCTCGGACCAGGTTCTGTTACCCAGAATCCTTTGCAAACCTCAAAATTTGGCTAAAAAAACACATGTCCCTCACATTTCTGTGGCAGAAAGTTCTGGAATCTGAGAGGAGCTACAAATTTCCTTCCACCCAGCGTTCCCCCAAGTCTCCCGATAAAAATGATACCTCACTTGCGTGGGTAGGCCTAGCGCCGGCGACAGGAAACACCCCAAAGCGCAACGTGGACACATCCTAAATTTTGGGAAAAAACAGAGGTGTTTTTTGCGAAGTGCCTACCTGTAGATTTTGGCCTCTAGCTCAGCCGGCACCTAGGGAAACCTACCAAACCTGTGCATTTCTGAAAACTAGAGACCTAGGGGAATCCAAGGAGGGGTGACTTGCGGGGCTCGGACCAGGTTCTGTTACCCAGAATCCTTTGCAAACCTCAAAATTTGGCTAAAAAAACACATGTCCCTCACATTTCTGTGGCAGAAAGTTCTGGAATCTGAGAGGAGCTACAAATTTCCTTCCACCCAGCGTTCCCC
Source organism: Pleurodeles waltl (assembly GCF_031143425.1). Lineage (NCBI taxonomy): Eukaryota > Metazoa > Chordata > Amphibia > Caudata > Salamandridae > Pleurodeles > Pleurodeles waltl. The sequence goes on along the minus strand of NC_090446.1, from coordinate 1,315,371,966 downwards.
CAAGTCTCCCGATAAAAATGATACCTCACTTGCGTGGGTAGGCCTAGTGCCGGCGACAGGAAACACCCCAAAGCGCAACGTGGACACATCCTAAATTTTGGAAAAAAACAGAGGTGTTTTTTGCGAAGTGCCTACCTGTAGATTTTGGCCTCTAGCTCAGCCGGCACCTAGGGAAACCTACCAAACCTGTGCATTTCTGAAAACTAGAGACCTAGGGGAATCCAAGGAGGGGTGACTTGCGGGGCTCGGACCAGGTTCTGTTACCCAGAATCCTTTGCAAACCTCAAAATTTGGCTAAAAAAACACATGTCCCTCACATTTTTGTGGCAGAAAGTTCTGGAATCTGAGAGGAGCTACAAATGTCCTTCCACCCAGCGTTCCCCCAAGTCTCCCGATAAAAATGATACCTCACTTGCGTGGGTAGGCCTAGCGCCGGCGACAGGAAACACCCCAAAGCGCAACGTGGACACATCCTAAATTTTGGAAAAAAACAGAGGTGTTTTTTGCGAAGTGCCTACCTGTAGATTTTGGCCTCTAGCTCAGCCGGCACCTAGGGAAACCTACCAAACCTGTGCATTTCTGAAAACTAGAGACCTAGGGGAATCCAAGAAGGGGTGACTTGCGGGGCTCGGACCAGGTTCTGTTACCCAGAATCCTTTGCAAACCTCAAAATTTGGCTAAAAAAACACATGTCCCTCACATTTCTGTGGCAGAAAGTTCTGGAATCTGAGAGGAGCTACAAATTTCCTTCCACCCAGCGTTCCCCCAAGTCTCCCGATAAAAATGACACCTCACTTGCGTGGGTAGGCCTAGCGCCGGCGACAGGAAACACCCCAAAGCGCAACGTGGACACATCCTAAATTTTGGAAAAAAACAGAGGTGTTTTTTGCGAAGTGCCTACCTGTAGATTTTGGCCTCTAGCTCAGCCGGCACCTAGGGAAACCTACCAAACCTGTGCATTTCTGAAAACTAGAGACCTAGGGGAATCCAAGGAGGGGTGACTTGCGGGGCTCGGACCAGGTTCTGTTACCCAGAATCCTTTGCAAACCTCAAAATTTGGCTAAAAAAACACATGTCCCTCACATTTCTGTGGCAGAAAGTTCTGGAATCTGAGAGGAGCTACAAATTTCCTTCCACCCAGCGTTCCCCCAAGTCTCCCGATAAAAATGATACCTCACTTGCGTGGGTAGGCCTAGCGCCGGCGACAGGAAACACCCCAAAGCGCAACGTGGACACATCCTAAATTTTGGAAAAAAACAGAGGTGTTTTTTGCGAAGTGCCTACCTGTAGATTTTGGCCTCTAGCTCAGCCGGCACCTAGGGAAACCTACCAAACCTGTGCATTTCTGAAAACTAGAGACCTAGGGGAATCCAAGGAGGGGTGACTTGCGGGGCTCGGACCAGGTTCTGTTACCCAGAATCCTTTGCAAACCTCAAAATTTGGCTAAAAAAACACATGTCCCTCACATTTTTGTGGCAGAAAGTTCTGGAATCTGAGAGGAGCTACAAATTTCCTTCCACCCAGCGTTCCCCCACGTCTCCCGATAAAAATGATACCTCACTTGTGTGGGTAGGCCTAGTGCCGGCGACAGGAAACACCCCAAAGCGCAACGTGGACACATCCTAAATTTTGGAAAAAAACAGAGGTGTTTTTTGCGAAGTGCCTACCTGTAGATTTTGGCCTCTAGATCAGCCGGCACCTAGGGAAACCTACCAAACCTGTGCATTTCTGAAAACTAGAGACCTAGGGGAATCCAAGGAGGGGTGACTTGCGGGGCTCGGACCAGGTTCTGTTACCCAGAATCCTTTGCAAACCTCAAAATTTGGCTAAAAAAACACATGTCCCTCACATTTTTGTGGCAGAAAGTTCTGGAATCTGAGAGGAGCTACAAATTTCCTTCCACCCAGCGTTCCCCCACGTCTCCCGATAAAAATGATACCTCACTTGTGTGGGTAGGCCTAGTGCCGGCGACAGGAAACACCCCAAAGCGCAACGTGGACACATCCTAAATTTTGGAAAAAAACAGAGGTGTTTTTTGCGAAGTGCCTACCTGTAGATTTTGGCCTCTAGCTCAGCCGGCACCTAGGGAAACCTACCAAACCTGTGCATTTCTGAAAACTAGAGACCTAGGGGAATCCAAGGAGGGGTGACTTGCGGGGCTCGGACCAGGTTCTGTTACCCAGAATCCTTTGCAAACCTCAAAATTTGGCTAAAAAAACACATGTCCCTCACATTTTTGTGGCAGAAAGTTCTGGAATCTGAGAGGAGCTACAAATTTCCTTCCACCCAGCGTTCCCCCACGTCTCCCGATAAAAATGATACCTCACTTGTGTGGGTAGGCCTAGCGCCCGCAACAGGAAACACCCCAAAGCGCAACGTGGACACATCACAGAAAACAGACCTGTTTTTAGCAAAGTGCCTACCTGTAGATTTTGGCCTGTAGCTCAGCCGCCACCTAGGGAAACCTACCAAACCTGTGCATTTCTGAAAACTAGAGACCTAGGGGAATCCAAGATGGGGTGACTTGTGTGGCTCGGACCAGGTTCTGTTACCCAGAATCCTTTGCAAACCTCAAAATTTGGCTAAAAAAACACATGTTCCTCACATTTCTGTGGCAGAAAGTTCTACAATCTGAGAGGAGCCACAAATTTCCTTCCACCCAGCGTTCCCCCACGTCTCCCGATAAAAATGATACCTCACTTGTGTGGGTAGGCATAGCGCTCGCGACAGGAAATGGCCCAAAACACAACGTGGACACATCACATTTTTTCATAGAAAACAGTGCCTACGTGTGGATTTTGGCCTCTAGCTCAGCCGGCACCTGGGGAAACCTAGCAAACCAGCGCATTTTTGAAAACTAGAGACCTAGGGGAATCCAAGATGGGGTGATTTGCGGGGCTCTGACCAGGTTCTGTTACCCAGAATTCTTTGCAAACATCAAAATCTGGCTAAAAAACACTTTTTCCTCTCATTTCGGTGACAGAAAGTTCTGGAATCTGAGAGGAGCCACAAATTTCCTTCCACCCAGCGTTCCCCTAAGTCTCTCCATAAAAATGGTACCTCACTTGTGTGGGTAGGCCTAGCGCCCACAAAAGGAAATGGCCCAAAACACAACATATTTTTTCACAGAAAATAGAGGTGTTTTTTGCAAAGTGCCTACCTGTGGATTTTGGCCTCTAGCTCAGCCGGCCCCGGGGGGGGGGGGGGGAAATGCCCTAAAATAAATTTGACCCCCCACCCCCCCAAACCTCCCCTGCCCAGGTGCGACCCTTGCCTACGGGGTCGCTACCCCTGCGTGACATTGGCGCCAAAAAACAAATTCCCGGTGCCTAGTGGTTTCGGCCCCCTTGGGGGCAGATTGACCTAAAATCGACCAATCTGCCCCCAAGGGGGGCAGAAATGGTCTAAACACAGTTTGCCCCCCAGGGGAGCGACCCTTGCCTGATGGGTCGCTCCCCATCTCTAAAAAAACAAACATACAAAAAAAAAAAACACACAAAAAAAATTGCCCTGGCGCCTAGAGGTTTCTGCCCCCCCCTGGTGGCAGATCGGCCTAATAATAGGCCAATCTGCCCCCAGGGGGGGCAGAAATGGCCTAAAATAAATTTGCCCCCCGAACATCCACCCCCCGCCCCCGGAGCGACCCTTGCCTATGGGGTCGCTCCCCCTGCGTGACATTGGCGCCAAAAAACAAATCCCCGGTGCCTAGTGGTTTCTGCCCCCTTGGGGCAGATTGACCTAAAATCTACCAATCTGCCCCCAAGGGGGGCAGAAATGGTCTAAACACAATTTGCCCCCCAGGGGAGCGACCCTTGCCTGATGGGTCGCTCCCCATCTCTAAAAAAAACCAAACAAACAAAAAAAAAACACACAAAAAAAATTTGCCCTGGCAACAAGAGGTTTCTGCCCCCCCTGGGGGCAGATCGGCCTAATAATAGGCCGATCTGCCCCCAGGGGGGGCAGAAATGGCCTAAAATAAATTTGCCCCACGAACACCCACTCCCCCCCCCGGAGGGACCCTTGCCTACGGGGTCGCTCCCCCTGCGTGACATTGGCGCCAAAAAACAAATCCCCGGTGCCTAGTGGTTTCTGCCCCCTTGGGGCAGATTGACCTAAAATCTACCAATCTGCCCCCAAGGGGGGCAGAAATGGTCTAAACACAATTTGCCCCCCAGGGGAGCGACCCTTGCCTGATGGGTCGCTCCCCATCTCTAAAAAAAACCAAACAAACAAAAAAAAAACACAAATTTTTTTTTTGCCCTGGCAACAAGAGGTTTCTGCCTCCCCTGGGGGCAGAAATGGCCTAAAATAAATTTGCCCCCTGAACCCCCCCCCCCCCGGAGCGACCATTGCCTACGGGGTCGCTCCCCCTGCGTGACATTGGCGCCAAAAAACAAATCCCCGGTGCCTAGTGGTTTCTGCCCCCTTGGGGCAGATTGACCTAAAATCGACCAATCTGCCCCCAAGGGGGGCAGAAATGGGCTAAACACAATTTGCCCCACAGGGGAGCGACCCTTGCCTGATGGGTCGCTCCCCTTCTCTAAAAAAAACACCAAACCAATAAAAAAAACACAAAAAAAAAAATTGCCCTGGCGCCTAGAGGTTTCTGCCCCCCCTGGGGGTAGACCGGCCTAATACCAATAGGCCGATCTGCCCCCAGGGGGGGCAGAGATGGCCTAAAATAATTTTGCCCCCCCCACCCCTGCTCCCCCCCCAGGGGAGCGACCCTTGACTACAAGGTCGCTCCCCTTGTGTGACGGCGCAAAAAAAAGATCCCTGGTGCCTAGTGGTTTCTGCCCCCCTTGGGGGCAGATTGACCTAAAATCGGCCGATCTGCCCCCAAAGCGGGCAGAAATGGCCTAAATACATTTTGCCCCTCCAGGGGAGCGACCCTTGTCCAAGGGGGTCGCTCCCCATCTGTAAAACAGAAAAACAAAAAAATCCCTGGTGCCTAGTGGTTTCTGCCCCCCTTGGGGGCAGATCAGCCGAATCAAAATAGGCTGATCTACCCCCCCCAGGGGGGCAGAAATGGCCTGAAATAATCCCCCCCTCACCCCCCCAGGGAGCGACCCTTGCCTAAGGGGTCGCTCCCCTTGCGTAAAATTCACGCAAAAAAAAAAAAACTCCCTGGTGTCTAATGGTTTCTGCCCCCCTTGGGGGCAGATTGGCCTCATCAAAATAGGCCAATCTGCCCCCAAGGGGGGCAGAAATGGCCTAAATATAATTTGCCCCCTAGGGGAGCGACCCTTGCCTAAGGGGTCGCTCCCCACCTAAAAAAAAAAGAAAACATAACAAAAAGAAAAAAAAAAAAAAAAGATCCCTGGTGCCTAGAAGTTTCTGCCCCCCCCCCCTGGGGGCAGATCGGCCTAATAATAGGCCGATCTGTCCCCAGGGGGGGCAGAAAAGGCCTTCCCAAAAAATTGCCCCCCCTGGGAGCGACCCTTGCCAAAGGGGTCGCTTTGTTGCGTGACATACGCGCGCAAAAACAAACTCCCTGGTGTCTAATGGTTTCTGCCCCCCTTGGGGGCAGATTGGCCTTATCAAAATAGGCCAATCTGCCCCCAAGGGGGGCAGAAATGGCCTAAATATATATTGCCCCGTAGGGGAGCGACCCTTGCCTAAGGGATCGCTCCCCACCTAAAAAAAAAAAAATCATCACAAAAAAAATAAATTAAAAAAAAAAAAAGGTCCCTGGTGCCTAGAGGTTTCTGCCCCCCCTGGGGGCAGATCGGCCTAATAATAGGCCAATCTGCCCCCAGGGGGGGCAGAAAAGGCCTTCCTAAAAAAATGTCCCCCTGGGAGCGACCCTTGCCCAAGGGGTCGCTCCCTTTTGCCAATTTCAAGGGGAAAAAAAAAAATCCCTGGTGTCTAGTGGGGTTTCAAAAGCCGGATTGCAAGCAATCCGGCTTTTGAAACCTGTGAGAGACTTCAAAGGGAAGGAAATACATTTCCTTCCCTTTGAAGCCTCTCGGGGCATCCCCCATGGGATTGAAAAAGAAATGCAAAAGCATTTCTTTTTCAATCGCGCTGGAAGCTCTGCTTCCAGCGCGATGGGGGAGACCCTGTGACTAATCAGCGCGCGCTCGCGTGCTGACGTCACAGGGGGGGTTGGGGGGGGTCGGGGGTGGGAGGGGAAGGGCTTCCCCTTCCATCCCTGACTTGGGGGGAACCCCACAGAGGGAGCGAAAGCGCTCCCTCTGGGCTCTGTGCACAGGACGTAATGGTTACGTCCTGGGCACAGCAGCACTGTGCCTCAGGACGTAACCATTACATCCTGGGCACAGAAGGGGTTAAGGATAACTCAACAACTTTTGTTTCCCTTGTGAGTAACAACTAGGGATTAAAGGAGGGACCACAGTTTGGTACTCAGGGCATAAGAATGAACGGGGTACGAAGTACTAGTTAGTCATCACAGTACACACAAATGAAGGGTGTTGCCTACGTCTAAAAACTCTCGTATTAAAAAAATAATGTGTCAAAAAAATCAATATGTGGACAAGGGAACAACACTCGTTTCCTTTGGCAGCATCAAAAAAAGAAAAAGAAAAAAAGTCAAACAGGACCCCAATTTGGGAAGGTGAATGTAAAACCTATAGTAGGGCCAGAACTACAGCTACACCTCAGCCTATTAACTATGTGGGTCCAGGTACCGTAGAACATAGAGATTTAACCTGTGCTTTTGACAAAGTAGATTGAAAGAAATTGTGGGACATCATGGCACAGCGATTACCATTAATTCTCTCAAATATGAATGGACAATATCTTCGTGTTAAAAGGTGATGTCAAATACAAATGGAGGCCACATTGTCCACCATCTTTCAAACATGTACATTTTACATTTCCATGTTAATTTCTCTGTTAAGCTTTTAAATGAAGGTTTGTAAGTCCCAATGGCCCTCATTACAAGCCTGGCAGTCAAAGACCGCCAGGGCTGTTTTGGCGATTGCACCGCCAATAGGCTGGCAGTGCAATCTTGCCTATTTTGACTGTGGCGGAAGCGCCACGTTGGTCCCGGCGGTTGTAATCCGCCAGGGCAGCGCGATTACGAGTCCCCTTCCCGCCAGCCTTTCCATGGTGGTAGGAACCGCCATGGAAAGGCTGGTGAGAAGGGAAGTCGCGGGGCCCCTGATGGCCCCTGCACTGCCCATGCACTTGGCATCGGTAGTGCAGGGGCCCCTAGGCACAGCCCCACACTGCTTTTCACTGTCTGCACAGCAGACAGTGAAAAGCGCGACGGGTGCAGCTGCACCCGTCGCACAGCGGCAACACCACCGGCTCCATTTGGAGCCGGCTCCCATGTTGCGGCCCACATCCCGCTGGGCCAGCGGGCATGTCATAATGGGCACTGCATTGGCGGCCACACAGCAATTACCCCGCCAATGTTGTAATGAGGCCCAATATGCTAACTTCTCTGCCACTAATGTATTAGTCAAATTTGATCTCTATCACAACAGTGGGGCAAGTTTGATCAAATCCTTCACATATTCCAAGCCTAGTTTGTGATGAGATGCAAAGTGCGAGGTAGATGGTAGTACCCCCAACACACCCCTGCAAAATCTATCCTTCTCAGCTTGTATTCTTCCCACATTTATATAGCCCCAAACTCCCAAGCTGTAAGTCAAAGTGGGAAGGCACTCTCTCCTGTAGATCTCTAGTATTGGGGCTATGGATTTTGTTTCATATTGAAGCAGCTAATGAGAAATTAGAGCCAACTGCATGCAAAACGCAATATATACAGTTCTCTACACAAGGAGCACTAGTACATGCATGATCAATCCTCAGCCCAAGGTATGGTAACTGGCTCACTCTCTCTATTGATTTTCCCTTGATACACAATGAACGGGTTTTGGCATTTTTTGGTCCACACACCATATTAAATGTTTTAAAAAAGTTGGTTTCTAAGTCAAGCTTATTCATAAAGACAACAAAGGTGGAAATTAATAACTTTAAACCATTGGCCGTACTAGTAAATAGCACACCATCATCTTTTCTATTGACCATAAGAACATCTGCCCCCACATTCACCAGTTGATATAAATATTGAAAAAAAACACTAAGGTTAAAGTAATGTTATAGTTATGTGATAATTTCAGCGACAACATAATGTTTTAAATGTACAAAACCACTGAAATTCACCAGTTACAGTAATCTCTGGTAACCATAACTCATTCCACAAGGTAACTATAACTCTCGCCCCTTAATGCACTGTTTTTCCTCATCAATAATTTCAATGCAAACGTTGCAGAGATATTAGAAATGGTGTCATAGGGAATGTCATGAGTGATGTAACATGAGGGGTAATTAGCAGTGCATGACAAGGGCATGAGTTATAGTTACTATAGAGCATGAGTTATAGTTACCAGAGATAAGTATAACAGGTGAATTTCGATGGTTATGTACATTTACAATGTTATGTTGCCAATGAAATTATCAGCCAAATACAATGTTACTTTAGCCTTTGGCTTTTCCAATGAATTAATATGGTATTTTTAAAGTAATGTTTTGTTACCATAAATAAAGCCAACCCCCCTGCTGTGGGTGGTGGGGGAGAAGGATGCAGCACGTGCCCTGCAGCCAGCCAGGCCCTGTGGCCAACACGTTTGAGACAGCCCACTTCATAACGCGTCACAGTCTTTGGTCATACGAGGTGTGGGTTTAGCCGCAGGGCCTAGCAATTCAATCCATTAGCACAGTCCCCTTCCCAAGCCACATTAGGCCTCAGGGACCTCTTCCATTAAGGCTTTTTTTAAAGGCTAGGGGTCATGTGTCCCCCCTCCCAGAGCCACTTTGGGTTTACGAGGTCCCACCTTCGGGCCAAAAAATATTGGTAGCAAGTCCCTCCCCTACCAAAGCCAAAGGGGCCCCAGGAACCCCAAACCCCTGGACTTTTAAGGGAAGTGGGTGCATGGCCAACCCTCTCACAAAGTCAATAGTGGTCCTGGATGCTGCATCCCAAGGGGCCACATGACATTAAAATGGGGAGGGGTCTGCATGGCCCCCTCAAGCTTATTGTGGCCCTGGGGACCCCACCCCAAGCTCCCCTCCTAATTATAGGTGGGTGCCTCGGTGCCCACTCAGGCACCCACCAAGTACTACATTGGGGGCCACATGTGGAAACCTAGGGCCCCCAAGGCCCCAGCCAGCTCCCCACATGGTTCGGGACTCAGCATTACTCCCACTCAGAGGGATCATCTATTTGTGCTTGCTCCCTTCAGGCAGAAGAAATATGAAAACAGAAATCTGCTCCAGCATGCTCCAGCAGCAGCATGTGTAAAAATCTTCCACGCTAGGAACAGACTTGCCCTCACTGCCCGCACTCTTGCAGGCAGTGAAGATATGTTTTCTCCTTCCTGGTGGGAGATTAAAAAAATTCTCCCACCAGATGGGAATAAACATATGTTTTCCTGTCCTTGCTAGTGCAGACTGAGAACCTACTTTGTCCTAAAATGGGGGTCCCTAGGACACAGTAACTGAGTCGGCCCTGGGTAATAGGTTCCCCCAGGGCCGTTAGAGGCTCAGGAAGGGGTGCTGCATAGCCCTCCTACCTTATAAGTTATGTTCCAACAGGGGGTAGGGTCCAAGGGCCTTTTAAGGTTTGTGAGGGGGGGCTGCATGGCTCTCTTTCCTTGTCCTGGGGATGGAGTCCCTCATGGCCTGTTATTCCTCGGGGAACCCCTTCCCTTTTTAGTTCAATTTGGCCTCACAGGATGAGTTCTCTGGGTCAGTTTAAGGCACGGGGAGGGGAGCACCTAGGCACCCATCCCCAGTTTTATTAACTCAGCCCCAGGAGATGTGTTACTTGTGGCCTGATAAGGCTAAGGGAGGGGAGGCACATGCCCCCCTCCCTTCATTTCGTACCTCAGCCATGGGATAAGGGGTCCCTGGAACCTCAAAAAGACTCAGGGAAGAGGGCCACATGCCCCTCCCCAAATAAAATAGTTTGTGCCAACTGCCCAGACCCTGGTCCATCCCAGAGGGATCTTAAAAGAAGCTGGGTGCTCTATCCTCGGTAGGAGAACATTGCCGTTTCCCTACCTGCAATCTCAGGTTGGGGACCCTGGGGTATCGTATCTGAGCTGGCCCCATTTGATGGGTCCCCAGGGCCAATGAATGGGAATGGGAGGCCCCTTCCCCATCTAGTTATTCGTGGCCCTAGGAGATGGTGTCCCCAGGCCTCTTAGAGGTTCATGAATGAGGCCGTGCAGGCCCCTTCTCCTTTACTAAAACGACAGCCTTGGGGGATGTGATCCCCAAAGCATTTTTTGCATATTTGTATATAAAAAATAGGCCATAATTTGCCTTGTGATACCTGCCATATTATAGTTAACTGATGAAATATTACAATGGAACCTCGGACCAGTTTCAGCATATGTGTCCTACGTCAGTAGAGAGTAGCTTTAGTCCTGTGGCGCAGTGAGCACTGGACACAAGTCTGGGCATACCCTTCACACATAGGGTGACACAGTGAGGAAAACAATAAACGAGGGACTGGATAGCAGCCCCGAGTAACTACAGGTGGCAAAGATTATTTCAAGCAATCCAGTCATCATCTTGTTGTTTTCCTCAGTGCCCTAAGTGCAATGGATATGATCAGACATGGATATCAGGCTCACTATGCCATGAAACTCAAACTACACGCTATTGATGAGGCTCAAGTAGGCTGAAGCTGGTCTGGGGTTGCTTTTATTCCTATTCAGAGGAAATCTGTCCAAGCATTTTGTGTTGTATTGTTCCTATTGGAGAAGGATCAATATTGATACGTTTGTGACTGGTTCCTGTCTAAGGGGTCATGGTGGACAAAACACGATGGCCTGATTTGAGACCCAGACAATGGCTGAAACTAATTCAAGTAATCAACCCATCACTTTATTGTTTTGCTCATAACAAATTACAAAAGGGCACCCTTACCTCACCTATAAACGGCTAGGACCAGAAACTTCTCAGGTGGACTGATACACTTTGATGCACAATATTAGGAATAATTGTTAGACCTGCCACAAATTTAATGGGCCTGTACACCCAGGCCCATATTTACAAGCAGCCTGCGCCACCTGCGGCGTAGGCTGCTGAACCATATCTATAAGGCCACACAAAGCCACTCTGCGTAGCTCTTCATGGCCTAGTAGATATGGAGTAAGGAAACACATCGCAAGTCGCTGCGTTGCCTTACTTTGCATCAGGGAGGCGTTTCCATGACTGTTGCATGGGTGTTCCATCATGGGTGATGCATTCCCAGATTAACAAGGTTTTGTAAACCTGGGAATACATCAAAAGCCTACGCCACCCCAGGGGTATCATAAGAGTGATGCAACAGGGAGAAATATCTTTATTTATCCCCGTTTTTTCTGCAGCACACATAGAAGGAGGAAAACACCTATATTGATTGTTTTTGTGCAGGAAGGTGCCCCTTCCTGCACAAAAACAATCATCCCCACAATGCAGGAACCCTTGCAACTGCATCATTCCCCTTTCCCGATGGCGCAGGATGGCGCAGCAAGGCACTTGATGCTCTGCCCTGCGCCACAGGGCCTTGTAAACATGGCCCCAATTTTTAAGAGGGCACTCACACGGCGGCTGGTAAAGTGCCCACAGTTCTCAGCAGGGTTGTCAAACATATACAGAACCAGCCGATGCCAGCACTTCTATGTAGAGCTGTTGTACAATTCATGTACAAAATTATTATTTCTCAGCAGGGCTGCTCTGTAGTTCATAGGCTGTATTAACAGCTTTTAGTAAGACTGCCAGTTGTTTTTTTGGATAGTATCAACACCTTCTCTTAAATGAGACAGCCTGACCCACCAATTCTCACTGGTTTACTGATCGTGATCAAGGCCGCATTTCTCCTCATGTTTGCTATATTATTTCCAGACGGTAGTAATAGTTCTCAGCAAGGATCAATACATTTAACAGGGCATCCTGGAACACTGCTTTTTAGAAGTGCTTCTATACTTTTCATGGAGAGTAACCACAGCTACTTAGCAGGGAACATACTTAGGAAATCACTTCAACATTTAACATGTTCGGCAGGGCTATTATGATTTTCATGGAAAAGTAAGTAAATTTCTCAGAGGAAAGCACTTGTTTACTGAATGCGTGCACCACAATGAAACAGAGTGCAGAATATTGTAATTTCACACTCTCCTGCAAACTGAATGCATAACTTTTGGAGAATTCTATCGGATTAGTCTCAATTGCTCTACCTGGAATTTTCAACTACTTTCGTTGGCACGGATTTAGTGATGTAGATTTAATCCAAGGGATTACAACTTACTTTCTGAGTGAAAGGATATTGATATTAAATCGTTACATTTTCGCATCATTTAATGCCCTCTCTTGCACAAAAGAAGCCTTGCAGGTAGAAAGTGCGTATTTGTCCTGGTATGTGCAAAAGCTAGAGGCTCCTTGATAGCCCTTATTTACTGAAATGTTCGGTTAATTATAGAAGGCTAATTATACTCACTGAGTTGGAGAGTTTGCTTCTGAGATCTATGACATATTTTCTCAGGTTCAAATCCTGAACATCTCAACTCAGCATTTCATTCTTTGGAGACCGATTAAATAAATATTTATAAAGACTGTGCAAAAACTTTCGAGTACTCTGTTTCAATGGTAGTCAGACAGTGCCGTAGTTACCTTCAGGGCGCACAGGACTTTCTGCGCAATGCTGATGTACTGCGGAACGCAGGAAGAGGCCAGAGTTTGAGTCTTTGTTTCAGGGTTTCTGTTACGACTCTGTCGTCCCATTTTTAGGGGGCGCTGTAAGGGGACTGTCGGAAGCCTGGGAATCACCTTAAACACTTATCTAGAGTCCCTTGCTGACTCCTGTTTGTTTCTCTTTTCTCTATGGTACACTTGTGTAGTACTACATTTTCTTCCTGGGACTGCAAATCCCATAATGCACAGCCTGGTCGTCAGGAAAGCCCGGATTCTGTTTCCCATTGTTTTCTATGGGAGAAGTCCAGTTGCTCCTTTTCACTGGATCCTCTCCTCCAGGACTTCAAGTGTCTGAAACTACACACACCTGAAACCTCTCCTGTGCAGCCCAGCTTGGAACTGCTTATAAGCAGCCATTTCCTCAAGATCCCCGTCGTGCATTGGACTTCAATTCCTTTGTGTTACAGACCCTTTGTCGGATGGTGTTCCAGTTTTGTTCCTGTTCCTGTTCCTGTTCTGTTCCAGCTTGATCCTGTTTCCTGTTTCTCTGCCCTGCTCCTGATTGCTCCAGCCAGAGTCTGCTCCCTATCTCTTAGACTTGTGCCTGTTTGTTTCTTCCAGAGCCTGCTCCCTGTTTCTCTGTCCTGCTCCTGCCTTGTTTCAGCCTGAACCTTCTCTCTGTTTCCCAGTCCTGTTTACTGCTCATTTCCTACTCCCTGTATTCCAGCCCTGTCCTTGTCTGTTCCAGCCAGAGCCTGCTCTCAGTTTCCCAGTCCTGTCTCTGTTTGTCCCAGCCAGAAGTTTGCGCCCTGTTTTCAAGTCCTAGTCCCGCCTTTACTTCAGCCTGAGCCTGTTCCCAATTCTTGCCTCTGCCTCTGCCTCTTTGTTTGTTCCCTTCTGTTTCTGTTTCTTCTTGGTTCTTTGTGTCTGGTAAGTGTTCTATCAGCCTTCACCAGTGTATAAGTGTCCTCCTTTGTACTGGGGTTGGCTCCTGGTTTCCAGGAGGCAATTCCAGCCCCCATCCTTGTCTAGTGTTATATGTTGTCTTTCGTGCCTAACAGTGACAGTGTGCTATTGCTGTTTTCTCAGAAATCGCCACTGTGTTTCAAGCTGGACCCACAAGAGTGTGTCCTGTGTATGTAAGTACTATTCTTGTTTGTGCTCAAGGGTCCAGAGACAGAATCACTTCTGCTGCCTCCTTTCTATGGGGCTGGCAGGGTGACTATCTGTAAGAGCAAACTGCACTGAGGCATTGATATTCCCTGTCACTGTGGGAGGTTCTGCGCCCTACTCTGTGTACAAACCCAGCATGTTTGTCCACTAGTAATCCGTTTCCTATTTGTTCACACAAGGTTTGCTCTGCTTTTACTTTCCTATTTCCTGTGTCTGTCCATAGCTGTCCTTTCCGTGTATGCCTTTAGCTGCTCTTCTGCCCCAGTACACTACCTCTTTAGGATATTCGGTGACCTGAAGGGGTGTCCCAATCAGAGTCCTGATCAGACCCACCCAAAACTGTGACAGAATGCACGACTCAAAAATGTCAAGCTCCCCAGGCAGTAAAGGCACACACAGACCTAAAATGCTTTCCTGTCATGTTAAGACACCCCTTTCTAAACCTAGACCTTCTCTGAAGACCTCTAAAAAAGGCCTTAGTTTAAAGGATAGGCTTGTTAAAGAAAATAAAGGATTGCAAATGCAGTACTACATTGCGTGGCTTGTTGATCCATCAATGTTCAACTATTATAATATCTGTGATTATGACCCCCAATCCCTGTCTGTAGAAGAATTACAAAGTAATAATGAGTTTTTGGAGGTTCTATTACCTCAAACAGGGTAGAATGTTCCTAACAGTGAAAGTGATTTTGCTACTTCTGCACAAGACATTTACACTCAAGGAAACCTGGTTAATTCCTTGCCTCATGCTAGTGCATCCCAAATTCACTTCCAGGACTCTGTCAAAACAAAGAACCCTGACATTGTTCAAGAAGCCACACTAGGGATTCCCTTGTTTTCTGTTGAGTGCTTCAGCCCATCTAGGCCAGTTTCTCAAAATTCAAAGTGCAGTGCTGACTCTTATAAAGACCTATCAGTCCCTCAGAGCTTTCAAGTCAGCAGGCTAGACCCTGTATCTAAGGGATCAGTAAGAACGGTGGGATTCCTTAGTTCAACTCAAGTGGCTTGTGCTCCTCCCAAATTGGATGACAGTACATCAGTCTCAATTCCTAAGTGTTGTGCTGACTCGTGTAAGGATCTACCAGTCCCTCAGTGCTTTCAAGTCAGCAGGATAGAACCTGTATCAAAGGGATCAGTAAAGACTGTGGAATTCCTTAGTTCAACTCCAAAGGCTTGTGCTCTTCCCAAACTGGATGATAATACACCAGTCTCAATCCCTAAAAGCTCTGCTAAACCCTTTTCTATTCTGAGTGGCTTTGATAACAATATGGACATACACACACTAAAATAGCAGTTTTGGCAGATTAAAAGGCAGATATTGGACTTCTATGATGAATATGTTGTAACATACACAAGAAATCGTGCACGTGGGCTCTTTTCATCAATGCATATTTCACTGTTGCCAGAACCAGACATTCTGTTTATCTGTAAGGTAGAAGAAGTAACAGAGCAGCTTATGGAAACTACTGCAAGGCAATTTGAAAACTTGAAAAAAGAAAATGATCACCAGCTTTGGCTTAAAGAACAGTATGCTACTTTTTGTGCCTCTCCAAAGACTTCTAGAGAGCAGATTGTCCCTTCTAATAATGACAGTCAAACGACAGCTCCAGTTATAAATATATCAGCCTCTTCTTCAGACTCTCTCTCAGCCTGTAGTTCACCAGTGAAAATTCCTGTACAGTTGACTGAATCTCTGACATCTCTGAGAGATTTGACACCTCTTGATTCAAAGGATGGATCAGAGTCTTCAGAAGGAAGTGTCTCAGCCCCTCTATCAGAACAAATAAAGCCAAAGGAAGAAGAGAGTTCTGATGCAGACTCCAATAGCTGCACCTTAAGAAACCAAGATATGACTTTACCGGAGATTAATGTCAAGTTGTGCAACAGTGTTGAAGAATCTGAATCTAGTGATGACAGTGGTTCCTGCCTTGCCGTGAACAAAACTGCAGATAGTGCTGTTCAAATGGCGCACACACCAGAATTTTCAGATTGTGGGGATACTCCTGCCCTTTCAAACAATATCATAGAATTTTCAGATAATGAAGAGACAGTTCCTAATTCAAGTGAACTAATGGATTTTTCTGACCGTGAAGAAATACCCTCAATTACTAAGAATGTAATGGACTTCCCAGAAAGTTTAAAAATCTCTTCTGTGTCAAAGCAAACCGTGGAGATTTCAGACAGGGAAGAAGGCCAGCAATCTGAAACTAAACAGCCTGTCATAAGAAATGAGAGCCTTCTCCTAGAACTGGACACAGTTGCAGCCTCAACCACTGATCCTGACTTAATGCCCCTTGCCAATGTGTATCCTGTTTCCAGCTCAACGGTTACTGAAGAACAGATCTTTGATCTACCGGTATCTGATCTTGATGTAAAACCAGCCACACCAATGTCACCTGCTGTGTCCCTGAAATTAAAGACTCCCGAAAACCAGCAATCTGAAACCGAAGCTCAAGTACTGAAAGATGTAATATTTCCCACTAAAACTAAAGACGTGAATTTGAATCTTGTATTCGAAGATCTGATAAGTACTGTTCTTAGTGTTTTATTGCAAGAAACCATCATCAATTCAAAGGCTAGAGCTGAAAATGTAGGTACCAGTGTAAAGGTGATTTCTGAAGGGACTCCAATTCTATTTCTTTCCAAAGAACAACCTTTCAATGTTAACAGAGTTGAAGATCAACTACCTGTAGTAGAAACGCCTTGCAAAGAAAACATTTCTGATACCACGAACACACCACAGAGCACTTGCAATGAAGAAATCCCAGTCTTGTCTGAAGCTCACCATAAAGAATTAGTTTGTGGAACTTCTACATTTTCAGATGTTAATCCAGTTTCTAAAGACATGAAGACTCTTGTTGCTCCTGAATTTGATACTACGAAGTCATCCAAGATGAAAGACACTTCTGACTTTTTCATGTTTACCTTGAGAACTATAGTTACCCATGTCTCCCAAGTCTCTATGCTGTGCAAACCTCAGACCACAACCAATGCAAATACTGCTGCAGAAACAGACAAATCCTGCTTGTCAGAAGGTGTTAAAGACCTGACAGTTACTAATACGCCAATTATCTCCTCCAAAGAAGAAAGTAGTGAACAGGAATCTAATGTCCTAAAGAATACCGCCCATAATGCCTTTCCAGATCTCCTTGCTCCTGAATCCACTTCACCAGAAACCAACTCCATGCAGTCCTCCCATATCAATCGAACAATAAAGAGGAAAGACGTTGGAGCTCATATGGGTATTAATACATGCTCTGCTCATTGGATGATTCATCTGTGGCAGGACTGTAAACTTATCAACCAAGGTTGGTGTTGGATTTTCTTGCTGTGGCTTTTCCTCTTCAACTTTTTTCAGCCAAAGGATCGCCTTGTCTTCTTGAGCAGACTGGTGGGAGGGGGTATACTGTTACGACTCAGTCGTCCCATTTCTAGGGGGCGCTGTAAGGTGACTGTCGGAAGCCTGGGAATCACCTTAAACACTTATCTAGAGTCCCTTGCTGACTCCTGTTTGTTTCTCTTTTCTCTATGGTACACTTGTGTAGTACTACATTTGCTTCCTGGGACTGCAAATCCCATAATGCACAGCCTGGTAGTCAGGAAAGCCCGGATTCTGTTTCCCATTGTTTTCTATGGGAGAAGTCCAGTTGCTCCTTTTCACTGGATCCTCTCCTCCAGGACTTGCAAATGTCTGAAACTACACACACCTGAAACCTCTCCTGTGCAGCCCAGCTTGGAACTGCTTATAAGCAGCCATTTCCTCAAGATCCCCGTCGTGCATTGGACTTCGATTCCTTTGTGTTACAGACCCTTTGTTGGATGGTGTTCCAGTTTTGTTCCTGTTCCTGTTCTGTTCCAGCTTGATCCTGTTTCCTGTTTCTCTGCACTGCTCCTGACTGCTCCAGCCAGAGTCTGCTCCCTATCTCTTAGACTTGTACCTGTTTGTTTCTTCCAGAGCCTGCTCCCTGTTTTTCTGTCCTGCTCCTGCCTTGTTTCAGCCTGAACCTTCTCTCTGTTTCCCAGTCCTGTTTACTGCTCATTTCCTACTCCCTGTATTCCAGCCCTGTCCTTGTCTGTTCCAGCCAGAGCCTGCTCTCAGTTTCCCAGTCCTGTCTCTGTTTGTCCCAGCCAGAAGTTTGCGCCCTGTTTTCAAGTCCTAGACCCGCCTTTACTTCAGCCTGAGCCTGTTCCCAGTTCTTGCCTCTGCCTCTTTGTTTGTTCCCTTCTGTTTCTTCTTGGTTCTTTGTGTCTGGTAAGTGTTCTATCAGTCTTCACCAGTGTATAAGTGTCCTCCTTTGTACTGGGGTTGGCTCCTGGTTTCCAGGAGGCAATTCCAGCCCCCATCCTTGTCTAGTGTTATATGTTGTCTTTCGTGCCTATTGCCGTTTTCTCAGAAATCGCCACTGTGTTTCCAGCTGGATCCACAAGAGCGTGTCCTGTGTATGTAAGTACTATTCTTGTTTGTGTTCTAGGGTCCAGAGACAGAATCACTTCTGCTGCCTCCTTTCTATGGGGCTGGGTGACTATCTGTAAGAGCAAACTGCACAGAGGCATTGCTATTCCCTGTCACTGTGGGAGGTTCTGTGCCTTACTCTGTGTACAAACCCAGTGTGTTTGTCCACTAGTAATCCGTTTCCTATTTGTTCACACAAGGGTTGCTCTGCTTTTACTTTCCTGTTTCCTGTGTCTGTCCATAGCTGTCCTTTCCGTGTATGCCTTTAGCTGCTCTTCTGCCCCAGTACACTACCTCTTTAGGATATTCGGTAACCTCAAGGGGTGTCCCAACCAGAGTCCTGATCAGACCCGCCCAAAACCGTGACAGTTTCATGTTTCCGTACCTCAAAGTCTTAATATGAAATGTGTGCCCCCAGTATCAGTGTCTTACTGTTCACATGTTCATGTTGGCTTGCAAAAATGTTTCAGTTCCCTAGCCTACTGCTGGTGTGCGTACGTGTTTCCTTCTTATCCATGTTTCTATTTTCTGGTATCCATGCCCAGCTGTGCATTAAGCAATAGCAGGATTCAAGCATACATTACATTTATGCAGCTTTCTTAAGGTCTCACCCTAGAAAATGTTACCCCATCACCTCCTCTTCCATCTTCTTCACCCCATCCCTTGCCTGATGTGCTTCCCGGCCTTCTTTAAATAATATAAAGATCAACATATTGTGCTCAATACTTAAGCCAGACTTCGATGACTGGAATAAAAGGATACAACACCTCCAAAGCTTTTTGCTTTTGTCTTTCCTCCCTGAACAGAGGATACCAAATGCTGCTCATTGTTGTTAGTAATCCCGGCTCCCTGATATACCTCTGTAAAAAAGTTGCTGTCCAGAGATTTTCATTTTTGATTTGTGTTTTTTGGATCATTACAGAAATAATTTGGTATGAGTAGGCTTTGCTGATCCGGGACAAATTGTTTCTCACAACTTTTTTCAAAATGGCAGATGTGTAGCTGGTTTTAGGAACCAGGAGACCTATATACTTCATTTTGATGTCAAAACATAGGTTTTGGGGGTCAAGTAGTCTTATAAAGACAGAACACACATCTTCTGATCAAGTAGCGCACTCTTTTAATGTGTCCACGCCCAGAATATGACGTCGGTGGAAGGTCACTTAGTGGGACTGATCTCTTGAACTCACTGTAGCGAAGATCATCATATGTGTGACAGTCAGAACTCACTTTCCACACATGCACAAGGTATTTTTCTAGGGACTTTAAAGTCAGATTCTTTTTCTGTCTCTGCAAATCCTTTTAGAAACTTCACAGGTTCAGCAGTTAAAGCTCCAAGCTTTGTTCCAGTTTTGCTCATAATCTTATGACCTGTAAGGATATGTGCCTTGATAAGAATACTGGGCATCTCTGAGTCAGGTTTCTTGTATAGAATATGAAGCGGGATTAAGTGGTTTTTCTCGCCTGTTCTATAACCTATACATAACTGACAATCCTTGACTTATCAACATTGCAACAAATCTAAGTCACACAATAACAACATCTGAATCATTTGACAGTACAATGACTCGATTGGAACCATTTTGAACATCCCACTGAAAAAGTGGCACAACGTGGAGGTCAGCATTCTCCAGTTTGCTGTTAAGTTCTTGAACAATATGGCTCTTACCTTTTGAATACATCTCTGCAGGCATAAACTCCTCATTAGCAATCATCTCACTTGCAATAATTGGAATTTCAGTGTTCACTGAAACATCAACAATGTTTTGGCAAGTTAACATCTTGTTCGATGTTGAGGACCAGACTTTATCAAGTTGCACAGGTATAGGTGTTGAATTTTTGCTGCAGGCAAGGTCAATTGTTACACTTGTAGACATGCGTCTGATTCTCTCACATTCTTTGACAGATAGTTCAAGATAACTCTTAAAGACAATGTTCAGTTCTTGCAAGGTGCAAACTGACTTTGATATCTGTAGAACAGTCTGAACGACCTCTCTGAAGTTTTGCATGGATGACATCTTGACTATTCGCACTTGTGACATATAGGCCCTCATTCTGACCTTGGCGGGCGGCGGAGGCCGCCCGCCAAAGTCCCGCCGTCAGGTTACCGTTCCGCGGTCGAAAGACCGCAGCGGTAATTCTGACTTTCCCGCTGGGCTGGCGGGCGGTCGCCTTCAGGCCGCCCGCCAGCCCAGCGGGAAAGAGGCTTCCACGATGAAGCCGGCTCGGAATCGAGCCGGCGGAGTGGAAGCTGTGCGACGGGTGCAGTTGCACCCGTTGCGTATTTCACTGTCTGCGCAGCAGACAGTGAAATACATTTAGGGGCCCTCTTACGGGGGCCCCTGCAATGCCCATGCCAGTGGCATGGGCACTGCAGGGGCCCCCAGGGGCCCCGCGACCCCCCCTACCGCCATCCGGTTCCCGGCGGTCGGACCGCTGGGATCTGGATGGCGGTAGGGGGGGTCGGAATCCCCTCGGCGGCGCAGCAAGCTGCGCCGCCTTGGAGGATTCAATGGGGCGGCGGTACACTGGCGGGAGACCGCCAGTGTTGCCGGTCCGACCGCGGCTTTACCGCCGCGGTCGGAATCCCCATTGGAGCACCGCCGGCCTGTCGGCGGTGCTCCCGCGGTCCTCCGCCCTGGCGGGTCAGAATGACCGCCATAGTCTACAATAATAACAGTTTTCAATGAGGACACCTTTTTGGAATTTAAATTCTTCAGGTAAGTTTATTTTTTTATTTTTTTTAGCTCTTGCACAAGTTTGTGTTTCACTGGTTTGGTTGCAGCATCTCCATCAAATAATGTGTTTGTTGGAAGAAGATCATGCAACAGAATGTCCTTGATAAATTCACCCCTTTCTTTTGCTGCATCCATCTCTTTATGTGCTTACAAAAGTTGTTTTTTGTAACCTGTTTTATGGTAGCTGGTTGGGCAAAACTCTTACTATGGCAATTAAAGCGTGGACGTTTAGCTTTAGTGATTATGCCAAGCAACCTTTCTCTTCCAATAAAAATCTCTCCTGCTTAAATTGTACATACAGTTTCAATCCCTGTTCCAGGACATTTAGTAGACAGGCCTTTATATAATTATTCACATATTGTTTGGTCATGAAGTTGTGGAGTGGCACAGCCTCGTCATATCCTTGCTGCTGCATGAAATGAAGAAGGCTGTCAACATGTTTATTAAAATGTTCCTCTCTCCTTTCCACAAGTTCATGGTGAGGAACAGTTTCACAATGGTCCATCAATTTTGAATTTCTCATCTCTCTGAAAACATTGCAAACAGAAAGGACTTCATGATAAACTAGCTGGCATTGAACAACACATTCACTTTTACATGTCTGACCAACAATTCCCTTGGAGCTTTTCTGTGATCTCTGGATCATCTGTTCCAGTTTCATATCTGGAGCCACAGCATTGAACCTTCCCTCTCTGTCTTTCACCACAAAATGTCTTTGGATTAATTTTTTGTAGAGGTAAGATTTTTCCACCTTTAGCTTCTTCACTCTTTCCAAATACCAGGGCCCATATCTAAGGTAGTTTGTACAGTCAAATTTTTGAAACACAGAAATCAGTGACTGTATAGTCTTCACATGCAGCTCCCAATCACCTTCCGGATCAGCATGTACCAAGTTTTTCACTAGAGCTATTGTGTGTAAAACACTTCCTCAGTATTTGTAAAGTTCTGATTTTTCGTCACATTTTTTGACAGACTCTACAAACTTGATTTTCAGGTTTCCTTGCCTTTTTCACTTCTGAGATAAGACATGTAAAACCTAATTTGTAATTCTTGTTCCAGAAAGCATTCCAACACAATGTTTCTATAGCCTCAGATATAATGAGCATTCCTCGTAACAAATTCACATATTGAGTTCCGCTGAAAAAATGGCTGGACAGTTTTGCTTCCAAAGATTTCATCCTCCAAAAATGCATCATCTATACAAATCCACGAAGATAACTTTCCGTACAGCACAACACAACTTTTGCCATGTGGAAAACGCCCATCATTAGATAAAGATCATCAAATTCTACTGAATTGCTCATAAAAATGTGAGTTATAATACAGAAAACACCTTCATCACAGAAAATTGGCAAATTAGGCTGGTCTTCAAGCTGAACTCACAGATTTTGGATTTTATTTTAGAGCTGTGTATATTGTTGCATAGTGAGTGACCGGAGATGGTATTACTGGTGAAAACCCAACCTTCTTCAGTGGGACGATCTACTCTGGGAGATCAGAACATGAATTCCAGCCAATGAAGGAACTGGCTTTTCTTCATCCTTCAGTCCATACCAAATAAGCAATATGATAATTTCAGCTAAACCACCTTTGTGGACTGCAGCATCAGGTAGAACAAGATCCATGTCCTTAGCCACTTTGAAACTTTCTGGTAGACTGGGACATGTTGATTGTTTGAAGTGATTTTGCACATGTTGGCAACATAGGCATCATTTAGAGGTTGGTCTCAGAGATAGCAACATTAGTGTCGGGAACACAGGGCAGCTTGTCCTTATGGACGTTGCTTGGGGCTCAACTTTCTTGTTTTCACTCAGTCTTTGATATCACCCTAATGGTGAACAATATTTAGGCCTAGGTAAAAAACTCTGCTCCGCTGGCGGAGTTTGCGGAATTCAGCAACTCCACATTCTGCAGAGTTCCCAAAAGACTCCACCCTCCTCAATGTAGCAGAGTTTTTTTCTGTTTCTCCCACACTGATGCGCGCTAACTGTGATTTCTAGCACATGAGAAGTGAGACAGGAGACTTGCGGTCTGTCACGAGCACAAACTAGATTTTTTTACCCTCTCACGAGAGTTAGTGCCACACAAGCGAGTTCCAGTGCATCTTTTGTGACATAGGAGAGCACAAGTGAGCACAATCGACTGCTGCGGCAACCTGGCAAAGCTGCAGCAACTAAAATCTATAACTTCGAGTGAAAAGTCTCTAATTGACCGTTCATGTTGATATGGTTGTGCAACGATTATTTTTTTTTAATTTCAACAACAGGAAGTGCCTCAGAGACTCCAACTTCCTGTCCTGGCCAGCAGGCTCCTTCCACTTCTTTGACCATCTCCTGGTCATTTTTCACATGAATTTCGAGCTGGAAGGATCACTTTTTTGTCTCCTGGATATATCATTGGATTGACGGACTTTGTCGTATTTGAGATTTCACAAGTAAGTTAAAAAACACTTGTATTAAGGTGTTGTACAACTAGTTTGTTTGATAGAGGGCATGCACCAGGATTTATCTCTACTTTTATTTGTTTTTTTTCAATTTATTGCGGTGGGCGGCCTGCATTTGGGGCCTAGGTAACAGTTTTGCTCAATAAAAGAAAAATGTTTTACAGTTGTCTACATTTTCTCCATATTTATATTTGGAAATTTGCAGTGTTCATTAAATTCACTCTGTTAACATTAAGTGGCCTAGCATGCTAATGGAATAGGCCTTCCAGATGTAGGCCCAGTAGTACTCATAGGTACATGATGAAACAACTGTTTGTGGTGTCTGTGGAATACTGAAACATCATGGATGGCAAGGAATTAAAGATAACAAAATGTTGTTTGGCTGTATTTCACATTTTTTTCTGAAAACAGCGTATGGTGGGTTTATAGTACGTGTTTGACCTGACAGCCTTAGGGCGGTCACCCCTAACTTTTTGCCTGCCTCCCTCCGCTTTTTGGATACTGCTTTTGATCGTTTTTAGACTTTTTTGCTAACCAGTGCTAAAGTGCATATGCTCTCTCCCTTAAACATGGTAACATTGGATCTTACCCAATTGGTCTATTTAATTTACTTATAAATCCCTAGTAGAGTGCACTATGTGTGCCCTGGGCCTGTAGATGGTGGCAAGGTGCAGGCCAAAACCAAGATTGAAACTATCAAGGCTTGGCAACCACCTAGAACACAGACCGAAGTGAGAGCCTTTTAGGCCTCACTGGATACTATCGCAGACTTGTCAAGGGCTATGGTACCATTGTGTCACCCTTGACAGGACCCACTTCCAAAAAGCAACCTAGGTTGGTGAATTGGACAGAGGTTTGTCAGAGAGCCTTTGATTCTCTAAAGGAAGCCATGTTCACGGCCCCTGTGCTCAAGGCCCCTGACTACTCCCAGGAATTTATTGTGCAGATGGACGCTTCAGAGCATAGCATAGGGGCTGTTCCAGCACAGCTAAATGAGGAGGGCTCAGACCAACCAGTAGTCTTTATTAGCAGAAGGCTATTACCATGGGAACAGAGGTGGAGTGCTATTGAGAGAGAAGCTTTTGCTGTGGCCTGGGCACTGACGAAGCTGGGACCATACCTGTTTGGGACTCACTTCTGGGTTCATACAGACCACAGGCCCCTCAGATAGCTCATGCAAATGAGGGGTGAGAATCCTAAACTCATGATGTGGTCCATTTCCCTACAGGGGATGGACTTTACGGTGGGGCATCTCCCGGAGATTGACCACGCCAATGCTGATGGTCTCTCCAGATACTTCTGCCTTAGCAGTGAGAGCTCCCAGGAGGTTGGGTAGCTCTCCCCACTTTCAGCTTGGGGGGACAAATGTTAGACTTGACAGCCTTAGGATGGTCACCCCTAACTTTTTGCCTGCCTCCCTCCACTTTTTGGATACTGTTATTTCTGGTTTTTAAACTCTGCGCACTTTACCACTGCTAACCAGTGCTAAAGTGCATATGCTCTCTCCCTTAAACATGGTAACATTGGATCTTACTCATTTGGACCATTTAATTTACTTAGAAGTCCCTAGTAGAGTGCTCTATGTGTGCCCAGGGCCTGTAGATTAAATGCTACTAGTAGGCCTGCAGCACTGATTGTGCCACCCACTTAAGTAGCCCCTTAACTTTGTCTCAGGCCTGCCATTTCACTGCCAATTCGACTTGGCATTTAAAAGTAGTTGCCAAGCCTAAAACTCCCCTTTTTCTGCATATAAGATACCCCTTAGGTATGCCCTAGATAACCCATAGGGCAGGGTGCTATGTAGGCAAAAGGCAGGACATGTACCTGTGTAGCTGACATGACCTGGTAGTGTAAAACTCCTAAATTTGTTTTTACACTGATGTGAGGCCTGCTCCCTTCATAGGCTAACACTGGGGCTGCCCTCATACATTGTTTGAGTAGTAGCTGCTGATTGGAAAAGGAGTAGGAAGGTCAAATTTAGTATGGCCAGAATGATGCTAAAAAATCCGGCTGACTGGTGAAGTTGGATTTAATAATACTATTTTAGAAATGTTACTTTTAGAAAGTGAGCATTTCTCTGCACTTAAATCTTCCTGTGCCTTGCAATCCACTTGTGGCTGGGTTTAGTTGACAGCTCCTTGTGCATTCACTCAGACACACCCCAAACACAGGATACTCAGCCTCATTTGCATACATCTGCATTTTGAATGGGTCTTCCTGGGTTGGGAGGGTGGAGGGCCTTCTCTCACACAAAGGACTGCCACACCCTCTACTGGGACCCTGGCAGACAGGATTGAACTGAAAGGGGACCTGGTGCACTTCTAAGCAACTCTTTGAAGTCTCCCCCACTTCAAAGACACATTTGAGTATATAAACTGGGTCTCTGCCCCTACCAACTCAGAGACTTCCTGGAGAAGAAAACTGGAACCAGAACCTGCATCCTGCGAAGAAGAACTGCCTGGCTGCCCGAAGGACTCACCTGACTGCTTTCTGTGAAGGACTGCTGCCTTGCTGTTGCCCTGCTGCCTTGCTGCTCTCTGGCTGTGGTGAAGAAGAGCTCTCCAAGGTCTTGGATAGATCTCGCCTCCT
The DNA here is from genome assembly GCF_031143425.1 of Pleurodeles waltl. Taxonomy (NCBI): domain Eukaryota; kingdom Metazoa; phylum Chordata; class Amphibia; order Caudata; family Salamandridae; genus Pleurodeles; species Pleurodeles waltl. Next base: position 1,315,345,916 of record NC_090446.1, on the reverse strand, counting down.
GTTCCTTGAAGTCTCAGGACCAAAAAGACTTCATCTCTACAAGAAGGATTCCTTGTGCGGCAAAATTCGACGCACAGCCTGCCAGAAACGATGCACAGCCTGCACCGTGGTGAAAATTTCACCACTCGCTGATCCGGAACGACGCAGCCCGACTTCGCAATGAGAAGATCGATGCAGCGCCAGCGTAGCGATTGGAAATTCGACACACGGATCACTGGAATGGCGCACAGCTGAACCAGAATGATGCAGCCCGACTTCCAAAGAGGAATCGACACAGCACCTGCCGTGCGGTAGAAAATTCGACTCAATGCCCGCCGAATCGACGCAGCTCCTGTGACTTCGTCCTGCCAGCGCAGGAAATCCACGCATGGTCCCTGGGGCGTCGGAAAACCCTGCAACCCAAAGAGGATCCACGACCGAGCGCCAGAAATTGACGCACAGCTGTCCTTGCGTGGAAACTAAACGACGCATCACTGTGTGCAGCCCGAGAAATCGACGCACACCTCTTTGTTTCCATGCTTCTCCTCTGCGGTTCTTTGTGGAGATTTTTCATGATAACCAGGTACTTTGTGTTTGAAAGAGACTTTGGGGGTGATTCCAACATTGGCGGGCGGCGGAGGCCGCCCGCCAATGTTCCCCCGACAAAATACCGCTCCGCGGTCACAAGACCGCTGAGGGTATTTTGAGATTTGCCCTGGGCTGGCGGGCGGCCGCCCAAAGCCCGCCCGCCAGCCCAGGGCAAATCTACCTTCCCACGAGGACGCCGGCTCCGATTGGAGCCGGCGTAGTGGGAAGGTGCGACGGGTGCAGTTGCACCCGTCGCGTATTTCAGTGTCTGCTTTGCAGACACTGAAATACTTTGTGGGGCCCTCTTACGGGGGCCCCTGCAGTGCCCATGCCATTGGCATGGGCACTGCAGGGGCCCCCAGGGCCCCCGAGGCACCCCCTACCGCCATCCTGTTCCTGGCGGGAGACCCGCCAGGTACAGGATGGCGGTAGGGGGTGTCAGAATCCCCATGGCGGCGGAGCGCGCTCCGCCGCCATGGAGGATTCTCCCGAGCAGCGGAAAGTCGGCGGGAGACCGCCGACTTTCCGTTTCTGACCGCGGCTGAACCGCCGCGGTCAGAATGCTCGACGGAGCACCGCCAGCCTGTTGGCGGTGCTCCCGTGGTCGGTGACCCTGGCGGTCACCGACCGCCAAGGTCAGAATGACCCCCTTTGTTTGCTTTTAAAAGACTTAAGATACTTTATATCACTTTTCAGTGATATCTCAACATTTACTTATTGCATCTTTAATCATTTTGACCTGCATTTATCCAGATAAATATTATATATTTTTCTAAACACTGTGTGGTATATTTTATTGGTGCTACATTGTGTTATTGTATGATTTATTGCACAAATACTTTACACATTGCCTTCTAAGTAAAGCCTGACTGCTCAGTGCCAAGCTAGCAGAGGGTGGGCACAGGATAATTTGGATAGTGAGTGACTTACCCTGACTAGAGTGAGGGTCCTTGCTTGGACAGGGGGTAACCTGACTGCCAACCAAAGACTCCATTTCTAACAGTACTTGATGCCTTTGTATGATGTGTGTTGTTGGCCTCCATGTATTCTTCTTTGTTGTGGTTGCCATGCCTCCTTGCTGGTTGTTGTTTGACCTTGTGGCTGGTTGCCATGTTGTGTAGGCAGCATGTGTGCTTTAGGCCTGCATGTGTTTTTCTTTGTTGTGGTGGCCATGGCTCTTTGCTGGTTGTTGTTTGACCATGTGGCTGGTGGCCATTTTGTATGTGCAGCCAGTATGCTTTTAGGCCTGCATGTGTTCTTCTTTGTTGTGGTGGCTGTAGGAAAGTACCCTCTTTTTGCAGTGGTTACCCCCATTTTCTGCCTGATGTCAGTGTGCTTGACTGTGTTCACTGGGATCCTGCTAACCAGGACCCCAGTTATTTTGCTCTCTCTCCTCTAAATTTGGTTGTTGCAAACTGGTAACCCAGTATTTTACCCACAATTGGCATATTGGTGCCCCCTTATAAGTCCCTAGTATATGGTACTTGGGTATCTAGGGCATAGGGGTTCCAGGGGATCCCCAAGGGCTGCAGCATTTCCTTTGCCACCCATAGAGAACCCATGCAAAGACTTCTGCAGGACTGCCATGGTAGCCTGCGTGAAAAGGTGCATGCACCCTTTCACTCACATTTACACTTCACCAGGTCACTTATGAGTAACCCTGATAGCAGGCCTTCCAGCCCTGAGGGCAAGGTGCAGAGCACCTATGTGTGAGGGCATCCCTGCACTAGCAGAGGTGCCCCCACGACCTCCATGACCACCTTCTCGGACTTCGCGAGTGCGGGGATGCCACTTTATGTGTGTACTGGACATAGGTCACTCCATATGTCCAGCTCCATAATGATAACTCTGAACATAGGCATGTTTGGTATCAAACATGTTGGAATCATACCCCAAGGTTTTGCAGAGCCCTCCCCTGATAGGTGCTTACCTGGTTAGGTGACCAATTCCCCTTGCAGGGCTATTTAGGGTCTCTCTCTTGAGTGGTTCTTCACATTCGGATTGCAAGACTCCAGCAGGAATCCACTGCATCCTTTACTTCACCTTCTCACCAAAGAAACTACATCTGGACCCCTCAGGAGCTCTACAAACTGCAACAAAGCAGAAAAGACGACTTCTGCAAAACTGTATCTTCAGCTCCTGCTAGCAAGTGCAACTGTTTCCCAGTTGTGTATCCTCAGAGGACAGCCTGTCTTCAGCCTGCACCAGGAGAACGAAGGAATCTCCCTTAGAGTGAAGGAGTCACTCCCCTGTTTCAGCTGGCACCTCTCTGCAACGACAACCAGCTGTGTGGGTCCCCTGTCCTGACGAATTGCGTGGATCCTGCATCACAGGTGGTGGACTGAAGTGGTCCCAACAGTCCTGACGTCCTACTGTCCAACTTTGCTGGCGGTAAGAGCTTGCCGCCCCCTGCAAGACAGTACCCCCTTGCACTGCGTGTTTTGCAGTTGCCAAGGCTTGTTGGCATCCTTCCATGAAGTTCTTCATGCACTGTGCAGCTCCAGGCCCCAAGTACTCTATCCTGCGATGCACAGTTTCCTGAGTAGTGCTCCGGAGGCGCAGGATCCTTTGTTGTAGTGCTGCGTGGGCCTCCTTTTGCACCTCCTTTGCCCCCATACTGTGGGACTCTTGTGCATGCTGCCTGGTCTTCTGTGGGCTCTCTGAGTTGCTGAGAGCCCCCTCTGAATCCCCCTCCTGGACAGAGTCCACCAGATCCCCCTTGGTCCTGGGCAGCGTCATTTTCAGCTAACCGCAAGCTTTGCATGTGCCAAGGCTTGTTGGTGGAATCCAGTGACGCACACCAGACTGCAATCTTCCATCAGGCATGGGACATCATCTGCTCCAACCAGTAACCCTCATCCATCTTCTTGGGTACAGTACTGACTGTTGTTCTTCACTGATAGCTCTTCTTTTGCACCTTCATCTCGGTTTGCAGACTCTTCTGTGCATCTTGGACTGGCCCCCTTCTTCCACAGATCTTCAGGTCCAGGAATCCACTGTTGGTGTCTTGCAGTATCTTCTGGTTCTTGTATAATCTTCTTTCTCATGTTCTTGTGTGTTCTAGGAAAGTTACTGTGATTTAAACCTGCTTTCCTGGGCTCTGGGGAGGGTTCTATTACTTACCCTTGGTGTTTTCTAATACTCCCAGTGCCCCTCTACACACTGCACTTGACTAGGTGGGAAACCAACATTCGCATTCCACTTTCTTAATATATGGTTTGTGTTCCACCTACGCCCATTTCTAATTATTGTGATTTTCACTATTTGCACTGTTTTCTAACTGTTTCATGCATAGTTCTGCATACTAGTGTATATAATTTGTGTATTACTTACCTCCTAAGGGAATATAGGGGGTCATTACAACATTGGCGGTAAAAGCCACTTACCGCCGTGCAGAAGACCGCCACCACACCGCCGCGGAATTCAGCGGAATTCCGCCACAGCTATTATGACCCACATCTCGAAATCCGACAAAATCCAGACACCCACACAAGTCCGCCACACCAAAGGTCAGTGATAAACTGGCGAAAACAAAACTTTCACCATCACGCCAACAGAAATATGCCCACACTATCACGACCCACGAATCCACGAAGCGGTCTTTCAACCGTGGTATTCCATTGGCGGTACACACCGCCGCGCTCAAAATACACACACATTTACAAAACACAACCACATTGGACAATTCCAAATACACACACCTGATACACATACACACACCACTCCCACACACCCAATACAATATAAAACACACACCCACATACCCCTACAACAAAAACACAGAAAGAAGGCCAGAGAGAGACACTACAAACTAATACCAAGCATCCACAGGCATACCAGACCATCACCCACACTACTTCCACGTACAAAACACCACACACCACTACATATCACCACACTTATCACCACATACACCACCCCACACATCACCTACACCACCCCATGGCACGGCAAAGACACCCCAGGTTCTCGGAGGAGGAGCTCAGGGTCATGGGGGAGGAAATCATCCAGGTAGAGCCACAGCTATTTGGAGCACAGGTGCAGCACACCTCAATTGCAAGGAAGATGGAGCTATAGCAAAGAATAGTCGACAGGGTCAACGCAGTGGGACAGCACCCAAGAAATCGGGATGACATCAGAAAGAGGCGGAACGACCTATGGGGGAAGGTGCGTTCCGTGGTCTCAAGACACCGCATCGCGGTACAGCGGACTGGCGGCAGACTCCCACCTCCTCACCCACAACTAACAACATGGGAGGAGCAGGTCTTGGCGATTCTGCATCCTGAGGGCCTCGCAGGAGTCAGTGGAGGAATGGACTCTGGTAAGTCAAATCTTAACTATCATATCCCCCACCCTACCTGCATGCTATCACAGACCCCCACCCTCGCCCCCTCCCCTATCACTCCAACTCCTCACAAATGTACTAATAACACAAACCACACATCCCAACACCAAGCCCTGCATGATACAACAAAGCATGGACACCCATCACTAAAGCATGCCCACTGCACATACCCATAACACCCCCCTCAACCATCATCACACAAGCCCCCACACAAGAATGCTAGCACCGGGGTACACGGTCACCCACCCATTGCACACCATGACATACACAGATGCAATAATCATGCTTTTACACTCCTGCAGGACCACTACCCAACGTCACCAGACAGGAGGGACCAGACATCTCCACCCCACCCACAGAAGAGGCCCACAGTAATGACAGCAGCTCTGTCCAACTGGATCCAGATGACCAGCCCGGACCATCGTGGGCCTCGGGACAGTCGGTTCCCCACACCCAGTCACAGGCCACCACAGATCTTCCACCCTCTGGTAACACCAGCACAGCACCCACCGAGCGGGCCCATACCTCCGTCCCCGGGACATGTCAATCAGCTGTGTGTCCACCACTACAGGGAACCCAGGATAAACCACCACCCCAACAACAACAGGGACCTGGGGGCAGTGGTAGTGGGCACACGGTACAGGGGAGGGAGGCCCAGGAACACAGGGGAACTGGGAGGGCAGCTGTGCGACAGGGGGCGGACAGACCTAGGGCACCCACTCTCCACGAGACCCTCTCCTCCATCATGGGAGCATACCACCACTCCCAGAAGACGATGGCAACGGTACTGGCCAAGTTTCAGGAAAGCCAGCGCATGCAGGAAGAACAGTATTTGGGGTTCAGGGAGGAACTCAGAACCATCAGATCCGCCCTGGGCACCATCGTAGGGGTGCTGATGGAAATATTCAACACCAGGAGGGACACTGTGGCACTACAAGGGGCCCCTGACACTAGCCTGGACGATGAACTGCCCACCACCTCTGCCGGCGCTAGTGGACAGGAGGCACCGCCACAGGACCACCACACCAGCACCCCACCCCCTTCAGACATAGCACGATGACAAGACCCCCACAAAGAAATGAGACCACCCTGATTGTCATCCCACTGTCCCACTTTGTCACCCTGTCCATATTTAAACTGCCCCAGCTCCACTTCCTATGCCCATATGGGCAATGCACCTGTGAGACTAATAGACTGGATTCTGCCATGGACATTCCTCCACCATCACCCCTCACCATGTTACAACCCCCCTCCAATATTTAGCACTTCAATAAACACCCTTGAAGCACAAAACAATCTGGAGTCAGTCTGTGATTTCGAAAATGTGTATTATCAATGACAGTGACAAAATGCGTTTTCAAATGTAATGTCAACATACGTATGTCACACATCTCAAGTCCATGAGGAATCTAAGCAGATGACACACGTTGGAAACCACACCTGTGAAACCGTAAGGGAAATGTACAACTCAGTTACCATATACTGGTTGAAATCAACAGACAGGATAGAGGTAGAAGTGTGAAAGTACTTGTAGTAGGCAGGAATGTGTTCTCACCTGTGTGTCACTGGAAATATTGCTGGATAACTGAGTCCCTGTTGTCAATGTCTTCTTCCTCTGCTTCCTCCTCATCACTCCACAGGCTCCACAGCTGCCACAACACCGTCATCTGGACCATCCTCCTGCAGAAAAGGCACCTGTCGTCGCAAAGCCAAATTGTGAGGCATACAGCAGGCCACGATGATCTGGCACACCTTCTTTGGTGAGTAAAATAGGGATCCACCTGTCATATGCAGGCACCTGAACCTGGCCTTCAGGAGGCCGAAGGTGCGTTCGATCACCCTCCTAGTCCGCCCCTGGGCCTCATTGTAGCGTTCCTCTGCCCTGGTCCTGGGATTCCTCACTGGGGTCAGTAGCCATGACAGGTTGGGGTAACCAGAGTCCCCTAATAGCCACACCCGGTGCCTCTGGAGTTGACCCATCACATAAGGGATGCTGCTATTCCGCTGGATGTAGGCGTCATGCACAGAGCCAGGGAACATAGCATTTACCTGGGAGATGTACTGGTCTGCCAAACATACCATCTGTACATTCATCGAATGATAACTCTTCCGGTTCCTGTACACCTGTTCACTGTGGGGGGGGGACCAGAGCTACATGGGTCCCATCAATGGCACCTATGATGTTAGGGATATGTCCAAGGCCATAGAAGTCACCTTTAACTGTAGGCAAATCCTCCACCTGAGGGAAAACGATGTAGCTCGGCATGTGTTTCAGCAGGGCAGACAACTCTCTGGACAACACGTTGGAAAACATAGGCTGGGACATCCCTGATGCCATGGCCACTGTTGTTTGAAATGACCCACTTGCAAGGAAAAGGAGCACTGATAGCACCTGCACTTGATGGGGGATCCCTGTGGGATGGCGGATTGCTGACATCAGGTCATGCTCCAACTGGGCACACAGTTCCTGGATTTTGGCACAGTCAAACCTGCAGGTGATGATCAAATGTCTATCCTCCATTGTCGATAGGTCCACCAGCGGTCGGTACACCGGAGGATTCCGCCATCTCCTCACATGTCCCAGCAGACGGTGCCTAGGAATGACAACAGTGACCACAGAGTCAAACAACTCAGAGGTATGTACCCACAGTCTACACAGAACACCATTCATACACAAAATGTGGCCTGTATATGTGTTGTGCGACAAGGCCAGGTATGTGTGGTGCAGTTGGTAATTAGGGCATGTGGGCCCCTGAAATGGCGGCTGCCTGACCTCTAAAGTGGGACAATGGGATGTGAGGTAACTGCGCTGGAGTTGTACACCGTCGCGGTAGGTGGTCGAAGACCGCGGCGCAATGCTGCATTGGTTAACATTGGACCCTATGGGTCCCAGGAGCCAATGACAATGTACGCCGGCGGTGATGATACGCACCGCCGCGGACGTTGCCGCCATTTTCTATCTGTTCAATCACTCGATACCTGATCTTCGACAGGAGAGGACCTACACTGCAAGTGCTGCTGTGACCTCGGTCTGGAAGAGACAATGGCTCGTGCGTCTGGGGAAAGGGTCCCTGCCTTCACTGCAGAGGAGTTGGAGAAGCTTGTGGACGGGGTCCTCCCCCAGTAAACGCTACTCTACGGTCCTCCAGACCAACAGGTAAGTACACAGGGAGCATGTTGTATGGGCTATGCCTATGTGGAGAGGGCTGGTTGTAAGAATGAAGGGGGCACAGTTCTGCGTGCATGAAGGACTGTAAATGCATGTGCCACATGGCAAGGGTAGGGATGTGGGCCACTCACTTAGACGGTGCAGTTGTTAATGAATTCTCTTCTTTCCCTGTACACGTCATGTAGGTCAGCACCCACCAGAAGGATATTTGCCGTGCCATCGCCAAGGATGTCCGGACCCTGGGGGTCCACCACAGACGAAGCACCCACTGCCGGAAAAGATGGGAGGACATTCGCCGCTGGAGCAAGAAGACGGCGGAGGCTCAGCTGGGGATGGCCTCCCAACGTGGGAGGGGTGCCTGTCGAACCATGACCCCCCTGATGTTCCAGATCTTGGTGGTGGCCTACCCTGAGTTGGATGGGCGCTTGAGGGCATCACAGCAGACACAAGGGGGTGAGTACAACATCATTCAGTGGACTTTGCGCGCAGTGAAGGTGTCTGGGAGGGGGAGGAGGGCTGTGGGTTTCCCTAGGCCAGGGCAAGTCCCGTAGGCTAGGCCCCTCCATAATGCAGGCCATGTGGCACCCCACCCCACCTCTGTAGAGTGCCAAGTACAGGTATTCATGCCCCTGTGTCATCTATGTGTGCAGATGTCGACCATGGAATTGCATCTGTAGAGCCCAACAGCGCGACATAGTGCAGGGGGCTGCTGTGTCTGTATTGTCCTCCAATGGTAGCAGTAAGCCATGCACTCAACCTGTCCTTCTTCTGTTGTCCCACCCCCCTTTTTGTGGTCTCCCTGTTCTTGTGTGCTTCAGCATCATCAGGCGGAGGTACAGTGGCACCGGAGCACAAGGGAGCTGCATCCCACATGGCCATGGAGGCCCACACCATGGACTCAGAATACACCAGTGGGACGGAGGGTGAGGGGAGCACCACGGCGGTCACAGGATCTGCAACCAGCGACACGGACTCATCCTCCGATGGGAGCTCCCTTGTGGTGGCAGCAAAATCTGTGCCCCCCACTTCTACAGGTACAGCCGCCACTCCCCCTACCAGCACCGCCCTCCCAGCAGCCCGTCAGCCTTCGCCCGTGCCGGCTCACCCAGGAGGGTGGGCATCACCTTCGCCCCAGGCACCTCAGCCCCTGCCCCTGTCACCTCTGCTGCCCTCAGTGATGAGGCCATTGACCTCATCAGCTCCCTCACTGATGGGCAGTCTACCATTTTGAATGCCATCCAGGGTGTAGAAAGGGAATTGCAACACACTAATGCATTCCTGGAGGGCATTCATTCTGGTCAGGCTGCCCTTCATCGAACCCTGCAAACTCTGGGCTCAGCACTGATGGCAGCCATTGTCCCTGTGTCTAGCCTCCCCCCTCCAACTTCCTCCACTCCAACTCAAGACCCTGTACCTCAGCCTATCCCAAGCACACCTACAGACCAGCATGCACACACGTCAACACACAAGGGAAGCTCAGGCAAACATAAGCACCACACATCCCACAGGCACTCACGCAAGCATCACACACATACAGACACACCAACATCCACTGCCTCCACTGTGTCCCCCTCCTCGTCATCTTCCTCCTCCCTCCCAGTCTCGTCTATACTCACACCTGCATGTACTACCACTACAGCCACTACGTCCCGCACCAGCACACCCACCACCACACCCCGCTCACGTGCACTCACCACCCCAACTCCCATTTACACGTCCCCTGTGTCCTTTCCCAGTGTGTCTGTGACGCCCCGTCCGAAGATACACAAACGCAGGCACACACCCACCCAACAGCCATCCACCTCACGACAGCTTCCAGCCCATGCACCTGCACCCAAATCCACAAAACTTACACCTCCTACAACCACCACCTCTACCTCCACTCCCAAACCCTCACCATCTACCCGTCCCAGTGTCTCCAAAAAACTTTTCCTGGCCCACCTTAACCTATTTCCCACCACCCCCCCATCCAACTCATAGGTCCCGTACTAGCACCTCAGCCAAAAAATCTCCGGGACCAGTGGTGCCTGTTGTTACAGGTATGTGGAGTGCACCGGCCACCAGGAGAGCCAGTGTGGCACGGAGCCACAGCACAGCCATCCCACCCCCCGTGAAGCACCAGAAGTTGGACAGTGCCCGGCGGGAGAGGGGGAAGACTCCAGCCAACAAAGCCGCTCACAAGGGTCCAGGGGGGAGTGTGGACTCAGCTGTGACTCCTCCCAAGGTGGGGAAGGGGCAGAAGAAATCTCCAAAGTCTGGGAGGAGCAGCACGGCGGAGAGGACCGCCATCATCCCCGCTGCCCAGGAGGCCACCCCCAGCCCCATCATCACTGCCCAGGAGGCCAGCCCCATCGTCACTGGCCAGGAGGCCACCGCCAGCCCCAGAGTCACTGCCCAGGAGGCCACCGCCAGCCCCAGAGTCACTGGCCAGGAGGCCACCGCCAGCCACAGCCCAGCTGGCCAGGAGGGCCCCGCAAGCCACAGCCCAGCTGACCCATGAAGGAGCGCCAGCCACAGCCCTGCTGGGCAATGAAGGACCGCCTTTGCAAGCACCGCTGAACAGGCCAGGGACCGCTGAACAGGGCAAAACTGCCATGGAATGCACAGCTGAACAGGTCTGACACTGGCAACTCAAGCACCGCTGAACAGGCCAGGGACCGCTGAACAGGGCACAGACCGCCATGGAATGCACCGCTAGCCCATTTGCGGCAGGGGCAGTGACGCAACTGGGACCGTCACGGGTGTGTGCTGCACTCTGGGCACCAGTCCCCCTCCAGAACCAGTGGAGACTGTTATCCACTTGAGAAACTGTGGCTTTGCACTCTCCAGGATGGTACACTGGGCAACCCACCCACTGCATAGACTTGAGAGACTGTGGCTTTGCACTCCCCAGGATGGTACAGTGGGCTGCCCACCCACTGCAGAGACTTGAGAGACTGTGGCTTTGCACTCCCCAGGATGGTACAGTGGGCAAACCACCCACTGCAGAGACTTGAGAGACTGTGGCTTTGCACTCCCCAGGATGGTACAGTGGGCAAACCACCCACTGCAGAGACTTGAGAGACTGTGGCTTTGCACTCCCCAGGATGGTACAGTGGGCAAACCACCCACTGCAGAGACTTGAGAGACTGTGGCTTTGCACTCCCCAGGATTGAACAGTGGGCAAACCACCCACTATAGAGACTTGAGAGACTGTGGCTTTGCACTCCCCAGGATGGTACAGTGGGCAACCCACCCACTGCAGAGACTTGAGAGATTGTGGCTTTGCACTCCCCAGAATTGAACAGTGGGCAAACCACCCACTGCAGAGACTTGAGAGACTGTGGCTTTGCACTCCCAAGGATTGAACAGTGGGCAACCCTCCCACTGCAGAGACTTGAGAGACTTTGGCTTTGCACTCCCCAGGATTGAACAGTGGGCAAACCACCCACCGCAGAGACTTGAGAGACTGTGGCTTTGCACTCCCAAGGATTGAACAGTGGGCAACCCACCCACTGCAGAGACTTGAGAGACTGTGGCTTTGCACTCCCCAGGATTGAACAGTGGGCAAACCACCCACTGCAGAGACTTGAGATACTGTGGCTTTGCACTCCCCAGGATACATCAATGGGCATGGAGCCTCCTCGTGGATCTGGTGTGGTGCACTCATCTGGCTGAGGTGCCCCCCCTTCTCTCCCCCCTGAGGTGCCTGTTGTATTTCTATCTGATGCCCCTGCAGTGTTCTCTCCGTTTTGATCAGGTATCTGTGTGGGCCTCGCCCATGCATTTTGGGCCAAGTGGTCCACAGACAATGAATGGTGCTTTACCTGCACTACTAATCGTGGTGTACATTTTGTTTAATGTATATATATATATATATGTATATCTTTGCTTACTGTATTTTGATATAATAAAATGGTTCAACTCATTTCCTTTTGTCTTTGCATTCTTCTGGGGGGGTTGGAGGGTGTTACTGTAATGTATAGATATGCATTGGTGTGTGTGTTGTAGTGGGTGAGGGTCGGGGTGGGGGTTGGGATGTTGGTTGTGTGTGTCCCTGTGTTTTTGCCTCCCCCTCTCCCCTATGTCGCAGGTGCAGTACTCACCATGGTCTTCTCCGCCGGCGCTGATGATTCTCGTATAGGAGCAGGAAGACTATCGCTGGCAGAATATGGAGTTCCGGCTCCATGGTGTTGTCGTTCCTCATGGAGTGTGTAGAGGTGAGCGTTTTCCCTTTGAAATGGCTGTTTCCGCCGTGTTTTTATCTGCGGTGAATCCGCCCTGGAAAAGGTGGCAGATTGGTAGGTTGTGATACTGTGGGCGGTACATTGTCCTCCGCCTGTCTGTTGGCGGTGACCGCTGCGCTGTTTGTCTGTACCGCTGTGGCGGTCGGAGTGTTTTAAAGTGGCTGTCTTTGTTGGCGGTTTCCGCCACGGTCATAATTCCAATTATTTTTACCGCCGGCCTGTTGGCGCTTTTACCGCCACTTTAACACCGTCCGCCAGGGTTGTAATGACCCCCATAGTCTCTATGGTATCTTTGGCATTTGTGTCACCAAAATTCAGTATCTTTATTTTTGAAAAACTGAGTATTTTCTTTCAACTGTGTGAGTACTGTGTGGCTACAGTGGTATTGCATGAGCTTTGCATGTTTCCTTGGCTGCTTCTTGGCTGCTCAGTTACAGCTACCTCTAGAGAGCCTGGCTTCTAGGCACTGCGTACATTTCACTAATAAGGGATAACTGGACCTGGTATAAGGTGTAAGCACCTTTGGTACCCACTACAAACCAGGCCAGCCTCCTATATTGGTAGCAGCGATGGGATAAGTACTTGCAATTGCCTTATCACTCTGCCACCTGGTGCTTTCCACAGGAAAGACTACTTTATACCCAGAGCTATACAAATATACCTAGTATAAGGGTCCTGCATCTTACGTTCCTGTCCAAGAGACTAGAGGTTAGGAAGGTTAGGTTTTCCCTACACCACCATAACACACACATCATGTCTACTGCTGAGCGTAGCTCTGAGGCAATGGGTACTCAATATGAGGGCAGTACCTTCAAGGAATTGAAGGAGCTTTGCACAGACAGAAAACTAGATGTGGGGAAGAACCCCCAAAATAATTGTTTTGAGCCTCCTGCTTCAGGATGACCAGGAGCATTCTGGTAGCCAGAAGGAGGAGGAGGAGGAATATCCTGCACCCATGGAATTAGAGAATCAACCTTCAGGTTCAGGGGAGGGTCCTTCCAAGGATCTTACACCTAGCAGACCCGCTAGTGCAGCTGGTAGTGGGAGGGGTACTCACTCAGGTAGGGCTCTCTTCACACCCAGAGGTCAGGTCACTAGGGTCACAAAAGCTAGGGAAAGATCTGCCTCTGTCCATTCCCATGTCACCTCAGTGTCTGAGGGATCCCATCGCACCACTCCATGAGATGTACTCCATAGATAGGGAGCTCAGAAAACTGAGACTGGAGGAGGCCAGGCTGCAGCAGCAACAGATAGCCCTAGATAGGGAGGCCTTGGCAGTGGAAAGGGAAAGGCAGGGGTTGTGGTTAGTACCCCATGGTGGCAGCAGCAGCAGCAATTTCAGGAATTAGGGAGCAGTTAGGGGGCATTCTATTGATTCCAGGAACCTGCACAAAATTGTTCCCCCATACAAGGTGGGGGATGACATTTACAAGTGGTTTGCTGCACTTGAGAGGGCCTGTAAAGTTCAGAGGGTCCCTCAAAGGCAGTGGGCTGCTTTTCTGTGGTTGTACTTTTCTGACAAAGGGAGGGATAGACTCCTCACTGTCAGAGAAGAAGACTCAGCAACTACATTGTTCTTAAGACTGCACTCTTAGATGGGTTTGGTTTAACCACTGAACAATACAGGATAAAGTTCAGGGAGACCAGAAAAGAGGCCTCACAGGATTGGGTTTGTAGGAAAATACCCTCTTTTTGGCATGTTACCCCCAATTTCTGCCTGATGTAAGTATTTTTGACTGTCACTGGGATTCAGCTGACCAGGACCCCAGTGCTTATGCTCTCTTTCCTCTCAAATTTGTCACTACATACTGGTAACCCAGTATTCATCCCAAATTGGCACACTGGTCACCCCTTATACGTCTTTAGTATATGGTACTTTGGTGCCCAGGGCACTGGGGTTCCAGGGAATCCCTATGGGCTGCAGCAATATTTTTGCCACTCATAGGGAGCCCATGCAAAGGCTTCTGCAGGACTGCCATTGCAGCCTGCATGAAATGGTGCATGCACCCTTTCATAAACATTTTCACTGCACCAGGTCACTTATAAGTCACCTACAAGTCTGCCTTTCAACCGTGAAGGCTGGGTGCAAAGTACCTGTGTGTAAGGGCACCCCTGTAATGGCAGAGGTGCCCCCTCGTCATCCAGGACCATTTTCCCAGACTTTGTGAGTGCGGGGACGCAATTTTATGCGTGCACTTGACATAGGTCAACACCTATGTCCAGCTTCACAATGGTAACTCCGAATATGGCTATGTAAGGGGTCTAACACCTGGGAATTGTACCCCAATACTGATTCTAGTATTGGTTGTACAATTCAATGCATTTGGGGGCTCTATAGTAGACCACCAGTACTGCCATACCAGCCTTCTGAGGTTTTCCAGGCATCCCCAGCTGCTGCCACCTCAGAGACAGGTTTCTGCCCTCCTTTTGCTCAAGCAGCTTGAGCCCAGGAAGGCAGAACAAAGCATTTCTTTTGGAAATAGGTGTTAAAGGCATGGGAGGGGTAGTCTCCCAGAGCCTCTGGAAATGCTTTGAAGGGCACAGATGGTCCCCTCCTTGCATAATCCAGTCTACACTGGTTCAGGGACCCCCAGTCCCTGCTCTGGCACGAAACTGGGCAAAGGAAAGGGGGGTGACCACTCCCCTGTCCATCACCACCCCAGGGATGGTGCCCAGAGCTCCTCCACAGTATCCCTGTGTTTTGCCATCTTGGATTCCAAGGGGGTGGGGCACTCTGGGAGCACCCTAGTGGCCAGTGCCAGCAGGTGATTTCAGAGCCCTCCCCTGATTGGTGCTTACTTGTGTAGAATACCAATCCCCGTTTCAGGGCTATTTAGGGTCTCTCCTCTGGGTGTTTCCACAGATTTGGATTACAAGACTCCAGCAGGAATTCTCTGCATCTTTTACTTCACCTTATACCAACAAAACTGCATATGGACCCTACAGGAGCTTTACAAACTGCAACAAAGAAGCCAAGACAACTTCTGCAACATTGTATCTTCAGGTCCTGTCAGCAACTGCAAATGTTTCCAGGTCCTGCATGCTCAGAGGGCAGCCAGTCTTCAGCCTGCACCAGAAGAATGAAGGACTCTCCCTTGAAGGGAAAGAGTCACTTCCCTGCCTCAGCAGGCAGCTCTCTGCAGCGACGATCAGTGGCGTGGGTCCCCTCACCTGATGAAGTGCGTGGATCCAGCAACACAGGTGGTGGACTGAAATAGATCCAATGGTCCTAAGGTCCAGCTGTCCAACTTTGGTGGAGGAAGGAAGCTTGCATGTTTTGCAGTTGCCAAGGCTTGTGTGCAACCTTCCACAAAGTTCTTCATGAACAGCACAGCTCCGGCCCCCAGCACTCCTTCCTGGGATAGATTCCTGAGTGGCTCTCCGGAGGCGTGGGATCCCTTTGTGTCGTGCTGCATGGGCCTCTATTTGCACCTTCTTTGTCCCCGTGCTGTGGGACTCCTGTGCGTACTGCCTGGTCTTTGAGGTTTTTCCGAGTTGCTTAGAGCCCCTCTGCCTCCCCCTCCTGGGTAGAGGCCACCAGGTACCTCCTGGTCCCGGGCAGCGCAATTTTTGGCTAACCGCGAGCTTTGCGTTTGCCAAGGCTTGTCGGTGGAATCCAGCAACACAAACCAGACTGTAATCTTCCATCAGGTGTGGGACATCATCTGCACCAACCAGGAACCTACATCCGTCTTTTGGGGTGTGGTACTGACTGTTGTTCTTCACTGGTGGTTCTTCTTTTGCACCTTCATCCGGGTTAGCAAGGGTTCCTGTTTTCCCTGGACTCTTCAGTGCTTTTTGGACTTGGTCCCCTTCTTCCACAGGTCTTCAGGTCCAGGAATCCATCATTGGTGTCTTGCAGTCTCTTCTTGTTCTTGCATAATCTTCTCTCACATGTTCTTGTGTGTCCCAGGAAACTTACTGTGATTTACTCCTGCTTTCCTGGGCTCTGGTGTGGGTTCTATTACTTACCTTTGGTGCTTTCTTACACTCCCAGCGCCCTTCTACACACTATACTTGCCTAGGTGGGAAAGTGACTTTCGCATTCCACTATTTTAGTATATGGTTTTTGTTCCCCCAAGGCCCATTTCTAACTATTGTGATTTTCACTATTTGCGCTGTTTTATAACTTTTTTACAGCTATTTCTGCATTCTAGTGTATATACTGTGTACATTACTTACCTCCTAAGGGAGTATAGTCTCTAAGGTACTTTTAGCATTTGTGTCACCAAAATAAAGTACCTTTATTTTTGTAACACTGAGTATTTTCTTTCATGTGTGTAAGTACTTTTTTACTACAGTGGTATTGCATGAGCTTTGCATGTCTCCTAGATAAGTCTTGGCTGCTCAGCTACAGCTACCCCTAGACAGCTTGGTTTCTAGACACTGACTACATTTCACTAATAAGGGATAACTGGACCTAGTATAAGGTGTAAATACCTGTGGTACCCATTACAAACCAAGCCAGTTGACTTTGTCGACTGTTCTGTCAAAGCTTTAGAAGGCTGGTTACATGGCAGCAAAGTGTCTGATTATGAGGGCTTCATAATCTTCTTTCGAGAGCATATTTTGAATAACTGTGTGTCTGACTTGTTACACCAGTACTTGGTAGACTCAGATCTGACCTCTCCCTAAGAATTGGGGAAGAAGGAAGACAAATGGGTCAGTACAAGAGTGAGCAGAAACTCTCATACAGGGGGTGACAAGGACAAGAAGAAGGATGGTAAGTCTCATGACAAGGGAGGGGACAAAGATAAAAACAAAGAGTCTTCATCAGGCCCACAAAACTCTTCTGGGGTGGATGTAAACCCTCTTCACACCATTAGAATAAAAAATAAAGGCCTTGGTGCCATATCTCTATTAATAAAGGCCATAGGGCAGGAGATAGTGCTTGCCCTAAGAAAAGCACCAAGCCTCCCACCACCACAGCCCCCACTGCTTCAACTAGTGCCCCTAGCAATAGCAGTAGTGGTAGGAAAAATAACACTACCAATAGTCAATCCAATGGTGTAGCAGGGCTCACTCTGGGAAGTGTAGTGGGGGTTTGTTTAGTTAGGGAAACCACTGGGGCTGTTTTAGTCTCTGATGGTGGCATTGACGTTGCCACCCTTGTTGCTTGTTCCTTAATATGGATAGGTATAAGTAGAAACCCCTAATAAATGGTGTTCAGTTTGAGGTTTACAGGGACACACGTGCCAGTGTCACAATGGTGACTGAAAAACTGGTGGCCCCTGAGCAACACCTACTTGGTCATCAGTTGCAAGTGACAGACACCTATAACATCACTGTAAGCCAGCCCATAGCTGTTGTTGATCTCAACTGGGGTGGTTACTGGTCCTAAAAAAGTTGTGGTATCCACAGACCTAGCTGTATAATGTCTAATAGGGAACAACATGGAGACCTCAGCTTGGGCTGAAGTGGAGTTGGAGCCCCATGCTGCCATGCTGGGCATTCCTGTGCATATCTTTGCTTTGACAATGGTTCAGGCCAAAAAGCAAAGAGGAAAGCAAAACATGGATCCTGGAACAATGGACCAAGAGCTTCCCAAAAACAGGGGTAGAAAGGGTAAATTGTTATCCACTATCCCTCCCTCCACTGAAGATTCCCCCTTTAAGGAGTAGGAATCAACTCCCTGGACAGAACCTACACTTGAGGAGCTGCAAGCTGACACAGCTGAGCTGTTAGGTGCAGGGGGGCCTGCCAGGGAGGAGTTGAGTGTTTGAGGGTTTATGACAGCAAGCTGTCAAAGAAGAGGCAGGGGATATCAGTGGCACCCATAGGGTGTACTGGTAGAACAATCTCTTGTACACTGTGGCAAGGGACCCATAACCTGGTGCCACTAGGAGCCTGGTCATTCCCTTGCAATACAGAGAATTTTTGTTGACCTTAGCTCATGATATTCCCCTTGCTGGACATTTGGGGCAAAGTAAGACCTGGGACAGACTGGTCCCTCACTTTCACTGGCCTCATGTCTGAGGACACAAAGGAGTTGTATCGCTCCTGTGTCACCTGTCAAGCCAGTGGCAAGACAGGTGGCACCCCAAAGGCCCCTTTGATCCCACTGCCAGTGGTTGGGGTGCCCTTTGAAAGAGTAGGGGTTGATATTGTTGCTCCCCTTGACCCTCCTACAACTTCTGGTAATAGATTAATTCTGTTGGTGGTGGACCATGCCACTAGACATCCAGTAGCTATACCTCCTAGGACCTCTACAGCACCTGCAGTGGCCAAAGCCCTCCTGGGAATCTTTTCCAGGGTGGGTTTCCTAAAAGAGGTGGCGTCAGCCAGAGGCAGTAATTTCATGTTTGCATACCTAAAACCAATGTGGAAGGAGTGTGGGTTATATTACTTACCTTTGGTGTTTTCTAATACTCCTAGCATCCCTCTACACACTACACTTGCCTAGTTGGGAAACCGACATTCACATTCCACTTTCTTAGTATATGGTTTGTGTTCCCCTTTGGCCAAATTCTAACTATTGTGATTTTCTGTATTTGCACTGTTTTCTAAATGTTTTCATAAAGTACCTTTATTTTTGTAATAGTGAGTATTTTCTTTCATGTGTGTGAGTACTGTGTGACTACAGTGGTATTACATGAGCTTTGCATGTCTCCTGGATAATCCTCTGCTGCTCAGCTACAGCAACCTCTAGAGAGCCTGGCTTCTAGACACTGCCTACATGTCATTAATCAGGTATAGTTGGACCTGGTATAAGGTGTTAAGTACCTTGGTTACCCACTACAAACTAGGCCAGCCTCCTACAGTGGCCATGTCTCCTTGCTGGTTGTTGTTTGATCACATGGTTGGTGGCCATTTTGTGTACGCAGCCGGTGTGCTTAAGGCCTGCATGTGTTCTTTGTCATAGTGGCCATGTCTCCTTGCTGGTTGTTGTTTGACCATGCAGCTGGTGGCCATTTTATGTGTAGTTCAGGCGTAGAAGGTCAATGCTTATTACTAAATAAATGTGCTGTGTGAGCAGTTTTTTATGTCATTATATATTGTTTTTGCATTTTTTACCTCCACCACTCCTTGCCTCCAAAATCCCTGTGGTTTTTCATGGTAGTCCCCTTCTCTTAGTACTTCAGCTATTGATATATCTTTTTAAAAATTGTACATTTTTTTCTAATTTGTTTCACAAACTTTATTTAATTTAATTTGATAATAACAGTATAATAATAATATTTAAATGTTTTTCATTTTTTTCTTGGTTTTAGAATTTTGTTTAAAATAAATTGCATTTATTTTTTATGTTTTTCATTTATTTTCCCATTTTCTACATCAGCCCATGTCCGCCATAGGCGTACAGTTGCACTACATTACATTGTTCAAGGATTATAATACCATTTGTCAACAGCACCTCCCTGAGTATCACATGCCAACTTGATGCAGACAGATAAAGCTAACAGTTACTTTCAGTATGTTGTAGGTGTTGCTGTTTCTTATCCTTCATGACTGTACATGATAATGAAAGTTCGTGTTGGTGTGGTTTTATGAATGGATACACTGTATTTCATAATTATTTATAAGTTTAGTTAAGTAACCATTAAATTATATTGTTTCTACTACTAATGCAACTGCAACAATGCCTCGTTTCACTGATCCTTCTTGCATGTCTGCTTTCAGGTGCACAAAGAGAAAGAGACATCACCCGCAGTACTGCCAGACAGAAGGCCTGTACACGACGTGACATCTCTTCAGCTTGTGAAGCTAACTGCTACTGCCAAATGACATTTTCAAGATTGCTCCAAAGGAAGCTGCTACCAAGAAAGCAGCCTGTGATAAGAAGGAGCTTCCCACCACTGGTATGTCGCCCCAGACCTTGTTTGGGCAAAAATATGTGCCTGCTGCACCATCCCCTGGGGAGCAAGCTGGAAGGAGCACTCCCGCATCAGCGGCCCCATTCCAAACTAGGCCCAAGCCCATTTATGACACAGAGGCAGCCTCCCTAATCACAGGAACACCGACGAGCAGTGACTTTGAATTGGACTTATCTCTTTCTCAAAGTAGTACCCAATTGTTGCTGAAAACTCAGGCCAGTGGACAACAACAGTCGCAGCCAGTAATAGCAATTCCTCTCAAAGTAGGAGCAGCTCAGGATGTTGAGCTTCAGGAAGAGGAAGCTGAAGAAGCCCCTCTTTCACAAGATCCACTGTCTTCAGATCTCCGCCATCATCTTCTTCAAGCCCCGTTCTGATGATCAAGACTCCACTTGGATGCCCCTCAGTCTGAGACACATCAGGAGAGGCAGGGAGTGAAAAAGAAGGTTCATGAAAGCCTAAGAGTTATGGATTAAGAGGAGGAGGATGGTGAGTCTGATGACGAGTCTGTCATTATGGATGTTAGCCCAACCCCAGTGGAGTCAAACATTACCCCTTCTTCTCAACCTGCTACTAGGGATGAGGCACAGATACCACCACCTCCACCTCCACCAGCTTCCCTCTTTATAGGGCCCCAGGTGCGACCTACATCCGCAGACACCTCAGTAGAAGAAGGCACTGCAGAGAGGCAAACATCATCAAACAACATCCACCTACTGCCACTTCTTCAGACATTGGCAGTAACCTGGAGTCAAAAGTTGACCTCCCCAGTTTGGGACTCCTTTACGGTTAATGAAAAGGAGCCAAATATTGCCATATGCTCTATTTGCCGAGCAAGTGTTAGTCGGGTTAAGCTTGGTGCAAACTATGGAACTGGGAGCCAAATAACCCATTTGAGAAAACACCATGCAATCCCCTGAGAGGTGTACCTTAGCGGCCAAAAGCCCTCAAGTGGTGTTAGTGAAGGTGTTGAAAGCAGGGAATCTGATGTAATCATGGTGGAAGGTGAAGGTGAAGAAGAGGGTGACATTTTCGTTACACAAATCAGCCCTGTCCTAAGCAGTGCAATAATATCATCGACCACATCAACAACATCGCAATGGCGCAGGAAGACTCAAAGTCAGGTCAACACACTAAGGGAAGAACATACATTGGCTGCCCCCCTGAGATGCACGTTGAGCCTACCACCACCTTGTAAGTCACCTGCATCAGTAGCAGCAAATAAGAAAAAAATCCAGGCTACTATTACTGCCATGTTTTGGCAGGAGGAGCAGTACGAACGCAACCACGAAATGGCACGGTTGTACAATGGGAAGCTGAATAAAAGGTTAGCGTTGGACCTCTTCCCTTTTTCCTTTGTGGAAGGAGTGGGTTTTCTAGCTTTTGTGGGGCTATCTGCCAGAAAAGGAAGGTTCCTAACAGGACCTATTTCGCCAGAGTTGTTGCTCCTGTCAACACCAGGACAGTGCGCGCTCTATGGGCAACATAATGCAAAATGACAAACCTTATACAATGTAATTATTCATGCATTGTGTGCTGGTATTGCATATTAACTTTTTGCATTGCAGGTATTTATATTAAACTGTCATTAATGCTGTTTGTAATGTAGTGTTAATTTTCAAGCTTGTCCATTTTCAAGCCTTTCCTGCAACCTGGCTGGGTGTGGCATGTGGGTGGGGCCTTGGTCTATTTAAGGAACCCAGCCAAGCTCCACGTGCTCACTATTCAGAGGTCCCAGTGCAAAGCAGCAGCATTTTCCTGGGCTCTGGTTCGGGAGGCCTACTTGGACATTTCCTTGCCCTGTCCTCATTATCTTGCTGATCTTTAAGCAGGACGATAAGGCAGAGTTCGGGGAAATTTCCTCGACTTCATTTTCTAGAAACATTTGAGTTTTGGCTTTGTGATTTACAGTGTGCGCGATTAATTCTTGGCAATTAACCCTTGCAGTTCGGATCGACAGAGTGCGCGATCATTTCAAGGCACTTGAATCTTGATGGTTGAATCGGCAACAGTGTGCGTGATTAGATTCTTGGCAATTAACCCTTGCAGTTCGGATCGGCAGAGTGTGCAATCATTTCAAGGCATTTGAATCTTGATGGTTGAATCGGCAACAGTGTGCGCGATTCATTCTTGGGAATTAACCCTTGCAGTTCGGATCGGCAGATTGCGCGATCATTTCAAGGCATTTGAATCTTGATGGTTGAATCTGCAAAAGTGTGCGCAATTCATTCTTGGCAATTAACCCTTGCAGTTCGGATCGGCAGAATGCGCGATCATTTCAAGGCATTTGAATCTTGATGGTTGAATCTGCAACAGTGTGCGCGATTCATTCTTGGCAATTAACCTTTGCAGTTCAGATCGACAGAGCGCGCGATCATTCCAGGTACTTGAATCTTGATGCGCAGTCTGGCAATAAGGTGCGCAATAACTTCTGGGCAATTGAATCTTGAAATTTAGAACAAACAGAGTGTGATCTTTCTAGACAAAACAAGTTTAGTCAGTTTGCCTATGCTACAGTATTATTCATGAATCCTATAGCAGTTAATTCTTTGGGAACAAAAGTACTCATTGATTCTTGTTGTGATGTAATTGCTATGCTAAGGATTAACTTGAGTGAGTTCAATGTTTAGAGCATATGAATATAAAAATGTCACGTTATTGAAAAGTTCTTGATCTCTCATGTTATTAGAGCATAAAGAATTAAAAACAAAGTTCATGAAGATTAATGTGAATAACCTTGCTATTGTGTTCTTATCTCTTGCTTCCACAGGTCTCCTTCCTCGCTGTTCCCAACCTAAGACCCATCCCCCCACTTGGCCATTCTTTAATTCTGTGCTATGATAGCTAGCAGAGTTTGGAGCTGCCAAGAGGTGGACATATTGGGAACAGGGGAAAATCCTGAGGATCCGGTCTCGCTGACAGAATAGTGAGCCCACTAATTATCATCCTCCTGGTTTGTGCTAGGTTTTCTATATGGCCACATTGAACAAGTTACTTAAGATAATTACACAGGTTCAATTGGATGTAGTCGAATCTAAAAACATAACAACCAATCTAGCAGAAAGGGTGGATCAGTTACAAGACAAAGTGAGAAAGAAGGGGCAAGGTCCTCTGGGTGCGGGTTGGCTTAATCCTCCTCCTCAAAGTTCAGGAGGGAATCCTCCAAATAACATATCACTCACAGTTCCCACACCCATTCCTTTGGCTCCCCCAGAAAGGTTTTTAGGTGACCCTCGGAAAGAAAAATCCTTTTTGATTCAAGTAGAATTGCATTTTACCTGTAGACCAAACTCTGATCCCCAATCTAGGGTAGCCTTCTTGATTTCTTATTTGACTGGAGATGCGGCCACCTGGGCAATCCCTCTCGTGCGTCGAGATAATCCTTTGCTTTATAACTGGAGAGGCTTTGTCAGAGAATTTGAAAGTGTTTTTGATCGAAGAACAGTTGCACTGTCCGCAGACCGAGAACTGTTAGAATTGCAACAAAGAAATAAGGATCTTGTCTCTTACTTGGCTAACTTTAATCGGCTGGTAGCAGAAATGGCCTGGCCTGAGAAAAAGAGATCAGCCCTGTTCTATCAAGGACTCAAAGAGGAATTAAAAGACATTCTTGCACAGATTGATCCTCAACCCACGGATTGTCAAGATCTGATAAATCTTGTTTTAAGATTAGATCATCGTCTTGCAGAACGATGTGGAACAAGTAAAAAGACTGAGAAACATTCATGGCGTGTTAATGAGCATAGAGAATAGAGAATCACAAGTTCAGAGGAATCACAATCATGAACCAATGGAAATAGGAACCATCAGGCGGCCCTTAACGAAAGAAGAGAAAGACCTAAGTAGAAAGAACAGATAATGTTTGTTTTGTGGTCGATAGGGCCATTTTGCTCAAGAATGTCCAGCAAAACCAAAAAGTAAACAAACCCCTTCCAAGGAGGTTGCAGCAAATGCACATATCAATCAGGAAAACTAGAACACCCAAGATGTAAGGAAGGGTTGCTCTTGGGTGTAACTGTGAGCCCTTCACAAGATGATAAAAAGGTTTTTCTTGAGTCAAGACGTTTTAAATTAGATCTAGAAGTACTGGTAAAACAAAAGACTTATCTAAAGAAAGCCTCAGTAGATTACGGGGCTACTGGTAATTTTATTGATGCACAATTGATTCAAACATGGGGGATCCCATGTAAGAAGAAAAAAACACCAGAAATAATACAAGCCGTAGATGGAAAACTCCTAGCTGGAGGTCCAGTGACTCTACAGACCTTCCCCTTGTCTGTGATCTGTAAAGGGGGAAATCAAGACACCAAACATGTAGAAAAAATAATCGTTGATGTAATCCATGCTCCTCAGTATGGAATTATTCTAGGAATGCCGTGGTTAGGTTACCATAATCCTTTAATAAACTGGCAAGAAAGGAAAATAAAATTTTCTTCATTTCGGTGTAAAGAAAAATGTCTCCAAACATCAAGTGTCACAGATTCCCACAAATCCCACATAGCCACAGCCGCTGAAAAAGATATAATGCTGCCTATGCAGTATTTATCCTTCCTTGATGTTTTTGATGAAAACAAAGCAGGAACCTTGCCACCTCACAGACCTTATTACTGTCAAATTGATCTGACTCCTGGTGCTATACTCCCTAGTTGTCGTGTGTATGCCCTGTCTGAAAACAAAAATCAATATCTAATAAACTATTTAGACCAATTTCTAGGTAATGGATTTATCCACCCTTCCAAGTCTCCTGCAGCATCTCCTCTTTTTTTTGTTCTCAATGCTAATGGGGATCTTAGGGCTTGTATAGACTATAGAGGGTTAAATAAAATCACAATAAAGAATACATACCCATTACCCTTGATCCCTGTCCTGTTGGATCAAGTTAAAAAGGCCAAAATTTACACCAAGTTGGACTTAAGAGGAGCTTACCACCTAGCCAGGATGAGAGAAGGTGGCGAATGGAAAACTGTCTTTAAGACTAGATATGGTCTATTTGAATACACAGCCATGCCCTTTGGACTTTGTAATGCTCCAGCAGCATTCCAATTCTTTCTGAATGACGTCCTTAGAGAATATCTAGATCCATTTGCAATAGTTTATATTGATGATATTCTAATCTATTCTGATAACAAAGTCGAACATGTACAACATGTCCAAAACATTCTCACAGCCCTTCGGAAAAATCATTTATATTGCAAATTGAGCAAATGTGAATTTCATGTTACCACCACTGAATTTGTAGGGGTCATTCTTACCCCCCAAGGCATGGTCATGGCAGAAAGAAAAGTGCAAGCAGTATCCGATTGGCCAATCCCAAAAACTGTTCGAGATGTTCAGTGCTTCCTTGGTTTTGCACATTTCTATCGCAGGTTCATAGACCACTTCTCGCAGACAGTGGCACCAATCACCAAGTTATTACGGAAGAAGGAACCATTTGTATGGTCTCCAGAAGCTGACAAGGATTTTTCAATCTTAAAAGAAGCCTTCTCCACCGCCCCAGTCTTGACTCACCCAGATACTGAACATCCATTCATAGTAGAAGCAGATGCTTCAGATGTGGCAATCGGTGCAGTGTTATCACAACGCAACAAAGATATCTGTCAGCTACACCCTGTAGCTTACATGTCCCGAAAACTAAACGAAGCGGAACAAAATTATGTCATTGCTGAGAAAGAACTTCTAGCAATACGTGATGCCTTTAAAGAGTGGAGACACTAATTAGTAGGTGCCAGATACACTATTACAGTATACACAGATCATCGTAATCTCCAGTTCATGAGTTCAGCTAGACTTTTGACTCCTTGTGGTAACCTTTCTTCCCGGTAAAGACAATCATAAAGCGGATACCTTGTCCAGACAAGACTCTTCCATGTTACCCACAGTCCAGCCCCCACGAGCTATCATTGCTCCAGACAAAATCCTTTGTATCCTCAAAACTGAAGATTTTTTTGAAAGTATTCGTAATTCTTTCACCATTGACAAATGGCAGAAATGGGCTCAAGCAGACCCCAAAAGATCAATCAAACAAGGCCTACCTTTTCATGATGCATATTTATTTGTTCCTACTACCAAGTTGCGCAATTTAGTGTTTCATTGGTTGCACGATATACCTACGGCATGTCATCCAGGTATTCCTAAGACACTTGAACTAATCCAACAATATTTTTGGTAGCCTTCTTTGACAAAAGACGTCAAGCAAATGGTAACTAACTGTGAAGTTTGTGCCTGTACCAAGACAAGTCATTCGAAACCAAAAGGACTGTTACATCCTCTCCCAACTCCACTCCGACCTTAGGAACACATATCAATGGACTTTATTACAGGTCTGCCAGTTGTTCAACATCACTCAGTAATCCTTGTGGTGGTAGATAGTCTCACAAAATATGCACATTTCATTGCTTGCAGGAAATTGCCTACCTCCAGTAAATTGGCAACAATACTTTTAAATCGAGTGGTCCATTATCATGGCTTACCAAAAGTAATTCTTTCCAATGGAGGATCACAATTTGCCTATAACTTCTGGAAAACATGGTGCAAAACGCTACAAGTTACATCTGCATCTACATTATCTACCAGTCATCATCCTCAAACAGATGGCCAAACTGAGAGACTTAATCAAACATTGAAACAATATTTGCGTGCTTACGCTGAAAAAGCACTCCATTCTTGGGTATCAATGCTTTGGTTAGCTGAACTGGCCTACAATAACTCGTATCATACTTCTACTGGAGCGACGCCCTTTTTCGGTCTATTTGGTTATCGCCCAGATACTTTGCCAATCACAATTCCACAAGAAAGTTCAATCACACCGGCAGTGTCAGAAACAATATGACAACTTCATCAAACCCAGAAACAAATCCAACAGCATCTGAACAAAGCAAAACAAAAGTATAAAAAACATTATGACAAAAAACATTGTGAGGGACCACAATATAAACCAGGAGATGAAATGTGGCTTTCCACACGTCACATTGCCTTCAAGAAGCGACTTATGTTTAATCCCAAATATATAGGTCCTTACACAATTCTTCAACAGATCAATCCAGTATCCTACAAACTACAGTTACCAAAACCACTACGCATTCATCCAGTGTTTCATACTTCTCTCCTGAAAAGAGCTTTCCAGAAAACTCGCTCTCGGCCAACTCCAATACAGGTACAAGGAGAACTGGAATACGAAGTAAAACAGGTTCTGGATTCAAAGTTAGAGGTCGTACCCTCTAGTATAGAATATCTTGGAAAGGGTACGGTCCAGAGAACGACTCATGGGTCTCAGCATCTGATATTCATGCTCCACGACTGCACCTTTCATAAAATCCCTAACCGGCTCCCATGGGTTCTGTGATTTATTGAGGTGTTAAGTAATAATTTACACCATTGATTATTAACACAATTGGTGGAGCGGATGTGGTAGAAGCAACCTCAACTCAGTGTGCAGGATCTTCATTTGAGTTCACCTAGATGGAGTGGGACCTTGCTTCTGATGCCTTCACTGTTAGTGCGCTAGCATGCTACTACTACACCACATGGTACCTTGAAAAACCATGCAGCCCTCGCTTCATTCATTCAGGTCAGAGAATTATGGACATTGCTGTACTTTTACTTTAGGCACACTAATTGGCATTGGCAAATCTCTCCGCTCCACTCCTATGGGTTAAATTGTGCAGAATGCACGGCAGAGACTGAGAGACTATTTGGACAAGGTTACCTAACTGCATAAACAATTGCTATCAGCAGATTTTAAAACATGCTGCTCTAAAAGAAATACCCTGTCAGCAGATTTGAAAAATATACTGCGTAAGGCAGCAGTGCAAAGTAAAACATCCCAAAAAAGATTTTAGGCTTGAAGAACTGTAAATAACTATTTATTTTCTTTCTCTAACAAAAATAATAAATACCCACAACTGGCCCACCCCTATCCCCAAGCAAATGTCCCTTTCCCCAACCAATGTTCTAAAACAACCTGTCAATTTTGCCATGGTGAATAATAACCCAAAAAGAAATTGAAAAGTCCTGCAAAAACCTATTCCCACCCTCTCCACCCACAATACGTCCCACCCAACAAAATAAAAGTTTAAAAAAGGGGCAGAGGATGGCACTAAAGAAGGGCCAGGATTCTTCCGAGGAGCCCCTTCATACATGCCTGATGGGCCTCTAACAGCACCAGTCCCTGAAGGACATGGTGTTGGAACACAGTCTCTGAGGGGGGGAGCAGGGATGATATGACAGTGGGTGGCTGCCCTGGCACTGTGGCAGAGGTGTTGTTGGGTTAGAGGCACTTGGGCCTGGCTAGGATCCTGAATACTGGCAGCAGCTGCTGCTGCCTCATCTTCCTCTTCTTCAAGGATCACCAGCTGCTGGTACTCGGCCTGTATGGCCTCCAGCTTTGTCCACCACAGGCTGCTATTTCCTGCTGTGATAGTGGACCAGCAGCAATAGCTATATCAAGAAAGAAAAAATATATATACATATTGTATTCGGCGCATTTGCATTGCAACACACTATCCCATTCAGGAAAATCAAGGCACTTACTTATGGATGACTTTACTCACTGTCCTCATGCCCCTCCTCCACCACACTTTGTACTAACTACTTTTTTCCAAAACAAATACATTTCCTTTGCAGTAAGGAAAGGAATCTTCTTAACGTACTAAACTGCAGGGAAAGGTAGAGAGCATTAGGATGGGTAGGTAGAATACACACTTTACTGATCAATCAATTTTTCATCATCATGCGCCTAAGGTTTGACTAGTAGCGTGACTCACTGTAGTTGGCAAATGATGAAAGGGAAAAATTAGAACAGAAGTAAATCCGTTATGGAAGCCATAATGAATTATATTTATCACTTGGCTTGAAAAATGTGGCACAAGCAAAGATTGGATTTTTCAAATTATTCAGAAGTCTGGTACAGAACTTAGGAAAGATTAAAGGAATGAGGTATTAGGAAGTGACTGGCCCAGTCGGCACTGGGAAGAAAAGGAAACACACCTTGTTTTTGCATTGCATGCATTGAAAAGTGTTTGCCACATTAACTTAACTTAAGCTGACAGATGCACATTGCACAGCCAACATCGCAATGCAGATTCTGCCGAATTGAACCATGCAGCTGTTAGGTTATCATGGGTGGCACTGGTGAAAGGCCATAGCGAGGAAGGGAGACAATGGTAAATGGATGCTGGGATACATATTACTTGCCTCACTTGAAAAATACTGTGAGTCAAGGGAATATTCTGAACAACTATGCAAGCCTTTGAATCAAACCTTTGATAAAAACCATTCCAAGCAAGTAAAGTAGGTGAGAAGAACGCCCCTATTCAGAAAAGCTCCCATGTTTCTTCATTCCAATCATTTATCTATTCATCATTGCAAATGTATTCTTCTAGTACTCATACACCATTTAAGCTAAGCTTTACATTCTTTCAT
This sequence comes from Pleurodeles waltl, assembly GCF_031143425.1. Taxonomy (NCBI): domain Eukaryota; kingdom Metazoa; phylum Chordata; class Amphibia; order Caudata; family Salamandridae; genus Pleurodeles; species Pleurodeles waltl. Next base: position 1,315,316,375 of record NC_090446.1, on the reverse strand, counting down.
CCAGTCCTTCACCATTTAAAACCATCCAAATTCCAAACATGACTCTCTACTAACCTTTCACCAACATGCATTTACCCAATAACCACCCATGCATCTTTTTACCCATTCACCCATCCAAGAGATATAACCCACCTGAGGAGTCTGTTCATCCATTCAGGTAATTAATCCTTTCACCCATACCCTTTCACCCACCTGGGTTGGCATCCTTTCACCTGTACAACCTTTCATCCACCATCCACCCACCCATGCATCTTATCATCCTCCTCAGCACCCACCTATATGATTATTATGCACTCTTTCATCCACACACACATCCTTTCACTCAAAATATATTTCACCCATCCATTCTACTTCCATTCTTCTTTCAATTTTCCAAAACATATCATAGTTCAAGTTCATTTTATGAACCTTCGCCTGCTGAGTTGCTAGATGCTGATAGAAGAGGCCTTTAATACTTACTTAACTCTCTCTGCATCTGCTAAATCAGGGTGTTGATGAGGTGTCAACAACACTAGTACACCCTTGTAGTGACTATATTACTAATTGTCAATAAGTAAGCAATGAGACTTACCACCGCCTGCCACTGCTGCCGCCAAGACTCCCTTCTCATCTGCTCCCAGAACCACGTCTGCACTGGCACTGGCACTGCTGGCGCCGGCACTGGTAGCTGGTGCGGCTGGAAACAAAATTACACAATTTAGATGCCACATACTCCACCCTCTATTGTTTTTATGAAATAGCAAAATACAAACGCAATACTTCACCATATTTCGGTTACAGACTACTCTTCTATCAAAATATCAGGCAGGCATTTTGTTGGTTGACAATTTTGTAAAAACCAGGTAGGCAAGAAACAAAACAAATGTTGGTAATGGAGGGGCAGAACTAGCTATTGATGAATCTGAGTTTTTCAAGAGAAATACAAGGGTGCAAGAATTGGTCAATGAAGGACATTTTGTCTTGGTTGGCTAATGCAATGCAGCCGTCCTCCTCATACTTTCAACTATGGTGCACAGTAATCAACTTCCAGTATACTAATAATACATACACAGCATTAGAGGGTGCAAACAATTACATGAGCATGTTCAAAAACACTTTTTTCCCTTTTTTTTAGTGATTGAGCTGGAGCAAGAAAAAGAAAGCCTTCTCAAGAAACATGCATAGAAAACCTCACGTGGGCATGCAGTCTTCAGTGCATGGGTCCTCTGAGCCTCACCACCACTCCACAAGTTGAGTTATATAAGTGGAGAGGGAAAGCTCACTGATAAAGCAGAGGAAAGGAAGCCAGACAGACTAGTACAGCCAGACAGTTTGAAGTAAAGAAACTTGAAATATAGAAATAAGGTACATATGATAATGCAGGGATAAGAAGAATTTACAGAACAGATTAATTGAAGTGGAGTTGGAAAAAATTAGGAGACATGCACACTAAAAAGGTAGAAAATAATTTAAAATGTGGAGCGGTAAAGGGTAGGGAAATAAATAATAATATTAACAACAACAGGAGGACTTACTTGGGCCAGTAGAGCCATCTGCCCCAGTACTTGTGGATGGACCATATTCAGTTGCCTCTCCCACCTCATGACCAGCCCTCTTAGTGCTTAAAGATGCTAGATGATGTAAGAAAAATAATTAGAAAAATATTAGTTGTGCTTTTAATAAATAAACTTTCCAAGAATATTAATTTTTTTAATGGAAAAGGCAAACGCAGTAACATTTCTACATCAGAGGTTCAGAGCGCCTGTATTATAATAATAATACTAGTATCATGGACCATCCTATTCCGAATTTCCTAACCCTATTCCAAATTTCCTAAACTACATTTTGGAATTACTAATAAATTGCAATGAATGATTTCTACAGTTCTCATCTCATTCTCATTCTCTCAATGCATAGATTGGATGCATGCATACCTACTACACATCACTGGGAAATTGCTTGGCATTTGGCACTGTATGAGCTACAAAAAAATAAAAAGAGAAGTGAGAGAACATGCAGACTCATTAATACTAATATTAACGATGACTATCTTAGACAGGGCACAGGAGGAGTCTCTACATTACTTCTTAATCAGCCCAAGCAATTGCCAAAAACAAGATTAGGTAGTGCTGAACACATGCCTAGATTACGATCATATAATATTATATTTTTAACTTAAAGTTAACTAACCTGCGTGTAAGCAGCATGCTTGCTATTTGGGAAGAAACTATTAGCGTAGAACACAACTATTAACTAATTATTACTCACTGAGCCCCACAACCTCATTGCCTAGCAGGTCAAGCAGGTCTGTTTCACAGTCCAGGATATCAGCCCACCGGTGCGTAAGCTGTTGCTGGGTGCGCCGTACCCCAAAGATGCGGTGCACAGCCCGGCGCACCCTCTCCCAGAGTTGCTGGCAGTCCTGGAGGCCATACCCAGATGCGGCACATAGCACACCAAGGCAGCCACCTCCACCTCAGAAAGTAGGGCAAACCCTTGTCATGTCGCCGTCACCCACAATGAAGGCAGCTAACCCTTGTGGTTGGGGGCCTGGTGCTGCCGCTCCTCTGCTTTGCAATGGTGTTGGGGACTTGAGTGGGGAAGAAATAAGGAAGGATTAAGAAGAAGGAAGGGGAAAAAAAGAAAGTAAAGCAAACAAATGAAAAAGTTAAAAAGTTGCAAAAATAAATTAGGAGAAAAGTTAAAATATAAAAACACAAAGAAAAAATGTAATATAATAAATAAAATAAGGACAGATAGGTTTTAAATGTGTGGGATGGGAGACATATAGAGGGATATAAAAGTAGGCCCCAGCACCATGACAAGCAAAAAAGCCAAGATGGCCGTGCCCATGCAACCTGTGTGGTGCAGTTCATACGAGAATTCCAGCGTGAGTACGTACTTTGCGTTCCCAGTGATGTTAAACTTCACGCAAACGGACGCAGCAAGAAACTTGGCCCGCTAGTGGAACTCCGCGTAGTGCAACGGGGTTTAGCTTTGACTTTGAGGAGTTCTGAATAGAACAGCTACGCAAACCCACCCAGGCCTAATAATATTATATTGTTCACTGTTAGTGTAATAAAAAATTAAGAACAGTGTTGTGCAGCCATTTTAGTTATAGCTCCATGCACGTTAGTTTAACATACTAGGCCGCTGTGCACTTTGACCTCGATATATTTTATTCGGCTTTGCATTGTTATTTTTACAATAACCAGTTTTACGGTCTTGTTTTAATTTCATCTATCTAACTGTTTTTGCTTAGCCCAGCACTGTGTTCTCAAACAAGACATTCTTGATCACTTTGTGCTTCAGTCAAGGCTACAGTTTGGTACATTGCCGGTGAACGTGGTAGAAGTTTAGTCTCCGACATTCGTAGAAAATACACATCCTTACGTAGGGACATTTTCTTAGAACATCAGCTGTGTTATTATAAAAACACTTCTTAGTCCCATTACATGTCAAGAGGGAGATTCCAGCCAGGGAACCACGACTGTATGCTGATTGCTGAATGCTTCACTGCAGATGCTAACGCAGACTACAGTCCTTTGCTCAGGTATGAGGGTTGATGTCCACCCTGGGGAACCTGAAAGGCAGAATTAGAGTTTAACATGCTGTGCTCAGATTATGACTCTATTCTAGTGACACTATGATAGCGTTATTCTTCACTCTCTTCGTCACCATTTTAATATTGTCATGTTGTGTCATCCTGGTTATTGCAGCTCACACTTTGCTATCTAAAATGCAGTCATTTTATTAAACCAGTCTTTAAAACTCATACTGATTCTTGTTGTCATTTATATATGAGACTGAATTGTGAATGAGAGAACCGGATGCGACCTGAGTGACCACGACTTCCCTGAGAAGTATGATACGTCATGCACTCGGCTGCCCAATCATCTCTACCTCTTGGGAGAGACAAGGCACTGCTAGCTAGCTGGAGCAAAACCCAGATATAGAGCGACAAGTGTCACCCATAGTGGGTCAGACTCAGTCTCCCACACCGTGGACGATCTTGCTGCTCAAAATCCAGTAGTCTTATTAGAATAATGAGAGCCTACGCGACAACAGTTAGCTAGAATATGATCCTCCTTGATAGCTGAAGTAAGTAAAAACACTTTTAAAAGTACGTTGTGTGCATGCTCGCGGGTGAGCGTATACTCATGTAAAAGAGAGTATGTGTATGAGTGCATGTGTGTCTATGGGTAAGTGTGTGTGTGTGAGTGAAAGTAAAGATGAAATGGTGTGTGATGTCATTTCCGCTACCTCTAGTGTGTTGGTGAATTGACATCCATGGTTGGCAAGACAGTTGGGTTATAAGTTTGCAGCTTTGTTTGTTTATGCCTACAGCTGACACAGCTTTTTTCCAGCAGCTACTTTATTGGTACACTCTTGAAAAAGCACCATGGCAGTATCATGTGTGGTGGATGTTCCAGACAAACAAGAGCTGTCTTCAAAATCAAAATGATGAAGAGCAGCAATTGTAAATCCTTTCCTGGTAAAGTGACTATGAAGTGGTGTGCTGTGGGATTCACAAGATTTTACAGCTTGAGCTGCTAACAAGTTCCTACTCTGTACTATGCTATTATAGCTTGTTGATACACCAACCCTATTCATTGAAGTGATTAGCTCTCTACTTTTCCACTTGTCATAGATTACGTGGGCAGTCATTATGTGTAGCAGAGTTTTCTTTTTGTCATGATGAAATTCATAAAACATGGTTTAGAAAAGTACATTTGCACAGCATAAGCCTGTCGTTTCATGGGATTGTCTTCCACTTCTTCGCTTATATCTTCAAAGCCATCATCAATGTTGTTGGCTTCTGTTCTGAGCTCAAGAACTTTAGTTTTTAACAGTTTTTCTTTGCTGCTATTAAACACATTTTTAAAACATGTTAAGACAACATCAGACATTCTTGTTGACTCACATGATTTGCAGAGCTCTGGGGCATCACAACATTTGCAATTGAGTCCAAAATCGAAATCTTTTTCTGGAAGTTTCTTAAAATGGTTCCTCCTGATTTTACTGCATCCTGTGACCCATGTTTGGCAGCAAGAACTTCAGTAGTCAAAGCAGCTAAGAACAAGGTACTCATTCTTTTTGTTAGGCTGACAAAACCAAATTCTGTCATTTTACATTCTCACCAGAAAAATCTTAATTTCATTATTATGGATCAATACAGTTTCATCAATGTTGTTGATTATTTTTCTGATCTCACTGAGTGTGAGCCTTTTCCCAGCACACAAGAGTGGCTTTAAAACTTAATTTGCTTTTTCAAAGAGTGCAAACGTAACTGAAGGCCGGTAGTTACATTGCTGCGACAAGCTCATTGTACATTCATTTGCAAATATATGCATGCATGCTATTTGGTTGGGCATAAAAATCCACTGCAAATACATTTACCTCACTGTTTAGATTAGCTACTCGGCTGAAAGTTTAATGTTGGAAGAAACTAACTGCAGATAAAAACATGTTTGCCCATTGAGAACCACATACTTTGTACTTTGTTCTTTTGTCAGTCCCTTTGGCCCTTGTTCTGGATGTACCACAGACACATCAAAGATCCTCTGCTTTTTGATCAGTTGTTGGGGGTGGACGAGGGGTAGCCATTGATCTCCTAAGTGGATGGGCATTGGGTCTGGTTGTCGTCGCTTTCTCAGAAGATTCGGATTCTTGTTGTGATTCACTGGTTTCTGCTATTTTTTAATGATGTTTTTCCACTATAGACAACTTGCAGCACTTGTTACAATGATAAAATATTTGATCCTCTTCACCCAACAGTTTCAATCTTTTGTGAACTTCGTCCTGCCGTTTTCCTGCAGCATCTCAAACTCTCTTCTGTCCAGCTGCAGTAGATGTTAACTTTTCTTTTGGATTAGTTTGGCATATGGCACATTTTTCTTTGTTGAAGGAGTCCTCAGATTTTATATTTCGCAACACTCTGTCAGGAGAAAAAGATCCTCTGCAACCGCATGCTTCGCTCATGTTTACAAAGTTGAATCAACGGAAAACCTGAAACAAAACAATATTAAAATAAATTGCCAATATGATGGCTAAAACACATAATTATAGAGCCACCATTTTGGAAAAGGGTGAAAGGGTTAATCTGAGGAGTTAGTTTCTGTCTCTATAAGACTACCTGACCACCAAACCCTATGTTTTGATGCCAAAATGAAGTATATATGTCTCATGGTACTGAAATATTACATCATCACTGCAAAACATCCGCCATTTTTAAAAATGTCATCCAGAAAAAATCGCCCAGATTAGCAGTGTCTACCAAGGATAAATTACTTCTCTAATGTTACAAAAACACAAATTAAAAATTAAAATGTCTGGGCACCATTTTATTTACGGGGGCCAGGACAATAGGTCTTGCATTTGAGACCTGGCCTTTAAGACATTTTTAACTGTCGCACTAGACTACTGTTTTTAAGACAAAAATATTATATACCATCGGTAGACACCAAGGGTTTCTCTTCAAACCTCTTTATTGATTGGTCTGTTCAATTGTCATTACCATTTGTTTATCGCCCACCATACCATACAATAGGGGACACTGGATCAGCCTTCTAAGTTTGAGCATCAGCATTTTGCTTGGGCATAAATTGCACAGCTGCCTAAAGAATAGCTCCATTTAGTAAGTATTTTGGCTGTTGAGTAAATGTCCCCTGAATAGAAAGTTCAGTATGACTTATTTTCATGAACTAGCAGGTGCATTGCTTTGGCAGCCATGTATTTTCTCATTCCTTAGCATTAATTATATTCCAAAATGGTAGACATGTTCTTTTCAAAACACTGCCAACCATGGAATGGTAGAGAATGATAATGAATATGAAGAATAAAGGTTTCAAATTTGTATGGCCATGCCTTCACACACACATCTTTGAATGTGTTCTTTCTTATTCTTTAGCAGTTCCAAGTTGGCAGAAATGGTTGAAAGGTTTGGTCAAACTTGTCTATGCCAGCTAATTCTGTTCTGTCAAGGGATAGCTGATTTGTGAATGAATCTGCTCCACCCCCAAGTTTGAATTCTTTTTCCCATTGTTCATCTTTGTGTGGCAAACATTTGCTAGTGGTCAAACACCATTTTGTTGACATTCATTTTTTAAATAATAGCACATAAGAATTTAAGCCGAGGCCAGGATTCAAACCTGGTCAACCAATAAAATCAGTTAGGCTACCACAACTCCGTGTTTGTTTTAGTTGTGTTGTCAAAGAGCTTTGCTTTGCATGACAGACATGCTTGTTATATTCTGCAGGAAAAAAAGAGCTAAGGAGTCCTATTCCTACTTTTATCCTACAGATGTCAATGTGCATGTAGGGGCAATGTATGCAGGCACACAGGTAGCACAACTGCAAACATGTGGAGTAGATCTTACATACAGTGTTTCAACAGGAGTTGAATAAAAATGGTAAGGGCTAGGCTAAGTTTGCCTGGGCACAGTTTGGCAGCCTACATTTGTAATTGAATGTGACGCTGGTGCTGATGTGGTGTAACACATTACCCAAACATCTGTACCAAGTGTAAAAAAATCTTGTCTCGCAATGTATATTTCACAATGAGTACATTGTATCATTTTCTATCATATTATGCACATACACGCTGCATATATTACATCTATTTTGCATTGTGGATGAATATATTTGTGGTCAGACATTCATGTAGAAAAACACTGAAAATGTCTGGTAACACATACCGGTTTGTGCATGTGGGTGTAAAATAAAATTACAATTTGTTAAATCTTATATTACTGCGTCAGCAGGCTAGCAATCAGAAAAAATAATTATTCCTATGAGAGGTGCTGTACATATTATTGTGATAGGCCAAACTTGTTCGTAATCATGGATTTGAATCACGTCGGAGGACATAAGACATCTCAACATGTGTGTCTGTAAGGGTGTGAATACATTTTGCCTAGTATATCAATCACATCGTTTACTCAACTTAATCTGAGATATGGCTGATGCAAACAAGCCTTGGGCTCATGATCAACCCTCAGATCCATACATGTCAATCCCATGCCCCTGCACAACAGCAGGGAGCCCAACAGCAGCTGGCCACTGGCCAATCTATTCCAGACACATCTAGTGGCTCTAATGTGGCAGGTCATCAGCTAATGCAGGTAATACCTGCAAGTGACTTAATGTTCCAGAACCACATTCTGAAGGACGAATCGGAACTTAAAACATTCATGCAGGCAATTGAAAATTAACATGCAAACTTGTGTGCCATGCTGGTGCAAATATAAAATACTGGGGAACGCATAAGTGCACACATTTAAACTCAACCTTTGCCCAGTCCCCTTTCCCTGTTAAACTGTTTTAATTAGTTGAAATAATATAGCCATAGCATTAGTTAGGATTATCATAGGTTTAGTGGAGTATAGTGATAGGGTTTTACATATGTTATTAAGTAGGTATGTTTAAGTATGTTTTTATAGAATTACTTATTAAAGTGGGTGGGGGCTAAAGTGGGTCGGGGCTAATGTATAGTGTGTTATAAAACTAAAAAGAAATATACAAAAAAACAAAAAATATATATATTCGATTACAAATATATGTTTAGGTAGTGTATATTTAGGATGTGGATGTTTAATTTTTTGTGCAGATCTATGTGTATTAAGGGGAAGCTGGGTTGATGTTTAAATTGTTGTTGGAAAGTGGATTATTAACAGGGGCAGGTAGGAACCTCCCCTTCATAATAGGCCACAATCTCAGGTCCAGTCAAGGTCTCAATAATTTAAATCTTTGCTCAACCCTTGGTTTTTCTAAATGCTGTTGAATCAATATCTGGGTTTGGCAAAGTTGTTGAATGGTTTCCGACACAGCTGGTGTAAGAGAGCTTTTTTGAGGGATCGTGATGGGCAAGGTGTTAGCCGAACAAGCCAAAAAAGGGTGTAACACCAGTGGAGGTGTGAAATGAGTTATTGTAGGCTAAGCTAACTCAGCTAACCAGAGCATTGATGTGCAAGAATGAAGTGCTTTCTCTGTGTAAGCACGCAGGTATTGCTTCAATGTCTGATTTAGTCTCTCAGTTTGACCATCTGTTTGAGGATGATGGCTAGTAGATAGTGTGGACGTGACTTGAAGTGTTCTGCACCATGTTTTCCAGAAATTGGAGGCAAATTGTGACCCTCGATCGGAAAGAATCCCTTTTGGCAGCCCGTGATAACGGACCACTCTATTCAGTAAGATGGTTGCTAGTTCGCTGGAGGTGGGCAATTTTTTACAGGCAATGAAATGTCCATATTTCTTGAGGCTATCTACTACCACAAGAATTACTGAATGTTGTTGAACCACTGGTAGTCCTGTAATGAAATCTAAAGAGATGTGTTCCCAAGGTCGACATGGAGTTGGGAACGGATGCAACAACCCTTTCGGTTTTGAATGACTTGTCTTGATGTGAGCACAGACTTCACAGTTGTTTACCATTGTTTTGACGTCTTTCGTCAGAGTAGGCCACCAAAAGTAGCATTGGATTAATTCAAGAGTTTTAGGAGTACCTGGATGACCTGCCGTAGGTATAACATGCAACCAATGAAATACTAACTTGCGAAGCTTGATAGTGGGCACGAACAAGCGAGCGTTATGGAAAGGTAGTCCTTGCATGATTGACCTTTCGGGATCTGCTTGAGCCCATGTCTGCCATTTCTCATTGGTGAAGGAATTACGGATGTTTTCAAAGAAATCTTCAGTTTTTATGATGCATAGGACTTTGTCTGGAGCAATGATAGCTCTGGAAGGTTGGACTGTAGGCAATGTGGTAGACTCTTGGTGGGACAAGGCGTCTGCTTTGCGATTGTCTTTACCAGGACGGGAAGTTACCACAAAATCAAATTCGGCAAAAAACAACATCCAGAGTAATTGCCGAGGAGTCAAAAGTCTGGCTGAACTTATGAACTGAAGATTGTGATGATCAGTATATACTGTGACAGTGTACTTGGCACCCAACAAATGATGTTGCCATTCTTTAAAGGCATCATGAATCGCCAGAAGCTCTTTTTCAGCAATGACATAGTTCTGTTCGGCTTCATTCGGCTTTCGAGACATGTAAGCTACAGGATGAAGTTGGCCAGTGTCTTTGCTTTGTTGTGACAAGACTGCACCAATTGCCATATCTGAGGCATCAGCTTCCACTATGAATGGATGATCCACATCAGGGTGAGTCAAGACTGGGCAGTGGAAAAAGCTTCTTTCAAAGTTGAAAAGGCTTGATCAGCTTCTGGGCACCATACACATTTTTCTTTCTTTCTCAATAACTTAGTGATTGGGGCCACTGTTTGAGAGAAATGGTTTATAAACCTGCAGTAAAGATTTGCAAACCCCAGGAAAAATAGTACATCTCGAACAGTCTTTGGAGTGGGACAATCAGATACAGCTTGTACTTTCTTTTCTGCCATGACCATACCTTGAGGGGTAAGGATAACCCCTAAAAACTCAACTGTGGTAACATGAAACTCACACTTGGTTAGCTTGCAATATAAATGGTGCTTTCGAAGGGCTGCGAGAATTTTCTTGACAAGTTGCACATGTACATTTTCATTGTCAGAGTAGATCAAAATGTCATCGATATAGACTATTGCAAACATGTCGAGATTCTCTGTAAGAACGTAATTCAGGAAGAATTGAAATGCTGCTGGAGCATTACACAGACCAAAAGGCAGGATGGTATATTCAAAGAGACCATATCTTGTCTTGAATGCCGTTTTCCATTTGTCGCCCTCTCTCATTCTGACTAAATGATAAGCACCTCGTAGATCAAGCTTAGTGTAGATTTTAGCTTTTTAGGCACACCACGGATGAGTCCTTCCTAGCCTGTTTTTCACCTAATTGGCTCTAGATAATTTTTTATCCTAGTGAATAGTTATTGTTAGTACCTCATAGTGAGTGTTCTCTATCATTGACTATCTTATTACCTGTTTCATGTTCCAGACTTATCATGGTCCATGGGTACTTTCCCGACTAATATTTCATCACACTCCTTAAGTCATTTGGAGTCATTTACATGCGTAATAAACAAGAACAGTGATGGACGGTTAATTAGGACCTTTTCCGCTTAACTACAAAATATGAATTAACCTATCTACACATTATAGGTATGTCTAATAACTTTATCTCGCTTTCTATTTGCTTGATCTTCATACCTCAAGTCTTTTTGTTATCACTTTCTTGGTTTATATTTTGGGGTTCTGTTATCACCACTAATTTAGTAACCGGTTCTGCACTTTCCTATTTGAGGCAAATTACTATTATTTGTTGCATGGAAACAGCACTATGGTGTTAGCACACAAGGGCCATTACGTTTAGGGCACATACACACTTTGGGTCGCTCATATCGTTGTATCTACTTTAGGTACTATTTTAGGGCCTTGAGGGTTTTCTCTTAGATATGTCACGACTCTATCATTAGATGCAACTTCATTCGTTAGACAGTTGGACACATGTAACAGATATATTTTTTATTTGCAACATTATGTTCACAGCCTTGAAAAAGTCACTTTTGACGAAACACGTGTCGGCTGTTGATGTTTGTGAACACAAGAACTGTCTTGATTTGATGACATCTGTCCTAGCTACCTGCTTACTGAAAATATGTTTGGTTGACTATCTTCTGACTTATCATGGAGGAATAAATGACACCACTTTGAATGTGTGATGTGCCGTGGTCTTTCTTCTATTATCCAAACAACTGTGGACTCTCATGGGCTCACAGCTAAAACACCCTGTGTCTGGGTGTAACACTGCTTGGGCACTCTTTTGAACATTATTCGGAACTTGATGAAGAAATATTTTGGATCTAACTTGTAGCACATACTTTGGAAGTGCGCACCACTTGTACACAGCCACAATCTGCGTTCAATGTAATTTTAGATTTTAGCTTTCTTTGCTTGTTCCAGCAAGACAGGAATCAGGGGCAAGGGGTATTTATTATTGATGGTGACCTTGTTCAAACCCCTATAGTCAATGCAAGTTTGAAGATCTTCATTCGCCTTAGGGACAAAAAACAAAGGAGAGGCTGCAGGAGACTTAGAAGGGCAGATGAAACTATTCTCCAAGAATTGATCTAGAAACTTTCATAAATGTTGATTTTCATGTTCTGACAGGGAGTATACACGATAGCTGGGAGTATTGCACCTGGGATTAGATCAATTTGACAGTCATAAGGTCTATGAGGAGGCCAGGTTTCTGCTTCTTTTTCATCGAATGCATCTTCATAGGATGAATATTGTCTGGGCAACTTTACTTCTTACTCCGCTGCAGTGGCTATGTAAGAATTGCAATCTTTTTCTTTACATAGAGCTGAAGAGAACACGACCTTCTGTTCTGCCCAATTAATCTCAGGATTGTGATGAGTTAACCAAGGTAAGCCAAGGATAATTCCATACTGAGGAGCATGGATCACGTCAAGGATGAGTTTCTCTTTATGCTTGGTTCTTTGGTTCTTCCCCTCACAGATCACCGACAAGGGGACACTCTGAAGAGTTACTGGGCCTCCAGTCAAGAGTTTTCCATTTACTGCTTGTATTATTTCTAGAGTTTTCTTCTCGATACATGGGATCCCCCATGCGCGGACCAATTGGGCGTCAACAAAGTTCCTGGTAGCCCCAGAATCTACAAGGGCCTTCTTGAAATAGTTATTTCTCTTTAATTGAACTTTTATGCCCAGCTTGAGATGTCTAGACTGTGAAGGGTCCATGGTGACACCCAAGAGCAACCTTCTTTACATCTTGGGTGATTTAGTTTTCTGGCTCGACTTGTGTATTGGCTACAAGTTTCTGGACAGGACCTCATTTGCTCTTTGGTTTGATTGGACATTCTTTGGCGAAATGACCCTTGCGCCTGCAATAAAGACATTGTCCATTCTTTCTAGGTAGGTCCTTTTGGTCTTTGGTCAAAGGCTTCCTGATTGTTTCGATTTCCATAGGTTCTGGAGTTCTTTCTTTCTGGTTTCTTGATTCTCTATTATCGTGAACACGCCAGGAATATTTCTCAGTCTTTTTGCGTGTTCCCCTTCGTTCTGCTAAACGATGATCCAGTCTCAAAACGTGGTTTATTAGATCTTGACAGTATGTAGGCTGTGGGTCTATTTGAGCAAGAATGTCTTATAACTCCTCCTTGAGTCCTTTGTAGAAAAAGGGCGCTTGTTTTTCTTTAGGCCAGGATGTCTCGGCTATCAGACGACTGAAGTTAGCTAAGTTGGACACTAAGGGCCTGATTCTAATGTTGGCGGGCGGCGGGAGCCGCCCGCCAAGCTACCGCCGCTGAATGACCGCACCGCGGTCAAAAGACCGCGGCGGCCATTTAGACATTTCCTCTGGGCCGGCGGGCGCTCTCCAAAAGAGCGCCCGCCGGCCCAGAGGAAATGCCCCTGCAACGAGGACGCCGGCTCAGAATTGAGCCGGCGGAGTTGCAGGGGTGCGACGGCTGCAGTTTGCACCCGTCGCGTATTTCAGTGTCTGCTTAGCAGACACTGAAATACTTTGCGGGGCCCTCTTACGGGGGCCCCTACCGTGCCCATGCCATTGGCATGGGCACGGCAGGGGCCCCCAGGGGCCCCCGCGGCACCCCCTACCGCCATCCTGTTCCTGGCGGGCGAACCGCCAGGAACAGGATGGCGGTAGGGGGTGTCAGAATCCCCCATGGCGGCGCAGCAAGCAAGCTGCGCCGCCATGGGGGATTCAAAGGGCAGCGGTAAACCGGCGGGAGACCGCCGGTTTGCCTCTTCTGACCGCGGCCGAAGCGCCGCGGTCAGAATGCCCTGCGGGGCACCGCCGGCCTGTCGGCGGTGCTCCTGCCGACCCTGGCCCCGGCGGTCTTAGACCGCCGGGGTCAGAATGACCCCCTAAATCCTGGTTACCTTGTCGCATGTCTAATAATTCACGATCTGCCAACAATGTCACAGTCCTACGATCCTATACTCGTTCAAACTCACGATCAAAATTTCTCCAATTGTAAAGCAGGGGACTGTCTTTACGCACAAGAGGAATTGCCCAGGTAGCTGCATCCCCAGTCAGGTATGATAACAAGAAAGCCACTCTGGTTTGGGCGTCAGAGAAAGTGTGTGGTCGGCAGGTAAAATGTAATTCCACTTAAAGCAGGAAAGATTGCGCTTTCAAGAGATTGCCTGAGAAACGTTCTGGAGGGGCTAGGGGAATGGCCGAAGGAACGTTGAGGGAAATGTTCATAGGAGGATTACCTCCAGAAGCCTGAGAAGAAGGACCAGGCCAAGGCACACCTAAGGGATTTTGTTCCTTCTTCTCTACATTTTCCTGTAACTGAGTCACTCTCTCAGCTAGGCTGGCTGCTATATATTTTGATGACACTACCTCTGCTTGGAGCTGCGTGATAACCTTGACTAGCTCGTCCTTTGTGGCCATGCTGAGAACACACGCAAACCAGGACGATAATTAATTTGTGGGCTCACTATTCTGTCAGGGAGACCAGATTCTCGATGTCTGCGCACTTTCCCAACATGTCCACCACTAGACAGCTCCAAGACTCTGATAGATAAATCACAGAGACTGAGAGAGTCCAAGAGGGGGAAAAGGGGATTAGGATGTTATACTGTAACCATGGATAACTTAAGAAAGGACTAAGGGCCAGATGTAGCAAACTTTTGCGAGTCGCAAATGGCCCGAATCGCAATTTGCGACCCCGCAAAATCGGAAACGGGATGCAAAAATCCCATTTCCGACTCACAAAATGCGACGCGAGCCATTACTGACTCCCAAAAATAGCGACCCCATTTTGCGACCCGCAAATAGGAAGTCGCTATTTGCGAGTCGCAAACCAAATGCAATAGCTACTCACAAATTGCGACTAGTCGCAAAAAGCCCATTTTGCACTTCCAATTTACCACTAACTCAGAGCAGGTGGTAACCAGAACCAAAATATAAAAGGAGACCCAGAAGGCACCTGGGTTAATCAAGATGGCGGAGATATGTGTGATAGCAATGAGGAGGAGAGCCCACGCCGCACAGCAGAGGAGAGGAGGTGGAGAAGCCGGAGACAGGACAAGATATACAGAGCAAGGCAGACACTTTTCCAACAAACTGAGGAGGAGATTTATAACAAATATAGACTTAGCAGTGCAGCAAAACTAGATTTAATAGAGCTACTGTAGGAAGTTGGCTCTGTATACACTATTTCAAAGTAAGGAATAGTATGCACAGAGTCCAAGGGTTCCCCTTAGAGGTAAGATAGTGGCAAAAAGAGATAATTCTGATGCTCTATTTTGTGCTAGTGTGGTCGAGCAGTAGGCTTATCAGAGGGTAGTGTTAAGCATTTGTTGTACATACACAGGCAATAAATGGGGAATACACACTCAGAGACAATTCCAGGCCAACAGGTTTTTGTATAGAAAAATGTCTTTTCTTAGTTTATTTTAAGAACCACAGGCTCAAGATTTACAAGTAATACTTCAAATGAAAGGTATTTCAGGTAGGTACTTTAGGAACTTTGAATTAGCAAAATAGCATATACAGTTTTCACATAAATGACATTTAGCTGTTTTAAAACTAGACAAAGTGCAATTTTCAACAGTTCCTGGGGCAGGTAAGTAAACCACCTACGGGGTTCAAGTTTGGGTCCAAGGTAGCCCACCATTGGGGGTTCAGAGCAACCCCAAAGTTACCACACCAGCAGCTCAGGGCCGGTCAGGTGCAGAGTTCAAAGTGGTGCCCAAAACGCATAGGCTTCAATGGAGAAGGGGGTGCCCCGGTTCCAGTCTGCCAGCAGGTAAGTACCCGCGTCTTCGGAGGGCAGACCAGGGGGGTTTTGTAGGGCACTGGGGGGGACACAAGTCCACACAGAAAGTACACCTTCAGCGGCACAGGGGCGGCCGGGTGCAGTGTGCAAACAAGCGTAAGGTTTTCAATAGAAATCAATGGGAGAACAAGGGGTCTTCAGCGATGCAGGCAGGTAAGGGGGAGCTCCTCGGGGTAGCCACCACCTGGGCAAGGGAGAGGGCCACCTGGGGGTCGCTCCTGCAATGGAGGTCGGATCCTTCAGGTCCTGGGGGCTGCGGGTGCAGTGTCTTTACCAGGCGTCGGGTCTTTGAAGCAGGCAGTCGCCGTCAGGGGGAGCCTCAGGATTCCCTCTGCAGGCGTCGCTGTGGGGGCTCAGGGGGATCAACTGTGGCTACTCACGGTCTCGTAGTCGCCGGGGAGTCCTCCCTGTGGTGTTTGTTCTCCACAAGTCGAGCCGGGGGCGTCGGGTGCAGAGTGCAAAGTCTCACGCTTCCGGCGGGAAACGTGTGTTGGTTCAAAGTTGCTTCTTTGTTGCAAAGTTGCAGTCTTTGTGGAACAGAGCCGCTGTCCTCTGGAGTTCTTGGTCCTTCTAGATGCAGGGCAGTCCTCTGAGGCTTCAGAGGTCGCTGGTCCCTGTGGAAAGGTCGCTGGAGCAGTGTCTTTAGAAGTGGGGAGACAGGCCGGTAGAGCTGGGGCCAAAGCAGTTGGTGTCTCCGTCTTCTCTGCAGGTTTTTCAGTTCAGCAGTCCTCTTCTTCTTAGGTTGCAGGAATCTATCTTGCTGTGTTCTGGGAGCCCCTAAATACTCAATTTAGGGGTGTGTTTAGGTCTGGGGGTTAGTAGCCCTGAGGGTGGCTACACCCTCTTTGTGCCTCCTCCCTGAGGGGAGGGGGGCACAACCCTAATCCTATTGGGGGAATCCTCCATCTGCAAGATGGAGGATTTCTAAAAGTCAGAGTCACCTCAGCTCAGGACACCTTAGGGGCTGTCCTGACTGGCCAGTGACTCCTCCTTGTTTTTCTCATTATCTCTCCTGGACTTGCCACCAAAAGTGGGGGCTGTGTCCAGGGGGCGGGCATCTCCACTAGCTGGAGTACCCTGGGGCATTGTAACACAAAGCCTGAGCCTTTGAGGCTCACTGCTAGGTGTTACAGTTCCTGCAGGGGGGAGGTGTGAAGCACCTCCACCCAGAGCAGGCTTTTGTTTCTGTCCTCAGAGAGCACAAAGGCCCTCACCACATGGGGTCAGAAACTCGTCTCGTAGCAGCAGACTGGCACAGACCAGTCAGTCCTGCACTGAACAATTGGGTAAAATACAGGGGGTATCTCTAAGATGCTCTCTGTGTGCATTTTTTAATAAATCCAACACTGGCATCAGTGTGGATTTATTATTCTGAGAAGTTTGATACCAAACTTCCCAGTATTCAGTGTAGCCATTATGGAGCTGTGGAGTTTGTTTTTGACAGACTCCCAGACCATATACTCTTATGGCTACCCTGCACTTACAATGTCTAAGGTTTTGCTTAGACACTGTAGGGGCATAGTGCTCATGCACCTATGCCCTCACCTGTGGTATAGTGCACCCTCTCTTAGGGCTGTAAGGCCTACTAGAGGGGTGACTTACCTATGCCACAGGCATTGTGAGGTTGGCATGACACCCTGAGGGGAGTGCCATGTCAACTTAGTCATTTTCTCCCCACCAGCACACACAAGCTGGCAAGCAGTGTGTCTGTGCTGAGTCAGGGGTCCCTAGGGTGGCATAAGACATGCTGCAGGCCTTAGAGACCTTCCCTGCATCAGTGCCCTTGGTACCAGGGGTACCAGTTACAAGGGACTTATCTGGGTGCCAGGGTTGTGCCAATTGTGGAGACAATGGTACATTTTAGGTGAAAGAACACTGGTGCTGGGGCCTGGTTAGCAGGGTCCCAGCACACTTCTCAGTCAAGTAAGCATCAGTATCAGGCAAAAAGTGGGGGGTAATTGCAACAGGGAGCCATTTCCTTACAGTTACTCAATCCGCAGATTCAACGCCAGACTGTACGCGGCTGCACCATCCCTACTCATGTGCAAGTGCTATGCTCACTGCACCTCTTGGCCTCGGGTAGCTATCAGGGGGTCATTGCTGTGGCAGGTGGGGTATCCTAAAGTGCACTCTCACGGTTCTTCAGAGCATTCCTAGATGCCTTACTCACACACACATGTCCAGATACATATACCTACCCAGGAATGAGGCAGAAATCAACAGCACCAAGTTCGAAT
This sequence comes from Pleurodeles waltl, assembly GCF_031143425.1. Lineage (NCBI taxonomy): Eukaryota > Metazoa > Chordata > Amphibia > Caudata > Salamandridae > Pleurodeles > Pleurodeles waltl. The sequence continues at coordinate 1,315,298,391 of NC_090446.1, read as the reverse complement.
TCTACAGGATTGCCAACTTCCCCCATGTCATAGGGTGTGTGGACGGGACACATATACAAATATGCCCGCCTGCAAATCTGGAATACATCCAGGTGGTATGTGACGCCCATTATGTTATCACTGACAAGGTAGCCAAATTTCCAGGGAGCACACATGACTCCTACATTTTCAAGCACAGTGGGATACACCAACGCCTAGAATGTGGGGAGTTTGGAGACGGATATCTCCTAGGTATAGCTGAATAGACCATGCAGACATACACACAGGTCAATGTGGAACCCATCTATGCCCTGCTAACATTGTACATTTTGTGCCAAACAGGTGACAGTGCATATGCACTACGACCATGGATACTTACCCCGTACTTAACACCCAGCAATGAGACAGAGAGGCGATACAACAGTGCACATAGGAGGACCTGAAATATCATAGAGTGGACCTTTGGACTGCTGAAGGCTCGATTCAGATGCCTCCATAGAAGTGGAGGTGCCCTCCAGTATACCCCAATAACAGCTTTCAAGATCGTTGGCGCATGCGCTATCCTGCACAACATTGCCACCAGACGTGGGTTACCTCTCATCCCAGAAGACCCAGATTCGGAGGATAAAGAGCAAGAACTACCACATCGCCATCATGGGGATAGAAGCATTGCAAATCAAGGCAGACTGAGACGGGACCACATTGCAAATCAATACTTTGGAAGGTATGTGCTAACTGTCACCACACTCACTAATGTCACACACAAAGAGTCCAGGTGTGAAGTGTAACAAACAAGGGCTTTAATAATGTGCACCAAAAAAACTATATACATTAACTACAGTTCAGGGGCTGTATTAGTCCACCTGGCATGAGGACACATTGACCTCATGTGCCTGTACTCCAGGACAGTGCGGAGTTCACATTCTACGCCGGCCTCGCCCAGCATGGCTGGTTCCTGGTGTGTCAGCAGTGCCCTGCCCTGCGCTGCCACTGTGCAACACCCTGGTGTCACTGGCTGAGACACTGCTGACGGTGGAGCCCTCCTCGCTGTCCTGCGGCGTGTCAGCCGCGCCCCTAGCCACCTGTCGGCCTCCATGATATCTACGGCATGGCTGAGACGTCCCAGTCCACGTGCCACATCACTGGCAAAGTGGCCCATGTTTACCTGGAGGCTGACCGTGCGCCGGTAAAGGCCAGTGGTGTTCACTGCCAGCCTGACGATGGAGGCAGACATGCGGTCCAGCCGGTGCATTAGCTGCCTGTCACAGTGCCTTGCACCCTCTCTCTCAGTTATGAGTTCTGCCACCAGTTGTCTCATTGAGAGTGCAAGGTCGCCGACATGGGTATTGAGTTGTTGCAGCTCTGTGTGTACCAGCTGCAGCCCACTGTTCTGGTTTTGCTCCATGCGCCGCATGGCCCCTGATATTCTCCTTATCTCCTGTGTCTGCAGGCGCTGACCCCATAGGAGTGCAGCCTCGGCGGCCGACAAGGAGGTGTCCCCTGACTCAGCCTGCAGCACTGGAGGGACATTTACACGTCGCCTTTGACGCAGAGGAGGCTCCGTGTCATCTACAGCGGCACTGTGGCTGGGACCAGGTGCTGGCTCACTCACCAGTATGCCAACTGGTGCATCAAGAGGGGACTCTGGGTGGGTGGTGCAGGTCCCTGTGGTGGCTGGTCCTGACTCCTCTGCAGGCTGGTGGCTGACCTGTGGCCCCTGGTCACTTTGGCTGGAGGTGGTGTCTTGTGGGTGACCTGTGGGACATAGGGAACACACTGTCAGTATCTACCATCTGTTATCAACTTCCTAATAAACTGTTGCCTATCAACTGCCTACTTGACTACATTGCCCATAATGCACCATGCAGGTGGTTGCTACTCTGAAATGGAGGTATTTTGGTTGTGCATGCTGCTGTGTACAAGGTGGGTGGGGGTATGGCATATATGGGTGTACATGCATGTCTCATGGTACTCACCGGTTGATGGTCCTGGCTCTGAAGTGTCCAGCTCTCCCATCCCACACACTGCCTCTGGCTCCAAGGTCTCCTCCACCCTTTCCTCCAGTGGTGTGGGTGGTGGTATAGTGGATGGTCCCCCTTCAGTGCCCCTCATCTCCCTCGGAGCCGCTCTGCCACCCTGTCCTTGGTCCGGGAGCGCAGGTCATACCACCTTTTCTTCAACTCTTCTATACTCCGGTGGCTGACACCCATGGAGTTCACCTTGTCCTGTATTTCGCTCCAGATTCTTTTCTTCTCCACCTCTGGCACACTGAGGGCTGCCCTCCCAAACAGATGTTCATGGTGCTGGCAGCATTCCTCAGTCAGCATCTCCAGCTCTTTTTCTGCAAATTTCAAATTGCACTTTCTTGGTGTCTCAGCCATGGTAGCTGCTGTTCTTTTTGTTTGCAGTTCAGCAGTTTAAAATGGGTGTGGTCCTCCCTCCTCCCAGGTGTATTTGTAAACTTCCTGGCTGTGATGTCATCATCAGCAGCCAGGAAGTGTTTTCCAGAGTGTTCTGCTGCACCTGCATTCAATTTCCAGCACAGTCGCAATTTGCGACACCCACTCGCAAATTGCGTGTTCGTTTTTAGCGTGGTCTCAAAAAGCGACCTCGCAAACAGCGGACTCGCAATCTGCGGTGCGACTTCATTTGCGAGTCGCAAATTGAAGTCGCTTTTTCTTCTTGGATACCATTTAGCGAGTTGGAAATTGCGAGTCGCAACGGCTCGCAATTTCCGACTCGATAAATTTTTCCTACCTACATCTGGCCCTTAATTACTAGGCCTCAAGACGTCTGGTTACCTGGGAGGAATCAAGAATGAATAATACAACTTCTCAATGAAACTTTTCATGAAATGTTACACATTGACTAGGAATATAAGAACCTTCTAGAATTATGTTTTCAAAATCAAAACATGGTCTTTTTGCATGAGGACAAAAAATAATCTGAACATTTCCTGGAACACAATAGGAATTGTATTAAGGACTTATTATGCACATATAATGCAACATCTAGAATTTTTAACACTTAGTTTTGAATGCAGAAAAAATGAATCGCGCAGACTGCTGATTTCAACAAGAATATGCAAATGCCATGAAATGATCGACCACACTGCAAGCAATCTGAAACATCAAGTTTTTAATGCGGGAATGAATCGCGCGTCTTGCTGATTCGAATGCCACCATGTAAATGCTAAGAAATGGTCGCGCACAAAGATTATCAAAGTTTTAATTGCAAGGAATGAATTGCGCGTCTTGCCGATTCGAGTGTCACCATGTAAATGCCAAGAAATGCTTGCGCACAATGCATATCAAGAGTTAAATGTAAGGAAATGAATCGCGCGTCTTGCCGATTCGAATGCTACTATGTAAATGCCAAGAAATGGTAGCGCACAATGAGTGTCAAGAGTTAAACACAAGAAATGAATCGCAGGTCTTGCCGATTCGAATGCCACCATGTAACTGCCAAGAAATGGTAGCGCACAATGAGTATCAAGAGTTAAAGACAAGAAAAAGGAATTGCGCTTCTTGCCGATTCGAATGCCACCATGTAACTGCCAAGAAATGGTAGCGCACAATGAGTATTAAGAGTTAAACACAAGGAACGAATTGCGCTTCTTGTCGATTTGAATGCCACCATGTAACTGCCAAGAAAGGGTAGCGCACAATGAGTATCAAGAGTTAAACATGAGGAATGAAACGCGCGTCTTGCCGATTCGAATGCCACCATGTAACTGCCAAGAAATTGTAGCGCACAATGAGTATCAAGAGTTAAACATGAGGAATGAATTGTGCATCTTGCCGAATCGAATGCCACCTTGTAACTGTCAAGAAATGGTAGCGCACAATGAGTATCAAGAGTTAAACACAAGGAATGAATCGCGCGTCTTGCCGATTCGAATGTCAACATGTAAATGCCAGAAACCAAGAGCACATTCACACACACAAGGAAAAATCCCTCAATATGAAAATTAGGCCCAAGAACTCGAATGCCTTCAAAAACAGGATCGGGGGCCCAGCCCGACCTCCGTCATACCGCCCTGATGAAGGATCACCAATACAATAAAGGACAAGGCTTGGAAGATCAAAAGTAGGCCTCCTGAACAGGACCTCAGGAAATTGCTGCTGCTCTGCACCGGGACCTCTGAATAGTGAGCACGTGGAGCTGGGCTGGCTCCCTTATATAGAGTCTGGCCCAGCCCACAAACCACACCCAGTCATGCTGCAGAGAAAGCTTCTAGAAGGCCCTGGAAAGGGACCACACCCTGACACACTCTGAAAGCCTGCAGCAATACATTGCAAATGAACAGTATTTACAAGCACCTTGAATATAAGTCTTCAGGATTAAACTCTGCAATGCAAAAGGTTAAACAACAGCAAAGCAACATAATGCATGGAATACGTTATTTCATAAATGTTGGATTTTTGCATTCCAGTCACCCGTACAGCGCGCACTGTCCTGATGTTGACAATCATTGACTTGACTCAGTGTGAGGTCCCAGTCAACTCCTGGAAATCTCACCAATGGGGAAAAGCTCTGAAGCTTCAGCAGGATGAACCTGAAATTCAGAGCGGATCGCAGTTTGATATCGCTGAGTAGGCCACCTTCTACAGCTTTTTTTACAAAGTTGCTCTAAACTTCTGGATCTTCTTCCCGAAGTCCTTTTTGGGGTCTTGCAGTGTCCACAAACTTGGTCCAAGGTTCCAGAAGCTCTGAGTTGCTCCTTGGTAGTTAACGCTACAATTCCCAGAATGCACCTGGTCAGAATCATCAAAAGGCCACTGGACGCTGGTCAGCTGGGCTCTTCTCGCAGGACTTGATGAAGGGGACTGTTGGTATCTCCTTTGTGCCTGTTGCTTACAGGGGTTCCTCTCCTGGATCTCGAGAAGCAAGACAAAGTGTTTTTTGTAGTGAAGCCCAGAGTGTGCATCTGGTGCATTCCTTGTGGGTACTGTCCTTCAGGTGCATTCAGGGGTGCAGCAAGGCTGTCTTTCTTTTTCTTCTGATTTTCTTCCTGCAGGTATCAGAGTTGCGGGGAAGCTGTTCCATAGTTATCGATGCTCCTGGGTTAGCAAGCAGGGGGGCACCCCTGACCAATGGGGTGCAGGGTGCCACCCTCTGGGGTGACCACTTCCTGCAAAGTGTGACAAAAATCAGTTGCAGAAAGCACTATTTCATAAAAATCTAAAACTGAGAAAATCTCTACTGAGAGGTTAGATCTGGCAAAGCCCCCCCACTGATGTGACTAAGATTCCCTAACATACCCCTTCCAGCCCCTCTGGTAATTCAACTGCAAGGGCTCCCATCTGGCTAGTGGTGCAGGAAATTGGGGAGGTCTGGTTTCTGTCCTAAGTGTCTTTCCCTCTTTTGAAAACCAGTTTGGCCAGCCTATCCCTTTCCTGCTCTGCCATGTGCTGTTGCAGATCTCCACCCGCCAGATGCTTCCTTTTTTTCAGCCCAGGCCAATTGACACCTCATTAAGGCAGCTTGGCTCAGCCTGCCAGAGGTTGATCAAACAGGGAACTCTACTACAAGGCTGATTTAGATAACTAAAACAAAGAGTTCTAAAACTCTTTCCTTGTAAAAGGTATTATAAATCTAACTTTGGCAAATTATTATATTTACTTTAACTATTAATTGTATATTTTATGTGACATATTTAGCACTCTCCCATTAAAAATAAGAGTATTATTTTAAAATAAAACCTTCTAATATTAGCCCATGGAGCTAATGCACTACAATGGGGAAAACTAACTTGGCAGTTTTTCCATCACCAGGGCTTATAAAGCTTATTTTATCAAATCCCTGCTTATAGGTACACTGCACTCAACACTTGGGGCAGACTTTAGGGGTGGCATATGTAATAATAAGGTCGTTTTTGACTTTGGAAGTACTTTAAATTCAAAAGTAGAATTTGGGGTTACATTTATTTTAGAAACAGCCAGTCAGACATGGTCACAGTCTGGAGGTGATCAAGGCACATGCCTTTTAAATAGAGCACTGGGCCTGGGCTTGATTAGCAGAGCCCAGGCACGATCACAGTCCAGAGGTGATCAAGGCCAAAAGGATGACTTTCTCACAGTGACCCCCCAGACAACAGGTGATCTGTAACTAACCTACACCCTGGTAATGCTCATTGGCTAGGTGGAAAAACCTGAACGGTCCAGCTGCATTTGCATGGACACTCCCAGGTCTGTGTTCCGTTGTAAAGTCCATCCCTTATAGGGAAATTGACCACTTTAACAGTTTTGGATTTTCCACCCTCATCTGCATAAGCCATCTGAGAGGTCTGCGGTCATTTTGAGCTGAGAAGTGAATACCAAACAGGTATGGTCTCAACTTTTTCTTCAGGGACCAGACCACAGCAAAGGCTTCCCTTTCAATGGCTCTCCTTCTTTGTTTTCTGGGGAGTAGTCACCTGTTAATGAAGGCAACTGGCTGATCATGTCCCTCATTATTTATTTGTGACAGCATTGCCCCAATCCCTTGCTCTGAAGCATCTGTTTGTAGAATAAACTCCTTATTGCAGTAAGGGGCCAGCAACACTGGTGCTGAAAACATAGCCTCCTCCAGAGTGTCAAAGGCCTTCTGATACTCTGGGGTCGACATGCCATTTTGGGCTGCTTTTTAGAGGTGAGTTCTGTCAGGGGAGCCAAAATGGTACCATAGTTATTGACCCAAGAAAACCAGAAACCCAGAAAAGCCAAGGAAGGCTGTGACCCAAGTCTGGGTTTTAGGAGCCTCCCAGTCCAGGATGGTCTGGATTCTGGGCTAGAGAGGCTATACATAGCCTCCACTACAAAGTGGCCCAGGTGCTCCACTGAACTGTGCCCTATCTGGCATTTGCTTGCCTTGATAGTCAGGCCTGCTTGCTGCAGGGTCTGAAGCACTTCCCTCAGGTGGACTAGGTGATCCTCCCAGGTGCAACTCACACAGCTATATCATCAAGATAAGCCGTGCTAAAGGTTTCTTACCTCTATAGCACTCTGTTTATCAACCTTTGGAAGGTGGCAGGGGCATTCTTCAAATGAATGAGCATCACTTTGAATTGAAAGTGGTTCTCTCCCTAGAACCTGGATTTAGGGCAATCTACCAGTACCCTGAGATCAGGTCAAATGTGCTCAGCTACTTGTCAATGAGCACATCAATTCTAGGCATGGGGTGAGTGTCAGTCTTGGTGACTGGATTCAAACCCCTGTAGTCCGCACAGAATCTTAACTCCTAAGTTTGGGGTACCACTGGACTGACCCAGGGACTATCAGAGGGCTCAATTACCACTAACTTCAACATCTTAGCCACCTCAGCATTGATACTAGTTCTGACCTGGTCAGACAGCCTACACAACTTGTTTTTGACAGGTAAGCTGTCACCAGTGGCAGTGTCATGGACACACTAAGTGGCAAGTCCAGAGGTCATGGAAAACAGCCCAGCAAACCGCTCCAACTCAAAGGGGCTGAAGCCAACCTCCTTTTTATGGCACCTCCCTGTATGCAAATAGCAGGCATGGGAGGAGAATATCCCATCTCCTCCTGAGTTTGCCAGACAAACCTAGAATCTTGCCCTTCAGGGCCTTATTAAATCTTTCCACCAGATCATTGGTCTGAGAATGATATGAGGTTGTGAACTTGTAAGTAACAACACATTCATCCCACATTGCCGTCAGATAGGCAGACATAAACTTTGTACCCCCACCTGAGATCACCTCCTTTGGGAAACCCACTCTGGTGAACACACCAAGTAGGGCCCTAGCCTCTGTGGGAGCAGTGACGGTTCTGAGGGGTATTGCCTCTGCATACCTTGTGGCTTGGTCCACTACTAAGCAACATGTATATGTTGCCAGAGGCAGTTGGTGGGTCTAGGGTACCTATAATATTAATCTCCATCCTCTCAAAGGAAGTCCCAACCACTGGCAGTGGTATTAGGGGGAGCCTTTGGTTTACTCCCTGTCTTGACACTGGCCTGACAGATGACACAGGAATTACAGAACTCCTTCACTTTGGCAGAGATGTTGGGCCAAAGGAAATGATTGACCAGCCTATTACAGGTCTTGGTCTGCCCCAAATGTTCTGCCAAGGGGATGACATGGCTCAAGGTCAGGAGAAATTCCCTATATTCCTGATGGATCACCACTTTCCTGGTTGCCCCTGGTTTGGGGTCCTTTATCCTAGAATAGAGGAATCCATCCTCCCAGTAGACCCTGTGGAATCCACTGACATCAACTTGCCTGAAAGCAGTCTGCCTCAGGCCCTCAAGACTGGGACACTCTCTTTGTCCATGGCACAACCCTTCCCTGGTAGGTCTACCTGCTTCCTGCAACTCTGCCAAGTTGGGCAGAGATAGCAGGGGTAGAGTCCCTACATCAGATGTTAGATCCTCCCCCTCAAGATTGGACTCCTCCTGTACCTCTGGAGTTCTTTGAGGTGGCTCACCAGCCTCTATGCCCCTTTTCTTGCTTCGGGAGGCTTGGCCCATTGTTCCAGGGTCCAGGTGTCCAGCACTTCCCTGTTTTGCAGCTCGTGACCTGGTCACAGCGCATATCCATTCTCAGAGGTCCAGCATCTGTGCATGGACCTTTCATTCCACTTCTACCATTCAAAGGCTTGAAGATCATTTCCCAGTAGACAACCTAGCAGGAAACACAACTACATTCTTAGGGCCTGTCACACCTCCCCATTCCAAGCTCACCATTGCAATGGGATGGAGCTCAGCTCTGCTGTCTGCGTAAGTCACCTAGTGGAATACATCCGGTACAATCTGCACTAGAGAAACCAGCTTGTCCATTACCATTGTCACACTGGCACTTGTATCGCTCAGAGCCTCAACCTCAGTCCTTTTTATCTCAGTCCTCTGCCTGTACTTCTCCATACTAAGAGGTAAAGTAACCAGGGCTGCAACTTCCACCCCACCGACGGACACTAAGGTAACCTCTGTATATCCTGACCTTATCTCTGGGACAACTTCTACCCCCACACCTACACCAGCAATCCCCTGGGACTGCCCACGATTGGGTGCATCTTGGAGCAGACAACATCTCCTCTTTTGTGTCCTGGCCTCAAGCATTCAAAACACTTCCCTGCCAATGAAGGGTCAAATAACTTTCCTGCTTTAGCAGGATCAAGGTGCTTCCCATAATAGCCCCTCCCCTTGGAAGTGGAATGGCTCGGGCCCCCCTCATTCTGCAGGTTTTTGTGGGTCTTGTGAGGACGTTTTTTGATTCTTTATTATGTTCCACTGGACTTTCTCCTGAGGGGGACCTTGTCCCCCTTCATCTGAACACCCCCTGGTGTTTGTTGGAAACCCTGGTTCTCAACCATTCCTCAGCTGACTCTCCCTGGAACTAGACAACGTAAAGGCTACTAGATACAGGCATAACTTCTCTGAGATACAATTATTCAAGATGTGCTCCTTCGTGATTAAATTGTATAGCCCCGCATAAATATTTGCTTTGTAACTTTGTATCCAGCCCTATAGTGCTGTAGCTGAGGTGTTTAAAAAGTCAACCTTGGACTAGGTACTGTCTTTCCTGGTGTCCCTGAACTTCTGGGATGAGACTAAACTTCTTGATGAGACATCTCTTCATGTGTGGGTAGGATTGTGCCTCATCCCCCTCTGGGGTCAGGAGTTTATCCCTCCCAGATACCGGGGCCAGTCTCCACAGAAGTGAACCCCAATACTGCAGACTAACCCTTCTCACCATGAGAGTCCTTTCAAAGACTGTCAGACACTTATCTATATCATCACCCTCCTGGCATTTAGGGACAATCGCCTTCGGGAGTCTGGGGTCAAACCCACTGCCCCAGAACACCCCAAACTCTAATTCACTGCCACTGTCTTGCTGTTCATCTATTGCCCACTTCTTCTTCTCCAGGGCCAACTTCTCTGCCTCTAAAGCTATCTAGGCTAACTGTGCCTTAAGCTCTCATTCCCCGAGGAATAGACCTACTCTTCCTGTTGTGAATCTTCTCCTCCAGCTTGCTCTAGGTAGGGCCCTGGTCACTGTGTTGATGGATGACCTCTCTCCCGCCTCATCACTGAAGTCTAAGGGTTCCTCATCTCCCTTCTGGTCAGAAGGGTCATCCTCCCTCTCCCCTCCTGTCTCTGGAGCTTACTCTGTGCCTTTTTCTGAATCTCTGCCCAGGCTCCAAGAGACTTAACCAGCTCAATCTTCATAAGGTTACTAGCTGCTGGTAATCCCCTATTCTTACACTACTCCCTAAGCTGAACTACTAGAGTGTGGGTAGGCTAGCCATGTCAAGCTCCATGGTATCCGTAAGTTTTGGGTGACACAAAAAACTTCAAAAATTTAGCCAGTAATTTAGAAAAATCAAAAAAATGAATTAATTGAAATTAGTCCAATTTAGACAATTTAGAGGACTATTAATTTGTTTCACTTGAATGCTGAATTGTGATATTAAGCACAAATACTGGATCCCACCACTGCACACCAAAATTTTGGAAAGTAGATTATTAGTAAGGACAGGTAGATACCTACACTTAGTAATAGACCACAATCTCACATAAGGTCCAGTCAAGGTCTCAATAAATTAATCCTTGCTCAACTTGGCCGTGAGTAGTTAGTCTTAATTTAGGAGACAAATATGTAAAGCATTTAGTAGCAACAAAACAGCAAATAAGTGAAGCACAACACTAAAAATAAATCCAAAACCAATTTAAACAAAATGAGAAATAATTTTATATTTAAAATGACACCAAAATGACAACAAATCCAATGTAGGGAACCAGAGATGTGAATTTAAAAAAATTAAATGTATAAATGTACTTTCAGTGCCTAAAAGCAAACAGCACCAACTCTGGACATCTGTTCGTGCTTGACCGTGGCAATGTCAAAGTTTGAGGTGACTGTAATGGAGCCCAAGTCCATTGGACCACTGGGCCCAAAATGCATGGGCGAGGCCCACACACGATACATGTCCAGAAACGGAGTGAACACTGCAGGGGCATCAGATCGAAAAACAACAGGCACCTCAGGGGAAAAGGAAGGGGGATGACAGCACCACGCCAGATCCACGACGGGGCTCCATGCCAATTGATGTATCCTGGGGAGTGCAAAGCCACAGTCTCTCAAGTCTCTACAGTGGGTGGGTTGCCCACTGTACCATCCTGAGGAGTGCAAAGCCACAGTCTCTCAAGTCTCTACAGTGGGTGGGTTGCCCACTGTACCATCCTGGGGAGTGCAAAGCCACAGTCTCTCAAGTCTCTCCAGTGGGTGGTTTGCCCACTGATTGGTCCTGGGGAGTGTAAAGCCACAGACTCTCAAGTGGATAACAGTCTCCACTGGTTCTGGAGGGGGACTGGTGCCCAGAGTGGTTCATCCTGTTAAGGACTGAGGTAGTGGATGCTGTTCTCCACTGGTTCTGGAGGGTGCCCAGAGTGCATCACGCTCCCCGTGACGGTCACAGTTCCGTCACTGTCCCAGCCGCACATGGGCTAACGATTCTTGAGTTGGCGGTGCTTGCCCTGTTCAGCGGTGCTTGCCATGGCGGTCTTTGCCCTGTTCAGCGGTGCTTGCCATGGCGGTCTTTGCCCTGTTCAGCGGTGCTTGCCATGGCGGTCTGTGCCCCGTTCAGCGGTACTAGCCCTGTTCAGCGGTGCTTGCCATGGCGGTCTTTGCCCTATTCAGCGGTGCTTGCCATGGCAGTCTTTGCCCTGTTCAGAGGTGCTTGCCCTGTTCAGAGGTGCTTGCCCTGTTCAGCGGTGCTTGCCATGGCAGTCTTTGCCCTGTTCAGCGGTGCTTGCCATGGCGGTCTGGGACCTGTTCAGCGGTGCTTGCCATGGCGGTCTTTGCCCTGTTCAGCAGTGCTTGCCCTGTTCAGCGGTGCTTGCCATGGCGGTCTTTGCCCTGTTCAGCTGTGCTTGCCATAGCGGTCTGTGCCCTGTTCAGCGGTGCTTGCCATGGCGGTCTTTGCCCTTTTCAGCGGTGCTTGACTTTGCTGTCTCTGACCTGTGCAGCGGTGTGTGGCATGGCAGTCCCTCAGTGCCCAGCGGGGCTGTGGCTGCCGGGGCCCTCCTGGGCACTGACGCTGGCGGTGGTCTCCGGACCAGTGACGATAGTGCTGCCCTCGAGGGCACTGACTCTGGCGGTGGTCTCCAGACCACTGACGATAGTGCTGCCCTCCAGGGCACTGACTCTGGCGGTGGTCTCCGGACCAGTGACGATAGTGCTGCCCTCCAGGCCACTGACTCTGGCGGTGGTCTCCGGACCACTGACGAAGGGGCTGGTGGTGGCGTCCTGGCCAGCGGGGATGATGGCAGCCTTCTCCGCCGTGCTGCTCTTCCCAGACTTTGGCGACTTCTACTGCCCCTTCCCCACCTTGGGAGGAGTCACAGCTGACTCGACACTCCCCCCAGGACCCTTGTGAGCGGCTTTGCCGGCAGGAGTCTTCCCCCTCTCCCGTCGGGCACTGTCCAACTTCTGGTGCTTTACAGGGGGTGGACTGGCAGTGCTTTGGCTCTGTGTCACACTGGCTGCCCTGGTGCCCGGTGCACTCCACATACCTCTTACAGGCACAACTGGTACTGGACTTTTTTTGGCTGAGGTGCTAGTACGGGACCTATGAATTGTAGGTGGGACAGAGGTCAAGGTTGCTCAGGAAAAGTTTTTGACGAACACTGGGACGGGTAGGTGGAGGGGGTCTGGGAGTGGAGGAAGAGGAGGTGGTTGTAGGAGGTGTAACTTTAGATGATTTGGGTGCAGGTGCATGTTCTGGAAGCTGTTGTGACGTGGATGTATGTTGGGTGTGTGTGTGCCAGCGTTTTTGTAATTTGGGAGGGGGCGTCACAGACACACTGGGAGAGGACACAGGGTACGTGTAAATGGTAGTGGGGGTGGTGAGTGCAGGTGAGCGGGGTTTGGTGCTGGGTGTTCTGGTGCGAGTCCTAGTGGCTGTAGATGTAGTGCATACAGATGAGAGTGTAGACGACACTGGGAGGGAGGAGGGAGACGACGACGAGGGGGACACAGTGGAGGCAGTGGATGTTGCTGTGTCTGCATGTGGGTGATGCTTGTGTGAGTGCCTGTGGGATGTGTGGTGCCTATGTTTGCCTGAGCTGCCCTTGTGTGTTGACGTGTGTGCAGGCTGGTTTGATGGTGTGCTTGGGATAGGCTGGGGTACAGGGGATTGGGTCTGGGTGGAGGAAGTTGGAGGGGGAAGGCTAGACACAGGGACAATGGCTGCCATCAGTGCTGAGGCCAAAGATTGCAGGGTTCGATGATGGGCAGCCTGACCAGAATGAGTGCCCTCCAGGAATGCATTTGTGTGTTGCAATTCCCTTTCTACACCCTGGATGGCATTCACAATGGAAGACTGCCCAACAGTTAGTGACCTGAGGAGGTCAATGGCCTCCTCACTGAGGGCAGCAGGGGTGACAGGGGCAGGGGTTGAGGTGCCTGGGGCGAAGGTGATGCCCACCCTCCTGGATGAGCGGGCACGGAGCGAAGGCTGAGGGGCTGCTGGGAGGGCGGTGCTGGTAGGGGGGGTGGCAGCTGTACCTGTAGAAGTGGGTGGCACAGATGGTGCCGCCACCACAAGGGAGCTCCCATCGGAGGACGAGTCCGATTCGCTGGTTGCAGATCCGGTGACCGACGTGAAGCTCCCCTCGCCCTCCGTCCCACTGGTGTGTTCTGAGTCCGTGGTGTGGCTCTCCATGGCCATGTGGGATGCAGCCCCCTCGTGCTCCGGTGCCACTGTACCTCCGCCTGATGATGCTGATGCACAAAAGAACAGGGAGACTGCAAAAAGGGGTGGGGAAACAGAAGAAAGACAGGTTGAGTGCATGGCTTACCGCTACCGTTGGCGGACAATACAGACACAGCAGCCCCCTGCACTACGCCGTGTTGTTGGCCTCTACAGATGCAGTTCCTGGGATATGTCCTACATGGCTATGAGTGACATCTGCCTACATAGATGACACAGGGGCATGTATACCTGTACTTGGCACTCTACAGAGGTGGGGTGGAGTGGCACATAGCCTGCATTCCGGAGGGCCCTAGCCTACGGAACTCGCCCTGGCCTAGGGAAACCCACAGCCCACCTCCCCCACCCAGACCCCTCCACTGAGCACAAAGTCAGCAGAATGAGAGTGTACTCACCCCCTTGTGGCTGCTGTGATGCCCTCATGCGTCCATCCAACTCCAGATATGCCACCGCCAGGATCCTGAACATCAGGGGGTTCATGGTGCAAGGGGCACCCCTCCCACGTTGGGAGGCCATCCCCAGCTGAGCCTCCGCCGTCTTCTTGCTCGAGCGGCGAATGTCCTCCCATCTTTTACGGCAGTGGGTGCTCCGTCTCTGGTGGACCCCCAGGGTCCGGACGTCCTTGGCGATGGCACGCCAAATATCCTTCTTCTGGTGGGCGCTGACCTACATGACATATACAGGGGAATAAGAGATGTCATTAGCAACTGCACAGTCGAAGTGAGTGGCCCACATCCCTGCCCTTGCCATGTGGCACATGCAATCACACTCCTTCATGCTCGCAGAACTCTGCCCCCTTCCTACTTACATCAACCCCTCTCCACCCAGGCATAGCACATACAACTTGCACCCTATGTACTCACCTGTTGGTCTGGAGGACCATAGAGTAGCGTGTACTGGGGGAGGACCCCGTCCACGAGCTTCTCCAACTCCTGTGCAGTGAAGGCAGGGGCCCTTTCCCCAGACGCACATGCCATTGTCTCTTCCAGACCGAGGTCACAGCAGCACTTGCAGTGTAGGTCCTCTCCTGTCGAAGATCAGGTATCGAGTGATTGAACAGATAGAAAATAGCGGCAACGTCCGCGGCGGTGCCTATCATCACCACCGGCGCACTTCGTCATTGGCTCCTGGGACCCATAGGGTCCAATGTTAACCAATGCAGCATTGCGCAGCGGTCTACGACCGCCTACCGCGACGGTGTACAACGCCAGCGCAGTTACTTCCCATTGTCCCACTTTACAGGCCAGGCATCCACCATTTCAAGGACCCACATGGCTTCATTTACAACTGCGTCACACATACCTAGGCCTGGGCTCAACACACATACAGGAAGAATTTTGTATTTTTGGTCGCTGTTGTCATTCCTAGGCACCGTCAGCTGGGACATGTGAGGAGATGGCGGAATCCTCCGGTGTACCGACCGCTGGTGGATCTGTTGACAATGGAGGAGTGACATTTAATCATCACCTACAGGTTTGACCGTGCCATAATCCAGGAACTGTGTTCCCAGTTGGAGCCAGACCTCATGTCACCAATCCTCCATCCCACAGGAATCCCCCCTCAAGTGCAGGTGCTATCAGTGCTCCATTTCCTAGCAAGTGGGTCATTTCAAACAACAGTGGCCATGGCATTAGGGATGTCCCAGCCTATGTTTTCCAACGTGTTGTCCAGAATGTTGTCTGCCCTGCTGAAACACGTGAGGAGCTACATCGTTTTCCCTCAGGTGGAGGATTTGGCTACAGTTAAAGGTGACTTCTATGTCCTGGGACATATCCCTAACATCATAGGTGCCATTGATGGTCCTCCCCCCACAGGAGTGAACAGGTGTACAGGAACAGGAACAGGAACAGGAAGAGTTATCATTCGATGAATGTACAGATGATATGTTTGGCAGAGCAGTACATCTCCCAGGTAAATGCTATGTACCCTGGCTCAGTGCATGACGCCTACATCCTGCGGAATAGCAGCATCCCTTATGTGATGGGTCAACTCCAGAGGCACTGGGTGTGGCTATTAGGGGACTCTGGTTACCCCAACCTGTCATGGGTATTGACCCCAGTGAGGAATCCCAGGACCAGGGCAGAGGAACGCTACAATGAGGCCCATGGGCGGACTAGGAGGGTGATCGAACGCACCTTCGGCCTCCTGAAGGCCAGGTTCAGGTGCCTCCATATGACAGGTAGTTCCCTATTCTACTCACCAAGGAAGGTGTGCCAGATCATCATCGCCTGCTCTATGCTTCACAATCTTGCTTTGCGACACCAGGTGCCTTTTCTGCAGGAGGATGGTCCAGAAGACGGTGTTGTGGCAGCTGTGGAGCCTGGGGACAATGATGAGGAGGAAGCAGAGGAAGAAGACATTGACAACAGAGACTCTGTCATACAGCAATATTTCCAGTGACACACAGGTGAGAACAATGTGTTTACTATTACATTTACTTTCACACTTCTACCTCTATCCTGTCTGTCAATTTGAAGTAGTATTTGCTAACTGAGTGGTACATTTCCATTACGGTTTCACAGGTGTGGTTACCAACGTGTGTCATCTGCGTGCATCCTTCATGGGCTTGTGATGTGTAACATAGGTATGTTGACATTACATTTTCAACCGGATTTTGTCATTGTCATAGATAATATACATTTTAAAAATCACAGACTGACTCCAGATTGTTTTGTGGTTCAAGGGTGTTTATTGAAGTGCTAATTATTGGAGGGGGTGGCAAAATGGTGATGGGTGATGGTGGAGGAATGTCCATGGCAGAGTCCTGTCTATTAGTCTCACAGGTGCACTGCCCATATGGGCATTCGAAGTGGAGCTGGGGCAGTTCCAATCTGGACAGGGTTACAAAGTGGGACAGTGGGATGACAATCAGGGTGGTCTCATTTCCTGGCAGGGGTCTTGCCATCTTGCTCTGTCCTGTTCCTGGATCTCATGGACCACTTGCAGGGTGGTTCTCCGTCTGCAGGGGTGGGGTGCTGGTGTGGTGGTGCTGTGGCGGGGCGTCCTGTCCACTAGCGCCGGCAGAGGTGGTGGGCAGTTCATCGTCCAGGCTAGTGTCAGGGGCCCCTTGGAGTGCCACGGTGTCCCTCATGGTCTTCTGTATGTCCTTCAGCACCCCTACGATGGTGCCCAGGTCGGAGCTGATGGTTCTGAGCTCCTCCCTGAACCCCAAATACTGTTCCTCCTGCATGCGCTGGGTCTCCTGAAACTTGGCCAGGACTGTAGCCATTGTCTCCTGGGAGTGGTGGTATGCTCCCATGATGGAGGAGAGGGCCTCGTGGAGAGTGGGTTCCCTTGGCCTGTCAGCCCCCTGTCACACAGCAGCCCTCCCAGTTCCCCTGTGTTCCTGTGCCTCCGTCCCCTGGACCGTGTGCCCACTACAACTGCCCCCAGGTCCCTGTTTTTGTTGGGGTGGTGGCTTATCCTGGGTTCCCTGTAGTGGTGGACACACAGCTGATTGACGTGTCCTGGGGACGGAGGTATGGGCCCGCTGGGTGGGTGCTGTGCTGGTGTTACCTGAGGGTAGAAGGTCAGTGTTGGGCTGTGCCTGTGCCAGGGGAACCGACTGGCCCACGATGGTCTGGGCTGGTCATCTGGATCCAGTTGGCCAGAGCTGCTGTCTTCACTGTGGGCCTCTTCTGTGGGTGGGGTACAGATGTCTGGACCCTCCTGTCTGATGATGTTACGTAGTGGTCCTGCAGGGGTATAAAAGCATGATTATTGCATCTGTGTGTTTCATGGTGTGTAATGGGTGGGTGAGCGTGTACCCCAGTGCAAGCATTCCTGTGTGGGGGCTTGTGTGATGATGGTTAGGGGGTGTTCTGGGTATGTGCAGTGGGCATGCTTTAGTGAGGGGTGACCATGCTTTGTTATGTCATACAGGTCTTGGTGTTGGGATGGGTGGTTTGTGGTATTAGTACATTAGTGAGGAGTTGGAGTGATAGGGGAGGGGGTGAGGGTGGGGGTGTGTGATAGCATGCAGGTAGGGTGGGGGATATGATAGTTAAGATTTGACTTACCAGTGTCCATTCCTCCACCGACTCCCCTGAGGCCCTCTGGATGCATAATGGTCAAGACCTGCTCCTCCCATGTTGTTAATTGTGGGGGAGGAGGTGGGGGTCCGCCGCCAGTCCGCTGAATCGCGATGTTGTGCCTGGAGACCACGGAACACACCTTCCCCCGTAGGTCGTTCCACCTCTTCCTGATGTCCTCCCGATTTCTTGGGTGCTGTCCCACTGCGTTGACCCTGTCCACTATTCTTCGCCGTAGCTCCATCTTCCTAGCTATAGAGGTGTGCTGCACCTGTGATCCAAATAGCTGTGGCTCTACCCGTACGATTTCCTCCACCATAACCCTGAGCTCCTCCTCCGAAAACCTGGGGTGTCTTTGGCGTGCCATGGGGTAGTGTAGGTGATGTGTGGGGTGGTGTATGTGGTGATGAGTGTGGTGATGTGTAGTGGTGTGGGGTGTTTTGTGCGTGGATGTTGTGTGGGTGATGGTGTTGTGTGCCTCTGTGTGGTGGGGTTGTCTCTTGCTGTGCTTTCTCTCTGTCACCTTCATCTCTAATTTTGGGTCGTAGGGGTTTGTGGGTGATGTGGGTGTGTGTTTTATATTGAATTGGGTGTGTGGGAGTGGTGTTTGTATGTGTATCAGGTGTGTGTATTTCGAATTGTCCAATGTGACGGTGTTTTTGGAGATGTGTGTGTATTTTGAGTGCAGCGATGTGTGTGTATTTTGAGCGCAGTGCCAATGGAATACCGCAGTTGAAATACCGCTGCGTGGATTCGTGGGTCGTAATAGCATGGGCGTGTTTCTGTTGGCATGACGCTGGAGGATTTGTTTTTGCCAGTTTATCACTGACCTTTGGTGTGGCGGACTTGTGTGGGTGTCTGAATTTCGGCGGATTCCGAGATGTGGGTCATAATAGCTGTGGCGGAAGTCCACGGCCGTGGCGGTGTATTGGCGGTCTTCTGCACGGCGGTAAGCAGGTTTTACCGCCAATGTTGTCATAACCCCCTTTATCTATAATACACTTCTTAAATATATAACAACTTTTGTCATTATTTCAATAATTATGAGGTGGTAGCATGGAGTGAGTTGAGAACAAGATGTAGCTATTTGCCTGCAGTCACATCTACCCATCAATCTCAGATAAGAAGGTGGGGCTAAGATAAAAATTCTGATCAAATAGGTATGTTTTAAGTGTTTTCCTGAAGCTAAGAAGATTGCTCTTTTATCTGAGCGAGAGGGGTAGAGCATTCTAGAGCTTAGGAGCAATAATTGAAGGAACGCAGTCCACATCTGGTTCTTTTCACCCTAGGGACACAGAGCTGATGCAGGCCGGTTGAAATGAGTGCTCTATTTGGCTAATCAGTAGATGGAGGATAGGCATGTCAGCCCTGTGTTTAGCATAGTGAGTCATGCCCAGGGTGGTAAACCAGATCCTCTTGCTGATGGGTAGCCAGTTCAATGCATTGAGTGCTGTAGAGACAGACTGAGACTTGGGATCTCCAAAAGGAACCAAGCCACAGCATTCTAAATTACCTGCAGTTTTTATTGATGACTGAACGTGGGCTTTCTAGATAAAGGTACTTCCCATAGTCAAGACGAGATAGGATCAGGCCTTGAGCCACCCCTCTCTGAGCTGCAACAGGTAGCCATGTAACAGTCTTTCTGAGGGCCCACATCAGACCAAAGCAGCCGGAGGACAACTTTTTGGCCTGGGCGGCCATTGTAAGTCTGCTACCAAGAATGACTCCTCAGCTCTTTACTTCCGCCTTGGAGGAGGGTGGTCGCCTAGGGAGGAGGGCCAGCAAAGTTGGTCCCAAAGTGATGGATTATTACCCGCCACCATGACCTCTGTTTTGTTGCCACTGAGCTTCAGATAGCTCACAGCCATCAAGTCAGTGACTTGCTGTAAGAATCCATTGAGTTGCTGTGAGACCATTGCTGTATTTGGAGTTAAGCACACAATAATCTGCTTGTCATCTATGTAAGACAAGGTAGAAAAACCAAAGAAGCAGATTATATTTGATAGAGGCCGGGTTATTGAGTAAACAGCTTTGGGTCAATGGAGAGCCTTGAGGAACCCCGCATTTTAGAAAATGCACGTCTGAAAGAAAACAGGCTTTTCACAACATGGAAGGTGTTGTTTTCTAAGAAAGCGGATAGCCATGTAAATTCTAACCCTGTAACTCCTGCCTCTTCTAACCTCTGCATACGGACAGGATGTTGGACAGTATCAAAGACAGCCCCAAACTGGAGAAGAATGACAGCAGCTGTGCCTCCCCTGTCCAAGACCATCTTTAGGTCCTCTTTTGCTCCCACAAGCGCAGTTTCTGTGGTGCTGCATCCCAGTCTAAAACTGATTTGAGAGGGATGCAGTATACTGTGGGCCTCCAAATAAGTTGAAAGCTGCTTGTTTGTAAATATGTCCATGATTTTGCTGACTCCATGGACAAGAGAGATAGGCCTGTGACTTTCAGCTAATTCTGTATTCGGTGATGGTTTTTTAACAAGAGTCTGACAATCACATGCTTCCATGCATCTGGTACCTTACCACTGTTTAAGGATAGATTGTATAACTCTGTAAGAAATGGGATAATGGCTTCTCCACCTTTCAATAAAATATTTATGGGGGCCATATCCAGTGTGGAGCCTGACTGTATGGTTTTAGCAATATTGATGACTTCTTCCTTGCTTACCCGGGTGAATGTCACATGTTTTCCTGCCGATGCTGTCGTTAGACATCTCATTATGCTCCTTGTCAATACACTCAAAGTTCATAAGCAACTGATTGTAAATGAGATTAGCTTTAGTAGGGACATAGTTGGCCAGTAGGTTTCAGTAAGCATCTGAGGGGAGAGGGTCTGAACCGAAACTCTGGGTCTAGAGATTCAGAAATGAGTTCACTCTTTTATAAAGTTCCTTCAAAGAACTGGAGGAACTGTCAATTATCCGGGCTAGATAGTCCATCATGGCTCTCCTAATGGCTTATTGATACTTTTTTAGTGCCTTTTATACTTAAATTTACTTGTTTCATCATACCTACTCCTCCATTTCCTTTCTTTCTTTTTACAGTCTTCATTTAGTTCCAGTAATTCAGCACAGAACCATGAGTTGTTTTTCTGAGGTCTGGATTTTTTATTTAATCTGAGGGGAATCAGCTCATCTAGTGAATTTTTTACCTAATCATTGAAAGATGTAAATGACAGGAAGCATCTTCTTGCTTTTCTTGGGTATAGTTTTAAGCAATGTCTTTACCTAGCTGGTAGTGTCTATTTGTGACCATTGCCTTAAAGTCTTTGGATGACCATATATAAGGGAGTTATTTCCCCTTGTTGGTAGTTAAAACAGGACAATAAAATGATCAGACCAGCATCCAGGAAAGGGCGATTTTATTAAAAAGCAGGCAATATTCATGAAGATTTGGTTGAGTGATATCCTTTTATACGTGTGGGGAATTTTACTAACTGCAAGTGCTGCATAGCCTCGCGGTCATGTAGAAAATTAGCTGCTTGTTTACAATTGCTGTCCTCTAGATGCAAATTTAAGTCGCCTAGCAGTGTAAAAATTGGGATGCTGCAATTAGTTGCTAAAATGTCTCGTAGGTCGTAAACAAAATCATTGCACAACCAGGGCGACAATACACAAGTAATTCCGAAAAGGTGAAGGTAGGGGAGAGTTCGATCTTGAGTAGAAGATGTTTGTACCTGGGGATGGATATTGGAGTAAAATTTGCTTTAAGATGACTTTTAAAAATTACAGCATCCCAGCCGCTCATTTTTTAAACCCAATCGCATCTAGCAATGGAATACTTTTGCAGATGTGCTATGGCGACGTCAGTTGAGCAATTAGCACTGAGCCAGGTTTCTGTGAGGAATAGTACTTCTGGCTGCTTATCCTCCAGAAATGAGAAGATGTCAATCTTGTGCTTTGGAAGGGACCTACAATTTGTTACACATGTGCCATTGAGGGCCAATTTTGATCTGGTAATTATGCACAGTTCTGCCTTGCCAGTTACGAGAATCACATGCCTTCTTACGCTTGGGATAATCTGGTGAATACAGACAGGTCCCACTTTTCTGTGGAAAGTTGATCGAATTTACAGTAAAATAACACGTTTTGTTGATAGGATAGTTAAGTGGTTTTAATCCAACCCATGAATAGCAGATTTGTTTTGTTGTTAAACGGGCAGGGGTCCTGGCACCTGGGCCCGATCGGGTGTGGATGGGCGCAGATAGGCTTGCCTCTGGTGCGCCTTTGACACACCCAATGCGTCCATTCATGCACTGTCCCTCATTAAGCAGTGAGACCCGGCAAAACACTGGAGTGCAAACAAAGATGGCGCCTCTAGTTGTGCAAATGCGGGCAAAAGTATAAACCTACGTTTACAGTCCCCCGAGCAATTAAAAAATTGTAGCAATAGGAGCGCCATGAAAACAGATTTTTAAATAGAGTTCCTGCTTTAGCCTCCCACGCATCATACTGATTCAATGAATGCCAAATCTACATTAAACAGTGTCCCTGTTTCATCCCCTGGCACCTAGTAAAAATGATGGCAATACAGTCCCTTAAGAGCTAAGAGCTAAGAAAGTTCAATTACAATTGCTAAAGTCCAGTGCTTTAAATGGGCTGGTACTCTCCGGTACTGAGTACCGGCACTTTTTTATTTTGAGAGGGAGAGTACCGGCATATCTCAAGAAAAACGTAATACTTTTAATTGGAGAGTACCGGCACTTCTCAGAAACAAGCAGGTACTCTATTGCAGAGTACCTGCACTTCTATTTTTCCATTTAAAGCACTGCTAAAGTCCTAAAATAGACATGTGCAAAGCTTTTTTTAAATCAGGCAAATCAAAGCATGAACAGTAAAACCTCTCTCTAAACCACCTTCTGAGTAGTTAAATGTTGCTTTGTCAGAGGCCTTTGGAGATATGTTCATCTACCTTACATCAGAGTGAAGTGTGGCGCATGTTCCTACTTTAGGCACTGTAAGTGGAACCCATTTTATATTGTTAATCACAGCACAACAAAGGTAGCAAACTATTGCACACAGTGTGAAAGTGATAGGGCAGATATATTCAGGATATGTTTGTCAGTACATATTACAGATTTGTGGTTGTGCATGGTGACACACTGGTGTCTGTCCCTACTGCACACGCCCTTGCACTATTGTCCAAATATGAGATTGTACTTGGCTGGTTGAAAATCGTGAATGCGTCCACACATGCTTGAAGAATCTCTATCATCGTTAACATTGACTACTTGCTGTATTTGTGTCAACATCAGGACAGTGCGCGCTCTACGGGCGACAAAAATGCAAAAACCCAGTCTTTATGCAAGAGCATAATTCATGCATTGTGTTTATATGCAGTATGTTAACCTTTTGCATTGCAGAGTTTAACCTTGAAAAGCACTATTGATGATGTTTGCAATAACTGTTCATTTGCAAGGTATTGCTGCAGGCTTACTGAGTGTGTTAGGGTGTGGTCCCTTTCTAGGACCTTCTAGAAGCTTTCCCTGCAGCATGACTGGGTGTGGTTTGTGGGCTGCGCTTGACTCTATATAAGAGATCCAGCCCAGCTCCACGTGCTCACTATTCAGAGGTCCCGGTGCAGAGCAACAGCAACTTCCTGAGCTCCTGTTCTGGAGGCCTACCTTGATATTCAAGGCCTGCCCTCATTATATTGGTGATCCTTGAGCAGGGCGGTAAGGCGGAGGTCGGGCTGGGCCCAACCCCCGTTCTCAAAGACATTTGAGTTTTGGGCCTAGTTGTGAAACTCTCTGTGTGCGTGAGCGTGATTTCATGGCATTTGCATATTCTTGTTCGAATCGGCAGAGTGCACGATTAATTTCTAACATGTAAACCTTGGCATTCAGATCGGCAACAGTGTGCGCAATTATTTCATGGCATTTGGATATTCTTGTTCGAATCGGCAGAGTGCGCGATTCAACCCTGGCATAAAATGCTTGGCTTTTAAGATCGGCAGTGTGCGCTATCATTTCATTACATTGAAAACTTTGGTGTGCCGTGTTTGTTGAGGTGCACACATTTATCCTGAGCTTTTGGATTTCTTTGAAACGCTTAATTCAAAGTGCTACATTCTTTGTGCATATTAAGTTCCTAATGTAGTCCCTGTTGTTTTCAGGGAATGTTCAGATAGCCTTTGTCCTCATGTAAAAATGCAATGTGTATTCTGAAACATTATGGAAGAAGGTTCTTGTATTCTAGACAGTATGTGATATTTCCTGAAAAGCTCATATGAAACATTGTATTAACCCATTCTTGCTTTTTCCAGGATTTCTTGAGGTCTAGTTATAGTAATTTCTTAGGTTATCTATGATTACAGTATAAGAACTCTTAGAACCATAGTCTATTGAAAGTCAATGTGATTATGGCCCTCATTACAACATTGGCGGTAAAAGCCGCTTACCGCCGTGCAGAAGACATCCAACACACCG
The DNA here is from genome assembly GCF_031143425.1 of Pleurodeles waltl. NCBI lineage: Eukaryota > Metazoa > Chordata > Amphibia > Caudata > Salamandridae > Pleurodeles > Pleurodeles waltl. The sequence goes on along the minus strand of NC_090446.1, from coordinate 1,315,274,234 downwards.
CTGCGGCCTCAGAATTCCACCACAGCAATTATGACCCACAGTTCTGAATCCGCCAAAATCTAGACACCCACACAAGTCCGGTACACCAAAGGTCAGTGATAAACTGGTGAAAACAAAACCTCCACCGTCACGCCATCAGAAATACGCCCACACTATCACGACCCACGAATCCATGCGGCGGTCTTTCAACCACGGTATTCCATTGGCGGTACACACCGCCACGCTCAAAATACACACACATTTACAAAACACAGCCACATTGGACAAATCGAGATATACACACCTGATACACATACACACACCACTCCCACACACCCAATACAATATAAAACACACACCCACATCCCCCACAAACCCTTACGACAACAAATCACGAACGAAAGCCAGAGAGAGACAGTACCAGAAAGAACAACAGCATCCACAGGCACACAACACCATCACCCACAGAACTTCCACGCACCTCACACAACACCCCACTACACATCAGCACACTTAACACCCCACACTCCACCCCACACATCACCTACACCACCCCATGGCATGGCAAAGACACCCCAGGTTCTCGGAGGAGGAGCTCAGGGTCATGGTGGAGGAAATCATCCGGGTAGAGCCACAGCTATTCGGAGCACAGGTGCAGCACACCTCAATTGCAAGGAAGATGGAGCTATGGCGAAGAATAGTGGACAGGGTCAACGCAGTGGGACAGCACCCAAGAAATCGGGAGGACATCAGGAAGAGGTGGAACGACCTACGGGGGAAGGTGCGTTCCGTGGTCTCAAGACACCACCTGGCGGTTCAGCGGACTGGCGGCAGACCCCTACCTCTTCCCCCACAACTAACAACATGAGAGGAGCAGGTCTTGGCGATTCTGCATCCTAAGGGCCTCGCAGGAGTAGGTTGAGGAATAGACTCTGGTAAGACAAATCTTAACTATTACATCCCCCACCCTACCTGCATGCCAGCACATACCCCCACCCTCACCCCCATCACTCCAACTCCTCACATATGTCCCAACATCACAAACCAACCATCCCAACACCAAGCCCTGCATGCAACAACAAAGCATGGACACCCATCACTAAAGCATGCCCACTGCAAATACCCATACACCCCCCTAAACCATCATCACACAAGGTCCCACACAGGAATGCAAGCACTGGGGTACACGGTCACCCACCCGTTGCACACCATGCCACACACAGATGTAATAAACATCCTTTTATACCCTTCCAGGACCCCTACCCAACGTCACCGGACAGGAGGATCCAGACATGTCCACACCACCAACAGAAGAGGCCCACAGTAATGACAGCACCTCTGTCCAACTGGATCTAGATGACCAGCCCGGCCCATCGGGGACCTCAGGACAGTCAGTTCCCCTCACACAGTCACAGGCCACTACAGAGCTTCCCCCCTCTGGAAACACCAGCACAGCACCCACCCAGCGGGCCCATACCTCCGTCCCCAGGACACGTCAATCAACTGTGTGTCCACTACTACAGGGAACAATGGCTAACCCCCCACCCCAACAACAACAGTGGCCTGGGGGCAGTGGCTGTGGGCACACAGTCCAAGGGACGGAGGCCCAGGAACACAGGGGAACTGGAAGGGCTGCTGTGCGACAGGGGGCGGACAGGCCAAGGGAACCCACTCTCCACGAGGCCCTCTCCTCCATCATGGGAGCCTACCACCACTTCCAGGAGACAATGGCAACGTACTGGCCAAGTTTCAGGAGACCCAGCACCTGCAGGAGGAACAGTATATGGGCTTCAGGGAGGAACTCAGAACCATCAGCTCCACCCTGAGCACCATCGTAGGGGTGCTGAAGGAAGTACTCCACACCAGGAGGGACACTGTGGCACTACAAGGGGCCCCTGACACTAGCATGGACGATGAACTGCCCACCACCTCCGCCGGCGCTAGTGGGCAGGACGCCCTGCCACAGGACCACCACACCAGCACCCCACCCCCTGCAGAGGGAGAACCACCCCGCAAATGGTCCCTGAGATCCAGGACCAAGAGAGAGCACGATGCCAAGACACCCGCCAAGAAATGAGACCACCCTGATTGTCATCCTACTGTCCTACTTTGTCACCCTGTCCATACTTAAACTGCGCCAGCTCCACTTCCTATGGACCCCAAACCTATGTGAGCTTGTAGAGGGTCGCTGGGACTGTAAGAAAACAGTGAGGGTTAGAAAAATAGCCCACCCCAAGACCCTGAAAAGTAGGTGTAAATTGCACTTATAACCCCGAGAGAGCACAGAAGTCGTGATAGGGGGTTTCTGCAAGGAAGACCAACACCAGCAAAGCAACAACAGTGGATTTCCAGACCTGAGTACCTGTGAAACAAGGTGACCAAGTCCAAGAGTCGCGACAACGTCGAGAGTGGGCAGATGCCCAGGAAATGCCAGCTGAGGGTGGAAAGAAGCTGTCACCGGATGGTAGAAGCTGTGGATTCTGCAAGAACGAAGAGGGCTAGAAACTTTCCCTTTGGAGGATGGATGTCCCACATCGTGAAGAAGCATGCAGAAAGACTGCAAACAAGCCTTGCTAGCTGCAAGGGTCGCAGTTAGGGTTTTTGGATGCTGCTGTGGCCCAGGAGGGACCAGGATGTCGCCACTTGGATGAGGAGACAGAGGGGGCGCCCAGCAAGTCAGGGAGCCCTCACAGAAGCAGGCAGCACCAGCAGAAGTACCGGAACAGACACTTGGAAGAGGAGTGAACCGGAGTCCACCCGAAGACACAAAAGGGAGTCCCACGACGCCGGAGGACAACTCAGAAGGTTGTGTACTGCAGGTTAGAGTGTCGGGGACCAAGGCTTGGCTGTGCACAAAGGAAATCCTGGAAGAGTGCACAGGAGCCGGAGCAGCTGCAAATCACACGGTACCCAGCAATGCAGTCTAGCGTGGGGAGGCAAGGACTTACCTCCACCAAACTTGGACTGAAGAGTCACTGGACTGTGGGAGTCACTTGGACAGAGATGCTGAGTTCCAGGGACCACGCACGTCGTGCTGAGAGGGGACCCAGAGGACCGGTGATGCAGTCTTTTGTTGCCTGCGGTTGCAGGGGGAAGATTCTGTCGACCTACGGGAGATTTCTTCAGAGCTCCTGGTGCAAGAAGGAGGCAGGCTACCCCCAGAGCATGCACCACCAGGAAACAGGCGAGAAGGCCAGCAGGATGAAGCGATACAAGGTCGCAGTAGTTGTCTTTGCTACTTTGTTGCGGTTTTGCAGGCGTCCTGAGCAGTCAGCGGTCGATCCTTTGGCAGAAGGTGAAGAGAGAAGTGCAGAGGAACTCTGGTGAGCTCTTGCATTCGGTATCTGAAGAATTCCCCAAAGCAGAGACCCTAAATAGCCAGAAAAGGAGGTTTGGCTATCTAGGAAGGAGGATAGGCGAGTAACACAGGTAAGAGCCTATCAGAAGGAGTCTCTGACGTCACCTGCTGGCCCTGGCCACTCAGAGCAGTCCAGTGTGCCAGCACACCTCTGAATCCAAGATGGCAGAGGTCTGGGGCACGCTGGAGGAGCTCTAGGCACCTCTCCTAGGAGGTGCAGGTCAGGGGAGGGTGGTCACTCCCCTTTCCTTTGTCCAGTTTCACGCCAGAGCAGGGCTGGGAGATCCCTGAACCGGTGTAGACTGGCTTATGCAGAGATGGGCACCATCTGTGCCCATCAAAGCATTTCCAGAGGCTGGGGGAGGCTTTTACTGGCCTTTTTCATGTACTCAGCCATTCTGGATCTTAGGCCGAGTACATAGTCCACTATGTCTTGCTTAGGAGCTTTTAAAGGTTGTTCCCAACCCTCCTTCACAAGTGTTAGGGGACCTCTTACAGGGTGTCCAAATAGGAGTTCAAAGGGGCTGAAGCCCACTCCTTTCTGGGGTACCTCCCTGTAAGCAAAAAGGAGGCAAGGTAACAGGACATCCCATCTCCTCCTGAGTTTTTTAGGGAGTCCCATTATCATTCCTTTGAGAGTTTTATTAAACCTCTCTACCAGTCCATTTGTTTGTGGATGATAAGGTGTGGTGAATTTGTATGTTACACCACATTCCTTCCACATGGCCTTCAATTATGCAGACATAAAGGGCCAGATGTAGAAAGATTCCAAATTGCGATTTGCAATTTGCGAGTCCCTGCGACTCGCAAATTGCAAGTCGCAATTTGGAATGCAGAAAGGTGTCTCAGACACCTTCTGCAACTCGCTATGGGGTCGCAAAGACCCACCTCATAAATATTTATGAGGTGGGTCGCAGTTTGCGACCCCATAGCGAGTCTAGGCACTCACGGGGATGGTGGCCTGCTGGAGACAGCAGACCACATTCTCCGTGACTGCTTTTAAATAAAGCAGTTTTTTTTTTCTCTTTGCAGCCCGTTTTCCTTAAAGGAAAACGAGCTGCAAATAGAAAAAAATACCGAAACCTTTTGTTTCGGTTTTTTTTCAGAGTAGGCAGTGGTCCATAGGACCACTCCCTGCCCTGAAAAAATAATTTTGTGAGCATTCACAAAGGGGAAGGGGTCCCGTGAGGACCCCTTCCCCTTTGCGAATGAGTTACCATCCACTTCAAGTGGATGGTAACTGCGAGTTGATTTGCGACCGCTTTCGCGGTCACAAATCAACTTAAATCGCGGTGCGAGTCGCAAATAGGAAGGGAACACCCTTCCTATTTGCGAGTCGGAAACACATTTTGCGAGTCGGTTCCGACTCGCAAAATGTGTTTCTGCATCGCTTGAGGGCTTTTGCACCTCGCAAACGGCGTTTTTCGCCGTTTGCGAGGTGCAAAAGCCTACCTACATCTGGCCCAAAGTTGCTACCCCTGTCTGATACAACCTCTTTTGGGAAACCCACCCTGGAAAAGATTCCCAGGAGGGCTTTTGCCACTGCAGGAGCTGTAGTGGTCCCTAGAGGAATAGCGTCAGGGTATCTTGTGGCATGGTCCACTACCACCAAGATAAACCAATTGCCTGAAGCAGTAGGAGGGTCAAGGGGGCCAACTATGTCAACCCCTACCCTTTCAAAGGGAACCCCAACCACAGGCAGTGGAATAAGGGGAGCCTTTGGGGTGCCACCAGTCTTGCCACTGGCTTGGCAGGTCCCGCAGGACTTACAAAAATCCTTTGTGTCCTCTGACATCCTAGGACAGTGAAACAGGGGGACAAGCCTTTCCCATGTTTTAATCTGACCCAAATGTCCAGCCAAGGGAATGTCGTGTGCCAGAGTTAGGAGGAACTCTCTGTACTGCAGGGGAATGACCAATCTCCTGGCTGCTCCAGGTTTAGGGTCCCTTGCCTCTGTGTACAAGAGGTTGTCCTCCCAGTAAACTCTATGTGAGTCACTGACATCCCCATTCTGCTGTTTGACAGCTTGCTGTCTTAGACCCTCTAATGTGGGACAGGTTTGCTGTGCCACACTCAGCTCCTCCATGGCAGGCCCCCCTCCACCCAAAAGCTCAGCAGTGTCTGCTGCCAGCTCCTCTGGTGAAGGTTCTGCACAGGGGGGAAATTCTTCTTCCTCAGAAGTAGAATCATCTGTAGAGGGAGGGATAGCGGGTAGGGATTTACCCTTACTAACCCTAGCTTTAGGGAGCACTTGGTCCATTGTTCCAGGATCCAAGTCACCCTTTCCTTTTTGCTTTTTGGCCTGAGCCCTTGTCAAAGCAAAAATATGCCTAGGAATGCCCAGCATTGCTGCATGAGCCTCCAACTCCACTTCTGCCCAAGCTGATGTCTCTAAATCATTTCCTAGTAGACAGTCTACAGGTAAATCTGAAGCAACCACAACTTTCCTTGGACCAGTAACCCCCTCCCCCCCCTCAGTTGAGATTCACAACAGCCATGGGGTGGCTAAGAGTGTTGTTATGAGCGTCTGTCACTTGGTACTGGTGACCAAGTAGGTGTTGTTCAGGGTGTACCAGTTTCTCTATTACCATGGTAACACTGGCACCTGTGTCAATGTAGGCCTGAACCTCAACACCATTGATTAGAGGAAGTTGCTTGTACTTATCCATATTAAGGGGACAAGCAACCAAGGTGGCCAAATCAATGGCACCTTCAGAGACTAGCACAGCTTCTGTGGTCTCCCTAACAAGACCAACCCCAACTAAATTACCAAAAGTGAGCCCAGCTACTCCCTTGGGTTGGCTATTAGTTGGTTTGCTCCCACCACCACTGCTATTACTAAGGGCACTAGAGGTTGCAGTAGGGGTTGTGGTAGTGGGGGGCTTGGTGCTTTTCTTTGGACAATTGGCATCAGTTGTCCAATGGCCTTTTACTTTACATAAATAGCACCATGGTTTCTTTACTTGATTAGAAGAGGATTTTGACCCACCACCCCCACCAGGGCCTGATGAAGACTCATTTTTAGATTCGTCCCTACCCTTGTCTGAAGACTTACCATCCTTCTTCTTGCCATCCTTGTCACCCCCTGTATGAACATTTCTGTTCACTCTTGTTCTGAACCATTTGTCTGCCTTCTTTCCCAATTCTTGGGGAGAGGTCAGATCTGAGTCCACTAGATATTGGTGTAACAAACCAGATACACAGTTATTCAAAATATGCTCTCTCAGGATTAGATTGTACAGGCTTTCATAGTCAGAAACTTTACTGCCATGTAACCACCCCTCCCAGGCCTTCACTGAATAGTCAACAAAGTCTACCCAGTCTTGTGAGGACTTTTTTCTGGTTTCTCTGAACTTAATCCTGTATTGCTCAGTGGTTAAGCCAAATCCATCCAAGAGTGCATTCTTCAAAACTGTAAAATTATTGGCATCACTTTCCTTCACAGTAAGGAGCCTATCCCTACCCTTTCCACTGAAAGATAGCCATAAGATAGCAGACCACTGCCTTTGAGGGACCCCCTGTACCATACAGGCCCTCTCAGGTGCAGCAAACCACTTGTTAATGTCACCCCCCCCTTGTAAGGGGGAACTATCTTATGCAGATTCCTAGAATCATGTTCTCTCACAGGATTGCTATCTGGAATACTGCTGCCACCATGGGGTCCAAACCCCAACCTCTGTCTCTCTTTTTCTAAGTCTAGGGATTCCCTGTCTAGAGCCAGCTGTTGCTGTTTAAGCTTCAGCCTGGTCTCTTCCACTCTCAGCTTATTGAGTTCCCTTTCTAACATCTTGTCATCAGGGTGGGTGGGTTGGGAATGTTTTGACACAGAAGAAAGATTTGAATGAGCAGAGGGAGACCTGTCCCTAACAGTTGGCACCCCAACAACCTGGCCTCCAGGAACAAAAACATCCCTACTGTGATGGGAGCTTCTATTACTACCAGTGATGCTAGGTGGTCTGCTAAGGGGCAGGTTAGGAAGGGAACCCTGTAACACTCCCTCAAGGGCCACCCCTGAGTCAGAGTGTGAGCTATCTATCAACCTTTCAGATAAGGTGCCACCCTGGGCCTTATCATTCTCAATAAGCATATTAGACAGTAACTCTCTAGAAGGGTTCTTTCTTACCACTAAACCTCTATCAATGCAGAGACTCCTTAGGCTTTTAAAGTTAAGATTGTCATAAGTTGTACTGACCAAATTAAGAGGAGTTCCTACACCAGACATGATAGAAAAAGGTTTAGAGACAGATAAAAGATAGAAAAAGTTTCAGGACTTTTTAAAGAACAGAAAAAAAAAGTTTTCAACTTTTTGAAACTTTTCGAAAGTTTTAGAGGTAATTTTCAGAACTTAGCAGATAGTGTAAGAGAAGAAAAGCAAAACCTTTTGGTTAGGTGTACATACACTGAACTTGTTTTGTATATTATTCTCTTATGAAAAGTACACAATGACAAAGTGGTAAGTAGTTGCAAGTACTTATCCCGCCGCTGCACAATCAATGAAGGAGGCTGGCCTGGCTTGTAGTGGGTACCAAGGGGGACTTACACTCTGTACCAGGTCCAGTTATCCCTTATTAGTGTAGAAGAGGTGTTTCTAGCAGCTTAGGCTGATAGAAGGTAGCTATTGCAGAGCAGCTTAGGCTGAACTAGGAGACATGCAAAGCTCCTACTATACCACTGGTGTCATATGCACAATATCATAAGAAAACACAATACACAGATATACTAAAAATAAAGGTACTTTATTTTTATGACAATATGCCAAAAGTATCTCAGTGAGTACCCTCAGTATGAGGATGCCAAATATACAAAAGATATATGTACACAATACCAAAAATATGCAGTAATAGCAAAAGGAAGTAATGCAAGCAATGTAAAGTTACAGTAGATTGTAATAGGAGCACATAGTTATAGGGGCAACACAAACCATATACTCCAAAAGTGAAATGTGAACCACGAATGGACACCAAACCTATGTGAGCTTGTAGAGGGTCGCTGGGACTGTAAGAAAACAGTGAGGGTTAGAAAAATAGCCCACCCCAAGACCCTGAAAAGTAGGTGTAAAGTGCACTTATAACACCCAGAGAGCACAGAAGTCATGATAGGGGGTTTCTGCAAGGAAGACCAACACCAGCAAAGCAACAACAGTGGATTTCCGGACCTGAGTACCTGTGAAACAAGGGGACCAAGTCCAAGAGTCGCGACAATGTCGAGAGTGGGCAGATGCCCAGGAAATGCCATCATTGCAATTACCCAATGGGATTGATAGTCGACTAATACAAATGCAAATCTTTTTAATATCCATTTACGGTTGATGGAGCCAATTATGTCAAGAGCTAATTTCTCCTAAGGTTTATCAGGAATAGATACCGGAGACATGGGATTTTTACGAATTATTTTGGATTCATCACTGTTAGTGCAAATGATACAATTCTTTACTGTAGATTCTACGGCTGAGCCCATGCTGGGAAACCAGTAATGTTCTCTTAGCCTGACTTTAGTGAGGCTCTTGCCTAAATGACCTTTGTGTACAAGATCTATAACCTTTACTTTCAATTCATTCCGGGGTATTATTTTGTTGTTTCTCATTATCAAAGTGTTATTTATGTTGAGTTCCTGGCGTATTTCCCAAAACTGTTTGATACCTTCATTTAGGTACTTGTTATTTTTAGCCAACCTTGCAATATGTAGGTTTTTACGTGTTGTAACACCACGTCCTTGGCAGTACAATCTTCCCATTCTTTGTTAGTGATGGCTGAGGAATTGATTTCTAAAATGGGATATTTAAAGGTTTCAGATTCTTCTTCTTTGTTCAACGGAACTCTAGAAAGGAAGTATGCAGCAGTATTGAGATTTCCTGGGACATATTCTATCTTGAGACAGAAGCTCTCCAAACCTAACATCCACCTGGCTATGCATGGAGTACTGCTGGAAGCTCCTTTGTTTGTAAACATAAACGTAAGAAGATTATGATCTGTGTGGATTTTGAATTGCAGTCCCCATGAAAAAATTTGAAGTGTTTGACACCACAGAAGCATGCTAAAGCTTCTTTTTCAACTACGGAGTAGTTCATTTCAGATTTGTTGAGCGATCGTGAGTCAAATGCAATGATTCTTTCTTTGCCATTAATTATTTGGGATAGTCTAGCCCCCAGACCTTTGTTGCTGGCATCCTTACTTAGTATGGTTTTTCTGTTTGGGCGAAGCTGCATAGATATGGGACCTTAAGAATGGCTTATTTCAATTTTTCAAAATATTCTTGACGTTCTTCCAAACATCTGTATTGAGTGTGGTTTTTTAATAGTCCTCTTAAATTAGCCTGTTATACTTGCACAGTTTTTGAAATATTTTGCCATATATTCCACCATACCTAAGAATAATTTGAGCTCCTCTTTAGTTCCTGGAGCCCGGGCTTCCTTTATCACTTCCAGTAGGCATATTTTAGATTCTTGGATATGGTATGATCTAAATAATCCATAGCGCTGACTCCGATTTGGCATTTGTCTTTTCATAAAGGTAGTCCCGGTTCTTTGAGCTTGTGGAGGAATTTGCATAATAGTTCATCGTGTTCTTCCACAGTGGAGCCGTAAGTGAGAACATCATCCTGGAAACACATAGTTTTGGGTATCCAAGTAATGCTGTGTGTGCATTGTGCCACTGACGATTTTATTATGTGTTGGTGCCCCTGGTCAGTGTCATGTGCGTTGCGTGACTCTTTCTTTGTACCAGTGAGGCTGTAGTTGTGCTGCTGTGTGTTGTGTTGCTGTTTGTGCATTTGCTAGATTTTGTTGAATGGCTCGCTGTGTACCAGTGAGGGTTATTACTATAAGGACCAAGCTCACTATTTACAGCAAGCATTGGCAAAGCCAATAGGTCGTGCCTTTGCGTGGGCTAGTGTCTTTGTCAGTGTCTTTTTTTAATTTCATAAAGGCTGCCTAATGTATCTCCCTATATTATACAGTCCCACCAAAAGCAATTACCAAAGCCAATAGGTCCCAATGGCAAGACCTATTGGTTTTGCCAATGCTTGTTTTATAAGTCTCTGCATACTCTGGCGAAGTGCCCCTTCTTGTTGCACTTCCTGCATGTGGCAAATGTGGCTTGACAGTTAGGGTAGTTAGCTAAGTGGTTACTGCTGCCGCAACAAAAGCATTTAATTTTATTCTGTTCCAAGTCATTTTTTTGACACTATTCATTTATTGAATCACTCCTGAGTTTAATTTTACATATATTGCTTTTGAGTTCCTCTTCTGATATTTTAGAAATGTGTTCAGTTGCGACAGGGGTTTTTATTTCTTTCAAACACATTGCTGTGTATTCTATAGATTTTGCCATTTCAACAGCATCCTGTAAGTTTGGTTGTTTTTGCAATAATTTTTCTTGTATTTTCAAGTTGTTTGTACATCAAACCAGTTGATCCCTTATTAATGAATCAGTGAGACTACCAAAATCACAGAATTTGCTTAAGCCTTGAGTACTGCAACATAACTTGTTTTGCTTTCTTGTGTGCCCTGCACACAGCTGAAGAATTTGTGACGTTCCAGTATGATGTTGATTTTGTCACCATATTGATTTTGAAGTTTTAATAAAGTAATTTTGTATTCATCAATATCGTTATCCACTATCTCAGGTTCAGGAAGTGTTTAAAAAATGTTCCTACCATGGGGTCCTAGATTGTGCAATAAGATATGTTGCTTTCTTACTGGGCTAAATCTTTCATCACCAATAGCTATAAGGTAGGATTCAAGGACGTGCACCCATTCGTCCCATGGCTCATTGGGTTCTCCCAGCTCATTTAAGAATGGTGGAAGTTATAACATACTAGCAGCTGCCATAGTGGTAAGGGAATTTTCTTAAATCGCTATAGCTAACTCAGAATGCGGAAATTATAATTAGCTGTAAAACATTTTTATCATCACATTAACATATATGACAGCAACGTATTACTTCTAATCGGAACTTCTATGAGTAGTGCTCACAAGTGAAAAAGATTGATATCATGACTTTGGCTGTTGACAAAGACCGTTATGGTTGAAATGCATCCAGGCTTGACAAGCCTTGTAGAATGGCTTTGTAAATAAATCTCGTTATTATTCATCAATTGTTGGGAGTGCTATTTTTCTACAATTCAAATTGAGATATATATATATATATATATACACACATGTATATATATATATATATATATATATATATATAGTGCTTGGAAAGTACTCAGTGAAAAGGGGACCAAGTACACTAGAAGTTTTTGTAAAGCAAGTAATAGATGTGCGTGTCACCGAAAATCCTCCAAGACACGCGGAGCACGAAGTGCGGTGAGCGTATCACAGTAGAAATGCGGCTTATATGGACGAGCGTATGCGGAAGTCCACAAGGAGGATCACCCCTGGCAGTAGCAATTCGAACAGGCATTCGTGAGGTAAGTAAACACAGTACCTTGGTGCTGGTAGAAGTAATGAGGGAGGAAACTTCAATCCCCGGCTGGGGTAACGAAGAGCAGGTGAAGGATCCCCTTAGACTGGAAGCGGAGGCACAGGCTGGAAGCGGACGGCACACAGAAGGGGAAGAGACCACACTGCCCCCTTGCGCAGACCACTCGTTGCCATAAATGTGGCAATATGTGCCCAGATACAAGGTTTGTGGTAGTAGCCTTTATTGGTCTCCACTGTCCACTTCTCTCTGTTATCCTCAGTTGACAGGACAGAATGCCTCACCTCAACATTCTAATGCAGACTCCCACTCCACCTAAGGAAAGTTCCATCACAGAGTGCAGGGGCTGAAAAGGGGCTGATCAATTTTGTCAACTATAATACTTTAACAGAGGTATAAACTGGAAGATGATACATATAATACTAAAAATTATAACAAGTAAGAGGGCCAAGTAATCTTGTTTCCTAAAATAGAAGGAAGCTCATGTGAGGCTGCCATCCCAATCAGGATTTTGATATAGCAAACTTACTTACAACACTCCCTATGAGGTTTGAGGAGGTGTCCCAATTGTTATGACAGAACCATACATTAAGAAATGTAAATTTTGATCAGGGTGGTCATCCTACATAGTGAAATCACGATGGTAATGATACATTGACAGTATAAGACATATCAATGACATGTTCAAATACATTTTTTCATGTATATGGTGTTGAGAATGTAAGTGGCTAGCCTAATGATCCCTTAGCCCAGGTATTTTGTCCATACTACATAGGGCAGTACCATACCTATATTGTTGCAACATACACTGTTTTGTGCCTGCATCATGTGTCAATTGATACTTCATGCTTATTGGTATGTTGAGAACTCTTTTTTGCCAGACTTACCTTTGCTTATTTGAAGCACATTTTGACAGTTTTAGTAATGATCAGCTCATTTTGTCCTGACTGAATAGTGTGGCAGGGGTTCCATATGACATACACATGTTGGTGTCATGGGATATGTTGTCAGTCAATTTGCTGGACTCTAGGTGTATGTGTCATTCATGGTTATATTAGTAGTGGGTAATGTATGGTAAGTGGTACTTCTGTACTAAGGTATAAGGTTTAAAATGTCTGGATAGTTGTTAGTAATGCAGGTGTTTTGATTTAGTCATGTAGCGGTTTCTACACAGCACGCATATTGGAATGGTGTGTGGCCTTCATGCACATGATTGGTGTCCATTGTATTGGATGTGTTGGTATGCTCCCAGTGGTTGTCTGTGGTTGTACCCTGTGTGTTAAGTGGGCCTACGTGTCAATGTGTTAGATACGTGTGTCCAGAAAGTCTTTCACATTTTTTTCATACACTTTTGATAGATGTTTCAATGACATGCTATGTTACTTTTGTGAAGTACACTCTTTGGGTATTCCATATGTATTGTCTTTATCTGACGTATTTGACACTGTGAATCATATGGACAGATTCACATGTTTGGTATTTGATTGCAAAGCAACATGCTGTGTTGTGTTTTAAGTGAGGTGAGTTTACTTTCATGTTACATGACTTCTGTTTATGGACTCAGCAAGTGTGGATTACGGGTAGGCATGAAATTGTGTTGTCAGTTAACAGCATTTACTAAGGATGATTTGTTGATAAATAGTGATGATCTGTATATGGAGAGATTGTAGATGTAGCCAATTCATCTTATGCATGTTCGGTTTGTGTTACTGGTAAATTGATGGGATGGTGATGTAGTGTTGTGATGGTTGGCTTATGTTGTGGGTGATACTGTGGTCATTTAGGAAGGTTGGAAGTATGTAGTTGTGATATGATGTAGGCTCTAAATGGTTCCTAACTGGGGCTTTAGTAGACATATATTTGTTGTTACTGTTGTGTGTGGTATACTGTATGCATATGTTAAGAATGTGATGACCCTCTGTCTCTTTCTTTCTGTGCTTCAGCATCGTCAGGTGAGGGAGGTGGGGCATAGCCGAGGGAGGACACTGCGGGCCACAGGACCTGGAGGGCTGATACCATCAACATTGAGGGACCCAGTGGCCCGAGAGTGAGGAGAGTGCCACGGGGAGGACCGGATCCAGTTCTTAATCATCAGAATTCTCCTCCAGTGGACACTCCCTTGAGGTGGCGGACCCGTCTGGGACCACCCCAGCACCATCTCAGTCTGCCATCTCCCTTACTACCACCTTCCTCCCTCTAGCTCACCACCCAGTTGGCCGTGCCCACTCACCCAAGAGGGTGGGTGTCTCCTTTGCTGCCGGCACCCCTGCCCCTGTCAACCCTGATGCCCTCATTGAGGAGGCTATTGACCTCCTGAGAGTTAGTCGACCATTGTGAAGCCCATCCAGGGACTGGCAACTCAAGTCCAACAGAGTAATGCATTCCTGGAGGGCATTCACAGTGCACTGGCTGACCTATAGCGATCCTTTCAGTTTCTGGCATCCACACTGATGGCAGCCATTCATCCTTTGTCTCCTGTCCCCCCTTCATCTTCCTTTTCCCAATCTCAAACCCCTCTTCCCCAAACAAGCCAAAGCACACAGACAGAAAAGTATGCATCCACCTCAATATCCAAGGGTAACTCTGACAAACAGAAGCACCACAAGACATACCACTGGCATGCACACAAGCAGCATACACCTGCACACACATCAACAGTCACAACCTGCCCTGACACCCCCACCACCACCAGAATCAGTAACAGTACACCTAACGCACCTGCAGACACCACACTAACATTCACAGATACAGCCACTACACCTATCTTACCCACAGACAGCACCACAGCAGATCCTCTGACATTCACCCCAGTCACCAAATCCACAGACACCACAACCACAGACACGCCTAAGTGCAGCATATCTACCATACCTGCAGTCACCAATCACCACGGCATCTACCAGCACCTCCACCACCCCTCCTCCCAAAACACAGAAACGCCCACACTCACCATGCCAACAGACACCCACAACCCACAAACATACCAGGCATAAGCATGCACCCAAAACATCTATACCAACACCTCAGACAATCACTCCGTGTCCCTCCACACCCAAACCCTTTTGCCATGACCAGCCCTGTGTGCCTAAGAAAGCTTTCCTTTTGGAGTTTTCCCTTTTCCCTACTCCTCTCCCACCCCGTGATATCCCTAAACATGCTGTGTCCCTCCCCAAGTCTGGCCCTTCTACCTCCAAGTCCTCCCCTGCCCCGCTACAAGTTCAAATGCCCCTCCCCGACAAGAAATCTACCCTTCCACCTAAAAGCCAACCCACCCCTACACCTAAGTCCAAGCACAAACACCCCCTCCCAAGCCAGATCCCAAAGAGCCCCCTCCAAGACTTAGACCCAAACCCCTCCTCTACACCCCCCAGATAACCCCTGAGGTGCCTGCCTGACACATAGATGCTCCTTCCTGTGTAGGTTACATGGCAGTCAGGAGTCAAGTTTGGGGCACATATATGTGCACTGTGTGCATGCAGACTGTTGTACAAATGTACTGGCCTATAGCCTTTGTTATTTTGAAAATTTCAAAATTAATAATTATTAGGACCAACAGGTTATTTGTTTCCTGGATACATCTTTGTCATGCATTTCTTTCTCTAGTGTGGAGTTGGTCCTGGATGACATTAGTTGAATGTATGTGTGTGTGTGTTCTGCTTGGGCTACGTATGTTGTTTAGGCAGTATGTGAGGTTGTGTGCAGTGCTTTGGTATTTAAATGGTATGGTATCTGTTGTGTGATGGACATTTGTGTGTGCAAGAGGTGTTGTTTTGTTGGTAGTGTGTATTGTGTTGAGATGTGTTTGTTGATGGGCTGTGTGGCTTTGTGTGCTTTGACTCTGTGAGTGTTATGTACATAATATGTTGGATAGGGTGTTCTTGTCCGTAAATAGTGGGATTGTGTATTTGCATGTCATTTTTTGCCTTTTGGTGTTATGTTGTGATGTGTGTGTGATGTGTCCCTCGATAGTGTCCCCTGTGGGCTCCTGCCAAGTGACTGGAGATGGTGCTTTGGTGTTGTGTTTGTGACGTGTTGTGGAGTTGTGTGGTACTGTGTGAGTGTGGGCCTGTGCAGTGTTTCCATGCATACCTGTGTGTGTTAGTGACATGTGTGTGTGTTGGTGGCCGTGGTGTGTTTTTTGTGTATATGTGAGTGTATGTGTGTGACGGTAAGTGAGTGTGTGTGTAAGTGTGCAGTTACGTGTGAGTGTCTCCCTCGCACCCCATTCCGAATGTCTGTTGTGTGAGTGTACAAAAATTACCAACCAACAACAGTACCAGGTTAGAGTGTGTACTTTCGGTTGCTGTAGTTGTTGCAGATTTTAAATTCTTTGGGTGAGTAGGAGCAGCGGTAAAACGTGTAGTTTTGGTTCCATGGCAGCTCGGGACGAGTGTGAGTTCCTGAAGGTGAGTGTATCCTTTTATGCAGTTGGTTTCCACCTGGGTTTCCATGGTGGAACGTCCATGGCGGAACCTTGACTGTGTGCCACCTTGTAATCTGTCCAAAAGAAACATGGTTTCCTCCGGCCTGCAGGAGGCTTCCATCACCCATGGTTGCCAGACCGCAGTGGTGGTGCCGGTGGTGCTTTGGCTGTATTCTGTTGGGAATACCGCCATGGTCATAATTTGGTGGTCTTCTCTGCCAGCCTGTTGGCGGTACGACGGCCAACATGGCATCCCTTGGAATGGCAAATTTGTAATGAGCCCCTTAATTTTAACAGGTGCTTACAGTAACCAGCACCCAATAGGGCCAGCTTTAGGGAGGTGAGACTAGTGCAGACGCACTAGCCACCGACCCGGAGGGGGGCGCTGACCTCAGGAAGGGGCACTATGTTTAGCAATAACTTACAGTTTAAAAGCACCTGAAGCAGAGTGCCATGTGCGTCCATCTTTCAGGCAACAATAATAATAATAAATGTAAAAATAACTCTTGTGATTAATGTTCCTGACAGAGAGAGACAGAGTTTGTCCTGTCGCAGTTTTGACTCACCATGAAGTAGTGCAGAGGGTTAATGTGCCTGCTGCAAATAACTAATCTGCACTGTATGTGGATAGCTAACTAGATTAGTAAAGCTGGCCTTTACCAGAACTTTAAAACAAATTATATGTATGTGGGAGAGGGGCTATGGAGAGATGGGACACTTTTGCCCGGTGGTAGTACGGGAATTCGAGGAGGAGTTCATTAGGAGGGGACGAAAAAGATTGTCACAAAGGGCGACACACTATTTTCACTTTAGGATGGCTGGCTGGGCCATAGAGAAACTCTGGGTAGCAGCATTAAATAAACATTCTGCTATCTCAGGGTATGGACTAGCTAGAAATGTGATCAAACGTCTCTTTTTTAAAAATGTATGAGACCAATGTATAGGTGAAGTTGGATGTCTGATAAATATTAAGGAAAAGTAATTTTTAAACAGTTTCTTTGTCTCTCCCTAAAGCCTCTGTGGGTAATTTGCATTAGCCTTCACCTGAATCTCTCTAGGCACATACAGCCTAGGAAAAACATTGGTTATTTTTCTGTGATTAAACTGAAAACCATGTGTCCCAGCAAAACAAAAGACAGTTTATCTTCATGTAGCTTTACATCTTCTAGCAGTTATAAACCCTTTACAGGGTCACCATTGAGATTCATGATTTGAATTACTTGGTTTGAATATGTGTTAATTGTGTATTTAGATAATTCTCCTAATGAACTAAGTAGAACATTTCATGAATGTTTTTTTTGCACCCATCCAAAAACATTCTATTTCAACTATGCACTCTATGATTGCAATCCTGCAAACAGTCTTGTTCAGATTTGTTTAGTTTGGTATGTTCTCTACGGCACACCCAGTGGTGATGAACATCATTAAAACTGATTTATGTTAACTAATTTAAAAAAACAAACAGTGAGAAACCACATTGGAGGACACCAAATCATAGAAAACCAAATGTAAGGAAAGACAATGTTAAAGAAATACAAATAAATCGAACATTTTAAAAGAAAGATATGTGTAAGGAAAAATACAGACTTTCATTAAACATGGGGATCACAGGTTATAATGTTTATGGGTGATGAGAGTTTTTTAGTGGCCAGGGATGGGTGGATTCCAGACACAGAAAGGCTTTTTTAGGGTTCAGGGATTGGTCGAGTATAGGGGGTTGAGGATTTAATAGGTATCAGGATTAAGTGGAGTTTAGAACTGGTGAGGATTTTTAAGGCTCAGGGTTGTAGAGTTTAAGGGTGGTGAGATATTTTTAAGGTTCAGGGATGGGTGGGGTTTATGGGTGTTGGGGGGCTGTTAGGGTTCCTGGTGAAGGTTTTTATTGTTCAGTGATGGGTAGAGTTTAGGGGTGGTAAAGAGTTTTTAGGCCCCAGGATTGGGTGGAGTTTAGGGTGGGGAGGGGTTTTTAAGGATTCAGTGATGGTGGAGTTTAGATGTAGTATGCGTTTTTTAGGATTCATAAATGTGTAGAGTTTAAGTGGGATAAGGGGCTTTTATGGGTCATGGATGGATGGTGTGTAAGGGTGATGGGGATTTATTAGGGTTCAGTAATGGGTGGAGGTTGATGGCAGTGAAGGGTTTTATGCAGTCAGGGATGGATGGGGTTTAGGCTTAGAAAGGTTATTTTTTTGTTTAGGAATGAGTTGAGTTTAGAGATAGTAAAGGGTTTTAGGGTTCAGGGATGGGTGGAGTTTAGGGGTCAGGAACGGGTGTATGTTAGGTGTAGTAAGGGATTCTTAGATTTATAGAATGGGTGAAGTTGACGGGTAGGAAGGGCTTTTATGATTAAGGGATGGTTATAGTTTAAGCGTGGTTAGGGTTGTTTCGGGGACAGGGATGCATAGTGTTTGGGGTGGTAAGGGCTCAGTGAATTAAATGCATCCAAAGAATATGTTTGACAATTTAGAAGATATAAATCCCAAATTAGGTCTCCCCTAAGTAAAACACTGAAATAAATACCTACAACAAAAAAAATTCTGAAAGCAAGACCTGCAACCATTGCATTGCAAAAGGGAAATGCATGTGCAAGCCCAGTGGAAACAATTGGTAGACATAGAAGGTTGATTTATTTGATGTTAACTGTGCGATTCCATAACAGGGGCGCAGCTCATCCTTGCCCTCATCATAAAATCTTTTTTATCTCAGGGTGTGGAGTAGATTCTCTGTAAACATCATTTGCCTCTGGTCAGTCAGCAGAGGTAGGAGGCATTATCCAAAGTTCTTATTACTGCTTAAATCCAGATATGAATTTAGTTCATCACCTACCCATCTCACCTTTCTAAATGATCTGCTTCCTGACATCCCAGTTCTAACTCCTTTCCTGTAAGTCTTGCAGCTTGCCGTTTCAGTTTACCTGATGGCTACAGTTCCAAGGTTAGGGTGGCATGAGGCTACATTCTGCTCTAAGGTATACAGACCCTGACATTTTTCTAGCTCCTTTCTTTTGCTTTCAGAATATTTCACCTTTGCAGGAACTCTGTTACAATCTGGCCACAATTTCCAAAAACACCAAAGAAGGATCTAAAATTCATTCAGTCAGAATCTAGTCCCTTGGTAGCTGTTGCCTTCATTCTAGCTTGGCTGGACTATGCTAACAGCATTTACCATGCCTTGCTTGCATCACAGTTCTAAAAGCATCAATATATGCAAGACAAGACAGTGAGCGACATTTTGGTCTATGTAAATTTGACCACATTTTACCATCTAATTGCACTGAATTGGTTGTCTATCTGTCAAAGGGTTTCAGCTAAACGATCTCACATTTTTTACTGATACTGTCATTCCTCATGTTGCCTCTCATACCTTATATTTAGGATACATTGCTCTTGTCACAGTACCACGTTTTAAAAATGTGCTGCATTTGTGGAAGAATTTATAGAGACTCCAGCGGGCCTACAGCTTTGGAATAAAAAAAACAATTTTCGTAAGTCTAATCAAGGACTTTTACACCTTCAAGTAGGCGTAAAAGATCCGCTTTTTCTGACAGCAGTCTGCCGTGTTTTCGTTCTTTTTTCTCTCATTATTTTTTTTCCGGCTATGTTCTTACGCCCTTTTTTGTATGGTCATAGTGCCAAGATGTCCTCGAACAATAAGTGCAATTGATAATCAAAATGAAAATCATGAATGTCCTCTATATGTCATGGGCGATCATTAGGCCTATCTGAAGTACACGACAAATACTGGCATAGTATGGAGAACGGATTTCAAAGTTTTAGGCAGAAACCAAATGGCAGTTTGAGAAGTAAAAAATGAAAGCATCAATATAGCATGTGGATTTAAAAAACACCCAGAGGCCCTACGGAGAGCAAATCATGCAATCACAACCACTCTTCTTCCTTTCCCCTCTCAGTTTCACAAACCAGCAAGGCAGGACTAGGCTCTGAGTGAGTATATGAAAAAGACAAATGGCTTCACATTTTTTGCAATGGACAGTAATAGCCTGTTTTATCATTTTTATTTTTAATTCTGTCTATGTTTTCATATTTAACATTATCAAATCTGTTTTAATTGTATGTGATATTAGTTTTTATTACTTGTCATTATGACTGTAGTGTACGAAAAGTAAGTCAGCAGCAAATGTTTAAAAAACTGTCCTGGTAACAATTTGGGATTCAGTTTGTTTCGTCCCATTTCATTTTTAGCCCTTTCATCCTTTCTTTATAAACTTTATCGAAGCGTTCGCTCTGGGCCACTGTGAAATGATTTTTCCAGTCCCCAGATCTACCTGCAAAACACAAAAAACAAGAAATCAAAGTATAACTCCTGCCATTGTACATTTACGCCATCACGCACAACTTCAATGTTTATTTCAGCACTATCTGACTATTAGCAAAATACAGTGGCTGATCTGAATATTTTACTATGAGGTACTCATTTTTATGAAGCTAAAATTATTCGTGTGATCTGGAATGCAGGCAAAAAAGAAATAGGACAGTTTGTGATATCAAGTATAACAAAATAAATTGGAAATATGAGCGTGATTGCAGCAGAGTATGCTCATGCAGAACAGATGAGTGAGAAAATAACACCTACAACAGATCTAAATGAGTAGTGATCAGATTATGTTCGAACCAAACTCAAAATTGATTTTGATACACTTTGACAATTGATGGACAAATGTTAATTGACCACTTGTAATCAGCCAATGTTTCCATCCATATTGAATCGATACAGACAAACGAATTATGGAAAAGGTAGGCAAATAGCCCCCATTCAGGAGATTACATTTGGTAAAAGTAAAGTTGGTTAAGAACCGGTACTAAGCTCAACTGAAACTACAATAACGTTGTTGGAAATGGGGAGAATGAACCTGTTCTTTGGAAGAGCATATGTGAAACGTGTTACATTTTGAGGGCTTCTTTCCTTAAAGTGCAACCTTTAAAGCTCTACTGCATGCTGAGAGAACTACTAGAAACACAGCAATGCATGACCACAACCCCACTGAATGCTAAAATAACCACCTGCCAATGCACTCTAAACACTACCATGTAAATTCAAGACAAAGGATTCAATTGTCAGCCATTGATAAAAGTTCTAAAGTTCTGCAATCTTTCTCTGATGACAATGTGTGCACAAGCCTGCAAATCCCAGGCAGTGGACTTCGGGGAGATTCTTTTAGCAAACTCACATTAACTAAGGTTTTCCGAGTTTGTCAAATAAGGAGCAAATAGTTTTGCACCCGATTTACATTTCAGGTTGTGTGCAAATGTTGCATTGACTTCCAGTTTAGCTTCACGAAAATTCCTGCAGGCCCTACCTATAATTATTTGCACACAGTAAAAAAAGTACCAGTTCTGAGATTTACATTTGAGAGCGAGAAGAAAGTTGCAGCCCGCAGAACTCGGAAAGGGGAGAATAAACATTTCCAGAGAGTAACAGCAAGCAGGTCCTGTATTGCCACGTTTCTCGAAACAAGGGCATACATGTTTTCTTCTCTACCCACGTTGCGCTATAAATTAATTTGTTGAATACTTAACATAACAGGGCTACACTGTAATACAAATACATAACCTGTGACAAGGAATTGCTCAACAAAGCAGAACATATGGTCACCACAACTCGGTTGCTATGTAACATACCTACTTGAGATTAAAGAATGCACAATTTTCTTGCATATCATTTTCCTTTTGATCCACGTCTAAGTAAGATTTCGGTCAGGGCTAGATACTGAATATAAGACATCGGGTTTTTATTTGTGGGGGCGAAAACCCTTCTCAAACAGTAACCACACTTATTTTCAGAGAGAAGTCCCAGACAAACCCTGAATTAACCTGTGCTCAACCCTCCGGTAGCTTGGCAGAGATCTGTAAGGCTTAACTCAGAGGAATTGTGTAAAGTAATTCTGGAATACTTCAAACAGTAACTCAGTGAAAACAAACAACAAAAGGATCCCACACCAGTTTAGAAACATATGGCATGTTTTAATAAATTAACAAAACCAAATAGACAAAAATCCAATTAGTAGAACTGGAGATAGGCATGTTTAAAGTTTTCAATAAAAATATTGGCAAAAAGCACAAAACACCCAGAGTGGACATCTTGGCACAGACCAGGACAAAGTCACAAGTTCAGACTTAATGATGGAGCAATGACTGGCTACAGGCAGGTACCCAGTTAGACCCACTGAACAAAGTACATTAAGGTGATCATTACAACCTCGGCGGTCTTTTTACAAGACCGCCAAGGGACTGCCGTGCGGAAGACCGACAGTGTTGGCGGTTTGCCGCTCGGCCTATTATGACCGTTGGCAGCTCTCCGTCCTTTTACGGACGGAGAGCTGCCAACAGCCATACTGGCGGGAGGCGGGGAAGTGGAGGTTGCTCCACCTCCACCGCCATGCCAACAGAACACCGCCCAGCGAATCACGTCCTGTGATTCGCTGTGGCGGTGTTCTGTTGACGGTGTGGTGTCGGCGGGGCTTCCCCCATGGCTCCTGTCCCCTCCCGGAGGATCGACGGAACAGGTAAGTCGATCGTCCGTTAGGGGAGGTGGTGGGGGGTGTTGTGTGGGTGCATGGGGGTGTGCGTCTGTGTATGTAGAGGGGGTGTGTGAGTGCGTGTATGCTTGCGGGGGTGTTGCGTGTTTTGGGAATGAGTATGTCTATGTCTGTGGGTATATCTGTATGGATGTGTGCGTGTATGTTTGTATGTGGGTGTGCATGTCTAACTGTGTGTGTGGATGTAGATATGTATGTCAGTGTGTGTGCGTGTGTGTGTTGGTGGTGCCTGCGTGCGTGTCGTGTGTGTGTGAGTTTCTGTGATGTTGGGGGTCGGGGTGGGGAGGAGGGCCCTGCCACCTTTGGGGGGTGGCAGGGGTGGTGAGGGGTGTAGGGGAGGGAGTTGGGGTGGGGGTGGGGGAGACCCTTATCAGTGCCAGGGAAGGAATTCCCTGGCACTGATAGTGCTTTCCGCCATGGATTTCATGGCGGTTCCAACCGCAGGAAATCCACGGCTGTAAGCTGGGTCACAATACTGCAAGCGGTACAGTGACGGCCGACCGGGGTGGAGACCCAGGTCTCCAGCCCGGCGGGCGGAACAGAGAAGCGGCGGATGGCCATGGCGGTGACCGCCATGGTCATAATACAAAAAAAAAGACCACCAGCCTGTTGGCGGTCTTACCGCCGCTTCTCCGCCTTCCGCCAGGGTCATAATCACCCCCTAAATCCTGGTTTGTGGAAAATTGTGTGGGTCCACATCTAAGATGTGTCGCGCAGCCTAAGCGATGTGTCTGTTCCAAGATGTGGTAAGGCTGCAGTACAAGGTCCTTCATGGTTGTTAAAGGATTACATTAATAAGGGCTTGTGATGCAAAGTCTGGCATGGAAGTTGTGGTGGGCAATCAGGGTGCTGCATCAGTTGCGAGTCTGCAGAGTCCAGTGTCGTCATTGAGGCTCCTGTCGATGGGATGCGAGGGCCTGCGCTGAGGACACATCGCTCAGTGCTGGTTCTGATGAGGTGACCAGCTGCAACGCAATGTAGGTCTATGCAAAGGTTCTGATCCATGCAGCAAAGGTGATGCCTTGGTTTTGCTTGTGGTTGCACCGTACAGTAGAGGAAATATATCAGTTCCACTGGATCCACAGAGGCTGGCAGAGCACCTTAAGCTCACTTCCAAGGGTCTAGGACTGGTGTTGCACCACTCAGCAGGGCAGATCTGCAAATAGCAGAGTCCAGGTGTTGGGTTCAAGATTCTTCAAGTCTTCTATCTATGAGACTCTTGTCAGAGGCCAGACAACTAGCTTTTGGAGTCACTTTGGGGTCCTGTGTTCACCAGGAGCAGGTCCAGTCTTTCCCACCTAGGCAAGAGGGTAGCAGGTCAGCACAGCAGAGCAGCAGTCCAGCAGAGTGGCAGTTAGATCAGCAGCACAGTAGTCCTTCTTCTTGACCAAGTATTCACAGGTCCAGAAGTATACTGAAGAGATGGAGTCTGAGGTCCTGTATTCATACCCAGATGTGCCTGTGAAGTGAGGAGAATCTTGAAGAGGTTTCAGTTTGAAGTCCCGAGGCATCCTGCCTTTCCTGTCCCAGCTCCAGATTAACTACAAGGGGTACGCAGCCCTTTATGTGGAGGCAAGCCACAGTCTATTGACATGTACGTAGGGCTTTGCTCAGCCCTGCCCTCCCATCCTGTCAATGAAGGTCTATCCAGGCACACCTAGCTCTTTATTGTGCATGGCTGTCTAGGAGAGAGACACAAAGCCCAGCTTTCAGCTTCTCCCAGTCATGTGACACAGAGGCAGGTTACAGGCACTAAGGCCCTCATTCAGAGTTTGGAGGGTGGAAAAGCCTGCCCGCCAAACTCCCGCAGGTCATGAGACTGCCAGTGCTGTCTCCTTCCCGCTGGCCCTATTATGAGTTCCTGCTGGGCCTATGAATAGTTGTTAAGTACTTCAATTCCCTAATGCATTCAGGTCACCGTGTTTGGACACTTGTGGTTTCAGTCCAATACTGGATTGAATTAAAAAAAGATTAAAAGAGAGCAAGAATGTTTTTTGTGGCTTACTTTTTATACATAGACAAATCAAGCACTTTATGACTCCCCTTGTTACGTCTTATTTTGTGGAGTATATGTCTTCATATCCTCCTGTTTAGTTGGTGAAAATCTCTAGAGTGCTATTAAGAAAACAAACACATGCTCATGGTCAGAGCCAGTCATGCTTTTCATGTGCTGTATAAACCAGACTATTATTCATCTTGAAACTTAAATAAAATGTCAGTGCAGCTGGTCTAGTCTAAAGGCCTCATCACAAGTTTGGTGGAAAGATGCCATCCCGCAAGACCCGTGGGGAGGAGATTGCAGTGGAGCTGGAGGTCTCCCCTCTACCTCCGGTCCAATTACAATGTTGCTACTGGGCGGACAGACGGAAACCTCAGTCTTAGGTTTCCGCCGGTCAGCCCAGTAGAAACAGTGCTTTGGCTTTGGCCTCGGGTCCTCAGGGAGCTGAAGTCAATGGCGCCACACAGAGGGTGCACACAGCACTCTCGGAATGCACAGTGTCTGCCATAGGGTGCTGGGCAGGGGGACCCCTGTACTGCCCACAGCATAATTGTGGGTAGTGCAGGGGCGCTTCTGTGGCTCACAGCAATGCCTTTCCGCAGCCCTTTTCATAGCAGGAACCCCACCTTGAAAAGGCTGGCAGAAGGGGAATTCATGATCAGCCTGGTGGTGCTGAATTCAGCGCTGCCGTGGCTGATCATTACTTGACCGCCACTTACCTGTCGAGATCCATGATTCAGGCGGTGACAGTGGTACCCTCCTGGCAGTCTGACCGCCAGGGTCATAATCTGGCAGTTGGACCACCAGGACTGCAGCAGTCCAACCGCCAAGGTGAGTTTGGCGGTCGCTCGAACACCAAACTAATAATTAAGGTCTAAATGTTCACTGAATGCAGCTTGCAGTGTGTTCAAATTGTGAATTCATATGAAGTAGTTTTAAGTGGGTTTGTTTATTCCTAGTAAGTGAAAAACAATAAACTACTTGCATTCCCTTCTTTATAGTGTTTCTCTGCTGTAGTTCCAAATGTAGGTTTACCATGTGATGAAAATCGGTAGTTTCTGGCATAACAAGGATTCCTTGTAGCCTTCTATTTCTTTAATCTTCCATGCTCTTAACAATGTTAACTGTCACGGTCTGAATCATGCTTCTCACCTTTGGCTGAGGAACTTGAAAGAGCACTAGGACTTCTGCTGGTTCTGGACTGACCAAGATAAGGGCAAACCTTTCTAGTAGCCACGATGCTACTTGACAGGGAACGCCTAAGCAGACCGTACCCTCCTGAAGGAGTCCCAGAGGAAAAAAATACCAATACCAAAATGTGTGAAAAACCTCTACACAGGAACTCCCGAAAAAGAGGAAAAACAAAGAATGAAATAAGGGAAAAAAGGGAAAAAATTGAAAATCTCAATCAAAAGCAGCAGGGACTGGGGAAAAGTATGATGGAACAGGAGCGAGGATCACCACTAAACGGAAGTGTTTGGAACATAAAGAAGACCAGGACTGAATGACTTATATACCAGGAGACAGGAAGTGACAAAACAGGAAAAGAAAGCAACACCATCTTAAATTGGGAAAGGCCAATAGAAAAGAATTGGAAAAAGATAGCAGTAGAAAAGAAAAGATCATGCTGGTAAAAAAGGAACACAAAGAAGACAACATGGAGAACAGAAGAAAGAAAAGGTGAAGTGAACAGAGAAAATTAAGAAAAAGAGAAGGAAAGAAGAAAAGAAGAAGAGTCTCCCCCACCAGGTAGAGAAAGAAGATATGTCAGGGAGACAGACTGAAGATGCATCCTCCCAAGAGCAGTCACCGAGAAGATAACCCTCCCAGTGGATAAAAAACTGCAGTCTGTTACAAAAAAATCGAGAATCACAGATCTCTTGCACCTCATATTCAGGATGGCCATCCACAGAGAGAGGAGGAGGACGTTGAAAACGTCGGTGGTACGGATCAGGAATGAAAGGCTTTAACTGGGGCACATGAAAAACGGGATAAACTCTCCAAATATGAGGCAACTTTAGCCTAAGAGCAACAGGATTCAATACTTGTAGTAACAGAAAGGAGCCATAAAAGCAAGGTTTGAATTTGTTTTGAGAGAAACGTGAGGGCAGAAATCTGGATGAAAGTGATACTTTGGGGGTGATTCTAACTTTGGCGGGCGGCGGAGGCCGCCCGCCAAAGTACCCCCGCCAGAACACCGCTGCGCGGTCAAAAGACCACCGCAGTGATTCTGAGTTTCCCGCTGGGCGGGCGGGCGACCTCCAGAAGGCCGCCCGCCCAGCGGGAAACCCCCTTCCACGAGGAGGCCGGCTCCGAATGGAGCCGGCGTAGTGGAAAGGGTGCGACGGGTGCAATGGCACCCGTCGCGATTTTCAGTGTCTGCTCTGCAGACACTGAAAATCTTTGTGGGGCCCTGTTAGGGGGCCCCTGCAGTGCCCATGTCATTGGCATGGGCACTGCAGGGGCCCCCAGGGGCTCCAAGACACCCGTTACCGCCAGCCAGGTTCTGGCGGTCAAAACCGCCAGAACCAGGCTGGTGGTAAGGGGGTCGGAATCCCCATGGCGGTGCTGCCTGCAGCGCCGCCGTGGAGGATTCCCCAGGGCAGCGGAAAACCGGCGGGACACCGCCGGTTTTCCGTTTCTGACCGCGGCTGTACCGCCGCAGTCAGAATGCCCATGGATGCACCGCCAGCCTGTTGGCGGTGCATCCGCGGTCCCCTACCCTGGCGGTCTCGGACCGCCAGGGTAGGAATGACCCCCTTTGTGTCCTGGTTGATACAAAGGTGCCACCCGACGGGTGATGATCCGCCTTCCTTTTCATTGCTAGTTTGGAACAAAAAGGGTGGTATGGATTAGGCCTTTGCTATGGCGGATTCATAGTGCAAATGAAGTGACTGCAGGACCAGACGAAGATTTACAAGGAATAGTGGAAAAAGTCTTAGTATGGAAACCATAGGTGCAATAAGAATGGGTTGCTCCGTTTGCGCTATGTACTGTATTGTTGTGAGAAAATTCAGCAAGAGAAAGAAAATCTGACCAGTTACTTTCAGTTGCATTACAGAAACATCATAAGTATTGTATAGCGTTCTTGATTCAAGCGTTCAGTCTGACCGTTGGTTTGTAGATGAAATCCTGATGACAAGGACACATCAATGTTTAATAAAGCACAAAAAGCTCTCCAAAAATGTGACACACATTCTGGTTCTCTATCAGAAATAACCTCTTGTGGAAGGCCATGGAGGTGTAAAATATCTTGCATGAATATACAACTAATTTCAGGGGTTGTGGGTAATTTCTTTAAGGCTGTGAAATGCACCATCTTGGTAAAGGAATCCACAGTCACCATGATAACATGATGACCTGAAGAGGACGGCAGAGAACATATAAAATCTGTGGACAGGGTACACCATGGTGCTGAAGGAACAGGTAAGGGCATCAATAAGCCTGCAGGTTTAGTTTGAGGTATTTTAGTTTGAGCTCATACGGGACATGCTGATACATACGTTTCAGCATTGTCCTTAAGATTAGGCCACCAAAAAGAACTTAAAAGCAGCTCCTGGGTCTTCTTGACTCCTCGATGCCCAGCTACAGGAGAATCATGACACATCTGTACTGCCTCAGTTTGGTCCCTTGTTAGTAGGTAGGAAAAGAGTGTCTTGATAATAGAAGTAGTCTTGCTCCTTTTGTAAGTGAGGAGTCAATTTATCCCACTCTTCAAGTGGAAGAAACTGGTACTCAGATTTAACACGATCAAGAAAGAATTGAGTGACCCCGATGATTCAACTGCATTGAATGAGGTGTGGAGAGGTGGTATTGGCACTTTCAGGATAACAACTGGATAATGCAACAGCCACTAAGTTCTGAGATCCGGGTATGTAGGTTATGACAAAATCATATTGACTAAAAAAGAAAGCCCACCTTTCTTGACAACTGTTATGGCATTGGAAACTTCAAAGACATTGTAAATTAGGATGGTCAGTCCTTGCTTCAAAAGGTTCTCTAGTGCCGATTAAGAAGTGTCTCCATTCTTTGAATGCTACCTTGAGAGCAAGTAACTCTTGTTTCTAATACTGAGTAATTGTGTTCTGCTTCTGTTAGTATGTGTAGAGGTAGAAGATAGGATGTTCCAATCCATCATCATCTTGTATTTGAAGTTGACCTGCCCCTATGGCTCTTTCCGAAGCATCAGTCACTACTATAAATGTTTTTGTAGTATCAGAGTGTCACAAAATAGGTGCTTGAGTGAATGATTTTTTAGATCTTGAAAGGCCCTTTCTGCACTATCTATCCAGACAAATCCCTTCTTCAGATTTTCTTTTTTTAATAGTCTGGGTGATATAACTTTGTTGATGGGCAAAGTCCTGAATAAATTGTCGATAGAAGTTTGAAAGCCCAAGGAAACACTGAGTTTCTTTTACAGAAGAGGGAGAGGGCCAGTCTAGGATGGTTCTTACCTTGTCTTGATCCATGGCTATTCCCGTCTGATTGATGCAGAACCCTAGATACAGTACTTCAATCTTGTGAAATTCACACTTCTCTGGTTTACAGTATAATTGATTCTGTTTGAGTCTTTCCAGAACCTGCAGTACATGTTCAGTATGTTGTTCAGGGTTACAGGAATATATTAGGATATCATCCAGATAGATCACCACACTCTGATTCAATAAATCAAAAAACAGGGAATCCATGAATCGTTGGAAAATAGAAGGTGCATT
Source organism: Pleurodeles waltl (assembly GCF_031143425.1). Taxonomy (NCBI): domain Eukaryota; kingdom Metazoa; phylum Chordata; class Amphibia; order Caudata; family Salamandridae; genus Pleurodeles; species Pleurodeles waltl. The sequence continues at coordinate 1,315,244,781 of NC_090446.1, read as the reverse complement.
GGTTAAGCCAAAGGGCATGACTCGATATTCATAGTGACCAAATGGAGAACGGAAGGCTGTATTCCATTCATCTGCTTCCTTGATACGCAAAAGATGATAGACACCTCTTAGATCTAACTTAGGGAAGATCTTGGCTCCTTGGATGGTGTCCGGTATATCCCTAATTAAGTGAAAGGTATAACAATCTTTGATTGTTATCTCATTAAGTCTGCGAACGTCAACACAGGGACGCAGATCTTTCGTCTTCTAAGGAACGAACAAAAGAGGAGCCCCAGCAGGAGATGAAGAAGGAGCAATTAACCCATTCTTTAAATTGTCATCTTAGTATTCTTTGAGTACCTTCTTTTCTTGATCAGTCAAGGAATACATCCGACCAAATGGAACCACTTTGTCCAGAACCAATGTAATAGCACAGTCATAGATAGGATGAGGAGGTAAGACGTGGTTGCAAGACTTCTGGAAAACGTCAGAGTATTCCTGATAACAACTAAGTACTCCCTGAATCGCATTAATAGAGTTATCATTATTCTTGGGAGAATCACAAAACTCTTTGGGAGACCAATACGAGTTGGTAGAATAGCACTTTTGTTGACAAAACTGAGATGTTAAGGATGTGGTTCTCATTTCCCAATTGATATATGGGTTGTGCCGAGTCAACCAAGGTAATCCTAAAATCATTGTATGGTTTGGCGAGGATATGAGATCAAAAGTGATATGTTCTTGGTGTCTCCCAAAATGCAGACAGAAAGTAGGAGTAGACTCCACCACAAGCCCTGAGGTTAAGGGGGAGCCATCTACAGTGTGTACTTGCTCTGCCGTTTCCTTTAGAACATGTGAAATACCTCTATCCTTGGCGCAGGTCTCGTCTAAATAGATGCCACTGGCTCCACAGTCCTTCTTGACCTTGTGAACATTGTAAAGTAACAGATAATATAAACAAGGTGGAAAATGTTTCTCTGTAGGAACATACTGACAGTACTTCAGCTCCTACCATCCCCTTCCTCCTCACAGTGGGTGGGAGTTGGCGTTTCCCAAACGCCTGGAGGGACGGACAGGACAACTACGTATCAGATGACCAGCCTTGCTACAATGAAAGCAAAGACCCTTTTTCCTCCTGTCCTCCTTTTCAGAATCGGACAGAGGACCATGGACAAGATCAGTCTGCAGGGGTTCTTCCTCAGTAGATGGAGATGCTATAGAATGGTCTTCATCAGATCGTCGGCTTGTGGTACGGTGTGCTCTGGACTGGTACAGTAATCATGTTCATCTTTCCATCTTACGTTCTTGTAGTCTATATATTATGTTCATTGCTTGGTCCATCAGTTCTTTCAAAGATCGAGTTGGAATGGAGTGTACCAATTCATCCTTAATTTCTTCATCCCTAATTTCTTCTCAAAGTCCTCGGTGGAACAGGGTTACAAAGGTGTGTTCTACCTATGTGCTTTTGGCTGCCAATTGTTTGAAGAGGGTTATATACTGGAAGACATCCTGATTGCCTTGCTGTATATCACATAATGCCTCCTCCGCAGCTGGCTCGAACATCTGCTTGAAGAGTTTAAAAAAAGCAGGATAATTTTTCAGGACAGGATCTTCTGCAGAGACCAAGGGAGTTGCCCAAGCTAGTGCGGGGCCAGACAAGAAACCGATCAGATAAGCTACCTTGGCCCTATCAGATGAAAATTGTATCGACCGAAAGGCAAAAGAAACTGTCAAGGAGTCCAGAAATTCTTTTATCTGATGTGGATCCCCAGAATATCGAGGTGTCGAGGTGGTACATCCATCGATGGGAAGACAAGACTTGTCTTAGTGGGGTATTCTCAGCCCTCAATTGCTGCAATTCTAGAGCTTGTTTCTGAACTGTCTGCAGCAGGCTTGTGCATTTTCTACAACGTCTTCCTGTGGTCCTCCCATGGTTTTTGTACAACGCAGATTCTTTTGTCGTTGCAATCTGTCACGGTCTGCACAATGCTTGTCACCTTTGGCTGAGGAACTTGAAAGAGCACCCCATCTTCGGCTGGTTCTGGACTGACCAAGATAAGGGTGACCCTTTCTAGTAGCCAAGATCCTGCTTGACAGGGAATGCGAAAGCAGACTGTACCCTCCAGAAGGAGTCCCAGAGGAAAAAAAAAAAAATGTGGGAAAATCCTCTACACAGGAACTCCTGAAAAAGAGGAAGAACAAAGAATGAAAAAGGGAAAAAATTTAAAATCTCAATCAAAAGCAGCAGGGACTGGGGAAACGTAAGATGGAACAGGAGCGAGGATCACCACCAAACAGAAGTGTTTGCAACACAAAGAACACCAGGGCTGAATGACTTATATTCCTGGAGACAGGAAGTGACAAAACCGGAAAAGAGAGCGACACCATCTTGATTTGGGAAAGGCCAATAGAAAAGAATAGGAAGAAGGTAGCAGTAGAAAAGAAAAGAGCATGCTGGGAAAAAAGGAACACAAAGAAGACAACATGGAGACCAGAAAAAAGAAAAGGTGAAGTGAACTGAGAAAAGTAAGAAAAATAGAAGGAAAGAAGAAAAGAAGAGGAGTCTCCCCCACCAGGTAGAGAAAGAAGATATGTCAGGGAGACAGGCTATAAGGGCGGAATGACCGGGAGCACAAAATGTGCTTCCTGAAACGCACCGTCAAAGAAATTAAAAAATGCGGAGCGCGGTAAGGATGGCGCTCTGATACGTGGAGTGGCGGTCTGACTGCGGCTGGTAAAAGAGACCCCAGGTTTGTCAGGAAAACAAGAAAAAAAAAGAAGAGCCAAACGGGGTGCATGGACTGATGATGCATCCTCCCAATAGCAGTCACTGAGAGGATAACCCTTCCAGTGGATCAAAAACTGCAGTCTGTTCCGAAAAAATCGAGAATCAAAGATCTCTTGCACCTCATATTTAGGATGGACATCAACAGAGAGGGGAGGAGGATATTGAAAACTTCAGTGGTACGGATCAGGAATGAAAGGCTTTAACTGGGGCACATGAAAAACAGGATAAACTCTCCAAATATGAAGCAACTTTAGCCTAAGATCAACAGGATTAAATACTTGTAGTAACAGAAAGTGGCCATAAAAGCAAGGTTTGAATTTGTTTTGAGAGAAACGTGAGGGCAGAAATCTGGATGAAAGCCATATTTTGTGTCCTGGTTGATACAAAGGTGCCACCTGACGGGTGATGATCCGCCTTCCTTTTCATTGCTAGTTTGGAAGCAAAAAGGGTGGTATGGATTAGGCCTTGGATATGGCGGATTCATAGTGCAAATGAAGTGACTGCAGGACCAGACGAAGATTTACAAGGAATAGTGGAAAAAGCCTTAGTATGGAAACCATAGGTGCAATAAGAATGGGTTGCTCCGTTTGCGCTATGTACTGTATTGTTGTGAGAAAATTCAGCAAGAGAAAGAAAATCTGACCAGTTACTTTCAGTTGCATTACAGAAACATCATAAGTATTGTATAGAGTTCTTGATTCAAGCGTTCAGTCTGACCGTTGGTTTGTAGATGAAATCCTGATGACAAGGACACATCAATGTTTAATAAAGCACAAAAAGCTCTCCAAAAATGTGACACACATTCTGGTTCTCTATCAGAAATAACCTCTTGTGGAAGGCCATGGAGGTGTAAAATATCTTGCATGAATATACAACTCATTTCAGGGGTTGTGGGTAATTTCTTTAAGGCTGTGAAATGCACCATCTTGGTAAAGGAATCCACAGTCACCATGATAACATGATGACCTGAAGAGGACGGCAGAGAACATATAAAATCTGTGGACAGGGTACACCATGGTGCTGAAGGAACAGGTAAGGGCATCAATAGGCCTGCAGGTTTAGTTTGAGGTATTTTAGTTTGAGCTCATACGGGACATGCTGATACATACGTTTCAGCATTGTCCTTAAGATTAGGCCACCAAAAAGAACTTAAAAGCAGCTCCTGGGTCTTCTTGACTCCTCGATGCCCAGCTACAGGAGAATCATGGCACATCTGTAATACCTCGGTTTGGTCACTTGTTAGTAGGTAGGAAAAGAGTGTCTTGATAATAGAAGTAGTCTTGCTCCTTTTGTAAGTGAGGAGTCAATTTATCCCACTCTTCAAGTGGAAGCAACTGGTACTCAGATTTAACACGATCAAGAAAGGATTGAGTGACCCCGATGATTCGACTGCATTCAATGAGGTGTGGAGAGGTGGTATTGGCACTTTCAGGATTACAACGGGATAATGCAACAGACACTAAGTTCTGAGATCCAGGTATGTAGGTTATCACAAAATCATATTGACTAAAAAAGAAATCCCATCTTGCTTGACGACTGTTACGGCATTGGAAACTTCAAAGACATTGTAAATTAGGATGGTCAGTCCTTGCTTCAAAAGGTTCTCTAGTGCCGATTAAGAAGTGTCTCCATTCTTTGTGTGCTACCTTGAGAGCAAGTAACTCTTGTTTCTAATACTGAGTAATTGTATTCTGCTTCTGTTAGTATGTGTAGAGGTAGAAGATAGGATGTTCCAATCCATCATCATCTTGTCTTTGAAATTGACCTGCCCCTATGGCTGTTTCCGAAGCATCAGTCACTACTATAAATGTTCTTGTAGTATCAGGGTGTCACAAAATAGGTGCTTGAGTGAATGATTTTTTTAGATCTTGAAAGGCCCTTTCTGCACTATCTATCCAGACAAATCCCTTCTTCAGATTTTCTTTTTTTAATAGTCTGGGTGATATAACTTTGTTGATGGGCAAAGTCCTGAATAAATTGTCGATAGAAGTTTGAAAGCCCAAGGAAACACTGAGTTTCTTTTACAAAAGAGGGAGAGGGCCAGTCTAGGATGGTTCTTACCTTGTCTTGATCCATGGCTATTCCCGTCTGATTGATGCAGAACCCTGGATACAGTACTTCAATCTTGTGAAATTCACACTTCTCTGGTTTACAGTATAATTGATTCTGTTTGAGTCTTTCTAGAACCTGCAGTACATGTTCAGTATGTTGTTCAGGGTTACAGGAATATATTAGGATATCATCCAGATAGATCACCACACTCTGATTCAATAAATCATAAAACAGGGAATCCATGAATCGTTGGAAAATAGAAGGTGCATTGGTTAAGCCAAAGGGCATGACTCCATATTCATAGTGACCAAATGGAGAACGGAAGGCTGTTTTCCATTCATCTCCTTCCTTGATACGCAAAAGATGATAGACACCTCTTAGATCTAACTTAGGGAAGATCTTGGCTCCTTGGATGGTGTCCAGTATATCCCTAATTAAGGGAAAGGTATAACGATCTTTGATTGTTATCTCATTAAGTCTGCGAAAGTCAACACAGGGACGCAGATCTTTCGTCTTCTAAGGAACGAACAAAAGAGGAGCCCCAGCAGGAGATGAAGAAGGAGCAATTAACCCATTCTTTAAATTGTCATCTAAGTATTCTTTGAGTACCTTCTTTTCTTGATCAGTCAAGGAATACATCCGACCAAATGGAACCACTTCGTCCAGAACCAATGTAATAGCACAGTCATAGATACGATGAGGAGGTAAGACGTGGTTGCAAGGCTTCTGGAAAACATCAGAGTATTCCTGATAACAACTAAGTACTCCCTGAATCGCATTAATAGAGTTATCATTATTCTTGGGAGAATCACAAAACCCTTTGGGAGACCAATACGAGTTGGTAGAATAGCACTTTTGTTGACAAAACTGAGATGTTAAGGATGTGGTTCTCATTTCCCAATTGATATATGGGTTGTGCCGAGTCAACCAAGGTAATCCTAAAATCATTGTGTGGTTTGGCGAGGATATGAGATCAAAAGTGATATGTTCTTGGTGTCTCCCAAAATGCAGAAAGAAAGGAGTAGACTCCACCACAAGCCCTGAGGTTAAGGGGGAGCCATCTACAGTGTGTACTTGCTCTGCCCTTTCCTTTGGAACACGTGAAATACCTCTGTCCTTGGCGCAGGTCTCGTCTAAATAGATGCCACTGGCTCCACAGTCCTTCTTGACCTTGTGAACATTGTAAAGTAACAGATAATATAAACAAGGTGGAAAATGTTTCTCTGTAGGAACATACTGACAGTACTTCAGCTCCTTCCATTCCCTTCCTCCTCACAGTGGGTGGGAGTTGGCGTTTCCCTAACACCTGGAGGGACGGACAGGACAACTACGAATCAGATGACCAGCCTTGCTACAATAAAAGCAAAGACCCTTTTGCCTCCTGTCCTCCTTTTCAGAATCAGACAGAGGACCACGGACAAGATCAATCTGCAGGGGTTCTTCCTCGGTAGATGGAGATGCTTCAGAATGGTCTTCATCAGATCGTCGGCTTGTGGTACGGTGTGCTCTGGACTGGTACGGTAATCATGTTCTTCATCTTTCCATCTTACGTTCTTGTAGTCTATATTTTATGATCATTGCTTAGTCCATCAGTTCTTTCAAAGATCGAGTTGGAATGGAGTGTACCAATTCATCCTTAATTTCTTCATCCCTAATTTCTTCTCAAAGTCCTCGGTGGAACAGGGTTACAAAGGTGCGTTCCACCTATGTGCTTTTGGCTGCCAATTGTTTGAAGAGGGTTATATACTGGAAGACATCCTGATTGCCTTGCTGTATATCACATAATGCCTCCTCCGCAGCTGGCTCGAACATCTGCTTGAAGAGTTTAAAAAAAGCAAGATAATTTTTCAGGACAGGATCTTCTGCAGAGACCAAGGGAGTTGCCCAAGCTAGTGCGGGGCCAGACAAGAAACTGATCAGATAAGCTACCTTGGCCCTATCAGATGAAAATTGTATCGACCGAAAGGCAAAAGAAACTGTCAAGGAGTCCAGAAATTCTTTTATCTGATGTGGATCCCCAGAATATCGAGGTGTCGAGGTGGTACATCCATCGATGGGAAGACAAGACTTGTCTTAGTGGGGTATTCTCAGCCCTCAATTGCTGCAATTCTAGAGCTTGTTTCTGAACTGTCTGCAGCAGGCTTGTGCATTTTCTACGACGTCTTCCTGTGGTCCTTCCATGGTTTTTGTACAACGCAGATTCTTTTGTCGTTGCAATCTGTCACGGTCTGCAAAATGCTTCTCACCTTTGGCTGAGGAACTTGAAAGAGCACCCCATCTTCGGCTGGTTCTGGACTGACCAAGATAAGGGCGACCCTTTCTAGTAGCCAAGATACTGCTTGACAGGGAATGCGAAAGCAGACTGTACCCTCCAGAAGGAGTCCCAGAGGAAAAAAAAAACAAAATGTGGGAAAATCCTCTACACAGGAACTCCTGAAAAAGAGGAAGAACAAAGAATGAAAAAGGGAAAAAAATGAAAATCTCAATTAAAAGCAGCAGGGACTGGGGAAAAGTAAGATGGAACAGGAGCGAGGATCACCACCAAACAGAAGTGTTTGCAACACAAAGAACACCAGGGCTGAATGACTTATATTCCTGGAGACAGGAAGTGACAAAACCGGAAAAGAGAGCGACACCATCTTGATTTGGGAAAGGCCAATAGAAAAGAATAGGAAGAAGGTAGCAGTAGAAAAGAAAAGAGCATGCTGGGAAAAAAGGAACACAAAGAAGATAACATGGAGACCAGAAAAAAGAAAAGGTGAAGTGAACAGAGAAAAGTAAGAAAAATAGAAGGAAAGAAGAAAAGAAGAGGAGTCTCCCCCACCAGGTAGAGAAAGAAGATATGTCAGGGAGACAGGCTATAAGGGCGGCAGGACCGGGAGCACAAAATGTGCTTCCTGAAACGCACCGTCAAAGAAATAAAAAAATGCGGAGCGCGGTAAGGATGGCGCTCTGATACGTGGAGTGGCGGTCTGACTGCGGCTGGTAAAAGAGACCCCAGGTTTGTCAGGAAAACGAGAAAAAAAAAGAAGAGCCAAACGGGGTGCATGGACTGATGATGCATCCTCCCAATAGCAGTCACTGAGAGGATAACCCTTCCAGTGGATCAAAAACTGCAGTCTGTTCCGAAAAAATCGAGAATCAAAGATCTCTTGCACCTCATATTTAGGATGGCCATCAACAGAGAGGGGAGGAGGATATTGAAAACTTCAGTGGTACGGATCAGGAATGAAAGGCTTTAACTGGGGCACATGAAAAACAGGATAAACTCTCCAAATATGAGGCAACTTTAGCCTAAGAGCAACAGGATTCAATACTTGTAGTAACAGAAAGGGGCCATAAAAGCAAGGTTTGAATTTGTTTTGAGAGAAACGTGAGGGCAGAAATCTGGATGAAAGCCATACTTTGTGTCCTGGTTGATACAAAGGTGCCACCTGACGGGTGATGATCCGCCTTCCTTTTCATTGCTAGTTTGGAAGCAAAAAGGGTGGTATGGATTAGGCCTTGGATATGGCGGATTCATAGTGCAAATGAAGTGACTGCAGGACCAGACGAAGATTTACAAGGAATAGTGGAAAAAGCCTTAGTATGGAAACCATAGGTGCAATAAGAATGGGTTGCTCCGTTTGCGCTATGTACTGTATTGTTGTGAGAAAATTCAGCAAGAGAAAGAAAATCTGACCAGTTACTTTCAGTTGCATTACAGAAACATCATAAGTATTGTATAGAGTTCTTGATTCAAGCGTTCAGTCTGACCGTTGGTTTGTAGATGAAATCCTGATGACAAGGACACATCAATGTTTAATAAAGCACAAAAAGCTCTCCAAAAATGTGACACACATTCTGGTTCTCTATCAGAAATAACCTCTTGTGGAAGGCCATGGAGGTGTAAAATATCTTGCATGAATATACAACTCATTTCAGGGGTTTTGGGTAATTTCTTTAAGGCTGTGAAATGCACCATCTTGGTAAAGGAATCCACAGTCACCATGATAACATGATGACCTGAAGAGGACGGCAGAGAACATATAAAATCTGTGGACAGGGTACACCATGGTGCTGAAGGAACAGGTAAGGGCATCAATAAGCCTGCAGGTTTAGTTTGAGGTATTTTAGTTTGAGCTCATACGGGACATGCTGATACATACGTTTCAGCATTGTCCTTAAGATTAGGCCACCAAAAAGAACTTAAAAGCAGCTCCTGGGTCTTCTTGACTCCTCGATGCCCAGCTACAGGAGAATCATGACACATCTGTAATACCTCGGTTTGGTCCCTTGTTAGTAGGTAGGAAAAGAGAGTCTTGATAATAGAAGTAGTCTTGCTCCTTTTGTAAGTGAGGAGTCAATTTATCCCACTCTTCAAGTGGAAGCAACTGGTACTCAGATTTAACACGATCAAGAAAGGATTGAGTGACCCCGATGATTCGACTGCATTCAATGAGGTGTGGAGAGGTGGTATTGGCACTTTCAGGATTACAATGGGATAATGCAATAGACACTAAGGGCCAGATGTAGCAAGGGTTTTGCGAGTCGCAAACGGCGAAAAACGCCGTTTGCGACTCGCAAAAGCCACTTTGCTATGTTGAAATGCATTTTGCGAGTCGGATCCGACTCGCAAAATGCATTTCCGAATCGCAAATAGGAAGGGGTGTTCCCTTCCTATTTGCGATTCGCAATGGTATACAATTCCATTTGTGACCGCGTATGCGGTCGCAAATGGAGTCGCAGTTACCATCCACTTGAAGTGGATGGTAACCCATTCGCAAACGGGAAGGGGTCCCCAAGGGACCCCTTCCCCTTTGTGAATGGACCCCAAAACATTTTTTCAGGGCAGGGAGTGGTCCAAGGGACCACTCCCTGCCCTGAAAAAACCGAAACAAAAGGTTTCGGATTTTTTGAAATGCTGCTCGTTTTCCCTTAGGGAAAACGGGCTACATTAAAAAAAAAAAAAAAAACTGCTTTATTTAAAAGCAGGTCGCTAACATGGAGGCCTGCTGACTACAGCAGGCCTCCATGTTAGCGAGTGCCTATACTCGCAATGGGGTCGCAAACTGCGACCCACCTCATAAATATTTATGAGGTGGGTCTTTGCGACCCCATTGCGAGTTGCAGAAGTTGTCTGAGACACCTTTCTGCATAGCAAATTGCGACTTGCAATTTGCGAGTCGCACGGACTCGCAAATTGCAAGTCGCAATTTGCTTTCTTCCTGCATCTGGCCCTAAGTTCTGAGATCCAGGTATGTAGGTTATCACAAAATCATATTGACTAAAAAAGAAAGCCCATCTTGCTTGACGACTGTTACGGCATTGGAAACTTCAAAGACATTGTAAATTAGGATGGTCAGTCCTTGCTTCAAAAGGTTCTCTAGTGCCGATTAAGAAGTGTCTCCATTCTTTGTATGCTACCTTGAGAGCAAGTAACTCTTGTTTCTAATACTGAGTAATTGTGTTCTGCTTCTGTTAGTATGTGTAGAGGTAGAAGATAGGATGTTCCAATCCATCATCATCTTGTCTTTGAAGTTGACCTGCCCCTATGGCTCTTTCCGAAGCATCAGTCACTACTATAAATGTTTTTGTAGTATCAGGGTGTCACAAAATAGGTGCTTGAGTGAATGATTTTTTTAGATCTTGAAAGGCCCTTTCTGCACTATCTATCCAGACAAATCCCTTCTTCAGATTTTCTTTTTTTAATAGTCTGGGTGATATAACTTTGTTGATGGGCAAAGTCCTGAATAAATTGTCGATAGAAGTTTGAAAGCCCAAGGAAACACTGAGTTTCTTTTACAAAAGAGGGAGAGGGCCAGTCTAGGATGGTTCTTACCTTATCTTGATCCATGGCTATTCCCGTCTGATTGATGCAGAACCCTGGATACAGTACTTCAATCTTGTGAAATTCACACTTCTCTGGTTTACAGTATAATTGATTCTGTTTGAGTCTTTCTAGAACCTGCAGTACATGTTCAGTATGTTGTTCAGGGTTACAGGAATATATTAGGATATCATCCAGATAGATCACCACACTCTGATTCAATAAATCATAAAACAGGGAATCCATGAATCGTTGGAAAATAGAAGGTGCATTGGTTAAGCCAAAGGGCATGACTCCATATTCATAGTGACCAAATGGAGAACGGAAGGCTGTTTTCCATTCATCTCCTTCCTTGATACGCAAAAGATGTTAGACACCTCTTAGATCTAAGTTAGGGAAGATCTTGGCTCCTTGGATGGTGTCCAGTATATCCCTAATTAAGGGAAAGGTATAACGATCTTTGATTGTTATCTCATTAAGTCTGCGAAAGTCAACACAGGGACGCAGATCTTTCGTCTTCTAAGGAACGAACAAAAGAGGAGCCCCAGCAGGAGATGAAGAAGGAGCAATTAACCCATTCTTTAAATTGTCATCTAAGTATTCTTTGAGTACCTTCTTTTCTTGATCAGTCAAGGAATACATCCGACCAAATGGAACCACTTCGTCCAGAACCAATGTAATAGCACAGTCATAGATACGATGAGGAGGTAAGACGTGGTTGCAAGGCTTCTGGAAAACATCAGACTATTCCTGATAACAACTAAGTACTCCCTGAATCGCATTAATAGAGTCATCATTATTCTTGGGAGAATCACAAAACCCTTTGGGAGACCAATACGAGTTGGTAGAATAGCACTTTTGTTGACAAAACTGAGATGTTAAGGATGTGGTTCTCATTTCCCAATTGATATATGGGTTGTGCCGAGTCAACCAAGGTAATCCTAAAATCATTGTGTGGTTTGGCGAGGATATGAGATCAAAAGTGATATGTTCTTGGTGTCTCCCAAAATGCAGACAGAAAGTAGGAGTAGACTCCACCACAAGCCCTGAGGTTAAGGGGGAGCCATCTACAGTGTGTACTTGCTCTGCCCTTTCCTTTGGAACACGTGAAATACCTCTGTCCTTGGCGCAGGTCTCATCTAAATAGATGCCACTGGCTCCACAGTCCTTCTTGACCTTGTGAACATTGTAAAGTAACAGATAATATAAACAAGGTGGAAAATGTTTCTCTGTAGGAACATACTGACAGTACTTCAGCTCCTACCATCCCCTTCCTCCTCACAGTGGGTGGGAGTTGGCGTTTCCCAAACACCTGGAGGGACGGACAGGACAACTACGAATCAGATGACCAGCCTTGCTACAATAAAAGCAAAGACCCTTTTGCCTCCTGTCCTCCTTTTCAGAATCGGACAGAGGACCACGGACAAGATCAATCTGCAGGGGTTCTTCCTCGGTAGATGGAGATGCTTCAGAATGGTCTTCATCAGATCGTCGGCTTGTGGTACGGTGTGCTCTGGACTGGTACGGTAATCATGTTCTTTATTTTTCCATCTTACGTTCTTGTAGTCTATATTTTATGTTCATTGCTTGGTCCATCAGTTCTTTCAAAGATCGAGTTGGAATGGAGTGTACCAATTCATCCTTAATTTCTTCATCCCTAATTTCTTCTCAAAGTACTCGGTGGAACAGGGTTACAAAGGTGCGTTCCACCTATGTGCTTTTGGCTGCCAATTGTTTGAAGAGGGTTATATACTGGAAGACATCCTGATTGCCTTGCTGTATATCACATAATGCCTCCTCCGCAGCTGGCTCGAACATCTGCTTGAAGAGTTTAAAAAAAGCAGGATAATTTTTCAGGACAGGATCTTCTACAGAGACCAAGGGAGTTGCCTAAGCTAGTGCGGGGCCAGACAAGAAACTGATCAGATAAGCTACCTTGGCCCTATCAGATGAAAATTGTATCGACCGAAAGGCAAAAGAAACTGTCAAGGAGTCCAGAAATTCTTTTATCTGATGTGGATCCCCAGAATATCGAGGTGTCGAGGTGGTACATCCATCGATGGGAAGACAAGACTTGTCTTAGTGGGGTATTCTCAGCCCTCAATTGCTGCAATTCTAGAGCTTGTTTCTGAACTGTCTGCAGCAGGCTTGTGCATTTTCTACGACGTCTTCCTGTGGTCCTTCCATGGTTTTTGTACAACGCAGATTCTTTTGTCGTTGCAATCTGTCACGGTCTGCAAAATGCTTCTCACCTTTGGCTGAGGAACTTGAAAGAGCACCCCATCTTCGGCTGGTTCTGGACTGACCAAGATAAGGGCGACCCTTTCTAGTAGCCAAGATACTGCTTGACAGGGAATGCGAAAGCAGACTGTACCCTCCAGAAGGAGTCCCAGAGGAAAAAAAAAACAAAATGTGGGAAAATCCTCTACACAGGAACTCCTGAAAAAGAGGAAGAACAAAGAATGAAAAAGGGAAAAAAATGAAAATCTCAATTAAAAGCAGCAGGGACTGGGGAAAAGTAAGATGGAACAGGAGCGAGGATCACCACCAAACAGAAGTGTTTGCAACACAAAGAACACCAGGGCTGAATGACTTATATTCCTGGAGACAGGAAGTGACAAAACCGGAAAAGAGAGCGACACCATCTTGATTTGGGAAAGGCCAATAGAAAAGAATAGGAAGAAGGTAGCAGTAGAAAAGAAAAGAGCATGCTGGGAAAAAAGGAACACAAAGAAGATAACATGGAGACCAGAAAAAAGAAAAGGTGAAGTGAACAGAGAAAAGTAAGAAAAATAGAAGGAAAGAAGAAAAGAAGAGGAGTCTCCCCCACCAGGTAGAGAAAGAAGATATGTCAGGGAGACAGGCTATAAGGGCGGCAGGACCGGGAGCACAAAATGTGCTTCCTGAAACGCACCGTCAAAGAAATTAAAAAATGCGGAGCGCGGTAAGGATGGCGCTCTGATACGTGGAGTGGCGGTCTGACTGCGGCTGGTAAAAGAGACCCCAGGTTTGTCAGGAAAACGAGAAAAAAAAAGAAGAGCCAAACGGGGTGCATGGACTGATGATGCATCCTCCCAATAGCAGTCACTGAGAGGATAACCCTTCCAGTGGATCAAAAACTGCAGTCTGTTCCAAAAAAATCGAGAATCAAAGATCTCTTGCACCTCATATTTAGGATGGCCATCAACAGAGAGGGGAGGAGGATATTGAAAACTTCAGTGGTACGGATCAGGAATGAAAGGCTTTAACTGGGGCACATGAAAAACAGGATAAACTCTCCAAATATGAGGCAACTTTAGCCTAAGAGCAACAGGATTCAATACTTGTAGTAACAGAAAGGGGCCATAAAAGCAAGGTTTGAATTTGTTTTGAGAGAAACGTGAGGGCAGAAATCTGGATGAAAGCCATACTTTGTGTCCTGGTTGATACAAAGGTGCCACCTGACGGGTGATGATCCGCCTTCCTTTTCATTGCTAGTTTGGAAGCAAAAAGGGTGGTATGGATTAGGCCTTGGATATGGCGGATTCATAGTGCAAATGAAGTGACTGCAGGACCAGACGAAGATTTACAAGGAATAGTGGAAAAAGCCTTAGTATGGAAACCATAGGTGCAATAAGAATGGGTTGCTCCGTTTGCGCTATGTACTGTATTGTTGTGAGAAAATTCAGCAAGAGAAAGAAAATCTGACCAGTTACTTTCAGTTGCATTACAGAAACATCATAAGTATTGTATAGAGTTCTTGATTCAAGCGTTCAGTCTGACCGTTGGTTTGTAGATGAAATCCTGATGACAAGGACACATCAATGTTTAATAAAGCACAAAAAGCTCTCCAAAAATGTGACACACATTCTGGTTCTCTATCAGAAATAACCTCTTGTGGAAGGCCATGGAGGTGTAAAATATCTTGCATGAATATACAACTCATTTCAGGGGTTTTGGGTAATTTCTTTAAGGCTGTGAAATGCACCATCTTGGTAAAGGAATCCACAGTCACCATGATAACATGATGACCTGAAGAGGACGGCAGAGAACATATAAAATCTGTGGACAGGGTACACCATGGTGCTGAAGGAACAGGTAAGGGCATCAATAAGCCTGCAGGTTTAGTTTGAGGTATTTTAGTTTGAGCTCATACGGGACATGCTGATACATACGTTTCAGCATTGTCCTTAAGATTAGGCCACCAAAAAGAACTTAAAAGCAGCTCCTGGGTCTTCTTGACTCCTCGATGCCCAGCTACAGGAGAATCATGACACATCTGTAATACCTCGGTTTGGTCCCTTGTTAGTAGGTAGGAAAAGAGAGTCTTGATAATAGAAGTAGTCTTGCTCCTTTTGTAAGTGAGGAGTCAATTTATCCCACTCTTCAAGTGGAAGCAACTGGTACTCAGATTTAACACGATCAAGAAAGGATTGAGTGACCCCGATGATTCGACTGCATTCAATGAGGTGTGGAGAGGTGGTATTGGCACTTTCAGGATTACAATGGGATAATGCAACAGACACTAAGGGCCAGATGTAGCAAGGGTTTTGCGAGTCGCAAACGGCGAAAAACGCCGTTTGCGACTCGCAAAAGCCACTTTGCTATGTTGAAATGCATTTTGCGAGTCGGATCCGACTCGCAAAATGCATTTCCGAATCGCAAATAGGAAGGGGTGTTCCCTTCCTATTTGCGATTCGCAATGGTATACAATTCCATTTGTGACCGCGTATGCGGTCGCAAATGGAGTCGCAGTTACCATCCACTTGAAGTGGATGGTAACCCATTCGCAAACGGGAAGGGGTCCCCATGGGACCCCTTCCCCTTTGTGAATGGACCCCAAAACATTTTTTCAGGGCAGGGAGTGGTCCAAGGGACCACTCCCTGCCCTGAAAAAACCGAAACAAAAGGTTTCGGATTTTTTGAAATGCTGCTCGTTTTCCCTTAGGGAAAACGGGCTACATTAAAAAAAAAAAAAAAAAACTGCTTTATTTAAAAGCAGGTCGCTAACATGGAGGCCTGCTGACTACAGCAGGCCTCCATGTTAGCGAGTGCCTATACTCGCAATGGGGTCGCAAACTGCGACCCACCTCATAAATATTTATGAGGTGGGTCTTTGCGACCCCATTGCGAGTTGCAGAAGTTGTCTGAGACACCTTTCTGCATAGCAAATTGCGACTTGCAATTTGCGAGTCGCACGGACTCGCAAATTGCAAGTCGCAATTTGCTTTCTTCCTGCATCTGGCCCTAAGTTCTGAGATCCAGGTATGTAGGTTATCACAAAATCATATTGACTAAAAAAGAAAGCCCATCTTGCTTGACGACTGTTACGGCATTGGAAACTTCAAAGACATTGTAAATTAGGATGGTCAGTCCTTGCTTCAAAAGGTTCTCTAGTGCCGATTAAGAAGTGTCTCCATTCTTTGTATGCTACCTTGAGAGCAAGTAACTCTTGTTTCTAATACTGAGTAATTGTGTTCTGCTTCTGTTAGTATGTGTAGAGGTAGAAGATAGGATGTTCCAATCCATCATCATCTTGTCTTTGAAGTTGACCTGCCCCTATGGCTCTTTCCGAAGCATCAGTCACTACTATAAATGTTTTTGTAGTATCAGGGTGTCACAAAATAGGTGCTTGAGTGAATGATTTTTTTAGATCTTGAAAGGCCCTTTCTGCACTATCTATCCAGACAAATCCCTTCTTCAGATTTTCTTTTTTTAATAGTCTGGGTGATATAACTTTGTTGATGGGCAAAGTCCTGAATAAATTGTCGATAGAAGTTTGAAAGCCCAAGGAAACACTGAGTTTCTTTTACAAAAGAGGGAGAGGGCCAGTCTAGGATGGTTCTTACCTTATCTTGATCCATGGCTATTCCCGTCTGATTGATGCAGAACCCTGGATACAGTACTTCAATCTTGTCAAATTCACACTTCTCTGGTTTACAGTATAATTGATTCTGTTTGAGTCTTTCTAGAACCTGCAGTACATGTTCAGTATGTTGTTCAGGGTTACAGGAATATATTAGGATATCATCCAGATAGATCACCACACTCTGATTCAATAAATCATAAAACAGGGAATCCATGAATCGTTGGAAAATAGAAGGTGCATTGGTTAAGCCAAAGGGCATGACTCCATATTCATAGTGACCAAATGGAGAACGGAAGGCTGTTTTCCATTCATCTCCTTCCTTGATACGCAAAAGATGTTAGACACCTCTTAGATCTAACTTAGGGAAGATCTTGGCTCCTTGGATGGTGTCCAGTATATCCCTAATTAAGGGAAAGGTATAACGATCTTTGATTGTTATCTCATTAAGTCTGCGAAAGTCAACACAGGGACGCAGATCTTTCGTCTTCTAAGGAACGAACAAAAGAGGAGCCCCAGCAGGAGATGAAGAAGGAGCAATTAACCCATTCTTTAAATTGTCATCTAAGTATTCTTTGAGTACCTTCTTTTCTTGATCAGTCAAGGAATACATCCGACCAAATGGAACCACTTCGTCCAGAACCAATGTAATAGCACAGTCATAGATACGATGAGGAGGTAAGACGTGGTTGCAAGGCTTCTGGAAAACATCAGACTATTCCTGATAACAACTAAGTACTCCCTGAATCGCATTAATAGAGTCATCATTATTCTTGGGAGAATCACAAAACCCTTTGGGAGACCAATACGAGTTGGTAGAATAGCACTTTTGTTGACAAAACTGAGATGTTAAGGATGTGGTTCTCATTTCCCAATTGATATATGGGTTGTGCCGAGTCAACCAAGGTAATCCTAAAATCATTGTGTGGTTTGGCGAGGATATGAGATCAAAAGTGATATGTTCTTGGTGTCTCCCAAAATGCAGACAGAAAGTAGGAGTAGACTCCACCACAAGCCCTGAGGTTAAGGGGGAGCCATCTACAGTGTGTACTTGCTCTGCCCTTTCCTTTGGAACACGTGAAATACCTCTGTCCTTGGCGCAGGTCTCATCTAAATAGATGCCACTGGCTCCACAGTCCTTCTTGACCTTGTGAACATTGTAAAGTAACAGATAATATAAACAAGGTGGAAAATGTTTCTCTGTAGGAACATACTGACAGTACTTCAGCTCCTACCATCCCCTTCCTCCTCACAGTGGGTGGGAGTTGGCGTTTCCCAAACACCTGGAGGGACGGACAGGACAACTACGAATCAGATGACCAGCCTTGCTACAATAAAAGCAAAGACCCTTTTGCCTCCTGTCCTCCTTTTCAGAATCGGACAGAGGACCACGGACAAGATCAATCTGCAGGGGTTCTTCCTCGGTAGATGGAGATGCTTCAGAATGGTCTTCATCAGATCGTCGGCTTGTGGTACGGTGTGCTCTGGACTGGTACGGTAATCATGTTCTTTATTTTTCCATCTTACGTTCTTGTAGTCTATATTTTATGTTCATTGCTTGGTCCATCAGTTCTTTCAAAGATCGAGTTGGAATGGAGTGTACCAATTCATCCTTAATTTCTTCATCCCTAATTTCTTCTCAAAGTACTCGGTGGAACAGGGTTACAAAGGTGCGTTCCACCTATGTGCTTTTGGCTGCCAATTGTTTGAAGAGGGTTATATACTGGAAGACATCCTGATTGCCTTGCTGTATATCACATAATGCCTCCTCCGCAGCTGGCTCGAACATCTGCTTGAAGAGTTTAAAAAAAGCAGGATAATTTTTCAGGACAGGATCTTCTACAGAGACCAAGGGAGTTGCCTAAGCTAGTGCGGGGCCAGACAAGAAACTGATCAGATAAGCTACCTTGGCCCTATCAGATGAAAATTGTATCGACCGAAAGGCAAAAGAAACTGTCAAGGAGTCCAGAAATTCTTTTATCTGATGTGGATCCCCAGAATATCGAGGTGTCGAGGTGGTACATCCATCGATGGGAAGACAAGACTTGTCTTAGTGGGGTATTCTCAGCCCTCAATTGCTGCAATTCTAGAGCTTGTTTCTGAACTGTCTGCAGCAGGCTTGTGCATTTTCTACGACGTCTTCCTGTGGTCCTTCCATGGTTTTTGTACAACGCAGATTCTTTTGTCGTTGCAATCTGTCACGGTCTGCACAATGCTTCTCACCTTTGGCTGAGGAACTTGAAAGAGCACCCCATCTTCGGCTGGTTCTGGACTGACCAAGATAAGGGCGACCCTTTCTAGTAGCCAAGATGCTGCTTGACAGGGAATGCGAAAGCAGACTGTACCCTCCAGAAGGAGTCCCAGAGGAAAAAAAAACAAAATGTGGGAAAATCCTCTACACAGGAACTCCTGAAAAAGAGGAAGAACAAAGAATGAAAAAGGGAAAAAATTGAAAATCTCAATCAAAAGCAGCAGGGACTGGGGAAAAGTAAGATGGAACAGGAGCGAGGATCACCACCAAACAGAAGTGTTTGCAACGCAAAGAACACCAGGGCTGAATGACTTATATTCCTGGAGACAGGAAGTGACAAAACCGGAAAAGAGAGCGACACCATCTTGATTTGGGAAAGGCCAATAGAAAAGAATAGGAAGAAGGTAGCAGTAGAAAAGAAAAGAGCATGCTGGGAAAAAAGGAACACAAAGAAGACAACATGGAGACCAGAAGAAACAAAAGGTGAAGTGAACAGAGAAAAGTAAGAAAAATAGAAGGAAAGAAGAAAAGAAGAGGAGTCTCCCCCACCAGGTAGAGAAAGAAGATATGTCAGGGAGACAGGCTATAAGGGCGGCATGACCGGGAGCACAAAATGTGCTTCCTGAAACACACCGTCAAAGAAATTAAAAAATGCGGAGCGCTGTAAGGATGGCGCTCTGATACGTGGAGTGGCGGCCTGACTGCGGCTGGTAAAAGAGACCCCAGGTTTGTCAGGAAAACGAGAAAAAAAAAGAAGAACCAAACGGGGTGCATGGACTGATGATGCATCCTCCCAAGAGCAGTCACTGAGAGGATAACCCTTCCAGTGGATCAAAAACTGCAGTCTGTTCCGAAAAAATCGAGAATCAAAGATCTCTTGCACCTCATATTTAGGATGGCCATCAACAGAGAGGGGAGGAGGATATTGAAAACTTCAGTGGTACGGATCAGGAACGAAAGGCTTAAACTGGGGCACATGAAAAATGGGATGAACTCTCCAAGTATGAGGCAACTTTAGCCTAAGAGCAACAGGATTCAACACTTGTAGTATCAGAAAGGGGCCAAAAAAAGCGATGTTTGAATTTGTTTTGAGAGAAACGTGAGGGCAGAAATCTGGATGAAAGCCACACTTTGTGTCCTGGTTGATACAAAGTTGCCACCTGACGGGTGATGATTCGCCTTGCTTTTCATTGCTTGTTTGGAATCAAAAAGGGTGGTATGGATTAGGCCCTGGATATGGTGGATTCATCGTGCAAATTAAGTGACTGCAGTAACAGATAAAGATTTACAAGGAATAGTGGAAAAAGCCTTAGGATGGAAACTATAGGTGCAATAAAAAGGGTTTGCTCCATTTGAGCTATGTACAGTATTGTTCTAAGAAAATTCAGCAAGAGAAAGAAAATCTGACTAGTTACTTTGAGTTGCATTACAAGTATTGTTAGAGTTCTTGATTCAAGCGTTCAGTCTGAACGTTGGTTTGTGGATGAAATCCTGATGACAAGGACACATCAACGTTTAATACAGCACAAAAAGCTCTCCAAAAATGTGACACACATTGTGGTTCTCTATCAGAAATAACCTCTTGTGGAAGGCCAGGGAGGCAAAAAATATCTTGCATGAATATACAACTCATTTCAAGGGCTGTGGGTAATTTCTTTAAGGCTGTGAAATGCGCCATCTTGGTAAAGGAATCCACAGTCACCATGATAACATGATGACCTGAAGAGGACGGTAGAGAACATATAAAATCTGTGGACAGGGTACACCATGGTGCTGAAGGAAAAGGTAAGGGCATCAATAAGCCTGCAGGTTTAGATTGAGGTATTTTAGTTTGAGCTCATACAGGACTTGCTGATACATACGTTTCAGCATTGTCCTTAAGATTAGGCCACCAAAAAGAACGTAAAAGCAGCTCCTGTGTCTTCTTGACTCCTCGATGCCCAGCTACGAGAGAATCATGACACATCTGTAATGCCTTGGTTTGTACATTTTTAGTAGGTAGGAAAAGAGTGTCTTGATTATAGAAGTAGTCTTGCTCCTTTTGTAAGTGAGGAGTCACTTTATCCCACTCTTCAAGTGGAAGAAACTGGTACTCAGATTTAACATGATCAAGAAAGGATTGAGTGACCCCGATGATTCGACTGCAATCAATGAGGTGTGGAGAGGAGGTATTGGTGCTTTCAGGATACCAACGGGATAATGCATCAGCCACTAAGTTCTGAGATCCGGGTAGGTAGGTTATCACAAAATCATATTGACTAAAAAAGAAAGCCCATCTTTCTTGACGACTATTACGCATTGGAAACTTCGAAAACATTGTAAATCACGATGGTCAGTCCTCGCTTCAAAAGGTTCTCTAGTGCCCATTAAGAAGTGTCTCCATTCATTACATGCTACCTTCAGAGCAAGTAACTCTTGGTCTAATACTAAGTAATTGTGTTCTGCTTCTGTTAGTATCTGTGGGAGGTAGAAGATAGGATGTTCCAATCCATCATCATCTTGTCTTTGAATTAGAACTGCCCCTATGGCTCTTTCCGAAGCATCAGTTACTACTATAAATTTTTTTGTAGTATCAGGGTGTCACAAAATAGGTGCTTGAGTGAAGGATTTTTTTAGATCTTGAAAAGCCCGTTCTGCACTATATCCAGACAAATCCCTTCCTCCGATTTTACTTTTTTAATAGCGTGGGTGATATACCTTTGTTGATGGGCAAAGTCCTGAATAAGTTGTCAATAGAAGTTAGAAAGCCCAAGGAAACACAGAGTTTCTTTTACAGAAGAGGGAGAGAGCTAGTCTAGGTTGGCTCTTACCGTGTCTTGATCCATGGCTATTCCCGTCTGATTGATGCAGAACCCTAGATACAGTACTTCAATCTTGTGAAATTCACACTTCTCTGGTTTACAATATAATTGATTTTGTTTGAGTCTTTTCAGAACCTGCAGTACATGTTCAGTATGTTGTTCAGGGTTACAGGAATATAGTAGGATAGCATCCAGATAGATCACCACACTCTGATTCAATGAATCAGAAAACAGGGAATCCATGAATCGTTGGAAAATAGAAGGTGCATTGGTTAAGCCAAAGGGCATGACTCGATATTCATAGTAACCAAATGGAGAACGGAATGCTGTTTTCCATTCATCTCCTTCCTTGATACGCAAAAGATGATAGGCACCTCTTAGATCTAACTTAGTGAACATCTTGGCTCCTTGGATGGTGTCCAGTATATCCCTAATTAAGGGTAAGGTATAACGATCTTTGATTGTTATCTTATTAAGTCAGCGAAAGTCAACACAGGGACGCAGATCTTTCGTCTTCTTAGGAATGAAGAAAAGAGGAGCCCCAGCAGGAGACGAAGAAGGAGCAATTAACCCATTCTTTAAATTGTCATCTAAGTATTCTTTGAGTACCTTCTTTTCTTGATCAGTCAAGGAATACACCTGACCAAATGGAACCACTTTGTCCGGAACCAATGGAATAGCACAGTCATAGATACGATGAGGAGGTAAAACGGGGTTGCAAGACTTCTGGAAAATGTCAGAGTATTCCTTATAACAACTAGGTAATCCCTGAATCGTATTAATAGAGTTATCATTATTCTTCGGAGAATCATAGAACCCTTTGGAAGACCAATAGGAGTTGGTGGAATAGAAATTTTGTTGACAAAACTGAGATGTTAAGGATATGGTTTTCGTTTACCAATTGATATATGGGTTGTGCTGAGTCAACCAAGGTATTCCTAAAATCATTGTGTGGTTTGGCAAAGATTTCATATCAAAAGCGATATGTTCTTGGTGTCTCCCAAAATGCAGACAGAAAGTAGTAGACTCCACCACAAGCCCTGATGTTAAGGGGGAGCCCTCTACAGTGTGTACTTTCTCTGCTGTTTTCTTTGGAACATGTGAAATACCTCTGTCCTTGGCGCAGGTCTTGTCCACATAGATACACTGGCTCCACAGTCCACAAGAGCAAAGAGCTGCTCTTCTTGACCTTGTGAACATTGTAAAGTAATAGATAATATAAACAAGGTGGAAACATTTTCTCTGGAGGAACATATTGACGGTACTTCAGCTCCTACAGTCCCCTTCCTCCTCACAGTGGGCGAGAGTTGGTGTTTCCCAAAGGCTTGGAGGAACGGACAGGACAACTACGAATCAGGTGACCAGCCTTGCCACAGTAAAGGCAAAGACCCTTTTGCCTCCTGTCCTCCTTTTCAGAATCGGACAGAGGACCACGGACAAGATCAATCTGCATGGGTTCTTCCTCAGTAGATGGAGATGCTTCAGAATGGACTTCATCAGATCGTCAGCTTGTGGTACGGTGTGCTCCGGACTGGTACTGTAATCATATTCTTCATCTTTACATCTTACGTTCTTGTAGTCTATATTTTATGTTCAATGCTTGGTCCATCAGTTCTTTCAAAGATCGAGTTGGAGTGGAGTGTACCAATTCATCCTTAATTTCTTCTCGAAGTCCTCGGTGGAACAGGGTTACAAAGGTGCGTTCTACCTAAGTGGTTTCGGCTGCCAATTGTTTGAAAAGGGTTATATATTGTAAGACATCCTGATTGCCTTGCTGTATATCATCATTCCTCCTCCTCAGCTGCCTCCAACTGAGGTCGCTCGAACATCTGCTTGAAGATTTTTTTAAAAGCAGGATAATTATTCAGGACAGGATCTTCTGCAGAGAACAAGGGAGTCGCCCAAGCTAGTGCGGGGCCAGACAAGGCACTGATCAGATAACCCAATTGGCCTTATCAGATGAAAATTGTATCGGACGAAAGGCAAAAGAAACTGTCAAACAGTCCAGAAATTCTTTTATCTTATGTGGATCCCCAGAATATTGAGGTGTCGAGGTGGACACAGGTGGTACATCCATTGATGGGAAGACAAGACTTGTCTTAGTGCGGTATTCTCAGCCCGCAATTGCTGCAGTTCTTGAGCTTGGAGACTGGAGAAACGTATGACGAAACAGGAGCGAGGATAACCACCAAACAGAAGTGTTTGCAATGCAAAGAAGGCCAGGACTGAATGACTTGCATACCAGGAGACAGGAAGTGACAAAAAAGGAACAGGGAGAGACACCATCTTGGATTAGGAAAGGCCAATAGAAATCAATAGGAAAAAGGTAACAGTATAAAATAAAAAAGGAACACAAAGAAGACAACATGGAGGCCAGAAGAAAGAAAAGGTGAAGTGAACAGAAAAAAGTAAGAAAAAGAGAAGAAAAGAAGAGGAGTCCCCCCCACCAGGTAGAGAAAAAAGATATGTCATGGAGACAGGCTATAAGGGTGGCGTGACCTGGAGCACAAAATTTGCTTCCTGAAACGCACCGTCAAAGAAATACAAAAATGCAGGCCGCAGTAAGGCCGGCACTCTGATACTCAGAGTGGCGGCCGGAACGCGGCTGGCAAAAGAGATGCGGCGGTTAAGAGCGGCGTCACATTTACCAATGTTTCTTTAAAGGATGGAGAACAAACAGAGGCTGTTCCAAAGAAACATTTTTTTTGTGTAACATTAATGTGAATGAAAAAATATATTAGATCTCACTATTCCTACTCCTATTTACTTCAGAGTTGCTAGTACTTATGGATTTTTATGCGTGGCACAACTTGTCAATGATGCATTCAGTGTGGGTCAGTTATGCATAAATACCGCAGTTGCCGAAGGAGGCCAGGTAGCCACTGAAATGTATGACTTTTGTTAACTGTGCACCAATTTGCTAATTGTCATGCCACTTAGTTCAATCAATTAATCAGTGATTTCTAAAGTGCAGCTAATCACCCGTAGGGTCTCAAGCTGCTGTTAGGTCTCTTAGTTCTAGTTGCTTAGGCGGACTCACTTTGCTAGCAACTGTGCGTTATTGTAATTGGGATTTCGTGAAATGCTGTACTAAAGCTGTTTGGCACCATATTGTTCCTGTTCAGGCCTTAACAATCAGCACAGGTGGAGGCAACTGAATTCTGGGGAATGTAGTTCCAATGACACTTAGGCCCTCATTACAACCGTGGCGGTAAATGCCACCTACCGCCGTGCTGACAGCTGCCAACATACTGTGACTGCGGCGGAAATCCGCTACGGGTATTTTGACCCACACAGAAAAATCCACCACTATACAGACACCCACACAAGTCCGCCCACCAAAGTTCAGTGATAAACTGGTGGTACCAAAACCCACACCATTACGCCAACAGGAACACGCCCACAGTATCACGACCCATGAATCACTGCAGCGGTCTTTCAGCCGCTGTAAACGATTGGCGGTACACACTGCCATGCTCAAAATATACATACACTTATAAAACTACACCACATTGGAGAATTCAAAATACACACACCTGACACATATACACCCACCACACCCACACACTCACACCACTATAAAATACACACCCACATTACCCACAAACCTTTACGACCCCAAGGATTTGACAACTGAGAGAGACAAGGCAGGAGCACCCACTCAATCAGAGGCACAGAACACCATTACTGATACACCATCAACGCACCTCACACCACACATCACAACACAGCACCGCACACATCACCTCACACATCCTCCCACCTACCACTCACACCACACCCATGGCACCCCAAAGACACCCCAGGTTTTCTGAGGAGGAGCTAAAGGTCGTGGTGGAGGAAATCATCCGGGTAGAGCCACAGCTATTCGGATCACAGGTGCAGCAGGCATCCATTGCAAGGAAGACAGGGTCAACGCTGTGGGACAGCACTCAAGAACAAGGGATGACATTAGGAAGAGGTGGAACGACCTACGGGGGAAGGTGCATTCCGTGGTTGCAAGACACCAGGTAGCGACTCACAGGAGTAGCAGGAGGACTGGATAC
Source organism: Pleurodeles waltl (assembly GCF_031143425.1). NCBI lineage: Eukaryota > Metazoa > Chordata > Amphibia > Caudata > Salamandridae > Pleurodeles > Pleurodeles waltl. Next base: position 1,315,219,210 of record NC_090446.1, on the reverse strand, counting down.
TGGTAAATCAAATCTTTACTACTTCATCCACCACCCTACTGCATGCCATCACAAACTCCTACCCCTACCCTCACCCCCATCACTCCACCACCTCACATATACCCCACCATCTCAACCTACCCATCCCAATACCAAGCCCTGCATGCAACACCTATGCATGGACCCGCATCACAGACCTGCATGGACACCCATCACCACAGCATGCCCATCACAGACATTAAACCAGACCACAAAACCACCACAAACACAAGGCCAAGTTGACAGGGAAATCACAATCATACAGGGAAACACACCCATGCACAAGATGGCACACACAGATACATTAACACCTCATTTGCATCACCACAGGACCCCTACTCAACGTCTCCGGAGAGGAAGTGCCAGCTACAACCAGTCCACCTCCTGAAGAGGCCCACGGTGATGACAGCAGCTCTGCACGCCTGGATCAGGATGACCAACCTGGCCCATCAGGGACCTCTGGACAGTTGGTTCTCCTGCCACAGTCCCAACCCACCACAGAGACGCCCCCCTCAGGAAACACCACCACAGCACCCACCCAGCGGGCCCATACCTCTGTCCCCAGGACACGGCAAATCAGCAGTGTGTCCACCACTACAGGGACCCCAGGCAACCCCACAAACACAGGACGATCAGGGACCTGGGGTCAGTGGCAGTGGGCACACGGTTCAGGGAACAGAGGCACAGGACAACAGGGAAGCTGGGAGGACTGCTGTGTGACAGGGGGAGGACAGGCCTAGGGAATCCACTCTCTACGAGGCTATCTCCAACATCCTGGGAGCATACCGCTATTCCCAGGAGACCATGGGACAGATACTGGCCAAGCTGTAGGAGACCCAGCGGCTGCAGGAGAGACAGTACCTAGGGATCAGGGATGACCTAACAAACATCTACACCATCCTGGTCGCCATTGCAGGGGTGCTGGGTGACATGGCCAAGACCATGAGGGAGGCAGTGGCACAACAACGGGCCCCTGAAACTAGCCACATAGATTAACAGCCCTCCACCTCCGCCGGCCTTAGTGGACAGGAGGCCCCGCCACGAACAACAGGCCACCAGCACCCCACCCCCTGCAGAAGGAGAACCACCCCTCAAACAGTCCCTGCGATCCAGGCAGCAGACAGAGAACATTGCCAAGACCCCTGCCAGGAAATAAGACTCTCCTGATTGTCACCCTTCTGTCCCACTATGTCACCCTGTCCACCTTGAACTGCCATTACTCCCCTTCCTATTCCCCCTTGGACAATGCACCTGTGTTTCCAAGAGACTGGACTCTAACTGGGCCTTCCTCCACCTTCACCCCTGCCCATTGCACATCCCCTTCTACTTATGAGCAATGAAATAAACACCTTTTGATCAAATACAAATATGGAGTCTGTCAATTGATTGCAATATGTTTTAGGTTTATAATCTGTAAACATCTTAATCCATATGTACAGTTATATATACATTGGTATGACCTGTAGTGGGCAGCAGTACACATAGCAGGAACCAGAGTGGGGCACAGGGATCTGAAAATAGACATGGCAAAGGGTAAAGTCAGTGGGCAGAAACATAGGGTAAGAGGCTGTCTTGTACAATGTCCATCAGTTAACTGAAATGTAATATGAACGTACAATGTCTTACCTGTGTGTCACTGGAAGTATTGCAGAATAATGCTGCTCCTGTTGTCAAGATCTTTTTCCTCTGCCTCCTCTTCCTCACTGTCCACAGGCTCCACCACTGCCACAAGACCATCTCCAGGCTCATCCTCCTGCAGAAAAGGCACCTGGCGTCTCAAGGCCAGGTTGTGCAACATGTAACCGGCAACAGTGATCTGGCACACCTTCGTGGGTGAGTAGTACAGGAAGCCACCAGTCAGATGGAGGCACCGGAATCAAGCCTTCAGGAGGCTGAAGGTCCGTTCGATAATCCGCCTTGTACACCCATGTGCCTCATTGTAACGTTCCTCTGCCCTTGTCCTGGCCCTCCTCACTGGGGTCAGTAGCCATGAGAGGTTGGGCTAACCAGACTCACCTGCAAATATCGAGGAATACCTGTTAGACACACACTAACCCTTAGGGACAACCCCATACCCAGACACCTGCTCATACTGTGTGGGGACCTTGGGCTCACCTATTAGCCACACCCGGTGCCTCTGGAGTTGGCCCATCACTTATGGGATGCTGCTATTCCTCAAGATAAAGGCGTCATGCACAGAGCCAGGATACTTGCCATTCACATGGGAGGTGTACCATCTGCACATTCATCGAGTGATAGCTTTTTCTATTCCTGAATACTTGCTCATTTCTCTGGGGGGGGACAAATGCCACATGTGTACCACCAATGGCACCTATGATGTTGGGGATATGTCCCAGGGCATAAAAGTCAGCTTTCACTGTGGCCAAATCCCCCACCTGGGGGAACACAATGTAGCTGCGCATGTGTTTCAGCAGGGCTGACAACACTCTGGTCAACACGTTAGAGAACATTGGCTGAGACATCCCTGATGCCATGGCCACTGTTGTTTGGAAGGAACCACTTGCCAGGAAATGGAGCACGGACAGGACTTCAAATAGAGTGGGCTGACGGATAGCTGACATCAGGTCTGGCTCCAATTGGGCACACAGTTCCTGGATTGTGGCACGATCAGGTCTGTAGATAATGATAATGTGTCTGTCCTCCATTGTTGCAATGTCCACCAGGGGTCTGTACACCGGAGGATGCCACCATCTCAGCCTATGGAAGATAACGGTGAGCAGAGGGTCACATTCCCACATCTATTACACTAAGGCTGTTTTTTTTAAACTTTCCAGAAACAAAATGTGAATCCTAGAATCAGTTGCCATGCCAATGTCTGCTGTGACGCAGTTAGGGGCCATGCCCTGTGGCCCCTTGAAATGGCGGATGCCTGACCTGTGAGGAGGGATAAGTGGAAATGAGGTAATTGCACTGGCGTTGTGCGACGTCGCGGGAGGCGGTAGACGAATGCCGCACAACTTCACATTGGTTATCATTGGGCACTATGGGATCCAGGAGCCAATGGCGATGTACGCCGGCGGTGATGGTACGCACCGCAGCGGACATGACCATGTTCTATCTCATTCCTCACTTGCTACCTGACCTTCAACAGGAGAGGACCTACACTGCAAGTGCTGCTATGACCTGTGTCTGGAAGCGACAGTGTCTCATGTGTCTGGGGAAAGGGCCCCTGCCTTCACTGCAGAGGAGTTGGAGAAACTGGTGGATGGGGTCCTACCCCAGTACATGTTACTCTATGGTCCTCCAGACAAACAGGTGAGTACACTGTGAGCATGATGTGTGGGCCATGAATGTATGGAGTGCTGTGGATGTAAGCCACATGTTGGGGGGTGCTGAGGCATCCTGGCCAGAGTGCAGCATGTAAGGTGGTAATTGTATGTGTGTCAGGGGATGGGTGGGAACTGGTGGCCAATGAGTCTAACGGTCCGGACGGGTGATTAATTCCCTTTTCTGCTGTCTTTTCCATCCAGTTCAGCGCCCACCAGAAAAAGGGTATTTGGTGTGCCATCACCAAGGAGGTGACCCTGGGGGTCTTTCACAGGCGGAGCACCCACTGCTGCAAGAGATGGGAAGACCTGCTGTGCTGGTCAAAGAAGTCGGCGGAGGCCCAGCTGGGGCTGGCCTCCCAACGAGGAAGGGGTTCCCATCGCACCATGACCCCCTGATGTTCCCCTTCCTGGCGGTGGTCTATCCGGAGTTGGATGGGTGCTTGAGGGCATCACAGCAGACACAAGGGAATGAGTTCAGATTCTGAAAGTGGACTTTGCGCACGTTAGGAGGCACCTAGGTGGGGGATGTGGGCTCTGGGTGCCCTAGGCCAGGGCGATCATGACAGGGTAGGTCCTTTGTTGGGCAGGCTCTGGCGCACTCCTACCCCAATAGTGTAAGTGGCCATCTTCTGCTGGACAGGGTCCTGTGGGTTTCCGGTGTGCAGATGCTGGTGTTAGGCATTGAACCCCATGGGCTGATGACTGTCTTAGGAAAAGGGTGGGCATGGCCAAGTGCATAGGGCTGCTCCCTGTGTGTTGTGTACCTCAGTGGTAGTGGTGTTGCTGGCATTGACCAAGTGTATCCTCTGTCTCTTCCCCCCTTTTTGTTTTGTCACTCTGTCCTAGAATGCATTAGCATCATCTGGCAGAGAAGCAGAGGCACCGGCGACAGAGGGAGCTGCATCCCACATGGACCTGGAGGCCGAATCCACCAAGGGTGAGGGCACCAGTGGGACGGAGGGCGAGGGGAGCACCACGATGGGGACAGGTGGGGAGACCACAGACAGTGACTCCTCCTCCGATGGAAGCTCCCTGACGGTAGCGGACACCTCTGTGCCCTCCCCAACAACAGGTACAGCCGCTACCCCCCCCACCAGCACCGCACTCCCAGCAGCCCCTCAGCGTGTCTCCCGTGCCCGCTCACCCAGGAGGGTGGGCATCTCCTTTGCCCCAGGCACCTCAGGCCCTGCCCCAGTCAGTCCTGCTGCACTCAGTGAGGAGGCTATTGACCTCCTGAGATCCCTCTCTGTTGGGCAGTCAACCATACTGAATGCCATACAGGGTGTTGAGAGGCATTTGCAACAAACAAATGCATACCGGGAGGGCATTCACTCTGGTGTGGCGGCCCACAGAGCATTTCAGGCTCTGGCCTCAGCACTGATGGCAGCCCTTGTCCCTGTGTCTGGCCTCCTCCCTCCAACTTACTCTACCCAGATCCAATCCCCTCAACCCCAGCCTATCCCAAGCACACCTTCAGACCAGCATTCACCCAACTCACCACACAAAAGTGTCTCAGGCAAACATAAGCACCACACTTCATCTCACAGGCACTCACACAAGCACCATACCCATGCAAACACACCAACATCCACTGCCTCCACTGTGTCCCCCTCCTCCTCCTCGTCCACCTCCCTCCCAGTAGCATCTACACTCACACCTGCATGCACTACATCTTCATCCACTACCTCCATCATCAGCACGCCCATCACAACACACCCCTCACGAGCAGTCACCACCCCCACAACACGTCCCCTGTGTCCTCTCCCAGTGTCTGTGACCCCTCCTCCCACAGTACACAAATGCAAGCACCTACTAACCCAACAGCCATCCACCTCACAACAGCATCCAGCCCATGCACTTTCACCCAAACTCAGCAGAGAGACACCTCCTACAACCACTCCCTCTTCCTCCACTCCCAAACCCTCTCCATCTTCCCATCCCAGTGTGTCTAAAAATCTTTTCCTGGCAAACATTGACCTGTTCCCTCCTCCTCCCCCCTGTCCTTCTCCTCGGGCCAGGGTGTCCAGAACCTAGGTCAGCAACTCAGCCACCAAGTCGGCATCTGCAGTGGTACCTGCAACTCACAGAGGATCAAAGGGGGCACCCATCAGGCCAGGCAGTGTGCCACCAACCCCTGCAAAGGACCAAACCATTCCTCCACCTGCCAAGGTGAAGAATGGGCCAGCATGCAGCAAGGCCAAGGAGCACGACCCACCCATCAAGGCCTCCTCCAAAACTCCAGCTGCCAGTGCTGAGGTCCCATCAGCATCTGCCAAGCTGAGGAAGGGTCAGAAAAGCCAAGGCAAGGCACTTCACGCCTCAGAGGCTCCAGGTGAGGACCTGGTGCCTACCATCAGAATCGACAGCCACGCCACCGGTACCGCGGCCAGCACCGCCACATGCACCGCCGCAAGCACCGCCACCTGCATCGCCACCTGCCCCGCCGCTGCCACCACTACTGTCAGCAGCAGCATCCCCAGTGGGCAGCTGTCCGAGGCTGCAGGAGACGGGCTGATGTCTCCCTCCACCACTGGTAGCACCAGCACCTGCACCACGGACAGCACCGCCAGCATCCCGCCGCAAGCACCACCGCAAGCACCGCCACCTGCACCACTGACAGTAGGACCACTACCAGCAGCAGCAGCCCCAGTGTGCATCCATCCAAGGATGCAGGAGACGACCTGAAGCCTCCCACCACCACTGGAAGCACCCCCCCCAGCACCGGCACTACCACCAGTTTGCAGCCTTAGTCGCCACAGGATGGAGTCTGGCCGTGCCTCCATGGAGTATCATGCTACCTCGTCCCTGCAAATCTCATGTCTCAGACACCCAAGTGAGGAAATGTGAACTGCCACACCCCAAGTGCTGCATCACTGGGCACAAGTCCCCCTCCAGAACCAGTAGAGAAATTCATCCACTCTCCCTATCCTTGGCAGGATGAAGCACACTGGGCACAAGCCCCCCTACCCGAACCAGTGGAGAAATGCATCCACTCTCCCTTTCCTTGGCGGGATGAAGCACACTGGGCACAAGTCCCCCTCCAGAACCAGTGGGGAAATGCATCCACTCTCCCTATCCTTGGCAGGATGAAGCACACTGGGCACAAGGCCCCCTCCAGAACCAGTGGAGAAATGCATCCACTCACCCTATCCTTGGCAGGATGAAGCACACTGGGCACAAGGCCCCCTCCAGAACCAGTGGAAGAAGGCATCCACTTGAGAAACTTGAGAGACTGTGGCTTTGCACTCCCCAGGACCAAGCAGTGGGCAAACCTCCCACTTGAGAAACTGTGGCTTTGCACTCCCCAGGACCAAGCAGTGGGCAAACCACCCACTTGAGAGACTGTGGCTTTGCACTGCCCAGGACCAAGCAGTGGGCAAACCACCCACTAGAGAGACTGTGGCTTTGCACTCCCCAGGACCAACCAGTGGGCAAACCACACACTAGAGAGACTGTGGCTTTGCACTCCCCAGGACATTGCTGTGAGCATGGAGCCCCCTCGAGGAGCAGTGGCGTAGTACTATCTTCCGAGAAGCCCACCCCTTCCCTGTACCCCTGAGGTGCCTGTGTGTTTTGGACCTGATGCCCCTGAAGTGTTATCTCCGTATTGAGGCAGGAGTCAAGTGTGAGTTTGGCCCATGATTTTTGGCCCAGTGGGCCACGGACATTTACAAAGGACAGTGTACAGCCTTCTGTACATATTGTAAATATTTGTATATAGTGTTTTTCTATTTGTTACGTATATCTGCATATTTCAAAATATCACTTATTTCACTGAATTCCTTTCGTCCTTGTGTTCTTCCAGGGGGTAACGGGGTGTAAATGTACTGTTACTGCATGTGTTTGTGTGTATGGTGTTGTGGATGGGGGTGGGGCTGTTGCATGTTGCATGTGTGTCACTCTCTTTTTCCTCCCCCCCGTCCCCTGTGTGCTAGGTGCAGTACTCACCGTGGTCGTCCCCGCCGCCTTTGATATTCCTCGTGAATGAGGAGGTAGACGAGCATCGGCAGGACCTGCTGCTCAGGCTCCATGGCGTCCTGGTTCTTCGTTTAGTGTCGAGCGGTGAGTGGTTTCCCTTCCATAGACTGTTTCCACCATGCTGTTGATAGCGTTGGTACCGCCTCAGAAAAGCTGCCATGTGGTGGGTTGTGATGTGGTGGGCGGTACATTGTCCTCCACCTCTCTGTTGGCGGTGACTGCCGCTGTGTTTGTTGCGGTCGGAGTGTTAAAGTGGCTGTCTGTGTTGGCAGTTTCCGCTGTGGTGGTGATCCAATTTTTTGGCAGTATTAATGCCACTTTAACACTGACTGCCAGGGTTGTAATGAGGGCCATAGTTTGTTCTTTTAAAGGCGGTTTGACAGTTTGGACAATGGTGTGGATATATTGGAATGACAAATTCCCTAATTATCTTGAACGGCGTCCAATAATTGACTTTTACTTTACTATGGCCACCTACTGTTTTGCATGAAATTCGGTTTACAACTGTCAAAGCCAAATTTGTAAACATGGGGCCGTTTCGTGTTTATTCAATTATTATGAAATGTCTCTTCAAGCTGATCCTAAGTCATATTTAAAATTTGTTGTTTTGAAATTCAGTATTAAATAAGCATCTTTTTGAGTGAGAGTCCTCTCTAAATCTTCCCTGCTTGCATTTGGTAGGACCACCATCATAGCTGTCTGCTTGGAATCCTTCTGTGTGTGTTCATCTCTGTAAAGTGATTGATCAGAGGTGCTGAGGTAACCTTGTAGTGAATTCGGGATTTGTGCTGAATAGTCCTTTGTCATATTTGTTGGTTTGTTTTAACAATATGGCGTTTCTGGCATGGGCAAATAATGCCATAGACCACATTTTGTGTTTAACAATTTGATAGCATGGAGTGTTTCCGTTTAATATTATCCAACTGAAAGTAGGACTCTTCCATTGTCTGATTACATGCCATGAATCTACTACATATATGGTGCCCTTCAAGGGGACATAACATCCAGTGTTGTTTAAAATTACTTTTGGTGGGCGTTGAAGAAGTAGAAGCCCTGACTAGATGTTTGTATATACTTCAATTCTTCTTAAATGTCAACAGCGGGCGCTCAAACGTGCTATCTAGCTTTGAGACGAGGTGCCTATTTTGGAGAAAGATTTTCTTGAATTGATTAGTTTGGGAATAGTATGTGGAAACACACACCAATCGGTCAGAAGTTGTTTGAGTCTTCTTTTCCAGGAGAGATTCCCTGTAAGTGAACTGCGCTCTTTTGAAAGAATTGCTTAGAAGCTTATGGGCATATTCTTTTTCCTTCAATTTCTCAAAGAGAATTGCTGCACGTTGGAAATCATAATTCTTCAATGTGCAATTACGCCATATTCTTAAAAATTGCCCATTGGTAATTTTCCTTTAAGGCTGTGCAGATGAATTGTAAAATGCAGGGCATTGTTTTTATCTGTCGGTTTCCTCAAAGGGCAGTTATCAACTGTTCATCGACAGCCTTCACTTCAACATCCATGAATGTGATATTTTTTTTATTCTCGTTCATGCTAAACGTATTGTCTGGTATTCTATTGTTTAGTCAAGTGTAGAATTCCTCTAAGGCTTCTTCTTTACCACTCCAGATGCGCAGTATGTCATCTATGAATCAAAGCCACTTTGTCACATTGTTTCTAAAAGGATTATAATTGTACATAAATGTGTCTTTGAAGAGGGCCATGTACAGTACTGACATTTCTGGAGTAAAAGAACACCCTATTGGAGTCCCCTTGATCTGAAAGAAAAAGTTCACTTAAAATTTTAATTTTTCTTAATTGCACTCCAGAGGTTGTCTCCAACTGGAGGATATGAAGAAATATACACCAAAAAATAAGAGGTGACTTTACAGCTAACAAGGAGAGTCATAAATTGCTTGATTTGCCTACGTAGAAGAAAGAAAAAACACAAAAGCTAATTTCTTCATCTTTTTAATCTTTTCCTCGTTCAATCCAGTCTTGGACCACAAAACGACGAGGGAGTTGTTGTACTTAGCAACTATTCAGAGAAAACCTTGAAAGTCAGGAGAGGTGGCAGGCTTTGGATAAAATATTTACTTGTCACACCCCCTTCATATGCTCCAAACCTGGGAGTCCAGTCAATTGGTTAAGAATAACAGACTAACAGACCCCTGTTCTAAATTCAAGACTGATTAAAATATTTTATGTGTAATGTTAATGTATTTAACCTGTTTGGCCTGATTTAACTTTGTGGGCCCAATAGTCCATACAGCTTTTTAGTTATGTTTTTCAATGCCTATCATGTACAAATATAAAATGAATTCACTCAAATGAATGGTTAAGCCAATATGTTAACAATACATGGGGTCAAGGTAATTCAATTTCTTGAACTGAACAGATTTAAGTAATAGAGTTTCTTAAATAATTTTGAACTGGTTACCTGCTTCAGTTCGAAAATTGGTTACCTGAACTGGTTACCTGCTTCACTTTGGAAATTTTAAATATAATAAGGTAATTCTAATGTTATCTATGGGAGAGGTAGGCCTTGCACTAGTGAGAAATGGATTTAAGAGTTTTCACTATCAGTACTGAAAAACTAATACAAGAATTTGTTTATTACCAGGACATGTAAAACTTAAAAGTACATGGTCAACATTTTAAATACACAGCACCCTATCCTCTAGATTGTCCAGAGCCTACCTTAGGAGTGGCATATGAGTCTTCAATAGGAAAGTTTAAGCCTGACAAAAAGTTTATTTTGCCATGTCAAAATTGCAGTTACAAACTGCACACAGCCTTCAATTGACAAGCCTGAGACATGTTTAATAGGCCACTTAATTGAGAGGAACAAAAAGTGTTGAGGCCCCCATGTAGCTTTTATTTACATGATGTGGGTATATATAGTACCATTTTACTAGGGACTTATAAATGTAAATTAAATATGCCAGGTGATGATATACCAATGTGACCATGTTTTGAGGAGTGATCACATGCACTTTAACCCTGGTTAGCTGTGGTAAAGTGTGCAGAGTCCTAAGGCCTACAAAAAAAGAGATCAGTGAAAAAAATGGAGGAGGAAGGCAAAATGTTTGGGGGAAGACCACCCTAAGGCTGACAGTTCTAATACTGAAGCTGTGTTTTTGATGGATGATGTGCAAATTCTAGCATATGGAGTAGGTGTCCATGCCCTGAGGTTATTAGATCCTTGACCATTATTTGCCTCAGTTAACCACCAGATCTTCCCATAATGCCGGACCAGAAGGTACAGTTTTGGTCTAGGCCTTAGATTGCATCCTGTACTTCTTTCTGAAACATAATTTTCAATTCAACTAGACTACTTTACCTCGACCCCTAAGTAATTACAAAATGATGACATTCAACACTCACCTTACTTACTGCTTAACCCATATCTTTGACATTTGGTGTATCTGCTTCACAGACTGGATTTTTTCATTCACATGTTTGCATTTGATAGACAAATCATTTTAAATTTGCAAGGAAGGAGAACATGGCTGTCCATAAGCAGAAATGCCTCTCAGTGTTGGAGGTAATGCATTAGTGGATGAACACAAATAGTTTGAAGCAAAATCCCTAGAAAATCAAAAAAATTCTTGACACAGAAGTCCCACAATATTTGTATGTGAAGGTAAAAGCCACAACGATGAGGCCCTGTTCAGCTCTAGTAAGGGTGGTCAGTACCTGAAAGTCATGAATGTCGCTCACATTCAAAATTTCTGTGGTCTCAAAATATTGGTTTTATTATTTAAGGATTCAGTCCCACCTGTTTGTAACGTACTGCAAACAATGATGATGGAGAATGCCTTTATACAATTTTGACTGGAAAATGGTAGTGTAGTTTATCTGAGCCTACCAGCTAACTAATCATCCAGATTACAATGTATTTGAAAAGAGTCTTTTTTTGACTCAAGGCATTCAACCACACTTCAGCAGGTACTTTGGCGTCTGGTGCATAAAATATTACTTTTGACTTTCTTGCCATATGTTGGATCAAGATGACTCCCATCCTAGCTTCTCAGGGAAAAAATTACACTTTCTGCCAATGTTGTGTTCATTCTCTGTTATATTTATGCCTGAGCCTAAATACTGAAGTTCAAATTGGGATGGTAAACCTAGTGCAATGGGGCAAAAATTATGAACGCCATGCCTCTTCCGATCAAAGTGGAGTCTAATTCTCTACAATATCAGAAAAAATAAAAACTTTGGGCCTATTTAGAGTTTGTCGGGCAGAGTAGTCTGCCAAAAAGATGGTCTCTATTTAGAGTTGGTCAGACTGTCATGTTTTTGCAGACAGTACCCTCACTGATTCTGTTGTTGGAAACTTACTTTGATGGTCAAATAAACCTGGGGACATCAATGTAAGTACATGTATGGTCAGACCTATTTACAGCAGAGGATTTGATGTATTTTATTCTGTGTAGGCCCACTGGGAAAAGCCTGGAGCCTGAAGGCCTAGTAAACATGAAAAGCGGTGCCCTGGCAGACTGCATCAAGTAAGCTCTAACCTCAGCAAGGAACTCCTTAGAATCATCAGAGTTCGCCTGCCCATCAGCCACTCTGAACATGAACCCCCTTCCCATGAACTCTGCGACACCCCGGCGGACTATTTCCACAAAGATATCCACCATCTACAGCAACTTTGAACCTCAACCAACCAACATCTACAAGCTCCTCACACCAACTGACGCCACTCATAGCCACCCACTCACCATATGGCAACAGCTCGCCACCCAAAGCACCACAGCCATCATGAACTCCATCCACTCGGGAGCACCCAAAGACCCCTGTCCCCACTACTTCTTCAGCCTCTGAAGCAAGGAAATAAGCAGCAAACTCACCTCCAGTCTCAATGAGTCCATAACAACGGCCACCATCCCCGATGGATGAAAAACTCCAGGGTCAAACTATCCCCCCACCCTCAAGAAATCCTCTGCCGACAAGCAGCAAACTCAGGAACTACACCCCACTCTTTCTGCTCTCATTTCACTCCAAAGTCCTCGAGAAGGCCATCAACCACCAACTCTCCGGAACCCTGGAGAGAAACCACCTGCTCGACACCTCCCAATCTGGTTTATGTGCCAACCACAGTATCAAGTCAGCCCTGATCACTGCCACTGAGGACAGCAGAACCCTTCTCGACCGTGGTGAAACAGCAGCCCTGATCTTTCTTGACCTCTCTGCAGTTTCAAAACCATATCGCAACACAAACATCAAGAGACTCCACCATGACAGGATCCAGAGAGAGAGGCCCTCAAATGGATTGGATTAGTGAAAGGATGGATGATTGAGTGGATGGACAGCTACACTACAATCTCCTTGGTTTGTGGTCCATTTTTACTGTATCATGAGTGAATAATTATTCACTCTTGGTATAACAAAATTAAATTGCAGACTATTTTTGGGTCCAGCAACAAACTGAGGCAGCTAGCGACATTGTTTAATTTCGGACACAAGTGCATGAAGGTGCCTGCTTCAGCCAGCAGAGATAATTTTCAGAGCTGGTGAAATCCCAGCACTGTGAGCATGTCTGTGTGATTGTGTGTGAGTTAAAGTGAGAGAGAGTCAGTGAAGGAATAAAAGTGAGTGAGAATGAGTGACAGCAAGGACCAGTATGTGTGAGAATGAATGTGAGCGAGTGAGGGAGAATAACAGTGAGTGTAACTGAATGTTACTGTGTGTGAGACAGTCACAGCAAGACTGAGTAATTCAGAATGAGTGTCAGAATGAGTGAGAATGCGTGGGACTGAGTGAGACAGAGTGGGCCAGAGTAGAATGAGTGAGACTGTGTGAATTAGTGAGACTGAGTGAGTCAGAATGAGACAGTAACCTAAGTGCAAGAAAGTGTGAGAGATCCCTTCAAGAAAAAGCTCTTTCGATTTCAAACAATATTTTTGCACATCTTTTTTTATATTAGTGTAAGATTATATTTTTTTTACTATTTTTGTACTTATCTTTATATGTATAGAAAAACAATATTTTTGTAATTTATATTTTTGACACAATACTATGGTTTCAATATTATATCAGTAAACCCTCTTTAGCACTAACACATCATGGTTTCGATATTATGGACCAGGTTACAAGTCTGGTGGTCTCAAGTTCGCCAGACTCCCAGTGGCAGTCGGCCGCTGTGGCTGTGGCGGTCCGATCACCACATTACAGGTCTGGCAGTCAGACCACATAAAGACCGTCGTTTCCGCCAGGATCTCTGATCCTGACAGGCTGACGGCAGTCTTGATTTTGATCAGCCAGGGCAGCGCTGAAGTCAGCGCCACCCTGCTGATTACAACCATGTTCTCCACCAGCCTTTTCATGGTGGTTCATGGAGGAGAACAAGTCCTGGAGGCCACAGGGATGCTACTGCACAGCCCATGACATTGTCGTGGGCAGCCCAGGGTCCCTCCTCTACAGCACCGTCAGAATGTGCACAGCAGACAGTGTGCATTCCGAAGGTCCTAGGGAGGCTCCCTGTGCAACGGCATTGGATTTGGCTTCATGTGGAGTGAGTCTAATACCACCACACGTTTCAACTGAGCTGACTGGCGGAAACCTTGGTTTTCACTGGTAAGCCCAGTGGAAAACTTCTAATAGCGCAGGTGGGGAGACCTCCAGTTCCACAGCAGTCTCTTCCCACGGGTCTGGTGGTTGGGTTTCCGACCGCCAAACTCGTAATCAGGCCCTATGTCAGTAAACACTCTTTAGCACCAACACATTTTTTTATTCAATGTTTACACTCCCCGAGATAATGATTTCTAAGCTCAATTATCTTGTTATGCATAAAAGAGATAAATTTGATTTAGTGCAAGAGAAAATGTCATCTAAATATTCTTTACACTTGCTTATTGGTAAAGCTATTAAATGTATTTATAAAGTAGAGCTCAGTGAGGAGGCTACTTCAAAACACTACATCACATGGTCACAAATGACATATAGGCCCTCATTATGATAATGGTGGTAAAAACCACCCACTGGTGTGGCGACGGCTGCCAAAAAAACATCGGCTACCAGCCATCAGGCGGATTATGACCACTGCCGGATTTCCACCAAAAGGATGGCAGAAATCCGGCTGTGGCCATGCCGGCAGATGGCGGTAAGGTGGCTCTGCTGCCAGCAGCAGCGCCACGCCAGTAGACCACAGCAGACCGTATCATGACCTGTGATACAGCCTAGCGGTGTTCTGCTGGTGGACGCTGCTGCTGGCAGCAGTGCCCTGTCTCCTGTCAGAGGACCCCCTGACATCAGGTAAGTCAGGTGCTCCAACAGGGGAGGGAGTGTTGTGTGTGTGTGGGGGGTGTGTGTATGTCTGTGCGTGTGTGTATGCGGATGTGTGATGCGTGTTGTATGTGTGTGCCTGTATGTATGTCAGTGTGTGTGGATGAGAATGGATGTATGCATGCGTGGATGAATGTGGGTATGAGTGTGTGTATGCGTGTGTTCGTGTGTGCATGAAGGTGCGTGTATGTAGTGGGAGAGTCTGGAGAGGAGGGAAGGGGGTGGGTCGAAACCAGGGGAGGGGGAGAGGGGAAGACCTCTATCAGTGACAGGGAAGGGGTTCCCTGTCACTGATAGTGCCTGCCGCCATGGTTTTCATGGCAGTAATGAAGCCACGAAAACCATGGTGGTAGGTAGGGTCATAATCCCGCAGGCGGGCAAGTGACAGACACCGGGTTGGAGACTGAAGTCTCCAGCCCAGCGGTCGTTACCGCTGTGGCGGACAGTGTGGTACAAACCGCCAATGTCTTAATATGGAGAAACCCTGTTGGCAGTACTTTCCTCCATATTAACGCTGTATGCCGGGGTCATAATGACCCCCATAATAATTCATTGAAGCTTTTGCATGTATCCATGATATTAAAGTTTGAAATATGACAAAAATGTAAAAGTGCACAGATTTTTAACATATTACATCATTGCATAGGAACTACACTATAGCTGCACTCATGAGACCCCCTCACCTTTTCTAAGGAATTGTCCCTTTGTTTTATTCATTATTTCTTTAGGCACCTTGGAATAGTTGGACATGTCATTGTTCTTCATTGTTTCAAATGAACTATTTTTCACCACAGCATTAATTGCATCTTCATGCAGCTCCTTGCCAAGGAACTCACTGATCCTCACCACGCAGCCTCGTAGGTCCTATAAAAGCAAAGAAAATATAGAATTTTTAGAATACCCATACAGTTGATGGTTGAATGACAAACAATTTTGGCTGCAAGGAAGGCTTGTTGGAAGCCATTTTTAGAAAAGCATTTAATTATGTTCTAAAGTAAATGGGTCAGAAGCACTCAGACAGGCTAAGCCATTGACACATTGTGTTACTGTTAGAGTAGATTTAGTAATACAAATTCATGTTCATTTTTATGTGTTTAAGTTAGCACACTGAGGCTGAAAAAATAATTTTACTGGGCCATTTGATCTGGATGAAATGGTAGCTTAGAAATGTGACTTTTAAAAGTTGCACTAAATGCATGATTTCCCTCTCCAGTGATTTTCCCTTTTCAGAAAATTGTCAAAATGGGATCTCTTTTTTGTGTTTTTTGTATTTGCACTGTATCAACTAATGTGCTAGAGAGGAAGCTTAGCTGAAATTGACTCATATGTTTCAGGACCACCGGCCAAATGTTCTGGAGTTGCTTCAACAGAGGGAAGACCCTGAACAGCACCTTTTCCAAGATAGCTCCTATAAAAGGAAGCCTCTGCAAAGGAGTCAAGTGTGAATTCAACTTGTTGATAGAGAATCCTAATGAAGTCAGGAGGTTTGCCATTGTCTGGAGGTTGTCCCTGACAGACTTAGGTGAGCCCCCCATTTAACAGCAAGTCATCAAGGGCAGGGAAAAGTAGTATCCCCAATCCCCAAAGATGGACAGTAACCCCCGCCATCAGTTTCGTGACCTACCGATTGGCCCCGATATTGCCAAAGGGGAGCACAGCAAACTGAAAATGCTCTTAACCTATCGTAAACTGCAGGTAATGTCTGTTGGCCTACAAGGCAGGTAAATTAAAATATGTGTTCTGCATTTGTAAGGCCACCAACGAGTCACCCAGATCTCAGGCATACAGAACCTATACCAGAGTGAGCATTCTGAATTTGTCTTTCCGTAAGAAAGTATTTGGAAGACGAATATCTATGTTAGGCTGAGCCTTCCATCAATTGTTAAGCACAAGCGAATAGCAACAGTAACAACCCCCCTACATTAGAGAGAAAAGCTCACACCTCTTGCATTAGAATGGAGAGGTGCTCCTCTGAGAGGCATTCTGATGTTGGAGGAAGGTGTGGAGTGTCAAAAAAAACAGTACAACATTTACATGTTTAACGATTTGGAGGACCCATCTTTCAGATGTGATGGATTGCTACCCTTCTACAAAGTACTGGATTCTGGCACCCAAGAGGTGGTCGTGCTCCACTAATGTAAGCTAAAGTGGCTTTGAGGCAGTTGCTGCATGGGAGGGGTGACTGGGAGGACTGATGCCCTGTGGTGACCTGCACATTGACTCCCAGTACCATGTCTTCAGCATCAAAGGAAATACTGCATTGAGGGCAAAGGAGATTGGCTTTGCCTGTATACCAATCCCCTGGATTGGCCCTGGAAGTTCTTAACTGGTGAGGAAAGTGTTTGGCGGGGACATAAAGACCCAGGTATTTTGCTGTGACCCTACTTTCCTTATAACATTCTAAGGCAGAATCAGCTTTCTCACAAATATGCATGAGCCATCAAAAGGCATATCAATAAGGAAGGCCTGCACATGTCCTAAGGAAGGCGTGGATAGTACCACACTGGTACCAACAGTTTGCCCCAGACGATCAGTAGTATCAAAGCCAGCATGAATCACATATTTGGACGCATCATGACCATCTTAAGTGGTTTGAGTCACAGAGGCCCTAAGTTCTTCCGATACTACTGGCAAGATCACACTGAACTTGCCCCAGGGTGCATGTATGCATCAAGTTAATAAACAAATAGCACTGAGTGCCCTCATTGCTAGGCCATCTGAAGAGAACATTTGTTTTTTGAACACCTTAATCCTTTTCTCCTCTGTCCAGTGGACTGGGGGCCAGAGGGAATGATTTGGGGCTAATCTTGCTACTGGAAACCTGGACCACCAGATTCTCTGGTAGGATGCAGTGTAAGGAAATCATGGTCACCAAGCACTAGCCTATGGCATCTGCCAAACGCTTACTCACCTGCAGGCAAGAACAGGACTTAGATCAAGTGCTGATCAAGTGTTAGTATGGGCTTCTTTAAATGGAACCAACGATGCAGAGGAGGATAGTCCAGGTTGAAAAACTTCTGAAGGACATTTGTCTTGACTCCAACAGAAGGCAGTAATAAATCCAGGACCTCAGCTGCTGGTCAAATTACCACAGCAAAGGAAGCAATTTCTTCCACTGGTGGCCCAAGAGGCAAATTACACCTTGCATCAGGGAAAGCATCAAGCCAAGTAGCCTCCTGTAAGTTTATGTTAAGACTGCCATCATAATGAGGGGGTAAATCATCCCCATCCCCACCATAGTCATCTCTGGGTGGTGGCGAGCTGTGGTCAGGGCCAGACCCAAAAATACTACGGTGTTTTTTGACTGCCTCTGTGGTAGTGGAAGTATATTCTCAGACTAGGGTTCAATAGTGATCAGTTGTCCTGTAGTGGATTCAGGGCACAACCTTGGTTGGGGTACAGATGAAGCCGGTTTAGGCTTGGACATCAGAGTCAGCAGTGGGTTCTTTTGCTCTGGCTGCATCCGCACCGATGTCAATGAAGGAGAGATTGACAGAGGCTTTAGGGCTGGGGTGCAAGTCTGCAATGAAGTCAGTGGAGAGCCTTTGACAGGTCCAAGAGGTTTGGATGGTGCAGAGGATGAATCTACTACTGATAATCTGACACGTGGCCGTAAACATCTTTGAGGAACGAAGGTGTCCCAGAGAGAAGGAAGAGTTGCGAAGATACACAGCATGGCCTTCTTAAAGGTCTCGACCTGCTGTGGCACAACAATGGCCGGCGAACTAAGGGAGGTTAGGAACCAATTGCAGAATGGGCTCCTAAATCAGATCAAGAGCTGAATCTCCCTGGCGGCTTCTCTTTTGATAGAGAGTGCCAAGATGGGGTAGTGCTGCTTCACCTTCTTATGCTTTATTTGGACTTCGACTTATTGGAAGACTTTGGGCCTCATTAGGAGTGTGGCGATCTTACGACTGCCAAACTTGCGGTGGCTGTCTGGACCGTCGACTATGTGGCAGTCCAACCGCCACATAACCCTGGCAATCTGACGACAAGGAAACTGTCAGATCCACCAGGTTCTTGGAACCCGGCAGTCTGAGGGTGGCCAAGATACTAATCCACTAGGATAGCACTGCATGCAGAGCCACCCTGCGGATTACGACCTTGTTCTCTGCCAGCCTTTTCATGGCAGTAACACCAACATGAAAAGGCTGTAGGAGAACAGGTGCAGGGAGCCACAGGGGTGCCCAGCACCATCGCAATGTTCACTGTCTGCTTTGCATTGCAAGGGTGCTGGTGCACCCTGCTGGCTATAGCATTGCAGCCAGCTCAAATACGAGTCAGAGACAATACTGTAGCCTGTTTCCTCCAGGCTGGTGGATGCAAAACAAGGTTTTCACCCACCAGCCTAACGGGAAACTCTTAATGTGTCCGGTGGGGAGGTAGCTAATCAGGCCCTTTGACTGCAAAGAAGCTCATTGGAGCAGCTGCAAGTACTTGCCCTCAACTTGAAGGAGGACTTACCTGTGGACTGTGATTTCCTCCTGTGTTTGGCAACACACAGCTTCACTTCACATCCTTGTTCCGTCTCCAGATGCATGAGGGTGCATACATCCCAGAACTTGGAGTCGAACCCCGAGCCCTAGTACCAAAGGCTGACCTCATGTGGATTTGTGACTGACACCTTTTTTCTACTGCCACTTCATGGTTTAAATAATGTAGTTTAAGGAGGCCACATCATTTTCCTGCACCTTAGGTTACTTTGAAAGCCTGATAAATGTGGGTGCAGAGCTCTGGGTCTACATTCAAAGGAACAGAAAGAAAGGAATTGAAGTTCCCCTCAGTCACTTCCAGGGTGTAAGAAATCCAACAAATAACCGCATGGCACCACATGCTGGTGCGCAGAAGCACTGCTGTGAAGTATCAATCAGAATACTCTGTCAGCAACACTTTTGGCCCATATAATGAGCAACCTGTGCAATTGACGTAAATGCAGTATCAACTATCACTACATATTCCATGATAATGGAATTTTTGAGAAATATCAGGAGGTCAAACCTTTTATGGAGGAATAATATGTTATTGACTGGAACATGCAGGCTTTGGTGCAGTAAGCAACGAAATTGCATATTATTCCAAGGAAACTCATAGTTTGGTGGTATTTATCACATCTGGTAAATTCCAACTCAGCGGAGTGGGCTGTATCAGGTGTGATAAATGTGACACTATTCTGTCTGTCATACCACATGCAAGTAAGAGACTGACCTTATTCTGTGTCATGGTACATCTGCCTATAACCCTTCATTCTCTGTAAGAAATACATGGACCTAATATTGGAAATACTGAATTGCACTGAACCATTGTCTCTGTTTTAATTTTCCACTATTCTGCTGTGCTTTTGGCACCTCTATATGTGAACTGTAAAGTATGTAATCATCTATTTTTCACCTCTTAATGCACTATGGAAATCTACAAACCCACCATTTTTGTGCTTATGCTCTGTGTTTGGAAATCACAGTGTAAATTAGGTATATATCTGTATACTGTGTTGCACAGAATATAATGGGGGTCATTACGAACCTAGCAGTCTTAAGACCACCATGGTCGTACCACCAGCACAGCCAGATTATGAGATCAGTCTGGCGTGCTGGCAGTCTTAATTCACTAAATTGGCATTGGCAATGCAGGGGCCCCCATGGCCAGCCCCGTCGCAATGTTCTCTGTCTCCTTTGCGGACAGTGAACATCGCAACGGGTGCTAGTGCACCCTACACACTACAGCATTGTCACCAGCTCTATTATGAGCCAGAGACAATGCTGTAGACCATTTCCCACTGTGCCAGTAGTGGGCAGAAACATTGTTTCCGCCCACTGACCCAGAGGGAAACTCGTAATAGGGCCCGCAGAAAGGCGGCCACACTGGTGGCAACCAGCCCATCGGGACTTCGGGCAGACAGGCTTTTCCATCCGCCGAAGTCATTATGACCTCCAAAGTGTTACCCAAACACACTGTCCAATATGGGAGTGATGCTACACTCACAAAATGTGATTCCAAAATGTGGCTTTAATTTGGCAAAAGCTGGTCAGCTGGTAGATGGCTCACAATTGAAGCTAATTAACAATTTTGTTAGAACCCTGATGATTTGGGCATTCTTAGTGGCTAGACTGAGCATGTACCCGAGCTTATCCTAAAAAGTTTGGTATCCTTGGTCCCCTTGATTATCACAACAACAGAGCCTTTCAGATGCTACCTCTTCAGATTCTTTGGCAGCATATCGACCCTTGAGTCCTCATACACTACATGCTAGAATGTGCAAACTTATTTAGTAATACTCCAATATTGGTCTTACTGATTGGTCACAGTGTCTGTTGAGTAGCATTTTGTTAGCTAGGAGGAAAGGTGCTTGATGTGTGATAATACTGTTCTGTCCTCATATTATATATTATTATAATATGTCCTCATATTATACATGATACATGACAGTTAACTACTATACCCTGGGAGGTGACAAGGATGCCAAAAGGCACAAGGCACCTAAAACTCCCTCAATTGAAGAATCATTTGTGAAAAGATGAGCATGCAGTGCTTAATTTGTAAAGGAATGAGTGACAAAGCTGTAAACTGTGATCAGAAGTCCACTCCCAATATAATGAAATTATCTTGCACCAAATACCAATGGTAGTCCTGAATCCACCTAATGCCTCTTTAATCCACTACCAGACTCCTTACCCCTTTATATCATTTTTGTAGGCTTCTGCTTTTTGCCTTTGTAATGTTTTTTCTTTCTTTCTTTCTCTTTCTCTTTCTCTTCCTCTATCTTTCTGCTTTGTATGTTTTTCCCTCTCGTACTCTCGGGTAATGTCTGATGCAAAAGAATAATGAGGCTCAAATGAGGCACTGTGAGCATGCACTTCATATGGCCTTAAGAACCAACCAGTCACAATGACACATAGCATCAGCAACTAAGGGTGATATGCAAGACCTAATTCACAAACTGCAAAAGGATGTGTCACATTTGTGGTAAGATGTCTCCCAATTGACCTAATAAGACCTCGACCATCATTTGCAGAAAATCCAAACTTGAGTCTACAAAATAGAAATGTCATCCAAAGAAAGGTCTAATGAACAGGTTGAACTGTTTGAGTGAGAATCACTTCTGTAAAAAAAAAAAAAAAGTTATACAGGATACAATGGACAAATGGGGAAAATCATTCCAGATGTAAAACTCTACTGATATAAGAGAGATATCTACTGATAGCAGAGAAGGTCTAGCAACCCATGTACAAAATTTGTTCTGCAGCATCTTTGGAGCCTTAGAGGAGATATAAATAATTTGATGTTGTAATATAGGGTGTCCTCAGCAGTCCAAAAATGAAGGGATCTGCCCTCGTATGTGCTTACCAGGGTACACTTTTATTGGCTGAAAGAAGAGATTGCCTTGGTGGCAAAGAGGATCAAGAATATATATTTCTAACAGGGCACTATCTCTATTTATCATGACATTTCTGTGCATACACTAAACAGATGGCAAGACGTCTGTGACATTACCTCCCACCTGTGCAATGAAATAAATAACTATTGACAGGGAGTTCCCTCCAGGCTTATGTTCAGGCTCAAAGGTAAACAATATTCAATCACTACCAGCCTAGAAGATACCCTAATCCTGAACATCTCAGCTCCTGAGGAGGAGACCCTATCCATTGCAGAATGAAGATGGCACCCCTAGCTAAGGCAACCCTCAAAAAAGGATAAGCTTGAGGCTACTTGGGGGTACCATCTCCAGGATAAAGAGACAACAGAGGCCTCCATCGAGAATGATCAAACTTGATATGTCCTTATCGTCATAAGTGGCTTGACCATAGTGTAAATTCCCCACTGAAGCACAGAACACTTATAGTGACTTGACACTGGGGAAGTAAGTTTAGTGTTTCTACCAGAAACCCATCTTTTGAAGCATGATATTATTGTGTTGGCTCTCATTATACTAATGAGACTGCTGGATTCGGGTGGCAGTACAACAGATTGTTGGGAACTGAGTCCAACTCCACTTAGTGTGACAACCGTCGTCCTAACCCTTCCAGCCAGCTAGGAAATAAT
Organism: Pleurodeles waltl; assembly: GCF_031143425.1. Taxonomy (NCBI): domain Eukaryota; kingdom Metazoa; phylum Chordata; class Amphibia; order Caudata; family Salamandridae; genus Pleurodeles; species Pleurodeles waltl. The sequence continues at coordinate 1,315,196,602 of NC_090446.1, read as the reverse complement.
GGTGATTTGTGGGAGCCGTGCACATAACAGTCTGATTTCTCAGGGAAATCGTGGTGTAGCAGAACTCAACCTTTTCTCTCATTTACATTCGTGTCACACAGGAATTGGTTCAATGTGTTTTATTGAATCAACTGCGTCCCAGATAAAACAGCATGTACTGCAATGATTAGGATGATGCAACAGAATAATAGCAATGCCTTCACAAGGAAAGTGAAACATAAGAAAAGTCCCACTATAGTGTCACAATGATATGGGTTAGAATTCCTACCTACGCCACTAATGTACCTGGATTTAGTAGTAGCGAATAATGCTGTTGGTCTAATGAGAGTCCTCACTCATGTAGGCGGAAAAGACTTCAAGTCTCAGGAGACAGCTGTAGTGAAGTGGCAGCATGCAGTGGCAATTTTCTGGCTGGAACTCTCCCTCTAACGTAAAGGGGGCAGAGGGGTGTTTTATAATAAAACAGCTGGTGTTCTGAGAAAACTACCCTAACATAAGAACACATATGTTTCTTGGGAAATGACAAAGATTGTGGTATTCCACTTTCTACTGACAACATTACTGAGTACAGCCTTGAATACAGAATAAGAATGTCAGACTTAAAAGAATGAAAACAATTTATGTGCTAAAAGTGTGAGATAAGCAAAATAAAACCACCACAGAATGAAGCTTCTCCTCAAAAATTAAAAATGAATAAAACCAACTATTATTACGCTAAAGAGCACAGGCGGCAGGCCTATTACTAAAATGACTTATTCATAAAAGCTCACTAAAATAACCTCGCAACACCCTCCCTTTCTCAGTTCAAAGTGTTGGAGGAAAACCCAACCTATACTACATAAAAATGAAGCAAATCTACAAATGTTCAACTTGACAAGCATATCATACTAAAGCAGGCCAAATTAAAAAGATCAATTTAAAACAGAATCATTTTGTAGTTAAAAGCCAATTGTCATATTCAGAAGTCATTGTCATTTTGAAAAGTGCCAATTACATCAAGGAAAGAGCGCCCACTTCCGCAGATGTTAATATAACCAAATCAATGCCAAGGAAAACCAAAGAGCACTCGTGTTCCAAGACCTCAGCTCCAGCCGTGGCGGCAGCATTCTGTGTCGTGTCAGATGTTGTGCAGAGAGCCACTTGATCCACAAAAGGCAGCTCATAGGAGGCTTCCTGTACCAAACACTCCCTCAATGCGCTTGTCTGGTAATGAGTCCTAATCAAGAACATCAACAGATCAGCATCTAGTGAAAGTAAGTGCCATGTAGAAAGACATAGTTGTAGTGCACATTCAAAGAAACACCAAAGGCAATGAAACACAGGCTGCACACAGTCTAATGCCTTTCTAAACGATAAAGACCATTTGCACTCCAGTTCCTCAAGGAGTGGTGCTCTGAAATACTGCATAATGCATTTGCGACACAGTTGTGCTGGTGGAACATCATCAGTCCTCCTTGTTCAGATGAGGCAGCCATATCAAATTAAAAATAGTAACAGCAAAATGGCACCTATTGAGGCCAAAGTAATTAGGAATTCACTAAAAATGCCCTAAAATATAGAGTGTATGGCTGAAGGTATTATGCCAAATATTGCCAAATATTGATAAAAAGTGGCTGATGAACCCAGAACCAATGGCCTTAAAGAAGTGTACAATCCCAGCAGTATTGGACACATCAAATGTTCGTCCCTCAAGCTCACCAAAGGGTCTCGGAAAGTTTGTATTTAAAAGGGACTGTATTTCCACAGATGACCTTGCTAAATGGAGCGGGAAGGTCTCGGCGTACAGTGATACATGTTTCTGAAACAATAGAGCTTAAAGTCTTCTTAGCTTGTCAACATTTACATTAGAAGAAGCAATATGAGGCCAGATGTCTTTGTCTGTTGCATAGGGGTAAAAGGCACGTTACCGCAACAAGATAAAATTTCAGAGACCGAAACTATATAGGCAATTTCGGCTCACATTTCACAGTAGCTCTCACTGTTTAGAAGCACATAACTTCCATTTGAGAGCACCTGGAACACTGGTCAAATAAAGAAGACAGGAACTCCCTTCAGATAACAGGCCAAGTTCACTGCAGAAGCATTACAAACTCTGTGCAATGAAAGCTGTTTACAAATCATGGAATGGCTCACAGAAGTCTCTGCCACTAAGAAAGACCTCCTTCATGCCATTGAAACATTTGTAAGAAAGAGGTATCTCCCACGCCTCATGAATGTAACTATCTCCCAGCTATTCATATCTGCCTACAGGAATGTGTTTCAAGCAGGATGCGAATTGGAGTGATGAAATAGGCAGATTAATAACCCCATGAATTAGCCAGACAGCAGATGGTATTTCTACCACAGTGAAAAGCAACTTTCCTAATTTTTCGATGTTGAGCATAATATAAGTAGCTTCTCTCTTAGCCATTATTTGTTGTTGTTGTGTCAAATGAAATGCGCCAAACAGGTCCATAGCCCTGACAAAACGTCATGGAATGCAACCATTTTTCAATGTCGCTAGTGTCCAACCTAAACAGACCTAAGTTGACTCTGTCTATGCTGTAAAAATGACATGTCAGTTTGCAAAATGTCAATTGCAGAAGAAATTATATTAAAAGTGTATATACAGTCGGACAAGGTGTTCCATTTGGACCCACTCCTCGAGCTGTTCTTTTGTTGCTCTAATGTATTTTTGCCATTTGTAAAACTGTTGCTGAATGGGGATACTGGGTGTATTTAATTCTTTAATGTTTGCCAAGCCTCACCAACTTGTCTGCTGCACTGTGTCATTTAAAAATATAATTTGTAAAGGTATCAGGCATGCTCTTAAATAAAGCTTCCCTTTGCTGTATTTGGCAATGTTTAGTTCCCCAAACACTCTTCAAGTCAATCAATTTTATCCAATATTCATAGCCTTCTAAAGTCAACTGGGAAACAGAGTCAGAATAAATCAATGTTTTATCAGTCAACAATACATTGTGCAGATTCATTGAAGGCAATTTAAAGTAATAGGATGCGGTATCTTGAACATTATACCCAGACGAAATATGTAAATCTATCCATATATGTTTCAGAACTCCTCACTGGTGGGATAGGACAATGTTCCCATTGTGAATAGTTAAAAATAGTATTTCGGGTACTTGCTCTATGAATTAAATGATGTCCATAATAATTGTAAAATAACATATCACCATAATTTTCTTTTGTTTGGGAAATGTCTTCATTTTCAAATAAAGTAAAGTACTCTATTTCAGATAACATAATCAACAGTTTTTTTATATCCTGGTCATCAGAGACAACCCCAGGTATTATTACATCATTTAATTAAATTTTTAAAACATATGGTATTTGTAGAACGTCCGTCAGACCGAATATATAAAAAAACACTTAATCCCAAACAATCCCTTCAGGAACTGTATAGCTGAAATATTCACTAGGAACATGTCTCGATGGACCTTATGTGAAGAAAAATGTGGTTTAAAGACCTCATCCACCAGTTCAACTCCAGAGCATTCAGGTAATGACCATTTGTCAGTAAGAAAAAGATGATGACAAACCCAATCCAAAGAAGAAAGGCAAGTACAGTTAATAAAAGTCACAGATAGTTCCATGGATGAATGAGATAGTTTTGTTTAAGCAAAGTTATCACCTTACATGCTCTTGCCGATGGTGTAGCAGAAGAAGTGGATGAGCCAAAAGAGGAATTATTTTGATCGGCAAAATATCCTGAAGCAGTTAGTGCAAAAGCTGGAGACGTGCTAGGAAGTGGCGAAGTAACAGAAGTCTCCCTCTGTGGTTTGTATTCAACGATGCCATCCGTTTGAGTTGCATTTGAGTAATAGTGCTCATTACCTTGGTCATTTCTTGTACCAGATGAAGACTGTGGTACTAATGAAAGATCATTTTCCACCTCCCCAAGCTGGAGGAAGTGTCAGCTTTGATGCTCAAAACCAGTAGAGGAACATCCTGGTCTGTAGTGAGAGTGTTTCAGGAACTACTAGGTCTGCTATGGAGGATCGGCCATATGGTGTAGCTTGACATTATCAATAGAGACACAGTGATTTTCTTTTAATTCAGGCAGCAGTGACAGAATAACAGTTCTTGTACCATGTATTCCCAGGACTGGAACCAGTGCACAGTATAATGGACCAGACTCCTTTTTCACAGCAATCTTTTCTCATACTAGATCCCCAACTTTCTGAATCCAGCTGGTAAATGTTATTGGTGCATCCCTTAGTCCCACGGTGGCGACACAGCCAGACACGTTTTTGTCACAAAATTGTTGTATTTCCTTCAAGATATGACACATTCATTTATGTCAAAGGGTGAGTCTGCCATGTCCGTGCTAGAGCCATCAAGATCTGGACTATACAAGTGAGTCTCAAACAGCACCTCTTATGAGGTGTGCCCTCCCAAGAACCTTCTGGGCAGATTATTAAGTGCTCTCTGGACTCCATACAGGTGACCAAGCCAACTACGACCCATGCCTAATACTCTCGCTGTTAAGGATTGCTTTAGTCTCCATTCTTCAGATCCACTACACTGTTACCCTCGGGAAGGGACGTGAAATGTAGTTGGACCCCTAACATAGCCATGGTGCCCCTGAAAGCCCTTGAGGCAAAAGCAGAGCCCTGGTCTGAATGGAAAGCCACAACTACATATGTACCAATTAAAACCTGCAGATCCTTAATATTTGCTAGAGCATCAGCTGATCATTGTGACCATGCCCATACAAATCTGTTGTATGCACCATCAAGTGTCAGGGGACTACAATGGTCCAGGTACACACATTGAAGTGGTTTGTTAGAAAGGGGTGTCTGGGGTGGGCACGACAATATCCATTGACTTAAGTCTCCGCTTCACCTTATATAGTTCCATTCAACAACCTACACCAAAATGAAAGGAGGGGCCATATCATTTAGAGAAGCATTTGCTTTCACCTACAGGGCTCATATAGTGCTCTAGGTGGACATTGTTTCTAAATTGACTTTGAAAAAAGAAGTCAAGCCATAACTTTTGTCAGAATATATGGCCCAACTGAAAACAAGGAGGCTTTATAGTCAGACTTATTACCTCGCTCAGGTTCTGATGATCATGTGTGAGGACTTAAATTTTCACACCCAACCCAGTGTTAATTGTTTAAATTCCATTGCCAGAAAAGCTAATTTCCCAACCTGTCTAGTTCAGGCTTTACAAGATCTAGACCTAATCTAAATGGCACCATTCCTACCCACAAGATAGGAGTTTTACATTTTATTTAAAAGAATGCATCACCTCTGAAGAGGTAAGATAGGATAATAAATTTGTCCAGTAATTAAGCCTTAGTTGCTGATGGTTATATAGACTCTTTTTACAACGGTTTTCATGATATCAATAGTGAACCCTTATCTAGTGTTTAATTACTTCTTGACTTTCTCTGTGGTTACCAACACAATGATGAATCAGAAAAGATTTTTATACTAAATATGAAGAAGGAACTGCAAACTGTGGCTTATGTGGTTCTACAGTGTTACTTAACACAGGTGTAAACATTTATACAAAGGTATTTTTTCACCAATTACAGCAGTAGTGCTTAACCTTTTGAATTCTGTGGATCCCCACTTAATCATTACTGGAACTGGGGACCTAAGTAAATCATTACTGGAATCCATAGACCCCCACAGAGTCATGACTGGAAGCTGGAGACCCCAGCCTAAGCTTTTTCAATGGTTTGAACTGCAAATGACACACAAAAATACAAAACCAAGCATTCATCAAAAAAGTACACAAATATTTTATTTGATTCACAAACATTTTTTTTAAATGTTAATTTTAATGGGAAGGTTGTATCTTTTCTGAATTCAACTGAGACCACTCATCTTTCATTCTTTATTGTTTGATGCACCTGCTCTCCTCCGATGAATATAAGGATACTCACTACATTGTCAGCCTTCAATTTCAAATTTTATGACAAGACCGGAGGCTCCTATTATGCGTTTCTCTTCTCGCTTTAATAAACAGCAGCAGTCAAGAAGAAACTACAAGTCCCATGAGGCTAACACAGACAGCCAATGGGATTAAAAACGTAGTACAGAACATCTTAACCAATAGAAATACCCCCATGCCACTTGACTGCAAGCAGCCCTCTTTTCTTCTTGCTGCTGCAGTCAAGATAAGTTCATAATTTCTTTCCTCTCATATCGTTTTTTATTTACTTGCAACAGTTGGTTTCATTATGGTATATAAATGTTGTTTTTATATTATGTAGACGGCAAGTTGCCGCATTGCTTTCATTAAGCGCTTTCCCCGCGCTTGCGTTCATTTTCCTGGCTTCGGTTAGCAACCCGGTTGTTCCTGAGTCAGGAAAACAAACAGTTTAGTGCGCGCCGCGCGCGCAGCGCTTTCACAGTGTTTTCCCTCGCGGTGGGAAATAACCGTTATTCGGTTTTCCTGACGCGAGGAGACCACTCGCAACAGATGCGCTTCCTCACCTTTTGGGCATTTTTCATACTTGTCGTCCAGCTCCCATACACGACGTGTGTCAGGGGTTTCTCCTCTGCTACCGGCAACTCTTTCCTTTACCCCACCCTGGGGAGGGAGGAGTTTCCTATTTCTCCTTTGCTGTTCTCCACAGTTAACCCCCGGTTGCCTGACTATTTTTCCTTCAAGGATAATTTTTTCTTTCCTCTGAGTTTTTGTTCTTTATGAATTTTCTTTCCTTTATTTAAATGTTACCTAACATGGAACCCCTAATACCTCTTCTGTGGAACAGGGTGTTCCCAGTGATATAGAGGATATAAGAAATGAACTCCGGAATTTTATTAAGAGTTCTGTTCATCAGGCAATGGCGGAGTCAAATTTTTCTAATTTTTTATCCAAATCTTCAGCCCAGACTGCGGGGGAATGCAGTCAACGCCTGCCTGCCAACCCCACGAGTTTGGCACAAAAGGAGAGTGAGTTTACCTCACATATGTCAAAGGACGCAGTTCCTCATAAGGCTCCTGCCAAGGAGTATAACAATATGGCTCCGAGACCCTCTCTGAAACGAAAAGCTAAACAACGGAATGTATCTCTTCCCACTCCCACGGCCTCCACTCCAGATACAGATGATGATTTTCCAGATGCGGATTCAGACTTCTTTGTCTCTGACAAAGAGGATACTGATTCCTTTTTTCCTCCTCCTCCAAAGAAACCTAAGGTTCCCTCTGTTTCCCCTCTTCTTTTCGATGCAGAAGGCTTTCCCATGTTCGACCCCTCCCACATACTTTGTCCCAATTTGACGGAATAGTTCCCTGCTGACCATGTGGGTCGTTATGTGGCTCAGAAATTATTCTCACCCCTAGACAAACAAACCAGAGACAAGCTCAAGTCAGAATGTCCACGCCCTGTGCTTCCGCATAAGGCTACTACTACCCCTTCCATCGACCAACAGATGTTAACCTTTTTTACCAAACAGGGCAAGGACCCTCGTAAAGGGGTAGATAAATCGTGGTCGTCCTGTCAGGACAAGTTGTTGGACGTCATTTGTCCACTTACGAGAATTTTTGATATGGTTGAGACGGCCAGGCTGGATGGTACTTTTTTAGATCCAGAGGAACTATCCTTGTGGGTTCAACGTTGTTTTTGTCTACTGGGGAATGCTAACTCCTCTCTTATACACGAGAGATGGAAGGGCCTCCTTATCAAATTAGTTCCTAAGTTGATTAATTTGGCAACGGTTCAACCTCAAATCCACGCGGAGGGACAACTTTTTGGGGAGTCTTTCATAAAGGACCTCAGCAAATATGTAGCCACATTCACCTCCTTGGATAAAGCACAACAGTCCATGAGAAAAATGTGCAACCAACGGGTTTTTGCCAGGGCCGGTAGAGTCAGGGGCCGCTTTACCGGCCGAGGTTCCACCAACCAAGGCTCCAGAAGTTACTACGGTTCCTATCAGCAAGACTTCAGACTGCAATTCTACCCCCAGCGCGGCAGAGGTTATCGTTCCAGGTCCTTCAGACACACTAAAGCCTCCAACCCAACAGGTAAGCCCTCAAGTTGGTTTCTTTCCAAAAGGGTGTCGCATCTTCCATTTTCTTTCAAATTGGATAACAATTACCACAGATGTGTGGGTTCTAAATACTGTACAAGGTTACAAAATAGAACTTTATTCTACTCGGTGCAAACATTTTTCACTCCTCCTCCCCAATTTTCCACAGAAATGAACCATCTAATATCTCTCTGGGTAAATTCTCTCTGACAAAAACAAGCGATTTCAATCACTCAACCCCATACTTTGGGTTTTACCAGCCCAATTTTTCTAGTTCAAAAGAAGAACAAAAAGATGCGTCCGGTCATCAACCTAAAACATTTCAACCGGTTTGTGGTATACCGACATTTCAAAATGGAGACAATTCTTCACCTCAGAGATTAGGGGCCAGATGTAGCAAAATAGCAAATTGCGACTTGCAATTTGCGAGTCCGTGCGACTCGCAAATTGCAAGTCGCAATTTGCTATGCAGAAAGGTGTCTCAGACACCTTCTGCAACTCGCAGTGGGGTCGCAAAGCGTCGCAGTTTGCGACCCCATTGCGAGTATGGGCACTCACGGGGATGGTGGCCTGCTGGAGACAGCAGACCACCATGTCCGTGGCTGCTTTTTAATAAAGCAGTTTTGTTTTTTCTATCTGCAGCCCGTTTTCCTTAAAGGAAAACAAGCTGCACTTAGAAAAAAAAAAACGAAACCTTTTGTTTCTGTATTTTTCAGAGCAGGCAGTGGTCCATAGGACCACTACCTGCTCTGAAAAATTATTTTTATTTCCATTCACAAAGGGGAAGGGGTCCCATGGGGACCCCTTCCCGTTTGCGACTGGGTTACCATCCACTTCAAGTGGATGGTAACTGTGATTTCATTTGCGACCGCTTTCGCGGTCGCAAATAAAATTGAATAGCATTGCGAGTCGCAAATAGCAAGGGAACACCCCTTCCTATTTGCGAGTCGGAAATGCATTTTGCGAGTCAAATCCGACTCGCAAAATGCATTTCTGCATAGCAAAGAGTCTTTTGCGCCTCGCAAACGGCGTTTTTCGCTGTTCGCGAGGCGCAAACACTTTGCTACATCTGGCCCATACTTCTTCAAAACGACTGGATGGTCAGAGTGGATCTACAGGACGCCTATTTAGTGGTTCCTGTACATCCAGACTTCAGGGAATTCCTTCAGTTGCACTGGCTCGACCAAACTTATAACTTTACCTCTCTGCCCTTCGGTCTATCGTCTGCCCCTTGGTGCTTCACCAAGCTCTTGAAGCCCGTTGTGCCTTTTCTAAGGTCCCAGGGCATAAGGCTCTTAATTTACTTAGACGATATCCTCATTTTAAGTCAGTCTCCTCAAACTCTTCTACTCCACTTACAAACAGCCTGCTCTCTTTTAGAAGATCTAGGTTTCATAATAAACAGAGAAAAATCTCTCCTAATGCCATCTCAATTCATAGAATTCTTGGGATTTCAAATCAATTCCATTTCAGCTACACTTCTTCTACCTACGACAAAAATAAGATCCATAAAGTCAGAAATTCTACAAATCCTTCGCAGCTCTCTCATCTCTCTCAGGACATTAGCTCGAATAGTAGGCCTGCTGTCCTCTTCTATCCAGGCAATCTTTCCAGGTTCCCTTCATTACCGCTCTCTTCAAAGACTGCAGATTCAAAACTTGAGGAAGGGACTATCGTATTCCGACCTCGTCCCCTTAGACGTGGAGTTCCGCACAGAGCTTCAGTGGTGGATAGACCATTCAGACGCTTGGAACGGGAAAAGTATATTTCCATCAGCCCCAGATCTTGTGTTAGAATCCGATGCAAGTCGTCTAGGTTGGGGGGCCCGGTGTGGTCCCATCTCGACTGGAGGTACATAGTCTGCCGAGGAGTCCAAATTGCACATCAATTGTTTAGAGATGCTTGCCGGCTCCTTGGCAATCAGAAGCCTGGCAAAACACAAAGTACATTGTGCCATACTTCTCAGGATGGACAAAATCTCTGCAGTCAGATACATAAATCATCTTGGAGGCACAAAATCCAAACCTCTGGCGGATTTAGCCAAGAGTTTTTGGGAGTTTTGCCTTTCAAACCAACTTTCGGTTCATGCAGAGTACCTTCCAGGAGCGACCATTGGCGGCTGCGACTGCCACAGGCGGCAAGAAGGCCCAAAAGCAACCACTGCACACATTGGCTAGGCTTAGCATCCACACACCTGACACACATCCAGAACACCATAAAACACCCCCAGACACACCCCACAATCCCTTGCAACAAAACCAGGACCAGAAGACGGAGAGCACCAGAGCCAGACAGAGAACGCCAGCAGACAGGACACGCATAGAGACCCACACAGGAGCACCCAAACACCGTCCCCAGTCCCGACACCATCCACCACCCTCACCATGTCCCCCCCAAAAAAAATCCACGCTTCACCGAAAGGGAGCTAAGGACCATGGTGGACGAGATCCTAAAAGTGGAGCCACAAATATTCGGTTCCGAGGTGCAGCACACACCCATCGCCAGGAAAATGGAGCTGTGGCAGACCATTGTCAACAGGGTGAATGCAGTAGGACACCATCCACGCACCAGGGACGACATCCGCAAGAGATGGAACGACCTGCGGGGGAAGGTCCGGGCCATGGCATCCAGGCACCACATCGCAGTGCAGAAGACTGTGGGAGGACCGCCACCACCACCCGACTACACCGACTGGGAGGAGAAGGTACTCGCCATTCTGCACCCAGAGGGACATCCACCACCCTGCATCACCCAGAACTCACTACCAGGCCCACATCACTCCCGCTGTGCACAGCCACCCACCCCTGCACGTACCAACAATGGAGTAATAACCCCCACCACAATGTAACCCCACCACTGCCCCTTAATGCAATGTCCACCTCACAAAGGCACCCCTGAAGGCCACTGAAAGGCACACCAGCACTAAATTGCACAGCACAGCCCACCTCAAACCCTCCTGCATATGTAACAAACATTTCTATGTCCCCCAACAGGCACCACCACCCATGCAACCCTAATGGAGGGGACAAGGAGTGCCACAGCATTCCAGGGAGACAGAGGCACATGACAGGACACTGGTGAAGGATCCCTGGACACTGATGAGCAGGCAGGCCCCTTGCACAGTCCTGTATGCTCACCATGCAGCAGCCCCACCCAGGAAAACACTGTCACCCCTAACACCCAGTCAAGACCAGCAGGCCAGGGGAGGCGTGCCCACACCAGTGGACCCAGGGCACAAACAGGTGGAACACAGCAACAGAGGCCACAGTCTTCCACCCCCAACATGCAGGAAGACGAGGGCCCCAGTCCTGGTGGCACATCCAGACCTGCCTAGGGGACACAGGCACAGGGGGCCAGGGCAAGGTCAAGTGCCCCAGTGGGTCAGGGGGTAGGGCACCAGATAGTTGCAGCAGCCCAGGACGTCATTGCAGAGGTATTGGAGGCATACCAACATACCCAAGACAGGTTGGCACAGATTGAAACCACCCTGGAGCAAAGTCAGAGGATGCAGCTGGAACACCACCAACAGGCCATGGAGCAGTGGAAAGAACTCAATGGCACAATGGCCACCATAGCTGGAGCACTGCTGCAGTTGGTCAACAAACCCTCAGACACCCACACCAGACAAGAGGCCCCCACAACAGCCCTGGACAACCAGCAACAGTTGTCCCAAGCAGCTGAAACAGCACAGGAAAAACCCTCCCAGGAATCACAAGGGCCGACCATGTCACCCCAAGTAGCTCCACTGCAGGCGCCCAAACGTAGTCTCAAGCCAAGTTATGGAAGACCCAGCTAAGGACAAGCCCCCTTCCAACAATTGACACTGCTGCTAATGCCAAGCAACCATCCCACCCATTCACAAACTGCACTTAGCTGAGGGCTAAATGATGTACTAAACTATAAATAGGACCCACCTATGATATCAAACAGGCCTGCCACGAAGTCGGTTTTGAGGACAACCAACCATAACGACTTCCATCACTGTACAGAGCACATTGTATTCCACCAATAAACAACATATCTCACATGTAACACTGTTCCCTGTCTTCAATGTTGAACAAAGTGGAGTAATGATGCAACAGGCAGGAATAAACTTTATTGTCAAATTGTGCATGCTGGTGGTACAGTGTGTTTCAAAATAGTTTAGAAGAGAATGCTTATATTGTCTGTCTGTACCATGCTGAAGAGGTCCATGACTCGCATATCATGACCAATTCCCCCTAGTTGACATGGCACACTTACAGTATCAGTCACTAACCACATATACAGGCTGAAGTCCCAGACAGTTATTGAAAGTAGAGTTGTATCAGTTGGTTTCTGGAATTGACATCTTCCCCTTCTTCATCCTCACCATCACTCTCCTCACCTCTCTGAGGTAACAGATCAGGACATATAGTACCCTTCAACTCCAAAAGGGGGATTGAATGTCTCACTGCCACGTTGTGCAGCATTCAGCACGCCACGACTATCCTACACACCTTATCAGGCCCATAGGCCAGGGAACCCCCAGAGATATGTAGGCACCGGAATCTAGCCTTCAGGAGTCCTAAACTACGCTCTATCACCCTCCTAGTACGTCCATGGGCCTCTTTGTATTTCCTCTCTGCATACGTCCTAGGATTCCTCACTGGTGTCAGGAGCCAACGCAAGTTTGGATAGCCAGAATCACCTAGAGAAATGGTCAATACAGAGTCGTCATTGGAATGTCCTTAGTCTGACAGGCTGTTTTTCTGCAATGTGTCAGTTAGTGACAGGCAAACTTACCTATGATCCAACCGCTGTCCTCTTGGAGTTGTTCCATCTTTTGTGGCACACTACTGTTCCTCAAAACAAATGAATCATGCACTGAACCCAGAAACGTGGCATTCACATGGCGGCCAACACTTGGAACACCCTCCCTACCATCCTCAGGACCACCCAGGACCACTCCGTTTTCTGGAGACTCCTCAAGACCTGGCTCTTCGAGCAGCAGTAACCCCTTCCCCCTAGCGCCTTGAGACCCGCACGGGTGAGTAGCGCGCTTTATAAATGTTAATGATTTTGATTTTTGATTATGATATGTACTGGTCTGCTGTACATAAAAATTGGATGTTCATGCAGTGAAAGTTCTTCTTGTTTCTGTACACCTGTTCACTCACTCTTGGGGGGATGGTGGGTATGTGGGTTCCATCGATGGCACCAATAACATGGGAATGTTTGCAAAGGCATAGAAGTCTGACTTGATGACAGGGAGCTCAGCACTTTGGGGGAATCGCACATAGGATTGCAGATGTCGTACAAATGCATTAAGAAATCTTGTAGGTACCTGGCTAAACATTGGCTGTGAGAAACCTGCACCCATGCCCACTGTTACTTGAAATAAGCCTGTGGCCAGGAAATGGAGTGCGGAGAGCACCTGCACCTCAGTTGGAATGGCATGCTGATTACGATTTCCCGGAGTCAGTGCAGGATCCAGTAATGCACATAGGTACTGAATAGTTGCACGTCTGTAAGTGATAATGATCTGACGCTCCACCATGGTCCCCATATCCACAAGTGGTCTGTACACAGATGGTGCCCTTCCTCGCCACAAGGGTTGGTACCTGTGAGGGTTAAGAACAAGGAGTCATGTGCACACATACACTGGCATATTTGCTAAACACATTCACTGCATTCTTCATATTAGTGTCTGTACAATAACTGCAACCTGACAGATGTACATTGACATCACTAAGAGGGAACGCAATAAATCATGTGTGAATATATACTCTATGGATAGAGACATAGGTGCTTCATATGGCTAGTAGGCCCAGCATTGTGACTAAATTGAATTGCAAGATGCGTATGTGATGGCAAAATGTCTGCCCACTGTAGTTCTGCCCCTTTGTTGTGGAAGTGACCTAAGACCGCTAGCGGTTGACGTCACAGCGTACTGCAGTGTTGACCACTGTTCGCACCCTCATTGGATAACATGGATGCCAATGGGGAATCCTGGCGTATCATCATCGCGCCGGCGTTGACGGTGCATTCCGCCGCGGAATGTACGCACGTTTGTCATCGTGTGATCACTTGACTCCCTGATCCTGTGCGGAAAAGTACTCCACTCTGTGTACTGCTGTGGTCTGGCTATGGATGTTCCACGTGGTGCAGGGGAAAGGGCCCCGGCCTTCATCCAGGAAGAACTAGAGAAACTGGTGGAAGGGGTCCTGCCCGTGTACGGCAGACTCTACGGCCGGCCAGAGGTACAGGTGAGTCCGGGATTGGGGGGCACTGTGTGTGTAATGGATGGAGTGGATTGCTCTGATGTGCGCTCCTGTGAGCCAGGATGGGGCTTGGTGCATGGAATGCTGCGTGCCACTGTCCTGCATGTCTGGGAGTACTGTCTGTCCTATGTCTAACAATCAGCCAGCTATTGCCATCGTGCAGGTGCTCTGTGTTTCTTCTCTGTGTCTCCCTACTAGGTCAACGCCCACCAGAAGAGGGCACATTGGCATGCCATCGCCAAGGAGGTATGGACCCTGAGTGTCTACAACCGGCGGAGCACCCACTGTCGTAAGAGGTGGGAGGACCTGCGGTGCTGGGCGCGGAAGATCAGTGAGGCCCAGCTGGGGAAGTCCTCCCAACGTGGTAGGGGTGCCCATCTGGCACTGACCCCGTTCATGCGAAGGATCCTGGCAGTGGCGTACCCAGACCTGGATGGGCGCTTGAAGGCTGCACAGCAGTCACAAGGGGGTGAGTACTCACAGCCCATACTTCAGCCTGGAAGGATGAGTGTGTGTGCGATAGGGCTCATGGTGCTTAGAGCAGGGTTTTTGGCTGGTGTCCAGCTACTGTCTTCTCCCCAAAGGGTGTAGGGGTGTCCACGTCAAGTTTCACCTACCTCAGCTTTAATGCAATGACAGGATATGGGTGTAGGTCAGTATGGTGCTCAGTAGTCAGGGCCATGTTCATGGGCCTAGTGCATGGTGCTGCCTGTTGGGTGTGTCTGCTAGGTAGGTGTATGTCTGGCCCTTGTGTATCAGCATTGAGCTACTTACAAGTGTCTCTCCTGTTTTGTCTCCCCATCCCTGTTCTCTTTTGTGTGTCTGGCACAGCATCAACATCAGGCGAGGGAGCTGAGGCACCGGCTAGTGGGGAGACAGCGGCCCACGGAACCTTGGAGGCAGAGACAACGGACTCCCAGGGGTCCAGTGGGTGGTAGGGCGAGGGGACATCCACAGGGGAGGCTACTACCACAGGTGGTAGTGACTCTGAAACCTCATCTGATGTGGGTCCTCCGGCGGTGGCGGACACTAGTGGACAAATCACGAATGTGAGATCTTCCACCACCACCCATACCATCAGTGCCCTCCCTTCTGCTCCCCACCGAGTTGCCCGTGCCAGCCCACCCAGAAAGGTGGGCGTCTCATTCGCCCCAGGCACCTCCTCCCCTGTCCCAATCAGCCCTGCTGCCCTCACAGAGGAGGCTATGGACCTCCTGAGAACCATCTCTGTAGGGCAGACAACCATCGTCAATGCCATCCAGGGGCTAGCATCAGAGGTGCAGAAGGCTAATGCCTATCTGGATGGCATTCACGGTGCCGTGTCTGCCCTACAAAGATCTTTTCAGGCTCTGGCCTCCTCTTGGACGGCAGCCAGTTTCCCTGGACATTCCGTCCCCCGTCTAACCTCCTCTACCCCTTCCAGCACCCCACTCCCTTCACCCGTCCAAGGCACACATTCATACATGCAGTCAAGCACATCAACACACTTCCAAACACAAGCACTACACCTCCCACCACAAGCATTCACACAGCCAACAGACACCTGCACACACAGCAATGTCCACTTCCCCCAGTGCGCCCGCCTCTTCCGCATCCCTGTCTGTCCCCTCTACATGCACACCCTCATGCACTGCACCTTCACTCACTGTTACTGCTCCTCTTCCTGCACTCACCACAATAGCAGACAGCCATACATGCACCTAATACACCACACCTGCACTCACCACCTCCACTGTAGTTGACACATGCAGCACACTCACCCGACTTGCAGACACCCACCCAACAAACATCCACACTAGCTGTCTGTCTTCTCCCACTGTGTCTACCCCCACCTCCCAAAACACTCAAAAGCACCAAGACGCCCACCCATCAGACATCCACCACACCACAGCAGACTGAGCAGTCACTGGCACCCAATACATGCACACCTACACCCCATACATCCCTCTGCCTCCACTCCCACGTCCTCATCCACACCCACCCCAATGGCTACCAAGAAACTTTTTCTCTCCCGTGTAGACCTGGTCAAACCCACTGGCCCACCCCGTCTTCACTTGAAACGTGCCCACCTCCTTTCCCTTTCTGCTCCTTCCACATCGCAGCCCACCCCGGTCCAGCCTTCCCATTCCTGTGTCCCTTCTCCAGTTAAGAAGAAGGCCCGCTCAGAGCCTAAGGCATCCTGCTCCACCCGAGTCAAACAGCCCCGCCCCCTTCTAAGGAGAAGCCCACCCCCCCAACCTCCTCACGCAAGTCAAAGTCCCACCCCTGTCGTAAATCCCCACGCCCACCCCCCATTCCGTGAGGTGCCTGGATCCCCCCATGGTGCCCTGTTGAGTGGAGTACCCAGCACTTGTGGGAGTCAGGTGTGGCCAGTGGTGGCCAAGGAAAATTGACTTTTTATGGACTGGCCATTGGCCCTGTTATCATCATTTAGCTCAGTGAGCTACTGAATAAAGTTTCCGTGTGGCCTGTGTTTGGGCTGCACGCAGTTCCACCCTGGTGTTTGTTGAAATAATTTATGGCTGTGGTGCTAATGTATGTCCTATGGCCAAGTTGCAGTGGCCTTCGGTCGGGTACATCCCTCTTGGTGCGGGCTGTCTGACTATTGCTGCTGGGAAGAGTTGGGGGGGCTTTGCGGGGTGGGTGGTGTGGGTGGGTATGTAGCTTTGCCCTTTCCTCCCTTGTGTCGTAGGTTGCGGTACTTACCATCGTCAACTTCGTCTGCAGTCTCGGTTGTGTAGATATATGGCAAGGAGCAAGGCTGTCATGATCTGCAGCTCCCTGTCCATGGCTGCCGCTGCACGTTTTGTTTAGCTCCGGTGAGTGTTTCCTTCTATTTGTTTATTTTCCGTCTGGCTTTGTGTGGCAGTGGTTCCCATCCCGAAACTGGCGGCGGAATGGTGGTTCATTATTTGATGGGTGGGTTGGGCCTTTCCGATGGCCTGTGGGCGGACTCTGCTGTCGTCAGCGGGACTCCTTTCCTGGCGGTGGGTGTTACGCAGGAATGCGTGAGTTTCGTTTGGTTCATCATTTGGCGGTCCGGACCGCTCCTCTATTGGTGGTTTCTACCGCCACCGCCGGCGGTGCGGAACGGACCGCCATGTTCATAATGAGGGCCTATATCTATGTCATCATCCTTACAGTTCCATCTCAAACAAGCAGATGCATTTAAATCTATGCAATTAGCTGGGCACAACATCAAACAATGAAAGTAGCAGCATTAAGAGATTAAACTTCTCTTGAGTCTTTTCTAACAAATGGGCCCACAAGAATGGCTATATCAATTTTATTCAAAGCACTCAGCATCTTACATCAAAATCTGAAGCCTTTATACATTGCCACTTGGCAAACAGAACTTGATACATAAATTAGGAAGGACACCTTCCTAAACATTTGGACACATGCGACTAAAACCCCAATTTTCACACAACACAAAAACAATAGTTACAAAATAATCCTTTGTGGTACCTTAACCCAACCCACATTCACCCCAGCACACCCACGGACCATTCGCCTGCTGCAATTGCCACTTCTCCTGCGACCGAACCTCCAAACCAATGACCACCAGACCGAACCACCTCCGCTGCATACTCCTCAACACCCGCTCCGCACGCAAACATGCCGTAGAACTCTGGGACCTGCTCGACAGCACCGCCCCAGACGTAGCCTTCCTGACCGAGACATGGTGGAACGACTCATCCTCGCCAGACATCGCCATCGCCATCCCAGACCTATACAAGATATCCCGCAGGGACCGCACCAACGGCTACGGAGGAGGGCTCGCCATCGTCCACAAATCCTCCCTCAAGATCACCACCCACACCGTCGACCACTTCTACACCGCAGAGCTTCTACACTTCCGGATCCACACTGGCCCCAACACCACCCTCAGAGGTACACTCGTCTACAGACCCCCCGGACCACGGGCCCAGTTCTGCAACACCATCGCCGACCTCGGAAGCACCCACACACTCGCCTCCATGGACTACATCCTCCTCGGGGACCTCAATTTTCACCTCGAGAACAACAACGACCGCAACTCCACCACGCTGATCAGCAACCTCAAGAACCTCGGACTCAGACAACTCGTCACGTCACCAACCCACACCACCGGACACACACTGGACGCCATCTTCTCCACCAGCGACCACGTTACCTTGAAAGCCACCACCGAACCCTACTGGACCGACCACCACTGCATCCACTTCACCTACAACAAAAACACTGCACACCACCACAGCCGCCAACTCCTCCACCGCAACGTGGGCAAAGTCACCGAAGAACAACTGCTCAGCACCCTCTCCCAGAACCCACCGAACGAGCCCACCGACCCAGACACCGCTGCCTGCAACTTCAGACAATGGATCAACAACTGCGCCAACATCCTCGCCCCACTGAAGAAACCCCCCAGCAACCTCGCCAGCAATAAAGCCTCCTGGTTCACCGACGAACTCCTGGCCTCCAAACGCGCCTGCAGGAAACTGGAAAAGAAATGGCTCCAAGAACGCACTCCGGACAACCACGTAAAACTCAAAGACGCCACCCGCCGACACCACCACTTC
The DNA here is from genome assembly GCF_031143425.1 of Pleurodeles waltl. NCBI lineage: Eukaryota > Metazoa > Chordata > Amphibia > Caudata > Salamandridae > Pleurodeles > Pleurodeles waltl. Next base: position 1,315,177,805 of record NC_090446.1, on the reverse strand, counting down.
ATCAGGACCACCAAGAGGTCCTCCTTCAAAGACCGCCTAGACAACAACGCACACGACAGCAAAGAGCTCTTCTGCATAGTAAAGGAACTGTCCACCACCCGCGCCAACGTCAACAACATCCCGCCCTCTCAGGAACTTTGCGACTTCCTCGCCGCTTTTTTCCACAGCAAGATCGCCGACATCCACAGCAGCTTCAACACCGCGACCACGCCCACCTCCGTCACCACCTCAAACCCAAGCATCGCCAACCCCATCACCGCCTGTTCCAACGTCGACAACGACGCAACACGCAAAATCATGAACTCCATCCGCTCTGGATCACCGACTGACCCCTTCCCCCACCACATCTTCAACAAAGCCGACTCTATCATCGCGCCCCAACTCCGCAAGATCATCAACTCCTCCTTCGAAACAGGCACCTTCCTGGAAATCTGGAAGTACGCAGACATCAACGCCCTCCTCAAGAAACCCAAAGCCGACCCCAAGGACCTCAAGAACTTCCGCCCCATCTCCCTCCTCCCCTACCCAGCAAAAGTCGCAGAAAAGATCGTCAACCATCAACTGACACGCCACATCGAAGACAACAACATCCTCAACCCCTCACAAACCGGATTTAGACGCAACCACAGCACCGAGACCGCCCTCATCGCCGCCACAGATGACATCAGACGCCAACTCGACCACGGCGAGACCTCCGCCCTTATCCTCCTAGACCTCTCAGAGGCCTTCGACACGGTCTGCCACCACACCCTACTATCACGCCTCCAAGGAGCCGGCATCCAAGAAAAAGCCCTAGCCTGGACCTCATCCTTCCTCTCCGGCAGAACACAGACCGTCCGCCTCCCACCCTTACGCTCAGAAGCCAACAACATCATCTGCGGCGTCACCCAGGGCTCCTCCCTGAGCCCAACGCTGTTCAACATTTACATGGCCCCCCTCGCACAAGTGGCCCGCCGTCACGACCTCAACATCATCACCTACGCCGACGACACCCAGCTCATCCTCTGCCTCACCAACGACCCCGCCACCGCCAAAGCCAACCTCCACGAAGGAATGAAAGCAGTCGCCGACTGGATGAGAAATAGCTGCCTGAAACTCAACACCGACAAGACAGAAATCCTCATCCTCGGGACATCCCCCTCCACCTGGGACGACTCATGGTGGCCCACCACCCTTGGAACGGCTCCGACGGCCACCAACCACACCCGCAACTTGGGATTCATCCTCGACTCCGCACTCTCCATTGACAGAAAAGTCAGCGCCGTCACCTCCTCCTGCTACAACACCCTCCGCACCCTCCGCAGGATATACAAGTGGATCCCAACCAACACCAGGAAGACAGTGACCCACGCCCTCGTCAGCAGCAGATTGGACTACGTCAACGCACTCTATGCAGGAATCCCAGCAAAACACCTCCAACGGCTCCAACGCATCCAAAACGCCTCAGCCCGACTCATCACCAACGCACCCCGCCACAGCCACATCACCCCTCACATCAAAGAGCTCCACTGGCTTCCCGTCGACAAAAGGGTCACCTTCAAGCTCCTCACCCACGCACACAAAGCACTCCACAACGCCAGCCCCACCTACCTCAACGACAGACTCAATTTCTACACACCGACCCGCCAACTGCGATCCGCGAGCCTCGCCCTCGCCACCGTCCCCCGCATCCAACGAACCACCTCCGGCTGTAAATCCTTCTCCTACCTCGCCACCAAGACCTGGAACACGCTCCCTACCTACCTCCGACAGACTCAAGACCTACTCGCCTTCAGAAGACTCCTCAAGACCTGGCTCTTCGAGCAGTAGCAGTCTCCACCCCCCCTCAGCACCTTGGAACCCTAACGGGTAAGTAGCGCACTCTATAAATGTCTGTGATTGATTGATTGATTGATTTTTGGGTCGCCAAATAGGTGTGGAAAGAAATGCATGGAGAGGTTAAATATGGCACATATCTGTGTGTACCCCTAAAATACACTTACAAGCAAACTTATCACTGATTTTCTTTTGACTGCATGCTCAACTATAGCATATTCATGGTAACAACCTAATACGCCCCCCTCAAATTATGGTACCGTACATTATGGATGACTTTTGTGATGTAGGAACTTACAGCAATTGTGAAAGATAAGATAAGTAAATTTGAAAAATCGGTAGGGGGTAGGACAAAAGTTACATGCTTACATTGTTACAAAGTAAGGTAGCTTAGAGTTAGAATCATGCAAAATGTGATCCCAACATGAAACATTGCATGGTGCTTAATAATAAGGTAAAAAATAAGAGGTGATGTAACAAATAGGATAGCTACTTTGCCCGTAGAACGTCATAAAAGAAAATGACCACCGCTATTATTTGTATTGCGATTATGAACCTAATGTTAGATCATTTCACATGTTTTTTTTCTGTTGGGGAATGCCAAAAGTGATACAAATTCTGCATCTTAGTCGACTCCTGAAGAAGTATGAGACATTTTTAATATATCCATTAAGTAAATACCTCATGGTGTGAATAAAAAAGTATGTTGTACTACCCTTCTAAACTAACAAAATATTTTGTTTGTTATTTCAGATTTCTGAAATTGTGAAAAGATTATCTGTTGTCAATGAGTGAAAATGTCTTCCAAAAGAAGATGTGATTTTGTAAATATTATTGAAGAGTTTATATCTAGTGCATAAAATGTTGAAACTTTCATTGATTGGGATCTGTGTTTATTGTGTCAACAAGATTTACTAAAATTGTTAGCGTGTTCATGTAATAGTAAACGTTCTGATAAAGGAATTGGGTACAAAAGTTTGCTTGATGATCTGCTAGCTTTTGACAAAATAAAAGGACTTCCATCAATGATCAAGACAAAGGCCTTGATTATGAGTTTGGTGGATGGAAACACCTATCCACCAAACTCCTGACAGGGTGGCCAAAACTGTAATGGCGACTTCCCGCTGGCCCCGTTATGGCTTTCCCATTGGGCTGATGGGCAGAAACAAAGGCCCATATTTATACTTTTTGACGCAAACCTGCACCAGCGCAGGTTTGCGTAAACAAATTACCGCCACCACCATTCCAACTCGCCAGCTGGGCGTCATATTTAAGGAATGACGGTAGCCGGCGCTGCGGCCTGGTTAGCGTAAAAATAAATAAATTACTCTAACTGGGCAGCGAAGGCGTAGGAAAGACTGGGGGTTGTGCGTCAAAGAATGGTGCAAGTCAGGTTAGAGTTAAAAAAATGATTCTTACCTGACTAGCGGCATTTTTTGACGCACAACCCCCATGGAAATGACTCCTGTCTTAGCAAAGACAGGAGTCATGCCCCCCTGCCCAATGGCCATGCCCAGGGGACTCCGGTCCCCTGGGCATGGCCATCGGGCACAGTGGCATGTAGGGTGGCCCAAGTTAGGCCCCCCATGCCACCTAAATAATAAAATAAAAAATGAATTACCTTTACTTACCTCTCCATCCATGGGTGTCCTCCAGGGTGGGCGAGGGTTGCAGAGGGTGTCCCTGGGGGCAGGGAAGAGCACCTGTGGACTACTTCCATGGTCAGAGACCATGGAAATCAGCCCACAGGTCCCTTAATGCCTGCCCTGACCCAGGTGTTAAAAAATGGTGCAAATCCAGCTAGGCGCCATTTTTAAAGGCCCGCCTCCTGCTGTGTGTAAAAATGACGTGGGAGAATAAATAAGGTGCACATGCCTTAAAGTCATTTTTTGTACGGGAACGCCTACCTTGCATGTCATTAACGCAAGGTAGGTTTTCACGTACAGAAAATGACGCACACTCCATAACTTTGACGGGTCCAGCGGCAAAGTATGAATATGGAGATAGGTTTGCGACGGATTTGCATTAAAAAAAATTATGCAAATCCGGCGCAAAAAGAGTATAAATATCCCCCAAAGTTTTCTGCCCGTCAGTCAAGGGGAAAGTGGTGGCAGCATTATCACTGGCTCATGATAGAGCCAGCGCCAATGATGCCGCCCGCAGGGGGCACCAACACCCTCATAATGCGAACTGTCTGCAAAGCAGACATTGCACATTACGAGGGTGCTGGGCAGCGGGACCCCAGTGGCCCCCTGCACCTGTTGTCCACCATTTTTGAAATCCTTGGCTAAAAATAACATTACATTTATGTGCTGGAAGACTAATAGTACATTTATGATAATTTACTGGCCCTTGCAGCGACCATTTTGTATAATGACATCACACTCCTAAAATGGGGGATCAGAATTTTGGGGACTATATCAAAAATCAATGTTCATATGACTACCTAACACTGTGCCATGTGCCATTTTAGTATCACATTTTGCACAATTCTTGTGTTTTTGTCATTTTAGCTACCTCAAAAACAGAGATCGTGGATCTGCTGACCTAGCTCACCATCCTCGAATGCTGCATATTGTTGTAATGGTGCTAGGATTTTTAAAAATGCACTTCTTTTTTTGTTTGAAGAATGCAGACATAATATTCCTCATATGTCTTGACATGTTGCAAGATTGCATATATTGAGTCTCTTAGGGTTAATGGAAAGATTTTTTTAAAATTAATTGATTTAAGTAGGCTCCAAGCACTGCATGTGCATAATTATTATGCCTTTTCTTCTTGAGAAATCACACTTGGTAGTTCTTCTGATTACAGGTCATAAAAATATATACAGTTTCTTGAAAGTATTAGGTTGATGTAATGCACTTTATATATGTGTGTATGACTCAAGACTGTTGGCCTAGACTTTTCCATGGTCAGCTGAAACATTAAAAAATAAGAAGTGTTCTTGCTCCTGTGTTAATCTTCAAATACAGTACTTAAAACAAGGTAACATCATGTAAAAGGCATTTCAGATCCAGTTTGTGTATACTTTTGCCAAGAGAATAGAACAACAGGATGTTAATCATGTTCATTATTTTGCAGTTCTCCAGTAGAGACTGCACTCATCTTCTACAGAATAGCTTATACTGATTGAAAATTGAGGTGGTTATTTAAAACATAGGGAGTGGTGCAATTGCACTTGTGTTCTCAAAATAGCGATTGTTATTTGTGTTTAGTTTTTAAGAATTCTCAGTTTCTTATTCAAGTACTGATTGTTGGTAATCCAGAGATATTGCTAAGGTATATTCATTCACAATTTTAGTGAAAAGAGTCTTGCTTGCTTTGCATACTGTGCACTGTGTTGGAGCATCTGACACCTTCTTCTTAACTATTCATGAAAATTCTATTAGATGAAATTAGATGTTTAAAAACCTCTATGTAAGAAACAAATAGGAAACTCAGCAATATGTATAACATTAGGAACTATATGGATAGAAGAATATTGTAGGGTGAACAATGTATCATTAAATGTGGAGGGTGTTATGTGGGAAGTCTCAAGGATGGAATCAGAAATCAAATTTTGTAAAATTACTGAATATATAGGGTTATTAAGTGTGATATCTGCTTCAAAGGAAAGAAGGCAACTGATGTTATCTAGCCATAGAACCTATATCATGCAGGCTCTTACAAATATATGAGACTTTCTCTGACAGAAATTGATGTATGTCATGGCCTGATATATCTTTGCTCATTTAAAGTCATTCATGACTGTACAACCTCTATGTATTCTAATCCCACTAATCATAAAGAGTATATCAAGAGAGGGCAGGAGGAAGTGATGGACATGTGGTATTTATTAGTTTAATTGTTTAATGGTGTCAATTATTCAAATATTAAGGTGGTCATTACAACCCTGGTGTTCGGTGTTAAAGCGGCGGTAAGAACGCCAACAGGCCGGCGGTAAAAAAATTGCAATTACGACCACGGCGGAAACCGCCAACAAAGACAGCCACTTTAACACTCCGACCGCCACGGCGGTACAAACAAACAACTTGGCGGTCACTGCCAACAGACAGGTGGAGGACAATGTACTGCCCACAGTGTCACAACCTACCAATCCGCCACCTTTTCCGGGGCGGATTCACCGCGGACAAAAACACGGCGGAAACAGGACTCCGAAGGGAAAACGCTCACCTCTACACAATCCACGGGGAATCCGGACGCCATAAAACCCGAGCTCCACATCCTGCCAGGCCTCATCTTCTTGCTCCTCTACCAGGAGCATGAACGCTGGCGGCGAAGACAACGGTGAGTAATGCACCTACGACACAGGGGAGGGTGGAGGGAAAAAACAGGGACACACACACGCAACACCCCCACCCCCGCCCTCACCCACTACAACACACACACTAATACAGCATGATACATTACAGTTACACCCCCAAACCCTCTGGAAGAATGCAAAGACAAAAGGAAATGAGTGTAACCATTGTAATCTATTAAAATCCAGGACACAAAAATATATATACACCATTAACAAATATATACACCAAGAATAGTAGTCCAGGTAGTGCTCCATTGAAGTCCGTGGAACACTGGGCCCACACGGCATGTGCGAGGCCCACACTCAATCCCTGAACATGACGGAGAGAACACTGCAGGGGCATCAGATAGCAATAAAACAGGCACCTCAGGGGGAAGGGAAAGGGGGGGCACCTCAGCCGGTTGAGTGCACAACGCCAAATCCATGAGGGGGCCACATGCCCACTGTTCCATCCTGGGGAGTGCAAAGCCTCAGTCTCTCAAGTCTCTACAGTGGGCGGGTTGCCCACTGCTGCATCCTGGGGAGTGCAAAGCCTCAGTCTCTCAAGTCTCTACAGTGGGTGGGTTGCCCACTGCTTTATCCTGGGGACTGCAAAGCCACAGTCTCTCAAGTCTCTGCAGTGGGTGGGTTGCCCATTGCTTTATCCTGGGGAGTGCAAAGCCACAGTCTCTCAAGTCTCTACAGTGGGTGGGTTGCCCACTGCTTTATCCTGGGGAGTGCAAAGCGACAGTCTCTCAAGTCTCTACAGTGGGTGGGTTGCCCACTTCTCTATCTTGGGGAGTGCAAAGCCACAGTTTCTCAAGTCTCTACAGTGGGTGGGTTGCCCACTGCATTATCCTGGGGAGTGCAAAGCCACAGTCTCTCAAGTCTCTACAATGGGTGGGTTGCCCACTGTTCCATCCTGGGGAGTGCAAAGCCACAGTCTCTCAAGTATCTACAGTGGGTGGGTTGCCCACTGTTCCATCCTGGGGAGTGCAAAGCCACGGTCTCTCAGGTAGATGCCTTTCTCCACTGGTTCTGGAGGGGGCCTTGTGCCCAGAGTGCTTCTTCCTGCCAAGGACAGAGGTAGTGGATGTGATTCTCTACTGGTTCTGGAGGGGGGCTTGTGCCCAGAGTGCTGCTTCTTCCTGCCAAGGACAGAGGTAGTGGATGTGATTCTCCACTGGTTCTGGACGGTGCCTTGTGCCCAGAGTGCTTCATCCTGTTCGTGACGGACTCAGTAGCGTCAGTGCCCTTGGCGCTCATGGGCCAGCGGTGCTTGTTGCGGCAGTGTCCTTGGCAGCGGTGCTTGTTGTGGCGTTGTCGTTGGCAGTGGTGCTTGTTGCGGGGGTTTCCTGTTCAGCGGTGCTTGTGGCAGCGGTGTCCTGTTCAGCGGTGCTTGTGGCCGCGGTGTCCTTGACAGCGGTGCTTGTTGCGGCGGTGTCCTGTTCAGCGGTACTTGCGGTGGCGGTATCCTGTTCAGCGGTGCTTCTGGCCCTGTCTGGCCCAGCGGGGCTGGTGCTGGCGGTCCTGTCTGGCCCAGCAGGGCTGGTGCTGGCTATCCTGTCTGTCCCAGCGGGGCTGGTGTTGGCGGTCCTTTATGGCCCAGCGGGGCTGGTGCTGGCGGTCCTGCCTGGCCCAGCGGGCTGGTGCTGGCGCTGGGGGTCCTGTCTCGCTCAGCGGAATTGGTGCTGGCGGTCCTGTCTGTCCCAGTGGGGCTGGTGCTGGCGGTCCTGTCTGGCCCAGCGGGGCTGGTGCTGGCGGTCCTGTCTGGCCCAGCGGGACTGGTGCTGCGGTCCTGTCTGGCCCAGCTGGGCTGGTGCTGGCGGTCCTATCTGTCCCAGCGGGGCTGGTGCTGGCGGTCCTGTCTGGCCCAGCGGGACTGGTGCTGGCGGTCCTGTCTGGCCCAGCGGGGCTGGTGCTGGCGGTTCTGGCTGTCCCAGAGGGGCTGGTGCTGGTGGTCCTGTCTGTCCCAGCGGGACTAGTGCTGGCGGTGGCCTCCTGGGCAGCTGGGCTGGTGCTGGCGGTGGCCTCCTGGGCAGCAGGGCTGGTGCTGGCGTTGGCCTCCTGGGCAGCAGGGCTGGTGCTGACGGTGGCCTCCTGGACAGCGGGGATGATGGCGGTGGCCTCCTGGGCAGCAGGGATGATGGTGGTGGCCTCCTGGGCAGCGGGTATGATGGTGGTGGCCTCCTGGGCAGCAGGGATGATGGCGGTGGCCTCCTGGGCAGTTGGGCTGGTGCTGGCGTTGGCCTCTTGGGCAGCGGGGATGATGGCGGTATTCTCCGCCGTGCTGCTCTTCCCAGACTTGCAGACTTTCTTGTGGCCATTCCCCACCGTGGAAGGTGTTGCAGCTGACTCCACACTCCCACCTGTACCCCTGGGAGCGGCTTTGGTGGCTGGAGTCTTCCCCCTCTCCCGCCGGGCACTGGCCAACTTTTGATGTTTGACAGGTGGGGGACTGTCCGTGCTGTGGCTCCGTGCCACACTGGCTGCCCTGGTGGCCGGTGCACTCCAGATTCCGGTGACTACAGGCACCACTGGTCCCGGATATGTTGTGGCTGAGGTGCTAGGTTGGGACCTGGAGAGTTGGGCCCTACGAGACTGACGGGGTGGGGGAGGTGAGAGAAAGAGGTCAAGTTTGGACAGGAACATTTTCTCGGGAACACTGGGACAGGTAGCTGGAGGGGGTTTGGGAGTGGAGGAAGAGGTAATGGTTGTAGGAGGTGTTTGGTGACTTTGGGTGAAGGTGCATGTGCTGGAGGCTGTCGTGAGGTGGATGGCTGTTGGGTGGGTGTATGCCTGCGTTTGTGTATCATGGGAGGTGGTGTCACAGACACACTGGGAGAGAACACAGGGGACGTGTGAATGGCAGTGGGGGTGGTGACTGCACGTGAGCAGGGTGTGGTGGTGTGTGTGCTGGTGATGGAAGTAGTGGCTGTAGATGTAGTGCATGCAGGTGTGAGTGTAGACGAGACTGGAAGGGAGGAGGGAGATGAGGAGGAGGGGGACACAGTGGAGGCAGTGGATGTTGGTGTGTCTGCATGTGTGTGATGCTTGCGTGAGTGCCTGTGGGATGTGTGGTGCGTATGTTTGCCAGAGATTCCTTTGTGTGTTGAGGTGTGTGCATGCTGGTCTGAAGGTGTGCTTGGGATAGGCTGAGGTAGAGGGGATTGGGTCTGGGTGGAGGAAGTTGGAGGGGGGAGGCTAGACACAGGGACAATGTCTACCATCAGTGCTGAGGCCAGAGTCTGAAAAGCTCACTGAAAGGCCGCCTGACCAGAATGAATGCCCTCCAGGAATGCATTTGTTTGTTGCAACTGCCTCTCTACACCCTGGATGGCATTCAAAATGGTAGACTGCCCACCAGTGAGGGACCTGAGGAGGTCAATGGCCTCCTCACTGAGGGCAGCAGGGGTGACTGGGGCAGGGGCTGAGGTGCCTGGGGCGAAGGTGATGCCCCCCCTCCTGGGTGAGCGGGCACGGGGCAAAGGCTGAGGGGATGCTGGGAGGGCGGTGCTGGTAGGGGGGTGGCGGCTGTACCTGTAGATGCGGGGGGCACAGATGTTGCCGCCACCACAAGGGAGCTCCCATCAGAGGACGAGTCTGTATCACTGGTCTCAGCTCCTGTCCCCGCCGTGGAGCTCCCCTCACTCTCCGTCCCACTGGTGAACTCCGAGTCCGTTGACTCACCCTCCAGGGCCATGTGGGATGCAGCTCCCTCCGGCTCCGGTGCCACTGCTCCTCCGCCTGATGATGCTAATGCGCACAAGAACAGGGAGACCATAAAAAGGGGGGATGACAAAAGAAAGACATGTTGAGTGCATGCATTACCGCTACCGTTGGTGGACACGACAGACACAGAAGCCACCTGCACCCTGGGAGCGGCTTTGGTGGCTGGAGTCTTCCCCCTCTCCCGCCGGGCACTGGCCAACTTTTGATGTTTGACAGGTGGGGGACTGTCCGTGCTGTGGCTCCGTGCCACACTGGCTGCCCTGGTGGCCGGTGCACTCCAGATTCCGGTGACTACAGGCACCACTGGTCCCGGATATGTTGTGGCTGAGGTGCTAGGTTGGGACCTGGAGAGTCGGGCCCTAGGAGACTGACGGGGTGGGGGAGGTGAGAGAAAGAGGTCAAGTTTGGACAGGAACATTTTCTCGGGAACACTGGGACAGGTAGCTGGAGGGGGTTTGGGAGTGGAGGAAGAGGTAATGGTTGTAGGAGGTGTTTGGTGACTTTGGGTGAAGGTGCATGCGCTGGAGGCTGTCGTGAGGTGGATGGCTGTTGGGTGGGTGTGTGCCTGCGTTTGTGTATCATGGGAGGTGGTGTCACAGACACACTGGGAGAGAACACAGGGGACGTGTGAATGGCAGTGGGGGTGGTGACTGCACGTGAGCAGGGTGTGGTGGTGTGTGTGTTGGTGATGGAAGTAGTGGCTGTAGATGTAGTGCATGCAGGTGTGAGTGTAGACGAGACTGGAAGGGAGGAGGGAGATGAGGAGGAGGGGGACACAGTGGAGGCAGTGGATGTTGGTGTGTCTGCATGTGTGTGATGCTTGCGTGAGTGCCTGTGGGATGTGTGGTGCGTATGTTTGCCAGAGATTCCTTTGTGTGTTGAGGTGTGTGCATGCTGGTCTGAAGGTGTGCTTGGGATAGGCTGAGGTAGAGGGGATTGGGTCTGGGTGGAGGAAGTTGGAGGGGGGAGGCTAGACACAGGGACAATGTCTACCATCAGTGCTGAGGCCAGAGTCTGAAAAGCTCACTGAAAGGCCGCCTGACCAGAATGAATGCCCTCCAGGAATGCATTTGTTTGTTGCAACTGCCTCTCTACACCCTGGATGGCATTCAAAATGGTAGACTGCCCACCAGTGAGGGACCTGAGGAGGTCAATGGCCTCCTCACTGAGGGCAGCAGGGGTGACTGGGGCAGGGGCTGAGGTGCCTGGGGCGAAGGTGATGCCCCCCCTCCTGGGTGAGCGGGCACGGGGCAAAGGCTGAGGGGATGCTGGGAGGGCGGTGCTGGTAGGGGGGTGGCGGCTGTACCTGTAGATGCGGGGGGCACAGATGTTGCCGCCACCACAAGGGAGCTCCCATCAGAGGACGAGTCTGTATCACTGGTCTCAGCTCCTGTCCCCGCCGTGGAGCTCCCCTCACTCTCCGTCCCACTGGTGAACTCCGAGTCCGTTGACTCACCCTCCAGGGCCATGTGGGATGCAGCTCCCTCCGGCTCCGGTGCCACTGCTCCTCCGCCTGATGATGCTAATGCGCACAAGAACAGGGAGACCATAAAAAGGGGGGATGACAAAAGAAAGACATGTTGAGTGCATGCATTACCGCTACCGTTGGTGGACACGACAGACACAGAAGCCACCTGCACCCTGGGAGCGGCTTTGGTGGCTGGAGTCTTCCCCCTCTCCCGCCGGGCACTGGCCAACTTTTGATGTTTGACAGGTGGGGGACTGTCCGTGCTGTGGCTCCATGCCACACTGGCTGCCCTGGTGGCCGGTGCACTCCAGATTCCGGTGACTACAGGCACCACTGGTCCCGGATATGTTGTGGCTGAGGTGCTAGGTTGGGACCTGGAGAGTCGGGCCCTAGGAGACTGACGGGGTGGGGGAGGTGAGAGAAAGAGGTCAAGTTTGGACAGGAACATTTTCTCGGGAACACTGGGACAGGTAGCTGGAGGGGGTTTGGGAGTGGAGGAAGAGGTAATGGTTGTAGGAGGTGTTTGGTGACTTTGGGTGAAGGTGCATGCGCTGGAGGCTGTCGTGAGGTGGATGGCTGTTGGGTGGGTGTGTGCCTGCTTTTGTGTATCATGGGAGGTGGTGTCACAGACACACTGGGAGAGAACACAGGGGACGTGTGAATGGCAGTGGGGGTGGTGACTGCGCGTGAGCAGGGTGTGGTGGTGTGTGTGCTGGTGATGGAAGTAGTGGCTGTAGATGTAGTGCATGCAGGTGTGAGTGTAGACGAGACTGGAAGGGAGGAGGGAGATGAGGAGGAGGGGGACACAGTGGAGGCAGTGGATGTTGGTGTGTCTGCATGTGTGTGATGCTTGCGTGAGTGCCTGTGGGATGTGTGGTGCGTATGTTTGCCAGAGATTCCTTTGTGTGTTGAGGTGTGTGCATGCTGGTCTGAAGGTGTGCTTGGGATAGGCTGAGGTAGAGGGGATTGGGTCTGGGTGGAGGAAGTTGGAGGGGGGAGGCTAGACACAGGGACAATGTCTACCATCAGTGCTGAGGCCAGAGTCTGAAAAGCTCACTGAAAGGCCGCCTGACCAGAATGAATGCCCTCCAGGAATGCATTTGTTTGTTGAAACTGCCTCTCTACACCCTGGATGGCATTCAAAATGGTAGACTGCCCACCAGTGAGGGACCTGAGGAGGTCAATGGCCTCCTCACTGAGGGCAGCAGGGGTGACTGGGGCAGGGGCTGAGGTGCCTGGGGCGAAGGTGATGCCCCCCCTCCTGGGTGAGCGGGCACGGGGCAAAGGCTGAGGGGATGCTGGGAGGGCGGTGCTGGTAGGGGGGTGGCGGCTGTACCTGTAGATGCGGGGGGCACAGATGTTGCCGCCACCACAAGGGAGCTCCCATCAGATGACGAGTCTGTATCACTGGTTTCAGCTCCTGTCCCCGCCGTGGAGCTCCCCTCACTCTCCGTCCCACTGGTGAACTCCGAGTCCGTTGACTCACCCTCCAGGGCCATGTGGGATGCAGCTCCCTCCGGCTCCGGTGCCACTGCTCCTCCGCCTGATGATGCTAATGCGCACAAGAACAGGGAGACCATAAAAAGGGGGGATGACAAAAGAAAGACATGTTGAGTGCATGCATTACCGCTACCGTTGGTGGACACGACAGACACAGAAGCCACCTGCACTATGCCGCGCACTTGGAGTCCACTGTTCAATCCCTGGGACATGGCCTACAAGGCTATGGCTGACATCTGCACACATGGATGACACAGGAGCCTGACTAGGTGTACTTGGCACTGTACACAGGTGGGGTGGGGTGCCACAGGGTCTTCCAGAAGAAGGGGACCTAACTAGCACACTCGCCCTGACCTAGGGAAACCCACAGCCCACCTCCCCCACCCAGACACCTCCACTGCGTGCAAAATCAGCAGAATGAGAGTGTACTCACCCCCTTGTGGCTGCTGTGATGCCCTCAAGCGCCCATCCAACTCCGGGTACACCACCGCCAGGATCCTGAACATCAGGGGGGTCATGGTGCGACGGGCACCCCTCCCACGTTGGGAGGCCATCCCCAGCTGGGCCTCCGCCGTCTTCTTGCTCCAGCTGCGAATGTCCTCCCATCTCTTATGGCAGTGGGTGCTTCGTCTGTGGTAGACCCCCAGGGTCCTGACGTCCTTGGCGATGGCACGCCAAATATCCTTTTTCTGGTGGGCGCTGATCTACATGAATTGTACAGGGGGAAAAGAAAAGTTATTACCAACTGCACTGTCACAGTCATTGGCCCCCATCCCTACCCTTGCCATGTGGCACATGCACTCACCGTCGTTTCATGCATGCCTTAATCTCCCCCCCCCCAACTTTCATCCACCCCACTCCACACAGGCATAGCCCATACAGCATGTCCCCAGTGTATCTACCTGTTTGTCTGGAGGACTGTAGAGTAGCATGTACTGGGGGAGGACCCCATCCACGAGTTTCACGAACTCCTCCGATGTGAAGGGAGGGGCCCTTTCCCCAGACGCACGAGCCATTGTCTCTTCCAGACTGAGGTCACAGCAGCACTTGCAGTGTAGGTCCTCTCCTGTCGAAGATCAGGTATCGAGTGATTGAACAGATAGAAAATGGCGGTCATGTCCACGGCGGTGCGTACCGTCACCGCCGGCGTACATCCTCATTGGCTCCTCAGACCCATAGGGTCAAATGTTAACCAATGCAGAATTGCGCCGCGGTCTTCGACCGCCTACCGCGACGGTGTACAACGCCAGCGCAGTTACCTCACATCCCATTGTCCCCCTTTACAGGTCAGGCAGCTGCCATTTCAGGGGCCCACATGGCTTAATTTCTAACTGCATCACACATACCTAGGCCTTGCCTCAACACTCATACAGGCGAAATTTTGGGTAATGAATTGTGTTCTGTGTAAGCTGTGGGTACGTCACTCTGTGTTGGTTGACTGTGCTCGCTGTTGTCCTTCATAGGCACCGTCCGCTGGGACATGTGAGGAGATGGCGGCATTCTCCAGTGTACAGACCGCTGGTGGACCTGTCGACAATGGAGGAAAGACATGTGATCATCACCTACAGGTTGATAGTGCCACAATCCTGGAACTGTGTGCCCAGTTGGAGCCAGACCTGATGTCAGCTATCCGCCATCCCACAGCAATCTCCCCTCAAGTGCAGGTGCTGTCAGTACTCCATTTCCTTGCAAGTGGGTCATTTCAAACAACCGTGGCCATAGCATCAGGGATGTCCCAGCCTATGTTTTCCAACGTGTTGTCCAGAGTGTTGTCTGCCCTGCTTAAACACATGCGGAGCTACATCGTTTTCCCTCAGGTGGAGGATTTGCCGACAGTGAAAGGTGACTTCTATGCCCTGGGACATATCCCCAACATCACAGGTGCTATTGATGGGACACATGTGACTTTGGTACCCCCAGCAGGGGTGAACAGGTGCACAGAAACCAGAAGAGTTATCATTCCATGGATGTGCAGTTGGTGTGTTTGGCAGACCAGTACATCTCCCATGTGAATGCCAAATTCCCTGGCTCAGTGCATTACGCTTACATCCTGCGGAATAGCAGCATCCCTTATGTGATGGGTCAACTCCAGAGGCACTGTGTGTGGCTATTAGGTGAGCACCTGGAAGCAAGTCAGTGGGAATGGTTGTCTGGGGCTGGGGATATCCCTACAGGTTAGTGTGTGTCTAACAGTTGTCCCTCGCCATTTGCAGGTGACTCTGGTTACCCCATCCTGTCATGGCTACTGACCACAGTGAGGAATCGCAGGACATGGGAAGAGGAACGCTACAATGGGGCCAATGGGCGAACTCAGCGGATTATAGAGCGGACCTTCGGCCTTCTGAAGGCCAGGTTCAGGTGCCTCCATATGACAGGTGGATCCCTATTCTACTCACCAAAGAAGGTGTGCCAGATCATCGTGGACTGCTGTATGCTACACAACTTAGCTTTGCGACGACAGGTGCCTCTTCTGCAGGAGGATGGTCCAGATGGCGGTGTTGTTGCAGCTGTGGAGCCTGTGGACAGTGAAGACGAGGAAGCAGAAGAAGAGGACATGGACAACAGGGACTCAGTGATCCTGCACTATTTCCAGTGAGACACAGGTAAGGGTACAGACCTGCCTACTACATGTACTTTAACACTACTACCTCTCTACTGTCTGTCATTTTCACCCAGTGTATGGTCACTGAGTTGTCACTTTCCCTTACGATTTCACAGATGTTCGTCCCACTGTGTGACATCTACTTTGTTTCCTCATGGACTAGAGCTGCGTGACATAGGTATGTTGACATTACATTTGAAAGAGCATTTTGACACTTTAATTGCTAATACACTATTTCTAAATCACAGACTGACTCCAGATTGTTTTGTGCTTCAAGGGTGTTTATTTAAGGCCTCAATATTGGAGGGGGTTGTAAAATGGTGAGGGGTGATGGTGGAGGAATGTCCATGGCAGAGTCCAGTCTATTAGTCTCACAGGTGCATTGCCCAAATGGGCATAGGAAGTGGAGCTGGGGCAGTTTGAGGATGGACAGGGTGACAAAGTGGGACAGATGGGTGACATTCAGGGTGGTCTAATTTCTTGGAGGGGGTCTTGGCATCACTCTCTGTCTTTGTCCTGGATCTCAGGGACCGTTTGCGTGGTGGTTCACCCTCTGCTGGGGGTGGGGTGCTGGTGTGGTGGTCCGTGGCGGTGCCTCCTGTCCACTAGCGCCGGCGGAGGTGGTGGGCAGTTCATCGTTCAGGCTAGTGTCAGGGTCTCCTTGTTGTGCCACAGTGTCCCTCCTGGTGTTGAGGACTTCCTTCAGCACCCCTACGATGGTGCCTAGGGTGGAATTGATGGATCTGAGTTTCTCCCTGAAGCCCAAATACTGTTACTCCTGTAGGCGCTGGGTCTCCTGAAATCGGGCCAGTACCGTTGCCATTGTCTCCTGGGAATGGTGGTAGGCTCCCATGATGTTGGAGAGGGCCTTGTGGAGAGTGGGTTCCCTTGGCCTGTCCTCCCCCTGTCGCACAGCAGCCCTCCCAGTTCCCCTGTGTTCCTGGGCCTCCGTCCCCTGGACCGTGTGCCCACTGCCACTGCCCCCAGGTCCCTGTTGTTTTTGGGGTGGTCGGTTAGCCTGGGTTCCCTGTAGTGGTGGACACACTGCTGACTGACGTGTCCTGGGGACGGAGGTATGGGCCCACTTGGGGGGTGCTGTGCTGGTGTTTCCAGAGGGGGGAAGCTCTGTGGTGGCCTGTGACTGTGTCCGGGAAACCGACTGTCCAGAGGTCCCTGATGGGCCGGGCTGGTCATCTAGATCCAGTTGGACAGAGCTGCTGTCATCACTGTGGGCCTCTTCTGTTGGTGGTGTGGACATGTGTGGACCCTCCTGTCCGGTGACGTTGGGTAGGGGTCCTGCAGGGGTATAAAAGGATGTTTATTACATCTGTGTGTGGCATGGTGTGCAATGGATGGGTGACTGAGGACCCCAGTGCTTGCATTCTTGTGTAGGATCTTGTGTGATCATTTTTTAGGGGTGTGTGTGGGTATGTGCAGTGGCCATGCATTGGTGATGGGTGTCCATGCTTTGTAGTTGCATGCAGGGCTTGGTGTTGGGATGGGTGGGTTGTGATAGTGATACATTTGTGAGGAGTTGAAGTGATGGGGTTGGGGTGAGGGTGGGGGTATGTGATAGCATGTAGGTAGGGTAGGGGATGTAATAGTTGAGATTTGTCTTACCAGAGTCCATTCCTCCATCTACTCCTGCAAGGCCCTCAGGATGCAGAATTGCCAAGACCTGCTCCTCCCATGTTGTTAGTTGTGGGGGAGGAGGTAGGGGTCTGCCGCCAGTCCGCTGAACGGCAAGGTGGTGTCTTGAGACCACGGAACACACCTTCCCCCGCAGGTCGTTCCACCTCTTCCTGATGTCATCCCTATTTCTTGGGTGCTGTCCCACTGCGTTGACCCTGTCCACTATTATTCGCCATAGCTCCATCTTCCTAGCTATGGAGGTGTGCTGCACCTGTGATCAGAATAGCTGTGGCTCTACCCGGACAATTTCCTCCACCATGACTCTAAGCTCCTTCTCAGAGAACCTGGGGTGTTTTTGCTGTGCCATGGGGTGGTGTGGGTGATGTGTGGGGTGGTGTATGTAGTGATAAGTGGGGTGATATTTAGTGGTGTGTTGTGTGAGGTGCGTGGAAGTTATGTGGGTGATGGTATTGTGTGCCTGTGGATGCTTGGTAGTTGTTTGTCTCTGGCCTTCTCTCTGTAATTTTGTCGTAGGGGTTTGTGGGTGATGTTGGTGTGTGTTTCATATTGTATTGAGTGTGTGGGAGTGGTGTGTGTATGTGTATCAGGTGTGTGTATTTCAAATTGTCCAATGTGGCTGTGTTTTGTAAATGTGTGTATATTTCGAGAGCGGCGGTGTGTACCGCCAATGGAATACTGCGGTTGAAGGACCGCCGCGTGGATTCGTGGGTTGTGATAGTGTTGGCGCATTTCTGTTGGCGTGACGGTGGAGGTTTTGTTTTCGCCAGTTTATCACTGACCTTTGGTGTGGCGGACTTGTGTGGGTGTCTGAATTTTAGCGGATTTAGAGCAGTGGGTCATAATGACCGTGGTGGAATTCCGCTGCTGCGGTGGTGTGTTGGTGGTCTTCTGCACGACTGTAAGCGGCTTTTACCGCCAATGTTATAATGAGGGCCTAAGTTTTGGTCTCTAATAATCCTATACGTTTTTGAGCATTCCTATTACTTTTTTCTGGTTTGTTCCTGTAGGTAGATTTCCAAGTCTTACCTGAGACAATGTCTCTTTGCTGTTATCTGGGGTTGCACTTGATAGGTGTTGCCTTCTCATTCCTACAATTCCTACATTGTTATTTTTTCACTTTTTTATTGTTGTTCCGATTCAAAGTGTTTTGACTATCACTACCTTCCTTATATACTTAGCTTCTTTTCCCTGTTTCTCGCTTCTTCACTTCTGATATATATTTTTTTGTTCTTAGCAGACCTTGGTGCATTTTTCATGTTTCCTTTCTCTACAGGATGCGTTTAGGTCCTAATATGTATGGTTTTACTGCAAATGCATAGGGTAATACTGTGCAATTGTAGGAAAGCTGATTAGTAGTTGAAGTGTATGGTAACCCTCTTTACCTTACGCGATCAAGCTGGGTCTCAAAAACCTAAACCTGAGCTCAACCCGGGGTAGCTGTAGCACAGAGCAGGCAGGCTTAACTTAAGAGAAATGTGTAGAGCACTGATCAGTACCAAAACTGTTAAAAAGTAGACTACAACACAATAAAATGCTACTTCAATTTATAAAAGTTGATACAAGTTTAATGAACAAATAGACACCAAGGAAAATACATCTGATTTAGGGAAACAGAGATATGTTTTTTCAACATTTTAGGTGTTTCTAGCACCAAAAAGGGCGAAGAGTCAACCACAGGTGTCTGGTTACCCTAGACCAGATCAAAGTCAAAAGTAAGGCCGACCTTGAAGGAGACAAGGTCAGATACAAGGACCATGTTTGTCCCGGTAATGTTTGTCTTTTGACTTAGTTGTTTCTCTGGAGAAAACTATTTGTCGACGAGGTAGTCAGTGGGACAGGTGCTAGCTGGATCTGAAGAGGGACTCTTCAATGGTGCCTGGCTGAAGCACAATACCTTGGTGGTATCCTCCACTCTAGGAGGTAGTTCAAGGTTCTAAAAACTTCAAAAGTGGAACGTCTATGATTGCGCGAAGTTTGAAAATAGCGACAAGGTAGGCCTTGTTATCATCAGGTTGTCACTCAGCTTTGCTCCCGGTGAAGAGTGATAAGTCCCCCTAACATATCCCCACACAGGCAGACTGAGGACCCTAAACCTCTAGTACAACTATATGGCTGTACCACAATGGCACCAGCATTCCACATATGTATTTAGCAGCTGTGCATTTCCACTACCTCTGATGGTAAGTCACCTACCCTTCAAGGTTGTTGACCAACATGTTAGGCTCTAGTCCCCACACATACCTTGATGCATGCAAATATTGGCTACATATTGGCTTCAGCAATACATCTCTCATGTGCAGATGATAAACAATGCAGACATACCTGTACATCATTGAAAGTAGTGACGAATCATGTCAGTCCTGTTGTCATGTGCCTCATCCTCGTCAGCCTCCCACTCAGCATCAGAGTCAGAGGCCACAAACACTGCTCCAGCATTGATGTCCCCTCCTCCAACAGTGGGATGTGCCTTCTGAGGGCCAGATTATGGAGCATGCAGCATGCAACAATGATCATGCAGACTTTCCCTGGTAAGTACTGTAGGGCACCACCTGACACATGAAGGCAATGAAATCTAGCTTTCGAGAGCCCGAAGGTCCGCTCAATCACACGCCTTATCCGGCCATGTGCCTCATTCTACCTGTTCTCCCCTAATGTTGTTGGATGTCTCACAGGTGTCAGGAGCCAGGGAAGGTTGGGGTATCCGACGTCACCTGTGTGGAAAAAGGAACATGACCATAGGTAACAATGCTAGGCAGAGAGCTGACTGTGTTGTGCGGGGCAACAATGTATAACATGGAGAGCTGTACACATACCTGAGCCAGGCCCTTTCTCTCTGTAGCTCTGACATGATTGCAGGGACACTGCTGTTCCTCAGGATGTAGGAATCATGTATTGATCCAGGGAATTTGGCGTTCACATGTGTAATGTATCCGTCTGCAAGAAACACAACTTGTACATTGAGCAAATATGTACTCTTCCAGTTTCTGTAGACCTGTTCATTGATTCTCGGAGGTACCAAGGTTATCTGAGTCCAATTAATAGCCCCAATTACATGTTGGACATTTTACATGTTGTAGAAGGCAGCTTTTATTGTGGGAAATTCTGGAGGTAGTGGGAACCTAATATACCTGTGCACATGCTTGAGTAGGGCATCCAGCACATCCTGCAACACCTTACAGAACTGGGGCTGTAAAAACCCTGTAGCCAGTCCCACTGTGACCGGAAAAGAGACACTTGCCATGAAATGCAGGGCTGACAACACCTGGACTGTTGGAGGAATGGCAAGGGTATTCCTCAAATCCGGCAGGAGGTCTGGCATCAACTGGGCAACCAGTTCTCTGATGCACAAACGGTTCAGTCGATAGGTCATGATAATGTGACGTTCTTCCATGGCTTCAAGCTCTACGGGTGGCCGGTAAATAGGTGTATTCCTCATCACAGAATAGTGGCAATATCTGTGCGGGGAAACAAACAACACTCTGTGAACATTCTACAATGTAGGCTACCAAGTATGACACACGACAGTCCTGAGGTATTAGTCATGCAAGTTGCCGATCATGTTGTGTGAATAAACATTACTCCACCCTCCATTCTAAAACAGATGATGTCACATCATTCCTGTTGGAATGGACGTATACAGGACATGTACACGTACACCTTCCATGTGTTCATATATGCTGACAAATGTTGTAACATGTGTGGAAATGTCAAGAGAGACACAGTACATATGTCAATGTCTACAATGTGTGACCCAAATTAAGTATATGTGAGGACATGCAGAAAGTTACATTGTGTGAACTCAGGACAGTTGTGTCACAGACTAATATGGCATCCACATGTCCGGCATGCATTGGACAGCTGGAAGTGGCTTCGTTCCACTGGCAAAAGTCGTCATGGCGGAGGGCGGTCTGAACAGCCGTGCAACCCCTCATTGGTTTATATTGATGTCTATGAGAGACTGGGACCAATGACGTTCACCGCCGTCAGTGACGGTCATGACCGCTGCAGTTGTGACCGCCATTTTGTGTGGGCCAACTCACTTGACTCCTGGCCTTCGGGCAGTACAGACCTCAACTTTGTGTGCTGCTGTGTCCTGTCTCTTGGAACAATGATGGCACGCACTTCTGGGCAAAGGGCCCCTGCCTTCTCAACAGAGGAACTGGATAAACTGGTTGAGGGGGCCCTACCCCAGTATGGGTGTTTGTACGGTGCTCCAGGGTAACAGGTCAGTACAACCTCCTTTGTCAGACATGTTGGGTGGTGTATGATGATGTATGTGTGTGCACATTGACATGTCATGACTGATCAGGCGCATGTACATGATATATGTGGGATATTGGCAGTGTGCATGGTCTGTGTTTGTTGTGTTTGTTGTGTGTCGCCAAAGCTTACTGCTGTATTGGTATAATTTACATCATGTCCCCCCATTTCTCACTGTTCCCCATTCAGGTCTGTGCCCACCAGAAGAAAGGGATATGGCAAGCCATAGCCATGGCAGTGCGGACCCTGGGGGATCCATTGCCTGTGGAGTACCCACTGCAGGAACAGTGGGAGGAAATGCAAGGCTGGGCCGGAAGACCGTAGAGGGCCAGGTGGAGGCGGCCTAATGTGGGAGGGGTGCCCGTCGGACCCTGACCCCCTAATGGCCCACATACTGGCGGTGGCATACCCTGAGTTGGCTGGGCGCTTGAAGGCTGCACAGCAGCCACAAGGGGTAAGTGTTGACCCACAGTTGACTACTGCATGGTTGTGCACTGTCACCTTCCTTGGACTTGGGAACAACGTAGTCAGATGTGATTTAGGGAATGTATAGTCCTGGTTATCACACCCATCAAGTAGGAGTGTGTGACGGTCGCTATGTTGAGGCATGTAGGATAAGAAGTGGTGGTACTGTGACTCATGTTCACCTGTAGGTATAGGTCTCTCAAGTATGCTATCATGTCCCTGGCTGCATCCTCCATCTCTGCGCCTACTGTAGTATTACGAGGTGGTCAATGGATCTATGTACCACATGTACTCTACACATACCTGTCAGTTAGTTAGTGTCCTCAGTCCCTCTCTGCTAAGATTTGTGACATCATGTAATGGTTGACATGTGTTGGGGTATGTTCCTGTGGTGGATTTTAGGATTAGTCATTTTGGCAGTTGATAGATATGTAGGTGTCCTCATTCAGGTGTTTAGGCTGCAGGGTTGAGATGAGTTTGGGCGTAGCTAGCATGACTTTATTTAGATATGATTGCTAAATGGGCTATTGTTTCGCAGGCAGGGAGTGTTGTCTGCATTGTTTGTATGTGTAGTGGATGTGTGGGTTCTCATCAATTCCTCCCTTTCTGTTTCTCCCACCCTCCTTTTCTCTCTCCTCCTCTGTCCATGTGTGCATTAGCATCATCTGGCGAAGGAGGAAGGGCACCGGCGAGTGGGGATGCAGCAGCCCACGGGACCCAGGAGGCTGGCACCAGCAAAGCTGAGGGGACCCGTGGGACAGAGGGCGAGGGGAGACTGGAGCTCCCAGCAATGACGAGGCTATTGACCTCCTGCGAACCATCTCTGTGGGACAGACAACGATTGTGAATGCCATCCAGGGACTGGCATCCCAGATGCAGCAGACCAATGCGTTCCTGGAAGGCATTCACGGTGCCTTGTCTGGCCTCCAGAGATCGTTTCAGGCTCTTGCCTCCTTGTTGATGGCAGCCAGTGTCCCTTCTCTGTCACCCCACCAGCTACCTGCTACCAATCCACATCCCTCTCCCTACACCCATCTAACACACACCTACAGACCAGCATACACACACTACAACAGACAAGGTGCACAAAGACATTTCTAGGCATCACAAACATTCACACAGGCATGCACATACACAACACACATCTGCAGACACAACAACAGACACTTCCCCCTCCACCTCCTCCCTTGCAGTCACATCTCGACTCACACCTGCCAGCACTGCATCATCACACAATGATCCTACTACCATTCCTGTCATACCCTCAATCACCACAACAGCAGACTCACAGACACACATCACACCCACACTCACCATGACTACTGTCCATGCCACCTGCAGCACATCCACCTCACTTGCACACACCACAACATTCACTCACGAATCTCCTGTACCCTCTCCCTGCCCCCAAAAAATGCATGCATACCCACTTACTTACCCAACATTTATCCACCACTCACATTGCACACACCAGCATCCACATACAGCAAACAGACACGTCAGACAAGCACTCCCTCTACCTCCACTCCTAACCCTCAATCAGTTGACCGTCGCTGTGTACCTAAGAAAGTTTTCCTTGCTGCCTTTGACCTCTTCCCTGCTCCTCTCCCACCCAGTCTTCCCTGTAAACGCTGTGTCCCCCTGCCCCTCTCAGGCCCTTCCACCTCCCATTCTGTGGGTGCCCCCTATGGTGTTTCCACTGCCCCTCCACCCAGCAAGGATTCCAGCCCTCCTAGTGGCAAATTCACCCCTCCCAAACCCAAGCCTAACGTGCCCCTTCCAAATCCAAACCTACCCCACCACTCCCACGCCCCTGAGGTGCCTGCTTGTCCCATTGCTGCCCCTAAGTGGTAGAGGCCTATTTCCAGTCAGGAGTCAAGTTGGGGCCATGATATCTGGACAATGTGTCCTGCATTACCGGACATTGCAGTTGCCATTTGGCACATTTTGTGTATGGTTTTTTATATCTTTTGTTTATTAATACATCTGCTCACATTGCTGTGGTTGGCAAGATGAGGTGCTTGTCCTGGTTTCCTTCTACATGATGGTGTGACATCTCAGTGCATAGGTGTGTAAGGTCTGTGTGTGGATTGTGTCTGTGTTGTTAAATGCACTGGATAGATGGCTTGGGCCATGGGGATGTTGTGATGTGTGTGACTGCTTGCTTGTGTGTTTGTATGGGGTACAGTGTGGCTCTGTGTGAGTAGTGCTGCATGTGTGGATTTCCTTGTATGTTGGTTATACGTGTTGTGCCACCTGTTTGAATGTGTGTTCACAGCTATTGATTGTGTGTCAATGCTACATGGAATCCATGGGGTGTGTATGTGTGGTGTCACAATACGTGCCTGTCTATCCCTGTGTTGAGGTGTTTGTGGTCTAGTTGTCATTGTGTGGTTATGGGGTGTGTTGGTAGTGTAGATGTGCTTTGTGCTGTATGTTTGGCACCTATCTGCTTGGCTTTGTGTGTGTATTGTGTACTTGGCATTGGTGTCTGTTGTGTGTGCCTGTGCGTGGCCTTCACTGTCTGTATGCGGTATGTGTGTTCTGTGTGGGAGTGTATCACTGCAATTTCCTCCCTTCTGTGCTAGGTGTACTTACAGTTGTCATCTTCGTTGTTGTCAGTGGCCTTGAAGGTGCATGGCGAGGTACAGCGCTGGAAAGACTAGCAGTTTGTTTGCCATGGCAGCCGAAGAGTCATCTCTATGCCTGGAGGTAGGTGTTTCCTTTTATACTTTCTGTTTCCACCAGGTTTTTCGTGGCGACAATGCCGCACAAGATATCCTGGCGGAGTGCCTACTCAGAATATGGAGTGTGGGACAATGGCTTCCCCATGCATGGAGTTGGCTACCGCCACCGGATGCTGCTCGTTGGTGGTGGCGGTGCTGGCAGTGAGTTGTCTGTGTTGCGTTGGGTTCACCGCCTTACTCGTTATGTGGTGGTCTGCACTGCCGCCGGTGTGGCGGTTCAGTTACTTGGAATGACCACCTGAGTCATTCCTCTGTGGTAAAGCAAACTCTTCCTTGAGCCCCATGCCTTACTATCCGGTACTACACAGGATAAGCCTAAGTGCCCTACCCTTGTGTCAAGCCCTCCCAGAGTGGTCTGTAGTGCTTACTGCTTTAATTTATTGTAATTCTGCAAATGCCCACACATTATTTGATAGATTGCAAACTTTCCTTCTTAGAAAACATGGGCTTTATTAATAGCCCAGCGGTCAACAGACCGCCAGGCTCGTGGTGGCGTTTGGACCGCTGTGGTTATGGTGGTCCGACTGCCACATTACAAGGTTGTCGGGTAGACCTGCCAACCTACAGCTGTCCCCGCCATGATCTCCAATCCCAACGAGATGGCAGGGGTGCAGGTTGTAATCATCCAGGGCAGAAAACCTTTTTCTAGTCTCTCGAGGACTGGAGACCTTATCACCTCCAAAGAAAGCAATAAAGAGTCTGAGGAGTGGTTGGACTCCAGCCTCATAGTGGACCATCAATCAAGAAAGCTTGAGGCCCCTTGCTTCAGACTGCTAAGGCTATTGAGGAAATCCTTTCATGTCCTTCCTTTTTCAGCCAAGAAACGTATTGTTCAATCTCTCATAATCTCATAATCCTAGCCTCCCATAATGCCCCCTGTAGGCCGCTTTGATCCTCCACGGCCTCCCTGATGAAGATCCCTATAGTCAAGAGAGCACGGTGAGGTGGAAGATCTATGGCTCATAGAGCTGTAAAATTTTGGAACATCCTCCCACTGGGTCTTTGTCAAATTAGTCATGAATTTCCCTTTCGCAAGAATTTTAAAACCTGGCTATTTAAGGTGTAATCAGGTGTCCCTGCAGTCTGCTCTGTTCTGCCTTAGCACTGGGAGGCCTTTGGGTAGCCATGCACTTTATAAATCCTCTAAACTAAACTAAACTGAACTGAAGTCCGTGCCGACCTGCTGATAACAGCCTTGTTCTCCACCAGCCATTTCATGCCGGTTCCACCACCATGAAAAGGCTAGGGGAGAACAAGTGCAAGGGCCCCCCTGCCCGTGGCAGCAGTGCTATCAGCTCTATTATTTGCCTGCGAAAATGCTGTCACACCTTTCCCACTGGGCTGATGGGCGGGGACCTCCTCACCATGGGTCTGGTGGTCGGCAAAGCTGATCGCCAAACTCGTAATCAGGCCCCATGTCCCTTCAAACTAAGGGCACTTGATTTCTTTCAGCCTGCTATTAATTCCCACCAGCCAATAACTTACATAGCCTTACTAATGATCTCATCTAACTCCTACTAATTTAATCTACCACAAAGAAACTGGAGTAAATTGTGGAACGTACATTAATCCACTGAATGGGGCAATCTGCTTTCACATTTAAGGCAATCCTATGATAAACCTGCGAAATAAAAATACAATTTCGAGCATCAGAATGAAGCCAGTCACAAACCTAGGACAACTGCAACATGGAGATCAGGATTGTGCATGTGCCCCTGATTATTTAAGGAACTTCTATCCCCCACCCTGCATCATTTTAATTCAAATAATGGTAGTGAGAGATTTACCTCCAGCATTTCCTCATAGGTGATGAAAAAGAACTTGCTTTTGTCTTTCATTTCCATCCAGCCTTGGACATGATCAAACCAGGAACCAAAGGGCACTAAGGAATCAGAAAGTGACAGTTTACACAATGTAATGTACTATCATTCTACTTCAGCTCTTCATCATCACAAAAAATTATTTTAACATTTATTACAAGTATTTGTTAACTTTTTGCGCCAGGTTTGTGTCACAAAAGTGACACAAATTGCTCAAATTGTTGATTTAGCTTTCTATTTTATCAAAAAACTTTTTTTGCACTGCAAAGTTGCCTGAAAATAATAGAAAGCAGAACTCTGTGCTGTTTTGAATTATGTTGTGTGAAGGGGACATGAATGGTCCTCGAGGTTCCCATGTAACCACCAATGGTTTTTGATGCAAAGACTTATCTACTAACAACAGTAGACAAGGTTTTGCACCCAGAAATAAAGTCTCTTTAGAGAAGGCGCTAAAAAGGAGAAATGTTTTATTTCTCTAAACGTTTCTTACATTGCATGTGGGCTGCGATGTACAGCACACATCCAAAGTGGGAAAAGTTTTAAAATATGTCCAGGCGTAGTATTTTGTAGTGGACAGCCACCCTTCCAGCACAAAACCTACACTAGAAATCACACAAACACCTTTGAAATATTACAGAGCAACTACAATATTGGAACAAGGTGGTTGATGCTTAGCGACGCACATCTGAAACCAAGAAACAAAAAACAACAAACACAATAGTATGTCGTCAGCAAGTCCTGTGGCGGGTGCCAGCCTGGTGCAGAGAAACCCAACCACCGAGGGTTTCAAGGTGCACACACACAGAGGTGGATGGCGACAACCACCTCTGTCGAGCGCTGTAGGTTACAAAATCTAAGAAAAGAGCAAACCGGGGCACTCCAAACAAAGAGAGTCCAAAAGTCGGGTGACTTAGTGTGGAAAAGTTTAATCCTCAGTAATTGGTCGTTGAATCATAGTTCAAAATTGTTTGAATCCACATATGAGAAAGTATATAGCAGGTTACAATAACAAACTGACTCCTCAGAATGAACAGGCATAGATGAGCAACAAAACAGCCAACACGTGTTTCGTCCTCTCGGACTTTTTCAAGGCTGCAGACAGAAACAAAGAGGAACTATTTACAATTATTGGCACTACCCTCTGGTAGCTAAATTTTGAACCGTGCAGATCATGCACGTAAAAACACAGAGTGATTATGTCACCAATGTGAAAAAATAATAATAAATAGAGAAAACCCTGTGGACTGTTACTTTGCATGCATTTGAAAGAAATTGCCAAAAAAGGGGGATAGATGATCACCCTCCGTGAACCCATTGTTTTAATAACACTACAGAAGTGTCTGAAGAGAAATTTATTTATCATAGGAAGAGTGGGAGACACAAAAAGAGGCGAAAAAAAGAGAAAGAGAAAGGAAGTAGACAACGAGTTCTATATATAATATAGGATACTGTCAAACAAAGTCCGTTTTTCTCTTAATTTACCTCTAGGTATACTTTTTAGGTAAAGAATGGCTGATGGTGTTCAGTTAGATATCCACACGATGAAATAGACCTGACTAGGCAAGATAAAAAGTTGGAAAACACAGTGTTTAACCGAGAGTTAACCTCAATAGTACTAATATGAAATTGGCAAAATTGGCATCCCCAGTCATAGGAGGGGCCCCTTGGAAAGAAACATGCCTTGAACGGTCACTACTAGACCAAAATAAATGGGAAGAACCAAATTTATAAGGAACTCAATCCAATTAGGATCATACAGATTCAACTAGGCATGGGTACAACCATGCCAGCAGCAATTCAATGGCCAAGGATACACTCCAGTCCAGTATAATTGAAATATTTTTAGCAAAATTAAAATATTTAGAGCGGAGAGGTAAGAAACTTGAAGGTTAGAGGACCTACCACAAATGAAGGACCTACCAAAAGTAAAAGGATCCAAAGTACTGTAACTGTGTTCCTTAATACTCTGATCACACACGAACTAAAACATTTCATCAATTGCAATACGAGCTATGTTGTTTACTGTATTGTGTGTACATGTGGGTTAATCTATGTCGGAAGTACCATCAGACCATTGAAAGAACGGATTCAGGAACATCTTAGAGCCATACGTTCTTCTAATGTTAATTATCCTTTTGCGGTTCATTTCAATGAGACACATGGACAAAGGGAAATTTTAGACATTCACATACATGGGATCGATTCTCTTAGAAAGCCACCTCGAGGAGGTAATCGTATTTTGGCCCTAAGACGCTTAGAGAGCAGGTGGATAATCAAGCTACGAGCGGTTGAACAGGGCTTGAACATACATAAGGACCTCCATGTATTTCTCTAAGCGCACATCTGTATGTAAATCGTACTATATTATATGTAATTTATATAAATATAAATTTATAATTTGTATTTATATAATCTATAATAATATAAGATCATGGTATCTTTACAACATAAGTAAATTAATATGGGTGTTTGTTTCTTTTTCTTTTTCGTATGTAACAACTATGTTTTTATTAAAAACGTTTTGGAAATACCACATCATCATATTAGTATATGGAAGCATATCCTTTAAGATGTTTCCTTATTTCTCATGTGATATTGAGTACATATCCATGCATATATATGCCTGTGTAGAACATGTCAATATGTTGATTATGGTGGGTTATGGTTGGTAACTTTTTATTGTATAATTTTCATATAGAATATATGCATCACTGCTATATATGACGTTACTTTGTATTTACTTTGTCTTATGTATACATGGTTGTCTGTATCATGACACCAGAGGAACTTTGTCAATTCGGTTTACTATATTTTTTGCCTCTATAACCTTGTTCCACCCATATAAATCATAACATGTTCTTATCTACTCTCCTAGTAAGCATTTTTATGTCTCTTAACAACACGTTCCCCCTGTACTTCGTACTGTCAATGCAAAAGTTTGTCAATTTCTGGGGCTTGTTTATCCACTTTGTTTCTGTTTCACTCTTTCACTTTCTGTGTGGACTAAATGCAGCCCTGCACTTCCGATTGCCACGGATACTCTCCAACATGGCGCCCAACTCGAACAGCTAACAGGAACTCCCTTTCATTTTTATCCCCCCAGTCCTTCTTTTATGTCTAGAGTGCACGCTTATTACCGAGGACGGCTTAGCGGCTTCACTTCATATGGTGAAACGGCAGCGGTATCAGACGCTGCAGTGGCAAGCACATACGCCTTTGTTATTTGCTTCCCGAACCCTACGGTTAGAAACAGGTAGGGGATTAATGTTTAATGTTCGTGTGCCGGTTTCCTAAACTTATTTGAATATCGCTGTATTGGCTACAGGATAACGGGCTATTTGCCCTTGGAGTCGTTTATTAACATGGTTTGGCATTCTTGACTGCTACTTCGTGGACGTGTGTTTTTTTGGGGGGGTGTAAAGGAACGGCGTTTTTCAAAAGAGAAAGACGGTGAGGCCTTTCTCTCTTTATTTATAGATTTAGTAGCGTAGTTTCTTACCAACGAGAGACTACTTAGTTATTAAGACATGCGGGGCGCCACCCCGAGATCTTATGTTGTATCTTGGCGGTAGTCTGTGTAACTGGTTTGCCTCAAATAGACATTGTAGCCGGGGCTTTGGAAGGGATTTGCCTTCGCTGCAGTTTTGGTGGATGCTTAGGTGGATAGTGTAATATGCAATGGGAATGTCTTTTGTTTTTTAATACGAAGTGGTTTTTTAGTCTACTACATCGGGTTTCTTTGTTGTGCAGGATTAATACACACTTTATTCAGCATAGCTCTTACTTTTTGCCGTTCCGCTCTATTTCCACAGACAGGGTCTATTCAGACTTTTTCGTTTGTTTGCATGTCCCGTACTGGGGGGCATGCATTTTGGATTTTGAAGTCACTACGCATAAGGAACACCCGGTATTGATTTGGAAGGAACACAGTTACAGTACTATGGATCCTTTTACTTTTGGTAGGTCCTTCATTTGTGGTAGGTCCTCTAACCTTCAAGTTTCTTACCTCTCCGCTCTAAATATTTTAATTTTGCTAAAAATATTTCAATTATACTGGACTGGAGTGTATCCTTGGCCATTGAATTGCTGCTGGCATGGTTGTACCCATGCCTAGTTGAATCTGTATGATCCTAATTGGATTGAGTTCCTTATAAATTTGGTTCTTCCCATTTATTTTGGTCTAGTAGTGACCGTTCAAGG
The DNA here is from genome assembly GCF_031143425.1 of Pleurodeles waltl. Classification (NCBI taxonomy): domain Eukaryota; kingdom Metazoa; phylum Chordata; class Amphibia; order Caudata; family Salamandridae; genus Pleurodeles; species Pleurodeles waltl. Next base: position 1,315,147,258 of record NC_090446.1, on the reverse strand, counting down.
CATGTTTCTTTCCAAGGGGCCCCTCCTATGACTGGGGATGGTAAGCATATGATTTTGCTCATATCTGTGCATTATGGGTTACCACCCTTGTTTTCACTGGTTTATCACGGGTGATCTGGGCATTAATTATGTATATTGATATTATGACTTATTTTCTAGGGCGACCTTTTTGGTTCTTTTTTGACTGACAGTTTGCTTGAATGTAAGTGACTGTTTACTAATACATATACAAAGCAGTGTTTTATTTGACTTAAAAAAAAAAATTAAGCCCCCTTAACTAATTATGAGTCAGGAGAAGTCCTGTTTACATGATGGTCCTGAAGAAGCGTCACGGCAGTCACTTTAAAAAGATCTCTGGCAAAGAGTCCCCTAACGGGGAGCCCGTCAGACATTACAGCGCCGGTCGGACGAGGAGCAACCTGATGATGAAGCATGACATCCATTAGGATGTGTGAGGGCTCTTGCTCCTGAACTATTAAGTTCCCCTAGATTTATTCTTTCTCTGGAACAGTGCACTCGTTTTTTGTGTGATTAGTTATTTGGGAGACCGTACACTGGACCATCAACCTCCCTGTCCCTCTTATTGTTAATGTGAAGTAGTAACATGCACATACATATATAATAGTGTCTTTCGTGTAATCACTTATGTGCAAAAATAGACATGTTGCCATGAACCTCTCGCTTCTGCTCAATAAATGTTTATTTTAGAAAAAGACCCCAAGAATAATCAGTTATCTGCCTTTCACTTTGCTTGCTGGCTTTGCAAGTAAGCATTACCATGTCACAACCCAGCTGTAATGAGCTCTCTTATTGCAGGTGACTAAGAACAGTTTTGTATTAGAACTGCAGACTCCCATGTACTATAAGGTAATTAACTGACTTGAGATTTTCAGGTTTTAGCAGAATGGCACTTCAAATTTCTTATAAGAGTGTTGAAGAGTAGTGCAGATGATACGACACAATGCAGTGGATCACATTTATATTAAGATGAAAGGAAATACCAGGAATATGAATTAGAAATAGCATCTTCCCACAATATTGTAGTCATAATATCGAGGAGGAAAGTGCATATATGTAAGTTTAGATTAACTCTTCGTAACTTCACACCTACATACGTACGTACCTTAAAGAAATATATGTTGTCGAGGTACACAGGTGTAGAGTTAACTATAGTAAACTTATAATTACATGTAAATACATAACTGTCAATACCTACATATGCTTACCCGTCACAAGTTTTGTCCTTGATATTTTGGCAATGATATTGTGGTAAATAGTCACATAATACCTCAACCATGCTAGGTTTGTCTTAAGGACTGGGCTATAGGGCAGTCTGGCAGTGCCAAAAAAGTTGGTCTTACAGATCAGTCTGTGGCTCTGATTTTCGGCAGTTTGATGCCTGTGTTGAGTCTGGTGGACTGAGTTTTGCTGTTCATTTTCTGTTACTGTTGACTACTGTTACATTACCTGCAGCAAACACAAATATATGCATCTCCCCCACACTGTAAAACTGCCCTGATTTTCAGAATATGAGCCAAAGTTTTTGCTGTCTGATTTGCCAATGAAGGACACTTATTTGGTTGCCTGGCCCATTTTCTGTCCCAGTCAGAGCCTGGGTTTGGGGTAAAACAAGGCGGTGTCTTAACCTTGCTGGTGTATGTATAGCAGATATTTTGTAAGAAGTTGTCCAACCCCTGTCTGTAGACAGCCTATTCATTTTTTATGTATGCAGATTATAAGGCACTCATTAATCAATGCCATGCTGGATTACAGAAAATGTTGAATTCTCTCCACAGATACCCTATTAAGTATGGTATTTGGAAAGAATATTAAAATAAATGTTCTGATACAAAACAAATCACTGCAAGAATATTGAGATGTCAAAAACACTGTGGTCATAAATAAAGTAAGTATATACTTTTAGATGTTTTAATATCATTGTGAAATAGATGGCTTACTTCAATTTTCTAAAATAGCATAGTACCTAATGTTGTTGATGATATTCATTTAAACAGTTATGGTAGTTGTGACATTTATTTTATGTATTTAACTTTGAAATACTTTGAGGCTAACTATATTTATTTTAATTAGTTTATTTATTGTATTTCATTTTAACATTTTGGGGCTCATTACGAGTTTGGCGGCGGGAGGACCGTCATGTTGGTGGTGATGGTCCGACTGCCAAGAGGCTGGCGGAGAAGACTGCCAAATTATGACAGTGGCGGAGATGCATGCAGAATCCTGCCAAAGCACCGCCAGTGTGGTCAGACTGCTGCAGTCGATTGGAGCCATCAACAGTTCGGCAGAGACCATGTTTCTACCGGACTCATTACGAGGTTGCACACCGCCAACATTTCTGCCACTGTCAAACCACCACAGAACACCAGGAGGAAACGAACAGTACAAAAGGAGACACTCAGCTCCGGAGCCGCCATGGAATCACAACTAGATATCATCGTGCTGCTCCTGCACACAAAAAGCCAACAGAATCATCGCCGCCGACGACAACAACCGCAAGTACAGACACTCACCTATTACAATTGTTAATTGTTAAAATTTGTGCATTTACATAATATACCATAGGGAGGAGAGTGCATGAGCTACACTCACACTAACAGTACAGTGACACACACACTCGCATACAGCAACAAAGACACCCACACATACACAGCAAACACACACAAACACATACCACACGTCAATATCACAGTTACACATGGCAACACTGTACAGGCCCAGCCTCAGACATTCCCACACAAAATACAAACTCATAACAACAACATCACAACCACACAAATATAAACACATGTCAAACACTCACAACAAACACTGGCTGGTGACTCGACACACATACAACACAATGTACATCTATCTGTGATGGAACATACACAATTATTCAATCATACAACCTAGCAATCAACGCACACATCACATACATAGCACATTGAACCTGTCATGCTACATACAATACACACAGACTCAAACAGCAAGACACACAAAGCCACACAGCACAACCACAAACACATATTAACACAAGCACAACACAGTACCATGACAACAACATTTCTACCACATACACACGCCCATAATACAACACACACCCTATCCCCGGGGGACAAAAGCACTGCACACAACCAACTTAAACCTAGGAAAGGAAATGCTGGAAAAAGATTTAACCAGAAAACCAACAACAGGGTGGTCATTATATGTTCTGTTTTTAAGAAAGATAAAATTCCAAGGCCTATGGCTAATCCATATACACAAAAGCCCTTAGCACCAAAGGCACAACACGGTGCACCTACTTGACTCCTGACTCCCATGTAACCACCACAGGTAGGGGCATCAAGGGGGCAGACAGGCACTTCAGGGATTCTTGGGGGATGGGGGAGAGGAGGTGGTTTTGGGCTTAGGCTTGGTAGTGGGGGTTAGGCTTTGGTTTGGGAGGTGGTTGGATCTTTTTGGGAGGGGTGGACTTTTTGTTGGCAGGGGGAGGGGCATGGGTGCTGGCAGGGGGATAGGGGAGGCCTTGGAAGTGGAAGGGGTAGCCTTGGGGAGGGAAACAGATCTCTTAGGGGTGTCACGGGGAAGAGAAGAGAAAAGGTCAAACTCAGAAAGGAAAACTCTTTTTGACACACATGGAGGGTCATCAGTAGGGGGTTTGGGTGTGGAGGGAGAGGGAGTAGTTGTCTGACGTTTAGGTGTGGATGTCTTGAGTGCGTGTTTGTGGGAGGTGTGCTTGTGGCTGGTGGGTGTCTGGTGGGTGGGTGAGTGAGGGTTTTTATGTTTCTTGGGCTGAAAGGTGTTGGAGGTGCTGGGGATGCCATGGTGGGTGGGTGGCTGTCTGTTGGGGTGGTGACTGCAGGTATGGTGGATGTGCTGCAAGTCAGTGGTTGTGTTGTCTGTGGGCGTAGTGACTGGGGTGGACGTCTGAGAGTCTGCTAGTGTGGTATCTGTGGGTAGGATAGGTGTGGTGGCTGGATCACTGAATGTTGGTGTGGTGTCTGCAGGTGTGTCAGGTGTTGTGTCCGTGATGCTGGGGTTGGTGGGGGTGTCAGGGCAGGTCGTGACTGTTGCTGTTTCTGCAGGTTGATGTTGTTTATGTGCATGCTGGTGGTGTGTCTTGTGGCACTTATGTTTGTGTGCACTTCCCTTCTCTGTTGAGGTGGATGCATGCAAGTCTATTTGTGTGCTTTGGCTGGGTCAGGGAAGGGTGGATTTAGACTGGGAAGAGGACGGTGGAGGGGGAATGGTAGAAAAAGGGTGACTGGCTGCCGTCAGATTGGAGGCCAGAGCCTGAAAAGATCTCTATAGGGCAGCCAGTGTACCGTTAATGCCCTCCAGGAACGCATTCCTCTGTTGGATTTGAGTTGCCAGTCCATGGATGGCATTCACAATGGTCGAATGACCCACAGAGATCGACCTAAGGATGCCAATACCCTCCTCATTGAGGGCAGCAGGGCTAACAGGCTGAGGCAGAGGGGCCTGTGGCAAAGGTGACACCCACCCTCTTGGATGGGCGGACACGGCCAACTTGATGGGGAGCTTCAGGGAGGGCGATGAAAGAATGGTGGGTGGTGGACAGAGTGGCCACTGGAGGAGGATTCCATTGAAGATGTTCCAGATCCGGTCTCCCCCGTGACACTCCCCTTGCCCTCCGGGCCACTGGGTTCCTCAATGTCTGTGATGTCGTGACTGGAGGTTCTGTGGCCAGAAGCTTCCCCACTCGGCTGGGCCCCTCTCCCCTTCACCTGCCGGTGCTGATGCTGAAAATAGATGGTGAAGTATGGTCATCACATTCACAAGATAACACTTCCATCATACATTACACATAAGTTTCATTACATCCAGTTCACCAACACCCCATGTAGTGCCAGTAAAGTGCAACAAAATATGATGTTTGCCCCTCAATAAAATCACACACCAGCTAAGCTACCTAACTCACACCTACAATACCATGAATTAAGTTGACCAATCACACTGACCATACTATGACAAAGTGATATTGCCACATGATACAGATTCTCTATCCACAGCAACATAGTCAAGCACCAATCAAGCAATAGTTTAGAAATCTGAGATAACTTTCCAGCAATCAAAAGCACATACTCAACACATACAAATATGTTACCCTGGTTTCATGTATCAGGCAATGGCGCATGCTGTAAAGACAAGCAAGCCTTGTGTAGGGAAGCCATACCTTCTTCATTTCACATAGTTACTACCATACACAAAGGAAACATGCAAACATGTAACATTTCAAATTGTCACCCATGTCAATTTGAGGTCAAGTCAGAAACATGTCACATACATATGCACCAATAGTGATGTATCAAGGCCTGAAAAGAAAATACAATGTGGACCAATGCATTTTGTCATTGGTCTTCTAAAAACTAACTTTATCAGTCATGTAACAGCCAAGTAAGCCCAGACCTATGTTCCACACACAACCACAAATTGTCAATACTGTGCAGGAAGGTGACAATCAGGCCTACCTAATCATGCAATTAGGCCATCAATAGGCCACCGACTGAGTGACATCACTACCCACAAATCGGACATGGCAAACCTTACTTCTGTCTATGAAGGATTCTCAGAGCCAAAGCACATAGATACACTAACATTACCACTCGTGTATATGAACTACCACATCTGCACCACATAGGTGGCATTGCCTACATTTGGTTCTTAAACAGCCAGGTCTCTGTTGACATATCCTTCATAGCAACAGCAGGTAGATATAACTATTTCCAGTGTTGACACATGATATTGACAAATATTTGTGAAGAATGTAACTGTGAATTGGCTACTATTGCCTATGTATCATGCCTACTACAGTATGCCCAATGACAATGCTGTGTAGTCACTTTCCACTAACAGAACATTAGCATGATAGTAACATTCTTAACCACTGACACAAATATATGTGTCCACATAGAAATGTGGCAACAACTTAATGGTATCCAACATGCATATTGTTAACTCTGATGAAACATTACACATGTCTTTGTACCTCCCTCACTTACCAAGGGAGATTACATTGCAAGAGGTGTGGAGATATTGGCCCTCATTCTGACCCTGGCGGTTCTCTACCGCCAGGGCCAACGGGGGCGGGAGCACCGCCGACAGGCCGGCGGTGCTCCCTTGGTCATTCTGACCGCGGCGCTTTGGCCGCGGTCAGAACGGGAAAACCGGCGGTCTCCCGCCGGTTTTCCACTGACCTTAGAATCCTCCAAGGCGGCGCAGCTCGCTGCGCCGCCGAGGGGATTCTGACCCCCCCTACCGCCATCCTGTTCATGGCGGGAAAGCCGCCATGAACAGGATGGCGGTAGGGGGGGTCGCGGGGCCCCTGGGGGCCCCTGCCGTGCCCATGCCATTGGCATGGGCACGGCAGGGGCCCCCGTAAGAGGGCCCCGCAAAGTATTTCAGTGTCTGCCTTGCAGACACTGAAATACGCGACGGGTGCCACTGCACCCGTCGCACCTTCCCACTCCGCCGGCTCGATTACGAGCCGGCATCCTCGTGGAAGGGAGTTTTTCCCTGGGCTGGCGGGCGGTCTTTTGGAGACCGCCCGCCAGCCCAGGGAAAAACTCATAATACCCTCCGCGGTCTTCTGACCGCGGAGCGGTATAATGGAGGGCGGGATCCTGGCGGGCGGCCTCCGCCGCCCGCCAGGGTCATAATGAGGCCCATTGACCTTGTATGTCATTTGGAACGTCAGATGGACATCACAGCCTCACATGATGATGTCACTTATCAGAAACTGTGAGTAAATTATTGATGACTTGAATATGTCTGACTCTATGTTGCACCACATCAACAGGAATCTTGAGACATTGCAGAGGACACAGAGCAAGGACATACACACCTTACCATCATGACATTGGGAGGATTTACCTTTTGGTGGGAATTAACAATCACCAGGGTAGAAGAAGCTGCATAGTGGTATACAAATGACACAGTATATGTGCACCATCATGTGCTATTGTACTGAGGGGACAACATAGTTGAGTAACATGTCTCAAAACTACATCTTTAAATGCACACCTGTGTCCTATAGATGGCTACTGTACATCAATGTGTTCACCCAAGATCTGTGACACTTCGCACTTACCACATTGTTTGAGCTAACAATCTGTAACATCACTCAATCACCTGGTAAAGGTAAAAAATGAGTTAGGTCTGTACTTACCCCCTTGTGGCTGCTGTGCTGCCTTCAAACATCCATCCAAGTCTGCTTCAATGAGGCCCATGGATGGACAAGGCGTGTAGTGAAGTGGGCTTTTGTGCTCTTGAAGGCAATAACCTGTTGCATTGATAAATCTGGTGGAGCCCTCCTCTACTCACCCACCAAATTTTGTCAAAACATTGTGGCCTGGTACATGCTTCACCCTGAGATGTCACATCCCATATACTGTATACCAGATGAGGGGGAGCCACCAGTTACACCAGGTGAGAATACAGAAATTCCTAGTGAGAATGACTGTGATGAGGATGAAGGTGGGGACATCCGGGCAGATCTCATCAATCAGTACTTCAACTGACTGTAGGTGTGTTGTTCTTTAAAATGATTGACTCAGTGGGGTATTGGTGGGCTTAGAGATGTTTCAGAAGGGTCTTTGTACGACCATCAGACAAGTCATTAGTTGCTTAGCAGTGCATAGCTCAGATGTGCGTGCAAAATAGTAGATGGAGTTGTGACTATCGTGATGATCTCCTTTGTAAATGTTTGTCACAATCGACAACCCGGGTTACCATTGTACTTAGGACATGTCTTTATAGGTGTTTGTTACAATTACCTGCCTATACCTTTTGAACATGGATAGATCCAGGTACTGTATGGCATTATATTGGGGATGTCTGAGTTCCATGCCCAGACTGTCAGGACAGTGTGATGGTGGTGTTCTGTTCCACAAAATAGACCTGTTTGCCATGTAAGGTGAGTCCAATGGTGTCCTATTCATGTGTGCGGTCTTGTGTCTCTGGCACATGTCATCCTGTGCAATCCATAACCTCAACCTTCTCATTGGCTTCATAATAATACTATCTTACTTGTATGTAGCTGTCACTGTGTTTTCTCATTGCAGGCCACTGTGCATGTGTGCCAAGACTGATATAGGTGAGTAGCATGCCTACGGATACCTGGCCATAGTAAGATGAAGGTTCCATGACTGGGTACATTGGTACAGACCTCTGTCTGTATTATGGGGTATGGTTATTTGGGAGGTATGGTATAGGTATGTGATAGGGCTTTAGCTGATGACACATTGAACCAAGCCTATTTGGACAGACAAAGACTGACATGTCCCTAACTTCAGTAGTCAGTGGGGTGTTAGTTATTCACACCTATGCTGAAGGACACATTTGTGAAGATGTACTTTGTTGTGTGATCATTGGCATGTTGTCAACCTTTGTGCAGGAAAGTTCTATACATGTAGATTGAAGATTGTCCATTTATATGATTGTGTATCAAGTGAATGGAGATTCAACTGTACATTTGAGATGGGACTTAACATATTTGGTGCATTTGTGAATATCATGTATAAGCAAAAAATAAATCACATTTCATTGCTCAATATAGATGAAAAAGGACTGTCAAACATATTATGTGGTTTAGTTGTGTTTATTTACAAGTGAACAGGAAAATGAAATTAATAGAATCAAATCAAAAAGTGCAAACAGTGAAGGTTTCAGTCATGGTGGATGTAATCATCAGGGTAGCTGCTACAACATTGTGAGTCTCAAGTCCAGTGTCCTTGTACCATTGTAAAATTGAGAATGATTAAAAAACAGTCAACAGGGTGTATCAGTGACACACAAGGGAAACCAATCAGTGGAGGATCACTTCCTGGCAGTGGTTGAAGTCTTGGCATGTGCACCTCCTGGATGTTTTGGTGGATGTCCACATTTGTGGGGGGGTGTTCTTCACCTACAGAGGCAGGGGTGTCTGAGGCATGTCCTTTCCCTGGCAGAGCCTCCATTCCACTGGCTGCCACAGATAATGAAGGGGCCAATGTTACATGGCCAAGGGAAAGGGTCTGGTGTTGTGGAAATAACCTACTCAGGATGGTGTTAATGTCTCTCAGCACCCCTGTTAGGGAGGCCATGTTGGCATTGTGGGCCTCCCATTGTTGCATAACTTTCTGGTGGTTGTCCCTCTACAGCTGCTTTATCTCCCCCATCATGGCAAGTACCTGTCCCATCATGCCTTGGTTCTGTTGGTAAGCTCCCAAGACTTGGGAGATGGTGTCCTGGCCAGTTGAATACCTAGGCGCCTCAATCTGCAGGCCCATACCGTACCCTCACAAGCTTGTGCCCTTGGCAAGTTTGCCCACTGCTACTGGTACCAGTCCTTCATTGTCTGGGTTTTCTAGGAGTGACTCAAGTACCTGTATTGGGAGGCACATGATGGTATTAACTGTCCTTGGGACACAGGTTTGGGGGCAAATGGTTGCCTGGGATGTAGAAGCAACAGGGCTGGGAAGAGTCGATGTAGGCAGGGTGAGACTGACAGTTGTAGACTGACCATGTATCCCAGATGGACCAGATTGTCCTCATTGTCCTCACATCCAGGGGTGTTCTCCTCACTGAGAGCTTCATCCAGGGGGTGGGGGGCGGGGAATAGTCCTCACCTTCACTAAGTGAGGGTTAGACATATAGGTGACTTATAAGTTACTTAAGTACAGTGTAAAATGGCTGTGAAATAACGTGGACGTTATTTCACTCAGGCTGCAGTGGCAGTCTTGTGTAAGAATTGTCTGAGCTCCCTGGCTCTTTTGGTGGCAAAAGAAATGCTGCAGCCCATAGGGATCTCCTGGAACCCCAATACCCTGGGCACCTAGTTACCATATACTAGGGAATTATAAGGGTGTTCCAGTGTGCCAATCAGAATTGGTAAAAATGGTTACTAGCCTGCAGTGACAATTTTAAAGACAGAGAGAGCATAAGTACTGAGGTTCTGATTAGCAGAGCCTCGGTGACACAGTTAGGCACCACACAGGGAACACATTCAGGCCACAAACTATGAGCACTGTGGTCCTGGCTAGCAGGATCTCAGTGAGACAGGCAAAAACAAACTGACACACAAGTAAAAATGGGGGTACCATGCCAGGCAAGATGGTACTTTCCTACAGGCATGCAGACTGGGTTATGTGTGCTTAATGCATGTGTACATGTAAGGGTATAATGCCTGGCAGTAACAGCGCTGGACAGTAAGTGTGCCTGCAACGGTGCATTACTTTGAGGAACCTGGGTTACATTTTGGGAAGCCCATGTCTGCCTAGTGAAGACATGAGGAGGAGAGGAATCCTCCCAGATATATTTGTGTATTGTTGCATTCCTGTGAGCTGGGTGGGACACACACTAGAGGGAAAAAGGAAGAGACTCACCTTACACTTCAAAGACTGCTCTTTGACCCTTGATAGATCACAAGGAAGGGGATGGGAATCTGAGCTAAACCTTTTGATGCACATATCATTGTGGTTCACATCCAGGTGTGAACTCTGGTCACTCCCATGAATTGTGTTGTGGGACAATCAGCTTCAGAGTTTTGCCTACTGTGACAGTCTTTCATGAAGAAAAAAGAGAAGTGTCCACTTCAAAACAAACAGAACCCCAACATAAAATTTAAAGACTCAGACCGATAGTTACATTTTGGACTCTGAAAATGGACTATAAGAAGGGGACATTTTGATCCCATTATAAGTCATCTGCAAGCAGCCAGAAGGGCTGTGTGAGAAAGGAAATGTAGGAAAGTCTTCTGTTTTGCCCTGGTCACCCCCAATTCTTTTGGACAGATACTGGTGGTTACTGACTCTTGCTTGTGCCCTGGTTACCGCTTATCAGTCCCAGGGCCAGTGCTCTGTGTAAAGTGGATATGCAAATTAGGCTAATTATAATTGACTATGTCAACCTACCTATAAGGCCCTAATATGGTAGGGCATATAGGTGTAGGGGCCCCAGCATAGGTAATGCACCCATAGGTGCACTGCTGAACTACCCAGTGTCAACATGGCGGCAGACACAAGCTCGGAGGAAAGCTTTTTGAAACCCCTCCAAACGAATGAAACAAGGGAATTATGACCTTTAAGAGAAATGAATAGATGATCTGGATAAGGTACATGCCTCTCCAGTAGTCCTGAGGAGGCCCATAAGAGATGGGGCCGAAACGCGTCAACTTGTCTTTTTGAGAGGTTGTCAATAAAATGGACTAGACCTTAGAGGAGTGTGGATAATATCTCTGTTAAAGGAATGATTGAAAATAAAAACATTGCAATAAATTAGTCAACCATCTCTGGAATGTGGATTAATGTGATAATTACTACTGAGCCACATTATTTTGAACAAGGGTGAGTTGTGAAGCACCTTGTACATGGTGATTTATCTTTATATATCTTGATTAGTATATTGATACTGTAGTGTAGCCATTTTTAATATAGCTTCATGCACGTTAGTTTAGCATACTAGGCCACTGTGCACTTTGCCCCAGATATATTTTATTCAATTTCGTACTGTTATTTTACAATAACCAGTTTTACGGTCTTGTTTTAATTGCTTCTATCGAACTGTTTAGCTTAGTTCAGCACTGTGTTCTCAAATAATGCATTCTTGATCGCCCTGTGCTTCAGTCAAGGTTACAGTCTGGTACATTGCCAGTAAACGAGGTAGAAGTTTAATCTCCAGTATTCATAGAAAATACACATCCTTAAGTAGGGACATTTTCTTAGAACATCTGCGTGTTGGTATAAAAACACTTCCTAGTCCTAGTACACGTCAAGAGGGAGATTCCAGCCAGGAACCTACAACTAGATGCTGAATGACCCCTTGCAGATGCTGATGCAGATTACAGGCCTTTGCTCAGGTATGAGGGTTGATGTCCTCCAGGGGGAACCTGAAAGGCAGACATAGAGCTTGATTTTCGGTTCCACCGGCATATACTTTAGGTGGCAAAGTCATCAGCGGAAATACAGTCCCTGTTAAATACAAACTTTCCGAGACACTTTGGTGAACTCGTGGGACTTATATTTAATGCAGCCAGGACGGCTGGATTAGCACATTTTTTCAAAGCTGTTGCTATTGTTTTTTTTCACACCTTTTCCTCCATATTTGGTTTAATACATTCGGCTAATCATTCAATTTTCGGAAGCATTTTTGGGGGATTTCCGATAACTTTGGCTTTATTAGCCAGCATTTTAATGTTGCTGTTGTTTTTCCGCGATGGCTGTCGCGCCGCAACAAGGACAAATGAGGGTGCTCCCATCAGCGCAGCAGTGTCGTGAACGCATGATGCAGCACTTTGGAGCAACACTCCTGGAACATTTGGGGTGTGACTGGTCTCTGTCATTCGGACCGGTTTTGGATTGTGTGCAGCCCATGTTTCAATGCCGTTGGTGCTCTTTTGAACAGGCACTAGAAGTTTGTCTGTCACAGCAACACCCCTCAGTGATTCATGCTGATCAATTGATGTTCTCGTTGAGGGTTCATTACCAGACATGCGCGCTGCGGCTGGGTTTGCTCAGAGAAGCTGATTACGAGCTACCCTTCCTGGAGGAAGTTACCATTCACTCGTTCACAGGCATTGCATGGGATACCGCCTTGGTTGATGCTGGGGCTATGGAACACACCTGCTCCTTGATAGTTTTTGGCGTGGATTTGCCGGTTTTGTCATCTGCCGAGGTGGAGAATCTCCTGCTTTCCATGACTGATGCTTGATTTGGAACGGTCCTAAATTGACATTTTCCTTTGAATTTGGCTTTTTGGCCGCATGCTCGTTTTAAAATTACCAAATAGGATGCTTGTGTGTCCTCTTAACTTGTTAAAATTAAGTAGGGTTTTACATATATTTTAGCTTAGGGCATTTTAGCTTAGGCTTAAACCACTTTCTACTGACAAGGGGAGGGTTTAGTGTAGCCATTTTTAATATAGCTTCATGCACGTTAGTTTAGCATACTAGGCCACTGTGCACTTTGCCCTAGATATATTTTATTCAATTTCATACTGTTATTTTACAATAACCAGTTTTACGGTCTTGTTTTAATTTCTTCTATCTCACTGTTTAGCTTAGTTCAGCACTGTGTTCTCAAATAATGCATTCTTGATCGCCCTGTGCTTCAGTCAAGGTTACAGTCTGGTACATTGCCGGTAAACGTGGTAGAAGCTTAGTCTCCAGTATTCATAGAAAATACATATCCTTACGTAGGGACATTTTCTTAGAACATCTGTGTGTTAGTATAAAAACACTTCCTAGTCCTAGTACATGTCAAGAGGGAGATTCCAGCCAGGAACCTACAACTAGATGCTGAATGCCCTGTTGCAGATGCTGATGCAGATTACAGGCCTTTGCTCAGGTATGAGGGTTGATGTCCTCCCGGGGGAATCTGAAAGGCAGACTTAGAGCGTCACATGCTGTGCTCGAAATATAACTTAGAGTGGAAATAATCTAGCGGCACTATGATAGCCTTATTCTTGTGCTTCACTCTCATCGTTACTATTTTAATCCTACTGTGTTGTGTAGTTCTGGGTATTGCAGCTCAAACTTTGCTATCTAAAATGCAGTTGTTTTATTAAACCAATCTTTAAAACTTAAACTGTCTTTGTCATTTATATATGAGACCGTACTGTGTATTAGAGAACCGGTTGTGACCTGAGTGACCACAACTTCCCTGGGAAGTGCTAAGATGTCATGAGCTCAGCTGCCCAATTGTCTCTCCCATTTGGGAGAGATGAGGCACTGCTAGTTAGCCGGAGCAAAACCCGGATTTAGAGTGACAAGGGTCCTTCACCGTGGGTCAGACTTAGTCCCCCACACTGTGAACGATCTTGGGGCTCAAAATCCAGTAGTCTCATTAGAATAATGAGAGCCTATGCGACAATACATGTTTTTGGAAGTATGTGTATGTCCATAGATTTGTAAAAAAAAAAAAAAGAAATTGGGTCAGACTTTTTTGTTGATAAATAAATGAATATAATTAATCCGAGAAATTAAATATGATACCAAAGATTCATTTATGGTTTCATTGTATTAAATGTATTGTATGGTTTTTCCTACGATTTGACCACAAACATATATATAACAGTGTCATTTTAAAGGCAGGCCTGCCTTGCTGTCTGCTTTTAGACTGAAGTTACATGCAGATTCAACTTTGAAAGTAAAAGTACTTCCAAAGTCTTAAGCTACCTTATTTCTTCATATAAATCATCCCTGAGGTGTGCCCTAAGTGCCCCTAGGGGTGGGTGATATGTACCTAGAAGCAGGAACCTTATAACAATTGTTTTATAAACCCTGGTGAAGTAAAACAGCCAAATTCATTTTTCCCTCATTGTAGTGAATGGGATTCTTAGGCTAAAATGGGAAGACTTTATTTTAATTAATAAAGTCCCAAAAGGAGCTTACTATATCAAGTTTGGTATCAAACATATTGTTATAATAAATTCAACTACTTGCCATTGTTGAATTTAATATAACTAGTTCAGAGAAGGAGTTTTAGAACTCTGTCTGAAAGTTGCCAACTTCAGCTCAGTAGTGCCCTTCTCTGATTGGCAGCCTCTCGTAGCCTGGCCAGGCTGCCCTGACGAAATGTGAAGTGGCCTAGGCTGAAGATAAAGACAGTGCCTGAGGGAGGAGATCTGCCTCATCCGATGGTGAGAACAGGATGGAGGGAGAACAGCTAAACTGGACTTCAAAGAAGGGAAGGACCTTTGGAGCAGATCAAGACCTTCCCCATTTCCTGCAAACCCAGACAACCAGGTGCCCTCTTGATTAGATTAGGAGAGGGCAGGAAAGGGGTGTGTTAAGGATTTTTAGCCACACCAGTGGGTAGACTCACCTGGACCTAACCTCCAAAACTCAGTTTCTACCATTTTGGATTTTTAAAGAATGGTGCTCCCTGGGATTTATTTTTTGCCACACTTCCCAGGAAATGGTCATCCAAGAGGGGGGTGCCCTGCCTGTGATTGGACAATTGTCCCCCTGCTTTTCACCGCAGGAGCAAGGATACATTTGGCAGCGACACACCCACACCTCAGATCTCTACAAGGAACAATGTCAGAAGAAGAAGGACTGCCCTGCTGGACCCCTAACCTGCACCTGGACACTGCACTTTGAAGGACTGCACCAGCTGCACACTTGGGCTTTACCACAAAAAGAACTTTGCCTGGCTTCAACGGGTTCAAGAAGGGACTCCCTGCTTGCTACAGGTGACAAATAGCTAACCTGAGTCCCCTGCAACAAATCCTGAAGGAACTGACCAGCTGACCACTGTCCAGTGAGCCAGGTGCATTCTGGGAGTTGGAGTCCTAGCCCTCAAGGAGCATCTCAGCTTCTGGAACCTTGGGGTGAGCTCTGGACTCCTAAAGAAACTTCAAAGACCTTCTGGAAGAAGATCCAGTTTGAAGAAGATTGGAGAACTTTTGGTAAAAATCTTCCTAAAGGGACCGACCTGCCTTGATGAGCCAAGCCGGCTTACCTCAATCACTACCTGGCCTGACTTGCAGGTTTGTCCCGCTAAAAAGCTCTGGAGCCCTAGACTTCCAGAATTTCACTGAGGGTTCCTGGAAAGGCAATCCAATGACCTAACCTCAAAATCAGGTTGCTGAGGAGGGTCAATTGCTGTTGGAAGGAAAAAGCTCCAAAAAAGTGACAAAGTCCAAACGTAAGCATATTCGATGAGGGCTCTAGGGATGTCGGATCCAGTTTGAACTTCGGCCCGGATGAAGATTTTCATCCTGAAAAATCGACAAAGTCCGAAGGAAGAATTCTTTACCATGGTCTCCTGCAAAGCGTATCCGAAGAGGGCTCCAGGGAGGTGAGATTGGATTGGTGACTGCGTCCCGGTGAAAACAATCATCAAGAAAAAGACTAAGGTGGTCATTATGACATTGGCGGTGACTGTTAAAGTGGCGGTAATACCGCCAACAGGCTGGTGTTAATTACCACCAAATTAAGACCATGGCAGTGATAACTCCCATAGACAGGCAATGTACCACACCATCCGCCAGGGCGTTAATGCCATGCACCACGGTGGTAGCAAACAACAGCCAGGCGGAAGACAAGGTACCGCCCACTGTATCATGACACTGCAATCCGCCGCAATTCTCGGGGTGGTATCAACGCCATCAAAAGCCTGGTGGACACACATCACAAAAGACCAAAGACTCACCAACAGTGACACAGAGAAGATCAACGCCACCATGGAACCGGAACTTCAAGTTCTCCGATGCTCTTCTATGCCATGCTCCACCTGGATCACCAACGCCGACGAAGATGACAACGGTGAGTACAACCGCCTAGCGCACAAGGGAGGGAGGGAGGATAAGGAGAGTAACAAACACATGCATGACACACACCATTCACATACACACACCATGCACACAACCAGCAGCAGACGTAAATCAATGGCACAGGACACACGGCATAATAATACAATGACTACAGGTCGGCTGTACTGAAATTGTAATTGCAAGGTAAAAGCCACCATATGAACCAATTTTGGAAAAGAGATACATAAACAATTGTCCAGAAAGGACCAATGCCCAGTCCATAGTCCATAAGACCCACATGGCCACAGGGCACCGTCCAAGCCCCAACTTGATCCTGACTAACTACGTACAAAACTGTGCAGGGGCAACATCAAGGAAGTGGGCAGGCACCTCAGAGGGAAGTGGGGTGGGGAGAACCTCCGCTGACGTCGGGAACTTGCCCACTGGTTCTGGAGGGGGCTCCATGCCATTTCCCAATGCTGGGGAGTGCAAGGTCACAGTATCTGAGGGGGGAACTTGCCCACTGACCGTGGAGGCGGCTCCATGCCCATTTCCCAATGCTGGGGAGTGCAAGATCACAGTCTCTGAGGTGGGAACTTGCCCACTGATCCTGGAGGCGACTCCATGCCCATTTCCCAATGCTGATGAGAGCCATGTCACAGTCTCTAAGGTGGGGAACTTGCCCACTGATCCTGGAGGGATCTTCTTGTACAACAGTCCCTGGAGGGTGGCCTACATGCCCTCTGCTGGAGGTGAGGGCTGCATTGTCTCTGCTAGGGGAGATGTCTCCTGGGCAGCCTCTGCTGGAGGTGATGGCTGCTGTGTCTCAGCTGGAGGTGAGGGCTCCATGATCACTGGTGGAACCCTGCCAGCCTCTGCCGGACGTGAGGGCTGCTGTGTCTCAGCTGGGGAAGGTGCCTCCTGGGCAGCCTCTGCTGGAGGTGAGGGTTGCATTGTATCTGCTGGGGGAGGTGTCTCCTGGGCAGCCTCTGCTAGAGGTGAGGGCTGCTGTGTCCCAGCTAGAGGTGAGGGATTCTTGCATGTCATTGGTGGTTGAGAAGGAATCACTTCTGTCCATGGTGGTTGAGTGGGAAGCTCTTCTGTCATTGGTGGTTGAGTGGGAACCTTTTCTTGCATTGGTGATTGAGTGGGAACCTTTTCTTGCATTGGTGGTTGAGTGTGAACCTTTCCTGTCATTGGTGGTTGAGTGGGAACCTTACCCCTCCTGGCTGGTGGAGTGGGATCCTTCCCTTTCCTGGCTAGTAGAGTGGGATCCTTCCCTTTCCTGGCTGGTGGAGTGGGATCCCTTACTGTCTTGCCTCCACGACTAGGAGGTGCCTCCCCTGTCCCGGAGGTCATTGGGATCCTACTCTTACGGGCAGGATGGGTTTGAGAGGGGGAGGAAAGAGGTCAAGTTGGGCAAGGAAAAGCTTATTAGGGATGGTGGGGCGGGATAAGGGGGGAGGGATGGGAGTGGAGGTTGAGGGAGTGGTTGTTAGAGGAGTACATCTGCAGGACTTGGTGCAGGTGCATGGGCAGTGTGCTGATGTGAGGTGGATGGCTGTAGGGTGTCTGAGTGCCTGCGTTTGTGTCCTTTAGGGGGGACAGACAGGGAGGGAGAGGACACAGGGGACGTGTGGATGGATGCTGTGGAGGTGTCTGCTAGTGAGGTATGTGTGCTGCTTGGTGTGGTGATGCTGGTGGCGGCTGTTGGAACAGTGCATGCAGGTGTGAGTATGGACATGACTGCGAGGAAGGCTGAGGAGGAGGAGGAGGATGGAGAGTGGAGGCAGTGGATGTGGAAGTGGATGTGTGTGCAACTGTCTGTTGTTTGTGTGAGTGCTTGTGGACTGAAGTGTGGTACCTGTGTTTGACTGTGCCACTCTAGTGTGATGTCTTGTGTGCATGCTCGTCTGTATGTGTGCATGGGATGGATTGGGGTTGAAGAGACTGGGACTGGGAAGTGATAGTTGGAGGGGGGCGGTAGAAACAGGGACAATGGCTGCCATCAGAGAGGAGGCCAGAGCCTGAATCGATCTCTGTTGGGTCCCCAATCCACCATGGATGCCCTCCAGGAATGCATTGCATTGCTGCATGTGGGATGTCAGCCCCTTAATGGCATTCACAATGGTTGACTTCCCTACAGAGATGGATCTCAGGAGGTCAATAGCGTCCTCACTCAGGGCAGCAGGGCTCACTGGGACAGGGCCTGAGGTGCCTGGGGCGAAGGAGATGCCCACCCTCCTGGGTGAGCGGACACGGGCAACCCACTGAGGGGTTACTGGGACGGCGATGCTGGTACGAGGGATGGTGGCTGTACCTGCAGCTGGGGTGGTCACAAAGGTGCCGGTACAGGTGGGCACATTACCAGGGAGCTTCCATGGAGGAGGAATCAGAGTCAGTGTTGTCACCCCCTGCCTCCACCGTGGTGCTCTCCTTGCCCTCCGTCCCACTGGTTCCCTCAGCGTCAGTGGACTCTGCCTCCTGGGTCCTGTGGGATGCAGCTTCCTCTGTCGCCAGTGCCCCTGCTCCTCTGCCAGATGATGCTAATGCACACATGAACAGAATGACAGAAGAGGGGGAGGGAGAGAAAGGGAGCACTGGGCCAATTACCGCATCAACACCACAGTTGGCATACATAGTACCGTCATACATAGGGATCAGGAATGAGCACTATGCATTGCACTGGCATTCAATTGGCTAGATGCCACAACAAGATGAGAGCCAACCACCGTCAACTGCACCCCTCCTGGGACCCACAAAGCCGATTGACATGGAATGCAACCGAGCTAGGTCACCTGAATTTGCGAGACACCCATTACCCTTGAGCTGGATCACACTGCAAACTCTGACCTGGCATTAAGGGGCACCCACTAACTCACACTCACTACCCGGATCCCATGCCACCTACCTTTGATTGTAGCAACGCCCACTGTACTCACTCCCTTGTGGCTGCTATGATGCCCTCAAGCGCCCATCCAGCTCTGGGTAGGCCACCGCCAATATGTGGGCCATCAGGGGGGGTCAGGTTTCGACGGGCACCCCTTCCTCATTGGGAGGCCATCCCCAGCTGGGCCTCCGTGGTCTTCTGTGCCCAGCATCTCAGGTCCTCCCAACTATTCCTGCAGTGGGTGCTCCGCCTGCTGTAGACCCCAGTGTCTGCACGTCCTTGGAGATGGCACGATACAATCCCTTCTTTTGATAGGCACTGACCTACATAGGTAATACAGACAGAAGGACACCATTACACATACAATCCAGCCTGTCACCCATATGGCCCACAAATCCTGTTTCCAACTTCATTGACACACACATCTCCCGGCGCCCACCATGTACACTACCAACCGACATCCCCCAAAATGACACAATGCCTGCACACACTTCTCCATGCAACCTTCCCACATGCATTGTGCCCAAGGTGTATGGAGGCCCATACAGTTGTTCATACTGGGGTAGGACCCCACCCGCCAAGCGCTCCAACTCCTCCAAAGTAAGTCAGGAATCAAGTGAACTTATAGACAGAAAATGGCGGTGACGTCCATGGCGGTGTACACCATCACCACCGCCGCTGATCCCCATTGGCCCCTGTACTCCATAGAGCCCCATATTAGCCAATGAGGAATTGCACAGTGGTGCAAGACTGCCTTCTGCCACGACACCCAAAGTCGGCGGAGTTACCCCACTTCCACCTGTTCCTAGATAAAGGACAGGCAGTCGCCATTTCATTGTGGTGGACTAAATACAGATCTTCCATAACTGCGTTATTGCCACAAATTGCACATACATTGCCATTCCTACTGTCCAATCACATTAATGCTGTATGCACACTGAGATGGTGGTTCCATTGCTCAAATTATAATGGCCTACTCACTCTTATGCCCCTTAGATACCTACCACTGCAGATGAATAGGAGGAGGAGACAAACCCCTGTGTACAGACCTCTTGTGGACAGGCACATCATACTCACCCATAGACTGGACAGGGCCACACTCACAGAGCCCCATATAAGCCAATGAAGAATTGCACAGTGGTGCAAGACCGCCTTCCGCCACGATGCCCAACGTCGGCGGAGTTACCTCACGTCCACCTGTTCCTAGATAAAGGACAGGCGGTCGCCATTTCATTGTGTTGGACTACATACAGATTTTCCATAACTGCGTTATTGCCAAAAATTGCACATACATTGCCATTCCCATGGCCCAATCACATTAATGCTGTATGCACACAGAGGTGGTGGGTCCATTGTTCAAATTTTGATGGCCTACTCACTTTTGTGTCCCTTAGATACCTACCACTATGGATGAATAGAAGGAGGAGACAGACCCTGTGTACAGACCTCTTGTGGACTTGGCTACACAAGGGGACATGCACAATACACTCAGCTAAAGACTGGACAGGGCCACAATCACAGAGCTGTGTGCACAATTGGAGCCTGATCTGATATCAGAAATCCGTCATCCCACTGGGATCCCCCCTCTTGTGCAGGTTCTATCAGTGCTCCATTTCCTGGCAACTGGTTCTTTCCAAGTGACAGTGGGCTTGCCAGCAGAACAGCCATTGTTCTCAATCGTGCTGGCAATGGTATTGTCTGCCTTGGTGAAACACATGTGCAGCTACATTTCTTTCACCCAGGTAGACGATTTGGCCACTGTGAAGGCCAGGTTCTCTGCAATGGGACATATGACCAATATTATTGGGGCCATTGAAAGTACACATATTGCGTTTGTCCCCCCTGCCAGAATGAACAGGTGTTCAGGACTCACTGAATGTGCAAATGTGAGGTTTCCACTCACTGAATGTGCAAATGGTGTGCCTGGCGGACCAGTACATCTCCCATGTCACTGCCAAGTATCCTGGGTCGGTGCATGATGCCTTTGTTCTGAGTAATAGCAGCATCCCAAATCTGATGACCCAACTACAGAGGTACAGGGTGTGGCTAATAGGTGTGCAAGAGTCCCCACCCACTGTATGTCAGTGTATGCCTTCAAGTGTTATCCCCATACGATTGTGTAAGGCTAAATTTTGTCCCTCAATATTTGCAGGTGACTCTTGCTACCCAAACCTATCATGGCAATTGACCCCTGTGAGGAATGCCAGGACAGGGGCCAAGAACCATTATAATGATGCACATGGGCGAACCAGGAGAATAATCGAGAGGTCCTTTGGCATCCTGAAAGCCTGGTTCAGATGCCTGCATCTGACAGGTGTATCCCTGTGCTGCTCACCGGAGAAGGTCTGCCAGATAGTACTGGCATGCTGCATGTTGCACAACCTGGCCCTCAGACGACATGTGCCTTGTCTTCAGGCGTAGGGGAATGGAGATGACCCTGTGGCAGCAGTGGAGACTGAGGTCAGTGAGGATGAGGAGACAGAGGATGTGGACAACAAAACATCCGTTATAAGTCAATACTTCCAATGACACACAGGTGAGACAGTGCAACTGACCATTACTCAGACTATTTATGTTTTCTGTGTGGCTGTAGCATGAAGGCATTCACGTCCTTTGCTTCTCAACTTACTGTCACCTATGGCTTGTCCTTTTACAGATGTTGGTGATATGACAACAGTGTCCTGATGTGTTTACTGCAGACAGCTACAGGTCATTATTCGTATGCTATCACAGTGTTCAGCTCATTTGCACTAGATTTGACTGCACCCATAAATGCACATTTCCAACACATAAACCGGTGTCACTCAAATTGTGTTCAAGGGTATTTATTGTAGTGCAAATAATTGACTGCAATGGAATGGGGTGATGGCAATGGAAAGTCCAGGGTATTGTTCCAGTCTGTTTGTAGCACAGGTCCAGTGTCCAAAAGGGCACAGGAAGGGGAGCAAAGGCAGTTCAAAGTAGACAAGGTGACAGGGTGAGACACAAGGGGGACAATCAGGAGAGTCTCATTTCCTGGCGGTGGTCTTGGTTTTGGCAAGTGTCTCTGGCTTCTGTCTGGGTCACAGGGAACGTTTGCGGGGTGGTCCACCTTCTGCAGGGGGAGGGGTGCTGGTAGCCTGTGGGTCCTGTGGTGGGGCCTCCTGCCCACTAGCTGCAGCGGAAGTGGAGGGCTGAGGGCTGGTCAATAGACTGGCTAGTGGTAGGGGCCCGGTGGTGTGCTGTCTATTCCCTCATGATGTTGGCCATGTCTGCCAGCACCCCTACTATGGAGATCATGGTGGTGTTGAGAACCTGCAAGTCCTCCCTGATCTCTTAATGGTGTTCCTCCTGCAGCCTCTTGTTCTCCTGCATGTTGTTCAGGATCTGGCACATTGTGTCCTGGGATGGTTGGTAGGCCCCCAGGACATTGGTGAGTGCCTCCTGGAGAGTCGGTTCTCTCCTCCTGGCACACAGTGGTCCTCCCAGTGTCCCTGTTCCCCTGTGCCTGTGTCCCCTGAACGGTGTGCCCAATGCCACTGACCACAGATCCCTGATTCCCTTGGGTGTGAGGTGTGGACTAGGGTCCCTGTACAGGTGGGCACACTACTGATTGACGTGTCCTGGGAACAGAGGTGTGGGTACGCTGGGTGGGTGCTGTGGTGTTGGATACTGATGGGGAGGCTCTGGGGTTGACTGGGAGTGGGCTGGGGTGACCGACTGACCATTGATCCCTGATGGGCCAGGTAGTTCATCCAGATCCTAAAGTCCTAAGTTACTGTCATCACTAGGGGCATCTTCTGTTGGGGGACTGGTTAGTTGTGGCACCTCCTCTCCGCTGAGATTGGCTGGGGCACTTGTGGGGATGTAAGTGATATATTATGCTTCATGTCTGTGCCATATTGTACATCCCTAGCTTCACCTCCATCGTTGCTGTTGCCCTGCCACCTTTGTTTGTGTATGGTTATTGTTAGAAATGGGGTCTTTGGTTGGCAGTCAGGTTACCCCCTGTCCAAGCAAGGACCCTCACTCTAGTCAGGATAAGTCACACACAATCCAAATGATCCTGTGCCCACTCTTGGGTAGCTTGACACTGAGCAGTCAGGCTTAACTTAGAAGGCAATGTATAAAGTATTTGTGCAATAAATCATGCAATAACACAGTATAAACACCACAAAAATACACCAAACAGGTTTAGAAAAATATATATTTACCTGATTAAATGCAGGTCAAAACGATCAAGATTTGAAGTACACGTTGAAATATTACTTTAGGAAATGATAAAAAGATTTTTAAGTTCTTAAAAGCAATGTGTCTCTTGCAAGTACAAAGTACCTGGTTTGCGTCTAAATTATCCGCAATGGACCGCAGAGGCGGAGATGCGTGGAAAACAGACAGGTGTGCTTCAATTTCCGCTGCACACACAGACGATGTGTCAATATTTTTCACCCGGCCAGGGCCTTGTGTCAATTTCCGCTGTGCAGACTTGGATCCTCTTTGGGTTGCAGGGTATTTGGATGCCCCAGGTATGATGCGGAGAAATCCTGGGCATGCAGGACGAAGTCACAGGAGCTGCATCGATCCAGTGGGCAATGCGGGGAAATTTGTGTCGCACAGCAGACGCTGCATCGATTCTTCTCGCAGGAAGACGGCCTATATTGTTCCCACTTGGATATGCGTCATTCCAGTGGGCCATATTTCAAAGTTCTGGTCGCAATGCTGGTGCTGCAGCACTCATGGAGCCGGGCTGTGTCGTTCTGGTTCGGCGTGTGGTAATGTTCTCACCACAATGCAGGCTGTGGGTCGTTTCTGGCAGGCTGTGCATCAAAATTTCACCAGACAAGGAGTTCTTTGCAGAGATGAAGTCTTTTTGGCTCTGAGAGTTCAAAACAGGAGGCAAGCTCAATCCAAGCCCTTGTAGAGCACTTCTCAGCAGTGCCAGAGGGAAGCAAGGCAGCAGGGCAACAGCAATGCAGCTGTCCTTTTCAGAAAAACAGTCAGGTGAGTCCTTTGAGCAGCCAGGCTGCTTCTCTTGG
The DNA here is from genome assembly GCF_031143425.1 of Pleurodeles waltl. Lineage (NCBI taxonomy): Eukaryota > Metazoa > Chordata > Amphibia > Caudata > Salamandridae > Pleurodeles > Pleurodeles waltl. The sequence continues at coordinate 1,315,123,099 of NC_090446.1, read as the reverse complement.
CAGATTGCAGGTTCTAGTTCAGAGTTTCTTCCCCAGTGGTATCTTGTCCAGAAGTGTCTGAGTTGGTAGGGTCAGCGGCCCTGTTTAAATATCCAAATATGCCTTTGAAGTGGGGGCAGTCTTCAAAGATTGGCTTAGAAGTGCACAAGGTCCCCTTTCATTTCCATCCTGTCTTCCAGGGTCCCAGTATGGGGTGTGGCAGTCCATTGTGTGAGGGCAGGCCACTGTCCTTTGACATGTAAGTATCAGGCCCTCCACTCTCCCAGCCCAGGAAGACCCATTCAGTATGCAGATGTGTGAAGGTGTGACTGAGCATCCTGTGTTTGAGTTGTCTGAGTGGAATGCACAAAGGAGCTGCCAACTAACCCAGCCAGACGTGGATTGTAAGGAACAAAATGATTTAAGTGCAAAGAAATGTTCACTTTCTAAAAGTGGCATTTCTTAAACAGTAATATTAATTCCAACTTCACCAGTCAGCAGGATTTGGTATTACCGTTCTGGCCATACTAAATATGACCTGGTTACTCCTTTCAGATCAGAATCTACCACTCAAACAGTATATGAGGGTATCCCCAATGTTAGCCTAAGAAAGGAGGAGGTCTCACAGTAATGGAAAACGAATTTAGGAATTTTACACTACCAGCACATATAAACCACATAGGTACATGTCCTGCCTTCTACCTACACAGCACCCTGCCCTATGGGTTACCTAGAGCGTACCTTAGGGGTTACTTATATTTAGAAAAAGGGGACTTTAAGGCTTGGCAAGTACTTGTAAATGCCAAGTCGAAGTGGCAGTGAAACTGCACACACAGGCCTTGCAATGGCAGGCCTGAGGCCTGGTTAAGGGGCTGCTTATGTGGGTGGCACAATCAGTGCTGCAGGCCCTCAAGTAGCATTTAATCTACAGGCCCTGGGAACATGTAGTGCGCTTTACTGGGAACTTACAAGTATATTAAGTAAGCCAATTGGGCATGAACCAATGTCACCATGTTTTAAGGGAGAGAGCATGTGCACTTTAGCCCTGGTTAGCAGTGGTAACGTGGGCAGAGTCCGAAAACCAGCAAAACAAACAGTATCCAAAAAGTGGAGGGAGGCAGGCAAAAAGTTATGGGTGACCACCCTAAGGCTGTCATGTCTAACAGTGATGTATTGTGGGATTGTTAGTTCTCCATGCTATGCATGCTTTTGTGATGGGTGTCCATGCAGGGCTGGGAGAGCTGTCCATGCATTGGTATCACATGCAGGGCTTGACATCAGGGTTAGTCATATGTGTAGGTGCAGTGTGTGGGATGGAGTGGAGTGATGGGAGTGATGGTGAGGGTGTGAGATGGCATGCAGGTATGGGGGTGATAAGTAGCAAATGTTGACTCACCAGTGCTCAGTCCTCTGGCAACTCCTGTGAGTCCTTCAGGATGCAGTAATGCCAAGACTTGCTCCTCCCATGCAGTGAGTTGTGGGGGAGGAGATGGGGGTCCACCACCAGTCCTCTGTATGGTGAGCTGATGCCTTGCTGCCACAAAATCACCTTCCCCCATAGGTCGTTCCACCTCCTCCAGATGTCGTCCCTTGTTCTTGGATGCTGTCCCACGGTGTTCACCCTGTCCACGATTCTCCACCATAACTCCATTTTCCTGGCAATGGATATTTGCTGTACCTGTGCTCCAAACAGCTGTGGCTCTACCCTGGCTATTTCCTCCACCATGACCGACAAATCCTCATCTGTGAAACGGGGATACCTTTGTGAGGACATGGGTGTTGTGCGGTGTGTGTAAGTGTGTTGATGTTGGGTAGTGTGGTTGGGTGTGCGAAGTGGGGTGTATGAGGGATGTATGGGTGTATGTGGTGTGTGCGTCTAGTTGTTGCAGTGGCACTGACCTTTGGGCTGGCGGATTTGTGTATGTGGCAGTATTCTGTCAGATTGGTGTGTGTCATAATATGGAGAACGATATTCGCCACCGCTGCGGTATGTTAGCAGCTGTCACCTCGGCGGTAAGCGGGATTCACCGCCAATGTCATGATGAGGGCCTAAGTATGAAGGCAAACCTTTGACTGAGGTCTCCTGCTTGCTGTAGCCAAGCAGGCCTCCATTGCAAATGCCTTAAACTTTGACTTTTGCCACGGTCGAGGTACAATCAGATATCCATAGTGTCGCTTTTAGTTTCAATGCGTTAAAAATCATACATTCTTTAAAAATTCAAATCTCCAGTCCCCCTTATCCGATTTTATTCTTGTTGGAGTCAAATTAAAGATACAAATATTTCCTATTTTTAAAAATTGGTTTTGGATTTTTTTTTTAACTGTTTTTATTAAGTTTTAAAAAGTGCAAACCAACAGAAAGACACAGTACAGTGCAGGTTACAGCAAGACAATACATCTTCATTACATAAGAGTACCAGAGGGCATATACACCAGAGTTCAAGTCAAGAGAGATTCATAACCACTGTACAGATCTTATTCTCCATCCCAACTTCCTAACCCATAGCATTGTTAGACCATGCTTTAAACAACCTATGCAGATAGGAGCATATCGGATCCACAGTTGGTCGCCACCTATTAAGAGGGCGAGGTGTGTGTCCCCACCCCCCTCATCCTCCTTGCTGATTATAGAGCTTATGTCCTCCCCACCAATAAACCGTTCCAATAATGTACCCCAAGCCGCTGCATCAGCGAGTGCCCTCTCATCTCTTTGTGCCAAGCTTATATGCTGCTCCTCAGCCGCCCTCCACTTCAGTAAATCCCGTAGCCAACTGGAGATCATCGGATTCCGGGCGCTCATCCAACCGATTGCTACTCTACGCTTGGTCAGTACCAGCGCTAGCTGTGCCAGTTTACATGGAATGCCCCTGCCACGCGGCTTCCGCAGCACTCCCAAGATACAGGTCATCAGTGTTGCCTCTAACCACAAACCTATGACCTCCTGAATCACTGCTACCATTTCCTGCCAAAAGTTATATACTGCCCTGCAAGTCCAGGCCAGGTGTAGGAAGGAGGCACCAAACACACCACACCTTGGGCAGCATGCTCTACGATTCGGGTAGATCCTGTTTAGTCGATGGGGTGTGAGATACGTTCTGTGTACAAAGTTAAAATTCAACAACTTGAACCTGTGCTTACACGACATCGTACACACCAAAGACAAAGCCATATCCCAATCAGCATCCGCTATGGGTTCCCCCAAATCAGATTCATATGCCCTGTGTCCCGCACTTATCACACCTGGTTGATCCTCCCGCAGGGCTTTATAAAACCAACAAATCAAGTGCGTCCCCTCACCCGAGTTAATCAGATCGTTCAGCACCGAGGATGCCCTAGGGGCGACCAGAAAAACACTCCAGATCTCACGTGCCACACTCTCGATTTTTACATATTGCAAAAATTTACCAGGGCCCAGATCAAACAGATCGTGAGCATCAGTAAAGGATAGAAAATCACCATTGGGATAAAGATCCCCAGCCACCTCACATCTTCCCAGTGTCCAGGCCTCTGCCGACATTAACCTCTCCATATCCCGAAATGGGGCCAAATCCCATATCTTCAGCTCCCTATCAAAAGGGGCTCCTCTGAGTACATGTTTAACTACCTGCTCCCAAATCCCAGCAGTGATCCTGATCAGGTGGGGCGCAGGGGGTTCAGATCTACCCCCCGACATCAGTATATACACCAATGACCACCCTTCGCACATACTAGCATACAACCTCTTCTCCCAATTATCAGCATCTGTCATCCACTTGGCAGCATATTGCAAGTGTGCTGCGTAACAGTAATATCTGATGTTAGGAATCGCCAACCCACCCCCCTCAAGATCTCTCTGCAGCACCGACAGTGCCACCCTGCTTCGTCGACCGGCCCACACCAGAGAAATCAGCAGACTGTCCAAACGACGAAAGAGCTGGGCAGCCAATGGATACAAAGAGTTCTGTACCAAGTATAAACACCGTGGAAAAAACACCATCTTTGCAACTGCAGCTCTACCCATCACTGAGAGAGGCAACCTATTCCAAAAGAAGACCGAGCGTTCCAGGCCCGCCACTACTCGCTCAACATTGTGCTTATCATGCACAGCCACAGAGTTAGTGACCCATATACCCAGTACAGGAAACTCTCAACCTCCCACCAAAGGCCCACTTTAGGTAGCCTAGCCTGTGGAACCCCACTGAGGGACCCCAAGGGGAACAGGAGCGAATTCTTCCTGTTGATCTTAGGACCAGAGACAGCCCCAAAAACATCAAACCCCTGCAGTAGCATCGGCATCGAAACGCGGGGATCCCGTACAAAAACGAGTGCATCATCAGCATACAGGGAAATACATGTGTGGACATCAAACAAAAGAGGCGAGAGCGGGTATCCCTGCAGTGTACCACTGCCTATCTCCCAGGTATTCAAGAGCTCTCCCCCCACTCGTACTTGTGCAGTAGGAGCAGTGTACAGCAACCAAACCCAAGCACAGAAACCGGGACCAAACCCCATGCCCTGCAAGACCTCTAAAAGTTAATCCCACTCCTGTTGATCTTAGGACCAGAGACAGCCCCAAAAACATCAAACCCCTGCAGTAGCATCGGCACCGAAACGCGGGGATCCCGTACAAAAACCAGTGCATCATCGGCATACAGGGAAATACATGTGTGGACATTCTCACTGGAATTCCCCACTGTACCAGCTCCTCTCAAAGCCAGATCGCTAGAGGCTCCACCGCCAGAGCAAACAAAAGAGGCGAGAGTGGGCATCCCTGCAGTGTACCACTGCCTATCTCCCAGGTATTCAAGAGCTCTCCCCCAACTCGTACTTGTGCAGTAGGAGCATTGTACAGCAACCAAACTCAAGCACAGAAACCGGGACCAAACCCCATGCCCTGCAAGACCTCTAAAAGGTAATCCCACTCAACTGTGTCAAAGGCTTTTTTCAAGTCGAGAGACACTAGCGCCAATAGTGTCTCCACACCTTTGGTCTCCTGCAGAATATGTGCCAATCGACGCAAATTATAGAACGTACTATGACCAGGGATAAACCCACATTGGTCCTTGTGCACTAGATCCTGGATCACCCCATGGAGCCGGCTGGCTAAAATCTTACAAAGTATCTTGACATCGCTATTTAACATGGTAAGTGGGCGACACGAGGAGCAGTCACCTGGGTCCCCCCCGGATTAAGCATCAAACATACACTATCCTGATGCATGGTGTCTGGCAACATATCACGCACTCAAGCTTCTTCAAAGACCTCCAGTAGCTTCTCCCATAACGACAAGGAAAATGTTTGATACAACTCAACAGGAAAACCATCACTACCAGGGGATTTGGACTTTGTCATTGCAGCCACTGCCTCACTCACCTCCTCTGCAGTAATTGCAGTCTCAAGAGCATCCCTACTCTCCGGGCTCAAATGCAGAAGCCTCAACTGCTGCAGAAACCCCCCACACCTTCCTCAGATAGTACAGCAACTGCCCTCAACACCCTTTGGAGGTGCGCAGCCAATTCCTGTAGAAATCCGTGCGCCTCATTAGCGTTTCAACCTCTATGCAAAATAGGAGGTGCCTCCACCTCCCGTTTCTTAATCCACGCCAAAAGCATGCCAGATGTATCTCTCTCCCGATGCAGTCGCTGCCTATACCCTATGAGTGTTGTCCGGCTTAGCGTATCCCAACAACTATTAACCATCTTGTATAACCTGAGCTCCTCATGTTCAGCCATTCTCGCATCTGGTAACTGCTGCTGCAATTCCCCCAATTTCACCTCCACTTCTGTAAGATCCAGCGCCAATTGTCTGCATACCCCACATACCATACCTATGCACTCTCCCCTTATGACTGCCTTCATAGCCTCCCACTCCAGGTCCGTAGACAAAGTTGTGTTTCAATTCAATTCCATACACTGTTTTATGGCCTCACCCACCCTTTCCCGACACCCCGCATTGGTAAGTAAATCTGCAGGCATACGCCAACCACACGCTGTACAGGTGGCCGCTGCACCCCATTGCAACTGTAACCGCACTTGTGCATGATCGGACAAGAACCTACCCATATGCATGACATCCAGCACCTGTGAGCCACTGAGACCACCCAGCAGAAACCTGTCCAGTCGGGTATGAGTATTAAGTGTTCTGGAGTGGCAAGTGTATTCCCTGCCCTCAGGGTGCAGCTCCCTCCAACTATCCCATAGCCCTAAGTGTGTCATCACTTCCGTGAGAGATTTCACCATCAGGGGCTTAGTTGCCAACTTCAGCGGAAGGCGGTCCAGATCCCCATGCAAAACACAATTGTAATCCCCTGCCCAGACCAGAGGCCCATCCACACTGTCCCCCAAAATCTCAGGTATCCTGTTGTAGAAGGAATGATCATCCTTGTTAGGGGCATATGTGTTCAGGATAACAATGGGTGAGCCATCCAACATGCCCTCTACCAGAACATATCGGCCCTCGACCTTTATTTCACTGTATACATGGGTAAACGGAACCCCCGGAGCCACCCACACAGACACACCCCATGCACAGGAAGAGAAGGAGGATGAAAACATTTGTCCCCGCCACTTCTTAGACAGTTTGTGTGCTTCCTCATCAGACATGTGTGTTTCCTGAAGACAGGCAATATGAACCTTATGCCTCATAAGGAATGAGTGTACCTAAAGCATTTGGTGTAGCTCTTCAACCCCCTTACATTTCCTGTCAACATGTTAATATGACAACCCATAATGATACAGTATTGTCCCCCATCCTAACTGAACACCTCCCCTGTGTGCCACACCCTGTGATAAGACAAGAAAAAGACATATTGCACATCTCGCCCTGATACCCACACTGTTGAATAAACTTCAAACATTGACAAACTTGAACCGTCAAACCCCCCATACTCCCTACCCCCACCCCAGAAATACAGTAAAACAAACATAACAGACCATACTGGAAGTCCATTCTGTAAATGCTGCCAGGACAACAGCCTAAACCCCAGCTTACCATGTTGAAAGTTCTACCACAAGTGTGGAGTGATTACCACCCCCCGCATCAATCCACAAATGAACCAAGTACCACCCCAGCCTGAGTTCCCTAAGTGTCAGCGGCACCCCCGAGGGCCAATGTAGTTCAATTCTTAAGTGAGACCCAATCAGGAGCTGAACCAGATCAGCGCCGCAGCTCTCCACCAGAGAAATACTTTCTTTGTCGTCACCAACCCTGCAAAAAGGTGGGGATAAAAAGGAGGAACGCTGGCACCCTGATCATGAAGATCATAGTCAGACTTACGCATGATCCCCCCTAGCTCCAAGCCCCCGCTCCACAACCATACCCCCAGCCAGATCAGTAGACACTACCGCCATTGTTCCGTCCTGCTGCATCTCAACTCTGTGATGAGAGTCCACAGCTGATCTGCCAGTCCCTGCATCCACCAGCTGACCAGCGTGACGTGACCTTCAATCCGGACTCTCGGCTCCAGAGGCCGAAGAGCAACGCCTCCAGTTCCCTCCTTCCTCCCCAGAGCCACCTTGTCCCACATCTCCAGCCACTGCCACACCTCTTCCGGACGATGGAAAAAGTGTGATCTCCTGACTGAGAGAACCTTTAAGCATGCCGTATACAGAAGCATATATCTACTGCCCATGGCACGAAGTTTTGCCTTGACCTCCATGAATCCCTTATGAGAACTCTGTATCTAGTTTGTTTAATCAGGATAAATGGATATCTTGCAGTTCTCGTATATTGCCTTATCGGACTCACGTGCAGCCCGCAACACACAGTCATGATCCTTATATTTCAGAAGGTGGGCAATAATAGACGTGGGCGGCGTGCTTGGCCGAGGGGGCGCAACAAGGGTCATATGCGCACACCACCACAAAAACCTTAGATAGCCCAGTTGGCTGCAGCACATCTCTGATCCAGCTCTCAGAAAAAGATTCTGTAGCAGACCATTCTGCACGATCCGGGAAGCCCAGCAACCTGGCATTGTTCCCTTGGGGCCTCCCCTTCACGTACTCCAACCTCGCCTCCAGCCGTCTAACCATGGAGCTGGCCTGCACCACTTGTTTCCGCAGGGCCCCCACCTCTATTTGTAGCTCCACAATAGATCCCTCCGCCACCTTGAACTTGTCGGATACCTTCCGGAGGTCTGCCTGAAGCAGATTGACTTCCACAGCCACAGTCTCTATCTTACCCTCCAGTGCCACCCTAGAGCCCTGGATGGCCGCAAGCAGCTCAGCACGTGAAGGTTCCTCGGGATTCATTGGCAACCTCATATCATCTCCACTCACCTCCGATCTGGCCGTGCGCTACGGGAGGGGCACTGGAGTAGTATACTGCTCCATGGTGTTACCCTGTGATGTGTCTGTTCGCTTATGTCGCCCTATCCCGTCCCACACCCAGGCCAGGGCTAGGACCCAGTCCCATTTGTAGCAGGTAGACTCCAAGAAGGTCTTGAACACAGAGTGCCACAGAAACAGTGTCCGCTGCTCCTCACACCGTCAGGCACCACTGCCTCACCAGGTGGTCAGTGCAGAGGCCGCAGATATCCCTATTAGCAGAGGACCTCTCTCAAAGCAGTCACAGGTAAGAGCCAAAAGGGTCAAAAATGTAAAAGAAAAGAGAGAAAAAAATGTAGGTCTGGGGGCCACCACCACAAACACCTCTCCGGTGTGTGGCAACCAATCACTGCAGTCCTGCAGGCCCCAGCGCGATCCCAAGGGTTCTAGTTTGCCACCCCGGCTCCCCACAGTATGGCTTTGCTCACCTCCAAACCTGGGTTACCATCACCGCAGGCCAGGGGCCGCGTATCCAGCAGGCCCTCCCGGGTCAGCAGCGCAGAAGGAGCTGTCCACCCTCCAGAGCCACACCCGGCAAGAGGCCCAGTAACCGATCCACACAGTCCAAAGGAGGCCCTCGCTTACTGCCTCCACGCTCGCCAGGCCCTCGCACCGCTGTCTGGGGCCCCCCAACTCAGCTGGAGCCCCCATGAATGCAGCAGCCTGCCTCACGGGCCAGAGGATCCTTCCCACAGGACGGGGGCCACCTTCACCATGAGCCCCCTGAGTCAGCTGCACAGCCGATGCAGCCGCCCACTGCTCCTACGCGAGCTTAGCGGGCCCTGCAGTTATCTCCTGTGCGGCCCAAGAGAGGCACGCGATCACCGCCTCAGCACCGGCTCCGCGGGTGCCCAAAGTGGGACCCCGCTGCACCCAAGCCCTACTCATGGTGTCCCACTACAGGAGGGGGGTCCCCACAGTCTCAGGTACCCTAGGATCCCTGGAGGATGTCACCGGTAGCGGGAGCTCACTAAGAGCGCGTCCCGCAGGCCATGTTCCTTGGCCACGCCACCCCAGGTTTGGGATTTTTAAACTGTTTCCTGTGTTTTATTTTATTACTGTTTTGTGATATTTGAATTCTTTACACACATTATAGGTCATTACAACTTCGGTGGTCTTTTTCCAAGCTCGCTGAAGCCGCTGCTGCCAGTGCTGGCGGTCCAAAGACCGCCAAATTTTGAGTTAGGTTGGATACCCATCGGATTGGCCGATGGAGGAAGAGAGGCTGTTTCACCAGAAGCACTGCCATGCCAACAAGACTCTGCCCACCGTATTATGATACATGATACGGTGTGGCGGAGTCCTGTCGGTGGAGCGGTGCAGGCAGTGTAAAACGCCAGGACTCATCCCTCCGGGACGACCACCTCACTGGAAATGGTAAGTTGATTGCCCGAAAGGGGTGGTAGGGGGTATGGGGGCGTTGTGTGAATGTGAGTGGTGTATGTGTGTGCACAAATGCAGGAGGTGAAGGGGGTGTCTTTGTGTGAGTGTGTGTATGTTTGTGTGAATGCAGGGGGAAGAGGGTTTCTGTGTGTGTGGGTGTTAGTGTGTGCGTGTCTGTGTAAATGCAGAGGGGAAGGGGTTGTCTGTGTGTGGGTGTGAGTGCGTGTACGTTTGTGTGAAATGTAGGGGGTGTCTGTGTGACTGTGTGAGTGCATGTATGTTTGTGTGAATGCTGGGGCAAAGGGGTGTCTGTCTGAGGGCATGCGAGTGAATGTGTATGTCTGAGTGCGTGCATGCGAGTGAATGTGTATGTTAGAGTGTGTGTGTGTGTGTGTGCAAGTGAATCGGTGTATCTGAGTGAGTTTTTGGGTGCAAGTGTGTGGGGGGGTTTGTAAATCAATGCGTAGGTGAGTAGGGGTGCGTGAATGAAGGTGTGTGGTCGAGTGGGGGGGTAACTGCCAGTGACAGGAATGGAGATTCCTGTCACCGGGTACATGACTGCCAGCATTTTCGGGGCGGTGTGACAGCCACAAAAATGCTGGCAGGCTACAGAGTCGTAATACCGATGGCGGCATTGTGGCTACTGCCAGGCCGGAGGTGGTCAACTCCAGCCTGGCAGTCCAACCACACTGGCGGTATGGGCGGTGTTTTGGCGGTTTGACTTCGGCCAAACCGCCAAAGTTGTAATGTGGCCATCTTCACCTCCGGCTTGGCGGCAGACTCACCGCCACCGCCGACATGGCGGTCAGGTGACCGCTAAAAGCATTATGACCATCTTTGTCTCCTAAGTTAAGCCTTGTTGCTCGTTGCCAAGCTACCGAGGGTTGAGCGGGGGTTCATTTATTGAGACCTAACAGGACTTAGTGGGGGTCAGTGGCCTGTTGCTAAGTGCAGGTACTTACCTGCCCTTACCAATAATCCACTTTCCAACCGGGAAGATCTGCCAGATGTCTGCCTGTGACCACAGCTGGAGGCAAAGGCCTGCTAGTCTTCCTGCAGGGTAAGGGGGCACGCAGAACACCAATATCACCTTGCCTGGAGCATAAGCACCTGCACACTTGCCAAGATCAGTGGGCCCTGTGAGGAAGAGCAGAGTGCTTGAGGGAGCAGGGTCCAGTGGGGAACTCTGCTAGAAGATTCCATGAGGGACCAGTGAGGGTGTGTACCAATCAAGACATTGCTCTGTGCAGTGTCAGGTCAGTGACCCCAGTATGCCAGGAGAGGGCCACCAGAGACTGACCTGTAAGTTAAGTGCATTACAGGACTGGATAAATCTGCCTTCCTGCGCTCTGGTGCCCCCATATGCAGATGGGGTTGCAGGTTATTTCTTCTTGAATCAATGAGACTTGTAACCATCTTGGCGTGGGCACCTGCACCAAGGTAGCCCATGCTGTCAAGTACCGTGTCAACCCTGTATGGCATGGGGGGCTGCCAAAGCTGCCAAGGGATTTCGGTCACTTCCCAAAGGAGAGACTGAAGTTTAATTCAGTGAGTTAGACCCACATTGTGAGGCTACTGCCATGACTCACCACTGAGTGCTGCCAAGGATGCTGTGGATGACACCTCACCCTCACTGGCTACAGTGAGGCGTGTAAGGAAGGATTCCCCACCCCTGACTCAGTAAATAGAACTTCCCTTGTGTTCGTGAACTGAGAGCTGCTCCGACAACTGAGAAGAACTCTGGTTGCACCACTCAGGAGAGAGAACGTGTGCCCCCAGGAGCTGCTGTGTGGGCCACGAGCAGCCTAACTTCTCCTAACAGATCTGGACCCATGGGTGGTTACGATGAGGGCACACGCTGCACCGCTGAACTCTTCCAGGATTCAAGAAGAGTTAAGATGGGATCTGGGACAGTTGGAACCCCGGGGTACTTGCTACTAATGGTGCTGCAACACCTTGGACCCTTCTGATTAAAATCTGAACAGTGAAAGGGGAGCTCTTGAGTACGGCCTAATAGTGTGCATTTCCTGGATGCTGTCACCAGTGAATGGAGAATAACCTCGACAATGTTACATGATGGACGATGGGACAGGGAATTGTCTGACAACTACTAGAGCCCCAATCTCAAGGGGGATTGTGTTGTTGCTTCTGAATGCTGCAAACTTTTGCATGCACAGAGTTAGAAATAAAATACCCTTTTTGTATTAAAGCAAGTATTTGACTGGACATTGATTTATTGTTCATACTGTTAGCACTTTGAGTTGTGCACACTGACCTGGATCTGTATTTGCCCCTGAGGAAGCCTTGAATGCTCAACCACAGCTACCACTGAGAGTCAAGCGCAGAAAGGGTATGTGACCCAGTTGCTCAGGATCCATTGTAGGTAGGGCCACAGGACATAAGGAGTAAAAGACCTCAACCACCACGATTGAGCCCAGTAGCTCCTGCGTGCCATGTGGCCTTTTGAAAGTGTTTTTGACAATTGGCAGCAAGTGTTGGGGGACCTCACGTTTATTAGCCAAAGATACAGACGTGCCATTGGCCATTTCCAATCTGCACCAGTACTGCAATAAATCCATTTATTTTTCTTCTGTGTGCAGAGGTGACACGCATAGGCAATGGAGAATATACATTTGGTAATTGACCTCAACATCATGTCCATAGATCAGCTGGAAGACTTATATTGGGACAGAGGTTGGAGGAGTCCCAGGAGTTGGGACTCATAGGTCTATGCTAATTTCATTAGGGACCAGTTTGAGATACTGGGCAAAAGCGAGGAGGCTGTAGGTGACCCTGATGAGGGAACCATGGTAGGAACCCAGGAAGAGAGCACTGGAATCAGGCTCTATGATCTCCTTAGCACAGATAAATCCTAGACACATGCCCCTTAATGTGTTTTCCAGAGTTTGAGCAAGGCACTTACCACTTTTAGTTTCTAGAATATCTCAGGTGTGTACACCACCTTGAACTTCTAGGGTACCACTGTCCCTAATTGCAGGAGTAAATCATTTGGGTCGGTTGAGTCCGGCAGATACCCTGAGCTTGCAGGTGGTACTCCAGGAAGCCAAACCTGAGGAACAAGTGGAGAGGAGGAGACAGGAGGCATGGGCCTGGGAACACAAATTGTTAGAAAGGGAGGAGAAACAGAGAGAAAGGGAGGAAAAACAGAGATGGTGGGAGGACGAACAGAAGGAAAGGGAAAGAGATCTGGAGAAGGAAAAGATAGCCCTTCAGAGTGAGAACCTTAGGATGACCACAATAACAACTCCATCTGGGATGTGACTCTACTTCTAGTTCAGACCAGGTTATGGATAAAGATTCAAAAGATCCTGTGTATGTGAATGTTGAAGGTCAGGACATTTTTTAATTGTCTCCTAGACCTGGCATCCTTGACTCTGTTTTTGCTGTTTTGTTACTCTGGGCACTTTACCACTGCTGACCAGTGATAACGTGCAAGTGCTCCTATGTAAATTGTATGTGTAATTGGCTTTTTCATGATTGGCATATTTGATTTACTAGTGGTCCTTAATAAAGTGCACTAGAGGTGCCCAGAGCCTGTAAATCAAATCCTACTAGTGGGCCTGCAGCACTGATTGTGCCACCCATATGAGTAGCCCTGTAAACATGGCTCAGACCTGCCACTGCAGTATCTGTGTGGGCAGTTTTAAACTGCCAACTCGACCTGGCAAGTGTACCCCCTTGCCAGGCCCAACACATCCCTTTTTGTACATGTAAGGCACCCTTAAGGTAGGCCTTAGGTTGCCCCATGGGCAAGGTGCAATGTATGTTAAAGGTGGGACATGTACTAATATGTTTTACATGTCCTAACAGAGAAATAATGCCAAATTCAGTTTTCATTGTTGCAAAGCCTATCTCTCTCATATGTTAACATGGGGGCTGCCTTTCAATAACTTTTAAGTGCAGTTTTCCTTTGGGAGCAGATAGAGATATGGAGTTTGGGGTCTCTGAACTCACAATTTTAAAATATATATTTTGGTAAAGTAGGTTTTTTAATTTTCTGTTTAAAAATGCCACTTTTAGACCATTCTGTGACTCTGACTGCTTGTTTATTGCCAGCCTAGGTCAGACTGACAGTTGGTCTGTTTATGAATCCCCTCTAGGCAGTGACATGAAGGGAGCTGGGGTGCAGCCTGCATATACGGATGAACACATTAACAACATGGGAAACAGAGGCAAAAAGTTAGGGGAGACCACGCCAAGGTTGCCAATTCTAACACATGTCCTCCCTAGCTGAAAGTAGGGAGCAACTACCCAACCTCATGGGAGTTCTCATCACCAAGGCGGAAGAATCTGGACAGATCATCAGCACTGGCTTGTTCTGTACCAGGATGGTGTTCCACCATAAAGTCCATCTTCTGTAGGGAAATGGACCACCTCAGCAGTTTTGGATTCTCACCCCTCATCTGCATTAACCATCTCAGGGGCCTGTGGTCGGACTGAACCCGAAAGTGGTCCCAAACAAGTAGGGTCTTAGCTTCTTCGGCGCCCAGACCACAGCAAAAGCTTCACGGTTTAATGCACTCCACCTACGTTCCCTGGGAAGTAACCTCCTGCTAATTAAGGGTACAGGTTAATTGAGACCCTCTTCATTAAGCTGTGCGAATACTGCTTCTATACCATGCTTTGAGGCGTCTGTCTGCAAATCAAACTCCTTGGAGTAGGCAGGTGCCTTCAGCACAGGGCATCAAAAGTGCTCTGGCAAGCCTCTGTCCAGATCACCTTCTTTGGTTGCTTCTTGGAAGTCAACTCACTCAAGGGGGCAACAATGGTGCCAAACCCCTTGACAAACCTCCTGTAATAGCCAGCGAGGCCTAAAAAGGCCCTCACCTCAGTCTTGGTCTTGGGACACTTCCAAGCCAGAATGGTGTCAATTGTTGGCTGTAGGTCTGCCACCTGGACACTTCCTACCTGATGCCCGAAATACACTACTGAACCCTGCCCTATTTGGCACTTACTGGCCTTAATAGTGAGGCCTGCCTTTTGCAGGGCCTCCAACACACAGCAGAGATGCTGCAACTGTTCTTCCCAAGTGGAATTGAACACTGCAGTGTCATCCAGGTTTGCTGCGCTGAAGTCATCCAGCCCAGTCAAGACCTGGTTGACCAACCCCTGGAATGTGGCAGGGGCATTTTTCATCCCAAATGGCATCACTTTAATCTGGAAGTGTCCATCTGAATAGAAAATGCTGACCTCTCTTTGGCCCCCTCAGTTAGGGCAATCTGCCAATACCCAGACATCAAATCAAATGTGCTGAGGTATTTGGTAGCTCCCAACCGATCAATGAGCTCATCAGCTAGGGCGATAGGGTGCGCGTCAGTTTTAGTGACCACATTGAGACCCCGGTAGTCCACAAAGTACCAGAGTTCTGGGGTGGCACCAGGAACAGCAGCCTTTGGAACTAAGACCACAGGGCTGCCCAAAGGACTGCTAGAAAACTCAGTGACCCCTAGGGATAACATTGTAGACACCTCATTTTTGATGCTAGCCCTGACTTTATCAGTCACCCTGTAAACCTTCTGTTTAATGGGTGGACTGTCCCCAGTGTCTATATCATGTGTACACAGGTGTGTGACCCCTGGGATCAATGAGAACAGGTAAGCAAACTGACCCGATACCTGATGACAGTCCCTCTGCTGTTCTGAGGTCAGGGAGGGGGAGAGGTTCACTCCCTCCACAGACCCATCTTTTTTCTCAGCAGACAGGAGGTCAGGAAGACCCTCACTCTCTTCCTCCACCCAATCATCTGTCGCTAAGAGCATAGACAATTCAGTTCGCTCAAAGTGTGGCTTGAGACGGTTCACTTGCAGGACCTTTAAGGGATTCCTGGGTGTCCGCAAGTCCATCAGGTAGGTGACTTCGCCCTTGCACTCAACCACCTCAAATGACCCAGTCCACTTGTCCTGGAACGCCCTAGACTCCACTTGCGCCATTCCCCACACTTTTTGCCCTGGCTGAAACTCGACCAGAATGGCATTCTGGTCATACCACTGTTTCATGTCTGCCTGCCTTGCTTCCAGGTTCTTTTGTGCAAGAGCTCTGAAGTGGGCAGTCTGGTTTCTGAAGGCCAGCATGTAGCTAAACACATCCTGGGGAGGTTTACTGGGGGCTTTCTCTAAGCCCGCCATGCAGTAACTCAAAAGGACTGAATCCAAGCCCTTTTGAGGCACCTTCCTGTAGGCGAACAGAAGGCATGGCAAGAACATGTCCCACTTCCACCTCAAGGGCTCTGACAGACCCATGATCATGCCTTTTAAGGTGCGGTTAAATCTCTCAACCAGACCATTGCTTTAAGAGTGGTAAGGAGTGGTGAACTTTTCCGCTACCCCACACTCCTTCCACAGAGACTTCATATAAGTAGAAATGAAGTTGGTACCCCTATCAGAGACCACTTCCTTGGGGAACCACATGTGAGTAACAACCCCCATCAACGCACGACCCACCATAGGGGAAGTGATTGATCCTCAGAGGAATGGCTTCTGGGTACTGGGTGGCATGGTCCACCAAGACCAGGATAAACCTTTTGCCCATGACTGTCTTGGGATCCAGAGGCCCAACAATGTCAATACCGACCCTTTCAAAGGGAGTACTAACCACTGAAAAAGGTTGGAGGGGAGCCTTACATTTCTACCCAATCTTGCCACTTGCCTGACAAGTTGGGTAGGACCTACATTGAGTATCCGAGTGCCTGCAAAGTAGGGGCCAGTAGAAGTGGGTGACAAGCCATTCAAAGGTCTTGTCCTGCCCCAAATGTCCAGCTAAAGGCACATCATGAGCCAGACCGAGCAGGAAGTCTCTGAAGCACTGGGCTTCACCCCCAGCACACAGGCTGACCCAGGCTGACCCAGGCTGACCCAGGCTCAGCAACCTTAGGGTCACTATACAGGAGGCTGTCCTCCCAATAAATTAGGTGAGATCCTGGCTCCTTGCCAGCCCCCTGGTCTGCAGCCTACTGCCACAAACCCACTAGAGTAGGGAGTGTCCTCTGTGCCTCACAAAATGCCTCCCTGTTGGGTCCCCCCTCCTGCTGCCACTGTAACAGCTCAGGGACCTCCCCCAGCTCATCCACCTGTTTCTCTGTAGTCTCTAGGGCATCACCCTCAGGCTCTGCCTCCTCCCGGACCGGGGGAATGTCTGAGGCCGGTTTACCGCACCCCTTGCCCTTCCTCTTTTAGGCAGTCCCTTGGGCCACTGTTTCAGGCTTCAGGGGCTTCTGACCACCCTGACGGACTGCCTTGGACCTGGTGGATACCCATACCCTCCCAAGCAGACCCAACATCTCCAAGTGTGACCTGTGTTCCACCTCCTTCCAAGGGGAATCCTCCAGGTCATTACCGAGCAAACAATCCACAGGCATGGTTGGACTCACAGCTACCTTCAAGGAACCGGAGACCCTCCCCATTCAGAGGGAACCTGCGCCACTCTGCACAGGCACTCTGAGTTATCCACTGTAACTACTTGGTGAAGTAGACGGGGATCTATCTGCTCTTCATAAACCAGGTGACTCCTCACTGTAGTCACACTGGCTTCTGTGCCTCTCAGTGCCTCCACCCTCTGTCCATTAATGGTCACCCACTGCCGGTACTTCTTAGTGTTCTCAGGCACAAGGGTTCTCTGGACCATCTCGCTGTCCCCTAGTAAGACAAGGGTCATCTCAGCTGGCTCCCACCTACGTGGAACCAACTCCTCCCCAGGCGCTACACTAGCCAAACCCTGGGACTGAGCACCAGTGGATGCCGGTGAAATCTTGGGGCATTTGGGGGTTCCCCCTCACATGACCCACCTGGTCACATGAAAAGCATTTACGGGGACCCCCCTCTGCAGGTTTCCCTCTGGAGAACTGTTGGACTTTTGCTTATGCAGGGTCATCCCCAGTCTTTTTGCCTCCTGCCTCTTATTTTTTTCTGACCTGTTGCTGTTGGCTTTTCAACTCTTAGCACTTTACCACTGCTAACCAGTGCTAACGTGCATATGCTCTCCGTGTAAATTGTATGTAATTGGTTTATCCATGATGGGCATATTTGATTTACTAGTAAGTCCCTAGTAAGGTGCACTAGAGGTGCCAGGGACTGTAAATCAAATGCTACTAGTGGGCCTGCAGCACTGGTTGTGCCACCCACATAAGTAGCTCTGTAATCATGTCCCAGACCTGCCACTGCAGTGTCTGTGTGTGTATTTTTACACTGTAAATTCGACTTGGCAAGTGTACCCACTTGCCAGGCCTAAACCTTCCCTTTTTTTACATGTAAGGCACCCCTAAGGTAGGCCCTAGGTAGCCCCAAGGGCATGGTGCAGTGTATGGATAAGGTAGGACATATAGGCCCTCATTCTGACCTCGGCGGTCTTTTCGCAAGACCGCCGAGTTACCGCCGCGGTGAAGACCGCCGACCGCGGCGGTATGCCGCTGTGTGCATTCCGACCGCTGGGAGCGTTCCGCCGGGAAACCGCCGGCAGCCAGACTGGCGGTCGGCGGGAAAGTGGAGACTGGTCAACCTCCACCGCCACGCCAGCAGAACACCGCCCCCAGAATTACGACCCACATTTCTGTGTGGCGGTCTTCTGTTGGCGGTGTGCTGTCGGCGGTCACGTCCCTATGGCTCCCGTCGCCTCCCGGAGGACCAACGCACAAGGTAAGTTGATCGTCCGTGAGGGGAGGGGGTGGGGGGGTGTTGTGTGATGTGTGCGTGCATGGGGGTGTGCAGATGTGCATGTTGGGGTGCGTGCATGTCGGGGTGCGTGTATGTGCATTTCGGGGTGGGGGTGGGGAGGGGGTTCGTACCACCTCTGGGGGGTGGCAGGGGGGTGGAGGGGGTGGGGGGAGGACTCGGGGGGCAGTGGGGGGTGGGGGGGGACCCCTATCAGTGCCAGGGAAGGAATTCCCAGGCCCCGATAGTGCCTACCGCCATGGTTCGCATGGCGGTTCCCGACCTCCAGAAACCGCGGCGGTAAGCAGGGTCATGATACGGGTGGCGGTCTTGGGGCGACCGCCGGGCCGGAGTGCGCAAACTCCAGCCCGTCGGTCATGACCGCCGTGGCGGTGGGAGTGGGGAAGTGGCGGTCGATCGCGGCGGTGACCGCCGCGGTCAGAATGCCATTTTTTGGACCGCCGGTCTGTTCGCGGTCCGACCGCCGCCTCTCCGCCGACCGCCAAGGTCAGAATGAGGGCCATAGAAATGTGGTTTATATGTCCTGACAGTGAAATACTGCCAATTTCGTTTTTCACTGTTGCAAGGCCTGTCTCTCTCAGAGGATAACATGGGGGCTACCTTTAAATATGATTAAAGTGTAGATTCCCCTAGAGAGTAGATGGACATGTGGAGTTTGGGGTCCCTGAACTCACAATTAAAAAATACATCTTTTAGTAAAGTTGATTTTAAGATTGTGCGTTTGAAAATGCCACTTTTAGAAAGTGAGCATTTTCTTGCTTAAACCATTCTGTGACTCTGCCTTGTTTGTGGATTCCCTGTCTGGGTCAGTTTGACAGTTGGGTTGTTTTTCACCTCGCACTAGACAGTGACACAAAGGGGGCTGGGGTGTAACCTGCATTTCCTGATTAGCCATCTCTGCTAGGAGGGAGGGGTGGAGTGGTCACTCTCATCTGAAAGGACTGTGCCTGCCTCTGACAATGCCGGCTCCAACCCCCTGCTGTGTGCCTGATGCCTTGCCTGGGCAAGGCAGGATTTCACAAGTAGATGTGAGTCCCCTTTGAAGAAAGGTGACTTCAAAGACTAAAATGGGTATAAGAAGGGCACCCAAATCTACAGACTTTAGAAACACTTCTGGAACCAAGAGGAACCTCTGCCTGGAGAAGAGCTGATAGCTGAGGAAGAAATGCTGCCCTGCCTGTGACTGTGCTTTGTGGAGCTTTCCTGCAGTGCTCCTTCTGCCAGAGTAAGAGGGCAAAGACTGGACTTTGTGTGCCTTCCATCTTGTGAAGAAACCTCCAAGGGCTTGAGTTAGAGCTTGCCTCCTGTTGTTTGAAGTCTCAGGGACATCAAAGACTTCTCTCTACCAGCACCTGGAGTCTCTGGAGAGACTCCTGCTCTGACAAGTGGTGCCCTATCCAGTCCCTGGGCCCTTGAAAGGAAAGCTGGTGGAATCCAAGGAAATCGACTTCGTACGACTTCGGACCGATGCCGCTTCTGAATCCGGTAACGCCGCCTGCACCTGACCTTCGCTGGAACGCAACGCTCTTCGCAGGCCCGACGCCGCAGCAGCCCCGCTGAAGTCCGCGACTCCATGTAAGTTGCCGCACCACGTTGTGACCGACACCGCTCGAAGTGCACGGATTCAACGTTTCGCACAGACGCCGTGATTCCCGACTTCACGCATCGGCTTGTTTTCACTCTTCACCAAAGGTACTGTACTTGGGGGTCTACACGACTCCGTGACCGGCGCCGCTGGTGTTGGCTTGTTGGGAACGACTCCGTCACGAAGCCGTGTTAACATCTCATCGAAGCATTTTTTGTTTCTAAGCGCTATTTTTGAGTTTAATCTCTAAAAATTCATAACTTGACTTGTGTATGTCGGATTTTTGTCGTTTTGATCTTGTTTTGTTTAGATAAATATTTCCTATTTTTCTAAACTGGTGTTGTGTCATTTTGTAGTGTTTTCATTAAGTTACTGTGTGTGTTGGTACAAATACTTTACACCTAGCACTCTGAGGTTAAGCCTACTGCTCTGCCAAGCTACCAAGGGGGTAAGCAGGGGTTAGCTGAGGGTGATTCTCTTTTACCCTGACTAGAGTGAGGGTCCATGCTTGAACAGGGGGTAACCTGACTGTCAACCAAAGACCCCATTTCTAACAAGAACCATGTTTTCTTTTCACTGGAGGGCTGGGAATCCTTACCCTGGGAACCAGGATGGGGCCCTTTAGAGAACTCCTGCTATTTACCCTTACCCCCCCCTCTTCTTCCGAGAGGGACCCTGCCCACCTTTGGCATGGTCTCCCCATTACCTCTTTTGGACCCTGGTGTACTCCCAATGGTCCATTTCCTGTGCAAGGTTCCTGGGGTCAGTCAGCTTGCTGTCAATCAGGTGCTGGTGCAGTTCTGGAAAACATAAACTGTACCATGCTCCCAAGCAATTAAATTGTAAAGCCCCTCATACGGTGTCACCTTACTACCCTTCACCCAACCATCCAGTGATCTGCAAAAAGAATCAGCACACTCCAACCATGTTTGGGATTCCTTCTTCTTATAGGACCTAAACCTGTCCTTATACTGCTCAGGGGTGAGACCATACCTTGTGAGTAGGGCACCCTTCATGATAGATTGGGTGAGTCCCTGAGGATCCCCTAAGTATGTCAGAGTATCCCTCCCCTCTACCTCAAAGTGCTTCCACAGACCAACCCCCCAATGGTCTTCACTAACCTGATTCATATGGAGAGCAGACTCATACCCCTTGAACCACAAGAATATGTCATCCTCCCTTTTGTAATCCTTCACAAGGTCTTTAGGAATGTGCATCCTCCTCTCAGGCGGCACTGTGATATTGCTGCCACCATCCCCACTGGACTGGCTCCTCTGATCCAGGTCCCTCAAGAAGAGCTCATGAGCCAGCAGAATCTTCTTCTCCTCTATGACCATTCTTCTTTCTTCCATTTCCCTTTGCATCCTACACTTTTCCAGCTCTAGCTGGTGAGCTCTCTCTGCCTGTCTGTCCTGTAACTATTCAGGAGTCAAACCCTTGGATGACACACTGCTACCTGCCCTGGAGACTCTCTCCCTGGACATAACAGGCCCACGCACTATGCCATTGTGTATGGATTGCACCTCCTCACCCTCATCCTCCTCCTCCTCCTCTGGGTGCCCCTCAGCTTCCTTGGCTGTCACCCAGGCCCTCAGTGCCATCTGCAGCTCCTCCTTCCTGTTGGAGCCCTTAATGGGAAAGGCAAGGTTTTTGCAGAACTGCCTCAACTGAGCAACTGTATAGCTCTCCAGTTTCCCTCAGTCAAAAGCAGCTCCAGCTGATGCATCTCCAGATTGAGACATGATGAAGAATCAACAAAAGTGCAAAGTTCCAAGGCAGAAAAAGAGTTCCCAATGAAGTTGAAAAGTCAATAAAAGATCAGCAAAAATATGGAACTTGGGGAAAAAAATCAAAAAAGAGAAAAAGCAAAAACAAGCTGTATGTGGTCACGTAATGGTCTGCACTGAATATAGTAGTGTGCACTTACTCACTATATGTCAAGTACAAATACAAGCTCAAATCCTCACCGCTGATCACTAATGTTCAAAATGGGGTTTTTGGTTGGCAGTCAGGTTACCCCGGTCCAAGTAAGGACCCTCACTCTAGTCAGGGTAAAGGAGAATCACTCTTAGTTAACACCCGCTCACGCCCTTGGTAGCTTAGCATGAGCAGGCTGGCTTAACTTCAGAAGCAATGTGTGAAGTATTTGTACCAACACACACAGTAATACAGTGAAAACACTACAAAATGGACACCACACCAGTTTAGAAAAATAGGTAATATTTATCTAAATCAAATAGACCAGAACAACAGAGTTCTAACATACAGAAGTCAAGTTATGAATTTTCAAAAGAACAAGGCCCTCATTACAACACTGGCGGTCGGATATATCGTGGCGGTAATACCACCAACAGGCCGGCAGTAATAAATATGAAATTATGACCACGGTGGAAACCGTTCAGACAGACAGCCACTTTAACACACCGACCACGAGGGCGAAACCAACAGGCACCACAGCGGTAACCGCCTATAGCCAGGCAGAAGACAATGTTCCGCCCACTGTATGACACACCAATCCGCCACCTTTTCTGGGGCGGTACCAATGGCATCAAAAGCCTGGCGGAAACACTGCATACAATGGAAATGACTCACCTCTGGAGACTCAAGGAAGAACTGCGCCATCATGGAGCCTGAGTTGCATGTCTTCCCCATGCTCTTCTATGTTCAGCTCGCCTACGAACACCAATGCCGGAGAAGACGACCACGGTGAGTACTGCCGCCTAGCACACAGGGAAGGGGAGGGAGGAAAAAGAGAGTGACACACACACGCAACACGCAACACCCCAAACCCCCAACCCGAACACCATACACACAAGCAGATGCAGCAGCATTACATATTCACCCTGTACCCCTCAGGAATAATGTAAGGACAACTACAATAGAGTAAAAAGAGTGTAATAAGATAAACATAGTACAAATACGTGCATTCAAATTAAAAAGTATATACATATTAACAAATCAAGGGACACTGTCCAGTCCTCAATGTTCGTGGCCCACAGGGCCACATCACAAACTCCAAGGTCCCACCTCACTCCTGCAACAACACAAAGAGAACACTAGAGGGGCATCAGGTCAAAAATAGCCAGACACCACAGGGGGACGGGGATGGGGGGGGCACCCCAGCCGGAATCCGGAATCCAACTCCACTGGTCCTGGAGGGGGCAACATGCGCTGTGCTTGGTCCTGGGGAGTGCAAGGCCACAGTCTCTCAAGTGGGTGACTTGCTCACTGGTTCTGGAGGGGGCATCGTGCCATGTGAGCTTCATACTGGGGAGGATGGGGTGAGTGGATGGCTTCTACCCAGGTTCTGGGGGGGGGCATCGTGCCCTGTGAGCTTCATCCTGGGGAGGATGGGGTGAGTGGATGTCTTCTCCACCAGTTCTGGAGGGGGCATCATGCCCTGTGAGCTTCATCCTGGAGAGGATGGGGTGAATGGATGTCTTCTCCACTGGTTCTGGAGGGGGCATCATGCACAGTGAGCTTCATCCTGGGGAGGATGGGGTGAGCTGGTGGCTTCTCCACTGGTTCTGGAGAGGGCATTGTGCCCTGTTATGCAGGTCTTGGGAGTGCAAGGTCACAGTCTCTCACCTGGGTGTCATACCCACAGGATTTGCAGGGTGCAGGCCGCACAATAGTCCATGGAGGTAGGTCTACAGACCGTCCACAGGTGGTGACGGCTGCTCAGTGGTGGTAGTGGTGGTTCTGCAGCTGCTGGTGGTGGGAGGCTCCATCCCATCCCCTGCAGCTTCGGACGGCTGCCCACTGCTGGTGGTGGTGGTGCTGCTGCTGGTGGTGGTGGAGGGAAGCTCCAAGCCATCCCCTGCAGCCTCGGACAGCTGCCCACTGCTGGTGGTGGTGGTGCTGCTGCTGCTGGTGGTGGTGGGGGGAAGCTCCAGCCCATCCCCTGTAGCCTCGGATGGCTACCCACTGCTGGTGGTGGTGCTGGTGCTGCTGGTGGTGGGGGGAAGCTCCAGCCCATCCCCTGCAGCGTCGTACGGCTGCCGACTGCTGATGGTGGCAGTGCTGCTGCTGCTGCTTGTGGTGGGGAGAAGACGGCTGGCCACTGCTGATGGTGGGGGGAAGCTCCAGCCCATCCCCTGCAGCCTCGGATGGCTGCACAACCATGGTTGGTGGTGGGGGCTCCGACTAAGTCCCTTCACCAGGACCCTTGTCCTTCCTGCCTGCTGGTGCAGGCCCCTTGCCCTTCCTGGTGGCAGCTGGGGATGGCTCCTTGCTCTTCCTGGCAGCACTTGGGGCAGGCTCCTTGCCCTTCTGGGCAGCAGCTGGGGCAGGCTCCAGCAGCTGGGGCAGGCTCCTTGCCCTTCCAGGCAGCAGCTGGGGCAGGCTCCCTACCCTTCCGGACAGCAGCTTGGGCAGGCACACTTTCTTTGAGGCTGGCTGGTGCCCTGGATCCTTTCCCTACATGGAGACTAGTGGTCCTGTGGACTTGGTAGCTGAGGTGCTTGCCTGTGTTTTTGGCACCCTGGTCAGACATAAAGGAGAGGAAAAACTTCTTAGGAACACTGGGGAGGGAAGAGGGAGAAGGTTTTGGAGTGGAGGAGGAGAGAGTGGTTGTCGAGGGTGTCTGTCTGCTCTGTTTGGGTGCAGGTGCATGGGCTGGATGCTGTTGTGAGGTGGATGGCTGTTGGGTGTCTGCTTGCATTTTTGTACCTTGGGGGGGACAGACACAGTGGGAGAGGACACAGGAGACGTGTGCATGGCTGTTGTAGTGGTGTCTGCAAGTGAGGTGTGTCTTCTGCAAGGTGTGGTGGTGATTCTGGTAGTGGATGATGGTGTGGTGCATGCAGGTGTGAGTGTAGATGGAACTGGGAGGAAGGTGGAGTAGGAGGGGGACACAGTGGAAGCAGTGGATGTTGGTATGTCTGCATCTGGATGGTGTTTGTGTGAGTGCCTATGGGATGATGTGTGGTGCTTGTGTTTGCCTGTGCTACTCTTGTGTGTTGTCCTGTGTGCATGCTCATCTGCCTGTGTGCTTGGGATAGGCTGGGGTTGAGGGGAATGGGATTGGGAAGAGGAAGTTGGAGGGGGAGGTGGGAAACAGGGACAATGGCTGCCATCAGAGAGGAGGTCAGAGCCTGGATTGATCTCTGTTGGGCCGCCAAGCCAGTGTGAATGCCCTCCAGAAATTCATTTGGGCTGCCAGCCCTTGGATGGCATTCACAATGGTTGACTGCCCAACAGAGATGGATCTCAGGAGGTCAATAGCCTCCTCACTCAGGGCAGCAGGGCTCACAGGGGCAGGGCCTGAGGTGCCTGGGGTGAAGGAGATGCCCACCGTCCTGGGTGAGCGGGCACGGGCAACTCGCTGAGGGGCTGCTGGGAGGGCGGTGCTGGTACGAGGGTGGTGGCTGTACCTGTAGCTGGGGTGGTCACAGAAGTGTACGCCACCACCAGAGAGTTTCCATCGGAGGAGGAATCTGTGTCTGAACTGTCCTCTCCGGTCTCTGCCGTGCTGCTCCCCTCGCAGTCAGTCCCACTGGTGCCCTCAGCGTCGGTGGACTCTGCCTCCTGGGTCCTGTGGGATGCAGTTCCCTCCGTCGTCAGTGCCTCTGCTCCTCCGCCAGGTGATGCTAATGCACATAAGGACAGGATGACAAAACAAAAAGGGGGGGAGAGACAAAGGATACACTGGGTCAATGTCTGCACCAACATCACCGTTGGTGTACATACAACCCTCACACACAGGGAAGAGGCCTACGCACTATGCCATGCACTACCAGTAACAATGCTGGCCACCAGGGCATGGGGAGGGACACATACTGCTAACTACAGCATACCTGGGACCCACACAGCCCTGCCCAGTAGTGGATGCCTACAAGCCAGGTAGGAGGAATATCACATCAGAACCCTGCCCAACAAGGGACCTACTCTGAATGTCAGGCCTGGCCTGGGGGCGCACACGGACATACATCCACCACCCGGACACCACCCCAGCAGGCGTAAGTTGTGATGATGGGCACTGTACTCACCCCCTTATGGCTGCTGTGATGCCCTCAAGTACCCATTCAGCTCCAGATAGGCCACCGCCAGTATGGGGGCCATCAGGGGGTTCAGGGTTCGATGGGCACCCCTTCCTCATTGGGAGGCCATCCCCAGCTGGGCCTCCACGGTCTTCCGTGCCCAGCGTCTCCGGTCCTCCCACCGTTTCTGACAGTGGGTGTTCCGCCTGCCGTAGACCCCCAGGGTCCGCACACCCTTGGCAATGGCACGCCATATACCCTTCTTTTGATGGATGCTGATCAAAAGATGATGATGATCTCGGTCTTCTCCGAGTTCAGCTTGAGGCGGCTTGCTTCTATCTAGTTGGCGATGGTGTGAAGTCCGGTGTGAAGGTTGGTCTTAGCAGTTGCGGGGTGCTTCGTGAGAGAGAGGATGAGCTGTCGTCTGTGTAGGAGACGATGTTGAGGCCGTGGGATCGGACGATGCTGGTGAGCGGTGCCACACTGAAGAGGGTGGGGCTCAGTGAGGATCCCTGGGGGACTCCTCAGATGGTCTTGGTGGCTTTAGACCTTGCACTCCCCAAGATCTGAAGAACAGGGCACGATGCCCCGTCCAGAACCAGTGGGTATGACACCCACTCACCCTATCCTCCCCAGGTTCCGAAGCACTGGGCATGATGCCCCCTCCAGAACCAGTGGGTATGACACCCACTCACCCCATCCTCCCCTGGATCTGAAGCACAGGGAACGATGCCCCCTACAGAAACAGTGGGTATGACACCCCCTCACCCCATCCTCTCCAGGATCTGCAGCACAGGGCACGTTGCCCTCTCCAGAGCATGTGGGCAAGTCACCCACTTGAGAGACTGTTGCCTTGAACTCCCTAGGACTACGCACAGGGCATGTTGCCCCCTCCAGAGCATGTGGGCAAGTCACCCACTCGGGAGACTGTGGACTTGCACTCCCCAGGACCAAGCACAGGGCATGTTGCCCCCTCCAGAACCGGTGGTGTTGTTCCATCTATCGGCTGAGGTGCCCCCCATTCGCTGTCCCCCTGAGGTGCCTGCCTATTTACCAAATGATGGCCCTGCAGTGTTCTTTCTCTATTGGTGCCGGAGACAAGTGGGGCCTTGGACTTTGTCATGTGGCCCTGTGGCCCACGCACATTGAGGACTGGGCAGTGTCCCTTGAACTGTACATATGTATATACTTTTAGATTGAATGTTTGTATTTTTACTGTATATATATATTATTATACTCACTTTCATCTATTTGTGTTGTCCTTGCATTATTCCTGAGGGTTACGGGGTTAATATGTTTTCTTACTGCATCTGATAGTGTGTTTGGTGTTGGGAATGGGAGTGTGTGTTGTGCGGGTGTGTGTCGCTCTCTTTTTCCTCCCACCTCCCCTGTGTGCTAGGCAGCTGTACTCACCGTGGTCATCTTCACTGTTGTTCGTGTTCGTGGTGGAGCAGGGCGTAAAATATCATAGGAAAGATTTGCAGCTTGGGCTCCATGGCGTCCTGGTTGTTCCCTGTGTTTCCAAAGGTGAGTCCTTTCACTTCTGTGCAGTGTTTCCGCTAGGCTTTTGCTGTTGTGGGTACCACCGCAGTAAAGGTGGCAGTTTCAAGGGTCTTAATATGGTGGGTGTTGTTTCCCCCCCGGTGGTTGGTGTGGTAAAGTGGCTATCTATCTGAGATCTTTCCACCATGGTCATAATGTGGCGGTAGTTACCGCCAGCCTGTTGGTGGTATTACCGCCACTACATCACCGACCGCCAAGGTTGTAATGAGAGCCTTAATCCTTAGAAAACAGTGAGAATGCTGTTGTTACAAAAAGTACCTGGTTGACGTAAAAAATGAAGCTGCACGGGCGAGTGTGCGTCGGAAAAGGGTAGCGATGCATTGATTCCTTACTTCCAATTGAAGCTGTATGTCGTTTCCTTCTCCGGTTGGGTCAGCGATGCGTAATTTTTCTCCCTCTCAAGAGAGTGATGCGGCAATTTCCGGACAGGGCACCTCGGATCTGCGCAGAGTCAGGTTGACTTGGTTGCCCAGGGACGATGCGTACAAAATCCGGTTGCACGGTGTTAGAAAACCATGCTACGTGGGGTTTGCGTCGTTATCAGCCTCTATAAGTGGGTGATGTACGTCGTTTCTCCAGCCTCGATGTGTCGATCTCCCTGCCACAATTCAGGTGGAGCATTGATTTCAGCTGCAAAGCCGGAAGGAGCTGGATGTCTGGGACTGGACTTTGTGGCATATTGCTGATTGTGAAGTGTCTCCAAGGGCTTGGCTTTAGCTTGCCTCCTATTTTGAAATCTCAGGGCCATCAAAGACTTCCTCTGCCAGCATCTTGACTCTGCTGAGACTCCTGCCCTGCCAAGTGGTGCCCTATCCAGTCCCTGGTTTCTTGAAAGGTGAAGCTGGTAGAAGAAGGACTGAAATCCATGCAATCAATCAATCAGTCAATCATTTGTACAGCGTGCTACTCATCTGCTAGGGCCTTAAGGCGCTGAAAGAGGGGGTGGGAAGGAACTGCTAATGCTCGAATAACAAGGTCTTGAGGTGTTTCCTGAAGGTCAGGAGGTTCTGGATCTGTCATAGGTGGGTGGGGAGGGTGTTCCAGGTCTTGGTGGCGAGGTGGGAAAAGGATCTGTTGCCGGCTGTAAATCGATGGATGCGAGGGACGGTGGCGTGGGCAAGGATGGCGGAGCGGAGTTGGCGGGTGTGACCGTGGAAGGTGAAGCGCTCGTTGAGGTAGGCAGGACCTGTGTTGTGAAGAGCTTTGTGGGCGTGGATGAGGAGTTTGAAGGTGATCCTCTTGGTGACGGGAAGCCAGTGTATGTCTCTGAGGTGGGCTGAGAGATGGTCACGGTGTGGGATGTTGAGGATGAGGCGTGCGGAGGCGTTCTGTATGCGTTCTAGTTTCTTCTGGAGCTTGGCTGTGGTTCCTGCATAGAGCACATTGCTGTAGTCCAGTCTGCTGCTGACGAGGGCGTGGGTGATCGTCCTTCTTGTATCGGTGGGGATTCATCTGAAGATCTTGCGAAGCATGCGGAGGGTGTTGAAGCAGGAGGATGAGACGACATTGACTTGAAGGGTCATGGTGAGCGATGAGTCTAGGACGAAACCTAGATTGCGTGCGTGGGTGGTGGGAGTTGGTGTGGTTCCTAGGGTGGCAAGGATGAGGATCTCTGTCTTGTCCGAGTTAAGTTTGAGGCAGCTCTTCTCCATCCAGTTGGCGATGGCATGCATTCCATCGTGGAGGTTGGTTTTGGTGGTGATGGGGTCCTTGGATCATCTGGGTGTCGTTGGCGTAGGAGACGATGTTGAGGTTGTGGGATCGGACGATGTTGGCGAGCGGTGCCATGTAGATGTTAAAAAGAGTTGGGCTGAGAGAAGACCCTTGGGGAACACCGCAGATGGTCTTGGTGGCTTCCGACAGGAAGGGATGGAGGTGGACTCTCTGAGTTCTGCCAGAGAGGAAGGATGTGATCCAGTCCAGGGCCTTGTAGCGGATCCGGGAGTCGTAGAGGCGAGTGCAGAGGGTGTGGTGGGAGACGGTATCAACAACAGCCGAGAGGTCCCGGAGGATGAGGGTTGCGGTTTCGCCTTCGTCGAGCATGTTCCTGATGTCGTCGGTTGCGGCAATGAGGGTGGTCTCGGTGCTGTGGTTCCTCCGGAATCTGGATTGGGAGATGTCCAGTGTGTTGTTGTCCTCCAGGAAGCGGTTCAGTTGGCTGTTGACAATCTTCTCGATGACCTTCACCGGGAAGGGAAGGAGGGAGATGGGTCAGTAATTCTTGAGATCTTCGGGGTCCGCTTTGGGTTTCTTTAGCAGGGTGTTGACTTTGGTGTGCTTCCAGCTCTCCGGGAAGGTGGCGGTCTAGAAGGAGCTGTTGATGATCATGCAGAGTTGGGCGTGATGATGGGGCTCGCTTTATTGAAGACATGGTGGGGGCAGGGGTTGGAGGGAGATCCGGGATGATGGTGCTCATGGTTTTGATGATGTCCTCGTCGTTGATGTGGGTCCAGGAGAGCAAGAGGTTGGTGTGGCTGGGTGCGTTGGGGTTAGGGTTGGTGGTGGTCATGGTGGTAGTGGGGGGTGAAGAGTTGAAGCTGTTGTGGATTTCCGTGATCTTGCGATGGAAGAAGGTGGTGAGGGAGTCGCAGAGGTCTTGCAATGGAGGGGGGTCGATGGAGCATGACCGTGACAGATCTCTTTGCTGTTGTGGGCGTTGTTGTCGATGCAATCTTTATAGAAGGATCATTTGGTGGTCCGGATGAGCTGATGGTGCTTGCGGGTGGCTGTCTTGAGGGCTGCGTGGTTGATCTCTGTTGGTTCATGGTGCCACTTCTTCTCGATTTTCTGGCACTCCCGCTTTGATGTCTGAAGGTTGGCGGTGAACCAGATGGCCTTGGTGTTAGTGCGGTTGTTGGAGGATTTCCTGAGCGAAGCGAGGGTGTTGGCACAATCGTCTATCAAGTGTCTGAGGTTGAGGGAGGCTGTGTTGGGGTCGGTGTTGCTCGGTAGCGGGGCCCGGGCGAGGATGGAGATCAGTTGGTCTTCCGAGATCTTGGTCCAGCTGCGGCAGGGGATCTGTTGTGGGCGGTGGTGAGTGCCGCGTTTCTGGAAGGTGAACTGGTCGCAGCGGTGGTCGGTCCAGTGGAGTTCGGTGGTATAGCTGAAGGTGAAGTGGCTGCTGGTGGAGAAGACGGGGTCGAGTGTGTGGCCGGAAGAGTGGGTGGGTGTCGTGACCAGTTGTTTGAGACTGAGGTTTGCGAGGTTGGCGATCAGAGCAGTGGAGTTGCTGTTGTTGGCGTTCTCGAAGGTGAAAATTCAAGTCGCCAATGAGAATGTAGTCTGTAGAGGCAAGGGCCTGGGTGCTGATCATGGCGGCGATGGAGTCGCTGAACTGAGATCGGGGGCTTGTAGACAAGGGTTCCTCTGAGGGTGGTGTTGGCATTGATGTGGCTCTGGACAGGAAGCAATGTGGGGAAAAGTTAGACACAACACCCACTTGCAGCTGCTAAAATTGATGTGATCCCCACGCAGCACGGTTTTCCATCACAGTGTGGCCGGATTTCTCACGCATAATTGCTGGGCATCAAAATCAAGCTGAACCTGCATCGATCTGGGGTGCCCTGTCTGGAAATCGCTGCATCGCTCTCTTGTGGGAGGAAAAACTACACATCGCCTACGCTACCGGAGAAGAAATGAAGCACGGCCTCACTTATGAGTAAGGAATCGACGTATCATTTACTTTTCCAATGCACGCTCGCTCATGCGGCTTTATTTTTGACGCAAACCAGGTACTTTGGGTAACAACAACATTTCCATTGTTTTCTATGGAGTAAGACTGTTTTTCACTTTAAAAATTCATAACTTGACTTGTGTATGTTTGATATTTGTTGTTTTGGTCTTGTTTGATTTAGATATGTATTGGTTATTTTTCTAAACTGGTGTGGTGTTTATTTTGTAGTGTTTTCACTGTATTACTGTGTGCGTTGGTACAAATGTTTTACACATTGCCTTTGAGATAAGCCTGATTGTGTGTGCCAAGCTACCAAGGGGGCGAGCAGGGGTTATCTTAAGTGTGTTTCTCCATTGCCCTGACCAGGGTGAGGGTCCCTGCTTGGACAGAGTGCAAACTGACTGCCAACCAGAGACCCCATTTCTAACATGGTTTGTGAGCATTATCACTTGCAAAGCGCAGGTCTTAAATGAAGTGTCTATGCCAGCTATCTTAATGGGATGCCTACTATTGGAAGGGACAGCTGTCATTTGTAGGATGCCTGTGGCAAACCAGATGGTCTATAAGCAAATGAAAGAAACTCTCATTAGGAGGTTTGGGCTGAAGTCAACTCAATACCTGCAGAAATTATGTGACTGCAAGAGAGCGCATGGTGTTCCGTTGGAGACATGGATTCATGATATATTGCATGATGGGAATTAGTGAGTAAGCGATAGAGGTCAAGGATTTTCAGTCCCTTAACCAGCTGATGGTGACAGAGGAACTCAAGGAGGATTGCTCTATTCCACTTAGGCAATACCTGTCTGATCTGACACAGAGGGATCCAACAAAACATGCGGTGTTAAAGTTAAAGGAAGTTGATGGCATACAATAGTCAGCTAAAAGAAAACCTTCAGGCTAGCCAAGCTGATGGAGGAATGGTATGACCAGAAAGGGACGCTGACTGGGTGTCAGGAAGGGCAGGTGGTGTTGGTACTTAAGCCTATTTGTCCCAGGACCTTGAAGGACAAATGGTGTGGGCCACACAAAGTAGTTTGAAAAGTGCGTGAGGTAAACTACTTGGACACAAGGCCACAAGGTAACCCAAGAAGGTGTTCCATGACAACAGGCTGAAGCCTTACCTCTGGAGAGACTACACAGTCAATGTCATGGCTATGGACGAGGCAATAGAGGAAAACAGTGTGCCTCTTTCTGACTGGCTATATGATGACATGAAGGATGGCACCATGGAGGAGGTTTAGTTAGCCCCTGAGTTAAGGTCTGAGCAGGGGAGAGAACATAGAGAGGTGTTGGGACGGTTTGTCAACCTCTTCTCACTAACTCCAGGATTAATATCTGTTTGTGTGCATGACATCGACATGAGTGACACAATGCAAAAAGTGTCTGATTTAAGGATGCTTTATGGCAGAAGTTCGCAAGATGTTACACCTGGGAGTCATTGAGAGATCTTGTAGTCCTTGATCTAGTCCTGTGGTTCTAATAGCATAGCAAGGGTCTACTGACTGGCGGTTCTGTGTGGACTACCGATCCCTCAATGAGATAACCAAAACCGATGACCATCCAATCTCCAAAGTGGATGAGCTTGTGGACCGGTTAGGTCCTCCAAAGTACTTGAGCACCTTGGATCTGACCAGTCGATATTGGCAGATTGCTTTGGTACCAAATGCTTAGGAGAAGACTGCATTTTCTATGCCAGATTGTTTGTATCAGTTTAAAGTGATGCCCTTTGAATTGAAGAATGCTCTTGACACTTTTCAGCAGCTGGCGAATCATGTTTTCACAGGGTTGGAAGAGTTCTATGTGACCTACATGGATGTGCAATCTGTGAAAGGACTACCTTAGACACCTTGAACAAGTGTTGGCCAGGATACAACACTGATCTTCAAGGCAACCAAGTGGCAGATGGTGCAGTTCTCTGAAGTCCAACTTGGGAATGGGAAGATTCACCAGTTGGATGCCAAGATTCAGTCTGTGGTGTAGAACAGAAGTTTAGTTACCCCATTGACTGTTTTGACCACTAGGATGCATCCTAGAAGGTAATATGGACTACAGAGTGCCAAAAGACATTTGTGGAAGTGAAAAAGGCACTATGCACTACACCAGTACTGAAGGCACCTGACTGCAGTCAGCCTTTCATTGTATAGATGGTTACCTGTGACAAAGAACTTAGCTCAACTTGATGACAAACATAGAGAGTGTACAGTAGCCTTTAATAGTAAGAGATTAATAACAAGAGAGCAGAATTGGGCGGCTACTGAAAAATAGTGCGTCTGTTCTGCCCATATTTGTTTGTCACCAAGCATGTGGTGCAAACCGATCAAGAGCCAGAAATGGTTGATGGCTATGATGGGAGAATATTCCAATTTGTTGAGATAGTCTATTTGTTTGCAAGGGTTAGACTTGGTGGTAGAACTTAGAGGCAGATTGAGCCAAGGGAATGCTGATAGACTTTCCCACTGGTTTTACTAATCTGGCCAACCAACC
Source organism: Pleurodeles waltl (assembly GCF_031143425.1). Classification (NCBI taxonomy): domain Eukaryota; kingdom Metazoa; phylum Chordata; class Amphibia; order Caudata; family Salamandridae; genus Pleurodeles; species Pleurodeles waltl. The sequence goes on along the minus strand of NC_090446.1, from coordinate 1,315,089,464 downwards.
TCTCAAGGTTAGGAATTGGTTTGGGGTGTTCTGATCTGGGAGAGGCAACAGAAAAGTTCTGTGTGTGGTTGGAGACGTGTACCCCTGTCCTGAGTGCCCAACTGTACTCTTGCCTGGATCCCTAATGCTGATTCATGTAATAAGCGAACACAGATCATGCATGTCTGCCATGACATAGGCCTCTCTTACAGATTGCAGTCTTGTTGGACTGGGAGGGGAATACAAAGTGTTACCCTTTTAGTGGTGGAAGGCTACCACCTTCATCAGGAGTTCAGCAGCACAGTGGGAGAAGCATACTGTGCAGTGCGCAGTAGTACTGAACAGGACCTTTCCATATGTCACTAAAGTGAGGCCTACAGGCCCACTCACCTTTTTAAAAATACCACTGCTGTGTGCTTAACTCACTCCTTGAACTACATCATGTAGACGAGAAGTGCTGGTAGCACAGGAGTAGTGACTCTGCTCTGGATGTTGGTGTGCCTGGTAAGAGTACAGTACAGGGATAGAGCAGTACTGTACCGTTCATGTGTGGTTAGTGCATATACTGGGTGTATGTAAGCCTGTGAGGAATACATTACATGAGAAATGTAGTACTGTGCAATGCATGCACAATGACAGGACATGCTGGGTGTATGTGTGCTTGCGTAAACTACAATACATGAAGGATAAAGTGTTGTGCAGCACACACATGGTAAGTGTGTGTGCTAGCAGTGTGTGCATTTTAGATAGCACACCCTGGTTAAATATAGAAAAGCTTCAGTGCTGAACAGTGCACAAAGAGTGAGTATGTAGAATGCATGTGCACATGTAAGGGTGCAATACATAGAGGTAACAGTGCTGAACAGTAAGTGTGCCTGCAATGGTACATTACATGGAGGTCCGTGGGTTCCATTTCGGGAAACCTAGGCCTGCCTTGTGAAGACATGAGGAGGAGAGAATTCCTTCCAGACAGATGTGTGTATTGCTGCATTCATGTGAGTTGTGTGGGACACACTTGAGGGAAAAAGGAAGACACTCCCTTTACACTTCAAAAGACTGCTCTTCGATTCAGTGATTGATCACAAGCAAGGAGTCTGGTCACATCTCACGAAAGGAGATGGGGCTGAGAAGGGAATCACAAAGAGTAGGGCTGGGGGGCTGGATTAACCTTTTGATGCATATATCACTGTAGCTAACATCCAGGTTTAAACTCTGGTCACTCCCATGAATTGTGTTGTGGAACAATCAGCTTCAAAGTCTTGCCTGCTTAGACAGACAGTATTTCATGAAGAAAGAAAAAAAGAGAAATGTCCCATTCAAAAGAAGCATAACCCCAACATAAAACGTAATAAAACTCAGGCCCTAAATTACATTTTGGTGTATGGAAATGGACTATAAGAAAGGGCAGGATGACATCCTAAAATTTGTCATCTGCCAAGCAGCCGGACTGGCTGTGTGAGAAAGCAAAACTCTGCAAGACTTCTCCCTGTGACCAGGACTGAGGCAAAGGCCTGATAGTCAGTGCTTAGTTTGTAAATAAAAATGTGATGGTGCCCAAAGCCCTCCTCTTAAACATGCGGCTGCTGCAATTAAGTGTGAGAACAGGGAATACCGAGGCAGCATAATCCTGAATCCATCGCGGTCCTCTTTAATGCATTTAAAGCTACTCCCTGCCCCTTCAGCTCACTCCTGTAGCTTTCTGGTTTCTCCCACTGTGACACTTTTTCGTTTTTCTCTTCCTCATTCTTTCCCATATGTGTCTTTTGCTCGCAGTAAATGCTTGAGGCAGAAAAATAAGTTCTGGCCCTCAAAAATAAGAGCTGGTGCTCTGCACCAGAAACAACAAACACAAGTTAAACACTGCAGATAGGGTGAGGGGGCAATACAAAGGACACCAAGATCACCTGCTCTAGAGCCTAGAACACCAGTACCTGCCTGGTGCTCTGTGAGGAGGAGGAGAATGTTGGAGAGAACAAGGCCTAGTGGAAACCCCGTGAGAAGACTCTCTAAGTGAGGTTTGAGGCTGGCCCAGGTGCAGTGTCGGCTGGGTGACCCTTGTATGCCGGGAGAGGGCTGTGGGAGGCTGAGCCATGAATTAAAAGCCTTGCAGGAGTTGACCAACCTATACTGCTGCCCTGTGGTGACTGTGTATGCTAGAGGGGGCCAATGGTAAAGTTATTACGTCCAGAAGCTCAGAGACTCATAACCGCAAGAAACCTGTATGGCAGGAGATGCTGGCAGTACCAACGTTGCTGAGGAATTTGGGTCGCTGCTCGAATAAGAGGCTGAGGCTTCGTTTGGCGGTTTGGACCTGCACTACAAGGGAACTGCCCTGACTGACCACTGAGGACACGGGACAATGCAGTAACCTCCCTATGCTCCAGCTTGGAGTGAAAGGAAGGATTTGACACCTCCCCCCCACTCAAAGCTGGGATAAAACAACTCACTGTGTCTTTACAAACTGAGAGCTGCTCTGACTACTAAGAACTTTAGCAGCAACACTCAGGAGAGAAAGCCCGCACTGATGTAAGGAGACCAACTTCTCTTGGCAGAACCACGGGTGCTCACACTGAGGGCATCCGCTGCACCAATGATCTCTTCTGGGCTGCTAAAGTGGGTAAGACGTTAACTGGGTGAATTGGGCCCCATGGGACTCTTTGCTAACGGTTCTGTGGCACCACAGACGCTTTTGACTAAAGCCTGAAGAGTCACAGGGAAACTCTTCAGTATGGTCTAAAAGTGAGCATTCCCTAGATGTGACCACCAGCGAATGGAGAATAACCCCAAACATGTCACACAAATGGAGGTTGGGACAGGGAGTTGCTTGAAATCTACTATAGCCCCAACCTAAAAGGGATTTGTGTTCTGAATGTCATGTGCCTTTGCATATGTAGAGTTAGATATAAAATACTTATTTTTCATATAAAAGCAAGTATTTGACTGGACATTGATTTATTGTTCGTACTGTTTGAACTTTGAGTTTTGAGTTGTGTTCACTGACTTTATCTAAATCTACCCCTGAAGGAGCCTTGAATGCTCGACCACAGGTGCCGCTGAGTGACAGGTTTAGAAAGGGTACTTGGCAGAGTTGCTCAGGATCCGTATTAGGCTGGGGCTTGCAGTATCAGGAGTTAAAAACCTCAACCACCACTGTTAGGCCCAGTAGACCCTGACTGCCCCTCGGAAAGGGGTTCTGGTAGCCATTTCTTTGACTTCCCACTCCTTCAATGCTGCCTACACACCTGAAACAGTGTTGATATTTCATTTGTGCAACAGTCTGTTTTGTATGAAAAATAACAACTAACGCTCCATATTCCATGGGCAAATCAATCTGAGAAAGAGATTCTTTCACACCAAGCAACATAATCAACTGACTATGAAGCATGGACTACAATGTTCTTGCTGGGGAATGGATGACGCTTTGGTGGCATGAGGTTTTATGCATATTACGTGAGAGGGCAAAAACTAGAAATGTTGTTTGTAAGGATTGTACAGGGGTGACCGGGCTGCCTGGTGGAGATCTCTTAAGTCGGTGGATAGTCCTATACTAGGGGAGTGGCTGCCATGGTCTCCATTGACCTGGAAGACTGGTGGGCCTTCCCAAGAGGTTTAAATGACCCTAATAGTGTTTTGTAGATGATGTTTGATGTAGCTTCGCACACTCACCTCTATCTGCAAAGAAGTCCTGCAGAAGTTCCGCAAAGTTGCTCGGAGTCTTCATGTAGGTTGCAATCTGTGCATAGTGGTACATAGACACAAGGACATCTTTTGGATTTCGGATCGTGTAAATAACCTAAATACAAAATTCCCCCTATTAGAGTTGCTACCTCAACGATTACAATTACAGTCTGGTACAGGCATTGTGTAGGATTACCAAGAAGTCATAAAAAACATGCACACAATATTTGTAGAACTCTATTGTTTTGAAAAATCTCAAAGAGTGAAAAATAATTAGCATATTTAATGACATCAGAGTCAGTGATGTTACACAGCATTTGAAATAAATTACAACACAGTAAGTGATATTAGTAAAATGTAAAAAAAGTGAAAATAAATGTCAAATAAAGTCAATAAAACATTGTATTAAAAAAGTCGAAAGGTTCACAAGTAGTAGATATGCACATTGTTTTTTAGTAAACTCAACACATATTTTATAATTATTTTTTGGCTAGTGGAAAGAAGGCAGTAAGAGTCATGGACTTCATTTAGGAATCGCCAGGGGTCACAGCTGCGACCCCTGGCTTGCCCTTTGCTTAACCGCTTCTGTGCCTTGGACGAGGTGACCTCGTCCAAGGCTACAGTTCCCGTGTGCCTTGGACGAGGTCACCTCGTCTAAGGCACAGGAACTTGGGGGAGCGCTAGCGCCCCCCCATGTGCACCCCTCTCCCCCCCCAAGGCGGGGATGGAAGGGGAAGACCTTCCCCTTCCACCCCGACCCTCCCACCTCACGCTGATTTGTCACAGGGGCCTCCCCCATCGCGCTGGAAGCAGATTGAAAGAGAAATACTCAGCATTTCTCTTTCAATCACGTGGGGGAGGCCCGGAGGTGCTTCAAAGCGAAGGAAATGTATTTCCTTCCCTTTGAAGTCTCTCCCAGGGTTTCAAAAGCCGGATTGCTTGCAATCCGGCTTTTGAAACCCCACTAGACACCAGGGATTTTTTTCTTCTTCTGAAAGTGACATAACGGAGCGACCCCTTGGGCAAGGGTCGCTCCCGGGGGGTGGCATTTTTTTGGGAAGGCCTTTTCTGCCCCCCCCCAGGGGGGACAGAAACCTCTAGGGCACCAGGGATCTTTTTTTTTTTTCTATTTGTTTTTTTTTTTTTTTTTTTTGGTGGGGAGCGACCCCTTAGGCACGGGTCGCTCCCCTAGGGGGCAAATTATATTTAGGCCATTTCTGCCCCCCCTGGGGGCAGATTGACCTATTTTGATGAGGCCAATCTGCCCCAAGGGGGGCAGAAACCACTAAACACCAGGGAGTTTTTTTTGTTTTAGTAAATTTCACGCAAGGGGAGCGACCCCTTAGGCAAGGGTCGCTCCCCTGGGGGGGGGGATTATTTTAGGCCATTTCTGCCCCCCCGGGGGGTAGATCAGCCTATTTTGATTAGGCCGATCTGCCCCCAAGGGGGGCAGAAACCACTAGGCACCGGGGATTTTTTGTTTTTTTTTTGTTTTACAGATGGGAAGCGACCCCTTGGACAAGGGTCACTCCCCTGGAGGGGAAAATTGTAGTTAGGCCATTTCTGCCCACTTTGGGGGCAGATCGGCCGATTTTTGCTATGTCAATCTGCCCCGAGGGGGGCAGAAACCACTAGGCACTGGGGATTTTTTTTTTGGCACCAATGTCACGCAGGGGGAGCGACCCCGTAGGCAAGGGTCGCTCCCGGGGGGGGGGGGGGTTTGGGGGGCTCAATTTATTTTAGGCCATTTCTGCCCCCCCGGTGGCAGATAGGCCTATTATTAGGCCGATCTGCCCCCGGGGGGGCAGAAACCTCTAGGCGCCAGGGCAAATTTTTTTTTTGTGTTTTTTTTTTGTTTGTTTGTTTTTTTAGAGATGGGGAGCGACCCATTAGGCAAGGGTTGCTCCCATGGGGGCCAAATTGTATTTAGACCATTTCTGCGCCCCTTGGGGGCTATTTGGCTGATTTTAGGTCAATCTGCCCCCAAGGGGGCAGAAACCACTAGGCACCGGGGATTTGTTTTTTGGCGCCAATGTCACGCAGGGGGAGTGACCCCGTAGGCAAGGGTCGCTCCCGGGGGGTGGGGGTTGGGGGGGCAAATTTATTTTAGGCCATTTCTGCCCCCAGGGGGGCAGAAACCTCTAGGCGCCAGGGCAAATTTTTTTTGTGTTTTTTATTTGTTTGTGTGTTTTTTTAGAGATGGGGAGCGACCCATTAGGCAAGGGTCCCTCCCCTGGGGGGCAAATTGTATTTAGACCATTTCTGCCGCCCTTGGGGGCAGATTGGCCGATTTTAGGTAAATCTGCCCCCAAGGGGGCAGAAACCACTAGGCACTGGGGATTTGTTTTTTGGCGCCAATGTCACGCAGGGAGAGCAACCCCGTAGGCAAGGGTTGCTCCCGGGTGGGGGTCAAATTTATTTTAGGCCATTTCCGCACCCCCTGGGGGCAGAAACCTCTAGGCGCCAGGACAAAAAAAAAAATTGAGGTTTTTTTTTTGTTTGTTTTTTTAGAGATGGGGAGCGACCCATTAGGCAAGGGTTGCTCCCATGGGGGCCAAATTGTATTTAGACCATTTCTGCGCCCCTTGGGGGCTATTTGGCCGATTTTAGGTCAATCTGCCCCCTTGGGGGCAGAAACCACTAGGCAACGGGAATTTTTTTTTTTGGCGCCAATGTCACGCAGGGGGAGTGACCCCGTAGGCAAGGGTCGCTCCGGGGGGGGGCAGGGGTTGGGGGGCAAATTTATTTTAGGCCATTTCTGCCCCCCCCGGGGGCAGAAACCTCTAGGCGCCAGGGCAAATTTTTTTTTGTGTTTTTTTTTTGTTTGTTTGTTTTTTTAGAGGTGGGGAGCGACCCATTAGGCAAGGGTCGCTCCCCTGGGGGGCAAATTGTATTTAGACCATTTCTGCCCCCCTTGGGGGCAGATTGGCCGATTTAAGGTCAATCTGCCCCCAAGGGGGCAGAAACCACTATTTATTTTAGGCCATTTCTGCCCCCCCGGGCCGGCTGAGCTAGAGGCCAAAATCCACAGGTAGGCACTTTGCAAAAAACACCTCTGTTTTCTGTGAAAAAATATGTTGTGTCCACGTTGTGTTTTGGGCCATTTCCTTTTGTGGGCTCTAGGCCTACCCACAGAAGTGAGGTACCATTTTTATCGAGAGACTTAGGGGAACGCTGGGTGGAAGGAAATTTGTGGCTCCTCTCAGATTCCAGAACTTTCTGTCACCGAAATGAGAGGAAAAAGTGTTTTTTTGGCCAAATTTATATGTTTGCAAAGGATTCTGGGTAACATAACCTGGTCAGAGCCCCGCAAGTCACCCCATCTTGGATTCCCCTGGGTATCTAGTTTTCAAAAATGCGCTGGTTTGCTAGGTTTCCCCTGGTGCCGGCTGAGCTACAGGCCAAAATCCACAGGTAGGCACTGTTTTCTATGAAAAAAATGTGATGTGTCCACGTTGCGTTTTGGGGCATTTCCTGTCACGGGCGCTAGGCCTACCCACACAAGTGAGGTATAATTTTTATCGGGAGACTTGGGGGAACATAGATTAGCAAAACAAGTGTTATTGCCCCTTGTCTTTCTCTAAATTTTTTCCTTCCAAATATAGGAGAGTGTGTAAAAAAGACATCTATTTGAGAAATGCCCTGTAATTCACATGCTAGTATGGTCACCCCGGAATTCAGAGATGTGCAAATAACCACTGCTCCTCAACACCTTATCTTGTGCCCTTTTTGGAAATATAAAGGTTTTCTTGATAGCTATTTTTTACTCTTTATATTTCAGCAAATGAATTGCTGTATACCCGGTATAGAATGAAAACGCACTGCAGGATGCAGCTCATTTATTGGCTCTGGGTACCTAGGGTTCTTGATGAACCTACAAGCCCTATATATGCCCGCAACCAGAGGAGTCCAGCAGACATAACGGTATATTGCTTTTGAAAATCTGACATTGCAGGAAAAAGTTACAGAGTAAAACGTAGAAAAAAATTAATGGTTTTTTTTTCACCTCAATTTCAATATTTTTATTTTTCAGTTATTATTTTCTGTAGGAAACCCTTGTAGGATCTACACAAATGACCCCTTGCTTAATTCAGAATGTTGTCTACTTTTCAGAAATGTTTAGGTTTCTGGGATCCAGCATTGGTTTCATGCCCATTTCTGTCACTGACTGGAAGGAGGCTTGAAGCACAAACATTTTTTAAAATGGGGTATGTCCCAGTAAAATGCCAAATTTGTGTTGAAAAATTGGGTTTTCTGATTCAAGTCTGCCTGTTCCTGAAAGCTGGGAAGCTGGTGAGTTTAGCACCATAAACCCTTTGTTGATGCCATTTTCAGGGGAAAAACCACAAGCCTTCTTCTGCAGCCACTTTTTCCCAATTGTTTGAAAAAAACGAAATTTTCACTGTATTTTGGCTAATTTCTTGGCCTCCTTCAGGGGAACCCACAAAGTCTGGGTACCTCTAGAATCCCTAGGATGTTGGAAAAAAAGGACGCAAATTTGGCTTGGTTAGCTTATGTGGACAAAAGTTATGAGGGCCTAAGCGTGAACTGCCCCAAATAGGCAAAAAAAGTCCTGGCACAGGAGGGGGAAAAGGCCTGGCAGCGAAGGGGTTAAGGATATCAGTTAAGGCTACACTCTCTCTGTTGTCTGCCAATGTTTTATTACACTAAAAGTTAATAATATGTTATTCACTATTAGCGTAGTACAAATTGAGTACATTTAGCTGGAATATGTCCACCTATGGCAGTAAGGTAAGTGAAAAATGCTTTTAAATGTTTTTAAATGGATGTTGTGTGCGTGCTTCCGGGTGAGAATCTGTTTATGTGAGAGTGTATGTAAGTGTGAATTTGTATGTATGGGTATGAATGAAAGTGGAGGTCAAAGGGCGTGTGATGGCACTTCCGCTCCACCTTGCATTTCCGTGAATTGACATCCATGGTAAGAGCCACAGAGGAGGCCTTTCTGCTTCACTGTGACAAGAGACAGGTGAGCTGATAGCAGAACCTACACTCTGCTCCCACTATGCCAAGAACCTTCATTCTTCCCATGGCTTCAACACCCACTCTTTATGTTTGTTTGTCTACGCGTTCCTTCTTTCTGGAATCTGTCCTCTGTCAGTAGCATTAGTCTGTATCTGCCCAGTACTTGGACTCTGCCAAAGATCAATTTAGAACCTAAACTATGTACAGTGTGTGTCAAGAACCTGCATTTTGCTGCTATCATGCATTCTATCTGGACCTTCCCAGAACCTCAAATTTGCTGAGGACCACCATTGTAATGCTGCTATGCACATTAACCAGCAAGTGCCCAGTACATGCACATCTAAATGGCATGTACATCTTTCTGCTAAAGTCATGCACACTTCTCCTTCACCATACATCAGTTTCTATGCACCATCTATTAACTATTCCTGCACCAGGAGCACTGTTCCTGCCCCAGCCCTACACTCTATAATTAGCCCTGCGCCTGTTCTGGGCTCTGCTTTGAGTCTTGTCCAAGCTCTGCCACGGTCCTTCCCTAATCTCTGTCTCATCCCCGCACTCTGCCCCAGTCCTACCCTAGATACAGTGGCCCAGGTACTAGATGCAGGATACAAAAAGGCAAATATAAGGTGCATAATGAATGTTGGCTAGGAGTGGCCTCAAGCATGACTTTCCAAATATGAACCCTCTGCCTGAGAGACCCAAGAAAATAGTAACTAGTCTTTTGATCTTTTTTACTTTCGTCCTCAGCAAATATAACAATTCTGAGTACACGTGGAGGACCACTGAGTTATTGATATGAAGTCAGCAGGGCCAAACCTGAATGCCTTTCTGGAGGAAGCGTGACTAATATCAGCTCAAATGTATTGTCATTCATATATATTAATGCAATACTTTATTATGCAGTTTTATACAATGCAAACTAGATCCAATGGATGTCGGAGCCCATCACATTAGTACAGTTATTAATATACAAGCACCTCAGTTTCGTTTCATTATTCTAACCGGATGCTAGGTCCTAATGATAGAAGTTCCAACCAAGCATGATCTTTTTCTTTTAGTCCACACATAGGGGGTCATTCTGACCACGGCGGTAAAAGGCCCTTTCCGCCGGTCAGAAGCCCGCCATTATACCGCCGCGGCCGCGGTAAACCTCCACGGTCATTCTGACCTCAAACTGGCAAACCGCCAAAAACCCGACATCCACGGAAGGCCGCCTCATCAGCGGGCAGCGATAAACTGGAGATGACCAAACCTCCACCGTCACGCCAACACAAACACGCCCATGCCATTACGACCCACGAATCCACGCGGCGGTCTTACAACCGCGGTATACCATTGGTGGTACACACTGCCGCGGTCAAAATACACACACATATATAAAACACAGCCACATTGGACAATTTGAAATACACACACCTGAGACACATACACACAACACTCCCACACACCCAATTAACTATAAAACACACACCCACATCACCCACAAACCCCTACAACCAGAAATTCAGAGACAAGGCGCAATACACAGAGAGAGAGCACAGGGAACACAAACCACAACACACACAGTAACCCAACATCATCACCCACACCACATCTACGCACACATCACCACACACCACCACTCACATCACCACTAACACCACCCCACACCTCATCCACACCACCCCATGGCACCCCAAAGACACCCCAGGTTCTCGGACCAAGAACTCAGGGTCATGGTGGAGGAAATAATTAGGGTAGAGCCCCAGCTCTTCGGCACACAGGTGCAGCACACCACAATAGCCAGAAAGGCTGAGCTATGGCAAAGGATCGTCGACAGGGTCAACGCCGTGGGACAGCATCCCAGAAATCGGGAAGACATCCGAAAGCGCTGGAACGACCTACGGGGGAAGGTGCGCTCGATGGTCTCAAGACACAACATCGCTGTGCAGAAGACTGGCGGCGGACCCCCACCCACTCCACCCGAATTCACAGCATGGGAGCAAGAGGTCTTCAACATCCTGCATCCTGACGGCCTTGCTGGAGTAGCCGGAGGAATGGACTCTGGTAAGTCGAATCTCAACTACTTCCCCCCCCCCCGAACCACCAGCATGCCAACCCACACCCCCACCCTCACCCCCAAACCCCCAGCACACATCCTCCCTGTCAATGTCTCACCAGCACAACCCACCCAATCCAACACCAAACCCTGAATGCCAACACAAACCATGGACACCCATCACCTATGCATGACCACTGCACATACCCATCCCCCCCACAAACCACCATCACAACTCCTCCCACAAGGGAATGCCAGCACTGGGGGACAAGGGCACCCACAAATCGCACGACATGGCACACACAATAGCAATAACCATACTCTCTTACCCCTGCAGGGCCCGAACGCCAACACACCACACAGGAGGGTCCAGATTTGTCCATCCCACCCCCAGAACAGGCCCCCAGTGAGGACAGCAGCTCTGTCGACCTAGAACCTGATGACCAGCCCGGACCATCGGGGACCTCTGGACAGTCGGTTCCCCACACACAGACACAGGCCACAGCAGACCTAACCCCCTCTGGGAATACCAGCACAGCTCCCACCCAGCAGGCCCATGCCTCTGTCTCCAGGACGCGTCAATCAGCGGTGTGTCCGCCACTACAGGGCACCCAGGCTGACCCACCACCCCAACAACAACAGGGACCTGGGGGCAGTGGTAGTGGGCACACCATCCAGGGGACAGAGGCCCGGGGAAACAGGGCAACTGGGAGGGCTGCAGTGCGACGGGGGGGAGGACAGGCCCAGGGAACCCACTCTCCAAGAGGCCCTCACCACCATCATGGGAGCATACCACCACTCCCAGGAGACGATGGCGACGGTACTGGCCAGGTTCCAGGAGATCCAGGCACAGCAGGAGGAACGGTACATGGGGTTCAGCAACGAACTCAGGAACATCGGTTCCGCAATGGGGACCATCGTCCTGGCCCTCAACCGGATAGACACCACATTGCGGGACCATGTGGCACCCCAAAGGGCCCCTGTCACTAGCCTGGACCAGGAACAGCCTACCACCTCCGCCGGCGCTAGTGGACAGGAGGCCCCCACACAACGACAGGCCACCAGAACCCCACCTCCTGCTGAAGAACAACCACCCCGCAAGCGGAACCTGAGATCACACAAGAAGACAGAGTAGGATGCCAAGACCCCCGCCAGCATCAGATACCCCCTGATGTCATCGAACTGTCCCACATTGTCACCCTGTCCAACCTCAAACAGCCCCTGCTCCATCCTTCCACAGGCATATGGACAATGCACCTGGGAAACTGAGAACTGGACTCTGCCATGGACATTACTCCACCCCCACCCATCACCGTTTTACTATCATGGACCTATATGTAGCACTAAAAATAAATCACTATTTGCACTTCAAAAATCAGGAGTCTGCTTGTATTCTTAACAAATGTATTACACATAACGGTTCAATAATGTTCAGTTACATTGTGATGACAACATACCAATGTCAATGAGCTTTAGTCCATGGGCAAACAAAGCAGAAGTCACGCAGTTGGTCAAACAGCTCTGAAAAGGGAAGGGAAAGTCATAATTCAGTGAAAAGGAAATGGTGGGGAACACAGAAAGTAGAAATGCAGGAGGCCAGAAGTAAATGTAAAATGGCGTGGTTGATTCGTACCTGTGTGCTACTGAAAATACTGTTGTATAACTGTGTCCCTGTTGTCTGTGTCGTCCCCGTCGTCTTCCTCCTCTTCACTCTCCACAGGATCCACAGCTGCTACAACACCACCATCTGGACCATCCTCCTGCAGGAAAGGCACCTGGCGTCGCAATGCAAGATTGTGAAGCATACAGCAGGCCACGATGATATGGCACACCTTCTTTGGTGAGTACATTAGGGATCCACCTGTCATATGCAGGCACCTGAACCTGGCCTTCAGGAGCCCGAAGGTCCTTTCTATGATCCTCCTAGTTCGCCCATGGGCCTCATTGTACCGTTCCTCTGCCCTGGTCCGGGGATTCCTCACTGGGGTCAATAGCCAAGGCAGGTTGGGGTAACCAGAGTCACCTATTAGCCACACACGGTGTCTCTGTAGCTGTTCCATCACATAAGGGATGCTGCTATTTCGCATAACATACGCGTCATGCACTGACCCAGGGAACTTGGCATTTACATGGGAGATGTACTGGTCTGCCAAACAGACCACCTGGACATTCATAGAATCGTAATTTTTTCTGTTTCTGTACACCTGCTCATTGTCTTTTGGGGGAACTAAAGCCACATGGGTCCCATCTATGGCACCAATGATGTTGGGGATATGTCCAAGGGCATAGAAATCACCCTTCACAGTGGCCAAATCACCCTCCTCTGGGAAAACAATGTAGCTCCGCATGTATTTCATCAGGGCAGACAACACTCTGGACAAAATCTTAGAAAACATAGGCTGAGACATCCCTGATGACATGGCCACTGTTGTCTGAAAAGACCCACTTGCCAAAAAATGGAGGACTGACAGAACCTGCACCAGAGGGGGAATTCCTGTGGGTTGGCGGATGGGGGACATCAGGGCTGGCTCCAGCTGGGCACACAGTTCATGTATAGTGGCTCTGTCAAGTAGGTATCGAAATATAATATGGCGTTCTTCCATTGTCGACAGGTCCACCAGCGGTCTGTACACGGGAGGATTCCTCCTTCTCCTCGCAAGTCCCAGCAGACGGTGCCTAGGAAGGACAACATGGAGTACAGAGTCATGCAACCCACAGGTACGTAACCACAGCTTGCACAGTACACGAATCGCTATGCATTGAATGGCTTGTATGAGTGGCAATGCAAGGCCTAGGCCTGTGTGACGCAGTAGAAATTAAGCCATGTGGGCCTTTGAAATGGCGGCTGCCTGACCTGTGAAGTGTGACAGTGGGATGTGAGGTCAATGTGCTGGCGTGGCACACCGTGGCGGTAGGCGGTCGAAGACCGCTGTGCGAAGCCGCATTGGTTAACATTGAACCCTATGGGTTTCAGGAGCCAATGACGAGGTGCGCCGGCGGTCGCGGTACGCACCGCCGCGGTACGCACCGCCGCGGGCGTGACCGCCATTTTCTGTCTGAATGATCACTCGAGACCTGATCATCCACAGGAGAGGACCTATACTGCAAGTGCTGCTGTGACCTCGGTCTGGAAGAGACAATGGCTGCTGCGACTGGGGAAAGGGCCCCTGCCTTCACTTCTGAAGAGTTGGAGAAACTTGTGGATGGGGTCCTCCCCCAGTATGCGCTACTCTACGGTCCTCCAGACCAACAGGTAAGTACACTGGGTGCACGTTGAATGGGCTATGCCTGGGTTGTGTATGGTGGATGTAAGATGGTGGGGTGGGGAGCGAATGAGGAGTGCAAGGCACGACAGATGACAGCATGTGCCACATGGCAAGGTTGGGGAGGGGGGGGCAATCACATCTAACATACAGAAAAATGATGATATTTCCTTTCCCACCCTGTACATGTCAAATAGGTCAGCGCCCATCAGAAAGTTGACATTTGGCGTGCCATCGCCAAGGACGTCCGGGCCCTGGGGGTCCACAACAGACGGGGCACCCACTGCCGCAAGAGGTGGGAGGACATCCGCCGCGGGACCAGGAAGACCGCCGAGTCACTGCTGGGGATGGCCTCTCAACGTAGGAGGGGTGCCAGTCGTACCTTGACCCCCCTGATGTCCCGGATCCTGGCGGTGGCCTACCCCGATTTGGATGGGCGCGTGAGGACATCACAGCAGACACAAGGGGTTGAGTACCAGCACATACTGCTATCTTTACACGCAGTGGAGGCGTCTGGGTGGGGGAGGAGGGCTGTGGGTGACATGAGGCCAGGGCGCTTTCTGTAGTATAGTCCCCTCCTTTAGGCATAGCCCTGTGCCCCCGCCCACCACCTCTGTAGGGGGACAAGTACAGCAATCGATGGTCCAGCATCACCCATTTGCACATTTGTGGTCCATAGACCTGTTGGCCTAGTCACAAGTACTGAGTAGTGTACCCCGATTGCGCGGCTTAGTGCATGAGGCTCCTGTGTCTGTCCTCTCCGCCAACGGTGTTGACAATACATGCACTCAACCTGTTTTTATTTCTACCCCCACCCTTTTTCTTTATCTTCTTGTGCATGTGTGCATTAGCATCATCAGGTGGAGGAGAATTGGCATCGGAGCACGAGGGAGCTGCGACTCACAAGGCCCCGGTGGGCCATGGTACAGACACCAAGGTCACCAGTGATACGGAGGGCGAGGGGAGCACCACAACGGGGACCCGTGGTGACACCAGCGACACCGACACGTCCTCGGATGGGAGCTCCCTAGCGGTGGCGGCAACATCCGGGCCCCCCGCCTCAACAGGTACAGCCACCACCCAGCGCACCAGCTCCGCCCTCCCAGCAGCCCCTCAGCCTTCGCTCCGTGCCCGCTCGCCCAAGAAGGCGGGCATCTCCTTCGCCCCAGGCACCTCAGGCCCTGCCCCAGTTACCCCTGCTGCCCTCAGTGAGGAGGTCATTGACCTCCTACAGACCATCATTGTTGGGCAGTCTACCCTTTTGAATGCCATCCAGGGTGTAGAGAGGGAGGTGCATCGGAGCAATGCATACCTGGAGGGCATTCATTCGGGTCAGGCTGCCCATCAACGATCGTTCAATGCTCTGGCCTCAGCACTGACGGCAGCCATTGTCCCTGTTTCCAGCCTCCCTCTTCTGACTGCCTCCACCCTGTCTCTGTCTCCTGTTCCTCAGCCTATCCCATCCACACCATCAGACCAGCCTGCACACACCTCAACACCCAAGGGCAGCTCATCCAGACATAAGCACCACAGATCCCACAAGCATTCACCCAAGCAACACCCAGATGCAGACATGCCAACAGTCACTACCACCTCTGTGTCCCCCTCCTCCTTTTCTCCCTCCTCCCTCCCTGTGACGTCTCCACTCACACCTGCATGCACACCACCATCAGCCAGTGCTTCCATCACCAGCACACCCTCCAGTACAGTCCGCACACGTGCAGTCACCACCCCCACTGCCATGTACACGTCCCCTGTGTCCTCTCCCACTGTGTCTGTCACCCCCTCTTCCAAGACACACAAACGCAGGCAGCCACCCACCCAACAGCCAACCACCTCACGACAGCCTACGTCACAAGCACCTGCACCCAAAGACAGCACACCTGACTCTCCTACAACCACATCCTCTTCCTCCACTCCCATTCCCACTGCACCTTCCGTTTACATTGGTCCTAAAAAACTTTACCTCTCTAAACTTAACCTCTTTGGCCCACCTGACCCACCCCCTCCATCTGGTAAGAGTCCCCTGAGCACCTCAGCCACCACCAGCCCTGCTTCTAGTGTCAGCATTGTGCACGGGTTTTGGAGTCCCCCCTTTCCCAGCACTGACACATCGGCCAACAGCAAGGGGACAGCCAGCCCCCCCCACCCCCTGGAAATAGGACCCGTAAAATCAAGGGCCGCCGCGAAAAGACTGACACGGCTGCCCCCAAGGAGCAAAGTCCTGGGCCGTCACCTGCCACAACATCCAGGGGAGGCAAGGGCCAGAGAGCCTCATCGAAGGAGGGCAAGGGCAGCAGGGCGGAGAAGTCAGCCAGCAGGGGCGCGGACCAGGAGGGCCCCACAAGCCCCATCCTGGGTGTGACGGAGGACACCCACGGGCCCAGGACTCCGTCACAGAAGGGTCCAGCAACTGCACGGTCGGAGGGCGACTAAGCAGGGAGTCATGGCCAGGTCTGGCTCCCTTGAATGACTGGACAAGCTCCGCTGAAGAGGTCCCCGCCGTGCTGGAAGGCACCGCTGAACAGGGCCCCGCCGTGCTGGAAGGCACCGCTGAAGAGGTCCCTGCCGTGCTGGAAGGCACCGCTGAACAGGGCCCCGCCGTGCTGGAAGGCACCGCTGAACAGGGCCCCGCCGTGCTGGAAGGCACCACTGAACAGGGCCCCGCCGTGCTGGAAGGCACCGCTGAACAGGGCCCCGCCGTGAAGACAGGCACCGCTGAACAGGGCCCCGCCGTGAAAAAAGGCACCGCTGAACAGGGCCCCGCCGTGAAGACAGGCACCGCTGAACAGGGCCCCGCCGTGAAGACAGGCACCGCTGAACAGGGCCCCGCCGTGAAGACAGGCACCGCTGAATAGGGCCCCGCCGTGAAGAAAGGCACCGCTGAACAGGGCCCCGCCGTGAAGACAGGCACCGCTGAACAGGGCCCCGCCGTGCTGGAAGGCACCGCTGAACAGGGCCCCTCCGTGAAGACAGGCACCGCTGAACATGGCCCCGCCGTGAAGAAAGGCATCGCTGAACAGGGCCCCGCCGTGAAGACAGGCACCGCTGAACAGGGCCCCGCCGTCTCAAGCACCGCTCCGCTGGGCCCTTCCTGTCAAGCACCACTCCGCTGGGCCCTTCATCTCAAGCACCGCTCCGCTGGGCCCCGCCGTCTCAAGCACCGCTCCGCTGGGCCCTTCATCTCAAGCACCGCTCCGCTGGGCCCTTCCTGTCAAGCACCGCTCCGCTGGGCCCTTCCTGTCAAGCACCGCTGGCCGTTTCTGTGACAGACAGTGCCGGTTCTGTCTCAAGCCAGTGTTCACGCTGCACTATGGGCACCCTGCCTCCTCCAGAACCAGTGGAGACTGTTATCCACTTGAGAGACTGTGGCTTTGCACTCCCCAGGATGTAACAGTGGGCAAGCCAGCCACTGTAGAGACTTGAGAGACTGTGGCTTTGCACTCCCCAGGATGTAACAGTGGGCATCCCACCCACTGTAGAGACTTGAGAGACTGTGGCTTTGCACTCCCCAGGATGGGACAGTGGGCATCCCACCCACTGTAGAGACTTGAGAGACTGTGGCTTTGCACTCCCCAGGATGGGACAGTGGGCATCCCACCCACTGTAGAGACTTGAGAGACTGTGGCTTTGCACTCCCCATGATGGGACAGTGGGCATCCCACCCACTGTAGAGACTTGAGAGACTGTGGCTTTGCACTCCCCAGGATGGGACAGTGGGCATGGTGGCCCCTTTGTGGTTCTGGCGTTGTGGACTCATGTGGCTGAGGCCCCCCCCCTTCCCTTCCCCCTGAGGTGCCTGTCGTTTTGTCATCTGATACCCCAGCAGTGTTCTCTTCAACGGACTCAGGGCTCCTGTGTGGGCTATGCCCATGTGTTTGGTGGACATTGGCCCACGGACTGTGGATATTCGGAAAACTGAGCTGGACTTATTGACTTTGTACATAGCTTTCGCACTATTCATTATTTATGGTTTGATATTTTATTTTGGACATATACCATGACTTCAATGGACCTAATTTTTACATAAATTTAACGTAACATTTTTATTATGTCTTTGCATTTTTCTGGGGGGTGTCACTCAGTTGTTGCTCTGCATTGGTGTGTTGATGGTTGGGGGGGGGGGTATGTGTGTGCCTGTAACCTTTTCTCCTCCCCCCTCCCCTGTGTCGTAGGTGCGGTACTCACCGTTGTCTTCTGCGCCGGAGTTCGTACTCGTGGTAGATGAGCAGGTAGACAATAGCTGGTAGGATGTTGAATTCGGGCTCCATGCTGTCCTCCTTCCTCGTGGAGTGCGTAGAGGTGAGCGTTTTCCCGTTCGTAGTCTGTTTCCGCCGTGTTTTTATTGGCAGTGCTCCCGCCCCGGAAAAGGTGGCGGATTGGTGAGTTGTGATAGGGTGGGCGTTACATTGTCTGCCGCCTGCCTGTTGGCGGTGACCGCCGCGCTGTTTGTGTGTCCCGCCGTGGCGGTCGGAGTGTTAAAGTGGCGGGCTGTGTTAGCGGTTCCCGCTAGGGTCAGAATTCCATTTTTGGGACCGCCAGCCTGTTGGCGGGTTGGCCGCCGCTTTAACACCGACCGCCAGGGTTGGAATCACCCCCATAGTCTGCCTCTTCACTAGGTAAGAGGAAAAAGAACAGATGATGGACTGAATGTTGAACAATGCTAACCCCAATAATAAAATTCTGAGTTTAATCCATCGTTTTTTTGTCCACCAACTCACCCCAGTTTGGGCCCAGCCATAGGCAAATCAGTCTTGACCCTGTTCCCCATGGGGGACAGAAAACACTAGACACCAGGGATTTTTATATTTTTTATTCTTTACAGATGGGGAGTGACCCTTAGGCAAGGGTCACTCCCCTGGGGGCAATTGTATTTTAGGTCATTTCTGCCTACCTTGGGGGCAGATCAGCCTATTTTCTTAGGCCAATCTGCCCTCAAGTTGGGCAGAAACCACTAGACCCAGGGATTTATTTTCTTGCGCCAATTTCACACAAGGGGAGCGACCCCTTAGGCAAGAGTTGCTCCCCTGGGTGCAAATTAATTTTAGGTAATTTCTGCACCCCTTGGGGGCAGATCGGCCTATTTTAATTAGCCGTTGGGGAAGAAACCATTAGGCATCAGGGATTTTCTTTTTTTTTTTTTTTACAGATGGGGAGCGACCCCTTAGGCAAGGGTTGCTCCGGGGGGGGGGGGCAAATTTATTTTAGGCCTATTTCTATTAGGCCCATCTGCCGCCCAGTGGGGCAGAAGCCACTTAGGCACCAGGGATTGGTGTGTGTGTGTTTAGTTTGGGGGGGGCAGCCCCTTGGGCAAGGGTCGGCAGAAAGCCCACTAGACACCAAGGAAGAATTATTTTTCAAAATAAGAAGGTGGGAGAAATGGGGACAAAGTTGTTTTGCCCACGGGTGGGCAGATGGGGCAATTACCCCCAATCCACTCCTGGGGGGAGGGGGGCTAAAAGCCTACTAGATGCCAGGGAATAAAAAAAAAAAACTGGGGTGGTGGCTACCAAGCAGTATGGGCATGGTTGTGCCCCCACCCACCTGAAGGTGGTAACAGTCTTTCAGCTCTCCCCCGCACAGTAAAAGATCTTATTCCAACAGCAAGCAAGAGAGCGTTTTATTATTTTGGGTTTTGGTTTTACATTTGGGCCATGAGAGCTTCGCTAACTCTCAAAATCGCCCCACTTGGAATGGTGAGGTTGCACTTTTTGGACTTTGGGACGCTGCCATCTAAAAAACTCTACGAGACATGCACACATCTGAAAACTAAACATCTGGGTGAGTCCAGTGTGGTGTGCTTCACATGGACCTAGTACCATTTTCTTACCCACAATGCCATGCAAACCTCCAACTTTGCTTGAAATCACACATTTCCCCGCCCTTCCGGAATCTGCAGGAATCCACAAAATTCCTACCACCCAGCATTGTTGCATCTATACCAACAAAAATTCTGCCCCACTTGTCAGCCTAAAAACTTTTTTTTTTCAAACTGCCCTTTTGGATCCGCTTTGGTTCCCCCTCAAATCTGACATGTTTTTGGCTATTCTCTGTCACAGACACTTGGCCCACCTACACAAGTGAAGTATCATTTTTATCTGGAGACTGAGGGGAACATTAGGTGGTAGGAAATTTGTGGTGGTATGGTGATCCCACACAAAAATGTGGGAAAAATATGATTTGTTAGCTAAATTTGAGGTTTGCTGAGGATTCTGCATAAGAAAACATTGGGGGATTCACACAAGTCACACCCCCCTGAACTCCCTTGGGTGTCTAGTTTTCAGAAATGTCTGGGTTTGGTAGGTTTCCCTAGATGGCTGCTGAGCCCAGGACCAAAAACACAGGTGCCCCTCCCCCCACTCTTCAAAAACAGGTAGTTTTGTAATTGATAATTTGTGATGTGTCCACGTAGTATTTTGGGGCATTTCCTGTCATGGGCAGAAGGCCCACCCACACAAGTGAGGTACCATTTTTATCAGGAGATGTGGGGGAATGCTGGATAGCAGGATGTTTGTGGCTCCCCTCAGATTCCAGAACTTTACAGCACCGAAATGTGAGGAAAAAGTGTTTTTTTTGGCCAAATTTTAAAGTTTGCTAAGGGTTGCTGGGTAACAGAACCTGGTGAGAACGCCACAAGTTACCCCTTCCTGAGTTCCCCTAGGTGTCTAGTTTTCAGAAATGTCCAGGTTTGCTAGGTTTCCCTTGGTGCCGGATGAGCTAGGGGCCAAAATCCACAGCTAGGCACTTTGCAAAAAACAGGTCAGTTTTCAATGTAAAACTTTGATGTGTCCATGTTGCGTTTTGGGGCGTTTTCTTTCGCAGGCACTAGGCCTACCAAAACAAGTGAGGTGCGATTTTTATTGGGAGACCTGGAAGAATGCTGAGTGGAAGAAAATTTGTGTCTCCTTTCAGATTCTAGAACTTTCTATCACCGAAATGTGTGGAAAAAGTGTTTTTTGCCAACTTTTGAGGTTTGCAAAGGATTCTAGGTAACGGAGCCTGGTGAGAGCCCCACACGTCACCCCATCCAGGATTCCCCTAGGTATCTCATTTTAAAAAATGCACAGGTTTGGTAGGTTTCCCTAGGTGCCGGCTGAGCTAGAGGCCAAAATCCACAGCTAGGCACTTTCCAAAAAACACGTCAGATTTCAATGTAAAAATGTGATGTGTCCATATTGCGTTTCCTGTCGCAGGCACTTGGCCTACCCACAAAGTGGGATACCATTTTTATCAGGAGACTTGGGGGAACACAGAATAGAAGAATAAGTGTTATTGCCCCTTGTCTTTCTCTACATTTTTTCCTTCCCAATGTAAGACAGACGTGTGAAAAAGAAGTCTATTTGAGAAATGCCCTGTAATTCACATGCTAGTATGGAGACCCCAGAATTCAGAGATGTGCAGAAAGCTACTGCTTCAACACCTTATCTTGTGCCCATTTTGGAAATACAAATGTTTCCTTGATACCTATTTTCCACACACTATATTTCACCAAATGAATTGCTGCATACCTGGTATACAATAAAAACCCATTGCAAGGCGCGGCTCATTTATTGAATCTGGACACCTAGGGTTCTTGATGAACCTACAAGCCCTGTATATCCCCGCAACAAGAAGAGTCCAGCAGACACAACGGTATATTGATTTTAAAAATCTGCCATAGCTGGAAAAAGTTATAGAAGAAAACGTGGACAGAAATGGCTCTTTTTTCGATCTCAATTTCAATATTTTTTTATTTTAGCTGTTACTTTCTGTAGGAAAACCTTGAAAGATCTACACAAATGACCCTTTGCTGAATTCGGAATTGAGTCTACTTTTCAGAAATGTTTAGCTGTCCAGGATCCAGCATTGGTTTTATACCCATTTCTGTCACTAACTGGAAGGAGGTTGAAAGCACAAAAATAGTAAAAATGGGGTATGTCCCAGCAAAATGCCAAAGTTGTGTTAAAAAATGTGGTTTTCTGATTCAAGTCTGGCTGTTCCTGAAAGCTGAGAAGCTGGGGATTTTAGCACCGCAAACCCTTTGTTGATGCCATTTTCAGGGGAAAAAACACATGTTTTATTCTACAGTCCTTTTTCCCATTTTGTTTTTTTTTAAACGAAATTTTAGCTACATTTTTGCTGATTTCTTGGTCTCCTCCAGGGGAACCCACAAACTCTGGGTACCTCTAGAATCCCGAGGGTGTTGGAAAAAAGGACACAAATTTGGCAAGGGTAGCTTTTTTGGACAAAAAGTTATTAGGGCCTAAGTACGAACTACCCCAAATAGCCAAGAAATTGCTTGGCACAGGAGGGGCAAAAGGCCTGGCATTGAAGAGGTTAAAATGATCTAGGCAGTCTTCTGTGAGGTGGTCTTTTACCTCTTTCAGTGTACATGGTTAGGACAACATTTATGCTATATGTGTGAAGTAGTATCTGTATGTCAGACATGACTGTGGGCATTTTGGATCTCCCTAGTAGTAGTAGGGTTTGCAAATTACATTTCGGAAAACTTGCCAGACTAGTGCTATTTACTGTTGACTTTTCTGAAGCATGAGACAGTCACTAGACTAGAGGGGTGGGAAGGCTTGAGATAGCAGTCTATTTAACAGTGCAGAGGTAACCTTTGCCAGTTCATGCTCTTTTGTTCCCTTCAGGTTGCTTCCCTGGTTGGTACTGCTGTGGTAACAGAGAAAACAGAGGTCTCTTTAAAAGTGCAGAGATAATCTTTGATTCTGACCTATTGTTTTGTTCTTTTGGAGGTGTGGTCCCAAAAATCTGATGAGCTTAAGGTGCAAAGGCATGTCCCCCTTTTGTGCCTGTGTATTACATCATTCTGCTAAAGGGATACCCAGTTCCAGTCCTCCTGTCTCTTCTCATCTGAAGACACTGACTGTGGCTGACCTGTCCGTAGATGGATACACAAAGTGACAATCGCCTCTTATTGGCCCCAGAACTGTACCAGGGAAATGCACAAAATACGTCTGCAAAAAAGAGAACTGAAATCTCAAGTCAGTGATCCAGGATTTCTTGTTGACCTATGTAGTAGGCTCCACCCAGAGCGCGTTGGAGAAGCTTCTGAGATCCAGATCTGGTGTCCTTCACAGCCAACATTACCATCTGGTGAGGGAGGCATCTCCTGAGAAGTCTGTAGCATTGTACTTGAGGTGTTAAGGATCTGCGTTGGATGATGAGCCTGTCTTGATGCTGAGAGAGGGGTGCTATAGGAAGCCCAGCTTTCAGAGAACACTGCAGTGCTAGATCTACTCTGTGTCTGAGTAGTATTTGTTTACTGTTACTGCCTTCCTGTACATACTGTGTATATGAGGGTAATGTGTGTATTACATGTTCTAGGTAAATGTTAGCTAACTCTGTCACTGCCCATGTTGTGCCTTGTGCAAGGGCAGCTTGCTACCAATCTGTAGCTTTTTGCGTAGAATAAAAATATGAATTAACTCTGCCTCAAGCTGAGCTTAAACCCCACCTGCACTCTTTAGCTGACTGTTGTTTGGGAATAAAGCAAGTGCCTCTGGGATAAAAATAGTTTTGTTAATATTACAAAAGGCATTTTCAATGACTGGAGATCTACTTGCTCTGCCACAGAATGACAGTTAGAGATTGGTGAGTGGAGGTAGTCTATCCTCTTTAGCACTGTACTGCTCTCTAATGTGCCCGTACATTTACTATGTGCCTTGTGACATTCTTGTTTCTTCAAGTATTGACTTTGAATTGTTGTTAGCTTTGGCAGAACATACTGTCAGATAACCTAAAAGAAACATTTTCTAAAAGCATCTTTAAAGGAAATGTGAACTGGAATGTCTACGGAAATAGAAGGGATATAGCATCTTGTCCAGCTCTCGTGGAGTTGGTACCAGAATATCATTGTCAATATATTGTCTGACTTAGATATTGTATCCTAAACATCGCCTACAAAATTATTACCCATTGAAGTTGATCATAATAGCAAATCTACTCCGTACGCAACAATATTTTTGTAAACAAATTTGAAGACGTAATATTTATGTCAGAGAATATTTTTGTAGCCAATACTAAGCTCTGAAAGGGGCTCAATCATCTGGGGGAGATTGTCTTTGATAAAATGTGGGAGTTGTAAAGTGGCGCAAGCCACCAAGATGCTTCAGTATTTTCATTTTAAAAACTCAGACTTCCATTTCTTTACATTTATTTCAAATATTTCCCTGAAATTACCCATTTTTAATCCCCAATATTCTGCAATCCTGCCTCACTATCTCCAACTGATCCCAAACCCTGCATAATCTCTTGTCTACCCCAATAGTTCATTCCACCCCTTACTAAGCTCTGCCTGGGCCTCCCATCCCACCCACACTATGATGTCACAGGGTATCTAATGGCTTCTGCTCTACTAGACTAAAGAATATGGGTTCCAAGCAAGTTATACCTGTCCTTTTATTTTTACAGATGACAAGTGTTAAAGTTTGTTTTAGTGTAGCCAGCTTTTTAGCAGGGATTTGTGATTAAGAAAGAAAAAGCTCAGCCCTGATGGATCCTCAGTCCTAATGACTTTGACATCTTTAACTGGAATAGGAGGTGCACTTTATGACTGTATGCTTTTGTTAGAGTAGATTTTATGGATTATTTTGAATTGTTTTGCCATTTTTATTATCTGGGACTGTTTTTTAGATAGTTTTAGTGAACAATGTATATTTTTGTATGATTTTAAGTGATCAAATAAAGAATAATTGACTGACCAACTGGCTGAATTCTGTTCTCAAATGCAGTATACAATCCTGCCAAATATGCAATCCTGTCTTGTCTCCAAACCTGACTGTTCCCATTTGTACTAGTTTCTAATGCAGGAGCACCTGTGCGCCTATGTATCGGCTGCGGTAATCGAGTCACCCATCCATGGATTTTCCTGGGATAGTGTGAATTTATGCAGCAATCAGGGATCTCTGACCCCGTGATGCTACCACTTATCGAACACCCCCGGTGCACGGCTCAAGGTAAGTGTGAAGGTGGAGGCCCGCACACGATGAAGGCCTGTAGGGACAACTTCCTATAACCTACGATCTGCAGAACCCCATGGAGGCTGCTGCCCACGAGCAAAGTCAGTTCGGGTCAGGCCGCCCAGAGGGAATGTGGGTAGGCAGGCAGTGCCATCTTGCCCATCCCTACTGCACCTAAAGGAGATCCTTCCAGACATAGGCATCAGCTCCTATGGCGTCTCTCCCCCTGGAAGAGCCCTTCCAGAAGAAGGCGACAGCATTTGGCACACAGAGCCTGTGAGGTGCAAGTCCGAGAAAGGAGGGGAAGGCAGAAATAGAAGTTCAGCAATCTTCAATCCTTCAAGTAGCAGGGGTCAAGGGGTGGAGGCAGCGCAAGGCAAGGGGAGGAGCGCTGGCCTACAATTAGTCCCTGGCACTTGATCTTTCTCCTGGAGCCGTGCAGGATCTATTCGCCGCCCGCTGCCAATGACAGCACTCACTCATAATGTAATTGAAGGACCAGGGGCAGCAGCCAATGTCCACCATGCGCTGGGCCCCTGGGAGGACACTTGGGGAATCACAAACGCAGACAGTAGTAGGCAGGGAAGCCACCACAATAAGGCCTTAAATAGTGGTTCCTCCTGGCAGTCCAGCAGTGTCTAGGTAGCCCAGAGTTAGGGAGCAGCTGGCAGCAGGGCAACAAGCAGAAAAGCAATCTGGAGAGTCATTTATGCTACCTAGCAGCAACAGGTAGCAGGGCAACCACAGAAGAGCAGTCCAAGTGAGTCCTTTTGCAGCCCAGCAGTCCTTCTGGCAGAAGTTCAGTTCCAGTTACCAAAAGTGGTCTAAATAATTATGGGGTCAGGGCCCCTGTACTTATACTAAAAAATAAAAGACTTTGTTTTGGAGGTAACTTCAAAGGGACCCTTTCAAGTGAAACACAACCCCTTTCAACCTAGACTTATCTCCAAACATCAGTAGGGGTAGTCAGCCCATTGAGTGATGGCAGGACACAGCCTATTCACATGTAAGGTGTAAACAACACTCCCTCTCCCCAGCCCAGGTAGACTATCAGTATAGAAATGCCTCCTCTGTCACACCTAGCCCTTCCTGGCTGATGGTTGTGTGGAAAGTATGCACCAAGTGGAGCTGGCAGTCTGCTCCAGACGTTGACTGGAGCCAGGCTGCAAAGCACTAGAGTTATAAGAACAGAGAAATCCCACTTTCCAAAAGTGGCATTTCTAAAATAGTAATGTAAAATACACCTACACCAGTAAGCAGGATTTCTCACTACCATTCCAGGCATACCAAACATGCCAGCACTACTCCTCACAGATCAGAAATCACCACTTACACATATATAA
The DNA here is from genome assembly GCF_031143425.1 of Pleurodeles waltl. Classification (NCBI taxonomy): domain Eukaryota; kingdom Metazoa; phylum Chordata; class Amphibia; order Caudata; family Salamandridae; genus Pleurodeles; species Pleurodeles waltl. The sequence goes on along the minus strand of NC_090446.1, from coordinate 1,315,063,213 downwards.
GGGATTTCCCAATGCAAACCTATGACAGGAGCAGCACTCATAGTAGTGAGCAACAAAAAAGGCTGCTTGCCACTACATTGACATGTAAAACATAGAAAGATATGTCCTAACTTTTACATACATAGCACCCTGCCCAAACTGTGCAAGCAGACACTGCAGTGGCAAGCCTGAGGCAAGTTTGAAAGGATACATCCGTGGGTGGTGCAATTAGCCCTGCAGTCCCACTAGTAGCATGTAGTTTACAGGCCCTGGGTATATGGTATGCCACTTTACATGGGACTTACAGGTAAATGAAATAAGCTAAACAGGTGTAAGCCAGTTATACCAAGTTTTAGGGGAGAAAACACATGCACTTAAGCACTGATTAACAGTGGTAAAGTGCCCAGAGTCCTAAAGTCAGCCAAAAAAAGGGTCACAAATATAGGAGGAGAAAGGTAAAACATTTGGAGCTATACCTGCAGAAAGGGACATTTCCAAGACACAATATATAAAAAAAAAAGCTTACTGGCTTTGTGAAAGGATTACTCCATGATGGGAACAATAACCACATGTTAAAAATTACCATCATATCACTATTTTGAAATACAACCATTATTGTTAATAAAGCATTGTGATATTTATAAAAACATATATAATAGCAATATATTTTAAATAAAGCATTAACAATCAGCATAACATTTGTGTGAATCTGTCTTTTACACATGTATGTCACATAGACTGCAGCCTTAGGACTAACTGTTACAGGGCTCCGCACAACCCAGACTGTAGGAGAAAAGTTCCAGCCTTGGAAATGCATACAAATATTCATAAAGTCTTCCCACATCATGCATTTTGGGACCTAGGATAGCTAGGGTTTGTTCCCTAAAACCAATCTAGAGGCACAGCTGTGCTCCTGCAGCCCCCAAATATTTCCTTATCTATGTTGGTGGGTCCCCTGCCCATGTTGGGACAACCACTAAGCCCAAACCATAAGGAAAGCCAAACCCTGTGGGGCATTATGGTTGCTCTACTGCAGCAGCGTCAATATTTTATTTGCAGCTCTCCTACCATGTTCGGGAGAGCTGAGAGTCTTTTCTTTGATGGGTGCCACAGTCCTATGCAGGACACCGAGAATCGTGTATATCGTTGGGGCAGCATTGGAGACCCACTCCTGTTCTGCTCTACTGGCTGCATGCCTGGCCAACACTGTGCCATGCCTGGGAGGGAGCTGATGAGTTTACTTCCCTGCCAGCATCCTCACAGGTCAGTGACAACCAGGGCTGGCCTCCAGACTCCCTCTAATCATGGTTATGGGGAGCGTGAGGCCGAATTCTCACACAAGAGGGAGTGCAGTGTCACTTCCCCCTCCTCCTCCTCATGCTGGGGCCAGGGAATTGGACTCTTGGAATCTTGCACAGTCCTAGGGGATGGGGTCCCCAGGCCTAAAGAGAGTCTGGGGAGGTGGCCCCATGCAAGCCCTCTCTGGGCATAAATATTTATTGGAGCTTGCACCAACCCCTGGGAACGGGCAACCCCAGGGGTAGATTTCAGAAATGTGAAGGAGCCCCAGATGCTCTGTTGCTCACAAAAGGTTACATATTTTGACAGTTAATATCTCTGGCCCGTTGGGATTTTTTCAATGATCTTGGACTTGTTTTACCCTTGGTAGTTGGCTCTAGCAATCAGGAGCATTTTCAGCATGCCTACTGGCCTCTAAAGGAGTGACCTTTCCAGGGGGCTGATTTACTGGCTATCTGCACCATCCTCCTCCTTTCCCTGGCCTTCCTTGCTGCCATGGTCGCCTTTCTGTCTTGCAGATCACCTAGGGTAGCAGTGGAGTCAAGGTCTTTCCCCAAGGGGTCCTCATTAGGTGTGAAGGGCCCAGCATCACTGGCTCTGGAAAGACCCATCTAGTTCTGGGGGTAAACTGCAGAGCTCTTAGTCCATTGGAGCATCAAGGGGCTTATCCTTCAAGCTGTCCATGGTGTCACCGCTGTTGTGTCTAGGTTCAGGGCCTTGCTCTCCTTCATGTTCTGGGGATGCAGCTTTCATGCCCATTGCCAGCCTAGAGTTGGGGGACACCCCGTTGTCTAACTCTAAAAGTGGTTCTTGTCATTTGCTCACTTTTCCATGGATTTGGCTGCAGTCTGGCAAGGGTATCAAAGTTATTGGCAGGCCTGGAGACGGGTTCCTTTGTGAGTGCTGTAGGCTACTTCCTTTGAAGTGTAATCAGAGTGTAGCACAACTCCTCCCCAGCCATCCTGTCAGAAAGACCCACTCCCCTCTTCACCCAGTCCCTTTTGTTCACTGTCTGGCTCCAATATGCATTTCTCAGTGGGAGAGCCATGCCTGGCCACTCACAGAAAGGCCCCAGAAACATTTGGCAGGAAAATGCCAAATTTGTAAAATTGACATTTCTAAAATAATAAATTGAAAATCCGACCTTACCATTATAGATGATTTTAAATTACTATTAAAATAAGAGGAAGAAGTATTTCTTTAGCACCTAGCAGTACGAATTTAGCATTTATTAAATGTAACAATGTAGCCCAATGATTCCCTATGACAGCAGCCAGCTGTGCAACAGTGAAGATCGTTTTTGGGATTATTTCACTGTAGGAACATGTTCAATATCAATGTTGACATGTCCTACTTGCAAATATTAAAGCAGTATTTTCACTATTCGAATTTGCACTTTAAAACTGCCACAGGCAGGTTAACTGTATGTAGATACCAGACTGCACATGACTTTAGTATCTCTCGTGCAGCCTGCACATGTGCGCACATGCATGTGCACACAGGTTCATGAGTAACCAGTCCAGTGCCCCTTACTCCAACTGCATTTTAGAGGTCTTTTCTTAAAAGGCGGAAACCTGCAGTGAACACAGGCAGTGCAATTACCATGTAGTTATTGTGAGGCTCAGGTGGTAATACTCACCCACAGTGAAGGTCCAGAAACTGAGTGATCGAAAAGCAAACAAATCCTGGCTTACTCAATGGGCAGAACCCATTTTCTACACCTGTAGGGCCTGATTTAAGGAATGTGGTGCTACACCCAGTGCAGTGCCACTTTCCTTGCACCCCTTAGCACCCCCCTAATGCCACTATGTGTGCGCAGTAGTTAGGGAACTAGAGTCAAAATTTCTGGCGCTAGTTCAGAGCTTTGCAGGATTAGCGTAAAAAATGTTGCTGCTAATCCTGCAAAGCCCATTGAGGCCCATTGTAAACAATGGTGTGCCTCATTTTAAAGCCTGGTCTGAGCAGGCATTAAAAATGCTGAAGAAAATTACGCAAATCTCTTAAATTTCTTTACTCTATTTTTTCAGCACCCCTAACGAGGGAACGCTCCCTTTGCATACAGTATGCCTGGTGCAGGCATAATGTAGCGCAAAGATTTACAAAGTGGCGCAATCCATGCATTCCGCGACTTTGTAAATTGGCACGGCGATTTTGGCCTCGTTGGGCCACATTAACATAAAACAATTACGGTAATGTGGCGCAAGGAGGCGCCTGGGGCTTTTAAATCTGCCCTATAGTCTCTAACACTGCTTGGATTCAAATCGTGATTTATATGCTTTCAGGAGAATCGTTTGCTAGCTCCCTTAATGACCAATCTGAAAGAGTGATTCCCTGTCTGCCCTCACAGATTCATCACCAGCTGCTAAATCGACTAAAAATGTGCTTATTTATTTGAAAAGCGACAAAGGTGTGCTTTTGCAATAAATAGGCACATTTTTAGTCGATTTGGCAGCTGACGATGAATCTGTGAGGGCAGACAGGGAATCAGTCAGTTGATGTTTTGCAGCAGCACAGAGGTAACAGCAGCCCTTACCCAATCACAAAAACTTTGCTCCATGTGTGTGTACTATTTTTTCATATGCCATTTCCAATAACTAGTGCTGTCACTGAGACAGACAGCCGGGCTATAGTAAAGCATCACGCTAAGGATCTGATATACTAATGTTTAGTGAATCACAAACCTGATGCAAACTAGCTTGTGATCCCCAAATTACCATGATACAATGCACAAAGGCCAAACATTTAGTGAAATCACAAAATAGCACATCAAACTCATCAAACTGTGAAATCAGTATTTTTGCAATATTTCTGAATTCCGATTACCAAATAATTTGCAAATAATATGGACTCAAGATTTGCCAATTTACAATTAGCACAACAACTAAGTTTGTACTCGTAAATTACCATCAAGTAAATTCAAGTGGTGACCAGGTGCAAGTTAAACAAGCATTGACAAATCCAATAGGTCTGGTTACAGTACTACAAGTCATTACTAGCTGTCCTTATAGAGTAAGAAGCAACAGCTTCTTTAAAATTGGTAGTTTCCTTCACCCAGTTCTTATCCTCCAATAGCAGTCTGTTAAAAGTCAATTTTGTTGATTTAATCGAAATAAGCAAAATTATACGTTTTAAGACAATAGCTGCATGGACAAAGAAGGTCGCTCAAACAATTTCTATTTTATTAATTTGTAAAGTTCTGAAAAGCAAGGAGAAATCTCGATGGACCATTGTCTTATATTATTAAGAGAAACGTTTATTCTATGTATTAATACTTTTATAGATGATTTTTTCAATCGCGGTTTCTAAACAGCAGAATTAGCAAAGGCCTGGGACGTTTTCAAAGCTACATTAAGGAGAAAAATCATTAATTATGGGTAAAAAAAGAGATGGAAAAAGATAAAGTTCTAGTAACAAAAAACCTAGAGGCAAGGTTATCATTAGCAGAAGTTAAAGTAATTGAAAATAAAAGCAACAAAACTTTGAAAAACTGTCTTAAAGCCAAAGATCACCAATAATACATATATCCAGAATATCCAAGAGGATAGTCAATTGGCTGGTAAATAACAGACGTGGATGGCTAAACAAAGAGAACTAAAAAAAAAAAAAAAAAAATCACCACACCCAGAGAGAAAAATGCAGTCTGCAGATAAAAACGAAGTAAAATAAATAATGGTGAATTATTACAAGAAAATATAAGCTCCAAAAAACGTAGATTTTTGTAAAGGAAAACTATTCCTAGGCCAGATAAATATACTGAAATTAGATACATAAAAGACAAGAATCATTTACAAACAAGGCAATTATAAAGGCAATAGGAAATATACCAAATGGAAAGTCCCCTGGATGTAACAGATTTGCCAAATTAATTTTTCAAGGAATTAGCAAGCCATCTCGAACAACATTTAACGATTTTAGTGAACAGCATCTTAGTTGGAGCGACTATCTAACGTGAATTTTATATGGCAACAGTGTAAGAAGTATTTTCAAACCTGGGCACGAACTCCGAGGACACAAATTCATTTTATCCTATTTCAATATTTAATTCAGATTTTGCATTTATAGAAAACCTGTTTACTGATCGAATAACAAAATAAATAATGCATGTTGATCAAAATGGTTTGATCCAGGTAGGCAAATAAGTACCAATAAGATATATCTACAGGAGGCATTAATTAGACTACTTTACACAAACAAAATTCTGGCTCTGATAATGATGCTGGATGCAGAAATAGCACTTGCCCTGGTGAACTGGGACATTCTATTTAATATTTTAGAAGCCTTTCGTCTCCCATCCCTAATCAACTGATCAATTTATAATCTATTTGCAGGATCTTGGTTAACCCCCCCTTAAGTGAAGAATTAAAAGTAAAGAGAGATACTAGGCGGGGTGTCCTTTGTCCTCAACTCTTTTTGCATTCTTTGTAGAACCTCTGGTTATTGCACTGAAAATAAGATAGATTTTAGGCCACCGGTGATCATTTGCCCAAGATCGAAGAACGGATAATAAAACTTTAAAAAATGTATGTGCAACTGAAAGTATATGGATCAAGGAGAGGAATGAGTGTGAGAAAACAGGGCTGATTGCAGAGGCCCCTTAACTTTTTGGACACATTTTTCTCTTTTTGCTGGTGTTTTTCTGACTCTGATGATGCCCTGAGTACTGCTAACCAGTCCCAGGGCCGGTACTCTGTATAAAATAAGTATGCAAATTAGGCTAATTATAATTGGCTAAGTGAACCTACCTATAAGTCCCTAGTATATAGTAGGGTATGTAAGTTTAAGGACCCCATCATAGGTAGTGCACCCATTTTTGCACTGCTGTGGTGCCCAGGGCCATTTTAAAGGCAGGCCTGCCTTGCTGGCCGCCTTTAAATTAAATAGAAATTCGACTTTGGAATTAAAAGTACCTCCAAAGTTTTAAACTACCTTATTTTTACCTGTAAGTCACCCCTAAGGTATGCCCTATGTGCCCCTAGGGTTGGGTGCCATGTAACTATAAGAAGGGACCTTATAAAAATAGTTTTAGAAGCCCTGGTGAGGTAAAACAGACACATTTGTTTTTCCCTCACTGTAGTGAATGGCCTCCATAGGCTAAAATGGGAGACTTTATTTTAATTAACAAAGTCTCCTTAAGTGTCAGATACCTCAAGTTGGTATCAAATTAATTGTTATAATAAATCCCACTACTTACAATTGTTGGATTTAATATAACTAGTTCAGGTAAAGAATTTTAAACTCTACCTAAAAAGTTGGTAACTTCAGCTCTGTAGTGCCCTTCTCTGATTGGCCAGCATCTGGAAGCCTGGCCAGGCTGCCTTGATGCGGTGTGAAGTGGCCTGGGCTAAACACAAAGGATGTGCCTGGGGGAGAAGAACTACCTCATCAGATGGGGAAGAAGGAAGGGGGAGGGGTGCCAAACTGGTATTCAAAGGCAGGGAAGGAGATTTGGAGCATCTCCCTCACATCCTGCAACTTCGGACAATTAGGTGCCCTCTTGATTAGATTAGGAAAGGGCACCAGAGGGGGGTGTTTAAGATTTTTAGCCACACCAGTGGGTGGGTTCAGCTAGATATAGGGCCAGATGAAGCAAAGGGTTTTACCTATTTTGTGTCTATGGGAAAATGTGTTCATACATATGCCTCATAATCTCCAAAAATCGGTTTCAGCCATGATGGATTTTTGAAGAATGGTGGTCCCTCAGATTGCTTTTTGCCACACTTCACAGGAAGTGGTCATCACAGGGGAAAGGGCCCTGCATCAGATTGGGACCCCCTTGTTTTTCACCCAGAATCAAGGATAAATATGGCAGAGCTGCACCCACACTTCAGATCCCTACAAGGAAAAACATCAGAAGAAAAAGGACTGTCCTGTTGGACCCCTGACCTGCACCTGGATACTGCACTCTGAAGGACTGCACCAGCTGCACACTTGAGCTTCACCACAAGAAGGACTTTGCCTGGCTTCAACTGGTTCAAGGAGGGACTCCCTGTTTGCCACAAGTGAAAAATAGCTAACCAGAGCCGCCTGCATAAAATCCTGAGGAAACTGACCAGCTGACCACTGTCCAGTGGCCATTGTGGAGTTTGAGCAAGGTGCATTTTGGGAATTGCAGTCCACACCCTCAAGTAGCAACTCAGAGCTTCTGGAACCTTGGGGTGAGCTGTAGACTCCAAAGGAACATTAAAAAGACCTTCTGGAAGAAGATCCAGAAGTTTGGAGAAGTTTTTTTAAAAACCTCCACAGAGGGACCGACCCGCCGCGGCAACTCTAGCCAGCTTGCCTCAACCCCGATCCGGCCTGACTTGCAAGTTCGTCCCGCTGAAGAAAATCTCTGAAAAAGTGACTAAGTCCAAATGTAGAAAGTTGACCGGGACCTCAAACACATTGTATCCTAAGAGGGCTCCAGGGACATCAGATCAAGATTCAAGTTCAGCCTGGGTGAAAGACTTTCATCTTGAAAAATTGTCTAAGTCGGAACGTAGAAATCTTCACCAAGGGTTCCCGCAACGCATTTCCAAGGGAGGGCTCCAGGGAGGTCAGATCGGAATGGCGACTTCGTCCCGCTGAAGAAAATCTTCAAGAAAACGACTAAGTCCGATGGTTAACTTTTGACCGACGCCTCCCACTTGCTGTAGCCGAGCAGGGCTCCATCGCGGTCGGCCTTAAACTTTGACTTTTGCCCCGGTCGAGATAGGAACAGATTGGCGCTTTTCATGTCTATGCACCTGAAAACAGTAATTCTTTAAAAATTCAGATCTCCGGTTCCCCTTATCCAATTTTATATGTTTTGGTGTCATTTTAAAGATAAAAATTTAGTCTATGTTTATAATTTGGGTTTGGATTTTTATTATGTTTTGTGATTTTTAAATGCTTTACACATTTGTCTCCTAAGTTAATCCGTGTCGCTCGTTGCCAAGCTACCAAGGGTTGAGCTGGGTTTGATTTATTGAGACCTAATTGGACCTAAGTGGAGGTTGGTGGCCTGTTGCTAAGTGTAGGTACACACCTACCCTTACCAATAATCCACTTTCCAACAATGAGTGATATATTTTATACAATGGAATAATTTTGCTAATGATTTAGAGGAATGATTAAGAGAGAGAAAGGTATTGAATTAATCACTTGATAAAAAATGAATTAAGAGTTAATATTTTGATATGCTGTAATTGTAGGACTTTGAGTCGCATAACCATTAGAAAATAATTTCAGAAAATAAAGTACTGTGAGTTACATGGCATGTTGGTCATAAAAAATGAAGAAACAGCTTAAAGTCTTTAAAAAGACTGCAGCCCTTCGAAACGTTACCATATGTTCCTCTCAAGTCAGACGCAACTGCTTATCACACCTATCACAAACCTGCAATAGTTCAAATCATTGTTAAATATCCCTCTGGAGTTAGATGCAACTTATTCGGATGTTCTTCAAGAAGTTCAGCAGGTGTGGCTTCAACATAAAATTGTACATACACACTTTTGCTACTCCATTGAATGGTGCTTGTTTTTTGTTATAGGATATTTAAGTATGCTAATGCTGGTACACATGAATCAATCTTGCAACTTTAAATAAATGTCTTGATTACTATGGAACCCCTTGAAGACAACCTAGTACTTATAGGTACTAGCAGGCATTGGCCAAGAACCTTTAAATATACCTGGTGAATTGTATTATTTTTGTTTAACAAGGCATGTGTTAACTGCCTTTTTCATCAAACTATAACATTGGTTTAACCTTTGTTTTTTTCATTAAATACATTGAAAATATATCTTATATATAATGTACTTACAGGGATGTTATAGTTCGGTTCAGATTTTACACACACAAACCATATAAAGTCAACAGTTATAGTTACACTTATCTCAAGAAACTGTAACTTGTGCCCTAAGGTAACTATAATTCATGCCCCCACCATGCACAGTTTTCTTGTGATAATATTAATGATGTCATAGAAGGTGTCATGACTAATGTTATATGTGGGGTAATTAGCAGTGCATGGCAAAGGCCTGAGTTATAGTTACCTTTAGCTAGTTTTGCAAGAAATTATGAGCTATCTGTAAAAGTTTCACCACTGTATGAAGGGTGCAGGCAGTATTTTCTTTAGCTCCTCCAGATTGCGGTTATTTTTAGCAAACAGTGTTTTTTTGACAACTCCATTGCATAGAGTGTACATTATTCTTTGTAGATTTGTTTAATATTGTGTTATGTATTTATCATGAGTTTCACTGTCTGCAAACAGTGTGGTACAGAGTAATTTCTCCCCATAAAGTGAATACAGTTTACCGTAACCATTTCGCATATTAACTTTACTTCTCTGTATAGCTTCAGTGTGTGTATTGGGTTTCTTATAGATTAAAGGTGTATGTAGTAAGCTATTGTTTTATAACTGGAATTCACTATGTTGGTTTTCTCTCAACAACTGTATAATATTGAATAATGCAGTCAATCAGTGTAGCCCATATATCCGTGGTCAGTTGTTAATTTGATCTATAGTCCCTGTAAAGTGTTTGCTATATGCTCTGAGCTATTTTATACTTTCTGTCAGGCCTCTAATATTAAACTCATTTATATGACAATATGTGTGAAAGTGAAATTTGGATGATGTCATCACTGGTGTCAACAATGGTGTCATTTGAGATGTCATCAGTAATGTCCTAAATGATGTCATAGAACATCTCATGAGTGATGTCATATCGTCATATGTGAGGTCAGAAGCAGTGCATGGAAAGGTGCAAGTTATAGTTAGTGCTGCTAACTCTGCTGACTGTGTGTTTTTTAGTTCAAAATTTTAAAGTTGTCAGTGAGAAGTTCACCAAACTATATCATTTCGTTAACCATTGTTTTTTTTCAGTAAATTTCGAAGAATTTTTTTCAAATGAAAACAGAATCTTTTAATACACCTACCTATAACATTACTTTAACCTTTTCAGTGAATTTCTAGGGTTTTGTTAAAGTAAATCAATTCTTTTTGTGAGTGTATGTATGATAAAATGAGTTTATAATATTTGTCATGTTCAGACAATATTTTGCAAAAATAATGTTTTCTTCTTTGTAGCATAACAGGATATTGTTCACAGTTTGCAAAGACTTCCTAAAATATGTGCAAGTATTAAACAGATAAATATTCAATATTTCAATGTAAATTGCGTACTTGCTCTATTATTGTAACTCTGATATCGAGACACATTATTAGGAATCTTTTTTTTACTCAATCTTTTTATTGGCAAGTTTTCATCATGCAGAAACATCTGGAAGGTGTTGTATAAAAGCTTAAAGAAGCATCAAGTAGTCCAGTATATTAACATTATCATAAATCATCAGCAGGAGTCAAGCTTTATCACACAACACATGGGACAGACAAGCCACCATAAGCCGAAAAATAATCTGACAGATTCCAGTGCAGCTGGTCAATAACAACAAGTATCGTAACAATGCTAATGTCAGAGTCACCAGATCCTCGGGGTCTGTGCACGTTACCAACATGTCCCCCACTGAACAGCTCCAAGACTCTGATAGATAAATCACAGAGACTGAGAGAGTTCAAGAGGGGAAGAGGGGATTAGGAAGGGAACAGCTGGGAAGGAGACCTGTAGTAAGGAAAAGGTTAGAACACACAATATAAAAATTATATCTCCTGAAATCAATACTAGACTATGATTCTAAGCCTAGTCACTCTGAAAACATGAACAATCTAAGAGTTAAGTTTAAAATGACTAAGTTTCAAGATGGCTGGATACCTGTAGGGGAATCAAGATGAATTAAATGAAAACGTTCTTATTCAAGTACTTTTCTTTACATGAGAATCAGAAAAACATTCTGACTAAATTTTAAACCAGTCATGTAAATCCTGTTTTGAGAATGTATACTAGGACCATACAATATTGCATCTAGAAACTCTGGCCTTCTGTGTACTCTTAAAATGTTTCAACACAAATTGCGCATATTGCAGTTATATATATATATATATATATATATATATATATATATACATACATATATATATATATATATATATATATATATATATATATATATATATATATTTATATAGTAAACACCATAAAAGGATTGTGCACCATGAATAACACAATATGGATTCAGGAAACAAATCACATAACTTGTCAACTCGAATATTACATAATAAATATCTTAGAATAGTGGCATACAATACACAACATGAAATAAACTTGAGGAGAGAATCGTGTGTCTTGCCGATTCTAGTGTTACCATGTAAAATACCAAGCAATGAATATCAAAGTCAAATCATCATTAATCGAATCGAGCGTCTTGCTGATTCGTAAAACACGATGTAAATGTCAAGAAATAACAGCTCACAATAAATAACAAGATCAAAGTACAATTAAACGAATCGCGCGTCTTTTGCCGATTCTTAAGCCATCATGTAAATGTCAAGAAATGGTAGCGCGCAATGAACAACAAAGTTAAATCCTCATGAAACGAGTTGCGCGTCTTGCCAATTCGTAAAACATCATGTAAATGTCAAGAAATAGTAGAGCGCAATGGACAACAATGTTTAAACACCATAAAATGAATTGCGCGTCTTGCCGATTCTTAAGCCACCATGCCAATGTCAAGAAATGGTAGCACGCAATGAATAACAAAGTCAAACCTTTATGAAACAAATCGCGTCTTGCCTATTTGTAAACTACCATATAAATGTCAAGAAATGGTATCGCGCAAGTAATCTGTTACTCATTTAAGAATTAAACCAAGAATATGAAAATTCTCAATAACGGTGTCGGGACAGTCCAACCACGTCTTACCGCCTGGAACAATGATCACCAAGGAAGGATGAAGGGCAGAAGACTGGAAGATCCAAATAGGCTGCCAGGACAGGAGCTCAGGAAGAAGCTGCTGCTCTGCACCGGGACCTCTGAATAGTGAGCACTGGGAGTTGGGCTGGCTCTCTTTTATAGAGTCTTGGCCCAGCCCAGAACCACGCCCAGGCATGTTGCAGGGGAAGTCTCTGGAAGGCCCTGGAAAGGGGCCACACCCTAGCACACTCTGAAAACCTGCAGCAATACATTGCAAAGGAACAGTATTTGTAAGCATATTAAAAATAAGTTTTCAGGATTGAACTCTGCAATGCAAAAGGTTAAACCACAACATATCAGCACAATGCATAAATTACTTTGTTTTGAGAGTGCTGGGTTTTTGCATTTTTGTCGCCAATAGAGTGCGTACTTCTCTGGTGTTGACAGTACTCCCCTCTCCCAGACGCGCTCTAGGGCCTGGTTTGCTTGGATTAAGACGATGAAAGCATCTCACAAATACTGGAGCATGAACATCAGATGCGGAAACCCATGAATTACTTTCAGGACCATAACCTTTCCCTGAGATTAAGGGGGTCATTCTGACCCCGGCGGTCTGGTCGGCGGGAGCACCGCCGACAGGCCGGCGGTGCCCCGCAAGGCATTCTGACCGCGGCGGTTTGGCCGCGGTCAGATTCGGAAAACCGGCGGTCTCCCGCCGGTTTTCCGCTGCCCTTTAGAATCCTCCATGGCGGCGGAGCACGCTCCGCCGCCATGGGGATTCTGACACCCCCTACCGCCATCCTGTTCCTGGCAGGTCTCCCGCCAGGAACAGGATGGCGGTAGGGGGTGCCGCGGGGCCCCTGGGGGCCCCTGCAGTGCCCATGCCAATGGCATGGGCACTGCAGGGGCCCCCGTAAAAGGGCCCCACTTGGTATTTCAGTGTCTGCTAAGCAGACACTGAAATACGCGACGGGTGCAGCCCAGCGGGAAAGCCAGAATGGCCTCCGCGGTCTTTCGACCGCGGAGCGGCCATATGGCGGCTCCCTCCGCGCGGGCGGCGACCGCCGCCCGCGGGGGTCAGAATGACCCCCTAAGTGCCATAGATTATGCCCTCTCAGTTTAGAATCCAGCACTTTCTTGACTTCGGATTCTTCTTCCCCTTGTACTAGAACAGGAGCTGGATGAGGGTGGACCTTTTGGAGTGCCTTTTTCAAGAGGGAAATGTGGAACACTGGATGAATCCGTAAGGATCTGGGCAATTGTAGTTTATAGGTTACCGGATTGATTTGCTGAAGGACAGTTTAAGGACCTATGAATTTGGGGTTAACAATGTGCTTCTTCTTGAAGTCTATGGCGGTCATTCTGACCCTGGCGGTCAAAGACCGCCAGGGCGGAGGACCGCGGGAGCACCGCCGACAGGTCGGCGGTGCTCCAATGGGGATTCCGACCGCGGCGGTAAAGCCGCGGTCGGACCGGCAACACTGGCGGGCTCCCGCCAGTGTAGCGCCAGTGTACCGCCGCCCCATTGAATCCTACCGCCGCCGAGGGGATTCCGACCCCCCCTACCGCCATCCAGATCCCGGCGGTCCGACCGCCGGGATCCGGATGGCGGTAGGGGGGGTCGCGGGGCCCCTGGGGGCCCCTGCAGTGCCCATGCCACTGGCATGGGCATTGCAGGGGCCCCCGTAAGAGGGCCCCTAAATGTATTTCACTGTCTGCTGCGCAGACAGTGAAATACGCGACGGGTGCAACTGCACCCGTCGCACAGCTTCCACTCCGCCGGCTCGATTCCGAGCCGGCTTCATCGTGGAAGCCTCTTTCCCGCTGGGCTGGCGGGCGGCCTGAAGGCGACCGCCCGCCAGCCCAGCGGGAAAGTCAGAATTACCGCCGCGGTCTTCCGACCGCGGAACGGTAACCTGACGGCGGGACTTTGGCGGGCGGCCTCCGCCGCCCGCCAAGGTCAGAATGAGGGCCTATATCTTTTGTGGAAAGCCACACTTTGTCACCTGGTTGATATTGCGGTCCCTCACAATGTTTCTTGTCATAATGCCTTTTATATTTTTGTTTGTTTTTTTCTAAATGCTGTTGAATCAGTTTCTGGGTTTGATGTAAATGCTGAATGGTTTCTGACACAGCTGGAGTAAGAGAACTTTCTTGAGGAATTGTGATGGGCAAAGTGTCAGGATGATAGCCAAATAAACCAAAAAAGGGTGTAACGCCAATAGAAGTGTGGAATGAGTTATTGTAAGCTAACTCAGCTAACCAGAGCATAGTTGTCCAAGAATGAAGTGCCTTTTCAGCATAGGCACGTAGGTATTGTTTCTAAGTCTGATGTAGTCTCTCCGTTTGACCATCTGTTTGAGGATGGTGACTAGTAGATAGCATAGATGTCACTTGGAGTGTTTTACACCATGTCTTCCAGAAATTGGATATTGTGACCCCCGATCGGAGAGGATAACCTTTGGCAGTCCATGATAACGAACCACTCTGTTCAGTAAAATAGTTGCCAATTCACTAGAAGTGGGCAATTTTTACAGGCGATGAAATGTCCATATTTCGTGAGACTATCTACTACCACCAGAATTACTGAATGCTTTTGAACCACTGGCAGACCGGTAATAAAGTCTAAAGAAATGTGCTCCCATGGACGACTTGGGGTTGGAAGTGGATGTAACAACCCTTTTGGTTTTGAATGACTTGTTTTAATGCGAGCACAAACTTCACAGTTGTTTACCATTGCCTTTACATCTTTTGTTAGGGTAGGCCACCAAAAATAGCATTGGATCAGTTCAAGAGTTTTAGGAGTACCTGGGTGACCTGCTGTAGGTATAGCATGAAACCAATGAAGCACTATCTTGCGAAGTTTGGTAGTGGGTACGAACAAACGAGCATCATGAAAGGGTAAACCTTGCTTGATTGACCTTTTGGGATCTGCTTGGGCCCATGTTTGCCATTTTTCAACAGTGAAAGAGTTGCAAATTTCTTCAAAGAAATCTTCAGTTTTTATGACACATAGAACCTTGTCAGGAGCAATGATAGCTCTGGAGGCTTGAAATACAGGCAACGTGGTAGACTCTTGACGGGACAAGGCGTCAACCTTGAGATTATCTTTACCAGGCCAGAAGGTTACTACAAAATCAAATTCGGCAAAAAAAAGCATCCAGCGTAATTGCCGAGGGGTCAAAAGTCTGGCGGAACTCATGAATTGAAGATTACGATGATCAGTATATACTGTGACAGTGTATTTGGCACCCAACAAATGATGTCTCCATTCTTTAAAGGGCATCACAAATCGCCAGAAGCTCTTTTTCAGCAATGACATAGTTCTGTTTGGCTTCGTTCAACTTCCGAGACATATAAGCTACAGGATGAAGTTGACCAGTGTCTTTATTTCATTGTGATAAGACGGCTCCTATTGCTACATCTGAAGCATCAGCTTCCACTATGAAAGGTTGATTCGCATCAGGATGAGTCAAGACTGGGGCAGTGGAGAAAGCTTCCTTCAAAGTCGAGAAGGCTTGATCAGCTTCTGGGGACCATACAAACTTTTCTTTCTTCCTTAGTAGTTTAGTCATTGGAGCCACTGTCTGGGAAAAATGATTTATGAACCTCCGGTAAAAATTTGCAAACCCCAGGAAACATTGTACATCATGAACAGTTTTTGGGGTGGGCCAATCAGATACAGCTTTTACTTTCTTTTCTGCCATCACCATACCTTGAGGGGTAAGAATAACCCCCAACAACTCAACTGTGGTAACATGAAACTCACACTTGGCTAGTTTGCAATATAAATGGTGTTTTAGAAGGGCTGCAAGAATTTTCTTGACAAGTTGGACATGTTCGTTTTCATTGTCTGAGTAGATCAAAATGTCATCGATGTAGACTATGGCAAATATGTTGAGGTACTCTCTAAGAACGTCATTCAAGAAAAATTGAAATGCTGCTGGAGCATTACACAAACCAAAAGGCATGACGGTGTATTCAAAAAGACCATATCTTGTCTTGAATGCTGTTTTCCATTCGTCACCCTCTCTCATTCTGACCAAATGATAAGCATCCCGAAGGTCAAGCTTCGTGTAGATTTTTGCTCTCTTTACTTGTTCCAATAAGACCGGAATTAGGGGTAAAGGATATTTATTCTTGATGGTGACTTTGTTCAAACCCCTATAGTCAATACAAGCTTGAAGTTCTCCATTAGCTTTTGAAACAAAAAACAAAGGCGAAGCTGCAGGAGACTTGGAGGGGCGAATGAAGTCATTCTCCAAAAATTGATCTAGGTATTTTCGTAAATGTTGATTTTCATGTTCTGATAGGGCATATACACAACAGTTGGGAAATATCGCACCTGGGGCTAGATCAATTTGACAGTCATAAGATCTATGAGGAGGTAGAGTCTCTGCTCCTTTCTCATCAAATACATCTTTGTAAGATGAATTATGTTTGGGTAGCTGAATTTCCTTCTCCCCGGCAGTGGCTATGTAAGAGTTGCAAACTTTTGGTACTTGAATCTTTTGGAGACATTGTTCGTTACATAGCGCAGATGAGAACCCGATTTTTTGTTCTGACCAATTGATCTTTGGATTGTGATGAGTTAACCAAGGCAAGCAGAGGATAATCCCATATTGGGGAGCATGTATCACGTCAAGGAGGATTTTCTCTTTATGTTTCTTTCTTTGATTCTTATCTTCACAAATCATCTACAAGGGGATAGTCTGAAGAGTTACCGGACCTCCAGTCAAGAGTTTTCCATCGACTGTCTGGATGATTTCTGGGGTCTTCTTTTCAATCCATTGGATCCCCCATGCACAAACCAATTGAACATCAACAAAGTTACCAGTAGCCCCAGAATCGACTAGAGCTTTTTTAAATAGATCTTTTTCTTGACCTGAACTCGTATTTCCAGTTTAAGATGTCTAGATTGTGAAGGATCCACGGTGACACCCAAGAGCAACCCTTCTCTGCATCTTGGGTGTTTTAGTTTTCCAACTCGACTGGTGCATTGGCTGCGACCTTCTGAACTGGACTTTGCTTGTTCTTTGGTTTGATTGGACAATCTTTGGCAAAATTACCTTTTCGCCCACAAAAAAGACATTGTCAATTTTTTCTGCGTAGGTCCTTTTCAGCTTTGGTCAAAGGTCTTCTGATGGTTCCAATTTCCATCGGTTCCAGCGTTCTTTCTTTCGGAGTTCTTGAGTCTCTATTATCATGAACGCGCCATGAATATTTTTCAATCTTTTTGCACGTTTCTTTTCGTTCTGCTAAACGATGATCAAGTCTCAAGACAAGATTAATTAATTCTTGACAGTCTGTAGGTTGTGGGTCGATTTGCGCTAAGATATCTTTTAGTTCCTCTTTGAGTCCCTTGTAAAACAAGACCGTTTGTTTTTCTTCAGGCCAGGATGTCTCGGCAACCAGCCGGTTAAAGTTGGCTAAATACAACACTAGGTCTTGATTCCCTTGGCGTAAATCTAATCATTCACAATCTGCTGACTGTGTTACAGTTCTACGATCAAAAACTCTCTCAAATTCACGAACAAAATCTCTCCAGTTGTACAACAAGGGACTATTTTTACGCACAAGAGGAATTGCCCAAGTAGCTGCATCCCCAGACAGATATGATAACAAGAAAGCTACTTTGGACTGGGCATCGGGGAAAGTATTTGGTCTGCAGGTGAAGTGTAGTTCCACTTGAACCAGGAAAGATTGCACTTTCAAAGGGTCACCTGAGAAACGTTCTGGGGGAGCTAAAGGAATTGCAGAAGGAACATTTAGGGAAATGGGAATACTTCCAGAAGCCTGAGAGGAAGTACCTGGCCAAGACACACCTGTGGGACTTTGGGCCAGATGTAGCAAAGTATTTGCACGTCGCAAACGGCGAAAATCGCCGTTTGCGAGGTGCAAATGCCTCTTTGCTATGCAGAAATGCATATTGCGAGTCGGTACCGACTCGCAATATGCATTTCCGACTCGCAAATAGGAAGGGGTGTTCCCTTCCTATCTGCGAGTCTGAGTGGTATGCAATACCATTTGCGACCGCGTACGCGGTCGCAAATGGCATCACAGTTACCATCCACTTCAAGTGGATGGTAACCCACTCGCAAATTGGAAGGGGTCCCCATGGGACCCCTTCCAGTTTGTGACTGGACCCACAAATATTTTTTCAGGGCAGGGAGTGGTCCAAGGGACCACTCCCTGCCCTGAAAAAATACCGAAACTAAAGGTTTCGGTTTTTTTTTAAGTGCAGCTCGTTTTCCTGTAAGGAAAACGGGCTATACTTAAAAAAAAAAAAACTGCTTTATTTAAAAGCAGTCACGAACATGGAGGTCTGCTGACGACAGCAGGCCTCCATGTTTGCGAGTGCCTATACTCGCTATGGGGACACAATTTGCGACCCACCTCATGAATATTCATGAGGTGGGTCATTGCGACCCCAAAGCGAGTTGCAGTGGGTGTCTGAGACACCGTACTGCATACCAATTTGCGAGGTGCAAAGTGCGAGTCGCATGGACTCGCACTTTGCACCTCGCAAATTTTAAATTTGCTACATCTGGCCCTTTGTTCCTTCTTCTCTACCTTATCTTGCAACTGACTCACTCTCTCTGCTAAGCTAGTTGTCAATTCTTTGGATGATACCACCTCTGCTTGGAGCTGGGTGATAGCCTTGACTAACTCGTCTAGCGTGGCCATGCTGAGAACATACACAAGCCAGGAGGATAATAATTTGTGGGCTCACTATTTTGCCAGAGTCACCAGATCCTCGGGGTCTGTGCACGTTCCCAACACGTCCACCACTGAACAGCTCCAAAACTCTGATAGATAAATCACAGAGACTGAGGGAGTTCAAGAGGGGAAGAGGGGATTAGGAAGGGAACAGCTGAGAAGGAGACCTGTAGTAAGAAAAAGGTTAGAACACACAATATGAAAATTATATCTCCTGAAATCAATACTAGACTATGATTCTAAGCCTAGTCACTCGGAAAACATGAACAATCTAAGAGTTAAGTTTAAAATGACTAAGTTTCAAGATGGCCGGATACCTGTAGGGGAATCAAGATGAATTAAATGAAAACGTTCTTATTCAAGTACTTTCCTTTACATGAGAATCAGAAAAACATTCTGACTAAATTTTAAACCAGTCATATAAATCCTGTTTTGAGAATGTATACTAGGACCATACAATATTGCATCTAGAAACTCTGGCCTTCTGTGTACTCTTAAAATGTTTCAACACAAATGGCGCATATTGCAGATATATATATAGTAAGCACCATAAAAGGATTGTGCACCATGAATAACACAATATGGATTCAGGAAACAAATCACATAACTTGTCAACTCGAATATTACATAATAAATATCTTAGAATAGTGGCATACAATAAACAACATGAAATAAACTCGAGGCGAGAATCGTGCGTCTTGCCGATTCGAGTGTTACCATGTAAAATACCAAGAAACAGTAGCACGCAATGAATATCAAAGTCAAATCATCATAAATCGAATCTAGCATCTTGCCGATTCGTAAAACACGATGTAAATGTCAAGAAATAACAGCTCACAATAAATAAGAAGATCAAAGTACAATGAAACAAATCGCTCTTCTTTTGCCGATTCTTAAGCCATCATGTAAATGTCAAGAAATGGTAGTGCGCAATGAACAACAAAGTTAAATCCTCATGAAACGAGTTGCGCGTCTTGCTAATTCGTAAAACATCATGTAACTGTCAAGAAATAGTAGCGCGCTATGGCCAACAATGTTTAAAAACCATAAAACGAATTGCGCGTCTTGCCGATTCTTAAACCACCATGCCAGTGTCAAGAAATGGTAGCTCGCAATGAATAACAAAGTCAAACCTTTATGAAACAAATCGCGCGTCTTGCCTATTTGTAAACTACCATATGAATGTAAAGAAATGGTAGCGCGCAAGTAATCTGTTACTCATTTAAGAATTAAACCAAGAATATGAAAATTCTCAATAACGGTGTCGGGACAGTCCAACCACCGTCTTACTGCCTGGAACAATGATCACCAATGAAGGATGAAGGGCAGAAAACTGAAGATCCAAATAGGCCACCGGGACAGGAGCTCAGGAAGAAGCTGCTGCTCTGCACCGGGACCTCAGAATAGTGAGCACTGGGAGTTGGGCTGGCTCTCTTTTATAGAGTCTTGGCCCAGCCCAGAACCACGCCCAGGCATGTTGCAGGGAAAGTCTCTGGAAGGCCCTGGAAAGGGGCCACACCCTAACACACTCTGAAAACCTGCAGCAATACATTGCACAGGAAAAGTATTTGTAAGCATAATAAAAATAAGTTTTCAGGATTGAACTCTGCAATGCAAAAGGTTAAACCACAACATATCAGCACAATGCATAAATTACTTTGTTTTGAGAGTGCTGGGTTTTTGCATTTTTGTTGCCAATAGAGCGCGTACTGCTCTGGTGTTGACAGCTAAATAGCAAGAAATCAATAAATAGAAGCGTGTTAACCTAGATTAATTAAAGGCATCGGTGATTCATTGTCTGCTGGGGTAGGTGGTTAGGGTAACGTCGGGAAGCATGGTGAAGGAGTGAGGTGGCTAGGTAAGGCATTTCAATCAAATAGTTGGAGCACTTTGAGTCTATAAGGTGTGTGTGATCTAGGCGGATGAAATAATGGATGAGTGACTGTCACACATGATCATGTTTTCTTTCTGTGTAGTTTATCCTGTAGGAAAGGATATGCCATTGGGCCTTTGGAGGGGCAGTGGGCTTCTTCCAATGTAAGGCAATTAACTGTGGGGTGGCACCCAGCATATGACTAATTAAAAACCATTCAGCATGTGTTATGGATTTCATGTGTATGGGCAAGATGCCAAGAATCACAGTTGAGTAGGACTCTAGGAGAGGGAAGCCTAACGCTCCTTTGATATGGCTGAGGTTTTCTTTCCAGAATACCGTTACCACCATACATGGAAGAAATATACCACCATATATGGAAGAAATCTCCTGGGGCTGAGCTAGAATGCCAACAGAGAGGTGAGGAAGTGGTGAAGATTAAACAGAGGCAAACTGGCATTAGGTTCCAACGTGTTATTACTTTGTTTGCCATCTCACGATGAGCTAAGCTTCTATTATTTGAGGGATATCTCCCCTTAGCTGCTCACATTGTTTCTGGGGAAGGTTTTTGTATATATCTGCATTCCATTGAGTTTGGTAGGGGTGAGGTGGGGAGGCGCCCTGGAGGACTGGATATGTACAAGAGACGAGACCCTGGGTCCCATCAAATGACCGAACTAAGGGCTTGCAAGGTGTAAATTGGTGCATCGCTCCTTAAGCATTAGTGGGGTGGTGGGCTCAGTGACGCAATTGAAAGTACTGTAGCCTAGTGGTCTCAGGGAGGTGAAATTTGTTCCGGGATTGGTCAAAGGTCTTAATGCAATCACCCTCATAAAGGTCCCAGAAGGTGTGTCACTCTCTCTCCATCCAGTGTCAGAAAGAATGTGGTTGTGGAGCTGGGGTAAAGTCAGGGTTACATACCAATGGAGTGTTGGGCAAGGGAAAGGTGGTGAGGCCTCACTTAAAGGCCACTTTGTCCCAAATCTCCAGGACGGTTTTTGTGTGAATTGCAATATATATACACACTTCACAGTCGTGCATGTTTGGGGAGCCATGCCAAATCCCAAAGAGGTCCGCAGTCTCCAGCCCAGTCTATGAGAAGCCAGCTTTTCACTTTCCTGAACAACCCACTCTAAGATGTAGCATAATGGGTTGCCCAGTAGTATTTGATAAAGTCTTGACATGCCAGACCTGCCAGACCTCCCCTATCTTGTGGGAGCATCAGTATGGTGTAGCAGGGTCGACCTGTAAAGGGTTTCAAGTGACAAAGCTCTTCCAAAATGGATTTCCAGTACTCCGGTCAATTAGCCATTGTCCAAGTAGCTAGAGATGGAGTAAGGTTTAGTCCTAGGTATTAGGAAGGGCCTTCAGGGCACTTTGAAGCTCCTGTAGGATAATAGGGGTCTTCAGTAATTCAGCATGGAGGGGGCAAGCGGGTCCCTTTAGCATTCAATCAAGTAGGCATCTGTAGCAGTTTGAGAGGCATCATTGCCAATGTGAAGGTCATGATAAAAGTCCTGAAACACTTGCTGCTTAGCCCCTTCAGAAGAAGACTAGATACCAGTTTCATTTTGGATCTTAGATATGTGGGTGTGAGCATGTTGATGCTGAAAGTTGAGCCAAAAGGGTCCCAACCTTGTTACCATCTTCACACTATTTTTGCTTGAGGGCAAGTAAAGACCGTTCTGCCCTGTTAGTGCAGTGCGCTCACAGATGACCCCGCAAAATAGCCAATTGACACTTATTGCAGTGAGATGGAGTAGAGTGATCAAGTTGCTCCAGGGCCTTAATGTCTTCCGCCAAGTAAGTCTCAACTAGCCTGGCCTCCCGGGCACGAGCAATAGAAATTGTGGTTATAGTGCCTCTGATAGTAGCCTTAAACCCTTCTCAGAGTGTGTGATCTGTAATGTCGGAGTGTCTAATGGATTTAAAATAGTTTATTATTTCATTCCGGATCTCCTCTATATCTACGGGGTCTCGATATATCTGCGGGTGAATGCGCCACCATAGGCAAGAAGTGACTTGCAACCCCATCCAGTCCAGAATAATTTTAAGCATGCATAATCTGAAACAGATATGTCAGATATGAGCGCAGAAACAAGGTTCCTCAATACAGTGTGAGTGAGGAAAACATAAACCTATAAGAGAGCAGGACTGATGGACATGGGAATAGAAAGAAAAATCTCAAGCTTATGGATGCCTATAACACCAGAAATCTATTAAGCTTAGGTCAGTAAGGTTATGTTTTATGGCTGCAGACATTGCACCAATTCCCTCGAAGGATATAGTGGTGCGATCTAGTTCAGGATCCCACACTAAGTTGAAGTCATCTCCAACCACCAGGCCCCCTGTCATGTGTCAAGTGATCTTTGAGCAGGGTTCTAAGATAAGCATATAGTGCTTGGTTGAGGGCATACACATTTAAAAGAGTGAGAGGGCATTGGCCATGCTGTACCATCAACTTCATTAAGATTCCCTTCTCATGACATTCTACCCAGATGCTCTTAGAGAAAAAGGTGGTTTTGCACAGGATTGCAACCCCAGTTGTCTTAGTGGTGGCATAGGCCCAGTGATGGATCGGGTATTTGGGAAGTGCCATGCAAGGGGTATCCTGTTGTAAGAGGTGAGTTTCTTGCATAAAAATGACATTGGGGTCATGTTGGAGGTGGTATCTCCACTTATTTGACACATTGAGGCCCCCACATTAAGAGTAAGCAGCTTAATTCCTGGGATGGTGGTCATAGAGGGGGGCTGTGGAGGATGTCATTGTGGTGGGTGCAAAGGAAAAATGTGAGAGTCTAGAGGTTCTAGGTACTTAGTCGGTAAAGGGCAGGTGGTGAGGAGCCAGTGCGGGGAATACGAACCAGCCAGGCCAGGCCAGGAGGACAGGTCAATAGAGGTCTCTCATATCTATCTAGAACAGTGGACATCAGGGAGTGGTGGTGAGGGGGAGGAATAAACACAATAGACACAGCCTTCCCTTAACTTTAAAAGGAAAAATGTGACCTTGCACTTGTTTAAAAATGAACTCCAGGCAGTGAGCTACTCTGAAGGGGTGTAGGAGCTACTGGAAGCTAGCGATCAACTGGTTGGAGACACTTGATCCAGAGTATTAAGCACTATATAAATAAAAGAGGAACAAAATACCACATCGCTATATCTACGATATAGCCATCACAAGTGGTGAGGTGTAGGTGCTGTCTTCTTAGTGGTGGCAAGGAGGGGGGGCGTGGTCTGGGCAAAGCCACCTGCCCCAGTACCTTTGAGAATTCTAGAGGTTAGAGAAGTGGGCCGAGATAGTGAGGGCTACCCTGTACTATGATGTTAACATATGTTTTTAGTCAGGAGTATGGCTATTTATTGCTGCTGACAGTGCAAAGGCACTATGGCCCAGACGTGAGAGATCAATAATATCAGACACACAAAAGGTGATGGAAGGAATGCTTGCAATACATCCAGCCACTGGCAATCACTCCTCGAAACACTCCAATCCGTTGTCCTTTTGACACCCATTTCACATCAGTTTGGACCCGGTCATATGCAAATCAGCCTTGTCCCTGCTCCCACGGGAACAGTCCTGTCTGAACTGCGAGGCCAGGCACTCCCTGAATCAGAACACAAGCAACTCAAGACCAGTTTCACCCTGATTGGGGCTCTTCAGTCAGGTATAGCTTGATTCCAGTGCACAGAGAGGGAGGAGCCCACATTTTGGCATGCCCTTGGTCTGTTAAGCGTTACATCAGATGCACAAAAGGTGATGGGAGAAACGTTTGCAGTAGGTCTAACAACTGCCAATCACTCTGGGTAACATTCTAAGTCATTGTTCTTTAGACCACAATGCCAACTCAGTTTGGACCCAGCCATATGCAAATCTGTCTTGACTCTGCTCCAATAGGAACAGTCCAGGTTCTCCCTGAACAAGAACACAAGCAACCAAAAACAGCTTATGCCCTGATTTTGCTAAGAATTTTTGTAAGTGTCTCCCTGGGTTTAGCTCTGTGTGATCTCTTACTCTGGTAGGTATTGGGGAAGAGTCATTCAAACAGAGAGTGAAACTGGTCCAAGGCAAACATTGGTAAAACTCAGAACAGAAGATACAGCGCAGCAGAGGACAAACATTCATTTAATGGGTTGCGCAGGAGCTTGTCATAAGGTAGAAAAGAGGATAAGGAGACAGGTTGGAAGCTGATAGGTAATGCAAAAAGGCAGCTGAATGTTAAAAAAAACAGAAGGGTGAGATTAAATAGAGGTGGAGGCATGGTAAAGAATGGAGGAGTAAGATTGGGATATGAAGTAGAGAGAAGAAAGGAAGGGGAGAGACAGTGCTAGAACATGAACAAGGAGATGGTAGATACAGAATATAAAGAAAGATGGGAGAATAGAGAAGATGAAAGGAGAAAAGAAACCCATGGGGACTGGAAATCAAGAAAAGGCACTGGATAGAAAAGGAGAAAAATAATAAAAAGAACATTTGGGAAAGGAGATATTTGAATATTGAGAGAAAATGATGCACATATGACATGATTAGCTATGGAAGAAAGCGAGAAATAGGAACAAGTGAATAAGTAAGAAAGAAAGCAAAGTTTAATGCTTAAAGGAAAGGAAAAATAGGGGGAAGAAATAAGGAAGAAAAGGGTGATACAGGGGATAGATGAACACCAAGAGGTCAAAAACAAGAATGTCGGACATAAGAAGAATGAGGTGGGTGGGAGAGAATTATATACTATATGTAAGTCTCATAGAGTAAGGTTGGAATGAAAAAGAATAGGGAGATTAGAGGGCATCTATGGAAGAGAGAAATTAAGGAGATTGGTTGAAGAGAGGAGAGAGGATGAGGGAGAAGTGGAGCAGAGTAGAAATAAAGAAAGAAAAGTGGGCAGGGGAGGGAGGAGCAAGAAAAGAAGAAAAAACTAAAAAAAAGGAGGAAGGAGATCAGGGCAAGCGAGGGAGATTGAGTGGTAGTGGATAGGGATAAGAAAAGAAGGCGATAAGAACGACGTGGAGATGTCAAGCTGAGGGAAACTGTAGGTAGAACGATCAGGGCACAAGGTGCAGTGGCAATCGTTGCTACTATGCCCCTGTAATTGGTGTCTTTTAATACCACCCCAGAGGTGAGGGAGTCACTTTTTTCTGGTTTGCATTAGGGCCCACGGTACTCTTACTAAGCCACTGATAATGGAAGCTTGCATGCCACACATGCTTGCAATATTAAGCAGTTGCTTGTCTTCAGTGCACGCAGCCTTAGCTGCAGTGCAAGGAGCACCTTTATTGCCACAGTTGGAGGAAATATGTAGTGGCATGGAGTGTGGTAATTGAAACAGATGACAATGTTGCTTACTAGTATTTAAAAGGGATGTCTTTACCTGTCAAAAGGGGTTATTTTTTAAATTACAATGCAGGTTTTACACTGCAGCAGTCAGACTACATTGGGTAGGTGAGATGTTATGTTTGCCTTGCTTGGTAGATGGCACTATAGGTGCTGCAGTCCACAAGTGTCAATGGCCAAGAAGGGAATCATTTATAGAAAAATATTTGGGGTGAGAGACAGGTCTTGTGCAAGTTTTTTGTCGCACAGAGACCTGTATGATTCGCACAACTTTATTATAATTCCTGCCGATTTTAATACCACACATGAGCCACTTACTGGTAGTACCTCCCTTGTTGGAGCGGAAGACAAGGAATAGGGCATACCCATGTTGAACATCCCCCCAATACAATGCTGGACAGGGGCTGCCTATAAGCTCTTGTCTCTCACACTCACACTCTCATTTGGCTTTACGGCATGCGATGGACGCACAACATCCGACGCTCAAGCTGCCTACACTTACAATTGCATGGAACACACCAGACGAACTAACTACTTTTTCAGGTTCCTCCGTTTAAGGTATAAAGAGGCGCTAGCGACAGGAAAGAAATCCTTACAAGAGGAAGCTTGGGCAAAATTGGATCTAGCTGGGGAAACTAATGATACCAAAAAGTTCTGGGAAATGGTTAATGTGCCATTCCTGGAATGTGATACTACCCTTGAGATCTTGTTTCTTGTATCACACAGGTGGCCTATTTCACTGAAATTTTTAAACAGAATATAAGGGAATGTGGCTCAGGGAGATGGGAGGGGACGTGTAAATGGAAAGCCCTCACTTTCAATTTTCCTAATGATGAGATTCTTCCTGCTTTGCATGCTAGCACGGGGGTAGGTTCCCTGCACCCAGATGGGGTGCCAGTAGAATTGTTCAAATCAGCCATAGACTTATGGGGCCCCATCATTACTAGGGCATTTAATGCTGCATTTATTGATGCCATTCCTCCTTCGTTGGACAAATCTATTAATGTACCTATTTACAAGAAAAGTGATAAATCTAACCCTAAGATTATCAGCCCATCTTACTTCTGGGCTCTTTGATGAAAGTACTGAATTGTACTGAAGAGGTTGGAAGAGTGGGCCCAATATCATTCTATTTTATCCCCACCACAATATGGTTTTAGAAAGGGCCTTGGCACCATCGAGCAATGTGTAAATCTGGACATGCTGATTGGTAAATACACTAGAGCAAAAGACGGGCTCTGTTATCTTTGCTTTGCAGATTTAAGCTGTGCCTTTGACGTAGTTGACCATGTTATCCTTTGGTCTTCGTTGCTCACCCTTGATGCTCCAAAAGACATTATTTCCTTTTTAGGCCCGCCTTTATGAAAACCTATGCTGCAAAGTTTGGTATGGTTCTTGGAGGGAGTGTATACCTTTTTTTTTTTAAGTTGGGAGGGGCATTAGACAAGGTTGTGTCATCTTTATTGTTTTCACTATTTATTTGTGGGATGGGCAACTTCCTACAAGCCTTACAGGCAGATGCCCGCAGTTTTGCAGGCTGTCCTGTACCAGTGTTATACGCCGATGATGCTGTCCTGCTATGTAGGACTCCAGTGGTCTTACAGAAACTGAGTGCCTTTGGGGAGTTCATGAGCTCTAAGGGAATGATAATTAATAAATCAAAGATGTTTGCCATGAGTTGTGGGGAACCAACAAAAACATGTAGAACCTTTTGTATCGTTAATATTCCCATTGGCAATTGGAACTCCTTCTGCTACCTGGGGGTTTCATTTACATGCAACGGGTCTTGGGCACACCAGATTTAAACTGTTAAAGCCAAAATGAGTAGAAATGTACATAGAATTTTCAGGTTTTCTAGAGCATTAGCCCATTGGCCAATTAGAGATATTGTGGAAATTTATAAGGCCACTGTGGTGGCTACCTCCACATATGGGGCTGGTCTACGGAGCTACACAGTGAATACATCCCTGCAAGTAGAGGAAAATAGTTTTTTTAAATATCTTTTATTTGCCTACCGACCTCGGCATTGACTACGATTATACATCAGGAGGTTGGCTAATAGCATTTTGAGGACGTGCTGTTGGTAAGACCCTTGGTATAATGGTTCACCATGTGGCCAAACAAGAAGCCAGCTTTACTAAATCAATAATTCTAGATTGTCTAAAACTGGACAATGTCTCACATATTCCTTGGCTTGCCTACATTCAATCTTCTTTTAGCGCCTTGTTCAAATCATCAGCATGGTCAGACCCTCTTCCAAGTGCTATCACTTACAAAGAGGACTATTAAAGAATCCTTTATGCACCATAAGAGGGAAAGGAGAATAGGTAGAGAAATTAAGAAAACAATTGTCCTTTACATGGCCCTACCTTGCAAGGAGGGCTGCGAAAATTAATTAACTTAGGTTAGTTATATGCAACATTGATTTGTGTTGATAAGCTTTAGATTTGGCACTGTGCATCACTTGGTGGCCTTCCCCAACATGAAGTCATGCCCTTCGGATAAATTTCCATGCCCATGTGAGGGTTTGAGTACACATAGTTCGATGATGCACATTATGCTGCTTTGTAAATGTTATTTGCATTATAGGCGTGTTTACCTCAAACCTGTATTTGCTGCTGAGAATATTAGATCTTTCAGAGTTGCCTTGAAGTGTCTATATGCATTGAATGACCAAGCTGGATGCTATAATGTTCCACTCTACATTTTAAAGGCTATTAATGTGAGGAAAAATATTATGTATTAGTCGGGCTTTTTTATTCAGACATTTTTATATGTACTTATGAATTTGTAATAAAAAAACGTTATGCTGGGGTTTGGGTTGATTATATTATATTAACGTTTTTATCGTTTTTATGTACTTTTATGGCTATTCTTATTTAGCCGAATAAACTTTCTGAACTGAACTGACTACTTTTTAATTTCCTTTTCCCTCTGGGGAACCTTAGTTGATATAAAAGTAGTAAATAGGGTGGACAGTGATCATAACACTGTCCACTTCTCTTTAAAATACTTCCTTACCCATCTGGGCAATGTTTCTGTTTTCCTAAACACTTACTTGATTCCCCGAATGACAGGCACAGGGTGAAGGTGGGGAGAGTAGTTACAAACTCGCACATTAGAACCACTATGAAACAAACCCTCAAGGATGCTTTAACTGGCCTTGACAATTACATGCTTATCCAGGCCCGAGATCAGGCATTGAATTACAATATTGCAGGATTAATGAAAATCTGTTTACAACTTTGGGGACATTCTTAGACGGTCATGTAAGCCCAGTAGGCAACTCACTAAGCCTGTTTGCCCCTGTTTCAACAAGATGTATAGCAACACAAAAAACAAGCTTTGCCTAGCTATTACAGTGTTGACACTTCCCTCAAAAAATTGAGAAGGAATGAGTCTAAAGTGGTCCAACTCAATGCCCAATAAGGAGTGGGATACACATGTCTGGGAAAGTATATATGAGGCTGCCATCAATAAAGAACCTAGGAAACTGTGGAGGCTAGTGGCTAATAGAGATAATTAAGCCCCGTTGGCTCTGGCTGACTATTACTCTGGAGGTCTGGCACTCCCATTTCTCCAATCTTTATAAACTCCTGTTGGGCTCGCCTTGTGTTGCAGAGATATGCTCTATGGTGATGTCCTTACTCCCCCTTGGGCCCTATAAGATTAGGATGAGTGAAACGGAGTGCTATCAAAGCCATAGCAGTGGGTAAAGTTGGGCCGGATGGCGTCCCGGGTGACCTTTTTTTATCAGATGTTGAGGGCTGGGTGCTGTATGTTAATAAATTGTCAAACTATACGTTGGAGGGGGTAAGCATCCCTTGAAGCTGGAACGCTGCTGAAAGCGTCCCTATATACAAAGGGGCTTGCAGGACTCCCCTTTAAACTACAGGCCGATAAGTCTTATCTACGTAGCCCAAAAGGTTTTTGCCAGGCATATTGTGGGGAAATTGGAATCTTCAATTGAGGACCACCAGGCCCTCTCCTATTTGCTTGCAGGATTCAAAAGGAAAATAGGCACCATTAGCCAGGTGTGTTAGGTTTCTGTCTATGTATTCGAAGAGAAAGGCTCACCTGTACATGGCCTTTGTGGACCTAAAGTCCGCCTACAACCTTGTTCCCTGGGTCAGGTGTGGACGGTCCTTAAGGACAATGGGATTCAGCTCATCATTTTTGATATCCTGATTCTTCTACACCAGGATTTAGTTGCCCATGTCCCATGGGGCTTAGCAGGGGAACTGACATATCAGATAGGTGTTCATAAAGGGGTATGATAAGGGTGTGTTCTCTGACCAACTTCATATTCTCAATATGTAAATAATGTTGTTTCTTTGCTTGAAGGTGGACCTAATGATGCCCCCTCGCTGGTTGCTTGCAAGATCCCCCTCTTACTCTTTGCAGACGACACCCTATTGCTGTTGAAAACCCCTAGCGGCCTCCAGTATTTGGCAGGTAGATATGTGGCTTTTTCTTCCGACCATGGGCTTGTTATTAATCATTCTAAAACAAAGTTTATGACCATCAACCCGCACAAATCATTTTGGCGGTCAATAATGCTTGAGGACAAACCTCTGGAAAAGGTCACCAAAGTTTGATTATCTGGAAAGCAGACTTACCATGTCCATGTCATGGTTACCACAGGTACAAAACAGCAGTCTGAACCTCACTAAACAATCCGCTGCTATCCTAAGGTTCCATAGATCCTCCAGAGTTAGGCATATTAACCCAGTAATGAATATCTAGAAAGCTAAGGCAGTGGGAGTGCCCTGTATGGGGCGACATTTTGGGGCTGTGCAAGTTTATCCCCGCTTGGAGTGGTCGTGAATTCTTTTTTGAGAGCTGTATTAAGTCTCCCTAAAAACACTCCACTAATACCAACGCGCAGAGATCTGGGTATTGACCCAGTGGTTCATTAGGCATTTTAAGGTTGCTTTTATACTGGTGTAGGCTTAAGTATACCCTGGCATTAGAAGATTTCTATAGCGCCCTACAGGAAGTGGCTCTGCTGGACACATCTGGCAAGATCAACTGGATTAGCTACATCAAAGGTTCGCCATCCCAGCTTGGTCTTGGTGACTCATGGTCCACCCCTTCTGACATGAAACCTTTATCTGGGACCACCCTCAAGGATGCCTTTGGGGAATGAAGGTGCAGAGAAAAGCTGAGGAATGTGTTTTTATGGTCCCTCACTGCCAATTTCTTAGATTTTAAACTGGACTCTGTTTTTTAACCTTTTTTTAGATCTCATTAACCCGTCTGCTGCAAGGCGATTGTACCTCAAATTTCACAACGGTACTTTGCCCCATTTGTCCCTTCTAGCAAAATGGAACCCCCATGCCAACACTTCCACCAATGGTCCAGTTTGCCAGTAGTCACAGGAATTGTTGGTCTATGTTAATTTCTTCTGCCCCAGCTATGCTCGCCTCAGGAAAGCTAGGATCATTCCCTTTTGTAAGCAACATGGGTGTACACAGCCACAGGTAGCCCTGAGGCTTATCTCTGCAGAGTCTCTACAAACCATCATCTGGGCAGTCTTTAAATATTGATACTGGAACTGGTGCATTAAAAGCAAATCTTTGGGGTGAGTTTTTTTATTCTCTTGGCTAAGTACTTTCTGTGACTCATTGTAATGTCCTTTTGAACTGTATGTTTGAATACCTGGGGTACTGCACTCCAAATCCTGGTATTACTTGTCATGAATTTCTATTTATGTTTTTAGCAATTGCTACAGTATTGTTCTTTTGTATACATCCATGCTAACATTGTTTCTGTTTTACCACTGTACACTCTAGACCATGAACTCCCTGGTCTTAAACATTCCCGTTCTGGGACTGTCTGATGATGTGCATTGAGTGGATGATTTTTAAGTTTTATAATATTTATGTACTGGCTAGGTTTTATGCACTTTTATAGCCACAGAAAGCCAAAAAAAGCATTTGATGATGATGATGAGAAAAATATTTGGGAATGATTTGCTTGTATTATCTGTCCAATCAGTGACAATGGGAACTGAATCAAAACAAAACTGTAAATCTAGTTGATAGAAGAATTAATCCTAAAGAACAGGCGCACACAGAATTCAGATTGGAGACAAATCCTTGTATTCAATGTATAGGGGAGCAAATCACATAATTCCACATAAACCTTAACCTTCTAAAAGGAACAAAATCAATGTCTAAATAGTAAGATCAAATATTAATGTTTGCAGAGTTCACTCTGATTGTTATCAATGTATGTACACCATAAACACTGAACAAATAACTAGTGAAGATCCAGTAGAGTCACATGAAAAGAGTTGGACTTTAGGCCTCATTACGAGTCTGGCTGTTCAGTGGTGCTCGGACCTCCGCTGACGGGGGGGTTCGGACCATCATAGTATGACCGTGGCATAGCCGCCACAGTCCGGCTGCCGGCAACGCCAGGTTGCTGCCAGCCGAGGGCCTGGTGGTGCCGGTGGTCTCAATCCACCAGGATTACGACCCACGTTTTCATCAGCCTTTGCATGGCAGTCCACCGCAATGCAAAGGCTGGCAGAAAGGGGGTGCACTGCCCATACGCTTGGAGTCAGCAGCCCATCACGCTTTTCACTGCCTGAATTACGGCCAGTGAAAAGCGCAACGGGTGCTGCTGCACCTGACGCACCACAACAATGCCACCGGCTCGTAATCGATAAGTCAGTGTTGTGGTGAGTATTCCGCTGGGCCAGCGGCCAGCAGAAAACTCATATTAGGGCCAGCAGGTGGAAAACTGGATGGGCCGTTTTCCGTCCAAAAGAGTTTGTTGGGCATCCTCCACCACCTGCCAAACTCGAAATAAGGCCCTTAGTCCACAAGACCATTTTCAGGACCACCTCAAGAAATTAGAAATATAAAGATTACCCCTAATGAACTAAAATGTTGAAAATATAAAAAAGATAATAAAAACATCTGTACACCTGCACGGTATTACATAACGGCCCTGTTCAATTAAAGTGCCATACAAAAACGTGACATGAAAAAAGGGATGGTGCTTATGTGCTCTGGTGGAACCAATATTGATAGTACAAAGAAAATACCAGAATACCCATTTATAAAGTAATAGAAAAACAGAAAAATCCCTAACGAAACAGAGAGACTATTAGTTACTTTGTAAAATAGTAATGATAGGCCTTACAGTAAAAGATATTGGGGGTCATTATGACCCCGGCGGACGGTGTTAATATGGAGGAAAATACTGCCAATAGACTGGCAGTACTTTCCTCCATATTAAGACATTGGCGGTTTGGCTCAGGCCAAACCGCCAATGTACCACTCCTCCCACCACAGTGGTAATGACCACCGGGCTGGAGACTTCACTCTCCAGCCCGGCGGCCATCACTTGCCCGCCTGCAGGATTATGACCCCGTCTACTGCCATGGTTTTTGTGGCAACCTTACCACCATGAAAACCATGGCGGTAGGCACTATCAGTGACAGGGAAACCCTTTCCTGTCACTGATAGGGGTCTTCCCCGCCCCCCCTTCACAGATTTCCCCTCCACCCCCTTCCTCTCCAGCCCCCCCTTCATACACACACCTTCGTGCACACATGCACACACGCATACACACACTCATTCCCACATTCATCCATTGGCACACACACATATGCACACAATTACATACATACAAGCACACATGCATTCACACAACACAACATACACGCACTCACACATCCATATATGCACACATACAAAACACAACACACACCCATATTCATACATGCACAGACATACACACAACGCCCCCCTCCCCTTCCCCTGTTGGAGCACCCAACTTACCTGTTGTGAGGGGGTCCTCCGGCAGGAGACGGGACGTGGTGCTGCTGCCTGCCTCCGCCAGCAGAACTCTGCCAGGCCGTATCATGTGTCATGATATGGTCTGCGGTGGTCTACTGGCGTGGCGCTGCTGCTGGCAGCAGCCCCACCTTACCGCCACCCGCCACCATGGCCACAGCTAGATTTCCGCCATCCTTCTGGCAGAAATCCGGCTGTGGTCATAATACAGCAGACGGCTGGTAGCGTGGTGACGGTCTTCTGGCGGTCGTCGCCGCAGCGGTAGGCAGTTTTTACCACCAAGGTCATAATGAGGTCCATTGTCTATGCTGTCTGTGGATCAAAAAAAATCTATCAGGATAAATAAGTGCGTTAACACAGGGATGAATCAACTATACTCTCTTATAGAAGAACTCACCTATACCCCAAATTAATCAATTGCAAAGTTGGAGTGTCACCATGAAATAATTAGGAGGACAAATTCTGAATGAGGCTGAAAATATCATTGTAACCAAAATCAGTATGTTTGGATATATTTAAAACAAACTACTTAGCAGACAAACCAGGGAGAAGACTCGCCTCCAGTAACTAAAGCAGCACACGAGTAGTTTCATGGTTATAGACACTGTCTACCATTTACGGTGTGCACTTCCGTTTTTATAACTTGTGGGTGGTAAATATGCAAACCTCCTATTAAATTTATAGGATAAAGATCAATAAAAGTGAAATGTTCAGTCGTGGCTTCCTGCGCGGTGAAGGAGCAGGGTGTGGCGGCACCATGCTGGGGGGGGGGGCAACAAAAAAAACAAAAAATGTTAATAAAAAAAAATAAACTTACCTGACTCCCAAATCCCCTTCACATCGCTGGTCTACAGGCTGCACTGCAGGCACATGCTCTCAGCCTGCCCGCAGCCAATCCTAACACTGGTCTCATGCTGCTGGCCCTGACTTGGCACTCCCAGGCAGACTGGGAGCCTGTGCCAGCTCTCTCCAACCTGGCAACACAGTGCCGGGTTGGAGAGAGTCCAGTGCGCATGTTTGTTTGGCCGTCGTCAGAGCATTGAGGGAGTGCACACCACTCCCTATCCATGCTTTTCATCCCTATGGCCAGCCGTCCTTAAAAATTAAATTGTTATTGTTTTATTTTAAAAGTATTGCAGCTGCTGGCGGGGGTGGAGGGGTTGACGCTCCTCCACCATAGCGAAGGAGCCACTGCTGAAAATGTTTAGACAGTGTAATTAACTAGCTCTGAGAAATGTTGATACCAACACCAGTGTTGTCATTAATCAATGCTGCTGAAATTGAGGTAAAACAGCAGACATTTTAGAGAGAGAAATAATGTTTAAAAAAGGAATTACCAGATATAGTTTCTGATTGCTCATGGCCATATTAATGATATTCATGGTACGTAATAACGGTTGCGATGTTCCATCATAATATACACTTTAAAAGTCATCAACAAATAAATACCAACATTTAAAGAATTATCGCTGTTTAAATGAGCGGCAATATTGAAATAGGTAATGTGAGACCTGACAGCCTTACGGTGGTCACCCCTAATTTTTTGCCTGCCTCCCTCCAATTTTTGGACACTGTTTTTGCTGGCTTTTAGACTCTGTGCACTTTACCACTGCTAACCAGTGTAAAGTGCATATGCTCTCTCCCTTTAAACATGGTAACCTTGGATCATACCTGACTATTTAATTTACTTATAAGTCCCTAGTAATGTGCACTATAGGTGCCTAGGGCCTGTAGATTAAATGCTACTAGTGGGCCTGCAGCACTGGTTGTGCCACCCACTTAAGTAGCCCCGTTACCTTGTCTCAGGCCTGCCATTGCAACGCCTGTGTGTGCAGTTTCACTGTCACCTCGACTTGACATTTAAAAGTACTTGCCAAGCCTAAACCTCCCCTTTCTCCACATATAAGTCAACTCTAATGTGTGCCCTAGGTAACCCCTAGAGCAGGGTGCTGTGTGGGTGAAAGGCAGGACATGTACCTGTGTAGTTTACATGTCCTGGTAGTGTAAAACTCCTAAAATTCGTTTTTACACTACTGTGAGGCCTGCTCCCTTTATAGGGTAACATTGGGGCTGCCTTCATACATTATTGAAGTTGTAGCTGCTGATCTGAAAGGAGTAGGAAGGTCATATTTAGTATGGCCAGAATGGTAATACCAAATCCTGCTGACTGGTAAAGTTGGATTTAATATTACTATTCTAGAAATGCCACTTTTAGAAAGTGAGCATTTCTTTGCACTTAAATCTTTCTGTGCCTTGCAATCCACGTCTGGCTGGGCTTAGCTGACAGCTCCTTGTGCATTCACTCAGCCACACCCCAAACACAGGGTACTCAGCCTCACTTGCATACATCTGCATTTTGAATGGGTCTTCCTGGGCTGGGAGGGTGGAGGGCCTGCTCTCACACAAAGCACTGCCACACCCCCTACTGGGACCCTGGCAGACAGGATTGAACTGAAAGGGGACTTGGTGCACTTCTTAGCCTCTCTTTGAAGTCTCCCCCACTTCAAAGGCACATTTGGATATAAAACAGGGCCTCTGCCCTACCTCATCAGATACTTGCTGGAGAAAAAACCTGAACCATAACCTGCATCTTGCCAAGCAGAACTGCCTGGCTGCGTAAAGGACTCACCTGACTGCTTTCTACAAAGGACTGCTGCCTTGCTGTTGCCCTGCTGGCTTGCTGAACTCTTGTCTGGCTGCAAAGTGCTCTCCAAGGGCTTGGATAGAGCTTGCCTCCTGTTCCCTGAAGTCTCAGGACCAAAAAGACTTCTCTTTTTCATTTGGACTCTTTGTGCGCCGAAAATTTCGACTCACAGCTTGCTCCGTGGTGAGAAAATCGCCGCACACCGACGCTGACCGATGCGACACCTTCGGGGCGACCGGAACTTCGACGCACGACCTTGCAAGGACAACGCCACCCGACTTTCAGAGGGGAAATCAACGCAACGCCTGCCATGAGAACAAGAATTCCACGCACAGCCTCCCGGAACAACGCGCAGCCAGAAAACAAGCCGAAGAATCCACCCACAGACCCCGGGACATCTGGAAATCCCGCGACCCACAGAAAGAGACTGTCTGCGCGCCGGAAAACGAGGCATGACTTCCCCACGTGGAAAATAACGACGCAAGTCCGTGTGTGCAGGGTAGAAATCGACGCACACATCATTTTTCCACGTATCTCTTCCTCTGCGGCCCTTTGCGGAGATTTTCCACTTTAAACCAGGTAATTTGTGGTTGAAAGAGACTTTGTTTGCTTTTTAAAGACTTAAGACACTTTATATCACTTTTCAGTGATATCTCTACAATTTCACATTGCATCTTTATTCGTTTTGACCTACAATTATCCCGATAAATAGTATATATTTTTCTAAACACTGTGTGGTGTATTTTTGTGGTGCTATATTGTGTTATTGTATGATTTATTGCACAAATACTTTACACATTGCCTTCTAAATTAAGCCTGACTGCTCGTGCCAAACTACCAGAGGGTGGGCACAGGATAATTTTGGATTGTGCGTGACTTACCCTGACTAGAGTGAGGGTTCTTGCTTGGACAGAGGGTAACCTGACTGCCAACCAAAAACCCCACTTCTAACAGGTAAAAATTGTATTATTCTTCAATTTATGAGAACAGAGCAAGGACTTTTCTAATACTGGTGGCACGCCGATTATATATAACTTCAACAATATTATTATGATAAATGTGACATGAGGCAGCTAAGAGGGATTATTTGGTTGCCTTTTTTCTGGACTTGCAGTTTAGGAGTGACATCTAATTTAAACACCGTATGTGCACTTTCAACACATATACTAGCGATTTAAAGGAACATTAAGTGTGCCTATTAGGACCTGCAAATTCCCACCCATGTTTAAAGGGGGAGCACAGGCACTTTACTACTAGCTAGCAGGGGCAACGAACACAAAGTTCTAAAGCCAGCAAAGCAGATACCTCAAAAATCTTGTGGGCATCATGCAAAAGATGATCATTTCCTAATATATATATGCATATATTACCTAATGGCAGTAGCCACAATGTAGTTATAATTAGGACCTATGGCCTCATTGCGAATTTGGTGGTCTGACCGCCAGACTGCCATGGTGGAGGCCGCAAAAAGGCCGCCATGTTGGTGGTCATACAGATTGCCGTATTACGAGTTACACAGGCAGGACCGCAAAAGCCAGCCAAAAAACTGACACACCAAGACTCTGGAGGGCAGGAAAGAGGTGGTCCCACCACAAGCACCGCCAGCACGTCAAACAACCACCAAACCTATTACGACTCACAAATCACAATGGCGGTCCTTCCGTGGCGACAATCAATGGCGGTACAAACTGTGGCAGTCTCCACAGTATATCACAACACCACATTGGATAGTTCAAATCCCACACAGCTGACACACATCCACACACCTGACACACTTACAAACTGCATTATAAAACACACCCCTTCACACTCCAAAATCCTTTGCAAAAGAACACCCCACATAGAACCCAGAGCCGAAAAGCAGAGAAACACAGTACCATAGATTAAACCCCGTCCACACTTCACATAGCACACATCCCACAACCACACAACACACCTACCACACAACATAGCACCTCCACACATCCCAAACCAACTGTCACCCCTCACAAAACAGCACCCACACCTCATCATCTGTTTTTCTACTTTTCCATGTTGTCGACCACCACCATGTCATGACAGAAACATCCCTGTTTCACTGACTACGATTTAAGGGTAATGGTGGAAGAAATTATCAGAGTAGAGCCACACTTATTTGGCGCCCAAGTCCAGCAAACTACTATTGATTGGTAAATGGAAAGGTGGCAAAGAATAGTCAACAGGGTGAATTCTGTAGGCAGCTATGCATGCACAAGGGAGGATATCAGGAAGTGATGGAATGACCTTAGGGGGAAGGTGCATTCCATGGCCGCCAGGCACCAGCTGGCGGTCATCAAGACTGACTTGACAGGAATACCTAGAGGAGTCAGGTCAGGTAAGTCACAACACAAAGATTGTCACCAAAATGTAATTGCATACATGCTCACTGATCACCGTCTGACACCTTAACAGCCAACCCAATCACCAGCCATGTGTCCAACTGTCTGAATACCCCTGTTTGACATCTCACATGTAACCTTAACTCACCTGGGGACACAGTATCTGTGTATGGTGTGAGTAGTACAGCACTACAACTTCCAGCAGGCACTGTTCTACCATTAAGAAAACCAGAACAGTGTACCACATTAAAAATACCCTTGTATGTAAGCTGAACAATGGAGTAAACCCACCTGAATGCTCCAAAATAGTACAGTCTACAGCAATGCTATGGACAGCTGCCAGTACAATACCACTAACACACAGCTACACCTGTGTCCTCTGCTAAATTGTCCCTTCTACCTCCCATTAACTATTGAACTGTACTCACCTGGGGGATCTCACATATATGCAGTGTGCTGTACTTGATGTAACCTGACACATATGGCCAAGTAGGATGGTTACTCCTAATCTGGTGGCCAGGTCAGTGTCCACATGACATTGTGCAGCTGTCTGTTATCTCAAAAATGAAGTACACCTAAATGGGAGGTACCATTCAACAAATAAAGCTACACAGCTGCCAGGTTTTGATCCAATGAACAGACATCCAACAGCCACAATACTCTGATAGCCTGTAGCAAGGCGGCTTGAATAGGAATTGTCAGTACCCCATACATCAGGTCTCCAGTATTGAAAGCAGGTGTCACTGTCATTTGAGAGGATCAAGCAAAGCCAATCTATACATGGCCCAAAACATATCTACCTGTCAAATTTGGTACCACATGTTACATGACAATCTGTGTCTGTCTGTTGCACATCTTCAACAGGTCCACTTGCCACTGGGACCATGGAGAGCACACCTAAAACTGCCACTTTCCCCCTGGATGAAGCCCTCAATGAGGAGAGCACTCCTGGATGTGTGGACAATGAGGAGGGCCCTGGCACATCTGGGGTACCTGGTCAGACCACAACTGTCAGCCTCTCCCTGCCCAAATCCACTCATCCCCACCCTGTTGCATCTACATCCCAGGCAACCAGTTGCCCCCGATCCTGTGTCCTAAGAACAGTTACAACTATTATGTGCCCCACAGTACAGGTATGGGAGTCACAACTTGAAAACCCTGACAATGAAGGACCTGTACCAGTGGCAGTGGACAAACTGTGCCAAGGGTGCAGGCATGTGGGGGTAGGGTACGTGGGAGGGATAGTGTGGGCCAGTGGTTGAAGCTGCTAGTGATACTACTTGCCAGGACACCATCTCTCATGTCCTGGGGGTCTACCAACAATCCCCAGGCATGAAGGGCCAGCTACTTGCCATAATAGAAGAGATCAAGCAGCTGCAGAGGGACAAACACCAGGAAGTCATGCAACTTTGAGAGGCCCTCAATGCCAACACAGTCTCCCTAACAGGGGTGCTGAGAGACATCAACATCACCCTGAGTAGGGTCCACAACACCAGACCCCTTCAATTGGCCAAGTATCACCAGCCCCTTCAACATCTGTGGCAGCCAGTGGAATGAAGGCTCTGTCAGGGGAAGGACATGCCTCAGACACCTTTGCCTCTGTAGCTGAAGAACCCCCCACAAGAATGTATGTCCACTCAAACAACCAGGAGGTGCAGATGGCAAGACTACAACCACTGCCAGGAAATGATCCTCATTTGATTGGCTCCCTTTTTTGACACAGATGCACCCTGTTGACTCTCCTACAACCACTTACAGGCCGATTTACAGGGGTAGATCGACACTGGACTTGGGACTTCAAATGTTGTGACAGCTACCCTAATGAGAACATCCACCATGACTGAAACCTTGTCTATTTTAACCTCATTTGTTTGTTCACAATCATGCTAACGTACTGTTTACGTGTACATAAACACTCCTAAAACACAAACTATGGCCCTCATTCTGATTCTGGCGGGCGGCGGAGGCCGCCCGCCAGAATTCAGCCCTCCATAATACCGCTCCGCGGTCAAAAGACCGCAGAGGGTATTATGAGTTTTTCCCTGGGCTGGCGGGCGGTCTCCAAAAGACCGCCCGCCAGCCCAGGGAAAAACTCCCTTCCCACGAGGATGCCGGCTCGTAATCGAGCCGGCGGAGTGGGAAGGTGCGACGGGTGCTACTGCACCCGTCGCGTATTTCACTGTCTGCTACGCAGACAGTGAAATACTAGCGGGGCCCTCTTACGGGGGCCCCTGCAGTGCCCATGCCATTGGCATGGGCACTGCAGGGGCCCCCAGGGGCCCCACGACAATCCTTACCGCCATGGCGGGAAGGATTGTCAGAATCCCCTCGGCGGCGCAGCGAGCTGCGCCGCCTTGGAGGATTCTTAGGGGCAGTGGAAAACCGGCGGGAGACCGCCGGTTTTCCCGTTCTGACCGCGGCCAAAGCGCCGCGGTCAGAATGCCCAAGGGAGCACCGCCGGCCTGTCGGCGGTGCTCCCGCCCCCGTTGGCCCTGGCGGTTCTCTACCGCCAGGGTCATAATGAGGCCCTATGTCTGAGAGGCATTTGTCATATATGTTGAATAGTCAACTCTTAAATATTTTGCATGCACATGAATGACTCATTTGAAGGAAATGTGAGAAGGGACATGTCACAGGTACTGGCGGGCCTGGGTTCAATACAATCACAATGACGCAAGTGGAGAATCATCAATCCCCATGTATTGCACTGTGCTGCACGTACGCTGACCAAATATCAGGGATCTCATAGTAAAGTAAGTCTTTACACATTTTTGCATGTACATAGGTACCAGAAACTGACATCCCATAGACCACTGACGTAAGGCACATGTCAGACTTTTTCCATCCAAATAGGTAAACAGATTGGTGGAAATTGGCATCAGCTAAACCCTATCAAATACCAATACCAT
Organism: Pleurodeles waltl; assembly: GCF_031143425.1. Classification (NCBI taxonomy): domain Eukaryota; kingdom Metazoa; phylum Chordata; class Amphibia; order Caudata; family Salamandridae; genus Pleurodeles; species Pleurodeles waltl. The sequence continues at coordinate 1,315,021,526 of NC_090446.1, read as the reverse complement.
GCCCACCAAATGAACATAACCCATAATACAGAAAGATGTCAGTACAACTGTCCCCAGTCAGGGAACCTTTCACTTACCATGGTCAGGTATCTGTAGGCATGCTACTCACCCATGCCAGTCTTGGTACACATGCAAAGTACCCTGCGATGAGGAAACAGGTGACAGCTACATAGAAGTCAAATAGTATCATAACTAAAACAATGAGAAGGTTGAAGGAATGGATTGCGCAGGACACATGATCACACACATGGCACCACTGGTCACAGATAACATGACAAACAGGCATATTGTATAGAACACACATCTTCCATCCCACTCAATCAATCAATCAATCATTGAATTTGTAGAGCGCTCTACGTACCCGTGAGGGTTTCAAGGCGCTGGGGGGTGAGCTGATGTTACTGATCGAAGAGCCAGGTCTTGAAGAGTCTTCTGAAGGTGAGTAGGTCTTGGGTCTGTCGCAGGTTGGTCGGGAGCGTGTTCCAGGTTTTGGCGGCGAGGTATGAGAAGGATCTGCCGCCGGTGGTTTTTCGTTGGATGCGTGGGACAAGGGCGAGGTTTGCGGAGCGGAGCTGATGGGTGGGGGTGTAGAAGGTGAGTCTGTCGTTCAGGTAGGTTGGTCCAGTGTCGTGGAGTGTTTTGTGAGCGTGGGTGAGAAGCTTGAAAGTGATCCTCTTGTCCACAGGGAGCCAGGGAAGGTTTCTCAGGTAATGGCTGCGGCGGGGTACATCGAGGATCAGCCGGGCAGAAGCGTTTTGGATGCGTTGGAGGCGTAGTAGGTCTTTTGCTTGGATGCCTGTGTAGAGTGCGTTGCCGTAGTCTAGCCTGCTGCTGACGAGGGTCTATGTCAACGTTCTTCTTGTTTCTATTGGGATCCACTTGAAGATCTTACAGAGCATGCGGAGTGTGTTGTAGCAGGAAGAAGAGACTGCATTGACCTGTTTAGACATGGTGAGGGAGGAGTCGAGGACGAAGCCAAGGTTGCGTGCGTGGTTGGTTGGTGTTGGTGGGGTTCCTTGTGCGGTGGACCACCAGGTGTCGTCCCAGGTGGAGGGGGTGGGTCCTAGGATGAGGACCTCCGTCTTGTCTGAATTGAGTTTCAGACAGCTGTTTTTCATCCATTCGGCAATGGATTCCATTCCCTCATGGAGGTTGGTTTTGGCTGCGCGCGGTTCTTTGGTAAGCGAGAGGATGAGCTGGGTGTCGTCGGCATAGGTGAGAATGTTGAGGTTGTTGGGCTACTTGTGCGAGGGGGGCCATGTAGATGTTGAACAGCGTCGGGCTGAGGGATGAGCCAGATGATGTCGGTGGCTTCGGAGCGGAAGGGGGTAGGCAGACTCTCTGGGTTCTGCCGGAGAGGAATGAGATGATCCAGTCAAGGGCTTTTCCTTGGATTTCGATTTCGTGGAGGCGGGTTTTCAGGGTGCGGATGGCAGACTGTGTCAAAGGCGGCAGATAGGTCCAGGAGGATGAGGGCTGATGTTTCGCCGTTGTCCATTTGATATCTGATGTTGTCTGTGGTGGCGAGAAAGGCGGTCTCAGTGCTATGGTTTTGTCTGAAGCCGGATTGGGAGGGAGCCAGGATGTTGTTGTCTTCGAGGTGGCTGGTTAGTTGTGTGATGACTATTTTTTCAATCACCTTCACTGGGAAGGGGCGTAGGGAGATCGGTCAGAAGTTCTTGAGGTCGTTGGGGTCTGCTTTGGGCTTCTTGAGGAGGGCACGGATTTCAGCGTGCTTCCAACTTTCCGGGAAAGTCACTGTTTCGAAGGAGATGTTGATGACCTTCCGTAGTTGGGGGGCGATGGTCGAGTAGGCCTTGTTGTATACGTGGTGGGGGCAGGGATCTGACGGAGATCCCGAGTGGATGGAGTTCATGATCTTGCATGTCTCTGTGTCGTTGGCATTGGTCCAGGAGGTCAGGTGGTTTGCACAGGTGGAGCTTACGGGGGTTGGGTCTGACGTGGGAGTGGCCTTGATGCTGTCGTGGATGTCGGTGATCTTTCAGTGGAAGAAGGTGGACAGTGAGTTGCAGAGTTCTTGGAGGGATGTCGTTGACGTTGGCGCTGGGGTTAGAGAGTTCTTTTACAATGCTGAAGAGCTCTTTGCTGTCATGTGCGTTTTTGTCCAGGCGGTCTTTGAAGTGGGATCGTTTGGCTTGTCTGATGAGTTGGTGGTGTCTGCGGGTGGCTTCCTTGTGGGCTGTGAGGCTGTCAGCTGTGCGTTTGAGGAGCCATTCCTTTTTTAGTTTTCGACAGTCGCGCTTGAAGTTTAGGAGCTCGTCGGTGAACCAGGCGGCTTTTCTTCTGGCTTGGTTGTTAGTGGGCTTCTTGAGTGGTGCGAGGATGTTGGCACAGTCGTCGATCCATTGAGTGAGGTTGTGGGCGGCGGTGTCTGGGTCGGTGGGGTCGGAGGGTGGGTTCTGGGTGAGGGTGTTGGTAAGCTGGTCTTCAGTAACTTTGCTCCAGCATTGGCGGGGTGGTTGTTGGGTGCGATGGTGCTCGGTATGTTTCTTGTAGTGGATGCAGTGGTGGTCGGTCCAGTGGAGTACGGTGGTGTGGTTGAAGGTGACGTGGGTGCTTGAGGAGGGATCAAGCATGTGGCCGGCGATGTGGGTTGGTGTGTTTACGAGTTGTCTGAGGCCGTGGTTTGTGAGGTTGTCGATCAGAGTGGTGGAGTTGGTGTCGTTGTTGTTCTCCAGGTGGAAATTTTGGTCCCCGAGGAGGATGTAATCCGTTGAGGTGAGTGCATGGGTGTTGGTGAGAACGGCGATGGATTCGCTGAAGGGTGCTCGTGGTCCGGGAGGTCTGTAGATGAGCGTTCCTCTGAGAGTGGTGTTGGGGTCGGTGTGGATGCGGAAGTGTAGGTGTTCGGCAGTCTTGAGGGTGTCGTCAGTGTGGGTGTGGACCTTGAGGGTGGATTTGTGGGTGATGGCTATTCCTCCTCCGATTCCGTTGGTGCGGTCCCTTCGGATGATCTTGTATCCGTTCGGGATAGCTATTGCGATGTCGGGTGCGAGGAGTCGTTCCACCAGGTCTCGGTCAGGAATGCTACGTCTGGGGCGGTGGAGTTGAGCAGGTCCCAGAGCTCGATGGCGTGCTTGCGTGCGGAGCGGGTGTTGAGGAGTATGCAGTGGAGGAGATTTGTTCCGGTCTTTGTAGGTTTTGTTGTTCTGTTGCAGGTGAATCTGCAGCTGTGGCATGAGAAGGGTCCATGGGTGTTCCTTGATGAGGACTGGAAGCATGCTGTGATGCAGCCGGGATTGAGGGCGCTGAGTTGGTCGTGTGTGTAGCGGCGTCTGGAGATGCAGGGGTCTCGTGGACCAGGGGAAGTGGCGCTGGGCGCGGTCCAGGTGCGGACGGGCGTAGACGGGCTTGCCTATGGTGCGGACTCGCAGAGACCGCCATTAAGAAGGGAGGGGGGAGGAGCAGCTGGGAGGCGGGAGGGAGCGGCGAATGGGGGCGCGAGGGGGGCGGGCCGCAGGGAGGCAGCGGAGGGGAAAGCGGCTCAGGGAGATCCGACAAGGGGACAGGGGAGCGCACAAGGGGCAAAAGCGTCAAAAAGCAGCAGAATAGCCAAGGAAACTGCAAAAGTGAAATGGCACAGAAATTCAGAGGCACAGAACACGAGTCACAAATAAACAAAGGCACAGTAATTCAAGGCACAGAACACGAGTCACAAATAAACGAAGGCACAATAATTCAAGGCACAGAACACAAGTCACAAAGAAATGAAGACACAGTAATTCAAGGCACAGAACACGATCACAAATAAATGAAGGCACAATAATTCAAGGCACAGAACAAGAGTCACAAATAAACGAAGGCACAGTAATTCAAGGCACAGAACACAAGGCACAGAACACAAGTCACAAATAAACGAAGGCACAGTAATTCAAGGCACAGAACGTGAGTTTACAATCACTTAAGACGGTACAAAGCACAAGTCTAGTGAAGCTTACCAGAGCCCACTAGACACCAGGGATGAGGCGTAGGTGGATGCCTGCGGGTGGAGGAGGGCCTAGAACACGCAAATGGCAGCGTGTGCAGGGTCAAGGGCAGGGGGATAGCTTGGTGGTGGTGTGGGCATGCAGGAGCGGTCTCCTGACCAAAATCAGGTCAGAGGTCGCTCACCCTCAACGCACAGCGACCGCCATTAAGAAGGGAGGGGGGAGCAGCTGGGAGGCGGGAGGGAGCGGCGAATGGGGGCGCGAGGGGGCGGGCCGCAGGGAGGCAGCGGCGGGGAAAGCGGCTCAGGGAAAGCCGACAAGGGGACGGGGGGATCGCACAAGGGGCAAAAGTGGCAAAAAGCAGCAGACTAGCCGAGGAAACTGCAAAAGTGAAAAGGCACAGTAATTCAGAGGCACAGAGCACGAGTCACAAGTAGACGAAGGCACAATAATTCAAGGCACAGAACACGAGTCACAAATAAACAAAGGCACAGTAATTCAAGGCACAGAACACGAGTCACAAATAAACGAAGGCACAATAATTCAAGGCACAGAACACGAGTCACAAATAAACGAAGGCACAGTAATTCAAGGCACAGAACACGAGTCACAAATAAACGAAGGCACAGTAATTCAAGTCACAGAACGTGAGTTTACAATCACTTAAGACGGTACAAAGCACAAGTCTAGTGAAGCTTACCAGAGCCCACTAGACACCATGGATGAGGCGCAGGTGGATGCCTGCCGTTAGAGGAGGGCCTCGAACGCGCGATTAGCAGCGTTTGCAGGGTAAAAGGCAGGGGGACAGCTTGGTGGTGCTGCGGGTGTGGGGGAGCGGTGTCCTGACCAAAATCAGGTCAGAGGTCGCTCCCACTGTCCTGACAGCCTGGGCATGGGACCCATACACCACCAAAATTATGTCACACAGTACCTGGATCAATCCATGTCCACTTAACATGTCAGACCAGCTAATTCCACCTGCCAGTGACACAATTCAGAAATGTCCACATGAGGATGGCTTTGCCTAGAGATCTAGAAGGAAATAGTGGTGAACAAGGAGTTTAGGCAGGTAAAGGCAAACATGAGCCAGAAGTACTTGTCCCACGTACAATGGATTCTCAGAGAGTCACAATCCATGTCCTAATTTGCCTGAAAACCAGACCTCTATACTATTAAGCAACAAATAACCTGTCTGATGGTCACACAAAAACTCTTCTCAGACATTCCTGACCCCCACACTACCCCACTAAGTCAGTCACATTACAGACCATCACATACATACACTCAGGTGCAGTACTGATTGATGAGATCTGCCAGCATGTCTCCACCTTCATCCTCATCATTGTCATCCTCACTTGCATTTCTGCATTCTCACCCGGTGGAACTGCTGGTTCCCCCTTATCTGGGATGTATGGGATCTGACGCCTCAGGGCAAGATTGGTGACAATGCAGCAGGCCACAATGATCTGACACAGTTTTGTGGGTGAGTAGAGGAGGGCTCCACCAGACTTACTGATGCTACAGGACCTTGCTTTCAGGAGCCCAAAAGTCCGCTCCACGACACGCCGTGTCCTTCCTTGGGCCTTGTTGAAATGAACTTCCCCTGGCGTGGTTGGGTATCTCATTGGTGTCAACAACCAGGGTCAGTTTGGGTAGTCAGAGTCCCCTGTAATTAATCGTTATATGTGCGCAATAATTAGTCTACGGCATCATTACATTTGGCAGCAGACATAGCATACTAACACAAATGACATATGTGATGTACCAACCAGCCAGGCCCTCTCTGGGTACAGTTGTGTCATCAGCTGTGGGATAGCGCTGGTCTGTATGATGAAGGCATCATGGACTGACCTGAGTACCATGCACATACTTTGGAAATGTAGAAGTCTACCAAACAGACTACTTTGACATTTATGGAGTGGAAGTTCTTCCTGTTCTGGTAGACCTGTACATTGCCATGTAGGGGAACCAAGGCTGCATTGGTACCATCAATCAGTCCCACTACATGTGGGATGTGTGCCAAACCATACAAATCAGCCTTCACACATGCCAAATCCTCACTTTGTGGAAACTGGATGTAGCTATCCAGGTGTTTTAACAATGTAGACAGTACAGCCTTCAAGACCAGACTAGGCTGGGACATCCCTGTTGTTAGGGCCACTTTATTTTGGAAGAAGCCTATGGCCAGGAAGTGCAGCACTGACATGGCTTGTACAATGGGTGGTATACTATTAGGATGACAAATGGCAGGCATCAGATCTGGCTCCAACTGACGAAAGAGATCCATGATTACCTATCCAGGAAGTAGATCTGAATCACATGTCATTCCTCCATGGTCAGCAGGTCCGCTAGTGGACGGTACATCGGAGGTTGTCTGAGAATTCTCATTCTAGGTTAACTATGTGAAAGAAAATAAGGAGGAATGTCTATCACTGATTGTGTCCATTGTGTCAATACATATGTCTCATATAATGATGTGACATGCCATGTAATACAGTTGAAACATGATACACAGCACATACCAATTGTAATAATTGCATTTCAGTAATATGTCATCCCCTTGCTTCATTTATGACATGGAAATGCAAAAGGTTGCCTCAGCGAGTCTCTGTGAAACTGATATCTAACTAGGCATTTCATTGAGATGCCACAAAAACTATCTTACTCATTACCAAGAGGGTGCTGACTATGCCATCAAAGATTCCTGGTTTTTACCTAGACAACATAACGTGTCCCTTCATTCTGAACATTAATACATGTTTTGTCAAGACCAGCACTGGATATAATGCGGTAGATATGTTTCCCAACTTGTGACACATCATGAAATCAACTTTTCCGACCATCTAAGGTTTTTAAAATGGCGACTGCCTGACCTGCCATACTGGACAATAGGAAATGAACGTGACCACCTGGCGGAAGTCGTCATAGCAGTAGGAAGATGTTATTGTGGCAAATATTGCTGTTGGAACAGATTGCTGCCTGTGGCGGTCTTCACCCAATGACAGTGTCCGGCAGTGGTGACAGTCATGTATGTAGTGGATGTGACCGCCATCTCCTGATGAATCTCTCACTTGGCTCCTGAGACTGCTGCCAGCAACACCTCCAAAACGTGGATGTTGTGTACTGCTTCTGGGAGCAATCATGCAACGTCCTACAGGTGATAGAGTCTCTGCCTTCTCGGCAGAACAGCTGGATAAGCTTGTGGAGGAGTTCCTACCGCTGTATGGACAGCTCTATGATGCACCAGAGGAACAGGTAAGAACACCATGTGCACATATATGTCTGTAGCTCGACTAAGCTTTGATTTGTGTAGCCTAGCCTTATGGGTAATATGTGAGGATGTGTCATTAAAGCCCTGTAGGTACTATCAGTGTGCTTAAATGATTGAGTGCATAGGTATGTCTCTATGTGAAGTGACAGGCGTAGAGTTTTGAGACATTATGGAGAGTGTGCAATGAGCATTCCCTGACCACTCATGTGACTGTTGCACATGGGTGTAATGCCAGACATCACCAGGTACATCCCATCATCAGATGTGCTTGATGTGTGGACATATGTGCTAAAATGACAGCAGGAGGTGTCAATGCATGTTGGTTGACAGTTTCCCACCATGCTTGTTCCCTCACTGTATCTGCACATACTCTTTGGCCACATCTGGTATTGTTGTAGTGTTATACCGAAGCCAATTGATGACACTCTACTGTCCTAAGCTCTGCACAATGACAGCCCTTGCCAATTGGCTATGGGATACATGAAGTATTCTGATGCATCTAACCTCTTGGGGCACAATAGTTTGTGTTGATTTGTGTGCTTGGTCTGCAGAAAAAGTTGGCTTTCAATTGCCATTTTTTTTTTTAAATATTGCCATCTGGACTGCTATTGTATAGCTTCTGCACTGCAAGTGTAAGTCTGTGGCCATACCCTGTATCAATATACAGCCTGTGATGGATAAATATCATGCCTCACTACTGAGGTTCCTCGACTTCAGCCTATGCCCAGTGTCTGTGTTTGACTTGTTGAACTAACTTGTCATTAACTCTTCCTGTTTTTGTGTGGTACTTGTGAACATGATTTTCTTTCTTGTCTATGTCATCCATGAAGGTCAACACCCATCGGAAGAAAGGGGTTTGGTGTGCCATTGCCAAGAAGGTGTGGACCCTAGGTGTCCACATCCGGCAGAGCGCCCACTGTTGGAAGAGATAGGAGGACCAGAGATGCTGGACCCTGAAGACTAACAGAGGCCCAGCTGGGGAGGTCCTCCCAAGAGGACAGGGTGCCTGCCAGACCATGACCCCTCTCAATGTCCCGCATTTTGGCAGTGGCCTACCCTGAGTTGGATGCATGTTTCAGGGCAGCAAAGAAGCCACAAGGGCGTACATACATACCAATGAAATCATCATCTTTGGGCCCAACAAGACAGTATGGGACGACTCTTTGTGGCCCACCGCTCTTAGGACCACCCCCAACACCCTCCACCCACACATGCAATCTCGGCATCATCTTAGACTCATCTCTCTCCATGGCCCAGCAAATCAACTCTATAACTTCCTCATGTTTCAACACCCTCTGCATGCTGCGAAAGACCTTCAAATCGATCCCCATAGAAACCAGGAAGATCGTCACCCGTGCACTCATCAGCAGCAGACTACACTACGGAAACGCCCTCTATGCTGGTACCACAGTCAAGCTTCAGCAGAAACTCCAGAGGATCCAGAACGCAGCTGCACGTCTCATCCTGAACCTCCCACGCCATGAACACATCTCCGCCCACCTCAGATCCATTCACTGGCTACCCATCAGCAAAAGGATAATTTTCAAAGTCCTCATCCACGCCCTCAAATCCCTCCACAACACTGGACCAGCCTACCTCAACGAAAGAGTGAACTTCCACACTCCCACTCGTCTCCTCCATTCTGCTGACCTCGTCCTCGCCACAGTCCCCCACATCCAACGCACCACCTCCGGAGGCAGATCCTTCTCCTACCTTGCCTCCAAGACCTGGAACTCCCTCCCCAGCAACCTACACAAGACACAGGACCTCCTGACCTTCAGAAAACACCTCAAGACATGGCTTTTTGAGCAGTAAATCAGTATCCCCTTATTCCCCCCACCCCCCCCCCACAGCGCCTTGAGACCCTATCGGGTGAGTAGCACACTTAATACATTTTTTTGATTGATTGATTTAGTTATATGTTTGCCCCTTTAACAGGTGATTGAGTGAGGGATAGGATGTTAGCTCTGAGAATGTGGTAAGTGGAATGTGTCACAGATCTTCTGTGATCACATTGATGTACATGAGATCATGTATTGGCAACTGGTGTGCATATTCATTATGTTTTGAGACATGGTACTTAACCATGGGGCCCCTCATTCCTACAACACAAAAAGGAGCACATATGACAGTGTGTTTTGGGCTCCAGTGATCTGTTTTTACTACCCTGGTGGGTGTTAGTTTCCATTAACAGTTCACTCCTCCCTAATGCCATGGCAGAAAGGTAGGTTGGTTCTTGCTCTCTGTCCTCTGCTATGTATCAGGGGAAATGTCTATGTGTGAATTGTAGGCAGGTAGGGACAAGTGATCTCCAGTGTCTAATGGTTTCTGATGTGTCACAGCATTATGTGATGCTGTGGTGTCCATCAGACATTTCACATGACTTACATAGCTGCCATCTTCACACCTGTTGCAAGGTACTTCTCCTTGGTAAGTAAGGAATGTTTCTAGGACATGTGTGATGTCCCATCAGAGTTGACGTTATGCATGTTGATTACCTCTGTGCATATGCTGCATTTCGACGTGGACACATATCTTGGTATCAGCTGGAAGAATGTGATTGCCATGCTGATGTCCTGATAGCATACACTTCACACATAGCTTGTCCATGGCATACTTGTATAGATATGATACATTGGCAATGGTTGTCCACTCACAGCAATGGCCCAGACAGGACTGTGTCAACATCATGTGTAATTTAAAAGACAAATTTCATGCCTCAATGTTGGATATTATTATGTGCACATGTGGCTATGTAGATATGAAAAGTGAGACCAGGGTGTGTGGGAACTTCCTGTTTGACAAGAAACATATGTGGTGCAGTTGTGGTAGTTCATAGACACCTGTGTGTAGATTGGTAAGTGTGACCTTACTGTTGGCTTGCATCATGGTAGTTGTACTACTTATGTTAGCATCACTTATGCTTTGCCTCTGGTAATCCACCACAGACAAATTCCAGGCTTGCCATGTCTGATATGTGGGTAGCAATGTTGCTTCTCATTCTGTGACAAAATGGTTTACTCATGTTAGTGTTAGAAAGGCTTGTTTCCCTCCTTCCTACAACGCACAGTAGTCTATTTGAGACACACACAATATAGTAAACTGCTAATTGTGTGTGGGACATTGGTCTGAGCTTACTTGCTCCTTACATGACCATTATTGTTTGTCTTCTGGAGACATTTTTCATACATTGCTTGGACCTGAGTCCATTGTCACACAATGCTACATCACAATTGGTGTATGTGTGAGTGTGACATGTGTACTACCTCCCTGACCAAAATTTGGCAAGTGTGACATGTGGATATGTTATATGATGGTATGTGTCCATAGTGATTTGGTTGGATCTATGTCACTTGATGAAGGTATGGCTTGTTTGTAGCAGGGTTGCCTGCCTTTACTTGACAACATATGTTATTGCCTGGTACATGATATCTGGATGATGTATATGTGTAGAAACGATGGGTCTGTGTAATTATTAAGTTACCTTACAATGGGAATCCATTGCTTGTCTACAGGTTGGCTATGTTGTTGTGATTAGGGTACCTGTATTAAGTGGAATGATCAACTAGTCATAATATGGTCAGTGTGATTTGTTTCATTTATGGTATTGTAGGTTTTTGTTAGCTTGCTTTGTAGGTGTGTGACAGTAGAGAAATTGAGGGACCTGCATGGTATTGTGATGTTACATGATGTTGTCACTTTACTGGAACTTCCTGTGGGGGATCAGTGGACATGATGGTATGTGGTTTCTGAGTGATTTGTAATGGAAGTGTTATCATGTTTATGTGATAATCCTATTTCACTATCTATTTTCAGCAACAGCACCACCAGGTGAAGGAGATGGGGCACAGCCTAGTGGGGAAACTTCTAGCCACAGGACCTCCAGTCATGACACCACAGACACTGAGGGACCCAGTGGCCCGGAGGGGGAGGGAAGTGCCAAGGGGGAGACCAGACCTGCAAAATGTTCATCTGAGTCCTTCTCCAGTGGCCACTCCCTAGTGGTGGCGGACCCATCGGGATCCACTCCTGTACCATCTCTGTCTGCCACCTCCAGTTCTATCACCGCCCGTCCTGTAGCCCCCCCACCTGGTTGGCCGTGCCCGCTCATCCAAGAGGGTGAGTGTTTCCTTTTCCACATGCACCTCTGCCCTAGCCCCTGTTTCCCCTGCTGCCCTCAGTGAGGAGGCTATTTACCTTCTGAGATCTATGTGGGTCAGACGGCCATCATGAATGCCATCCAGGAACGGGCAAGCCAGATCCAACAGAGCAATGCATTCCTGGAGGGCATTCACGGTGCAATCTTTGGCCTACAGAGATAATTTCAGGTTCTGGCCTCCACACTGATGGCAGCCAGTCACCCCTTGTCTACCATCCCCCCCACCTTCTTCTTCCCAGTCCAAATTCCACCTTCCCCAACCCAGCCAAAGCACACAGACAGGCATGTTTCCACCTCAACACCCAAGGGTAGCACAGACAAAAATAAGCACCACAAAACACACAACCGGCACGCACACAAACTTCCACCTGCAGGCACAGCAACAGTCACAACTTGCCCTGACACCCCCACCACCCCCAGCATCACAAACACAACACCTGGCACACCTGCAGACATCACACCAACATTCACAGATCCAGCCACCTGTTAGAAATGGGGTCTCTAGTTGACAGTCAGTATTCATGCTAGTCAGGATAAGGGAGATACACACCTAGGATTGGTAGCTTGGCACAAGCTGCCAGGCTTATCTCAGAGGCAATGTGTAAAGTATTTGTTCCAACACACACAGTAATACAGTGGAAACACTACAAAATTGACAGAAAACTAGTTTAGAAACATAGCCAATATTTATCTGATTAAAACAAGACCAAGATGACAAAAAGCCAACATACACAAGCAAAGTTATGAATTTTTAAAGATTAAACTTCAGTATAGCACTTAGAAACACACATGTTTCAATTTGGTGAACTTACAGCGTTGTGACAGAGTTGTTTCCAACAATCCAACGCCAATGGCTATGGTCACGGAGTCGCACGGACCCCCAGGTACAGTACCTTGTGAAAATGAGGGAACGAAGCCTGTACACGGAAATTGAGGCATCGCTGATCCAGTGCGGTGTCGGTACCAAGGCTGTGGAGCAGAGGTGTTGGTGAGAGGCTTCAGGTCTTTGCTGCATTGGTTCCTTACACTTCTGCCAGAGTCGGGTGCCACGGACGTCGGTGACACTGCACTTCAGGACTCATGGAGTTGTGGAATTCACCAAGGCTGCGGCGGCATTGGGCCTGCTGTGTCGGTCAGGGTCATCTCACTCCAGCAGGGGCCATGGCTTCAAGTGCAGGCTGCGTTGCGGGATCCAGCAGCAGCGCCAGTCTGGGCATCGTCCGAAGTTGGTGTGCTTGCCTTTTCTTGTTTTTTCACAAGCTTCTCCTTTCAAGGGCCCAGGGACTGCATAAGGCACCACTTAGCAGGGTAAGAGTCTCAGCAAGAGAGTCCAGGTGCTGGCAGAGGAAGTCTTTGATGGCCCTGAGACTTCAGAACAGGGAGGAAGGTCAGTCCAAGCCCTTGGAGAAACTTCACAAGCAGGATACACTGCAAAGTCCAGTCTTAGCCCCCTCTAAGGCAGAAGAAGCAACTACAGTTCACCCCAGCAAAGTACATACAGCAAAGGGGCAGTTCTCGTCCTCCAGCTCTTCAGCTCTTCTCCTTGGCAGAGTTCCTCTAGATCCAGAAGTGTTCTAAAACTCTGGGGTTTTGGGTCCACTAGTTATACCCTTTTCTGCCTATGAAGTAGGCAGACTTCAAAGGAAAGTCTCTGTTGTTGACAAGATCCTGCTTGCCCAGGCCTGGCCCCAAACACAAACCGGGGGGTTAGAGGCTGCATTGTGTGAGGGCAGGCACAGCCCTTTCAGGTGTAAGTGTCAGCTCCCCCCCACTCTAGCCCAGGAGATTCATTAGGATATCCCGTTGTCCCACTGTCTAGTGGAGATTCACAAACAGCCCAATTGTCAGTCTGAACCAGACATGGAATATGCAAGCAGGCAGAGGCACAGCATGGTTAAGCAAGAAAATGCCCACTTTCTGAAAGTGAAATTTTCAAGCTGACAATCTAAAAACCAGCTTTGCCTCATGGTGTACTTTTAAATTGTGAGATCAGAGATTCCAAACTCCAATTTCTATCTGCTCCAAAAGTGAAACTGCACTTAAAAGTTATTTAACCCCTTCACTGCCAGGCCTTTTCCTCCTCCTGTGCCAGGCCTTTTTTTGCCTATTTGGGGCAGTTTGCGCTTAGGCCCTCATAACTTTTTGTCCACATAAGCTAGCCAAGCCAAAATTGTGTCCTTTTTTTCCAACATCCTAGGGATTCTAGAGGTATGCAGACTTTGTGGGTTCCCCTGAAGGAGGCCAAGAAATTAGCCAAAATACAGTGATTTTTTCAAATAAATGGGAAAATGTGGCTGCAGAAGAAGGCTTGTGGTTTTTTCCCTGAAAATGCCATCAACAAAGGGTTTGAGGTGCTAAAATCACCAGCTTCCCAGCTTTCAGGAACAGGCAGACTTGAATCAGAAAACCCATTTTTTCAACACAAATGTGACATTTTACTGGGACATACCCCATTTTTACAATTTTTTGTGCTTTCAGCCTCCTTCCAGTCAGTGACAGAAATGGGCGTGAAACCAATGCTGGATCCCAGAAACCTAAACATTTCTGAAAAGTAGACAAAATTCTGAATTCAACAAGGGGTAATTTGTGTAGATCCTACAAGGGTTTCCTGCAGAAAATAACAACTGAAAAAGAAAAATATTGAAATTGAGGTAAAAAAACATCAGTTTTTCTCTACGTTTTACTCTGTAACTTTTTCCTGCAATGTCAGATTTTCGAAAGCAATATACTGTTATGTCTGCTGGACTCCTCTGGTTGCGGGGATATATAGGGTTTCTAGGTTCATCAAGAACCCTAGGTACCCATAGCCAATAAATGAGCTGCACCATGCAGTGCATTTTCGTTCTATACCGGGTATACAGCAATTAATTTGCTGAAATATAAAGAGTGAAAAATAGATATCAAGAAAACCTTTGTATTTCCAAAATGGGTACAAGATAAGGCGTTGAGGAGCAGTGGTTATTTGCACATCTCTGAATTCCGGGGTGACCATACTAGCATGTGAATTACAGGCCATTTCTCAAATAGATGTCTTTTTTACACACTCTCTTATATTTGGAAGGAAAAAATGTAGAGAAAGACAAGGGGCAATAACACTTGTTTTGCTAATCTATGTTCCCCCAAGTCTCCCGATAAAAATTATACCTCACTTGTGTGGGTAGGCCTAGTGCCCGCGACAGGAAATGCCCCAAAACGCAACGTGGACACATCACATTTTTTTAAAGAAAACAGAGGTGTTTTTTGCAAAGTGCCTACCTGTAGATTTTGGCCTCTAGCTCAGTCGGCACCTAGGGAAACGTACCTAACCTGTGCATTTTTTAAAACTAGAGACCTAGGGGAATCCAAGATGGGGTGACTTGTGGGGCTCTGACCAGGTTCTGTTACCCAGAATCCTTTGCAAACCTCAAAATTTGGCTAAAAATACAAATTTTCCTCACATTTTGGTGACAGAAAGTTCTGGAATCAGAGAGGAGCCACGAATTTCCTTCCACCCAGAGTTCCCCCAAGTCTCCCGATAAAAATGATACCTCACTTGCGTGGGTATGCCTAGCGCCCGCGACAGGAAATGCGCAAAACGCAACGTGGACACATCACATTTTTTGAAAACAGAGGTGTTTTTTGCAAAGTGCCTACCTGTAGATTTTGGCCTCTAGCTCAGCCGGCACCTAGGGAAACCTACCAAAACTGTACATTTTTGAAAACTAGAGACCTAGGGGAATCCAAGATGGGGTGACTTGTGGGGTCTGACCAGGTTCTCTTACCCAGAATCCTTTGCAAACCTCAAAATTTGGCGTAAATAACACATTTTCCTCACATTTCGGTGACAGAAAGTTCTGGAATCAGAGAGGAGCCACAAATTTCATTCCACCCAGCGTTCCCCCAAGTCTCTCGATAAAAATGATACCTCACTTGTGTGGATAGGCCTAGCGCCCTCGACAGGAAATGCCCAAAACGCAACGTGGACACATCACATTTTTGGAAAGAAAACAGAGGTGTTTTTTGCAAAGTGCCTACCTGTAGATGTTGGCCTCTAGCTCAGCCGGCACCTAGGGAAGCCTACCAAACCTGTGCATTTCTGAAAACTGGAGACCTAGGGGAATCCAAGATGGGGTGACTTGTGGGGCTCTGACGAGGTTCTGTTACCCAGAATCCTTTGAAGCCCTCAAAATTTGGCTAAAAAAACACATTTTCCTCACATTTCGGTGACAGAAAGTTCTGGAATCAGAGAGGAGCCACAAATTTCCTTCCACCCAGCACTCCCCCAAGTCTCTCGATAAAAATGATGCCTCACTTGTGTGGGTAGGCCTAGCGCCCGCTACAGGAAATGCCCAAAACGCAACGTGGACACATCACATTTTTGGAAAGAAAACGGAGGTGTTTTTTGCAGAGTGCCTACCTGTAGATTTTGGCCTCTAGCTCAGCCGGCACCTAGGGAAACCTACCAAACCTGTGCATTTCTGAAAACTGGAGACCTAGGGGAGTCCAAGATGGGGTGACTTGTGGGGCTCTGACCAGGTTCTGTTACCCAGAATCCTTTGCAAACCTCAAAATTTGACTAAAAAAACACATTTTCCTCACATTTCGGTGACAGAAAGTTCTGGAATCAGAGAGGAGCCACAACATTCCTTCCACCCAGCGTTCCCCCAAGTCTCCTGATAAAAATGATACCTCACTTGTGTGGGTAGGCCTAACGCCGGCGACAGGAAATGCCCCAAAACGCAACGTGGACACATCACATTTTTTGAAAGAAAACAGAGGTGTTTTTTGCAAAGTGCCTACCTGTAGATTTTGGCCTCTAGCTCAGCTGGCACCTAGGGAAACCTACCAAACCTGTGCATTTTTGAAAATTAGAGACCTAGGGGAATCCAAGATGGGGTGACTTGTGGGGCTCTGACCAGGTTCTGTTACCCAGAATCCTTTGCAAACCTCAAAATGTGGCTAAAAAAACACATTTTCCTCACATTTCGGTGACAGAAAGTTCTGGAATCAGAGAGGAGCCACAAATTTCCTCCACCCAGCGTTCCCCCAAGTCTCTCGATAAAAATGATGCCTCACTTGTGTGGGTAGGCCTAGCGCCCGCGACAGGAAATGCCCAAGACGCAACGTGGACACATCACATTTTTGGAAAGAAAACAGAGGTGTTTTTTGCAGAGTGCCTACCTGTAGATTTTGGCCTCTAGCTCAGCCGGCACCTAGGGAAACCTACCAAACCTGTGCATTTCTGAAAACTGGAGACCTAGGGGAATCCAAGATGGGGTGACTTGTGGGGCTCTGACCAGGTTCTGTTACCCAGAATCCTTTGCAAACCTCAAAATTTGGCTAAAAAAACACATTTTCCTCACATTTCGGTGACAGAAAGTTCTGGAATCAGAGAGGAGCCACAACTTTCCTTCCACCCAGCGTTCCCCCAAGTCTCCCGATAAAAATGATACCTCACTTGTGTGGGTAGGCCTAATGCCGGCGACAGGAAATGCCCCAAAACGCAACGTGGACACATCACATTTTTGGAAAGAAAACGGAGGTGTTTTTTGCAGAGTGCCTACCTGTAGATTTTGGCCTCTAGCTCAGCCGGCACCTAGGGAAACCTACCAAACCTGTGCATTTCTGAAAACTGGAGACCTAGGCGAGTCCAAGATGGGGTGACTTGTGGGGCTCTGACCAGGTTCTGTTACCCAGAATCCTTTGCAAACCTCAAAATTTGGCTAAAAAACACATTTTCCTCACATTTCGGTGACAGAAAGTTCTGGAATCAGAGAGGAGCCACAACTTTCCTTCCACCCAGCGTTCCCCCAAGTCTCCCGATAAAAATGATACCTCACTTGTGTGGGTAGGCCTAACGCCGGCGACAGGAAATGCCCCAAAACGCAACGTGGACACATCACATTTTTTGAAAGAAAACAGAGGTGTTTTTTGCAAAGTGCCTACCTGTAGATTTTGGCCTCTAGCTCAGCTGGCACCTAGGGAAACCTACCAAACCTGTGCATTTTTGAAAATTAGAGACCTAGGGGAATCCAAGATGGGGTGACTTGTGGGGCTCTGACCAGGTTCTGTTACCCAGAATCCTTTGCAAACCTAAAAATGTGGCTAAAAAAACACATTTTCCTCACATTTCGGTGACAGAAAGTTCTGGAATCAGAGAGGAGCCACAAATTTCCTCCACCCAGCGTTCCCCCAAGTCTCTCGATAAAAATGATGCCTCACTTGTGTGGGTAGGCCTAGCGCCCGCGACAGGAAATGCCCAAGACGCAACGTGGACACATCACATTTTTGGAAAGAAAACAGAGGTGTTTTTTGCAGAGTGCCTACCTGTAGATTTTGGCCTCTAGCTCAGCCGGCACCTAGGGAAACCTACCAAACCTGTGCATTTCTGAAAACTGGAGACCTAGGGGAATCCAAGATGGGGTGACTTGTGGGGCTCTGACCAGGTTCTGTTACCCAGAATCCTTTGCAAACCTCAAAATTTGGCTAAAAAAACACATTTTCCTCACATTTCGGTGACAGAAAGTTCTGGAATCAGAGAGGAGCCACAACTTTCCTTCCACCCAGCGTTCCCCCAAGTCTCCCGATAAAAATGATACCTCACTTGTGTGGATAGGCCTAGCGCCCTCGACAGGAAATGCCCAAAACGCAACGTGGACACATCACATTTTTGGAAAGAAAACAGAGGTGTTTTTTGCAAAGTGCCTACCTGTAGATGTTGGCCTCTAGCTCAGCCGGCACCTAGGGAAGCCTACCAAACCTGTGCATTTCTGAAAACTGGAGACCTAGGGGAATCCAAGATGGGGTGACTTGTGGGGCTCTGACGAGGTTCTGTTACCCAGAATCCTTTGAAGCCCTCAAAATTTGGCTAAAAAAACACATTTTCCTCACATTTCGGTGACAGAAAGTTCTGGAATCAGAGAGGAGCCACAAATTTCCTTCCACCCAGCACTCCCCCAAGTCTCTCGATAAAAATGATGCCTCACTTGTGTGGGTAGGCCTAGCGCCCGCTACAGGAAATGCCCAAAACGCAACGTGGACACATCACATTTTTGGAAAGAAAACGGAGGTGTTTTTTGCAGAGTGCCTACCTGTAGATTTTGGCCTCTAGCTCAGCCGGCACCTAGGGAAACCTACCAAACCTGTGCATTTCTGAAAACTGGAGACCTAGGGGAGTCCAAGATGGGGTGACTTGTGGGGCTCTGACCAGGTTCTGTTACCCAGAATCCTTTGCAAACCTCAAAATTTGACTAAAAAAACACATTTTCCTCACATTTCGGTGACAGAAAGTTCTGGAATCAGAGAGGAGCCACAACATTCCTTCCACCCAGCGTTCCCCCAAGTCTCCTGATAAAAATGATACCTCACTTGTGTGGGTAGGCCTAACGCCGGCGACAGGAAATGCCCCAAAACGCAACGTGGACACATCACATTTTTTGAAAGAAAACAGAGGTGTTTTTTGCAAAGTGCCTACCTGTAGATTTTGGCCTCTAGCTCAGCTGGCACCTAGGGAAACCTACCAAACCTGTGCATTTTTGAAAATTAGAGACCTAGGGGAATCCAAGATGGGGTGACTTGTGGGGCTCTGACCAGGTTCTGTTACCCAGAATCCTTTGCAAACCTCAAAATGTGGCTAAAAAAACACATTTTCCTCACATTTCGGTGACAGAAAGTTCTGGAATCAGAGAGGAGCCACAAATTTCCTCCACCCAGCGTTCCCCCAAGTCTCTCGATAAAAATGATGCCTCACTTGTGTGGGTAGGCCTAGCGCCCGCGACAGGAAATGCCCAAGACGCAACGTGGACACATCACATTTTTGGAAAGAAAACAGAGGTGTTTTTTGCAGAGTGCCTACCTGTAGATTTTGGCCTCTAGCTCAGCCGGCACCTAGGGAAACCTACCAAACCTGTGCATTTCTGAAAACTGGAGACCTAGGGGAATCCAAGATGGGGTGACTTGTGGGGCTCTGACCAGGTTCTGTTACCCAGAATCCTTTGCAAACCTCAAAATTTGGCTAAAAAAACACATTTTCCTCACATTTCGGTGACAGAAAGTTCTGGAATCAGAGAGGAGCCACAACTTTCCTTCCACCCAGCGTTCCCCCAAGTCTCCCGATAAAAATGATACCTCACTTGTGTGGGTAGGCCTAATGCCGGCGACAGGAAATGCCCCAAAACGCAACGTGGACACATCACATTTTTGGAAAGAAAACGGAGGTGTTTTTTGCAGAGTGCCTACCTGTAGATTTTGGCCTCTAGCTCAGCCGGCACCTAGGGAAACCTACCAAACCTGTGCATTTCTGAAAACTGGAGACCTAGGCGAGTCCAAGATGGGGTGACTTGTGGGGCTCTGACCAGGTTCTGTTACCCAGAATCCTTTGCAAACCTCAAAATTTGGCTAAAAAACACATTTTCCTCACATTTCGGTGACAGAAAGTTCTGGAATCAGAGAGGAGCCACAACTTTCCTTCCACCCAGCGTTCCCCCAAGTCTCCCGATAAAAATGATACCTCACTTGTGTGGGTAGGCCTAACGCCGGCGACAGGAAATGCCCCAAAACGCAACGTGGACACATCACATTTTTTGAAAGAAAACAGAGGTGTTTTTTGCAAAGTGCCTACCTGTAGATTTTGGCCTCTAGCTCAGCTGGCACCTAGGGAAACCTACCAAACCTGTGCATTTTTGAAAATTAGAGACCTAGGGGAATCCAAGATGGGGTGACTTGTGGGGCTCTGACCAGGTTCTGTTACCCAGAATCCTTTGCAAACCTAAAAATGTGGCTAAAAAAACACATTTTCCTCACATTTCGGTGACAGAAAGTTCTGGAATCAGAGAGGAGCCACAAATTTCCTCCACCCAGCGTTCCCCCAAGTCTCTCGATAAAAATGATGCCTCACTTGTGTGGGTAGGCCTAGCGCCCGCGACAGGAAATGCCCAAGACGCAACGTGGACACATCACATTTTTGGAAAGAAAACAGAGGTGTTTTTTGCAGAGTGCCTACCTGTAGATTTTGGCCTCTAGCTCAGCCGGCACCTAGGGAAACCTACCAAACCTGTGCATTTCTGAAAACTGGAGACCTAGGGGAATCCAAGATGGGGTGACTTGTGGGGCTCTGACCAGGTTCTGTTACCCAGAATCCTTTGCAAACCTCAAAATTTGGCTAAAAAAACACATTTTCCTCACATTTCGGTGACAGAAAGTTCTGGAATCAGAGAGGAGCCACAACTTTCCTTCCACCCAGCGTTCCCCCAAGTCTCCCGATAAAAATGATACCTCACTTGTGTGGGTAGGCCTAATGCCGGCGACAGGAAATGCCCCAAAACGCAACGTGGACACATCACATTTTTTTAAAGAAAACAGAGGTGTTTTTTGCAAAGTGCCTACCTGTAGATTTTGGCCTCTAGCTCAGCTGGCACCTAGGGAAACCTACCAAACCTGTGCATTTTTGAAAATTAGAGACCTAGGGGAATCCAAGATGGGGTGACTTGTGGGGCTCTGACCAGGTTCTGTTACCCAGAATCCTGTGCAAACCTCAAAATTTGGCTAAAAAAAACACATTTTCCTCACATTTCGGTGACAGAAAGTTCTGGAATCAGAGAGGAGCCACAACTTTCCTTCCACCCAGCGTTCCCCCAAGTCTCCCGATAAAAATGATACCTCACTTGTGTGGGTAGGCCTAATGCCGGCGACAGGAAATGCCCCAAAACGCAACGTGGACACATCACATTTTTTGAAAGAAAACAGAGGTGTTTTTTGCAAAGTGCCTACCTGTAGATTTTGGCCTCTAGCTCAGCTGGCATCTAGGGAAACCTACCAAACCTGTGCATTTTTGAAAATTAGAGACCTAGGGGAATCCAAGATGGGGTGACTTGTGGGGCTCTGACCAGGTTCTGTTACCCAGAATCCTTTGCAAACCTCAAAATGTGGCTAAAAAAACACATTTTCCTCACATTTCGGTGACAGAAAGTTCTGGAATCTGAGAGGAGCCACAAATTTCCTTCCACCCAGCGTTTCCCCAAGTCTTGCGATAAAAATGATACCTCACTTGTGTGGGTAGGCCTAGCGACCGCAACAGGAAATTCCCCAAAACACAATGTGGACACATCACAATTTTTGACAGAAAACAGAGGTGTTTTTTGCAAAGTGCCTACCTGTAGATTTTGGCCTCTAGCTCAGCCGGCCCCAGGGGGGGGCAGGAATGGCCTAAAATAAATTTGCCCCCCCCCCCAACCTCACCCCTTGGAGCGACCATTGCCTACGGGATCGCTCCCCGTGTGACATTGGCCCCAAAAAACAAAAATCCCCGGTGCCTAGTGGTTTCTGCCCCCCTTGGGGGCAGATTGGCGTACCAAAAATTAGCCGATCTGCCCCCAAAGGGGGCAGAAATGGCCTAAATACAATTTTGCCCTCCAGGGGAGCGAACCTTGTCCAAGGGGTCTCTCCCCATCTGTAAAACAAAAAAATCCCCGGTGCCTGGTGGTTTCTGCCCCCCTTGGGAGCAGATCGGCCTAATCAAAATAGGCTGATATACCCCCCCAAGGGGGCAGAAATAGCCTAAAATAATTCCCCCCCCAGGGGAGCGACCCTTGCCTAAGGGGTCGCTCCCCTTGAGTGAAATTCACGAAAACAAAAAAAAACTCCCTGGTGTCTAGTGGTTTCTGCCCCACTTGGGGGCAGTTTGGCCTCATCAAAGTAGGCCAATCTGCCCCCAAGGGGGGCAGACATGGCCTAAATATAATTTGCCCCCTAGGGGAGTGACCCTTGCCTAAGGGGTCGCTCCCCACCTAAAAAAAAAACAATGATCCCTGGTGCCTAGAGGTTTCTGGCCCCCCCCGGGGGGTCAGAAAAGGCCTTCCAAAAAAATGCCCCCCCCGGGAGCGACCCTTGCCCAAGGGTTCGCTCCCTTATGTTCATTTAAAAAAAAAAAAAAATCCCTGGTGTCTAGTAGGGTTTCAAAAGCCGGATTGCAAGCAATCCAGCTTTTGAAACACTGGGAGCGACTTCAAAGGGAAGGAAATACATTTCCTACCCTTTGAAGCCTCTCCGGGCCTCCCCCACGTGATCGAAAGAGAAATGCTGAGCATTTCTCTTTCGATCTCGCTGGAAGCTGAGCTTCCAGCGCGATGGGGGAGGCCCTGTGACAAATCAGCACACGCTTGCGTGCTGACGTCACAGGAGGTGTGGGGGGGTCAGGGGGTGGAAGGGGAAGGGCTTCCCCTTCCATCCCTGCCTTAGGGGGGTGGGTGGGGAGCACAGTGGGGGAACGCTAGTGCTCCCCCCAATTCCAGTGCCTTGGACGAGGTGACCTCGTCCAAGGCACACAGGAACCGGTGCCTTGGATGAGGTGACCTCGTCCAAGGCACCCAACTGGTTAAAGGCAGTCGCATGTTGACCTATGAGAGAGATAGGCCTTACAACAGTGTAAACCTGTGGCAGTATTTCACTGTCAGAACATGTCAAATATATCAGTACATGTCCTACCTTTAACATACACTGCACCTTGCCCATGGGGCTGCCTAGGACATACCTTAGGGGTGTCTTACATGTACAAACAGGGAAGGTTTGGGCCTGGCAAGTGGGTATACTTGCCAGGTCGAATTCAAAGGTTAAGCCTGCACACATCGATACTGCAGTGGCAGGTCTGAGCCATGTGTCTAGTCCTACTCTTGTGGGTGGCACAATTAGTGCTGCAACCCCACTAGCAGCATTTTATTTACATGCCCTGGGCACCTTTAGTGCACTTTACTAGGGCCTTACTAGTAAATCAAATATGCCAGCCATGGAAAGCCCAATTACACAAACAGTTTAAACAGAGAGCACTTGCACTTTAGCTCTGGTCAGCAGTGGTAAAGTGCCAAGAGTACCAAAACCAGCAAAAACAAAGTCCAGCACACACTCAAAACACAGGAAGCAATGGCAAAAAGACAGGAGAGACCACACCAAGGGTGCCAGGTCTAACACCACCACACCTATACTACCCGCAGAGAGCACCCCTGCAGACCCTAAGACATCCACCCCAGTTACAACACCTGCAGACACCACAACCACTGAAACGCATACATGCAGCACATCTACTATACCTGCAATCACCACCCCAACAGACAGCCGGCCACCAACCACGGAATCCCCAAGCACCTCCACCCCCCACAGCCCAAGACACATAAATGCCCTCACTCACCCACCCAACAGACACCCACCACACACAAGCACACCTCTCACAAACATGCACCCAAGACATCCATTCCTAAACGTCACACAACCATTCCCTTACCCTCCACACCCAAATCCCCTTCTGATGACAATACCCATGTGTCAAAATGTGTTCCTTTCCAACCTTGACCTTTTCCCTATTCTTCCCTGTGACACCGCCAACAGAGCTGTTTCCCTCCCAAAGCTATCCATTCTACCTCCAAGGCCTCCTCTCCCCCTCTGCCAGCACCCATGCCCCTCCCCCCACCAAGAAGAGGTACACCCCTTCCAAGAACGTTCCCTCCTACCAAACCAAAGCCAAAACCCTCCCCTTCCAAGCCCAAGCCCAAACACCCCTGTACCCCACCCCACCAATACTTCCTGAGGTGCCGCCTGCCACCTTGATGGCCCTACCTGAGGAGGTTACATGGCAGTCAAGAGTCAAATTGGGGCACCGTTCTTTGCCTTTAGTGCAAAAGCACATTTGTTAATATGGACTGGCCAATGGCCTTGTACTTTTATCTTTGTGCACAAAATAATATATCATAACCAGCCAGTTGTTGGTTTTCTGGTTACATCTTTGTTCTGCATTTCCTTTCATAGGTTCGACTTGCTCCTGGCTGACATTGGTTTTGTGCCAATATTTTGTGGTGTGTGCTGCTTGCTGCTTCGTGTATCATTTGAGCAGTATGTGAGTTTGTGTGCAGTGCTGTTGTCCCTCGGGAGTAGGGTGTGTGTTGTGTGATAGGTATGTGTATGTATCTTAAATGTTGGTGTCATGGTACTGTGTTGTGTTTGTTGTGATATGTGTTTGTTGTTGTGCTGTGTCGCTTTGTGTGTTTTGACTGAGTCTCCGAGTATTGTGCATGTCATAAGTTCGATGTACTATGTGTGTGTGTGATGTGTGTTTCCTTTGTTAGATTTTTTGATGGTGTTGTTGTGTGTGTTCCATCAGACATGGTTGTACATTGTGTTGCATGTGTGTCTACTCCCTGGCCAGTGTTGTCTGTCTGTCTGTATGTGACATGTGTTTGTATTTGTGCAGTTGTTCTGTTGTTGTTACAGGTTTGTATGTTGAATGGGGATCTGTGATGATTGGGCCTGTGCTGTGTTGTCATGCGTAAATGTGTGATATTGACGTGTTGTGTGTGCATGCTGCAGTGTGCGTGATGTGTACGTGTAGGTGTAATTGATGCAGTATGTGAGTGCGTGTGTCAATATGCAGTTATGTGTGAGTGCAGCCCTCCGCACCCCCCTACTTATGGTATGTAATATAACTGTATACATTTTAAAATTTCACATATGTAACAGGTGAGTGTATGTATTTACGGTTGTTGTCGTCCTCGTAAGCAATGTCAATATTGTCTTTCTGCGAGTAGGAGCAGCAGGATGAGGTCTAGTTGTGGTTTCATGGCAGCTCCAGACATGTATGGCTTCCTGGAGGTGAGTGTCTCCTTTTATACTAATCGTTTCCACCTGGTGCTCCGTGGTGGATAAACTGCAATGGTCACATTGGTGGTGTTTAACCTCCTAATAGGTCAGGCAGAAACATGGTCTTTGCCTGACTGTGCCTCCCTTCTACTGCAGCGATCTGTCCTGCCTGTCAGTGCCGACAGTGCTTTGGAGGTCTTCTGGGTGCACCACTGCCAAACTCATAATTTGGCGGTCTTCTCCGCCAGCCTGCTGGCGGTCAGTCCTCCAACATGGCAATCCTCAGACCACCAAACTCATAATGAGGCCCTTAGTTCCTACAGAAAAATCATTTCTTGTTTTACTAATAACATAGGCGCAGTTTGAAAAATCTTCACAACATTTTTCCAAAAAGTTTTCATGCTCACGTAAGTTGCTCTCTGGAAAGTTTTGGGCTGATCCATCAAGCAGGGGCCGTGAAAAAGAGGGTGGTCCCAAAACGCATTTTCCCCATTCTTTTCTCCATAGGGATTTTGAATAGCAAAAGCACCCCAACCACTGGATGGAATTACATCAAGTGTGGCAGAACGGTACCTCCTGGTCCAAAAATGGTCCAATAAAAGTCATGAAAGATGCTTGTCAAAAGGTGGCATGGGTACATAGGGAGAGTCTTCTAGTTCCGAAAAGGAAGAAAGGAAATGAGAACACTTTGAGATGTATCACTTACAGTGCTTACTCGGACAAAGTGATGAAGATTATGAAACAATATTGGCACCTTGTGAGAACGGATAAGGTGATTGGACAGATCGTTAGTCCTTACCCAAGACTTACAGGAAGAGTAGCTCCCAGCAGGACATGTTGTACATAGTTATTTGACCAAGAATAGTGAGACCTTCCTGGGAAGTCAGCGAGGTTTTTACAAATGTGCAAAGTACAAGGCCTGCAAAAATAGCATGAATTGTAAAACGTACACTTTACCCACAGGCAAAGAAGTTAAAATAAAAAAAAATCTTGAATTGTAACTGATTTTGCTATATATGTGATTTGTTTCCCATGTGGGTTACAATATGTGGGAAGCACAATTTTTCCTATGAAAAAACAAATTTTGGAACATTAGCTTGCCATCAGAAATAATGATGTGACCATCTGGTGGCCAGCCACAGTACTTTGGTACATGAAGGGAAAAATTATAAAATGTCATTTTTTGGAACTGATAGAGTGCTGCTGACCCCGAAAGGGGGTGATAGGGAACAGATTCTTAGGAAATTGGAATCTGAGTATATAATTTGATTAAACAGTAGACATCTGTGAGGATTGAACCAGGAGGAGGAACTTTATGTTCATGTTGGTTGAATTGAATAATCTGCAAATAGTGTTACAGGACTTTGATTTTAGTTTGATTTTTGATTTTTGGGGTTCTAGAATTAGATGACTACAGTTGGCTTACCTTATGTTGGTTGGCTCACACCCCCGAGATTACACATGAAGGTATGTTTTAAATTGATGTACCAAATATAAATGAAATTATTTTGATTAAATGATAGGATGGTATAACATTGTTGGCCACTTGGCATATCATAATGCTACGATTATGACATTAATAATGGAAATTGAATTATTTTGGATAATTTAGTATTGATATCGCAATAATAGAATGGCATACAGAATTCATAGGTAAACTTGGCTTGGTAATGGAGTAGCATAAACTGGGAGCCATAATGAAACAAATTTAGATTTTTTTCGTTTGTTTCTTGGTAATATGATGCAGTTATATAGTATTTTTTCTACGTTTAGTAAACTGAGCAGGATATTTTCTATGGGGGATGGGGCCTCTGTAAAGATTTGGGCTAAGAAGAAGACTGCAATGGTTGAAACGCTTACCGGATGTAAGCTGATACATTGTTACCATCAAAGGATTTAAAAGCTATTAAATAAACATTGGTGTTGTCTGGAGTGCCAGCGTCCTGTTTCTCAGACTGTGGTGAATATTGATGGGTACTGCGCCCGGAACTGTACTCCAATCCCGCTTCGTGAGTTCAGGAGGAAAGGCAGGGATTGGATATTATATATATATATATATATATATATATAAGTATATATATATATATATACATACATATGGAAAAAACAAAAGTTTAACTTTTGTTATAGTCAGCAAACATTTATTGATTTTTTCTATAGAAACCAAACTTAAAAATACACAAAGATTAGAAATTCTTCTAATAGTTATACCTTAAATTTATAATTTGCATACCACATACCATCTTTCAGCCTATTTAACTTTATTTATTCCTTTGACAAAAGTTAAAGTACACATATATGTACATTTCTAAACTTATACTTATACCTTTCATTTATAATTCATGCAACACCTTCAAGTTATTGTAACTCACTCACTTCATACACACTGTATACAACTCTATAGCCACATTACAATTAGTTTACTTTTCACTCTGCCATGTGCTGTATTGTCACAAGAAATATGATTTAAAAAGTCTTAACTATCATTTTGAAATAATACTATTTTAGATGGTATAACTGGTTTAGATGGAATAACTGGTATAATATAAAAGGGTAAAAGTAGTTCAAGGGTAAGGCATGAGTCATAGTTAATGTAGTATGGCCTAGAAAGGAGTGGCATACAGTGGATTGGCATGGAGTGGCATAGAGTGGAGTACGGTAGAGTAGAGTGGCAGAGTTGAATAGCAAAGAGTACAGCATTTTACAGTGGAGGTGCATAAAGTGGAACAGTGTCGAGTGTATTGGTGTATAGTGTAGTAGCATACAGTGGAGTGGCATAGACTGGAGTGTCAAGCAGTTGAGAAGCATACAGTGGAAAAGTGTACTGTGGAGTAGTATACAGTGCAATGGCATACACTGGAGTGTGTTAGAGTGGAGAAGCATAGAGCAGAGTGGCATAGAGTGGAGTGTTGTAGAGTGGGCTGGCGTAGAGTGAAGTGCGGTACAGTGTAGTATTAAATATTGGAATAGCGTAGAGTGGAGTTGCGTAGAGTGGAGTGGCATATACTAAAGTGGCATACAGTGGAATAGCATACTTTGGAGTGGGGTAGCGTGAAGTGGCATAGCGTGGAGAGGTGGAGAATGGAGTTGCATAGAGTGGAGTAGTGTATCCTAGAATGGTGTAGAGTGGAGTGGCATAGAGTGGAGAGGAGTAGAGTAGAGTGGTGTAGAGTGAAGTTGAATGCAATGAACTGGCGTAAAGTGGAATAGCGTATATTAGTGTGGGGTAGAGGGAAGTGTAGAGAGTGGAATTGGACAGAGTGCAGTGCTGTAGACTGACATAGAGTGGAATGAGGTACAGTGTAGTGGTATACATTGGAACAGTGTTGAGTGGAGTGGCATATACTGGAGTGGCATACAGAGAAATAGGGTTCACTGGAGTGTGGTGGAATAGAGTGGCATAGAGCGGAGAGGCATAGATTGTAATAGTGTATAGTGGGGTGGTATACAGTGGATTAGCATAGAGTAGAGTGGTGAAGGGCAGAGTAAGGTGCAGTGTAGTGGTGTACAGTGGAAATGCCTAGACTGGAGTGGTGTAGAGTGGAGTGGCATAGAGAGGAGTGTCATACTCTGGAGTATCATATAAAGCAGTGGTGTAAAGTAAACTAACATTGAGGGTAAATGGCGTACAGTGTAATGATGTAAAGTGGAGTAGTATAGAGTGAAATAGCCTAAACTAGATTGGCACAGAGTGGCGTGTCGTACAGTGACATAGCATAGAGTGTAGTACGTCAGAGTTGATTAGCGTAGAGTAGAGTGGTATACAGTGTAATGCCATGGAATGGAATGATATACAGTGTAATAGCATGCAGTGCATTGTCGGAGAGTGGAAAGGGATTAAGGGCCATATGTACGAAATTTTGTTTTTACATTTCTTGTATAGTGAATCCTATGAAATTGCTATTTAGAAAATGCATATTGGTATATATATATATACATATGTGTGTAGATATATATATATGTATAAAAACATATTCAAAACTATCAAACTGTACATCAAAATAATAATACCTAAATTACAGTTTGTCATAGAAGGAGACTGAACTAATAACAAAACTGTAACTTAAACTAAACCAACCGTTTAAATAAAATTTTAAACAACTTTAACTAAGAAAATCAAACTAACAATTAAATCAACAATTTGAAAGGCACACACATTTAACCCCTTTGCTGCCAGGCCTTTTCCCCCTCAGGTGCCAGGCCTTTTTAGGGCTTTTTGGGGCAGGGCGAGCTTAGGCCCTCGTAACTTTTTGTCCACATAAGCTACCCATGCCAAATTTGCGTCCTTTTTTTCCAACATCCTAGGGATTCTAGAGGTACCCAGACTTTGTGCGTTCCTCTGAAGGAGACCAAGAAATTAACCAAAATACAGTGAAAATGTATTTATTTTTAAAATGGGAAAAAAGGGCTGCAGAGGAAGGCTTGTGGTTTATTCCCTGAAAATGGCATCAACAAAGGGTTTGCGGTGCTAAAATCACCAGCTTCCCAGCTTTCAGGAACAGGCAGACTCGAATCAGAAAACCCAATTTTTCAAAACAATTTTGGCATTTTACTGGGACATAACCCATTTTTACAATTTTTTGTGCTTTCAGCCTCCTTCCAGTCATTGACAGAAATGGGTATGAAACCAATGCTGGATCCCAGAAACCTAAACATTTCTGTAAAGTAGATACAATTCTGAATACAGCAATGGGTAATTTGTGTAGATCCTACAAGGGTTTCCTACAGAAAATAACAACTGAAATAAACAAATATTGAAATTGAGGTGAAAAAACAGCAATTTGTTTCTAAGTTTTACTCTGTAACTTTTTCCTGCAATGTCAGATTTTTGAAAGCAATATACTGTTATGTCTGCTGGACTCTTCTGGTTGCAGGGCTATATAGGGCTTGTAGGTTCATCAAGAACCCTAGGTATCCAGATCCAATAAATGAACTGCATCTTCAGTGGGTTTTCATTCTATACCGGGTACACAGCAATTCATTTGCTGAAAAATAGGTATCAAGAAAAACTTTGGGGGTCATTCTGACCTCGGCGGTAAAAGGCGCCTACCGCCGGTCAGAAGACCGCCATAACACCGCCGCGGCCGCGGTAAACCGCCACGGTCATTCTGACCCGCAACTGGCAAACCGCCAAAAACCCGACATCCACAGAAGTCCGCCACACCAAAGGTCAGCGAAAAACTGGCGATGACCAAACCTCCACCGTCACGCCAACAGAAATACGCCCATGCCATTCCGACCCACGAATCCACGCGGCGGTCTTTCAACCGCGGTATTCCATTGGCAGTACACACCGCCGCGGTCAAAATACATACACCCTTACAAAACACAACCACATTGGACAATTTGAAATACACACACCTGATACACATACAAACAACACACCCACACACCCAATACAATATAAAACACACACCCACATCACCCACAAACCCTCACGACCACAATAGCGACTGAAGGACAGAGAGAGACAGCACTGCTTAGAGTAGACCATCACACAGAGGCAAATCACAACATCACCCACACAATTACCAAGCACAAAACACCATACAGCACCACACACATCACACTCTACAACACATACAACATCCCTCACCTCATCCACACCACCCCATGGCACCCCAAAGACACCCCAGGTTCTCTGACTCTGACTCTGGGTCATGGTGGAGGAAATAGTTCGTGTAGAGCCCCAGCTCTTCGGGGCACAGGTGCAGCACACCAGCATTGCCAGGAAGATGGAGCTATGGCAAAGGATAGTCGACAGGGTCAACGCTGTGGGACAGCATCCACGCAATCGGGATGACATAAGGAAGCGCTGGAACGACCTACGGGGGAAGGTGCGTTCCATGGTATCAAGGCACAACATCGCGGTGCAGAAGACTGGCGGCGGACCCCCACCTACTCCCCCAGAATTTACAGCATGGGAGGAGGAAGTCTTGCACATCCTGCATCCTGACGGCCTCGCAGGAGTATCTGGAGGAATGGACTCTGGTAAGTCAAATCTTAACTACTTCTTCCCACCCCCACCCCACCAGCATGCCAGCACATACCCCCACCCTCACCCCCACCCCCATCACACCAACTCCTTGCAAATGGCTCACCATCACAACCCACCCATCCCAACACCAAGCCCTTCATGCGACCACAAAGCATGGACACCCATCACCAAAGCATGCCCACTTCACACACACATCACCCCCACAAGCCACCCTCACAAAAGCCCCCACAAGGGAATGCCTGCACTTGGGTACACGGCCACCCACCCATTACACGAAATGTCACACACAGAAGCAATAACCATACCCTTATACCCCTGCAGGACCCGAACACCACCACACCGCCACGGAGGGTCCAGAGATGTCCATCCCACCCCCAGAAGAGGCCCCCAGTGATGACAGCAGCTCTGTCTCCCTGGACCTAGATGACCAGCCCAGCCCATCGGGGACCTCGGGACAGTCGGTTCCCCTCACACAGCCACAGGCCACAGCAGACCCAACCCCCTCTGGGAACACCAGAACAGCTCCCACCCAGAGGGCCCATGCCTCTGTCCCCAGGACACGTCAGTCAGCGGTGTGTCCGCCACTACAGGGCACCCAGGTTGACCCACCACCCCAACAACAACAGGGACCTGGGGGCAGTGGTAGTGGGCACACCGTCCAGGGGACAGAGGCCCAGGAACACAGGGGAACTGGGAGGGCTGCTGTGCGACAGGGGGGGGACAGGCCCAGGGAACCCACTCTCCAAGAGGCCCTCTCCTCCATCGTGGGAGCATACCACCACTCCCAGGAGACGATGGCTACGGTACTGGCCAGGTTCCAGGAGATCCAGGCACTGCAGGAGGAACGGTACATGGGGTTCAGAGAGGAACTGAGGAACATTGGTTCCGCAATGGGGACCATCGTTGTGGCCCTTAACCAGATAGTCACCACATTGCGGGACCATGTGGCACCCCAAAGGGCCCCTGTCACTAACCCAGACCAGGAACAGCCTACCACCT
Organism: Pleurodeles waltl; assembly: GCF_031143425.1. Taxonomy (NCBI): domain Eukaryota; kingdom Metazoa; phylum Chordata; class Amphibia; order Caudata; family Salamandridae; genus Pleurodeles; species Pleurodeles waltl. Next base: position 1,314,989,553 of record NC_090446.1, on the reverse strand, counting down.
CCGCCGGCGCTAGTGGACAGGAGGCCCTCACACAACGACAGGCCACCAGTACCCCACCTCCTGCAGAAGAAGAACCACCCCGCAAGCGGAACCTGAGATCTCACAAGAAGACAGAGTAGGATGCCAAGACCCCCGCCAGCATAAGACACCCCCTAATGTCATCCCACTGTCCCACATTGCCACCCTGTCCAACCTTTAACTGCCCCTGCTCCATCCTTCCACAGGCACATGGACAATGCACCTGTGAGACTGAGAACTGGACTCTGCCATGGACATTACTCCACCCCCACCCATCACCGTTTTACAATCATGTACCTAAATGTAGCACTGTAATAAAATCACTTATTGCACTTAAAAAATCAGGAGTCTGCTTGTATTCTTAACAAATGTATTACACATAACGGTGCAAAAATGTTCAGTTACATTGTGATGACAACATACCACTGTCATACAGCTTTAGTCCATGGGCAAACAAAGCAGAAGCCACGCAGTGGGTCATACAGCTCTGAAAAGGGAAGGGAAAGTCACAAATCAGTTAACAGGAACTGGGGGGAAACACAGACAGTAGAGAGGCAGGAGGCCTTAAGTAAATGTAAAATGGCGTGGTTGATTCTTACCTGTGTGCTACTGAAAATACTGTTGTATCACTGTATCCCTGTTGTCCGTGTCGTACCCGTCGTCTTCCTCCTCTTCACTCTCCACAGGCTCCACAGCTGCTACAACACCACCATCTGGACCATCCTCCTGCAGAAAAGGCACCTGGCGTCGCAGAGCCAGATTGTGAAGCATACAGCAGGCCACGATGATATGGCACACCTTCTTTGGTGAGTACATTAGGGATCCACCTGTCATATGCAGGCACCTAAACCTGGCCTTCAGGAGGCCGAAGGTCCTTTCTATGATCCTCCTAGTTCGCCCATGGGCCTCATTGTACCGTTCCTCTGCCCTGGTCCGGGGATTCCTCACTGGGGTCAGTAGCCAGGACAGGTTGGGGTAACCAGAGTCACCAATTAGCCACACACGGTGTCTCTGTAGCTGTTCCATCACATAAGGGATGCTGCTACTTCGCATTATGTACGCGTCATGCACAGACCCAGGGAACTTGGCATTTACATGGGAGATGTACTGGTCAGCCAAACAGACCACCTGGACATTCATCGAATGATAAGTTTTTCGGTTCCTGTACACCTGCTCACTTTCTTTGGGGGGAACCAAAGCCACATGGGTCCCATCAATGGCACCAATGATGTTGGGAATATGTCCAAGGGCATAGAAATCACCCTTCACTGTAGCCAAATCGCCCACGTCAGGGAACACAATGTAGCTCTGCATGTATTTCATCAGGGCAGACAACACTCTGGACAAAACCTTAGAAAACATAGGCTGAGACATCCCATATGAAATGGCCACTGTTGTTTGGAATGATCCACTTGCCAAAAAATGGAGTACTGACAGAACCTGCACCAGAGGGGGAATCCCTGTAGGTTGGCGGATGGGGGACATCAGGTCTGGCTCCAGCTGGGCACACAGTTCATGTATAGTGGCTCTGTCAAGCCTGTATGTAAGTATGAGATGTCGTTCTTCCATTGTCGACAGGTCCACCAGCGGTCTGTACACGCGAGGATTCATCCTTCTCCTCGCAAGTCCCAACGGACGGTGCCTAGGAAGGACAACATGGAGCACAGAGTCAAGCAACCCACAGGTACGTTCACACAGCTTGCACAGTACACAATTCGTTATGCATTGAAAGGCTTGTATGAGTGGCAATGCAAGGCCTAGGCCTGTGTGACGCAGTATAAATTAAGCCATGTGGGCCCTTGAAATGGCGGCTGCCTGACCTGTGAAGTGTGACAATGGGATGTGAGGTCAATGCGCTGGTGTGGCACACCGTGGCGGTAGGCGGTCAAAGACCGCGGTGCTAAGCCGCATTGGTTAACATTGAACCCTATGGGTTTCAGGAGCCAATGACGATGTGCGCCGGCGTTCGCGGTACGCACCGCCGCGGGCGTGACCGCCATTTTCTAACTGCTTAATCACTCGAGACCTGATCATCCACAGGAGAGGACCTATACTGCAAGTGCTGCTGTGACCTCGGTCTGGGAGATACAATGGCTGCTGCGACTGGGGAAAGGGCCCCTGCCTTCACATCTGAGGAATTGGAGAAACTTGTTGATGGGGTCCTCCCCCAGTATGCGCTACTCTACGGTCCTCCAGACCAACAGGTGAGTACACAGGGTGCACGTTGTATGGGCTATGCCTGTGTTGAGTGGGGTGGATGTAAGATGGTGGGGAGGTGAGCGAATGAGGAGTGCAACGCACAACAGATGAGAGCATGTGCCACATGGCAAGGTTGGTGAGGGGGGGCCACTCACATTGACCATGCAGAAAAGTGATGATATTTCCTTTCCCACCCTGTACATGTCACGTAGGTCAGCGCCCATCAGAAGATCGAAATTTGGCGTGCCATCGCCAAGGACGTCTGGGCCCTGGGGGTCCACAACAGACGGGGCACTCACTGCCGAAAGAGGTGGGAGGACATCCGCCGCGGGACCAGAAAGACCGCCGAGGCTCTGCTGGGGATGGCCTCCCAACGTAGGAGGGGTGCCAGCCGCCAATTGACCCCCCTGATGTCCCGGATCCTGGCGGTGGCCTACCCCGATTTGGATAGGCGCGTGAGGACATCACAGCAGACACAAGGGGGTGAGTATCAGCACATTCTGCTATCTTTGCGCGCAGTGGAGATGTCTGGGTGGGGGAGGAGGGCTGTGGCTATCTCTAGGCCAGGGCGCATTCTGTAGGCTAGGCTCCTCCGTAAGGCATGGCCATGGCATGGCATGGCCCGCCCCCCACCTCTGTAGAGTGCTATGTACAGCTATCCATGGTCCGGCCTCACCTAAGTGTGCATTTGTCGTCCATAGACCTGTAGGCCAAGTCACAATAACTGAGTAGTGTACCCCAATTGCGCGGCGTAGTGCTGGGGGCTTCTGTGTCTGTCCTCTCCGACAACGGTGTTGCCAATGCATGCACTCAACCTGTCTTTATTTCTCCCCCCCCCCCATTTTCTTTGTCTTCCTGTTCATGTGTGCATTAGCATCATCAGGCGGAGGAGAAGTGTCATCGGCGCACGAGGGAGCTGCATCTCACATGGCCCTGGAGGGCCATGCAACCGACTCCGAGTACACCAGTGAGACGGAGGGCGAGGGGGGATCCACAACGGGGACCCGTGGAGACGTCAGCGACACAGACACGTCCTCGGAAGGGAGCTCCCTTGCCGTGGCGGCAACATCCGTGCCCACCGCCACAACAGGTACAGCCGCCACCCAGCGCACCAGCTCCGCCCTCCCAGCAGCCCCTCCGCGTTCGGCCCGTGCCCGCTCGGCCAGGAAGGCGGCCATCTCCCTTGCCCCAGGCACCTCAGGCCCTGCCCCAGTTACCCCTGCTGCCCTCAGTTAGGAGGTCATTGACCTCCTCCAGACGCTCATTGTTGGGCAGTCTACCCTTTTGAATGCCATCCAGGGGGAAGAAAGGGAGGTGCATCGGAGCAATGCATACCTGGAGGGCATTCATTCGGGTCAGGCTGCCCATCAGCGATAGTTCAACGCTCTGGCCTCAGCACTGACGGCAGCCATTGTCCCTGTCTCCAGCCTCCCTCTTCAAACTCCCTCCACCCAGTCCCAGTCTCCTGTTCCTCTGCCTATCCCATCCACACCATCAGACCAGCCTGCACACACCTCAACACCCAAGGGTAGCTCATCCAGACATAAGCACCACAGATCACACAAGCATTCACCCAAGCAACATCCAGATGCACACATGCCAACAGTCACTACCTCCTCTGTGTCCCCCACCTCCTCGTCTCCCTCCTCCCTCCCTGTGACGTCTCCACTCACACCTGCATGCACACCCCCATCAGCCAGTACTTCCATCACCAGCACACCCTCCAGACCAGTCCGCACACGTGCAGTCACCACCCCCACTGCCATTTACACGTCCCCTGTGTCCTCTCCCAGTGTGTCTGTCACCCCCTCTTCCAAACCACACAAACGCAGGCAGCCACCCACCCAACAGCCATCCACCTCACGACAGCCTCCGTCACAAGCACCTGCACCCAAAGACAGCACACTTGACTCTCCTACAACCACATCCTCTTCCTCCACTCCCATACCCACTGCACCTACCCTTCCCATTGCTCCTAAAAAACTTTTCCTCTCCAAACTTAACCTCTTTGCATCACCTGACCCACCCCCTCCATCTGGTAAGAGTCCAAACAGCACCTCAGCCACCACAAGCCCTGCACCTACTAGGACCATAGTTCAGGGCTATTGGAGTCCACCAGCTCCTAGGGCAGGAACATCGGCCAGCAGCAAGGGGACAGCCAGCCCACCCCCTGGGAAGAGGACCAAAAAAGCGAAGGGCCGGCGCGACAAGCTTGAGACGGCTGCCACCAAGGACAGTAGCCTTGCCCCGTCACCTGGCACATCAACAAAGGGAGGCAAGGGCCCCAGAGATTCAGCAAAGGAGGGCAAGGGCAGCAGGGCGGACAAGTCCGGCAGCAGGCGAGCTGCCCAGGAGGGCCCCACCAGCCCCATTCCGGGTGTGACGGAGGACACCCACGGGCCCAGGACTCCAGCACAGGAAGGCCCCGCATCCGAAAGGTCGGATGGCGACTGAGCGGGAAGTATTGGCCAGGTCTGGTTCTCTAGAAACACAAGACAAGCACCGCTGAACAGGGGCCGCTGTGAGAAGCACCGCTGAACAGGGCCCTGCCGCGAGAAGCACCGCTGAACATGGGCCGCCAAGACAAACACCGCTGAACAGGGGCCGCTGTGAGAAGCACCGCTAAACAGGGCCCCGCCGTGAGAAGCACCGCTGAACAGGGCCCCGCCGTGAGAAGCACCGCTGAACAGGGCCCCGCCGTGAGAAGCACCGCTGAACAGGGGCCGCCAAGACAAGCACCGCTGAACAGGGGCCGCTGTGAGAAGCACTGCTGAACAGGGCCCCGCCGTGAGAAGCACCGCTGAACAGGGCCCCCCCGTGAGAAGCACCGCTGAACAGGGGCCGCCAAGACAAGCACCGCTGAACGGGGCCGCTGTGAGAAGCACCGGTGAACAGGGCACCGCCGTCTCAAGCACCGCTCCGCTGGGCCCTTCATCTTAAGCACCGCTCCGCTGGGCACCGCCGTCTCAAGCACCGCTCCGCTGGGCCCTTCATCTCAAGCACCGCTCCGCTGGGCCCTTCCTCTCAAGCACCGCTCCGCTGGGCCCTTCATCTCAAGCACCGCTCCGCTGGGCACCGCCGTCTCAAGCACCGCTCCGCTGTGCCCTCCATCTCAAGCACCGCTCTGCTGTGCCCTTCATCTCAAGCACCGCTCCACTGGGCACCGCCATCTCTGAACTGCTCTGCTGGGCCCTTAATCTCAAGCACCTCTGGCCCATTGGCAGTGCCGGTTCTGTGTCGAGCAGGGCTTCACGAAGCACTCTGGCCACCATGCCTCCTCCATGACCAGTGGAGTCGGTAATCCATCTGATGGACTGTGGCTTTGCACTCCCCAGGATATGGCAGTGGGCAACCCACCCACTGTAGAGACTTGAGAGACTGTGGCTTTGCACTCCCCAGGATATGGCAGCGGGCAACCCACCCACTGTAGAGACTTGAGAGACTGTGGCTTTGCACTCCCCAGGAAGGTACAGTGGCCATGGAGGCCCCTCGTGGATCTGGCGTCGTGGACTCATGTGGCTGAGGTGCCCCCCCTTCCCTTCCCCCTGAGGTGCCTGTAGTTTTATCATCTGATGCCCCAGCAGTGTTCTCTCCAATGGTATCTGGTCTCGTGTGTGGGCTTTGCCCATGTGTTTGTGCACATTGGCCCACAGACAATGGAACTTTGCCAAAATGTGCAGGACTTATAGCCTATGTATATATTTTTGACTATGTTCATTATTTACTATGTATATTTCATATATCATATTTCCCATTACTTCATTTGAGCTATAATATACTTCAATTTTAATGATCATTTCCTTTTGTCTTTGCATTCTTCCGGGGGGTTTAGGGGGTGTCACTCTGACTTGTTGCTCTGCATTGGTGTGTAGGTATTTGGGGTGGGGGGGTGGTGTATCGCGTATGTGTGTGCCCGTAACCTTTCCTCCTCCCCCCTCCCCTGTGTCGTAGGTGCAGTCCTCACCGTTGTCGTCTGCGCCGGCGTTCGTACTCCTGGTAGAAGAGCAGGTAGACAATAGCTGGTAGGATGTTTAATTCGGGTTCCATGCTGTCCAGATTCCTCGTGGAGTGTATAGAGGTGAGCGTTTTCCCGTTCGTAGTCTGTTTACGCCGTGTTTTTATCGGCGGGGCTCCCGCCCCAGAAAAGGTGGCGGATTGGTGAGTTGTGATAGGGTGGGCGGTACATTGTCTGCCGCCTGCCTGTTGGCGGTGACCGCCGCGCTGTTTGTTTGTCCCGCCGTGGCGGTCGGAGTGTTAAAGTGGCGTCCTGTGTCGGCGGTTCCCGCCAGGGTCAGAATTCAATTTTTTTGACCGCCTGCCTGTTGGCGGGTTGGCCGCCTCTTTATCACCGACCGCCAGGGTTAGAATGACCCCCTTTGTATTTCCAAAATGGGCACAGGATAAGGTGTTGAGGAGCAGTGGTTATTTACACATCTCTGAATTCTGGGGTGCCCATACTAGCATGTGAATTACAGGACATTTCTCAAATAGACGTCTTTTTTACACACTGTCTTATATTTGGAAGGCAAAAATGTGGAGAAAGACAAGGGGCAATAACACTTGTTTTGCTATTCTATGTTCCCCCACGTCTCCTGATAAAAATGGTACCTCACATGTGTGGGTAGGCCTAGCGCCCGCGACAGGAAATGCCCCAAAACACAAAGTGGACACATCAAATTTTCTCAAAGAAAACAGAGGTGTTTTTTGCAAAGTGCCTACCTGTGGATTTTGACCTCTAGCTCAACCGGCACCTAGGGAAACCTACCAAACCTGTGCATTTTGTAAAACTAAAGACCTAGGGGAATCCAAGATAGGGTAACTTGTGGGGCTCTCACCAGGTTCTGTTACCCAGAATTCTTTGCAAACCTCAAAATTTTGCTAAAAAAACACATTTTCCTCACATTTCGGTGACAGAAAGTTCTGGAATCTGAGAGGAGCCACAAATTTCCTTCCACCCAGCGTTCTCCCAAGTCTCCCGATAAAAGTGATACCTCACTTGTGTGGGTAGGCCTAGTGCCTTACGACGGGAAATGCCCCAAAACACAAAGTGGATACATCACATTTTCCCAAAGAAAACAGAAGTGTTTTTTGCAAAGTGCCTACCGGTGGATTTTGGTCTCTAGCTCAGCCGGCACCTCGGGAAACCTACCAAACCTATGCATTTTTAAAAAATAGACACGTAGGGGAATCCATTGTGCGGTGACTTGTGGGGCTTTCACCAGGTTCTGTTACCCAGAATCCTTTGCAAACCTCAAAGTTTGGCTAAAAAAACACTTTTTCCTCACATTTTGGTGACAGAAATTTCTGGAATCTGAGAGGAGCTACACATTTCCTTCCACCCAGCGTTCCCCCAAGTCTCCCGATAAAAATGATACCTCACTTGTGTGGGTAGGCCTAGTGCCCACAACAGGAAATGCCCCAAAACACAACGTGGACACATCACATTTTTCCACCTAAAACAGAGGTGTTTTTTGCAAAGTGCCTACCTGTGGATTTTAGCCTCTACCTTAGCCGGCACCTAGGGAAACCTACCAAATCTGTGCAATTTATAAAACTAAAGACCTAGGGGAATCCAAGATGGGGTGACTTGTGGGGCTCTCACCAGGTTCTGTTACCCAGAATCCTTTGCAAACCTCAAAATTTGTCTAAAGAAACACTTTCTCCTCATATTTTGGTGACAGACAGTTGTGGAATCTGAGAGGAGCCACAAATTTCCTTTCACCCAGTGTTCCCCAAAGTCTCCCGATAAAAATGATACCTCACTTGTGTGGGTAGGCCTACTGCCCGTGACAGGAAATGCCCCAAAACACAAAGTGGACACATCACATTTTCCCAAAGAAAACAGAGGTGTTTTTTGCAAAGTGCCTACCTGTGGATTTTGGCCTCTAGCTCAGCCGGCACCTAGGGAAACCTACCAAACATATGCATTTTTTAAAACTAGACACCTAGGGGAATACAAGATGGGGTGACTTGTGGGGCTCTAAACAGGTTCTGTTACCCAGAATCCTTTGCAAACCTCAAAATGTGGCTAAACAAAAACGTTTTCCTCACATTTCGGTGACAGAAAGTTCTGGTATCTGAGAGGAGCCACATATTTCCTTCCACCCAGCGTTTTCCCAAGTCTCCCGATAAAAACGGTACCCCACTTGTGTGGGTAGGCCTTGTGTTCGCAACAGGAAATGCCCCAAAACACTATCTGGACACATCACATTTTTCCACAGAAAACAGAGGTGGTTTTTGCCAAGTGCCTACCTATGGATTTTGGCCTCTAGCTCAGCCGGCACCTAGGGAAACCTACCAAACCTGTGCATTTTTTAAAACTACAGACCTAGGGGAATCCAAGATGGGGTGACTTATGGGGTTCTCAACAGGTTCTGTTACCCAGAAACGTTTGCAAACCTCACAATGTGGCTAAAAAAACACTTTTTTCTCAAATTTTGGTGACAGAAAGTTCTGGAATCTGGGAGGAGCCACAAATTTCCTTCCACCCAGTGTTCCCCCAAGTCTCCCGATAAAAATGATACCTCACTTGTGTGGGTAGGCCCGAGACAGGAAATGCCCCAAAACACAAAGTCGACATATCACATTTTCTCAACGAAAACAAAGGTGTTTTTTGCAAAGTGCCTACCTGTGGATTTTGGCCTCTAGCTCAGCCGGCACCTAGGGAAACCAACCAAACCTGTGCATTTTTGAAAACTAGACACCTAGGGGAATACAAGATGGGGTGACTTGTGGGGCTCTCACCAGGTTCTGTTACCCAGAATCCTTTGCAAACCTCAAAATGTGGCTAAAAACACTTTTTCCTCATATTTCTGTGACAGAAAGTTCTGGAATCTGAGAGGAGCCACAAATTTCTTTCCACCCAGCGTTCCCCCAAGTCTCCCAATAAAAATGATACCCCACTTGTGTAGGTAGGCCTTGTGCCCGCACCAGGAAATGCCCCAAAACACTATCTGGACACATCAAAATTATCAAATACAAAACTACCTGTTTTTGCGGTGGGGGGCTCCTTCATTTTTGGTCCTTGGCTCAGCAGCCATCTGGGGAAACCTACCAAACCCAGACATTTCTGAAAACTAGACACCCGAGGGAGTCCAGGGAGGTGTGACTTGCGTGGATTCCCCAATGTTTTCTCACCCAGAATTCTCAGCAAACCTCAAGCTTAGCTAAAGAAATCGCATTTTCCCACATTTCTGTGTGGGATCACTGCACCTGGACAAATTTCCTACCACCCAACGTTCCCCTCAGTCTCCTGGTAAAAATGATACCCCACTTGTGTAGGTTGGCCAAGTGCTTGTGACAGGGAAGAGCCAAAAACATGTTGAAATTGAGGGGGAACCAAAGTGGGTCCAAAAGTGCAGTTTGAAAAAAACAATTTTTTAGGCTGACAAGTGCAGCTAAATTTTTATCGGTATAGATGAGACAATGCTGGGTGGTTGGAATTTTGTGGATTCCTGCAGATTCCGGAAGGTTCCATCACAAAAATGTGGGAAAATGTGTGCTTTCCAGCAAAGTTGCAGGTTTGCAGGGCATTTGGGTAAGGAAATTGTGTGGGGTGCATGTGAAGTACACCACCCTGGAATCAACCAGATGTTTACTTTTCAGATGTGTCTAGGTCTTGTGGATTTTTCTACATGGCAGTGTCCCAAAGTAAAAAAAAAGGCGCAGCCCTCACCATTCCAAGTGGGACAATTTTGAGAGTTACCAAGCTCTCATGGCCCAAATGTAAAACAAAAACCCAAAATAATCCAAGTCCTCTTGCTTGCCATGGGATAAGATGTTTTAGTGTGCGGGGGAGAGCTGAAAGACTGTTAGCCCCTTTAGTTCGGGTGGGGGCATAATCATGCCCATACTGGTTGGTAGCCACCACCCCACTATTTTCTTTTATTTTTTTTACTCCCTGGCATCTAGTAGTCTTTCTGTCCCCCCCGGGTGTGGATCGGGGGTAGTTGCCCAATCTGCCTACTGGTGGGCAGAACAACTTTGGCCCCATTTATTTGGGGTGGGGGTATGGCCATACCCCCAACCTCTTATTTTGAAAAGAAAAATTCCCTGGTCTCTGGTGGGCTTTCTGCCCCTCTTGGGGGCAGATGGGCCTTCCAAAAATAGGCCAATCTGCCCCCAAGGGGGGCAGCTATGGCCAACAGTAATGTGCCCCCATGGGGAGCCACCCTTGCCCCAGGGGCTGCCCCCCAAACAAAACACACACATACACACACACCAATCCATGGTGTCTAGAGGTTTCTGCCCCCTTTGGGGGTAGATTGGCCTAACACAAATAGGCCGATCTGCCCCCAAGGGGGGCAGAAATGGCATAAATACAATTTGCCCTCCAGTGGAGCGACCCTTGCCTAGGGGGTTGCTCCTCACACATACAAAACTAAAAATAAACAAAAAAAATTATCCCTGGTGGTTAGTTGTTTTCTGCCCCCCCCCCTCCCCGGGGCAGATCAGCCCAATCATATTAGGCCGATTTACCCCCAGGGGCGGCCCTTGCCAAAGGGGCCACTCCCCTTATGCGCAAGTATGAATAAAATAAATAATCCCTGATGTCTAGTGGTTTCTGCCCCCCCCGGGGGCAGATCGGCCTAATTATATTAGGCCTATCTGCCCCCAGGGGGTACAGAAATGGCCTAAAAATAATTTGGACCCCCGGGAGTGACCCTTGCCTAAGGGGTCGCTTCCCAAACATAAAAAAATAAAAATAAACAAAAAAAATTAACCCTGGTGTGTAGTGGTTTTCTGCCCCCGCCGGCCGATCTGCCCTCAGGGGGCAGAAATGGCCTAAAAATAATTTGCCCCCCTGGGGAGCGGCCCTTGTCCAAGGGGCTGCTCCCCTTATGCTCAAGTATGAATAAACTAAATAATCCCTGGTGTCTAGTAGTTTCTGCCCCCCCGGGCAGATCGGCCTAATTAAATTAGGCCGATCTGCCCCCGGGGGGGAGAACTGGCCTAGAAATTTTTTGGCCCCCCGGGAGCGACCCTTGCCTAAAGGGTCGCTCCCAGACATAAAAAAATAAAAGTAAACCAAAACAAATTATCCCTGATGTCTAGTGGTGTCAGGGGGAGATCGGCCTGATAATATTAGGCTGCTCTGCCCCCTGGCGGGGCAGAAATGGCCTAAAAATCATATGCCCCCCAGGGACCGGCCCTAGCCCAAGGGGCCGCTCCCCTTATGAACAAGTATGAATAAAATAAATAATCCCTGGTGTCTAGTGGTTTCTGCCTCCCCTGGGAGCAGATCACAAGGCAGATCTGCCCTCAGGGGGGACATAAATGGCCTAATATTAATTGGGCCCCCCCGGGAGCGACCCTTGCCTAAGGGGTCGCTCCCCAAACATGAAAAAAAAAAAATAGCCCTGGTGTCTCGTGGTTTTCTGCCCCCAGGTGCAGCTCGGCCTAGTAGTATTAGGCCGATCTGCCCCCGGGGGGGCAGAAATGGCCTAAAAATCATTTGTCCCCCTGGGGAGCGGCCTTAGCCCAAGGGGCCCCTCCCCTTATACGCAAGTATGAATAAAATGAATAATCCCTGCTGTCCAGTGGTTTCTGCCCCCGGGGGCAGATCGCAAGGCCGATCTGCCCTCGGGGGGGCAGAAAAGGCCTAATAATAATTTGGCCCCCCAGGAGCGACCTTTGCCTAAGAGGTCGCTCCCCAAACATAAAAAAAATAAATTAGCCCTGATGTCTAGTGGGTTTCTGCCTCTCCTGGGGGCAGAGCGGCCTAATAATATTAAGCCGATCTGCCCCCAGGGGAGGCAGAAATGGCCTAGAAATAATTTGTCCTCCTGGGGAGCAGCCCTTGCCCAAAGGGCCACTCCCCTTATTTCAAATATGCAAAATAAAAAAAATCCCTGTTGTCTAGTGGTTTTCTGCCCCTCCTGGGGGCAGATTGGCCTAATAATATTAGGCCGGGCAGAAATGGCCTAGAAATATTTTGCCCCCTTGGGGAGCAGCCCTTAGCCAAAGGGCCGCTCCCCTTATTTGAAACATGCAAATAAAACACATTCCCTGGTGTCTAGTGGTTTTCTGCCCCCACTGGGGATGGAAATGGCCTAGAAATAATTTGCTCCCCTGGGGAGCAGCCCTTAGCCAAGGGGCCGCTCCCCTTATTTGAAACATGCAAATAAAATAAATTCCCTGGTGTCTAGTGGCCATTTCTGCGGCCCGATCGCATCCCGATCAAATGCTGTGAGAGACAAGAAAGGAAAGGAAAGGCCTTTCCTTTCTTGTCTCTCCCGCCCCACCTCACGGTCGGAAGGGAAATGCGAAAGCATTTCTCTTCCGGGATCGCGCTGGAAGCGATTTGCACGCTGACGTCATCAGACGTTACTAGGGGGATCGGGGTGAAAGGGGAAGTGATTCCCCTTTCATCACTGACGGAGGGGTGTGGGTTCGGGGCCCACAGTGGGGAGCGCTAGCCTGGACAAGACCAGCTCGCCGGCGGCACCCTGGGGTTTAAACAACTAACTACTTCAAAAACAACAAACGCTGCAAGATAAGGAAACTCTGCCAGATGTTCTCACCAGGTCATTAAAGAAGACATTTAAACATTTCAACAACTACCTATCAAGTGTTTAAGCTAAAACGCAAAAAAACGTACAACTTGAAAAAGTAGTAATAAGTATCACAAACCAACCAAAATATATAAGAAAGTCAGTATACATAAATAAATACAAACCTATAAACTCACACAAATAGAAGCAAAAATAAACCTAACAAACTCAACTTCTACAAACTACCAACAAAATAACATTTAAAATAAAACTTACTATTTTTTTAACCTAACAGAAAGAAATGAAAGGACCTGCTCCACATTGGAACAATACCAACGGAAAAATTGCAAAACCATCTGATACATCTAGACAGAAAATACACGTTAAGTATACAAAATAGAAATAGTTGCACAATTTTATATATTCAAATAAGAAATATACAAACTGTAAAGTATTATATCTATTGATAATACTACACTACTTTCAGATATAATGACGGCAGCTGCAAAGTATATCACTTCATAGAAAAGAAAGCAGCTACTAAATCACATGGGCTACACCTACAGCCAAGAAAGTGCATCAACAAAAAATATAAACTGGAGATGTACTAAATATTATTCAAAATGCATGCTTTGGGAGGGAAACTACTAAGGATGATGTGGTAATTTGTGTAAGAGAGCACAATCATCCCACAAATACAACAGAAATAGAAGTAAGGGAGATATTGCAGGATATAAGAGCGGCAAGCACTAGCTCTCAGGAACCCACAAGCAAATTCTTCAAAGATATGGTACCTAAAGTCCCCCAACACATCACAGGCCAACTACCACCTATCTCCACTTTAAAATGTTTAATTGCACAAACTAAAAAAGCCACCAGCAATGCCCCAATTACCCCTAGAAGATACCAAGACATACACATACCTCAACATTTAACAATGACACATAATAAGGAACCTGTCCTTTTACATGACAACCTTAATAACAAAAACACATTCTGATATTCTCTACAGCAGATAACATACTAAACCTTAGCCAGTGTGAAATGTGGAAGGTGGATGGGACCATCAAATGTTGACCCAAACCATTCACTCATATATACACCATACACTGTGAATATCAAAACACAAATATCCCTTATATATATGCCCTGCTATCAAATAAACAAAGCAGCACTTTCTACAACCTTTTCAACCTATGCCAAACATTAAACAAATAATTATTGCCCCCAAAAATAACCATATACTTTGAGCAAGCCATTATTCAAACCATTCCAAACATTTACCCTCACACAGCCATACAAGGATGTTACTATCATTTCATAGCATATCATAGTACATAGAAGCACCTCTAAAAATCTGCACTGTGTAGAATATTCCACAGTCAATTTACCTTTGAAATGAAAATATGATAACACTAACCTGTCCCTGTCACAGACATAGCCAACAGCTACAATTTACTAAAGAAAGTCCTCTCTACCAACAAAATGAAGAAACATTTAGCCCCTGAATGACTATTTCAAAGACATGTGGGTTGGCAGACTACATCATTCCAGACAAAGACGCCAACCCAAATTCCAAATAATATGGTGGAATGACAGCACGTAGGCACAGAAAGCCAAAACAAACAATTCAGTGGAAGGATGGCACAATGCCTTTTAATCCACACTAATCAAATAAACAACAAGAGTTACACATTAACCTCTCAGAGACCAGGGTATTGGTAATAATAACAACAATGTCACAAGGGTAGCACTGAACTCACAGCGGCCATCAATTAAACATAAGGGGCTTCCTTATGAGTTTGGAGGTTTTTGGGAAAACCACCACGTGGCAGCCACCAAAAGACCGCCATGTTGGTGGTAATCTGACAGCCGTATTAAGAGACACACACTGAATTCCACCAAAAAACATCAACATTTTTGAAACCGCCAGGACACTGGAGGACAGAAAAGAGGCAGTTCCACTAACAGTACCGCCAGCCCAACAAAATTCCACCCATCAGATTACGATTCACAAATCACAACAGCGGTTCTTCTATGGAGGAAGACCATTGGTGGTGCGAACCATGACGGTCTCAACTCACATCAAGCAAAACACCAACCCACATTGGATAGTTGAATACCCCACATCTGACACACATCCACACATCCACACATCCAACACACCTACACACTGTACTGTAGAACACACCCCTACACAACCCACAATCCTTTGCAACCAGAATGCCACACACAGCCACAGACAACCAACATTTTAGAGAGATACAATAAGCAAGAATAGGCACCCATATACATTTCACAATGCATACATCATGCACCTGCACAACATATAGAATACACATTTTACTACCACACACAATCCACAATAACCCTCACCCACTGACATCACAGCACCTACACCTAACCATTTACCTTTTACTGCAGACTTTTTATTTAAACACTACTATACCGTCTTCACCACCACTACCATGTCCCCACAAAAACACCCATGTTTCACAGATGACGAGTTGAGGGATATTATTGACAAAATTGTCAGGTTAGAGCCACACCTATTTGGAGCACAGGTTCAGCAAACATCAATTGCCAAGAAAATGGAGTAGTGGCAAAGAATAGTCGAGAGGGTCAGTTCTGTAGGCAGCTCTCCACACACAAGGGAGGACATCAGGAAGAGGTGGAACGACCCCAGGGGGAAGGTACGTTCTGTGGCACCCAGGTACAAGCTGGCGGTAATGAAGACTGGTGATGGGCCCCCACCTCCTCCCCCTACCTTCACATCTTGGGAGGAGAAGGTTTTGGACAAACTGCATCCTGAGGGCCTGACAGGAATACCTGGGGAAGTGGAGTTGGGTAAGTCCCCACAAAATCCATGTCACCCAATTGTTATGTCCTGCATGCTCCCTCACCACCTTATCTCTCCTCAATTAACATACCACCCACTACACCTCTGTTCAAATGTCCCAATACCCCTCTCTGGCATGCCACATGTACACTAAACTCACATGGCTCCACAGCCCTTGGAAATTGCAACTCATAGCACTACAACTCCCTGAATGAAATATCCCACCATTGTGAAAACCTGAACAGTGCACCAAATGGGAGATGTCACGCACGTGGAACTAACTACCAATCTAACCCATCTTGAATGTTTAAGTGTGAAACACTTCATGGCAATGACAGCAATGCAATGGCCCACTTCCACTATCATCACAAGCAAAACACAGCTATAGCTGAGTGCCCAGCCCTAATGCCCTTAGAATAAAGATTTGTAATATTGAAATGTACTTACCTTGAGTGGAAATCTAGATGACAAAGTGGATGCACATACAGTTCATCCAAATACAGGTCAATGTATATTGCTTACTCCCATACTGTGTCCCTACCCTGACACTATTGTACATTGTACAGCTCTTTTTTGTGCCATGTATCATGCAAGAAACTTTACTAGGCGACCAAGGTGAACACCTATGTCAATAATCAGACAACATAAGATGGTATCAGCAGTCCAATCACTACCAACATAGTTTAACAGCTTTAAGCATGGTGTATGGGATTAAAATTACAGTGCCTCATATTGTGCTAAGTAAGATTGTTCAGCAGCTGTCATTGTAATTTCTGGGGATCATGTTAAGGCACTACTTGCATCTCACACAACATCAATAATACCCTAAATGTAACAGCAACCACTTCTCCCATAGGTAACTTTGCCATTGTCACCATGGACAGGATACAAGAGACTGTCACTACCCCACTGGATGAAGGCCCCAGTGAGAACAACATCCCTAAATGTGTGGACACTGAAGACAAAGCTGGCCCATCAGGGACACCTGCTCAGCCAACAATTGTCAGCCTCACCCTGCCTACATAGACTCCAATCAGCCCTGTTGTATCTGCATCACAGGCAGCCATTTGTCCTCAAAACTGTGTCCCAAAGACTGTCTCATCCATTGTGTGACCCACAGTACAGGTACCTGAGTCTCCTCTTGTCACCTCTGACAATGATGGTCCTGCCATAACTGGAAGTGGGCAGACTGTGCCAAGGGCACAGGCACATGGGGGTAGAGCACATGGGAGGGATGCTGTGGGCCAGAGGATGGGAGCTCAAAGGGACAATACTGACCAGGAAACCATCTACCAAGCCTTGGGAGCCTACCACAATTTCCAAGGCATGATGGGCCAGATAATTACTACGATGAGGGAAATCTAAATGCTGCAGAGGGACACCCACCAAGAAGTCATGCAGCAGTGGCAGGCACAAAATGCCATCCTGGATTCCATAGCTGGGGTTCTGAGGGACATCAACACTACCCTGAGTAGGTCTGCCACACAACATCAGGCCTCTTCCACTAGTAATGACTCATCAGGCCCTTCAACATCTGCATCTGCTAGTGGAATTGAGGCCATGTCAGGGGAAGGACATGCCTCAGACACCCCACCCTCTGTAGCAGAGGAACCCCCCGCAAACGGGAACGTCCATCCAGACATCCAGGAGGAGCAGATGCCAATACCAAACCCACTGCCAGGAAGTGAACCTCTCCTGACTGGTTCCCCTTGTGTGCCACAGATACATCTTGGTGACTGTTCTGAAACCTATCTCCATTTACCCGTGGTGCAAGGACACTGGACTTGTGTTTCCTAATGGTGTAGCAGCTACCCTGATAATGTCAGCCAACATGACTGAACCCTTCACTGTACACTGTTTTTGTTTTAGTTACAAATCACACATATTGTTTTCCTGTCCACAATAAATTACACTTAAACACAGGTCCTGTGTAAGTGTCATTTATCAAGCATGTACAACTGTTATGCATGCCAACTCTAGTATCAATATGTTGCTCTGTATTGTACAACCTTTGTTATGGACATCACACGTGGACTCTTTCTGCAGGAGACTCATTACATTGGGATTGTAACATTGACAGATTCTGAAACAGGTGTATACTACATCTACACACATTTATTGCTAGATATGCAAACAATACATAGAGTTTAACTGATAGTAACATCAGGATGTTTGTTAGGTTCTCATATGTTACTAAACCAAAGGATCCAGTAGATAGGGACATGTCAGTCTTCCTACACATCTGGAAGCATACAGATTGGTCCTTTGTATCACCTGGTAAAGCTTTCTCACATACCCATAACGTAGCTTCCTAATAATCAAATCCCATGGCACAGAGATCAGTACTGATGTCCCCAGTCCAGGGATCTTTCACTTACATTGGTCACATACCTGTAGGCTATCACCCACCCATGTCAGTCCACAGAGACATGCACATTGGTCTGCAAAGTAGGAACACACTGACAGCTATGTACAAGGTACATTACAAGATACATTACATATAACAGAAACCAATGTGATAGTAGAGGCTATGGTTCTACATTTTCACATGTGTCAGACACATATGGACACACAAATGACACCATTTGACCACCTCCAGTAACCTACAGGTCATCACAGGTCATCTTGAAAAGAAACCACAATTTCACCCCAGTGACAGTTTGGCCATGTTAGCTACACTCCACAGACTCATGGCAAATAGTACCTGGTTTCAGCCATGTCCACTTCTCATGTCTGTCTGCAATTCCCATCTGCTTCAGGCACTGTCTGTGACTTGCCAAGAATGAAGAGCCAAACTGTAACTCAGCAAATCTTTGATTGGCAGACATAAGGGATAGGACATAGCCAAAAACATACAGCAATTCAGACAAGTCATGTCCACAAGTGACTTTCCATGTGCATTAATGTTAGAAATGGGGTTTTTGGTTGGCAGTTAGGTTGCCCTCTGTCCAAGCAAGAACCCTCACTCTAGTCAGGGTAAGTCACACACAATCCAAAATCAGCCTGTGCTCACCCTCCGGTAGCTTGGCACAAGCAGTCAGGCTTAACTTAGAAGGCAATGTGTAAAGCATTTGTGCAATAAATCATACAACACCATAGCATAACACCACAAAAATACACCACACAGTATTTAGAAAAATATATAATATTTATCTGGGTATCTTCAGGTCAAAACGATCAAAGTTGCAATATGAATTTGTAAAGATATCACTGAAAAGTGATATTAAGTGTCTTTAAGTCTTTAAAAAGCAATAAAGTGTCTTTCAAGCACAGAGTACCTTGTTTCTGGTGGGAAATCTCCTCAGAGGGCCACAGGAGAAGAGATGCGTGGAAAAAGGGGTGTGTGCGTCGATTTCCTCTCAGCACACACAGACTTGCGTCGTTCTTTTCCACGCGGGGAAGTCGGGCGTCGTTTTCCGGCGCGCAGACAGTCTCTTTTTGTGGATCGCGGGGATTACCAGATGTCCCGGGTCTGTGCGTGGATTCTCCTGCTTATTTTCCGGCTGCGCGTCGTTCTGCGGGGCTGCGCGTCGAAGTTTCGATCTCACGGTAGGCGTCGCGTCGATTTCTCCTTGGAAGTCGGGCGGCGTTGTCCTTGCGAGGCCGTGCGTCGAAATTTTGGTTCCTACGGCAGGCGTCGCGTCGATTTCTCCTTGGAAGTCGGGCGGCGTTGTCCTTGCGAGGCCGTGCGTCAAAGTTTCGCACTCACGGTAGGCGTCGCGTCGATTTCTCCTGGAAAGTCGGGCGGCGTTGTCCTTGCGAGGTTGTGCGTCGAAGTCTCGATCGCCCCGAGGGCGTCGCGTCGATCAGCGTCGGTGTGCGGCGTTTTTCTCGCCGCGAAACAAGCTGTGCGTCGACTTTTTCGGCGCACGAAGCGTCCAAGTGAAAGGAAGAAGTCTTTTTGGTCCTGAGACTTCAAGGAACAGGAGGCAAGCTCTATCCAAGCCCTTGGAGAGCACTTTCACAGCCAGACAAGAGTTCAGCAAGGCAGCAGGGCAACAGCAAGACAGCAGTCCTTTGTAGAAAGCAGACAGGTGAGTCCTTTGAGCAGCCAGGCAGTTCTTCTTGGCAGGATGTAGTTTCTGGTTCAGGTTTCTTCTCCAGCAAGTGTCTGATGAGGTAGGGCAGAGGCCCTGTTTTATACTAAGTTGTGCCTTTGAAGTGGGGGTGACTTCAAAGAGTCTCTAAGAAATGCACCAAGTTCCCTTTCAGCTCAATCCTGTCTGCCAGAGTCCCAGTAGGGGGTGTGGCAGTCCTTTGTGTGAGGGCAGGCCCTCCACCCTCCCAGCCCAGGAAGACCCATTCAAAATGCAGATGTATGCAAGTGAGGCTGAGTACCCTGTGTTTGGGGTGTGTCTGAGTGAATGCACAAGGAGCTGTCAACTAAACCTAGCCAGACGTGGATTGAAGGGCACAACAAGATTTTAGTGCAAAGAAATGCTCACTTTCTAAAAGTGGCATTTCTAGAATAGTAATATTAAATCCGACTTCACCAGTCAGCAGGATTTTGTATTACCATTCTGGCCATACTAAATATGACCTTCCTGCTCCTTTCAGATCAGCAGCTGCCACTTCAACAGTGTATGAGGGCAGCCCCAATGTTAGCCTATGAAAGGAGCAGGCCTCACAGTAGTGTAAAAACGAATTTAGGAGTTTCACACTACCAGGACATATAACTACACAGGTACATGTCCTGCCTTTTACCTACACCGCACCCTGCTCTAGGGGTTACCTAGGGCACACATTAGGGATGACTTATATGTAGTAAAAGGGGAGTTCTAGGCTTGGCAAGTACTTTTAAATGCCAAGTCGAAGTGGCCGTGAAACTGCACACACAGGCCTTGCAATGGCAGGCCTGAGACAGGGTTAAGGGGCTACTGAGGTGGGTGGCACAACCAGTGCTGCAGGCCCACTAGTAGCATTTAATCTACCTGCCCTAGGCACATGTAGTGCACTCTACCAGGGACTTACAAGTAAATTAAATAGTCAATCATGGATAAACCAATCAGTAGTACAATTTACCCAGAGAGCATATGCACTTTAGCACTGGTTAGCAGTGGTAAAGTGCCCAGAGGTCAAAAGCCAACAGCAACAGGTCAGAAAAAATAGGAGGAAGGAGGCAAAAAGTTTGGGGATGTCCCTGTCAAAAAGCCAGGTCCAACATGACCCCCTACCAGCCTAAAGCCAGGGGAGAACAATCACTATCCTGATGTACTTCCCTGTTTGAGGCGACAGAACAAGGACCCAGGCCCACAACAGCAGGGGCATGCTCCAGTTCTTCGCCTTCCTGACTCCAATTGGATCACTCTGTCCATACTCTCAGGGCCCACTAAGACAACCCATGGGGAACCTTTCTCCTTACCTGCGGATCCCATCTGTGCAGCACCTAACCTTACTTTGCTCACAGATGTATCCCAGGAGCAGGATAGTACCACCAGGACCAACACAGTGGTGTTGCCCACTCTACCCCTGGGGTGTGACACTTGTCCCCTCCCCAGGGATAACTCTGTCCACCCGGACAGCAAGCCACAGTGATTACTGACAGCTGCCAGGGATGAGAGCCAGGCCCCAGGCCTCTCAAAGCTCTCCAACCACTGTGGCTGTGGAGAGTGGGGGGCGGTAGCCCCAGGTGCTGGGCACCCTTTAACCACTCTCCCTTCCACCAGGTCAGGGATGACAGCCTGAACCTGGTCCTCCCCTCTGGGGCTTTGTACCTTCCCTCCTGGAGCGGTACCCCCAGAGTCCAACATGGTCAGGGTGCTTACAGAAGTCACCCTGTACCATTCCTCCACCAGTGCAGGGCTGTTAACCTGCAACTGGCCCTCCAACCTGGGGCCTGTACCTTCAGGTTGGACTAGGGCCCGGGGTGAGGCTTCCCTCCCCCTGCCCTCCCTTCTGGGGTCCAGCACCCTCCAACTAGGAGTGGCCTCCTCAGAAGACAACATGGTAGGGGCACTGTCATCAGTAGCCCCTCCCTCCAGGTCCGGGGGGACACCCTGAACCTGGTCTTCCAGCCCAGGGTCTGTACCCTCAGACTGGATCACTGCCTGGCAAACCAGGACTTCCTGGGAGGCACACCTACCCCCCACCAGGTCAGAGATTAACCTCTGCACCTGCCCATTCAACTCAGAGTCACCACCCTGAAGTTGAACAATTGCCTGGCACGCCAGGACTTCCTGGAGGGCACACTGACCCTCCACCAGGTCAGAGTTTAACCTCTAAACTGGGCCATTCAACTCAGAGTCACCACCCTGAAGTTGAACAATTGCCTGGCGCACCAGGACTTTCTGGGAGGCACACCTACCTCCCACCAGGTCAGAGTTTAACCTCTGAGCCTGGTTCCCCAACCCAGGGTCACCACCCTGAGGTTGGGCAATTGCCTGGCACGCCAGGACTTTCTGGGGGGCACACCTACCCCCCACCAGGTCAGAGTTTAACCTCTGAACCTGGTCATCCAACCCAGAGTCAACACCCTGAGGTTGAACAATTGCCTGGCACAGCAGGGCTTCTTGGGAGGCACACCTACCTCCCACCAGGTCAGAGTTTAACCTCTGAACCTGGGTATCCAACCCAGAGTCACCACCCTGAGGTTGAACAATTGCCTGGCACGCCAGGACTTTCTGGGGGGCACACCTACCCCCCACCAGGTCAGAGTTTAACCTCTGAACCCGGTTATCTAACCCAGAGTCAGCACTCTGAGGTTGAACAATTGCCTGGCAGGCCAGGACTTCCAGGGAGGCACACCTACCTCCCACCAGGTCAGAGTTTAACCTCTGAGCCTGGTTCCCCAACCCAAGGTCACCACCCTGAGGTTGGGCAATTGCCTGGCACGCCAGGACTTTCTGGGGGGCACACCTACCCCCCACCAGGTCAGAGTTTAACCTCTGAACCTGGTCATCCAATCCAGAGTCAACACCCTGAGGTTGGACAATTGCCTGGCACAGCAGGACTTCTTGGGAGGCACATCTACCTCCCACCAGGTCAGAGTTTAACCTCTGAACCTGGGTATCCAACCCAGAGTCACCACCCTGAGGTTGAATCTTTGCCTGGCATGCCAGGACTTCCTGGGGGGCACTCTCACCCCCCACAAGGGACACACCGTCCCCAAGGGCCACACAAGAGTCTGGTTGGCGCAGGTCTCCCGACCTCTGCCCATCCGGCAGAGTCTGGGTTTCCCCCAAACCAGAAACGGTTTCACCTGGGTCATTCCTGGGGGGCTCTGCTCTCAGAGCTGTCCCCTGACTCTCAAGGTCCTCCACTGGGGTCTGCAACCCCCTCTCAACCCTATGTCTGGACTTCTGCTCCCCCTCACTAGGAGGGGTACTGCCAGACACCAGAACTGTTGGGATGCTGGCTACAGTCACCCCCCCAAGTTCTTCTGACACTGCGGGGCTTCCCTCAAAAGGTGGCCCTACGGTACAGCCTAGGCTTCCCTCCTGGTGTTCCCTCATGGAACCCTCTAGGACCTGGGACCTACCTGGGACACTACAATCCTCTCCCACCACACTCGGTTGGGAACCACCTAGACCACTCCCTTCAGGAGCACCCCCAAATGCCTCTTCAGACTCTCTGGTACTCACCCAGAAGTCTGCCTCCATTGTAAGTTCCCTGGGGTCAGAGAACTCACACTCCACCTGGTGTTGGCGTAGCTCTGGAAAATAAGGACCAGACATATACTCTCCAGCAATTACATCACTCTGCCCTTCACATGTATTAACCACAGTACCCTTCACCCAACCACCCAGTAACTCAACCTTGGAAAAGCACTCTACTTCACCCTCCTGAGACTGGTGACACAGTATCTGTCTGTCCCTGACACTCAACCCAAACTCTTCTGGGATGTCTCTACACTCTATATCCAGGACGTCCACCAGGGGGGAACCCTTGTCTCTGTCACTCTCTGCTAGAGTCAGTAAAATGTCCCTCCCCCCAGTAGGAATATGACTCCCTGTGCCAGTTCCCCAATCCTTCTCAGGGACCCTGTGCATAACGGGAACTACCTCATACCCTTGAACTGCCTGGGGTGTGTGAACTCCCTTCTTCAAGTTGGGCACCACATCTCTGGGCTTGTGCCCTTCTTCAGCAGTACTAGATGCAAGATTTTTGCTGCCACCATCTGAACTGGACTCAGCCCTTCCGGCCTCCAGTTTCAGCTCTTTACAGCTCAGCTCTTGAGCTGCAATCTTTTCTTCTTCCAGGGCTAAGAGTCTTTTTGCCTCAACCTCTGCAAGATACTCCTCTAATTGTTGCTCTTGTCGCCTTTGACTTCGGAGCCATTCATCTATTTCTGGGTCACTGTCCAACTCTGAGTAGTCTTCCTCCTCATCTGAGTAGTCTTCCTCCTCATGTGCGTAGTCCTCCTCCTCATCTGAGGGGTACTTAGTCATTTGGTTTCTTGCTGCCTCTCTCTCTGCCCATCTTTCCTCCCCCCAGACTACGTAGTGATGGAGCATCTCCGCTTTAGTAGATCTCCTTGCTACAGGAAGGCCCCATTGTCTGCAAAGCTTCCTTAGGTCAGCCTTAGTGAGGTGGTCAGTACGAACAAAGAATGAGTAGGTACACAATCCCATTTTGATAAGATCTTATCAGCAAAAACCAAAATCCAAAGTCCAAAATATCAATAGTATATCCAGGAGGACATCAGAGAACCAAGAGCCAAAAAAGATGAAAAATCAAGTTGACCTTCAACTGTGGGTAGGTAGTGAAATACTTAGCTACTGTATGTCACTGCACAAACACAAGTCCTATCCTCACCGCTGATCACCAATGTTAGAAATGGGGTTTTTGGTTGGCAGTTAGGTTGCCCTCTGTCCAAGCAAGAACCCTCACTCTAGTCAGGGTAAGTCACACACAATCCAAAATCAGCCTGTGCTCACCCTCCGGTAGCTTGGCACGAGCAGTCAGGCTTAACTTAGAAGGCAATGTGTAAAGCATTTGTGCAATAAATCATACAACACAATAGCATAACACCACAAAAATACACCACACAGTATTTAGAAAAATATATAATATTTATCTGGGTATCTTCAGGTCAAAACGATCAAAGTTGCAATATGAATTTGTAAAGATATCACTGAAAAGTGATATTAAGTGTCTTTAAGTCTTTAAAAAGCAATAAAGTGTCTTTCAAGCACAGAGTACCTGGTTTCTGGTGGGAAATCTCCTCAGAGGGCCACAGGAGAAGAGATGCGTGGAAAAAGGGGTGTGTGCGTCGATTTCCTCTCAGCACACACAGACTTGCGTCGTTCTTTTCCACGCGGGGAAGTCGGGCGTCGTTTTCCGGCGCGCAGACAGTCTCTTTTTGTGGATCGCGGGGATTACCAGATGTCCCGGGTCTGTGCGTGGATTCTCCTGCTTATTTTCCGGCTGCGCGTCGTTCTGCGGGGCTGCGCGTCGAAGTTTCGATCTCACGGTAGGCGTCGCGTCGATTTCTCCTTGGAAGTCGGGCGGCGTTGTCCTTGCGAGGCCGTGCGTCGAAATTTTGGTCTCACGGCAGGCGTCGCGTCGATTTCTCCTTGGAAGTCGGGCGGCGTTGTCCTTGCGAGGCCGTGCGTCAAAGTTTCGCACTCACGGTAGGCGTCGCGTCGATTTCTCCTGGAAAGTCGGCCGGCGTTGTCCTTGCGAGGTTGTGCGTCGAAGTCTCGATCGTCCCGAGGGCGTCGCGTCGATCAGCGTCGGTGTGCGGCGTTTTTCTCGCCGCGAAACAAGCTGTGCGTCGACATTTTCGGCGCACGGAGCGTCCAAGTGAAAGGAAGAAGTCTTTTTGGTCCTGAGACTTCAAGGAACAGGAGGCAAGCTCTATCCAAGCCCTTGGAGAGCACTTTCACAGCCAGACAAGAGTTCAGCAAGGCAGCAGGGCAACAGCAAGACAGCAGTCCTTTGTAGAAAGCAGACAGGTGAGTCCTTTGAGCAGCCAGGCAGTTCTTCTTGGCAGGATGTAGTTTCTGGTTCAGGTTTCTTCTCCAGCAAGTGTCTGATGAGGTAGGGCAGAGGCCCTGTTTTATACTAAGTTGTGCCTTTGAAGTGGGGGTGACTTCAAAGAGTCTCTAAGAAATGCACCAAGTTCCCTTTCAGCTCAATCCTGTCTGCCAGAGTCCCAGTAGGGGGTGTGGCAGTCCTTTGTGTGAGGGCAGGCCCTCCACCCTCCCAGCCCAGGAAGACCCATTCAAAATGCAGATGTATGCAAGTGAGGCTGAGTACCCTGTGTTTGGGGTGTGTCTGAGTGAATGCACAAGGAGCTGTCAACTAAACCTAGCCAGACGTGGATTGAAGGGCACAACAAGATTTTAGTGCAAAGAAATGCTCACTTTCTAAAAGTGGCATTTCTAGAATAGTAATATTAAATCCGACTTCACCAGTCAGCAGGATTTTGTATTACCATTCTGGCCATACTAAATATGACCTTCCTGCTCCTTTCAGATCAGCAGCTGCCACTTCAACAGTGTATGAGGGCAGCCCCAATGTTAGCCTATGAAAGGAGCAGGCCTCACAGTACAGGGAGTGCAGAATTATTAGGCAAATGAGTATTTTGACCACATCATCCTCTTTATGCATGTTGTCTTACTCCAAGCTGTATAGGCTCGAAAGCCTACTACCAATTAAGCATATTAGGTGATGTGCATCTCTGTAATGAGAAGGGGTGTGGTCTAATGACATCAACACCCTATATCAGGTGTGCATAATTATTAGGCAACTTCCTTTCCTTTGGCAAAATGGGTCAAAAGAAGGACTTGACAGGCTCAGAAAAGTCAAAAATAGTGAGATATCTTGCAGAGGGATGCATCACTCTTAAAATTACAAAGCTTCTGAAGCGTGATCATCGAACAATCAAGCGTTTCATTCAAAATAGTCAACAGGGTCGCAAGAAGCGTGTGGAAAAACCAAGGCGCAAAATAACTGCCCATGAACTGAGAAAAGTCAAGCGTGCAGCTGCCACGATGCCACTTGCCACCAGTTTGGCCATATTTCAGAGCTGCAACATCACTGGAGTGCCCAAAAGCACAAGGTGTGCAATACTCAGAGACATGGCCAAGGTAAGAAAGGCTGAAAGACGACCACCACTGAACAAGACACACAAGCTGAAACGTCAAGACTGGGCCAAGAAATATCTCAAGACTGATTTTTCTAAGGTTTTATGGACTGATGAAATGAGAGTGAGTCTTGATGGGCCAGATGGATGGGCCCGTGGCTGGATTGGTAAAGGGCAGAGAGCTCCAGTCCGACTCAGACGCCAGCAAGGTGGAGGTGGAGTACTGGTTTGGGCTGGTATCATCAAAGATGAGCTTGTGGGGCCTTTTCGGGTTGAGGATGGAGTCAAGCTCAACTCCCAGTCCTACTGCCAGTTCCTGGAAGACACCTTCTTCAAGCAGTGGTACAGGAAGAAGTCTGCATCCTTCAAGAAAAACATGATTTTCATGCAGGACAATGCTCCATCACACGCGTCCAAGTACTCCACAGCGTGGCTGGCAAAAAAGGGTATAAAAGAAGGAAATCTAATGACATGGCCTCCTTGTTCACCTGATCTGAGCCCCATTGAGAACCTGTGGTCCATCATCAAATGTGAGATTTACAAGGAGGGAAAACAGTACACCTCTCTGAACAGTGTCTGGGAGGCTGTGGTTGCTGCAGCACGCAATGTTGATGGTGAACAGATCAAAACACTGACAGAATCCATGGATGGTAGGCTTTTGAGTGTCCTTGCAAAGAAAGGTGGCTATATTGGTCACTGGTTTGTTTTTGTTTTGTTTTTGAATGTCAGAAATGTATATTTGTGAATGTTGAGATGTTATATTGGTTTCACTGGTAATAATAAATAATTGAAATGGGTATATATTTTTTTTTGTTAAGTTGCCTAATAATTATGCACAGTAATAGTCACCTGCACACACAGATATCCCCCTAACATAGCTAAAACTAAAAACAAACTAAAAACTACTTCCAAAAATATTCAGCTTTGATATTAATGAGTTTTTTGGGTTCATTGAGAACATGGTTGTTGTTCAATAACAAAATTTATCCTCAAAAATACAACTTGCCTAATAATTCTGCACTCCCTGTAGTGTAAAAACGAATATAGGAGTTTCACACTACCAGGACATATAACTACACAGGTACATGTCCTGCCTTTTACCTACACCGCACCCTGCTCTAGGGGTTACCTAGGGCACACATTAGGGATGACTTATATGTAGTAAAAGGGGAGTTCTAGGCTTGGCAAGTACTTTTAAATGCCAAGTCGAAGTGGCCGTGAAACTGCACACACAGGCCTTGCAATGGCAGGCCTGAGACAGGGTTAAGGGGCTACTGAGGTGGGTGGCACAACCAGTGCTGCAGGCCCACTAGTAGCATTTAATCTACCTGCCCTAGGCACATGTAGTGCACTCTACCAGGGACTTACAAGTAAATTAAATAGTCAATCATGGATAAACCAATCAGTAGTACAATTTACTCAGAGAGCATATGCACTTTAGCACTGGTTAGCAGTGGTAAAGTGCCCAGAGGTCAAAAGCCAACAACAACAGGTCAGAAAAAATAGGAGGAAGGAGGCAAAAAGTTTGGGGATGTCCCTGTCAAAAAGCCAGGTCCAACAATTAACAAATCATGATACTGTAGACCAGTCTGTCTTGTACACAATTCAAATTACAATCTGCATGCACAGCTCACTCATTGGCATTGGAGATACCTAAAACTTCATAGACAATGATAAAAGAGGAGGTGACGTGACACCCATCAACTCTAGGTTATAAACTTAAATCTCAGCATGACATCACATACCTTGAGTCATTTGAAGTACTGATTGATGAGATCTGCCCTGACGTCTCCAGCTTCAACTTCATTTGGCTAATCATCACTTGGCAAATCTGCATTTTCCACTCACAGGTCCTGCTGCCTCCCCCTCATCGGGTAGGAATGGTATCTGACGTCTCAGGGCAAGGTTGTGGAGCATGCAGTAGGCAAGAATGATTTGACATATCTTGTTGGGTGAGTAGAAGAGGGCTCCTCCTGAGATATTCAGGCAGCAAAATCTTGCCTTCAGGAGCCCAAAGTCTGCTCCACAACACACCTTGTCCTTCCGTGGGCCTCAGTGTAGCAAACTTTCCCTGGTGTGGTTAGGTACCTCACCGGTGTCAACAACCAACGGTTTGGATAGCCAGAGTCCCCTGTAAGGACATAGGTAGTACAACACAACCATATCTCGAGGACACGCACTGTTGTGATGGCAGGAGATCAACTGCAAACACAAATGTCAAATCTGACTTACCAACTAGCCAGGCTTTCTCTGTGTAGAGTCGTGTCATCAGCAGTGGGATATTGCTGTTCTGCATGATGAAGGGATCACAGACTGATCCTGGATATTTTACACTGACTTGTGAAATGTACTAATCTACCAAACACATCACTTGAACGTTGATGGAGTGGTAGTTTTTCCTGTTCCTCTATACCTTTTCATTGGCACTGGGGGAAATCAAGGCTACATGGATGCCATTTATGGCTCCAATCACATGTGGAATGTGTCCCATTGCATAAAACTCTGCCTTCACATAGGTCAAATCCACACGTTGGGGAAACCTGATGTAGCTGTTCCGATGGTTTCAACACTGCACACAGTACATCCTTCAAAACCAGACTGAACATGGGCTGAGACATCCCTACAGATAGGGCCACTGTCTTCTGAAAGGACCCAGTGGCCAGGAAGTGTAGCACTGACATGACTTGAATGATGAGATGTATGCTATAGGGATAGCGAATGGCAGACATCAGATCTGGCTCCAAGTGATCACAAAGATCCATGATTGTATGCCTATTCGGGCTATATGTCTGTATAGTATGTCTCTTCTCCATAGTGTGCAGGTCCACTGGAGGTTGTCTTCTTCTCTTCATGCCAGGGTAACTATGTGGAGACAGAAAAATATTGTATATGACATGAACTATGCACACATAATGAACATGTCCATAAACAAGCCACACCAAACTGCAGTCGACATCAGTTACAACATCTGACATCTACAGTACAGCATATTGCTATGCATCCTATGACACTCCCCTTGGTGCACATTCCCTGAATTATCTAATGTACTATACATGCATATTTAACTGTGGCTGTCAGTGTTTGATAGTCCAGCCAAGTTTACATATTTTCTAGCACCTATTCTACATTACCGTGCACATAGGATGTTGAGAATAGGTGTACATTTCTGTCACCACAAATCCCTCGGTTACACAGCTGTAACTACTCACATGCACAAATAGACTACTAAACATGGCAGTACTTACTGACATTTAACACAATATAGGGAATCGTTAATGACGCAGGTTCCAAAACTTTTCCATACATAAAATGTGCTGAGAATGGCAGCAGCCTGACCTTCTACACTGGACATGTGGAAGTGACCTGACTTCGCGGGCAGATGTTGTCATGGCGGTAGGCGGTCACAACCACAGTAGAAATTGACATTGGAACATATTGCTGCCTTTGGCGGACTTGGTCCAACGGCTGTGACTGTCCTGTACGTGGCAGACATGACCGTCATCTTCTGCAGTATTGCTCACTTGAACCCTGACACTGCTGCCAACTAAGTTAGCTGCTGTGTACTGCCTCTAGGAGCTATCATGCCACATCCTGTAGGTGATAGGGTCCCAGCCTTCACCCCAGAAGAGCTGGACAAGCTTATGGAGGAGGTCCTACCCTTTTATAAATAGCTATATGGTGCACCAGAGGAGCAGATGAGTCCAAAGGTATATCAATGTGTGATAGGTGTGGGTGTATGATGGTGAACCTGAAATGTAGTGAATTTAGAGTAGTGAATGTTTTGCTGCCTTCAGATGCTAAATTGTGCATGAGTGTGAACTGAAAGGATGGGAATGTTTGCCTACTTGCTGTAACTGAAGTGTTCTGTCACTTGCGGTGGTATGGTGCATGTGGACAAAACTAGTCCTTTGGTCTGTGTCATCCATGCAACTCAACCCCGATCAAAAAAAGGGAATCTGGCGTGCCATGGCCAAGAAAGTGTGGACCCTGGGGGTCCACAGCCAGCGGAGCACTCACTGTAGGAAGTGGCGAGAGGACCTGAGACGCTGGGCCCAGAAGACAGCAGAGTCCTAGCTGGGAATGTCCTCCCAACGAGGGAGGGGTGCCCATCGGACCTTGACTACCCTAATGGCATGCATTTTGGTGGTGGCGTACTCTGAGGTGGATGGACGTTCGAGGGCAGCACAGCAGCCACAAAGGGGTAAGAACTGACTACACACATGTACATGCCTCTGCCGGTTAAGTGTATGATGTCTAAGTATCTCAACTGTGACAATGTGGTAAGTGCTACAGGTAAAGTGTCTCCTAGGAAGACATAGTACTACAGTTGCCAACATTGATACACAGATGTGGACATTGTATTGTGTATACAGACATATTGCTCACCTATGTTGACCAAATTGTATGACAGCATGTAGTGATACACATGTGAAAGTGTCATATGTGTACCTCTACACTGCTATACATATGTGTAACATGCTGTGTCATCCTTCCACAGTCCATATCCCCAATTGGTAAGTTGTCCAGCTCTTTGGTCTCTGGCCATTCTGGTTCCACTGGATCTAGCTCTACGTGCAACATAGGGTCTGGCAGAGCAGTAACAGGGTCAAATATTCCTGTGTTCTGAGAGAGGTGGAAACTTCATGTGAGGGTGTTATCCCAATCAGGAATTTGACATGGCCTACTTACTACACTCCCTCTGAGGTGTGAGGGGGTGTCCCCATTTTTATGTCTAAACTATACATTGGCAAATGTGACGTTTCATCAGGGTGGACATCCTACATGATGGAAAGCATGATGGCAATGATACGTTAACAATACAGAAATTATCATTGATGTGTGTTCAGACAATTTGTACCATGTACATGATATTGAGAAGGTAAGTGGCTAGCCTGCTGATCTCTTAGGCCATGTATCTTGTCCAGGCTACATAGGGCAGGACCCTCCCTATGTGGGTGTATTATACACTGTTTTTTGCCTATATCATGTGTCAATTTGTTCTTTGTGCCTTTTTTATGTTGAGGGCTCTACTTTGCCATACTTACTTGTTAAACTGAGGCTGTTTTGAGACAATCTGTCATGGATCAGCTCATTTGAGCCTGACTTCATAGTGTAGCAGGTGTTCTAGTTGACATTCACATGTTGGTGGAATGGAATATGTTGTCAGTCAATTCACTAGACTCTATGTGTATGTATCAAACAGGGTTACATTAAACGTGACTTCTGTCAGTGTTACTTCAGTCCTAAGATGTTAGGTTACACATGTCTGGACAGTTTGGTAGTAATGTAGGTATTTTGATGTTGTCATGTAGAGGTTTCTACTCAGCATGAACAGTGGAATAGTAAGTGGCATTTATGCAGATGATTAGTGTCCATTGTTTTTAAGGTGTTGGTATGCTCCCTGCAGTTGTCTGTGGGTGTATCCTGTGTGCTAAGTAGGCCCCTATTGCTGGACATAACTTTGTTGTTTATGTGTCGATGAGTAAGATAAGTAGGTCCAGAAACTCTTTCTAAACATTGTAGACACTTTTGATAGATGTATTGCTGACATGATATGCAATTCTATGAGCATCACAATTTAGGTATGCCATATGTAGTGATATAACCTGAGGTATTTGAAATTTTGAATGTTATGGACAGAGTCACATGTTAGGTATGTGAATGCAAAGCAACATGCTGTGTTGTAGTTGAAGTGAGATGAGTTTACTTTTATGAAACAGGACTACTGGTGATAGATTGGGCAACTGTGGATTAGGGGTAGTCATGATATTGTGATGTCAGTTAACAGCATTGCTAAGGATGATTTGTTGATACACAGTGATGATCTACATACGGTGAGACTTGATGTTGCCAAATCATCCTGTGCATGAATAGCTTGTGCTTTTGTCTGAAAGTGGTAGGGTGTGTGTTGTGTGATGGACATTTGTGTATTCAACAGTTTTTGTTGTGTTGGTATTGTGGGCAGTTTGTGCTGAGATGTGTTTGTTGGTGTTGTGTGGCTTTGTGTGCTTTGACTGTGTGTTGTTATGTGCATTAAATGTTAGATACGATGTTCTGTGTAAGCCAATCGGTAAGTAGTATGAAAGTGTATTTGTACGTAATTCTTGCCTGTTGGTGTTACATTGTGATGTATGTGTGATGTGTACCTGAGTAGTGTTCTCTGTGGGTCCCTGTCAAGAGATTGGAGATGTTGCAGTTGTGCTGTGGTTGTGACGTGTTGTGGTGTTGTGTGGTACTGCGTGAGTGTGGGCCTGTGCAGTGTTTCCGTGCATACCTGTGTGTGTTTGTGACGTGTGTGTGTGTGTTTGGTGGGCATGGCATGTTTTTATATATATGTGTGTGTGTGTATGTGGCTGTATGTGAGTGTGCGTGTTAGTGTGCTGTTACGTGTGAGTGTCACCCTTGCACCCCCTTCTCGAATGTATGTTGTGTGAGCGTACAAAAATTGACAATATGCAACAGTGACAGGTAGGAGTGTGTACTTATGGTTGCTATCACCGTCACAGATTCCGAA
Source organism: Pleurodeles waltl (assembly GCF_031143425.1). Classification (NCBI taxonomy): domain Eukaryota; kingdom Metazoa; phylum Chordata; class Amphibia; order Caudata; family Salamandridae; genus Pleurodeles; species Pleurodeles waltl. Next base: position 1,314,956,461 of record NC_090446.1, on the reverse strand, counting down.
GTCTTTGGGTGAGCTGGAGCAGTGGGAAGATGTCTAGTTCAGGTTCCATGGCGGGTCTGGGCGAGTATGGCTTCCTGAAGGTGTGTGCCTCCTTTTATGCAGTTGGTTTCTGCTTGGGTGTCCATGGGGGTGCGACCGTGGTGGAAACCTTTTTGGTGTGCAACCTAATAATCTGTCAGGTGGACAATTGGTCTCCGCCCGCCTGCAGGTGGATACAGTAGTCTGTGGCAGCCAGACTGCTGTGAGGGTGCCGGTGGTGCTTTGGTTGTATTCTGTTGGGAATACCGCCATGGTCATAATTTGGCAGTCTTCTCCACCAGCCTGTTGGCGGTACGAGCACCAGCACCAGGGCAAAAAGAAGGACTTTCCTGCACAGATGTTTTGTTTTTTTATTTTACAAGGAAAACTTTTTTTTACTGAATAATAACTATAATTACACATTTGATATAGATGTAGCACACTTAAATTTAAATTTATAGTTATACATTTTTTTAAACGGGCAGTAACTTTTCACAAAAATGTGATTCTTTACTTATAATATATTAAAAATCACTGAAAATATATATGCATTTGTATGAGCATTTTTCATAGATAACATACATAAAACATTTTTGAACATTTTTGTAAATGGAATCTTGTTTAATATGTTGTTTATTATTTTATAAAAAATAGTAAACAAAATACTTTTTGCCATTGATTTCTATAGGATGGAAGTCTTTATGATTTTTATGTTTCCACAATTTTTTCCAGTTTCTTTGATTTTGTTGTCTTTCTTCAGCTTTTGTGCAATTAATGAAGCCTGAGGCCCCGGATTTCTATTGCTGGAATCTAGTTCATGTAAGAGTTATATTCTAGGGTTTGATGGTTGGGGCAGGTGTTTAGACTTAATTAGTCTAGTCTTTGTAATTGATTGTTGTTTTAGCCTACTTTTTTTTAGTGCACTAACTTTTAGTTCGTTTACAGTATTGCTCTATGCCTTAGTGTAAAATGTAATGTTTATTGTATTTTTAGGTGTGTGTTCTATGTCTTTAACATTGATTTTAATGTTTTACTGTGCTTTGGTTTATACTCAGGTTGTATTTTTAGGTGGGTTTATATGCTTCTTTCTTTAAACAACAGAAACCTCCCGCACACGTTTCAGAGTACACAATGTATTTAAACAATTCTGTTAAAGAAAGTATGCATAGAGAATTGCAATATAATCAGTCCGTTTATTGCATGAAGATCCAACAGCCTACATATGTTTCATCACTTACTGTGACTTTTCCAAGGCTGACCACAAACGTTCCATAAACGTCTTAAATGCTGATAGGTAACTCTTAAGCCGTTAGGGGAATAAAGGACCTGTCTGGTTACAGGTACTAAAAAGTCATTATAACTGTGAGTCCCCATCAAAAGATATCTCAAGCAGGCATAAAATGCATAGAAAATTATTGTACTGAAATACTTCCAATACCTCCATCAAGTTGAATGAAAGGGCATGGTACTGAAGTAAATGTAAGAGCAAACATTCAGACTTTGATAAGTCTGTGCCTTATCTCCCGATGCTCATTCATTCAGTGAGAGGGGTGGCGGACTCTCCCAGGTGAGTCTGAGCTCGCGCTGAACCTCTGCAGCCGCTTGCTGTGCCTCTTCGTGCTGCCATGTAATCTGAACCTCAGCGGTGGCTGACCCTGGAAAGCCTACCGCCCCCCTCACTGAATGAATGAGCATCACCCTGGCTCACCCTTTGCTCTGTGTTAATGTGTTGGATGGATATAAACTTGCCAATAGAAGTAATACTGCAACTCAGTTGATTTGGGGTGCTACGCTGCCCAAAGAAAAGTACTGAAGTTTTAGATTTTGCATCTGACTTGAGGGGGACTTACAGTAATACCTTGGGGAAATGCAGCTTTATGCAAGTTTCACCATTTCGCCATTCTTCTGTCTTTGTGTACATTTCTTTTGCTGCTTGCACTTTTTTGAAAATGTTCGTTGCACATTGCACTTGGGACACTCCTTTAAAAAAGTCAGTTATTAAAGTTTATTGTTCCTTTTTTGATGGTAAAAATTACCGTGGGCCTCATTATGAGTTTGGCGGTCTCAGGATCATCATGTTGGTGCTCGTACCGCCAACAGGCTGGTGGAGAAGACTGCCAAATTATGACCATGGCGGTATTCCCAACAGAATACAACCAAAGCACCACCGGCACCCTCACAGCAGTCTGGCTGCCACAGACTACTGTATCCACCTGCAGGCGGGCGGAGACCAATTGTCCACCTGACAGATTATTAGGTTGCACACCAAAAAGGTTTCCACCACGGTCGCACCCCCATGGAAACCCAAGCAGAAACCAACTGCATAAAAGGAGGCACACACCTTCAGGAAGCCATACTCGCCCAGACCCGCCATGGAACCTGAACTAGACATCTTCCCACTGCTCCAGCTCACCCAAAGACTTCGGAATCTGTGACGGTGATAGCAACCATAAGTACACACTCCTACCTGTCACTGTTGCATATTGTCAATTTTTGTACGCTCACACAACATACATTCGAGAAGGGGGTGCAAGGGTGACACTCACACGTAACAGCACACTAACACGCACACTCACATACAGCCACATACACACACACACATATATATAAAAACCATGCCATGCCCACCAAACACACACACACACGTCACAAACACACACAGGTATGCACGGAAACACTGCACAGGCCCACACTCACGCATAGCTAGCAAAGGACCCACATCTGGGCATACCCTTCCCAATTAGGGCGACAAATGCAAAAACAATAGATGATAGATGGAATGCAGATCAAATGAAACATTCATCCCCAGTCACAGATCTGGGTTTAATCCATCATTTTTTCCGCACCATGCCATTCCAGTTTGGACCCAGTCATATCCAAATCTTTGGGAAAGTGTTACACTTTGAAGAGTTCAGATTTGCTGTGCATAATGTTGGACTTCAGGGGAATTTAATTAACTATTCTCACTGTAAACTTAACCACATTGAGGAAAGTGTTCAGATTTACTATTCTAACTCCAACTCAAGCTGCCTTGCAGGAAATGTTGAACTTTATGGGAGGTTCAATTTAAATTCTCACTCCAAACAGTATCACATTGGAGCACATTTTGAAATTTGGGAGATTCAGATTTATAATTCCCTCTCCAAATTTAACCACATGGAGGAAAATGTTGCACTTTAAGGAAGTCAAATGTACTATTTCAATTTCAAACTTCACCATGTTGTGGAACATGTTTGACTGTGGCAGTGGGAAAATCTACTATTCCTACTCCAGTCTTTAAGACATTATGAAAAATGTTGTACTTCAAAATTTCCAAACTAACTAATAACTCAAATTAATCTTAGACAATATACTAAAAAGAATACACTACTAAAACACACTGTAACTATCTAAAAAATGAAGCGCACAAAATAAAAAAGTAAAATGAGATTACAAAAAAATTACAAAAATAAAAATCTTTACTCTAACTTTCAAATTAAGAACTACAATTTATTTAAACAAACAAGTTTCTACAAATGAGGACAATAAACTATGTTTTAAATATGAAATCAAATAACTTAAATATAAGAAATCCCAATGTTAAAAAGTACAAAAATACAAAAAATACTATTTTGTCTAATTTAAAACCAAAAAAAGGTAATTACTTACATTCATTATTTCCATCATTCACACAATATCAAGGAACCACATGTTATTATCCAGTTATAAAAACATGTTTGCCATGTTACTAAAATTGAATGTTACAAAATGTGCCTACATTTAACAAAACAACTGTTTTTTTACATAAGTGATTGAAACAAAAATTACAATACTTTGATCAATACAAGTATTTCATTATAAAACTTCACAAAAGTAAAAGAAAAAACAACAAATCAATTTTAAACATAATAAACATAAAAATGACAAATGTCTAAATACTCCTCACCCTACTACCCTGTAAGCTAAATATACCTCTCCTAAAAGTATTATTAAAAATATTTTCAAAACAAATGCATATATTAACATGCAAAATACACTTATAAATTATATAAATTGCACCAATATAACATAACAATATTAGTAATATTTACACAATTATAATCTTACCTGCCATATTCTTTAGACACAATAACTGTGTCTCACAATGGGCCATATGTACGAAAGCTTTTTCCCATAGACACAGAATGGGTAAAATCCTTTCGCACATCTGGCCCAATATTCTTTCAATTATATTTTGTCGGAACACCTGCAGGCCATAAAGATAGAGCCCAGATAGTATTTTTTTAAATAACAAGATTTCAGGCTTACTTCCATTCACTTTTAGAAAATTACTATTCATTCAATACAATATTAATGTAGGGTATCCAGTCAAAGCCTGTTGTATATCCTGCAGTAGCCTATCCAGTTTAAGAATTACTTGTCTCTCATCTGCATATAAGTTGAAAGGAGCACCAACATTTTTATAGGCTTTTGCTAGCAGTTGAATATACATATTAAATAAAAGAGATGAAAATCCTGCACCTTCAGGTACTTCTCATTGTATATTGTTTTTTGTAGAACAATGTGAAGTTAACATCAGAGTTAATTCTCTGTTTCCTCAAAGCAGTTGGAATCAATTTAAAGCAGTTCTTATTCCCAGTCTCTCTAGTAATCCGATCAAGGTGCTATGATCCACCTTATCAATGGTAGCACACGGATCGAGCAATATGAATCAGTAAGGAATCCCGTATGCCAGAGAGATGCATAGTGTATCGATCACCAATATTAGAACTGTTTCAGATCTGAAACCCATTTGGCTAATGCCAGAGAGTGTGTGTGCCTCTAAATGGCTTGCTAGCCATGGAGTCAGTAATTCCTCTCCCTGCTTAGCAACAACAGGCAGCAATGGGATGGCGCTATATTTAGCAATTTTCTCTGCATCTGAGATAGTTTTTAAGCAGAGGCTTGACTATATTTCTTGACTATATTTCTTCCAGTGTTGTGATATCATCCTACTACTAAAACAAGAAATGACAGGGACAGTCACTGAGACCATCTTTGATAAACATCTTCACTTTCACTCACAGTATAACATTCAAGCTCATAAAAGCATAGAAACAACTTTTTTTACATCCCAATCATTAGAAACTACTCCTGGTGCTATTACATAATTCACTGAAACTTTAAAAACATATGGCATTTGAAGGATCCCTTTTGGCCCAAAGACATCAAATGATACTTTATCCCAAACAATCCCATGAGTAATCGGTATATCTGAAATGTTCACTAGGTACAAGTCTCTACAGACCTTATGTGAAGACAAATGTGGCGTTATGATCTCATCCACCAGTTCAGCAGCAGAGCGTCCAGGGAGATAGTGACCATGTATCAATAAAAAGAAAATGATGACAAAGCAAAGAAATATCCAGAAGCAGTTTGGGCAAAGACTGGAGCAAATGTTGAAAAAAGAGAACTGGCAGATGTGTTCCTTGGTGGTTTGTAATAAACAACTCCATTTGTTTGTGTTGCATTGAATAATACTGTTCAGAAGTATGGATGTTTCCCGTCACAGAAGATGTTACTGGTACTAATGAAAGATCATTTTCTACCCTCCCCAAGCTCGGGGAAATAGCTAAGACCTGAGGAGGATTGATATTTAAAACTTGTGATGGTATATCCTGGTTGGTAGTGAGGGGGGTTCGGGAACTACCCAGGAATCGGTCTGCTGTGTAGGATCGGCCACATGGTGTAACTTGACATTGTTGATAGAAATAAAGCGGTTTCCTTTAGGACCAGGCAGCAATGGTAAGATGACAGTTCTGGTACTGTGTATTCCCAGGACTGGAACTGGTGCTCAATATGAAGGGCCAAGTTATTTTTTCCACAGTAATCTTTTCTCGACCCCGATCTCCAACTTTTGGAATACAGCCGGTTGGTGTTATTGATGCATCGCTTATTTCCAAGGCAGCGGCACATGCAGATTAGTTTTCAGCACAGATCTGCTATAATTCCTGCAAGACAGTGACTCTTTCATTTATGTCAAATGGTGGTGCCTGTCTCCACCGTGCCAGAGCCTGCGAGATCTGGGACATACATAGGTATGCCGAAAAGAACCTCATATGGGGTGCGCCTTCCCAAGGACCTTCTAGGCAGATTATTAAGTGATCTCTGGACTCGATAAAGGTGGTTAAGCCAACTATGACCCTTGCCTAATACTCTCGCTGGTAAGGATTGATTTACGTCTCAGTTCTTTCGTTCCACAATACAGTTACCCTCAGGATGATTGGGAGACAAGTTATGCAATTGGACCCCCAACTTCACCATGGTGTCCCTGAATGCCCTTAAAGCAAAGGCACGACACTTGCTCTGAATGACATGCCATAACTGCATATGTCCCAAGAAAGATGTGTAAATCTTTAATAATGACTTGAGAGTCACCTGATCATTGTGGCCACACCCATAGGAATCTGGATCAAGAGTGAATAGTGATTAAGATGTCTTTGTATGCACCATCAAGTGTTCGTGGACCAAAATGGTTGAGGTACACACATTGTAGTAGTTTGTTGGAAATAAGGAGGGGTGTCTGTGGTGGGCGCTTGACAGTGGATTCTTTTATCTGTTGATAGATGTCACAAAAAAGGACATACTGTTTGGTCTGTTTGTATAGACCTGGCAACCAATAAAGTTTTTGCAATAAAGAAATAGTAGCCACCACATCTGCATGGGCAGAAGCAACTCCCTCATGCACTGCTTTTTTTAACTCTGATCCTTGCTCTTGGTTGGGGATCATTCGAACACCCACCCCTGGTATTCTTACAAAGGCAATGTTCTGGGCACTTATGTGGTAGGAATATTTGGTGGGATATGCCTTTGTCAAGGGCTTACTTTAAGCTGAAGCTTTCAAAACAGACAGTGTTTCATCATCCAGCCTCGTTCTTGAATGAGTAATCGCAGCAACAGAAGCCATGGCTACTGCTGACTTGGCTGCTTCATCAGCCAAGGTATTGCCTGTAACGTGTACTCCTACACATTGATGACCCAATGTATGAACTACATGGGTCTTGAGTAGCATTTCTTTTAGATCTGCTACTTTCCCCCACAATAATCTGTGTTTAATGGTGTCCCCCTTTGAATCTTTGAACCCATTTTGGCGCCGGTTACGCATATATTCATTAAAGGATTGGACAGTAGTCTGAATCGCACACTATTGCTGTTCGCCATTCAGAATCAGTATGTTCTAGTGCCAATACAAGAGCTTTAACCTCTGCCAATTGTGCAGTGCAATCCCCTAAGGTCTGCATGTAAGTGTTTTGAGGAAGACATTTTCCATCCTTCATGACAACATTCACAGCCGCATAGGCTGCGGAATACTGTTGTTTAGTGCTTACTGCCGGTTGTGCTGAACTATTGGTATAGATTAACATTAGGGATGTGCAGTGAAGTGAAAGCTGTACAACAGGCCTGGCAGTTTTTGCTGTTTATGGCCCTGGCCTGAACTCAGGCCAGGGCTGTAGGCAGTGAAAACTGCTGTTTCAGGCCTCTTGTGCACTGGCCTGTCCCGTGTACACTGCACATGTGGCAGGCCGGTGCACAGCAGGCCTGGCAGCTTTCGCTGCCCACGGCCTTAGCCTGAATTCAGGTCAGGGCCATAGGCAGTGAAAGAAAGCTGCCGTTTCAGGCCTCTTGTGCACCAGCCTGCACCATGTGCACTGGCTGACCAGGCCTGACCCTGCTTAACGCTTCTGAGATCGGGCGCATTCAGGACACCGTGGGTCACGGAACTCCACCTCTGCGGAATTCCACAGAGTTTTTTTAACTCCATGGAATTCCACAGAGTTGGACTCGGTGAACTCCACCCAGGTCTAATTAACATTTGACACTGCTCCAGCAGCAATGTGCATGTCAACACTGGGTATTCAAACTTAAATGAGAGAAATTCTTGAGTCTGAGGTTTTGTGTCAAAAATCATAGTCGACATCAGTGGCAGTCAGAGACATTGCCCATTGTATCCATTGTGGATGTAATGCCTTTGCATTTAGAATGCTGGCTTTTGTAACAGCTCTAGGGCTGGTATGGGGTGATGACAATAATGTGTTTTCCCCGGGCCAGAGGTCTCTCCTTCATGACAGCCATCCAAAAGGCAGTCAGAATTTTTTCAGTGGAAGCAAAGCAAAGCGTCGGCCAGCTGTGAAGTACAGGTGTGATTTATGTGCTATAGGTACGGTATCACCTTCATTGAATCTTACATAGGTGAAACCAATGGCACCAGCAATTAATGTGATGATCGAATTTGTTTTGCCTCAAGCATGTCCTGCTGCAATGCTCTCAGAATGCGTGTGTTTGACTGTCCAGTATTTACTTGAAAGGTTGTGGAGTACTAAATCATATAATGGTTTTATGCATTGTGCATAGTATGGTTCTGCCATGGTTCTGCCAAAGTTGAAAAAGCCCCATAACAATTGCAGCTTTTTAATGGTGTTTAGTGGTTGCAATTGTGCGCATCTTTCTCGAAAGTGGAGCACCAGGATCTTTCCTTCATCGGATAACTCATATTCCAGAAACAGGAAACAAAGAAAGGCAATTTTAGTTATTTTTAAATTGAATTCATAGCCTATTTCAGCAAATCCCACAACAATGGGGTTCACCCGTCTTAAATGTTTCATGAGATTATCATCCATAATGTAAATGACATCTACATAGGATAATGCTTCAGGGTCAATGTCCTGTGAGATCCAAAAGGGTTCTTATACCCATGTGGGAGCCTACAACATTTTCTTTGTGAGCTTAATGCGCTAAATGAAATTAAATCCCTGCTTTAAGGTGCTATATTCTGGCAGTAGAACCCTTTGGAGATATCCAGGGTTGCTTCGTATTTTTTGCCCACTATATTGTTAATCAGTGCTGTACTGTGTGCATTTTGAATGGCAAATGTGCATGTATGACTATTTAAGTGTCTGTAATCTAAGACTATTCTATAAGAATGGTCGAGCTTAGCTACGGGAAACAAGGGGTTGATCACTGGTGAGACACATGGCTCAATTACACCCTAGTACTCAAGTTGTGTGAGTATTTCTCACACTGGTGCTTTAGCCTCATGCTTAAAGGGGTATTAAGGTTGAGGCTATGGTTGTAACCTTATAGGTATTATGTGGTAGGGAGAGTCTTTGTCCCACCCCACATGATAACGATACAGCGCTGGGGTTTGTGCCAATGCCAAATCTACTACGTCAGCTTCCTCTAGTTCCATAGGAACAAGAGGTGAGAAAGAAGACATAATAATTTCTTCTTTGAACGGAAGCTTGGGGCAAATTCTGGTGGTCATTCTGTTACTGTCAGTAGGATATCATAGCATGGTGTCAATTATTCCCAGAATATTGCTTTGATTGTGTGCTCAATGTCTCCTTCGAGTTGCAATTTCCACTTGTAAACCCTGTTGGGGGGAGATGCGCATGTCTATAGTTTCAACTTCCATACAGTCATTAGATGTTGCCGAACCCAGAAGCCCTTGAAGAGTCTGGTGAACTATTGTGACCTCTGCTGTGCAAAATAGTTGGCCACTTCCTGTTCTCCATTAAGGCTCTGAACATGCGTGGCATTTCGAACTGAAATAGCTGCCACCTTTTTCTCTTTAAATTGTTGTTTCTATTGAGGAGGTTTCTCTTCCTTTTATGTAGAAGGTTCAGAGGAACGTTGGGAATCTCATCTAGATTTCACGGTTTTGTCTTGTTGTTCAGAGCGTCAAACTCTCTCACTCTGTTTATCCGGTGAGTCCTTAAAGTAAAGAGATTGGCGTGTATCAGTATATTGATATCTATTACAAGTTTTTATATTATCTTTATTCCTTAGATTGAAATATTTCATAGAGGTCTCTGGCCGTGGATATTCTCCACTTTTTTCATATTATCTTTATTTTGTTTTTATTTATCCCAGTATTTTCTAGAACTCTCTGTCTTTTTAGTAGAATCCTTATTGGATTTACCTTGTAGTTGTGGTTTACACGGTCTGGCCCTTGAACTATCCCAACCTATAGTTGAATCGGTTTCAGCAATAATTTTCAGCAGCTCGTGCTCCTGGTCCTATACCGGAATATCCCTTTGCTGCATGCAAACTGCCAGAGCTACTGCTTCCCCTTTAAGATTACTTAATATTATTGAGGATACTGTGGCAAAGGTTCACATTAATTGCATCCCTAAATCTAGGGCCAGGGCAGCCCCATATCCATCTTGAATTTGTTTCAACACTTCCAGAAGATTCACAATTGTCCGTGTGCCAGGTGCAATAGTATAGAGTGTGGCAAATACTGAACCCTATGTGGTGCGGTTATCCACTGAGGGAACCATCCTGGAACTGCAAGCACAGTGTGAGAATTCTATGCTTATCTTGGGGTCCAGTATGGAAAAACACTGATTCCAGAGTGCCTATTTTTTGTGGTAACCAAAACAGAATTTCTTCATGTTTGGTGGGTACATTACCTATGATAAAATTTACTGTTGCAGGATTAATGCCTGCTGTGACCATATGTGGCTGCACTGGAGCAGCCCTTGCTAGGGCTGTATTTAATATTTGCATTACAAACAGTATTAGGGTTCTATATGCTTGTACTAAATCATTATACAGGTGGAACACTTCTGCTACTGCCATTGTAATAGCATTTGGGTGTGGTGTATATGCGGCCAACTAGGGCCATGTAGGACCTTCATTACTCAAATGACCTAGTCTAACAATATGTGCAACATGGGGTAGAGAGTCATCAATCCAATTTTGGTGTTCTTGATAAGATAGAGGTATTTCTAAATATGCATATGCTCTGTATTGTGCGGATGTGTTAGCAGGAGTATATTGATGAAAGGGGCATGTGTTCCTATCTACTGCTGGAAAAGTGAGCCAAGAGTAAAAAATGTCAGTTCTGTATGGTGGATTTGCCACAACCAAAAATGTAACTGCTCCTCCCTCTGTGAGGACATTATTTATTGAGGGACTCATTACGAGTTTGGCGGTCATCAGACTGTCAAACTCGCTTTGGCGGTCGGACCTCTGCTGCTGTGGCGGTCTGACTGCCAAATTATGACTTTGGTGGGCGGACCCTTGGCCCCACCAGGCGTAGATGCCGACAGGGTGACTGTCTGGCTTGAAATCAGCCATGGCGGAACTGAATTCAGTGCCACCTGGCTGATTTCAACCTCACTTTTCACCAGCCTTTTCATGGTGGGGACGGTGGTGGAAAGCCAGTGCCGGGGGCCATAGGCATTGCGGCCCCCCTTACCTAGCACCCTCAGAATTGCTTTGCAGACAGTGCACATTCTGAGGGTACTGGACTGTTAGGATAGCCGAGGCCAATATCCTAACACAGTTCCTGCCTGGCAGTCTGGCAGGAATGTGTATTAGAATGTTCCTACTGTTCAGCCCAGTGGGAACATTGTGATATGCTTGGGGGCAATGTCACAACCATGGCACTGGCGTCCTCCCCGTGAGTTTGGCGGTCCTGTGGTGGGTTGAGGCCCTAAGTGATTTGTTAGTGGGAGCCTCATGTTTGTTGCAATTACAACCTGTTAGGGTTCCACCATATTTCAATATTTGAAGGTTGTATGGTTCAGAGATAGGAACACCAACTGGGTATTAAATCCTTTTAAAGGTTCAAGCTTGAACAGCCTACAGAGACAATAGGTGCTTCCTATCTTAGCTGAGGAGGATATCCCTAAAACCATGGACGTCTCTGTATAAGGTAACTAGGGTGTCCTTTACCATGTAATGAGACAGAGATACTTGGGAGATCAGAAATTCAGTGCCGAACCAATATTGGCAGCACCATATTTTTGGTAGTGAGACTGCTGGAAACTAGGGTGGCAGCACCACTGAGTGCAGGGGACTGAGTTCGATCCTGCACTGTGTGACAGCTGTCAGCCCAACCCTTCTGGTCAGCTAGCAGCATCTCACCAGTTTCTAAGAGTAAAGGTGGCCCTTTGCGTGGCTTCTTAGATTTCTCAGGGAAACCGAGTGGAACAGATCATAACCCTTTCTCTCAGTCACACATGTCTCCTACAGGCAAAGGACAAACAGAAGCATAACTAGGTTTGATACATTGTATTCAATCAACTGCATTTTATGTAAAAAGGCATTGTTAGAAATGGGGTCTTTGGTGGTTGGCAGTCAGGTTACCCCCTGTCCAAGCAAAGACCCTCACTCTAGTCAGGGTAAATCATACACAATCAAAATTATCCTGAGCACACCCTCTGGTAGCTTGGCACTGAGCAGTCAGGCTCAACTTAGAAGGCAATGTGTAAAGTATTTGTGCAATAAATCATGCAATAACACAGTATAGCACCACAAAAATACACCACACAGTGTTTAGAAAAATATATATATTTATCTGGTTAAATGCAGGTCAAAACGATTAAGATTTGATAAGTATAAGTTAAATTATCACTTCAGAGAATGATAAAAAGAGTCTTCAGTCTTTAAAAAGCAACAAGTGTCTCTTGCAAGCACAAAGTACCTGGTTTGCGTTCAAATTCTCCGCAAGGTACCACAGAGGAGGAGATGCGTGGAAAACGGGGAGGTGTGCGTCAGTTTCTCTGGGCACACACAGACAATGCATCGATAATTTTCCACGCAGGGAAGGCTTTGCATTGATTTCCGGCACGCAGACCTGGATACCCTTCGGGTTGCGGGGTTTTCGGACGCCCCAGGACGGTGCGGAGAAATCCTGGGCATGCAGGACAAAGTCACAGGAGCTGAGCTGATCCGGTGGGCAATGCGTGGAAATTTCTATCGCACGGCAGGGGCTGCGTCAATTCTTCTCGCAGGAAGTCAGGCTGCGTCGTTCCAGCTCAGCTTTGCATCGATCCAGTGGCCCGTGCGTCGAAGTTCTGGTTGCAACGCTGGCACTGTGTCGATCTCCTCTCAGGGAGCCGGGCTGCATCATTCCGGTTTGACGTGCAGTGATTTTCTCACCGTGGTGCAGGCTGTGAGTCGTTTCTGGTAGGCTGTGCATTGAATTTTTGCCACACCAGGAGTTCTTTGCAGGAGGAAGTCTTTTTGGTCCTGAGACTTCAAGGAACAGGAGACACGCTCTCTCCAAGCCCTTGGAGAGCACTTCTCAGCAGGGCTAGAGGGCAGCAAGGCAGCAAGGCAGCAGGGCAACAGCAAGGCAGCAGTCTTTTGCAGAAAAGCAATTAGGTGAGTCCTTTGGGCAGCCAGGCAGTTCCTCTTGGCAGGTTGCAGGTTCTGGTTCAGAGTTTCTTCACCAGTGGTATCTTGTCCAGAAGTGTATGAGTTGGTAGGGTCAGAGGCCTTGTTTAAATACCCAAATGTCCCTCTGAAGTGGGGGAGACTTCAAAGAGTGGCTGAGAAGTGCACAAGGTCCCTGTCGGTTCCATCCAGTCTGCCATGGTCCCAATAGGGGCTTTGACAGTCCATTGTGTGAGAGCAGGCCACTGTCCTTGAACATGTAAGTGTCAAGCCCTCCACCTTCCCAGCCCAGGAAGACCCATTCAGTATGCAGATGTGTGCAGGTTTGACTGAGCATCCTATGTTTGGGGTTGTCTGAGTGAAATGCTCAAGGGAGCTGTCAAGTAACCTAGCTAGACGTGGATTGTAAGGGGCAGAATGATTTAAGTGCAGAGAAATGCTTACTTTCTTAAAGTGGCATTTCTAAAATAGTAATGTTAAAGCCAACTTCACCAGTCAGCAGGATTTTGTATTACCATTCTGCTCATACTAAATATGACCTTGTTACTCCTTTCAGATCAGAATCTAGCACTCAAACAGTATATGAGGGTAGCCCTACTGTTAGCCTATGAAAGGAGCAGGCCTCTCAGCAGTGTAAAAATGAATTTAGGAGTTTTACACTTCCAAGACATATAAACTGCACAGGTACATGTCCTGGTTTTTAACTACATAGCACCCTGCCCTACGGGTTACCCAGGGCCTACCTTGGGGGTGACTCATATGTACACAAAAGGGTTGTTTAGTGCGTGGCAAGTACTTTTAAATGCCAAGTCGAAATGGCAGTGAATCTGCACACACAGGCCTTGCAATGGCAGGCCTGAGGCATGGTTAAGGGGCTACTTAGGTGGGTGGCACAATCAGTGCTGCAGGCCCATTAGTAGCATTTAATCTACAGGCCCTGGGCACATGTAGTGCACTTTACTGGGGACTTACAAGTAGATTAAATAAGCGAAATTGGTATTAACCAATATCACCATGTTTTAAGGGAGAGAGCATATGCACTTTAGCACTGGTTAGCAGTGGTAAAGTGCGCAGAGCCCTAAAACAAGCAAAAACAGTGTCCAAAAAGTGAGGGAGGCAGGCAAAAAGTTATGGATGACCACCCTAAGGCTGTCAGGTCTAACAGGCATATATTGTGACTATCGGGGTCATTATGACCCCGGGGTCGGCGATAATGTGGCAGTAAGTACGGCCAACAGGCTGGTGGTACTTACCGCCACATTATGACATTGGCGGGTTGGCTGGAGCCAACCTGCCAATGTACCACTCCAACCACCACAGCGGTAACAGCTGCCAGGCTGGAGATGTTCATCTCCAGGCTGGTGGCCGCCATTGTTCCACCTGCAGAATTATGCCCCCGCCTACCCCCATGGTTTTCGTGGCATTCATAACGCCACAAAAACCTTGGCGGTAGGCTATATCAGTGACAGCGAATTACTTTCCTGTCACTGATAGGGGTCTCCCCCCCACCTCTCCAGTTATCCTCCCACCCCCTACCTCTCCAGTTACCCCCCACCCCACTTACATCCACACCCCTCCCTACACACACACACAGACACACACTCATTCACACATACATACAAGCATGCATACATCCAATCACACACACATCCGCACATACTACCAAACAAACGCACAGACACGCATTCACATTTCACAACATACATGCACTCACACGTCCTTACATGCACACACGCATTCAACACTCAACACACACCCATATTCACGCACACACATACATTCACACCCCCCCACACACACACACACAACACTCCCCACCCCTGTCAGAGACCCAACTTACCTGGATCCAGGGGGTTCTCCGGCAGGAGATGGGACGGGCGCTGCTACCGTCTACTGTTATGGCACTGGTGGTGGTGGTGGTAGCAGTGCCACCTTACTGCCATCCGCCAGCTTGGCCACAGCTGGATTTCCGCCCTTCTTGTGACGGAAATCCGTCTTTGGTCATAATATGGCAGATGGCTGGTAGACGCGGCGATGGTCTTTTGGTGGCCGTCGCCGCGGTGGTAGCCGGTTTTTACCACCAAAGTTAAAATGAGGGCCTATATGTCTGATAAAACATAATAGAACCAAAGCAGTGATGAGAAAAGTGAAACATAGGAAAGGCCCCACGGTACTGTCACACTGTCACACTAATGGTTCAAGAATCCCTACCGGCACTGCTAATATTCTATACAAGAGTTTGGCAGTTCTTCATAAGGTTCCATGGCGAAGAAGACAGGTTCCCTAGTAGGTAAAAAAGATTGCAGAATAAATCCTTTTGCAAGATTTTCAGCAATATTTTCTGAAGATAAGTCTCTGTTCTCTCTGTGGAAACATACATTCGACTATGTGGAGTTTTCCTCCTAGTATAACTTTGATAGGGCATTCATAGGTCAAATGAGGTAATGGGTGACCTGCCCCTTTTTTGCACAATACATAATGGCCCTCATTATGACTCCGGCGGGCGGCGGAGGCCGCCCGCCAGAATTCCGCCCTCCGTAATACCGCTCCGCGGTCAGAAGACCGCGGAGGGTATTATGAGTTTTTCCCTGGGCTGGCGGGCGGTCTCCAAAAGACCGCCCGCCAGCCCAGGGAAAAACTCCCTTCCCACGAGGATGCCGGCTCGTAATAGAGCCGGCGGAGTGGGAAGGTGCGACGGGTGCTGTTGCACCCGTCGCGTATTTCACTGTCTGCAAGGCAGACAGTGAAATACATTTTGGGGCCCTCTTACGGGGGCCCCTGCAGTGCCCATGCCGTTGGCATGGGCACTGCAGGGGCCCCCAGGGGCCCCGCGACTCCCCCTCCCGCCATCCGGTTCCCGGCGGGAGAACGGCCAGGAACTGGATGGCGGGAGGGGGAGTCGGAATCCCCAAGCGGAGGATTCCTTGGGGGCAGCGGGAAACCGGCGGGAGACCGCCGGTTTCCCTTCTCTGACCAGCGGCTAAGCCGCCGCGGTCAGAATGCCCCGCGGGGCACCGCCGGCCTGTCGGCGGTGCCTCCGCGTCCAGCGGCCCTGGCGGTTACAAACCGCCAGGGTCGTAATGAGGGCCAATATTTGGTACTCCACAAGGAGTTCTTGTTGTCTCTGATGTTCTTTTCCAATTATTGTACAGGCCGTTAAAGAACTGTTCCAGCAAAAGGTAGAAGAGAGAGATATAATTTCTCAAACCCAGTGAGTCAAGGTGGAGTCCAGTGTACTTTCAAGAAATCTGGTAAGATAAACCATGAGCAGACCAATAGCCTCATTTATTACACCTGAACATTTTAATGGGGTCTTGTTGATTCTGCTACTTGCTTGTTTAACAAAGGTATTACAGGAAATTGGGTTTTTAGTTGAGAGGGGTAGAAGTCCCACTGGAATCTTGGCCCAAAAGGAGTTTAGCGTAACTCAGAGGCAATGAGTAAAACATTTTTTGG
Source organism: Pleurodeles waltl (assembly GCF_031143425.1). Taxonomy (NCBI): domain Eukaryota; kingdom Metazoa; phylum Chordata; class Amphibia; order Caudata; family Salamandridae; genus Pleurodeles; species Pleurodeles waltl. The sequence continues at coordinate 1,314,939,841 of NC_090446.1, read as the reverse complement.
AGTATTCAAATAGTAATAAAGTGAAAATACAACACATGAAAAATCCAAACTAATTTAGAAAAATAGAATAAAATGTAATAAATGACACCAAAACAACAAAAAAAACAGTAGAACCAAACATGTGATTTTTTAAGGTTTCAGGCCAAAAAGCACAAAGCCCTACTCACAGTTATCTGGTTACGCTCGCCTGGGGTAGAGTCACAATTTCAGGCCAACCGTGACGGAGTGCAGGTCCGATATAGTAAACAGGTTCTTCCCGTTCAAGAACTGTATTGCTGCCCAAAGAGCCAGTTATCTGTGGAGCTTTGCATTGGCAGTCGAACCAGAAGGTTGCGGTCAGTGGAAAAAGTAGGTCCCGTTGGAGCTTCATGTTGGTGGTCCTCACAGTCAGTCATTTCTCAGATCAAACATGTCACTTTGCAGGCCCATGGATCTAAAAACTGGTGTATCTTAATTTTTTCTTAAGGAGAGGTATATTGTGATGCCAGCCAAGGGTTTAGGGGAAGAAGGACACTTTTTGGGCATCAGTTCCAACAGAGACCAGCAGAAGGCCTTAGGAAGGTTAAGGGAGGTCGAGTTGGTGCTGGTCAGCTCAGCAGGACAGTTGCAAGGAGGGCTCTGGAAGATTTTTGTGTCCCTTTAGCTCAAATAGGATGTCAGCCAACACAACTTTGGAGTCATTTTTGGGGCGCCTGTGTTCAAAGCAAGCAGGTCCAATCTTCCCTCTTCAGGCAACAGGGCAGTCCTTCTTCTGAATATTCCACAGGTCCAGGAGTGTTCTGATGAGTGGTTCTTAAGGTGCCACTTTAATACCTGGTACCCATCTTTTTGTGGGGAATACAATGGTGACCTCTCCAATTTGGTTCTCGGCAGTCCTTCCCCTTCCCCTGGATTTGACTCCAAACTGTGTAGAGTGACAAAAGTAAGGACAGACCTAGTGTCAGCTTCCTGTGTGTGTGCTTCACTCAAAGTCCTTTGAAGTGTAATCAGGGAAGGGCACAATCCTTCCCACCAATCCTGTCAGGAAACCCTTCTCTCCTCACACCTAGGCCTCTTTTGTCTGGAAGCAATACACAGAACACCCCGGAAGAGCTATTCACAGTCATGTGATCATGGACACTGACAGAAAAGCACATTTGGTTTAGGCTAAAAAATGACAACATTCTAAAAGTGGCATTTTCAGCATAGTGACTTCACATCTGACTTTACCATTGAAGAGGATTTTAAATGATAATTAATTTGAATGAAAACAACATCTCTCTATCTGGTCCCACACTGGCATTATCACTTAATAATTGTAATAAGGTATCCCAGTGTTAACGTGACTGAGAGATAGCCGTACAGCAGTAGAAAATGACTGTAGGAGTTTTCCCTGCCAGGACATGTAAAACTTAAGTATGCATGTCCTACTTTTTAAACATCATGCGCGTTGACCTATGAGCCTTTAGGGCCTATCTTAGGGGTGACTTATAAGTATTGAAAAATAAGGTTTATGCCTGACAAGAGGTTTGTTTTACCAAGTTGAAAAGGCTTAAAAGTGTACTACAGATTACAGGGGCAGGCCTGAGACGTTTTACATTCATACGTTTTGTGGGTGGCACAATACATGTTGCAGCCCACAAGCAACATTTAATTTGTAGGCACTGGGTACATGTAGTGAAATTTATAAGAGACTGATAAGTAAATGTACAAATCATTGTAGACCAATTTTATCATGTTTAAGGGAGAGAGAAGGCCTTTAACACTGGCTTGCAGGGAAAAAGTGTACAGAGTCCTAAAATCCAACAAAAATAATTTCAGCAAAGGAAGGCAAAAATCTGGAATAACACTGAAGAAAAGTATAGGTCCAACGCATATTTCTTTCACAAAGGCATAATCTGTAAATGGGTCTGAATCACCAGAATCTATTAAAGTTGTCACGGTGATTTATCCAGTCTTCCACGAAACTATCATTTCACAGAGCAAGGTGAGTTGTTTTAGCAGGGGTTGACTGAGTAGCTCTCAACTAAGCCCTGCCTTCTAACAGAGTTGTACAGAAGTTGTAGACATATCACAAACTGACCTGTTTGTCGACAATAAATGCATATGTAGCACACTGCCTTCTCTCTTTTTCATCAGTTTCTTGCACACAGAGCCAATTTGCATAGGTTCAACATCTGATCTCCCTGTGAAGGATGACATTTGAGAGGGATAATAGTCGTACAGTTCGACGTGTTTCTTTCAGTCTTTCTGACTTACATCTTCAAAAACTACTTGCTGTTCTATATCCAGTCAATAAAGCCTAGGAGGACTGATGCCTTGGTTGGTCTATTTGCCGATGTTGAAGTAGTATATTTTTAATCTTTGCGCAGACCGTGATACAACTCTGCAGTTTATCTGTTCACCTACCTCTATTAAAAGCCTCTCCAAATGTGCTATAGAATTCTCTAGTTCTTTTGATATTAGTTTAAGAGCCCCATCAGTGCTTCCTGAGTAGTCTGTAATCTTTCAAATAAGGCCTAGAATTTAGAAACGAAAAGTAAGAAGTGAAGCAAAGAACGGGTCCTGTTGAAAAATTAAGAGTGTAGTCATGACAATGCATCCTTGGTCAGGTATATTCGTCATATCCTTATTAAATTGATTGCTCTGTTCATAAAGTGCTGTGCCAGAAATCAGGAGAATAACTTTAGTTCTCCAGACGATTCATCTGGAGGTGCCATTGCTGAATTTGTTGCAGTCACTGCATCAAATGCTGGCACAGTCTAATTAGTAGTACTGCCATTATATGTAGTGAACGTTGGTGTACCAAATGGATTTAGCATAGGACACTGAGTGAGGACAAGGGCCTGTTTTTTAGGTAGTTTAATCGGTCCATTAAAATAGCACTTTCAGCTTTAGCAGTTTTCATGTCTTTCTGTAAGCTTTCAAAAGCTTGCACAAGGGGTGTGAAAGGATTGGTTGAGGATCCATTAGTAATCATGGCAAACTGCTAGAAACCAATTCTGTGTAATACTATGGTGGATGCCATCAGTCAGTCCTCTGCCTGCCAAAAGTAAAAAATATATGCACTTAATAAAATGAATAAGTACTATAATTCAGACCCACGGGAGACATGGAAGAAAAGGTAGGAAAGACAAAACTATGGCCACATCCCAGAGCAGAGGCAGTGCCACCATCCTGTACAAAAATACAAACATATGGTTAATATCACTTTTAGATTGTGTGACTACCTATATAAGCATATGGCAGATGGCACAATCTTACTCTAATCTCTGCAGGTCTCAGAAACTCTTTCCCCACAACCTGAGCCAGCCTGATCTCCAGGGGGCACTGTTTAGTAGTTGAAGAGGAGCAGAAAGGGGGAAGATAGGTAGCAGTCATTGTCGATAACCAGGAAGACCCAAAACAGAAGGCCAGAGTGTGCTCTCAGAAAGAAGGCTCGTCACAGGCTGGATAAATGTGACAAACACAACAAGAAGCACAGTTGCCAGGCGGCTTGATGCTGCAAGTAATTGGTCTGTTATACACATTCTTTAGGACCACTGGAATCATGCAATTCTACCGTTGCCATGTTTTCTGCATAGTTTTGAGTGTGCCACATTTTCTGCTCAGTATGGATTTGCCGCATTTGCCACATAATCCCTTATCTGATGCATCATCTGGATAATTTAACACCAAAAATTGTTTCTTGCTCAAACTGATCAAACGTTACTAAAATGTAGCAGCATGTGAAACACACATCGTAAAGGTTGACTGGTCATTTTGCAGTATATTTATTGCTCTATTTATTTATTGAACTGGTACTAAGAAGTGTAATCTTTACCCAGGTAGTGTTACCATATGTAAAATGTATGAAATAATGAAGTATTACTATTACAATATGTGCTGCATTGCTCCACGTAATTTGCCTATTTTGCTACATAATTTGGTCCTCCCCTGCTGCATAATTTTAGTGGCCCTACTGTTCCGCCAGTTCTGACCCAGAAGCTCCTACACAGGTCACTAGTCGCCATTATCGTTTAGGAAGCCTAGGTCTGAACACACAGAAAATTTGCCATCTTGGTCTGGGACAAAAGGGAAGTTGATGCCGCTCGGAAACTGAAAACTCCATACGCCATGCTTTTGTTAGTTGAATACTGTGGCTTTCTGACCTCTGTACCACGATCGCCTTGATATCAAGATCTTCTTGACTTATTGGCTTATTGAAGTGTGTGCGTTTTACAATTTAATTAGATAAAATAAAGTATACATGAAATTTCATCCTTCAAATTCATTTGTAGCCCAGGACAGCTTGACCAACCAATCACTGGCACAACCGATAGGTCGGGCCTTTTTGACCCGTTAGCGACTCTTTTGAAAGTGCTGTGCAGCATCAGCTACTGTGTAGCCTTGGCAAAAAAAAAAAAAAAAATTAAAGAACAAAATGCATACAGCATGTTGCAGTCACCCGTCTGTATATTTTTGAATTCCAGTTCCAAAATGGCAGACACCTGTTGGTGCAGGAAACAAAAAACATTAATAAAAACGTGCAAAAGCTTTTAAGAAAGGAGCTTTCCGGTAGGAAATAGCAGCCTCTAGGTTCTCCCAAAAAAATTGATTTTTTTAAGTACCATGACACAAGGGGTAGGGAAGCAACAGAGGAATGGGAAGCAAAAGCAGGTGATGGAGATACCTATGAGGGTGGCAACGGGAAGTTGGTAGGGAGTACCAGAGGTCATTGAGGGGTGGTGGAAATAAAACAAAGAAAATAAAAATAAAAAAAATCTGGGGCATGGGAACAGTCGCAGCTCGCGACAAAGCAGAGAGGCACGGTGGCTCGCACGCGGGGGTGTAAATAAAAAAGTAAAAACCTTATCTCCTTCGCCGCATGCCGCTACTCTTTCCCTCGTGGCTCCAGGCTGCAGGCACAGGCTCCCAGCCTGCCCTGCGGCCAATCCTGACGCTGCTCAAAGCAGCATCAGGATTGACTGGAAGCTCCCAATCAGGGCGCTTCCAAAGCAGACAGGGAGCCTGTGCAGGCATTCTCAGCTGTGCTGCAGGGCTTGAGAGAGCCTATTGCACATGTGTGTTTGGCCAGCCTGAGACAGCCGACCAAACATACATGTGCAGTAAGGGGGAGTGCTGAACACTCCCCCTCGCTGCTCATCACCCCCGTGGCCCCTCCCCTTTAAAAGAAAAGGATAATAAACAAAGTTCATTATCCTTTTCTTAAAAAGGTTTTGCAGGTGCCGCTGCTGGCGGGCGGGCTATGCTCTTCCACTCTAATGGAGGAGCCACCCCTGCATGTGAAGTAAGGGATGAGCTAGCGATGGAAGTCTGGAGGGGAAAACACATGACAAGGGGGGACAGGAATTTGAGGGGGGAAACAACACTCGATGAAGAGAGCATTGAAACACATGCACTCTCATGGAGTGCTGTAAGAAAATTAAAAAGTAGTTTGCTAAATGCAAACAGTGGAATGACACGTCATCCAGTAACAGCATAGTAAAGAATAAATGTTCCAAGGGAGTGCAAACAAAGAATATGGAGGAAAACTTGGCATAAGAAGCAAACAAATTAGAATGACAAGAAAGTTAACTAATGATAAACAATTGGTTGTCCCAAAGCTCACTGATGTTTTAGCATGATTCACCATATGTTTTTCAACAGCAGACAGCTAAAAACTGTCTGTAGGTCATATCCAAAAAAGGAAAGAAAGGTGTGACAACCAAGGCATACCACATGGATTGTCCATGCTTAAAGTTGGAAAATGTTCAACGATCACAATACACTTTCTCGTTTAATTCATTATATCTGCCTTTTTTAGATCTGCTATGATATGCAACATGAGACTGCTTTCCGAATTTCATTTACTCGTAGTTGTGGTTTCAAAAGCTGCCATAATTCATTTAGGTTAAATTACATGCTTTTATAGTATTGCAGCAGAATACAATTATTACTGCCAAGTTGAATAATACTAAAATATTTTTGTTACAGCAGTGTAAAGTTGCAGTGCTGTGGCATAATGCACAGCAAATAAAACAAGCATTGACAAAGCCAATAAGTTTAGTATATTGTAGTAAAGCATAAAAAGAAGGCAAAAAACCATGCACAACTGGTGTAGTAGTATTAATGGTAATGGTGGTAGGAGCAATAGCGGCAATGGTGTTAATTGTGATGGTAACTGTGATGGGTGTAACGATGTTGAGATGACAATGGTCGTATTAGTAATGGCAAAGGTTGCTCCAGAGAAATAAAGTAGAAGAGGGTGAAAGGTTGCAGAGAGGTAGGAAGACGAGAGCAGTGTCTTATTAAGTAGTGGGATGGGTGGCAGAGCAACAGAACAAACAGGAGAGCTGCTAAATGTGAGAGGGTGATGAAACGCCAGGCCTGGCAATTTCTACACAAGCGCCAAACAGAAACCCAATGCAGCAAAATCACAGGAGCTGATAGGCGTGCAGAAAGTGTGCATAGCAGCCTAGGAGCAGTAGAAGAGATGCAACAAGAAGAGCTGCAAGGAAGGACACTGATTTGTATACAAGTGGCCAGTGGGAGTACAATGTGACTGCATTATGGAAGCTGCTCAGTGCCCTGGACGTGTACACAGCAGCCAAAGCAACAGTGCATGACTAGCAAGCATTGTAATAATTATAGTGGTGTAGAGCATGAGCCAGGATCACGTGAGATCTTATGAAACATAATGGGCTTTTTAGAGTCACTGTGTCATGATTGCAGTATCCTCCTTCGCACGGGAGCTTGCAAAGAACAGGCCGCACACAGAGTTCTTGATTAGATGTCTTAATTCCTCAGCATACGATCACACATTAATCACTGATGTCATAACCATTACTAACCAAACCTTAACATCTCCCAGCAGGTTACACAATCTCTCTCCTAAGTGCACACAGAACTGCAAGGGTCCTACAGCAACTAGTCTCACAACACTACATCTCCCCCCTTTTTAAATAAAAGTACAAACAACATTTCTATCACATCTATTCAATAAGTCGTTCTGGTCGGCCAGATCAAGTGGTAGGAGGCAGTTGAAATGCACTCTGTTTGTGCACCGATGGCATGGGTTCTGATAGTTGATCTGGAGTGTCAGGCGGAATCGCCTCATCTGTGATTGCAGGAGCTGACGAGCCTCGAGGTAGGTGCTTAAAATGTGACAACCTCGTGTGTTGGAATTTCCTGGACTATGTGCTGTCACCATGTCTCCTTTACACGTCACTACGTTAAGAGGATTGACAGTAAATGGAGGGACTGTTTTCCACTTTTGTTTCTGCTTGACTAGGACCACGTCACCTTCATTGACAACTGTTTCCTAAGCATGTTGAAGCCAATCGGAATATGTTTTCATCTTGCACTTTCGAGAAGTGTTCAGGACATGAACCTTATCAGCAATTAAGTATAGGTCTACTGTCCACTGTGGCAAATTGGTTCTACTGGTTCTTCCAAATAGCAAGGTGGCAAGACTCTCACTGGTTGTGGAGTGAGAAGCCGAGTGATAATCAATACAAGAGGAGCATGACAAAGCTTTTACACAAGTATTCCAATTGCTTGCTGATGCAGGCCTCACTCTGAAAGTATCAAAATGTGAGTTTCATAAATACAAGCCTAACTTCTTTAGGCACATATTCTCTGATGGGGCAATGACCCCTGACTCAGAGAGAGTGCAAGCACTGTGAGCTACTTGCTGCCCACAAGATGTCACCATGCAGTGATCCTTATTAGGGATTTTTGCTGACAGGATATTGCCATTGGCACTAAATGGATATGAAATCAGTAAGAAGAGATGAAATTCTCCTTCGCAAAGTTGGCAAAGTTTAAGTTCCATATCATAACAGCCTGCAATATAAACATGTGACTATACAATATACAAAAAGATCATAAAACCTGCATTTACACCCGCTACAGACTAGGTTCCAAACTGCACATCTAGAAAGCAGTCGCAGAGTAAACAAAAATAACTGTGTTTCGAACCTGAATCATGTCAAGAAATATATGATACTTTTCTTACAATAATCCCCTATAATTTAATGTTTCCCATGACATCAAACATCTGTACATCATGAAAGAAAAAGAGATGATCTCCCATCCAATGTAGACTCTGCACCAATGAAATAGCCATAACTTGTTGTGCAGTGGTACATCGGTATAGTTACACTCAACCAAAGGTTGATGGGTGTGATGAACGGTGTTTTCAGTAACCAATGGCTGAGCGCAGTTAACTCAATGTCCTGTTCAGCATGGACTGCATGAGCACTTTGAGACAACTTTGCAAGATTTAAAAGGCAGAGTGATAAAGAAAAGTGAAAGAGACCCAACGGGAAGTAACATAGCAGGAGGAGAGAGTGAACAGTAGAAAGCATGAGAGGATAGTGGAACGGTGGTAATATTGAGTAATTGAAATAATTTGGACTAGGGGCTCTGGGGACAATGGAAGATGAAAGGAAGACTTGAGGGAAGAGCAGATATGATTTAATGAAAATAGTTTAAAGGTGAGAGACATAGAGGAAGAGGGGACAAAAGAGGGAGAGAATATGTGTGTTTATGTGTGTCTCTGAGAGAGAGAAAGAAAGAGAGAAAGAAAAGGACAGAGAGGAAGAAAGAGAAATAAGTGAACAGCTGGTGAAGAAGGACGAGATAGAAAAGCGTAGTGAAGTTAGGGAGGGTATGATGAGAGTGTGAGTACAAGGAGTATGGAGGAAGTAAGATGAGTGAGGGGCACAGCCGAAAAAAAGAACATTGTCCCACAAGAGCAACTGGTGTAGCTTCCACCTGTCATTATACTGTTCTTTCCAGGGGCGGCTCCTCCATTAGCGGCAGAGGAGCATCGCCCCCGCCAGCAGCAGCCGCTGCAGATGCTAAACTTTTCCCCAAAACGATAATAAACTATGTATATTATGGTTTTAGGGGAAAAGTGGCGGGCCACAGGGGTGAGGAGCAATGAAGGGGAGTGCTCAGCACTCCCCCTCACTGCACATATATGTTTGCAGGCCGTCTCGGGCCGGCCAAACACACATGCGCAGATGGGTCTCTCCAGCCCAGCAACACAGTTGCCGGGCTGGAGAGAGCCTGCACAGGTTCCCAGTCTGCCTGGGAGCGCCCTGGCTGGGCACTCCCAGCCAATCCTGATGCTGCTCTGAGCAGCGTCAGGGTTGGCCGCAGGGTATGCTGGGAGCCTGTGCCTGCAGCGAGATGGAAGAGCAGAGGAGCAGCGCGGCGCGGGAGTGGAGGTAAGTGTTTTTTTTATAAATATTTTTTAATGTAATGGGTCCCCCCCTACGCGTGCTCTGCTCCGCCCCCTCGGTGACCTGCGAGCCAGGACTGAGTCTGTCAAATGCTCCACTTCTTCTAGGTCTCAGGCAGGGGTGTAGTTTAAGGGGGTGTTTGGGGTGTTACACTCCCCATAAAAATGTATTCTATAATGAATAGTTGGATACACGTTCTTTCAGTGGGATGCACTTCTCTCCCTTTACATTGCCGCATAAGCCCCTACAGGCCCTCCTTCTTATACAAAGTATTTTAGCAAGATATGTGAGTATGGTTCTTGGGAAATCTGAGGCTCAAACCCCATAATAATAAAGTTACGTCTGGTCGCGCCTAACAACTTGCCATTATAGTTTCAGGGGAAAATACCCAGCATTAACCATACCTTGGCTTTGGTGTTGAAAAAGGATTTGGCGAACAGTTGTCTGGGAAGGTGGGAGGTGAACATCCGTGTTGAAGGGCACTTCGCCGCCGCCTCTTTAGCACCAACACATTCATACCATGGCACTCGATTCCAGTTTGGCACTTCTCTGCTCCATGTTGGGTCTCCGTTATTGCGTATGAGGCTCAGGATCTCAATCATCCACACAGTTCCTTTGAAAAGAAGAACCAGGTGACTAAACCAGGAATCAGTCAGGCAACAAGGAGATCATGGTAGCCTTCACTTGGCGAATTTGGAGGGAATAGCACCAAAGTCATCACATCACTACTAAAGTGATTTTGTTTTGGAACAGTTACGAATTTACCTCAGTAGCATTTTGAAAAAAAACACTGAACTAACTTGGATTCAACAAAAGCAAATTGCCAGATGTCAATATTTTTCTGCTAGCTGCATGTCAAAAGCATATCGAAATAGGCGTCTACTTGGATACAAAGCTGAGTCACTCTTGTCAACTCCACGCCAATAGACGGATCCTTATAAATTTGTAGGACCAATGACATTAGCATTTTTTTGTTATGTCTTATTAGCCCCTGTCTTCTACGCCTAAAAAGGTAATTTTATTATGGTCTTTACAAAGATATTTAAAGTGGATCACTAGTGCCATGAGTAAAGAAGGAATCTTTACTCTATACCTGTCCACTGGTTAAAAATCAAAGCAGATATATGCACTCGTTGACCCATGACCATGCATTTAGTAAGGAAACTTCACTATTTACCCAACTATTGTTTAAATAGCAGAAAAGAAGAACTTCAGTATCTATGTAATTGCTCTCTAAATAGTACCGCTTATGCACTGTTTGGCCAGTGGCTGTGTAAATAGCAAATAAACTTCATAATTTACCTGATTGTTGGCTAAGTAACAGGCGTTATATACCATTTGGGTGGACACCCTGCAAACAGCAAAGAAACTTCACCACTGCCTAACCTACTGCTATCCAAAAATAAAGATTATGCACTGATCGGCTGGTGGCAATCCAAATGGCAAAGACCCTTCACTATTTACCAGGCTGTTGGCTAAATAACAATCATTATGTGCAATTTGGATGGCAGCCTTGTAAATAGCAAAGAAACATACCCAGCCACCATCTAAACAGCAGACGTATGCATAATTTGACTAGTGGCCATGCAAATAAGATCAACAAAACATTATTTATACAGCTTTTTGTTAAAGAGGAGAAGAGTTGGTGGTGGATTGGCAAATAACAAAGAAACATCACTATTTGCCTGGTCGTTGGCTAATAAGAACACATGATGCTTTATTTTGTCAGCAACTGTGCAACTAGCAAATGAACTTCTTTATTTACACAACCACTGGCTAAACAACCAAAATTATGGATCATTATGCCTGCTCAGATTTCAGCAGACACTTAACACCAGATAGATCTGCAGAGTGAACACTATGGGAGACTATTACACACAAACAGAACTAACACCTGTTTCTAACAGGTTACAGTAGTCATTGGATTGGGGATTTGCAGTCTATATTGACATATATAGGGCAGAATGTCCCTCATTAGCCCAAGGGCCTTTTATGAAGCTGCCTCTTCACAAATGCTCCTACTTCTTTTATGTTTATCTGAAGAGATGGTTAATGATACATATGAGCAGATCCCTTGCAATATCAGGTAGAGATGTTTACACTTAAAGCTCTATACTCAGCCTCACTCCCAAAAACATGGGAATCCCTCTGGAATAGGTTATTAAATGGTTTCTTATCTTCTACTCTGACCTTTTATGAAATCAGTATCTTGTGGAAGTTACATTTCTGGTTACGTTCAATTAAACAAATCAGACTTACATGCTTGAAAACAATGATTTAAGAAAAGAAACGCCAACATTTGAATAGTTGTATTACATGCCATGCTATGGTGACATCTGATAGTCCTAGCCATACAGCAAGTCACCAACTCAGTACCATTAAGATGCTTCATTCCATTTACATGACCAAAAGGAAGTAAACTATATATTTAAAAAAAGTAGCATCAATGTCCCAAGTCAGTTGTTGGAGGTCTTCAAAGCAATGTTTCACATATAAATACTGTCTAAAGAAAATAATTGTGTGGTATGTAGAGTCTCTAACCATTCAAGGACCTCATGTATCTCCTTAAAAGGAAGCATCAGAGACAGTGGATCCACAATTTGGCCTGCTGTGACAAAGTTGATTATTGGTTGGGGTGAATGGGGATCTCTTGTTAGGTCCCATAAAGGTTTCAGTAATTTAAAACCAAGTTTAACCCCTGGCAGTAGAATGGCACATAGCAGACTTAAATTAAGAAAAATCGTGACGCATTTAGAAGTACCAAAACAGTTAAAAAGGCAAAACACAACACAATATAAATTCCAATCCAATTTATGAAAATTGATGATAATTTAATGAACAAAATAACACCAAAATGACAACAAATCCTAAAAAGGTAACAAGAGATATGATTTTGTAAAGTTTTTCGCAAAAATGGCTCCAAAAGCGTTAAGCGCCAATGTGGATCAACTGGTTTTGGAATGTGAGTTGATGGAGAGCAAGTCTACTGCACCAATGAGGTTTTTGCTCGGAAATGGAAGTCCTTCAGCTGGGCAAACCAGTCTGGTGTATCTGATAAGGGCTCCACAATGTTACATTTGCCTTGGATAAGGGCCCATTGAAGCGGTTTGTTTAGGTGGGAAAGCTACGAGTGGGGAAATTTGCACCCTAAGAAATTCTTTTGCTGGACGGATACTTTTGGCATCTATAGACATCGTCAAGATTTTTACATTTGGACCTAGTCACATTTTTGGAGCTCAGATTCCTCCAACAGGGCAATGCTGCAATGCTGCAGGGTGTAGCTGAAGCAAGTTCCACAAGGCCAGATACCTTCTTCACACGATCCTGCTTAAACAGATTTGCTCCTGCAGAAAAGCTCCAAGCAGGAGAAATGTGACTCTTCAGTCCAGCAGCAATGCACCTTGGTCGGATTGGTATGGCAGGTTTGTCCTGTTCCCCTTTGGTTTTTGGAACTACATTTTTCATATGTCGCAGACTTTTCAAGATGTTAGGAGGAGTACACTTTGACACAGCCAAGCATGCCAGGACATTAAGTACAGTGCTTGGAAGTCAAGACTCACTCCAGTAGACACCGCCAACATGATCTATGGCAGGTACAGTTGGAACTGGTCAACTTGGCACTTTCGGGAAAAGGCTTCTTGTAGCTTGTTGTGGCCCTTTAGCTTAACAGGAAGTCAGCCAACTGACCTCTGGGGATCACTTCCTTGTCCTGGCACAACTGAGAGCAGGTCCAGCCCTTCAGGTCTCCTCCAAGATCTCAAACAGCAGGTGTAGTCCTTTTTTTATTCTTTTACACAACACAGGAGTGATCTGAGGAGGGTGTTAAGGTTGGCACCTTAACGCCTAGCACTAGGTTGTGGATAGGGATGACTCCTGGCCCCTCCCTAACCAACAGGGGAAACTTTCCAGGGGTAACCCTACCCACTTTTGCAGCAGTTCCTGTGTTCTCCACAGCATGCAGTCTCACAGTTCGCTTCCCTATCTACATCAAAAATGGTGAAACCCATCTGCCCTTATGCAGAGCTTATGTCCCCACCAAGAGCTGTGGCCAGGTAAATAAGCAGCCCCTCTTCTGAGCTCACTTCAAACCAGTTCTGGGGCAGATTTCTGTTGAATGGCATTAAAGCCTATCTTACTGGGTGAACCAAGGAGGGGGCTTGGAAAGCTGTCACTTGACATCTACCTGTGACAAGGGAGGCCGTTTTGAGGTTAGTCACGTTTCTGGACACTGCCCAGATGGTCATCCTACCAGAGAAATAGAAACACCTCCCCACACTTAGGCCTTTATCTCTGCTCCGGGAGCAGTTTTCATACCTCATTCAGGGCTTGAGCACTCAGAAGACTGCAGCTGGAGGCTAATGCAAATTAGCCTCAATCAATCAATCAGGAATTTGTAAAGCGCACTACTCACCCATGAGGGTCTCAAGGCACTGAGGAGGGGAGGGGGGGATGCTGCTACTTCTTGAACAGCCAGGTCTTGAGAAGTTTCCTGAAGGTAAGGAGGTCTTTGGTCTGGCGCAGGTGGGTGGGAAGAGTGTTCCATGTTTTGGCGGGTGCGAGAATGATCTACCGCGGGTTGTAGTTCTGCGGACACATGGAACGGTTGCGAGGGCAAGGTCGACGGAGCGGAGATGCCGGGTCGGGGTGTAGAAGGAGAGTCGTCTGTTGAGGTATTCTGGCCCGGTGTTGTGCAGTGCTTTGTGTGCGTGGGTGAGGAGTTTGAAGGTGATTCTCATGTTGACTGGGAGCCAGTGCAGATTTTTCAGGTGGTCTATGATGTGGCAGTAGTGGGGGATGTCCAGGATGAGGTGGGTGGAGGCGTTCTGGATGCTTTGCAGCCTCTTCTGGAGTTTGGCCATGGTTCCTGCGTAGACGGTATTACCGTAGTCCAGCATGCTGCTTACGAGGGCTTGGGTGACTGTTCTTCTGGTTTCGGTGGGTATCCATTTGTAGATCTTTCAGAGCATGCAGAGGGTGTTGAAGCAGGAGGAGGAGATGGCGTTGACTTGATGGGTCATGGATAGCGAGGGGTCCAAGATAAATGCTAGGTTGCGGGTGTGGTCAGTGGGAGTCGGAGTGGTTGTAAGAGTGGCAGGCCACCAGGAGTCATCCCAAGCGGAGGGGGTGTAGCCAAAGATGAGGACTTCCGTCTTGTCGGAATTGAGTTTGAGGCAGCTGCTCTTCATCCATTCTGGGATGGCCTTCATTTCTTCTTGGAGGTAGGTCTAGGCAGAGTCCTTGGTGAGGAAGAGGATCAGCTGGGTGTCGTCGGCGTATGAGATGATGTTGAGGTTGTGGGATCGGGCGATGTTAGCGAGCTGGGCAATGTAGACGTTGAAGAGGGTCGGGCTGAGGGATGAACCCTAGGGTACGCTGCAGAAGATTTCGGTGGCCCCCGAGCAGAATGGGGGAGGCGGACTCTCTGGGTTCTGCTGGTTAAAAAGGAGGTGACACAGTCTATGGCTCTGTTGCGGATTCCAGCATTGCTGAGGCGTGAGCGTAGGGTGTGGTGGCAGACGGTGTTGAACGCGGCTGAGAGGTCTAGGAGGATGAGGGGTGTGGTTTCGCCACTGTCCAGTATGGTTCTGATGTCGTCAGTGGCGGCGATGAGGGTGGTTTCGGTGCTGTGGTTGCTGTGGAATCCGGATTGGGAAGGGTCCAGGGTGCGGTTCTCCTCGAGGAAGCGGGTTAGTTGTCTGTTGACAGCCTTCTCGATGACTTTTGCCGGGAAGGGGAGCAGGGAATAGGCCGGAAGTTCTTGAGGTCCTTTGGGTCCGCCTTGGGCTTTTTGAGGATGGCGTTGATCTAGGCGTGTTTCCAGCTCTCCGGGAAGGTGGCGGACTCAAAGGAGCTGTTGATGATCTTTCGTAGTTGGGGTGCAATGACGGAGCTTGCTTTGTTGAGGATGTGGTGAGGGCAGGGGTCAGAGGGAGAGCCAGAGTGGATGGTGTTCATGATTTCGATGGTGTCGTTGTCGTTGACGGGGGTCCAGGAGAGCAGGAGGTTGGTCGGAGGTGAATCTGTGGTGTTGGTGGTTGCAGGGGGGGTCTGGGTGCTGAAGCTGTCATGGATGTCTGCAATCTTGTGGTGGAAGTAGGAGGCTAGGGAGTTGCAGAGGTCTAGGGATGGCGGGATGGCGTTGGAGTTGGAGCTGGGGTTGGAGAGTTCCTTCACAATGTTGAAAAGCTCCTTGTTGATGTGTGCATTGTTGTTGATTCAGTCTTTGAAGGCTGTTCTCTTGGCGGCTCGGATGAGTTGGTGGTGTCTGCAGATGGCGTTTTTGAAGGCTGTGAGGTTGTCTAGAGTCTGATCTTGGCACCATTTTCTTTCCAGTCTTCAGCAGCTTTGCTAAGATTCATGGAGGTCGGCGGTAAACCAGAAGGCCTTTGTGCTGGTGTGTCTGTTGGAGGTATTCTTGATTGGGGCGAGAGTAAGGGCAAAGAACTTTAGGAAGGGAAAAGGTAACTTTCTAAAAGTATATTTTTCTTAATATTTCTTTACAAAATCCAACGTTACCAGTAAATTCCAAGAATGACTTTGCTAGGGGCTTCCTAACTAAAAATAGAATTATTAATTGGAATAGTGCAACCCAGTGTTTCTTTATGGAATAGTTAGCCTTACAACAGTGGAAAAAGCTCTTAGGTGCTTGTCACTGTACGTTTATATAACATGCACCCTTCCTTGTGAGCTACAAGCTGTACATAGAGGTGACTTAATAATATTTAAAAGGAAGTTTTTTTTCCTGACAAAAAGGTTATATTTTTACATGTCGGGTTGCAGTTTTAAACTGCCGCTTTCAGGCTGTTGTGTCAGGTGTGGGGTCATATTTACACTACTTCTGTGGTGGATTGCACAGTAGCTGCTAGATTCCACAAGAGACATTTAAGTTACAGGCCCAGAGTACACTTTGTACCAGTACCTAGGGGACTTACAGGCAAGCTAAATATGGCAGTTAGGAGTATAACAAATTTTGACATGATTTTGGGTCATAGCACATGCACTGGGGCCTGGTTAGCAGTGTCCCAGTAACAGAGTAAAAAAATCAGCAGTATCAGCCTACAAAACATGGGAGATGACCATGCAAAAAGAGGCAGTTTCACACACCTGCATATTCTGGTGTGTCTCTAGTGCTCAGTGCAAATATAGTTCAGGGAACTAGAGTTCAAAAACAAGTCCTTTGGTTACTTGCAGGAGCAACTTGCAGTGCTAACCTGGTGGGGCGGCGCTGCGGGGGAAATAGAGGGTGAAATTATTTAAAATAAAGAATTATAAACTTACCTATATCGTAGCAGTCGTCAGTGCCGCCGCTGATGTCACCAAAGCTCTGCTCCTCTAATGCAAGCTGCAGGCACAGGCTCCCAGCCTGCCCTGAGGCCAATCCTGACGCTGCTCAGCGCAGCACTAGGATTGGCTAGGAGCGCCCAGCTAGGGTGCTCCCAGGCAGACTGGGAGCCTGTGCATGCTCTCTCCAGCACGGCAACTGTGTTACTGGGCAGGAGAAAGCCTACTGCGCATGTGGGTTTGGCCGGCCAGAGATTGCTGGCCAAATAAACATGCGCAGTGAAGGGGAGTTCAGTGCTCGTCAAGCATGTGGCCCGCCCCTTTTACATAGTTTATTATCGTTCTTTGGTGAAAAGGTCTTGCAGCTGCTGCTGCCGGGGGAGGGAGGGGCGATGCTCCTCCGCCCTAATGGAGGAGCTGCGCCTGGTTACTTGTGTAAATGGCATGACACATGCCCATTTGTTAAACACCAACAACGTTTACTTAATACCTTGTCTGAAAGATTGATAGGTGAGATGGAGCCATTGTACATGTGTCTAAGGTAGTTGAGATTATGAGTTACTTAACCAGTTAACTAACATCTGTAATGATAAAAATCAGCTTGATGGATTAATCATTGCAAGTGAACATTATTAAAGCAGAAGCAGTGTAAAGTGGAGGATGATGAGATATTTATGGAAGAACAATGATGGGTAATACATTCAATAGTATCTGGAGCTAGCCTACACCACATTCCTTCAATGTAGCTATGGAACAGAAAGTGGTGTTCGTCTATTGATTAAAACCCTCCAACTGGTGCTCATCTGTTGATTAAAACCCTCCCTTTGACTTGGGCACAGTATAGATATGCACAGCACAACTGTCAGGAATACTGGGGAGGACAGGTGGCAGGGTACACAAAGTACTAGGAATATTGGGTATAGAGCTGGCCAAGATCACACAGTGAGTCAAAAGAGAACTGGACTCAAAAGGGGAAGCTCTGCACAAGGGAAAGTGAAAGTCAAAGCTTAGAAACAACAGACACCCAAGAATCAATTTGGAATTCAGATTAACACCCAGGACAGATATATAACAACATTAACAATAAAGGGAAAGTGGGGTAAAGCATACAGGAGCTCCTCTGGGCAAGGCTGGAGCTCGGTAAGTTCCTCACCCACAATTGCTGTTACAGATACTGACTGAAAATACCCACATATGGGATATTCATGCAGAGGAAGGCTTTGTTGAGTTGATATTAAAGCACCTCAGAGACAGTACTAACAGTAGACAAGAAACACAACCCACATTTTCAGCTATGTCCATGAATCCTGGTTATCAAACAGTAGCACACAAGGTGTTAACAACAAGGGTGTTGAACTAAATATACAGACACAATAGACAAGGAGCTAGCTAAGAGGAGTGTTTAAGAGGAATGAAGGGAAACAATGGGTACAGTAGGCAGAAAGCAAGCAACAAATCATACAAGGGAAATGACAGCAGGAACAGACAGGTAGCAAACTAGAAACAAGAACTAAGGTAAATGGAAATGAAGCAGACTCTAGGAAAAGGGTAAATACAGAACAAGTGAAAGTTAAGGATCAAGGATGCACTAAATAGTGCTTTCTCAGAAATCAACGAAGCACTGCAGGCAGTGCTGGTTCAAGGAATATGGAAATACTAGGGCTCAGAAACCAAGGAATCACTGTAGGCAGTGGTAATTTAAGGAACAATAATTAATTAAAGTTCAGAAAGTCAGGAAACAAAAGGTGAGTAAAACAGGAACACAGATACAATGACTGGCTATGGGACACAACAGAAAAGAGCTCTCTGTGATCACATTACTCAGGTGTGAGGAGGCTAGCACCTGCCAGTCTCGGATGAGCTGACTTCCTCCACACATCCCTGGCCTGCAGGAATGGAGATGAAGCAGTGAGCAGGAAATTCTAGGTATGGGAGTTTTTAGCAAGGGCAGACTGGCTTCAACAAAACCCAACAATGGTCATGAATGAACTGGATTTTGCAAATAGTGTCCAAGAGCCTGGAAATCAGTATGTGGGTATAGCAGAAGGTCCAGAAGCTTAGTTGAACACTGGAGGTGGGCAAAAGAGTGCAAGGTGTGAATTGTAACAACAGCTATATAAAGAATGAGATGGGTGGGAAAGCAACACAGTACTAAACCATTAACACTGCTTGTGAATCTTGTAATGATTGCCTTATTAATTCCCTGGTCCGCCAGTTAACTTTTCCCTTGTTATTGAAATCCAAATATTGGGTATTTGTATGGCATAATCAACTACAGTCATTGGGGAGAACTTTGGAAATATACAAATAGTTGATCTGGCACCGAAATACATATATATTTTAGCACTTGTCCTCAAACAAATAAGCTACAAAAAAATAATCCAACAAGTTTTAATTTTTAAAATGTTTGCATTTTATCGTGATTATTAATATTGTAACAACGAACACAAACTCATTGAGCATATAGAACTTGAACTAAAGACTCAAACTGGATTATACAGAAAATGTAATCATATTTAAGTGCAAGTTCTCAAACTAAATTTGATAGATGTTATACCTCAGCCCTTTTTCCTAGAGAAAATCAAAACCAAGAAAACAGATTAGCATAAATGTAACATAATGATCTGCAGTATTAAAGCTCAAGCCTAGTCCCAAAACATTTTACACAACCAAGTGTAAGCTAGATACATGAACATCTCAAATGTTAGTTTCACATATTGGTTCAGAGAAATAGGATAGATAGAATTTCATGTAGATAAGGTCCACTTATACATGTAGAAATTCTGCCAGTATGACTGATTAGCTGCATCCACAAGTTTAATGGAGTATTGTGGGTTTTTAGGGTGGAGCAGTAGGTGAACACCCACAAGCTTGTAGGTTTGTAGGTAGAAATATACCTCTTAACAGTTAGACTCTCATTACGAGTTTACTTGGTGGTGTCTGGAGAACATACCACTTCAGGCAACTCAAGTCCCAAAATATCATGACCCCTACCCATAAAAAAACATGGATGGGGAGGGACAGGGGATGTAGGCAAAGCATAGGCCAGCCCCAACCCACCCACTCTGCTTCATAAGAGAGCAGACAGTGTTGTCACCAAGAGAGGCTACTGCCTCTACAACCCCCAAACATCCTCTTTACCCCTACTCAATACCCTTGACCCACACAATGCCTGCAATCTCTCTCTCAATTATGTAAGTTCAAGAAACGTGTACAACTGTTATCTTGGCCAATGGTTTCAGAGTATGGCAGAAGTGTTCTGCTTACAAATATGGTTGCTAAAAGATGATTGGGTCTGTTACAATCTCCAGAGCAGAAAGTAATTGTAGGGATAGGTAAGAGTAGAAAAGTTGATTAAGAGCATTTTGGGTGGACAGTATGACCACAGTTATGAATAGAACCTTTAGGTTTACATTGTAGATCATCTGTTTAGAACCTTAGAACCCTGCTTAGCTGTATTGACGGCTATTTGCATTCAGCACTGCACACAGTGTTTTAGTATGATAGTAGATCTAAAACATCTGTGGCATGGGAACACAACAAGAACCTTCTCTGCACTGTCCCTTTTCGAAATATTTTTAACAAACAGCACAATTCAGTGCCTCTGCAAAGTCCAGACCCATGACACCAAACGTAACAATCCTCATCCACACCCTGTCCATTTTCACAACTCCATCACATCTTCCAGACCCACCTTGAGCAACCCCCCTTATTTACTGTCCATCTGCAAAGTCTTATGAGCCCTGAAAGCCTGATGACTCTTTAATTTCCTTTCTCAATGTCAGACTATCCTGCCGGTGGTATGATTGCCTTTCCCTGTAGTCAGCCTTAAGAGCCTCTCTGCTGGGTCTTAGAGCTTATCCTATCTCAACTGTCCTTGAAACATCCAATCAACTTCAGAAATTCTCCCATCACCACCCTCCACTGATGGCATAAGAATCCATCAGCTTTTACCACTTTTGCGGGCCTAAGCCACAATACCTCCAGCCACCAACCTTGGGCAGTTCTGAGCCCCTTCAGATCATCTTATGAAATCTTCCAGAGGACCCACCACTGGCGCTGTAACCATTACCCAGTCTACCTTTAGCACCATACTTCTGTATCTAAGAGACTTTAAACCTCTATGATGACCCTCAGTGCCCCTATAACATGTCATCAGTTGTTCACAGTCCCACTATCAATGCTCAGTGCCTGGCCAGCTCTCTCACCACATATTCTCAGAACCCTTAGGCCAACACCACTGCCACTTAGAAACTACATGCCTATCCACTGATCATTCCCACTAGCCCTCAGAATCCTCTTGAATCTCCTCACTATCAGTTCTCAAATCTGGTTCTCACTGTCATGCTTTACATCCCTCTCCTGCTCTTTAGAGTTTGTCACAACGTTCTTTAAGTACTTAGCTTAATTCTGCCAAGTTTACTTATAAGATCTACTACCCTTCTGCGATTACACCTTTATTGATATCAGAGCTCATTGAACCTCTTCTGTCAGCATTAAAATCCTTCAGTTGGCCCTCAAGCCTTCAAGCACCCCATTATGTCAGCACTCAGACCCCCTATACCAGTGTTTAGACCACCTGTCACCTTATCACACCTCAGTGCCACCTGTTCTGGCCAGGCAAGCCCCTCAGGTGACTCTTCAAAACTGTCAGTTGACTCTTTGTAGACCATCATCAGGTGGCCCTCATGCCCTTTAGATGCAACTTATTTAGCCCTTGATGTCCCATGCTGATCATAGCATTCACTTCCCGCCAGCTGCCTGTATGACTTCACATTACACCATCTGCCCCCAAGTACTCTTTACGAGCCTACTCGTCCCGCTGTCTTCCATAAACAAAACCTTGTCATCCCCCAGGAATCTCTCCACCTCTTTTCCAGCCCTCACGTGCCACTGAATACATCTATTGTCCCTCAAGGATCACAGAACCCCTATACTGGCTCTGACAGCCTCACAATTGACTTCAGAATACTTCATTTGGCTTTCCGATTTGTCAGTTTCCACAACCTGCCCCTTGCCAACCTCCAGACCCCTTCTGCAACCTGCAGTATCTGCTGAGCCCCCAAACACCTTTTTCAGAACTCTATCTGATGTTGATTCTCAGGACCTCTTTACGAGCCCTCAGTGGCTCTAGTGATATATGATAGACTTTGCTTTTTACCCAACAACACGCTGCATGCTGTGATTTTTTTTATCTTCATACATTCAATCAATGCTTCGACTAAAAAGAAAAAGATGCAACCTCTAAGGCAGAACAGCTTTGGCTTCTGTATCTAAGGACGTCTTAAGCCATGTGGCTTCGAAACACACTGGCCTCCTTATCACAGTCCTTATCCTTCTCCTGCAATTCTTTCCTAGTTCTTTCCTCGTTCTTGTCTTCCTCTTGGTCTTGCTCGTCATAATGGTTGGAGTCCCAGTCCTCATTCCCAAGATGTTTGAGTCAACCTAACTCCTGGTCCCACTGGCACTAATCATCATTTTGTTTCCTGTGCTCCTTGTTCCGGTCTTTCCTTGCCATTGACATAAATGTCCTCCTAGCCCTGCTCCCCCTTGCCCTGGTCTTTCTGATCCTCCTCACCTGGTCCTTTTGGTGGGCCAGGTGCTGGTCCACCTGGCAGTTTCTGTCCTGGTCCTCTTGTGCTTTGTCCGCCTTGGTTTGGGTGACTCTGAACCTCCTGGTCCTTGTCTTCTTAATCCTCCTATCCTGTGTTAACTGGTACTGTTTCACATTATTCTGGGCCACTAATGCCTCGTTAGTTTGTTCCAGGTCATAGCCTCCCGGTCTACCTTGCTTTGGCTATTCTGGTCCTTCCTCCACTTGTCTAGGCCCTCCTTTTCCATATCTCCCTGGTCAACTTGGTCATGGTATGCAAGGTCCTGGTCCTCCTAGACCTTTGTATTCAGATCTTCCTGGTCCCCTAAATCATGATCCATCTTGTCACCTAATCCCTGGTACTTTTAGCTCTTTTCCTTCTGACTCTGATTGACCTGCCCCCTAGTTCTGATCCCCCTTGTTGTCTTGACCATGTTTCTGGTCCTCCTAGTTGTGGCCCTTCTATTAGAGGCCCTCACAGACTTTGTCTTCCTTCTGATTTTGAACCTATTAACCTGATACTCTTGCTTCTGGAATTCCTTTTTGACTTGAAACCACAGGTTATGGTCATGCGGACCCCCTTAGTCCTGGTCCACCAGGCCTTTTGTGCCCTCATACTCTTAATGTTTGTCCTTTTAGTCCTCATCATACCAGTTTGGATTGTTCTTGCCCTCTTGGTCCTACTGGTACTGCTCTGACTGGACCTGGTTTGCCTGGTCTTCGTTTTCAACTGACCCTCATCCTCTTGATCTTCCTAGTCTTTCTTGCTCTGGCGCAGGCTCTCTGGACCTGGTCCTACTAGTGCCCTTGGTCCAAATCCCTGTGGTCATTGTAGTCTTGGTCCTGCTGGTCCTGGTCCCAAGATTCTATTGGCCCTCTTTCTTCTGCTCTGACTCTTCCTAATACTCTTGATCCTCCTTCATTTAACCCTGTTCCCCTTGGCCCTGGTCCTCTTGCCTTGTGTCATCTTGGATACTGGCCAACTGGTCCAAGTTGTTTAATCCCTGGTACTCCTAGGTCTGGCCATTCTCTTTCTTGTCCTGCTATCTTCTTTGGTCCTAGCCTCAATGGCCTGGTCCTCTTACCTCTGGTTCACATAGTTGGACTTCATACCCAGGTGCTGGTTCTTCTGATACCCTTAGCCTAGTGTGCCCTGGTCTTTCTAGTCCTTTTGATCCTGACCACACTCTTCCTCCTTGAGCTGACCTTCCAAGCTCTTGTTGTGTAGGCTCTGTTTGATTGGGACTGCTGGTACTACAGACCCTGGTCTTGCTGGTCTTGGTCTTCTTAGTCATTGTACTCTTCTATTTGCTCCTTATGGACTCGGATACCCTGCTTCTCTTTCTGCTTGCCATCCTTAGTTCTTCTTAACCTTGTCAGGTCCAGCTGGCTTTGGTGTTTTTGATCTTCCTAATCCTTGACATCGTTTGGATTCTGCCTCTACTAGTTCTGATCCTCTTACTCCTAGTCCTTCTTGTTTGCAGCCCTCTGTCTTGCTCTCCTGGACTGACTCTTCTCTACTAGTTATGATCCTCTTGCTCCTAGACCTCCTTGTGTGGTGTCTTCTGTGCCTTGCTCTCCCGGACCTGGTCCTCCTATCCATCCTAGTCCCATTCCCATTGATCCTAGTCCTCATGCGCCTACTCCTTCTTGATCTAGTCACCTGGACTTGCACATCTTGGTCCCCTTGGCCATATTCATCCTAGTCATCCTGTCCTGGTCCTACAGGCTTTGGTCATTCTGGTCTAAGTCCTCCTGGTCATGTCTTTTTTTATTAATCATGACTTATTGCAAAAAGAGAGAAAGAAGACAAAACAAATCAATTTGCAATGTTACTCGATAAGTATAGAACAGCATTTGTGAACAGATTACCACTGTGAGGAATATATAAAAAAAAAACATATTACTGCACATAGGGGGTCATTACGACCCCAGCGGTCGGTGGAATAGTTGCAGTAGTACCACCAACAGGCTGGCGGTACATACCGCCACTATTATGACATTGGCCAAAGCCAAACCACCAAGTCAACACACCACCCGCCACTGAAGTAACGACCGCCGGGCTGGAGACTACAGATTCCAGCCTGGCGGCCGTCACTAGGCCACCCATGGCATTTTAACCCGCCCACCCCCATGGTTTCCGTAGTTTCTGTACTGCCACAAAAACCATGACAGTAGGCACTATCAGTGCCAGGGAATTCCTTCCCTGGCACTGATAGGGATCTCCTCCGCCCCTCCCAAGGGTCTTCCCTCACCCCCTCCCAACACCCCCTGACATGTACACACATACATACACACCCATACACACACACATACCCACATTCACCCACGCATGCATACATTCATACACACTCACAGCAACACTCACTAACATATATCCAGACACACACGCAATCACATGACACAACATGCACGTACACTCACACCCATTCATGCACACACGCATTACACATGCATGCACGCCTTCAAACACAATCACACACACATGCACACAACACCCCCCCACTCCTGTTGGAGAACCTGACTTACTTGCTTGCAGGGGGTCCTCCGGCAGGAGACGGGACGCAGTGCTGCTGCCAGCAGCAGACATCCGCCAGCAAAACACTGCCAGGCCATATCATGGCTCATGATACGGTCGGCGGCGTTCTGCTGGAGTGGCGCTGCTGCTGGCAGCAGCGCCACCTTACCACCATCCGCTGCCATGACTGCAGCCGGAATTTTTGCCAGCCTTCTGGCAGAATTCCAGCTACGGTCATATTTTGGTGGACGGTCGGTAGCCACGCTGACGGTATTTTGGCAGCCGTCGCCGTGGCATTAGGCGGCATTTGCTGCCAATCTTATAATGACGGCCATAGTATCCACACGCATAAACTCCATACCATTGCATATGTGATACAATTTTTACATTTTCTATTTAAAGAGAGAAAGAATGAGTGATTACGGGCTCCTCTATATGTAGATCACCATGGTGTGAAAGGGTTTTGTCGTCCAGATAGTTTCAAATCTTTCCTTTACTGGAGTTTGAGATATTTTCTGTCATTGTACTTATGTATGTTGCAGCATTTTATACTATTTTATAGCTTTATCCTAGCCTGCTCCTCCTCATTCCTTTCTTCTTCCATGTGTAGTCTGATGCTGACCAATTAAGACACCTGCTCTCGTTACCCATCCTAAGCCTGGTCTTCTGATGTAGAAAAAGGCTTATGCTAGCCAGGACACCTGTGACTCTCTGCACAGACTCTCTCACTGAGGTGTTGCACTGACTGGCTTTACTTTTCCAAATAACTGAAAAGTAAAGCCCCAAACCATATCCATTACCATTTCCCAATGGCCCCAGCCTGCCCTATCCTCTTTAGTTGCGTGCACCTTGTTGCTTTTTAGGTAATCTCAGACTCACACCCCTTAACCTTATTCACAAAGCTATGCCCCTGAAGTTTGGCAGACTTTAAGATCCGTGTATATTAACTATATTTGCACCCCACTTTGTCTATTCACCTACACAGAAGACAATAAGCCATAAACCTAACTGATAGGTAGGAAAGTTTTTTCTGTCTATCTCCAGCACCATGTTTTCCAAGCCAATATGTCCTGGGTCTCATGAGAGAGAGAGAGTATGAGCTGCATATCATCAGTTTCAGAGAGGGTATTGATGTTGTATGTGCAGATGATGTTGGCTGAGGGACGAACCTTAAGGTAGGGTTGCAGGCTTCCAAAGACTATGGTACAAGGCTGGAAGCTTGAGTACTGTCTGTCTAGAAGGAGCAAACCCACTGGACGGAGGGTCCTTGAGTTCCAGTCTTGTGCAGGCCCCTGATAAGGATAAGTTATGAGACCTGTGGCTAGACCTGCTCCCATCCCCGCACCGCACATGGCCTTTGGCCAGCGGCTCATATGCGGAGAACCCACCCCAGACACTTACACCCTTTTTTTAAAAAATAAAATGGTTTTCCAATCCCACAGGACTCTCACAGGAAAGTTTTTTTTTTTATTTGGGGACCCCCACCCACAAGGTCCAATGGGTCATGGTGCCCTTACCATGCCTCCTTATACTTTTGTTTTTCAATTTCACGACACAGGTTCTAAATCCCTCATTCTATAATGGAGGCTGCAGCATTCCTCTTAATGTTGCATCCAGCCAAGAAGAGCTGGAGTTCCCATGAGACTCACCAGGGGTTCTCGCTCCTGTGGGAGTGAGGTGGGCAACAGATAAAAAGCCCTCAGCCAATCAGACTGCTCGATTATTTGAATCAATATTTCCCCTGGACTCCTGCAAGATTTCCAGAAACCCCAGATACCAATACATTTTTAATCTTAAATTCTCGAAAACTACAGAGCAAATTTACGCCAAATCAAAAAAGCATGCATTTTTGATAAAGGTCTATTTTTCTACCAAACTTTCCATTTTGGTTCAGCCATTTGGCTGGAATCGGGTCTAAAATGCCCTATGAAAACTAAATGGGGAAATTGCATTTTGAATACCCTGTTTTTCTCAGCCACCCGCTTCAAGGGTCACGTTAAAACTTTCAAGGAAGGAGCTGAGGAGCTGAACCTTTTTTGGAAAGTTTTGTGAAGATTTGCCAAGCTGAGCCAAAATTAGTAGCCAACCAAAAAAATTATTTACTATAGTAATTAGGTTCTCCCTATAACTATAATGTAGCTTGTGCCTTCCATGCAAATTTTTATTTAAATTACTGGCTTCAGGGTGTATCTATTTTCAAAAGTGTTTACCTTATCGAGCAGGGGCATGGCCATCCACTATGGTGGTCATTATGAACATGGCGGTCTGGACTGCCACGCCGGCGGTGGCGGTCATTACCACCAACAGCATGGCAGCCCAGACCACCATATTCTGATCAGAGGTGCAGCCAGTTCACTACCACCCACCGCCAGGCCACAGTCCACCGCTGAGCCAACTGTGAGCACATTTGGCCTGGCAGGAGAGGCAGGACAGGCGGTGGGATTACAATCCCTATTCCACAAGGGATTCCCTGGCAAATTACACCTCCAGGGAATTCCTGGTGGAATGCATATGGGTGACTGGAATAATCATTCCTGTCACCTGTATGCGACATACCTGGCCCCTTCCCCCTTCCCACTACATCTACCCACCCCCTCCAACCCCTAGAACAGCCCCCACCCCTACCCCCGAACCCTGAAAACCGACTCCCCAACCCTCCACCCTCAAACCCCATGTAGGCCCCCTCACCCCGACCTTCACCATCCCCCAACTCCCACCCCTACTTACAGGTCCCCCAAACCCCCACCCCTACCTACAGGTCCCCCAAACCCCAACCTCCCACATCCACATTCACCCATTCACAGACATGCCCACATGCATACGTGCACCCAGACACACATCCCCCCCACAGACACCCACGCACATCTCCATGAACCCACACTCTCACACACTCACAACCCTACCCTCTTCCCCCTTCCCTCTCGGACAGCACTTACCTTTTCCGTCGCGTTGCTCCGGGAGGGAACAGGCTCCCTGGATGCTGCCCCGCCGCTATCGCTGCCTCTCCATACACTGCCACGCCTAAAACTGCTTCATAATAGGCGTGGCAGTGTAAGGAGTGATGTGGCGGTGAGGATGGAGCAGCATCCACCCTTGCCAACGACCGCCAGCATGGCGCATGGCGGGCTTCACCATGCATCATTATTTGGCCATCCTTTGTTGACTGCCGGCACGGTTGGCGGCGGGGCATCCCGCCATCTTCATTATGAGGGCCTATGTCTAAGACACAGGGACTTTGCCAATCTATAGTGACAAACATTGCACACATAGCTTTTCTGCTACCAACATGCACTGTGGAATTGACATCCCTGTGACACATAGAATGCTATCCTGTTGCTCTATTTAAATTTGTTGGCAAAAAAGATCACGTGTATGCAATACACATAGAACTAACCTAGTGTATAATGCCTGTGAAGAACAGGTTCAGAAAGCTCGTCGCATTGCATGCACTACCAAAACACTACATAAGTGACTCAACCCACTGCTTATACACTATACCAGCTGTGTCACGCATTCACCATCGATCCACTGTCTTCAACACACAGATACTGAAATCTCACTACTCCTGCAGCAAGCCCAATAAACCACTAGCTTACTGATTCTGTGACAAATTGCAATGCCTTGTCCACATAACTAAAAAATAGAGAAAGGAACAAGAGACCTATTCTTCCATCTTCCCAGGTCAATCAGTTTTTACAGGAAAGAATAGGGCTATGTAGTCTTACCTACAAAATTTGTGGCGATGTAGTTCGGGGAAATGCTTCATCCACCTATTGGGGTTTCCACATTCGGATTTCTGTGTGAGACTGGGTGGGATTAACCACTTGATGCAAAACTATAACATATTTATCCAGGCTCTATTAAAAAGTGAATATGGTGCTGTTGACAGATGAGGTTGCTTTCACCAAGTCATCTTAGTTCATCAACGTGTTTCAGCCGACAGTTATTTAACTGCACAGGTCTGGTACCTACATCAGGTCTTTGTTAGGACACTAAGCCAAGCACAGAATTTTGAATACCTATGTTTGCATGCATGCTCAAGCCAGACACATTGGTTTGGAGTATACACCCTTCAACCATTTACCTTTTTTGAATAGCCTCTTTCATACCTTAGTTTGAGACTTTGTAAATCACAGCTAAATTTAGCCCAGTGGAGTATTTTTTTCTCACCTGTTTCTATTGGCTATTAAAGTGTACCTTTCCTCCTCCGACACATTGCTTGTATTGACTTGCATGAGGGACCGCATTTGCTTCCATGTGTCTTACTCTGGTCTTCTCCATGCTTCTTACCCTCTACCCATGTACCCACAAGCCCCTCATTTTCTTTCTTCCCTTCCCTTTTCCTATTTTGTTCTTCTTGAGGCTCCTGGTTTCCACCCTCTCTTGTTCCTCCATTCTTATCCTCAATTCTTTGCATATGTGCTCATTGTTCCCCCACCTGCGACCAAATTGTACCTCACTCTTCCCCCTCTTTCCTTTGTGCCTCCTCATTTCCATAGCCTTCCACCATCTTGTATCTACCACTAACATATCCTTTCTTTGACCGTACGCTCCTTGTTCCCTTTACCTGCCACCAACACATATCTCCCTCCTGGCTGTTTCTCCTCCCTCTGTGTGCCTCTTCGTCCCTCACTCACCTTTCTGTCTTGTTGTACCCAGCCTCCCTTATTACCTGGCAGCTTCATGTACATGAAGCCATGATCAGTTGTTTACTCATTGTTTTTCTATTTTATTTAATTGAGCAGTTCTGGGTAAACACCGTAGAACATCGAGTGAATTGCATTCATCATTGAACCTTCAATTCCTTAAATCTACATCAATTAGCATTAAAAATTCAGTCTTCAACTTAATCTAATTAAAGTGCTATCAGAGCTGATAACAACAGTATTATACATTAAAGTGCAAAATAAAACTCCATAACAGAGTTTATTATTAAATAGAGAGATAAAGTGCCTTTGCAAAGCTAAAAAAAACAAAGGAGAAATTTTTTTGGTGTAGCAGAAAATTTTGTCAAAAGACAATTGGCATAGCCTTATAAATTTATGTTTAACAGATTGATTCATGTCCATATTATAGTTTATCATGTTAATTAACATCTTGCATTAAAACAATAACAGTTTTCATGAGGGAAGCATTTTAAAAGTAATTTGAAAATGTAGAAAATGTAGTTCTGCATTAGAGTTACTTGAAAGGGTTAACAGCATTATTTTGTTTTGAATTTTACTGTAACATGAACATTGCTAAAACTTATTAATGCTGGATTTATAATTTGAATGTTAAATGAGTATCCGTTGCATAAATGATTGTGTCGTTTTAATTCACTTTGCTTAGATTAAGTGATGCCTACAAGGACCTGCCCTCTGTGAAGAAAATGTTTAGTCATTCTTGCTAAAGTATATTTTTCTTTCATACATTGTTCTCATGAGAATGTTAGGTTGGTAATAGATACTCCATTGCTTTAAGCATAGTGAGCTTGGGAACCCAAACTTGAGTACAGAACATTCAGGAACTGTGGAGCTGACAATATATACAAATGTTTCACTCTGAATGGATAAGCTAAGGTGGAAGCCATCTCCATGAAGGACCTAGGAACTTTCACTGATGTTACAGTCTTTGTCGTATGACTGCCTGCCATTGGACATTTTCATCTTCTGCGTCATGCGAAGTTCTGAATAGATGAATCATTGTGCCACATGAACTTTAATATACCCTTTCCAGATGAACTTGCAACACTCTCTGCATCTTCCCAGTCAGAGATCTTCTTGCCATCCTTGCTTGCTGGACCCTTTGGACTCAGGGGTATAGGCCTCTCTACCTCTTGCCCCTTGAGATGCTTTTCTGAAACTTAGAGAGCTTTCCTCTGAACCAGAAAAGAAGACTCTTGACTGAGCCTCTGAAATGCTGACACCTTCCCTTTCTCTTTTTACTTACTTTTTGCCCACCTTAGTTAGTCACGTGTTCCCCCAGATTTCCTTTTTCCAAATTCTTTTTGCCTTGTTTGTGCTGTTTTCCTTTTTGCCCACATGTGCTTGACCAAGCACACCAATGATATGAATTTACAGATTTCTAAGGTTACCCCTTGCCTAAGCTATTGAACATAGGATTTAACAGCTAAATGTTTAAAAGAATTAGATAGTGTTTGTTTCCTCCTTTTCAGATGTTCTTATTGCTTTTGTGTGTAGAGTTAATTGAATATCTAGGGGGTCATTCTGACCCTGGCGGTCTTGGACCGCCAGGGCGAAGAATGACGGAAGCACCGCCAACAGGCTGGCGGTGCTTCAAACCCCATTCTGACCGTGGCGGTAAAGCCGCGGTCGCCCTGCCGGGGCCGGCGTTTTTCCGCCGTTTTTGCCCCGGCTGGGAAAATCCTGCCCTGGGGATTCTGACCCCCTTACTGCCAGCCTGTTTCTGGCGGTTTTCACCGCCAGGAAGAGGCTGGCGGTAAGGGGTGTCCTGGGGCCCCTGGGGCCCCCTGTACTGCCCATGCCACTGGCATGGACAGTGCAGGGGTCCCCTAACAGGGCCCCGGCCAGCTTTTCACTGTCTGCATAGCAGACAGTGAAAAGCGCGACGGGTGCAACTGCACCCGTCGCACGGCCGCAATACCGCCGGCTCCATTCGGAGTCGGCTCCTGTGTTGCGGCCTCATTCCCGCTGGGCCGGCGGGCGCTAACTTGGTTTGCGCCCGCCGGCCCAGCGGGAATGTCAGAATGGGGGCCGCGTAATTTTGCCCACATGGCGGCCAAATGGCGGTTTCCGCCTGGCGGGCGGCGGTAGCCGCCCGCCAAGGTTGGAATGACCCCCCTAGTCTTTTTGATGTTAGTTTGTTTGAAATTTTTTAGGAGGTTTGGGCAGCCTATAATGATTTGGTATCTTTAGCGCCTTCTTTTGAGAATAATCTATGTTGTTCTGGGACTTAATTTGCAATATATACCATTGGACTTTATTTCAAACCAGAGCTTCCCTGACTGTCATTCATAATTGATTTTATTGTGAAATTGATGCCTCTATCCCCACATCCTTATGCTGGGTGAAAAGAACTATCAACCTCATCCGAAGAAGAATCCTGAGGAGGAATCTCCTGCAGCAAAACCTTTCAAAAATGTATAAACCTGCGTTCTACCATCCCTTCTAAAAAAAAATCATAAAGTGCATAGTGCCATTACCACAGATTTTTAGCAATTTGAATGGAAATTATGCTCTAAAAAAAGTGCTGCACGAAAATAGGATGTCATTAAAACATTTAAGTACCTAAAGAAGCAATGCTTTCAGTTCAAATTCTCTGAGACGTTATAGGATGTTTGATTCAAAAGGAATATACATTTTCAATCCAGAAAAATATCGTGCTATGTAGCAAAAAAATGGCTATGGTCAACAGTATTTAATAACAGTTTCGGCTCAAGTATATGGAAACTCGCAATCTAAATTTACTAATCCAAACAGTTAGCATTATGCAATATGCTCATAAGAATCGAAAGCATTCAAATTGCATAACATTTTGTTAAACTCTTAATACGCTGAGAATATAAATTTAAAAATGTTCTAATTGGAGTCTTCTTCATTAGCCACTGCTCTATGTTATTTAAACGTTTTGATTTCCAACGTTGTATGGGCAAAATATATGCCTATGCAGATAAAATATTGCACAAGGTTTGCTGTATTTAGTTAATATCCAAGCAATACTAAAACTGCTTTGGATTGACTCGAATGGCCAACTATTTTTCTTAGTTCATGAAAAATCCTAACCAAAAATCGAGACACTGCCGGTCAAGAAAAAACGTAAGGAGCTAGTTCCCCGAGACATTCATTTGACATGTGAAACACTGCTTTGTTTTTCCTATATGTATCCTTTGAAGAGTCCTAAAAGTATAGAAAGCTAGCCATCTTCAGAGGAATGCCATTATTTTCAAGATGGCTGACCTGAGGGCCTTATACCCCAGTTCAGAGATAATCTGCCATTTTCCTTTTGTTATTCTGCAATGTGTGTTCCTATAAATGTTATCAAGAAAATTGTGGGTCAATGGTGAATTCGAATTCCTATGTAAAGCTGTATACCAATTCCCGACTTCCAGCAATTTAATCTTGACTAATAGCTTCATATTCACGTGGGGAGTATTCATTAGTCATTACAAAATTATCTGTCAAAAAGCCACAAATCTGTTTCAACCTAAATACTAACGAGAGGTTATTTGCCTGAACTGTAACTCTCCCCATGTTTTCAACCTTTGACTAATAAAAAAAAATCACCAACAAAAAAACCGCTTGGTATTCCAACTGTACGAACTATGTTTAGAGATAGCCAGCCCCATCTCTACAATTCTTCAACAGCGTAAATACGTCTCGATAAATACTCCATGACATTAGAAACTGGTTAATGAAAACCTCCATACTGTTAACCACTTTATAGCTTGTCTTTTTCTGAGGTTTTACAATATTCAAAGACACGGGCACATCTATTCTTGATTCGTTCATAATCTAAATCAATAAAAAAGTGTAATAAAATTCAGTCTCATGAGTAATCCGCATACTATTATCACCAAATGATGCCTCATAATAGCCCTGAGGGTGGGGTAAAGCCAGCCCCGGCCCTTTCTAAATGTAGAGCAAACAATGAGATCCTATGATGTTCAATATTTCATATAAATTTCCTAAAAAGGGAGTCAACGTCTTTAAAATGTTGGCTATTGACTTTCATTTGGACATTAGAAAATAGAAATAACAAGAAAGGTAAAATCAACATTTAATTACAGAACTACAACCAATAAAGAATCATGGAAGGAAGGTCCACCTAGTCAATAGATTGTTCGGTTTCCTCAGCATTGCAACATAATTAAGATGAAACAAGTCTGTAAAATTGGAGGTTACAAAAATCCCCAGATAGCAAATAGAATGCTGGGAAGAAATCTGTTGCTGAAGATGTTGAGGAAGATCGCATGCTTCAGCATTAAAAAGTAAAACCCCGGATTTTGAGCAACTCATTTTATAACACCCCCCACACACACACAAACACAAAGGTAAATTTCTGAATTTTGTCCCCCAAACCTCAGTGAAAACTAGGGGCAAATATAAACGTACTACTGTTTCCTCACCCTGTCTACTGTCCACATCACTTTTACTTATCATATTGCTCTCTTTTTGGCTACTCCCTACCCCAGGTGCCCCCTCACCTCCCTCTTCAAACCCCCTTCCAATGAATACCCCTAGGCCTTATCCCGTAAGCCACCTATCACCTTGCCTGGCACCATCTTGCTGCACCTGGTGTCGCTCTTAGCTCTCCCCAATCGGGTTTCAAAAGGCCTCCGCACTCCACCCCCAACATGAGATAGCAACAAGAATACAAGAAAGCTACTACCAGCACCTACACCAGAACCAGGGCAAGCGCAAAATCCAGCACAGATCTCTCCATCATCCAAGATCTCCTAAAAACAGTTATGCTCAACACAGAAATAAAGCAACAAAGGCTAAACAAAACGTAATCTTCTAACAATTAGAAATTGAATCTTAGTGTTTTCAACTTCTTCATAGCAGAGCTGCCTAATTATTGTCATCAGCCTGTCTTTGAAATTTAGGTAGCAATTCCAGAGCCTTCCCTAAAGTTGAAAATGAATGTAAACTTAAAAAGGACGTTTAGCTTTGACTGATAAACTAGAGAAACGTGGACACCCACAGCTGTACACTGTCCCACAATGCCTTGGAATTCCTTCTGACAATGAGCAGCTGTAATTTACATATCATAACGAACTCTGCATTGGCGAATGAGTTTTGTTCGATTGCTTCTGAGAGAATCTGTTTCTTAATATGATAGTCTGCAAAGTTTAAAAGGATAGTACAGGGATATTTCATGTTAGAAGCTCGTTGTTTTGGAACCCTGTTATTAGCCCTGGCATCCTTGGCATGGTTTCCCCCATCTTTCTGCCTCTGATTTCTGTATTTTTGACTGTGCTGGATTTTGTTTTTGCTGTTTTTTGTAGTTTGGGCACTTTACCACTGCTGACCAGTGCTAAAGTGTAAGTGTTCTCTATCTAAATTGTGATTATGATTGGTTATCCCTGATTGGCATATTTGATGTACTAGTAAGTCCTTAGTAAAGGGCACTAGAGGTGCCCAGGGCCTGTAAAATAAAACGTTCCAGTGGGCCTGTAGCGCTCATTGAGCCACCCACCTGAGTAGCCCTGTAAACATGTCTCAGATCTGCCACTGCCATGTCTGTGAGTGTAGTTCGACTAGGCAAGTGTACCCACTTGCCAGGCCCACACTTTCTCTTTTACTACATATATATCACCCCGAAAGTAGGCCCAAGGCAGCCCCATGGGCAGGATGCAGTATATTTAAAAGGTAGGACATGTACTGGTATCTTTTACAAGTCCTCATAGTGAATATTACTAAAGTCAGTTTTCAATATTGCAAGGCCTATCTCTCCCATAGGTTAACAAGGGGACTGCCTTGAAATAGCTTTTAAGTTCAGTTTCCCATTGGGAGCAGATAGAAATGTGGAGTTTGGGGTCTCTGAATGTACAATCTAAAAACAGTGCATTTTCATAAATTATTTGACACCAAAAATGACAAAAATGCAATCAGTAGAACCAGAGCTATAACTTTTTAAACTTTAATGTTCACAATAGCACCTAAAAGAGAAAAGTGCCAACTGCAGACATCTGGTCGTGCTAGACCTGAGCAAAGTCAAAAGTTAAGGCTGACTGAAATAGAGTGCAATTCGGATACAAGAAGTGGATTAGGCCTGGTCAGCGCTTACCTTCTGACTTAGAAACTTTTGAAGAGAAAATGTCTGCAGAGGTAGGAGTTCAGCAGGGCAAGGCTGCAGGGGTGTCCGAGGAGAGATAAGCGATGGAGTAGCTGCAAGATTTGTGGCTGTGCTCAGCCGCCATTTATGGAATCCTATCAACCACAGACATTTTTCAAGACTGGACAACCCAAGGATGCCAGGGTTGTGTGCCTTGCATGGATCCTATGAGGTGTTCGTACCCACAATGCCCTATCAAGCTCAAACTTTGCATGAAATCACACAGTTTCCTTACATTTCTGTGATGGAAATGTAAGGAATCCATAGAAATCCACAAATTCCTATCTCCTAGTGTTACCATACTTGTGTTGATAAAAACATTGCACCACTTATGTGGTTGGGCCTTGTGCCTGTGACAGGAACAGCTCAAACAATGGCTCCCATTAATCTTGCTTTAATCCGTTCTGGTTGTGCGCAATAGTCAGGTGGTATGCCATTGCAGCAAATTGTGCACAGGCACATCTCACCTAATTTGTCAGGAAGGGGGCTGGGCATGCGTTACAACCCTTGGAAGACAATGAACAATATCCGGCAGACAGAAATAAGATTAAATCAATCAAAAACCCAACTTTTATCTGGTCAACCATACGATTACAGATTCTGGACCTGAAATCATTTCGGTGTAATCTTAAACTCTAGCACAGGACCAACATCTTTTGGTAAATTTACCTCTTTCTGCACAGTGAATTGGAACCTGTGTTTAGTTGGCCAATGTCAATATTATTTAGTTCCCAGAAAGTTTGCTGTTTGAATTAGATAGCAGGCCTACAGTCATGGAAGTTGTAATCCACTAAATGATGGCATGTCTACCCTATTAACTGCCATCACCAGCACTAAGATCAAAGGGCACCTTGACCCCTTCAGGATGATGGCTATACTGGTGCAAACTATGCACGCTGAAGGCTGTTGTGAAGAAATATTAAAAATAGCTTTTCGAACTGAAGTGAAGAATGGTTATCATAAATTTAATTATCCAAAAAGAGGAACAAACTATGGGGGTCATTATGACCCCGGCGGTGGAGTAAATGTGGTGGTAGTACCGCCAACAGGCTGGCGGTACTTACAACCACATAATGACCACTCTGACCGCAACTGCGGTAACAGCCGCCGGGCTGGAGATATGATCCCACCTACTGCCATGGTTTTTGTGCCATTCAAGAAAACCATGGCGGTAGGCACTATCAGTGCAAATTTCTTCCCTGTGTCTGATAGGGGTCTACTCCCCTAACTCTCCAGATACCACCCCACCTCTCCAAACCCTCCCCACCCCCACCCTTACATGCACACCCCTTCACACATACACACACTCATTCACACATACATGCATGCATGCATATATCCAATCACACACACATCCGCACACACTTCCAAACATACACTCAGACACACAGTCACATTTCACAACGTACACGCACTCACACGTCCGTACATGCACACATGCATTTAACACTCAAAACACACCCGCATTCACGCACACACATACACTCATTCCCCCACACACACACATACACAACACACTCCACCCCCCACCCCTGTCGGAGACCCGGCTTACCTGGATCTAAGGGGTCCTCCGGCAGGAGACGGGGCGGGGCGCTGCTACCGCCAGCAGCGTCCATCAGCAGAATACCGCCAGGCCGTATCATGTGTCATGGTGGTAGCAGCGCCACCTTGCCGCCAACCGCCAGTATGGCCACAGTATGGCCACAGCCGTATTTGCACCATTCTTGTGGCGGAAATCAAGCTGTGGTCATATTATGGCAGACGGCTGGTATCGGCGGCCACGGTCTTTTGGCGCCCTTCGCCGCCATTCTTGTAATGAGGGCCTATGTAGTTTAGCTGTTTAAAATGTGCAACAAAGACAGAACAAACCATGTAGCAAGGAAAAGAAAATTCTCTACCATAACTAATTAAGGGGGAGTTTACATACATGGCACTATAGATGGCACTTTTAAAAAATACAAGCATCCATGTAGACATTTGTTTTATACCACATATGCTATTTGTGTTTAAATTGTTTTGCCAAAAACACTTTAAAAGTGCTATAGATTAAACAGGGGTTACTGGGCCCAACTCTGGGGGACGTGGCCTTTTACTCCTGCTGTCCTGGGCCCGTCTTGCTATGCACCTTGAGTAACTGGGCCAAGTACTACCCCTTTCGCCCTTGCTTCTCAGCTGTGGGAAGGGTCGAGCAGCCCAAGACTCTTCAGGGAGAGGTAGGCACAAGTTGTGCATAAGCTCATAACTCAAAATACCCACAGTGACCCCACTAATTTGATTGTCCAGGCCAATCATTATTTTGTATATGTAATCATTATTTATTATACACACAAAACACAATACACTAAATAAAACACACAGTTGTTTTTCAAGGCTAGCTCGCTAATGCGTAACAGGGTCATGTCCTAACAGAGATCATCTAACCCCTTTTTTTCCTCCACAGTAAACTCTGCAGCCCTTGTGTATTTTGGGAGATGACTCCTGGTTTATACCACACTAATTATGTGCATTAATGTCTGGCTTTGGTCTCAAAGTTCAGCTCCTCGGGCAGTAAACCACTGAGCTTGTATACGTCTCAAAATTACCTGTGGCCCTGCTTCAGTCTTACAGTACCGCAGCCTTCAGAGGGACCTCCCCTGCATTTCAACAATGAGCAGCTTGCACCCTGATGTCCCGCGATTGGTAGGGTTGGCGTGTGGAGGCGCTCACAGACTACAGCAGCTTATGGGTGCAGCAGCTCCTTCTTTGTGGTTCTTGCAGGTAAGGTGGTGGAGCAGCTGTGATGCTGCAGGGTAGCTTATGGTCTTGTTCTTAAATCCCTCTGCTGGTTTCAGTGACTCCTCTGCAATAGGCAACAGCCCCAAAAATCCAAGGGCCCCCTTTCCTGGCATCCAGAGTTCATGAGCACAGGCAACAGTTCCAGTGAGGCTGGATCTTCCAGGTGACCGCCCCAATAGCCTCAGTGGCCTCCTCCTGGCATACTGGGTCATAAACACAGACGGTGGCCCCGAAAGTCTCCATTGGAATCGGCGACGTCCCCAAATATCTCACTGGCAACTGGGATGGCCCAACAATCTCAGTGGCCTCATTCTGGCATATGGGTGCCACAGACATGGGCGATGGCTCCAGTGAGACCAGCAATACCAGGCGATAGCCGCAATGTCATGGCAGCCCATATGGGGTTTCTGACTTCTGTCAGAGATGGGCAGCTCTCTTGCAACACTGGTGCTGACTGGAATGGGCACCTCATACTTTACTCACTGGATCCCATCGCCAGGAACTCTGCTGCGCTTTGCCCCCTCCATGGTGTTCATCCTCACAGGGTCCACTTGTCTTTGCAGGCAGGCAGAGGCTGGTGCTCCAGGCACAGGGAAAGTGTTCTTGGCTTCCTGGGTGACGTCCTCTCACCCACTTGGGAGACTGGCAGACTTTGATCTCTAGGTCTGGGTGCAGAGGTCTTGATAACCATCTTTCTACTGTTGAAAAGGGTTTTGAACAAATTGTGGGGCTCAGGCTTCCACATGTGTAATCCAAATCCAGACACATGTGTGATTTAGTGTTGGAGCCTTGAGTTGTGGGTGCCAACTCCTTTAAAGTGCTCTCTCCTCTCCTCACAGTAGGAGTGGCTCCAAGAGTGCCATAGAGGATGAAAGGCCTAAGCTTCTACTCTATCAAGATTCCTGGGTCCACAGTGCCAACCTTATCAGTCCAATCAGCTCCCTGACAATAAGCCAAGCCCCACTGACGAGTAACTCTTCTTGGAATCAAAGGGACCTTTGGTGTTCACAGAGGATGCTTTGCTATTCTCTCCTCCAGTGTGTGTGTGTCCCACCCAGCCCTCAGTAATGGCAGCAATCCAAACCTCATGTCTGGGGATTTCAGTACTCATCATCAAAGCCTCTTCAGGCCATGGGCTTCAAAATGGAACACACAAGTCACCATGCTAGGTACCATACATAGGCATTCCAACATACATATACATGTATCAGGCACTACACACGATCCATGCAGGCCAAGGGTGAGTTAAGTGCACAGTCACAAACCTTCAGTGCCACATGTGAAAAAGCTTGTTCACACTGATTACCACTGAACATAAAATGGGTATGCTGATATCACCTTGCTCGTGTCACTTAACACACAGAATGGGCAAAGGCCATCTACAATCACAAGGGTAGCACTTTGCGCACTCTGTGGTCTAACCAGACCACATTATCATGAGCCAGGCCTACGTCATAACACACATGCATGATTCATGTTTGCCTACAGGGGATAAAGATATACATGAGGCTCTGTGTTGTCCATTACCAGGATTCCAGATATCTGTGCAGCGGGGACATTCAGGGCAAGGTTACTCATCTGTCACAGTGCAGGGGACTTTTCAGTCCCAATGGGCCACCAGTTTTGAGTTTACCATGAGCCTCTCAAGATCTCAAACAATAATTTTCAGCACTAGGGAGCATTTCCAGCAAATATTACAAATATTACTTTTCTGAGAATTTTCCTTTGACTTTCCTTTTTCTTAGAAGTAATTATTTGGATTATGCTTATATTTCATTCAGTGCTGAATTCAGACTTTCTTTGCCAATAGAAGTTCCACTACCAGGTCTATCTTCATTTAAGGCTAACAACACAAATTGAGCTTTATTCCAGTTCTCAAAGAATAATTACAACAGCACTTGAATCCGCATCTTATGCAATTTAAAAATGTAAATAGTCATCAGGCTCCTTTCTCACAAATAAGGGTTAGTTACCATATGGGGTGTAAATTCACAAATGCATGCAGCAGAGCACCTGGTACAGCATTGTTTGGAAGATTTGGGTTTAAAATTAAACTTTTGAGTAGCTGATAGAGGATCATGTTGCAAGTGCAGCATTTATATATTTGTGCAATGTATCAGTCACCGAATTGGACAATTCCAATGGTGTTGGGTATGCATGAACACCACTGAACATTTGTCAGTCGGCTTAAAAGATTGCCGAGCATTTGCTTGAAAGGTACAGGTGAAAGACTCCTCGACTAGCAGACAGTGACTAGGGATTCATTTTCGGTACTCTAAAACTGGTGTGTTGAAGATTGCTAACCTCATGATATTGACTACAATAAGAATCCCAGGTTTATCTAAGAAAGTGGTGGCATGGCTCCTGCCATGACTGGAGAGCTCTGATTTCTCTATGAACATTTTGAAGGGCTGGTATACATCTTGTTCTAGGTTACATGTGATATCATGCAGATCTTCTCAGACTCAAACCTAAATAGCCTCTGGCATGTAAGTATAAATATGTCTTGTATTTATAAAGCTTGAACTTAGCCAAAAGGCAATACTGTACAAAGTCAGTGAGTAAGAGAAGATGGAGGTGGGCTGAGTATGGTTAATGTATGTGTTTTTAAATGAGTTGAGCCTTCAACTCTTTTCTATATTGTAGCAGCTTTGGAGGATTGTATGACGAAACAACGACTTCAAAAACAACTACTGCCTTAACTACGCGGTCAGAACACCGACCTCGTTGCTACTACTAATGATTTTACCACGAATGCCTTAACAATGATATTTTGTTGTAAAGGCATTCCTGATAAAAGCATTAGCAATAGGCACCATTCACCCTACATCCTTCACCCCACCCCCCTCACCCCACCCCAAAACCTAAAAACCCCCTGACCCCCACCCACTCCCCAAAACCAAAAACGCCCCACCCCCCCAACCCCACCCCAAAACCTAAAACCCCCTATCCCCCCACCCACTCCCAACAACCAAAAACGCCCCACCCCAAAACCTAAAACCTCCTGAACCCCCACCCCCTCCCCAAAACCAAAAACGCCCCACCCCCCAACCCCACCCCAAAACCTAAAACCCCCTGACCCCCCACCCCCTCCCCAAAACCAAAAACGCCCCACCCTCCAACCTCACCCCAAAACCTAAAACCCCCTGGCCCCCCACCCACTCCCCAAAATCAAAAACGCCCCACCCCCCACCCCCTCCCCAAAACCTAAACCCACCACTTACCTTCGCCAACTCCCTTCTTTGTACCTTAACCACGCATGTTCGTTGTTCAGAACATACGTAGTTAAGGCACAAAAAAACGGAGTTGTGGTTAAAAAAAAGCGTTGTTGCGCTTTCGTTAACCACGACTTTCGGAAATAAAAAGTTGTAAAAAAGGATGTTTCCCGCTTTGGAGTGGTCTTGATGTATGTTGTTCCAGATCCTAAGTGCATAGATGGAAAAGGCCTGCTGCCTTGTTTCTTTCTTTTTTACACTTCTTAGTCTACATTCTGATGGCATCCTGACTGTGAGGGATCCACCAGAGATTACCTTGTGTGAAACATAAGCATGGGTGCTGGTCATGATAGCTTTGTAATGAAGCAACTGGTTTTGAAAAAGTGTGGGCTGCCAATGGAGGTCTATCAGGGTGGGGGTGATGTGGCCATATTTTTTCAGGGTCAGGTTCAGGGTGAGACATGCTGAAGCAGGTAGCATGTCCCTAAGGGACACTAGTGTGGTGTGTGGGAGTTCATGAAGGAGAGTGTTACCACCCTCCAGATGCAAGAGTATGAGGGCTTGATTAATAGCTCTGAAGTCAATTTCTGGAAGAAATGGTTTGACTTTCTTTACATGAGAAAGCTTGTATGAGGCCATCTTTGTGAGATTTTTTTTGCCAAGGTATCCCTCGTGGATGAGGCTGGTACCCAGGGTAAATACAAGTGACTTGGCATTCAGTGAAAGTTGGGATCCGAAGCTGTTAGGGTGCATGCAGTTAAGCCAGGTTTTTACTGTATTGTGTTTATTGTTCCTGACAAACAACAGGAATTCTGTCTTGGTTGTGTTGAGCTTCAGGTAAGCACTGCACATCCAGGCCTCGATGATGTGCAAGCAGTGTTTGAGGTGCTGGATGTCTGAAGCAGAGGAGATTTCATTGTACAGCTGTGTAGTTTTAGTATATTGGTGAATCTAGATGCTGTTATCTGTGAGTAGACCATCAAGTGGCTTCCTATGCTGGTTGAAGATGATACGGGAGAGTATGCAGCTCTTGGGGACTCCATGGGTGATAAGGATCTTTTGGAACCTGGATATGGAAAGGTAGGAGAATTACCAATGAAGTGCAGTGTTAGTGACTCCCTTTTGAGACTCTAGAATGCGTATAATGGTGGAATGGTTGACTGTGTCAAAGGCAGCTGTGTGGTCATTCAATATTAGAAGGCAATGTCATCTTTATCTGTGCTCAAGAGGGCATTGTCTATGATGGGTAAGGTTGCGTTTTCCATACTGAAGCTTGACCAGACGTCAGACCGGTAGTTGTGCAGGAGATGGAAGCATTATTGTGATCTTGGAGTTGAACATAGACTACATTTTCAACCCTGTGAGGATCGGGTGAAATTCCATGGTTGATTCCTTTTTACCTACCCATTGAAATTCCCATGAGCCATACAGAGCTTTTTCAGTGATAATGACAGGTGAGAAGCTTTTTCTGTGGTAGTACAAATAACAAATATTGCAAGTGTCTTAATGAATGTTAGTGGACGAGCAATGTTACCAAACGAGCAGAGCTAAGGTCTTCGGCTTTTTGTTTACAAGTCATTGTTATTACCTGTCTTAGTTCAAGCACAGCATTTCAAATTAACCAGGATCGAAAATTTCAGAATGTGAAACCAAATTTCCAGGACTACAGCACTGTGTCCTTAGTCGCATAGAGCCATTCGGTAACCAATATCTTAAGGGAAGCTCAGGAAGGACAGAAGTCACCAACCCAGAAGAACAAATGCCTGTTCATTGTGATTTCCAAAAGAAATACGTATTATTAAACTGGAATCCTTCATATTTTTATTCCCTTTAAACAGAATTTGTCAGAGCGGTTACCACAGTTATAACTGGCCAAGGAGGAACCAATTCCCAAAGAGATTCCAGAAGAAATCAATCAGAAAAGAAATCAGCATTGGGTGATGTGAAGTTGGGTATAGAAAATCCTCCAAGAGTTAGCAGCAAAATAATTCTAAAGTTTGTAGGTGATACTGGTTACTCAAGTTCAATACGTTGTATGTAAAAACAAATGCAGTCTTTCTAAAGTGTTCTGAAATTGAGCATTTTGGTGCGCAGCTCAGTGATACATCTTGGTTCCATTCTGCCTAAATAGATTTTCTTTGTTATCAATTGTTGCAGCGGAACCTAATTCGGCAAAGATATAAAATGTCACTTTCTCTGCATTACCAGTATGATTTTTTTGGTAAATGTACAAGAA
Source organism: Pleurodeles waltl (assembly GCF_031143425.1). Classification (NCBI taxonomy): domain Eukaryota; kingdom Metazoa; phylum Chordata; class Amphibia; order Caudata; family Salamandridae; genus Pleurodeles; species Pleurodeles waltl. The sequence continues at coordinate 1,314,896,211 of NC_090446.1, read as the reverse complement.
TCGGATATTTCTCATCTTTCTTGTAAATGAACCTCACATATCCCAGTATGGCTAGTGTATAATGCTACAGATATAGGGGGTCATTCTGACCCTGGCGGTCCATGACTGCCAGGGCCGTGGACCGTGGAAGCACCGCCAACAGGCTGGCGGTGCTTCCTGGCCAATTCTGACTGCGGCGGTAAAGCCGCGGTCAGAAAAGGGGTACCGGCGGTTTCCCGCCGGTTTTCCCCTGGCCAAAGGAATCCTCCATGGGGATTCCGACCCCCTTCCCGCCAGCCTGTTCCTGGCGGTGTAAAGAGGCTGGCGGGAACGGGTGTCGTGGGGCCCCTGGGGGCCCCTGCACTGCCCATGCCACTGGCATGGGCAGTGCAGGGGCCCCCTATCAGGGCCCCATAAAGATTTTCAGTGTCTGCTTGGCAGACACTGAAAATCGTGACGGGTGCCACTGCACCCGTCGCACCGCAGCAAATCCGCTGGCTCCATTCGGAGCCAGCTTCATCTTTGCTGGGGCTTTCCCGCTGGGCCGGAGGGCGATCTTTTGCAGATCGCCTGCCGGCCCAGCGGGAAAGTCGGAATGTCCCCCGCGGTCATCTGACCGCGGGGCGGTGTTTGGGCGGTTTCCGCCAGGCGGGCGCCGCCCGCCGCCCGCCGGGGTCGGAATGACCCCCATAGTCTTGGCAACATGCACAATCAAAACATTTTCTACAAAAGTACATTTCAGAAGCTAAATTTCTATCTGTTTTGATTCAAATTAAAAAAAGATGTGACTTTGTCCATGCAATAGATGTACCATTGGCGGTTTGTACTTGTGGGAAAGCGGATTATTACTTGAAGTGGATGGGAGTCTACCACAAGTAATAATGTCACCATTCTTGTTAGGTCCAGTAAAGGTTTTAGTAATTTAAACCTGAGCTCAATCCCTGGAAGCTATGGCATAGAGCTGACAGATTTAATTTAAAAAAATGCCTAAAGCATTTCAAAGTATTAAAACAGTTTGAAAATCAAAAACAACATAATAAATTTCACACTCCATTATATAAAAATACTGAATAATTTAATGATCAAAATTACACCAACATGAAAAAATCCAATAAGGGAAAATCTGAGATATTAATTTTTTATGTTTCCAATTAACATATCATGAAATTGTTAAGTACTCACTGCGACCCTCTGGTTGTGCTTGACCGGTACTTAGATGCGATTTAAGATGAGCCACAATGAATGACGGATTAGTTACAGACACCGAGATTGACCTGTTCTGAAGTTTTACCTTATGACTTAGTGCTAGACCTGACAGCCTTAGGGTGGGCACCCCTAACTTTTTGCCTGCCTCCCTCCACTTTTTGGACACTGTATTTGCTGGTTTTAGGACTCTGCGCACTTTACCACTGCTAACCAGTCCTTAAGTGCATATGCTCTCTCCTTTAAAACATGGTGACATTGGTTTATACCCAATTGACTTATTTAATCCACTTGTAAGTCCCCAGTAAAGTGCACTACATGTGCCCAGGGCCTATAGATTAAATGCTACTTGTGGGCCTGCAGCACTGATTGTGCCACCCACCTAAGTAGCCCGCCAACCATGCCTCAGGCCTTTCATTGCAAGGCCTGTGTGTGCAGTTTCACTGCCACTTCGACTTGGCATTTAAAAGTACTTGCCAAGCCTTAAACTCCCCTTTTTCTATATGTAAGTGACCCCTAAGGTAGGCCCTAGGTAACCCACAGGGCAGAGTGCCATGTAGGTAAAAGGCAGTACATATATCTGTGTAGTTTAAATGTCCTGGTAGTGTAGAACTCCTAAATTTGTTTTACACTGCTGTGAGGCCTGCTCCTTTCATAGGCTAACATTAGGGGTACCCTCATATACTGTTTGAGTGGTAGATTCTGATCTGAAAGGAGTAATAAGGTCATATTAAGTATGGCCAGAATGGTAATACAAAATCCTGTTGACTGGTGAAGTTGAATTTATCCTGCAAGAAACGACACATAGCCTGCATTGCCGTGAGAAAATCACTGCACGCCAAACCGGAACAATGCAGCCCGACTTTCCAGAAGAGGAGATTGACGCAGCACCAGCATTGCGACTGGAACTTTGACACACAGCCCACTGGATTGACGCATAGCCAGCCTGGAACGACACAGCCCGACTTCCTGAGAGGAATCAACGCAGTGCCTGCCGTGCAGCAGAAATTTCCATCCAACGTCCTCTGGATCGATGCAGCCCCTGTGACGCAACGTCCCCGGGTGCCCAAAAACCCCGCAACCCAAATAGGATCCCAGTCAACACGCCAGCAATCGATGCAAAGCCTGCCCTGCATGAAAACTCAACGATGCATCGCCTGTGTGCGCTGGAAAATTCTACGCACACCTCCACATTTTCCACTTATCTCCTCCTCTGCAGTCCCTTGTGGAGAATTTGAACGCAAACCAGGTACTTTGTGCTGGCAAGAGACACTTGTTGCTTTTTAAAAGACTAAAGACACTTTTTATCATTTTTACAGTGATATTCCAACATATACTTATTGATTCTTGATCGTTTTGACCTGCATTTAACCAGATAAATATTATATATTTTCCTAAACACTGTGTGGTGTATTTTTGTGGTGCTATACTCTGTTATTGCATTATTTATTGCACAAATACTTTACACATTGCCTTCTAGGTTAAGCCTGACTGCTCAGTGCCAAGCTACCAGAGGGTGGGCACAGGATAATTTGAATTGTGTGTGACTTACCCTGACTAGAGTGAGGGTCCTTGCTTGGACAGGGGGTAACCTGACTGCCAACCAAAGACCCAATTTCTAACACTTAGGCCCTCATTACCAAATTGGCGGTATTGACCGCCTACCGCCGCGGCGATGGCCGCCAACATACCGTCGCCGTGGCTACTGACCATCCATGCCATTATGACCGTAGCCGGAATTTCGCCAGAAGGTTGGAGGAATTCCGTTGATAGCCATGGCGGCAGACGGCGGTAAGGTGGTGCTGCTGCACGCCAGCAAAACACTGCCTACCGTATCATGTTCCATGATACAGCCTGGCAGTATTTAACTGGTGAACGCTGCTGCTGGCTGCAGCGCCACGTCCCGTCTCCTGCCGGAGGACACCCTGCAAGCAGGTAAGTCAGGTTCTCCGACAGGAGAGGGGGTGGGGGGTGCTGTGTGCGTGTGTGGGGGGGTGTATGACTGTGGGTGATTGCTTGCATGCAGGTGTGATGCGTGTGTGCATGAGTGGGTGTGTGTGTGCGTGCATGTTGTGTTGTGAGATTGAGTGTGTGTCTGGATGTATGTTTGCGAGTGTGCAAAGCATCTGGGGAGGGGGAGGGAGGCAAGGGAGACCCCTATCAGTGCCAGGGAAGGAATACCCTGGCACTGATAGTGCCTACCATCATGGTTTTCATGGCGGTATGATTGCCCCAAAAACCATGGCGGTAAGCAGGGTCATAATCCCGAGGGTGGGATTGTGACGGCCGCCTGGCTGGAGACCGGAGTCTCCAGCCAGATGGCTGTTACCACCCCGATCAGAAGGACTCAGGAAAAGGGCTCAACTAAGCTTGTTGTGCCCATGTAGCATAACAGGAGGTCAATCAACTGACCTACAAACCATTTCTGGGGGCAGCTCCTCTCCCACGGGGATTGGTGCCGGCTTGACTAGGTGGGCAAAAGAGGGCCCTGCTCACATGATAGCTAACACATGCCTGTGACAGGGTAGGCCCATTTGAAGTTCCTGGGCACAGCCCAGGTGGTCCTCCTGCCAAAGGAGCAGAATGCCTCCCCACACCCAAGGCCTTTGTCTCAGCTCTGGGAGCAAGCTCACACCTCATCAAGGGGCTATTTAACTCCTGAGTAACAGTTGAAAGCTCATGCAAATGAGCTTACAGGGGCTGTAGCAGGAAAAAGGTGACTTTTTAGAAGTCTCTGTCAAATTATTTATTGAAAACCCGACTTTACCAGTGAATTGGGCTTGTAATAAATATTCTAAAAAGTCCAAGAATTAAATTTGTAGCTGTTTCCTTGGCAGAGATAACATTATTAAATGTAATACAGTATCCCATTTGTTTCCTATGGAAGTGCTAACTCTGCTACAGTGAAAATAGCTTTTGGGACCCGGCTAATTAAGGAAATGTTTAACATTAAACTTTTACATATTCTACTTCTAAATACCATGTACCCTGCCTTATGGGCATTAGGGCTTACTTAAGGGGGATAGAATTTAACCAATTGTTTGCAGGTAATGCTCCGAAACTGTGAAGGTGCCATAACAAGGTCTCAAGTGAAACCTTGCACAGGAAACAGTCAACGCCAAGGCTGTCATGTGTCTTTGGAGTTCCATCTACTTGTAGATTGTTTCTTCCTTGAGATGAAGCAAAGAATTCATTAGGTAGTGGAGATGACTGATCCTTTGCTCTGAGAGAAAAACCTTGGAATGACGCTTATTGAACCTCACTTCAATCAAGATGAGCCCCTTTCTCGGTTGTAATTGGCCTTTGCGCAGATGCAGGAGAAACCCATACAGGTTTAGTGTGGTTATGATTTTTTTCCTTTTGAGCTGAGAAGTCCTGGTGTAACTAATCATGTAAGTAAGGAAATATCAAAATTCCTTGAAGGTGTAGATAAGCGATACATGGAGTTAATACTTTTGTAAAGACCTTTGCAGAGGATCATAGGTCAAAGATAAGGATGATTAAGTACTGTCAATATGACAAACAGTTCCTATGAATTCTGTGTGCTCAGCCTTGGGCAGAGTGTACAGACTAGATATCATCAATGCTTACTAGGAACAAGCAACATGTTCAATGATTTCTCAGTGCATTATCACATCAAGGAAAAGCCATGTAAAATGTTACCGACAGAAAAGACATGTTAAGGTCAAAATGTGCATTTACAAATGGACGCTCTAAGCAGGCCCTAACATGCTTTACTACAAATGCTGATCTTAAACCCAAAACATCAGGAATTTTTTATGAGGTCTGAACAATCGCACACACAGAGAGGCATACATCAAACTAATGTCACCAGTTGCTAATCCTTCTGGTTCAAAGGAATTATTCTTTGGAGCATTTCCATTTTGAAAGGAATCTTCATTACTGACTTGGTTACTGTCTTAAGCCTATAAAAATCAGAAAGCCCCCTTTCAGCTTCAGAACCAGATGCGTCACGAAGTTTATCCTCCATCTCCTCTAAAGGATGCACTTTTTTTGATAAATCTGGGTATATTGATCTTATCTAGATCTATCCATTCACTAAGAATGATGTTCATTGCAAATTGGCGGACAAGAACCCCAAAACTTGTAGGCTTCTTGAATTACCTCAAATCATTAACCTTAGAAGGCCTAATTTCTTCTTGTGCGACAAAGCCCATGTTTCCTTTAATGTGAGACAGTAACTCTGGCAGAACATCTTGTGTTCCAACAGCAGTTCCAGGTAAGAAAAAAAATACCAGATTTCCAATCTCATAACAAAATTTAACAGTGAAGCAGCAGCTTCATACTATGCATATGTGCCATGTATGACACGGATATCTAACTTCTATAATATACCACCCACCACAGAAGTCTTAGGCAGATAGTGGGGTCCAAGGACGAGGGATAGTCCTGATTGGCTGGGGAGCGCGTGGCCGGGTAGCTTAAGTTCTTAGGTAACGGTCACTAGTGGCGAGTGCCATTTTAGGTTTACAACACAGTCTGATATGGACAGTTTCATCACTTGGAGAAAATTCACTGCCCTCCCTCCCTTGTTTTTAGTCTTTGATGAGGCAGGTGCATATGGGCTAGAGGGTTTTTTTGTTTCAGTTTGTCACTGTTGGTGAACAGGTGCCTGGCAGGTGTTGATAAGTTGAATAGTTTTTGCAACATAAATGTTAGACAGTTTGAGACTTAGATGAGATTTTGAGGAGAAAGGGCAAATTCTGAGGAATGGACACAGAGATTTGAGTGGCGGGGCACATGATTGGATTTTTGATTGATTTTGGTTGTGAAGGGTTACTTAGGGAAGGGGTTAGGTAGGTTGAATAGTTATGAGATGTATATTGATGACGGAATAATCTTAGGATGTAAGGCAGAAGAGCCAAAGTTTTGCTGTAAATTGTCTGCGCCTGTCTCTTTAAAGCGGCCTTTTACACACTAAACGTAGTCAGTCATCCTTGGATGCACTGTCCCACCTGAACCCTCTCAAGCAGAAGGAGGTTACAAGCCCAGTAGTCACCTCAGCATTCCTGATTCATGTACTCAAGACAGGAAACAAAACAGGATGTGCTGGGGTATGCTGTTCTGTCACATAGCTGCCACATTTTCAGTTTGTTTATGAGTGATATTCCCAGGTTTTCAGTACGGTTAATTTCAGTGTATTATGTGTGACACTTTGAGTATAATTTTTCTTAATAGCAAACCAAAGTAGGTATGTGAGACATTACACCATATTGTGTGCGCTTGCAAAATCGAAATTATCTGGGTTATTCTGGTCACCGTTTCCCTTTAATAGTCACCTCCCTTACTCTTTAAAGTGTGTACATTCCTCACCTAATATTTACAGCAAGAGAAAAGATTGATGGGAAAAAAGTATAATGTCTTTAGAAAGTTTAACTTTTTAATAGGCTTATAAAGAAACACCATTATTGTGATATATGTCTAGCTCCAAATGACGTTCACACATCTCGCCATGAATGTCTTATAAAACCTGTTTATTCGATTATTGATCTTTTAAACACATTAACTACTGGAGCGAGAGCACACTCCTTACCTGTATAGCATGTAGGGTGATTATTTCCGTGGCTGCTTGCAGTTTGGGCTGTACCAGGGCTCTCAATTGGAGAGGGGGAAAGGAGCTGCTCGGGGGCTGCAAACTACTAGAAATAAATATTTCCCTGGTGCTGGGAGGAGAAGCTGTTGTCTTCATTGCAATGGTCCAGGACAGGAACGAGTGTCAGTTGCAGATCCTGGGGCCTTACCTGAACATTCTGCTATTGGCACATGACAGCCAAGTGAGGCTATAGTGGATGTATCTTCACTCCCCTCTGCATTTTCTTGCTTCAAGAAAATCAAAGCCACCATCAGGTAAGTAACAAGAAGTCTGTGCAGCACACTTGGGTGCTGGTAACTAACAAATCACCTAATTTCACAGAAAGAGAGGGTCACTAGCCCTGTTTCTACAGTAACAGTGGTCTCCAATGGGCAGAGAGCAGTCTCAGCTGGTGTTGGGGCGGTGGGGGCAGATGGGGACACACACGGAAAGAAAAAAAACATATCTGCTGCATCGCCGCATCCAAATCCGAATCGCCGCTCTACTGAAGGTACAGGGTCTCAGCCTGCCCTGTGGCCAATCCTAGCACTGCTCTCATCCTGCTGGCAGCATGAAAGCAGCGTCAGGACTGGTCTGAGTGCTATGGCTTTCCACTCCCAGGCAGACAGGCAGACAGGAGCCTGTGCCAGACTTACATGCGCACACCACTCCCCTCCATGGGTGTCATCTCTGATAGCCCCACCTCCTTCAAAAATAAAACTATGATAAACATGACTTATTATTGTTTTATTTTTCAAGTTTTGCAGCTGCTGCTGCTGGCGGGGGTAGGCGGGCGACACTCCTCCACCATAGCGGAGGAGTCACCGCTGGCAATGAGCAATAAACAAAAGGCCTCAGCCTGGCAGCTGGGAAGCTCCTTTACAGGGAGAGCATTATGCACTCAGTTTATCGCTGCCAAGTGCCACTCATAAGGGTGGTACTATCCGATCCTGGCATGGATGCAGATATATCATATGCCTTACATTGTTGAAGCAGATGTGCTAATTAAGAAAATTATTAATGATGTTTATGTGTTATAAAATAATGAAAATTATTGAAAATTGTACAGGGAATATTAATTGTGATTGCTTGTATATTAGGATTACAGGGCACATGCAAATTATGGCAAATAGTAAAATTAAGGGTATCTAAAAATAATCAGAGGAGGGAAGAACAACCCAGGGGAAGAATATATAGGGAAAATTTGAGAAGAAGGCAGAATACATCAGAAACAGAATTGTAAAATGATGGTAACGAAAGGTGTGATTACATATTTAGTCATCAGAGGATGGACTGCTGAAGCAGACATACTAATTAAGAAAATTATTAATGATGTTTATGTGTTTTAAAATAATGAAAAGCCATAGAAAAAATGAATTGTAGAAAAATAATGTGCACGTTCGACCATGTGCCCTCAGGGCATGGTAGACATTTATACGATGTTTTACTAAAATAACTGAAACTGTGTGAAATAACGAAAATATATATGAATAATGTAGTAATATGTCATAATGAGATGTATACCCTATGTTTTACATTACCTCGCAGTGCTAACTTAGCTAAAATAAAGACCTAGTCCTCCTAGGCCTCACACACGAAGAGCTGAAATACTGAACGCTTTGCAAGAAACTGGATGCATAACCTGTGCTTGACTCACCCGATGTTAAAGTTGCTTAGCTAGAATTTTCTGCAATGTACCGGCGGACAGGAGATGATGAAGATCATTTGATACAATTATGTGTAAAGTAGGTTAAATGTACTTTCCCAGGACTTGAACAATAGAGGCACTGACTGAAGAGGAGCATGCAACAATTTTGATACCTAAAGAGCCGGATGATGAGGACATCGTATGGCGAACCAATCCACATCTTGTGAAAAGACTAATATTGAAATTTGTAGATTTTGTAAACAAATACTATAGGTTTAAGTCATATCTGCTGACTGACTGACCAATGGGGAATTAGGGGGAAGGACTAGGAGATCCTTATAAAAAGTCATGACAAGGGGCTAAAACTTCAGATGCGGGAGATGTGAGGGGAGAATAGATGACGTCAGAAGACGCTGTTCGAGATTCTGTCGTTGGGATCATACTCTGAGAGCCTGATGCGTGGCTGACTAATTGATGACCTGAAGACAAAGACTGACTTTGTTGCTGATCTATTCTGTGGATAGGTAGCTATGAAAATGTGACTGACTTAATGGTGCTTTTTCTTATAGGTACCAACCGCACTGTTTTTTTTAGACTTTCACTTAGAAAGATGTTTTTCTAAATTCAAACTTTTCTTCAAATTGTTTTGCATGAAGCCCCACATGCTGATAATAATCTTGGTTAGGTAGGCTTCCTAGGGGAGACGTTGACAGTGACAAATGACTGACAAGCTATTTGCTGAACTCTGCTATTGATGCTGAAATCTTTATTGGCTTTTATTCAAGCATATGTTTTTCTTCAAGTTCCAATTAATAAATTGATAATTGAGTTGATTGAATAAAAATTATGCTAACAGATGAATTGGTATTGTAATCAATAGGGAAATAAAACTTGATTAACTCCTTTACCGAGTTGTGGTTATTCATGAGTAGATGGACTAGAGTTGTTTTTTTCCATAGAATGTTTCTTGATTATGGATGTTGATTATTGATTCAGTATTCACTACATGGCTAGGATACTCCATGTGATTCAAAAGGTTCATCGACCTCCATGCGTCCCCTTATAAGTTTACGTACTAAGGACCAGGCGCGCTTGCAACATTAACCCAAGATGCGTGGCCCTTGGCAAGCCTGCTATTTTACCACCCAGCTGAGGGTGGGTGGGATTAGTGAAAGCTTTTACTGTTTTGTTTCCTGTCTTGAGATTGATGGAAATCCTCCAATCCAATGTAAGAACTTAATGGAAGGTGAAATAGTAACTCCAACAGTCAATAGCATGAGGTGAGAGAGCAATAGTATGGGGCAAAATACCCAATCTATGTATATTTTAAATAATTGGTAGCAATAGATCTTGCCACAGCTGCTCTGCCAAGCCATACGTAAACAGCATCTTCCTTTACCTGATTTCGGGTAGGTGACATTAAATACATCGTCATCCAGCACTGGAAAATCGTTCTCTGCAAGACTGACACTCTCCTCTGAAAAAACAACTGACGGGAAGAGAATGTCTTTGTATTTAAAATATTCAGCAGACATCTTGCGATCTTACAATCTGCAAACGAAACACAGAGGAAAGACACAACATGAGACATGGCAACACTATGAACAGTGCAATAGTTATGAAGTACCTGGCTGACACTATGAGTAGAATCTTATATCCTTAAACAATGACCTTGACCCTAATGTCTATTCAATACTCTAATGCTGAGTGCCCGTACACAAAGAAAAAGAGATAATATGGTTCTTTTGACCCTCTTTGAGTAGTAGTCTTTATTCAAATCAAATCAAATCATTAACATTTATAAAGCGTGCTACTCACCCGTGCGGGGCTCAAGGCGCTAGGGGAAAGGGGGGGGGTGTTACTGCTGCTCGAAAAGCCAGGTTTTTAGGAGTCTCCGGAATGCGGAGTGGTCCTGGGTGGTCCTGGGTGGTCCTGAGGCTGGTGGGGAGGGAGGTCTTGGCTGCCAGGAAGGAGAAGGACCTCCCACCCGCCGTGGAGCGGCAGATGCGAGGGACGGCAGCGAGCGCGAGGCCAGAGGAACGAGGAGACGGGTGGGGGCGTAGAAGCTGAGGCGACGGTTGAGGTATTCCGGTCCCTTGTTGTGGAGGGCTTTGTGTGCGTGGGTGAGAAGTCGGAAGGTGATCCTTTTGCTGACTGGGAGCCAATGCAGGTGTCTCAGGTGTGCGGAGATGTGGCTGTTGCGGGGTACGTCGAGGATGAGGCGGGCCAAGGCGTTTTGAATACGTTGCAGGCGTTTTTGGAGCTTGGCGGTGGTCCCAGCATAGAGGGTGTTTCCGTAGTCCAGGCGGCTTGTGACGAGGGCGTGGGTTACGGTTTTTCTAGTGTCGGCGGGGATCAAGGGGAAGATCTTGCGGAGCATGCAGAGGGTGAGAAAGCAGGCGGAGGACACGGCGTTGACTTGCTTGGTCATGGTGAGAAGAGGGTCCAAGATGAAGCTGAGGTTGCGGGCGTGGTCTGCGGGGGTCGGTGCGGTGCCAAGGGCCGTGGGCCACCAGGAGTCGTCCCAAGCGGACGGGGTGTTGCCGAAGATGAGGACTTCCGTTTTGTCAGAGTTCAGCTTTAGGCGGCTGAGCCTCATCCAATGTGACGTCCTTCATGCCCTCTTGTAGGTTGGTCTTGGCGCTGGCGGGGTCGTTGGTGAGGGAGAGTATAAGTTGGGTGTCGTCGGCGTAGGAGGTGATGATGATGTCGTGCTTGCGTACGATGTCGGCGAGGGGGCTCATGTAGACATTGAAGAGTGTCGGGCTGAGCGATGAGCCTTGAAGTACGCCGCAGATGATCTCGGTGGGGTCTGAGCGAAACGGTGGGAGGTAAACTCTTTGGGATCGGTTTGAGAGGAAGGAGGCGATCCAGTCCAGGGCCTGGCCTTCGATCTCGGTGGAGCGGAGGTGGGTGATTAGGGTGCGGTGACAGACGGTTTCGAAGGCAGCCGAGAGGTCGAGGAGGATGAGGGCGACTGTTTCACAGTTGTCCATCAGGGTTCTGATGTCGTCTGTGACTGAGATGAGGGCGGTTTCAGTGCTGTGGTTGGTTCGGAATCCGGTTTGTGAAGGGTATAGCAGGTTGTTGTCTTCCAGGAAGGTGGTCAGCTGTTTGTTGACGGTCTTCTCTATTACCTTGGCGGGGAAGGGGAGGAGCGAGATGGGGCGGAAGTTTTTCAGGTCGCTCGGGTCAGCCGTAGGTTTCTTTAGTAGGGCGTTGACTTCGGCGTGTTTCCAGCATTCGGGGAAGGTAGCAGAGGAAAATGAAGAGTTGATGACGGCCTGGAGGAGCGGGCGATGATGTTGTCGGCTTTATTGAAGATGAAGTGAGGGCAGGGGTCCGATGGGGCGCCAGAGTGGATAGAGTTCATGGTGGTTTTGGTTTCTTCAGTGTTGATGTGGGTCCAGTCGTTGAGGGTGATGGTCGGAGGTGTGGGTTCGGTGATGCTTGGTTGGGTTTGGTGTCCGAAGCTGTCGTGGAGGTCGCTGATCTTGCGATGGAAGAAGGTGGCGAGGGAGTTGCACAAATCTTGTGAGGGCGTGACGGCGTTGGCGTTGGCGTTGGGGTTGGAGAACTCCTTAACGATGCTAAAAAGTTCTCTGCTGTTGTGGCTGTTTTTGTCCAGTCTGTCGGTAAAAAAGTTCCTTTTAGCAGCGCGGATCAGGTGGTGGTGTTCGCGGGTAGCGTTCTTGAGGGCAGTCATGTTGTCAGCGGTGTGGTCCTTGCGCCAGGCCTTCTCGAGGGCGCGACAAGTTTTCTTTGATTCTTTGAGGTTGTCAGAGAACCAGAGAGGTTTTTTGGTGTTGGCCTGTCGATGCGTGCGTTTGATGGGAGCCAGGTTGTCTGCGCAGTTGGAGATCCAGTTCGTGAGGCTGAGGGCTGCGTCGTTGGGGTTGGTGGTGAGGGTGGGTTGGTTGGTGGCGAGTGCGGAGAAGAGTTGCTCTTCGGGGATTTTGTTCCACTGTCGACGAGGGATGGGTTGAGTGCGGAGGTGGCGGGTCTTGCGTCGGAATGTGAAATGTACACAGATGTGGTCAGTCCAGTGTAGAGCGGAGGTGTGGCTGAAGAAGGCGTGTTTGCTGGCGGAGAAGATAGGGTCAAGCGTGTGTCCGGCGATGTGGGTGGCCGTGTTCACCAGTTGCTTGAGGCCGAGGTTGGCGAGGTTGGCGAGCAGGGTGGTGGTGTTGGGGTCGTTGTTTTGTTCCAGATGGAAGTTGAGGTCGCCTAGGAGGATGTAGTCCGGCGAGGCGAGGGCGTGCGGGGAGGTGAAGTCGGCGATGGCGTCGCTGAAAGGGGCGAGCGGTCCGGGGGGACGGTAGACGAGGGATCCTCTGAGGGTGGTCCTGGGGTCGGTGCAAATCTGAAAATGCAGGTGTTCAGCGGCGAGAGGGGTGTCTTCGGTGGAGGTGGTGACGCTGATGGAGTCTTTGAAGACGATGGCGACACCTCCTCCTACTTGGTTGGTGCGGTCTTTTCTGGAGATCTTGTAGCCTTCGGGGATGGCAGTGGCGATGTCAGGGACCGAGGAGGCGTTCATCCAGGTCTCCGTGATGAAGGCGACGTCTGGTGCTGTGGAGTCCAGGAGGTCCCAGAGTTCAACGGCGTGCTTGTGGACAGAACGAGCGTTGACCAGGATGCACTTGAGGTGGTTGATGGCGCGTGGGCTGGTGGTCATGGTAGTTGCGTGGTGGAAGATGCGTTTGCAGGAGTTGCAGGCGAAGGGTCCATGGGTGCGTTTGGGGTGAGCTTGGAAGCAGGTGTTGGAGCACCCTGGGTTGAGGGAGTGGAGGGTGGTGGGGTCGTAGCGGATCAGCGGGGCTTGGGAGAGCTGGGGACCAGGGGTCGTGGCGCTGGGCGCGGGCCAGGCGCGGACAGGCGCAGACGGGCTTGCCTCTGGCGCGCCTCTGGCGCGCCCGCTGCGCAATCGCGCAGCGGCCGCCATAAGAGGTGGGGGGGAGGGGTCAGCTGGGGGCGAATGGGCGCTGGGGGGCGGGGGCGTGCAGGAGGTCGCGGCGGGAAAGCGTGAGGGAGGGGGGACAGGTAGAGTGAGAGGAGCTGGGGGAGGGGGGTTTAAGGGTGGAGGGGGAGAGTGTTAGGAGGTTTAGGAGATTAGGGAGAGAGATAGGAGTAGGGATGAGAAGATAGGGGAGAGGGGTTGTAGAGGTGGGTGAGGGTGAGAGGTAGAGTGAGAGGATAGGAAGATAGGTAACAGAGGGGGTAGATAGAAAAATAGGTAGATAGGAGGAGGTGGTGAGTGAGGGAGTTAGATAGTGAGATAGAGGGATAGATAGGAGATTGGTAGATAGGAGGAGTGAGGGAGGCAGATAGCGAACGGGGTAGATAGGGGTGAAAGAGAGGGGGAGGCGAGTGAGGGAGGGGGATGAGGTAGGAGCGGGAGGGCAGGCACGGGAAGAAACAGAAGACGGAGGACGGAGAAAGCAGAAGAACAGAAGAAGAACAGAAGACAGGAGAACAGAAGAACAGAAGAACGGAAGAACAGAAGAACAGAAGAACAGAAGACGAAGGAGCAGAAGGCAGAAGACCACAGAAGAAGATGAGGAAGAAGAGAGGCGACAGGAGAGGCTGAGAAGCACACAGATGAAGAGAGAAGACGGGGAGAAGAAGAGTACAGAAGAAGATTACAGAAGAGGAGCGAGGAGGAAGAACAGAGAGGAAGAAAAGAAGCAGGAGAGAGGGTGAGTAGCGCGGGGCAGGGCGAGGGGCTGGGAGGTGGGGGGTACTTACTGCGAGGTGGGTCTCAGGAACCTGGAGGAGCTGCAGCGGCAGGGGGAGCGACCTACCCTTGGGTCAAGGGTAGCTCAATTCAAATGCTACCATTCACTCGTATAATATTGTCACTGTGAATGCTGATTTATTATTACAACATGCACATTGGGAACATGTTTTCAACAGCCAGTGCATGCCAAAGCCCTTGGTGACTCTCAACAGCCAAACAAACACACTTAAACAGCAAGTGCAGCACGTGGGTATACAAGCAATATAGATGGCAAGTGATCATTCAAAAAGGGAGGTCTATTAACCATTGTGCACTGTAGATCTCGCCATGCACCCTAGAAAACTGTCTGTGTCGAGTAGTCATAACAACTGAAGGTGCCAACTGCTATGTAGATAGTTTTTCCTAGTGAAAGCCCCAAAAGATGTTTTAATACATGTGATAATTTACAATCGAATACAGATTTGTGACTGCAAGTTTTAAATGCACCTTTGTTTTTCACATTGGTACCTTCAATTACTATGACACTTTAAGGTCATTGGATTTTTCAAGAGAGTTTTACGATGAACTTGCATGATAGCACTGTTTTTTCTAGGTTTAAAAAGTCTACCAGAAAATGGAAAATTAATGACTGAAATCCACCATTAAAGAAGTGCTACGCAGGGCCTCATTTAAAGTTTAGTGGATAGTGTATTCCATCACAAAGGTGCCCGAGTACCCTGTCCACGTAACTGATGGTTCTGCCATTGGTGCCACTGCTTGTTCCACTAGTGGAAACCATACAGAAACAGCTGATGGTCTTGCAGCACCTAATCAGCAATCTTACCATGCCTTCTGAGGAGCTGTCATAGCAGAGACTCAACTGAAAGCATAGAGAGCTGCACCAGGCAGGCAGACATCTCTAAATGTGGCAGGTGGTGCTCCTCAAGGGGAGTGAAAGTAAAGAACCACCACAGCTTTAAAAGAGGCCCTTGGTCCTCTAGGCTAAGTTTTGGTATTCAAGAACCCCTTATGTATAGGGTCGGGACAGAAAAGTCGCTCGCATGATGATGGATGTGCATTCCTGCCCTGAGTACCTCAACTGTAAAGATGTCTGGATTCCTGATGCTGGGTGAACACGGATCATGTCTGTGCGCCCTGACATGGACCTGCCTCACAGTTTGTGGTCTGTTCTGACCATGAGAGGCGCCCAATACGCTAAAGTCATAGTTGTGAAAGGTTACTGTCCTTGCCAGGAGTTGAGCAGCATGAGTGTGGTGATGGCAGCATACAGTGTAGTGATCAGTAGCAGTGAACAGGCTCTTTTACCTGTGTCACTGGATTGAGGCCCACAGACACACTAATTTAAAGTTCCACTGCTGTGTGCTTAACTCACCCTTGCCTCCATCTGATTGGTGTGCAGTACTGCGCAGTGTACGTGTGTGTTATACATATGCAGGGTGTATATATGCCTTTGAATGGTACATTTCAGGGATGGTACAGCACTTTGGAGTGTGTGTGTGTTACGTGTGCTTGGTGTCTGTGTGCCTGTGAATAGAATAATACATGGAAGATACTGGGTTGGATTTTGGGAGACCTAGGGCAAGCTGGAAAAACACAAGGCGATAGAGAAATTCTAACCAGACAGGTTTGTAGATTGCTGCATTACTGTGAGCTAGGTGGGACACACCGGAGGAAGGGAGAGCCAGACTCTTCAGTATACTTCTAAGTTTGTTCTTTGATTCAGAGAGAGATCAATAGGAAGATGCCTGGGCACATCTCAGGAACGAGATAAGGCTAACAGAATTGTTTAGAGTAGGGCTGAGGAAGTATCCTTTTGATGCACATATCACTGTGGCTGACATCCAGGTCTGAACCTCTAGTCATTCCTATGACCTGTGTTGTGAAGCTCTCACATTTGGAGTTGCCCTTGCTGTGACAGACTCATTTCTAGAAACAAGGGAGGGCAGAGTCAGAGAGCAGTGACTGACTAATTTCTAGAAGAAGTTGGGAGGGCAGAGGGGAGGACACTCCAAAAGGAAACAGATCGCCAACATGAACTTCAAAGACTCAGACTCTAAATTCCATTTGGTGGCACAACTCCACCAAACTGAGCCAGTGTCAGTTACAATTCTTGTTTAAACCCAGAGCCTTTGCTTCTGACACAGATAGGATAGTCTTTATAGTACCCCGTCTTGGGGCACAGCTTCTAACTGGGTGAATCCCCTCATTTAAATCAATGATCCTACATTGCATTATTTTGGGAAATTCAAAGAGACAATGCGCTGTCTCTTTGCTAAACACACCTTTGTTCAGGCTAGTGATACTGAGTGGTTGAATTAACGTCAGGGTAGTAAGAATTTGCTGACTTAACTCACAACCTTCAGTAGAGTGGTTACAGAAACACAGTGGCATGAACAGATACAAATTTCCTTCTTTTATGGAGGTTTGAGAGACAACTTGAAAGACTCTTTAGCACACATTGTGAAACTCCCAATGCACTGTTTTGAGTTCACTGATTTAGTTGTTCGGTTAGATCATAGGTTAACAGAACGTAAGGGAGAATGCTTGTGAGGGGAACCTAAACTCCTAGTGATGCATCCAAAATGAAGAGAGATCAAGACTAAGAATGAGGATAACACTGAGCCTATGCAAATAGGGGGTTTTCAGGGCCACTTAACTACAGAAGAAAGAGATCGAAGAAGAAAGTTGAACTTATGTTTCTATTGTGGCAATGCAGAGCATTTCGCCCTTGAGTGTTTCGCTGAACCTAAAGGGATTCGAAAGAATGTTGCTGTTATGTCTAGCTTGATACAGGAAAACTAGAGAGCTCTTCTGATATTTGGAGTCAACCAGTTGGGTAAATTACTAGTGCAGACCCCCCAGTTTTTGGTAAACACTTCTAAGAAAGCTCCATGGCTTTTCACCATTTTTTGTTACCTTAATACTTTCAAATCAACAGAGGAAGGTATTACCTCTACTTTTTGATTTTGGAGCTACTGGAAACATTTTTGATCTAGCGCAGCCTCATGTTAAGAAGAAAAAAACAGAACCAGTTTGGGCTGTGGATGGTTCTGAACTCTTTTCTGGAATGATTATATGTGAAACTGTTCCTATAACTCTCATGTGTGAGAATGGGCATACGAGCCCTTGACCATTGACCTCATAGACACATCCAACTTTGGCTGTATTTTAGGGGTCCCTTGGCTTCAGCTTCACTATCCATTCATTGACTGTTCACGTCGCTTTCTCATTTTAGATTCCCTTTTTTGTCATAATCACTGTTATAAGGAGACACAAGCCGTTGTATCTCTTTTGACGTGCAGCAATTATTTAAGAATGTACAGCTTAGGATCCTGTAGAATAACAGGATTTTCAGGATATTTTTGATGAACAAAAGGCTACACGACTACCTCCCCTCAGAGGATAGGAATGTTGCATAGATTTAATTCTGGGCGAGATGCTTACTTACAGTTGCATCTACACTCTCTGTGAGCAAGGGACAAAATACCTAAAAGAATACCTGGATGAATTGTTAGTCCTAGGATTTATCCGCCATTCCAACTCCCCAGCCTCTTCATTACTTTTTTTTAAACTGAAGAAGAATGCTGAGATTAAAGGTGTGCATAGAATATAGGTCCCTGAATAAGTTTACTGTGAACTACAAATATCCATTCCCTCTCATGCCTGTCTTGCTTGACCAGGTTCGAAAGTCCACGGTGTACACTAAATTAGACCTGCGAGGTGCATACCACCTCTAGTTTGTGTAAAAGAATGTGAAGAGTAGAAAACAGCCTTTCAAACTAAATTCAAGTTGTTTGAATATACAGTCATTCCCTTTGGGTTGTGTAATACCCCGCTGCTTTCCAGTATTTTATAAATGATGTGTTGCACGACCTGCTGGACATTTGTATTGTTTCATACATTGATGACATTCTCATTTACTCACAAAACATGATTGAACACACAGAACATGTCAGAAAGGTTCCGCAACGACTCAGAGAAAATTATATTTTTTTAAAGCTAGACACAGTCTGGTGAGTTCTTGGGATATTTCTTATCCCCAGAATGTCTCACCATGGATCAGAAAAACTTGCAGGTAATCCTGGACTGGCTGGCACCAACCTAGGTCAAGGAGGTGCAAAGTTCCATGGAGTTTGAAAGCTTTTATAGGCACTTTATCACCCATTTCCATGACATAGTAGGTCCCATTACCAGAAATGGGGTTTCTGGTTGGCTGGGGTATGCACCTAAAGCCAGGAAGAACCAGCCACTCTAGTTAGAGCAAGTAAGTTACACACCATAGATAACCTATGCTCACTCTCTGGTAGCTTGGTGCAGAGCAGTCAGGCTTATCCTCAGAGGCAAAGCATTTGTTTAAACACACTCACATCAGTGATGCCACAATTACACCACAAAGGAGACTCCACACAGGAATATATCAAAATATATGCAGGATATTGTTCATACAATTAGGCCACAATGCCATTAATCATGATGATTGTGCACATTATGTACGTACTGAGACATTACTTGTTATTTAGACAATGTAGAGATTACAACAGTAGACATCCAATAAGTACTGTTGCTAGCAAGGCAGTATCAATGGAACAATTACAGGTATTTGTAGTACTAAGCATGTGGTTCATGCCGATATATAGGGCCCAGGAGCATTTGCGCTCCTACTACATGCAAAAAGGTAACTCAGACCAGTTTTTAGATCTGCAAAACGGAGTCGTCCGTTATTGTCTCACCCCCAAGGACTACAGCGATTCCGGTGCCCCCACCAGGTATGGCCCAAGTAGGACATGGGGGACCACACACACTTTCTCAATCCCGGGGGTGGGATTGAGAAAGAGCAGCTCCCCACAAAAGTGTGGTAGAGCTGTTAAAAATGGCAAACACTGGGAGCCACCGTAGACAGGTGGTGTAGTCACAGATGGGTACCACTTTACAACAAGCATTTGCAATGCAGTGGGTCTCGTCTTTGCTTGAGTTAGAGCTGCTAGCATTGTAAATTCCCAACTGAACTTTTCTGATAATGTGTTTTACATCGATTACAAGAAGAAGGGAAGCGCAGTGAAGAGAATTACGGGCCTGTGCTTGCAGACTGGAAATGTCACCTGTGTGACTTCACTTGCCAGACTGCTAAATGAGGGACTCTTGAATGAAATCTTGTCACAGTGTCAATCTAAACAGAGAAAAGGCAAGCTTTGTAAAAACATTTGTCTCGGCACTTGTCAGTTTTAGTTGACGCACTCCCCCCCAAAAAATGATAATAACGTTTATGATGTCTTTGAAAGAATGAAAGGTTATGGGAAGGGAGCGTTTTCCTTGGTTGGAGATGCGTGGACTGTCAGACGTTATGTACATTCCATTACGTGATGTACAAAGGCATCTCTTTTAAAGCACATTGGTTACCAAGCACCTGCAAAGCAATGACTGCTGATTTTATTGACCAGGAGCAAAACGAGTAATTTGTCTATTAGAACAATGTGATACATGTCTCTGGGGCTTCTGCTAACAGCACATTAGACGTGCAAAAAAAACCAATTTTAAGGCAGCTAAAAAAGAGCACCCCAATAACTTCTAAACATAGAACGCCATACACGTAAAAGTGACATCCCATAAACTGTGTACTTTGAAATATAAAACAATTTTGCCTAAAGAACCATATTCATATCATCACTATGTAAGGTTACCTAACAGAGACACAACATCTGTCTCTGACTTCTACACATAAAACATTAGAGCTGAAACTGAGGACTTGCTTTTGAGGGCATCATTATATCCGCTAGCAGGGACGGGAGGACAGGAAGAACAACACTTAGAGAGCAAGGGCGGTTTCAAGGGACCCCTTAAAGAAGCAATGCCAGTTATAGCCTTGTGGGGTCCAGAGCTGCCCTTGCAGTGTTTTATGTACGTTTTTGTACCTGTTTCTTGTTTTTTACAGTGTATTTAGTTTGTCTAAATAAATTGTGAGTTGTATTTTCACCATATTTAAATGCAGGCTTGTGGGATCATACTCATACAAACATTGCGCTTCCAGTCATTATTCACCAGGGCAAACCCTTGAAGCAGCTCCGACCAGAGCACAGCAGCTGGTCTTTTTCCGGCTATGAAAGAGGCAACAAGGAAATTAAAGCTCTCAAGGGTGACTGGAAAAGCCTCCCTCTGCTGTTGGTTTTATGTTTGGAGAGGGAGCTGGTCGGGAGGAGGAACTGAACACACCCCTACAGTGTAAGACCAACAGGCAAATACAAAAAAAAAGTCCCCTACAGAAGACATAAACAGGACATAGAGTCATTATACAGTAGTTGGTGTTGCTCCTAAAGTGAAAAAGGCAGGACAAAGAAGCAGAAATGACCACTAGCAAGCAAGGATTTTTAAGGACACTGGAACCAACAAATGAAATCGCTGGAACCAACAGTATAAGTATACTTAAAAGTATACACTCAACCTAAAAATGGCTCCCCTGTGGCCATTCATCACTCCAGAGCATCGCTGGGGGAAAGACTTCAGCAGACCTCAGGGACAGAGCCTGCTGCCTCAGCTCACACGCAGGTGCGATAATCAATGAAGTCCAGAGTTCATGAAGAAAGGGGCGAGTTCGACTTCCCTCACTGGGTACTGCCCACAGCGAGATGAAAGCGGAGTTCCTCCTCTCTCTATAGACACTTCCTGGGACTAGGAACCCGGGCTCCCTTCACCTCTGCAGTGTTTCTCTCCAGCTGAGGACAGGAATGCTGGAGAAATCACCCATGGCTTGCGGCAGTGCCAAGTGCTCACCACGTGCTACGTTGCACCAAGAGGAGCACGAAACAGCACTCACTGTGCCTTCACCATAGTTCTCACCACATGTGCATGCTAGTAAAACACTCCCCACATGCAGGTTATGAAGGAGTACAGAATGAAGTGCTCACTATGAATTAGTTTTGAAACTGAAGGGAAATTTACAAGTGCCCACCATGCTCTTATTGCAAGAACTGTGAGAGCTGGCCTATGAGTCTCAGGGCCAATTCTGGGCCAGCGTAGTCCCAGGAGACACTTGGGAGGGACACAAAGCAGGACACAGTAGGCAGGCAGACCAGCAGAACAAAACCAGTAGTCCTGATGGGGATCTCTCCTGGCGGCAACACAGCACCTTGGCAGTACAGAGTCAGGGAGCAGTTGGCAGCAGGGTAACAAGCAGAAAAGCAATCCAGTGAGTCCTCTAAGCAGTGCAGCAGTCCTTCTGACAGAGATTCATTTCCAGTTCCAAAAGTGCTTTGAATACTTGGGGTCAAAGCCCCTGTACTTATACTTATGCATGCCTTTGATGTAGGGGGTGACTTCAAAGAAACACTTAAAAGTGTATAAGAAACCCCTTTTAACCCAGCCCCGCCTCCAGACATCAGTAGGAGTTAAGTCAGCTCTTTGTGTGAGGGTAGGACTTAACCTATTGACATGTAAGTGTGAAATACCTCTTCCTCTCCCAGCCCAGGAAGACTATCAGTATGCAGATGAATGCAGATGTATCCCCTGTCACACCTTACCCTTCCTGTGTTGTGACTGTCTGGAAAGTATGCACAAAGTGTAACAGTTACTCTGCCGATTGGAATTAGGCTGCAAAGCACACAGAGTTATAAGCACATAGAAATGCCCACTTTCTAAAAGTGTCATTTCTAAAAGAGTAATATTAAATCTAACTACACCAGTATGCAGGACTCCTTACTACCATTCCAAACATATCAAACATGGCAATGCTACTCCTCTCAGATATGGAATTGCCACTTAAAGGTATATAAGGAAATTCCCAATGCTAAACAATGAGAGGAGCAGCTTTCAAAGTAGTGGAAATTAAATAGGCTGTACATATCCTACCTTTTACTTACACAACACCCTGACTACAGGGCTACCTAGGGCCTACCTTAGGGGAGATGTAGGTGCAATAGAAGGGGAGTTTAGGCCTTGGCAAGTGGTTTGAAATGCGAAATGAAAGGGGGCAGTAAACTGCGCATGCAGGCACTGCAGTGGCAGGCCTGAGGCAGGTTTGAAAGGCTACTTCCGTGGGTGGAGCAATCAGTGCTGCAAGCCCACTAGTAGCATTTAATTTACAGGCCCTGCGTATATAGTATACCACTTTGCAACGAACTTACAGGTAAATTAAATATGCCAAACAGGTGTAAGCAATCATACCATATTTTAAGGGAGAGGGAACATGCGCTTTAGCACTGATTAGCAGGGGTAAAGTGCCCAGAGTCCTAAAGCCAACAAAAAGAGGGTCAGAAAATAGGAGGAGGAAGGTAAAAAGTTTAGGAATAACCCTACAGAAAGGACCATTTCCAACAAGTACCTTTTGTCTGGTCTCACGAGGCCCAAAATGCATTCAGGCTACTCAAAGAGAAATTCACAACAGCTCTGGTGCTCAGACAACTGGATCCCACTTACTGTACTATGGGAGTTATTCTGTCACAGCATGGCTGCACCAGTGGCATTTCTTTCCCAAAAATTGTTGCCAGGAGAACAGAATTGTACGATGGGTAGAAAGAGAACTATTGGCAATAAAGTTGTGCTCCCAAGAACGGGGAAAGTGGCTTTTAGGGACGCAACATACCAGTACCATATATACTGGTCATAAAAATCTCCAGTTCTTGTGATCATTAAAAACATTGACCCCTAGACAAGTGGGATGGTTCATCTTTTTTAGTAAATATAATTTCATTCTTACCTATTGTCCAGGCACACTACAGACTAAGGCCCTCATTCTGACCCTGGCGGTCGGTGATAAAGCGGCAGCCAAGCCGCCAACAGGCCGGCGGTCTAAAATATGCAATTCTGACCCTGGCGGGAACCGCCAACACAGCCCGCCAACTTAACACTCCGCCCGCCACAGCGGTACAAACAAACAGCGCGGCGGTTCCCGCCAACAGCCAGGCGGCAGACAATGTACCGCCCACCCTATTACGACCCACCAATCTGCCACCTTTTCCGGGGCGGGAGCACCGCCGATAAGAACACGGCGGAAACAGCCTACGAACGGGAAAACGCTCACCTCTACGCACTCCACGCGAGATTCCGGCAGTATGGAACCAGAGTTGCAGGTCATCCCCGCACTCCTATTCCTGCTCATATACCAGGAGCACGCCCGGCGGCGCGGAAGACATCGGTGAGTACTGCACCTACGACACAGGGGAGGGAAAAGATTACCGGCACACACCCACCCACCCACACCCACTACAACACACACATCAATGCATTCCCACAGATCACTGTCACAACCCACAAACCACCCCCCTCCGAAATAATGCAAAGACCAAAAGAAGAGATCATAAACAGGCAGATATATTGAAATATGTACACCAGTAATCCCAATAAATAAATAAACTATGTACAAAATATATACAGCTACTAAATGTAGTCCAACCACTGTCCGTGGATCACAGGGGTCCTGTGCAAAGGGGCAAGGCCCAGTCCCACGACAAGAACTCCACGGAGAGAACACTGCAGGGGCATCAGAAAGAAAATAGGACAGGCACCTCAGGGGGAAGGGAAGGGGGGGCACCTCAGCCACTTGAGTACACGACGCCAGATCCACGAGGGGACTCCATGACCACTGGGCCATCCTGGGGAGAGCAAAGCCACAGTCCAAACAGTCCATACAGTGGGTGGCCTGCCCACTGGGCCATCCTGGGGAGAGCAAAGCCACAGTCCAAACAGTCCATACAGTGGGTGGCCTGCCCACTGGGCCATCCTGGGGAGAGCAAAGCCACAGTCCAAACAGTCCATACAGTGGGTGGCCTGCCCACTGGGCCATCCTGGGGAGAGCAAAGCCACAGTCCATACAGTCCATACAGTGGGTGGCCTGCCCACTGGGCCATCCTGGGGAGAGCAAAGCCACAGTCCAAACAGTCCATACAGTGGGTGGCCTGCCCACTGGGCCATCCTGGGGAGAGCAAAGCCACAGTCCATACAGTCCATACAGTGGGTGGCCTGCCCACTGGGCCATCCTGGGGAGAGCAAAGCCACAGTCCAAACAGACCATACAGTGGGTGGCCTGCCCACTGGGCCATCCTGGGGAGAGCAAAGCCACAGTCCAAACAGTCCATACAGTGGGTGGCCTGCCCACTGGGCCATCCTGGGGAGAGCAAAGCCACAGTCCATACAGTCCATACAGTGGGTGGCCTGCCCACTGGGCCATCCTGGGGAGAGCAAAGCCACAGTCCAAACAGTCCATACAGTGGGTGGCCTGCCCACTGGGCCATCCTGGGGAGAGCAAAGCCACAGTCCAAACAGTCCATACAGTGGGTGGCCTGCCCACTGGGCCATCCTGGGGAGAGCAAAGCCACAGTCCATACAGTCCATACAGTGGGTGGCCTGCCCACTGGGCCATCCTGGGGAGAGCAAAGCCACAGTCCAAACAGTCCATACAGTGGGTGGCCTGCCCACTGGGCCATCCTGGGGAGAGCAAAGCCACAGTCCATACAGTCCATAACAGACCCCACTGCCACTGGAGGAGGCAAGTTGGCCAGAGGACATCCTGCAGCCCTGCCCGAGATAGATCCTGCCCTGCCACGTCTGCCAAAGGGCCAGCGGTTCTTGCCTTGAAGGGCCCAGTTCAGCGGTTCCTGAGACGGCGGGGCCCAGTTCAGCGGTTCTTGAGACGGCGGGGCCCAGCGGAGCGGTGCGTGAGACGGCGGGGCCCAGCGGAGCGGTTCTTGAGACGGCGGGGCCCAGCGGAGCGGTGCTTGAGACGGCGGGGCCCAGTTCAGCGGTCCTTGCCCTGAAGGGCCCAGTTAAGCGGTTCGTGAGACGGCGGGGCCCAGCGGAGCGGTGCATGAGACGGCGGGGCCCAGCGGAGCGGTTCTTGAGACGGCGGGGCCCAGCGGAGCGGTGCTTGAGACGGCGGGGCCCAGCGGAGCGGTGCTTGAGACGGCGGGGCCCAGTTCAGCGGTCCTTGCCCTGAAGGGCCCAGTTAAGCGGTTCTTGAGACGGCGGGGCCCAGTTCAGCGGTCCTTGCCCTGAAGGGCCCAGTTAAGCGGTTCTTGAGACGGCGGGGCCCAGCGGAGCGGTGCGTGAGACGGCGGGGCCCAGCGGAGCGGTTCTTGAGACGGCGGGGCCCAGCGGAGCGGTGCTTGAGACGGCGGGGCCCAGCGGAGCGGTGCTTGAGACGGCGGGGCCCAGTTCAGCGGTCCTTGCCCTGAAGGGCCCAGTTAAGCGGTTCTTGAGACGGCGGGGCCCAGCGGAGCGGTGCTTGAGACGGAGGGGCCCAGTTCAGCGGTTCTTGAGACGGCGGGCCCAGTTCAGCGGTCCTTGCCCTGAAGGGCCCAGTTCAGCGGTTCTTGAGACGGCGGGGCCCAGCGGAGCGGTGCGTGAGACGGCGGGGCCCAGCGGAGCGGTTCTTGAGACGGCGGGGCCCAGCGGAGCGGTGCTTGAGACGGCGGGGCCCAGTTCAGCGGTTCTTGAGACGGCGGGGCCCAGTTCAGCGGTCCTTGCCCTGAAGGGCCCAGTTCAGCGGTTCTTGAGACGGCGGGGCCCAGTTCAGCGCTCCTTGCCTTGAAGGGCCCAGTTCAGCGGTTCTTGAGACGGCGGGGCCCAGTTCAGCGGTCCTTGCCCTGAAGGGCCCAGTTCAGCGGTTCTTGAGACGGCGGGGCCCAGTTCAGCGGTCCTTGCCCTGAAGGGCCCAGTTCAGCAGTTCTTGAGACGGCGGGGCCCAGTTCAGCGCTCCTTGCCTTGAAGGGCCCAGTTCAGCGGTTCTTGAGACGGCGGGGCCCAGTTCAGCGGTCCTTTCCTTGAAGGGCCCAGTTCAGCGGTTCTTGAGACGGCGGCCGGTCTATGGCCAACTGCTAATTGCCTGGTGGTGCCCTCCTGGGCAGCGGGGATGGTGCTCCTTCACTGCCCACCTGGGCTGTGGGTGGTGGGGCCCTCCTGGCCAGCTGGGCTGGGTCCTCCCAGGGCAGCGGCTATGGGGGTGGTGGGCTCTCCCGGGGCAGCTGTGCCGGTTCCTCCCGGGGCAGCGGCTATGGGGGTTGTGGGCTCCTCCTGGGCAGCAGGCCTGCTGCCTGACCTCTCCGACTTGCTGCCCTTGCCCTCCTTAGTCGTGGGCCTGTGTCCCTTTCCTCCCTTTGGAGCTGTGGCTGGTGACTGTCTCTGGGTGGTGTCCGGGGGGGATGTAGAAGGCGGGCTCCTGCGGCGCCCCTTCCGCCTTCTGCTCCTCTTCCCAGGGGGTGGGCTGGCTGTCCCCTTGCTGCTGGGCGAAGATCCAGACATGCGGGCTGGCGGGCTCCAATACCCCTGCACCCTTGTCAAGGGGGCTGCAGGGCTGGTGTTGGCTGAGGTGCTCTTCTTACCCCGACGAGAAGGAGGGGGGGGGCTCAGGGTCAGGAAAGAAGTTAGTAGTGGCGAGGAAGAGCTTCTTGGGACAATGGAGAGTGGTAGGTACAGTGGGAATGGGAGTGGAGGGAGAGGATGTGGTTGTAGGTGAGTCACGTTTGCTGTCTTTGGGTGCAGGTGCAGGAGGGATAGGCTGTCGTGAGGTGGATGGCTGTTGGGTGGGTGGGTGGCTGCGTTTGTGTGGTGTGGAAGAGGGGGTGACAGACACAGTGGGAGAGGACACAGGGGACGTGTAAATGGCAGTGGGGGTGGTGACTGCACGTGTGCGGACTGGAGTGGAGGGTGTGCTGGTGATGGAAACACTGGCTGATGGTGAGGTGAATGGAGGTGTGAGTGTAGACGTCACAGGGAGGGAGGAGGGAGACGAGGAGGTGGGGGTCACAGAGGTGGTAGTGACTGTTGGCATGTCTGCATCGGAATGTTGCGTGTGTGAATGTCTGCGTGATCTGTGGTGCTTATGTTTGGATGAGCTTCTCTTGGGTGTTGAGGTGTGTGCAGGCTGGTCTGATGGTGTGGGTGGGACAGGCAGAGGAACAGGAGACTGGGAGGAGGGAGTTAGTAGAGGCAGGCAGGAGACAGGGACAATGGCTGCCGTCAGTGCTGAGGCCAGAGCCTGGAACGATCGCTGATGGGCAGCCTGACCCGAATGAATGCCCTCCAGGTACGCATTGCTGCGATGAACCTCCCTCTCCACCCCCTGGATGGCATTCAAAAGGGTAGTCTGCCCAACAATGAGCGTTCGGAGGAGGTCAATGACCTCCTCACTGAGGGCAGCGGGGGTAACAGGGGCAGGGCCTGAGGTGCCTGGGGCGAAGGAGATGCCCGGCTTCCTGGCAGAGCGGGCACGGGGCGAACGCTGAGGGGCTGCTGGGAGGGCGGAGATGGTGCGCTGGGTGGCGGCTGTACCTGTAATGGCGGGGGGCACGGATGGTGCCACCCCCGCAAGGGAGCCCCCTTCCGAGGACGTGTCCGTGTCGCTGCAGGGTCCAGTCGTCCCCGTCGTGGAGCTCCCCTCGCCCTCCGTCTCACTGGTCCAGTCTGACTCTGTGGCATGGCCCTCCTGGGCCATGTGAGATGCAGCTCCCTCCTGCCCCGATGCCACTTCTCCTCCGCCTGATGATGCTGATGCACACAAGCACAGAAAGACAAACAAAAAGGGGGGGGGGAGAGAGAAATAAAGGGATATTGAGTACATGGATCTCCGGTACAGTTAGCGGACATGACAGACACAGATGCCCCCTGCACTAAGTTGCGCACTTGGGGTCCGCTACGCATTCCGTGGAACATGCCCTACACGCCTAGAGTTGACAACTGCACCCATGGATGACACGGCCCAGGGATGGCTGTACTGACAAACTACTGAGGGTGGTGGCTGGCGACACAGGGGCTTACGGGGGTGCCCAGCCTACAGATATCGCCCTGGCCTAGGGGGACCCCCAGCCCTCCTCCCCCAACCAGACACCTCCACTGCGCGACAACAGAGTAGATAATGCTTGTACTCACCCCCTTGTGTCTGCTGTGCTGCCCTCACGCGCCCATCCAATTCAGGGTAGGCCACCGCCAGGATCCGGAACATCAGGGGGCTCAGTTGACGGCAGGCACCCCGCCTACGTTGGGAGGCCATCCCCAGCAGAGACTCGCCGGTCTTCTTGGTCCCGCGGCGGATGTCCTCCCACCTCTTGCGGCAGTGGGTGCCCCGTCGATGGTGGACCCCCAGGGTCCGGACTTCCTTGGCGATGGCACGCCAAATCCCGATCTTCTCATGGGCGCGGACCTATGTGACACGTACAGGGAGGGAGAAATACCACGTTCAAGTTTGTCAGCATTTTCCTTTCCAGTGGCCCAACGCCCCCATCCCCGCAATGCCCCCCGCCAGGCCCAACATGCCCCCCATCCCCGCCAGGCCCCCCGCCAGGACCCCCGCCAGGCCCAACATGCCCCCCATCCCCGCCAGGCCCCCCGCCATGCCCCCAGCCAGACCCAACATGCCCCCCATCCCCGCCAGGCCCCCCGCCATGCCCCCCGCCAGACCCAACATGCCCCCCATCCCCGCCAGGCCCCCCGCCATGCCCCCCGCCAGGCCCAACATGCCCCCCATCCCCGCCAGGCCCCCCGCCAGGCCCAACATGCCCCCCATCCCCGCCAGGCCCCCCGCCATGCCCCCCGCCAGACCCAACATGCCCCCCATCCCTGCCAGGCCCCCCGCCATGCCCCCCGCCAGGCCCAACATGCCCCCCATCCCCGCCAGGCCCCCCGCCAGGCCCCCAAGCCAGCCCGTGGCCCCAAATCCAGATTGAATTAAACTCACTTGTTGGTCTGGAGGACCGTAGAGTAGCGCATACTGGGGGAGGACCCCATCCACAAGTTTCTCCAACTCCTCTCCAGTGAAGGCAGGGGCCCTTTCCCCAGGCGTAGCAGCCATTGTCCCTTCCAGACCGAGGTCACAGCAACACTTGCAGTATAGGTCCTCTCCTGTGAAAGTTCAAGTCGCAAGTGGATAAGTAGATAGAAAATGGCGGTCACGTCCGCGGCGGTGCGTACCGTGGCGGTGCGTCCCGCCACCGCCGGCGCCCTTCGCCATTGGCTCCTGAAACCCATAGGCTTCAATGTTAACCAATGCGGCTTGGCGCCGCGGTCTTGGCCCGCCGCCCGCCGCCCGCCGCGGTGTGCCACGCCAGCGCATTGACCTCATATCCCATTGTCACACTTCACAGGTCAGGCAGCCGCCATTTCCAGGGCCCACATGGCTCAATTTCAACTGCGTCACACAGGCCTAGGCCTTGCATAGCCACTCAGACACGCCATTCACTGCATAGAGAATCGTTTACTGTGCTAGCTGTGAGTACGTACCTGTGGGTTGCTTGACTGTGTGCTCCATGTTGTCCTTCCTAGGCACCGTCCGCTGGGTTGGGCGAGGAGACGGATGAATCCTCCCGTGTACCGACCGCTGGTGGACCTGTCGACAATGGAAGAACGCCACATTATCCTGACCTACCGTCTTAACCGTGCCACTATCCATGAACTGTGTGCCCGGCTGGAGCCCGACCTGATGTCCCCCATCCGCAAACCCACAGGGATTCCCCCTCTGGTGCAGGTCATGTCAGTACTACATTTCTTGGCAAGTGGGTCATTTCAGACAACCGTGGGAATTGCTTCTGGGATGTCTCAGCCCATGTTTTCGAAGGTGTTATCCAGAGTGTTGTCTGCCCTGATGAAATCCGTGAGGAACTACATCATTTTCCCTGAGGTGGGCGAATTGGCTACAGTGAAGGGTGATTTCTACGCCCTTGGACATATTCCCAACGTAATTGGTGCCATTGATGGGACCCATGTGGCTTTGGTTCCCCCAAGAGACAGGGAGCAGGTGTACAGGAACAGAAAAAATTACCATTCAATGAACATCCAGGTGGTGTGTTTGGCTGACCAGTACATCTCGCATGTAAATGCCAAATTCCCAGGGTCAGTGCATGACGCCTACATCCTCAGGAATAGCAGCATCCCTTACGTGATGGAACAGCTACAGAGACACCGTGTATGGCTAGTGGGGGACTCTGGGTACCCCAACCTGTCGTGGCTACTGACCCCAGTAAGGAATCCCCGGACCAGGGCAGAGGAACGGTACAATGAGGCCCATGGGCGTACTAGGAGGGTGATCGAACGCACCTTTGGCCTCCTAAAGGCCAGGTTTAGGTGCCTGCATATGACAGGTGGATCCCTAATGTACTCACCTAAGAAGGTGTGTCACATCATCGTGGCCTGCTGCATGCTTCACAACCTGGCTTTGCGCCGCCAGGTGCCTTTCCTGCAGGAGGATGGTCGAGACGGTGGTGTTGTGGCAGCGGTGGAACCTGAGGAGAGTGACAAGGAGGAAGACGACGGGGCTGAAACAGACAACAGGGACAGAATCATTGAACAGTACTTCCAATAGGACACAGGTAACATTTCTAAGATAATTTAGTAAATGTTAACTACTCTCCTGCATCTCTGCTGCCTGTCTATTTGCCCCAGTGTATGATGACTGAGTTTTGGCTTTTCCCTCCCTATTTCAGATCTGGGGTCCCCACTACGAGTCCTGTGCTTCGTTTCCCCATGGACTACAGCTTTGTGGCAGCTGTTTGTTGACTTCACCATGTACAAGGACATATTTGCACTGTCATGTCAATTACAATATATTGAAATCACAGCCAGACTCCAGATATTTTGGTGCAAAATAGGTGTTTATTGAAGTGCTCAAAATGGGATGTGTGGTTTCAAGTGGGTGGGGGCTATGGTGAAGGAATGTCCATGGCAGACTCCAGAGTAACAGTCACACAGGTGCATTGTCCAGAGGCCTGTGGAGAGATGGAGCATGGGCAGTTCAAGGATGGACAGGGTGACAATGTGGGACAGTGGGATGACATCAGGTGGTATCCATTGCTGGCGGGGGTCTTGACATCCTACTCTGTCTTCTTGCGAGATCTCAGGGCCCTCTTGCGGGGTGGTTCTTCTCCTGCAGGAGGTGGGGGTCTGGTGGGCTGCTGCTGTGCGGGGGCCTCCTGTCCACTAGCGCCGGCGGAGGTGGTTGGCTGTTCTTGGTCCAGGCTAGTGGCAGGGGCCCTTGGGTGTTGTTGATTGTCCGCCCTGGTGTTTACGAGGTCCTGCAGCAGCCCTACCATGGTAACCAGGGTGGTGTTGATGGCTCTGATGTCCTCCCTGTACCCCCGATAGTGTTCCTCCTGCAGTGCCTGGATCTCCTGGAACCGGGCCAGTACCGTCGCCATCGTCTCCTGGGAGCGGTTGTATGCTCCCATGATGGTGGTGAGGACCTCGTGGAGAGTGGGTTCCCTGGGCCTCTCCTCCCCCCCCTGTCGCACAGCTGCCCTCCGAGTTCCCCTGTTTCCCTGGGCCTCTGCCCCCTGGCCGGTGTGCCCACTACCACTGCCCCCAGGTCCCTGTTGTTGTTGGGGTGGTGGGTTATCCTGGGTGCCCTGTAGTGGTAGACACACCGCAGATTGACGCGCCCTGGAGACAGAGGCATGGGCCCGCTGGGTGGGAGCTGTGCTGGTGTTCCCAGAGGGGTTAGGGTCTGTAGTGGCCTGGGCCTGTGTGAGGGGAACCGACTGTCCAGAGGTCCCCGATGGTCCGGGCTGGTCATCGGTGTCCAGGTCGACAGAGCTGCTGTCATCGCTGACGGCCTCTTGGGTGGGGGGTGTGGAGAATTCTGGCCCCTCCGCCGCGGTGTGTTGACGGTCGGGTCCTGCAGGGGTATAGAGGTATGGTTATAGTTTCAATGAGTGGCATATGGGTGTATCTGTGGGTTCTCGTGTCCCCAAGTGCTGGCATTCGTGTGTGGGGGCTTTGGTGAGGGTGGCTTGTGGGGGGGATGTGTATATGCATTGGGCATGCTTTGGTGATGGGTGTCCATGCTTAGTGGACGCATGCAGGCCTAGGTTTTGGGATGTGTGGGTTGTGATGGTGAGACATTGGCGGGGAATAGGTGTGCTGGGGGTGGGGGTGGGGGTGAGGATGGTGGTGGGGGTGAGGATGGTGGTGGGGGTGAGGGTGGGGGTGAGGATGGGGGTGGGGGTGAGGGTGGGGTTCGAGGATGGGGGTGAGGGTTGGGGTCTGATTTGGCATGCAGGTGGGGGGGAAGCAGTATTGAAGCTTCAACTTACCAGTATCCATTCCTCCGCCGACTCCTGCGAGGCCGTCAGGATGCAGGATGTTCAAGACTTCCTCCTCCCATGATGTGAATTGTGGGGGTTGAGGTGGGGGTCCTCCGCCAGTCTTCTGCACGGCGATGTTGTGCCTGGATACCATGGAACGCACCTTCCCCCGTAGGTCGTTCCATCGCTTCCTGATGTCTTCCCGATTTCTGGGGTGCTGTCCCACTGCGTTCACCCTGTCGACAATCCTCTGCCATAGCTCCGTCCTCCGGGCAATGCTGGTGTATTGTATCTGTGTGCCGAACAGCTGGGGCTCTACCCGAACGATTTCCTCCACCATGACCCTGAGTTCTTCGTCTGTGAAGCGGGGTTGTCTTTGGGGTGCCATGGGGTGGTGTGTATGATGTGTGGGGTGGAGTATGTGTATTTAAGTGAGTTGAGTGTGGTGGTGTGTGTTGTTTTGTGTGTGGATAGTGTGTGGGTGATGGTGTTGAGTGGCTGTGGCTGTTATTTTTTGGATGCTGGTGTCTCGCTCTTGCCTTCTTTACGAATTTTTTAGCGTAGGGGTTTGTGGGTGATGTGGGTGTGTGTTTTATATTGTATTGTGTGTGTGGGAGTGGTGTGTGTATGTGTATCAGGTGTGTGGGATTCAAATCGTCCAATGTGGCTGAGTTTTGTTCGTTTGTGTGTATTCTGACCGCGCCGGTGTGTCCCGCCAATGGAATACCGCGTTTGAATGACCGCCGCGTGGATTCGTGGGTCGTAATGGCATGGGCGTATTTCTGTTGGCGTGACGGTGGAGGTTTTGTCACCTCCACCTTTCCGCCGACCGCTGGTCTGGCGGTCTGTTGTGGCGGTCGGATTTTCTGAGGTTTGCCTTCTGCGGGTCAGAATGACCGTGGCGGGTTTCCGCGACCGCGGCGGGATTATGGAGGATTTCTGACCGGCGGTAGGCGCCTTTTACCGCCGAGGTCAGAATGACCACCTAAGTCTGACCTGTTATCCAGGTGAGGTTATTCTAATCAGATTCCGGAACAGACACCACAGAATATATTAGCATTTGAGTACATTATAGGTCTTAGTGACAAAAATCATTTGTAAACAAAATTAGACAATGCATGAATCAGGAGGGTTTACAAGTGTGGATAACAGATAAAGATTATCATGTTCATAACAACCTTCCATATCATGGTACCACCTTGTTTGTTCCCACCAAAGAATTAAAACAAGAAGTAGGTTGGTGGGACATCCTGGAATTTACAAGACACTAGCCAATTGTCAGTGATGGTTTTGGTGGCCTACTCTGTCAAAGCATGTGCATGATTATGTCCAGACCTGTCCCATCTGCTCTCAGGACAAGGCTTCCCACACCACCAATCAATCGATCAATCCATTTTTGTAAAGTGTGGCTACTAACCTGTGAGGGTCTCAAGGCGCTGGGGGGAACATCCGAAGAGTCACATCTTGAGGTTCTTCCTGAAGATGGTGAGTGACTGGCTTTGTCTGAGGTGCAGGGGGAGGTTGTTCCAGGTCTTTGCTGCAGTGTAGGTAAAGGATCGTTCCCCGGGTGTGGTTTTGCGGATGCAAGGGATGGTGGCCAGGGAAATCTGGGTTGAGCAGAGGGATCTGGTGGGGGCGTGGAAGGAGACAAGGTGGTTCAGGTAGGCTGGTACTACGTTGTGTATGGCCTTGTATGTGTAGGTAAGAAGCTTGAAGGTGATTTGCTTCTTGACCGGTAGCCAATGGAGGGTCTTCAGGTGTTGGGAGATATGTTCTTGCCAAGAAAGGTCCAGAATGAGTCTGGAGGCAGCGTTCTGGATGAGTTGTAGTTTTCTGATGTTTCTAGTTGAGGTGCTGGAGTAGAGGGCTTTGCTGTAGTCAAGACTGCTAGTGACTAAGGCGTGAGTGACTGTCCTGCAACAGTCTGCTGGGATCCATCTGAAGATCTTCTGAAGTTTGCGGAGTGTGTGCCAGCAGGAGGAGGCGTCAGTGTTTACCTGGCGGGTCATGGATAGGGAGGAGTCGAGGATGATTCCTAGGTTGCGGGCATGATCAGTTGGTACAGGGGGGCGCTGAGGGATGTGAGCCACCAGGAGTCATCCCAAGCTGAGGGGCATCTGTTAAGAGCCCTATCTCTACCCCCACATCCCTGGCACACAATTTTATTACAGATTTTCCCATCTCTAACAGTCACAATGCTATCTGGGTGGTGGTTGATTTGTTTTACAAAAAGGCCCATTTAATTGCCTTGAAACAAAAACCCAATGGCAAGACTCTTTCCACCACATATCCTGCGGTTATATGGTCTGCCCTCTGTCGTTATTTCTGACAGAGGTTCACAGTTCATTTCCCCGTTCTGGTGTAGTTGTGCACATCTTTGGACATTGACTCTTGACTCTCGTCTGCTTTTTACCCACAAAC
Organism: Pleurodeles waltl; assembly: GCF_031143425.1. Lineage (NCBI taxonomy): Eukaryota > Metazoa > Chordata > Amphibia > Caudata > Salamandridae > Pleurodeles > Pleurodeles waltl. The sequence continues at coordinate 1,314,861,634 of NC_090446.1, read as the reverse complement.
CGATGGGCAGACAGAGAGAGTAAACAAAGTACTCGAACAGACACTGCGATGTCTTCTAACCTTAAATCCCAAAGAGTGATAGTCCTTGTTGCCTTTTGCAGAGTTTCCATATAACACTTCACAGCATTTGGCCACTGGGGTATCTCCTTTGTATTGTGTAACAGGCATCAATCCACGAAAGCTACTTGACAATGTACTTGCAACAGAAGACTTTGTAAAGCAACTCATTTACTACCAACAAGAAGCATCATAACACTTATGACAGGCTATGGTTAACATGGAAAGACATGCTAATTAACATTGACAAACCCCACTAGGGAACAAAAGCGGAAATAAGGTCAGGCTAGCCACAAAAAAATTACGGCTACATGGTCCCCACACGTTGCAACTTCGGTTTATTGGTCTCTATCCGATTGAAAAGGTTATTAATCCCATAGCAGCCCAGCTTCAGCTGCCTGATAATTTGCCTGCTCACCCTGTGTTCCATGTTTCGTTCCTTAATCTGCTCCACACCCTCATGGGACCTGCTCCTCTGTAACCTTGGATGGTCATCTAGAATTTGCAGTTCAGACAGTTCTAGATTCACGGTACATTAAGGGTCATTTATTCTATTTAATAGCATGTAAAGGATATAGGCCCTCATTATAACACTGGTGGTAAATATCGCCTACCGCCGAGGTGACGGCCGCCAACATACTGCCATGGCAGCTACTATCTGTCTGCCATATTATGAGCACTGCCTGACTACCGCCACAATAAGGGCAGAAATTCGGCAGTGTTCATAGTAGCGGAAGGTAGTAACCTGGCGCTGCTAACACCAGCACCGCCACGACCGCCACGCCAGTAGAATGCCGCCATTCGTATTAAGACTAGTAATATGGCCAGCGTCAACACCAGGACAGTGCGCGCTCTACGGGCGACTAGAATGCAAAAACCCAACACTCTCAAGATAATGTAATTTATGCATTGTACTGGTATGTTATTGTTTAATCTTTTGCATTGCAGAATTCAATCCAGAAGATTTATTCTTAAAGTGCTTATAAATACTGTTCATTTGCAATGTATTGCTGCAGGCTTCCAGAGTGAGTCAGGGTGTGGTCCCTTTCCAGGGCCTTCTAGAAGCTTTCCCTTGAGCATGCCTGGGTGTGGTTGTGGGCTGGGCCAAGACTATATAAAAGGGAGTCAGCCCAGCTCCACGTGCTCACTATTCTGAGGCCCCGGTGCAGAGTAGCAGCAACTTCCTGAGCTCCTGTTCCGGTGGCCTACCTTGACCTTCCAGGCCTCTGCGCTTCATACTACAGTGTGATCCTTAGTCCGGGCGGTCAGACAGAGGTTGGGCTGGGCCCCCGACTCTGTAATCGAAGACGCTCGAATTCTTGGGCCTAATTCTTCTTGTTAAACATTTTGCTCTTGCTCGTGTAATTGTGCGTTTTGGACTTTTCATGGCATTTGCATGCTCGCATTCGAATCGGCAAGATGCGCGATTCTTTCCTTGTGATTAATTCATAATATTCATTGTGCACTACCATTCTTTGACAGTTACATGGTGGCCTTCGAATCGGCAAGTTGCTCGATTAGTCTCCTAATGGTTTAACCCTTGATGCTCATTGTACGCTACCATTTCCTTGGCAGTTTCATGGTGGCATTCGAATCAGCAACACGCGCCAATTTTTCCTTGTGTGTAATTCTTGATATTCATTGTACGCTACCATTTCCTTGGCAGTTTCATGGTGGCATTCGAATCAGCAACACCCGCGATTCTTTCCTTGTGTGAAATTCTTGATATTTATTGTACGCTACCATTTCCTTGGCAGTTTCATGGTGGCATTCGAATCGGCAACAAGCGCAATTTTTTCCTTGAGTGTAATTCATGATATTCATTGTTACGCTACCATTTCCGTGGCAGTTTCATGGTGGTATTCGAATCGGCAAGACGCGTGATTCTTTCCTTGTGGTTAATTCATGATATTCATTGTACGCTATCATTTCTTGGCAGTTTCATGGTGGCGTTCGAATCGGCAAGACGCACGATTCGCTTCCTAGTGACTTAACCTTTGATTTTCATTGTGCGCTACCATTCCTTGGCAGTTACAGGGTGGCATTCGAATCGACAAGAAGCGCAATTCCTTCCTCGTGTTTAATTCATGTTATTCATAGTGCGCTACCATTTTTTGGCAGTTTCATGGTGGCACTCGAATCGGCAAGACGCGCGATTCTTTACTCATACTTAATGTTATTTACTGTGCGCTACCATTCTAAGGCATTTCCTTGGTAGTATTTGAGTTGACATGTTGCATGATTTATTCCTTGAATCTACATTGTGTTATTCATGGTGCACAATCCTTCTATGGTGTTTTAATACTTGTATAAAAACCTGCAATGTGCACAATTCACTTTCCAATGTTTTGAAAGAATACAAAAAGACCAGAGTTCTAGATGTAATGTTGTGTGTTCCTGAAATGTATTCTTAAAATAAGATTCATATGATGGTTCAGAAATTACTCAGATAGTTTCCTGATTCTCATGCTAAAGAAAGTACTTGAATCTGAAAGTTTTATCTAACTTCTCTTGCTTCCCCCACAGGTATTTAGTCATCTAGAAGCCTAGTCATTTTAAGACTATTCTAAGGTTGTTCATGTTTTTCCAAATGATGATGCTTAGAGTCATAGCATAGTACTGATTTCATGAGATGTAATTTTGATGTTGTGTGTTTTAACCTTTTGCTTCCTACAGGTCTCCTTCCCAGCTGTTCCCTTCCTAATCCCCTTTTCCCCACTTGGACTCTCTTAGACTCTGTGACAAATCTAATCAGAGTATTGGAGCTGTCTTGTGGTGGGAGTGTTGGGAACGTGCACAGACCCCAAGGATCTGGTGACTCTGACAGCCAGGCGGTGTTCTGCTGGCGGGGCGCTGCTGACGGTAGCAGTGAACTTTCCCGTTCCCTGCCGGACGACCTCCTCGCCAGACAAGGTAAGTCGGGCATCCAACAGGGGATGGGGGTAGGAGCGTGTGGGGTGTTGTGTGTGTGCCTGAGTGTCTGAGTGTGTGCATGAATGTGTGAGTGTGTGAGTGTGTGTTTGAATGCATCTGTGTGTGTTGTGTTGTTTGCGTGGCTGAATGCCTGTGAGTGAATGCATGTAAGAATGGTGAAGTGAGTGCATGTCTGTATATCAGTGTGATTGTGTGTAAGAATGTGTGTGAGTATGTCTGGAAGAATGAGTGTATGAAGGCGTGTATGCCAGGGTGTGTATGAATGCGTGTATGCCAGTGTAAGTGAATGGGTGTATGCGTGGTACGTGTGGGTGTCTGTGTGTGTGTGGATGTCTGTGTGCATGTCTGCAGGTGTGTGCGTGTACGGGGAGGCGGGGTATGTGTGAATGTATCTGAGGGGTTTGGGGTGAGTGGATGGATCTGAGGGTGGTGAGGGTGTTAGTTTGTGTATCAGGGGTGGGGGGTTAGTGTGTGTAAGGGGTGGTGGGGGGCGTCAGGTGAGTGTTTGGGGGTGGGGGAGCCACCTACCGGTGACAGGGAAGAAATTCCCTGTCACCAGTAGGGCCTAATGCCATGGTTTTCGTGGTGAAAACCATGGTGGTAGGCCGGCTCATAATGCCATGGGCGGTACTATGTCAGCCGCCGGGCTGGAGATAGACATCTCCGGCCCAGTGGCTCATACCGCCATGGCGGTATGAGTGGGTAAGTGGAGGGTTGGCTGCAGCCAATCCGCCAATCTCATAACGGGGCGGTATGTACCAGCCTGTTGGCGGTAATACCGCCACATTAACCCTGGCGGTCACAAGACCGCCAGGGAAATAATGAGGGCCATAGTCCTGAGGAGAGTTCTGGGAAACCATCTGGTAGTGCCTGTGCCCCTTGCCTTATTTGGTCATTTCATGCCTGCTACCCTGACAAACCATGCTGAGTAGGCCGTCCTTTGCAGTGGAAACTGTCACAACTCCATCTTGTGCCCTAGTGCTGTGGGTTTACTCAATGTCTCATGTCACCCTTCCCTTGTGGTACCTCCCTGACCTGAATAATCCCAGCCACACTTGCTTCATGAGTGGTGCCTCCTAGGCCTGTGCTCTCTCTTTGGTTCTCGCCTCTGAGAAGTCTGAACCATTAACTGTGTTGCTATGCAAGTTTCCACCAGTTTGCACCTGCAGATATCACCTGTCTGGTTACGATAGTCACTTTTCCTCTGTGGAACATTGGGTTATATCATAAGTCACTTGGGTTCCATTCTTGCATCTGCTAACTGTTAGGCCCATTTATCTTGTTATGTACCACATGCATTTCCCCTCCAGGATCATTGGAAAATTCCACGCTTTCACATGGGTCACATGTCTTTCTAGAACACTCTTGACTTCGTTCCTCCACTTACTTTTCTCTGTTCCAGTCCTGTGCAAGTTCCTTCCCTGCAACCCTCTCCTGATTTGCCAAGAGTTTCCAGCACTTAAGTATTCCAAGCCCTCCTAATGACTCAGTGATTTTGGCATTTGCAATGCTTCCATTATCTTTCTTCAAGAACTACGATTCCACCTCTTCTTAAGCTTCTTGTACTGAGTTTCTTGTCACCTTGGACTTCAGTTCCAGTATTGTCAAGACTAAGGGCCTCATTCCGACCCTGGCGGTCATAGACCGCCAGGGTGGAGGCCGGAGGTAGCACCGCCAACAGGCTGGCGGTGCTACATGGGCAATTCTGACCGCGGCGGTAAAGCCGCGGTCAGAAAAGGGCATCCTCCATGGCGGCGCTGCATTCCGACCCCCTTCCCGCCATCCTGTTCCTGGCGGTTGTTACCACCAGGAACAGGATGGCGGGAACGGGTGTCGTGGGGCCCCCTAACAGGGCCCCATTAAGATTTTCAGTGTCTGCGTGGCAGACACTGAAAATCGCGACGGGTGCAACTTCACCCGTCGCACCCCTTCCACTCCGCCGGGTCCATTCGGAGCCAGCATCCTCGTGGAAGGGGGTTTCCCGCTGGGCGGGCGGGCGGCCTTCTGGCGGTCGCCCGCCAGCCCAGCGGGAAACTCAGAATGACCGCCGCGGTCATTCGGCGGCTCCCGCCGGGCGTGCGGTTACCGCTGCCGGCGGGAGTCGGAATGACCCCCTAAGTACTTAACTATCAGGTTAGTGCTCACAACTATAGACTTAAATTCCCTGAAGGCATGAGACTGTTTGGATTTTGAACTTTGTTGCAGTACTAAACCCTCCCCCTTAAGGCCCAGTGATCTGAACTATTTTGTTAGTGCTCTGAACTCACAGATGTATTAAGGGACTTATAAAATGTGGCATTTACATTTATATGTGACCTGTATAAAACCATTACCCAGCCATTCACTTTATGAGAAAACGCAGACCAATGAGTTAGCAAGTTGGAACTGCTGTTAGTTAAAATGCTATGAAAACGAAACGCAGCAAGAACAAGATATCTTTCTGTTTTCTATTTACAAACAGCTTCAACTGTATGGAAGATTTATTGTTACCAATTGTAAGAAAACAGGCTTATTGCAGGTTCCCCCATCTTTTTGCTCCATTTTGGACTTCCAACTGCTGGTTTTGACTTAGAGAGAGCACTGAGACCTGCTATCCAGACCTCAGTGCCAGTGTCCTTTCCCTTTTCTAGAGCATATGTTGAATTGGATACCCCTATTGGACTGTGCTGACTTACTCATAAGTCCCTAGAATATGCTACCCTGGTACCAAGGACACCCAAGGCTAGCTGTTCACACAAGAGCTGCAGCACTGGTTGTGCCACTCTGTGTAAGACAAGTAAAAACACGTCTTTCAGCTGCTATGGCAGACTGAAGAGGCTGTGCATGCATGGCACACCCGACTTTGTCATAAAGTCCCTTAACTATATATGTAAGTCTCCTCTAAGGCAGGCCTATGTAGCCCTATGGCAAAGAGCTAAAGATTGTTAGGATGGTCGTATATTTTCGATATGTATATACATCAAGGCCTTAAAGTGATGGAATTTGCTGAGGACAGTTAGGTAGCCTTAAAAGGTAATTGCAGAGTTAGCGGTTGGCACTCCAATGTGTCTATTGTCTGACAGAGGCTACCTAACCCAGTCATGTAAGGTATCAAATTAAAGGGGACATCAAATGTGACTCAATGGTGTGTTAACTTTATGTCCACTGTTGGAATTGGCCTTCTCTACAGTGTCACCCCCAAACCTTTTACGTTCCTCCACCTACTTTTTGCTGGATTTTTGCTTGTTGTCCTTAGGACTTGCTGCACATTACCAGTGCTATCCAGTACTGAAGTGCTTGAGCTCTCTCCTTAAAACATGGTTTGATTGCCATATACCTGATTGACACATTTAATTTACATGTAATCCCTTGTAGAGTGGTATACCATATACTTAGGGTTTGTAAATTAATTGTTTTCAGTGGGCCTGCAGCACATATTTTATCATCCACTTAAATATCACTTAAAACATGCCCCAGGCCTGTCATTGCAACCTGAAGACATTGTCACACTGGCATGTCGACTTGGCATTTAAAACCCCCTGCAAAGCCTTCAACTCCCTTTTTACTACATATGTCACCCCTAAGGTAGGCCCTACGTAGCACACATGTCAGGGTGCTGTGTAATTAAAAGGTAGGACATGTACTTTTAAGTTTGACATGTACTAGTAGTGAAAAATGTTTTTTAATTATGTGAGGCCTACTCTTCCCTTAGGATAACATTGGGGATTCCTTATTGGGTTCACTAACCTGTAATTCCTACACCAGAGGTGGCAGTTATCTCATGTTTGGTATCTATGAACTTGTAAAGATAATCCTTCCTTAATGGTAAAGTGAGATTCATTACTACAAGTTTGAAAAGCCAGTTTTAGAAAATTGGCATTTTCCTGCCCTTAGCCCTCTGTGCCTGTAGCCTGCCTTAGATCACATGCCTGGGTGTAACTGACAGTTGAGACTTTAAGAATTCACCCTAGACAGTCACACAATAGTGTGATTAGCAGAACCTGAATGGGGCATTATCTGACTTGATGGGGGCGGAGCTAAGCTTAGCCTCCTTCGCACCTCAATAGGCGGGCTCTGCCACCACACAATAGGTTTAACAACCCTCTATTGTCAGTACAGCCAGCGAAGAGCCATGGCAGGGGAGACAGGAAACTCCTGAAATTTCAAAGAACCCTGATGTAAACTTCTCTCGAATTCTAGAAACAGGGTACCAGGGTATAAAAATAGGGCTCTCAGACCCATTTTTGAGTTCACTATTGCCTGCTGCTGAGTCCTGCTGTGCATTCTACAAGCCTGCTGCTGCACCTGGGAGGACTGCATTGCTGCCTGGAGCCTGCCTTAACCTTCAGAGGCCAGCCCTGCTGCAGAGCTCTGCATCTTCACCTGCACCCAGGATTTCAGAAGCGACTGCAAGGACTAGTTTAGATTGCCTCCTGTTCAGAGCCACAGAGACTAACATGATCCCACCAACTTGAACCCCCAACTGGACTCCATCTAATCCTTGACCCTCAGTTGTACTGCTAAAGGTGCCCAGGTGGCCATTTTCCAAAACTGAAGGTTTGCTATTTGGAACCTTAAGCCTTAAAAATACATGACTCAGTTCTACTAATTGGATTTTCATGGTATTCCTGTCAAATAATGTATTAAAAACTTCTCTATTTTTCTAATATTCCCTGTCCACAAATTAGTTTGAGATTTTTATTGTGTTGTGTTTTCACTGTATTGATGTTTGTGTACTGCATACATACTTAACACATTGCCTCTAAGTTTAGTCTGACTGTTTTTTGTGCCAAGCTACCCAAGGTTAAGCACAGGTTAAATTAGTGTCAAGGGATTGCAGCTGTTGCTTGACCAGGGCGCATTCCCCAGTCAGCCAACCACCCAGTTTCTCACATCCACTTTAATGTGGGCCACTTTTACGAAAGTTGCCATACTTTGACCCAGCTAGTCCAGTGGCTTCAGAGAGGCACAAGGACTGAGGCAGGTTTCCGCCCACCTGGAGAGATGTGTGAATGACTCCCAGGCTGAGAACAAAGTCTGTCGCCTCACTGCAGGTGCAACCCCTATCAATGGGATGGCCTGCAAAGAATGTTAGCCCCAAAGGTAGGCATCAAAGGGTGCTTCCACCTTTGAAGGGCAGCTGTGACAACATGTGCAGGAAGCCCTTTCTTTTCCCTAGACAGGGTAGAGCCACGGCGAAAGGAGGGAGAACTAGTTTTACAGTCAGTTTTCCATGAGCGTGCTGTCCATGGTAGCCGCACCACCAGGAGTGGGCTACCAAAGTTCTCACACTCGAGGAAGACCTCAGCCATGTTGGTTGTAGTGTGAACAGTGCAGTTGGGGTAGCCAGATGCCACCCATCACCAGAACTGTCACCAGGTAGGAGGGGACCTTCTAGCCCATTGGCTAGGGACTGCGTTGTCTCCTCGGGGCACCTTACTGGGATACAATGGGCACCCCAGGCACCTGAGAAGTTAATACTTACTGGATTTGGACCACGGACAAGTCTGCACCCCTTTAAAGCACACAAGGAAAGGCTGCAATGCCAAAAAATGATTGTATCTGCTGCACTTTGGTGTAGTGGACTTTAGACCCTGTGCTACGTGCCTGGCCCAGGCAAAAGTTGATTCCCAACCCCAATCAACATTAGAAGCTCCAAGGATCAGATGGCTGATCCCCTAGAACCCGCTCCAGGGACACAAGAATGGCAAGACCCCAAAACAACCATTTAGTAGTCCTCACTGACGTTTCGCTGCTACCAGGCACACCAACAAAGGGTTTACGAGATAGCCAAAATCTGCACCAAACTCTACTGGACATGAGAAACCTGTCAGAGACTGGATTCGTTGGACCACAAGGGCACTAGCCCCCCCCCCAAAGGCTTGCACTGGAACTGCTGTGTTGCAAGAAGGAAAGGTCTGCATATGCATCCCTTTGACTCCTTCATAGAGGCCTTTTTGGACCCAAGATCCGTGGCTGGAGTCTCCCCCACTTACCTGTTGACAAAGGACTCGACCGGACTTCACCCATTGGAACGCACAGCATCTGGCGCTTCCATTGAGCATCCTTAAGCCTGTATCCCTCAGCATCAGGACAACTCCATTGAAGCCAATGGCAGTTGTCCTATAATGTTTGAGAATTGCTCCTAAGACACTCTGGTGGCCAGTTAACTGTCCAGAGTTTCCTTTCTGTATCCTGGGGATAGATTTGGTCGCCCAACTCGGGTTGGATTTGCCAAACTCAGTGTAACACAATATTTCCAAAGCTTTCCAAAGTTTGCAAAGTGTTGACTTGCCAATGTTTGTTTGTGCTTGATGTTAAAGTTTTCAAATGCTTTAAAAATTCATATCTCTGGAACCCCTGGGGTGGATTTTAGTCACCAAGGCCTCTAAAACTTCATAAAACTATGCTCTGTTTTCATGAATTGTTGTGGTGACTCTTATTTCATTGTTTGGTGTTGTTAAATGCTTTACATACTATTCATTTGCTAAGCCATGCTGCTCTGTGCCATGGCTACCAAAGGGTTGAGCAAAAAACTCTGACTGGATCCAGGGAGAAAAATGTGAGTGTACTGCACAGCAAGGCCCCAACCTTGCCATATAATATACCAATTTTCTTACATCAATAATTTAAAATGCAGTTAGAGTGGGCTTTTGGTACTACCCCTTGCTCACGGGTAGACAGATTTATAGGCTATCTCAGTTCCCTACTCCTGCTTCAATGTTTTTTTCAAATTATTTTTGTGTTTGTCCCTCTTCTGGGTATTTTGATGTCACTGTGTTTTGACTTGGTGTATTGTATTCTTGCATTATCCTTTCACATGTTTCTACATGTTGGACTTGGCCCTCTCTGCAGGGTCACCCCCAAACAATTTTCCTTCTCCCCTCCTGCTTACTGAAATTTGTTTTAGTTGACATTAGAACTCTGTGCACTTTACCTCTGCTAACCAGGGTTGAAGTACCCTCTCCTTTAAACAAAGTAAAATTGTCTTACATCCAACTGGATTGTTTAATTTACTTATAAATCCTTAGTAAAGTGGTACTACATGCACCCAGGGCCTGTAAACTAAATGCTACTAGTGGGCTTGCAACACTTAATGTGCCACCCGCTTACTTATCTCTTTAAAACTTGTCTCTGGCCTGCCATCAAAGCCTGTGTGTAGTTTTTAGTTGCCAATTCGACCTGGCAGAATAAACCTTTTTTCTCCCTTTTTCATATATAGGTCACCTCTAAGGTAGGCCTTAAAGATCCCATGGGGGAGAGTGCATTATATTTAAAGGGCAGGGCATGTGGTTTTAATTTTTAAATGTACTGCTAGTGAAAAACTCCCAAATTCAAAGGGGAGAGTGCATTATATTTAAAGGACACGGCATGTGGTTTTAAGTTTTAAATGCACTGCTAGTGAAAAACTCCCAAATTCATTTTCACTACTGTGAGGTTCACTTCTCCCATAAGATAAAATTGGCTTACCTTATTACATGTAATAGCTACTAACATTTGATAGGTAGAAATGTAATGTTTGGACGCAAATAAATTGTGATTTAAAATCTTCTTTAAAGGTAAAGTCAGATTTTAGATTACAATTATGAAATTGACACTTTTAAAAAGTTGCCATATTCCTGCCCTAAACTTTTTGAGGCCTTGTAGGAGTTGCTAACTTCCTAGGCCTATTATTGCTCCCGCCATCAGAATGGCGTATTGGGCCCAGACAATGAACAATAGGACCTAGGTGTAGCTGGGATATGGTCATCCTGGAAGGATAAGATAGACGAAGCTGTTCCTTGCCCCACTTAAATTTTAAAAGGCTGCATCCATCACACTCACAAAGGAACTTGACACCAGCCTTGTGTCACCCTAGACCTCTTGGAACCGAGGCAGGACAATAAAGGAGAAGGAAGGAACTTTCCAGAACTAGATGTGGGGGTGGACTAGAAATTTCCCCCTCTTCAAGGGTGGCACCAAGTAAAGATATTGGCCCTCCTGAGCTCCTCATCAGTACAATCTTGGACATTATAGAATAAGGACTGACTTGTTATCCAGAGGGCTCCCCTGCTTCTTGAGGCCTGCCTTGCGCTTCAGAGGACTGCTCTGCTGCTGGAGGCCTGACCTGTTTTTCAGAGGACTGCCCTGCTCCTTGAGGCCTGTCCTGCTCTCTGTGAAGAAAGACTGGGCCTGCTTCCTTCATCTCAGGCTAACCTCAGTGACTCCAAGGGTCAGTTGGTTGACCTCCTGTTCTGAGCTGCAGGGGCAAATCAACTTCCAGAGGCCTACCTATAAATGCCCAGCTGACTTGCTGCAACTTGCCCTGCCTGAACATGTAACTGCACATATCTGGACCTGCAGCTGGGCTTGCCTGAGACCTGCTGGCCTCCAGGCGACTGAATTCCTGAACCACTAAGCAGGTGCCTTCACAGGTCCTGGACCTTTGTCTGGCATCACTTGGGCTCCTCCTGTGAAATCCTGACGTTCTGAACCGTGTGCACCACTGTTGTGTAGACTTCCAACCGCAACGACAGGAGAACGATATCGGTGGGAAACTTCTTTATTCTTCAAATGGATTGAAGCTTACGAGTTTATTCCGAAAATATAAAGCCCCGGCCGCATACAAAGCCGCCATCCCTCGTCTCGTCTCCTCACTCTCAACCGTCCCCGAATCTCTCACTTCATCTACAAACATTCGCCCTCAACATTCTGCCATTCACCGGCTCGCGCTATCAGCGCGAGCCATTACATTCACGATACAACACATCTTCCCCTTTACACAATATTTATTTTCTATAACAATGGAATAAGGAACTTACACTACTATATATTTATCGCTATGTGAAAAGATACAATTACTATATCCTAACGCTATATGAAGCATAAATCTACAATGTAACATCTACTTAATAAATCCTACAAATATTTCATAAATACATAAATGTTATACACTTCCTATAAATTCATAATTTAGTTCCTGAAACTTTACAGAGACTCAGTTGCATACATAGTCATTGAGTTTTCTCTGTTTTATGATCCTCCTGCCACATCTGCTAACATTATTCTTCACACTTGTCATGTCACCATTCCGTGCATTGTCACCTTTAACCATCGTTTTGGTTCTGTGTTCCACAACTGCAGGACTAACACTGCTTCTTCCGCCCTGCGCAGTCTGTGCAACATTGGCACTTTGCAAACCCATTTTATTCCCAGTATCGTCATAAATAAACCAGTCAGTTCCAATCAATTTTTCCCCACCTGAACCCTTGTATGGGGAAATTCTGCTTCAGTGCCATATCTTTCCGTTTTCAAGTTGTACAGCATTACACAAAAATGTTGTGACCTTTGAAGGAGGATAGAACCTTCCCTTCTCACATTTTTTAAAACCTGGAACCTTCACCCTAACTAAATCACCCACCTGTATGCTTACACTTTTGCATTTATGTTTTGCATCATAAAATTCCTTCGAACGGATTTGCGCCCTCTTAATATTTTTCCTAACACTCTCACTTGTCCAGCAGCTTTCCCTACCATCAATCATCCAACCTACATTATCTTTCCTCAGTGGGACCCTTCCTCTCATTATCTCAAATGGACTGTGACCTGTAGAGCTACACAGTGTAGTTCTGTATGACCAAACTGTTTTCAAAACTTCCTTTTCCCAATCTAACTTTGCGCATACAGCCAATTGTATACTATTTTTTAACACTCTGTTGAAGCGTTCCACAGAACCATTGCCAGCTGGATGATAGTTGGAAGTTGTAAAGTGTTTAATACCACACCTCATTAAGAAAGCTTTGAATTTGTCAGATGTGAATTGTACCCCATTGTCAGTAATAATGGTCTTGGGTAGGCCCTCCCTCAAAAAAACATTATCCAAAAATTCTACAATGGCCCCGGAATCCATCTTAGTCACTATTCCAATTTCAGGCCATTTAGAGAAATGATCAAACATCACCACAATATATCTATAACCATCTTCCACCTGTATTGGTCCAGTAATGTCCAGACCAATCTTCTCCCAGGGCATGTTTGGACATCCTACTGGAACTAACGGCGGTTTGAACGTGGATAACGTTTTTTCTGACTCATTACATAGGACACAATCTCTTACTGTCCTTTCCACAGCTAAATCAATCCCTGGCCACCAATATAATTGTTTAACTTTACTTTTCATTTTAGATATGCCCAAATGTCCATCATGGCATAAATGAAGAATTTTACATCTGAGTGTCTCGGGAGGAATTACTCTACCATTGCGCAATAATCTATTATGCTCCTTAACCTCCCAAAACCTCTTCACATCTCCATCTAGATTTTTTTTAAGAGGCCAACCTTCTCTTAACAAAATTTGAACCTTATTTAATGTTTAGTCTTCCCCCATGGCTTTATCCCATTCACCTTCAGAGATGCCCTGAAAGGCTGAGGGTATAACTTCAGCTACACAACAATCCTCCAACTCCTCCTTACCTTCCACAGTATTCACCAACGGCATTCTACTTAAGAAATCAGCAATCTTATTCCTAATCCCGGGTACGTATTGTACTTCATACTTGTAGTCCAACAGTCTTATGGATAACCGGGCAATACGTGGGGAGGCTTTGAATAATCCCTTTGTTGTAAGCACTTTGGTAAGCGGTTTGTGATCGCTACGCAAGATGACATTCATACCCCAAACAATGGATCTGAAGTGTTCCAAACCCCACACGCATGCAAGGGCCTCCCTTTCGATTACTGAGCATTTTGCTTCAGTGTTGGTGATAGAACGAGAAGCAAATGCAATTACGCATTCCTTACCATTCATATCCCTTTGTGTAAGGACAGCTCCTAAACCCTTGTTACTGGCATCAGTTGTAATTATACATTGTAGATTTGGGTCAAAACCTTGTAAGGCTGGTGTATTAATAATGTCATTCTTAATCAATTTGAATGCTGCTTCACACTCTTCACACCACTTAAATATGCACTTCCCTTTTAACAATTGTCTAATAGGAAATGTTTTGTGAGAAAAGTTATGCACGAACTTAGCATAATATTCTGCTAGCCCCAAAAAGGCTCTAACTTCGTCCTTGTTAGTAGGAGCTGGTGAATTCTTAATGGGTTCAACAAGACTAGCCTTGGGTTCAAAACCCTTGCCACTAATTTCGTGTCCCAAATAAGTGACGCTTTTCATGGCTATCTTACACTTGCTATGCTCAGCCGTAAGTCCATTATCTTCTAATACCTGGAGAACATTCTTAACTCTAGTGTCATGGTCATATTTCGTATCCCCCATAATTAAAATATCATCTTGGAAAAATAACACGTCCCGCATTTTACTAAAAAGCTTATACATCAGCCTTTGAAACATAGCTGCTGCAGAAGCCAAACCAAATGGAACTCTAACAAATTGATAACAACCAAAGGGCGTAATAAATGCGGTTAATCTACGACTATCAGGATGTAACTGAACTTGATGATATGCAGAAGTAAGGTCTATCGTGGTAAACCATTCCTTGCCTTTGGTTAGTGCTACAACCTCATTGATCTTTGGCAATGGAAATTGATCTACCAAAATATTCTTATGAAGGTCCCTTAGGTCTACACATAGCCTCAATTTGCCATTAGAACGTCTAGCTACCACCAGTGGAGAAATCCAATCAGATGACTCAACCCGTTCAATGATAACAGTTTGTAGTAATTTGTCCAACTCGTTGGAAACCTCATTCCTGATGCTAAAAGGAATATTTCTTGCCTTATGAACAACAGGAATGGCGTCTTTTTTAAGTATTATCTTATGCCGGAATCTTTTTAACTTTCCCTAGTTCCTGAAAATACTAAAGGATACATGTCCTTCATGGTAGCATCGCACACACTATCTTCCTGAACCACCGATACAGGTTCTGAACCATTTGGATTTAAAACCATTCCTAGTGCACCTTGGTCCCACCCACCTAAAACTGATGGTCCTGATTTTGACACATACATCTTACATTCAGCTTTATGATCCTTAAATGCAAATGACAATTTTTTGTAGCCAAGAAGCTGGATTGTTTCCCCCGTAAAACTTTTAGGTGAGATATCAGGTGTGTCCAAACCCCCACCAACAGTGCGTCTCAATTTTTTAAACCAAACTTGTTCATTAACAATTGTATAAGGTGACCCTGAATCAGCGGTAATCGTAATGGTAACACCTTCTATAGATATATCACACTTTGGTCTTTTCCGCAGTCCATCTGGCGTTCCTGTTCCGGCATTCCTTATGTTAAGCACCCACATATTCTTGTCTTCACTGTCTGAGGATGAAGCTGATTCAGAAGCATCCTCTAACAACTTTATTGCAGTGCCTTTCTTTTTCTTGCAAACCTTGATAAAATGGCCAACAGTACCACAACCAGAACATTTCTGATTGCGTGCTGGACAGCTTTTATCATTCGCATAATGGCCCAGTAATCCACATCTGAAACAAGTAACCTCCACCTTAGAAGTATCTCTTTTTGACTTCTTGTTCCTGTAAGAATTGGTCTTCCTCGAAAATTCATTTGGTGGACATTTTTTTGACTCTATAACTCTATTCACCAACTTATGTGACTCTCCTATCGAATCATCCACTTTAGAATTCCCCTGTAGGACAGATGTTGCACATCTTCCTGTAAGTTCCGCTTTCTTGACCACTTCTATTACTTCTTGTAAGGGCGATTCCCCTTTTGTCCATAAGCAGTCCTGTATATTCTGGTTGGCTGCGTGCATAACTATCTGGTCCCTAATGAACTCGTCATGTAAGGTACCAAATTTACACGTTAAGGCCAAATTTTTTAAGGCTGAAACGTATTCCTCAATCATTTCCTCTTTGTTTTGTTTCCTGTGAAAAAACTTATAGAGATCAATTCCCACACACACCGTTGGAGAATAGTACCTGTCTAAATCCTCTAATGCATGAACAAATACATCTCCTTGCTCTCTTTGTTTCTTTTCAATTCTATTGTAAATTTTAAAACCGTGCGGCCCTAAACAATGCAATAAAATCTTCTTCTTTTTTTCTCCTGAAAAGTCATTATCTTCATCGTATGCAGAGATGTAGTTCATAAAATACTCTCGCCATTCTTGCCATCTAATGGAAGCATCACTACTACCAGGAATGAAAGGTTGAGGAGGTGGAAGATTCAAGTTACCAGAAGCCATAAGTGCGTGCCACAACTTCAAAAATATATAACGTCAATGTCTAATATTCGTAATGAAGTGAAAGTTCACTTAAATTAATATCACTGCACTTAAATTAATATTACTGCTTGGTTTATCCTTTCAACCACAGGAAATTCAATTGTCGGTATATTTCCTGAATTCCAAAAGGGTATTTAGGCCATAAGAAGGTCAGCGGTCTAGTTGTCGAATAACAAACTGAACGTTGCCAAGAGACGCCTGAAAATACGAGCACGTAGCAGGGAGCACAGCGCAAGCTTATAAAGTCAATGTTTCAGCACTTTAGGCTGAAAAAAACAAAAACTCACAGGCATTCACTGGTCGAGTTGCGTGGGCACGTAGGAGTGCGATAGTGAAGTAGAGGATCACATTCAGATGCAAACGGGGCTAACGGCTAACTCGTCAACTTGTCGCCAATTTTGTTGTGTAGACTTCCAACCTCAACGACAGGAGAACGATATCGGTGGGAAACTTCTTTATTCTTCAAATGGATTGAAGCTTACGAGTTTATTCTGAAAATATAAAGCCCTGGCCGCATACAAAGCCGCCGTCCCTCGTCCCGCCTCCTCCCTCTCAACCGTCCCCAAATCTCTCACTTCATCTACAAACATTTGTAGGAAGTACCATCTTGCCTGGCATGTTACCCCCATTTTTCACTGTATATATGTTGTTTTAGTTGTATGTGTCACTGGGACCCTGTTCACCAGGGCCCCAGTGCTCATAAGTGTGCCTGAATGTGTTACCTGTGTAGTGACTAACTGTCTCACTGAGGCTCTGCTAATCAGAACCTCAGTGGTTATGCTCTCTCATTTCTTTCTAAATTGTCACTAACAGGCTAGTGACCAATTTTACCAATTCAAATTGGCTTACTGGAACACCCTTATAATTCCCTAGTATATGGTACTGAGGTACCCAGGGTATTGGGGTTCCAGGAGATCCCTATGGGCTGCAGCATTTCTTTTGCCACCCATAGGGAGCTCTGACAATTCTTACACAGGCCTGCCACTGCAGCCTGAGTGAAATAACGTCCACGTTATTTCACAGCCATTTTACACTGCACTTAAGTAACTTATAAGTCACCTATATGTCTAACCTTTACCTGGTAAAGGTTAGGTGCAAAGTTACTTAGTGTGAGGGCACCCTGGCACTAGCCAAGGTGCCCCCACATTGTTCAGAGCCAATTCCCTGAACTTTGTGAGTGCAGGGACACCATTATACGCGTGCACTACATATAGGTCAATACCTATATGTAGCTTCACAATGGTAACTCCGAATATGGCCATGTAACATGTCTAAGATCATGGAATTGCCCCCTCTATGCCATCCTGGCATTGTTGGCACAATTCGATGATCCCAGTGGTCTGTAGCACAGACCCTGGTACTGCCAAACTGCCTTTCCTGGGGTTTCACTGCAGCTGCTGCTGCTGCCAACCCCTCAGACAGGTTTCTGCCCCCCTGGGGTCAAGCCAGGCTTGTCCCAGGATGGCAGAACAAAGGACTTCCTCTGAGAGAGGGTGTTACACCCTCTCCCTTTGGAAAATGGTGCGAAGGCAGGGGAGGAGTAGCCTCCCCCAGCCTCTGGAAATGCTTTCTTGGGCACAGATGTGCCCAATTCTGCATAAGCCAGTCTACACCGGTTCAGGGACCCCTTAGCCCCTGCTCTGGTGCGAAACTGGACAAAGGAAAGGGGAGTGACCACTCCCCTGACCTGCACCTCCCCTGGGAGGTGTCCAGAGCTCCTCCAGTGTGCTCCAGACCTCTGCCATCTTGGAAACAGAGGTGCTGCTGGCACACTGGACTGCTCTGAGTGGCCAGTGCCACCAGGTGACGTCAGAGACTCCTTCTGATAGGCTCCTTCAGGTGTTAGTAGCCTATCCTCTCTCCTAAGTAGCCAAACCCTCTTTTCTGGCTATTTAGGGTCTCTGTCTCTGGGGAAACTTTAGATAACGAATGCAAGAGCTCATCAGAGTTCCTCTGCATCTCTCTCTTCACCTTCTGCCAAGGAATCGACTGCTGACCGCGCTGGAAGCCTGCAACACTGCAACAAAGTAGCAAAGACGACTACTGCAACTCTGTAACGCTGATCCTGCCGCCTACTCGACTGTTTTCCTGGTGGTGCATGCTGTGGGGGTAGTCTGCCTCCTCTCTGCACTAGAAGCTCTGAAGAAATCTCCCGTGGGTCGACGGAATCTTCCCCCTGCAACCGCAGGCACCAAAAAGCTGCATTACCGGTCCCTTGGGTCTCCTCTCAGCACGACGAGCGAGGTCCCTCGAATCCAGCAACTCTGTCCAAGTGGCCCCCACAGTCCAGTGACTCTTCAGTCCAAGTTTGGTGGAGGTAAGTCCTTGCCTCACCTCGCTAGACTGCATTGCTGGGAACCGTGACTTTTGCAGCTACTCCAGCCCCTGTGCACTTCCGGCGGAAATCCTTTGTGCACAGCCAAGCCTGGGTCCACGGCACTCTAACCTGCATTGCACGACTTTCTAAGTTGGTCTCCGGCGACGTGGGACTCCTTTGTGTAACTTCGGGTGAGCACCGTTTCCTGCATCCTTGTAGTGCCTGTTTCTGGCACTTCTCTGGGTGCTACCTGCTGCTAAGAGGGCTCCTTGTCTTGCTCGACGTCCCTTCTACCTCCTGGTCCAATTTGCGACCTCCTGGCCCCTCCTGGGCCACAGCAGCGTCCAAAAACACTAACCGCACGATTTGCAGCTAGCAAGGCTTGTTGGCGTTCTTTCGGCAGCAAAATACTTCTGCACGACTCTCCACGGCGAGTGGGATCCGTCCACCAAAGGGGAAGTCTCTAGCCCTTTTTGTTCCTGCAGAAACCTCAGCTTCTTCTGTCCAGTAGAAGCTTCTTTGCAACCACAGCTGGCATTTCCTGGGCATATGCCCATCTCCGACTTGCTTGTGACTTTTGGACCTGGTCCCCTTGTTCCACAGGTACCCTAGATTGGAAATCCACAGTTGTTGCATTGTTGGTTTGTGTCTTTCCTGCATTATTCCTCTATAACGACTTCTTTGTCTTTTGGGGAACTTTAGTGCACTTTGCACTCACTTTTCAGGGTCTTGGGGAGGGCTAATTTTCTACCTCTCACTATTTTCTAATAGTCCCAGCGACCCTCTACAAGGTCCCATAGGTTTGGGGTCCATTCGTGGTTCGCATTCCACTTTTGGAGTATATGGTTTGTGTTGCCCCTATCCCTATGTGTCCCCATTGCATCCTATTGTAACTATACATTGTTTGCACTGTTTTCTAAGACTATACTGCATATTTTTGGTATTGTGTACATATATCTTGTGTATATTTTCTATCCTCTCACTGAGGGTACACTCTAAGATACTTTGGCATATTGTCATAAAAATAAAGTACCTTTATTTTTAGTATAACTGTGTATTGTGTTTTCTTATGATATTGTGCAAGTGACACTTGTGGTACTGTAGTAGCTTCACACGTCTCCTAGTTCAGCCTAAGCTGCTCTGCTAAGCTACCATTATCTATCAGCCTAAGCTGCTAGACACCCTATACACTAATAAGGGATAACTGGGCCTGGTGCAAGGTGCAAGTACCCCTTGGTACTCACTACAAGCCAGTCCAGCCTCCTACATTGGTTGTGCAGTGGTGGGATAAGTGCTTTGAGACTACTTACCACTCTTGTCATTGTACTTTTCATAAGAGAAAAATATACAAAACAAGTTCAGTGTGTGTACACATAGCTAAAAAGTTTTGCATTTCCTCTTTTCACTCTTTTCTAAAGTGCTGAAAAGTACTTCTAAACTTTCAAAAAGTTCTTAAAAGTTTAAAAAGTTTTTTTCTGTCTTTCTAAAAAGTTCTGAAAACTTTTTTCTCTTTTTCTATCACTTTAACTCTCTCTAAAAATGTCTGGCACAGGCCAAAATGTTGATCTGTCCAAACTTGCATATGATCACCTTAGCTGGAAAGGAGCAAGGAGTCTCTGCATAGAGAGAGGTTTGAGTGTAGGGAAGAATCCTTCCTTGGAATTGTTAATTAACATGCTTAGAGAACAAGATAAGGCTATAAGTGCCCCATCTGTTGAAAAAGTACCTAATGGTTCCCAATCTGATTCAGGGTCTCCCCCAGTAAAAGATTCAGGAAAGAAACTTCCTAGCCTGCCCATTACTAGACAGTCTAGCATAGTTGGTAATGATGATGAGCCACACCATACAAATAGTGTTGTCTCACATCATAGCAAAAGCATTTATTCTCACCATACTGGTAGTGATGTTTCTGTTAGCCAAGCTGTTAGGGTGGCTTCTGTAAGGGACAGGTCTCCTTCTGTTCATTCCCATCATACCTCTGTATCTAGGAATGTCCCTCCCACCAACCCTGATGACAGAATGTTAGAGGGGGAACTCAATAAGTTGAGGGTGGAACAAACCAGACTGAAGCTTAAAAAGCAACAGCTGGATTTGGATAGACAGTCTTTTGAACTAGAGAGGGAAAGACAGAAGTTGGGTTTAGAAACCCATGGTGGCAGCAGCAGTATTCCCCATAGTCATCCTGTAAAAGAGCATGATTCCAGGAATCTGCACAAGATAGTTCCCCCTTATAAGGAGGGGGGTGACATTAACAAGTAGTTTGCTGCGCTTGAGAGGGCCTGTGTTGTACAGGATGTCCCTCAAAGGCAGTGGGCTGCTATCCTATGGCTATCATTTAGTGGAAAAGGTAGGGATAGGCTCCTTACTGTGAAAGAAAGTGATGCCAATAATTTTACAGTACTTAAGAATGCACTCCTGGATGGTTATGGCTTAACCACTGAACAATACAGGATAAAGTTCAGAGAGACCAAAAAGGAGTCTTCACAAGACTGGGTTGATTTCATTGACCATTCAGTGAAGGCCTTGGAGGGGTGGTTAAATGGCAGTAAGGTTACTGACTTTGAAAGCCTGTATAACTTGATCCTGAGAGAGCATATTCTTAATAATTGTGTGTCTGATTTGTTGCACCAGTACTTGGTGGACTCTGATCTGACCTCTCCCCAAGAATTGGGAAAGAAGGCAGACAAATGGGTCAGAACAAGGGTGAACAGAAAGGTCATACAGGGGGTGACAAAGATGGCAACAAAAAGAAGGATGGTAAGTCTTCTGACAAGGGTGGGGACAAATCTAAAAATGAGTCTTCATCAGGCCCACAAAAACACTCTGGTGGGGGTGGTGGGTCCAAATCCTCCTTTAATCAAAACAAAGAAAAGAAACCATGGTGCTATTTATGTAAAGTAAAAGGCCATTGGACAACAGATCTCAGTTGTCCAAAGAAAAGCACCAAGCCTCCTACCACTACAACCCCTACTGCTAAATCAAATCAAATCATTAACATTTATAAAGCGCGCTACTCACCCGTGCGGGTCTCAAGGCGCTAGGGGGGAAAGGGGGGGTTATCGCTGCTCGAACAGCCAAGTCTTTAGGAGTCTCCGGAAAGCGGAGTGGTCCTGGGTGGTCCTGAGGCTGGTGGGGAGGGAGTTCCAGGTCTTGGCCGCCAGGAAGGAGAAAGATCTCCCACCCGCCGGGGAGCGGCGGGTGCGAGGGACGGCAGCAAGTGCGAGGCCAGCGGAGCGGAGGGGGCGGGTGGGGACGTAGAAGCTGAGGCGTCTGTTGAGGTAGTCCGGTCCCTTGTTGTGGAGGGCTTTGTGTGCGTGGGTGAGAAGACGGAAGGTGATCCTTTTGCTGACTGGGAGCCAATGCAGGTGTCTCAGGTGTGCGGAGATGTGGCTGTTGCGGGGTACGTCGAGGATGAGGCGGGCCGAGGCGTTTTGGATGCGTTGCAGGCGGTTCTGGAGTTTGGCTGTGGTCCCGGCGTAGAGGGTGTTGCCGTAGTCCAGGCGGCTCGTGACGAGGGCGTGGGTCACGGTTTTTCTGGTGTCGGCGGGGATCCAGCGGAAGATCTTACGGAGCATGCGGAGAGTGAGGAAGCAGGCGGAGGACACGGCGTTGACTTGCTACACCTAGTGTCCCTACTAATAGCAGTGGTGGTGGGAGCAAGCCTACTAATAGTCAATCCAAGGGAGTAGCTGGGCTCACTATTGGTAAGTTAGTTGGGGTTGGCCTTGTTAGGGAGGCCACAAAGGCGGTGTTAGTCTCTGAGGGGGCTATTGATTTAGCCACCTTAGCTGCTTGTCCCCTTAATATGGATAAGTACAAGCAGCTACCCCTAATAAATGGTGTTGAGGTTCAGGCCTACAGGGACACTGGTGCCAGTGTGACTATGGTCATAGAGAAACTGGTCCACCCTGAACAACACCTACTTGGTCACCAGTACCAAGTAACTGATGCTCACAACAACACACTTAGCCACCCCATGGCTGTTGTTAATCTCAACTGGGGGGGGGTTACTGGTCCAAAGAAAGTTGTGGTAGCCACAGATTTACCTGTAGACTGTCTACTAGGAAATGATTTGGAGACATCAGCTTGGTCAGATGCGGAGTTGGAGGCCCATGCAGCAATGCTGGGCATCCCAGGGCATATTTTTGCTTTAACCAGGGCTCAGGCCAAAAAGCAAAAAGGACAGGGAAGCTTGGATCCTGGAACAATGGACCAAGTGCTCCCTAAAGCTAGGGCTAGTAGAAGCAAAGCACTTACTACTATCCCTCCCTCTACAGTGGATTCAACTTCAGAGGAAGAAGAAGTCCCTCCCTGTGCAGAACCTACACCAGAGGAGCTTGAAGCAGATACTGCTGAGCTTTTCGGTGAAGGGGGGCCTGCCAGAGAGGAGCTGAGTGTGGCACAGCAAACCTGTCCCACATTAGAGGGTCTAAGACAGCAAGCTGTCAAACAGGCTAATGGGGATGTCAGTGACTCTCACAGAGTTTACTGGGAGGACAACCTCTTGTACACTGAGCATAGGGATCCTAAGCCTGGAGCTGCCAGGAGATTAGTGATTCCTCAGGAGTACAGAAAGTTCCTCCTAACTCTTGCACACGACATTCCCCTAGCTGGGCACCTAGGACAAATGAAAACTTGGGACAGGCTTGTTCCATTGTTTCATTGGCCTAGGATGTCTGAGGACACAAAAGATTTTTGTAAGTCCTGTGAAACCTGTCAAGCCAGTGGCAAGACAGGTGGCACCCCAAAGGCACCCCTTATTCCACTGCCTGTGGTTGGAGTTCCCTTTGAAAGGGTAGGGGTTGACATAGTTGGCCCCCTTGACCCTCCTACTGCTTCAGGCAATAGATTCATCTTGGTGGTAGTGGACCATGCCACAAGATATCCTGAAGCTATTCCTTTAAGGACCACTACAGCTCCTGCAGTGGCAAAGGCCCTCCTGGGAATATTTTCCAGGGTGGGCTTCCCAAAGGAAGTAGTATCAGACAGGGGAAGCAATTTCATGTCTGCATACTTAAAGGCCATGTGGAAGGAGTGTGGTGTAACTTATAAGTTCACAACACCCTATCATCCACAAACAAATGGACTGGTGGAGAGATTTAACAAAACTCTCAAAGGCATGATTATGGGTCTCCCTGAAAAACTCCGCAGGAGATGGGATATCCTTTTACCATGCCTCCTTTTTGCCTACAGGGAGGTACCCCAGAAAGGAGTGGGCTTCAGCCCCTTTGAACTTCTTTTTGGACACCCTGTTAGGGGTCCACTCACACTTGTAAAGGAGGGTTGGGAACAACCTTTAAAAGCTCCTAAGCAGGATATTGTGGATTATGTACTTGGCCTCAGATCAAGGATGGCTGAGTATATGAAAAAGGCCAGTAAGAACCTTCAGGCCAGCCAAGAGCTACAGAAGCAATGGCATGATCAGAAGGGTGTTTTGGTTCAGTACCAACCAGGGCAGAAAGTGTGGGTCTTGGAGCCTGTGGCCCCAAGAGCACTTCAAGATAAATGGAGTGGACCCCACACAATTGTTGAGAAAAAGGGTGAAGTCACCTATTTAGTTGACTTAGGCACTGCAAGGAGTCCCCTTAGGGTACTCCATGTAAACCGCCTGAAACCCTACTATGACAGGGCTGATCTCACCCTGCTCATGGCAACTGATGAGGGACAGGAAGAAGACAGTGATCCTCTACCTGATCTCTTCTCTTCCACAGAACAAGATGCTCTTGTGGAAGGTGTAGTTTTGGCTGATTTTCTTACTGCTGAGCAGAAAGACCATTGCATAAATCTCCTAGATCAATTCTCTGAACTCTTCTCTACTGTGCCAGGTCCCACTTCTTGGTGTGAGCACACTATAGATACTGGAGACAGTTTACCTGTCAAAAGTAAGATCTATAGGCAGCCTGACCATGTCAGGGACTGCATAAAGCAAGAAGTCCAGAAAATGTTAGAACTAGGAGTGGTTGAGCACTCTGAAAGTCCATGGGCTTCTCCTGTGGTACTTGTACCAAAACCCCATTCCAAAGATGGAAAGAAGGAAATGCGGTTTTGTGTAGACTATAGAGGTCTCAACTTGGTAACCAAAACTGATGCTCACCCTATACCCAGGGCAGATGAGCTCATAGATACACTGGCATCTGCCAAGTATCTAAGCACTTTTGATTTGACTGCAGGGTATTGGCAGATCAAATTGTCAGAAGATGCTAAACCTAAAACAGCATTTTCAACCATTGGAGGACATTACCAGTTTACTGTAATGCCTTTTTGTTTGAAAAATGCACCTGCCACTTTTCAGAGGTTGGTGAACACAGTCCTGCAAGGGCTGGAGGCTTTCAGTGCAGCATATTTGGACGATATAGCTGTCTTTAGCTCCAGCTGGGATGATCACCTGGTCCACCTATGGAAAGTTTTGGAGGCCCTGCAAAAGGCAGGCCTCACTATCAAGGCTTCAAAGTGCCAGATAGGGCAGGGTAAGGTGGTTTATCTGGGACACCTTGTTGGTGGGGAACAGATTGCACCACTTCAGGGGAAAATTCAAACAATTATTGATTGGGTTCCCCCTACTACACAGACTCAGGTGAGAGCCTTCCCAGGCCTCACTGGGTATTACAGGAGGCTCATTAAGAACTATGGTGGTCATTCTGACCTCGGCGGTAAAAGGCGCCTACCGCCGGTCAGAAATCCTCCATAATCCCGCCGCGGTCGCGGAAACCCGCCACGGTCATTCTGACCCGCAGAAGGCAAACCTCCGAAAATCCGACCGCCACAACAGACCGCCAGACCAGCGGTCGGCGGAAAGGTGGAGGTGACCAAACCTCCACCGCCACGCCAACAGAAATACGCCCATGCCATTACGACCCACGAATCCACGCGGCGGTCATTCAAACGTGGTATTCCATTGGCGGGACACACCGGCGCGGTCAGAATACACACAAACGAACAAAACTCACCCACATTGGACGATTTGAATCCCACACACCTGATACACATACACACACCACTCCCACACACACAATACAATATAAAACACCCACCCACATCACCCACAAACCCCTACGCTTAAAAATTCGTAAAGAAGACAAGAGCGAGACACCAGCATCCAAAACATAACAGCCACAGCCACTCAACACCATCACCCACACACTATCCACACACAAAACAACACACACCACCACACTCAACTCACTTAAATACACATACTCCACCCCACACATCATACACACCACCCCATGGCACCCCAAAGACAACCCCGCTTCACAGACGAAGAACTCAGGGTCATGGTGGAGGAAATCGTTCGGGTAGAGCCCCAGCTGTTCGGCACACAGATACAATACACCAGCATTGCCCGGAGGACGGAGCTATGGCAGAGGATTGTCGACAGGGTGAACGCAGTGGGACAGCACCCCAGAAATCGGGAAGACATCAGGAAGCGATGGAACGACCTACGGGGGAAGGTGCGTTCCATGGTATCCAGGCACAACATCGCCGTGCAGAAGACTGGCGGAGGACCCCCACCTCAACCCCCACAATTCACATCATGGGAGGAGGAAGTCTTGAACATCCTGCATCCTGACGGCCTCGCAGGAGTCGGCGGAGGAATGGATACTGGTAAGTTGAAGCTTCAATACTGCTTCCCCCCCACCTGCATGCCAAATCAGACCCCAACCCTCACCCCCATCCTCGAACCCCACCCTCACCCCCACCCCCATCCTCACCCCCACCCTCACCCCCACCACCATCCTCACCCCCACCACCATCCTCACCCCCACCACCATCCTCACCCCCACCCCCAGCACACCTATTCCCCGCCAATGTCTCACCATCACAACCCACACATCCCAAAACCTAGGCCTGCATGCGTCCACTAAGCATGGACACCCATCACCAAAGCATGCCCAATGCATATACACATCCCCTTCACAAGCCACCCTCACCAAAGCACCCACACACGAATGCCAGCACTTGGGGACACGAGAACCCACAGATACACCCATATGCCACACATTGAAACTATAACCATACCTCTATACCCAAGCAGGACCCGACCGTCAACACACCGCGGCGGAGGGGCCAGAATTCTCCACACCCCCCACCCAAGAGGCCGTCAGCGATGACAGCAGCTCTGTCGACCTGGACACCGATGACCAGCCCGGACCATCGGGGACCTCTGGACAGTCGGTTCCCCTCACACAGGCCCAGGCCACTACAGACCCTAACCCCTCTGGGAACACCAGCACAGCTCCCACCCAGCGGGCCCATGCCTCTGTCTCCAGGGCGCGTCAATCTGCGGTGTGTCTACCACTACAGGGCACCCAGGATAACCCACCACCCCAACAACAACAGGGACCTGGGGGCAGTGGTAGTGGGCACACCGGCCAGGGGGCAGAGGCCCAGGGAAACAGGGCAACTCGGCGGGCAGCTGTGCGACAGGGGGGGGAGGAGAGGCCCAGGGAACCCACTCTCCACGAGGTCCTCACCACCATCATGGGAGCATACAACCGCTCCCAGGAGACGATGGCGACGGTACTGGCCCGGTTCCAGGAGATCCAGGTGCTGCAGGAGGAACACTATCGGGGGTACAGGGAGGACATCAGAGCCATCAACACCACCCTGGTTACCATGGTAGGGCTGCTGCAGGACCTCGTAAACATCAGGGCGGACACTGAACAACACCCAAGGGCCCCTGCCACTAGCCTGGACCAAGAACAGCCATCCACCTCCGCCGGCGCTAGTGGACAGGAGGCCCCCGCACAGCAGCAGCCCACCAGACCCCCACCTCCTGCAGGAGAAGAACCACCCCGCAAGAGGGCCCTGAGATCTCGCAAGAAGACAGAGTAGGATGTCAAGACCCCCGCCAGCAATGGATACCACCTGATGTCATCCCACTGTCCCACATTGTCACCCTGTCCATCCTTGAACTGCCCATGCTCCATCTCTCCACAGGCCTCTGGACAATGCACCTGTGTGACTGTTACTCTGGACTCTGCCATGGACATTCCTTCACCATAGCCCCCACCCACTTGAAACCACCCATCCCATTTTGAGCACTTCAATAAACACCTATTTTGCACCAAAATATCAGGAGTCTGGCTGTGATTTCAATAGATTGTAATTGACATGACAGTGCAAATATGTCCTTGTACATGGTGAAGTCAACAAACAGCTGCCACAAAGCTGTAGTCCATGGGGAAACGAAGCACAGGACTCGTAGTGGGGACCCCAGATCTGAAATAGGGAGGGAAAAGCCAAAACTCAGTCATCATACACTGGGGCAAATAGACAGGCAGCAGAGATGCAGCAGAGTAGTTAACATTTACTAAATTATCTTTGAAATGTTACCTGTGTCCTATTGGAAGTACTGTTCAATGATTCTGTCCCTGTTGTCTGTTTCAGCCCCGTCGTCTTCCTCCTCGTCACTCTCCTCAGGTTCCACCGCTGCCACAACACCACCGTCTCGACCATCCTCCTGCAGGAAAGGCACCTGGCGGCGCAAAGCCAGGTTGTGAAGCATGCAGCAGGCCACGATGATGTGACACACCTTCTTAGGTGAGTACATTAGGGATCCACCTGTCATATGCAGGCACCTAAACCTGGCCTTCAGGAGGCCAAAGGTGCGTTCGATCACCCTCCTAGTACGCCCATGGGCCTCATTGTACCGTTCCTCTGCCCTGGTCCGGGGATTCCTTACTGGGGTCAGTAGCCACGACAGGTTGGGGTACCCAGAGTCCCCCACTAGCCAGACACGGTGTCTCTGTAGCTGTTCCATCACGTAAGGGATGCTGCTATTCCTGAGGATGTAGGCGTCATGCACTGACCCTGGGAATTTGGCATTTACATGCGAGATGTACTGGTCAGCCAAACACACCACCTGGATGTTCATTGAATGGTAATTTTTTCTGTTCCTGTACACCTGCTCCCTGTCTCTTGGGGGAACCAAAGCCACATGGGTCCCATCAATGGCACCAATTACGTTGGGAATATGTCCAAGGGCGTAGAAATCACCCTTCACTGTAGCCAATTCGCCCACCTCAGGGAAAATGATGTAGTTCCTCACGGATTTCATCAGGGCAGACAACACTCTGGATAACACCTTCGAAAACATGGGCTGAGACATCCCAGAAGCAATTCCCACGGTTGTCTGAAATGACCCACTTGCCAAGAAATGTAGTACTGACATGACCTGCACCAGAGGGGGAATCCCTGTGGGTTGGCGGATGGGGGACATCAGGTCGGGCTCCAGCCGGGCACACAGTTCATGGATAGTGGCACGGTTAAGACGGTAGGTCAGGATAATGTGGCGTTCTTCCATTGTCGACAGGTCCACCAGCGGTCGGTACACGGGAGGATTCATCCGTCTCCTCGCCCAACCCAGCGGACGGTGCCTAGGAAGGACAACATGGAGCACACAGTCAAGCAACCCACAGGTACGTACTCACAGCTAGCACAGTATACGATTCTCTATGCAGTGAATGGCGTGTCTGAGTGGCTATGCAAGGCCTAGGCCTGTGTGACGCAGTTGAACTTGAGCCATGTGGGCCCTGGAAATGGCGGCTGCCTGACCTGTGAAGTGTGACAATGGGATGTGAGGTCAATGCGCTGGCGTGGCACACCGCGGCGGGCGGCGGGCCAAGACCGCGGCGCGAAGCCGCATTGGTTAACATTGAAGCCTATGGGTTTCAGGAGCCAATGGCGAAGGGCGCCGGCGGTGGCGGGACGCACCGCCGCGGTACGCACCGCCGCGGACGTGACCGCCATTTTCTATCTACTTCTCCACTTGCGACTTGAACTTTCACAGGAGAGGACCTATACTGCAAGTGTTGCTGTGACCTCTGTCTGGAAGGGACAATGGCTGCTGCGACTGGGGAAAGGGCCCCTGCCTTCACTGGAGAGGAGTTGGAGAAACTTGTGGATGGGGTCCTCCCCCAGTATGCGCTACTCTACGGTCCTCCAGACCAACAAGTGAGTTTAATTCAATATGGATTTGGGGCCACTGGCTGGCTTGGGGGCCTGGCGGGGATGGGGGGCATGTTGGGGCTGGCGGGGGGCCTGGCGGGGGGCCTGGCGGGGATGGGGGGCATGTTGGGCATGGCAGGGGGCATGGCGGGGATGGGGGGCATGTTGGGCCTGGCGGGGGGCCTGGCGGGGATGGGGGGCATGTTGGGCATGGCGGGGGGCCTGGCGGGGATGGGGGGCATGTTGGGCATGGCGGGGGGCATGGCGGGGGGCCTGGCGGGGATGGGGGGCATGTTGGGCCTGGCGGGGGGCCTGGCGGGGATGGGGGGCATGTTGGGCCTGGCGGGGGGCCAGGCGGGGATGGGGGGCATGTTGGGCATGGCGGGGGGCCTGGCGGGGATGGGGGGCATGTTGGGCATGGCGGGGGGCATGGCGGGGGGCCTGGCGGGGATGGGGGGCATGTTGGGCATGGCGGGGGGCCTGGCGGGGGGCCTGGCGGGGATGGGGGGCGTTGGGCCACTGGAAAGGAAAATGCTGAGTAACTTGAACGTGGTATTTCTCCCTCCCTGTACGTGTCACATAGGTCCGCGCCCATGAGAAGATCGGGATTTGGCGTGCCATCGCCAAGGAAGTCCGGGCCCTGGGGGTCCACCATCGACGGGGCACCCACTGCCGCAAGAGGTGGGAGGACATCCGCCGCGGGACCAAGAAGACCGCCGAGTCTCTGCTGGGGATGGCCTCCCAACGTAGGCGGGGTGCCTGCCGTCAACTGAGCCCCCTGATGTTCCGGATCCTGGCGGTGGCCTACCCTGATTTGGATGGGCGCGTGAGGGCAGCACAGCAGACACAAGGGGGTGAGTACAAGCATTATCTACTCTGTTGTCGCGCAGTGGAGGTGTCTGGGTGGGGGAGGAGGGCTGGGGGTCCCCCTAGGCCAGGGCGATATCTGTAGGCTGGGCACCCCCGTAAGCCCCTGTGTCCCCAGCCACCACCATCAGTAGTTTGTCAGTACAGCCATCCCTGGGCCGTGTCATCTATGGGTGCAGTTGTCAACTCTAGGCGTGTAGGGCATGTTCCACGGAATGCGTAGCGTACCCCAAGTGCGCAACTTAGTGCAGGGGGCATCTGTGTCTGTCATGTCCGCTAACTGTACCGGAGATCCATGTACTCAATATCCCTTTATTTCTCTCTCCCCCCCCCCTTTTTGTTTGTCTTTCTGTGCTTGTGTGCATCAGCATCATCAGGCGGAGGAGAAGTGGCATCGGGGCAGGAGGGAGCTGCATCTCACATGGCCCAGGAGGGCCATGCCACAGAGTCAGACTGGACCAGTGAGACGGAGGGCGAGGGGAGCTCCACGACGGGGACGACTGGAGCCTGCAGCGACACGGACACGTCCTCGGAAGGGGGCTCCCTTGCGGGGGTGGCACCATCCGTGCCCCCCGCCATTACAGGTACAGCCGCCACCCAGCGCACCATCTCCGCCCTCCCAGCAGCCCCTCCGCGTTCGCCCCGTGCCCGCTCTGCCAGGAAGCCGGGCATCTCCTTCGCCCCAGGCACCTCAGGCCCTGCCCCTGTTACCCCCGCTGCCCTCAGTGAGGAGGTCATTGACCTCCTCCGAACGCTCATTGTTGGGCAGACTACCCTTTTGAATGCCATCCAGGGGGTGGAGAGGGAGGTTCATCGCAGCAATGCGTACCTGGAGGGCATTCATTCGGGTCAGGCTGCCCATCAGCGATCGTTCCAGGCTCTGGCCTCAGCACTGACGGCAGCCATTGTCCCTGTCTCCTGCCTGCCTCTACTAACTCCCTCCTCCCAGTCTCCTGTTCCTCTGCCTGTCCCACCCACACCATCAGACCAGCCTGCACACACCTCAACACCCAAGAGAAGCTCATCCAAACATAAGCACCACAGATCACGCAGACATTCACACACGCAACATTCCGATGCAGACATGCCAACAGTCACTACCACCTCTGTGACCCCCACCTCCTCGTCTCCCTCCTCCCTCCCTGTGACGTCTACACTCACACCTCCATTCACCTCACCATCAGCCAGTGTTTCCATCACCAGCACACCCTCCACTCCAGTCCGCACACGTGCAGTCACCACCCCCACTGCCATTTACACGTCCCCTGTGTCCTCTCCCACTGTGTCTGTCACCCCCTCTTCCACACCACACAAACGCAGCCACCCACCCACCCAACAGCCATCCACCTCACGACAGCCTATCCCTCCTGCACCTGCACCCAAAGACAGCAAACGTGATTCACCTACAACCACATCCTCTCCCTCCACTCCCATTCCCACTGTACCTACCACTCTCCATTGTCCCAAGAAGCTCTTCCTCGCCACTACTAACTTCTTTCCTGACCCTGAGCCCCCCCCTCCTTCTCGTCGGGGTAAGAAGAGCACCTCAGCCACCACCAGCCCTGCAGCCCTCTTGACAAGGGTGCAGGGGTATTGGAGCCCGCCAGCCCGCATGTCTGGATCTTCGCCCAGCAGCAAGGGGACAGCCAGCCCACCCCCTGGGAAGAGGAGCAGAAGGCGGAAGGGGCGCCGCAGGAGCCCGCCTTCTACATCCCCCCCGGACACCACCCAGAGACAGTCACCAGCCACAGCTCCAAAGGGAGGAAAGGGCCACAGGCCGACGACTAAGGAGGGCAAGGGCAGCAAGTTGGAGAGGTCAGGCAGCAGGCCTGCTGCCCAGGAGGAGCCCACAACCCCCATAGCCGCTGCCCCGGGAGGAACCGGCACAGCTGCCCCGGGAGAGCCCACCAGCCCCATAGCCGCTGCCCAGGGAGGACCCAGCCCAGCTGGCCAGGAGGGCCCCACCACCCACAGCCCAGGTGGGCAGTGAAGGAGCACCATCCCCGCTGCCCAGGAGGGCACCACCAGGCATTTAGCAGTTGGCCATAGACCGTCCGCCGTCTCAAGAACCGCTGAACTCGGCCCTTCAAGGCAAGAACCGCTGAACTGGGCCCTTCAAGGCAAGAACCGCTGAACTGGGCCCTTCAAGGCAAGAACCGCTGAACTGGGCCCCGCCGTCTCAAGAACCGCTGAACTGGGCCCTTCAAGGCAAGAACCGCTGAACTGGGCCCTTCAAGGCAAGAACCGCTGAACTGGGCCCCGCCGTCTCAAGAACCGCTGAACTGGGCCCCGCCGTCTCAAGAACCGCTGAACTGGGCCCCGCCGTCTCAAGAACCGCTGAACTGGGCCCCGCCGTCTCAAGAACCGCTGAACTGGGCCCTTCAAGGCAAGAACCGCTGAACTGGGCCCCGCCGTCTCAAGAACCGCTGAACTGGGCCCCGCCGTCTCAAGAACCGCTGAACTGGGCCCCGCCGTCTCATGAACCGCTGAACTGGGCCCTTCAGGGCAAGAACCGCTGGCCCTTTGGCAGACGTGGCAGGGCAGGATCTATCTCGGGCAGGGCTGCAGGATGTCCTCTGGCCAACTTGCCTCCTCCAGTGGCAGTGGGGTCTGTTATGGACTGTATGGACTGTGGCTTTGCTCTCCCCAGGATGGCCCAGTGGGCAGGCCACCCACTGTATGGACTGTTTGGACTGTGGCTTTGCTCTCCCCAGGATGGCCCAGTGGGCAGGCCACCCACTGTATGGACTGTATGGACTGTGGCTTTGCTCTCCCCAGGATGGGCCAGTGGGCAGGCCACCCACTGTATGGACTGTTTGGACTGTGGCTTTGCTCTCCCCAGGATGGCCCAGTGGGCAGGCCACCCACTGTATGGACTGTTTGGACTGTGGCTTTGCTCTCCCCAGGATGGCCCAGTGGGCAGGCCACCCACTGTATGGACTGTATGGACTGTGGCTTTGCTCTCCCCAGGATGGCCCAGTGGGCAGGCCACCCACTGTATGGACTGTTTGGACTGTGGCTTTGCTCTCCCCAGGATGGCCCAGTGGGCAGGCCACCCACTGTATGGACTGTATGGACTGTGGCTTTGCTCTCCCCAGGATGGCCCAGTGGGCAGGCCACCCACTGTATGGACTGTTTGGACTGTGGCTTTGCTCTCCCCAGGATGGCCCAGTGGGCAGGCCACCCACTGTATGGACTGTATGGACTGTGGCTTTGCTCTCCCCAGGATGGCCCAGTGGGCAGGCCACCCACTGTATGGACTGTTTGGACTGTGGCTTTGCTCTCCCCAGGATGGCCCAGTGGGCAGGCCACCCACTGTATGGACTGTATGGACTGTGGCTTTGCTCTCCCCAGGATGGCCCAGTGGGCAGGCCACCCACTGTATGGACTGTATGGACTGTGGCTTTGCTCTCCCCAGGATGGCCCAGTGGGCAGGCCACCCACTGTATGGACTGTTTGGACTGTGGCTTTGCTCTCCCCAGGATGGCCCAGTGGGCAGGCCACCCACTGTATGGACTGTATGGACTGTGGCTTTGCTCTCCCCAGGATGGCCCAGTGGGCAGGCCACCCACTGTATGGACTGTATGGACTGTGGCTTTGCTCTCCCCAGGATGGCCCAGTGGTCATGGAGTCCCCTCGTGGATCTGGCGTCGTGTACTCAAGTGGCTGAGGTGCCCCCCCTTCCCTTCCCCCTGAGGTGCCTGTCCTATTTTCTTTCTGATGCCCCTGCAGTGTTCTCTCCGTGGAGTTCTTGTCGTGGGACTGGGCCTTGCCCCTTTGCACAGGACCCCTGTGATCCACGGACAGTGGTTGGACTACATTTAGTAGCTGTATATATTTTGTACATAGTTTATTTATTTATTGGGATTAATGGCGTACATATTTCAATATATCTGCCCGTTTATGATCTCTTCTTTTGGTCTTTGCATTATTTCGGAGGGGGGTGGTTTGTGGGTTGTGACAGTGATCTGTGGGAATGCATTGATGTGTGTGTTGTAGTGGGTGTGGGTGGGTGGGTGTGTGCCGGTAATCTTTTCCCTCCCCTGTGTCGTAGGTGCAGTACTCACCGATGTCTTCCGCGCCGCCGGGCGTGCTCCTGGTATATGAGGAGGAATAGGAGTGCGGGGATGACCTGTAACTCTGGCTCCATACTGCCGGAATCTCGCGTGGAGTGCGTAGAGGTGAGCGTTTTCCCGTTCGTAGTCTGTTTCCGCCGTGTTCTTATCGGCGGTGCTCCCGCCCCGGAAAAGGTGGCAGATTGGTGGGTCGTAATAGGGTGGGCGGTACTTTGTCTGCCGCCGGGCTGTTGGGGGGAACCGC
This sequence comes from Pleurodeles waltl, assembly GCF_031143425.1. NCBI lineage: Eukaryota > Metazoa > Chordata > Amphibia > Caudata > Salamandridae > Pleurodeles > Pleurodeles waltl. The sequence goes on along the minus strand of NC_090446.1, from coordinate 1,314,827,028 downwards.
CGCGCTGTTTGTTTGTACCGCTGTGGCGGTCGGAGTGTTAAGTTGGCGGGCTGTGTTGGCGGTTCCCGCCAGGGTCAGAATTGCATATTTTAGACCGCCGGCCTGTTGGCGGCTTGGCCGCCGCTTTATCACCGACCGCCAGGGTCAGAATGAGGGCCAAAATCTTGTCAATTGAAACAACTTTTGAAAATTCTCAGGTCACAGTTCTTCCGTCGGATGTAACTTACTATGGTCCCAAGCTTAAATATTTTGCTTTCATTTCCAATATGTAAATGCTCACCCAATTAAACAACTGTTCTTCTGGATTGCCAAATGTTCCATGTCCTCATTCCATCTTGAAATTCGGCTCCTCCAAGCTAGCCCCTATGCTTTGTACATTACTCAATGCATCAATTACCTCAGTTTTGTTACTGGAACCTTGGGAATCAGCATCTGCGATACCTATTTTGAAAAAGGCTAATCCAGATCCACCTATTTTAGGCATATTTCTCTTTCACTAGCTCAGGTAAAAATGTTAGAGTCCCACTTAAACTCATTACAAACTAAGGGCCTGATTCTAACTTTGGAGGACGGTGTTAAACCGTCCCAAAAGTGGCGGATATACCACCTACCGTATTACGAGTTCCATAGGATATAATGGACTCGTAATACGGTAGGTGGTATATCCGCCACTTTTGGGACGGTTTAACACCGTCCTCCAAAGTTAGAATCAGGCCCTAAATTTCTTGAACAACACATTTATTTGGATCGTTCTCAGTTCGGTTCTTATGCAGCTCATTGCAATTAATCCTTTTTTAGTGTTGAGCGCAAAGCGCTCTGTCCCTTGTGCAATCTCTCTGTGGGCTGTTAACCATGCCCATGTCACGCCCATTAGTTTGGTTGGTTTGTGGGCTTGCCATTTAAAATTTGCTTAGTGAAAGGCATGCATACCTCATGCCTTTTCCGGTGTTTATCCCGCCTCGAGCGCACTGGCCAACTACAGAAAACATACAAGTCTCCATGTTTCAGTATGGTTTCTGGACTACTTTTTCTCTTTATTTCGTAGGCAACGTGATCTCGCTGGGCAGCAGTCGAGCGCTTTGTATGACATCAACCCTGTTACATGGATATTTGCACTTTTGCCGGTTACATGGATAATTGCACTTTTGCTGGTTATGTGAATAATTGCACTTTTGCCGCTAGGTTTCACTGCGAGCGAACTTCTGTTTCCTTTTGTGTGTCTGCTTTGCACTCATGGCGGCTGTCAGCTCACTTATGTGAAACTATTTTACTTTGCATTTTCACTTTATGTGGCAAGAAAAGTCAGATTAGTTATGTGAAATTATTTTACTTTTAATTTTCAGTTTATGTGGCAAACAAGTCAGGTTAGGAGTTTACAACGCTAATAGCTTTAACTCGAGCAAACACGAGACCTATTGCATTGCAAATGCTTGTTCTTACTGTCTCTGAGAGCTTCAAAAGCATAATAGACAGAAATGGTTGCTGTTATTCTGTTTGATTTATCGTGTCCTTCAATGCCCTCTCTCATAATATTCTGATTCATCGACTTAAAGAGGTTGATGTCGAAGGGCCTGCCCTAGAACGGTTTGTAACTTTCTTACATATAGATCTTATTCTGTACGGATTCCTTCTTATATGTCCCAGTAAAACCAACTGTATTGTGGAGTGCCTCAGAGCTCTGACCTGAGGCACACGTTGTTCATCATTTATCTAGCCTCATCAGCCAAACCCATCTGGGGTTTTAGCTTTTTAGCTTTGAGGTATTGCCCGTGAACACCCAATTAACTCTTTCTCTGGTGGACGGTGATGGTCTCATAAGGCACAATGGCCCTCATTACAACCTTGGCGGTAAATGCCACCTACCGCCGTGCTGACGGCCGCCAACATACCGTGATCGCGGTGGTATACCGCTACGGGTATTATGACCCACACATAGAAATCTGCCACTATACAGACACCCAAACAAGTCCGCCAGAACAAAGGTCAGTGATTAACTGGCGGTACCAAAACCCACACCTTTATGCCAACAGGAATACGCCCACAGTATCAGGACCCACGAATCACTGCGGCGGTCTTTCAACCGTGGTAAACCATTGGCGGTACACACCGCCGCACTAAAAATACACAAACACGAACAAAACTACACCACATTGGACAATTCAAACTACACACACCTGACACCCATACATTCACCACACCCACACCCGCACACCACTATAAAACACACTCCCACATTACCCACAACCCTTCCAACGAAAAAAAAGATTGCCAACAGAAAGAGAGAGACAAGCCAGGAGCACCCACTCAATCTGAGCCACAGAACGCCATCACCCATACACCATCCACACACCTCACATCACATCACACACCACAACACATCACCCCACACATCACCCCACACATCCTCACACATACCACTCACACCACATCCATGGCACCTCAAAGACACCCCAGGTTTTCAGAGGAGGAGCTAAGGGTCATGGTGGAAATCATCCAGGTAGAGCCACAGCTATTCGGATCACAGGTGCAGCAGACGTCCATTGCAAGGAAGATGGTGCTATGGCAGAGAGTCGTGGGCAGGGTCAGCACCGTGGGACAGCACCCCAGAACAAGGGATGACATCAGGAAGAGGTGGAACAACATACGGGGGAAGGTGTGTTCTGTGGTTGCAAGACACCAGGAAGCCGTACAGAGGACGGGCTGTGGACCCCCACCTTCTCCCCCACAACTAACAACATGGGAGGAGCAAGTCTTGGCAATAATGCATCCTGAGGGCCTTGTGGGCGTAGCAGGAGGACTGGACTCTGGTAAGTCAAATCTTTACTACTATACCCCCCCACCCTACCTACATATCTTCACAAACTGCTACCCCTACACTCACCCCCATCACTCCACCACCTCACAAATACCCCACTATCACAACCCACCCATCCCAATACCAAGCCCTGCATGCAACACATATGCATGGACACCCATCACAGACCTGTATGGACACTAATCACTAAAGCATGCCCATTAGAGAGAATCCCCTAGCCCACAAAATCACCACACACACAAGGCAAAGCTGACAGGGCAATCTCAACCATACAGGGAAACACACCCATGCACAAGATGGCACATGCAGATACAATAACACTGCATTTTCATCCCCACATGTCCCCCACTCAACGTCACCGGGGAGGAGGTGCCACCATCATCCAGTCCCCCCACAGAAGAGGCCCACAGTGATGACAGCAGCTCTGCACGCATGGATCATGATGACCAACCTGGCCCATCAGGGACCTCTGGACAGTTGGCTACACTGCCACAGTCCCATACCACCACAGAGCCTCCCCCCTCAGGAAACACCAGCACAGCATCCACCCAGCGGGCCCATACCACTGTCCCCAGGACACGTCAATCAGCATTGTGTCCATCACTACAGGGACCCCAGACAACCCCACAAACCCAAGACAATCAGGGACCTGGGGTCAGTGGGCACACAGTTCAGGGGACAGAGGCACAGGACAACAGGGAAGCTGGGAGGACTGCTGTGCAACAGGGGGAGGACAGGCCCAGGGAACCAACTCTCCACGAGGCACTCACCAGCATGCTGGGAGCATACCACCATTCCCAGGAGACCATGGGCTAGATACTGCACAAGTTGCAGGAGACCCAGCGGCTGCAGGAGGGACAGTACCTGGGGATCAGGGAGGATCTGAAAGACAGTGGCACAACAACAGGCCCCTGATACTAGCCATGCCGATAAACAGCCCTCCACCTCCGCCGGCGCTAGTGGACAGGAGGCCCCACCACTGGAACAACAGGCCACCAGCACCCCACCCCCTGCAGAAGGAGAACCACCCAGCAAACAGTTCCTGCGATCCAGGCAGAAGCCAGAGAACATTGCCAAGGCCCCCGCCAGGAAATAAGACTCTCATGATTGTCACCCTTGTGTCCCACTCTGTCACCCTGTCCACCTTGAACTGCACTTGCTTCCCTTCCTATGCCCCATTGGACAATGCACCTGTGATACCAAGAGACTGGACTCTAACTGGACATCCCTCCACCATCACCCCAGCCCATTGCACACACCCTCTACTTATTAGCACTTAAGTAAACACACTTGGAACAAATACAATTCTGGAGTCAGTCAATTGATTGAAATATGTATTAGTACAACATTCTGAAAACATTGCAATTCATATGTACAGCAATTTATACATTGGTATGACCTGTAGTGGGCAACAGTAAACATACCAGGAGCAAGAGTGGGGCACAGAGTTCTGAAAATAGAGATGCCAAATGGTACAGTAAGTGGCCATAGACATAGGGAAAGCATGCTGCCATGTACAATGTCCAACAGAAAACTGAAAAGTAGAGTGAAGTTACAGTGTCTTACCTGTGTGTCACTGGAAGTACTGCTGTATGATATTACTTCTGTTGTCCACTTCTTCCTCTGCCTCCTCTTCCTCACTGTCCACAGGCTCCATCGCTGCCACAAGACCATCTCCAGGCTCATTCTCTGCAGAAAAGGCACCTGGTGCCTGAAGGCTAAGTTGTGCAACATGCAACGATGCTCTGGCTCACCTTCTTGGGTGAGTGGTACAGGGACTTACCTGTAAGATGGAGGTACCGGAACCTGGCCTTCAGGAGGCCGAAGGTTCTCTCTATAATTGTCCTTGTTCGCCCATGTGCCTCATTGTAACGTTCCCCTGCCCTTGTCCTGGGATTCCGCACTGGGTTCAGTAGCCATGAGAGGTTGGGGTAACCAGAGTCACCTGCAAATATCGAGGGACAAGTGTTAGACACACACTAACCCTAAGGGACAACCCCACACCCAGACACCAACATTTACTGGGTGGGGACCTTGGGCTTACCTATTAGCCACACCCGATGCCTCTGGAGTTGAGCCATCACATATGGGATGCTGCTATTCTTCAAAATAAAGGCGTCATGCACAGAGCCAGGATACTTGGCATTCACATGGGAGATGTACTGGTCAGCCAAACACACCATTTGCACATTCAGAGAGTGATAGCTTTTTCTATTCCTGAACACCGGTTCATTTCTCCGAGGGGGGGGACAAATGCTACATGTGTACCATCAATGGCACCAATGATGTTGTGGATATGTCCCAGGGCATAAAAGTCAGCTTTCACCGTGGCCAAATCCTCAACCTGGGGGAATACAATGTAGCTGTGCATGTGTTTCAGCAGGAGAGACAACACTCTGGTCAACACGTTGGAGAACATTGACTGATACATCCCTGATGCCATAGCCACTGTTGTGTGGAAGGAACCACTTGCCAGGGAATGGAGCACTGACAGGACCTGCACTAGAAGGGGGATACCTGTGGGCTGGCGGATAGCTGACATCAGGCCTGGCTCCAATTGGGCACACAGTTCCTGGATTGTGGCCCTATCAAGTCTGTATGTTAGGATAATGTGTCTGTCCTCCATTGTCGCTAGGTCCACCAGGGGTCTGTATACTGGAGGATGTCTCCATCTCATATTCATCCTCAGCGGTTGAAGCTTAGGGAGGAAAACGGTGAGCAGAGGGTCATATTCACTCATCAATTGCAATAATGATGCATCTCTTCGTTTACAGAACCAGTATGTGAGTCCGAGAGTCAGTTGATGTGCCAATGTCTGCTGTGACGCAGTCAGGTGCCATCGCCTATGCCCCCCTGAAATGGTGGCTGCCTGACTTGTGAGGAGGGACAAGTGGAAATGAGGTAATTCCACTGGCGTTGTGCGCCGTTGCGGTTGGCGGTCGACACCCGCGGTGCAACTTTGCATTGGTTATCATTGGGCCCTCTGGGTTCCAGGAGCCAATGATGATGTACGCCAGCTGTGACGATACGCACCGCCGAGGACGTGGCCACCATTTTCTATCTGTTCACTCACTTGCTACCTGACCTTCAACAGGAGAGGACCTACACTGCAAGTGCTGCTGTGACCTGTGTCTGGAAGTGACAATGGTTCATGTGTCTGGGGAAAGGGCACCTCCCTTCACTGCGGAGGAGATGGAGAGACTGGTGGATGGGGTCCTACCCCAGTATACTTCACTCTATGATCCTCCAGACAAACAGGTGAGTACACTATGAGCATGATGCGTGAACATGAATGTGTGGAGTGCTGTGTGTGTATGCCTCGTGTAGGGGGGATAAGGGGTCCTGGGTAGAGTGCTGCATGTATGGTGGTCAATGTATGGGCGTTAGTGGATGGGAAGAATATGGTGGGCCATGAGTGTGACGGTCCGGACGGTATTACTAATCCCTTTTCTGCTGTATTTTTCCTGCCGGTCAGCGCCCATCAGAAAAAGGGTATTTGGAGTGTCATCGCCAAGGAGGTGTGGACCCTGGGGGTCTTTGACAGGCGGAGCACCCACTGCTGCAAACGGTGGGAAGGCCTGCGCCGCTGGGCAAGGAAGTCGGCGGAGGCCCACCTGGGGCTGACCTCCTAACAAGGAAGAGGTGCCCGTCGTACCCTGACCCACCTGATGTTCCGCATCCTGGCGGTGGCCTATCCGGAGTTGGATGGGCGCTTGAAGGCATCACAGCAGCCACAAGGGGGTGAGTACAGATTCAGAATCATGACTTTGCGCGCGTTAACGTTTTACCTGGGTGGGGGATGTGGGCATTGGGTGCCCCTGGGCCAGGGCGAACTGCCAGTGTAGACCCTTGTTGGGCAGGCTCTGAAGCACTCCAACCCCAATAGTGTTAGTGGGCATCTACTACTGGGCAGGGTCCTAGGCGTTTCAGGTGTGCAGCTAATGGCGTTAGGCATTGTACCCCATGGGCTGGTGACTAGCTGTGTAACTGGTAGTGCATTGCCTAGTGCATAGGGCAGCTCCCTGTGTGTTGAGTACGTCAACGGTAGTGTTGTTGCTGGCATTGACCAAGTGCATCCTCTGTCTCTCCCCACCTTTTTGTTTTGTCACCCTGTCCTTGTGTGCATTAGCATCATCTGGCAGAGGAGCAGAGGCACCGGCGATGAGGGAGCTGCATCCCTCATGGGCCTGGAGGCCGAATCCACCGACTGTGAGGGCACCAGTGGGACGGAGGGTGAGGGGAGCACCACGACGGAGACAGGAGGGGACACTACAGACAGCAATTCCTCCTCCGAAGGAAGCTCGCTGGCAGTGGGGGACACCTCTATGCCCACCCCAACAACAGGTACAGCTGCCACCCCCCGTACCAGCACCGCCCTCCCAGCAGCCCCTCATCATGTTTCCCATGCCCACTCACCCTGGAGGGTGGGCATCTCCTTCGCCCCAGGCACCTCAGGCCCTGCCCCAGTCAGCCCTGCTGCCCTCTGTGAGGAGGCTATTGACCTCCTGAGATCCCTCACTGTTGGGCAGTCAACCATTCTGAATGCCATCCAGGGTGTTGAGAGGCATTTGCAACAAACAAATGCATACCTGGAGGGCATTCACTCTGGCGTGGCGGCCCAACAGAGAGCATTTCAGGCACTGGCCTCCGCACTGATGGCAGCCATTGTCCCTGTATCCAGCCTCCCCCCTCCAACTTCCTCTACCCAGCCCCAATCCCCTCAACCCCAGCCTATCCCAAGCACACCTTCAAAGCAACATTCACCCAGATCAACACACAAAAGTGGCTCAGGCAAACACAAGCACGACACTTCATCTCACAGGCACTCACACAAGCACCATCCCCATGCAGTCACATCAACATCCAATGCCTCCACTGTGTCCCCCTCTTCCTCGTCCTCTACCTCCCTTCCAGTAGCGTCTCCACTCACACCTGCATGCAGTACATCCTCATCTACTACCTCCATCACCAGCACGCCCATCACTACACACCCCTCACTGGCAGTCACAACCCCCACATCCATGCCCACGTCCCCTGTGTCCTCTCCCACTATGTCTTTGACCCCTCCTCCCAAAGTACACAAACGCAAGCACACACCCACCCAACAGCCATCCACCTCACAACAGCATCCAGCTCATGCACCTGCACCCAAACATAGCAGACTGACACCTCCTACAACCACTCCATCTTCCTCCACTCCCAAACTTTCACCCTCTTCCTGCCCCAAAGTCCCTAAGAAGATTTTCCTAGCCAACATTGACCTGTTCCCTACCCCCCCGTCCTTCCCCTCGGGCCAGGGTGAAAAGAACCCAATGCAGCACCTCAGCCACCAAGTCCACGTTCGCTGTGGTTCCTGCAGCTGTAGGAGGCTCAAAGGGGGCACCCGTCAGTGTGCCACCAACCCTTGCCAAGGCAAAGACCATTCCACCACCTGGCAAGGTGAAGAAGGCGACAGCATCCAGTAAGGGGAAGGAGCCACAACCACCCAGCAAAGCCACCTCAAAGACTTCAGCTGCCAGACCCAAGGTGACACCACCATCTGCCAAGGGCAGGAAGGGGCACAAAACACCAGCCCAGACACTTCAGCCGTCCGAGCCTGCAGGTGAAGGCCTGGTGGCTACCAGCACAACCACCAGCAATGCCACCTGCACCGGGGCCAGCACTGCCACCTGCACTGCCACCTGCACTGCCGCAAGCACTGCCACAAGCACTGCCACCTGCACTGCCACCTGCACCGCCGCAAGCACCACTACTGTAAGCAGCAGCAGCCCCAGTGGGCAGCCGTCCGAGGCTGCAGGAGAAGTGCTGGAACCTCCCCCCACCAGTGGCAGCACCGGCACATCCACCGCAGCCAGCATCGCCACCTGCACCGCCACAAGCCCCGCCACAAACACCGCCAACCTGCACCACTGACAGTAGCACCACTGCCAGCAGCAGCAGCCCTAGTGGGCAGCCGTAGCCGCCAGTGGATGGACTGTAGCCCTGCCTCCATGGAGTATCATGCATCCTGGCCACTGCAAATCTCGTGGGTCTGATACCCAGGTGAAGGACTGTGACCTGGCACCCCCCAAGTGCTGCATCGCTGGGCACAATGCCCCCCTCCAGAACCAGTGGAGAAAGGCATCCACTCACCCTATCCTTGGCAGGATGAAGTACACTGGGCACAAAGCCCCCTCCAGAACCAGTGGAGAAAGGCATTGACTCACCCTATCCTTGGCAGGATGAAGCACACTGGGCACAAAGCCCCCACCAGAACCAGTGGAGAAAGGCATCCACACGCCCTATCCTTGGCAGGATGAGGCACACTGGGCACAAAGCCCCCTCCAGAACCGGTGGAGAAGCCATCCACTTGAGAGACTGTAGCCTTGCACTCCCCAGGACCAATCACTGGGCAAACCACCCACTTGAGAGACTGTGGCTTTGCACTCCCCAGGACGAAGCAGTGGGCAAACCACCTACTTGAGAGACTGTGGCTTTGCACTCCACAGGACCAGGCAGTGGGCAAACCACCCACTTGAGAGACTGTGGCCTTGCACTCCCCAGGACCAAGCAGTGGGCAGACCACCCACTTGAGAGACTTGAGAGACTGTGGCTTTACACTCCCCAGGACATCGCTATGGGCAAATCACCCACTGGAGAGACTTGAGAGACTGTGGCCTTGCACTCCCCAGGACTAAGCACCGGGCATGGAGCCCCCTCCACGAGGAGTGGCATTGTACCATCTTCTGGCTGAGGTGCCACCCCCCTTCCCCATCCCCCTGAGGTGCCTGTGTGTTTTCGACCTGATGCCCCTGCAGTGTTCTCTCCATTTTGAGGCAAGATGCAAGTGTGGGCTTGGCCTATGTGTTATGGCTCGGTGGGCCACAGACTATTTTTGTGTGGACATTGTCCCTCATTTTGTATATATTGTATATATTGTACATACTGTTTATTTATTTATGAATGGATTACTCTAGAATTCTCATATTGCACTAAGTTGACTCAATTCCTTTTGTCCTTGCGTTCTTCCAGAGGTTTACGGGGTTTATATGTAATGTTGTTGCATGTGTTTGTGTGCATGGTGTTGGGGTGAGGATGGGGATGTTGCGTGTTGCGTGTGTGTCACTCTCTTTTCCTCCCCCCCCCTGTCTACTAGGTGCTGTACTCACCATGGTCGTCACCGCCGACGTTGGTGCTCCTGACATATGAGAAAATACACCAGCATGGGAAGGATGTGCTGCTCGGGCTCCATGGCGTCCTGGTTCTTCGTTGAGTGTCGAGAGGTGAGACGTTTCCCTTCCAAGTACTGTTTCCGCCGTGCTTTTGATGGCATTGGTATCCCCCCGGAAAAGCTGGTGGATGGGCGGGTTGTAATGGGGTGGGCGGTACATTGTCTCCCGCCTGGCTGTTGTTGGTTACCGCCGCGGTGTGTGTTGCTACCTCCGTGGTGGTTGGAGTGTTAAAGTGGCTGTATGTGTTGGCAGTTTCCGCCGTGGTCATGATCCCATTTTTTTTTACAGCCTGCCTGTTGGCAGTATTACTGCCACTTTAACACCGACCGCCAAGGTTGTAATGAGGGCCAATGTCATACAATGCCTTATAAAAGTAGCTTCATAAATTAATAGAAATCATCTGAAGTGTAACTAGGATGAAACGGAGCTGGTCATTTTGGGCCCTAATCCACAGGATTGGAACAATGATTTTTTGCCATATGAGCTTGGCCCTCCTCTTCTTCCATTTCAGTCGGTATGTAAGTTAGGTGGGAGATTCGATTCCCAACGCTGTTTTAATCAACAAATTCAAAATGCTTTGCATTACTATAAACTCTATGTAAGATTCTTCAAATTCTACCTCTTGAAGCTAAGAAGACACTATTCTGTTCATTATTTACCTCCAAAATTGACTACTCCAGTGCTCTTTATCTTGAGGTACCTAAAAAATAATTTGGCTAGACTCCTCCTTCTACAAAATGCAGCAGTTAGGCTACTACTTAACATTTTCAGACACTGTCGTTTTTGAAGAGTATAAAAGATCTCCATTGGCAGCCGGTAGAAAAATATATAGGAAATAATTTAATTTAAAATTGTATATTCATAGAGCAGTTTTCAAGCAAGGCCCTATTAGTCTTCAGAACATTTTCTCTTTTTATGTCTGAGATCGGCTACTACCTTTGTTTTGCAACCGCCCAGGTTTCTCTGTCGGAGACACGGTGGCTCTTCAGCAGCAGTAATTGACGCCAAATTTTGGAAGAAATCCCTGAATCAGCTTTTTTAGGTCGACCGTTAGCGTTCGACGTGTAGTATACTTAAGTATACATATACTGTGAAGAAAAGCTATTTGATTTGTTAGTTGCAGTGTCCTTCAAAAATCCCTGCCTGCTAGTGGTCAATTCTGCCTCTTTGTCCTGCCTTTTTTCACTTTGGGAGCAGCACAAAGTACTGTGCAATTACACTATATCCTGTTTATCTCTTCTGTAGGGGACTTTTTTGGGGGCATTTGCCTGTTTCACCTCAACAGTGTGGGTGCTTGTTCAATCTCTCCTCCCCACCAGCTCCCTCTGCAAATGGGGGGCTTTTCCAGGGCTAGCTCGCTCTCGCTCTCTTCCTCTTGTTATTTTCAGTCTGTCTGGCAATTAAAGTCCAGTCAGTAATTTACAACGCTAAGATCTCTAACTCGAGCAAACACGACACCAGTTTTTCCAACAGGAACTGTAAACACTGCTCCTCCTTCCCACCCCCCAGACACCACGTTCCCACTCCCACCCGTGCGTTATTCAACATCTGAGCCGACCGATCTTCCTAAGACCTTGTCAGCTTGGGTGGCCATCTTTAAAACAGCCTTTGAATTGTCAGGATCCAGGTGAACCAGCCACATTTAAATCCTTAGTAAATTGGTATCAGTGTAATGTGTTCTCACTTCATTTTATTTTCAGCTGCGCTTCTCCCTTTACCTTGTCTCCCTGGAGCATCGCTGCAGGACTTGTGAGCTTCCGCATACTTCTATTTTACCTTCTGCTGCCGATTTGTTTAAAAAAATTCTGAATAGCTCTTCAGAGTTCTTCACACACATTTGTGTGTTTCCCTTATCAGAGGGCTCCCCATTCCCCGGCACCCTCCTCCGATTGGCCAAGGTGCGCACATCAATGCTTGGATTTTATTGCATCTTCCTTAATCTTCCTGTGTCGTCCCCCCACCACCAACTCCTGCCCATCCTTGCTTGACACACTAACCCACCCTCATATTTATGAGCTCTGACGGCCCTTTTAATCTTTTTTTATCCTAGTGTTTTCAGTCTCCGGGCTCCGACGGCCCTGTAAATCATTTATTATCATTCCTACGTAATGTGCCCTGCTGTCTATGGTGGCCTCACAAGCTCCCGTGTTTCCGAGCTCCAAAGGCTCTGAATTTTTTTTTGAGAAGTGCTATGGTATATGTAAACAGAACAGGACATAGTTGGATGCAGTGCTTTTTGTTTCCTCAACTCCAGCAAGAGCCGATCTGCTTGAGTTATCTATTTGTTTGCTCGATTTCCTTTAGCGTGCACTATACTATTATTGAATCTGTTTTGTAGTCTATGAACTCTGCCCTGCAGGACCTGTGACGTGATTACTGACAGTTGTGGTGTGGAAGTGATACAACACCCCAGTAAATGGAAGTGCTTTAGTTAATTGCTGGGCCATTGGAATTATATGGCAGGAAAAGATGAAATTATGAGGCAGGGTTGGCCAATTTATGCGGCAAGAAAGTCCAGTTATGAATTTACAATGCCTATAGCTCTAAGTTAAGAAAATGCGAGACCTATTGCATTGCAGATGCTTGTGTTCTCGAGCATTTTAAAACCTGGAAATTCATGCATGATCTTTAGTCTCACTTTTCTGAGCAAGTGCTGCGCTTTATACATGTTTTTTTAATTTCATTTCATTTCACCCTGACTCACCTACACAGACTCCTGCTGCCTTACATGTTTAAGGTGAAACAGTTAAAAGGCTGCTTAATACTAATTATTACAGTTATGACATATAACCAATGGCTTCTGCAAAAACGTACAGGATATGCACTTGAGCCTCAATAATGACTTTTACCATCATAACAGCATTGGGATATTTATTTAGGCCATAGAAAACAAAAATAAATAAGCTTTCTAAACTGAATATTAAAATGTATGTGCCATTCACACTTTCTCTATAATTTGCCTGCTCGAAATAAATGAACAGTGGGGAATTTGTATCTGTTTTTTTCCACTTTCAACAAAGAGAGACACACAAGAGCATCTGATCTGTTGATAGTTCCCTGGTACCCTGAGTTTAAGAGGGCAGTAGTGGGAAGCCTATGGGAGACTTGGGTCGACTTGTGTCTGATTCAAGGGACCTCTAGTAACGGCTTAAGGTACTGCAACCTGCTAAGACTTGTATCTGCCTTAATTAACTTCTAGTGTCTGCTTTGGGCACAAGACCCATATTACGAAATGGGCACACTGGCCTTGTTTGCACCCTGACACACCTTTAAACAGGTGTGCTGGGTGCAAATAGGGACAATGACCCTATTACAAGTAATGTGCTACCCTCAGAGCAGATGTGCACAGGCCCATTGTGCCCCTGCGGTACTCCTTGTAATATGGCCACAGAGAGAGATGAGATATAAGGTGAAGGTGAATATTTATAACGAGACCCCCCTTGATGTTGATCCGGTAAGTTGATCTCTTAATTTAAAAAAACACAAGTTATAGCAAAATTCGTTTCTTGGCATTGTATTCTCACACCTTGTGCACAGTTTTGCACCAGGGGTATGTCAAATTGATTCTGTTCATGGAGGTTTATTTCCCTTAAAGTTTGATTTAAATACAAGTGCACTGAGATTTCTGATAAGGGTTTTGTTGTTTATATATATATATGTGTGAGGGATGCATATGCAGAAATGTGTGCCGTCTGACTCCACCAATTATTGTAAAACAAGCATTTTGTATGATTTAAGGGACCTCTAGTTCTCGTATGCAATCCAGAATACTCAGTTAGATTGTAAAACTATGAATGTGCCTCAATCAGAGACTTCAAAAGGCAGACTTGCTTTCATCCAGGCAGAATGCAGTACACACACACGGAGGAAGTAACAATGAGAAATAAAGATATTTCTCGTTGTTACGCCTCACCTGGGGGGAGGGAGGTGTTGGATTTGGATACATTCCCATGTCTACCAGTAATGGTATATCTAGGAATGAACCTCAATCCAGGGGGAATGAGTGGGAACACCCACCCTCCAACCATGACACGCCTTTCCAGGGCAGAGTAATGCAACACAGTTATTTTCGCTGCATTGCGTTACTCTTTATTTATCAAGCCAGGCCAGGTCAAGTAAGATGGCCTTGTGAGACTTGATAACTCTAATTTAAGAATTGTGTAGCTCTTGCGCCCCATTGCGTGGTGCAAGAGTGACTCAACTCTTTAATAAATATTCCCCTATGGTCTAACCACTTTTTGAGAGGAAATTTATATTAGGATGCATGCTCCCAGACTAAAATTGCCCTCAAGGGGGGGGGGAGTTTGCCTAGAGAATTTTCTCCAGGTCATACCTGGGGCGTCTCGACCAAACAAAAAGTGCACAAGCACTATTTCCATATTTTACAATCGGGACTAGCAAGGGTTACATTTGTAAAAGGAAATCATACCAGAGCAGAGCTACATACAAAACAGAAGGCATCATGATCTGTATTCACTGTGTACACTGCTTGTGCCAGGAATACAAGGATACCTGACTGGTTAGCTGATTGCATCCTTACATTATGTTACAGGAGCTTGCTAACTATTGCTGCTATTTAGTGTGAGTCTTCTAGACAAGTTATTTATACTGAGTTTGAAAGATTGATCCAACCTCGTTAACTAGTCCTTACTCTTGGCTACTAGATATGAATTGTTCTATTTGGGTCTACTGATAATCTCCTTTAACTGTCACAGTCCTGAAGATGGTCTCACGTAAGGTAGACACTGGAGACCGAAACATCAACGCAACATCCAATTCTTTTATATAATTTTTGTTGGATTATCATGCTAATTGCCGTTTAACACATATAATGGACTGATTACATGAAGATTAAGGGTGGAATGTGTATACATTGATCTATGGTGATGTCCATTTCATCTTGATCAAATATTTACATGATCAGTGTCTCATGGGTTTATGTGTTGATGGACCCTATGTTTCTTTAAGTTTCAAAAAGACACTATACGCCTGTCATTCGTTTGATTGATACGTATAATAATATGATATTTTTTTGGTTCATTCTTTTTTGATTCATTCATATTGACACTCTTTAAGGGACATAAATTTAATCTTATTACTCGGATTACCATGCAAATGATTTCCTTCTTAGCATAGTACCTTTATTTTGTGCCGGAAGTGCAGTGCAATTTGTCATCTATGTCTTCAAGGCTCTAACTTCATATTGTTCGATATCTATGTAGCCTTTGTTTTTTTATACTGATATTCTAAAGGAGATGCTATGTAATTTTCAACATAGAGAAAGAAAAAGAATGGGAAAATGACAAACGCAAGGGGGAAGAAGCAAATGAAGATGCTTTATCCATTTTTAAAAAGTGACAGCCATCCACATTATATTGCTAAATCATTTTGGCTGAACTGCCTGCAAAAATGGTATTTAATACATTTGTAACAGAAAATGTTATAGAAAATGCATTTTCTTCAGGGAGTGGAGGAGAAGGAGTCCCCAAAACAGCCATTGTCGAGTGTCATGCTGGCTCAGGAGACCAAACATTGTCAAAGTTATTCTATCTAGCCACTCCGAGATTCTGTCTCAGGAGACCAAATATTTTCTAAGTATTTTATTTGGTCACTCCGAGCTGGTGATAACACCTAGGACTATTCACATAATTTTTTGTTAATCTGTAAAATGCTCACTGTTAGAAATTGGGTTTTTGGTTGGCAGTCAGGTTACCCCCTGTCCAAGCAAAAGCCCTCACTCTAGTCAGGGTAAGTCAAACACAATCCAAGATTATCCTGTGCCCACCCTCTGGTAGCTTGGCACGAGCAGTCAGGCTTAATTCAGAAGGCAATGTGTAAAGTATTTGTGCAATAAATCATACAATACCACCATATAGCACCACAAAAATACACCACACAGGGCCTGATTTTAACCTCAAGGTTCCGCCGCCAAATGACCGCACCGCGGTCACAAGACCGCGGCGGCCATTCTAACATTTCCTCTGGGCCGGCGGGCGCTCTCCAAAAGAGCGCCCGCCGGCCTAGAGGAAATGCCCCTGCAACGAGGACGCCGGCTCAGAATTGAGCCGGCGTAGTTGCAGGGGTGCGACGGGTGCAGTTTGCACCCGTCGCGTATTTCAGTGTCTGCATGGCAGACACTGAAATACTTTGCGGGGCCCTCTTACGGGGGCCCCTGCAGTGCCCATGCCATGGGCATGGGCACTGCAGGGGCCCCCAGGGGCCCCGCAGCACCCCCTACCACCATCCTGTTCCTGGCGGGAGACCTGCCAGGAACAGGATGGCGGTAGGGGGTGTCAGAATCCCCATGGCTGCGGAGCGTGCTCCGCAGCCATGGAGGATTCCCCCGAGCAGCGGAAAGTCGGCGGGAGACCGCCGACTTTCCGCTTCTGACCGCGGCTGAACCGCCGCGGTCAGAATGCTCGTGGGAGCACCGCCAGCCTGTTGGCAGTGCTCCCGTGGTCGGTGGCCCTGGCGGCCACCGGCCGCCAGGGTCAGAATGACCCCCACAGTGTTTAGAAAAATATATAATATTTATCAGGATAATTGTAGGTCAAAACGAATAAAGTTGCAATGTGAATTTGTAGAGATATCACTGGAAAGTGATATAAAAATGTCTTAAGTCTTTAAAAAGCAAACAAAGTCTCTTTCAAGCACAAAGTACCTGGTTTGGAGTGGAAAATCTCCTCAGAGGGCCACAGAAGAAGAGATACGTGGAAAAAGGGTGTGTGCGTCGATTTCTCCCCAGCACACACGGACTTGCGTCGTTATTTTTCACGTGGGGAAGTCGTGCGTCGTTTTCCGGCGCGCGGACAGTCTCTTTCTGTGGATCGCGGGGATTACCAGATGTCCCGGGTCTGTGCGTGGATTTTCCTGCTTGTTTTCAGGCTGCACGTCATTCTGCGGGGCTGCGCGTCGAAATTACGATCTCACGGCAGGCGTCGCGTCGATTTCTCCTCTAGAGGTCTGGCGGCGTTGTCCTTGCGAAGCCGTGCGTCGAAGTTCCGGTCGCCCCGAAGGCGTCGCGTCGATCAGCGTCGGTGTGCGGCGTTTTTCTCGCCGCGGAACAAGCTGTGCGTCGAAATTTTCGGCGCACGGAGCGTCCAAGTGAAAAAGAGAAGTCTTTTTGGTCCTGAGACTTCAGGGAACAGGAGGCAAGCTCTATCCAAGCCCTTGGAGAGCACTTTCACAGCCAGACAAGAGTTCAGCAAGGCAGCAGGCCAACAGCAAGGCAGCAGTCCTTTGTAGAAAGCAGACAGCTGAGTCCTTTGAGCAGCCAGGCAGTTCTTCTTGGCAGGATGTAGTTTCTGGTTCAGCTTTCTTCTCCAGCAAGTATCTTATGAGGTAGGGCAGAGGCCCTGTTTTATACCCAAATGTGCCTTTGAAGTGGGGGAGACTTCAAAGAGTGGCTAAGAAGTGCACCAGGTCCCCTTTCAGTTCAATCCTGTCTGCCAGGGTCCCAGTAGGGGGTGTGGCAGTCCTTTGTGTGAGAGCAGGCCCTCCACCCTCCCAGCCCAGGAAGACCCATTTAAAATGCAGATGTATGCAAGTGAGGCTGAGTACCCTGTGTTTGGGATGTGTCTGAGTGAATGCACAAGGAGCTGTCAACTAAGCCCAGCCAGACGTGGATTGTAAGGCACAGAAAGATTTAAGTGCAAAGAAATGCTCACTTTCTAAAAGTGGCATTTCTAGAATAGTAATATTAAATCCAACTTCACCAGTCAGCAGGATTTTATATTACCATTCTGGCGATACTAAATATGACCTTCCTACTCCTTTCAGATCAGCAGCTACCACTTCAATATTGTATGAGGGCAGCCCCAATGTTAGCCTATGAAGGGAGCAGGCCTCACAGTAGTGCAAAAACGAATTTAGGAGTTTTACACTACCAGGACATGTAAACTACACAGGTACATGTCCTGCCTTTCACCCACACAGCACCCTGCTCTAGGGGTTACCTAGGGCACACATTAGGGGTGACTTATATGTGGAGAAAGGGGAGGTTTAGGCTTGGCAAGTACTTTTAAATGCCAAGTCGAGGTGACAGTGAAACTGCACACCCAGGTCTTGCAATGGCAGGCCTGAGACAAGGAAAAGGGGCTGCTTAAGTGGGTGGCACAACCAGTGCTGCAGGCCCACTAGTAGCATTTAATCTACCGGCCCTATGCACATAGAGTGCACATTACTAGGGACTTATAAGTAAATTAATAGTCCAATCAGGTAGGATTCAAGGTTACCATGTTTTAAGGGAGAGAGCATATGCACTTTAGCACTGGTTAGCAGTGGTAAAGTGCGCAGAGTCTAAAAGCCAGCAAAAACAGTGTCCAAAAAGTGGAGGGAGGCAGGCAAAAAAGTTAGGGGTGACCACCCTAAGGCTGTCAGGTCTAACACTCACGTTAGCAATGTTTTGAAACTCTTAATGCAGCGTAAGCATTCTTACTTCCCAGCACTATTGCTTTCCAAGACCATTCCATTCACTTAAAGATATACTTTGTGCGCTAACACTTCCTTCGCCTCCACTACAGCAGTGCTGCATACACAAATGCACCAAACAAGCATTGGCAATGCCAATAAATCTGACTTATGAATGCACTGTCAACCAGACCTAAAAACCCATATAGGTGAATGACTGCCCACCCCCAATCTGTGCTTCTGACAGAGAAAAACACTATAAATTGTCTAGTTACCTAAAACAGTTGCATTACAGTGCCATGTGTGTGTCCCTGATAGATGTCCCTCAGCCACCTGTATAATTGAACAAAATGATCACAGCTTTGTGAAGGACAAGCATTTTGTCTCCCAACATGTGGGGGGAGCAAAAGACCCTCTCCTACTACACATGCACTGTCAAGCCAGACCATAAAAAGAATAAAATATTCTGCTCATCAAGGGCACATGAAGTCTTTATTTGGAAGAAAGGGACAGATAGGATAGGAGATAAGAATGAAATTCTAGCAGGAATGATACACGCCACCGAAAATGAAATGTTTGGAGGAGTGATATTCATGGGAACATAAGAGGAGGGCTGTATGCCCATTTGAAAAGTACTGGCAAGCCTAGAATTCTAGCAAATATAAGCAAATATCACATTCTAATTTACCCCCAGTTATATTTAACAATATTTGAACTGTTTCTCTTGGGATGTATGGCAGGTTCCACAGTTTGGCTCTGATTACAAGATTTGTGGAATTCCAAGTCCAGACTTCCAGTGGCAGGAATTATGGTTCCTAACCAGTGTCACCGCATTGAATGTCATCTATTACGAGTTAATTTAAGTGCACATAACTGGGCTAATCTCCTAATCGCACACCTTTCTGTGTAATCCTTTGAGTACACACCAGGAAGCTCATACTGCCATCATCATCAAACAGCTACTCTTCTGAACGGATCTGCTCATCGAACCCCACATCGCCTGTGTGAACTACCATGCAGAAAGGCGCTGCATATTTATTACATGTAGTATGATCATAACATCCCATCTTAAAAACCTATAATAGCACAATAGGTCCACACTTTCAGCTCAGCACCTGTCAGTGCACCAGACCATCTGAGCCTCATCATGCCAGATAGACCCTCATTACAAGTTGCCAGATATCCTGCATCCTAACTCCAGCCCCCCATTCAAATGTCTTTACACGCACACCCCGTGCGCTCTCTATTACTTTCTTGTTTTTTATCTTTTGAAGCATGATGGGCTGCTTTTCTTCGCTTATGTTGCTCCGAGACTACATTAGACAAGGAGAAGCATGGGGAGTTCATACTGCCCCTTTTACTCAGTGCGTGGGGGTCTGCTCATTGTTTGCTTGAAAGCACCGGCTTTGTGTCTCCTCTTTAGTTCTGCCTCAGCTAGCTTGCAAGTTTTCAGGCTGCTTATGTGTGACATACAAAGGCCCTACGAGTGACACCGAGGATCCTTTACCATGAGTGGAGCTATTTAGTTATGGCCATGTAGTACTATACATTTCAGAAAGGACTGAGTGACAGCTTCAGCCATTATGGAATTTGTTGTTGTGTACTTAAAGATTAAAAAATGGGATGACAATGGCATCTATGACTTAGGTGTCCTGGTATCACAGCTATCAATGTAGCCACCAAACCATATCCTCTGCAAGGAAGTGGGAAGCTGCATATCACATGCCTGTGACAGAGCATATGCATGCACCAGCCAGAGACTAGACCCCCACCCACCTCCAGGCACAGCTACTGTCCAGCTCCCCCGCGAGATGGGTCACTTACTGTTTATAACCTCCCTCATAAATCAGCTGATTAACCTCCCCAGCCCAGCTCAGTGTTTTGCACAAGAGTTTACTTTTTGCATACACTCCGTGAACACATATCAATGTAATAAGATCCCAACAGTCCGAATTTTTATTTGAACTGTCGCGTTGGCTCTCATTATCCTAAATGAGACTACTGGATGTTTGGGTATCAGGGTCGTTCTTAGTGTGGGGGACTAAGTCTAACCCACGGAGAAGGATCCCTGTCACCCTCAATCCGGTTTTGCTCCGGCTAACTAGCAGTGCCTCATCTCTCCCAAAGGGAAGGGATAATTGGGCAGCCGAGCGCATGACATCTGAGAGCTTCTCAGGGAAGTCGTGGTCACTCAGATCCCAACCAGCTCTCTCATACAAAGTGTGGTCTGATATACAAATGACAAAGGCAGTTTAAGTTTTATAGATTGATTTAATAAAATGACTGCATTCTAGATAATAAGGCGTGAGCCGCAATAACCAGAACCATACAACACAGTAGGATTGAAATAGTAACGAGGAGAGTGAAACACAGAAATAACGCTATCATAGTGTTACTAGATTACGTTCTCTCTACTAAGTTCTATTTTGAGCACAGCATGTTAAGCTCTAAGCTTGCCTTTCAGATTCTCCGGGAGGACATCAACCCTCATACCTGAGCAAAGGCCTGTGATCTGGATCAGCATCTGCAACAGGGCAGTCAGCGTCTAGTTGTGGTTCCCTGGTCGAAATCTCCCTCTTACGTGTATTAGGACTAGGAAGTGTTTTTATAACTAACATGTCGATGTGCTAAGGAACGTCCCTACGTAAGAATGTGTATCGTCTACGAACCCAAAAGACTAAACTCCTACCACGTCTATCGGCAATGTACCAGACTGTATCCTTGACTGAAGCACAGAGTGAGCAAGAATGTATTATTTGAGAACTCCGGTGCTGAAGTAGGCTAAACAGTGTGATAGAAGAAAATAAAACAAGACCGTGAAACTGGTTATTGAAAAATAACAGTGCGAGGCTGAAGAAAATGCATCTAGGGCAAAGTGCACAGAGGCCTAATGCTTTAAGCAAACGCGCAAAGGCTATATTAAAAATGGCTAAACTACAGAACGTTTTTGCCCTTTAAAAATGAAAAATATTAGACCTTCTTTGAGACTATTTAAAGAGAGATCCTGTGCAGTTTTTCTCTTAAACGACCATAAAACAAATGACATACCTCACAGATTATTAGAACAGATGTACTCTTAGGTTTTAGCAAAGATAGGCCCTCATTCTGACCCTGGCGGTCGGTGATAAAGCGGCGGCCAAGCCGCCAACAGGCCGGCGGTCTAAAATATGCAATTCTGACCCTGGCGGGAACCGCCAACACAGCCCGCCAACTTAACACTCCGACCGCCACAGCGGTACAAACAAACAGCGCGGCGGTTCCCGCCAACAGCCCGGCGGCAGACAAAGTACCGCCCACCCTATTACGACCCACCAATCTGCCACCTTTTCCGGGGCGGGAGCACCGCCGATAAGAACACGGCGGAAACAGACTACGAACGGGAAAACGCTCACCTCTACGCACTCCACGCGAGATTCCGGCAGTATGGAGCCAGAGTTACAGGTCATCCCCGCACTCCTATTCCTCCTCATATACCAGGAGCACGCCCGGCGGCGCGGAAGACATCGGTGAGTACTGCACCTACGACACAGGGGAGGGAAAAGATTACCGGCACACACCCACCCACCCACACCCACTACAACACACACATCAATGCATTCCCACAGATCACTGTCACAACCCACAAACCACCCCCCTCCGAAATAATGCAAAGACCAAAAGAAGAGATCATAAACGGGCAGATATATTTAAATATGTACGCCATTAATCCCAATAAATAAATAAACTATGTACAAAATATATACAGCTACTAAATGTAGTCCAACCACTGTCCGTGGATCACAGGGGTCCTGTGCAAAGGGGCAAGGCCCAGTCCCACGACAAGAACTCCACGGAGAGAACACTGCAGGGGCATCAGAAAGAAAATAGGACAGGCACCTCAGGGGGAAGGGAAGGGGGGGCACCTCAGCCACTTGAGTACACGACGCCAGATCCACGAGGGGACTCCATGACCACTGGGCCATCCTGGGGAGAGCAAAGCCACAGTCCATACAGTCCATACAGTGGGTGGCCTGCCCACTGGGCCATCCTGGGGAGAGCAAAGCCACAGTCCATACAGTCCATACAGTGGGTGGCCTGCCCACTGGGCCATCCTGGGGAGAGCAAAGCCACAGTCCATACAGTCCATACAGTGGGTGGCCTGCCCACTGGGCCATCCTGGGGAGAGCAAAGCCACAGTCCATACAGTCCATACAGTGGGTGGCCTGCCCACTGGGCCATCCTGGGGAGAGCAAAGCCACAGTCCAAACAGTCCATACAGTGGGTGGCCTGCCCACTGGGCCATCCTGGGGAGAGCAAAGCCACAGTCCATACAGTCCATACAGTGGGTGGCCTGCCCACTGGGCCATCCTGGGGAGAGCAAAGCCACAGTCCAAACAGTCCATACAGTGGGTGGCCTGCCCACTGGGCCATCCTGGGGAGAGCAAAGCCACAGTCCATACAGTCCATACAGTGGGTGGCCTGCCCACTGGGCCATCCTGGGGAGAGCAAAGCCACAGTCCATACAGTCCATACAGTGGGTGGCCTGCCCACTGGGCCATCCTGGGGAGAGCAAAGCCACAGTCCAAACAGTCCATACAGTGGGTGGCCTGCCCACTGGGCCATCCTGGGGAGAGCAAAGCCACAGTCCATACAGTGGGTGGCCTGCCCACTGGGCCATCCTGGGGAGAGCAAAGCCACAGTCCAAACAGTCCATACAGTGGGTGGCCTGCCCACTGGGCCATCCTGGGGAGAGCAAAGCCACAGTCCATACAGTCCATACAGTGGGTGGCCTGCCCACTGGGCCATCCTGGGGAGAGCAAAGCCACAGTCCATACAGTCCATAACAGACCCCACTGCCACTGGAGGAGGCAAGTTGGCCAGAGGACATCCTGCAGCCCTGCCCGAGATAGATCCTGCCCTGCCACGTCTGCCAAAGGGCCAGCGGTTCTTGCCCTGAAGGGCCCAGTTCAGCGGTTCATGAGACGGCGGGGCCCAGTTCAGCGGTTCTTGAGACGGCGGGGCCCAGTTCAGCGGTTCTTGAGACGGCGGGGCCCAGTTCAGCGGTTCTTGCCTTGAAGGGCCCAGTTCAGCGGTTCTTGAGACGGCGGGGCCCAGTTCAGCGGTTCTTGAGACGGCGGGGCCCAGTTCAGCGGTTCTTGAGACGGCGGGGCCCAGTTCAGCGGTTCTTGCCTTGAAGGGCCCAGTTCAGCGGTTCTTGCCCTGAAGGGCCCAGTTCAGCGGTTCATGAGACGGCGGGGCCCAGTTCAGCGGTTCTTGAGACGGCGGGCCCAGTTCAGCGGTTCTTGCCTTGAAGGGCCCAGTTCAGCGGTTCTTGCCTTGAAGGGCCCAGTTCAGCGGTTCTTGAGACGGTGGGGCCCAGTTCAGCGGTTCTTGAGACGGCGGGGCCCAGTTCAGCGGTTCTTGCCTTGAAGGGCCCAGTTCAGCGGTTCTTGAGACGGCGGGGCCCAGTTCAGCGGTTCTTGAGACGGCGGGCCCAGTTCAGCGGTTCTTGCCTTGAAGGGCCCAGTTCAGCGGTTCTTGAGACGGCGGGGCCCAGTTCAGCGGTTCTTGAGACGGCGGGGCCCAGTTCAGCGGTTCTTGCCTTGAAGGGCCCAGTTCAGCGGTTCTTGCCTTGAAGGGCCCAGTTCAGCGGTTCTTGAGACGGCGGGGCCCAGTTCAGCGGTTCTTGCCTTGAAGGGCCCAGTTCAGCGGTTCTTGCCTTGAAGGGCCCAGTTCAGCGGTTCTTGAGACGGCGGGGCCCAGTTCAGCGGTTCTTGCCTTGAAGGGCCCAGTTCAGCGGTTCTTGCCTTGAAGGGCCCAGTTCAGCGGTTCTTGAGACGGCGGGGCCCAGTTCAGCGGTTCTTGCCTTGAAGGGCCCAGTTCAGCGGTTCTTGCCTTGAAGGGCCCAGTTCAGCGGTTCTTGAGACGGCGGACGGTCTATGGCCAACTGCTAAATGCCTGGTGGTGCCCTCCTGGGCAGCGGGGATGGTGCTCCTTCACTGCCCACCTGGGCTGTGGGTGGTGGGGCCCTCCTGGCCAGCTGGGCTGGGTCCTCCCTGGGCAGCGGCTATGGGGCTGGTGGGCTCTCCCGGGGCAGCTGTGCCGGTTCCTCCCGGGGCAGCGGCTATGGGGGTTGTGGGCTCCTCCTGGGCAGCAGGCCTGCTGCCTGACCTCTCCAACTTGCTGCCCTTGCCCTCCTTAGTCGTCGGCCTGTGGCCCTTTCCTCCCTTTGTAGCTGTGGCTGGTGACTGTCTCTGGGTGGTGTCCGGGGGGGATGTAGAAGGCGGGCTCCTGCGGCGCCCCTTCCGCCTTCTGCTCCTCTTCCCAGGGGGTGGGCTGGCTGTCCCCTTGCTGCTGGGCGAAGATCCAGACATGCGGGCTGGCGGGCTCCAATACCCCTGCACCCTTGTCAAGGGGGCTGCAGGGCTGGTGGTGGCTGAGGTGCTCTTCTTACCCCGACGAGAAGGAGGGGGGGGCTCAGGGTCAGGAAAGAAGTTAGTAGTGGCGAGGAAGAGCTTCTTGGGACAATGGAGAGTGGTAGGTACAGTGGGAATGGGAGTGGAGGGAGAGGATGTGGTTGTAGGTGAGTCACGTTTGCTGTCTTTGGGTGCAGGTGCAGGAGGGATAGGCTGTCGTGAGGTGGATGGCTGTTGGGTGGGTGGGTGGCTGCGTTTGTGTGGTGTGGAAGAGGGGGTGACAGACACAGTGGGAGAGGACACAGGGGACGTGTAAATGGCAGTGGGGGTGGTGACTGCACGTGTGCGGACTGGAGTGGAGGGTGTGCTGGTGATGGAAACACTGGCTGATGGTGAGGTGAATGGAGGTGTGAGTGTAGACGTCACAGGGAGGGAGGAGGGAGACGAGGAGGTGGGGGTCACAGAGGTGGTAGTGACTGTTGGCATGTCTGCATCGGAATGTTGCGTGTGTGAATGTCTGCGTGATCTGTGGTGCTTATGTTTGGATGAGCTTCTCTTGGGTGTTGAGGTGTGTGCAGGCTGGTCTGATGGTGTGGGTGGGACAGGCAGAGGAACAGGAGACTGGGAGGAGGGAGTTAGTAGAGGCAGGCAGGAGACAGGGACAATGGCTGCCGTCAGTGCTGAGGCCAGAGCCTGGAACGATCGCTGATGGGCAGCCTGACCCGAATGAATGCCCTCCAGGTACGCATTGCTGCGATGAACCTCCCTCTCCACCCCCTGGATGGCATTCAAAAGGGTAGTCTGCCCAACAATGAGCGTTCGGAGGAGGTCAATGACCTCCTCACTGAGGGCAGCGGGGGTAACAGGGGCAGGGCCTGAGGTGCCTGGGGCGAAGGAGATGACCGGCTTCCTGGCAGAGCGGGCACGGGGCGAACGCGGAGGGGCTGCTGGGAGGGCGGAGATGGTGCGCTGGGTGGCGGCTGTACCTGTAATGGCGGGGGGCACGGATGGTGCCACCCCCGCAAGGGAGCCCCCTTCCGAGGACGTGTCCGTGTCGCTGCAGGCTCCAGTCGTCCCCGTCGTGGAGCTCCCCTCGCCCTCCGTCTCACTGGTCCAGTCTGACTCTGTGGCATGGCCCTCCTGGGCCATGTGAGATGCAGCTCCCTCCTGCCCCGATGCCACTTCTCCTCCGCCTGATGATGCTGATGCACACAAGCACAGAAAGACAAACAAAAAGGGGGGGGGAGAGAGAAATAAAGGGATATTGAGTACATGGATCTCCGGTACAGTTAGCGGACATGACAGACACAGATGCCCCCTGCACTAAGTTGCGCACTTGGGGTACGCTACGCATTCCGTGGAACATGCCCTACACGCCTAGAGTTGACAACTGCACCCATGGATGACACGGCCCAGGGATGGCTGTGCTGACAAACTACTGAGGGTGGTGGCTGGGGACACAGGGGCTTACGGGGGTGCCCAGCCTACAGATATCGCCCTGGCCTAGGGGGACCCCCAGCCCTCCTCCCCCACCCAGACACCTCCACTGCGCGACAACAGAGTAGATAATGCTTGTACTCACCCCCTTGTGTCTGCTGTGCTGCCCTCACGCGCCCATCCAAATCAGGGTAGGCCACCGCCAGGATCCGGAACATCAGGGGGCTCAGTTGACGGCAGGCACCCCGCCTACGTTGGGAGGCCATCCCCAGCAGAGACTCGGCGGTCTTCTTGGTCCCGCGGCAGATGTCCTCCCACCTCTTGCGGCAGTGGGTGCCCCGTCGATGGTGGACCCCCAGGGCACGGACTTCCTTGGCGATGGCACGCCAAATCCCGATCTTCTCATGGGCGCGGACCTATGTGACACGTACAGGGAGGGAGAAATACCACGTTCAAGTTACTCAGCATTTTCCTTTCCAGTGGCCCAACGCCCCCCATCCCCGCCAGGCCCCCCGCCAGGCCCCCCGCCATGCCCAACATGCCCCCCATCCCCGCCAGGCCCCCCGCCATGCCCCCGCCATGCCCAACATGCCCCCCATCCCCGCCAGGCCCCCCGCCATGCCCAACATGCCCCCCATCCCCGCCAGGCCCCCCGCCAGGCCCAACATGCCCCCCATCCCCGCCAGGCCCCCCGCCAGGCCCAACATGCCCCCCATCCCCGCCAGGCCCCCCGCCATGCCCCCCGCCATGCCCAACATGCCCCCCATCCCCGCCAGGCCCCCCGCCAGGCCCAACATGCCCCCATCCCCGCCAGGCCCCCCGCCAGGCCCAACATGCCCCCCATCCCCGTCATGCCCCCCGCCATGCCCAACATGCCCCCCATCCCCGCCAGGCCCCCCGCCAGGCCCCCCGCCAGCCCCAACATGCCCCCCATCCCCGCCAGGCCCCCAAGCCAGCCAGTGGCCCCAAATCCATATTGAATTAAACTCACTTGTTGGTCTGGAGGACCGTAGAGTAGCGCATACTGGGGGAGGACCCCATCCACAAGTTTCTCCAACTCCTCTCCAGTGAAGGCAGGGGCCCTTTCCCCAGTCGCAGCAGCCATTGTCCCTTCCAGACCGAGGTCACAGCAACACTTGCAGTATAGGTCCTCTCCTGTGAAAGTTCAAGTCGCAAGTGGATAAGTAGATAGAAAATGGCGGTCACGTCCGCGGCGGTGCGTACCGCGGCGGTGCGTCCCGCCACCGCCGGCGCCCTTCGCCATTGGCTCCTGAAACCCATAGGCTTCAATGTTAACCAATGCGGCTTCGCGCCGCGGTCTTCGCCCGCCGCCCGCCGCGGTGTGCCACGCCAGCGCATTGACCTCACATCCCATTGTCACACTTCACAGGTCAGGCAGCCGCCATTTCCAGGGCCCACATGGCTCAATTTCAACTGCGTCACACAGGCCTAGGCCTTGCATAGCCACTCAGACACGCCATTCACTGCATAGAGAATCGTATACTGTGCTAGCTGTGAGTACGTACCTGTGGGTTGCCTGACTGTGTGCTCCATGTTGTCCTTCCTAGGCACCGTCCGCTGGGTTGGGCGAGGAGACGGATGAATCCTCCTGTGTACCGACCGCTGGTGGACCTGTCGACAATGGAAGAACGCCACATTATCCTGACCTACCGTCTTAACCGTGCCACTATCCATGAACTGTGTGCCCAGCTGGAGCCCGACCTGATGTCCCCCATCCGCCAACCCACAGGGATTCCCCCTCTGGTGCAGGTCATGTCAGTACTACATTTCTTGGCAAGTGGGTCATTTCAGACAACCGTGGGAATTGCTTCCGGGATGTCTCAGCCCATGTTTTCGAAGGTGTTATCCAGAGTGTTGTCTGCCCTGATGAAATCCGTGAGGAACTACATCATTTTCCCTGAGGTGGGCGAATTGGCTACAGTGAAGGGTGATTTCTACGCCCTTGGACATATTCCCAACGTAATTGGTGCCATTGATGGGACCCATGTGGCTTTGGTTCCCCCAAGAGACAGGGAGCAGGTGTACAGGAACAGAAAAAGTTACCATTCAATGAACATCCAGGTGGTGTGTTTGGCTGACCAGTACATCTTGCATGTAAATGCCAAATTCCCAGGGTCAGTGCATGACGCCTACATCCTCAGGAATAGCAGCATCCCTTACGTGATGGAACAGCTACAGAGACACCGTGTATGGCTAGTGGGGGACTCTGGGTACCCCAACCTGTCGTGGCTACTGACCCCAGTAAGGAATCCCCGGACCAGGGCAGAGGAACGGTACAATGAGGCCCATGGGCGTACTAGGAGGGTGATCGAACGCACCTTTGGCCTCCTAAAGGCCAGGTTTAGATGCCTGCATATGACCGGTGGATCCCTAATGTACTCACCTAAGAAGGTGTGTCACATCATCGTGGCCTGCTGCATGCTTCACAACCTGGCTTTGCGCCGCCAGGTGCCTTTCCTGCAGGAGGATGGTTGAGACGGTGGTGTTGTGGCAGCGGTGGAACCTGAGGAGAGTGACGAGGAGGAAGACGACGGGGCTGAAACAGACAACAGGGACAGAATCATTGAACAGTACTTCCAATAGGACACAGGTAACATTTCAAAGATAATTTAGTAAATGTTAACTACTCTGCAGCATCTCTGCTGCCTGTCTATTTGCCCCAGTGTATGATGACTGAGTTTTGGCTTTTCCCTCCCTATTTCAGATCTGGGGTCCCCACTACGAGTCCTGTGCTTCGTTTCCCCATGGACTACAGCTTTGTGGCAGCTGTTTGTTGACTTCACCATGTACAAGGACATATTTGCACTGTCATGTCAATTACAATCTATTGAAATCACAGCCAGACTCCTGATATTTTGGTGCAAAATAGGTGTTTATTGAAGTGCTCAAAATGGGATGGGTGGTTTCAAGTGGGTGGGGGCTATGGTACAGGAATGTCCATGGCAGAGTCCAGAGTAACAGTCACACAGGTGCATTGTCCAGAGGCCTGTGGAGAGATGGAGCATGGGCAGTTCAAGGATGGACAGGGTGACAATGTGGGACAGTGGGATGACATCAGGTGGTATCCTTTGCTGGCGGGGGTCTTGACATCCTACTCTGTCTTCTTGCGAGATCTCAGGGCCCTCTTGCGGGGTGGTTCTTCTCCTGCAGGAGGTGGGGGTCTGGTGGGCTGCTGCTGTGCGGGGGCCTCCTGTCCACTAGCGCCGGCGGAGGTGGATGGCTGTTCTTGGTCCAGGCTAGTGGCAGGGGCCCTTGGGTGTTGTTCAGTGTCCGACCTGCTGTTTACGAGGTCCTGCAGCAGCCCTACCATGGTAACCAGGGTGGTGTTGATGGCTCTGATGTCCTCCCTGTACCCCCGATAGTGTTCCTCCTGCAGCACCTGGATCTCCTGGAACCGGGCCAGTACCGTCGCCATCGTCTCCTGGGAGCGGTTGTATGCTCCCATGATGGTGGTGAGGACCTTGTGGAGAGTGGGTTCCCTGGGCCTCTCCTCCCCCCCCTGTCGCACAGCTGCCCGCCGAGTTGCCCTGTTTCCCTGGGCCTCTGCCCCCTGGCCGGTGTGCCCACTACCACTGCCCCCAGGTCCCTGTTGTTGTTGGGGTGGTGGGTTATCCTGGGTGCCCTGTAGTGGTAGACACACCGCAGATTGACGCGCCCTGGAGACAGAGGCATGGGCCCGCTGGGTGGGAGCTGTGCTGGTGTTCCCAGAGGGGTTAGGGTCTGTAGTGGCCTGTGCCTGTGTGAGGGGAACCGACTGTCCAGAGGTCCCCGATGGTCCGGGCTGGTCATCGGTGTCCAGATCGAAAGAGCTGCTGTCATCGCTGACGGCCTCTTGGGTGGGGGGTGTGGATAATTCTGGCCCCTCCGCCGCGGTGTGTTGACGGTCGGGTCCTGCAGGGGTATAGAGGTATGGTTATAGTTTCAATGTGTGGCATATGGGTGTATCTGTGGGTTCCCGTGTCCCCAAGTGCTGGCATTCGTGTGTGGGGGCTTTGGTGAGGGTGGCTTGTGGGGGGGATGTGTATATGCATTGGGCATGCTTTGGTGATGGGTGTCCATGCTTAGTGGACGCATGCAGGCCTAGGTTTTGGGATGTGTGGGTTGTGATGGTGAGACATTGGCGGGGAATAGGTGTGCTGGGGGTGGGGGTGAGGATGGTGGTGGGGGTGAGGGTGGGGGTGAGGATGGGGGTGGGGGTGAGGGTGGGGTTCGAGGATGGGGGTGAGGGTTGGGGTCTGATTTGGCATGCAGGTGGGGGGGAAGCAGTATTGAAGCTTCAACTTACCAGTATCCATTCCTCCGCCGACTCCTGCGAGGCCGTCAGGATGCAGGATGTTCAAGACTTCCTCCTCCCATGATGTGAATTGTGGGGGTTGAGGTGGGGGTCCTCCGCCAGTCTTCTGCACGGCGATGTTGTGCCTGGATACCATGGAACGTACCTTCCCCCGTAGGTCGTTCCATCGCTTCCTGATGTCTTCCCGATTTCTGGGGTGCTGTCCCACTGCGTTCACCCTGTCGACAATCCTCTGCCATAGCTCCGTCCTCCGGGCAATGCTGGTGTATTGTATCTGTGTGCCGAACAGCTGGGGCTCTACCCGAACGATTTCCTCCACCATGACCTTGAGTTCTTCGTCTGTGAAACGGGGTTGTCTTTGGGGTGCCATGGGGTGGTGTGTATGATGTGTGGGGTGGAGTATGTGTATTTAAGTGAGTTGAGTGTGGTGGTGTGTGTTGTTTTGTGTGTGGATAGTGTGTGGGTGATGGTGTTGAGTGGCTGTGGCTGTTATGTTTTGGATGCTGGTGTCTCGCTCTTGTCTTCTTTACGAATTTTTAAGCGTAGGGGTTTGTGGGTGATGTGGGTGGGTGTTTTATATTGTATTGTGTGTGTGGGAGTGGTGTGTGTATGTGTATCAGGTGTGTGGGATTCAAATCGTCCAATGTGGGTGAGTTTTGTTCGTTTGTGTGTATTCTGACCGCGCCGGTGTGTCCCGCCAATGGAATACCGCGTTTGAATGACCGCCGCGTGGATTCGTGGGTCGTAATGGCATGGGCGTATTTCTGTTGGCGTGGCGGTGGAGGTTTGTCACCTCCACCTTTCCGCCGACCGCTGGTCTGGCGGTCTGTTGTGGCGGTCGGATTTTCGGAGGTTTGCCTTCTGCGGGTCAGAATGACCGTGGCGGGTTTCCGCGACCGCGGCGGGATTATGGAGGATTTCTGACCGGCGGTAGGCGCCTTTTACCGCCGAGGTCAGAATGACCACCATAGTCTTTAAGGAGATTAGGGACCACCTTTATTGCCAGTAATAGCACTTGAGTTAAGGGCACCACAGAATTCCATATCATGCTACAAAATTCAACACACCACCACATAATTTCAATCCACTACACGCCACACCATGACACACACTATTGCTTCATATGATTACACACCATAACAGACAATCCCACTCCACATAATTCCACTACATTCAATACCATATAATTACTAGCCACATAATTCCAATGTTCACCATGCCACATATTTCCACTACACATAACTCCCCTAATACCACGCCACACAATTCCACCACAAACAATTGCACTCCAACCCACATAATTCCATTCCATACCCCTTACATCCACTCCACTCCATAACACATTGCTAAAAGACATTAACATTGACAACACCTATAGCTTTCGGATTGCCGAGACCTATTGGCTTTGCCAATGCTTGTTTGAGCACTGCTATCTTGGTTTAAAGTTATTGAAACAATCCTTTACTGGAGCTTGACAGTCCTTGATCAATCCCTTCACATGGGGGCATTTCTATTTATACTTATGTAGATTTTCAAGTGGAAAAGTTAGGAAATCCTTGGGAAACACATAAACAATTTTGAGAGGATTTTTGAGGGAAAACATATCAAGTACCCCCTAAAACGTTGAGCTTTTCACCACCGTCAGGGAGCACTTGCCTCTGCCTGTTCATAAGGTTTCTACTATATCTTCTAATCTTACAACATAGCATATTATGTGTGCATCTACACCATCCACGAGAGCCCTAGCAAAGAGCAACTAATCTTCCTGCATGGCATGATCGTAGTTCAAACTATGATTTGTAACTGAGCAACAAAAGCAAGTTGAAACACCCAGTGCAGCACTTAAACCCACTTCCAGCTGTTCTGGCTCTCTTTGTGATAACTGATGCCACTCTATAGAACATTAGGAAGATGGCAGAGCGAGATGCCAACAGAAGTGGATGCAGCCCAGTCTGCAACTCCATGTTGCAGCTCCCTATGGAGTGCCTGCCCTGTACGATGAGTCACTATGGTGGCTGTCTCACTATTCTCACTATTGTCAAGAAGAAGAAGTGGTTCACTCTGGTAATGTTACTTTCTTTCTATCGAACATACATATTGTAGAAAGTTGTCAATAACGTCATGGCATGAAGATAGCAGTGCCAAGTGAAGGTCTGGTCATTTAATGAATGAAGGAATATAAATATAGCCTCTCGGTTACGCACAATGCACTTGAACGGAGACCCACACACCTCTACAGGCAGGAAAGGGGGAAGATAAAGTTACACCCTCAGCACAAATATATTTAAAATTGGCAGTGGTAGCCCAGCCCTCCTCGAAGCGTTTCTTACAAAAGGATTGTGGTGCATGACAGACAGTGCTTAATTTGTGCTTGTTGTTTCCGGTGCGGAGCACCCGCACTTGTTTCTCAGGGCCAGTGCTTATTCTTCTGCCTCAAGCATTTGCTGCGAGCAAAAGACACATATGGAAAGACGGAGGAAGAGAAAAACGAAAAAGCGTCACAATAGGAGAAAGCAGAAAACTGGAAGAGTGCACTGAAAGGGCAGGGAGTGGCTGTACATGGACTAAAGAGGCCCGAGATAGCTTCAGGATTACACTGCCTCAGTATTCCGTGTTCGCACATTTAACTGCAGCAGCCGCCTGTTTAAGAGGAGGGTTTGAGCACCTGCACGTTTTCATTTACAAATTAAGCACTGATGACAGAGATAACATGGTTGCTATGTAGAAGATCTTCTTTTCAGTATTCTAAACAGTCACGTTGGGATATCTTGTTAAAATATATTATGAGAAGCATGACACGAGGTGGGACTTAAGAGCCATTGGAAAGAGGGAGGAGTAAGGATCGTTAGGGTTACTTAAAACACAATAGTTTTCAAACTAATCAAGTTCTAAAGCAGAGTTTAAAGCAGAGAGGAGAGGGAGTGTGTGTGTTTTTCTCACCGTGGGCATGTAAACATGTAGGGTGAAATTCGACAGACACCTCACCACACCTGACAAAAAGCACATGTACCCAACTATTTACTATTGCAGTGGGGTGTTACACCCCAAACACCTCCCGAAGCTAGACCCCTGTGAACGAGACTAGCAAGAGAGCCTGGCCAGTATGCTGCAGTTTGTGGGGGAGGGGGTCTCCCTCTCTAGGTTCAATGCCCATTGAGCTACAAAAGCTTAAAAAGTGCAGACCTGATGAAAAAGTGTGAGCGCTGCAAACAAGTCAAACTCAAAAAGAGGTGCTGGGGTACTTCAAGCCCACAAGACATTTTTTAAACAAAACAGATTCAAGTGGTGGATTTTACAGCACACTACCAGTAATAAAAAACATTTCATTTCAGTGTAAGGCGTAGAACAGTAGCACAGTGCGCAGTATTTTCACCCAGACAAAACTGCACACAAATACAAGCACACACTGCCTCAGTAGAAAGCTTGTATTTGTGTACAATGTTTTCTGCGAACAGTCAGTTTCTATAGATCTATTTTCTATTTCAGCCTTTTGTCAACGCAAAAGAGATCAGGGCCGGAATCACACAAGAAAGCTTCCCTCATACTAAGCTCACACCCCTGTCACGGAGGTCCCTTACTGCTGGCAATATCCATCTAGTGCACTCTCAATGCTTTGTACCATTCATCTTAACCATTTCCACTGAGATCTTCCGTACATGCTAAGTTTGTCACAACAGGAGCCATTCAACGCCCTCTACGCCGACACCACACAAACTCAAACGCAAACTCCAAAGAATCCAGAACACAGCCGCGTGCCTCGTCCTTGGCCTCCCCCAACATGAATGAACCTCACCACACCTCACCTCAAATCCCTACACTGGCTCCCCATAGGTAAGAGAATCACATACAAGATCCTCATCCACGCACACAAATCCCTCCACAACACCGGCCCAACCTACCTCAATGAAAGAGTAAACTTCCACACTCCCACAAGCAACCTCCGATCAGCCGACCTCGCCCTAGCCACAGTCCCCCGCATCCAGCACACCACCACAGGAGGCAGGTCTGTCTCCTACTTTGCCCCCAAAACCTGGAACTCCCCCCCCACCGACCTTCGCAAAACCAAAGACCTACTGGTCTTCAGAAAGAACCTCAAGACTTGGCTGTTTGACCAGTGACCCTCCCTGGCCCCCCTCCCTCACCCCCAGTACCCCCCAACGCCTTGAGACCCTCAAGGGTGAGTAGCGCGCTCTACATATTTCTTTGATTGATTGATTGATTGATTGATTGATGCTTCTCCGTGTCTGCAGAACCACCTGGGCATTTCCTGCTGCTGTGACCATTGTTCGTTAATTCATGGTGGTGATTAGGCATAATGGCCACAGCAGCCGCCCACGCAACTCTACTCTTTCCTTGCTCCGCTGTCCAGCCTCACCCCTATGTAATTCTTCACTCCTTCCTTTGTGGTCCTATGGTCTATCACCTCTCTGCCACCATTTATAATTTCTTTTGTCCAACATTTTCATTCTATTCACCCTTCAACACTACTATCCATGCCCTGCTCCCTATGCCCTCTAATACAGCTCTTTACTGTCTCTACTGTAGTCCTTATAAGCTCTCTCTCAACTTTATCTACTCGACTAGTTTTTCTCTCTACCTTTTCTCACCTGTTTCATTTCTCTCCTCCCCATTCCTACTTAATCACGCATGTGCCTTAACCACACATATGCACGGTTAAGGCAGAGAGCAGAGTCTAGCTGTCAGGAGCAGGAAGAGGAAGCAACTGGAGAGGTAAGTGGGGCTGGAGTTGGGTTGGGGGGGTAGTTTTTAGGGGTGGGGCGGTTTTAGGGCTCAGGGTGGGGGGGTTACGTTAATGTTTTTGATGGGGGAGGTTGGGCTGGTGCTGAGATTGGGGGGAAGTTTTAAGGGGTGGGGATTTAGGGCTCAGGGCAGGTGGGGGAATCAGTGTTTTTTTTTTTTTTAACAGGAGGCAGGGTTTTAAGGTTCAGGACAGGAGGCCTCTGTTGTTTAGTAGTTGCACACGTGGTGAGGTAAGTGGGTCTGGGGCCGGGTAGAGGGGAGTTTTTAGGGGTGAGGGCAGTTTTAGGGCTCCTGGCGGGTGCAGGTTTTTTTTCACAAGGGGCAGGGTTTTAGGGCTCAGGGTGGGGTGGGGGGCACTGTTGTGCAATAGTTGCACATGTGAAAAGGCAGTGGGACTGGGTTTAGGGGGGTTTTAGGGCTGGGCCAGTTTTAGGTCTCAGGGCAGGAGTGGAGGTTTTGGGTAGTTTTAATTTTTAAAGGGGCAGGATTTTAAGGCTCAAGGCGGGTGGTTGTATGACACAACTATGCATGCCTTTAACACACATTACTTTACCAAGCATACTTTAATAACAAAATTAATTGGAAAGGCATGCGTGGTAAAGGCATGCTTGGTAAAGATTCAGTAGTAGGTCCGACTGCGTTGTTAAGGCATGCGTAGTTCAGGCATGCATGATTGTGTCATACAATCATATTAAACACATGTGAATGCAAATTAATCAGAAGTGAGGCACCCCTCCTACAGCCCACCCTCTCTCGTAATGACCAATCTACCTCTTTGTCCCCTTCGGCCTGCCCACCCCATCCCTTTGAGACAAATGGAGTTTTGCTAACTCCTGCCAGAGGCCACTGTATGTGCATCTCAGCAACCTTATAGATGGCATTGGAATTCACCACACCCCAGTGCTTAATTTGAACCAGTGTTTTTCGGTGCGGGGTACCAGCACTTATTTTTGAGCGCCGGCACTTATTTTCCTGCCTCAAGCATTTACTGAGAGCAAAAGACACATAAGGGAAAGACGGAGGTAGAGAAAAACTAAAAAGTGTCACAAAGGGAGACAACAGAAAGCTGCATGAGTGAGCTGTAGGGGCAGAGGATGTCTGTAAAGGAATTACAGAGGCCTGAGATGGCTTCAAGATAATGCTGTCTCAATATTCCATGCTCGCACATTTAATTAAAGCAGCTGCATGCTTAAGGGGAGAGCTTTGGGCATCGGCACATTTTTGTTTACAAAGTAAGCACTGCCATACCCTCTAATATAATGCCATTCCTTTGCTTGTGCATGGAGGTCAAATAATACCTCACCAATCTGGCATGTGCGCAGAAGCACATGTTCAAAATCCAACTCCCTTCTCCCCAGCAGAAAAAAAAAGATTCTGTCCACTGTATTACCGAGCAGCAAGTAGTCATTTGTTTCTGGATTCTCTGTTTTTATTTTATCTTGTCTGTACCCACAGGGTAGTAGGGCAACGCCCCTTGAGCTCATCAACACCAGCCGCCCCGTGTTGCATCTATTGTACTTAATACACATGATGAGCATGTGTATGTATCTAGGTGCTAGCATATATTTGTGGCACCTCCATTTTGTGAGCCTCTGTGCATCTCCCCTGTGTCCTGATTCAGCCTGTCTGTATCCAAGGAGATTCTGAATAGAGCAGCAGTTGCCTTTCCCCCTGACCACAGGGACTGGACTTAGTTGATTGGCTCCCTGAGTCCCTGCTGCACCTGAGACCCGCCCCCACCACCTGCTCTGGCCCCTTAAGTTTGTGGAGGGAAGCCCAAGACAGCCACCTCCATTTTGTGAGCCTCTGTGTATCTCCCCTGTGTCCTGATACAGCCCAGTGTTCAAGGACTGCAAAAAGACCTAGGTAAGGAGCCCTGAGAATTCTTCTGGGTAAATAGTATTATTTGTTCAAAAGTGTTTATTTTAGCTACCTGTGTCTATTTTACTGTGGACTCTGTGTTTCAGGCAGCCTGGCCTCTTTGAAAGTGGTATTTCTTTTTTTTTTTTTTTTTGCCGTGACTGTGTGAATTGCCTTGCTAGTTTGTGGCACCTCCCACCCCCCCCTTTTTTCTCTTCTAAGTAAAAAGGCTACATACATCTTGCAGAGTGTGTTTTTAGGAGACTGTTTTAATCTGTTTGTGTGATTTAAATTGTGCTTAAAAACTGTCTGCCCCCCTGTATTTTTGCCTTTAAAAAAAGCCTGATTTTAGAGTGTGCGCCCAGCACTATTGCAGTGTTTGTTTCTTAAACAATCTCTCCCTTACCTGGAAAGTAGACTCTGCTAGCTTGGAAGTGTGGATTCAGCCTGTCTGTATCCAAGGAGATTCTGAATAGAGCAGCAGTTGCCTTTCCCCCCTGACCACAGGGACTGGAGTTCAGTTAACTTGCTCCTTATATAAGTTCCTATTGGTTGTTGCATATGCTGTTGTGATAGGTTGCTGGGGGATGGTCTTTCATTGGTTGCTAGCTCCAGGGTTGCAGTTATGATTGGTGGATAGGGCTGGAAATCTGATTGGCTGTTGTCTCTAGGTCTGAGATTCTAATTGGCCGTTGGTTATAGGGCTGTGATTGGTGGATAGGGTTGAGATTCTGATTGCTGTTGGTTCTAGGGCTGTGATTGGTGGATACGGCTGGGATTCTGATTGGCTGTTGGTTCTAGGGCTGTGATTGGTGGATAGGGCTGGGATTCTGATTGGTTGCTGGTTTTAGGGCTGGGGCTGTGATTGGTGGTCAGGAACAGGGCTATGATTGGTGATTAGGGCTGGGTTTCCCATTAGTTGTTTGAATCAGAGCTTGAAATTGGATTGGCTAGGGTTAGGACTAGCTTCTTATTGGCCAGTAGGGCTATCAAAGGCCAGGACTCAGGGCGTCTCAGCCCGGGCATCAAGGCAAAGGGCGGAGAGGACAAGGGCAGCTGCCTGTTTGGGCCTATAAGGGCGGAGAGGACAAGGGCAGCTGCCTGTTTGGGCCTGTAAGGGCGGAGAGGACAAGGGCAGTTGCCTGTTAGGGCCTGTTCGGGACAGGGAGGGACTAGGGCCTAGGGCCAGAAATGCTGCCCAATTCTCAATGGACCAATAATGGTATCAGCCCCTACACATCCCTCAACATGCAAACACATATTCTACAAAGGCATCCAACTCATACATCACAAACTGACCACAGACAGGTTGCATTGCCCCATCACCCAACACAATACCCTTTATACAACACATATACACATATCCCCCACAACTACTACAGTCAAACACCTGCATTCTCACAGCCAACCCTACTCTGTCCACTCCTACTAACACAACCTGCCATCACCCACACAACACAAAACTACAGTATACATTTCTCTCAGTTTCAGCCTTCCAGATACACACTCTCAGCTCATACTAACCAACAACACTATCCACTGTTTGCTCCACACAGACCACCTGTCATCATAACAATGCCCAAACCCTGCCTTCAAACACACCATCTACAAACACTCTTCCCCTCTCCTCACCAATTACACACAACCATACAATCCCCACATTTCACTCCACCACACATATTACCTCTTCCAGTCATCGCAACTAATACTAACTACCCTGACACACACCCATCACCTCTTACACACCTCATACATTAATCTCCAAAACACATCAACACCCCATCTAACACTCAAATTCCACTTACCAGCACTAACTCACATACAAATCCCTCACCAAAAACAACTACACCAATATCCCCTCTCACTATTCCACAAAAATAATACCAACCACAAACATCAGCACATCAAAGCAACACAAACCTACATTACACTTATCGTCATACCCACTCCCACCCCCAGGACTACACAAAGAATACAAATTCCATCCTATCTCCACCCCTACTTTCTCACTCTTCACAAACACCTACCACAAGCACCCCAACCCAGCAACTTTCATTCCCTCTCCTCTATTGCACAGTTTAGAGCCTTACATCATGATCCACATGCTCCTCCACCACCCCTAACCCATACTCATCCACACTAAACAAATGCAAACAAAATAGAAAACATGCCACTCATAGCAACCTTGCATCCCCTTGTCTGTTACATAATAAAACTACCCTACTAAAAGCAGTACACTCCTCATGGCTCTCTCAGCCACCATGTCCACCACCCACACACACAGTCCCAACAAAATACCTCCTTAACCTGCTAGAAGAGGAACACTATGTCGAAAAGCAAGACTATTGTGAGCCTCAAACAGTTATCACAACTAGCAACACTCCTGCTTCAAGCTCACATTATACTACTTACCCTTCTCCTAAACAAAACAACACTACCACTAACACACCTTTTCTAAACTGCCAGCTCATACATGCTCGATCACTCTCAAAAAACAAGCACCACATCTATGACCTGCTCACAGACACACAACCTGACCTACTATTCATAACTGAATCCTGGTTGGGAGATGACATGGCACCAGTGTTGCACGAAGCTGTTCCTCCGGGCTATCAAGCCATCACTCAAAACCGTATAGGCAAGAGAGGAGGTGGACTAGCTATTATATTCAAACAGGCAATGAACCTCAGTAAAACAGACAACATCTCCATACAAGGTTGTGAAGCCCTCCTTACCAGATGCCACCCTACTCCAACTTCCTCCTGTAACTTTCTCCTCCTTTACAGACCTCCACCTAACAACTCCACTTTCCCAGATGCTTTTCTAGACACAGTCTTAAACCTTATTACACTATACTCCAATCTATGCATTCTTGGGGATCTAAACATTCGGTTTGACAAACCCAATATGCCCCATCCAAAAGCTATCACCACTGGCCTAGTCGCATTGAACCTACATCAATCCCACACACATCGCTGGTCACATCCTAGATGTCATTTTTGCTAAGCCTGAACTAGTTACTATTCATAGCATCACGCCAATCACCTGGTCAGACCACCATATGATAACTTTCCGACATACAACTCCACAAATCAACACACCCCACAACTACTTACAGACATACACCTATCGACCATGGAGAAAACTCAATTTGGATCTCTTAGAAACACAACTAACAGCAAATACAGATCTAGATACAATTAATTCTGTGCCAAAACATTATGAGTGGCTACAGGAAGCTTTTGATGTCCTAATACCACTCAGAAAAACTAAACACGACAAAAGAAAACCAACACCTTGGAGAAACACAGAACTTAAAAAGATAAAGGAACAAATCAGAAAGTTGCAGCGGACCTGGCTCAAATCAAACAACAGTCAAGACAAACTGCAGCTACACAAACTTAACAGGATTTACAAATCATCAATCAAAAAAGCTAAAAAAAGATACTACTCAGACAGAATTCAAAATGCTCAATCTACAACCAAGGAATTTTATAAAATTCTCAATGAATTTCGAAAACCTATATGCATGGAAGGAAGTCATCCCACTACTCAAGATTTCACAAACAAATTGGCAACTCACTACACAACCAAGGCAGACACATTGGACTCCTATTTAAAACAGAAGAAAACCATCAGCACCAACCTCTTTCCTAAAATACCCTTTAAGAATAAACCAACCCAACTTCTACAGTCCTTCCCAGGATGAATCTATGGATTTGGTCAAAGCAAGCAGACCTTCTGGTTGCCCTTCTGACCCTTGCCCACCACAAATCTTCAAGAACATTCTTCTATCTACTTCTGCTGCCACACCTGTAAGAAGAATCATCAACAACTCTTTAACTTCAGGAACTTTTCCTGTAGACCTGAAAAAGGCATACATACGACCTTTATTAAAGAAAACAAACCTAGACCCGCAAGACCCCAACAACTACAGACCAATCACAAATGGACGTTTCCTGGGCAAATTGATAGAAAGAGCAGCATTCGCCCAGATGTCACAATTAATTGAAGACAATTCTATACTTTCAGATTCCCAAACTGGATTCTGCCCAGGAAGAAGCACTGAATCGGCACTCATGGCAATCTGGGACGATCTTAAAAACACAGTCGACCGAAATGGAGTTGCTGCACTACTTCTCTTGGACCTCTCAGCTGCCTTTGATACGGTTGACCATGACACCCTAACTCAAAGACTCCACGAAGCCGGCATACAAGGGATTGCTCTCGACTGGATTACTTCCCATTGTCAAAAAAGATCTAATATCATCCACTCGCCCCCCTTCTCGTCCGAACCCTACCTCACAAAAGCAGGGGTCCCCCAAGGGTCAATCATCTCACCTTTGCTTTTCAACACCTACATGATATCTTTACCAGAGCTGATCAATGATTTCCATCTCACATGCTACAACTATGCAGATGACACACAAATACTACTTAAATTAGAATGCCCCAAAAACATTGAAAACTCACAAATCTTCAGTTGCCTCAGAGCTGTTGATCAGTGGATGACCTGGAGCCATCTCAAACTAAATACCTCCAAAACAGAAATACTCATATGTGGTGACTAGAAACATTATGACCCTCTGTGCGTCTGGCCTGACGATCTCGGACCACCTCCTCAATTATCCAAGGAAGTTAAAAACCTAGGAATCACCATGGATTCCAAGTTAACTATGAATGCCCAAAGTAGACAAATTAGCACGCACAAGCTTCATCACCTTGAAGACTTTACGACGCATCTTCCCCCACCTCGGATTTCCACACAAGGTGCAAGCTACTATCTCGCTTGTACTATCCAAACTGGATTATGCCAATGGCCTCTACCATGGATCATCTCTATCTGTTATGAAAAAACTACAAGGTATCCAGAATTCCGCAGCCAGGCTACTATTACAAATAAAGCCGCAAGCCCACATCTCCCCTGCCTTGAGAGCACTACACTGGTTACCCGTTGCCAGAAGATGCACTTCCAAGCTGCTTTGTATCACCCACAAAGCTATACATGGAACTGGAACGCTTTTTAACAGAAAGAAAATTACCAAATACATCCAACAAAGAACCCTCCGCTCAAGATTGGCACCCCGCCTTAGAACACCACCATACAAGAAAAAGACTATGGGGCTCATTCCGAGGGCGGCAGGCGCCGCCTGCCGGGCGGAAACCGCCCAAAGACCGCACTGCGGTCAAATGACCGCGGGGGTCATTTTGACTTTCCCGCTGGGCCAGCGGGCGATCTCCAGAAGATCACCCGCCGGCCCAGCGGAAAAGCCCCTGCAACGAGGAAGCCGCCTCCGAATGGAGCCGGCGGAGTTGCAGGGGTGCGACGGGTGCAGTAGCACCCGTCGCGATTTTCACTGTCTGCATAGCAGACAGGGAAAAACATGGTGGGGCCCTGTTAGGGGGCCCCTGCACTGCCCATGCCAGTGGCCATCCCATGCCATGCCAGTGCCCATGCCAGTGGCATGGGCAGTGCAGGGGCCCCCAGGGGCCCCACGACACCGGTTCCCGCCATCCTGTTCCTGGCGGGTTTTACAGCCAGGAACAGGCTGGCGGGAAGGGGGTCGGAATCCCCAAGCAGCGCCGCCATGGAGGATTCCCTGGGCCAGGGGAAAACCGGCGGGAAACCGCCGGTTCCCCTTTTTTGACAGCGGCTTCACCGCCGCGGTCAGAACAGCACCGGAAGCACCGCCAGCCTATTGGCGGTGCTTCCGTTGCCCTCCACCCTGGCGGTTTCAAACCGCCAGGGTCGGAATGAGGGCCTATAGGTGGTACATCCTTCTCCGTCCAAGCAGCCAAACTATGGAATTCATTACCCCCAACTATAAAAGCCACAGATAACTTTCTTGTCTTCAGAAAACTACTCAAGAGTTGGCTCTTTCCTTCATAACCACCATATTCAACAACTATGAACTGCATATGCCTATGTTGATAAATATTTTTTCAGATTATATGTATGTTTCTATTTATTTATAGTTTCTTTAGAAAATATGTATTGCTACTATGTCATAACAATAAAATACACACACAGTCTTTAAACCTGTTTGACTAAGTATTTTTTACTCATGGTTCTAATTATGTATTGTATGTACATATGTGTGTGTATTCATGTGTATGCGTGTGTGTATAAATATATATATATATATATATATATATATATATATATATATATATATATATATATATATGTATGTATGTGTATATGTTGTTTCTGTGCTTGGCATGTTCGTGGATCATTGCATGGCTCCTGGGTGGGATGTTATACTAGATATCTATGAATTCCTGCTCTCATCTTATCACACTTATCTACTCACCATAATATGTCATATCTCTATCAAACTATCCTCCATTCTCACTCTGATTCATCCCAAAACCCTTCTACTACTTTCATCTCCTAAATAACTCTGCCTAAGCTCTTCCCTCCGCTTCCACATCTAACTCACCATACCTCACTCTACTACTGTGACCTCCCACACAACCCTACTAAATTCTACTGCATTTATCTCACCCTGCTACTATGCTCTCCCTAACCCTTCCACATACTCTTC
Organism: Pleurodeles waltl; assembly: GCF_031143425.1. NCBI lineage: Eukaryota > Metazoa > Chordata > Amphibia > Caudata > Salamandridae > Pleurodeles > Pleurodeles waltl. Next base: position 1,314,783,277 of record NC_090446.1, on the reverse strand, counting down.
CCCCCTCTGCCCCCCTTTACTCATCCCAAGCCTTTGGGTTGAGTAAATGAAGGATATACTCCCAATTAACACTTCTGGATTTCTTTCCTCCTCCAGCCCTCCATTACTCCAGTCAATCTAACTAACAAACTCTCATATCCGCGGCTCAAATTAACTAATAATAATACTAAAACTGTACTCATTATTTAACAATACTAATCCATCACTAATTCTTGTTGGGTTCCAGAGTAGTGTGCTACTCATCGAAAAGCGCTTCGACGCCTCATCAGGGGTAGTAAGCGCCAGTGGCGTAGCGTGGGTTGTCAGCACCCGGGGCAAGGCAAGTAATTTGCGCCCCCTAACCCGTGGATTTTAGCACTCAAGTCCCCCCCCAGATGTTGCGCCCGGTGCGGCCGGCCCCCCCTGCACCCCCCACGCTACGCCACTGGTAAGCGCTATATAAATACGATTACAATACAATACAATACATGTTCCAGTAATTATCCTGGGATTAATGTATAAACTACAGGGTTATTTTTGAATCTCAGTAGAAGTATCACAGCCTTTGCTCTTTGTAAGGCCAACAGCATGGCTTCACTGATGACTACAGGGCACTTCGTAATTACGGTGCTCATAACCTGCTGAAGCGAGCAATGTGTAAAACATAAGATAGTAAATATTTATTAATGAAAAAAACAAAGATGTTAAGAGAAACAACCACTTATGGACAAGACGACAGTACATAGATGGGATGTATATATACATATGTAGAGTTGGATGGCTAGGGGGTTGGCCGCAGGGTCTAGCCACAGGCCAGGTCCTGCAGCCAACCCCTGCCACTCATGGCTGAATGATGTGAATGGAGATTGTTGGATTAACCGCCATGCACTGCTAATTACCCCAAATATTACAGTACTCATGGCAAAGTTTATAACGTCAATAAAAATATCAATGAATCATTAGCAGTAAAGTTATTGAAGAAAGTACTGTGCATGGCTGGGGCGTGAGTTATAGTTACCTTAAGCCGGGAGTTATAGTTACTAGAAATAACTCTAACTATCACTGCTGAATTGCTATGGTTTTGTACAAGTAAATTCAAAACCTAACCTGTAACCTTAGTTTTTTTAAGTAAATATATACGTATGTATGTATGTGTGTGTATACATATGTATATGTGTATATATATATATATATATATATATATATATATATATATATATATATTATATATATTAGATACTTGTTAACCTATGAGACATGGAAAAAATTGGTTGTTGTAGAGCCAGGGTTCGATAGGACCTAGAGGAAAATCTGGTTGAGATGAACACATGCAGATCAGTAATGTACTGGAAAACTACACTCAGAATGGAATGAGATAGACATTTTCACCAGAATTAATCAGAAATGGCAATCTTGGGAGAAATTGCCTACTACGGAGGATTCCTGGAAAAATATATACCTATATAACTTCTCCGTATTGAAGGCAGCAAACCTCTGCTGTATGCAATTTTATACTAAATGACTGTTGTATAGGATGCCCATATCCTTGAATAAAATTGATCATCAAAGACCAATGAAATGTTTTAGATGTTCAATGGAAGCAGAGGGCATTTGGACACACATGATCTGGGAATGCCCTATGATGAAGGGATATTGGGCCGCCATACAAAGTTATAGCAAGAATATGGTTAACATTGAGTTTCCGGGTAATCTCAAATTAATAGTACTGGGCTATCTAGCTGATGTTAGATTCAATACTTCTCACAAGAAGAAATTATTCGAAGTCACATTGATATCTAGGTCTATAATTTTTCAAAACTGGCAAACAAAAGATTTTGAAAATCCAATGTGATATATAGAATTGTTGGTGCATAAAACTTGAAGAACTGTAGCAGATTTAAAAAGCTACTGGCCATAAGCATTTTACTATGATAGTATTTATCATTTATATTAAATATATGACGAATTGTTGTGGCGTTGTAAATTCTTCCAATAAAAAATAATAAAAAAATATATTAATGAAAGATAATGTTGCAATGGATACAGAGTTCAATGCCGAAAAAATACCTTGTAGCACTTCACAAATGTTTTATCTTTTCCTGAACAATACATATTTGAGTGTTATACTGTGTAGTATTGGTAGTCTCTCTCAATTAGTTAGGGGCTTTGTGTAATGAGTGTTACTGAAATACACCTTTGCTAATCTACAGCTCCTTACTATGCTTCTAGCAGTGGGCAGCGAAGTGTGCCACATTGCAGCTAGAAAATGCAACTTTGGACCTTTTACTCGGTGCAAGGATAGGTGGGCAGCACACCAGACAAAATCAAATTCATGTTTCGACCCTTTGTACCCTTAAATGCCATTGTAACTTTGGTAGAAAATCAATGACGGTGTCTAAGGCCTTCGTTATGAGTGGCAGTGTTCCACCTGGAGTTGTAATTCTGAATGGAATTCTGCAACATGCTATTCTCAGTGAGCAAGTGCCTATCAGAATTAATGCATAATTTATTCCTCGAATTCAAGACCTGATCATTTTGGGACTGGGTACACCAGTTTCCAAACATTTTAATGGCTTTGTTGGATTCCATATACATATCACTTTTCATCTACTCACTGAATATAACTTTGTACAGTACACACCCTCACCTTAAATACGTCTTAAATAAATTTAAAGTGCCTTTCTCTCATTATGGCTGAGGTAGTTTTTACCATTTTAATGCACATGTGACCAAAACATATTATCTGCATGTCAACAGTAAATTAGTTAGATGCAAAGTTTTGAGCAAGCACTATATCAATGAACACATATATGATTCGTGCTCAACTGCAAAAAAAAGATCATTTGAACTGCGAAATAGTTTGTCATTGCTCGGTAAACTTCACATATTTGAGCACATGTGCTTCCCGGAAAGCAATTCAAATTTTGTGAACTTTAGTCAAAATTTCAAAAATTTACCAATTGCATTTAATATATTTAGTGACTGTTTATTGAGCAGATACTAAACGTGTTGCTGAGCATTATGGTCTCATAATACCAAAATGGTGTTCTATTGAAGAGAAAATCAACCGCATTCATTAGGAAGTCTTGTCTTTCACATTCCTGGTCCATCTTTGATTTCCCTATTACCACCTGGTTATGCCATCATACACAAAGAAAGACAAGTGAAACAGGATTGTGGTATCACCATCATTCAAGACTCCCTCAACTGCATTTTCCTCCACCTTTGAATGCCTCAATGTTTTTTCTTCTTAATTTTATCGCCTTTTTTCACAGCTTATCTACATGTCATCTATAACCCACCCAACGTCTACAGAAAATGTATTGACCAGATAACAGAGTACCTCTCTCTCAGCCTGATAATTTTGAAAATACAATTTTTATGGGTGATTTCAACATTGAATGTGGCAATCTTAAATCCAAATCATTCATCACCCTAGATAACCTTATAAACCTCCATAATCTTGTCCAGCACTCATTCCATTTCACTCCCAATAAAGGAAGGACTCTGGAATTTATCACTGCAGACCCAATGGGTAAAATGCTTGGTCCTCCTAATATCAACAAGTTAGTTCATTTTTCTTGGTGGTATCCTCATCCCTCAGCACTAGGTTAGATCATTTTAGTTGTGTGATCTGTGCCACATTATCTTACCTTGAATCCCAAACAAGAAACACTTGGGGGTATATTTACTAAGATTTTACGCCATGTGTGCATCACAAAAGTGACACAAATCAATGCAAAATCTTTTTTTTGCCTCTTTACTTTCCAGCTCAAAATTAGTTTTGCACTGTAAAGTACCCTAAAAGAAATGCAAAGAAGCATGAAGCACTACTTTGCGTTGCTTAGCACCAAGGGGGTGTTACATAGGTGGTACATGGGCATTACCATGCAACCACCCATGCTTTTTGACACCAAACCCTATCTATTAACACTAGTGAACAGGTTTTCGTGCCAAAGATTAAAGCAGCTGAAAAGCAGATGTTAAAAGGAGAAATGTTTTCACTTTTCCTTTCGTTTCAGGCTTTGCATGCGTGCTACACTGTGCAGCACACATACAACATTGGATAGTTGTAAAGTGTGTCTGCGCATATTATTTTGTACTGGAAGGGTACCCTTTCAGTTCAAACTCTATGCTAGACTCACGCACATGACCGAGGAGTATGGACCTAAGGTGTGTGCATTGTGCTCAGCAGCTAAAATCAGCTCTGGCACTAGGAAGAGGGGAGGAGAGAGCCATATTTCTGTAAATATGGTACACTCCTGCTCTCTTCTTCTCACTCACCGCAGGGCAGCATTTTTCTATTCTGTATTATGCTGCGTGACAATAAAGTAAATCTGTGCCTTGGCTTTGCTTCACTAAACCAGTGATACCTTTAGCTCGCAGCCAAACAATCAACATAGGACCGCTTGGTTTAAAGGAGACAACCAAAAGGTAAAAAGGGAAATCACTGCACTGGAAGCCAAATGAAGAAATCTCTCAGCCAGCATGACAAACTTGTCAACCCACAAACAGAATCGACAAACTGCCCATGAAGAATGCAAAAGTTATCCCTCTTTTACCCTCGTCATGTGTTGGAAAGGCGCTGCAGTAACGTGGTTCCTCTCATAAACTGAATGTTTCATTTGAAACTAAAACTTAATGCAGAGAAAATGGAATTCCTCTTCCTCCACTCTAAATGTATTAGCAGATTCTCCCCACTTTGGCTTACAAACTTAGGGACACTAGGTATTACTCCTAAAGACATCTCAACGGCCAAGTCTTTCTGGAGTCTAGACGTATCCTTGATTCAAACATCTAAGCTGCTGCTAAATGTGCATCCCTTTATCTATCCACTCTAAGAACTTGAACTCTATTGTTAAATTTCGATGCTCTGCTGACTGAACAGATGTTCATTTGACGAAGACAGTTGCAGCTTGCTCAACCATACTGATGCAATCTATTTGCTTCTGTTTTTAGGTACCAACTGCTAATTTTGATAGAGCCATAGTTAGATGTTTTCCAAATTTGTGTTGACTAAATTGTTTTGCATGCCATTCTAATCAAGTTAGTTAGGATACTCACTGATGATGCTTCCTAAATATTAACAACAGTTGATGTCTTTTCTTTGCTGAATCTAAATGTACTCCATTTCTATTGCACAGTTATTCTTGCTATTGATTTGTACTGTAACTCTAGAGTGTGTAGTGATCCAAGCTTTGATTAAATTGAGATTCTTTAGAACATTTGGTCAACAAGTATTGTTTCTGTTTGCTTATCAATTGATTTTGAGACGAAATTATGTGATATGAGCATTGTTAATATAGGGAAATAAACATTCTAACTTGTTACATAAAGGTGTGATTAGTCATGGCTAAGGGGTCACAGTGCATGGAAATTATTGACTCCCAAGATTATTGATGTTATTGATTGGTATTGCTACTGATTTGTATTGGAACTGAGTCTTATGGTGGGAACTACTCTAAGTGCAGTCAAAAGTCCTTCAAACCTCTAACGCGTCCCCTTATAAATTAATGATAAATGACCAAATAAGGTCAGATGTGCTAACAGCCTCCTGCTAGGCTGTGTGTAGCCCAGCTGCTGTGTGGAAACTGGTGGCGGACTGCCTTAAGCATTGGGCCCCCGGACCAGCTGAATGAGGCCCATCTTTGCCTTCCTGCCCTCCCTAGGTTGACACCTCATACCAGGGACACAAAGAGGCCAATATTTTTTGGAGAACAAGATTTTGAATTGGAGGGGGCGGAGTGATCCTCAGAGCGAGTGTCAAAACTACTCATTGGGGACAGCAACTTAACGCTGTTAAATGTTGCATTTTAATGCACATTTGGGGCAATAGACATGGCAGAATGTAGAATGCTATCTTCTATTTTCTAGGACAGCGGATCCCAACCTTTTGACTTCTCTGGAGCCCCACTTTATCATTATAGGAACCTGGGACCCACAATGAATCATCATTGGATTCCGGGGGCCCCCCTACTGAGTCATTACTGGAAGCCAGGAACCCAGGCCTAAACATTGTCAATGATTTGAAACACAAAATGATACACACAAAAATACAGAAACCAGCATTCATCCAACTCATACACAAATGTTAACACATTTTATTTAATTTGCAAGCAAATATAAATAAAAACATTCAAAAAAATAATTTTAACAGGAAGGTTGGAGCTTTTTTCTAAATTCAATTGAAGCCACACATCATCCATACTATACTCGATTTGATGCAACTGCACTGCCCCCACAAATCAATCTGAGGATACTAATTTAATATTTTGCCTCCAATTTTAAATTCCTTTACATTTACAGTACATTTTAAAATTAGTTTAGCCACTTTATTTATATACACTTTATTAATCTGTTAAAATTAGTTAATTTTCTAAGCAGTCGCAGACTCCCTGAGGGGCTTCACGGACCGCCCTGGGCCCCCGAACTACAGGTGGAGAGCTACTGCTCTAGGACAATCAATGGTAAATGAAATATTCTTAAACACAATTGGCTCCTTTGAATGAGTCTCAGCATAATCAGGCATTTTGTTAGCAATTGCTCTTTCATACTGTGTTTACAAGCATACAATACTTTTGCTATATTTGCAAGATAGGATGTCAAACCCCGAGGCAACTCTCTTGCTGTCGCGGGCAGGATACCTAATGTTCAGGCAGTATTGGAACACTGGATGTAGAAGCTGCAATCCTTGGTATTGCACAGTAATCCAGATTTCCAAAAACCTCAAATATTCTCAGTTTAAAAAAAGCCCATGATCTGCAATGCAACATACATTTGAAAAGATGTTGACAGTACAGCAACATGAAACCACAAACCCAATCCGAAAGTGTAAGTATCCTTGGTGCTGCCACAGCAAAGGCCAGATTGATAACAATGAACAATAGAAGGAGCAGAATATAAAATAGTAATACATTTTGAGAAAATATCCACCATCCTTCTGCTAACCTTCCCTTCTGTCTATTACCTCCTCGAACCAGACTTTTCTAACCCTGATGGTCTCTGTCCTAAGCTTTAAATCTACCACCTCACACACATATATCTGCACTCTTCTGCTACACACTGTTTCTCATTTTTCCTCCCTTCCTGCCTCTTAGTGGTTATAGGCCTAAGGCAGAGTATCCATGAACCACTGTTTCTTCTGTCTTAGGGAAGACCACACTACCTGCAAGTCTCCTTTCTCATTATCTTCAGAGTTTCTCCTCCTTTCCTCTCTCTGCGTCCCTATTTTCTGCTCTCATGCCCCCTGTTGGCAGTGCTTTGAGTTGTCCTTATGTCACTTAATGAATTTTACAAATTAATAACATAGTAATTTTGGACAGCTAACAACCACAGTACATGCGCATTGACATTCTAAGATATTACTTTAAAGCCACAATGGGTTACTATCAATCAGTATCAATCCTGGTATTACAAGGTCTCTGTCTCTTAGTCGCCGTCTCTCTCTCTCTCAGTCGCTCTCTCTCTCTCTCACTCATTCTCTCTCTCTCTCTGTCACTCTTTCTATGAGTCTTTTGCTCCAGTTGGTCTCTCATTACCTAATCAATCTTTCGGCCTCACTCTTGGTCTCCTGCACTCCCATAGACAGGTGTGAACATCAGCAAGGTGGAAACCTACTGTTCATTCAGAAGGGAAATTGAGAAGAAATATGTAATTTTCATCAAATAGTCCTTCATGTACATTCCTCCCTCTTGGCATCTGCTACACCTATCAACCACCTAGTACGCCAGACCCTGTATCCCACACCAATCAGTAGATCCTCCTATGCTCCTCATCCTACACTCACATAGCACTTCCTTGTCCATTATCTATCTCATTTCACAATTACCACCCAAATTGTGTCTTGAGCCCTTACCCTTACACAACCAGTGTTTAATATGTGCCTGTGGTTGCCCTGTGGCTGGCACCATTACTACATTTCTGTGACGGAGACTTATTTTTCATCACCAGACTTTGACTTAGAGCAAGAAATACCAAGGCAGAAAATGGAAAGCGAGCAATACAAAAACTAGGAGAACAGTCACAAAAATAGAAGCAGGAATAAACGAGAACCTGCAAGAGTAAGTTAAATAGATAGGATTTGTAGGGTGGCACAAGGCGAAATCATAAAATCAAAAGAGAACAGTGGAAGGGCCCTCAAATAGGACTAACTGCAAAGCCTCAGGGATTATAGAGGCCCCTACCAGCCCTACCTAATTGAAATAGAGAAGACCAGGTTCAGAGGCCGTAAATTAAAGGTCGCAAACAAACCTTGTGCATTGAATCCCTTTCTCCCAAAAAAATAATCTGTTGCCTTGTAGTCATGAAGCAACATGAGTATTTAGAAGTCGTGAAAAAAGTGGTCTTGACTTTTTATAGAGAACAGTCATTAAACTACTTTTCTCACTGTACCCTAACCTTAGAGTCCTCCATAATTGTCAAACAAACATTTAATATACAGCCTCAGAACCTGTCTCCTTTAGGGATATTCAGTCTAGCTTTTGTTAACCCTGGTATTTGGCAGCACACAGCTAGCTGCTAATAAAAATGTTGGGCGCCGGTGCTAAGTACTATTTTGTTTAATAAATTAAGCATACTCACAGTCACTTTACCCCTCAAATATTGATCTTACCTCATCCATTTCTCCTCAGCCTTTCCCCTTTCTCCCTTTCACACGGCTCAAATCCTCTACTCCAGTCTATCTTCTTGATTAGGGTTAATTCTTCCCTAATTAACCTTCCCCCTGTCCACACTTTCTCTCATCTTACTTCATAGTGCACCCCACCACCTGGTCTTCTAAAGATACTACTTTGCCACCTTACATTTCTTCTCCAAAAAGAACCAAGACATAAGAATTCTGTAATTCTGGGTCATTTTCAATGTTTTCTTCAAAGGTTTCTGTGAGAGTGGCTCTTTCAAGTAAACTGCACTTCATTTTTATAGCTGACACACTCTACAAAGACAGACATGAGGCCAATTTAAATGAAGGGGTGTTGGTTTTCAGCTGATCACCATGCCTGCTGCCAGCAGGAGGCTCAAGGCTTCGCAGCCTCCTGGGGTTGTAGAGCCAGTGGTGTGCCCTATCAGGAGTCAATTTAGAACTGCATGGACATGGGTTAGAGGCCAGTGTGTTAGAAATGGGGTCTCTAGTTGGCAAAGGTATACACCCAGGTCCAAGTACGGGCCACAATCCTAGTCAGGTTAAGTCACACACAATCCAAATTACCCTGTGCCCACCTTCTGGTAGCTTGCCACTGAGCGGTCAGGCTTAACTTAGAAGGCAATTTGTAAAGTATTTGTGCAATAAATCCTACAGTAACACAGTGAAAACACCACAAAAATATACCACACAGGTTTAGAAAAATAGATAATATTTATCCGAATGAAATAAGGTCAAAATGGCAAAGATCTAATAAGCACAAGTTGAAATATCACTTCTAAAAGGTTTAAAGGGTCTCAATCCTTAGAAATAAACAAATGTCTCTTTGTTACTCACACTACCTGATATGCGTAAAAAATAACGACGCACAGAGAACACAGAGGAGGAGATGCGTAAACAAATAAGGAGTTGCATCGGATTTTCCGATGCCACACAGACGATGCGTTGTATCTTTCCACGCTGCAAGGGGTTTGCATAGTTTTTCGGTACACAGTCTTGGTTCCTCACAGCGATGCAGGGATAATTTGACGCTCAGGGACGATGCCTGAAAATCCTTGATGTGCTGAAAGAAGGCACAGGTGCTACATTGATCCAGTAGGCGATGCGTCTAATTTTTCCATCGCAAGGCAGGTGCTGAGTCAAATTTCCACTCTGGAAGTCGGGCTACGCCATTCCAGTCGCATGTGCAGAGATTTCTCGGTCGCAAAGCAGGCTGAGCATCGATTTTCGTCAGGCATTGCATCAATTTTCAATGCACAACGAGTTTCTTTGAAGAGGTGAGGTCTTTGTTGGCCCTGAGACTTCAGAAACAGGAGGCAAGCTTCATCCAAGCCCTTGGAGAGCACATTTGGGGGAAGGCAGAGTCCTTCCAGCAAAGTCAGAGGCCAGCAGGGCAGCAGGGCAACAGCAGGGCAGCACTCCTTCTCAGCAAAGCAGTACAGTTGAGTGTTTTCTGCAGCTAGGCAGTTCCTCTTGACAGGATGCAGGTTTAGGTCCAGAAGTGTCTGAGTTGGTGGGGTCAGAGACCAGTTTATATACCCAGAAATGCCTTTAAGGTGGGACAGACTTCAAAGAGTGGTTTTGAAGTGCACAAGTTCCCCTTTCAGTCCAGCCCTGTGTGCCAGGGTCCCAGTGGGGGGTTATCAGTCCATTGTGTGAAGGCGGGCCACTGGCCTTTGAAATGTAAGTGTCAGGCTCTCCACCCTTCCATCCCAGGAAGACCCATTCAGTATGCAGATGAATGCAGATGTGACTGGGTGTCTTATGTTTGTGGTTGTCTAGGTGAAATGCACAGGGGAGCTGCTAATCAGCACAGACAAGACGATGATTGGAGACAAGTTGTAAGGCACAGATGGTTTTAAGTGCACAGAAATGCTTACTTTCCAAAAGTGGCATTTCTGAAATAGTAATATTAAATCCAACCTCACTAATAAGCAGGATTTCCTATTCCCATTCTGGCCATACTAAATATGACCTGAATACCGCTTTCAGATCAGAATCTACCACTCAAAAAGTATATGAGGGCAGTCCTAATGTTACTCTATGAAAGAAACAGGCCTCACAGTAGTAGAAAACAACTTTAGGAGTTTTCCAGTACAAGGAGATATAAACCACAAGTGTACATGTCCTGCCTTTTACCTACTAAGCACCCTGTCCTATGGGTTACCTACGGCCTACCTCAGGGGTGACTTATATGTAGAAAAAGGGGAGTTTAAGGTTTGGCAAGTACTTGTAAATGCCAAGTCAAAGTGGCAGCGAAACTGCACACACAAGCCTTGCAATGGCAGGCCCGAGACATGGTTACGGGCTACTTATGTGGGTGGCACAACCAGTGCTGCAGACGCACTAGTAGCATTTAATTTATAGGCCCTAGGCACATTTAATGCACTTTCCTAGGGACTTACATGTAAATTAAATATGCCAATTGGGTATGAGCCAACGTTACCATGTTTTAGGGAGAGAGCACATGCACCGTGGTAGGCAAACACAGATCATTGGGGTGGGCACATTAGCTCCTTCAGCCACCTGTGTAACCAATAACTGTTACTATACCGCATATTTCGGTCAATTAATAGTGATCGGACATTGAAGTGAAACAGAAACAGTAGAGTGCTTTGCTTCTATTGCTGTTCATCTCTGTAAAATTGCTAATAAAAAATAAGCAAGTAACAGCTGGGGGCAAGGTGTTGGTGTTGCGGACTAGCTCCTTGTTTTCTTGGTATACATGTCCTCAAAGCAGCCTGTTATCATCAAGGAGACACTCTACAAACTCACTGACTCCTATCAGACACTGCAAATAATGCTGACCTGTTATATTTTGTAAACCTTACTGACCTGTGACACTCTACCAAAGCCACTGACCACAGTCCACTTTGCAGTGACATCTGACACACACTGCAACAATACCAAACTCAGTAAAACCACATACCTTGGACAAACTCTCCATACCATCCAAACCACAACACATTCTGCTAATCTCACCAACCTAAAACTCAATGTAGCCCTCACTGGGAATGCAATATATTGCAAGAATGCCCAACAAACAAGTTGCAATACAATAAAAGCAGTAAAATGTATTTGTAATGGCAGACACCAAGACCTGCTTGAAAGCCCTAGTGCAGTAAAGAGGGCGAGGAAGAAAACGCCTTACCTAAAATACATTGAAGTGCTTTAAATGATCTGCGTTCTTTTTATTTATCTCAGACTGTGATGTGCTTTAGCCTGAATCTGTGATCTGCACACCGAAGGGGGGGGACAGTCTTTGGGTGCTCTGGGCTTTATGAACTCTGGCCTAAGAACTACAAACCATGAGTCAGGGCTGCAAATAAGTAAACTGCAAAGCTTAAGGGGCTTACCTTCGGTGTTTGTATGTGTTCTGCTGAGACAGCAGTGTTTTGCTAGAGTCTTCTTTCCCTGCATCCTTGTTAGAAATAACATACGGGGCCTTGGGCACCGGGAGTATTCTCTGATGAAGCCAGCAAAGTAACTTGGGATCAGGCAGGACTACATACCTCGCCCAGTGAGCCCAACCCAAAGCAACTGACGGGGGGGGACTAAGCCCCTCCAGCCTAATGGTCGTTGAATGCTTGCCTCATACTGATGACGTCCCCGTGGCCTGGATGGACCTACGACAGGGAAGCAGCCTTGCGTGGGAGCTTTGAGGTGAGATGTGGGTGCTTTCCCTACTGTTGATCAGCAGGCTCACTCCACCTGGGGATGCCACATTGTGAGCTTGTAATTATCCTGCACTGTAATGGCAACAGCTAGCTAGCCACACATTAAGTTAAATCAGGGCGTCCTATGGCAGAGCCACGGGTTCACGATGTTCTTCAGTGACGTGAACTGCTTGGGTACAACTCGGCAAGTGCCACAGTCACACAGCAATAGTGACTTTGAGCACACAAATCTGTGGCGCAGCTTGGCGCCAATTCTGTCTTCAGCAGTTCAGGCTCACTCGAGCTAATTCCACGTCTGCAACAGCAGTGATGATGATTGGATTTCCTTGGGCAGACTGCAGCAGTGGGACTTTTCCTCCTGTCAAGTTCAGTGCCTGGTTGTGAGCGAGGAGCACACTAGTTGCACCTTTGTTGAGTCTCAGGAGGATCACCAACAGCACCATAATCAAGTGCTATAGTCAGTTTGAACACTTACCACCACGAGTGGGGCTAGTTTGCTCTCTGCCTCCTTATTCAGGTAGGATTCTACTAGTATTCCAGGGCAGAGGAAGCAATTTCTACTGCAGGTCAAACTTCAAACAATGTCCCTTCACTTCGTCTGTCAGGTGGACACCAGCTCAGGTTGTACAGTAGTCCTCTGTTGTACACCGTGTACCACCTACTCTATGGTCCGAGAGAAATTTAAACTGGAACAAGTGAATCATCAGCTCTCTTACAAAGGTACAGCAGACAGGGGTTATGTATTCTCAGTCTGCACTTTCAGAACCCATTTGGGCTGATCCTGTTTTCATGTGTCATCTGAGGCTGTCCTCCAGACTAAGCCTTTTTCTTGAGTGATGTTCTTCACAGCAGGGCCTCTCTAGACTAGAGTACCAACAACAGAGGCACAAAGAGGTTTGACCAGTGTACACCTAGATGTTAAAACTATTCCTTACAATATATTTAGAAAAAGACAAAAGACTGGCAGTTTTCAAAAGACCCTTTACACCCTGGCAGCAGGAACTGCAGCCCCACCTTTTTCCCCTATCGCCCCCCAAATGGCAGTCTCCAGGAAGATTAATCAGCAGCCCTCTACATCAAAGAATATAATAGAATTTCTAGCCTCTCTCTTCTTTCCCTACCTCATTTTCTAGGATCCACTCTCATGAATATTAGCAATACACTTTTATTCTTCTACTGCATGGGAAGGTAGCTCCATCCCAATCTGGTGCAAGAGAACGGATCAGGGCTCCTAAAATGGAACTTGTAGGGCTGTGCTGTTCTCGTATGCTCATACCATTATACAGTGTGTAATTCGGTCATGACACACCACATGCATATATCCAGGCACTCCAGATCTCAGTGCTTGGAACCAGTAATTCATATGAGTTACTTAGTAGGCTTTCACTCTTGTGACACAGATAAAAAGGTCTTGGCATGATCACTACAAGACACGGCATGTGAACAGTAGTTCTTTTTTGTTTAGTGCACCCCTCCAAGGCAAGGACAAATCCAAGACCAGACTTTAATCAAAAGCAGGCCTAGCCATTCACATTCGTCCATACCCTAGACTAGTGTGAGGCTTTACGAAAATCCAAAAAATGGGATATCACGTACACGCAGTGGGGCACACAGAGCAAGAGAAATGACTGTACATCATGCCGGGGACATTCCTGTCAATATCCACAGTTGTCAAAACAATACATAACACGATCACTGCTGGAAAGAGTCAGAGAAGCAGTTAGCACGGCAATGTAGCTCAGTCATTTGTTTCTTTACTATAACATGTACCACCTAACATGTACCATCTATTAGCCCCCTCCGTTCACTGGCCCATTGCTAGGCTTGGATGCTGCAGTTATCCTAGACGTAGAGAATCCATTATGCATCATGGCTAATTGCATTGCTCTTCTACTGGTGGCACACATAGCAAGGCAAGCTACTCCCGAATTTTCAACAGCGATCAGCACTCAGCTGAGAGCATTGAGTGCCACAACAGGGGGCAATGAGGAAGATGGACAGTAGCAAGTCTGTAGCAGGGCGATAACAATGCAGGGAATAAGCAAATAACCCACCTCCAAGATTGGTTCCACAAAAATGGAATCCCACATTATAGTAAAAGAGAAAAGGCCAAGAATAAATCATAAAAATTGCATATCAACCAACATTCATGTAATCAAAATCTTATTTTATTTTCTTATATTCTTAATTATACTTGATAACATTGTCCATAATATTTTTATTGAACTGTAGGACCTAAATATCATGCTCCCTAACGAGTACACTCATCAAACATACCATCAAACCACTCACACACAAGCTCACAACATTAAAAAATAACTAGTTTAATCACAGCAATATTATTCTTCTCAAAAAGGACCCCCCACCCAAGAGACCTGAAATAAACAAATATATTTTACAATATTGAAAACAATGATTAGACTTTTTCTTTCTTCCGGTCGCTTTATTGCTGGACTCCATTAGATTAATTGCAATGTACTTGCTATGAATCTATGTTCCAATAATCAAAGTCAATCATTCTTAACATAGGGCATCAATGTCCATAGTGTCCGAAATCCATAAAGAAAAATTGAGTGAAGAAAATATCATGTCCAACCAACTGTCGTGCTGACGCGTGTTTCGGTGCCACATGACCAACCGGTCATGCACTTTCTTCAGGGCACGCAACAATTTTACAGCACCTTGTTAAACACACACAAGGGAGACTTTGGTCCTATCTTCGGCAAGATCTACAAACAGAAATACAAAATATAACTCATAACTTGACTATATATGAACTGAACTCAGTAATTAATCTCCAATACACCAAATCAAATAAATCACCCAAATAAGTGAAACACTACGCCCCCGTATGATATGCCTCCGATAACTACATGCACCCAGACATGAATATCATAACCATGGGAGCAGCTAAATCATCTCCCTGTGACAGGAAAAAAGAAATAAAACACACCTCTATTGTGTCCTTCAATGTTTACCGTGCAAGACCTATCCCACTCTATATGCCCATATGCAGCCACAAAACGAAAAGTGAAAAAATAAAAAAATACTCAACCAGGATAGAATAAAGGAGTAAAATATAGAAATAACCAAGAAATATAAATAAGAAATTAAAAAAAGATGGTTTTCAAAAGGATAGAGGTGGCAAGCATGGCAGGATAGAGGCTGCATTGTAAAATATTTTCCTTTTGTGTTGGTAAAGGAGTCCATAAAGGCTCTTATATCTCTCTCAGTTTTGACAAATAGACCTATTTCATGTTTCTAGTAAAGCACCTGCTGACCAATTGAATACTCTTAAAGAAAAAGATAAAAAAGTGACATTGCCAAGGCCTTGGGGGGGCATCTTACTAGTGGACTGAAACTGACCCCACTGATGGATTTATTAAAAAATGCACAAAGAGGGTGCCTTTGAGGTGCCCTCTGAAAACCTACCAACTACTGGTGTGCTGGCTGACTGATCCTGACCAGTGCAGCCACCACAGACACGTTCCTGGCCCCCCACTGTGAGAGCCAGCACTATGGAGGGTCTGAGACAAAAGCCTGCACTGGGCAGAGGTGTTAGCTCTTCTCCCTGGCAGGATGGACATTCCAGGGCACGGAGTTTCAAAGGCCTTGCTATATTTCTGATGTGATCCAGGTCTCTCCAAATGGTGGAGATGACCAACTCCCCCTGTCCTGACCCCACTTTTGGTGGCAGCAAAGGCAGGAAAATTAGCTAAATTAGTGCCACTACTTTTTAAATTCCTCCATCTTGTTTGGAATGAATTAGGCCACTAGGGTTAGGGTTATAACAATTTCCCAGCAGAAGTGGTCATAAAAAGGGTGTAGTCCCCATAAAGGTGAGTACCCATTGCCTACCACCTGGCACTCCCTGTAAGACCCCCACATTTCAGTATTTAGGTGGCCCCCCTGACCAAAGAACTCAGATTCCTGAAGACGTAATAAGAGCCAGACACTATAGAGTCAGACCAGCAGAGAAGACTGCAAGCACCAACTGACTTGGCCCCAGCCGTTCTGGCCTGCCTGCATCCCTCAACAATCTTGTACCTACAAATTACCCATCCTGCAGCCCAGCAACCTCCAAAGCTTTGGGAGGACTGCCTGCCTTTGACATGGATCAAGATATCCTGAGAACAGCGGGCCTGTTCAAGAAGAAACCAACTTTAAAGGAAAAAGAACTCTGCCCTGAAGTACCATAAAACTGATGCTGGACCCACCTCGGCACCCATTGCCCACCGTCCAAGTCCAAGTGGCCCACTTGTCCTGTGAAGGTTCCCCAGCAATTCTGAGTTTGAGTCCACCATGGGCTGACCACTGCCGGACTCTGTCTCAAAGCCTGGAGCCTCAAACTGAAGCCTCCCCCTGACCATGTCCTGCCCGGTAAGCTGTTCCAGATGCCAAAGAACACCCCTGGGCTTCGGGGAGCTGGACCATTGGTGTCCCTACATCCCCTAGCATCAGAACTTACCTGGGAAGCTCTGGGTTTTCTTAGTTTAGCCTCATGGCCCGAGCCTGCAGCCTTTTTCCAAAACTGATCTCCCCCATTGATTTGCATTGGGTGCCCGATGCTGTGTTGGAACTCTGCACCCAGCCGCCCCTGAGCCGCTGAGGGTGTACGTTTGGTGCCGCCTTGTGGACCCCTGTGCTTACCTCCACCCCAGGAGACCAACCCCTAACACCGCTTTACTCACCTGTGAGCAGAGTATCTTCATCTACTCACAGTCACCAATGGTTAACACTGGGTGCCCAATGCTGTGTTGGCACTCTGCACCCAGCTGCCCTGTGCCACTGAGGTTGTAAGTTTGATGCTGCCTTGTGTCTGTTGAGCGTAAAGATGAGATATGTGTGTGTTCCTGTGTTTCATCTGAGAATGGTTATTAATGCCAGGATATACAATACAACAAAACTTGTAGCCAGCCTTCCAAAGTGAAGCTGTATCCAGTTCCAGTTTCTAGAGTGTGAGCCTAGACAAAAGGCAGCAGAGCACTGTACAGTGCCAAAGACAAGCATAAAGTCAACAAGGGATAGGAGAGTAAGCCACTTGTGGACTGATAAAACATTGTCATGTAGTGTTCTTTAAAGCGGTGTGTCTTCAACTCGTTCCTAAATTGCAGCAGCGCTGGGCGGTCATGATGGATATGGGGATATTGTTTCAGATCCAGGGTGCATAGATAGAAAATGCCTGCCTTGTTTACACTTCTTAGTCTGCAGTCTGATTGTGTCCTAAATGTTGTTGTGCTGAGAACCAGGAGAGATGGTTATAATGGCTTTTTAAATGATGCAGCTGGTTCAGCCCGGCGGCTCAGCTGACTAGACATTTTTGAAGCATTTTAACTGGTCATTCGGAGCTGCTAGTAGCACCTTTGTTTATTCATATTGGGCCAGATGTATCAAGTGATTTTGCATTCGCAAACGGTGCGAATCGCAAAATTCGGCCGTTTGCGAATGCAAAAATGCCTTTCAGAATGTATGAAAGGCATTCGCAGTGCAATTTTAAGGAATCGCTAAAATAGCGATTCCTTAAAATTGCGACCCCATTTTAAATGCATTTTTAAAATTGACATGTAGCGCACACATGCCCTTAAGGCATGTGTGTGCTTCACATGTCCGTAAAAATATTTTTGGAGTGCAGCAGAGGGGGCCTTAGGCCCCTAGCACCCTGGGATTTGCATTTCCTAAATTGCTAATTCCTAACTGGAATTCGCAATTTAGGAAATGCAAAACCATTTGCAGCAGGCCCATAGGTGCAAATGGAATTGGATTCTCTATTTGCGATTCGGTAATAGCATTTGCGAATTTTAAGAAATCGCTATTACCGAATCGCAAAAATCATACATACCATTTTGCATTTCTTAAATAGGGATTTCTTAAAATTTGCTATTTAAGAAATACAATTTGGTTTTTTGATACATCTGGCCCAATATTTTTAGCTGATGAAGGGAATATGAAGTCATTATTAGGTAGAAAAGGCACCTTTGTCTTTTTTTTTTTAAACATTTGGGGATAACAATGAAATTTGAACAGCAAAGATACACACTACCTAATATCAAAGATTTTGAATAATGACAATTCTGGGTTTATAGGAAATATAAGAAAGCATTACTTTCTTATGTCCTTGCTTTGCATATCGATATTTGAACTGTTTCCCTTCTGAGGTATTCTGGTTCCACAATTAGGCCCTGATTATGAAAAAGCCACATTCCATATCGAGATTCCCAACAGCGGGAATTACTCTTACCATCCAGTATCGCCACATGGAATTCCACTTATTACCAGTTAGACCCTTCAGACTGGGAATAACTATGAGAACAAGGAACGACCATCTGTAATTCCGCACAATGATCCCTATTCGGAGGGGTTTAAAGTTCCCACTTATCACCTCCTTTGAACAGATGGTAAATAGAAGCAGTGGTGCCCCCTGCTAGATTTGCGTAAAGGAAAGGGGGCTGGGAGAGTAAGAGAGCAAAAAGGAATGATCATTTTGACATGCATGTCAAAGAAAAAGCTTGAGGGGGACTGGCTAGAGGATCCTCTGCTGTTGCAGCTAAAGCCTCACAGGATTTTACCACCTGGAATTTCTAGCCTATATTACCAGGCCCAGAACACTGGTCAATTCGTGGTCAGGTGGAGGTGCATCACAACCGGGTACCGCTCTGTCTGACTCACAGCCAGGCTCGGAAGAGTTTAACAGGAAATAAGACACCATTCTTTGAGAGAATGTTGCTAACTTGGTGTTAAACTACTGACACTTTACTTTACCAGAGCTCGTAGTCCTTGATCAGAAGTTACCAGCTCCCTTTCCCTGAGGACAAATGTATTTATTTTCACACAGTTTGATTATCAAGTGGAAAAAATTAGGAAATCCCTGGGAAGCACACACTCAGTTTTGAGGGGCATAGAGTATGGAGGATTTTTGAGGGACAATTTAAGTAACCCCTAAAACGTTGAGTTCACCGCCGTTCGAGAGCGCTTGCTTCTGCTTGCACATACAGTTTGTGCTATATCTTCTATTAAAACAACTTAACATATTGTGTGTGAATGGAAACCTCTCAGGAGAGCCTTAACAAAGAGTGACTAACCCTCCTGCATGGCATGATCCTTGCGTGATCCCTGTGAAGCGAATTTGAGTAACAAATGCACGTGAGAAACCAAGCGCAGCACTCGGAACTGCTTCCCAGCTTTCTTAGCCACCCTCCTTGTGGTGACGGATGCCCTTCTCAGAGACATAGCGAGGTGGCAGAGAGAGATGCCACCAGAGGTGGGAGCAGCCCAAGCTGCAGCACCAGGACAGCAGCTTCCCATGGGCTACCTACCTTCTGCCATGTGTCGCTGTGGTGGCTGTGGCACCACTTTCCAGAGGCGAGGGGGTTCACTCTGGTAAACTTGCTTTCTACCAAACACACACACAGTACAATTTGGCAAAACAACGTCCTGGCATGAAGATAGCGATGCCAAGTAAATGTCTGGTCATTCATCTGTTAGCACATGTGACAAATCTCTCTAATGAACATGGAGGAATATAAACTTAGGCTTTCACCTACCTTTCTGAGTCCTGGGCTCAATGCACTCGGACGTAGACACACAGGCTTCAAGAGGCACGAGAAGGGGGAAGATAAGGGTTGCCGCCTTAGCCCAAAGCTATTTGACAAAGAGAGCAATCACCCAACGTCTGCTCAGCCTATTTTACACAAAGCATGTCCTGCTGACAGAGATAACATGGTTACTATGGTTACAGAGATAGCATGGTTACTATGTAGAAAAAAATGATTATTCATGTATCCATCTAATAAAGTCCGACTATATCAACAGTGTGTCTCACGTGTTAGTCTTGAAGAAGCAAGAATCGTAATTCTACCAAAAATAAATTCGAAACCAGTGAGAACAATGTCACTGTTTCACACAAGTAGAGCTCTCTGTAAACCTTACTTCAAAGCTTAACACTTTTTCATTCTCATAGCTTTAAAGAGGCTGTCAGATATGTACTTTCTTTGCGTCCTTTGCACTATTCATGTTGCCAGGCTGCTCAGAACCAGGGCTCGACTGGGACCCAAAAGCAATCCTGGCAAAGTTTAGTAGAGCATCCTTTATCGTGCACGAACGAGCGAGAGCAACGAGCGAGCCTGGCCACTGCAATGTAGTTTTGGGGAGAATGTTTTGAAAAAAATGAAAATGTGGTGCATTTTGCAACTCATTTTGCAGAATACAACCTTGTCCGATCACGGAATAGATGTATAGAGACTTGAGACACGGCTGCATGGTTTACGAATAGCTGGATGGGCGAGTGGGTGGATGAATTAATTCAAGGAAGGAAGACAATTAGTAAAAACTTTTTTGTGACATGAAGCGAATGGTGTCAATGCACTGGTCAAGGGCGAGTCCTCCGTTTCTTTCTTCATTTTGGCTTCTGCTTTAAAACATCACCCTTCCCAAACACTGTCACTACCATCCTCTTTGGAAAATGCATAGACTGGATGAACTTAATCCAGTGCACTGATTTAACACCATGTATTTAACAGAGAGTGCTGATTTAGCACCCCAAAGAATTAAACCCAAAGCATTAAACTTTGATCTAAAATTGGAGGAGGTGATACCTATGATGTGTTCAAATTTCATAGCGTGAAACCAGGAATTCTTGCATCAGGAATCCTTGCATCAATCCCAGCTTCACTAAGCCAAAATGTGTGTTCCTAAGCAATTACATTTTATACAGTGCCTCCTATTCCTTCATCATTTTACCTTTAAATACAGTATGTCAAGGTTAGAAGTGTACAAAAACAAAAGACTAATGTTACTCCTTCTACAGCAGCACCTTAGTTCCCACGAAGAACAAAAAAAAAGACAACTGAGGTCCCTAATTAATAACTACATTGTCAGGACAGTGGTTGAAGGGCATGAATGTTTCTAAGTTTACGATTAGAATCACTTCTAACAATTGGTATTCAAAGCAACGGTATAATTTATTAAGTTAAACTGAATTGCGTTGCAATGGCCACATTATAAAGTAGTGAACTGTTTGGAACTATGAAGTGTCTTTATCAACTATGTACTGGACCCTCTGAGCCAAGCAACAGCAAAGCCTTCACCTTTCTTCCCCCTGGCCCCCTGAATAACAGCGCCGTCCACGATGACGCTGCAGGCGACAGTAACCCGCCAAAAGCAAAAACAAATGCTTTTCAAGCAAGTGTGGTCTAACCAGCATATTTTAAAATAATTTGTTTCTCATTGTTTGTTTGTAAAGCTCTGATACGCTGACGCACTGCAGGCAGGGCTGGCTTTAGCGCTAGTAGAGCCTTGTGCTGCAATCTTTTTTGCCCCCCCCCCCCCACCCACCCAGTCATCCCCCCATGACTTCGTCCGTCCTCCTATTCCCTCACCACCTCTCGGCAAAAGTGCTTCTCATCTCTCCATACTGCACTTCTTTATGGCAAGTCAAAACCGCCACTGGACAAAACCTTGATCTCTCCCTCTTGCAGGAACATTAATCACAAGAGTTATCTTGACAATAGTTATTGCTGCCTGAAAGCTGGATGCACAAGGAACTCTGCATCAGGTACTTTTAAATCATGTTCTTGCTAAACACAGCGACTCCCACTGGGGTCCACGCCCCCATCTCCAAGTCAGTGCCCAGTGCGACTGCACCAATCGCATTGCCCTATAGGCGGCCCTAATTGCAGGCAAGAAATGCAGACTGGAGTATCGCCAGAACAACGCCAGCCACCAATGGCACCAAAACCGAGCCCGACCCTGCCGGCCAACCAGGAAAACGATCACTGCCTGGTACGGCCAGTCCAGCCCTGTTCATCACCGAGCTGTGATACATATGTGGTAGGAATACTTTTGTCCCTAGAGATCACCATCAAACAGATGGGGATCTCTCAATGTGACAGCAGGTCCTGCAACAGTGCGTGCCAGGCTCTAAATAAGTTCTTATGAAGCAAGACACTAAAAATAGATTCTCAAAATTTGTTATGAAATTCTAAATGAATGAGGGGGGAAAGCTGAACACATGCACTGTTTGTAGGGGTGCAATAATTAGTAGATGCACAATTGACAACCAATTCATAGCTGGACCTCTGTATAGGTAAGCACATGTGATGTGCATATTAATTACAGAAAAAGCAAACCAGCATTTTGCAGTCGGTCTGCCTGGTTCTTGACAGATGTTAAATGGTGAAAATGAGTAAGGCAAATACATTTTTTGGGTATAATTTGGGCGACACATTTTGATAAAAAAGGGTCAAAAATCTTGAATTAGTAGCCCTTTGTGATCAAGAATGTGAGGGCACATATGGAAGCGGACAGTGGTCTCCATCTAATGGATCTTGCAATGCACTGGAAGGCAAAGGAGTTAGCAATGAATTCACAAATTTAAGTTTATCAAGCCAATTTGGCCATACAAAGAGGACCAGGAATCAATATTGAAGATTAATAGGTTTATTACAAATTAGTAATCAATCCAATGAGGAGGGATGTCAGAATGAAATTCTAAAGATACAAAATCAGAACTGCAAGCTGAAACACCAGACTAAATTCAGTCTCAATAGCATAAAGCACACAAGGATTACAGTCACAGCAAAAGAGATACTAAGAAATAAGTATTAACATTCCTTAAAGAAATTTGGATTTGGAATTTGCTCCTCCTAAACATAAACAGAATTAAGGACTTTTATTAAGATCTAAGTTGATTACGATAAGGTCTGTAGGGTTTCAGGGATATAGCAAGGGAGGTGGCAGCATCATAGCGACTCCAGTAGTAGTGTTCAGAAATAAAGAAACCAGTGCTAGCATGAAAAAATGCACTGTAATGACATAGGGTCTGAGAGGCTTGCACCTCTCCAAGTCTAGAGGATTCTGCCATAAATCTAACAATGTGAACACTAACTTTAGATGGAAGGTTCCAGGTGGATCCATATTTCCCAACACGTCACCAACACCCCAATTATTTATTTTGCTCACACAGCACACTTGCAACATTGGACAAATCTTCCATCACACAGAGCTCCAATGACTAGGTTAACCTTGAGTCTCTCCATTTCAGATATGTAATGAATAGACAGTTTCTTCTGCTCATTAAATCGTCCAGTCAGACAAAAACTTTCTCTTCTCTTACCTCTCTGTCTCTATTATACAATATTCCTTTGTTTAACCAAGAAATCACAAATGCACAGCTGTAAAAGGAGAACATGCAGAGTTCACAGTAAAATGAAGACCTACTCATGCTATCATAGCATATCATTGGCAATGTGCACTTCCAGTACTTAATTATAACTGCAAGCATAATGTGAATACATGAATTCATGATTGCAAATGGAATGTACTTTCAGTAAATGTGATATTTCAAAGTACAAGTGTAAATATGAATGAGAACTACAAATATTCATGTAAAAGTTAAACATTAGAACTTACACATATATATGAAACTCTAATATCTACAGTGAATACACTTTTAATAATACGGTTTGATGTTTCACTTTACAGTAATAATGTTAAGTCACACAGAATATATGGTGTTGATTACATTCTTATGTTACTTCTGTAATGCATAGGGGTGAAGCCACAATTAAGCTACTCCATCGTCTAAGTGAGTTGCTCTCAGTCCAGAGGTTAAAGTTGAATGGGCTGCAAGCAGCAAATTTAACAATCTAAGTCAGGTGCTAATTATGATCAGATCAGGAGACTTTTCTACATTGGCAGCTCCTTACCAGGGGCTCCAGGTCGTAACCCTGCCTCCTATGAGGCACCGCTTTCTGCTCCTTGCCTTTGCTGCTTAATATTTAACTGAATATTGTTCATGAAAACATGTGTTTCCTGTTTTCATGAACACTGTCAGTGTCATGGTCAGCCTTCTCAGACTCTGCTGCCCGGCCCTGATGACTGTAGGAGGAATGGGCTGAGGGGTCTGAGCAATGTTCCAGCTACAGACTATTGTTAAAAGTCACCACTCTGTAGTTGGATGACTGGATTGCGCATGTGAGGGGCATAGTTCAAGTACGTCCCCTCACCCAGGCATGATTCATTTTATTTAGCAGGCATACTGCGCATGTATCAGACAGCACAGTAAATCTGCCAAAATAGGGCTCTCAGGGTGCACACTGGTTAATTCCGAAGGACAATGAGAGGCCACACAGACCAGAGAGGGCACAACCCCAGCTCTGTCCCATCTTCTTATAGGGCTGTGCTTCCAGTGCCATCAAAAAGTTGGGAGAGGGATTGAGGTGGGTCTTCTCCTTTTCAAATCTGCCCTTGATGTTCTGTCCATCTCCTCGTTGGGAATCATGGCTTGCTGGTTCCAATGTCCAATGCCAGATTCCTGCTCTGCTGCTGCCATGGATCCTCCAGTTGTCAGCTAATGAAGGAGGGAAAGTAAAAAAAAATGTTATTTCTATGTGTGTGTTTGTGAGTGATTGGCACTGACTGAGATTAATTGAAAGTGTATGTGAATGTGTTTTAAAGTGTCAGTTACAGTGAAGGTGAGTGGGAGCTTGAGAGAGTATACAAATAATTGTGAGTGCAAGAGAGTGGCTAAAGGAGTGTGAGTTGCTGTCAGATATTGCATATTGGGGCTGAGGGGGCAAGATGATGGAAGCAAAACATGATAAAATGCTGCCTCTGAAATACTGGAGGTCATTTTTGACATACAGACCATCCATGGTATATGGGCATATTTGTGGCACAATCATGGTACTATAAAGAATATTGTTTGTAAGGTTTGGCATAGGGTGTACTCATAAAAAAAATCCTGGCATTGGCACAAAGAAGCTAATTTATAACATATGGGCAACTGTCAAGGCACATTTAGAAGAAAATGGGGTGAACATCTTGTAGGTATTATGCCCCAGCACTTTAAAAGATCACCAGGCATCACTGATTTCCTATATGCAAATTCCCCCAAATATTACATGGAGTTATTTATGCATGGTTAAACTGACAGGTAAAACCAAAAATTGCATGTTAACCGCCATTCTACTTCTGAAAATCATGATCACCTAGTAAAAACACACAAAATAACAACAACCACAAGGTAACACTTCCCTCCACACCAGACAGTTTCTCCAGACGAATTACCATACACCTCGGATTGGAAGACCAATGAGGTCAGTCTCTGTAACCGTAAAGGTAAGAGAGGACGAAATATTGAGAGGCATTTTCTCTTCCACCGCAAAACGTAGGCAATTATCAGAGACACACTTTACTTGAAGCTGTTTGAGAAGGGATAAGCCTGCTCAAGAAAATTAAGGAAAAACTTCTGCATCATCCTAGAAGAACAAAGAAAGAACAGAAATATCTTCCCAATACTATAAATCCGTGTAGAAAAGAAGGCCCTCATTATCAAGAACTGGCAAAGATTATTGGTCAGGCTTATAATAACCAAAAGGGCCCTACTGCCTTATTGCAGTTAGTCATCCATCTGTTCATGCACCCAGTCACTCATTCTTCATCTACCCAATGATTCATTGGTACATTCACCTACTCGGTCAGTGTCACTTCCACACATGCACACTAAACATAAGTGGGCATTACACTTAGTAGCCAGGCCTATTGGCTTTGCTGTTGGGATGTGATGGGTGTGAGAGTCCTGTCAGTGGTATGAAATTGTTAATGTGCTGCTGGTAGGATGTGACGGCTTTCTTGAAAGGGTTGTGAAAATGCTTTTGGTAGTGTGTGATTGACACTCTGATGGGTATGGGATTGTTCTTGATAGTGTTAGACCGGTAGTATGGGAGCGTTGTGAGAGTGGATTCAAATAGTCTAGGATTGCTATACACAGAGGGTTGTATGAGAGCTGTTCGTGTTTGGGGTCTTTTGCTTGTCCTATATAAGTTCTTTAACTGTTTCCCTTATACTTTCCTTGATGCTGTGACTGAAGACACAGAGAGGCCAGTTTACAAAAGTATTACTACAGGAGTATATTTTTTATATACTCATATATACTCTTATATACCTTTGTGAATCATGCCTCAACTGTCCAACTCCCTATTTAAAAAGATAAATAGGACCCAGTCTTTTCCATTTGTTCTAATTTTCTAGAATAGACATGACAGTCTGCTTTCCCTGCTGAGGTTTCTCAAAGATTGTACTCGGCGTCAATACTGGCCCTGGCTGACCATTCGTATACTTTTGAAAATATTTACCCAGTGACATCTGGCAGACCACCCCAGACCCTCTAGTTCCACATCAACAGCTCTTAACAGCTGGTCACAACTACTGTTTGCTGATCCCAGTATACCAACCCAAACCTACACTCATACTGCTCATATGCAACAAAGTGCTAATCAAGTATGGATGCATGCACAATACTATGAACTTGACAAGACCAGCTGATTCACCATCAAGCAGCATCAATAGAATTCTCATGTGACTGTACTCTTATGCATACACCAACAAGTGTCATAATTGCTCACAAAATATACCACAATATAGTAGTCCTGGACCCAGCAATCACTGTCATTGTCCACTGAAGTGGAAGGGCAGTGGCAATGGGTGACTCTCCACTGTCAGGCTGCATTCAAGTGGCCCACAGGGCAGGCAGGAGCTACTGGACCATAGTTGTGGGGGTTCGGGTCATTTGCCTCCACTGTTCCAGGGTCTGTGCTACTATGGCTCTGCAAACCAGGCCAAGTACAACTCCTTCAGCACTTGACTCTCACTGGTAGTGATTGTGAGCGGTTACAGGCTTCTCAGTTAGGTTAGTGTGGGGGATACAACAGACATCCAGAAGTCCAATAACATGATTGTTCACCATGGTGCTTCACTCAGGAAAAAGAAAAGTACTTTATTACATAATAAGACACAATGCTACACATTCACACAAAAAGTATCATATACCCGCAGGTGAGAGGTTAATGTAGCTAGGAGGTCTGGCCCTCTCACTTTACCCTGCATCTGTCCTTCTCGTGTACTGGGGTATTTTAGGTGTAGAACACACAGCGTCAGTGCAATGTTTCCACTCTTTATTTATTAGTCTCATTAGAGCTATACCAGAGGTCAGCCCCTCATTCTATCACTGGGCTGTGACAGGCCATGGGATGGCCTTACTTCAGTGATCTAATGCAAAATGGTTAGAAGCCCCTGCAGAATCTGATGAGGGGCCCTCTGAGTTTCCTATATCTCACAGGACTATATTGTTTTTTGGTTTAATAAGGGGTCCCCTGAAGGCTAAAGGACCCCGTGAGTCCTTGCAGGGTTAGCCCCTCCACCTGCAATGCAGGAGCTGCAGGGGCCTGCGTTACGCCCCTGGCTTACCACTGTCAGACCATCTTCATTGGAGTCTTGCCTGCCACAGTTAAGTCACATGGCTACCTTGCTCTGTATGGGCAGTGCACAGGGCAATAATGTTGGCAGCTCACATTGGACAGCAGCCCTCAGCTGGACATGATGGTGTCAGCAGTAAGTTGGCCCTGAGGTTGTAGCTGGCCTTCTCCCTCTAGAGAGTGAGTCTTAGTGACCATTGCTGGGCCTTGCTGAGGAGAGGTGATGATGAAGCCCCACTTCCCAAAGCACCAGCTGTGTTCAGTTGGGTGTGCTGAGAGTGGTCACCAAGGTCAGCCAATCAGTGCTTCTGCACATGGAAGGGAAAAGTGCTTCAAGAGAGCAGCTTCTTCTTCTGAGTGGAATAGTTCATGCAGAACATAATTGGCAAATACCAAATGCTAGCTGCATTTTCAGTCTCTTCAGCAAACCCTGGGGTAGGAAATACTTTGATTGCTGGACCTCAGTTTCAGGTGGATGGACAGCAGCACCATGGTCATCTGTTTTTGACCACACAAGGAGCTCCTCCTGCAGGGTCGGTTGCTCCTTTCCTTTTCTTTCAGGAAGGAATCTATAAGGATTGCAGGGAAAATAGTTCTTCCTACAGCTCAATCTCTGTGTAATGTTTGTTAACCTCTGGGAAGCTGGCTGTTAGGGAGACACCAGCTCTAGTTGTGCAGTAGTACTCTAGGTACTTTGTGGAGCACCCCAAAAAGTGGTTCAGCAGCTACATTATATCGGTATAGCAGAAAAGGAATGTGTATTCTCTGCCTTTTCTGAAGTGCTTTAGATCAGTTCTATTTTCATGTGTCCTTTTGATGCTATCTTCCAGACGCAATCTTTATCTTGAGTGATGCTCTTCACAGTGAGGTCATCTCCAGGATGGAATACTCACAAAAAAGGCATAAAGAGGTGTGAGCATTCTACACCTGAGTATCACAGCCACACCTGATCAGGAAGAGACACAATAGGCTTGTCTTTTTCAAAAGACCCTTCACACTCAGACAACAGGAACTGCAGTCTCACCATTATCTTCTACCATCCACCACATGGAAGTCTCCAGGAAGACTGATCAGCACCCCTCTGCTTCAAAGTCTCTAATAGAATTTCTAAAGGGGAGCCAGTCTCTTTTCCTATCTCAGTGTTTAGGTTCCACCTGTCAAGTCTTGAGAATGTCACCAATACACTTCTATTGTTTAAAAAAGTATTGTTTCCCCAATCTTGTGCAAAGGAACCAGTCATGGCTCCCTGAATTGAACCCACTGGCCTGTGTAACTCTGGTTTGCTCATACCATTATACAATGTTTAACTTGGTCATCACATGCTACAAACATACATCCATGAACTCCACATCTCATTAGTAGGATCCAGATTTATAGCCATCATCAGAAATTTACATGAATTATCCACAAGGCGCCCACTCTTTTGTGATACAGATAAAAAGGTCCAGTCAGGCTCTGATTAACTCAAGACACAGCATGCTACTGTCACTGCACTACATGCAGGAACTTGTGACAAGGACAGTTGTCCTCTGTCACGATCCAGGGCTCACTTGGTGTGACCCTCGAGGACAAGAAAAGTGCCAGGACTAGACTTTTTGATAAAGGCAGACCTAGGCATTTGTGTACACACTAGATTAGCATGAGGCTGGGATAAAATTTAGAAAATCTGGATACCTTATACTCTCAGAGCACCAGATAGGGTAGGGGCCATGACTGTACATTGTGATAAATTGGGTTGTTGGTTGATTGGGGTGTAAGTCCTTCTCAAGCAACAGCCACAGTCCTTGTCAGGGTGAATCACAAAAGTCGCTCAATGATCCCGTGATTAACCTTATAGTAGCTTGGAACAAAAGTAGTCAGGCAATGTGTAAAGTATTTATGCAGCACAAAAAGAGTAACAAAGTAAAAACACAAGGCAAGAAACATCCCACACCAATTTAACAAAATGCAGTCAAATATTAGTGTCCACTAGTTTGACAATAGTGGAGCAAAGTGCAAGGAGGCCCTCAGGTTCATATGGGTGCGTCATTTTAATGCCTGCTCTGAGCAAGCGTCCAAAGTGACACCAACAATGGTGCAGTGAAATCTTGTAGATTTCACTGTGCCATTTTGCAGGCCTCCTAACATAAGAATGCCCCCTTTGCATACATTATGCCTGGCACAGGCATATTGTGGTGCTAGGGGTCGCAAAGTGGCTGCACCTTGTAAATATGGTGCAGCGAAAATTGCCTCCTTGAGCCACATTAGCATAAAAAAATGACGCTAGTGTGGCGCAAGGTGAGCTAGGGTCTTGTAAATCTGGCCCTTACTTTTTTAGAGTCTAGCACATAAAGTTCGTTTCACAGTGGAAGAGGCCTCAAGGAGCACAGAGGCCACTGCGGCTGGTCATCACTGTAGTGCAAAGAGAAAGCGGGCATCGCAGACAGTTAGCGCTGTAGAAGAAACATCCTGTTGGTGGTTGCGGACAGTCGCTGTGGGAGATTTGCATTGGTGGTCACTGTGGACTGTCGAAGCTGTAACACAAAGTGCAGAGCTTTTGTTGCCGGTCGTTGCTGATGTTCAATGTCACACGAAGAGCCAGGTTCACCGGAGCTTTGTTTTTGGTGGTTGGCAAGATGTTGGTGTGAACTGGCCTATTTGCAGTCGGGAAGAGCCCACAGCTTCAGGATTTCTCTTTTTCATCAAGGAGGAGCTCAGCTGATGCCACCCTAAGAGTCCAGGACATGGGAGGCACAACATGGGGATCAGGAACTCACTCTAGCAGAGGCCAGCAGGGCTCAGTCAGGTTCAATAAACTACAGAAGGGTTTCTTATTATAAATAACAATCATATATCTATACTCTCTATAAAAGTAGTTAAATAGAACATGTAATATTTTTGATATTATAACAAGAAAATAAATTCTTACACATTACTAACAGAGACAGGATCAATTTGTGGTCAGGGAGAGAAAGAGCAGCACAACCACCAACTAGCAGAAAGAAGAATGCAATCCTTGAAGACTGAAAAGAGCTCTAATGAAAAATTTACTTGGGAACACCAGTCCTTAATTCCCCCTGTACTGCAAATGTTTGTGAAGTCTACAAAAATTCCACATAAGTTTGATTTTTTAAAGGACCCTGTCGGGGCTATTCTTACCATCTCCGAGGACACATAGCAGGTCATTTTGAGTTTGGCGGGCAGAAAACCTGCCTGCCAAACTCACGTGATCAGGTTGCCGCCAGTGTAGCTACCTTCCAGCAGGCCCCCTTACAAGTTCCCCGCTGGGTCAGCGGGTGGAAGCTGTGTTTCTGCCTGTTGCAACAGCAGCGAACATCCCACAATATTGATGCCAGCTCGTATGGAGCCAGCTGCAATGTTGCAGTTCGTAGGATACAGCAGCACCTGTTGCACATTTCACTGTCTGCACAGAAAAGCGCAACAGGACTGCCCATGGGGGCCCCTGCATTGCCCATGCCAAGTGCATGAGCAGTGCAGGGCCCCCCATGCAGCCCCCTGCACCCTGTCACCGCCAGCTTTGACATGGCAGTGCAACCACCATGTAAAAGCTTATGGAGAGGGGGCTTGTAATCCCCAGGGCAGCGCTGAATGCAGTGCTGCACTGGCGGATTAGGAGCTCCAGCGCCGCCAGCGCCACCAGTCCCTCAAGTGGAGGGAGACTGGCAGTGCTGGCGGTCCAACCGTGGCCGAATCGTCACGGTCATAATGTGGCTGTCTGACCACCGCCAAAGCGGTCGGACCAGCACTTTGGCAGCTGTCAGACCGTGACCTTGGCCCTGGTGGTCTGTAGACTGCCAGGGTCGTCATGACAGCCATAGTCTTCCAACCCCAATTTCCCCAACAAAAAGTGAAAAATAGTCTTGCACACAAGTCAAGCAGCAAAGCTGGGCCGAAAAAAGGGAACAGGGGACATAACCTCAAATAAAGAACTGGAGGGAAGGTGAGAGAATAAGGAGACCATCTGGGGATCAATAAATGACCTAGAGCTACTCACACTACAATTGCCTTCTCTATTGGTTTCCCACAGTCCATCATCTTCCTTGTTAACAACCTCAAGTAGTATACTAAAAAATGGTGTCCCATTGCCTCTAGAGTTTATAGTAAATGTTCAAAACAAACGTGAAATTTTAGAAAAGCACCTGGCATAGGAGGGTCGAGAACAAATGCATTGTGCAGGAACTGAGGAAATGGAGCAGTACTAGCTAAATTATAAAGGTTCACCCCAGTTTATCCTAAATTTGCTAGATTTATGTCTTCAATCTAATGAAATGGCAGATGGTCTATTGTACGGGAAAACAAATCCAATTAGAACAGAAGGTAGGACAAATGAATCACACTTTCAGGAAATGACTGAACCCTATTGTTGGAGCACCCCTAGAACAGCTAACAATCCTCTTAACAAGCCTACAAACAACCTGGCCACAGTAAACACTAACCTCCACACAGACCAAAAAACAGTGGGTTGAAACCTGGGAAATAGCAGGAAGGAAGAACTCTGCACCGCATTTGACCTCACCTTCACTGACCTGCCGGGGGAAACGTGGTCGATCTCCCTGATCGTGCGGCCTCCCAGCAGGCTCAGGAGGTCTCCTCATGCTGCTGCCGGTTTATGGCTGGATTCTTTGTGGTGGGCAGGTCCCCAGGTGGTCCCTGAGGCATACGCCAGCATCACGAGTGCTAAGGCCTGGAAGCCATTGTTGGCAGGCTCGGGTGCAGGTCATGCTGATCGCTTGGGCGGGCCCCTGTGTCTCAGGGCTCCACTGCTCAACAGGCTCGGGCTCGGCATGTAGGCCAGCCTCCGACACCATGTCTAGATGGCAGGGGCCCAAGGCACGGAGGCTATGCGAGGATATTTAGAGGGCCAACCCGGAGCTCGGAGATTAGGCAGCCATCATCATAGCCGGCAAGGCTCCACCCCAGATTTAAATAGTATTCAAATATCTGCATCTAATTTCCTTCAAAGGAAAAAACAAAACAGAATCTTGAGATTATCAAAGAAGCAACTGGGGAACTGTAAAATCCAAGCTGAGCTAAAACACATAAACAAAATATATCAGGAGTCATTTTGGGAAGAGAAAATTCTGAAGAAGTCTGATTTCTGGTCTAAAGCATTTGATCTAAGTAAAAAGAATAACTTGCATGATTTTTGGGAATTCATTAACAACTTGAACAGGGCTCCAATGACAATACAAGCTCCAACATAGTGGAACTACGTTGAATTGATTTTCTAACTAAGCATTTTAATCATTCCCTAGAGGAGACAGAGGTTCCAATCCATCTTGGGAGGGGGGGTGGCTTCTACAGAAACACTCCCTGCCCAATCCATCTTGGGGGGGGGGGTGGCTTCTACAGAAACACTCCCCGCCCAGACCCACAGGAGACTGATCACTTTCTCTGAAAATCGAATCAGGAGATTAATTGGAAAGAGCAGGCAAGATGAGGCTCCAGTCCCGAATAGAATACCAAATGGCTTGTACAAAACCAATACAGCTTTTTGGGCAGAAAGACTGGCAGTAGTTGAATAATGGCCTCAAGCTGGAAGTTATCCCGGCCTCGTGGAGGGGCTCGATAGTCATCCCCATTTTCAAACGGCGAGACCGCTCTTGTCCTGGAAACTATTGTCTAAACACACTGAAAGATACTGAGGCAAAGTACTTTGTACCCCTCCTTTTAATGGATTTGTTTTCCAGGACAACAGAATTTTTTTTATTTCATCTAATCAATTGGAGTTTGTACAAGGGACAGGGACAACTGCTAATATGCTATCCTTGTCAGTAATCATGGCCAAACAATGTTTGAAAAAATAACCTTTCCTGTGTTTTGTGGATTTTAAGTCAAGCATCCGGCTATGTGCAGTGTAACCTTCTCCGGGAAAAGTTAGCTTCCTGGGGTATTCCTGCTTGTTTATTAAATGCAATACAGATGCTGTACACCAATACCTGGACGAGGGTGAGGATTAGGGATGGCACCTTCCTTTCAGATAAATAGAAACCCACTAAGGTCTAAAACAAGGTTGTGTACTTGTGCCATATTTGGTTAATCTTTATCTATCAGACCTTTCTCCAGCCCTGGAAGGTGTAAATGCACATCCACCTAAATCGGGAGGTATGCACATCTCGAACCTTTTGTACACAGATGATGTGATACTTCTATGCCAAACAAAA
The DNA here is from genome assembly GCF_031143425.1 of Pleurodeles waltl. Lineage (NCBI taxonomy): Eukaryota > Metazoa > Chordata > Amphibia > Caudata > Salamandridae > Pleurodeles > Pleurodeles waltl. The sequence goes on along the minus strand of NC_090446.1, from coordinate 1,314,749,568 downwards.
ATTGGTTTGCAAAGGCTCACTGACAAGTTATCTCAGTGCACAGAGGTTAATGGAATGCTGATAACCGAGAAGAAAACAACAGTTATGAAAATGAGTAAAAAAGAGCTGAAATCGCACAAGTGGTAAATGCAAGTGCAAGAATTGGGGTAAGTTAAAACTTACAGGTACCTTGCAGTCCTATTTGATGACAGGGGCTCCTTCAGGCAACCAGGCAGGACTTGCTGCCTGAATTGCAGACTTGCAGACAACGAGTGCTTTACATACTCAACAGTGATCCTTAGATGGCCCCCAGCTACCTGCCATTATTGAAGGTAAATGCAGCTAAATTACCACCTAGCATGTTATGAGAGTGAAGCACTATGAGGGAGAGACATAAAAGTCTCAAATGGGATATTCACAAAACATGTTTCGGTTGCTTTTTCATATCCCCCATTACACCTCCCAAGCCCAGATAAGGCTTGAGTTTGGATTATTGAACCAAAGTATGGAAACGATTACAGTCAACCACTGGCAACCAACTTTGTCAATCACCCTGGGAGGAAATCTGCTCAGGTACCAATACACCTTCTAGGCAGTACCTAGACCAAGCACTGGGCGATTTGGGCGTTCGACCACTTTGGGAAAGCAGCATTTCTTACAACGCTTTTAAAAAAGATATCAAGCGTATAATGAAATAAATCTATTTGGCAATAGACAAAAAGGATTTTTCAGTCAGGTCCCACTCATGGGCGGTTATAAATGAATATAAAAACCTCAAACCTTAGCCCTACCTTGAAACTGGGTGGTCAAGGAAGGAAACCTTTTTACTAGGTATTGTTTTGGCCTACTGCCTGGTCACACCCACGATGCCCCTTGGCTACAAGACTCAAAAAAGGTTTTGTGTAGGTTGTGTGGTTCTGGGTGAGACCATTACTCATATAATCTGTCTTTGCCAAGGTCTGTTGAGTGAGAGGAAGGTCCTGCTTAAGGTAGCTTTCAATCTGCAAATAATTTGTACATGTAGACAAGATGTGATTGCAAGTTTCAAAGCAACGGACACCGTTTTGAACTGTAAATTTACTAATTCCTCAAAAATGGTGACAAGAAAGTTGGATAACTGTGAGACAGTACTTTTAATGGAGTTTATAGCTTGATAAGGCATCACTGCCGTTATAAGATTTCCATAACTTTATTGGTCTACTGGCGAATGAACCAAGAAAGAAATGATGCCAGGAATATGTTTTGCTGTGGTAAAAAGATTATGAAAAAGTTTTTAGTATACTAAATTTTATTAGTGCTCGGCACCTTAGCATTTCAGCACTTTCCTCTAATATAGGGGTACAAATGATGAATGAAGGATGATAAGGTATTTAGGATAAGTTTACCCAGAAAGTGTAATAATCTATTATTGTCTGCTATTATAATGATTATCCAACTTTATAGGTTTATTAATGAATGAATTGAGCAATGAAAGATGCTAGGAAGACGCTTGTTGTGGGAAAAAAGATCATGAACAAAAGTTTATAATACTGTAAATTTCCTTCATGTTAGGCACTTTAGCACTTCAGCACTTTCTTCAATCCATTATTTTAGGTTTAAAAACAATTAAGTAAAGGACGTCAAGGAATATGAGGTCCATAAAGGACATGAATTAAAGACAATAAGATGTCATAGGACTGTATGCGTGGAAATTAAGAAGTTACTGTTGAGAGATTTTTATGATTTTTTTATCGGTATTGAGGCCCTTTAGTGTTGAGACACTTCAGCACTTTACTAATTGTCATGCTTGTTTGAGTATGTTGTATACTATTGTGGAATGTGTTTTTAAATTGAATTTTATTATTTGTGTAATGGTTGTAACTAATAAGCACTTCTAAATAAACTGAGATGGTATGTCATAAATCAATGTTACATAAACATAGTACAATTAAAGAGGGATGTTTTAAAACTTCAGTCATTGCATTATAATTTATAATATTTTTGGATAAAGAGGAAGTCAAAGGCATCCACAAAAAAACCTTTCTTAATGGCTAGTTGAACAGAGTGTAATGTATCTTATCTATGATTATGGCGCATCAAAGTCTACCATTCGATAAAAAACAATTTAATTTACATGTTTCCAGTTAGAAGTAATCACATGTAATGCATTAGCAAATTTACCTGTTAAGAAAGTAATAAAGCTAAGAGCCATAAATTGGAAGAACCACCAAGAAAAATATGTAAGATATTGAATAGTGCAGTCATTAAACACAATTTCGCACTCTTAGACCAGACTTATCCCAGTGAAAAAACATTTGCAAGAAATTACCATCATTGGAATTGCATGACCAACACTTACTATCCTTAGAAATTTTTATTTTATATAGAGAACACAGTGTGAAAAATTATCTATGATAGAAAAATAATGTCTGAGACGCACTTGTAGAGCAAGAGATTGATTGAATTTTACACCAAACCTTTTTCCTTAAAGAGGTGGGAAAACCATATTAAGGCCTTTTCCCATAACAATTAAATGTTAGTGTAAGGCCTATCAGAGTAAAAAATGACCTGTAGATATAGAAAGCTTTTACTTCAATGGAAAAGACTGTAGGTTGAGTCAAAGCCAAAACCTTTTCTTCAACTGAAGGATCTAAAACATTCTGTCCAATAGTTTCTGTGAGCAATTCATTTTTGTTTCTAAAATAATTAGGCATTTTCAGTATTGTTGTATTACTTAAAAAAATGAAGTGGTTATTAGTAATTCATCAAGTAATGTGTTTAATACATTTATTATCCAACTTCGGCAGTTTAAAAATACTTTGTTAGCTATTTTAATATTCTGATTATACCAAATAGGGGAAAATTGTAATAATTGTGATGCCGAGAAGGGGTATGACAGAAATGACCTAGCTACAGAACTGGAGTGATTTAATAAGGGTTTAATAAGTTCCAGGAAAGTAATTTGCAAAGTCTCTAAAGAAAAAGGGTGAAATTAATGAAAGCTTAGGTATGCGCCAAACATTACTTTTTGGGGGGTTTGTTGAACAACAGTGAAGTCTATAACTCTGTTATTGTGAAGGCTGTATGATGGTAAACAAAGTTGGAACCAATAAAAAAAAATGTGCATTGGCTTGGCAGAGAAAAAACATAAACAAGCTACATTGTAACAAAAATGAGGGAGCTAGCCTAAATCTCATCCTGCAAATAGGGAAGACATTTTACCTGCAATAAAAAACTTTCCACTGGACCCTAGAGGAGTCTACACACTGAACTCTGCCTACCCAAAATGTTCTGTGCCTCCGCTAGCCTCCCACACCACTGAAAACACAGAGTGATAATAAGTGATAATAATGTGATAATACATATCTGTTGGAAGACCCTTAAATACATGATCTTGAATTGATGTTGTCTGAGTGTATATAAGGTTACAGAGACATTATAGTTAGGAAATAGAATTTAAAAAAACCTTAGAAATTCACTCAAAAAACAAAATTTACAGCGACATTATAGTTATGTTCTGAATTTACTAGCACAAAACCAGACAAATTCAGCAGTTAGAGTTATTTCAAGTAACTATAACTCACACCCTAAGGTAACTATAAGCCGTGCCCCCGCCATGCAAATTTATCTGATCAATAATTTTACTGTAGATGTTACAGTGACAACATCATTGATGTTATCAAAGATGTCATGAGTGATGTAATTTGTAGGGTAATAAGCAGTGCATAACAAGGGTACGAGTTATGGTTACCTTAGGGCTCAAGCTATAGTTACTTGAAATAACTATAACTTTTGAATTTCTCTGGTTTTGTGTGAGTAAGTTCAGAACATAACTGTAACGTCCCTGTAAGCCTTGGTTTTCAAGTGAATTTCTAAGGTTTTTTAAACTCGATTTCCGTCCGTGGCAGAAAGCTAGCTGTCGGTATGGAGAATCTGCTTTTTGTTACTTGGTGTATATCCATTCAGTAGTTTAGGAGATATTTACGGGCAAATAAATGTGTATATCTCTGGCCGCAATTAATCACGAAATTCGTGAATACGCGTGCAAAAAGAAGCATTGCAATCGGTTCAACGCAACCTGACTAGAAAGTTGCAACCACCATTTTATTTCACGTGACATGTCCCTGAGGGTGAAAGGTGAAATTGAAAGTGGCATAAGGGGTCAGGGTGAATGTACCTTGACCCCAGGGATGTGATATATGTGTGTTTTAGGAGGAAATTATAAGCTTAATATAATTTTGCCTCACGGCTTGCGATATTTGCGAAAGTTCATTAGTTATTGCAAATTTCCATTAATTATTTGCAAAATATTTGCGATTATGGAAATATTTTAAAGAAAAACCACAAACCGATTCATACACTAATTCATTCACTCATACATGCACTCAGAGGCTCATGTGCCCACTCACACACCCACTCAGACACTCATGCACCCACTAAGACCGACTCATAGACTCACACGCTCACTTTCAGACTCACTCAACACCCATTCACACATCCACTGACAGAGACAGACCCTGTAGCCAACATGGCTAAAGGCCATGCGTGGAGCAGTGTTGGGTGGTTATAAGGCCTTGGCTGCAAGGCTATGCTCAGCAGAGTTGGAATAACGTATAGTAATTAAAATTACCTTACATTACAAATTCACTGAAAAAAAAACAAAGGTTACAGGGACGTTGTTCTTAGGTTCTGAATTTACCCCTACCAAATCATAGAAATTCAGCAGATATAGTTAGAGTTCTTTCAAGTAAGTATAGCTTGCACCCTAAGATAACTATAACTCACACTTTCGCCATACATAGCTAATTACTCCACATATGATGCCATTGATGAGATATTGTATGGCATCTTTGATATCACTGCAACATTTGCAATAACATTATTGATAAGAAAACAGTGAATGGCAAGAGTTACAGTTAACTTAGGGTGCGAGTTATAGTTACTTGAAAGAACTCTAACTGCTGCATTTCTATGGTTTTGAATGAGCAAACTCAGAACCTAACTATAATGGTCCCTGTAACCTTTGGTTTTATCAGTGAATATATATATATATATATATATATGTATATATATATATATATATATATATATATATATCTTGCGTGTAGCAATTTCATAATCCAGAAAAGGATAACCAGACACCATGACCATGCAAAATTACATTTATTGACGCGTTTCGGACGTAGCCTTGCTCACAATACTCCTCCAATTCATTCAAAGCACATATAAATCTGAATTATACAACATAAAGAAAGGACTAATTTACAAAAAACAAGCTCCTAAAGAGGGAAAACGTGGCGGCCATTTTGAACTGTATCTTTTTACTTCTTATAACATAATAGAATGTTAAAGGCAACACAATATATTCAGCACTTTTACCTATAATAAGGAACTGTATTTATCTTCATATTACCTTCAGTTTATCAACCTATAGTAATTGTTCATAATAATGCAGGTTAAATATATTTGCCCTCTATAATTTTTTAAGGATGTTATAGTTCTTTTTATTAACAGAAAAATCCACTTATCCCCTCTGGCTATTTTACAATTAATTTACATAAAATTTACATAAAAATGCTATCTTCAAATTAAGGGCCAGATGTTGGAAAAATCCAATTTGCGTGTTGCAAATTGCGAGTCATTCCGACTCGCAATTTACAACTCGCAAATTGGTAAGCAGAACGGTGTCTCAGACACCGTCTGCAACTCGCTATGGGGTCGCAATGACCCACCTCATTAATATTAATGAGGTGGGTCGCTAATTGCGGCCCCATAGCGAGTCTAGGCACTCGCAAACATGGAGGCCTGCTGTCGTCAGCAGACCTCCATGTTCGTGACTGCTTTCAATAAAGCAGTTATTTTTTTTTTTTAAGTGTAGCCCGTTTTCCTTAAAGGAAAACGAGCTGCACTTAAAAAAAAAAACGAAACCTTTAGTTTCGTTTTTTTTTCAGGGCAGGCAGTGCTCCCTTGGGTTACCATCCACTTGAAGTGGATGGTAACTGCGATACCCTTTATGCGGTCGCAAATGGTATTGCATTCCACTCCGAATCGCAAATAGGAAGGGAACACCCCTTCCTATTTGCGATTCTGAAATGCATATTGCGAGTCGGTACCGACTCGCAATATGCATTTCTGCATAGGGAAACGCTTTTAGCGACTCGCAAACGGCAATTTTTGCCGTTAGCGAGTCGCTAAACGTTTCCTGCATCTGGCCCTAAGTCCCTAATCACCCACTCTTAACTCCAATATAAATCTAAGTTCACTTCTAAAAAGCCCATTAACAGTGTTATAAAACCTAAATGTTTTTTAAATATTTTTAAATATTACAAATATTTTAAATATTTTATTTTATTTTGTTTTAAATATCTTAAATATTTTAAATATGCCTCATATATAAATAAGACTAATTGAAAAAAATCTAAAATGTAAAAGACCCAACTGCAATGGCTTGCTCTTGTCCATCTTAACTACTTATTATTCTGTTATTTAGATAGACATCACATTTAAATAGCTGATATCAGTAGGGTATCCTAACTATATATGAGTAATACCTCAATTTAAATAATTATAAATATTTAAATATATTCAAAAATCTCAAAATGAATAGATAAATAGATAAATAGCTAAGTCTGCAGGTTGGAAACTTCCTATAAATACCAATACTACACAGGTTCCCACAACACACATACTAATAACCCCAAAATGTACAAGCAAAGGAATACAAAAATAGAAATATAGAAATATTTACAATTCTTAACTAATACACATTTGGTAGTATCAAAAAATTCATTAATCAAAAAAATCCACAAGTCAAAAGACTCCGGATATGAGTTTAATTTTTTCTCAAATGTATAGCTAACTCCTCACTAAGGTTTAGTCCTTGTGGAGCAAGGGTCTTGAAGTCAATAATGTATTTTGACTCGAGAATTCTCCATTTTACAACCCTGTCCCCTCAGCGTGGATCCTTCTTCACCTGATCAATAACTAGAAATTTTAACTTATTGACATCTCCATTGTGCATGGTCTGAAAGTGCCTCGCCACCGGGTACTTTTGATCATTGTGTTTAATGGCTCTCATATGTTCGAGGATCCTCTTTTTTGCTTGATGAATAGTGCTGCCAATATATACCTTATCACAAGGGCAAATAAGGCAATAGATGCAGTAATCAGTATTACAATTAAAGAGACCTCTGATTTTAAACTGTCTGTCTCCTAGCCTAAGAATATTAGAATTTTCGCTCTTACTGCATGCCTTACAATTCAAACAGCATACAAAGCCTATATTTTCATTGCCATTATCACAAGTATTCGAAGTAACCATGTTCTGGCTTAGATTGTCTCGCAGGGATTTACTCTTTCTAAAAGTAATCTGAGGTGTCTCATGTACATATTGTGTCAATACAGAATCTGTGTGTAGAATATGCCAACTTCTATTTAATATAGATCTGACACTCTTTGATTGTTTAGAAAAAGTTGTAATGAATCTAATACTTTTTTCCTCATTAGCTTTGATCTTACGAGTGTCAAAAAGCAAACTTTCTCGTGTAATTTTAATAACCTTATCCATTGCCTGCGCAATCACATGTTCGCTATATCCCCGTTCTTTAAATCTTATACACATATTTCTCTGCTCAAATTCAAAATCAAGGGTAGTACTACATATCCGTTTTGCTCGCAGAAGTTCCCCATACGGGATACTGCGTATGAGACTACCCAGATGTGCACTCTGTGCACTAAGAAGACTATTTCCTGCTGTTTTCTTTCTATGCAATTTCGTGGTGAGTCTTTCTGCCTCTACAGTAATCATTACATCTAAAAATTCAATGCTACTATTATTGACTGACCCACTAAAAGCCAAATTACAATTATTCACATTCAATTTCGATATAAAATTGTTCGCTGAAATCATGTCACCTCTCCAAATGACAAATACATCGTCGATGTATCTACACCATAAAATTACATGTTTCTCAAATTCAGGTAAACTAACGGACATCTGCTCCTCCCACCAGCCCATGAACAAGTTTGCGTAACTGGGGGTGAAGAAGGTGCCCATCGCGGTCCCCTGTAATTGTCTATATACATGATTGTCAAACAGAAAAAAATTGTTCTTTAGACAAAAGTCAATCATATCTATTATCATTTCAGTATGTAACAAATAGGAAATCGGTCTTGCCCTCATATGGTGTCTGGTGGCGGCCAAACCCACCTCATGTTTAATACATGTGTACAAGCTAGCCACATCTAGTGTCATTAGTAAAAAATCTTGTTCCCAATGTATTCCATCTATGATCTTAAGAAAATGTGTTGTGTCTTTTATATAGGACGGTAAACCCTCCACAAAAGTACGTATAAAAAAATCTATATATTTGGATGTATTTTCCAACATTGATCCTAAAGCAGACACAATAGGTCTGCCAGGGGGATTGGTCTTATCTTTATGCAACTTCGGTAATAGGTAGAGAACCGGAATTTTGGGATATTCACAGACAAGAAAACAGTATTCCCTCCATTCCAATAATCCTTGCTCTCTCCAATTGTGTTATTTATCTCTAAAAGAGTTATGAGATTGTTTCACCAACTCGTAATTTACTCTTGTATAGCAATTGGGATCCCCCAATTGTCTTAAACCCTCTTTGATGTACCACTTCTTATCCATGACGACGACATTGCCTCCCTTATCGGACTGTCTGATAACAATGTTGTTGTCCTTTTTCAATTTGTTTAGGGCTTGAAACTCTACTATACTCAAATTGTTCTTCCTATTATCAGATTGTTTGTCTTTCAGATGCCTCAATTGTTTAATAACATCTTTTTCAAATACTACTATTGAATCACAATGAATAGTAGGTAAGAATCGAGATTTAGCTTTGAAAGGCCCACGGCATGATCTATCCACTTCTATCCCCAAAACATTAAGGTTGAGTAAAGGGTCTTGATGAGCCAATGTATCATCATCTAGCTCAGCCAAAGTGTGTAAAATTTCAACATCACTGATGCATAGATTGCTAGGTTCAAAAGTGCTCTCATACTGCCCTAGTCGGGTAGTATTGCTAAACCATTTTTTCAATTTTAGTTTCCTGACAAATTTAAATAAATCTATTCTTGTCTGTGTATAATCAAAATTACTCGAGGGAAAGAAAGAGAGTCCCAGAGAGAGAAGTTTATGCTCAATGACAGTTAATGTCCTATTAGACAAATTAACTACATTCATAATATTGTCTTTTTGGCTCTGGTTGTCATCCCTGTCGGTTTTTGCTCTTCTTTCCTTGCTTCTTGCCTTTGCTTGTCTATTCCTCTCCCTCTTCCTCTCATTCCTCTCCCCCTTCCCCTTTGTGGGGGCTGAAACCCCCGTTGTTCTGTCCTGCCTTTGTGTATTACTTGATATTGTTTAAAAAAATTAAATTTGTCTGTATTGTGTCCTCCTTGAATAGTAGTAGATAGTATAGTTTCAGAAACATCTGATAAATTACTGTCCGACACATCACTTTCACTAGTATCATGTGGAGCCCCAGCCTGCTGTCTCACTTGTACTTCTCTCTGTGAGTTGGAATCTTCTTTGTACAAGTGATCAAATTTCCTATGGAAAGTCAAAATTCTTCCTGAGTTATAATCTTTGAAATCTCGTATAAATTTCCTTTGTTTCTTTGCAGTAATTTCTTCTTCTAGTTTTGCCAGTTTGATCTCAATTTTTTTCATAAACTCTTCATATGCTTCCTTTGATATAGTAGCCACGAGTTCTGCTGTTAATTTTTCAATATCATCCAAGATTTTCTCTCTGTCTTTCGTGGCATATTTAATCAAAATTTTCATCATGTTCAGTGAGCAGCAGTTCGAATTACTTTCCCACTTTTCTAACAGCATCGGATCAGGTTCGTCATAAGTCAGTATTATAAAAATCCTGAGACCCCTTGGAACTCTCTCAACATCATAATATCTTTGTAGGGATTCTGCTTCCCACCATTTGGAGAGTTCTTTTATATATAACTTTTCCAACTTTTCACACAATAGTTGTGATTTCATGCCCAAATTGATACCACCATTATCCATATTGTTTGCATTCTCATTGCTAGTAGTAGAGAAAAAGAGTTTGTTAGACTTTTCCTTTCTTCGTACCTCCAATGCAGACGCCATGTCTTACCAATCTAACAATATTGTAAAAAATGCTGGTCAGGGTGAGTATATTCCCAAAATAATTCTGTCCTTTACTCACTCTTAACTATAACAGTGCATCAGAATCTTTAAAACAAGCATATAATCCATATAGAATATATTCCTTGAATCGGGTTTGATCTAATGAGGAGTATCCTTTTAATTAACCCCTGAAGAGATGAATATTCACTCTATGTGCCTGTGACTCACTATTTAATCTATTAAATCAACACTGTGGCCTTTTAATGTCTGTTGTCGTATTCCTCCCATTCCACACAACCGGAAATGTGAAATAAAGCCACACAGCTTAATTCGTGCCCACAGTCTCTCAGAAAGATCACCTGACAGCTTGCCGGGCATCCAGCCTGCTTCGCTTCCAAACAGGAAAGTTCACTCAACCATGCAAGCAAAATTTATACTTCTGTGTGGCCTCCCGAATGAAACCGCCGTCTTTATAGGCTATCGTGTTACTAAGATCAAATGCCAACAATCTGCGTGTGTAACAATATAACAAACTTACTTAGTTTTAAATAGATAAGCAGATTCTATCAGGCAAGGACCCACTATCACTCACTGTTCTCTTTGCGGCTCTCGTGAATAGAGCCGCATCCCCGTAACCTGGCGTCCACACAAGAACTGCCTTGTAATTGTAGCGTTCCGTTGACGAAATCTGTTCCGATACGCTTCGAATACGGCAATGTCCACACGAGGATTGCCTTGTAGTTGTAGCGGTCCATTGACAAAATCTATTCCTATACGCTTCGAATACGGCAATCACCTTCCTACACAATGGATCCAATAGTGCACAACAGTACGAGCGTGCTCGTCCCTGTTAATTAAATGCAGCGAGTCTCCGATTCCATGCGCGTACAGCCACCTCGGCACTACTATAAATATCCAAACACAAACACAGTCCTGGTCAGTGACGAGGCAAATTCTTAAGCGGTCCGGCACGGGTTCCAGGAGCCCAAAATCTCGCGTGTAGCAATTTCATAATCCAGAAAAGGATAACCGGACACCATGACCATACAAAATTACATTTATATAAAACTTTCAGACAAGTTAGCTAACAGCAATTGGTATGATGGAATCTTCTTTTGCTTTCATTGTTAGAAACAAAAATCTATATATGTAGAAACTTGGCTGAAAGTGTCACATATTACATGAGGTCCCTTGGCAGCTATGCAGATTAAGCCACAAGGCATCAACCAAGATAGATATAAATAAACAACAAGCGTTGGCAAATCCAATCAGTCAGGCCTTCCACATACCTATTGTTACCTCAAGTAATTACTAGATGTCCTTTTCAAGTCAGAAATAACAAAATGGAGTCTTTAACAAGACTGCAGCCCTTAAGAACTGTACTAGATGTCTCTTCAAGTCAGAAGCAACTGCTTACTAAATGTCCCTCTTTTGTAAGATGCAACTGCTTAAAATGTAACAAATGTCCTTCACAAAGTTGAGGGGGTGTGGCATCAATATACAAATTGGTGCAAGAGTGTCTGTGATACAGCCAGGAGTGATTTTGTGCAGTCAGAGACACCAAAATGCAGCATGCATAGAAAGAGGAAGTAATGTGGGGAAATAAAGATATTTCTCATCCTTATGCCTGCTTGAGGGATGCACAGGTTTTTGGTACATTCCCAGGTTGAAAGGTATTTGTAAATTTGGAAATGCATAAAAATACATGGACTGATGCATGGGTATGGCCAAGCTCTACCTATCTAAGGCCTTCCTAACAAAAAAACACAAGGCAGCAATATGCACTGCTTTGCAGTTGTTGCACCTGCCCCTTTTTGCAGGGTCACCCCCAGTCCTTTTGCCTCCTTCCTCCTAATTTTTCTGACCAGTTTTTGTAAACCCCCCCTTTTGGTACATGTAAGGCACCCCTAAGGTAGGCCCTAGGTAGCCCCATGGGCAGGGTGCAGTGTATTTAAAAGGTAGGACATGTACTGGTGTGTTTTACATGTCCTAACAGTGAAATACTGCCAAATTCAGATTTCACTGTTGAAAGGCATATCTCCCTCATAGGTTAACATTGGGGCTGCCTTTAAATAACTTTAAAGTGCAGATTCCCTTTGAGGGCAGATAGAAATGTGTGGTTTGGTGTCTCTGAACTTACAATTTAAAAATACATCTTTTAGTGAAGTTGGTTTTCAGATTGTGAGTTTGAAAGTGCCACTTTTAGAAAGTAGGCATTTTCTTGCTTAAACCATTCTTTGACTGCCTGTTTGTGGATTCCCCATATGGGTCAGTTTGACAGTTGGGCTGTTCACACTTCTCCTCTAGACAGTGGCACAAAGGGAGCTGGTATGTAGCCTGCATATCCTGATAAGCCATCTGGGCTAGAGTGGAAGGAAGAGGGGTGCAGTCTCCATCTCCCTAGTATGTGTCTGGGGCATGGCCTGGACAAGGAAGGATCTTGTAAACACTTGAGAATGCTTTGAGGTTTGCCAACTTCAAAGGCAGAACAGGGTATAAGAAGAAGACCCAAAATTCCAGACTGTTAGAATCTTTCTGGAATCAAGAGGAACCTCTGCCAAGGAGAAGACCTTGAGAGCTGGAGGAGGAGTACTGTCCCTTTGCTGTGTCGCTTTACTGGACTGGCCTGCAGTTGCTGCTTCTGCCTGAAAAGAGTGCACTTTGCTGTGTGTCCTGCTTGAGCAAGTTCTCCAAGGGTTTGGAGGAGAGCTTGTCTCATGTTGGAAGTCTCAGGGACACTAAAGACTTCAGTTTCCTCGACCTTCAGCACTGGGAAATGTGTGTTTTTGTGCTGTTCAAGAGGAGAAACCAGTGTGACACTGCCAACGACACTGCTGGCCTGCACCATGACCTGCCGATGCCACACAGAGCCGCACTGCCCGGCCTTGCACTGGGTCCCTGGTATCACCGACGCCGTCATCTGACGACTTCACTGAGCCGCTGCTCGCACCATGACCTGTGGGCCCCGCACTCCGACATCCCCTGCTCACACTGCAGCCTGGGCATCCCTGACGATGATGCTCCTGCTAACACCAGCACCGCTGCCTGCACCTTGGGGTACACGAAGCGCCATCCCGTCCCGCACTGCAGCCCCCATTCACCGACGCCAGCACCATTGACTCCAGTTTCGTCACCAGGCATCCCTGCCTGCACCGTGGCCTGTTGACACCGCTCGTGAGGGTCACGATGCACCATCCCATCCCGAACTGCTGGCTTGGGCCTACCGACGACAAAGCTTCAGCCACGACGACGCTGCTGTCTGCATTGTGACCTGGTGAAACTGCTTGTTGCACCGCCCCATTTCATATCACAGCCCTGGTCTCACCAACGCCGCTGGATGCCGTCACCGAGCCACTGCCTGCACCATGACCTGTAGGTGCTGCACGTCCCATCGTCCCACTTCACACTGCAGTCCCGACGCCATCCATACCAGCGTTCCTGACTTCATCAGCCCGCAGTTCGATCTGCTGCATGTGTGACTTCAAGGGCCCGATGACCCCCACACCAACTCCACAACTGACAACACGGCATCAGCGACACCGCTTTCCGGAGCTCACCGTGAGGATCACGATGCCCTGAAATTCCGAAGGTAGTGTTTTGCTGGTCTTTCTGACAATGTAGCTGGCCCGCAATGCTGCGGCTGGCCTGAACTGTTGGTTTTGTTGATCACAACGCTGTGATAGCCCCAGGTGAAGCTATCGACTTCAAGGACCTGTATTTTTTAGTAAATCTTGCAAAATGTATATCTTTAACATTGTATGTTGGATTTTTATTGTTTTGGTCTTGTTTTACACAGATAAATATTGTCTATTGATCTAAAACTGGTGTGGTGTCCTTTTGTAGTGTTTTCACTTAAAACTGTATGTTATGTGCAAATGGTTGAAACATTGCTTCTGAGATAAGCCTGACTGCTCGTGCCAAGCTACCAAGAGGGTGAACGGGGGTTTTCTGAGCGGGTATCTCCCTTATCCTGACTAGAGTGAGGGTCCCTACTTGGACAGGGTGCAAACCTACTGCCAACTAGAGACCCCATTTCTAACAGCAGTACTTTGTCTTACTAAGCCATGCAAGGTGGCTTGTGTGGCAAAAAGGGTTTGGCACCCAAGTTGTGCCATATAATTGACATAAGCCTGAGACAAAATCTTAGTAAATATGTCCCTAGGTATCCCTCTCATTCAAATGCAAAATCTTTGCTATTCTTTCAAGAAGGTGCAGGTCCGCAAGTTTTTACTAGGTGTTCCTCACAAATCAAATTCAAAAGTTTTTATATTCTTTCATGAAGGTGCAGTTCCACAATGCATTACTAGGTGTCCCTCACAAGTCAAATGAAAAAAATATTGAAATTCTTAAATGTAACTGCAGTTCCACTAGTCATTATTAGATGTCCCTATCTAGTCAAATGCAAATGCATTCATATTCTTTCATTAAGGTCAGCTCCACAAGTCCTTACTAGGTGTCCCTCACAGGTCAAATGCAGAACCACTGGAATTCTTTCATGAAGCTAAAGTACTAGTTTTTAGTAGGTGAACCTCAAGTGAAATGCAAACAAACTGATATTTTTTGTGAAGGTGAGGTTTCACAAGCCCTTACTAGGTGTCCCTCACACGTCAAATGCATAAGCATTGCAATTCTTACATCAAGCTGCTGTTTCACTAGTCATCACTAGGTGTTCAGAAGCAAAATTACAGACTTTAGTACATTTCTTGTTTTTTTTAGAGTTTGTGACCACATCCCACTATTTACAGGAACTTTAACTCACTAATAAGTACAAGTGTAAATAGAAAATATGTTTTAACTATTTATGTTTTGGTGGGTATAAGCTTTGTCACTGATTTGAGAAGAATGATTTCTGCATACTGACAGGGCTTGTACAACACTCCAGTAGGGGAGATGCAGTTGCACATGTATTTACTAAAGACCTCTCTCAAGTCAGATACAAGTAATTGAAATGTGGAGGTGTGTGGCTTCCACCTAAAAATCTGCATACACAATCTAGCTGCGTTAAGGACTCGTGCTTTTTTTCAGTAGGATAAATAAATATACCAAAGCTGGTTTAGAGTGAGGAATGAATGTTGTAATTTACAACCAATGTCAAGGAATTTCTATTTTTTGGGGAACTATTTCTTAGGTGTACTTGTACATGTGTACGTGTGCAAGGGTAAAATGCAGTAAATCAAAGTGAAGGCATCCAACCACTCCTGTGGGCTGGTCTGTTGATTCATACATTCTGGGAAGTGGATAGCAATATAATTTGATTGAGATGCCAACAGACTAATGTTGAAAGATTGTTGATTGTGAACCCCTATATGTAAGTATTTTTGTATACTATTGTCTAGAAAACAAGAGGCTGGCAAGCTAATGCTGTCTTTAGGTCAGACCTAAAAAACAGGAGGGGCCAGTCAAAGGTACATTGAAAAATCAGTTTTTAAAATGTATTCCACAGGGGAGCAAGTCATGGATGATTCAAAGACGTGGAAGAAAAGGTTTCTGGAGTGAACTCCCCGGAGTTAAAATCTCTGACTACCAAAGGAGGATGAAGTCTTCAATGTATAAATTGTATGAATTGATTTAATTAAGTTGCAGGTCATTTTCAAGATGGCTTAATTAACTTCAACACAATCCCTCAATTTTTTTGTTGAAGACATGAGGCAATAAAAATACATTGTTGGTCAAATTAGGAATATTTTAATAACTGTACATTTAAATGGATAAAGTTTTGAAAGTTTATCCCAATATTTTAAAAATATTTATGAAGGATTTTCAAAACATTTGTAGGTCTGGCTACAGACATCTTCCAATATCTGACAGGTTCATTTAATCAACATCAAAATTAAAACACAAGGAAGTTTCTGGATCACTCCATTTTAATCATTGCTTGATTAAAGTGCCATTTGGATTTTGAAACAGGACAGAAGAGTATTTCAGCCTCAAGGTTAACTATTGGCTATTAATTATGTTAATGTGCATGACTAAAGAGTGCTCCCTATTGCAATGCATGAACAGTGGAGCAAAGCATAAATGCACAGTCATGTAGGTCTATTTGTGCTACTAAAAGTGTTTCCACGCTGATGTTTCACACCAATGTGATTTTGTAAGAAAAAGTTACTTTGCACTTAATGTGTTTTTGCTCTGAAACATGTTACCACACTCCTCTTGATTTGAACCAAATGTGTTTTGCATCTAAATGTGATTTTGTTCATAAATATGATACCTAAATTCTGCTTATTTTGCAACAATGCTGATTTCTCATTCATAAATGTGATTTTACACATACATGTCATTTGTGCTCCTAAGTGTTTTCCATGCCCATTCTGATGTTGATTTTGCGCTCTGTGTGCTATCAATCAAACGTGATGTCATTCTAATGAACATCTCGAAGACACAACATAACTTATTACTACCCAATATCTTTATGTACTGAGTAAACTTGCACCTAAATGTGATACCACAATAACCCTGCCTACTTTGCAGCATAGGTGATTTTGCACTCACCTGAGAGTGATGTTTCCTCCTAAATGTTTTTACATCTAAATATGACTCCACACTTCTGGCAACAATGGTGACCAGAGTGTGCATCTATTTGTGACTTTACACCTAAAAGTGTCTCCACACTTCTGCTTATGTTGCACCAGCAATGACATACATAAATGGGATTTGTGCATACAAATGATTCTGCACACCTGGAGTTTTGCAAAGGATGATTTTGTATGTCAAGGTGATTTTTGCTTTTACGAATATTTTCATGTTTCTGATATGATGTTGCACCTCAATGCCTATCTCAGTGCATTAGCACACAAACTAACTCATTACACCAGTATTAGACCGCCAATAGGTACAATGCACCAGAAAGGTGTTTTTTCTCACTTCATATTACTTTACACCCAGTTAGTACTGACCAGAGCACACATCTCTAAACTATTCCACAAAATGACCTATGTGACATTAAACTGGAGCTGGATTCCCTGTTTGAAATGATAGATCTTCAAACAATACTTTCAATCTTTCTCCCATAAGCACCTAATGCACTTACTACTGAAGAACTCAACATGCACATCAACTCCAACAACCTACCACCACAAGTTTGCACCTTCCCTAATACAGCAAGCATTGGTAAATGCATCAGGTTTTGCCTACTGTATTAATAGCAGAGTTGTTAACTCGGTTTAGCTTTTCCTGGCATTATGAGGCACCAAAGTAAAATCCCAACAAAACACGGGTGCATTAGGAAAGGATAGCACTGAAAAAGTGGACGAAGGCCACGAACTTCAAGAACTATAGCTTCAAGGATTCAAACTCTAACATCTTAGCTTCATGCATTTGTCACTTTGGGTACAGGAAAATTGAAGGTAGGATGCATACCCTAGGGATATTGTCATATAGGGAATAAGATAGGACATTTAGGCCCTCATTATGAACATGAGGCCGGCGGTAAAAACTGCCAAGAGAGGAGCAGTGCGGACAGCCAAATAATGAACCAACTGAAACACAAGCATCCTGAAAACCACCCACCACCAGCAGAGGAGTGCCGACAACGACGGCAGAGCCCGCCCACAGGCCCAAGGAAAGGCCCAACCCACCCATCAAATAATGAACCACTAGACCGCTGTCAGTTCTGGGGTGGGGACCACTGCCACGCAAAGCCAGGCGGAAACAAACCAAATATAAGGAAACACTCACCAGAGGCTCACACAACACGCCAAAGCAGACATGGACAGAGAGCTGCAGATCATGCCAGCCCTTCTCCTTGCCATATACCTCCACGACCGAGACCGCCGACGAAGACGACGACAGTAAGTACCGTAACCTACGAAACAAGGCAAGAAAGGGCACAGTTACATACCCACTCCACCCACCCCGCAACGCACCGACAACCCTTCACAGCGGCACAAGCCATACACCCCACAGCAAGAGGTACTTACCCGACACAAGGCAATTCCAACCTGTACAAAGTAGATACATGTGCCCCACACGCATAAACAATGAAACGAGAGACCAGGGATCCAGAGTGTGCTGCCAAAACACAGGACACACATAGGGGATCATTCTGACCGCCGGGGCCAGGGTCGGCGGGAGCACCGCCGACAGACCGGCGGTGCCCCGCAGGGCATTCTGACCGCGGCGGTTCGGCCGCGGTCAGATGCGGGAAACCGGCGGTCTCCCGCCAGTTTCCCGCTGCCCTGCAGAATCCTCCATGGCGGCGGAGCGCGCTCCGCCGCCATGGGGATTCTGACACCCCCTCCCGCCATCCTGTTCCTGGCGGGTCTCCCGCCAGGAACAGGATGGCGGTAGGGGGTGCCGCAGGGGCCCCCGTAAGAGGGCCCCACAAAGTATTTCAGTGTCTGCATAGCAGACACTGAAATACGCGACGGGTGCCACTGCACCCGTCGCACCTTCCCACTACGCCGGCTCCATTCGGAGCCGGCGTCCTCGTGGGAAGGTAGATTTGCCCTGGGCTGGCGGGCGGCCTTTTGGCGGCCGCCCGCCAGCCCAGGGCAAATCCCAAAATACCCTCAGCGGTCTTTAGACCGCGGAGCGGTATTTTGGTTGGGGAACATCGGCGGGCGGCCTCCGCCGCCCTCCGATGTTAGAATCACCCCCATAGACTTTTAATTCAGCTCTCTGAGCAAACTAATTGTAAATAAGGCCAATGGCCAGTCCACAGTGCTACAAGTCGCATGGACCACAATGGCCCCAGCCTGACTCCCACAAGTGCTACGGTACTCCACCTCATAGGGGCAACAATGGAGCATCCAGGCACCTCAGGGAACAGGGGCAAGGGGTGATGGGGGTGGGGATTTACGATGGGGTGGGCCTTGGATTTGCGGTCGGAAGGTGGAGGGGGTTTGGGTTTTGCCTTGGAATGTGGGGAGTGTGCTTGGATCGGGTGGAGGAAGATGGAATTGCCTCAGCACAGGGCTTCTTTCTCTCTGGGGAAGGGGCACGGGATTGTGAAGGGCGGACAGGGGCGGCTTGTGACGTGGAAGGAGAGGATAGGGCAAAGAGGTGTGCACATTTAGGGACGAGACGGGGAGGGCCAGTGGGTTGGAATAGGTCAGCACGGGAAAGGAAACATTTTAGGTGCAATTCGGTTGGGCCTGGAGGAAGGCGTGGGAGTGGAGGTAGAGGGTGTGGTCGTAAGTGGTGTAGGTGTGCGTGTTGTGGGTGCAGATGACTGGACAGCATGCTGAGGTGTGGTGGATGTGTGATGGGTGGGTGTTTTGGTGAGTTTGTGTGTTTTTGGAGGAGGGGGGTGGACGCAGTGGGACAAGACAGGCTGCCAGTGTGTATGTATGTTGTTTGGGTGTCTGCAAGTCTGGTGAGTGTGCTGCATGTGTCAACTAAAGTAGTTGTGGTGAGTGCAGGTGTGGTGTCTGGGGTGCATGTAGGATGTGTGCTATTGTGGTGACAGCAGGAATAGTGTCAGCAACAGTGATTGAAGGTGCAGTGCCTGGGGGTGTGTATGTAGAGAGGACAGACAGGGAGGCGGAAGAGGTGAGCACACTGGGGGAAGTGGATGTTGCTGTGTGTGCATGTGTCTGTTGGCTCTGTGAATGCTTGTGGTGGGAGGAGTGGCGCTTGTGTTTGGAAGTGTGCTTCTTGTGTGTTGAGGTGTGTGCCTGCGTGTCAGAATGTGTGCTTTGGACGGGTGAAGGGAGTGGGGTGCTGGAAGGGGTAGAGGAGGTTGGAGGGGGGACGGAATGACCAGGAACACTGGCTGCCGTCCAAGAGGAGGACAGAGGCTGAAAAGATCTCTGTAGGCCAGACATGGCACCGTGAATGCCATCCAGATAGGCATTGGTCTGCTGCATCGCTGATGCTAGCCCCTGGATGTCATTAACGATGGTTGTCTGCCCTACAGAGATGGTTCTCAGGAGGTAAATAGCCTCCTCCATGAGGTCAGCAGGGCTGACTGGGGCAGGGGAAGAGGTTCCTGGGCGAAGGAGAAGCCCACCCTTCTAGGTGAGCGGGCACGGGCAACTCGGTGGGGAGAAAATGGGAGGGCGGTGATGGAATGGGGGTGGCAGAAGGTGTCACAGTAGGTGTGGGCCCACTAGGGTCTGCCACCGACAGGGAGCCCCCATCGGAGGAGGTATCAGAGTCACTACCTCCAGTGGTAGTTGCCTCCCCCGTGGTATTCCCCTCGCCCTCCAACCCACTGGTCCCCTTGACATCAGACGACTCTGCCTCCGAGGATCCGTGGGCCGCTGCATCCCCACTCGCCGATGCCTCAGCTCCCTCACCAGATGATGCTGATGTACACAGACAACACAAGAGATTAGGGATGGGGAGCCAAAAAGCAGAGACATTTGTAAATAGCTAAATGGAGTGAACATAGTGGTTCATACATACACTCACCCAGAAGACCCACAAACATGCAGCACCTCCCGCTATACCCATGGTGATGCCCCTGACTATTGCCCAGAACACTGCTCTACAGCCATTCCCCAAACAACTTAAGGAACCAACATGTAGGAGACCTGCCCAAAACATCCCCTACTCCCCACGGGTCCCCTAATGTAGATGGACATCAGTCAGAGTCCCTGCAACTAAGCAGCATAAACCCGAATGCACACACAGACCTCCATCAACGGTCAAATATATGGTATATGTACTCATCCCCTTGTGACTGCTGTGCAGCCTTCAAGTGCCCATCTAGGTCTGGGTACGCCACTGCCAGGATGCGTAGCATAAGGGGGATCAATGCCTGATGGGCACCCCTTCCCTGTTGGGAGGTCTTCCCCAGCACTGCAGGTCCTCCCACCTCTTCCTGCAGTGGGTGTTCCCCCGCTTGCAGACTCCCAGGGTCCGCACGTCCTTGGCAATGGCATATCAAAGTGCCCT
Source organism: Pleurodeles waltl (assembly GCF_031143425.1). Classification (NCBI taxonomy): domain Eukaryota; kingdom Metazoa; phylum Chordata; class Amphibia; order Caudata; family Salamandridae; genus Pleurodeles; species Pleurodeles waltl. The sequence continues at coordinate 1,314,728,634 of NC_090446.1, read as the reverse complement.
CTTCTGGTGGGCGCTTACCTAAAAGGGACACACAGAAAAGTAACACAGAGGTCAGTTCCTGGCCAAACGTATACAGCTGGCTATACGTCCACTATGGGACGGACAGTACAAACAGAATAACAGCACATACACACGCAGCATGTCAGGAGTGCTGGCCCATCCAGAGTCAGAGGTGCACACATGTATGCTGCCAAAACCAACCATTACACGCATCCATGGCCCCCAATCCTCCTACCCACCTGTACCTTTGGCCGTCTGTAGAGCTTGGCGTACAGGGACAGGACCCCGTCCACAAGCCTCTCCAATTCCTCTTGGGTGAAGGCCGGGGCCCTTTCCCCTGCAACACGTGCCACTTCCATGACCAGAGGCAGGACACAGCAGTACACTCAGTGTAGTACCTGCTTGCACGAGATAAGGGAGTCAAGTGAACTCAGGGTGACGAGTTCGCGTACGCACCGAGGCGGTGTGCACCATCACCGCCAGCGGAGATCATGATACGCTAAGATTCCCCATTGACATCCATGTTAACCAATGAATTTGCGGATGGCGGTAAGCACAGCCTTATGCTGTTACATCAACCGCTATTGGTATGAGGTCACTTCCACAACGACAGTTCAGGGTTACAGGGGGTAGACATTTTGGCAAAACTACACAGTTATAAAAGTCCCATCTGCACAATGCAGGCCCTACTGTTCCCCAAACACACATAGGCATGTGACAATTAACACTGCCTCACCTGACAAGCCCTGATCTATCATTGTGGACAAGTTGATGTTATGTCATACACATTATGTATTTGTGTTGCTACAATCAAGCCAGCAGTGCTCAATAACTGGCAATGTGTGCCCATGTGTGTGTGTTCCTCACACGTGTTTCCAAATCCTCCTAGGTACAGACCCGTGTGGCGAGGAAGGGCCCCATCTGTCAGAGTCACCAGATCCTCGGGGTCTGCGCATGTTCCCAACACGTCCACCACTGAACAGCTCCAAGACTCTGATAGATAAATCACAGAGACTGAGAGAGTTCAAGAGGGGAAGAGGGGATTAGGAAGGGAACAGCTGGGAAGGAGACCTGTAGTAAGAAAAAGGTTAGAACACACAATATGAAAATTATATCTCCTGAAATCAATACTAGACTATGATTCTAAGCCTAGTCGCTCTGAAAACATGATCAATCTAAGAGTTAAGTTTAAAATGACTAAGTTTCAAGATGGCCGGATACCTGTAGAGGAATCAAGATGAATTAAATGAAAACTTTCTTATTCAAGTACTTTCCTTTACATGAGAATCAGAAAAAACATTCTGACTACATTTTAAATCAGTCATATAAATCCTGTTTTGAGAATGTATTCTAGGACCATACAATTTTGCATATAGAAACTCTGGCCTTCTGTGTAGTCTTAAAATGTTTCAACACAAATCGCATATTGCAGATATGTATATATATGCATATATATATATAGTAAACACCATAAAAGGATTGTGCACCATGAATAACACAATATGGATTCAGGAAACAAATGACATAACTTGTCAACTCTAATATTACATAATAAATATCTTAGAATAGTAGCATACAATAAACAACATGAATTAAACTCGAGGAGAGAATCGTGCGTCTTGCTAATTCGAGTGTTACCATGTAAAATGCCAAGAAATGGTAGCATGCAATGAATATCAAAGTCAAATCATCATTAATCGAATTGAGCATCTTGCCGATTCGTAAAACACAATGTAAATGTCAAGGAATAACAGCTCACAATAAATAACAAGATCAAAGTACAATGAAACGAATCGCGCTTCTTTTGCCGATTCTTAAGCCACCATGTAAAATGTCAAAAAATGGTAGCGCACAATGAACAACAAAGTTAAATGCTCATGAAACGAGTAAAACATCATGTAAATGTCAAGAAATAGTAGCGCGCAATGGACAACAATGTTTAAACACCATAAAACGAATTGCGCGTCTTGCCGATTCTTAGGCCACCATGTAAATGGCAAGAAATGGTAGCGCGCAATGAATAACAAAGTCAAACCTTTATGAAATAAATTGCGCGTCTTGACTATTTGTAAACTACCATATAAATGTCAAGAAATGTTAGCGCGCAAGTAATCTGTTACTCATTTAAGAATTTAAACCAAGAATTAGAAAATTCTAACTAACGGTGTCGGGACAGTCCAACCACCGTCTTACCACCTGGAACAATGATCTCCAATGAAGGATTAGGGCAGAAGAATGGAAGATCCAAATAGGCCGCCAGGACAGGAGCTCAGGAAGAATCTGCTGCTCTGCACCAGGACCTCTGAATAGTGAGCACTGGGAGTTGGGCTGGCTCTCTTTTATGAGTCTTGGCTCAGCCCAGAACCATGCCCAGGCATGTTGCAGGGAAAGTCTCTGGAAGGCCCTGGAAAGGGGCCACACCCTAACACACTCTGAAAAGCTGCAGCAATTCATTGCAAAGGAATAGTATTTGTAAGCATTTTAAAAATCAGTTTTCATGATTGAACTCTGCAATGCAAAAGGTTAAACCACAACATATCAGCACAATGCATAAATTACGTTGTTTTGAGAGTGCTGGGTTTTTGCATTTTTGTTGCCAATAGAGCACGTGCTGCTCTGGTGTTGACAGTACTCCCCTCTCCCAGACGCGCTCTAGGGCCTGGTTTGCTTGGATTAAGACGATGAAAGCGTCTCACAAGTACTGGAGCATGAACATCAGATGCGGAAACCCATGAGTTACTTTCAGGACCATAACCTTTCCATGAGATTAAGTACCATAGATTACGCCCTCTCAGTTTAGAATCCAACACTTTCTTGACTTTGTATTCTTCTTCCCCTTGTACTAGAACAGGAGCTGGATGAGGGTTGACCTTTTGGACTGCCTTTTTCAAGAGGGAAGTGTGGAACACTGGATGAATCCGTAAGGATCTGGGCAATTGTAGTTTATAGGTCACCGACTGATTTGCTGAAGGACAATATAAGGACCTATGAATTTAGGGTTAAACATGTGCTTCTTCTTGAAGTCTATATGTTTTGTTGAAATCCACACTTTGTCACCTGGTTGATATTGTGGACCCTCACAATGTTTCTTGTCATAATGCCTTTTATATTTTTGTTTGGCTTTTTCTAAATGCTGTTGAATCAGTTTCTGGGTTTGATGTAAATGCTGAATGGTTTCTGACACAGCTGGGGTAAGAGAACTTTCTTGAGGAATTGTGATGGGCAAGGTGTCAGGATGATAGCCAAATAAACCAAAAAAGGGTGTAACGCCAATAGAAGTGTGGAATGAGTTATTGTAAGCTAACTCAGCTAACCAGAGCATAGATGTTCAAGAATGAAGTGCCTTTTCAGCGTAGGCACGTAGGTATTGTTTCAAAGTCTGATTTAGTCTCTCTGTTTAACCATATGTTTGAGGATGGTGACTAGTAGATAGCGTAGATGTCACTTGGAGTGTTTTACACCATGTCTTACAGAAATTGGAGGAAAATTGTGACCCCCGATCGGAGAGGATAACCTTTGGCAGTCCATGATAACGAATCACTCTGTTCAGTAAAATAGTTGCCAATTCACTAGAAGTGGGATTTTTTTTACAGGTGATTAAATGTCCATATTTTGTGAGACTATCTACTACCACCAGAATTACTGAATACTGTTGAACCAGTGGCAGACCGGTAATAAAGTCTAAAGAAATGTGCTCCCATGGACGACTTGGGGTTGGAAGTGGATGTAACAACCCTTTTGGTTTTGAATGACTTGTTTTAATGCGAGCACGAACTTCACAGTTGTTTACCATTGCTTTTACATCTTTTGTCCGGGTAGGCCACCAAAAATAGCATTGGATCAGTTCAAGAGTTTTAGGAGTACCTGGGTGACCTGCCGTACGTATAACATGCAACCAATGAAACACTATCTTGCGAAGTTTGGTAGTGGGTACGAACAAACGAGCGTCATGAAAGGGTAAACCTTGCTTGATTGACCTTTTGGGATCTGCTTGGGCCCATGTTTGCCATTTTTCAACAGTGAAAGAGTTGCGAATTTCTTCAAAGAAATCTTCAGTTTTTATGATACATAGAACCTTGTCAGGAGCAATGATAGCTCTGGAGGCTTGAAATGCAGGCAACGTGGTAGACCCTTGACGGGACAAGGCGTCAGCCTTGCGATTATCTTTACCAGGCCAGAAGGTTAATACAAAATCAAATTCGGCAAAAAAAAGCATCCAGCGTAATTGCTGAGGGGTCAAAAGTCTGGCGTAACTCATGAATTGAAGATTACGATGATCAGTATATACTGTAACAGTGTATTTGGCACCCAACAAATGATGTCTCCATTCTTTAAAGGCGCCACGAATCACCAGAAGCTCTTTTTCAGCAATGACATAGTTCTGTTCAGCTTCGTTCAACTTCCGAGACATATAAGCTACAGGATGAAGTTGACCAGTGTCTTTATTTCATTGTGATAAGACAGCTCCTATTGCTACATCTGAAGCGTCAGCTTCCACTATGAAAGGTTGATTCACATCAGGATGAGTCAAGACTGGGGCAGTGGGGAAAGCTTCCTTCAAAGTCGAGAAGGCTTGATCAGCTTCTGGGGACCATACAAACTTTTCTTTCTTTCTTAGTAGCTTAGTGATTGGAGCCACTGTCTGGGAGAAATGATTTATGAACCTCTGGTAAAAATGTGCAAACCCCAGGAAACATTGTACATCACGAACAGTCTTTGGGGTGGGCTAATCAAATATGGCTTTTACTTTATTTTCTGCCATCACCATACCCTGAGGGGTAAGAATAACCCCTAAAAACTCAACTGTGGTAACATGAAACTCACACTTGGTTAGTTTGCAATATAAATGGTGTTTTTTGAAGGGCTGCAAGAATTTTCTTGACATGTTGGACATGTTCGTTTTCACTGTCTGAGTAGATCAAAATTTCATCGATGTAGACTATGGCAAATATGTCGAGGTACTCTCTAAGAACGTCATTCAAGAAAAATTGAAATGCTGCTAGAGCATTACACAGACCAAAAGGCATGACAGTGTATTAAAAAAGGCCATATCTTGTCTTGAACGCTGTTTTCCATTCGTCACCCTCTCTCATGCTGACCAAATGATAAGCACCTCGAAGGCCAAGCTTCGTGTAGATTTTTGCTTTCTTTACTTGTTCCAATAAGACCGGAATTAGGGGCAAAGGATATTTATTCTTGATGGTGACTTTGTTCAAACCCCTATAGTCGATGCAAGTTCGAAGTTCTCCATTAGCTTTTGCGACAAAAAACAAAGGCGAAGCTGCAGGAGACTTAGAGGGGCGAATGAAGCCATTCTCAAAAATGTATCTAGGTATTTTTGTAAATGTTGATTTTCATGTTCTGACAGGGCATATACATGACAGTTGGGAAGTATCTCACCTGGGGCTAAATCAATTTGACAGTCATAAGATCTATGAGGAGGTAGAGTCTCTGCTCCTTTCTCATCAAATACATCTTTGTAGGATGAATACTGTTTGGGCAGCTGAATTTCTTTCTCTGCGGCAGTGGCTATGTAAGAGTTGCAAACTTTTGGTACTTGAATCTTTTGGAGACATTGTTCGTTACATAGCGCAGATGAGAACACAATTATTCGTTCTGCCCAATTGATCTCCGGATTGTGTTGAGTTAACCATGGCAAGCCGAGGATAATCCCATATTGGGGAGCATGGATCACGTCAAAGATGATTTTCTCTTTATGTTTCTTTCTTTGAATCTTATCTTCACAAATCATCGACAAGGGAATAGTCTGAAGAGTTACCGGATCTCCAGTCAAGAGTTTTCCATCGACTGCCTTGATGATTTCTGGGGTCTTCTTTTCAATACATGGGCTCCCCCATGCACTAACCAATTGGACATCAACAAAATTCCCAGTAGCCCCAGAATCGACTAGAGCTTTTTTTAAATAGATCTTTTTCTTAACCTGAACTCTTATTTCCAGTTAAAGATGTCTAGATTGTGAAGGGTCCACGGTGACACCCAAGAGCAACCCTTCTCTGCATCTCAGGTGTTTTCGTTTTCCAACTCGACTGGTGCATTGGCTGCGACCTTCTGAACTGGACCTTGCTTGTTCTTTGGTTTGATTGGACAATCTTTGGCAAAATGACCTTTTCGCCCACAATAAAGACATTGTCCATTTTTTCTGCGGAGGTCCTTTTCATCTTTGGTCAAAGGTCTTCTGATGGTTCCAATTTCCATCTGTTCCGGCGTTCTTTCTTTCAGAGTTCTTGAGTCTCTGTTATCATGAACGCGCCATGAATATTTTTCAATCTTTTTGCGCTTTCCTTTATGTTCTGCTAAACGATGATCAAGTCTCAAGACAAGATTTATTCATTCTTAACAGTCTGTAGGTTGTGGATCGATTTGCGCTAAGATATCTTTTAATTCCTCTTTGAGTCCCTTGTAAAACAAGACCGTTTGTTTTTCTTCAGGCCAGGATGTCTCGGCAACCAGCCGGTTAAAGTTGGCTAAATACGACACTAGGTCTTGTTTTCCTTGGTGTAAATCTAATAATTCACGATCTGCTGATGTGTGTTACAGTTCTACGATCAAAAACTCTCTCAAATTCACGAACAAAATTTCTCCAGTTATACAACAAGGGACTATTTTTACGCATAAGAGGAATAGCCCAAGTAGCTGCATCCCCAGACAGATATGATAACAAGAAAGCTACTTTGGACTGGGCATCGGGAAAAGTATTTGGTCTGCAGGTGAAGTGTAGTTCCACTTGAACCAGGAAAGCTTGTGCTTTCAAAGGGTCACCTGAGAAACGTTCTGGGGGAGCTAAAGGAATTGCAGAAGGAATATTTAGGGAAATCGGATTACTTCCAGAAGCCTGAGAAGAAGTACCAGGCCAAGACACACCTGTGGGACTTTGTTACTTCTTCTCTACTTTATCTTGCAACCGACTCACTCTCTCTGCTAAACTAGTTGTCAATTCTTTGGATGATACCACCTCTGCTTGGAGCTGGGTGATAGCCTTGACTAACTTGTCTAGCGTGACCATGCTGAGAACATACACAAGCCAGGAGGATAATAATTTGTGGGCTCACTATTCTGTCAGAGTCACCAGATCCTCGGGGTCTGTGCACGTTCCTAACACGTCCACCACTGAACAGCTCCAAGACTCTGATAGATAAATCACAGAGACTGAGAGAGTTCAAGAGGGGAAGAGGGGATTAAGAAGGGAACAGCTGGGAAGGAGACCTGTATTAAGAAAAAGGTTAGAACACACAATATGAAAATTATATCTCCTGAAATCAATACTAGACTATGATTCTAAACCTAGTCACTCTGTAAACATGAACAATCTAAGAGTTAAGTTTAAAATGACTAAGTTTCAAGATGGCCGGATACCTGTAGGGGAATCAAGATGAATTAAATGAAAACTTTCTAATTCAAGTACTTTCCTTTACATGAGAATCAGAAAAAACATTCTGACTAAATTTTAAATCAGTCATATAAATCCTGTTTTGAGAATGTATACTAGGACCACACAATATTGCATCTAGAAACTCTGGCCTTCTGTGTACTCTTAAAAAGTTTCAACACAAATTGTGCATATTGCAGATATATACATATACATATATATATATTGTAAACACCATAAAAGGATTGTGCACCATGAATAACACAATATGGATTCAGGAAACAAATCACATAACTTGTCAACTCGAATATTACATAATAAATATCTTAGAATAGTAGCATACAATAAACAACATGAATTAAACTCGAGGAGAGAATCATGTGTCTTGCTAATTCGAGTGTTACCATGTAAAATACCAAGAAATGGTAGCACGCAATGAATATCAAAGTCAAATCATCATTACTCGAATCGAGCGTCTTGCCGATTCGTAAAACACAATGTAAATGTCAAGGAATAACAGCTCACAATAAATAACAAGATCAAAGTACAATTAAACGAATCGCGCTTCTTTTGCCGATTCTTAAGCCACCATGTAAAATGTCAAGAAATAGTAGCGCGCAATGAATAACAATGTCAAACCTCTATGAAATAAACTGCGCGTCTTGCCTATTTGTAAACTACCATATAAATGACAAGAAATGGTAGTGCGCAAGTAATCTGTTACTCATTTAAGAATTTAAACCAAGAATATGAAAATTCTAAATAACGGTGTCGGGACAGTCCAACCACCGTCTTACCACCTGGAACAATGATCACCAATGAAGGATTAGGGCAGAAGACTGGAAGATGCAAATAGGCCGCCGGGACTGGAGCTCAGGAAGAAGCTGCTGCTCTGCACCGGGACCTCTGAATAGTGAGCACTGGGAGTTGGGCTGGCTCTCTTTTATAGAGTCTTGGCTCAGCCCAGAACCACACCCAGGCATGTTGCAGGGAAAGTCTCTGGAAGGCCCTGGAAAGGGGCAACACCCTAACACACTCTGAAAAACTGCAGCAATACATTGCAAAGGAACAGTATTTGTAAGCATATTAAAAATACGTTTTCAGGATTGAACTCTGCAATGCAAAAGGTTAAACCACAACATATCAGCACAATCCATAAATTACTTTGTTTTGAGAGTGCTGGGTTTTTGCATTTTTGTTGCCAATAGAGCGCATACTGCTCTGGTGTTGACACCATCGTGTACAGACCACTTGTGGATTTGCGGACCATGGTGGAGCGTAACATCATTATCAATTACAGACTCACCTGTGCAGCTATTCTTGAACTTTGTGCATTACTGGATCCTGCACTGACTCCGGCAAATCGTAATCAGCATGCCATCCCTACTGAAGTGCAGGTGCTTTCTGCACTCCATTTCCTGGGCACGGGCTCATTTGAAGTGACAGTGGGCATGTGTGCTGGTTTTTCACAACTTATGTTTAGCATTATACTGACAGGATTCCTGAATGCATTTGTACGACACCTGCAGTCCTGTGTGAGGTTTCCCCAAAGTACTGACCTCCCTGGCCTCAAGTCAGACTTCTATGCCTTTGCCAACATACACCATGTGATAGGTGCCATCGATGGCACCCACATACCTATAATCCCCCCAAGAGTGAGTGAACAGGTGTACAGAAACAGGAAGAACTTTCACTCCATGAACATTCAATTGGTGTGTACTGCAGACCAGTACATCACACATGTGAATGCCATGTTCCCTGGTTCAGTCCATGATTCATTTGTACTGAGGAACACTAGCGTGCCACAGAAGATGGATCAACTACAAGAGGACAGAGGGTGGATCATAGGTAGGTGTTTCTGTCACTTATTGCCACCTTGCAGACTGGCTGCCTCTGAGGATTGTCATTTTAAGTTGTGTTGTTAACCTTTTTCTAGGTGATTCTGGCTATCCCAACTTGCGTTGGCTTCTGATATCAGTGAGGAATCCTGGGACAGATGCGGAGAGGAATTACAATGAGGCCCATGGACGTACTAGGAGGGTGATAGAGCGCACAATATGTCTCCTGAAGGCTAGATTTTGTTGTCTACATATCTCTGGCGGTTCCCTGGCCTATGGGGCTGATAAGGTGTGTAGAATAGAGGTGGCGTGCTGCATGCTGCACAACATGGCTGTGAGAAATTCTATCCTCCTCTTGGAGGATGAGGGTGCTGTAAATCCAGACCAGCTTCCTCAGAGAGGGGACAAGAGTGATGGTGAGGATGAGGAAGGGGAAGATATCAATTCCAGGACCCAACTGATACAACTCTACTTCCAGTAACTATGTGGGACAATTGGATGTGATTGGTGTCTGTGCATCATACTGTCAGTGTGCCTTGTCATCTGGGGAGCGGGGGTTGGACTATACAACTTGCCACTGTGTCCAAATCTGCATAGGACAGAACACAATTTTATGAACTTGTATCAAAACAGATTTAGGCAGGGCAACATGGAAGGCGAGTGGTGCAATCATTGCTACTCAGGTACAAATAAAGGAGTTGTCAACCAGTTGCATCCATACTTCACTTTGTTCACACATAATGACAGGGGACATTGTAACAGGTGTGATATGTGTTTTATTTGGTGCAGGGAAATTGTTTTACAAATTACAGTGAGTGCAGTGGGTCATGGTGGTTATCAGACATGACAGCATGGTGACAGCATTGTTGTCAGTATTGGTAGGTCCATCCATACTTACATGTATTTTTCTTTCTTGGTAGCACTGTTTGGTTTCTGATTGTGTGGGATAGTTGGTAGACAATTGTTTTCAAAGTCACTTCTTAGAGGGGGCCTTGTTCTTGGCAGGTGTTCCTGTCCCATATCTTGGCCTGAGTGTCCGTTTGGGCACCTGTTGTTGGCCTGTAGGGGATGAAATGGATGTCCCCTGGGTTTCCTCAGAAGGTAGTACATGTGAGGTTGCTGCTGATGCTCTTATTGTCCGGTCTGTCTCCTGTGCTTTAGTGGGGGCTTCCTGTTCTGTGTGGGCCTCAGCCTGTGTTTGTGACAAGCTGTTGCAGCGCACCTGCTTTGCTGGCCATTGTGGCATTATGCAGTTTTCACTGCTCTGTGGCCTCTTGGTGGTTTGCTTGCTGCATCCTCTGACTCTGCTCCAAGGTGGATACTATTTGGGCCAATATGTCTTGGGTATGCTGGTAGGCTCCCAGGACCTCAGAAATCACGTCCTAGGCTGCTGCATCAATCCTGTGGTCTTCCCCCTGGGCCAGTGATGCCCTCCCACTGGGCCTAGCCCCCTGTGCCTGTGTCCCTTGCACAGGTCTGGTGGTGCCTTTTCTGCTGGGGCCATCGCCTGCCTGTTGGTAGGGCGTGACTGTGGCCTCTGTACTTGCGTTACACCAGTCTGTGGCCTGGATACACAGGTGTGTGGACGGTTGCCCTGGCCTGATGGTATTGGCTGGGCATTAGGGGTGTCAGTGGTAACCTGGGTGGGGCTGCTGGATGGTGACAGTCCAGGACTGTGTGAGGGGCCAGCCTGCTCATTAATGTCCAGGGTTCCATCCCCAGTGTCCTGTATGGTGCCTCTGTCTCCCTGTGTGGCACTGGCACTCCTTGTCTTGTCCGTCATGGTGGCATGGATGGTGGTGCCTGTTGGGGAAAATGGACATGTCTGTTATATTTGCATGGTCGGATGGGGGGCAGGCGTCTGAGCAGGTTTGTACAGCTTACACACTTTGGGGCCATGCAGGATGCTTTGTTGGGGTTAGCATTGCTTTTAGCTTGTGATGTGGAGGTGCATTGTGGGTGTTATAGGCCATTGTGTTTCCTTGCAGGGGTGGGTGGCTGTGCACGGGGGAGGGATCTGGGCCTGTTAGTGGGTTTGTGGGCATGCAGGGTGACAGGATGTAGTGATTGTGGCCTGGGGGGGTAGTGGTCCTGGTGGGTGTTGGAGGGGTGGGGTGGTGCATGCATTCTGGGTGTGATGGATATGGGGTAAATATAGACGACTTACCCGAGTCCATTCCTCCAGTGAGTCCAGTGAGTCCCTCAGGGTGCAGGATGGCAAGTACCTTTTCCTCCCAGTCAGGGTATTCAGGTGGTATTGGTCCTCCCCCTGTCTTCTGGACTGCAATGTGGTGCCTGGCTGCCATGGCCCTGACCTTCCCCCGCAGGTCGTTCCATCTCTTGCGGATGTCGTCCCTGGTGCATGGATGGTGTCCCACTGCATTGACCCTGTTGACAATGGTCTGCCATAGCTCCATCTTCCTGGCGTTGGGTGTGTGTTGCACCTGAGCCCCGAATAGTTGTGGCTCGACCTTCAGGATTTCATCTACCATGGTCCTTAGCTCCCTTTCTGTGAAGCGTGGGTGTTTCGGGGGGTGCCATGGTGAGTGTCGTGACTGGTGTTTGTTGTGGTTCTCTGTGAGGGTGCTCTTGTCTGGTTGGGTGTGAGTATTGTGGATTGTGGCGTTCAGTGTCTGCTTCTGGTGCTCTCTGTCTTCGCTGGCCTACTTTTGTTTCAAAGGATTGTGGGGTGTGTCTGTGAGTGTTTTATGGTGTTGTGGATGTGTGTCAGGTGTGTGGGTTTCTAACTTATCCAATGTGTGCACTTCTTACTGTTGGGTCCACTTGCTGCCCGTGGCGGGCTGCACCACCAATGGTCATTCGGCCTCCACTGACCGCCAGGTGATTTGTGCATCATTATTTGGAGGGCAGGGTGTGGGTGTGCTCGGTGGTGGCGGGATGGGAGGTACAGGATTTCCGCCTACAAGGTCCTGGCAGAGACTGGTGGATTGGTGATATTTGTCGAAATCAGAATTTTGGTTCATTATTTGGCGGGTTTCTGTTTACCGCCAATGGCTGTGGGAAGAAGTGTCAAAGCTCATCAGCAATGCTTCCGTGTGTGATTAGATTTATATAGCGCTGCATCGCCTATAGTAAGGATACATGGCACTGTTATTTTCTCGGAAAGCATTATATAAATACATCCCTTACGAACAGATATGAAAATACACACTTTCTCAAGCCCATACACTCTATGGGCTTGAGAAAGTGTGTATGCACCAAGCAGTGAGTAGAAGATTCCCCGAAATGGTAATGCTGCAAAAGATGATGCCAGTAGATAATGTCACAACTATCTGAAATGGATTTATAGAGAGAATTGTTCATTAGAAGAATCATACAATGATTAACACTGCAAGCTTTGAACAAATGAGGTGAGCTCAGAAAAGTCTCACAAAGCACAGTAGTGAGAGTTTCAGATGATTGTAAAACATGCAGGGGCACATCACTAGGGAAAGTAGGGTGGGTTCTGGAAAGAGGTGAACAGCAAGGGAATATGAAAGGCTATAACTCTTTGGTGATGTGGTCATATACTGAAACTCCTAGTCGAATGTGGACCTTCCCAACTAAGCATTTTTTTTACTTACAATGAACTAAACAAAATAGTTTTAACATTGTGCCCAAGAAACGCTCACAAAAAACTGCTACATCTATCATATACCTAACCAGCTATCCTTTTGATTGTCATGGACAACAAGCCAGTTACATTTTAGGATACTAGATGACCAGAGCACCAGTGTGTGAAAGGAATTCTCAGATTATGGAGAAACTTGTTAAGTGAAGGCAGCACAACAGGGGCACCATCAGTATGTTTTTATAGGCTATATCTTGCATATGATTGCTGCAAAAAGCACATTTCATTTTCTTGTGCCTCAAGAACATTAAATCAGCGCCACCATGTCTTAATGACAACATTAACATTTGTTAAGAATTATTTGAGTCCCCGTGCTGTAGTAGAGCTATGGTCAGTTTAAACAACTTTCGTACGTGTCTAGTGAAACACTTGTACCTTTCTGCAACAACTTATGCTTAAGCACAGATACAAGTTAATTACATCAAGGAAGGATTGTACCTGTGGTTCTCACCCCTTGCACCCAATGCTTCCCATCTAGATAACACTACAACCACTCTGAATTTCAGCCATGTACTCTACTAGGGCCTCTGGAACCCGATGACTATCGAAGTGCTTCGCAGTGTAGTCAGGAGTTGGAACATTACACTAGACATTGCATCAACCATGTTGAACAAATACAATTACATTGATGCAAGCCCATCCTTTACCAAAGCACTTTACACAAGAAACTGTTTGCGGCAAGTCTTCATCTGCAACATGTCCTAGTCACATATGGCTCTTCAGCACCAAGTGCACCAATATGTTCAATCAATAATGAAGCACATGGATTTCCACCTTCAGGGGCACTACCCACCTTAAGACCCCAACCAAAGGTCTACGTACTGTACCATAGCTACATACACTTGTGTCCTGTAGGTGAATGTGGAAGCTCCACGTCTTCCCACAGAGATCAAGAATAAATGAAATATTTATTAGTATCCTTCATTTGAAGGGCACTTTTTAACACGTATTTACTTTAAAAAGGGCACTTTCCTAAATCCTGATAATCAGATAAACACCCAGCATTGAAAGTTTCTCAATCCAAAGCAGCAATACCCCTACCAAACATAAAAATAAAAAGTGATAAAAATAAAAAGTGACCCATTCTATTCATGAACATCAAATGAAAGGGAAATGTGTGCACTGACAGTAGTCACAAAATGCCTCGACACACATGGTTGTGGCCTGAACAAAGTTTGACACAGACGCTATGAAAAACTTGCACTGCCTTCAACCTCAGCTCCAGAGCTCCCAATGGTGCAATGTCATTAACATGCACTGACAACATGAACTCACCCAGACAAATAGAGAAGCCTCAGTTCACAATACACACTATTCAAGAGTAATTTTCTGCATGAAAAACTACAGAAATACAACATATTAAACCAAAGCAAATACTCAGGTAAGCTGACGTAAAACATGTGAAATGTAAACGGGGATTGTATCAAAGATATGCAATAACTTCAGGGTATTTACAGGCATTGTTTAGAAACCAATTACTCTTTTGTCAATAAAGTTTACGACATAACTAGAGAGCAAGAGAGGGATCCGTTTAAAAGTAACTTTTTTTTTAATTACTGCCAAGCCTGAAACATAGTAGGATCTCACCCAATTCTTCGTTAAACTGGTGGAGTCAAGAGTTTGTGAGATCTTAAAGGGTAACCAGGTGAAGGTGCCACACTAGGAATCTGTTTAATTTCTATTGTTTCAATTTCTAGCTCTTTCCCTATAGCAAACGGAGGCTGTGGCCACGGTAAAGGGTGAACCTGGCAGTGATGTCGTCGAGGGTGGGTCAAAGGGTGGATCATGTTTTTGTGAATTATTCAAGATATTTTATTTAATCAAAATCCACTGAAAAAGCCTCATATCATTCATTAACAATGCATTCAAATTTTAGGACACAGCAAACATGTTTGCAGACTCTAGGTGGCAGTGTTACCTCAGATTAAAAACATAATGACACATAATGTTAAACTTTTCTCAGAATCTCAGAATCCATTTACAAATAAAAACATAAAACTTCAGAGTTGGTGATGCAGGAAGCAGTGCCAACATTGCAGGATGACGTTGCCTAGACGAAAATACACGGCGTAAAGAAAGGTAGGAGAATAATCATGGTGTTTTGTGAGAAAATAAATCTAAAAAAAACACAACGCGCAGCACATTACACAAGCAGAAAGCGAGCGCGGTGCAGACAAAAGCTTAGAAAAAAGTCCCACAAAGCGGAAACTGATAAGAGCAAACATAAAAGGAAGAGCATGAAATAGAATGCCACAGCCAATAGAAATTGAGGGAAAGTAATTGGCAAAAGCATGAATCAATGAAAAGCAAGGTGCACTATATAGGCCCTTTTAAGATATATATTAACAATAGATTTCAAGCTAAATCTAAAAAGGCCCCTGCCCTTGTCCTGTTTTTCATAAAGGAAGCCAATATATAAATCTCTAAGGCTCTCAAACTGGATTGGTCAGAAAACGTCTTAATTTGATAGCGCGTCCAGTCTTTATAAATTACTTATACTTGGACACGCCGGAGGTCGGTGAACCTTTTAACCAAGTTGGGTTCTCCTCATCCAAGAATAGTCGGATCTCTCAAGTCAATAATCAATAAACATTATAATCAATACCCAATACTTAATTAATAATCAAACAACACATTAAGAATCAATAACAATCAGTGTTTAACGCAACATGACCTTTCAGTCATGAATAACCACACCAGTTTATTAAAAGTTAATGAGTTTATTTCCCTATACTAACAAAGCTAGCACGATATAAGTAAGTCTCAAAATCAAATGATATACATATACGAACATTACTAGCTGTCCATAGCGACGGAAGAAACGCAATCTACGCAAAATCTTGATTATAATGCACTCGGTTATAGCAATGCAAATCACTAATATAAGCAACTGAATTTAACTAATTGCATACATCGGTCAGCATAACAAGATTTCAATTTAGCATGGTGCATCAAGTGAATACCTCAACTAACCTCTAATTAGCATTGGCATGTGGGGCTTCATGCAAAACTAATTTAGTCAACCCAAATTTAGAAAACTTCTAGCTTGGGCCCTATCAAAATAAGCAGTTGGTACCTAAGAAGGAAAACACAATGCATAATACAATTATCCTTTCATATTTACCAAATACAATCAGCATTCAAGGAAAATTCTTCGTTCTTCAGGTACCAGTTCGATCAGCATGGGGCAGATTTCAAAGGGGCAAAGTTAAAGCAAGTTTCCTTGCGGCAGCAAGGAGAATGGGGCAAAAGTTACTGCATGGGCAGGACAGGGCAAAATTAAATTAAAGTCTCTAGGGTGAGAATTCTTTAAAGTCTCTTTCTCTGTGACAGAGAAAAGGCATCAAAGGGTTCGTTCCAAAATGGCGTCTTGCTTCAGGCTTCAAAATGGCATCAAGGAAAATGGCTGACTTCTCTTTGTCCGGTGGGTTTAAGTAAGAAACGTTCCAAATTCTTCAGGGTCTTCCATTGGAGGGTTTATAGGGTGGCTTCCTTTTGACCAATGAATAGTGACTTTCTCCTAGTACTCATTTATGCATAAGGCGTTCTTGGGGCCTTGGAACACAAGTTGCAACAAAGTTTGCCAATTAATTCTATATCAGTGACTTTATTGTCTGCACCTGCAGAAGCTGACCTTGCTTCAAAGGGGATGAATCTAGCCTAGCACGAAACCTTGAGATAAGTGTATTAGTCATTTCTACTGGAAAAATACAACCTTAAGGTAAAAGAACATGTCTTTGTTAATACAAGTGAAAACCACGCAGTTAAATTTGAGACCAGGCAACTAGGCCAAAGCCTCTGCTAAATTTAAGCTAAGCATATAAGTTTCAACAAGAAAATCATAGAATACATTTGCAATTATGGCGGATTACTACATTGTCAATTCTTCATGATTAATTAAGCTTGTTTATAATAATGGCGAACTACCTCGTGGGCACAAATTTCCCACGTACATTATTTTTCTTTGCTAAAATCACACTACTTTATATGATTTTGATACATGATGGATGAGTATTTGTTAGTCTTTCTTTTTCTGCGTCATCAATCCCTCCTCTGACGACTAATTATGTCAGCACATCAAATCTTCCACCACAAATTTTATTCCATTAAAATTCTGTTTTAGTAATTTGGCACTTCAGTCAATTCCTTCTTCCTTTTTGTTCCCTTTGATTTTTCCATGTATATTTCTTCTATTTTATTTTGTTCTTTCTCTTCTCTTCTCCTTTTTCTTCTTGATTTCAATATTTTAATAGCTTTCCAAATTCCCCAAATACCTAATAAGCAGATTAATATTATTAATATTCATTTTACTATTTTCAGTAATATTCCGTTCCAAATGTTACTGAGCCAATTTCCCACGGAAGCAAATCCTTTTCCAACCTTTTCCCATACTCCTGGTTCTTTCAATTCTTTCAAATCTGTACTCTTGTTAGTTAAATTTGTAAGCATTTTTCTAATTTGCCCACTGTTGTCTGGAATATAAGAACAACAGTGACGTGAACTAAGCATTTTGCAAACGCCTCCATTCTTTGCTAAAAGAATGTCTAAAGCAAGCCGATTTTGAAGAGTCATAGCTCTTTCTGCAGCAAGTTCAGCATCAATCAGGATCATGGCTCCTGAGAATTTTGTCAGCATGCTATCCACAATAGTAGACAACTTTCGTATTTTAATTGAAATCAATATAACTCGTACCGAAGGAATCATTGCTCCAAATATATCTCCTACCACACCAGAAGCTGTCTCCCTCTTCTGAATACGATGTAATTCAGACAGCTTTGGAAATTTCTTTAAGTCGTCTAGTTGGAAAATCTTTGGAAATACTATTCCCAAATAACATCTCCCATACCATCCTTTTGGAAGACGATAATAGGCATTGAGTCCACAAAGATAGTATACTCCTGGAGTAGCTGGATCTAGGCCATTTAGCATGAACGTCCATTTAGCCTGAAACAAAAACACATGTTTACATTCACTCGTTCCCACAAAGATTGTGTCATAATATGATTTAGGTCTATATATGCAAAGCTTTCCTACGTGCATTGCATCTAAAGCTAATTTCCCTTGTGTCTTTATCGCGGCAAAAGCATAGTTATCTACAGATGTCCTCTTGTGTAATTCCCTTTCTAATTTCTCCTTCACCACTTTCCTTCTATTTTCAGTGTGATCTAAAAAGCTTTTCTCTACAAGTGAAAGCAAGCATATAAGGTTTTCTCTATGAGCTTGAGCTGTGGAAAAAGGTGATAATGGTTCAAAGAAAGCCCTAACTATTTTTATATAATAATCTCTTGCTACTTTACTCAAGTACTCTATTATGGGGACATATGAAAACATGACATCATGATTGGAATAGAAATATTGAATAGACTCCTGGCCATAAAATCTGGTCAGTGACAAGCTACATGATATTCCATACGTAAGAGGCATGCTATGATATGTCACTCCTTCTATTACTGAGGTAGGTATTTGTGTGCACACATAACAATCTTTCGCATCCATTGTCTCAACGTACTCATTCAGCAAGCGATAGAAGATGTTCGAGGAGAGCTCTTTCTTGTTGTGTAAATATTTCTTGTCTTGTTTGAGTTTCTGCAAAGGAGTTAATTCAGTAGTAGTTTTAGAAGTAGAAGCATCATTCGAGTCTCTTTCATTCTTTCCATGCATTCCAAGAACTATTGCTATAATTATTAGTACACATGCAGTTATTAGACCTATACACATGTATTTACAACATTTCATTTTGTGTCCTTTTGTAATGTAGCCTGTCATGATCTATATAGAATCTGAAAGTTGAAGACACTTTATCAAATTAGATTTGTAGATATATATAAAGCTGAACGAGTTCAATGTTCACACGGTTTTCTTTAGCAGCTTAGTCTCTTATAAGATTAGCAGCTTTGTCTCAAGATCGATTTCAAAGTCAATCAAGTTATCAATGTCTTATCCGGTCCAAAGGTCAATCAGGTTATCAATGTCTTATTCTGTAATGTTCATGAAATTTCACTTCTCAGGTACCAAAGTGTTGTTCTGCTTCTTCGTTTTCAAGACTGAGAGATAGAAATTCGTCTGACCAATCGTTAGTGGCTGTGTATGCCCACTCTGGACCAGAATATCTTCTGCTCAGTATTCTTTTCCTTTTCAATTTTGCATCACCTTTTGATTCTATCTCGCTGATGTCTCGTTCTTTGGCTGTGCCTTTTTCTTCAGTTGGTGATGTTATTACAATAGACACTTCTTTTCTTTTCTCCTTCAATTTTGGCCCTTCATTTTCTTTTAATATTTCTTTAGTCTTTGATTTCACTGACGAAATGCTTTGTCTCCGTTTTGCGCTGCTTTCACCTGATGGACCTGCAACTGGTTCTGGAAGAACTTGAACAATTTCACTCTGTTCAGTCTTGTCTCCTTCCCCTAGGAGGTTAATCAGGTTTTTTCTTTCTTTTCCTGTATCGTCTGCTTCTGGGAAAGCCCTCCTCTTATTAGGCTCTCCTGCTTCTTCACCTGTGACAGGATCTTTGTCACCTTCAGGATCTTTGTCGCTTCCTGAGGCTTCTTCTCTGTTGTCCTCAAAAGGATCTACTGCGTCTTCCTCAGAAAATATTTCTCCTGTTTCGATTTCTTCTCGTTCACTTCCAGGCTCTCTTTGTTCTGTCTCAGTGCCTGGTACTTTCCTGTCAGCTGCTGGTAATTTCACCGCTTCAACTTCCTCTTCCGTGGGGCATGTCACCCTTTGCGTGTGACTGGCGTGAATCCAGTTGGGAACTCCCGCACACTTCACAGCGGTGTTAGTTGTCAGAATCACTTGATAAGGTCCTTTCCAACGAGGTTCCAGACACGACTTCCTCACATGCTTCTTTATCACGACCCAGTCAACTGCTTTCAGGGCGTGTCTTTCTGGGTCAGTTTCAGTAAAGGTTTGGCTAGAGCCGAGAAATTGGGAATCCATTGGCAACAGTAGCTCACCATTCCCAAAAACTTTCTCACATCCCTCCTCGTTTTGGTTGGACTCATTTGAAGTACACTTGTTATTCTTTCTTTCATGATTCTTCTCGACCCTTTCTCTATTTGGTGACCCAAATATTTCACTTTCTTCTGGCAGAACTGTAATTTTGAAGGAGACACTTTGTGTCCATTCCTTCCCAAATGGTTCAATAGGGCAATAGTGTCAACCGTACAGTCATTTTCTGTCTTGGATGCGATCAGTAAATCGTATACTGTACTAAGGTTGATTCAAATGGTAATTCCAATGATTCCAAATCTTTCTTTAGAATCTGATTGAAAATTGATGGTGACTCCAAAAACCCTTGAGGAATTCGACACCAACTGTAGAAATGTCAAGGAATTTGAAGCAAAAG
Source organism: Pleurodeles waltl (assembly GCF_031143425.1). Lineage (NCBI taxonomy): Eukaryota > Metazoa > Chordata > Amphibia > Caudata > Salamandridae > Pleurodeles > Pleurodeles waltl. The sequence goes on along the minus strand of NC_090446.1, from coordinate 1,314,708,429 downwards.
AGAAATTGGCTGTCCTCATGAAGAGGCACAGAAAAGAATTCTTGGGACAAGTCGATGACTGAGACCCACTCTGCATCACAGGGAATTTGAAACATTATCACAGCTGGGTTTGGTACCACGGGACAACATTTGACTATTATGTCATTTATTTTTCTCAAGTCTTGAACAAATCGGACCTTTCCACTCGGTTTTATTAGTCCCATGATTGGTGAATTACATGGACTACTTAGTACTTCTCTCAGTACTCCCTGTTTTACAAACTCGTCAATGAGTTGGGCGACTTTCATGAGAGTGTCTTGTGACATATGATATTGCGGAGTCTGAGGAAAATTTACATTGGGTTTTACAGTCACTTTCACTGGTTCTGCTCCCTTAGCCAAGCCTACTTCTTTCTCTGTCATATCCCACACCTCCTTTTCAACTGTTTCCTGTAATTCAGCAGGAATATCTGCTTCAGTGAGCATTGGGTAAAGATTAATCAGGGGATACTCTTCATCAACAGTTTCCGTTTCGTCCTCTCCTAAACTATCCTCTTATTCCTCATCACTGATCGTCTGAATTTTAATTCCATCATTTGAACACATAATCGAGCATCCCAATTTACACAAAAAATCTCTCCTAATAGGATATCGGGCTTGAGTCACACACCACAAATTTATGTGACCCTTGAGAGTTACCAATTCTGACTTGCACTGGATCTGTGATTGGGTTTGTCAGATACCTATTTGCTACTCCCACTACTTGAACTGTTCTCCCTGAAAGTGGCAAATTTGGTACTTCGATACTTCTGACTGTAGAGCGTGTAGCTCCTGTGTCAACCAAGAATGAAACGCTGTGACCCATAACTCTTCCTTCCACATACGCTCCCTTTTGATCAATTTCCAAAGATGCTGCAAGCATACAATTTCCCTCCTCATCTGAACTTTCACTCTCCCATACATCGTTTATTCCATTCTCACTGTGTAATGGGAATTGGTGTACTGTGTCATTTTGATTCATTCCTTGACTCGTGACCTGTTGAGGAAGCATTACTTGTTGCTGATTCATTGGTGCTAAGAGTATTTGCATTTGCTGATTAGGTACCATAGGAAACTGCTGTTGCATTGGCTGTGCTTGTGCCATTTGTACACAGGGCATTTGCACCTGCTGTTGTTGTATAGGTTGTAAACCCTGCATCTGATTCACATTATTTTGGAAATTTGGATTTGGACCTCTCAATTTCGGTCCTCTCATATTCTGAAATGTATTGACATCATTGTTTTGCTGACCTACACCTTTCTGCACCCACATTGGGCACTCCCGTTTCCAATGCCCGACGATTCCGCACGTGTGACATGGCATCACCTTCTTCATTGACTGTATACCATTTGGAATCACAGCAGTATTTAAATCAGGACCATTATTCACAAAACCTCCTCGGCCTCTGCCTCTCATCTGCGGCTGAAACATAGCATTTCCCTGCTGTTGCTGCTGCAGCAACTGTTGTTGGATACCTTGCAACCCTTGCAAACCTGTCTGAGCTGCTCTAATCTGCATCACCATCACTTTTTCTTTCAACCTTTTCTGCTTTGTCTCAATCTCATCACTGCAGTATTTTGCATAGTTCAACACTTCATCGATCGATTTTGACTACCAACAAATCAAATGCATTTTAATCATCTGACTGATTTCGGGTCTCAATCCCTCCACAAATCTGAACACAAAATGGAGCATGTCCTTTGCCTCAATCGTTTCCGTGCCACTGTAATTTTTAAATGCTTTCAACAATCTCTCATAGTATGCATGTATCGACTCTTTAACTTCTTGTGCTGTTCTTTCAATTCTCTGCCAATCCACATTTTTCGACGCAACCTTTGTTTTCAAATGCTCGACCACCTTATGGTATAAACTCATTACCGTAGGCGATGGTGCACCTGTGTCCCTATCTTTTTCTGGTTCACTTGTTGTACAACCTACAGCACTTTTACAATCTTCCCACAAATATGCCGGAACCACAATTTCAAATAAAGTATTCAGGTCTTCCCAAAGACATTTTGCGAGTTTCACAAATCTATCTGTTTGTTGATACCATTCGATCGGTTTCTCTCTTAATTTAGGGAAATCATCCGTAAAGGATTGAATATCGCACCTGTGCCACGGTACATGGACAAGTTTTCCCCCTGCTGTTTCTCTCATTGGTAACATCGTTATGAGATCATCATTCTGTTGTACTTTCTCATTCCGGTCTGGGGTACTTTCTTTCTTCTTGTCCTTTTTCTTAACCCACCTGCTCTTCCACTTATCTAGAAATCTCCAAACCTGCGCACTTTGTAGTATCTCTTTAAGGTGTGTTTTCATTCCTGCAGATCTCATGTGTTCAAAATCTTTTGTCTCAAAGTCTAACCTGTAACTTCTGCTCAAGTGTTTGGTCTTACCTATGTCGACCTTGTTTCTGTCTGCAATTTCTTGTAACTTCTTATGTATGCTGCTTACTTCACTTGTAATTCTAGGGCACATGTATCTCAGCTCTTCTTCTGTGTATGATTCTAACCTGTTCAGACCCATTGTTCCCTCTACTAGTTCATCTGCTTCCATGCCCAATCTTATTTTATTCAAATATTCCTCTCCCTTCCCGCTGGGTATATTCTGTGGGGAGTTCAGGCTGTTCAACCATTGTGTTAACTGTTGCGCGTTCAGTCCCATCAATGTAGCACTTACATCGACCGCAACTGATGGTTTCTGTAACGTTTCTGTTTTTGAAGTTAGCGGTACTATTAGTGGTGGACTTGACCTTACAACAGTTGACGGAGCACAAATTGGAATTGGACTAAATTCCAACAAAGACCCAGATCTATTTGGCAGTGTTCCTACCGGAGTTGTTTCTGGAGTATTTTCTATGCATCTCCACCCTGTCGCATTTTGTGTCATTACCCCTTGGTCGCATACATTCGGCTTTGCCTGTATATACAATGGCACTGGCGGACCTACAGTGATAGGCAAAGATATTGCATCCGAATTCTGTCTGTTCCCCGAATTCTGTGGCATGTTAATTCCCACATTATGGTTCATCATTGCTGGCATGTCTAACTGGTTTTCTCCTATTCGAATGTATTTTGGCACTTTTTGCATCTGCTTTTGAGGCATCAAAATTTGTGTTGATTCGGCCTGAATCAATGTCGGTCTTTGGTAATTCTGTCCTCCCTGCACCATTAAACTAGAAGTAATTTCCAGATTATGCTCATCACAATAGCGCCTTTGAACCTGTGGCTGATAATCATTGACAGGTTTCAATTTAGGCACGTCAGGATATATTCTCTGAACTTGTAGTATTTGTGGTGTAAAAGGCATGTCGGGACTACTTTGCCTCTGCGATATTCTCAAATTCGGTGTTACAGTACCCTGTATTGGTTCTGGAGGGGCAGTACTGGTGCTTGGGCCATTTTCGCTTTCCACATATGGTGGCGGGCGGTCATTTAGAAATTGCAGAATGAACTCCTCATCGTCTGATTCGTCTGACCTTTTCGCATTTCTATTGTCTTCTCTATCTCTGGACTGACTCCTGTTTGTTTTATAGGTAGCTTTCCTTCCTTCCATCTCTGCTTCGTCAGTAATTGCTGGAAACAATTTAATTCCCTGCAATACGTCTGATCTCCAAACCTTTTGAGTACTATCCCATCTAGCATCCGCTAGTGTCTTTTCTACTTTTCTTATTCTTGTTTCAAATTTCTTTTGTTGTTGCATTCTAGCCATTTGCTCCCAAATTGCTAATGCTTCAAACTGTGCTGGCCTTGGAGGTACTTTCATGTCGTATAGCGCGAATCTTAGATTCTCCAAAACTCTTAGATTAAACGACCCATGGACAGGGAACGGTACACTTCCATGCTTTTCTGTTAATTTACACCATTGCTTTAACCAAAGACATGGCGCGACACCCTTTTCCTCAATCACGATGTAAGCTGGTGTACCCTCAGGCGTTGTATCTTCTCCTTTGTTTGCTTTAATATATACATCTCCCCTCAAGGCACTCTTGAGTGCTTTGAAAATTTTAATTTTTCCGTCTTTTATTTTCTTTAAAAAATGTAATCAATAAGTGACTTTAATTCCCAGAATACTCTTCGCTTGCCTTTCCCCACCAATTGCGCTTGACAGACTGCGTCCAATCCATGCGCAACCCTTCTCACCAACCAACCTATCCCAGCGCGGCTCCTAGTGACGTCACACTCACACACTGCGGCTGACAAAGTCTTGCGGCTTGTCCTCCTTCATTCAGCTTCACTCAAAACTAATTTCTGCAATATATCGCGAGCACTAACCAAAAAGAAGAAAACAAATCTGTTGGTTTACTACAGGAAGGGTAATACAATCGCTTCAGAAACCTTAGGGATTTTTCACTAGCCTCTGCACTTATTCCATCTTTCTCGGTTTCCCACTTTCGCAAGCAAAATTTAACCCGCAAACTTTACTCTCAACTGATCAATGAACTATTCTAGTGCGCCTTAGAATTTGTCAAATCTCAAAGTCTAAAATTTTTCTTTCATTCCTCAATATTCATACTGACTCATTGACCACGCACGATCAACCTATCACACTGAACAGATTACAACATCAATCAAGTGTCTCATACACTTTTCAACATACTCCGGAGTCTCTTGACCTCGCAGGGCCCGTCTCAACATCAACAACCACGTGGACACTAGTGCGCCTTAGAATTTGCCAAATCTCAAAGTCTAAAATTTTTCTTTCATTCCTCAATATTCATACTGACTCATTGACCACGCACGATCAACCTATCACACTGAACAGATTACAACATCAATCAAGTGTCTCATACACTTTTCAACATACTCCGGAGTCTCTTGACCTCGCAGGGCCCGTCTCAACATCAACAACCACGTGGACAATTTTTCTTGCACAAAGCGCTACACACATATGAAGTTCGACGACTTCCCTACTCTCACACTTTGGAGTATCACTCCTCTAAAATTTTTGATTGGGGTTCGTAACCCACCTAAAATCCTCACAAACTTCACAATTCATCTGCGGCATAAGCTGTGCAAGCGCGAAACCCTAACTTCACTCATACTGTCACTAGAATCGCTGAAAATATTCTCCATTTCCTCCATTTGCAAGCTCCGAGATTCCGGGAAAGTCATTGGGGATTTAGGGCATCATCATCTCTCTAACTTGTTTTATCAAAGAAAATTCTAACTTAAATCTGTCTATTGTTCGGATGGGGTCCCAAAGGGCGAAACCATCAATCTCTGCTACTATCTACTGATAGCGCGTCCAGTCTTTATAAATTACTTATACTTGGACACGCCGGAGGTCGGTGAACTTTTTAACCGAGTTGGGTTCTCCTCATCCAAGAATAGTCGGATCTCTCAAGTCAATAATCAATAAACATTATAATCAATACCCAATACTTAATTAATAATCAAACAACACATTAAGAATCAATAACAATCAGTGTTTGACGCAACATGACCTTTCAGTCATGAATAACCACACCAGTTTATTAAAAGTTAATGAGTTTATTTCCCTAAATTAACAAAGCTAGCACGATATAAGTAAGTCTCAAAATCAAATTATATACATATACGAACATTACTAGCTGTCCATAGCAACGGAAGAAACGCAATCTACGCAAGATCTGGATTATAATGCACTCTGTTATAGCAATGCAAATCACTAATATAAGCAACTGAATTTGACTAATTGCATACATTGTTCAGCATAACAAGATTTCAATTTAGCATGGTGCATCAAGTGAATACCTCAACTAACCTCTAATTAGCATTGGCATGTGGGGCTTCATGCAAAACGAATTTAGTCAACACAAATTTAGAAAACTTCTAGCTTGGGCCCTATCAAAATAAGGATTGGTACCTAAGAAGGAAAACACAATGCATAATACAATTATCCTTTCATATTTACCAAATACAATCAGCATTCAAGGAAAATTCTTCGTCCTTCAGGTACCGGTTCGATCAGCATGGGGCAGATTTCAAAGGGGCAAAGTTAAAGCAAGTTTCCTTGCGGCAGCAAGGAGAATGGGGCAAAAGTTACTGCATGGGCAGGACGGGGCAAAATTAAAGTTAAAGTCTCTAGGGTGAGAATTCTTTAAAGTCTCTTTCTCTGCGACAGAGAAAAGGCATCAAAGGGTTCGTTCCAAAATGGCGTCTTGCTTCAGGCCTCAAAATGGCATTAAGGAAAATGGCTGACTTCTCTTTGTCCGGTGGGTTTTAGTAAGAAACCTTCCAAATTCTTCAGGGTCTTCCATTGGAGGGTTCATAGGGTGGCTTCCTTTTGACCAATGAATAGTGTCTTTCTCCTAGTACTCATTTATGCATAAGGCGTCCTTGGGGCCTTGGAACACAAGTTGCAACAAAGTTTGCAATTAATTCTATATCAGTGACTTTATTGTCTGCACCTGCAGAAGCTGACCTTGCTTCAAAGGGGATGAATCTAGCCTAGCACGAAACCTTGAGATAAGTGTATTAGTCATTTCTCCTGGAAAAATACAACCTTAAAGTAAAAGAATATGTCTTTGTTAATACAAGTGAAAACCACGCAGTTAAATTTGAGACCAAGCAACTGGGCCAAAGCCTCTGCTAAATTTAAGCTTAGCATATAACAGTTTCAACAAGAAAATCATAGAAAACATTTGAAATTATGGCGGATTACTACATTGTCAATTCTTCTTGATTAATTAAGCTTGTTTATAATAATGGCGGACTACCTCGTGGGCACAAATTTCCCACGTACATTATTTTTCTTTGCGAAAATCACACTACTTTATACGATTTTGATACATGATGTATGAGTATTTGTTAGTCTTTCTTTTTCTGTGTCATCAAATTCCTTTCAAAATCTTTTCCTTCACAAACAGTAACATCATTCACAGAGACTACATGAAAACGTCAAACACATTGACCACAAGCAATGTCAAAGTCAGCATGCCTGACCTTAATATGCTAATGTAGGCAGACACTGACAAATGTACACAAACTGTTTCTTCAGTGTTTCTTTGAAACCTATGTTTTTCTGTGCCTCATATGTCTCTATCCTGTTTTTTATTCCTCTAGCTTTTGGCGCTGCTGCTTTTTATTTCCCAAGCCTGCGTTGATAGTGCTGTGCTACACCACAAGCACTGAGCAGAAACAATGTCTATAGGCATCGGACGGGATCAGCCTGTCTGGATACTGAAACTAGGAAGTGGCATACGAGGACACGATTGACAAAGGTGTTGCAGAGTTGTTAAACGTACAAGGTCAGAAAGACGTCTGAGTGATTCTAAGACTCCCTTCTTTTTGTGTCTACAATGTAGGCTCGATGTTTTAGCCTGCAGAGATGTGTGTGGAGGTGGGTGTGAACCAGATGCCTGTGGCTGAGTGCTTGTTGGTTGTGTTGTATGAAGATTCCGCACAGATGACTGGGAACGACTGCATGCCGATTCTTAGGTGAAGAACATGATTTAGAGGGTTTGTGCTGTCGCTGATGTGTGCTAGACTAGTGGGTGGTATTTTCACGTGGCTGTTTATGTTAAATGCACGGTAAATGTGTTTGTGCAGGCTGGAAATGAGCTTGGTTTGGTAACTGCTGCAAAGTGTGGATGGCACATACTTCAGAATCCTCTGTGTTGATGACTTGCCTGAGTGATTCTATTTCTAAGCCCTTCTTGCCTTCTTGGCTTGATCTTGCCGACAGTAACCTTCACTGTGATTACTCTTTCACATCAGCCTTGTAACGAGTTAATAAACTAATTACTAGACAGAGGTGTGCATGTGGGTACGCAGTGAATGGTAACTCATGTTGGTTTTCAGCACTCAATTTAAATTTAAAGTGTTTTTGCGGACTGGCTGAGAGATAATATGATAGTGTTTAAACATATAAAAATTGCAGGAAAATCATATAACATTTCAGTAAGCATCTTTGATTGATTGAGGGCGTATGTATGAAGGTAGCATTTTATGTAATGTTGATTCTGAAGGAACTCTGTTCCCACTTTTCCTATTTTGGTTACCCCTAACGAAGAGATTTTATTCTCGAAATGCATTGGGTGCATAACTTCATGGATGAAATTCGGATTGGTACATGTGAAGGAATTAACATTATGGATTGTTAAACGCTGGAAACATCATACTGGTAATAAAGTATGGACGATTCGAATATCAGCTTCTTTGTTGAACTGGATGTAAAATGGATAAAGATGAGAAAAAAGGATATAAAGTAGATGATAAATGATTACTAAAACACAGTGGCCTACAGGCCCATTTTATGGCTGTGCGCCTTGGAACTGTTGAGCCTAATTATGTGAACATGATGTTACCAATTATTTGCGTAATAATTTGGGCAGAGCACGCACCAGGAGTTGCACCCCTATCACTTATTTTACGCAGTGAATAATACAACAGGAGACAAAAGTCGAGCCTGGCTATCTACTGAGATTGATGAGATTGGTAAGTGGTAAGGCACCTTTCAAATAAGAGGTGTGCATTCCCAGTACAACAGAAAATTCAGAATATGCCCTTCCTGGCCCAAACAGATGGAGACAGCTGTGGACACTGAGCCAAAGGACAGAAGAGGCAGGCTAAGGCATGGCGCTAGCAGGCACTTGCTTCATCTCATCTCCCAGGTGGAGGTCGGGGCTGAGGTCCGGATGTCTAGGCTTTAGCTTGGCTTTTGTGTCAGTTAGTTCCAATAATGGGTATTAGCATTGGCTTTCAGATCATGTAGGGACTGGTGCTGACAGAGGCTTGCATCAGGGCCACCTGGAGGCAAACCTATTGTTGTTTTTGCAAAATAACGCTTGGCAAGGGAAGTCCCATTAGAGTGTTAGAGTGCAGGTGGAAGAACTACCCAACCACACCTGATGTTCAACATCCTGCCCAACCACACCTGATGTAACCTGCCCAACCACACCTGATGTACAACAACCTGCCCAACCACACCTGATGTACCCACTGACCCAACATCTGTGCGGGGTTTTGTCACTTTGCTTGGCCCCTCCCCCACCTCCTAGAACTCCCAATTGCTTCCCTGAAACTTCTTCCTCACAGGTGCTGTCACTTGTTCCCTTCCCAACTCTGCTTGCCACTCCTGCTCTCTTGGCACTCCCAGCTGCCTTTCTTCCCCTCCTCCCACAGGCTTCCCGGGACACTCTCCTCTGCCACTCCTTTCTCCTGTGAATGTAATTTAGGACAGGAGTAAGATATATGAGGGAGAAGAGCTTTAGCATGGAGCAGGAGCAGGAGTCGGGATGGAAGAGCTGAGTGTGTGCAAGTGTATGCATGCATTTCTTTCTGCCTGTGAGTGTGTGTTCATGCATGAGGAGTGTTTGAGTGCTGTGGCAAATGCCCACCCTGGTAAAATGATGGTCCTGGCACACCAGTGGTAAAGCAAATTCCGGGCATCCATGGGATGAAGCCTTTTGCCCACCCTAGGAAAATAGTAGTCGTCACCCCCTTCATAATTCCTGGAGCGCATCCATAGGAGGATGACCTTTCCCACCTTGGTAAAATGATGGCCCTGGCTCACTGATGTAATTTCTATTCGTAGCAACTTGTAGGCACCAATGGAAAGATATCCATTGCCCACACTGGTAAAATAGTGGTTTTCGTACAGTGGTGGTAATTTTCAAGCAACTTGTGAGCATCAATGTGATGATGCCCATTGCCCACCCTAGAACAATGGTAGCCCTGGCACTATAGTGATAATACTTGGCAGCATGTGAGGGCAGGATGGCCAGTTCCACTTTGGTAAAGTGCTGGACCTATCAAAATAGTGGAATTCTTGCCAACTTTTGGACACCCTATGGAAGATGCCCATGGTCCACCCTCCCATCTGTAAGAAGAATGTAAGCTGCTTTTAGGGTTTACATGCTACTGTCTTGCCTTTTAGTTTACTAGTGGAATTGTCAATGGGGGCAAGGAATTAATGATTCTGAAAACTACCACTTTTAATAAATGTCTGTCTATGCAGTGATTTAATCTGCCTCATGTCAAAAAAATAAAGCTTTTTGAATTTTAAAGAGATTGTACATATTTTTACATTATGTTTGTTGTACAAGCTACATGTCGGTGTATGGACTTTTAGAGCAAAGTCACATTCATGGCCCATCTCTGGATGAGCTCGCCCTGTTAATTTGCCTGTGTGCATTGCTCTAATTGCTACTTAGGCTTAGTACATGGGGCCCTCAAGGATGTTATAATTAGGTTCTGAATTTACTCATAGAAAACCATAGATATTCAGTAGTTATAGTTAGATTACTGAATATCTATGGTTTTCTACGAGTAAATTCAGAACCTAATTATAACTTCCTTGAGAGCCCCAGTAAGTGTTGGCAGTCATTTTGAGACTCAGCTTCAGCCAAGTGTAAAAAACAAAAATAAAAAAAATAAAAGGGGGCAGGGTATGTTTACCCTAACCCCCTAGTCTTGGTGCAGGGGTCCCCCTCGGACCCTGCCAGGGCCAAAAAGCATTTGTTTTATTTCACAGCAAAATTCATGAATATTTGCAAATTTGGCTGTGAATTAAAAAGAAAATGGTGTCCAGTGTTTGTTATAATTGCAGCCCATAGGAGGGCCTGGTCCTGGGAGCATGCAGGCTTATGTTTAAAAAAATTAAGGGGCACCTGGAGCCCCCCTCCAAGGGTTTAATAGTGCCCCGGGGACTACCACCTCCCTAGGGCTAATGCTACTATGGCGGGGGAACACACAGACCCCCCCGGCCAGCTCTGGGGACCACCTTTCCGAAGGGTTATAAATGAAAAATCAACTAGGGGGGCCACACAGAACCCCCCCTGGGACCACCACCTCCCTGGGACAACAAGAATTCTAAAGATGTTGGGAGGCCATGTGGACCCCCCCATGCCTCGAGGATCACCACCTCCCCAGGGCAGCTATCATTCCAAAGATGCAGGGGGCACTCAGACCCCTTGGGACCACAACCTCCTTGGGGCAACAACAATTCACAAGATGCGGGAGGCCGCTCAACCCCCCTTAGGCTCCGGGGACCACCACCTCTCTATGGCTACAAGAATTGAAAACATGTGGGGGCTGCGTGGACCCCCTGGGCCCTGGGGACTACATGAAAAAATGGTTGAGGGAGCTGCACAGGCCTCTCGTGCCCTGGGGACTTCCAACTTCTTGTGGCTACAATTACATTTAACAAGGGGGTCCACGGGGAAATCCACCTCCCTGGGGCCAATTTGCTTTTGACAAACAAGGAGGGGGGCCACTTAGCACCCCTCATGGAGCCATTTATGGCCCTGGGGATCGCCACCCCGCTTCTGCTACCTCCCAAAGTGCCCACCCTTGGGGGGTAGCTGTTTGCTTTTGCTTGGCCGAAGCTGTGACAGCTCCTGTCAAGCTAAAGCAAGCAATATGATTCCAGCAAGTGAGAGCTGTGAAAATGCTCCTGCTTACTGGAAGTGGAGTATTCATCGCTTTCCCTGCCCGCAGGTATGCAGGCAGGGAAAGAGATGAAACTATTGCTTCTGCTTGCAGGGAGCTGCACTTTCAGCGGTTTCCTGTGAGCAGGAGCAATGCCAGCTCCTACAGGAGACTGGGGGCCTTGAGACTCCCCCACAGTCCCCTAATCTTCCTAACTTTGTGAGCATGGCCAAGGCAGAGCGAGTGTGTTTTCTATGCAAGTAGGGAAAGGGTGTTTTTAGAGTTTAGGGTGGGTATGGGTTTTTGGGTGGCAAGGGTATTTTTAGGTTTTAGGGTGGATGTGGGTTTTTGGGTGACAAGGATATTTTCAGGGTTTAGGGTGGGTAGGGGTTTTTGGGTGGCAAGGGTATTTTTGAAGTTTAGGGTGGGTAGGATTTTTAGATGGCAAGGGTATTTTTAGGATTTATGTTGGGTAAAGGTATTTGGGTGGCAAGGGTATTTTTAGGGTTAAGGGTAGATGTGGGCTAACAAGGCAAGTATTATACATTTGTATGTATTATATAAATATATACATATATGTACACACCACATGTATACATACATATATATATGTCGTTGTAAAGGAGTCATTGTAAAGACATGGATGCTTACGGCAACCGTGAATCCGTCATACATCTATCCTCGGAGGTTTTTTCCTCTTTCTATGCGTGCTGCAGAATGCAGCATACATAGAAAAAACATAAAACGAGGAGGAAAAAAGTATTCCTCTTCGTTGAGCCATGCTATCGCCACCCCTGGGGTGGCATAAAATGTTGGCACTGCCTCAAATTTACGAATTCTTGTAAATCTGGGACAGCGTCAAAAGCAATGGGTGTTTCGGTGGAACACCCACAGCAACACCCATTAGCCGTCCCTCTGATACAGAAAACTGCAACGGAGGGGCCCATATTTACAAGGAGGCATAAAGCGTTTGTTTGTATAACATTTCATACAGTAAAATCCCATTTAAAGTATCCCATACCAACTTAGAAACATAGAGCACATTTTAATAAATAAAACAAGACCAAAGCAACAAAAATCCACACAATAGAACTGGAGATAAGGATTTTTCAAAATAAAGAGTACAATTGTGCCTAAATGCATGAATCACCAATCTTGCCTATCTGGTCACGCTGGATTGGGTCAAAGTCAAAAGTTCAGGTCGATCACAATGGAGTGCAGGATGGATAAAGGCCCAGGTTAGTCTTGTTGAAGTTTCACCTTCTCAAGTTCATGCCAAGATCCCCGTTAGCATTGCAGAGGGCCGCGAGGAGCAGGAAAAGTGTGGCGAGAGGGTGTGAGTGAAGCATGAGGGGCCAAACATGCTTTTCTGGAGATTCACAGTGGTGGTCCCCATGAGCAGGCGATGCTGCAGTGAGAAGAGTCTGGCTGAAGGAGGTGCGCACTGATTTGCGGTGCAGCAATGTGGTCTCTGTTTGAACAGGCCCGTTGGTGGGCATGAAAAGCCCAAATGCGTGATCCGTGCTTCGAACCAAACCACGGGTCCAGGACCTAGGAGGCACCACATGGGATTCAGAAACTTGCTGCAGCTGGGTCCAAGGGCTGGTGCAGGATATTGGGAAGCGTTTTATGTCCCTGAGGCTCAGATCTGCAGGCCAGATGACTAGCCCCTGGAGTCACTCTAGGATCCTGGGTACTAGCTGCATTGCATGTCCAGTTCTCCTTCCCCAGGTAAGAGGGCAGCAGGTCAGTAGATCAGCATGGGAGAGCAGCAGTTCCTCCAGCAGCAGTCCTTATAGCATCACAGCAGTCCTTCTTCCTGTCAGAATATCCACAGGTTCAGAAGTGTACCGAAGGGGTAGTGTCTTAGGGCTGGGTATTTATGCCCACTTTCGTTTCTGACGTGGGGAGAAGCTTCTAGAGGCATGCCTTTGAAGTGTACAGGTGGCTGTCTCCCCTGCTCTGGCTCCAGACTAACTGCAGGGAGTATGCAGCCCTTTGTGTGGAGGCAGGACACCGTTTATTCTAGTGTAAGTAGAACTGTGCCCATCTCCTCCCTCCCCTCCTGCCAGGGATGGCCCATCCAGTCACACCTACGCTCCCCATTGTATGTGGTTGTCTAGGAGGAATACACCTAGCCCAACTGTCAGCTACACCCAAGCATGTAACCCAGAGACAGGCTGCAGATACAGAGGGGTATATTTATGAAAGAGTTATGTCACGTTTGCACCATGAAACCTGCTACATATGTGACGCAAACCTCTAAGTCAGATTTTTGAGGCCACACAAAGCCATTTTGTGGGGCTTTGAGTGACTTCAAAAATCTGTAATAAGCCAACGCGGTGCAAATCGCTACATTTCCTTACTCTGCCCTGCACAGGCATTCTATGTGCATTGCGGTGGGTGTTCCCCCACAACTCCCATGAGTTTTGATGCATTCCCAGATTTATGAGGACTTGTAAACCTGGGAATGCACCAAAATCTTATGCCTCCCCAGGAGAGGCATACCGAGTAGAAATATCTTTATTTTTTCTTATTTTTCCTCTTTCTATGTGTGCTGCATTATGCAGCCTACATAGCAAGAGGAAAAACCCTCTGAGGATCATTTTTGTGCAGGAAGGTGGTTCTTCCTGCACAACAAAAATCCTGCTTGCAAAGCAGGCACCCTTGCAATATGTGCAAGGGTGCCTGCGTTAGCGCTAGACAGCCCATTGTGCACCAGCACAGGGGGAAAGTCAGGAACGCGCCATGTACCCTAAATATGGTGCATTCCTCCCCTTAACCAGTGGCTTGCTGCACTGCACAACTTTCTAATAAATATGCACTAAATGGTTAAGACAAATAAATGCCAATTGTTTAAATGTAGCATTTCAGAATTGTTATTCACTATAAGTTAGGATTTAAATTAGGATTCCAGAGACACTAAACATGAATGGATTGTCTGTTCCTCTTTGGAAATTACACTTATAAAATGTAATAAGGTAATTCAATGTTATCCTAAGGGAGAGGTAGGCCTTGCAGTAGTAAAAAACAAATTTAAGAGTTTTTTACTACCAGGACATGTAAAACTTAAAAGTGCATATACTATTTTTTAAATACAGTGAATCCTGCCCTTTCGTACAAACTAACTTATGCTGTTGTACCCATATAGACAATGTTGCCCATTTACAGTGCAGTTGCGTTATTATATGTTGTTTTTACATGTTGGCCAAAAAAAGTGTTGCGTTCAAAAGACCATATACTATATTTCACACTCTGATTTTGCATTTGTCAACTTACATCTTTTGCTAACAATTTATTAGAATTACAGTTACATCATGAACATTAAATTTATGGTTTATCAATACTATTTAAAACACACCAAAGTGAACTCAACAAGTCCCACACGAATAGTTCACAAACGTTGACGATACACACACATGCTCCAGATTAATTATAACATTCCCGAGCTCAGTCTTTTTTCCTCACGTTTGTTGCATTTCCCAAATTATGGTGAGCCTGTCTTCAGTCTCTATCTTTCTATAGGTGGCTTGACGTCTGCGATTAAATTTGTACGCTCAGGATGGGGAATGTCACAGGTGGTGGTATTGTCATGGTCGAACAATGCTGTCAGTGGAGGATGCAACATCTTCTAGCTTTGCAACAAGAATTTTAGCTTATATTAAGGACACGGAGGCAAGGATTATGCTTCTCAATCTTTACTACTCATTAACATAAGCAAATTAAAAAACAGTAAAAACAGTAAACACACTATAAATTATGAGGCTTTGACCCACTCCTCTATCTTAACTCACCAATAGTATAGCATACAAACTAGATAGGCACCATCTTGACCTCCTCTTTCTTTGCAAAGACAGTCCATAACACCAAGTCCTCAACAAAGAAGAAAAAACGATATCCAATGGGAACTCCCTGAGTGGCTTCAAATCCAACCAAACCAGAACCGAAAACAAAAACGAAACTCCTGCTTTCAAACTCAGGCATCAGAAAACCCAGGATGCTTCACGCCTGTTTAGAATCCATTCCTGAAATAAAAGAAAGAATGAATCCCATCTTATAGATGTATCAAGGGGGGGGGGCAATATACAGCATAACAAAGCAATGCAACTCAAGCACAAAGAGAGTCACTCAGTTTACCTGTCCCAACAGGTGGGATAAACCTCGCCTCTGTGTCCCTAATAGAATCTAAAATTCTTGTCGCAGAGCTAGAAACTTTTGTATTCTAAATCAGGGCAGGAGGCTATGATTATGCTGAAAGCTGATCAACAACCAAAGAAGAAACATGCACAATTGGTTTATAATAAAACATTTTGAACATAGACTCATTCAACCAATCGGCCGCACACAGAATATCTTCCAACCTAGAATACAAAGTAAAAGCCCTATATACTGATACATCAATGCTCCTTTCAGACATGACCCAACTGACCTAATGGGCCAAGGTTGCCGCCAAAACTGGGTGAAAAGGTTTCAGAATCGCAAGAAGGAGAGGTCCTAAGGGATCGCTCCTATGACCAGCAGTACGCTCCTCATACACCTTTAAACACTTCACAACACAGAGTTTATCATTGTGTGGAAATGCTGGATAATCCACAGATGTACACATGCATTTGGTCCTTTTGGAAATGATAAAAGAAACACCCGTAGGTGAAAACAACCTACCTGCAATATCCAATGCTCTCACATCAGATACTCTGCAACATATGAAGCACAGTAACATGGGCAAATTTGCTGACAGTTGTTTCAAGGATAACAAATAACTGTTAGGCCAGGCACTCAAGAAAGATAGTACCACATTCATGTCCCACAATTGGGAATAATGTGCTTTGGGTGGATTGGCCACCTTAAACCTTTCAATAACATACACACCAATGGGTGAGCGCCAACAGGCTTACCATCTATCCACTCATGTCTAGCTGAAATAGCCAACCTTAAATTGTTTACCGACCTGGAACACAATCCAGATTCGGCACACTCCGACAGAAAATTCAAAACGTACTTGAGCTTGGATCCCACATGTCCACCTCCCCTCGAAGGCACCCACCCATTTCCTCCATGCCAAAGAATATTGTTTTCGGGTGGAAAACAAGCTTGGTGTATAAATGCAGCAGCTGATGATGAAATGACTTCAATTTGGCCGTGTCTTATTTTCCATGTCATAAGGGTCAATTATCCCTGCAATAGCAGAGGGTGGGGGAGCCTACTGTGTCCAGGGGGAGGTGCGGGAAGAATGGGAGAAGGATAGGAAGGACTATGGATAACCCCAGAAGGGAAGGAAACCATGCTTGACTCTTCCACACAGGAGTGATCAGAACCAAGGATGCAGATTGACGCCTGGTCTGTGTCGCCACTCTCGGGATCATGGCATAGGGAAGAAAGGCATAGTTCATCTGACCCGACCAGAAGTTGGTAGTTGAGATGAGATGCAATAAGATCTAGGTGAAAAGTACCTAGAAAAGATCTGATCTTCTGAAAGACAGATGGATGAAGCTTTCAATCTCTGGAATCTACCATGAACCAAGAGTTCCAGTCTGCCATGGGATTATCGTTCCCCGTAAGGAATTCCGCCACCACTATGATCTTCTGCGAGAGGTAAAAGTGCCACAACTCTCTGGCAATGTTTGCCAACAGACGTGACTTGGTCTTTCCTAGGCGGTTGTTATAATGAACCATGGACACATTGTCCATCTTTAGCAGGATGCAATAGTTGCTCTTGATAGGGGAGAGTGACTTGATGGCAAAGGAGCCTGCCAACAGTTCCAGACAGTTTATGTGAAGCCGTAACTCTTCGGAAGATGGCCCTATTGTTCCAGGCTTCCATGTGCAGGAGCCACCAGTGAAGTTCCTCGTGGGCTTCGAATGATAAGGAAATCAGGTGATCGTATGAGAGGCCCTGTTGCAGGTAGTGAATCTTCAATCTCTGTAAAGCTCTGTAGTGTAACAGTCCCAGAAATACAGCCTGAATCGAGGAAGCAAGTAACCCTACCATCTGGGCCAGGGATCTCAAAGAGGCCGTCTGTTTCGACAATATTGTCTTCCACTCTCCCTTGATCGTCTTCAGTTTCTGTGACGGCAGCAGCAGTTGGGCCTTGCTGGAGTCCATCTGAAATCCCAAGAATTCTAGTTGCTGGGAGGGGATCATGGAGGATTTCTCAGGATTGATCACAAATCCCAGTTTTTGTAAAAGAGAAACTGTCCAAGACAGATGGGATAGAAGTAGATGTTGGTCTTGTGCTAAAAGAATCATATTGTCTAAGTATATGATTGTGGCACTCCCCTTTCACGAAGGTGTTCGACCACAGGTTTCAGAAGTTTGGGGAACACTCAAGGGGCAAATAATAGGCCAAACAAGAGTGCCAGGTATTCGTAGCAATTGACCCTCCAATGGAATTGCAGGTATTTCCTGTTAGAAGGAGAAATGGGAACATACAGATAAGCGTCCTTGAGATCGAGACATGCCATCCAGTCTCTCTCTTGAAAGAGGTCTCTCAGAAGGTGGATACCTTCCATCTTGAAATGGCGGTATACCACAAAGGGATTGAAATTACTGAGGTTGAGGACCAACCGTTGACTGTCCCCTTTCTTCTGCACCAGAAACACATTGCTGCAACGCCTGTGGGTGTTGGGAAGCAAGGGCAATAGCCCGTTTTTCTAACAGCCTTGAATTTTGCAATCCTTTATAGACGTCTTGTTGGGAAAAATGGATAGGATGTGGAAGACTTAGTTGAAAGGGTGTAGTTGTTAACTCTATGGAATAACCCTGTACAGTGTTTAACACTCATGCTTCTGAGGACATTTTGACCCATTTGTGAACAAAATGTCATAACCTTCCCTCCAAAGGAAAAGAAGGAACAGAAAGGATTATTACCTGCAGGGGTGTTGTCAATCACTCTATATAATCCCAGTTTGAGCCTTGGTAGTTGGGTCCATGTGATATTCTTGCTCTGGTGGGGTAGAAGCCCACTTGTCCTGGATCTTGGGAATATCCCCTGCACCTTGGGTAGGCACCGCAAGGAGGACCTTGGTGGTAAACATGGCCGGTCGGCTGTCCTTGAAAGCGACTGGCCCTTCCAAAAGGGGGATGAACATTCTTTTGAGAGATGATTGTGACTTATCCAAGGAAGTGAAGGTGCTCACGAATTTTGTAATGTCTTTCACAGAGCGATTGCCAAACAATTGCCTTTCAGCAAGGGGTCCCGCCGCAGCTAAGGCTAGCTGAGGGTCTATTCTTAATAAAACTGATTATCGACATTCAGAAGCTAAAGCACAACATGCATTGCCCAAGAAGCAGATGGCTCATTGGGTCCATCCAGCTAGGACTTCCGGATGAATAGGTGCCCCTGTTTCTTTGGTGTGACGGGACAATTCCAAAATCTTTGCTAAAGGGCTGGACACATCAAGGAGTTTATCTTGGCACGCCCGGAGGGCTCTGTCTATACCTTTCTTTCGTTCCTTGTTATAATTTTTCAAGAATGTCAACATGGTTGTGTCAATTTCGGGTGTGACAGCCATCTTATGAGGTAGATCAGGCCGAGGGCACTCAGACTTTAATCTGGATCTTATCTCTTTCTCAAAACTTTTCCTAATATGCGATTGCATATACTCTGCGACCACCAGGGCAGGAGACAAGTCAGAGGACCTAGGGTGAACAATCTCTAAGGGTACAAAGGTAAAGAGGAAGGGATGGGTGAGGAGGGGGAACATTTGTGCTTCTTAGGACGCTTTCAGGCTTTACGAGATTCGTCTGATGAAGAGGAGGAGTCAGAATCAGAGCCCATAGTTGGGGAGGGGGTAGGGGAGATAGACAGATTGGGGCAGCAGTTACTGCATAAGTATGTTCAGGTAGGGTCATTTGGTACACTTTGCAAAGGTTCTGGAATGGGCCAGGTATGTTCAGTAGAAGGGAGAGAGAGAGTGAGAGAAAGGTCTCCAGAGGGAAATGAGGAGCTATAGGCTGGGACAGCTCTTCAAGATGTTTGGATAAAGATTGTAGAGCAGAGGAGAGAACCATGTCCATGGATTTCTGAAGCGAGGAGTCAATGACTTGTTACATGCAGGGTTCACAGTTGTAGTCCTCATCTTCATAGGGGCCATACATCTCTAGGCCCTGCTCGTGTGTCTCATATTCAGAAATGATCAATGGTAATTTACCACAGTATTTATGTCCCCAGAGAGAAGCAAGGCTCTTCCAGATATTAAACCAGTGAAAAAGGGGGGTGCTAGCGTTAAAATCCAGAGACCCAGAGCTAATTATTGCAGCCCTAGCCTTCGATAGGCCTAGGGCGTCAGTGGGAGTCAAAGCTGGTAACAGGCAGGGAACTGAGAAAGTTCAAAAAATGATTGTCAGCGGACAAACTGAATAAGTTTACAAAATGCCCCTCAGAAAAAGGAAGGAAAATTGCTCACTGCCGCTAACAAATTATGCTTGAATATTCTTTCCCAATTATTGCAGCTGTGGAGTGTTACTCAGAGGTCAGCCTAGCATGAGAGAGCATCTCGGCTGGCCCTCCCAGAAACCAATGCTTGTAGCCCAATGCTGCGTGACTTCGCTCTCAGGCGGGGCCAGCCTTAAAGCGGCTGTGCAGCGTGCACTGCAGATGGAGCGGAGGGAGGGCATGGACGGGGACAAGGGGAGAGTCAGAGCTGAACTGCAGGGGATGAATGGTCCCTCAGGATTAAGGTATCATGTAATCAGGGCAATCACAAAGTATTAAGATAATAAAATCAAATGAAATAAAATAAAAGAAAGTAAGCGCAACACGTACCTAACAGGGAAAAGAAAGCGTGGACCAAAGAGGTCGTGTACTGCGATTGGCATGGAGCGCCACGTTGAACTTGTGGAATTAACAATAATATCAAGCATAACCTAAGATAAACATTTGCTATATATCAAATGCAAATTAAAGAGGCACTTATCTTGACTGCAGAGCAGCAAAGAAAGAGGAGGTCAAGATGGTGCCTATCTATTTTGTATGCCATACTGGTCCACTATTTGTGGGTTACGATTGAGGTGTGGTTCACAGCCTCATGGTTTATAGTGTGTTTACTGTTTTTACTGTTTTCTTATTGACTGCTGTTAAGAAGTAGTAAAGATTGTGAAGCATAATCGGAGCCCCCGGTCCTGACATAGAATTGCCCTTTAGGTTATATTAAGTAACCGGGATTCAGTAACTATAGAGTAGTAATTGTATGTGGTTGCTTCTGCATTTATAACCATCCTGCTAACAAAGCCTGTTGATTATCTCATATAACAAGACCGGTACTTATTGCAGTGGCATTTCAAACATTAGGCCCAGGCCACAGGCTTCAGAGTTTTTCCAACTGATAAGTCACTGAGAAGTGTCAGGAGTAAGTTCTTTTCATATATTCACATTTCTACAGCACGGACGGTACTGCGTAGGAGCAATACTTGTTACTTTGGCTTTTAGTTACGTACTCTGTGGGAAACACACAGCACCATTCATCTGGTTCCTTTTATGTATTGGGCCACATCTTCAACAAGCATGCATTATAAGAGATTGAACCAACAGGCACGTTTCCTTGTGTCAGCAGTTCTCCAGTTAGAATGCGACAGGTAGCACTTTGCTTAATCCTCTGGGGCAGTGGTTCCCAACCTATGATCTGGGGGCCCCTGCCTGGGGGTCCACAAAGCCTCCTCAGAGTGTTCCCAGCTGCTTAGAAAATGTAATAATATTAACAGATTAGGGGCCAGGTGTATCAAAGGGTTTTACCCATTCTGTGTCTATGGGAAAATGTGTTCGTACATATGGCCCTAGGTTCCCAGCTTTCAGAAATGACTCAGTGGTCCCTGGATTCCAATAATGATTAATTGGGGGTAACAGTAATGATAAAGTGGGGGTCCACAGAAGTCAAAAGGTTAAGAACCACTGCTCTGGGGTTCTGAATTATCACAATATTATAGGTTAATCTGGTGTTGGAAGGTGTTACTCAATCATGCACAACATCACCTACACATCTAGCAAATGTGACTAATGTTCCTACTTGCTTCCATTTTTTTCCTTTCTTGTCTTCCAGTTACCCCTGAAAGAAGAGATGTCCCGAAATGCATTGGATTTTTATATAACTCTTGTAGTGAATGGAATCCAAAAATTACTCTTCTACTACAGTTAGTGTATATGAACTACATTATTTGCGATTATTTTATTGCTTGCCTTGAAGGTATATATAAATCAGTTCTCAGAATTCAAACTCAGCATATGATATGAGTGGTCTTTTGTAATAGAAAAGGTGTGATTTTTGCTCTCGCTGTGTACACTGTTTCCGAGCCACTTTGGTAGTATGGGTTTGTTGGTATCATAGTCTGGGTGAGTGGCGAAGTGTAGCATGCCAAAATTTGTTCAATCATATTTAATGAAGTACAGATAGGATTACAATTTTCATTTTAGTAGATTTCGGAGTGCACTACACTTCTATTCATTAAAAGGATTACTCTGATAGGTAGACATGGCAGTTTAAAGCTGCACACACACAGGCTGCAATGGCAAGCCTGAGACATATTTAAAGGGCTACTTAAGTGGGTGGCACAATCAGTACTGCAGACCCAATTGTATCATTTTTTTACAGGCCCTGGGCACATGTAGTTACACTTGACTAGGGACTTAAATTGAATATGCCAAATCAGTACAAGCCAGTGTTACCATGATTTGAGCAGAGAGCACAAGCACTTTGGCACTGGTTAGCAGTGGTCACCTATGCAGAGTCCTAAGGCGAACAAAATCAAATTCAGCAAAAACAGGAGGAGGAAAACAAAGGTTTGGGGATGACCCTGCAGAGAGGACCACATCTAGCAATCTGTCTATGGAAAAGATACATAAGTGATATAATTATGATTTGGTCAGGAACTGAGGGAGAACATATTGATTTTGTAACCTAGTTAAACAGCTTTCAGCCTGATCTTAGATTCGCTTTCACAACAGTAATGATACAACTGATTATCTTGATCTTACTGTTAGAAGATCTGCTGAGATGTACAGCTTGTTACAATACAACAGATTTTATTGAAGTATTGTGCAACTGCCTCCCTTCCAGACATTTCCTGCATAAACGAAGTGTTAGAAATGGGGTCTTTGGTTGGCAGTCAGGTTACCCTCTGTCCAAGCAAGGACCCTCACTCTAGTCAGGGTAAAGGAGAATCACACTCAGTTAACCCCCACTCACCCCCTTGGTAGCTTGGCACAAACAGGCAGGCTTAACTTAGAGACAATGGCCCTCATTCCGAGCCTGGCGGGCGGCGGAGGCCGCCCGCCAGGCTTCCCCCCTCCGAAATACCGCTCCGCGGTCGTAAGACCGCGGAGGGTATTCCGAGTTTTCCCCTGGGCTGGCGGGCGGTCTTCACAAGACCGCCCGCCAGCCCAGGGGAAAACTCCCTTCCCACGATGACGCCGGCTCGTAATAGAGCCGGCGGAGTGGGAAGGTGCGACGGGTGCAGTTGCACCCGTCGCGTATTTCAGTGTCTGCTTTGCAGACACTGAAATACTTTTAGGGGCCCTCTTATGGGGGCCCCTGCCGTGCCCATGCCATAGGCATGGGCACGGCAGGGGCCCCCAGGGGCCCCGCGACTCCCCCTCCCGCCATCCGGTTCCCGGCGGGAGAACCGCCAGGAACTGGATGGCGGGAGGGGGAGTCGGAATCCCCATGCCGGCGCAGCATGCTGCGCCGGCTTGGAGGATTCCTTTGGGGCAGCGGGAAACCGGCGGGAGACCGCCGGTTTCCCTTCTCTGACCGCGGCTGAGCCGCCGCGGTCAGAATGCCCCGCGGGGCACCGCCGGCCTGTCGGCGGTGCCACCGCGTCCCACGGCCCTGGCGGACTTGTTCCGCCAGGGTCGTAATGACCCCCAATGTGTTTAATATTTTTACCAACACACACACAGTAATACAGTGAACCACTACAAAATGACACCACACAGGTTTAGAAAAATATTAGATATTTTATCGAAATAAACAAGACCAAATACAATAAAAATCCACAATATACAGTAAAAAATATGAATTTAGCACTTAAAAGCAAGAAAACAGTGATTTGAGGTAAAATGTGGCATTGTAGTGGAGTAATTTCTTACAAGACGACACCAATGGTGTCGTTCACGGAGTCGATCAACCCCAGGTACAGTACCTTCAGAACAAGTAGAAAACAGGGCGGTGTACGGAGTCAGGGAAAACGGCTTCACTGGGTCCGATGTGGCATCGCTTCCGGTGCCACGGGGCAGAAGGACAGTGGCATTGCACAGCAGCGTCGGGTCCTCACTACAGGGCAGTGGAGGTGAAGTGGCATCGGATGCGAAGTCCGTCCCTTGGTTCCAGCAGATGCAAAATCTTGCGGAGTTACGATGCTGCAGGGTGACCTCACAGGGTCGCAATGACATCACAGGGCCACAGGCGCTGCAATGGCATCAGATTGTCACAGATGTTGGACGTACAACACTCCGGTGTCAGCGAAGTCGGGCAGGATCAGCGGTTGCAGTGACGCGAGGCCTACAGGGTCATCGGACTTCTACAAGGTTCACAGCCTTGGGGCATGCAGCATTGCGGGTCCAGGGTAGCGGCGTTAGCTCACAGGTTCGTCGGATTCGCTCTCAGTGAGGTACACAGCCTCAGGGCAAGCAGTGTTGCTGTTCTTCCGGGCAGCTGCATCCTTTGCGAAGTCGCACAACGTCGCCCAGGCGGCTCATCAGGATATGCGGGCTACACCCCAGCCCCCTTTGTGTCACTGTCTAGAGAGAGGTGCAAGCAGCCCAACTGTCAACCTGACGCAGACAGGGAATCCACAAAACACACAAAGGCCCTCATTATGACATTGGCGGTAAATGCCACTTACCGCCACGCTGACAGCCGCCAACTTACCGCCACTGCAGCGGATATCCGTTCACCATATTATGACACACACACACCAATCAGTCAGTAGTCAGCCACATACACAAATCTGCCAGCCCAAACGTCAGTGATTAACTGGCGGTATCAAAACCCATACCGTTATGCCAACAGAACAACGCCCACCACATTATGACCCATGAATCACCATGGCGGACATTCAACAGCGGTAAACCATTGGCGGTACATACCACTGCGCTTACAATGGACACCCACAAACAAAACAACTCCACATTGGACAATTAAAAAAACACGCACCTGACACCTATACACACACCACACTCACACCACTATAAAACACACACCCACAGTACCCACAACCCTTTACGACTACAAAGCATTGCCACCAAAGAGACACCAAGACCACTGACACAACTAGAGCCACACACTACTCACACCTATACACCACTCATGCACTCCACATCACACACCCCAACATATTACCCAACACACCCTCACCAACACACCTCACATAACACACATGGCACCACAAAGACACCCCTGTTTCACAGAGAAGGAGCTAAGGGTCATGGTGGAGGAAATTGTCAGGGTAGAGCCACAGCTATTTGGAGCACAGGTGCAGCAGATATCAATAGCTAGGAAGATGGAGCTATGGCGGAGAATCGTGGAAAGGGTCAACGCCGTGGGACAGTACCCCCGAACTAGGGATGACATCAGGAAGAGGTGGAACGACCTACGGGGGAAGGTACGTTCCATAGCATCAAGACACCAGCTCGCTATCCAGACCCCCACCTCCTCCCCCACAACTCACAGCATGAGAGGAGCATGTCTTGGTAATACTGCATCCTGAGGGCCTGGCCGGAGTCAGAGGAGGACTGGACTCTGGTAAGTCAACTCTCCACTATTATCACCCCCCTACCTGCATGCCATCACATACCCTCACCCTCACTCCAATCCCTCCACTACATCCCACACCCCCAACCATCACAACCCACTCATCCCAATGCCAAGCCCTGCATGCTGTACCAATGCATGGGCACCCCTCACAGCCCTGCATTGACACTCATCACTAAAGCATGCACACCATAGAAATTAACTATCCCACCATACACTAACATACACAAGTGAAAGCTGGCAGGGCAAATCCAACCATAGAAGGGAAGCCACAGATGTCAATATGTCATACGCATTTACCATAACACATAATTTACATCCCCACAGGTACCCCATCCAATGTCAGCGGAGAGGAGGTGCCAGAACGATCCAGTTCCCCAAATGAAGAGGCCCACAGTGATGAGAGTAACTCTGGACTTCAGGATCTGGATGACCTACCTGGCCCATCAGGGACTTCCAGACAGCCGGCTCCCCAAGCCCAGTCACAAACCACCACAGAGCCTCCCCCATCAGATAACACCACCACAGCACCCACCCAGCGTACCCATACCTCTGTCCCAGGACACGTCAATCAGCAGTGTGTCCACCTCTACAGGGACCCCAGGGCGCACCTCGTCCCCAAGACAATCAGGGACCTGGGGTCAGTGGCAGTGGGCACACGGTTCAGAGGACAGAGGCACAGGCCAACAGAGACACTGGGAGGTCTGCTGTGCACCAGAGGGAGGACAGGCCCAGGAAACCAACACTCAAGGAGGCACTTGCTGAGATCCTGGGAGCCTATCAACATTCCCAGGACAGGATGGGCCAGATCCTGGTCAATGTGCAGGAGAACATGCGGCTGCAGGAGAGACAGTACCAGGAAATCAGGGAGGACGTGCAGGCCATCAACAACACCCTGATCTCCATAGAAGGGGTGCTGGAAGATATGGCCACCATTATGAGGGAGGCAGTCTCACACCAGCGGGCCCCTGCCACTGGCCAGACATCTGAACAGCCTTCCACCTCTGCTGCCGCTAGTGGCCAGGAGGCCCCGCCACAGGACTCACAGGCCACCAGCACCCCTCCCCTGCAGAAGGTGAACCACCCCGCAAATGTTCCCTGTGATCCAGACAGAAGCCAGAGACACTTGCCAAGACCCCGACAGGAAATTAGACTCTCCTGATTGTCACCCTTGTGTCCCACTCAGTCACCCTATCCACCATGAACTACCATTGCTCCCCTTCCTTTGTCCCCTTCAACAATGCACCTGTGCTACAAACAGACTGGAACAATACCCTGCACTTTCCTCCATCATCACCCCATCCCATTGCACTTGCAACTCTATATCTTAGCACTCCAATGAACACCCTCTGTAAAAAAACATTTGGAGTATTTCATGTATATCAAATATATATTCATTGAAACAGGTACAAACATTGCAAATTAACTGTACAGACAATGAGCATAGATTAATGACCTGTAGCTGGCTGTAGTGATCACACCATGAGTATATGTCAGGTCACCAATATCTGCAAAATGAATTGCCAGAGGGAACAGTAAGTGGGCATAGAAGTGGGAAATATTAACATGCCATTGCCACACAGATTGCAACCACAGTCATTGAAATGTAAAGTAACACTGTCCTACCTGTGTGTCATTGGAAGTATTGTCGGATCACATATGTTCTGTTGTCTTCATCCTCATCCTCTGCCTCCTCATCCTCACTGTCCACAGGGGCTACGGCTGCCACACGGGCATCTCCAGCTTCCTCCTCCTGCAAGAATGGGACATGGCGTCTGAGGGCTAGGTTATGCAACATGCAGCATGCCACCACTATCTGGCAAACCTTCTTGGGTGAGTAGCACAGGGAACCACCTGTTAAATGGAGGAACCGGAACCTTTCAATGATCCTTCTGGTTCGCCGATGTGCCTCATTACAACGTTCTTCTGCCCTTGTCCTGGAATTCCTCACAGGGGTCAACAGTCATGATAGGTTTGGGTAACCAGAGTCACCTGCAAATATTGAAGGACAATATTTAGCCACACACTTTCCTATATGGCCCATACCATACCCATACACCAACATCTACTGGGTGGGCACCAGGGCTCACCTATTAGCCACACCCTGTGCCTTTGTAGTTGGCCCATCACTTTTGGGATGCTGCTATTCCTCAGGACAAAGGCATCATGCACCGACCCAGGATACTTAGCATTGACGTGGGGGATGTACTGGTCCGCCAAGCACACCATCTGCACATTCATAGAGTGAAACGTCTTACGATTCCTGAACACCTGTTCATTCTGCCGGGGGGGGGACAAATGCAATATGAGTGCCATCAATTGCCCCAATTATGTTGGGGATATGTCCCATTGCATAAAACTCGACCTTCACATTGGACAAATCCTCAACCTGGGGGAAAACAATGTAGCTGCACATGTGTTTTATCAGGGCAGACAATACTCTTGTCAGCACTATTGAGAACATTGGCTGTGACATTCCTGCTGCCAAGCCTACTGTCACTTGGAAACAACCAGTTTCCAGGAAATGGAGTACTGATAGCACTTGCACAAGAGGGGGGATCCCAGTGGGGTGAGGGATAGCAGATATCAGGTCAGGTTCCAACTGGGCTCACATCTCTGTGATTGTGGCTCTGTCAAGTCTATAGGTGAGGATAATGTGCCTGTCCTACAGTGTTGCTAAGTGCACCATGGGTCTGTACACAGGGGTATGTCTCCATCTCCTATTCATACGCAGCGGTAGGAATCTAAGGGACAAAATAGTGAGGAGCCGGTCACAAACTCAACAATGGAGCTACAACAGTAGTTTGCATCCTGTAAACATGTAATGGGTCAGTGTGATTTGTCCTGTATGTGCAAATATCTCTTGTGATGCAGCATAATTCCAGGGCCTGCCCCACCCCTGAAATGGCGTTTGCCTGTCCTGTGTGGAGGGACAGGTGGAAGTGAGGTAATTCCTCTGACATAGTGCGCCGTTGGGGGAGGCGGTCGGTAACCGCCATGCAACTCCTCATTGGTTTACATTGGGCTCTATGGGGTACAGTGGCCAATGGTGATCTACGCCGGTGGTGATGGTATGCACCGCCGCGGACGTGACCACCATTTTCTATCTGATTCCTCACTTGCTACCTGACCTTCCATAGGAGACGACCTACACTGCATGTGCTGCTGTAACCTGTGTCTGGAACCTACAATGGCCCATGTGACCGGGGAAAGGGCCCCAGACTTCACTTCTGAGGAGTTGGAGCAACTGGTGGATGGGGTCCTACCCCAGTACGGACTGCTGTATGGGCCTCCAGACCAATAGGTAAGTACATTGTGGGCATGATGCATGTGGCATGAATGCATGAAGTTGTGTGTGTGAAGGCCTCATGTAAGGGGTGGGTGGATGTCCTCTTGGCGGCGTACAGGTTGTGTGCTGGGCCATGTCTGTGGCAATGGTGATGGGAATGGGTATGGTGGGCCATATGTGGAACAGGCAGGACTGTTTGTCTAATGGTATTTTCCTATGTGTATTGCGTCTTCAGGTCAGCGACCATCAAAAGAAGGGTATATGGCGTGCCATCTCCAAGGAGGTTGGGACCCTGGGGGCCTATGGCAGGCGGAGCACCCACTGTCACAAACGGTGGGAGGACCTGAGACGCTGGGCACAGAAGACCACGAAGGCCCAGCTGGGGATGGCCTCCCAACAAGGAAGGGGTGCCTCTCGAACTCTGACCCCCCTAATGGTCTGCATACTGGAGGTGGCCTATCCAGAGCTGGATGGGCGCTTGAGGGCATCACAGCAGCCACAAGGGGGTGAGTACAGTGCCCATCCATACAACTTACGCATGGTAGGGTGGTATCCGGATGGTGGATGTGTGTCAGTGGGTGCCCCTAGGCCAGGCCTGACATTGCAGCGTAGGTCCCTTGGCAGCTAGGGTTCTGAAGGGATAATCCTGCCACCTAGCTCGTAGGCATCTACAAATGGTCAAGGCTGCGTGGGTCCCAGGCGGTGTGTGCCCCTCCCCGTTTGAAGCTGAAATTGAAGGATCGACTACCCGTTGGCACACGATATGTAAAGGCACCCTATATTTGGATGTCAGATTGATTTTGGACAATTATAGGCTACTATTCCAATGGAGACTTTTAAGTACAGACTCGTCATGACTTTGAAACAGACTGTGGACTCATAACTCTAATAAAACACAATAAATATTAAAAGAAAAGCCTTGATAAAGTCCTTTGTAGGACAAAACACGTGTCGGCTGAATCTGGATGAACTTTACAATCTATTTCTCTATTGGATGAAGAGAAATCCTTCCGCTTCAAGTCATCAGAGTGGATAATTTCCACTCCTATAACCAAATTGTTTGATTTTGTATATATTCGATTATGAATGTTTTAAGGGATGAACCCTTTTGTTCTTGACTTAAATATAGAACTTGTTAAATTTCTGGTGAACATCTCTATGTAACAATAGGTCATTTGGTATATTACTTTAGCTGTATTGTAATTTTTGCTAATTCTTTTGTGTGTATTAAATTTAATGATCAAGAATATTTTTTTTATTTTTATTTTTCTGTTTTCAAATTATCACTTATTGCACTGATACCACATTTGGGCATATTTATATCACTATAGTTCTCTTACACAATTTAGTGATTCATGAATACTTCAGAATTGATAATATATTGATACTTTTCTATGTGTGCTCCATTCCCATTTTTGAATATAAATTTAGTCTGCTGGTACAAGTTTTCTTGTTCCGATACACATGCTCGACAACAGGCATGTTTTGAATGTATTGAGCACCTATACAATACTCGATATTATAGGAATGTGCGGCCATGAATAGGTTTTTTGTTGTCCATAAGTTCCCCTAATGAAATAAATTTCTCAAACCGGCCAGCACTTCCTGAAGAAGTACTAAGGACAGATAGAACGGAATATTACACTTTTTCAGATGGATCAATTTAATGATGATAGAGAACAAATCTTTTCAACAATGTTCAAACGACAAACAGGACCAATCCCTGATGTAGGAATATGAAATAATCAATCAGAGGGAATGAAGAAAAAATAAATTAGGCTAGAAAGACTACGTAAACAGGAAGTATCCCATTGGCGGGATGCCACAGTCTGAAAGAAGTACATTTCAGATAAAAGGGTACCTCGAGGGCTCCGAATAGTAATTTTTCCCTCCTTCGATGACTTATCATCAAAACATCTACAAGAATGGGAACAATTGCTTTTCGAAGCATCAAAGGGGATGATGATGATATTGATACAACATGCTGAACAAAAAAGAGACACTCTACTTAGAGAGATCCAAGAGTTGGAATTAGAAATATGTAACCTGAATTTACCTGAAGTAAAGGAAAAAATGGTAAGATATTAAAAGACATTCTAGACAAACATCAATCATACATTAAAGACAAAAAAATGACAAAGATAAATAGAGATCAGAGAGACTACAAAGAAGGACGTATCTATACCTTTGCCAAAAGGTTCGATGGTATCTCGATTAAATCAACAGTGAATGACACCAAAACCACTAGACAAATGTCGGAAAGTGAATCTGAAGTCTCCATTACATCTGGTGAACAGGAAAGAGAGACACCTAGTGATAGTTCTAGTCTAACTTCTGATATAGATTCAAATGTCCCCTCTGGTTTTTTACGGGAGGCCAAGAGATACTGACTAGGCAACAGGAGAAATTTTCCCCAAACAATACAACTATACCTTCTGAAGGGATAATCCTGCTACCTAGCTCGTAGGCATCTACAAATGGTCAGGGCTGCGTGGGTCCCAGGTGGTGTGTGCCCCTCCCCATGCCTTGGTGGCAAGTTATTTCTCTGGTAGTGCAATGCATAGTGCAAAGCGCTGTGTTCCCTGTGTGTGAGTGTGCTGTGTACGCCAACAGTGGTGTTGTTTCAGCCACTGACCCAGTGTATCCGTTGTCTCTTCCCCCCTTTCTTCTTTTGTCATCCTGTCCTTATGTGCATTAGCATCATCTGGCGGAGGAGCAGAAGCACCGGTGACGGATAGAGCTGCATCCCACAGGACCCAGGAGGTAGAGTCCACCGACGGTGAGGCCACCAGTGGGACGGAGGGCGAGGGGAGCACCATGGCGGAAACTGCAGGGGACACTTCTGACACAGATACCTCCTCTAATGGAAGCTCCCTGGTGGTCACTTCTGTGAGCACCCCAGATACAGGTACAGTGACCACCCCCCTTACCAGCACTGCCCTCACAGCAGCCCCTCATCGAGTTGCCCATGCTCACTCACCCAGGAGGGTGGGCATCTTCTTTGCCCCAGGCACCTCAGTCCCTACCCCAGTTAGCCCTGCTGTCGTGAGTGAGGAGGCTATTGACCTCCTGAGATCCATCTCTGTAGGGCAGTCAACCATTGTGAATGCCATCCAGCGACTGGCACCCCAGATGCAACAATCTAATGCATTCCTGGAGTGCATTCACACTGGATTGGCGGCCCAACAGAGATCCATTCAGGCTCTGGCCTCCTCCCTGATGGCAGCCATTGTCCCTGTTTCTACCGTCCTCCCTCCAACTTCCACTGCCCAGTCCCATTCTCCTCAACCCCAACTTATCCCAGGCATGCATACAGACGAGCATGCACACAAGACAACACCCAAGAGTATCACAGGCAAACACAAACACCAAACTTCATCCCGCAGGCACTCACAAGCACCATACAGTTGCAGATACAACGACATCCACTATTTCTACTGTCTCCCACCCTCCCCCTCCATCACCTCCCTCCCAACCACGTCCACACTCTCACCTGCATGCACTACATCATCATCTACTACCAGCATCACCACACCAAGCAGAACACACACCTCACTGGCAGACACCTCCACAACATCCATGCACAAGTCCCCTGTGTCCTCTCCCACTGTGTCTGTCCCCCCTAAAGTACACAAACGCAAGCACTCAGGCACTCAACAGCCATCCACCTCACAACAGCATACAGTCCATGCACCTGCACCCAAATCCAGCAGACACCTCCAACAACCACTCCCTCATCCTCCACTCCCATTCCTTCTCCCTCTCCCCGCCCCAATGTCCCTAAAAAACTGTTCCTATCCACCACTGACCTCTTCCCTACCCCCGCCCCCATCCTGCACGTATGGCCAGGGTATCACGAACCCAGCCAAGCACCTTACCCACACAGTCCACGGGCCCAGTCATAACTGCACCCACTTGTGGTGTAAAGGTATCCAGGCCACATGTACTGAAGGGGAAGGAGCCTACACCAGACAGCCTAAAGGGGAAGGAGCCTGCCCCAGCAGGCAAGAAGAGCAAAGACCTGCACCTGCCCCCGAAAGGCCAAGGAGCCTGCACCTGCCACCCGAAAGGCCCAGGAGCCTGCACCAGCAGACAGGAAGGGCAAGGAGCCTGGACCAGCAGCTGTGACAAATCCCCCACCACCAACCATGGTTGTGCATCCATCCGAGGGTGCAGGGGATGTGCAGGAGCCTCCCCCCACCAGAAGCACCACCACTGTGAATCTGTCCAAGGGTGCAGGGGATGTGCAGGAGCCTCCCCCCACCAGCAGCATCACCACTGTGCAGCCGTCACAGCCAGAGGACACCCACTCGACAGACTGTGGCCCATCGCACCCCAGGATCAAGCCCACTGCATATTGCCCCCTCCAGAACCAGTGGGCAAGACACCCACTCGACAGACTGTGGCCCATCACTCCCCAGGATCAAGCACAGGGCATGTTGCCCCCTCCAGAACCAGTGGATAAGACACTCACTCGACAGACTGTGGCCCATCACTCCCCAGGATCAAGAGCACAGGGCATGTTGCCCCCTCCAGAACCAGTGGATAGGACACCCACTCGACAGACTGTGGCCCATCACTCCCCAGGATCAAGCACAGGGCATGTTGCCCCCTCCAGAACCACTGGTCTTGTTTCATCTCCCGGCTGAGGTGCCCCCCATCCCCTTGGAGTGCCTGCTTATTTACCAATTAATGCCCCTGCAATGTTCTCACTGTGTTGAAGCAGGTGACAAGTGGGGCCTTGGACTTTGGCCTGTGGCCATGTGGCCCACGCAAATTGAGGACTGGGCTGTGTCCCTTTTTCTGTAAATTTGTCTATATCTGTCAAATTATTGTTTCTACTGTGTTGATCTTAGTATAAACACTGGCGAAACGTTTTGTCCTTGCATTTTTCAGCAGATTTAGGGGGGTAACTTGTTTTCTTGTGCATCTGGTTGTGTGTATGGGGTGTCTCTATAGGGGAGGGTGTTTCGTGTGTGTGTCACTCTTGTTTTCCTCCCCCCTCCCCTACTGTGCTAGGTGGCTGTACTCACCGCCGTCATCTTCGCTGGCGTTGGTGTTCGTGGTGGAGCATAACGTAGAATATCATTGGAAAAACATGCAGTTCTGGTTCCATGACGGCGTGGTTCTTCCCTGTGTCTCCAATGGTGAGTCCTTCCACTTCTGTGCAGTGTTTCCTCCAGGCTTTTGATGTTGTTGGTACCACCCCGGAAAAGGTGGCAGTCTGTCTGGTCATAATATGGTTATTGTACATTGGCTGTCTTTTGTAGAGCTTTCCTCCACGGTCACAATTTGGCTGTAGTTACCACCAGCCTGTTGGCAGTATTACCGCCACTTTATCACCGACCACCAGGGTCTTAATGAGGGCCATAGTCACAGATTGGTTTAAGCAAGAATATGCCTACTTTCTAAAAGTGGCATTTTCAAACACACAATCTGAAAAACAAACTTTACTAAAAGATGTATTTTCAAATTGTGAGCTCAGAGACATTTAACTCCATATTTCCATCTGCTTCCAAAGGGAATCTGCACTTTAATAACTTTTAAAGGCAGCCCCCATATATCCCTAGGAGAGAGATGGGCCTTGCAACAGTGAAAACAAAATTTGGCACTATTTCACTGTCAGGACATGTAAACCACATAAATGCATGTCCCGCCTTTAACATACACTGCACCCTTCCCATGGGGTTACCTAGGGCCTACCTTAGGGGTGCCTTACATGTAGAAAAAGAAAGGGTTTAGGCCTGGTAAGTGGGTACACTTGCCAAGTCGAATTGGCAGTTTAAAACTGCACACACAGACACTGCAGTGGCAGGTCAGAGCCATATTTACAGGGCTATTTATGTGGATGGCACAACCAGTGCTGCAGGCCCACTAGTAGTATTTGATTTACAGGCCCTGGGCACCTCTATTGCACTATACTAGGGACTTACTAGTAAATCAAATATGCCAATCATGGAAAGCCAATAACACATAACGTTTAGATAGGAGCACTTGCACTTTAGCACTGGATAGCAGTGGTAAAGTGCCCAGAGTAACAAAAACAGCAAAAACAGAGTCCAGCATACATCAACAACCTGGGAAACAGAGGCAAAAAGTTAGGGGAGACCACGCCAAGGATGCCAAGTCTAACACGCAGGAATTGCAAGTACAATTGTCAAAGAAACAAACACACTCATCAAGAGGGTGCTATGTTAACATGTGTGACCACATACTGTCTTTTGACCAACAAAATTATTAAAAGTGATAAGAAACACTAGAATCTTCTTTGCTCAGGTACACCACTAGACGTCTCCTTGTTCTACTTTAAGCGGGGTCGCAACCTAAGGGATCACCTTCTGAGGGCTTATAAGCAAAGCACAACACCAATATGATAGAATTACTTTGGAACCTATCCCCTATGAAAGGACATCACAAATGTGGTAATTGCATTGCTTGCAGTTATACCACCAATACCAAGATTTTCTTGAATACTGTATAATGGAACGGAATCCACACCGCTACAAGCCCGTTTTACATAATAGAGACAACTCCTTGCAAGCCATGTCCAATGCCGTCATTTTGCTATGTCTAGCTTTTCTAACGACATATTTCTGTTCTCATTTTATATATATGTCATTACCCTCCTCTTTTCAGTATTATTATTATTTTTATGTTCTTGTGATTATAATTTGTTTTTGTGTCCTTACATATTTGTACTTTTTATTTATGTCCATGTGCTAATTTTGACTAATTATTTATCGTAACTGATTAGTCCTGTATCATCATGTTCATTGCATATACTCTCCTTGTGATTCTTTTGCCTCCACTCATGTATATTCATTCAAGGCTACGTACCCATTCTTGTTTCGTTATATGATGATTACTCGTGCATTTATTTTGTGAAAATTTATTTTATTGCCATTTTTGAGACAGAGAAAACAAACAAGCTTCAGCATGGCAGCATACATAAAATGGCCAATCAGAAGCCATATACAGACAATGGCATGTCAGCCTATAAGCAAAGGGTCTGATAACTGCGAATACATATAGCATGTCAATTGCGGTGACAATGCCAATGTAATAATTGCCAGCTTCTAATGGTGGAGGTGGTAGCCTCACATTATATCAACCCGGAGGGACTGTTATGTGATCAGGATACTTTCATGTAACATAGCATGCCTAAGGAGAACCCAGTCAATCATGCAGGGAGAGAAGGGGAAAGAACAAGGGGGTAATTAACAGTTACTTGTGTCTCGGTCGGCATTATCCTGTAAAATTATATCATTGTTGTATTGCATGATAACCAGTGTCAGGGATTAGTCTCAGTTAATGTGAAGCAGTTGGTGGCGGATATCGGGGGTACATTCAGTTGATTAGCGTAGCACGGGCCTGCGCCAACAGATACCTCTCATGCAGAGTCGGGTAAAGAGGAAGTAGTGTGAAACTACCTCAGTGGTGATGGAGTAGTGGCTGGGACAGAGCCCGCATCTCGGTAGCCAGGGATGGGTTGCCGATGCCCATATCCCTCATGGTGCGGGAAGTCAGTTTATCTGATAACTTAACCAAGTATGTGTCCCAGAGCATTGCCATCCCACCCCCTCCCCAAAGCCTACGATCATGTGCCAGAGCGCCAGTCTCCACTGTAGCCCATCGTGAGGTCACTTGTAACCAGTTATCAATCGTAGGAGGCTGGGGCGCCTTCCTCGGGCTAAGGGATGGTGCTCCCAGAAGGATTCTGTGTAGGTGATGGGGTGTGATGTGTGTTTGATAAGTATAATTAAACTGAGGCATTCCATGAGATATATTTCACCCGTTCCAGGGCCATCGACCACTGCTTATCTCTTAAAATGAAGCCCAGGCATTCATATCTGGTTTTACTGCACGGGTGGGGGGTACCTTGGGCCTCCTGCAAGGCCATATAGAGCATTGAGACCGCTCTCCTGTCTAGGCCGTAAGTCAGTATGCAATGTAGCCCTCTATGGGGCAATGGCTTGGACATTACTCATGCATTAATTTAATAGTTTCTCCTTTTCTTTTGGTAGACTGAACCTTGTTTGCTCTTTGTGACTCAGGCTTACTCTTCCTTGTAGGCAGCTTCTTATGACACACCCCATCTGCCCTTGTGCGTCTGTAGTCCCACTCAGCCTGCTCTGAGCACCGATGAATCACAATACATACCATTGAGTGAGTTCGCTCTCTAGTCTTGTGGTGTCCCAGAAGTGGTTTCCTTTTTAGGAACCACTTGCGGGCCCACAAGTTCTTCCTGGTTTGCTTTGACTGTCAGCATGCAATCTCTGCATTCCATGCTCACTGCTCGTGAGCTGTTGAGTGTTTGGCAAGCCCGGAATCGGATGAATTTTGGCTGGAGTGCGTGTTCCTAGCATGCTGCTCCTTTTCATTTGAACACTGGGTCTCGCTCTCAATTCATTTCTGACCCAATTCCTCGAATGACATTGCTTAGTGGGTATTCCAGCCCACCCTTGACCATGTCTTGAATTGTAATTCCTCACCACTGTCTGACATTGGAAGTAAGAATAACTTTTCCTTTGCCTTCTGGAATTCCACCTTTCTGTGAGCACTCCTGCCCACCACTTTCCTTACCTTCATTTATTGTGATATGTTTGCCCACACAAGTTCTCTACCTGTCCATCATGACTACAGCTGGGTCTATTCTGTCTTCTCCTACTCTTGAGGACCCCCGACTACCTCTCATTGGTTTTATTCACACCCACCTTTTTACCTTTTATTGACTGCAGTAATTCTTCTCCACAGAATTACTTCTTTGGTCTTCTAAGCTTACTGCTGGGTCTTTTCACTCATCTCCTCCTCATCAGGAGTCATGACCCACGTAAGTCTTCTCCCATTGCTTACTCCTAGCCTTGTATAATAACCAACATTATTATTTCTATTACTTTTTTGTTAATTCTATGTCAGGACCGGAGGCTTCAGATTATGCATTCTACTCATTGCTTTATTTTTAACTGCAGCCATGTAAACAAACAAAATCATAGGAATGTCATAAAAACTACACATCCCCACAGTTTCAGCATAACCACCTTGCTTTTCCCCTCACTACCGCTCCTCGTCTGCCAGAAGTTATTTACAGCCTACGCCAGCCCACCATCTCAGTCAGAAATTAAAATGTACTAATACATTAATGGCATAGAAGTCAGCATATGGTAATTTATAATCCTCGTTGAAAAGCCTGACAGAGAACATTAATATGAAATATAAAAACTTGCACATTTGAAACATGGTGGACATTGTGCCTTCCACTTATTCAGACATCGCGTTTTGCCATGAAAGATGTTGTGCATTTATATTTTAGTGAATTACTGACATGAAATAAAAATACAAATATTATTTTGAGAGATGCAGTAGAGATGAAGAATATATTATAAGTATTAAATGACATGAATTAACCATACTTATATTGGTTTATGGGTTCAATAATGGTACGAAATAGCATAAATGTTTATCCATTAGAACTGTGTATTTAGGCTTTTTTAAGCAGAATAGGCCTGAAGATTCATTTTGCTGCAATTTTGAGAAATTCTAATTCTTCATGTTCCCTTTAACCTGAATTTTTTCTTAGGTTGCTTATGTGTTAAATAATGTCCTATTGTATTAAAGACAGAGACCATGGTTTTACTAACAAATGTAACAGTATTTGTTCTAGCTGTCGAGCTAAACAGAAGACTTACTGAATTCACATGAGAACTGTTAGAATCATCCTATGTAGCCTGGAAAAGGAAGCTAGGGGCATATTTATACTCTGTTTGCGCCGGATTTGCGTCGGTTTTTTTTACGCAAATCCGACGCAAAACTAACTCCATATTTATACTTTGGCGTTAGACGCGTCGAGCGTCAAAGTTCATGGAGTTTGCGTAATTTTTTAGCTTGGACACCTTCCTTGCGTTAATGATATGCAAGGGAGGCGTTCCCTACTAAAAAATGACTTTGAGGCATGTGCGTCATATTTATACTCCCGGGCAAAAATGACGCCCGGGAGTGGGCGGGTCAAAAAAAATGACGTCTACCCTCGTTAGCGTAATTTTTTAACGCCTGCTCAGGGCAGGCGTTAAGGGACCTGTGGGCTCGGAAGGAGCCCAGAGGTGCCCTCCCATGCCCCCAGGGACACCCCCTGCCACCCTTGCCCACCCCAGGAGGACGCCCAAGGATGGAGGGACCCATCCCATGAAACTTAAGGTAAGTTCAGGTAGGTATTTTTTTTTTTTGTGGCATAGGGGGGCCTGATTTGTGCCCCCCTACATGCCACTATGCCCAATGACCATGCCCAGGGGACAGAAGTCCCCTGGGCATGGCCATTGGGCAAGGGGGCATGACTCCTGTCTTTGCTAAGACAGGAGTCATTTCAATGGGGGTTGGGAGTGAAAAAAAATGACGCAAATCGGGTTGAGGCGAAAAATTTGCCTCAGCCTGACTTGCCCCATTTTTTGACGCCCAAACTCCATTTTCCCCGACGCCGGCGCTGCCTGGTGTAAGTCATTTTTTTTGACGCACACCACTCCACAGCGCCGGCTAACGCCGGCTAACGTCATTGAATAAATACGGCGCCCGCATGGCGCTTCAGAATGGCGTTAGCCGGCGTTAAATTTTTTGACGCACAACTGCGTTGGCGCAGTTGTGCGTCGAATAGTATAAATATGGGCCCTAGTGTTTCAAATTTTGCATAATATTTGATGAAACTGTATGAATGAATCAAGATGATTTCACATCTTCCCTGAGAAAATCTTGAATAGTTGCAAACCTGATGGGCATTTAAAATTTTCATTGGATATTGATCAACGTGCGCAAGATGAGGCCACAGAGTCAACCAATCGGAACTTTATGGACATTTCTAGTTAGGAAGAGAGTTTTGAACTTTAGGGGAGCCCACTCCATGACACCAGGCGAGTCCGCCCTTTCTAACCATCCTCAAAGCAGTTTCCCTTTTACCTCTCATGTTCACAAATTCTAATGGCCCCAATATCTATGCTGTTCAGTACTAATATGCCCAACTAATTCTGAACTGCTATCCTATCCTTTGTGCAGCCCGTGTTCTGCACTGTTCCTGATGCCACTGTATACTGATGCTGCAAAGCTGTTGGCACTCTGAACTGATTAATCCTTCCTGTTTGCTGTACATGAGAAGAGATAAATAATTGTCAATGCAACTCCTTTTCAGCTTAGATGATCGACACCAGTTAACTGGTATCTGAGTGATATTTTTACATTGAGTTGCCCTAGTTAGATGATTATCCAAATTTATTTTGTCCCCTTTCTTTTTATGTTTTGTCGGAATGAGGTTAGTCTGTCCCCACATATGCAAGCCAAAATTTGTGAAAGCAGTAGGGATGACCCAGCCCGAAGTTTGAATGCTGTTGTTTAAATTTGACCTATGTCACCATCAACTGCTCTGAAATCTGTGAAAATGATTGTGTTTTTAATTTGTATTATATTGTTAGGGTGTTTAATTGCATTGATGTTTAGTAGGCTTAATCTATTCAGATGATTTGGTCAACCTCTGATTTTGTATGTTCAAAATTTAGTGTTGCGTATCATTTACATTATATTGGCTCTGTGGTTGGAATAAAGCTTTGACACTTGATTCAGTATGTAGAATTGATTCAGTGGCTAAATTGGTCATGAGTTTGGATGGATCTTGAAAATTTTTGTTATAAATTTGAGTTGAATGCATCTGATTACCACACTCCTCACTGAGTCCAAAGGTTCATCAGCCTCTAGTCGGGTGAGATAAAGTGTTGCATATCACCAGAGTGGGGTTATATTAACTCGGATTTGATTGAGGAAGCCCACACCTCCCAACTCCTATCCCTCCTCCCAGGACCTACTTAATGGAGGTGGTAGCATAACCTGATTAAGCAGGTTCCTGGACAAGCTCTCCCTGTGCTGCTGCATCACTCTTGCTCCTGTCTTCTCCTAGCTTTTCCCTCATTTTCAATGCTTTCTCCTTGCTTTTCACCCAGTTTTTTGTGTAACTCCTCCTTACTTTTTCCTCATTCTCACTGCTTTCTCCTTGCGTTTTCCCTGTTTTTGTGTGCCGTCTCCTTGCTTTTCCCGCATTCTCACTGCTTTCTCCTCACTTTTTCCTTGTTTTTGTGTGCCTTGTTCTTTCTTTCTCCTCATTTTTACGGCTCCTTGGGTTTCCCCCTTTTCTGTGCCTTCTCCTTGCTTTTCCTTCATTTCCCACTGCTTTCTTCTTGCTTTTTCCTCTGATGTTTGTGCAGCCGCCCTGTGCAACTCCAGAGTGTAGCATCTTCCCCAGTCTGGGTACCCACGAATGAATATACCACACACGGAGCATTCATGTGACAAAAACAAATGAAACATAATTTTCCGTCAAGTCTCTCAATGGATTGCTAACAGTGGCAAAGTCTTGTATATATCTAGAACAGTAGCTGGCCATGCAAAGGAATGAGTTTAACACGGAAACATCTTATGGGTGCCTGGCAGTTGACAACACTTGTACCTTAGCTGGATCTGGTGTCATGCCCCTTTCAGAAAAGATATGACCATGGAACTTTAGCTTTGTCTTGCTGAATTCACATTTCTCAACATTTCGTGTTAAACCTTCATCAACGAGTAAATGACACACTTGCCTTATTGTTTTGTCATGCTCTTTTTTTGCAGCTCTGAAAACCAATATGTCATCGCTATAGTTGAAAGCATTTAAAACAGGTTGTATGATACATCTAATGACATGTTGAAAAATTTCTGCAGCTGATGATGCACCAAAACTTTAGCCCTCATGATGACTTCCGAGGTCTTTTCCAAAGACCGGCGAAGCCGTGGGTGCCAAAATACCACCCTAAGGCCGCTCTAATATGACTGATCTTTGACTTCTGCCCCAAATCGGTTGGAATTCCGAGACCAGTTGTGCTGGCGGTCAGTGGTGCAGAGGTGGTACTGCAACAGGTACCGCCACACCAAAAAGAGACGCACACCATATTACAACTCGTAATACGGTGTGGCGGTGTCCAGATGGGGAGGCGCTGCCGGCGGCAGAAGCACCAGGACCCGTCCCCTCCCGGACGACCTCCTCGATAAACGAGGTAAGTGGATCATCCGACAGGGGAGGGAGTGTGTGTGTGTGTGTGTATGATTGTTTGAGTGCGTGTGTGAATGTCGTGAAGGCAGATGGAGTGTTTGTGGGTGCGTGTCTGCATGTGTGAATGATTGTGTGTGGACGGGGAGGTGAGTGACCGTTTGTGTGAATGGATGGGAGAGCGGTTGAGTGCGTGTATGCGATGCAGAGGGGATGTGTGAATGTATGCATGCGCATGGGGGAAAGGTGAGTGAATGCATGTGTGAGTGCGGTGTTTGTGTATGTTTGTCAGTGTGAAAAGGTGTGTATGTCACGTTTGCGTGGTTGAGTGGGGGTGTGGCGGGTATGTGGATGTGTGTGCAAGTGTATCCTGGTGACAGAAATGCTTACCGCCAGACACATTCTGGAGGTTTCCCGCCTCATAATACCCCTAGCAGGATCACACCATCTGGTTGATGGAGGTGCTCACTTCCAGCCCGGCGAAAGGCAGTAATGTGGTGGGCGGGTGGAGGCTCAGCAGTTTGGCTCCGGCCAAACCGCCAAACTCCTGATTTGGCAGTATTCATAGCCGGGCTGTTGGCGGTGACACTGCCACAGCGGACCTGGCGGTCTTCGGACCGCCAAGGTCATCATGAGGGCCTTTGTCTTTTGTATCGGAATAGACTAATATATGTAGAATAGGTTGTAATGTACCTCCAATTGTCCTTGAGTTATAACTGATGATATCCTTTATTCAAGACAAGGTACGAGAAGGCTTTTGCACCGGTCGATTGTGTTATCATGTCAGCAATGTGCAGACCTGATTGTCATTCTCATTCGGTAGCCCTGCTTGCTTACGCATATCCACAGCTCCTTCAAATCCTTTTTGGCTACTATCACTATGGGAGAAACCCATGGAGTTGGACTAGTAGAATGCTCATTGATATCATGTTTAACAATGATTTAATTCCTTTTCAATAGCTTCTTGTAAAGGAAATACAATTCTTCGATGTATCTAAGCAACAGGATGAATATCATCATTGATATGTAATTGTAGTTTCATAGTTATAAGATTTCCTAGCCCATGAAATTATGAAGGGAATTGATTTACTACTTTGTGATGTAGTTCACTGAGATCAGTCCCATGTCAGCAGCTGTGCTGAAACTGAGAAGACAGGCACTTGAAGCTGTACCTTGAAGGACGTGAACGGGCACTTGTACTGTTTTCTTCTTGTGCTTCATATTCACTATGAATAAACCTTTACTTTTCAAAGGCGTCAACGCAGCCCATTTGTACACTTTTGTCTTTGATGACTTCAATCATGGCAAGGGAGATAATTAAATGTATTTTTCTGGCATCATATTTATCAGCGTACCACTTCCGATGATAAAATGTATTGCACAACCATTTATTTTCAGTGTAATCTTTGGATAATGCTTGAATAATTTGGGTG
The DNA here is from genome assembly GCF_031143425.1 of Pleurodeles waltl. Taxonomy (NCBI): domain Eukaryota; kingdom Metazoa; phylum Chordata; class Amphibia; order Caudata; family Salamandridae; genus Pleurodeles; species Pleurodeles waltl. Next base: position 1,314,665,541 of record NC_090446.1, on the reverse strand, counting down.
CTTTTTCATGTCAACTTTTCTTTGACTGGTATTTATCCTCACATGCGGCCAGTCCAACTTGTGCACACCTTTCTGAGGTAAACATAGAGAATACACAAACATCATCTTCACTTTCACTCGATACTGGTGCTGACAAACGTTTTGATGATGATTTAGAAGACAATGAACTTTGTTGGATGTTGATTTGTCTCATTTGATGTTGTCACTTGGTCTGTGGGTGTGTGCCGAATTTTGCTTCTTGGATGTTCAGTGAACCATTTTGACTTCACACCGTGACACACTTACTTTTTCTTTTGCTTTGCAAATGTCACAAAATGGTTCTCTTTACCACAGCCTTTACATATCTGTCCGACGCAGGACATTAACGTTCATGTGGAAATGATAATCCACATCTGAAACACAACTTTTTTTTCGATGGAGGCATAACCTTTTGTCCTTCAGCTTTGTGTTTCTGCTTACATTTCATGCTCATGACTGACTAACTTTGGGCATTTCCAGGCTCCATGTCAGCGGCTTGTCGACCAGCACAGTTTTCAGCTCTGGCAGCTATGGGAACTCGCTCCAGATTCAGAGTTTTTTTCAGCATTCGTCTCCTGAATGAATCTGGCAAGCATTCATCAATAACTCTGAGACGTATTGCTTCTTCATCATAAACTTATTAAATCTAGAATGTTTTATAAGCGTATCCAGTCTCTCAACAAAGTAATTTATGGTTTCATCAATTCTTTGCCATTCTTGACTGAAAATGTACCTTTTGTAGTTTACATTCATGATTGTTTTTAGTTTGACAGTACATAACTTCATCAGTTCGCAGCATTTTCTTTACAAAATCTTTTATACTTTCGCCAGCAAGATTCTTTGGGTATTTGATCATCTATTTATTATCTGTTTCTACTAGCGCATCAATGAAATCATCAAACATCTATCCAAGCAGTCCATGTGTCACCATTATTCTGCTTTCTTTGGCAGTTTCAAAGGGTGGTGGTGATTTCAAGAAGGCAGCAGCACTGTAGCTGTTAACAGGATTGGCTAATACCGCAGTTGGAGCTCTCTCTGACTTCACCTGGTGATCTTGGTGAATTGGTTTATACACACCATTTCTGACGTCTTGCGATGTACTGGCCTCAGGATTGTCTTTAACAGTCTCTTGAGCTGTGGCCTCTTTCTTAGTCTCCATTGGAGCCCTTCACTTCTTGAAGGCCCTTGGAGCTGTGCTGAGCCATCACCCAGTCGTGTGTCACTTCAGGTATCAGGCAGCTCTATAAGCACAACCCCTGTGCTTCTTCTTATGTCTCCTTTCCCACCACTGAGGTCATAAAGCTCTTCTTTTCGAAGCTCAGGTGAATGTGACTACTATGTGCTTTGTTACCAATCCTTCTGTCAGCATGCTTTTTACTACCTGTGTTTGGCCTCCTTTACCATTACCATTCCATGCACTGTGTAGCTTTATGTTGTGTAATAGCAAGGTAAGTTTTTTATGTCCTTGTTCGTAGTTTCTTGACCCATGAGGCATGGACTTTTAAGTAAAGTTTTCTTTATGTTCAAATGCTTCACACTGGCTGCAGTTGCGCTTTGACTCCACATACACCAACAATCAATTCAGCATTTCCATGAAGGCACACGTGGCACACATGAGCAGTTTGCTTAGACCACAGCAAACTCACTGGGAGAGCACTGTTGATCATCGGGTTACATATCCCTTATCTCGTCACCATTTGTAGCGTCTTCCCTAGCCTGGGTACCTGCCAATTAATACACCACACACAGAGCTAGGTATTACACATCTTTATTCTTCAGTATGTAACTGCAAATTTAACAGTCTAACCTGCATTCACTTCACTACGTTCTAAAACTTATGTCATCACTCAACGGAGTCTTTCAGGATCCCAAAAGGTTCCATCATAGATACTCACAAGACACGACATAGACCATTACCTCACTTCTGGAATTCCGAACGGCCCTCAATACCTACTGTTCGAATTAGCCTTTAGGACCTTCAAGCAGATGGATATCCTGTCCAGTGATTAGCTGCACTTTACAAATCCTGATTGATTGATTAATTGATGACAGAATGCCCTGTAATCAGTCACCTGACACATCAATGAATAAACCGGCTGACCATGTTAACTCCTCTTCTTCCTTGCTGCTCAAAGGCCATGTTATGTATTTCTTCAGTTTACTTCATTTTAAAATATCAAAGGTTTTTTACAGCACAAAATATTTTTTATTGCCTTTCCTGAATGTGAACCATGCCTGGTGGCATCGCTAGCCTTGCCTCCTTACCACGCTGATTATTGTTGGCAGCAATCTGCTTTGACCTCCGCTAGGAAGCACCACACTGCTCGCACCACAGCCACCATTTTAAGAATTGTCTCTGGCAGCAGAAGTGAGGGGTGCCCAGAACAAGCTTCTTCCTCCTAATCTGCGAGACACAGGCAGCCTTCATTCTCTGTGCCGCGTCTCCCTGCCTTTCTTCTCACACCTGTTCCCCGTAATCTTGTCCAGACTCTCTGAGGAGATGCAAGCATTGTTTGGGTTCTCCTGTGCCGTGACTTCTGGCCTCCCAACATGCACCACAGAGCATGCACCTTGACCAGACTTTCGGATTGCTGTCAACACCTGCAGCCCTCCCTTGGGGCTGTTCTTGTAGCAAAGGTGTTGTGCTTCTTTTGGTGAGACGCCCCTTTGGGCTGCACTCATTGTTTATGAACCCTTGATGCCCAGCCAGAGCTGTAATAATTATTGAAAACAGGCTTAGTCTGTGGGTGAATATTACACTACATTCATTGCCCTTAAACCCTCCTCCTCCTCTTTCTTATTGGTGCTCCATCTAGCCTCTTAATCTGTCTTTTTATAAATATATAGATTAATTTGGGTTTTAGTCCCAGTGCTCTCTATATTTTGTTTTGCATTTGGAGCAAGGGAGTGCTTGCTACAAAGCCAGAGACCATCCCCCTGTATTACTCAGGTTTGCCTGTAGTAGATGTGAGATGTCCTATATATCCCCAGGGTGATTAGTTATTTGGGACTTAAATTGAGTCTGCTTATAGTGTTTCACATAATGTCTCGGTTCAGTCCTGCTGTCTTGCCTGTTGATTTCATGCAGGAGAATGTTTCAGACTTTATATTGAGCCCGATAAAAGACTGTGGGCTTTATTACAAACTTTATGGAGGGGATTCCTCCATCACAAATGTGGCGGATATCCCGTCTGCCGGATTACGATCTAATTATATTCATAGAGGATGTGATGGAGAAAACCCCTCTGTCAAAGTCATAGTAAGGCCCTGTGTCACAAACCAAGCATACTTATGTCCACAGGACAAACCTCTGGATATGGCTTTCCTAGCAAAAGAGTAAGGCACCCCTATTGTCCCTGATGTGCTGGCTGTTTGGGATCAACGAGTTGTTTGCCTATCGGGCAATAGTAACTGTGCTCTGTCATCTGAGCACCATCATTCTATACTGCTTCGCATTGACATTGACCTCCAACCTTTGCAAGTTGGCTACCAATGAGTTTGGGCCCTCAGCTGATGGCCTTCTCTTTGGTGACCCTTTTGTTGTGGAGGTGGCAAAATTTGTAAACATGTTTACTTCTCTTGACAAAGCTCAGGCAGCATTAAAAAGGTTTTCCAGCACTACCTTTATTCCCAGGCTGGTCTAGATCAGGTCACTCCACCAGCCACTTGCAGTTCACAGGCCCATCCTTTCGAAGCCAGAGAAGGTCCTCGAGTTGGTGCGATGGACAGAGAGCAACCTCTTTGTACCAGGCCCAGGCATGAGGTTTCAGAGGACGATTCCACTGTGGGAATGCCCATGGATCAACTTAGAACACCTCTTTCTAAGGTGAGTCTTCATCATTTTTCCCCATGTATAACTGAGCGGTGGGATCCGCCTTTTTCTCCACAGCTGGATTTCCATGACCTGCATTGTGTGGGTTCTTCAGACTGTCCAAGGTTTTCAACTGGAGTTCTGCAAGACTCCAGTTCAGACAGTCACTCCTCATCAACTCCACTTTCCGTCTCACAAAGCTTATTTCATAGATCGAGTTGTCTGCTCTCTCACATAAGTGAGTCCTAACCTCATGTCAACTTAATCCTACAGGTTTTCTCAGCAATATCTTCCTCGTAGACAAGAAAGGTGGAGGCTTCTGCCTAGTCATCAACTTCAAGAAGTTCAACTCCTGGATCCTTTACCGTCATTTAAAAAAGGAAGGGATTCATTTGCTAAGGGACCTGCTGTGAGAGGTTGCTCTCACTCAAGAGGTGTGTCACGAGCTACAGTGGTGACTAGACCACATGGACACTTGGAATGTGAAGGCCATTTTCAGTCTCCTTCCAGACATAGTTGTAGAGTTCAACACAAGTCATTGGGGTTGGCGTGCATGCTGCACCGACTTCTCAACAGAGGGACGTTGGTCCAACTCAGAGCTATCTTTACACATCAGTTTCCCAGAGGTGCTCGCAGGTTATTTTGTGATCACTCTTTTTCTCCCCGACATGCTCATTGATGTATTCTTCTGACGATGGACAGTATGCCTGCGGTCTAATACATCATCCGCCTGGGAGGCCCTTGATCACACATCCTCATTGAGATCACAAAAGACTTCTGGTATTAGTGCCTTCACAATCAGATCTCAGTAGCAGCTGTTCACCTTCCTGGCTCTCAGAATTCAGTGGCCGACTGGAACTCGCAACACCTCAAGAATGCCAGTGAGTGGATGTTGGATCCACTCCTGTTCTCAAAACTCATTCAGAGATGGGATCCATGTCAGATGGACATGTTTGCATCCTGCCTAAAGTTCCAATTACAATCCTTTTACAGCTGGAGGCCAGACCCGCCAACTCTAGTGACAGATGCATTCTTGCAGTCGTGGACTTCACTCAACTATTCTTTTCCCCCTTTTTCTACGGTGTTAAGAGTGGCCCTCCACATCAGATGCCAGACTGCAGGGGTGATCCTGATCCCACCCCTTTGGAGAACCTAATATTGGTTTCCGATTCTGCAGGAACTCTCTTGTGAGTGCCGCCTGATACTTCCTTGGTTCCAGACTCTCCTTCTAGACCCTCTTAGAAATCTGCACCCTTTAGTCACATCCAATGCGGAGATGCTGGCAAGTGCCAGGAATTGCAGAACAAGCTCTGAATCTCACTGACAAGGCCTAGGCAGGTCCTACCCATTACCGATACCAAACAGCATGGAAACGATGGCTTGGATGGTGCGTGGAATAGGATTTGGATCCCCTGGCAGCATATGTGGTTCATATCACCAAATATATGGCCTCTCTAGTCTCAGATGGTCTCTCTTATCTTACTATCAATTCTTACTGGTCAGCGATTTCAGCCGGCCTCCTGCCTGCCACCAACAAGCCTGTGGGTGAACATCAGCTTGTGACTTAACTTCGCACAGGAGTATGTTTTTATGTTCCTCCTCAATCACAATATTCTTCTCTTTGGAATGTTTCCATTGCCCTTAGACTTCTTCACTCCTGGCCCAGTAATTCTTTGCTTTCTAGGAAACAGCTATCTGCAAAACTCACACTCTTGTTGTGCCTCATCCCCTGCAAATGGGTCTCTGACGTTTGAGCACTTGATCTCACAGGCAGGTCTTTTACCCTTGAGAGTGTCTCCATCTTATTTCTAAGTGAACTAAATCAGCCCTGGGCAGGTGGTATTTCCAGCTCTTCTAGCAGACAGAATACTCTGTGTACGTCAATGCTTGCAGGAGTAGGAGAGGGCTACTGCTTTTCTAAGAAGCTGCCTTTCTGGCCCACTGCAGAATTTTACACTTTGATGTGTCTCATGATTGGTTACTGAGCATTCTAGTATGACAAAGGAAGCTGTGTTGGAACTTTGGGATTTGTAGTTTTTATGACATCCCTATGGTTTATGTTTGTTTACATGGTTGCTGTTAAAAATAAAGCAAAGAAAACAATGCATAATCTTCGCCTCTGTGTCCTTAATAGAATTGAAAATCCTTGTTCACAAACGCAGTAAAAAGGTTTTGATTTCCTTTTATTAACTCAGATCCTTGTGCTCATCTATTCACTCATGGCCTGATGATGACCTTATATTAATGAAAGGTCAAAATATTGCCAACCACAGATGCAATATAGACTTTGATGGCCCCACTTCTCTAAGTTGTTTCTGACGTCAAGAGCTGTACATCATCTTTTTGTTGTATGCACTTGTCACTTTTCTACTCACTTTATACTTTATTCATCATTTGAGCAATTGATTCATGTAATAATGTAAAATTCTATTATTGTTGTAAATAAATTGCATTAAGGACATTTTGTTATGGTTTGTTTCAATATTTATGGATCATGTTCTTAATTTACAATTGCATATTTTGATTAATGTTTCTACTGTGGATAGAAGCTGGATCGACCGACCTATTGAGTATAACGTTTGTAAATAAGTCTACAATAAACCACTGTGGTTTGTTATATATTACTGCATCTGGTTTCTGTTCTAGCAGATTAGGCATACCCTTGTTGTCCTTTAAGGACCACCCAAGTAGCATGTACACGGCTGCAATGAACCTGGTATCTGTCATAATGCTATATTTGTTTGAGGTTTACCTCGTCCACATGAGCCACCTTGAATGAACAGGACGAACTTCTGTCTGTCCGTTCAAGTTGGAGCTCTTGTTTCTACATAGCCATCTCACCCTCATTAATATTCAAACTGTGAGACACTCTCCTCTTCCCCTTTGGCAGACACCTGCAAACAACTTCTCATGATAGGTTAATCTGCAGCTGGCAATGCAACTTCAATCTGGAAACCAGGCTGTACAGATATACAAGGAGGTCTAGCACGGCCCAACATTCTTAAAAGCAGTCAGATGCTGTGCTCCATGTCCCAGATATGCAGTGCCTACCCAAATGTTTGAGTTCAAGTTTTTAAGACCTCACATAATCTACCACCTCTGTTTGACTTCCTAGAAACAACCACCAGAACATGCCATTCAAAACCCTCAGCCTCCATCATGCAGAACTTGTCTAATTCCTTCACGAGTTCTTCCTATATAGACAGACAGATCGATTTTGTGAAGATCTACATGCAGAGAAGTTCAATACAGGAAATTCATCCTGTTCCACGATACTCATATATGTCACACTAAGGATCGGATTTTGTGGATTCCAATGTGCTAGACTAGCATACAATAACACAATAAAGGAAATACTGAGAGGGCTTATTGTTAGAAAGGCAGTTCACTCTGACACATTGTTGGACCCAACAGGACACATCTTTCTTCCCTCCTCTTCTACTACCTCACATGCTTTCACAACTTATTGTTAATGTAAGGTTGAGTTAAGGGGGGCCAGTAGGCTTGAAATATAGATAATGCATTATTTATCAAAGAAGATAAAGGTCTAGAGAGAAGAATAACCATCTGCCAACTGAATAAAATGGGATCTCATTTGATTCCAAAAGTCAGAGTTTGTATTCCGGGATGACATCACGCTTCACATTGATATGAATGCCATGCATTGCAAATACTAAAGTTCACCATCAATAGACATACCACATGCTTTATACATAAACCATATTTAGGTTATGAATCTCAGGTCATCTTTGTCAGTGAGACATACAATGTGTGGTTTCTCTATATTAATAGTTAGACCAGAGGGCATGTGCCAAATTATGAACCAGTGTACTGCTCCCTCGTTCTATAGTTTTTGTATCTCAAAGCATATCTTTACTCTTCTACACGCAACTGGCCAACAAGTGTGTTGCACAGAACAATCATTTTCTAAGGGCCACGGTATTAAGATTCAATCTACCATTCTAGAAGATGAAATGTAGAACACAAAAATATTTAAATAAAATCATATATTACTGGATTTATTAATCAAAGCCTCGCATCTTCCTCATTATATAAATGCTTTTTAAAAATCCTCTTCTAAAAAGTAGTCTCAAATAATCTGACTGAATAGTCTCAAATTCATTTCTAATTTACATGGTTAGCATAACAGGACTTCAGCATGGACTTGGAAAATTACACTACCTATTTACTAGTATCACTTATGAAGGCCTTGTCATATTATTCAGATTGAAAATATCCTATGAAAAACATGCCACCTTCCTCACTGAGTCACAGATTAAACATCATTTTAGACTATATAACTGGTGCCCCGACTATTCTAAATGTATCAATTTTTTCTAACCTGGGGCATGGTACTTGATTTAATAGAGTGTCGTTCAACAACACTTAACATGTGACCCCCGCCTTGTTACAGCACTCTCACAAGATTACATCAATTACATACCCTGCACAATTGTGTTTATTACTTCCACACAATGTGTTAATATGACCAACATCAACTCATCTTTTGAGCCTCATAACTTTTAACACTTTGTAAGTATAAGTGACACACATACTTCAGTAAGTTACAAAGTAGAGTACATAATTCACTTATTAAAACCACAATGTCAAAATCTCTACAGGATTAAAATACACTGTTCTTGTAATTCTTTTTAGCATTTTTTTATCATCATAACATTCAGACGTCTCTCTAAGGGATCCAAGCAGAGCGTTTCCACTTAGCATTAGATGTTTCCCTGTTTAGGATATAATCCAGAGATGTGGAATTTAATAAAATATCTACTTGTCCATAGAACAGGATAGGACATCTTCTTGTCTTGTTAAAAAATCCGCTCGTCCCTTTGGTGCCATGCTGGAAGGTGACAAACTATGGCAGCATTCTCAATATATTAGAGCGCTAATTATAGCCTCTCTGATTATGGCAGGATTTATACTATAACAGGGTTTGGATACTAGCAATTCCCTGATTTTGACACTGTTCAACAACTCTACACACTTAGGCCCTCATTACAACCCTGGAGGTCGGTGATAAAGCGGCGGTAATACCACCAACAGGCCGGCGGAAAAAAAATGGAATTACGGCCATGGCGGAAACTGCCAACACAGACAGCCACTTTAACACTCCGACCGCCACGGCGGTAGAAACAAACACCGCAGCAGTAACCACCAACAGACAGGCGGAAGTCAATGTACCGCCCACACTATTACAAGGCACCAATCCGCCATCTTTTACGGGGCGGTAACAACACCATCAAAAGCACAACGGAAACAGTACACAGAAGGGAAACCACTCACCTCTCAACAGTCAATGAACAACCAGGACGCCATGGAGCCCGAGTTACAGGTCCTGCCAATGCTGGTCTACCGCCTCATCTACCAGGAACATCAAAGACAGCGGCGACGACGGAGGTGATTACTGCACCTAGCACACCAGGGAGGGGAGGAGGGAAAAGAGAGTGACACACGTACGTGTTGGACCTGGCTTTTTGACAGGGACATCCCCAAACTTTTTGCCTCCTTCCTCCTATTTTTTCTGACCTGCTGTTGTTGGCTTTTGACCTCTGAGCACTTTACCACTGCTAACCAGTGCTAAAGTGCATATGCTCTCTGTGTAAATTGTACTATTGATTGGTTTATCCATGATTGACTATTTAATCTACCTGTAAGTCCCTATTAGAGTGCACTACATGTGCCTAGGGCCTGTAGATTAAATGCTACTAGTGGGCCTGCAGCACTGGTTGTGCCACCCACCTCAGTAGCCCCTTAACCTTGTCTCAGGCCTGCCATTGCAAGGCCTGTGTGTGCAGTTTCACTGCCACTTCGACTTGGCATTTAAAAGTACTTGCCAAGCCTAGAACTCCCCTTTTTCTACATATAAGTCATCCCTAATGTGTGCCCTAGGTATCCCCTTGAGCAGGGTGCTGTGTAGGTAAAAGGCAGGACATGTACCTGTGTAGTTATATGTCCTGGTAGTGTAAAACTCCTAAATTCGTTTTTACACTACTGTGAGGCCTGCTCCCTTCATGGGCTAACATTGGGGCTGCCCTCATACACTGTTGAAGTGGCAGCTGCTGATCTGAAAGGAGCAGGGAGGTCATATTTAGTATGGCCAGAATGGTAATACAAAATCCTGCTGACTGGTGAAGTCGGATTTAATATTACTATTCTAGAAATGCCACTTTTAGAAAGTGAGCATTTCTTTGCACTAAAATCTTGTTGTGCCCTTCAATCCACGTCTGGCTAGGTTTAGTTGACAGCTCCTTGTGCATTCACTCAGACACACCCCAAACACAGGGTACTCAGCCTCACTTGCATACATCTGCATTTTGAATGGGTCTTCCTGGGCTGGGAGGGTGGAGGGCCTGCCCTCACACAAAGGACTGCCACACCCCCTACTGGGACTCTGGCAGACAGGATTGAACTGAAAGGGAACTTGGTGCATTTCTTAGAGACTCTTTGAAGTCACCCCCACTTCAAAGGCACAACTTAGTATAAAACAGGGCCTCTGCCCTACCTCATCAGACACTTGCTGGAGAAGAAACCTGAACCAGAAACTACATCCTGCCAAGAAGAACTGCCTGGCTGCTCAAAGGACTCACCTGTCTGCTTTCTCCAAAGGACTGCTGTCTTGCTGTTGCCCTGCTGCCTTGCTGAACTCTTGTCTGGCTGTGAAAGTGCTCTCCAAGGGCTTGGATAGAGCTTGCCTCCTGTTCCTTGAAGTCTCAGGACCAAAAAGACTTCTTCCTTTCACGTGGACGCTCCGTGCGCCGAAAATTTCGACGCACAGCTTGTTTCGCGGCGAGAAAAACGCCGCACACCGACGCTGATCAACGCGACGCCCTCGGGACGATCGAGACTTCGACGCACAACCTCGCAAGGACAAAGCCGCCCGACTTCCAAGGAGAAATCGACGCGACGCCTACCGTGAGTGCGAAACTTTGACGCACGGCCTCGCAAGGACAACGCCGCCCGACTTCCAAGGAGAAATCGACGCGACGCCTGCCGTGAGACCAAAATTTCGACGCACGGCCTCGCAAGGTCAACGCCGCCCGACTTCCAAGGAGAAATCGACGCGACGCCTACCGTGAGATCGAAACTTTGACGCGCAGCCCCGCAGAACGACGCGCAGCCGGAAAATAAGCAGGAGAATCCACGCACAGACCCGGGACATCTGGTAATCCCCGCGATCCACAAAAAGAGACTGTCTGCGCGCCAGAAAACGACGCCCGACTTCCCCGCGTGGAAAAGAACGACGCAAGTCTGTGTGTGCTGAGGAGAAATCGACGCACACACCCCTTTTTCCACGCATCTCTTCTCCTGTGGCCCTCTGAGGAGATTTCCCCCCAGAAACCAGGTACTCTGTGCTTGAAAGACACTTTATTGCTTTTTAAAGACTTAAAGACTCTTAATATCACTTTTCAGTGATATCTTTACAAATTCGTATTGCAACTTTGATCGTTTTGACCTACAATTATCCAGATAAATATTCTATATTTTTCTAAACACTGTGTGGTGTATTTTTGTGGTGTTATACTATGGTGTTGTATGATTTATTGCACAAATGCTTTACACATTGCCTTCTAAGTTAAGCCTGACCGCTCGTGCCAAGCTACCGGAGGGTGAGCACAGGCTGATTTTGGATTGTGTGTGACTTACCCTGACTAGAGTGAGGGTTCTTGCTTGGACAGAGGGCAACCTAACTGCCAACCAAAAACCCCATTTCTAACATTGGTGATCAGCGGTGAGGATAGGACCTGTGTTTGTGCAGTGACATACAGTAGCTAAGTATTTCACTACCTACCCACAGTTGAAGGTCAACTTGATTTTTTATCTCTTTTTTTGACTTTTGGTCTCTGATGTCCTCCTGGATATACTATTGATATTTTGGACTTTGGATTTTGGTTTTTGCTGGTAAGATCCTATCAGAATGGGATCGCTTACCTACTTATTCTTTTTGCCTACTGACCACCTCACTAAGGCTGACCTAAGGAAGCTTTGCAGAGAATGTGGCCTTCCTGTAGCAAAGAGATCTACTAAAGCAGAGATGCTACATGCCTACATAGTCTGGGAGGAAGACAGATGGGCAGAGAGAGAGGCAGCAAGAAACCAAATGACTAAGTACCCCTCAGAGGAGGAGGAGGACGACTCAGATGAGGAAAGAGACCCAGTGAAAAAAGAATGGCTCATGGCTCAAGCACGGTGGATGGAAGAGCTAGATGAGTTTATTGAAAGGGCTGAGGCAGCAAGTCTCTTAGCCCTGGAAGAAGAAAAGATTGCAGCTCAAGAGCTGAGCTGTAAAGAGCTGAAACTGGAGGCCGGAAGGGCTGAGTCCAGTTCAGATGGTGGCAGCAAAAATCTTGCATCTAGTACTGCTGAAGAAGGGCACAAGCCCAGAGATGTGGTACCCAACTTGAAGAAGAGAGTTGACACACCCCAGGCGGTTCAAGGGTATGAGGTAGTTCCCGTTATGCACAGGGTCCCTGAGAAGGATTGGGGAACTGGCACAGGGAGTCATATTCCTACTGGGGGAGGGACACTTTACTGACTCTAGCAGAGAGTGACAGAGAAAAGGGTTCCCCCCTGGTGGACGTCCTGGATATAGAGTGTAGAGACATCCCAGAAGAGTTTGGGTTGAGTGTCAGGGACAGACAGAAACTGTCTCACCAGTCTCAAGAGGGTGATGTAGAGTGCTTTTCCAAGGCTGAGTTACTAGGTGGTTGGGTGAAGGGTACTGTGGTTAATACATGTGAAGGGCAGAGTGATGTAATTGCTGGAGAGCATATGTCTGGTCCTTATTTTCCAGAGCTACGCCAACACCAGGTGGAGTGTGAGTTCTCTGACCCCAGGGAACTTACAGTGGAGGCAGACTTTTGGGTGAGTACCAGAGAGTCTGAAGAGGCATTTGGGGGTGCTCCTGAAGGGAGTGGTCTAGGTGGTTCCCGACCAAGTGAGGTGGGAGAGGATTGTAGTGTCCCAGGTAGGTCTCAGAGCCTAACCTGTACCGTAGGGCCACCTTTTGAGGGAAGCCCCGCAGTGTCAGAAGAACTTGGGGGGATGACTGTAGACAGCATCCCAACAGTTCTGGTGTCTGGCAGTACCACTCCTAGTGAGGGGGTGCAGAAGTCCAGACATAGGGTTGAGAGGGGGTGGCAGACCCCAGTGGAGGATCTTGAAAGTCAGGGGTCAGCTCTGAGAGCAGAGCCCCCCAGGAATGACCCAGGTGAGACCGTTTCTGGTTTGGGGGAAACCCAGACTCTGCCGGATGGGCAGAGGTCGGGAGACCTGCACCAACCAGACTCTTGTGTGGCCCTTGGGGACGGCGTGTCCCTTGTGGGGGGTGAGAGTGCCCCCCAGGAAGTCCTGGCATGCCAGGCAAAGATTCAACCTCAGGGTGGTGACTCTGGGTTGAATAACCGGGTTCAGAGGTTAAACTTTGACCTGGTGGGGGGTAGATGTGCCCCCCAGAAAGTCCTGGAATGCCAGGCAATGGCTCAACCTCAGGGTGGTGACTCTGGGTTGGCTTACCAGGTGAAGAGGTCAAACTCTGACCTGGTGGGGGGTAGGTGTGCCCCCCAGAAAGTCCTGGCGTGCCAGGCAGTTGTCCAACCTCAGGGTGTCGACTCTGGGTTGGATGGCCAGGTTCAGAGGTCAAACTCTGACCTGGTGGGAGGTAGGTGTGCCTCCCAGAAAGTCCTGGGGTGCCAGGCAATTGCCCAACCTCAGGGTGGTGACTCTGGGTTGGCTAACCCGGTTCAGAGGTCAAACTCTGACCTGGTGGGGGGTAGGTGTGCCCCCCAGAAAGTCCTGGTATACCAGGCAATGGTTCAACCTCAGGGTGGTGACCCTGGGTTGGAGAACCAGGCTCAGAGGTTAAACTCTGACCTGGTGGGAGGTAGGTGTGCCTCCCTGAAAGTCCTGGCCTGCCAGGCAATGGTTCAACCTCAGGGTGGTGACTCTGGGTTGGATATCCAGGTTCAGAGGTTAACCTCTGACCTGGTGGGGGGTAGGTGTGCCCCCCAGAAAGCCCTGGTGTACCAGGCAGTTGTCCAACCTCAGGATGGTGACCCTAGGTTGGAGAACCAGGTTCAGAGGTTAAACTCTGACCTGGTGGAGGGTCAGTGTGCCCTCCAGGAAGTCCTGGCGTGCCAGGCGATTGTTCTACTTCAGGGTGGTAACTCTGAGTTGAATGGCCCAGTTCAGAGGTTAAACTCTGACCTGGTGGAGGGTCAGTGTGCCCTCCAGAAAGTCCTGGCGTGCCAGGCAATTGTTCAACCTCAGAGTGCTGACTCTGGGTTGGATACCCAGGTTCAGAGGTTAAACTCTGACCTGGTGGGAGGTAGGTGTGCCTCCCAAGAAGCCCTGCTGTGCCAGGCAATTGTCCAACCTCAGGGTGTTGACTCTGGGTTGGATGACCAGGTTCAGAGGTTAAACTCTGACCTGGTGGGGGGTAGGTGTGCCCCCCAGAAAGTGGAGGCGTGCCAGGCAATTGCCCAACCTCAGGGTGGTGACCCTGGGTTGGGGAACCAGGCTCAGAGGTTAAACTCTGACCTGGTGGGAGGTAGGTGTGCCTCCCAGAAAGTCCTGGTGCGCCAGGCAACTGTTCAACTTCAGGGTGATGACTCTGAGTTGAATGGTCAGGTGCAGAGGTTAAACTCTGACCTGGTGGAGGGTCAGTGTGCCCTCCAGGAAGTCCTGGTGTGCCAGGCAATTGTTCAACTTCAGGGTGGTGACTCTGAGTTGAATGGTCAGGTGCAGAGGTTAAACTCTGACCTGGTGGAGGGTCAGTGTGCCCTCCAGGAAGTCCTGGCGTGCCAGGCAATTGTTCAACTTCAGGGTGGTGACTCTGAGTTGAATGGGCAGGTGCAGAGGTTAAACTCTGACCTGGTGGGGGGTAGGTGTGCCTCCCAGGAAGTCCTGGTTTGCCAGGCGGTGATCCAGTCTGAGGGTACAGACCCTGGGCTGGAAGACCAGGTTCAGGGTGTCCCCCCGGACCTGGAGGGAGGGGCTACTGATAACAGTGCCCCTACCATGTTGTCTTCTGAGGAGGCCACTCCTAGTTGGAGGGTGCTGGACCCCAGAAGGGAGGGCAGGGGGAGGGAAGCCTCACCCCGGGCCCTAGTCCAACCTGAAGGTACAGACCCCAGGTTGGAGGGCCAGTGGCAGGTTAACAGCCCTGCACTGGTGGAGGAATGGTACAGGGCGACTTCTGTAAGCCCCCTGGCCATGTTGGACTCTGGGGGTACCGCTCCAGGAAGGAGGGTACAAAGCCCCAGAGGGGAGGACCAGGTTCAGGCTGTCATCCCTGACCTGGTGGAAGGGAGAATGGTTAAAGGGTGCCCAGCACCTGGGGCTACCGCCCCCCACTCTCCACAGCCACAGTGGTTGGAGAGCTTTGAGAGGCCTGGGGCCTGGCTCTCATCCCTGGCAGCTGTCAGTAATCACTGTGGCTTGCTGTCCGGGTGGACAGAGTTATCCCTGGGGAGGGGACAAGTGTCACACCCCAGGGGTAGAGTGGGCAACACCACTATGTTGGTCATGGGGGTACTATCCTGCTCCTGGGATACATCTGTGAGCAAAGTAAGGTTAGGTGCTGCACAGATGGGATCCGCAGGAAAGGAGAAAGGTTCCCCATGGATGGGCTTAGTGGGCCCTGAGAGTATGGACAGAGGGATCCAATTGGAGTCAGGAAGGCGAAGAACTGGAGCATGCCCCTGCTGTTGTGGGCCTGGGTCCTTGTTCTGTCGCCTCAAACAGGGAAGTACATCAGGATAGTGATTGTTCTCCCCTGGCTTTAGGCTGGTGGGGGGTCATGTTGGACCTGGCTTTTTGACAGGGACATCCCCAAACTTTTTGCCTCCTTCCTCCTATTTTTTCTGACCTGCTGTTGTTGGCTTTTGACCTCTGAGCACTTTACCACTGCTAACCAGTGCTAAAGTGCATATGCTCTCTGTGTAAATTGTACTATTGATTGGTTTATCCATGATTGACTATTTAATCTACCTGTAAGTCCCTATTAGAGTGCACTACATGTGCCTAGGGCCTGTAGATTAAATGCTACTAGTGGGCCTGCAGCACTGGTTGTGCCACCCACCTCAGTAGCCCCTTAACCTTGTCTCAGGCCTGCCATTGCAAGGCCTGTGTGTGCAGTTTCACTGCCACTTCGACTTGGCATTTAAAAGTACTTGCCAAGCCTAGAACTCCCCTTTTTCTACATATAAGTCATCCCTAATGTGTGCCCTAGGTATCCCCTAGAGCAGGGTGCTGTGTAGGTAAAAGGCAGGACATGTACCTGTGTAGTTATATGTCCTGGTAGTGTAAAACTCCTAAATTCGTTTTTACACTACTGTGAGGCCTGCTCCCTTCATAGGCTAACATTGGGGCTGCCCTCATACACTGTTGAAGTGGCAGCTGCTGATCTGAAAGGAGCAGGGAGGTCATATTTAGTATGGCCAGAATGGTAATACAAAATCCTGCTGACTGGTGAAGTCGGATTTAATATTACTATTCTAGAAATGCCACTTTTAGAAAGTGAGCATTTCTTTGCACTAAAATCTTGTTGTGCCCTTCAATCCACGTCTGGCTAGGTTTAGTTGACAGCTCCTTGTGCATTCACTCAGACACACCCCAAACACAGGGTACTCAGCCTCACTTGCATACATCTGCATTTTGAATGGGTCTTCCTGGGCTGGGAGGGTGGAGGGCCTGCCCTCACACAAAGGACTGCCACACCCCCTACTGGGACTCTGGCAGACAGGATTGAACTGAAAGGGAACTTGGTGCATTTCTTAGAGACTCTTTGAAGTCACCCCCACTTCAAAGGCACAACTTAGTATAAAACAGGGCCTCTGCCCTACCTCATCAGACACTTGCTGGAGAAGAAACCTGAACCAGAAACTACATCCTGCCAAGAAGAACTGCCTGGCTGCTCAAAGGACTCACCTGTCTGCTTTCTCCAAAGGACTGCTGTCTTGCTGTTGCCCTGCTGCCTTGCTGAACTCTTGTCTGGCTGTGAAAGTGCTCTCCAAGGGCTTGGATAGAGCTTGCCTCCTGTTCCTTGAAGTCTCAGGACCAAAAAGACTTCTTCCTTTCACGTGGACGCTCCGTGCGCCGAAAATTTCGACGCACAGCTTGTTTCGCGGCGAGAAAAACGCCGCACACCGACGCTGATCAACGCGACGCCCTCGGGACGATCGAGACTTCGACGCACAACCTCGCAAGGACAAAGCCGCCCGACTTCCAAGGAGAAATCGACGCGACGCCTACCGTGAGTGCGAAACTTTGACGCACGGCCTCGCAAGGACAACGCCGCCCGACTTCCAAGGAGAAATCGACGCGACGCCTGCCGTGAGACCAAAATTTCGACGCACGGCCTCGCAAGGTCAACGCCGCCCGACTTCCAAGGAGAAATCGACGCGACGCCTACCGTGAGATCGAAACTTCGACGCGCAGCCCCGCAGAACGACGCGCAGCCGGAAAATAAGCAGGAGAATCCACGCACAGACCCGGGACATCTGGTAATCCCTGCGATCCACAAAAAGAGACTGTCTGCGCGCCGGAAAACGACGCCCGACTTCCCCGCGTGGAAAAGAACGACGCAAGTCTGTGTGTGCTGAGGAGAAATCGACGCACACACCCCTTTTTCCACGCATCTCTTCTCCTGTGGCCCTCTGAGGAGATTTCCCCCCAGAAACCAGGTACTCTGTGCTTGAAAGACACTTTATTGCTTTTTAAAGACTTAAAGACTCTTAATATCACTTTTCAGTGATATCTTTACAAATTTGTATTGCAACTTTGATCGTTTTGACCTACAATTATCCAGATAAATATTCTATATTTTTCTAAACACTGTGTGGTGTATTTTTGTGGTGTTATACTATGGTGTTGTATGATTTATTGCACAAATGCTTTACACATTGCCTTCTAAGTTAAGCCTGACCGCTCGTGCCAAGCTACCGGAGGGTGAGCACAGGCTGATTTTGGATTGTGTGTGACTTACCCTGACTAGAGTGAGGGTTCTTGCTTGGACAGAGGGCAACCTAACTGCCAACCAAAAACCCCATTTCTAACAGTACGCAACACCCGCACCCCCCCACCCACAACAACATATACACATATCCAATCACATCACAGATATACCCCGTCACCCCCTGGAAGAACGCAAGGACCAAATGAAATGAGTTTAACAAGTTTAATATTCGAACAATCAGATAGCCCAAGATAACTTTACATCATCAGTAAATACAAATATTAACAGCAAGTACACAAGTCCGTACACTGTCCCATTAAATGTCCGTGGACCATTGGTCCCAAAAAGCATGGGCGAAGCCCACACATGACACCTGCCTCAAAACGGAGAGAACGCTGCAGGGGCTGCAGGTTGAAAAAAGACAGGCACCTCAGGGGGAAGGAGGGGGCACCTCAGCCGGATGATGGGATGACGCCACTACTCCTCAAGGGGGCTCAATGCCCACTGCTTGGTCCTGGGGAGTGTAAAGCCACAGTCTCTCAAGTGGGTGGTTTGCCCACTGCTTGGTCCTGGGGAGTACAAAGCCACAGTCTCTCAAGTGGGTGGTTTGCCCACTGCTTGGTCCTGGGGAGTGCAAGGCCACAGTCTCTCAAGTGGGTGGTTTGCCCACTGCTTGGTCCTAGGGAGTGCAAAGCCACAGTCTCTGAAGTCTCTCAAGTGGGTGGTTTGCCCACTGCTTGGTCATGGGGAGTGCAAAGCCACAGACTCTCTAGTGGGTGGCGTCTTCCACTGGTTCTGGAGGGGGCTTTGTACCCAGAGTGCTTCATCCTGCTAAGGACTGTGTTAGTGGATGCTATTCTCCACTGGTTCTGGAGTGGGCTTTGTGCCCAGAGTGCTTCATCCTGCTAAGGACTGGGTTAGTGGATGCTATTCTCTACTGGTTCCGGAGGGGGCTTGGTGCCCAGAGTGCCTCATCCTGCTAAGGACTGGGTTAGTGGATGCTTTTCTCCACTGGTTCTGGAGGGGGCTTGGTGCCCAGTGATGTGGCACCAGGGGTGTGGCAGTTCCCATTCCTTCACCTGGGTGTCTGAGCCACGAGATTTTCCGGTAACAGGTAGCATGATACTCCATGGAGGCAGAGCCACACTCCACCTTGCGACGACTTAGGCTGCAAACTGCTGATAGTGCCAGTGCTGGTGGTGGTGCCTCGTAGTGTGTGCAGGGTCCAGGATGTCTCCTGCAGCCTCAGGCGGCTGCCCAGTGGGGATGCTGCTGATGTCCACTGTAGTGGCACTGCCTGGGCACGTCACGGGGCAGGTAGCGGTGTCTGCGGCGGTGTCTGCGGCAGAGATGCTGCCAGTGGTGCCCGTTTTCCAGGTGTCTGTAGTAGTGGAGGGAGATACCAGGCTGTCTCCTGCAGCCTCAGAAGGCTGCCCACTGGGGATGATGCTGGTGACGGTAGTTGTGGCAGCTGCCGTGCAGGTGGCGGTGCAGATGGCGGTGCAGGTGGTGGTCTTTGCGGCGGTGCTCACCGCGGTACAGGTTGCTGACCTGTCTTGAGAAATGGGGGTCACCAGTCCCTCACCCGGAGGCTCCGTACCCTGAGGTGACTTTCCTTTGCTCTTGTGTCCCTTCCCCACCTTGGAAGTCACTGCTGGGACCTTGGCACTGTCCTCTTTGGTTCTGGGCGAGGCCTTGCTGGGTGGGTGGTGCTGCTTTTCTCTTCTGTATACTTGCCCCTTCTTTACCTTGGCAGGTGGCGGAATAGGGTGGTCCTTGGCTTCAGTAGGTGGCACACTGGCAGCCCTGATGGGTGCCCCCTTTGATTCTACCAGACTTGCAGGGACCACAGTGGACGACGATTTGGTGGCTAAGGTGCTGGTCTGGGCTCTAGATAACCTGGCCCTAGGGGAAGGATGAGGGAGAGGTGTAGGGAAGAGGTCAATGGTAGCCAGGAAAAGTTTTTTAGACACACTGGGACGGGAAGATGGAGGGGGTTTGGGAGTGGAGGAAGAGGTAGTGGTTGTAGGAGGTGTACGTCTGCTGAGTTTGGGTGAAGGTGCATGGGTTGGAGGCTGTTGTGAGGTGGATGGCTGTTGAGTGGGTGTGTGCCGGCGTTTGTGTACTTTGAAAGGAGGGCTCACAGACACACTGGGAGAGGACACAGGGGATGTTTGAATGGTAGTGTGGGTGGTGATTGCACGTGAGCGGTGTGTGGTGATGGGTGTGCTGGTGATGGAAGTAGTGGCTGAGGATGTAGTGCATGCAGGTGTGAGTGGAGAAGTGACTGGCAGGGAGGTGGAGGACATGGAGGAGGGGGACACAGTGGAGGCAGTGGATGTTGGTGTGTCTGCATAGGTATGGTGCTTGTGTGAGTGCCTGTGAAATATGTGGTGCTTATGTTTGCCGGAGCCACTTTTGTTTGTTGATGTGTGTGCATGCTGGTCTGATGGTGTGCTTGGGATAGGCTGAGGTAGAGGGGATTGGGTGTGGGTAGTGGATGTTGGAGGGGGGAGGCTGGACACAGGGACAATGGCTGCCATCAGTGCTGAGGCCAGAGCCCAAAATGCTCTCTGTTGGGCCGCCACGCCAGATTGAATGCCCTCCAGGTATAAATTTGTTTGCTGCAAATGTCTCTCGACACCCTGGATGGCATTCAAAATGGTTGACTGCCCAACAGTGAGGGATCTCAGGAGGTCAATAGCCTCTTCACTGAGGGCAGCAGGGCTGACTGGGGCAGGGCCTGAGGTGCCTTGGGTGAAGAAGATGCCCACCCTCCTGGGTGAGCGGGCACGGGAAACACGCTGAGGGGCTGCTGGGAGGGCGGTGCTGGTAGGGGGGGGGTGGCAGCTGTACCTGTTATTTCGGGTGGGCACAGAGGTGCCCGCCACCGCAAGAAATCTCCCATCAGAGGAGGAGTCGCTGTCTCTGGTGTCCCCCTCCTGTCCCCGTCGTGGAGCACCCCTCGCCCTCCATCCCACTGGTGCCTTCAGACTCCGTACATTCACCCTCCTGGGCCATGTGGGATGCAGCTCCCTCATGCTCCGGTGCCACTGCCCCTCCACCAGATGATGCTAATGCACACAAGGACAGGGTGACAAAACAAAAAGGGGGAGAAAGACAGAGGAGACACATGGTCAATGCCAGCAACACCACAGTTGGCGGACACAACACACAGGGAGCAGCCCTATGCACTAGGCCATGCACTAACAGTTCGTAGGAAAATCACCTGCCCATGGGGGACTATGCCTAACCCCATTTGCTGCACACCTGGAACCCACAGGAGCCTGACTGGTTGTAGAAGGCCACTACCACTATTGGGGTTGGAGTGCCACAGAGCCTGCCTAACAAGGGACCTACCCTAGAAAGCTCACCCTGGCCTATGGGAACCCACAGCCCACATCTCTCACCCAGACACCTCGTAAAGTGCGCAGAGTCAGCTGAATGAGACTGTACTCACCCCCTTGTGGCTGCTGTGATGCCCTCAAGCGCCCATCCAACTCCGGATATGCCACCGCCAGGATCTGAAACATCAGGGGGGTCATGGTGCGACGGGCACCCCTTTTTACGTTGGGAGGCCATCCCCAGCTGGGCCTCCGCCGTCTTCTTGCTCCAGCGGCGCAGGTCCTCCCAGCCCTTGCAGCAGTGGGTGCTCCATCTATGATAGACCCCCAGGGTCCGCACTTCCTTGGCGATGGCACGCCAAATACCCTTCTTCTGGTGGGCACTGACCTAGAGGAAAGGTAAAGTATGAAAGGAACTTACTCCCCCATCCGGTCTGTCATACTCATTGGCCACCAGTTCCCACCCATGCCCTGACACACATACACTCACCCTCCTCACATGCAGCCTCAGCCCCGCCAACATGTATCTTCCAGCCACACCACTCCATACATTCATGTCCCACACATCATGCTCACAGCGTAATCACCTGTTTGTCTGGAGGAATGTAGAGTAGGGTGTACTTGGGGAGGACCCCATCCACTAGTCTCTCCAACTCCTCCACAGTGAAGGCAGGGGTCCTTTCCTCAGACACTCGAGCCATTGTCGCTTCCAGACTGAGGTCACAGCAGCACTTGCAGTGTAGGTCCTCTCCTGTTGAAGGTCAGGTCTCAAGTGAGTGAACAGCTACACAATGGCGGTCACGTCCGCGGTGGTGCATATCGTCAATGCCGGCGTACATCGTCATTGGCTCCTGGAACCCATAGGGCTCAATGATAACCAATGCTGAATAGCGTGGCTGTCTTCGACCGCCTACCGTGACACTGCACAACGCCAGCGCAGTTCCCATTGTCCCTCCTTACAGATCAGGCAGTCGCCATTTCAGGGTGGCACATGGCAGGGCACCTATCTGTGTCACAGCACATTTGGACCACACACCGATTTATTCACATTAGTGCAAAAACCCATGTGCTACCTATGTGGTACATGACCCTCTGCTCACCATTCTCTTCCATAGGGGCCTTCTGCTGGGGCAGATGATGAGATGGCATCATCCTCCGGTGTACAGACCCCTGGTGGACCTGTCGACAATGAAAGACAGACACATCCTTATCACCTACAGACTTGATCGTGCCACAATCCAAGAACTGTGTGCCCAATTGGAGCTAGACCTGATGTCAGCTATCAACCATGCCACAGGTAACTCCCCTCTAGTGCAGGTCCTGTCAGTGCTCCATTTCCTGGCCAGTGGTTTCTTTCAAACAACAATGGCCATGGCATCACTGATGTCCCAGCCAATGTTGTCGAGAGTGTTATCTGCCCTGCTGAAACACATGCGCAGCTACATCATTTTCCCCCAGGTGGAGGATTTGCCCACAGTGAAAGCTGACTTCTATGCCCTGGGACATATCCCCAACATCATTGGTGCCATTGATGGTACACATTTGGCATTGTCCCCCCCCCCCCACAGGAATGAAGAGGTGTACAGAAATCGTAAAAGCTACCATTCATTGAATGTGCAGATGGTGTGTTTGGCAGACCTGTACATCTCTCAAGTATTCTGGCTCTGTGCATGACGCTTACATTTTGAGGCATAGCAGCATCCTTTATGTGACGGCCAACTCCAGAGGCACCGTGTGTGGCTAATAGGTGAACCCAAGGTCCCCACACAGTATGAATAGGTATCTGGGAATGAGGTAGTCCCTAAGGGTTGGTGAATGTCTAACAGATATCCCTAGACATTTACAGGTGACTCTGGTTACCCCAACCTCTCATGGCTACTGACCCCAGTGAGGAATGCCAGGACAAGGGCAGAGGAATGCTACAATGAGGCACATGGGTGAACTAGGAGGATTATTGAGTGGACTTTCGGCCTCCTGAAGGCCAGATTCCGGTGCCTCCATCTAACAGGTGGCTGCCTATACTACTCACCCAAGAAGGTGTGCCAGATCATCGTGGCATGCTGTATGTTGCACAACCTGGCTTTGCGACGCAAGGTGCCTTTTCTGCAGGAGGATGGGACTGATGTTGGTCTAGTGGCAGCTGTGGAGCCTGTGGACAGTGAGGAAGAGGAGGCAGAGGAAGAAGATATTGACAACCGAAACAACATCATCATGCAGTACTTTTAGTGACACACAGGTAAGAGACTGCCACTACTCATCTCATATCTGACTAATGTAGGACATTGAATAAGTCTGCCTTTTTACCTGTGTGTATGGACCCTGACAGTTCACTTTGGCTTTCCTTTTCACAGATCTGGGTACCACATTCTGCCTTCTGCTATGTTTACTGCTGCCCAACAACTGTCATACTCTGGTATGTGCAAATGAATATTTACATTGATATTTGTCTAAGAGGTTGTAAAAATGCATTTGTGAAAGTACAGATTGTTTTGTGATTCAAGGGTGTTTATTTAGGGGCTAATGTGTATAGGGGTATGTGGAAGGGGCTGGGGTGATGGTGGAGGAATATCCATGGTAGAGTCCAGTCTCTTTGTATCAAAGGTGCATTGTCTAATGGGGCATAGGAAGTGGAGTAATGTCAGTTCAAGGTGATATAGTGGGACAGAAGGGTGACAATCAGGAGAGTCTTATTTCCTGGCGGGGTCTTGGCAATGTTCTCTGTCTTGTGCCTGGATCGCAGGGACCGTTTACGGGGTGGCTCTCCTTCTGCGGAGGGTGGGGTGCTGGTGGCCTGTTGTTCCTGTGGCGGGACCTCCTGCCCACTAGCGCTGGCAGACGTGGAAGGCTGTTCATCGTTCGTGTCTTCCTCATGGTGTTGGCCATGTCTGCCAGCACCCCTGCAATGGTGACCAGGGTGGTGTTAATGGACTTCAAGTCCTCCCTGATCCCCAGGTACTGTTCCTCCTGCAGCCGCTGGGTCTCCTGAAACTTGGCCAATACTGTGCCCATGGTCTCCTGGGAATGGTGGTATGCTCCCATGATGTTTGAGAGTGCCTCGTGGAGAGTGGGTTCCCTGGGCCTGTCCTCCCCCTGTCGCACAGCAGTCTTCCCAGTTTCCCTGTTGTCCTGTGCGTCTGTCCCCTGAACCGTGTGCCCACTGCCACTGACCCCAGGTCCCTGATCGTCCTGTGTTAGTGGGTTTGCCTGGGGTCCCTGTAGTGGTGAACACATTGCTGATTGACGTTTCCTGGGAACAGTGGCAAGGGCCCGCTGGGTGGGTGCTGTGGTGGTGTTTCCAGAGTGGGGAGGTTCAGTGGTGGTTTGGGACTGTGGCAGGGGAACCAACTGTTCAGAGGTCCCTGATGGGCCGGGCTGGTCATCTTGATCCAGGCGTGCAGAGCTGCTGTCATCACTGTGGGCCTCTTCTGTGGGGGGACTGGATATGGCTGGCACCTCCTGTCCATTGACGTTGTGTAGGGGTCCTGTTGGGGTGTAAATGCATTGTTATTCTATCTGTGTGTGCCATCTTGTGCAATGGGTGTGTTTCCCTCTACTACTGTGCTTGCATTATCGCCTTGGCCCTTGTGTGAGTGGTGATTGTGTGCCCTGGGTGAGTCTCTCCCTTGGACATGCTGTGATGATGGGTGTCCATGCAGGTCTGTGATGGGTGTCCATGCATTGTTGTCACATGCAGGGCTTGGTATTGGGATGTGTGGGTTGTGATAGTGGGGTATCTTCTAGGTGTTGGGGTAATGGGTGTGAGGGTCGGGGTAGAAGTTTGTGATGGCATGCAGGTATGGTGGGGGGTATAGTAGTAAAGATATGACTTACCAGAGTCCCTTTCTCCTGCTACTCCTGCGAGGCCCTCAGGATGCATGATCGCCAAGACTTGCTCCTCCCATGTTGTAAGTTGTGGGGGAGGAGGCGGGGGTCCACCGCCAGTCCTCTGTACGGCTACCTGGTGTTTGGGTACCACAAAACGTACCTTCCCCTGTAGGTCGTTCCACCTCTTCCTGTTGTCATCCTGTGTTCTTGGATGCTGTCCAACTGCGTTGACCTTGTCGACAATTCTCCGCCATAGCTCCATCTTCCTTGCAATGGACGTCTGATGCACCTGTGATCCGAATAGATGTGGCTCTACCCGGATGATTTCCTCCACCATGACCCTGAGCTCCTCCTCAGAAAACCTGGGGTGTCTTTGAGGTGGCATGATGTGGTGTGGGTGATGTGTGATGTGATGGTTGATGTGATGTGTGGGGTGATGTGTTGGGGTGTGTTCTTTGAGGTGCGTGGATGGTGTATGAGTGATGGTGTTGTGTGCCTCTGGATGCTGGTGTTGTCATAGCTTTTCTGTCTCTCTGCTTCTTCCAAAAATGTTGTTGTAAGGGTTGTGGGTAATGTGGGTGTGTGTTTTGTGTTTTATAGTGGTGTGAGTGTGTGGGTGTGCTGTGTGTATGTGTATCAGGTGTGTGTATTTTGAATTGTCCAATGTGGTTGTGTTTTGTAAATGTGTGTGTATTTTGAGTGCGGCGGTGTGTACCGCCAATGGATTACCGCGATTGAATGACCGCCGCATTGATTCGTGGGTCGTGATAGTGTGGGCGTATTCCTGTTGGCGTAACGGTGTGGGTTTTGGTACCGCCAGTTTATCACTGACCTTTGGTGTGGCGGACTTGTGTGGGTGTTTGTATTGTGGAGGATTTCTAGGTGTAGGTCATAATACCCATAGCGGATTTCCGCCACGGACACAGTATGTTGGTGGCCATCAGCATGGCGGTCAGCAGACTTTACCGCCAGGGTTGTAATGAGGGCCTTAGGCTGGAAATAGCTAGAACAGTAGTCCCAGTGTTGGAATGCCATTTTGATTCTGTGCAAAATTGCAAACTTGCATGTTTAATGGTTTTTATCAGCTTTTCTCTAATCTCTTCCCATATTGAGAAAGGTTGCAAATTTACTCCTGACAAGTCCAGAAGTAAAATGAAAGTGAACTTGCAAAGGTTCAGCAGATTTTCACATAAGCAAATACACATGCATAATTTCTTTTGGTAAAATGCAGGTCACAAAAAGTTTCAAAGAGTACAGTTTACAGGCCTGGTTCTGTAAGTTCTTGAGAATTCATAAAAGTCATAAATCTGCACTGTGAGAACATATTCCATGGGTGCAATTTGTGACAGTTTGCAAAAACTGGGCCACTAATGAGGCCTGGCATTAACCAAGACCTTTTGTTTTTATTAAAAATCAATCTATCTATCTAAAATCTGGCTGAATTCACTGTGAGTGACAGCATTCTGTTATTCATCAAGCAGCATATCAGCACACAAAGTAGTTCCTTTCAGAGCCTGTGAATATTATGGTAATGTGTGCTATTTTAAGACCAAAGTATATCTTTGCTTTTGGCCAATTAATTTGTCATATTAGTGGGGGCCCACAACTACTACAACAATAGAGTTTCACAAAAACCATGTCAAAAGAAGACACACATTGACAAATTAAAAAGGCTGACAACCAACACCAGACCTACTGGCTTTTGCAATTCTTGGTTATTTTCATGTTACCTGTAATCTTGCTGAAACATTTTTATACTGATTTTTCATTATGAATAGGTTTGGCAATGCTAGCATGGATCACAAACATAATACTAAATTATACTTCAAAGAAATGGTACCTAATATTTCACCATAGTTTAGCAAAACATTATTATTCTAGTATCTGTTTTTTTGTGTATGGTATATTTTGTAGTCAAAGAATCATCAATCTTGCTTTCAAACTGCTGCTAGAATTTCCATCTACTTGGAAAGCATTTTGGGAGCATTATAGATAGCCTCATAATTGTTAAACTTTGTAAATGTGTAAACCTTTTTATACTGGATCCAGTGTCAGTAGCACAGTCTGAGATTACAGCATTTTGTTAAAGCTTTCATCCTAATAATAAAGGCTTTGCATTAATGAACCATAAAAACAAGTTTGAAAAGCATGAACATGTGAATGCAAATCTTACCTTAACTGCAGATAATGAACTTTCACATATACACAATCTGAAACAGTAAACTGGCAGTCAAAGGTTTTGTGTTGCAGGGGCTTAGGAAAGTTTTTCTGAACCATTTAGAGTTTTTTTTTATCTTCACCAAGCAGTGGCATAGCTACCAGTGGTGCAGCCGATGCAATATACTGTGGGTTAGAAGTGGTAGGGGGCCCAACTACAACAGCTCCTTGAGCCCTAAGAGAGCATCTGAATAACCGTGCTAGAGTTCCAAAGGTGAAAGAGCATTAAAGATGACTTTAAGTTTTGTTTTTATCTTGTCACACTTGCTGTTTTCAAAGGCAGAGGTCAAATTTTAATTTACTTCTGACAAATTGCTGATTATTCTTTTAACATGAAAAGTAGTATTTTCTTTTGCTTACTGCAAATTGTGAGAATGTTGTTAAGTGAACTGTGTTAAATTCTTGCTGGTGTGAAAGGAAAAGCTGTAGGACGTAATTTTCTTCTAACAGACAAAAATGCAGCTATCTATAAATGAACGGTGCAAATATTTCAAGATAAATAAACTAGAAAGCACAAATAAAGCTGTTTTTCCTAATGCTGTGCGATATGTGATTGAGGTAAAGCTTTTAATAGAGTCAAAGCAAATCAAGATCCCTTACTTGTAATGTGCAAATGACAAATATTAACTAAAATCCCATTTCCACACATTATTGTTTGTGCTCTATATAGTTTTTATCATTAACATTGTATTTCTATGCAAATTTAGTGATCATTTCAATGGAAAATGTGTTACCTGTATATGGCAGTGGCTACCACACCATGCTTTAGGAATATATTTATGACAGTCTGCTCCTGAATGAAACGTCAGCTACGTACAGCACACTTATCACTCTCCTGCTAAAAGGGTGTGGCTCATTTGTGACTGTTAGAAATGTGGTCTTTGGTTGACAGTCAGGTTATCCCCTGTTCAAGCAAGGACCCTGACTCTAGTCAGGGTAAAAGAGAATCACCCTCAGCTAACCCCTGCTTACCCCCTTGGTAACTTGGCAGAGCACTAGGCTTATCTTCAGAGTGCTAGGTGTAAAGTATTTGTACCAACACACACAGTAACTTAATGAAAACACTACAAAATGACACAACACAGGTTTAGAAAAATAGGAAATATTTATCTAAACAAAACAAGACCAAAACGAAACAAATCCACCATACACAAGTCAAGTTATCAATAAAAATGCCAAAAGAGTCTTTAAGTAGTTTTAAACACACCCTAGCGCTGCTAGAGTGAAAATGTACCTGGTGCGTGTCAAAAATAACCCCGCACATGTGGGTGTGTGTCAAAAATAACTCCGCACCGCAGTATGTGAGTCGAAAATCCAGCCGCACGATGATCCGAAAATCCTGCAGCGCAGGTTGTGATCTCCCAGCCTCCGTCAGCGATGCTGCGTGTCGTTTCTCCTGCTCCGTGCGCCGATTCTTCGGTTGCGTTTCCTGCGAGCGTCGTTTCTCAGCTGCGTAGCCGGCGGAGTGTCGTATTTTCAGCCGCAGATCAGATTTGCGTCAATCTTTTCCCTGCACGGCGCTCTGTGCGTGGATTTTCTTATCTTTAGGCTGCCAGCTTCCCATTTCAGGGTCCCTGGAACTGGATGGGCACCACCCAGAGACTCCAGGTGCTGGCAGAGAGAAGTCTTTGCTGTCCCTGAGACTTCAAACAACAGGAGGCAAGCTCTGGATCAAGCCTTTGGAGATTTCTTCTCAAGATGGAAGGCACACAAAGTACAGTCTTTGCCCTCTTACTCTGGCAGAAGCAGCAACTGCAGGATAGCTCCACAAAGCACAGTCACAGGCAGGGCAGCTATTCTTCCTCAGCTATTCAGCTCTTCTCCAGGCAGAGGTTCCTCTTGGTTCCAGAAGTGTTTCTAAAGTCTGTTGTTTTGGGTGCCCTTTTTATACCCAATTTCTCCTTTGAAGTAGGCCTACTTCAAAGTAAAGTCTCTTTGGAACGTGAAATCCTGCCTTGCCCAGGCCAGGCCCCAGACACTCACCAGGGGGTTGGAGACTGCATTGTGTGAGGGCAGGCACATCCCTTTCAGGTGTGAGTGACCACTCCTCCCCTACCTCCTAGCGCAGATGGCTCATCAGGATATGCAGGCTACACCCCAGCTCCCTTTGTGTCACTGTCTAGTGTGAGGTGCAACCAGCCGAACTGTCAAACTGACCCAAACAGGGAATCCACAAACAGGCAGAGTCACAGAAATGGTATAAGCAAGAAAATGCTCACTTTCTAAAAGTGCCATTTTCAAACACACAATCTTAAAATCAACTTTACTAAAAGATGTATTTTTAAATTGTGAGCTCAAAGACCCCAAACTCCACATGTCCATCCACTCCCAAAGGGATTCTACACTTTAATCAGATTTAAAGGTAGTCCCCATGTTAACCCATGAGAGAGACTGTCCTTGCAACAGTGAAAAATGAATTTAGCAATATTTCACTGTCAGGACATATAAACACATTACTATATGTCCTACCTTAACCATACACTGCACCCTGCCCTTGGGGCTACCTAGGGCCTACCTTAGGGGTGTCTGACATGTAAGAAAAGGGAAAGTTTAGGCCTGGCAAGTGGGTACACTTGCCAAGTCGAGTTTACAGTTAAAACTGCACACACAGACACTGCAGTGGCAGGTCTGAGACATGATTACAGAGCTACGTATGTGGGTGGGACTTACTAGTAAATCAAATATGCCAATCATGAATAAACCAATTACATACAATTTTACACAGAGAGCATATACACTTTCGCACTGGTTAGCAGGGGTAAAGTGCTCAGAGTTCAAAAGCCAACAGCAACAGGTAAGAACAATATGAGGCAGGAGGCAAAAAGATTGCGGATGACCCTGCATAAGCAAAAAAGTCCTTCACGACCTCCTACCAGCCTAATGCCAGGGGAGAACAATCAATAGCTTGATGTACTTCCCTGATTGGGGCGATAGAACAAGGATCCAGGCTTACAATAGCAGGGGCATGTTCCAGTTCTACGCCTTCCTGACTCCAGTTGGCTCCCTCTGTCCATACTCTCAGGGCCCACTAAGCTAACCCATGGAGAACCCTTCTCCACATCTGTAGATACCATCTGTGCAGCACCTAACTTTACTTTGCTCACAGATGTATCCCAATGGGCAGATAGTAGCACCAGGGCCAACACAGTGGTGTTGCCCACTCCACCCCTGGGTGTGACTCTCGTCCCCCCCCCAGGGGCAACTCTGTCCACCAGGACAGCAAGCCACAGTGGCCCCGGATAACTGTCAGGGATGAGAGCCCGACCTCAGGCCTCTCCAACCACTGTGACTGCGGAGAGTGGGGGGCGGTAGCCGCAGGTGCCTGGCACCCTTTGACCACTCTCTCTTCCACCAGGGTCAGGGATGACAACCTGACCCTGATCCTCCCCTCAGGGGCTCTGTACCCTCCCTGCAGGAGCTGCACCCCCAGAGTCCAGAATTGTCAGGGTGCTTGTAGAAGCAGTCCTGCACAATTCTTCCACCAGTATAGGGATGTAAACCTGCAACTGGTCCTCCAACCTGGGGTCTGTACCTTCAGGTTGGGCCAGGGCCAGGGGTGAGGCTTCCCTCTCCCTCCCCTCCCTTCTGGGGTCCTGTACACCCCAACAAGGAGTGCCCCCCCCCCCGGAAGACAATATGGTAGGGGCACTGTTAGCAGTAGCCCCTTCCTCCAGGTCAGGGGGACACCCTGAACCTGGCCTTCCAATCCAGGGTCTGTACCCTTAGATTGCACTGGGACCAGGGGTGAGGCTCTCTCTCCCCTGCCCCTACTCTCAGGGTTCTGCACCCCTCCCTCAGTGAGAGTACCCCTTGAAATCACACCAGGGGGGGGTGATTGGGCAAACCGCCCACCCCTTCAGGTCAGGGTTTACCCCCTGCACCTGATCCTCCAGTCCAGGGTCTGTACCCACAGACTGGACTACTGCCTGGCCACCCAGGACTTCCTGGGGGGCATACCTACCCCCTACCAGGTCAGAGTTTACCCTCTGAACCTGGTCATCCAACCCAGAGTCACCACCCTGCGGTTGAACCACTGCCTGTCGCACTAGGACTTCCTTGGGAGCACACTTACCCCCCATCAGGTCAGAGTTTACCCCCTGAACCTGATCATTCAACCCAGAGTCACCACCCTGCTGTCGAACCATTGCCTGGCACATCAAGACTTCCAGGGGGGCACACTTACCCCCCTCAAGGAACACACTGTTCCCAAGGGCCACACAAGAGTCTGGCTGGAGCAGGTCCCCTGACCTCTGCCCATCTGACAGAGTCTGTATTCCCCCCAACCCAGAAGTGGTCTCACCAAGGTCATTCCTGGGGGGCTCTGCTCTCAGAGCTGACCCCTGACCCTCCAGGTTCTCCACTGGGGGTCGCAACCGCCTCTCAACCCTCTGTCTGGACTTCTGCACCCTCTCACTAGGAGTGGTACTGCCAGACACCAGAACTGGTGGGGCGCTGGCTACAGCCGCCCCCCCCAAGTTCTCCTGACACTGTGGGGTCTCCCTCAACAGATGGCCCTACGATACAGGCTAGGCTTCCCTCCTGGAGTTCCCTCATGGAACCCTCCAGGACCTGGGACTGGATCTTGGGCACCTTGGACCTCAGCCCATCGCCATTCCCTTTCCTCTGAGACTGGACTTGGGGTCCCTCACCCATCTCACTACACTGGGACCTACCTGGGACACTACAATCCTTCCCTACCTCACCTGGTTGGGAACTACCTAGACCACTCCTCTCAGGAGCACTCCCAAATGCCTCTTCAGACTCTCTGGTACTCACCCAGAAGTCTGCCTCCATTGTAAGCTCCGTGGGGTCATAGAACTCACACTCCACCTCGTGTTGGCGTAGCTCTGGAAAATAAGGACTAGACATATGTTCTCCAGCAATTACATCACATGAATTAACCAAAGTACCCTTCACCCAACCATCCAGTGACTCTGCTTTGAAAAAGCACCCCACATCACCCTCCTGAGACTGGTGAGACAGTACCTGACTGTCACTGACACTCAACCCACTCTTCTGGGATGTCTTCACACTCCATAACCAGGACTTCTACCTGGGGGGAACCCCTCTCCCTGTCACTCTCACCTAGAGTCAGTAGAGTGTTCCTCCCACCAGTAGGAATATGACTCCCCATGCCAGTTCCCCAATCCACCACAGGGACCATGTGCATCACTGGAGCTACCTCATACCCCTGAACCTCCTGGT
Organism: Pleurodeles waltl; assembly: GCF_031143425.1. NCBI lineage: Eukaryota > Metazoa > Chordata > Amphibia > Caudata > Salamandridae > Pleurodeles > Pleurodeles waltl. The sequence goes on along the minus strand of NC_090446.1, from coordinate 1,314,633,155 downwards.
GTGTGTTAACTCCCTCCTTCAAGTAGGGCACCACATGTCTGGGCATGTGCACTTCTTCAGAAGTACTGGATACATGATTTTTGCTGCCACCATCTGAACTGGACTTAGCCCTCATGGCTTCCAGCTTCAGCTTTTCACAGCTCAGCTCTTGAGCTGCAATCCTTTTTTTTTTCCTGGACTAAGGCTCTCTTCTCCTCAGCCCTCGCAAGTTCTGCTTCTAGCTCTTCCAGACTCCGGATTCGAGCTAGGAGCCAATCATCTCTTTCTGTTCCCTCCTCAGGGCCAATGCGCTCCTCCTCAGAGTAGTTCTCCTCCTCAGAGTAGTTCTCCTCCTCAGACTCATTTGGTGGTGTTGCCTGACAACGTTTCAACTCATACTGAAACAGGGCTGACTCAAGATCCTCCCTTCTGGATTTCTTGTTCACAGCCAGTCCCCTTTCCATGCAGAATGCTTTAAGCTGCCACATTCTGCAAAGGCTTCACAACCAAAAACCAAAGTCCATAAATATTAGCAATATTTCCAGGAGGACATCAGAGAACAAAAATCAGAATCACAAGACAAGTAGTATGTGGTCACATAGTGGTCTGAACTCAAACAGTAGTGTACACTTAATCACTGCATGTCAAGTACAAATACAAGTCCAAATCCCAACCGCTGATCACCAATGTTAGAAATGGGGTCTTTGGTTGACAGTCAGGTTACCCCCTGTTCAAGCAAGGACCCTCACTCTAGTCAGGGTAAAAGAGAATCACCCTCAGCTAACCCCTGCTTACCCCCTTGGTAGCTTGGCAGAGCAGTAGGCTTAACTTCAGAGTGCTAGGTGTAAAGTATTTGTACCAACACACACAGTAACTTAATGAAAACACCACAAAATGACACAACACAGGTTTAGAAAAATAGGAAATATTTACCTAAACAAAACAAGACCAAAACGACAAAAATCCACCATACACAAGTCAAGTTATCAATAAAAATGCAAAAAGAGCCTTTAATTAGTTTTAAACACACCCTAGCGCTGCTAGAGTGAAAATGTACCTGGTGTGCGTCAAAAATAACCCCGCACGGGCGGATGTGCATCAAAAATAACTCCGCACGGCGGTACGCGAGTCAAAAATCCAGCTGCACGATGATCCGAAAATCCCACAGCGCAGGTTGTTATCTCCCAGTCTCCGTCAGCGATTCTGCGCGTCATTTCTACTGCTCCGTGCATCGATTCTTCGGTTGCGTTTCCTGCGAGCGTCGTTTCTCAGCTGCGGAGCCGGCGGCGCGTCGTTTTTTTCAGCGGCAGATCGGATTTGCGTCAATCCTTTCCCCGCATAGTGCTCTGTGCGTGGATTTTCTTGTCTTTAGGCTGCCAGCTTCTCCTTTCAGGGTCCCAGGAACTGGATGGGCACCACAGGGCAGAGTAGGAGTCTCTCCAGAGACTTCAGATGCTGGCAGAGAGAAGTCTTTGCTGTCCCTGAGACTTCAAACAACAGGAGGCAAGCTCTAAAACAAGCCCTTGGAGAGTTCTTCATAAGAAGGAAGGCAACACAAAGTCCAGTCTTTGTCCTCTATCACAGGCAGAACCAGCAACTGCAGGATGGCTTCACAAAGCACAGTCACAGGCAGGGCAGCTATTCTTCCTCAGCTATTCAGCTCTTCTCCAGGCAGAGGTCCCTCTTGGTTTCCGGAAGTGTTCTAAAGTCTGTGGTTTTGGGTGCCCTTCCTATACCCATTTTGCCCTTTGAAGTAGGCCTACATCAAAGGAAAGTCTCTCTTGTTTGTGAAATCCTGCCTTGCCAGGCCAGGTCCCGGACACACACCAGGGGATTGGAGACTGCATTGTATGAGGGCAGGCACAGCCCTTTCAAGTGTGAGTGACCACTCCTCCCCACCTTCCTAGCACAGATGGCTCATCAGGAAATGCAGACTACACCCCAGCTCCCTTTGTGTCACTGTCTAGTGAGAGATGTAACCAGCCCAACTGTCAAACTGACCCAGACAGGAAATCCACAATTAGGCAGAGTCACAGAAATGGTTTAAGCAAGAAAATGCTCACTTTCTAAAAGTGGCATTTTCAAACACACAATCTTAAAATCAGCTTTACTAAAAGATGTATTTTTAAATTGTGAGCTCAGAGACCCCAAATTCCACATGTCCATCCGCTCACAAAGGGATTTTACACTTTAATCAGATTTAAAGGTAGTCCCCATGTTAACCCATGAGAGGGAAAGGCCTTGCAACAGTGAAAAAACGAATTCAGCAATATTTCACTGTCAGAACATATAAAACACATTACTATGGGGGTCATTCTGACCCGCCAGGGTCGGCGGGAGCACCGCCGACAGACCGGCGGTGCCCCGCAGGGCATTCTGACCGCGGCGGTTTGGCCGCGGTCAGACAAGGAAAACCGGCGGTCTCCCGCCGGTTTTCCGCTGCCCGTGTGAATCCTCCATGGGTGCCGCGGGGCCCCTGGGGGCCCCTGCAGTGCCCATGCCAATGGCATGGGCACTGCAGGGGCCCCCGTAAGAGGGCCCCACAGTGTATTTCAGTGTCTGCTTTGCAGACACTGAAATACGCGACGGGTGCCACTGCACCCGTCGCACCTTCCCACTACGCCGGCTCAATTCTGAGCCGGCGTCCTCGTGGGAAGGTTGATTTGCCCTGGGCTGGCGGGCGGCCTTTTGGCGGTCGCCCGCCAGCCCAGGGCAAATCCCAAAATACCCTCAGCGGTCTTTCGACCGCGGAGCGGTATTTTGGTGGGGGAAGTCTGGCGGGCGGCTTCCGCCGCCCGCCAGACTTAGAATGACCCCCTATATGTCCTACATTAACCATTCACTGCACCCTGCCCTTGGGGCTACCTAGGGCCTACCTTAGGGGTGTCTGACATGTTAGAAAAGGGAAAGTTTAGGCCTGACAAGTGGGTACACTTGCCAAGTCAAGTTTACAGTTAAAACTGCACACACAGACACTGCAGTGGCAGGTCTGAGACATGATTACAGAGCTACTTATTTGGTGGCACAACCAGTGCTGCAGGCCCACTAGTAGCATTTGATTTACAGGCCCTGGCACCTCTAGTGCACTTTACTAGGGACTTACTAGTAAATCAAATATGCCAATCATGAATAAACCAATTACATACAATTTTACACAGAGAGCATATACACTTTAGCACTGGTTAGCAGTAGTAAAGTGTTCAGAGTTCAAAAACCAACAGCAACAGGTAAGAAAAAATAGGAGGCAGGAAGCAAAAAGATTGTGGATGATCCTGCATAAGCAAAAAAGTCCAACAGTCACACTTGTTATTTGTGTGATGATTAAATTTGTGAGACTTCCTATGAGTTCAGTGATGTAACATTGATGGCAGCACCACCAGTCTGAACAATGTTCCAGTATCAATTCCTTTTATGTGCACCTACTATATGGGCTCTATTCTTGTTTACCAGAGCAACATTAGAGTCCATTAAGTCAAACAAAAGAGAGTGTTTTACAAATTTCAAGGTTTTCTGAATTCCAATAATGATAAAAATATGAAGTATGTTAAATTAAAATAATTGCTTAGAATCGTACAATTAGGTTAAGCGTCCATCCGCGATGGATCTCAAGCTTTCTGGTCTCACATTGTGTAATTCAGCCACTAGATTGGAATCCCTTTCTCACTCCTGTTTCACATCAAAGTTCAGTGCTTTGTCCTCCATTCTCAGTGCATGAAGTCAGAGTGTGGGTAGAAGGCAGAAGTCAAAAGAAAGCTTGTTAGAAATGGGGTCTTTGGTTGGCAGTCAGGTTACACCCTGTCCAAGAAAGGACCCTCACTCTAGTCAGGGTAAAGGAGAATCACCCTCAGCTAACCCACGCTCGCCCCCTTGGTAGCTTGGTACGAGCAGGCAGGGTTAACTTCAGAATGCTGGGTGTACAGTATTTGTACCAACACACACAGTAACTCAATGAAAACACTACCAAATGACAGAACCCAGGTTTAGAAAAAACAGAAAATATTTATCTAAACAAAACAAGACCAAAACAACAAAAATCCACAATACACAAGTCAAGTTATCAATTAAAAACCAAAAAGAGTCTTCATGTAATTTTAAACACAACACTAACACTATTAGTGTGGAAATGTACCTTGGTGCGTCAAAAATAACCCTGCACAGGCGAATGTGCGTCAAAAAAGGCTTGCGATGCATCAATATCACTCACGAGTGAGACCTTGCATCGTTTCTCCTTCAGTTGAGTCGGCGTGCGTTGTTTCTTCTCTCTGCAGGAGAGCGATGCATCGATTCGAACTGCACTCTCCTTGCATCATTTTTGCATGCCCAGCGATGTTTATGTCTGAAATCCTGCCCCATGATGATCTGAAAACCACCTTGCACGGGTTGCGATCTCACCAGCCTCCGTCAGCGATGCTGCGTGTCATTTTTCAGCTGCGGGCATCTATCTTCTGGTTGCGTTGCAGGCGAGCGTCGATTTTCACCCGCAAAGCCGGCGGCACATCGATTTTTCAGCCACAGATTGGAGTTGCATTGATCTTTTCCCCGCACGGCGGTTGTGCGTGGATTTCTCACTCTTGGCCTGCCAGCTTCTCCTTTCAGGGCCCCAGGAACGGGATGGGCACCACTTGGCAGGGTAGGAGTCTCAGCAGAGGCTCCATGTGCTGGCAGAGAGAAGTCTTTCCTGTCCCTGAGACTTCAAACAACAGGAGGCAAGCTCTAAAACAAGCCCTTGGAGAGTTCTTCATAAGAAGGAAGGCAACACAAAGTCCAGTTTTTGTCCTCTATCACAGGCAGAACCAGCAACTGCAGGATGGCTTCACAAAGCACAGTCACAGGCAGGGCAGCTATTCCTCCTCATCTATTCAGCTCTTCTCCAGGCAGAGGTTCCTCTTGGTTTCCAGAAGTGTTCTAAAGTCTGTGGTTTTGGGTGCCCTTCCTATACCCATTTTGCCCTTTGAAGTAGGCCTACATCAAAGGAAAGTCTCTCTTGTTTGTGAAATCCTGCCTTGCCAGGCCAGGTCCCAGACACACACCAGGGGATTGGAGACTGCATTGTATGAGGGCAGGCACAGCCCTTTCAGGTGTGAGTGACCACTCCTCCCCACCTTCCTAGCACAGATGGCTCATCAGGAAATGCAGACTACACCCCAGCTCCCTTTGTGTTACTGTCTAGTGAGAGGTGTAACCAGCCCAACTGTCAAACTGACCCAGACAGGAAATCCACAATTAGGCAGAGTCACAGAAATGGTTTAAGCAAGAAAATGCTCACTTTCTAAAAGTGGCATTTTCAAACACACAATCTTAAAATCAGCTTTACTAAAAGATGTATTTTTAAATTGTGAGCTCAAAGACCCCAAATTCCACATGTCCATCCGGTCCCAAAGGGAATCTACACTTTAATCATATTTAAAGGTAGCCCCCATGTTAACCTAAGAGAGGGACAGACCTTGCAACAGTGAAAAACTAATTTAGCAGTATTTCACTGTCAGGACATATAAAACACATTACTTATATGTCCTACCTTAAACATACCCTTCACCCTGCCCTTGGGGCTGCCTAGGGCCTACCTTAGGGGTGCCTTACATGTAAGAAAAGGGAAGGTTAGGTCTGGTAAGTGGGTACACTTGCCAAGTCGAATTTACAGTTTAAAACTGCACACACAGACACTGCAGTGGCAGGTCTAAGCCATGTTTACAGAGCTATTAATGTGGGTGGCACACCAAGTGCTGCAGGCCCACTAGTAGCATTTGATTTACAAGTCCTGGGCAGCTTTAGGGCACTGTACTAGGTACTTACTAGTAAATCAAATATGCCAGTCATGGATGAACCAATTACATGCACATTTTGTATAGGAGCACTTGCACTTTAGCACTGGTTAGGAGTGGTAAAGTGTCCAGAGTAACGAAAACTGCAAAAACAGAGTCCAGCACACATCAACAACCTGGGAAACAGAGGCAAAAAGTTAAAGAAGACCATGCCAAGGATGAAAAGTCTAACAAAGCGCATCTCATTTTGGGCAAAAGCACTGAAGAGGACCTCAAAGTGAATCAGAACGTACCATCTGGCTCAAGCCTTCAGTGGATCACACACCTCAATAATTGATTCTGGGTATTCTGTGCCTGATATAAGCTTAGATGCTGCTGCCAATGTGATGCCTGTTTTGTATGTAAGAATATCTTAGCTTGCATGGCTGATGACCATCTTGCATTCCTGTGCTGCGTGTGAGGGGAATTTACACAGTTGTCAAATGCTGCACATTGTTTGTGTGTCTTTACACACATAGGCTTGGACTCCTGCAGCAGATGCTGCCCATGTTCTGTGCAAGTGATGGAAGCTTGCATTGTTTCTGATCAGATTGGTATGTTTTCCATGGGTGTGAAGGAAGAGTTTATTTCTGCCTGTTGCTGTACCTGGTTTGGGTGTAGAAATATTGCTATGCTTGTGTGTCTAGTTGCACTCATACACTGTAGTGCTGTTCCTTATACTTGTACCAAATCTGAAATTCTGATATGTGTTGTATCTAAGAGAGGCATTAAAATGGTGCTGTCCAGTGCCACACTTGTTCTAGGTCTGTGAAGGAACCTTGCACTGACTTGCCCAACAGTGCCATACTTGTTCCATGTCTTTTAAGTAAGCTTTGCTAGCCTGGAGTACCACACTTGTTCCATGTGTTTGAAGGAAGCTTGAACTCACCCTGCAGTATCACATTTGTTCGATGTCCTTGAACAAAACTTGCACTAACTAGCCATTCTGTAGCATACATCTTCCCTGTCTTCAAATAAAGCTTGCCCTGGCTGGCACTGCACTACCACACACGTTCAATATCTTCGAAGAAAACTTGCACTGGTCCTGCAGTAGCCCTCTTGTTCCATGTCTTTCAGGGAAGATTCTGATGCCCTTGACCAGTGCTGTATTTCCTATGCATGTGAGCCAAGGACCCCTTGCACTCCTACTCCTTGTACCCTATTTCTGTGTGTGTTAGGTCTGACCAAAATTCTGTTTCAGTAGTCTCACCAGCCTCATGTTTTCTCAGAAATAATACATAACTTTGCTTAGGGAAAATGGGCTTTAGGTAAGCTTGCTTCAGTTATTCATCAGACTGCAATTCATATATTAGTTCAGCCCTTCAGAACAGAATACAACTGGACATTGGATCTCTTACTCTTTAATCACTGGCTTTGTTGCCAATGTTTGGCTCTTACTAGTAGACAACTGCTGGTCTTTAGTATGTCAGATAGTCTGAGCAGCAATATTTTGCTGGCTTACTCTGTGTTATTCTGTATCGAGAGAAGTCTGACCACAGGCAATATTTTGTTAATTCACCCTCCAGCAGCTCAACTGCAAATGCAGACTAGTGCTAATTGAATAATGACAGTACCAGCAGCTCCTCTGTCATTGCTACTGGGCCATAACTTCCTTAACCAGAGCACCGGGCATCATTGCTGCAAGCTTCAAAACCCCACCACCATCTTGAAACAGTATTTTGCATACTCTATCATTTCTTATTGTTTCAAGATGACGGATCTACCTGAAGCTTTAGTTTTCAATTTTGTATTGAAGCATATGCCCTCTGTATTTAGCAGGTATATTTTTTCTTTTGTTTTTCTTTCTTTCTTCCTTTATTTTAGCATATGTTTACACTACAAAGAAACCCACCACCTTATTTTTTAGAAGGCAAGTTGGATTTTTTTTAATGCCAGAACACTTCCATGCCATGCAAAAGTTCCACAAACTTCAAGCTCACAGTCTGCAGTGCTGGCCCGAGTGTGGTTTATGGGAGATTACAATCACCTCAGTGGACATTCAGGCTTCAATGTAGCCTACTTCAAGAGCTCTGAATTACACTAGTGGACTGATGCACCAGATGCTCAACATGTATCACCTGTTCCACCATCTATCCAAACTTTGCTCCTTCCTAGTAAGCAGTGGACCTGCATGTGTATTTGTGTGAGTGCAATAGAGCCACCATGTTCTGTGAGTGCATTGAGAGGGATGTGCCTTTGTGAAAGCAGGATTAACATTGTATTTTGTGAGTGCAGGGTAAGTGTTCTACATGTTGAAAGTTTTGCCTGTGCAAGTTGAACGTGAAATATATACCTGTGTAAATGTATCTTGAGGGATGTGCCCATGTGAGGGCAGCAGTGTGAGTGTGGGGTCCTTGATTGTTATGTTTTTGTGTGTATGCACTTTACAAGAGCCATACCTATTATCTTTGGCAATGATTTTTTTGCATTATGGCCTTGATTTGCAGAAATGCAGTGTAGGGAGTAAAAATACAATATTATGTCTGACATCTGCGGCGTTCCCCAAGGTTCGTCCCTCAGCCCTACACTTTTCAACATCTACATGGCCCGCTCGCCTGCGTCGCCCAGCTGTACAACCTCAACATCATCTCCTACGCCGATGACACCCACTGATCCTCTCCCTCACCAAAGACCCCCTCACCGCCAAATCCAACCTCCATGAAGGAATGAAGGCCATCGCCGAATGGATGAGGAACAGCAAACTGAAATTGAACTCGGATAAGACGGAGGTCCTCATCTTTGGCGCCAACCCCTCAGCCTGGGACGACTCCTGGTGGCCGACTGCTCTGGGGGCAGCCCCAACACCCACCAACCATGCACGCAACCTGGGCATCATCCTCGACTCAACACTCTCCTTGACCAAGCAAGTCAGCGCTGTCTCCTCAACCTGCTTCAACACCCTCTGCATGCTCCGCAAGATCTACAGATGGGTCCCCACAGATACAAGAAGAACAGTCACCCAAGCCCTCGTCAGAAGCAAACTTGACTACGGATAAACCCTCTACGCAGGAGCCCCGGCCAAACTCCTCAAACGACTGCAACGCATACAAAACGCCTCTGCATGCCTGATCCTCAATGCCCACCGCCACAGCCACATCACTCCCCTTCTGAGAGACCTACACTGGCTCCCCGTCAACAAAAGGATAACCTTCAAGCACCTCACTGTAGGAGGCTGGCCTGGCTTATGGTGGGTACCTTGTGGTACGTACACCCTGTGCCAGGTTCAGTTATCCCTTATTAGTAGAATAAAGGTGTTTCTAGCAGCTTAGGCTGATAGAAGGTAGCTATGGCAAAGCAGCTTAGACTGAACTAGGAGACATGCAAAGCTCCGACTATACCACTTATATCATATAGCACAATATCACAAGAAAACACAATACTCAGAGTTACTAAAAATAAAGGTACTTTATTTTAGTGACAATATGCCAAAAGAATCTCAGAGAATACCCTCACTTAGGAGGTAAGTAATATACACAAGTTATAGGTACACAAACCCAAAACAGGTAAGTAACAGTAAGAAAAGTAGTGCAAACAATGTAGAATCACAATAGGATGCAATAGGTAAACATAGTCTAGGGGCAACACAAAACATATACTCCAAAAGTGGAATGTGAATCACGAATGGACCCCAGACCTATGGGAGGTTGTAGAGGGTTGCTGGGACTGCAAAAAAACAATAAGGGTGTCTAAAATACCCCAACCCAAGACCTTAGAAAGTAGGAGTCAAAATACCCTACTACCCCAGAAAGACACAATAGTCGTGATAGGGGGATTCTGCAAGAACCACAAACACCAGCAAAACACTGAAGGCGGATTCCTTGACCTGAGGACCTGCAAAGCAAGGGAACCAAGTCCAAGAGTCGCAATAGTGTCCGGGGGGGCAGGAGCCCAGGAAACCCCAGATGAAGGTGCAAAAGGGCTGCCTCCGGGTGGAAGAAGCCAAAGATTCTGCAACAACGAAAAGAGCTAGGAACTTCTCTTTTGGATGGAAGATGTCCCACGATGTGCTGGATGTTGCAGAAGTGTTTCCACGCAGAAATAGCACAAACAAGCCTTGCTACCTGCAAGGGTCATGGTAGAGGTTTTTGGGTGCTGCTGGGGACCAGGAAGGACCAGGATATCGCCCCTTGTGGGAGGAGACAAAGGAGGCGCTCAGCAACTCAGAGAGCCCCCACAGAAGCAGGCAGCACCTGCAAAAGTACCAGAGCAGGCACTTGGAAGATCTGTGAACTCAGAGTCACAAAAGGAGGGTCCCACGACGTCGGAGTTCAACTCAGCGGGTTGGGCACTGCAGGACGGAGTGATGGGGACCCAGGCTAGGCTGTGCACAAAGGAATCCTTGGAGAAGTGCACAGAAGCCGGAGCAGCTGCAAATCACGCAGCACACAGGTTTGCTGTCTGGCGTGGGGAGGCAAGGACTTACCTCCACCAAATTTGGACAGAAGAGCAACTGGACTGTGGGAGACACCTAGACCCAGCTCCTGTGTTCCAGGGACCATGCTCGTCAGGATGAGAGGGGACCCAGAGAACCGGTGATACAGTCTTTTGGTGCCTGCGTTAGCAGGGGGAAGATTCCGTCAACCCACGGGAGATTTCTTCTTGGCTTCCAGTGTAGGGTGAAGGCAGACAGCCCTCAGAGCATGCACCACCAGGAAACAATCGAGAAAGCCGGCAGGATGAGGCTCTACAATGTTGCTGGTAGTCGTCTTGCTACTTTGTTGTGGTTTTGCAGGCGTCCTGGAGCAGTCAGCAGTCGATCCTTGGCAGAAGTCAAAGAGGGAAGTGCAGAGGAACTCTGGTGAGCTCTTGCATTCGTTATCTGAGGAATAGCCCAGAGGAGAGACCCTAAATAGCCAGAAAAGGAGGTTTGGCTACCAAGAAAGGAGGTTTGGCTACCAAGAGAGGTAAGCACCTATCAGGAGGGGTCTCTGACGTCACCTGCTGGCACTGGCCACTCAGAGCAGTCCATTGTGCCCCAACACCTCTGAATCCAAGATGGCAGAGGTCTGGGACACACTGGAGGAGCTCTGGGCACCTCCCAGGGGAGGTGCAGGTCAGGGGAGTGGCCACTCCCCTTTCCTTTGTCTAGTTTCGCGCCAGAGCAGGGTTGGGGGATCCCTGAAGTGGTGTAGACTGGCTTATGCAGAGATGGGCACCATCTATGCCCATCAAAGCATTTCCAGAGGCTGGGGGAGGCTACTCCTCCCCAGCCCTTCACACCTATTTCCAAAGGGAGAGGGTGTAACACCCTCTCTCAGAGGAAATCCTTTGTTCTGCCTTCTTGGGACTGGGCGGCCCAGACCCCAGTAGGGTAGAAACCTGTCTGAGGGGTTGGCAGCAGCAGCAGCAGCTGCAGTGGAAACCCCGGAAAGGCAGTTTGGCAGTACCGGGATTCTGTGCTAGAGACCCAGGGGATCATTGAATTGTCCCCCCAATACCAGAATGGTATTGGGGTGACAATTCCATGATCTTAGACATGTTACATGGCCATGTTCCGAGTTACCATTGTGACGCTACATATAGGTATTGACCTATGTGTACTGCGCGCGTGTAATGGTGTCCCCGCACTGGCAAAGTCTGGGGAATTTGCCCTGAACAATGTGGGGGCACCTTGGCTAGTGCCAGGGTGCCCACACACTAAGTAACTTGGCACCTAACCTTCACCAAGTGAGGGTTAGACATATAGGTGAATTATAAGTTACTTATGTGCAGTGAAAATGGCTGTGAAATAATGTGGACGTTATTTCACTCAGGCTGCAGTGACAGTCCTGTGTAAAAATTGTTCAGTTTGCTGTCCATAATACCTTTTTAGGCATTTTCTTATGTGTGAGGTCATTAAGAGGGGCTGCAATGGAGCCATAGTTATTTATGAACCTCCTGTAGTACCCAGTGAGGCCTAAAAAGGCTCTCACCTGAGTCTGAGTTGTAGGGGGAACCCAATCTATAATAGTTTGGATTTTCCCCTAAAGTGGTGCAATCTGTTCTCCACCTACCAGGTGTCCCAGATAAACCACTTTCCCCTGCCCTATCTGGCACTTTGAAGCCTTGATAGTGAGGCCTGCCTTTTGCAGGGCCTCCAAAACTTTCCATAGGTGGACCAGGTGATCATCCCAGCTGGAGCTAAAGACAGCTATATCATCTAGATATGCTGCACTAAAAGCTTCCAGCCCTTGCAGGACTGTATTCACCAACCTCTGAAAAGTGGCAGATGCAGTTTTCAATCCAAAAGGCATTACTGTGAATTGGTAGTGCCCTCCAATGGTTGAAAATGCAGTTTTTGCTTTAGCATCCTCTGATAACTTGATCTGCCAATACCCTGCAGTCAAATCAAAGGTGCTTAGATACTTGGCAGATGCCAGTGTATCTATTAGCTCATCTGCCCTGGGTATAGGGTGAGCATCAGTTTTAGTTACCTGGTTGAGACCTCTGTAGTCAACACAAAATCTCATTTCCTTTTTCCCATCTTTGGAATTAGGTTTTGGTACAAGTACCACAGGAGAGGCACATGGACTTTCAGAGTGCTCAACCACTCCCAGTTCAAGCATTTTCTGAACTTCTTGATTTATGCAGTCCCTGACATGGTCAGGCTGCCTATAGATCTTACTTTTGACAGGCAAGCTGTCTCCAGTATCTATAGTGTTCTCACACCAAGAAGTGGTGCCTGGCACAGTAGAAAAGAGTTCAGAAAACTGACCCAGGAAATTTATGCAGTGGTCTTTCTGCTCAGCAGTAAGACAATCTGCTAAAACTACACCTTTCACTAGAGCATCTTGTTCTGTGGAAGAGAAGAGATCAGGGAGAGGGTCACTCTCTTCTTCCTGTCCTTCATCTGTTGCCATGAGCAGGGTGAGATCAGCCCTGTCATAGTAGGGTTTCAGACGATTGACATGGAGCACCCTAAGGGGACTCCTGGCAGCGCCTAAGTCAACTAAGTAGGTGACTTCTCCCTTTTTCTCAACAATAATGTGGGGACCACTCCATTTGTCTTGGAGTGCTCTTGGGGCCACAGGCTCCAAGACCCACACTTTCTGCCCTGGTTGGTACTGAATCAGAACAGCCTTCTGGTCATGCCATTGCTTTTGGAGCTCTTGGCTAGCCTGAAGGTTTTTACTGGCCTTTTTCATGTACTCAGCCATTCTGGATCTTAGGCCAAGTACATAGTCCACTATGTCTTGCTTGGGAGCTTTTAAAGGTTGTTCCCAACCCTCCTTCACAAGTGTTAGAGGACCTCTTACAGGGTGTCCAAATAGGAGTTCAAAGGGGCTGAAGCCCACTCCTTTTTGGGGTACCTCCCTGTAAGCAAAAAGGAGGCAAGGTAACAGGACATCCCATCTCCTGCGGAGTTTTTCAGGGAGTCCCATTATCATTCCTTTGAGAGTTTCGTTAAATCTCTCCCCCAGTCCATTTGTTTGTGGATGATAGGGTGGGGTGAACTTGTATGTAACACCACATTCCTTCCACATGGCCTTTAAGTAAGCAGACATGAAATTGCTTCCCCTGTCTGATACCACCTCTTTTGGGAAGCCCACCCTGGAAAAGATTCCCAGGAGGGCCTTTGCCACTGCAGGAGCTATAGTGGTCCTTAGAGGAATTGCTTCAGGATATCTGGTGGCATGGTACACTACCACCAAAATAAACCTATTGCCTGAAGCAGTAGGAGGGTCAAGGGGGCCAACTATGTCAACCCCTACCCTTTCAAAGGGGACCCCAACCACAGGCAGTGGAATAAGGGGCGCATTTGGAGTGCCACCTGTTTTGCCACTGGCTTGACAGGTTTCACAGGACTTACAAAATTCCTTTGTGTCCTCTGACATTCTAGGCCAATGAAACAAGGGGACAAGCCTGTCCCAAGTTTTCATTTGCCCTAAATGTCCAGCCAAGGGAATGTCGTGGGCTAGAGTTAAGAGGAACTCTCTGTATTGCTGAGGAATCACCAATCTCCTGGCAGCTCCAGGTTTTGGATCCCTTGCTTCAGTATACAAGAGGTTGTCCTCCCAGTAAACTCTGAGAGTCACTGACATCCCCATTTGCTTGTTTGACAGCTTGCTGTCTTAGACCCTCTAGTGTGGGACAGGTCTGCTGTGCCACACTCAGCTCCTCCCTGGCAGGCCCCCCTCCACCCAAAAGCTCAGCAGTGTCTGCTTCCAGCTCCTCTGGTGTAGGTTCTGCACAGGGTGGAAATTCTTCTTCCTCAGAAGTTGAATCCACTTTAGAGGGAGGGATAGTAGGTAGTGTTTTACCTTTACTAACCCTAGCTTTAGGGAGCACTTGGTCCATTCTTCCAGGATCCAAGTCACCCTGTCCTTTTTGCTTTTTGGCCTGAGCCCTGGTTAAAGCAAAAATATGCCCTGGAATGCCTAGCATTGCTGCATGAGCCTCCAACTCCACTTCTGCCCAAGCTGATGTCTCTAAATCGTTCCCTAGTAGACAGTCTACAGGTAAATCTGAGGCAACCACAACTTTCTTTGGACCAGTAACCCCCCCCCCCCAGTTGAGATTCACAACAGCCATGGGGTGGCTAAGAGTGTTGTTATGAGCTTCAATCACTTGGTACTGGTGACCAAGTAGGTGTTGTTCAGGGTGGACCCGTTTCTCTATTACCATGGTAACACTGGCACCTGTGTCCCTGTAGGCCTGAACCTCCACACCATTTATTAGGGGAAGTTGCTTGTACTTATCCATATTAAGGGGACAAGCAACCAAGGTGGCCAAATCAATGGCCCCCTCAGAGAGTAACACAGCCTCTGTGGTCTCCCTAACAAGACCAACCCCAACTAAATTACCAAAAGTGAGCCCAGCTACTCCCTTGGATTGGCTATTAGTAGGTTTGCTCCCACCACCACTGCTATTACTAGGGGCACTAGGTGTAGCAGCAGGGGTTGTAGTGGTAGGAGGCTTGGTGCTTTTCTTATGACAACTGGGATCTGTTGTCCAATGGCCTTTTACTTTACATAAATAGCACCATGGTTTCTTTACTTGATTTTGATTTGAAGAGGATTTGGGCCCACCACCCCCACCAGAGTGTTTTTGTGGGCCTGATGAAGACTCATTTTTAGATTTGTCCCCACCCTTGTCAGAAGACTTACCATCCTTCTTCTTGCCATCCTTGTCACCCCCTGTATGAACTTTTCTGTTCACCCTTGTTCTGACCCATTTGTCTGCCTTCTTTCCCAATTCTTGGGGAGAGGTCAGATCAGAGTCTACCAGGTACTGGTGCAACAAATCAGACACACAATTATTAAGAATATGCTCTCTCAGGATTAAGTTATACAGGCTTTCATAGTCAGAAACTTTACTGCCATGTAACCACCCCTCCAAGGCCTTCACTGAATGGTCAACAAAGTCTACCCAGTCTTGTGAAGACTCCTTTTTGGTTTCTCTGAACTTGATCCTGTACTGTTCAGTGGTTAAGCCATAACCATCTAGGAGTGCATTCTTAAGAACTGTAAAATTATTGGCATCACTTTCCTTCACAGTAAGGAGCCTATCCCTACCCTTTCCACTGAAAGATAGCCATAGGATAGCAGCCCACTGTCTTTGAGGGACCTCCTGTACAACACAGGCCCTCTCAAGTGCAGCAAACCACTTATTAATGTCATCCCCCTCCTTGTAAGGGAGAACTATCTTGTGCAGATTCCTAGAATCATGCTCTTTTACAGGATGACTATTTGGAATACTGCTGCTGCCACCATGGGGTCCAAACCCAAACCTCTGTCTTTCTTTTTCTAAGTCAAATGGTTCCCTGTCTATATCCAGCTGTTGCTTCTTGAGCTTCAGCCTGGATTCTTCCACTCTCAATCTATTGAGTTCCCTTTCTAACATTCTGTCTTCAGGGAGGGTGGGTTGGGCATGCCTTGACACAGAAGAATGGTGAGAATGAACAGAGGGAGACCTGTCCCTAACAGATGGCACTCTAACAACCTGGCCTAAAGGGGTAACCTCTATACTATGATGAGAACTCACATTAGTACCAGCCATGCTAGGTGGCCTGCTAAGGGGCAGGTTGGGAAGGTCTCCTTCTACCCCCTTTACTGGGTGTGCCCCAGAATCAGAGTGTGAACCATCAGCCAATCTCTCACCAGAGGTGCCAACAAAGGTCTTATCATGTTCAATGAGCATATTGACTAACAATTCTCTTGAGGGATTCTTCCCTACCCCTAAACCTCTTTCAATGCAGAGACTCCTTGCTCCTTTCCAGCTAAGGTGGTCATAAGCAAGTTTAGTCAGATCAACAGTTTGACCTGTACCAGACATTATAGAAAAGGTTTAAGGGACAAAAAAAGAAAGACAAAGGTTTAGAACTTTTTAAAGAACAGAAAAAAAAACTTTTTAAACTTCTTAAGAACTTTTTGAAAGTTTTAGAGGTACTTTTCAGCACTTAGCAAAGGAGTAAGAGAAGAAAAGCAAAACTTTTTGGTTAGGTGTACATACACTGAACTTGTTTTGTATATTTTTCTCTTATGAAAAGTACAAAATGACAAAGTGGTAAGTAGTTGCAAGTACTTATCCCACTGCTGCACAACCAATGTAGGAGGCTGGCCTGGCTTGTAGTGGGTACCAAGGGGTACTTACACCTTGCACCAGGTCCAGGTATCCCTTATTAGTGTAGAGGGGTGTCTAGCAGCGTAGGTTGATAGAAAAGGTAGCTTAGCAGAGCAGCTTAGGCTGAACTAGGAGACGAGTGAAGCTCTTACTGTACCACTACAATAGTGTCATATGCACAATATCATAAGAAAACACAATACACAGATATACTAAAAATAAAGGTACTTTATTTTTATGACAATATGCCAAAAGTATCTCAGTGAGTACCCTCAGTATGAGAATAGCAAATATACACAAGATATATGTACAAAATACCAAAATATGCAGTAATAGCAATAGAAAACAGTGCGAGCAATGTATAGTCACAATAGAATGCAATGGGAGCACATAGGGATAGGGGCAACACAAACCATATACTCTAGAAGTGGAATGCGAACCACAAATGGACCCCAAACCTATGTGAGCTCGTAGAGGGTCGCTGGGACCGTAAGAAAACAGTGAGGGTTAGAAAAATAGCCCACCCCAAGACCTTGAAAAGTGGGTGCAAAGTGCAAAGAGCACAGAAGTCGTGATAGGGGAATTCTGCAAGAAAGACCAACACCAGCAATGCAACAACAATGGATTTCCAGACGAGAGTACCTGTGGAACAAGGGGACCAAGTCCAAGAGTCACGATCAAGTCGGGAGTGGGCAGATGCCCAGGAAATGCCAGCTGTGGTTGCAAAGAAGCTGCCACTGGATGGTAGAAGCTGTGGATTCTGCAAGAACGAAGAGGGCTAGAAACTTCCCCTTTAGAGGACGGATGTCCCACGTCGTGAAGAAGCTTGCAGAGGTGTTTTTGTGCAGAAAGACCACAAACAAGCCTTGCTAGCTGCAAGGGTCACGGTTAGGGTTTTTGGATGCTGCTGTGGCCCAGGAGGGACCAGGATGTCGCCAATTGCGTGAGGAGACAGAGAGGGCATCCAGCAAGACAAAGAGCCCACTCAGAAGCAAGCAGCACCTGCAGAAGTGCCGGAACCGGAGCTCACCCAAAGTCACAAAAGAAGGTCCCACGATGCTGGAGGACAACTTAGGAGGTCGTGCACTGCAGGTTAGAGTGTCGGGGACCCAGGCTTGGCTGTGCACAAAGGAAATCCTGGAAGAGTGCACAGGAGCCGGAGCAGCTGCAAATCACGCGGTACCCAACAATGCAGTCTAGCGTGGGGAGGCAAGGACTTACCTCCACTAAACTTGAACTGAAGAGTCACTGGACTGTGGGAGTCACTTGGACAGAGTTGCTGAGTTCAAGGGACCTCGCTCGTCGTGCTGAGAGGAGACCCAGAGGACCAGTGATGCAGTCTTTTGGTGCCTGCGGTTGCAGGGGGAAGATTCCGTCGACCCACGGGAGATTTCTTCGGAGCTTCCAGTGCAGAGAGGAGGCAGACTACCCCCACAGCATGCACCACCAGGAAAACAGTTGAGAAGGCGGCAGGATCAGCGTTACAAGGTCGCAGTAGTCGTCTTTGGTACTTTGTTGCAGTTTTGCAGACTTCCAGCGCGGTCAGCAGTCGATTCCTTGCCAGAAGGTGAAGAGAGAGATGCAGAGGAACTCTGATGAGCTCTTGCATTCGTTATCTAAAGAATTCCCCAAAGAAGAGACCCTAAATAGCCAGAAAAGGAGGTTTGGCTACTTAGGAGAGAGGATAGGCTAGCAACACCTGGAGGAGCCTATCAGAAGGAGTCTCTGACGTCACCTGCTGGCCCTGGCCACTCAGAGCAGTCCAGTGTGCCAGCAGCACCTCTGTTTCCAAGATGGCAGAGGTCTGGAGCACACTGGAGGAGCTCTGGGCACCTCCCAGGGGAGGTGCAGGTCAGGGGAGTGGTCACTCCCCTTTCCTTTGTCCAGTTTCGCACCAGAGCAGGGCTGGGGGATCCCTGAACCGGTGTAGACTGGCTTATGCAGAGATGGGCACCATCTGTGCCCATCAAAGCATTTCCAGAGGCTGGGGGAGGCTACTCCTCCCCAGCCCTGACACCTTTTTCCAAAGGGAGAGGATGAAACACCCTCTCTCTGAGGAAGTCCTTTGTTCTGCCTTCCTGGGCCAAGCCTGGCTGGACCCCAGGAGGGCAGAAACCTGTCTGAGGGGTTGGCAGCAGCAGCAGTTGCAGTGAAACCCCGGGAAAGGTAGTTTGTCAGTACCCGGGTCTGAGCTAGAGACTCGGGGGATCATGGAATTGTCTCCCCAATGCCAGGATGGCATTGGAGTGACAATTCCATGATCTTAGACATGTTACATGGCCATGTTCGGAGTTACCATTGTGACGCTATACATATGTCGTGACATATGTATAGTGCACGCGTGTAATGGTGTCCCCGCACTCACAAAGTCCGGGGAATTTGCCCTGAACAATGTGGGGGCACCTTGGCTGGTGCCAGGGTGCCCACACACTAAGTAACTTAGCACCCAACCTTTACCAGGTAAAGGTTAGACATATAGGTGACTTATAAGTTACTTAAGTGCAGTGGTAAATGGCTGTGAAATAACGTGAACGTTATTTCACTCAGGCTGCAAGGGCAGGCCTGTGTAAGAATTGTCAGAGCTCCCTAAGGGTGGCAAAAGAAATGCTGCAGCCCATAGGGATCTCCTGGAACCCCAATACCCTGGGTACCTCAGTACCATATACTATGGAATTATAAGGGTGTTCCAGTATGCCAATGTAAATTGGTGAAATTGGTCACTAGCCTGTTAGTGACAATTTGGAAAGAAATGAGAGAGCATAACCACTGAGGTTCTGGATAGCAAAGCCTCAGTGAGACAGTTAGTCATAACACAGGTAACACATACAGGGCACACTTATGAGCACTGGGGCCCTGGCTGGCAGGGTCCCAGTGACACATACAACTAAAACAACATAAATACAGTGAAATATGGGGGTAACATGCCAGGCAAGATGGTACTTTCCTACAAGAGGGAAGAGCCTTTCAGAAGGCTTTTTATTATTTAATCTATAAAAGGTGTCCCTGAGCAGCAGCGAGGGGAATTCTCAGAGACTTCAATCAGGAGTGGACGTCAACTGCCTGACCTCCTGTGAGGGTGGAAAAACTCTTTCTCGCAGTTGAACAGGGGTCATCAACTTGCTGGCATGAGAAAGATGAAGAGCAGTGATAGGCCCTATGGCAATGAATTTTGACTTTATTCTTTGCTTGGCAGTTATTCTATAATATAATCACATATATTTGCTGTGCACATTGCAGTTGAGAATCACTTTGAAGATTTTCCTTTCATTGCTGTGACTATTTTTGAACGTGTGCCTCCAACCTACTAATCTCCTCTCTCAGGAACCTCGTGGTGAAGTAATAATAAATGTCTTCTTTAAACTAAGAAGTGTATTCCAGAGATTTTTGTCAGCACGGTCATTAGTGAAAGCAAAACAATGGGTGATGTAGGAGAAACTTTACTGTTGTCCCTCATGTAATTTAAATCATCTATATGTGACAGTTAATGCATTATGTTAACCAAAGTACTAATAGTTTGACCATAGAGTGATGCACTGAGAAGTCATTTTAATTGTTCATTTGTTTAGGCTAATGTTAGTGACCCTTTTGGTATTTCAGTTTAATTAAACGTTTGAAGGATTAAACTAATATTTTGTTATACTTTAGACTCTAAACTAATAGTCTGTATTGAAACAATATTGAAATTCTAATTGTTAGTGATTTAAATATGTGTGCAAAAGTAGAGAAATGTAGTTCTACGTTATATTGACTGAAAATTATTGACATAGTCATATTGTTTATAGTTATTGTAACTTCAATGCTAATAAAGCATTATTAATGCAGAATTTATATTTTAGTTATTGAAATATATTGTATTTGATGTATTCATGTGTTGTATTAACTCAGTTGAGTTAGCCTAAGTCAAGTCAGCTAGGCCTTGTATTTCGTGATTGTGCAGAAAATGTCAAGTCATTCTGTTAACATTTACTTTACTTCCAGATTTTGTTCCCATGAGAAGACTAGTTTGGTAATAGATGCCTATTGTTTTACACATAGAGAGAGAGTGAAACAATGTCCTTGAATAAGGAACATCCTGGACTGTGGACTAGCAATTTAAACATTTGTTTCAATATTGTGTGAAGTTACATGCATGGATGCTGTTCTCATGACAGACCTGGGAAAACCTGAGAATGTTCAACTTAGAGTCAAGTGATCGAATTCTATGGGTTGATGCCCCTTCAACGTCAAATGAACTGTTGTCCTGAATGAATCAGATTGCCATATGAACTTTCATATGTCAGTGACCAGTTGGACTTTGGTCAGGAGACTTCAAGATCCCCAAAGATGAGAAGCTGAGCCCCTTTTTCTCTATCCTGAATGCAGAGTCCCTTGGACCCCCTTGAAGAGGTATCTTCCTCTCTACCTTTGCCCCCCCTTGAAATGCCTTGTTGAGACTAAGAGATTTTCCTTCCTAACCCCTACAGAACACTCTTGATCGAGCTTCTGACATGCTGAGGCTTTCCCTTTTTGCCTGCATTTGCCCACCTTAGTTAGTAACTTGTTACCCAGGATTAGCTTTTTCTAAATTCTTTTTGTCTTTTTTCCTTTTTTGCCCATGTGTTCTGCCCACGACATATCTTTTCCTGATTTGCCCACTGTAGGGTTTTCCTGTGCCCTAAATTGAACTTTGATGAGCTAGAACTGCTTTAATGCTTATTAAAACTGAGCAATGCTTATTTTCTGTATCTCAAATTTTCCTGTTGATGTTTTGCATTGTTCTTGTTGAATGTCTAGTTCTTCTAATGCAAGTTTGTTTGAATTTATTTCGTAGCCTTGGGAAACCTTTGGTGATTCTATATCTTTATAAATTCATTTTGCGAATTGTCCAAATGACTCTAATCTTATGTTTGTAATAAACCTCATAATTTTATTCCTGACTAGAGTTTTCTTTGATGGCCCCATTGGTCATACTGTGTAATTTAATTGGATTGGATTGACATTTGATTGTATGCTTCTACCACATCCTATACAGGGTACAAAGATCCGTTGACCTCCATGAGCATTAATTCCTGCTAAGGATGAAAATTGTCAACATCAGGGCAGTGCGCTCTCTACGGGCGACTAAAATGCAAAAACCCAGTCTTTATGCAAGAGCATAATTCATGCATTGTGTTTATATGCAGTTTGTTAACCTTTTGCATTGCAGAGTTTTACCTTGAAACCACTATTAATGGTTTTTGCAAATAATGTTCATTTGCAAAGTATTGCTGCAGGCTTACCAAGTGTATCAATGTGTGGTCCCTTTCTAGGACCTTCTAGAAGCTTTCCCTGCAGCATGACTGGGTTTGGTTTGTGGGTTGGGCCAGACTCTATATAAAGGAGCCAGCCCAGCTCCACATGCTCACTATTCAGAGGTCCCGGTGCAGAGCAGCAGCAATTTCCTGAGCTCCTGTTCCGGAGGCCTACCTTGATCTTCCAGGCCTTTGCCCTTCATTGTATTGGTGATCCTTGATCAGGGCGGTAAGACGGAGGTCGGGCTGGGCCCCCGATCCCGTTTTCCAAGGCATTCGAGTTTTTGGGCCTAGTTTTCATGTTGGAAGATTTTTCCTTCTGCATGTGAATGTGCTTGTGGTTTCTGGCATTTCCATGTTGATATTCAAATCGGCAAGATGCGCAATTCATTCTTGGCATTTGACTTTTGAGATTCGGGTCGGCAACAGTGTGCACGACCATTTCTACACATTTGCATATTGAGATTCGAATCGGCAAGACGCGTGATTCATTCCTTGCATTTAACTCTTGATACTCATTGTGGGCTACCATTTCTTGGCATTTACATGATGGCATTCGAATCGGCAAGACGCGCAATTCATTCCTTGCATTTAACTCTTGAAACTCATTGTGCGCTACCATTTCTTGGCATTTACATGGTGGCATTCGAATCAGCAAGACGCGCGATTCATTCCTTGCATTTAGCCCTTGATACTCATTGTGCGCTACCATTTCTTGTCATTTACATGGTGGCATTCGAATCGGCAAGACACGCGATTCATTCCTTGCATTTAACTCTTGATACTCACTGTGCTCTACCATTTCTTGGCATTTACATGGTGGCATTCGAATTGGCAAGACGCGCAATTCATTCTGTGCATTTAACTCTTGATACTCATTGTGCGCAACCATTTCTTTGCATTTACATGGTTGCATTCGAATCGGCAAGACGCGCAATTCACTGCTTGTATTTAAACCTTGATAATCTTTCTGCGCGACCATTTCTTGGCATTTACATGGTGGCATTCGAATCAGCAAGACGTGCGATTCATTCCTTGCATTAAAACTTTGATAATCATTGTGCATGACCATTTTTTGGCATTTACATGGTGGCATTTGAATCAGCAAGACGTGCGATTCATTCCGTGCATTTAACTCTTGATACTCATTGTGCGCGACCATTTCTTGGTATTTACATGGTGGCATTCGAATCGGCAAGACGCGCAATTCATTCCTTGTATTTAAACCTTGATAACATTGTGCGCGACCATTTCTTGGTATTTACATGGTGGCATTCGAATCGGCAAGATGCGCGATTCATTCCTTGCATTAAAACTTTGATAATCATTGTGCGCGATCATTTCATGGCAATCAAAACTTTGATGTGTAGTGTTTCCTGAAGTGCACACAATTATCCAGGGCCCTTGAATTTTCTGCAGTGGTGTTAAATTCTAGATGTTACATTCTATGTGCATGTTAAGTCCTTAGTACAATTCCTGTTGTTTTCCAGGGAATGTTTGGATTGCCTTTTGTCCTCATGTAATGAGGCAGTGTTTGTTCTGAGACATTGTTCTAGAAGGTTCTTGTATTCCTACACAGTATGTAACAACTCATGAAAAGTCCACATGAAGCGTTGTATTAACCATTCTTGATTCCTTTCCAGGTACTTACTTGAGGCGTAGTTAGAGTCTAGTGCTAGGCCATTCATGTTCCTTCAGTCTAAGTGTTATTTTATATTCCGAGTATCATTGAACTCTAGATTCAACAGAGTGTTATTTTATGTCCAGAGTATCATTGAACTCTAGATTCAACAGAGTGTTATTTCATGTTCCGAGTATCACTGAACTCTAGATTCAACAGAGTGTTATTTCATGCTCCGAGTATCATTGAACTCTAGATTCAACAGAGTGTTATTTCATGCTCCGAGTATCATTGAACTCTAGATTCAACAGAGTGTTATTTCATGTTCCGAGTATCACTGAACTCTAGATTCAACAGAGTGTTATTTCATGCTCCGAGTATCATTGAATTCTAGATTCAACAGAGTGTTATTTCATGCTCCGAGTATCATTGAACTCTAGATTCGACAGAGTGTTATTTCATGTTCCGAGTATCACTGAACTCTAGATTCAACAGAGTGTTATTTCATGTTCCGGATATCATTGAACCCTAGATTTCAACAGAGAGTTTTTATGAACCTCAATGTGATTATATCTTGATATTGTGTTGTTTAACCTTTGCTTCCTACAGGTCTCCTTCCCAGCTGTTCCCTTCCTACTCCCCTTTTCCCCACTTGGACTCTCTTAGGCTCTGTGATACTTCTATCAGAGTTTTGGAGCTGTCTTGTGGTGGACATGTTGGGAACGTGCGCAGACCCCGAAGATCTGGTCTCCCTGACAGAGAATGCTCCAGCATAGGTAAATTACATCTCGCTGACATACTTTCCATTAGTAGGTGAAATCTGCTGAGCTTTTCAGGAACTGAGTTCACAGAAAGGGGACCTTTATGGGTAGGGTGTGGGTGCCTGCTATCATCTGGAGGGCATTGTGAAGTCAAGGAGCATGGTTTCGACATAGATGGTTCCTCAGGAAGAGGCTGGTATGGATGACTTCTTTATGTAAAGTATACCTTTTAAAGGTTCCTGGATTACCTTTTAACTTGCCTTGTTGGTCACAGTGGCCTTTGATTGGTTGAAGCAGAGTGGACCAGATTCAAGGCCAGACCAGTCAATGAGCTGACAGAATAGTGTGTGATGGGGAGCATGAAGGTACAGATGAAGTCCAGGATTTTTCCCTTGGTATGCCTAGGCAACATGTTCAGACTAGAAATGTTGGTGGTGTCCACCAGACTAAGGAAGGTATCCTTCATTATTCTGAATGATGCATCACAGTGGAAGTTGAAGTCACAGAGGAAGAGGTTGATTAAATAATTTGCCTGTTCAATTTCATGGAAAGCTCCAGAAGGTTAGTCAAATCATGTCTCATTTTAGACAATTTGTGGATGATAATCTGTTCCAGTTGAAAAGGCCACCCATATTCTTCACCATATCGGAATGTTTAGAGAAAAATATAAAACATTTAATTCAGCATCAGTTTGCATAGTCAGCCAGGCCAATTTGGGTAACTGGCTGCATTTCAACAACACTTAAAGAACTCAGTCATGTGCTGCACAGTTCCACAGGAGAAAGTACAAGGGAAAATGGGAAATATATTTATGGCTACTTAAAACTTAGGGGACCATGCTAAGCATGTATAATTGGCAGCAGATTTTGTAGCTCTTTTCAACTTGACTTTACAGGATCCAGGAGCAGAAACATGGCCATTCTGAAAGACAGAGACAGACATAATCATCTATAATTGACACTGCGGAGAGCTTAAATACATCCAATTTCAAAAAGTTTGCAAACACAGTATTATCAGATGTGTAGATGTAAATACATGGTCCCTGCTGGTTGTGCAGCAAATTTCTCCTTCATAAGGTTGTAAGCAAGGAGATACTTTCAGGCCTAAAAATCAAGATAACTAAACAACATAGCATTTTACTTTCATACACCAGTGGTCTGCAAAATTAGAGATAATCTGCTATATGGCACAGCATCATATTAGATAGGTGGGTGCTGTACATGTTTGGCCATTCCTTGGGGTCCCCCCCACCAACACCTGCAAAGAAAGAGCACTGAAATCATGACAATGACCTGGAAGAGGAAAGGGTCATGCCCTTTCAGGGAGTCGTAAGGAAGATACCATTTAGCAAAGCAAGAATGCTTTCTACTGAAGGTATTCTATTTTTCTGATAAGGGGGAGTGGCGTTCAGCCTGTTGTAGACCTCCACAATATGAACAATTATTTTAAAAGCAATTTTTCAGAATGATTACTCTGAAATAGATGATTTCTTTTCTGGTGCTTTACAAATACTAGTGACACATTTCCAAGGGCAACACTGGCAGCCTGTGCACTCAGTGTTCTTCATACTCCCAAGGTGCTTCTGGGAGGCCTCAGTTTAAAGAGTCAGCGCAGTGAACATTGTAGTGCCACCAATACAAATTCATGCACCATGCTGCTGCCTGAGAGGAGACTTTGGAGTTGGAGACTTGCACCCTCCACAACCATCTACCTACAGCAAGACACTCTCCAGGATACTCTCCTCGAAATGCCAAAACAATTGATAATTCCATCTTTCACTTTGCAGTTATCAAAGTCAAAGGGAGACAGATGGAAGCATCCACACCATTACCTCTACCCTATAAACAGAAGCTAAATGCTCCCTACCCTAGTACTTTTTACTTTAACCTAGAGAGAACCCTAGAAACAGCCTATGATTTATGTAATCAACCAAGGAAATGTCCAGATAAATTGTTTGATGACACTTCTTGAATGATAAGGGACAACAAAATATGCTGGGTCCCAGCTTTATCCTAAATGTGAAAAATAGCTTTTTGCATCCACAATGGTATTTTCAGTCAATCAAAATGCATAGAATGAGGGCACTAACTACAGTTATATGATTACCTCTTGGACCTTACAGAAATGGACAGTGTAGGAACGACTGAAAAGAGGGACAAACATTGCAAGGTTGTCTTTGCAACAATGCTGGATATGTAGTTTTGCAGCATGAATCTCCCTGTGTTCACATGCTATGTGTTATTCTACCAAATAGTTGGGGGGGGGGGGGGGTCCAGAATCGTCTGTTTTATCTTTTTTAGGTTTCGCCTGCACAGCTCTTGCTCTGTGCTTGCAACATCTATTGTATTAAATATATTTTGAAAGGGGCTTACAACCCGCCTTCCTTTCTTATTGGTTTTTGTGCTTGTCAGTTATTTTCCTCCTTTCTGTTGGTTGTAGGGGTTATTTTTCTGTTGTCCCTTATGTATTTTTCTCTTATCAGGCTCCCATGGCCCAAGTACTCATTCTCATCTACCGATTGTGGCTTTGATGGGTGGAACTTCTTTAATTTGCTTGCTGCACAGCGTTTATTGTTTAGCTTTTATTAACTTCCCCTGGCTGAATGCATTTAAAGTGTGCTTTTAAATAGTATTTTCTTTGCTTTGTTGGACGACTGCATGCATTTAAAGAGTCCTTTATCACAGAATTCTGTTGCCTTTGTCCGACAATCATTGCACGCATTTAAAGCATGATTTCACACATTTGTAGCACACTCCTTTCAACTAATGTTTGTCTGCTTTCTTTTGAAGTAGAGTCCTTGTAATTAATGTTTGCATACTTGCACAAATTTAAAGTAGGCTTTTGTTTCAGCAACAATATCTTCTATCTAATTTTATCCTCTCTGCACGCACCATGAATGTTTTTAGAGCTCTATTATTTATTTACTTTTTGTGCCGTTCTCAGTGGTCAGAGTGGGTGGGATCAGAGGGGTATGATGTGACCATACATTTTTAATTTAAGGAAATCAGTTCCCCTACTTTCTATTAAAAGATAGCCATCCCAGGACAGTTAATTCCAAAATCTGAAATGTTTCAGCTAAAGTTTACTGCAGGGACTTTCCTGTGCTGTGAAACCATAGACAAACAGACTAGTAAACAGTCCTTCTTCCCAGATTGCCTACTTGCCTGGAAGAAGTGCAAATGTGCACGACAATTTAATCTGCAAATGTAAAGGGAGCTCGGAAGCCAGTTAAATTAATGGGAATCATTGAAGCTTCCTGATGGCACACATTGTTTTTTTTTTATTGTATTGAAAAGGAGTTACCAGCTATGCTGTGCAGTGTGTACTTATTAAAGGGACATAACACAGGCCCCTGCATTGAAGGGGCTTCAGGGGCCTATGTTACACACCTAGCTACTCTCCAACTCCGATCAGCATTCAATTCCTGCCTCTCTGGTTACAAACACAAACCTCTGAAGTGCCTTAACTAACAGAGGTTCCATAACGTATGATACTGCATTTCCCATTGATCAACTTAATTTGCATCTGACCTTCAATATTTTGAATTACAACAAAACAAAGTAGTACAAATCACATAGGTAAAACCTAATGCATTTACCAATGCTTGTTTTTGAGTGTGTTTCATAGTCAACCATTTGATGCTACGGCTCTCCTTAATGAATTCAGAGATCTATGCCCAGGAAGTTTCATTGCATGGCATCACAGACCCTTTTATCTGTCGCTGGGTCTGGACATACCTAGACAAACTCTTGAAATCTTTGTTAAGAGACAAAATGCAAGAATTCCTATCTTTAAACAAACATACACAAATTAAACAGCAGTAGACCATGGTAAAACTGAAAGTGGAAGTAGTATGCTCGCAAACATTGTTGGAAAATGTCTACATGTGACAATAATGCTTGTTTTTTTGGTGTGTTTCTCTTTTTCAGTATTCTGAGGCCTAATTACTCATTCTCATCTGCTTTGATGGCAGAACTACTTTCGCTGTTTTTTCATGGCATCGCGCACAGCTATTTTTTTGTGTTTTTCCTACATTTTCATTATTTAATTGTGCCTTTACTAAACTTTCCACAGCTTCACACTAAACTTTCTCTAGCTGCACGCATTTTTGTTTACATAGTTTAGCTGATGGCGGCTCAGTGTTGAAGCTCTGACTGATGAGACTCCTTTCCGCTTTCGAAATACGCTTTCGAGCAGAGTTATGATACCTATTTGGCTGTGTTCTTGTCATATGCACCCCCTGCATCACACACGACACAACCAACATAACTACACACTCATCTACACAATCATATGCCCTCACATGCACAAATGCTAAAATCACAGGGATGGTGGCCTGCTGGGCTCAGCATTCCACCATGTCTGTGATTGCTTTCATATAAAGCAATCTTTTTTTTTTTTTTTTTTTTATGTGCAGCCTGTTTTCCTTAAAGAAAAACGGGATGCGTTTATAAAAGAAAAATGAAGTTTTCTTTTCATTTTTTGAGAGTAAGTAGTGGTCCCTGGGACCACCGTCTTCCCTTAAAAAACATTTTCGCATGCATTCACAAAGGGGAAGGGGTCCCTAGCGAAAACGTTTTTTAAGAACAGCCAGTGGTCCCACAAACCACTGCCTACTCTTAAAAAATTTAAAGAAAACATTTCATTTTTTATTTTTCAAACACATCCTGTTTTCCTTTAAGGGACGAAAAAAGATTTGCAAATGGGTTACCACCTACTTGAAGTAGGTGATAAAATGTGAATGTTTTACAACCACCTTTCGGTCACAAAACACTCGTACATACCGTTGCAATTTGGTATTAGGAAGGGACGCCCTTGACAGGCCCATTCCTAATACCAAATCGGTATGTATTCGCAATTTCAAATTGTGATTCGTTAACATGTTACCGAATCGCAAGTTGGAATACATACATACCAGAATGCATTTTTGCAGTCGTTATCAGCCCGATAGGGCCGTTTGAGACTGCAAAAATGCATGATAAATATGGCCCTTACACATCTATTTTCATCACGTTCCGTAATACATAATGAGGCTCATTAAAACGTAAGAAAGAATCCTCCCTACATTGACAGCAACTGCATAACGGGGACATACAGCTGCGAATGCCCTTCTGCCAGAACTTCACATTTACAGGAGATTTCCGTAAGTAATAAGGTTTTTTCCTAAAAACCGTCCCCGGCAAATGTTCTCACACAAACCTCTTATTATCAGTTTATTTTGCAATAGCACACAGTTCCTAATACACAGAAGCAAGTGCCCAGGTACTGGTGGCACCTTAAGGTTAGGCTCCAAACATTTGATGCATTTGATTTAAACATGTTGTATCTTGATTCTGTGTCAGGACTGGAGGCTCAGATTAGGCTTTCTCTTTCTTTTACTGAAAATCTCAGCAGCCAATCACAATACAGTAAAGAAAAAAACGTCAGTTCCCATTAACTTGTATGATATGCATCACATGGTCCAATCACAATACAGAAACCCTGTATATATATATATCATCAACCCAAAAATAGTGCTATGCAGCCTGATAAGTACTCAATATGTCATTTTGCTTTAATGTTGTTATTTAATTAACTCTTTAGCTCTGCGTGCTTTAGTGTCTTCTACGCGCGTTGCTTTCAGCACGTCTGTTACGCGATCGGCTTTGTCAAGCCGACTCGTAATTCTTGCCTATTTGTGGAGCAGGGAGCGGACACGATCATTGCTGAGCGTAGTACCTTTTCTAGTTTTATTTCCTCATGTCACATTGCAGTACGAGCGCGCGTTCTGAAGCTTTGAGGTCTTCAGAAGCTGGCTCATCTCTGCAACGCAACCACATGTGTGCCCTCAAGTGTGCACTTGACTTTCTGTTGCTCCCTTGGATGCCCTGTTGCAACAAACAATGGGTTGTATACATAACATTAGGCTCTGCCTAGAGCGTTCCCAGGCTGCTCCCTCCACACATTATATTGACATATTATTCTTATTACTGGCCTGTCAGAGGTTCATCACACTCCCCTTTGATCTCTCTTGCATACCTGTTTAAATTGTAAATTTATAGGCAAGAGAATGGCCCAATGTGACCCTTATAATGCTGAAACAGGGTATTATCCTGAAGATAATAGCAGTCAACTAAAAAGTAATCTAGTAGAAGCCTTAGACTGCAGAGTCCAACAATCTGTTAATGAGGCACTGGTCAAGGTGTTGGGGCCATTTACTGGCCAGCTCCTGGATTATGCTCGCACCCAAGGTTGGCTACCCGAACGCCCTGCGGAGGGAGATGATTCTACTCCTAGAGGAAAAGAATAGGTGGCAGATTCTGCGCCATCTGATGCGCACGCAGAAGGTTTTGATAAATTATGATGCAAGAGAGCCAATGAACATAACTACACTTTGACACAAGCCTCTCTGATCTCCCCATTCTGTTCAGACCATCTGATTCAGATGATTCTGATAAACCAGGACCCAGTAAGAAATCAAAGAAGTGTTCTTCACCTTCCGGTCCCAAGGTCCTGACTTTTGATCCCACAGAGATAGTACACCCCAAAGCATCTAATCGGATTCCAACTCCCAAGGTAGCGAAATAGGTAAAATCGCACATACACAAAAGTTTTGATAAGGAAGTCCGTTCTCGCCTAAAGGCGGAATATCCCAGACCAGACTTGGAAGGGAAAGTTGCAGACATTCCCGAAGTCGATCACACAATGGTTACGTTCATGAAAAAGTATTCCAGGTATCCGGAGAAGGGTCTGGACAGAGCTTGGTGTAATGGCCAAGATCAACTTCTAGACATGACCGGACAGTTAACCAAGATCCTGAAGCTCGCTTACCAAGCTAGGGAGTCAAGTTTTCCGGTAGATACAGATATCTTATTAGGATGGGCGCAAAGAGCAATATGCCATTTAGGAAATACCAACTCCTCCATCTCATCTGAATGTAGATGATCCATATTAATAACGATTGACCCAAAATTAAATGACTTGACTACATCCGAAGTGCGTCCAGTAGCAGAGGAACTGCTGTTCGGAGGCCATTTTGCTAAAGAGCTCGCTACATTTTGCTCCACGTATTCAACTCTTGACAAAGCCGAAATGTCCCTCAAAAAAGTTTTCAAGAGGGTCCTTTTTGTCAGGGCTGGACGCAATAAAGGGTGCATTCCTGCCAAAGGTTCATTTGCAGGCCCTCAACAGTCCTTTTACCCTGTGGGTAGAAGAGATTGGTGCCAAGAGTCCTCAGAATCCACCTTCCATCCCACATGTTCCAGCGGGGGATGACCCAGATTTCGCAAAGGTCCCCACCTCCAAGTAGAGAAGTGTGGCACAATGGTTAGAGTGGCAGACCCTGATGCAGAGATCTGACCCGGGACCAGGGTTCAATTCCCACCTCAGCGGCTCTTGGGCTCAATTCCCTTGGACCAGATAATTCTCACCTCAGTGCCTAATCTAATTAATGGGCCCCATTCTGTAACTCTGGGCAATAGCTCGCTTAATCTCCACAATGGCCCTCACAGCGCTTGGATGCCTGGCTTCACCCTGGGGATGTCCAGGAGTGGGCACCTCACAGGGAAAAGCCAGGAGGGGTTCCACAGTGGTATGTGTACAGTGCCTTGAGACCCTAACGGGTGAGTAGTGCACTATACAAGTGCAAAGTTTACCATGGACATCAAGGAGCGATTCAAGTTTCTGGATACTCTGGTAAGAATCATTCCCTTTTCAGAGGTGATGTTGGGGGGCAGAGTGGGCTTGTTTCTGGACTATTGGAAACAAATTACCAGCGATCCTTGGATACAAGAGACTGTTCTATGCTTCAAACTGGAGTTTTAAGATACTCCAACTCAGACTTCTCCTCCACAACAGATGTGTTTTTCCCAAGCAGAGGAGTCTTTTATAGACTCAGAGGTTCAGTCCCTGCTAGACAAGGGGGCAATATGTTTTTCCCAACCTCACCCTCTTGGATTCATCAGTTAAATTTTTCTGTTAGACAAAAAGGGTGGGGTCATCTGCTGGTCTTAAACTTCAAGGATTTCAATCTTTGGATCTTGTACAGACATTTCAAGAGGGAATTGACATGTTGAGAGATATTTTGTTGGATTGCGAGTGGATGGTCCGTCTGGACCTCAAGGACGCCTATCTAGCCATCCCTATTTTCCCTCCTCACACAAGATTTTTACAATTCTGGTGGAGGGAACATTGTCTGGGGTTCAAGGCTCTCTCGTTCGGACTGTCGTCAGCCCTTTGGTGCTTCACCAGATTGATGAGACCAGTAATGGAGTCTCTCAGATCCTGGGGTGTTCAGTTAGTAATTTACTTGGACGATCTCCTGTTGATGGCTCGGGACACTCACACTCTCCGGAGTCATTTATCCTGGACAATTCAGCTCCTGCAGGAGCTGGGTTTCATCATCAACGTCCAGAAGT
This sequence comes from Pleurodeles waltl, assembly GCF_031143425.1. Classification (NCBI taxonomy): domain Eukaryota; kingdom Metazoa; phylum Chordata; class Amphibia; order Caudata; family Salamandridae; genus Pleurodeles; species Pleurodeles waltl. Next base: position 1,314,600,785 of record NC_090446.1, on the reverse strand, counting down.
CACTTTTGATTCCCTCACAGTTGATAGATTTCCTGGGCTTCCAGAAAGACTCAATCCTAGCTCTGTTGATCCTTCCATCCCAGAAGATTCGCAATATCAAGAGAGAATTGAGCTCTGCATCCATCCAAGCCATTTTCCAAGCCCCTCTTCATTGTCGTGCCCTTCAGAGTTAAAAAATAAAAGGTAATACTTATGGAAGGGCCTAACATATTCGAAGCAGATCCCTGTCTCCAATGAGGTCAAGACGAAAATTCTTTGGTGGTTCGAAAACATGGAGGCCTAGAATGGCAGAGCCATCTTCAGGTCTTCTCCGGAGATAGTGATCGAATCGAATGCCAGCAGATGGGGCTGGGAAATGAGATGCGGTTCTATTTCAACGGGGTTCGTTGGTCAGAAGCTGAACTGGGTCTCCAAATAAACTGTTTGGAGCTTCTAGCGGGCACTTTTGCTATAAGGAGTCTCTCCCCTCAGAAGACATATTGTTGCATTCTGTTATGGATGGCAACATATCAGCAGTTCGTTATGTAAACAAGCTCAGGGGAACAAAATCCAAAATTCTGGCGGAGATAGCTAAGGATTTCTGGCATTATTGTCTCAGACACTGCCTTGTCATTATGCCGGAATATCTTCCGGGATCCAAGAATTAGATTGGAATTCCCAGTATCTGAGGGATTCCAGTGACTGGAAACTAGACACTGTGATGTTTCATCAGATACTCAGGTAATGCTGTCCGTGTGAAGTAGACTATTCGCATCACATCTCAATTACCAGATATTGAAGTTGTTCAGTTGGCACTCGGACCCGCAAGCTCTTGCAACAGATGCCTTGCTCCAGGACTGGACTCAGTTTTGGGTATATGTGTTTCCTCCATTCATGATGATTCCCAGGGTTCTGTTTCACACCAGGCGACAGAAGGCAGAGATTGTTCTCCTAACCCTCTTTTGGAGGGCTCAACCATGGTTCCCGTAAGCCCTGCTGTTTGCTTGCACTTCTCCAATTCTTCTTCATCTTTGTCAGAATTTTCTGCTGAACCCGGAGGGTCTGCAGCACCCATTGATTCTATCAGGGATACTGTGATTGATGGCCTGGATGGTTTCAGGGTGAGATGGAAAACCTAAGGAATTTTGCCGCAAGTTGCTGATTTCCTCAAACAGGCCTGTGCTGCAGGCACCCATAAGTGCTATGCCTCAATTTGGAGGAGATAGAACAGTTAGTGTGACGTGCAGAATCTTGATCCTGTGGGGGAGGATGTTTGCATGACTGTGAATTTCTTGTTTGAGCTTGCAGTGTCAGGTTTAGCTTACAGAACCGTTAATAAATTTAGGTCTGCCATTTCTGCTGGGTATGTGCCAGTTGATGGTAAACCGGTAGGAAAACATCACTTGCTCTGCCAAGTGATGAAAGAGATTTGCTTGTCCATTCCTCCTTAGCCCAGATTGTCTTCCCTTTGGGATGTTGATATAATTTTGAAATTTTTGGATAAATAGCCTTCCAACCACTATCTCTCTCAAAAACAAATCTTGGCAAAGTTAACAATGTTATTATGTCTGATCTCCTGTAAACGAGTTTCAGACATTCAATCCTTGGATTTAGCAGGTAGAGTTTATTCCCCGGATGGTGTAATGTTTAATATCACTAGGAGAATTAAATCTAATTGCAGGTTGGGAACTTATCCTATGTTTCCAGAGAATCCACAATTGTTTGTTGTGCAATGTTTGAAGGCATATGAGATTGTTTCTGAGGAACTGTGACAAGAATCAAAGCGTCAATTGTTAATTGCTCTTCAGAAACCTTCCAGGTGGAGGTGGAAAGGCAGTGAGGAATATGCAGATAAGTAGAGTATTCATCAGAAAGAGCAATATTGAAGATAAGTTACTCGTTCTTCAGATGGATACTTCTTACCACAAATTCTGTTGGGCCATCAAACCCACCACCTCACCAGAGGCTGCAATCTGTGTTATAGGTGCTTTCCCTGTAAAAACTAAGTGCCCCATTTCATAAACAGTACATACTGTTTTAAAAAATGCTCCCAAATGTTTTTAGAACACACATGGTACCCTGAATTTGGGGGCAGAAATAGGTAAACTCGATCAAACTCCTGTGAGTCTAGGAAACTATTGTGAAAACTGGTAGCCATCTTGGGTTTGGCCGCTACTTAAGACTGTACCCATCTTCTGGAAGCTTCTTGTTGTTCAGAGACACACCTTTCAAGGATCCAGGTCCAGGCCACTGCTCCTGGCTGCACCTGGATTCCATGGCTCCAGCTCAGAGCCGCCACGACTCCTAGATGCCTAACAAGGGAAGAAAAGAAAAGCATTCAGACATCAGAGTGGCTGCCTCTCCTGGATACCTAACAAGGGAAGAAAAGACAAGCATTAGAACAATGTAAAATGTACATACCTGGCAGCCACTCACCACGAGTTTAGTGCATAATTAGGACAAATAACAATTGATCACAAACTTATCTTGGGCACAATGATTGTATCTTTTTTCCTGTGAAGAAAGGCTAAAAATGTATATTTTCTTTGCCTGGAAAAATGCGCTCATTGACAGTTATGTTTGCATGGAACTTGTTGCTCGCTAGTTTTGTTCAAATGCATGAATAGAAGTGCATACACATCTCAATATTGGTACAGTGAAATGTTATGTACTTGATGATGTGAACTATCAACCCATTAGTGCTAGAGTTTTAGAATGGACACCATAAGAGCTTCATGTCTGAGATAGGAACCTGGTAGGAACATCACATTTTGAAAGGTGAGATATAGTGGATTAGTTAGAACAACAGCTGGATAACTAATTGCTAACACTGCTCTTTCAAGGTCATTCCAGGATCATACCAAGGGCAATGAGAGAGAATGTATCAACAGCGGGAAAGTGGACAAATACAGGCACACATTAGTTACTGAGGGGAGTAGGGAGAGTACAAAGGACGAGCTGGAGTACATACATACTTAAACATATTTTACTGTTACAGATCTCACATGCTATTGAGAGAAGGAACAGCCATCTACTGCGCTGAAGCATGCCACTACCAGTCGCTCTCTTCATCCCATTCCCCTTTCCCCGTGGGTGCCTTCATCCTGGTGGTATGGAGATCATGAAAAGGGCCACACTACCAGGGAGAGTTGAAAACCAGCTTCCCACATCTCTGCCATTCCCCTGCAGAAGCAAACTGGCTAGTCCTTGACAGATTCTTCATCTTATGAAAAAAAAACATAACAGTATCTACCAAGTTGGTCTGTGAAATGGCTCAAACTAAAACATCCTAAAGGACCAAGCAAGTAATATACTATTTTGACGGACTCGACTGTTGAGGCATGTAGGAAGCTGGCTCTGTACATATTATATGAAAATGAGATATATGTCCTCATTATAACCCTGGCGGTCGGTAACCGCCCAGGGCTATTGTGGCAGTAATACTGCCAACGGGCTGGCGGTACTGCCTGCCTCAGTACAACCGCAGCGCTTCCGCCACGGTAATACCGCTAGGACCGGCGGTATACCGCCATGGCAGTCCCAGCAGTCGTAATCCACCAGGGCAGCGGTGCAGGCAGCGGTACCCTGGGGATTTCGTCTCCCCTTACCGCCAGCCTGTCCATGGCGGTAGACACTGCCATAGAAAGGCAGGTGGTAAGGGGCCCCCAGGCACAGCCCCATCGCGCATTTCAATGCCTGAATTTCGGGCAGTGAAATGTGCGACAGGTGCTACTGCACCCACTGCACATCAGCATTGCTGCCGGCTCTATCACGAGCTGGCAGCAATGTTGATGTGACTTTTTCACTCGGCCAGCGGACGGTAACACTGTTACCGTCCGCTGGCTCAGCAGAAAAGTCGTAATAGGGAGCCAGAACTGGCGGTATTCTGGCGCCCGCAGCCTCAGCAGTCTTCTTTGAAGACCGCCGAGGTTGTAATGAGGGCCATAGTGTGCACAGAGTCCAGGGGGTCCCGAGAGGCTTAACAGAGGCTAAAGTAGATAATATTAATGCTATCTTTTCTGAAAGTATGGTCGAGCAGTTAGGCTTATCAGAGGGTAGTGCAAAGCATTTGTTGTACACACACAGACAATTGAAGAAGCACACACTCAATGACTTAACTCCAGACCAATGTTTTTTATATAGCAAAAATATATTTTATTAATTTATTTTTAGAACTGCAAGATTCAAGTTGCAGGTAAGTACTTCAATAGTTTCGTATTTCACACATGTATTAATAGCACTTTGTTTGAAATCGATGTTATACAGTTTTTGAAATTTTGACAATTATCTGTTTTAAAAGTTGACACTGCAATTTTCAGAAACAGTTGCTGGGGGGAAGAAAAGTTAAATCGATTTACAGGTAAGTACAACACTTAAAGTTCCAATCTCGGAGGTAGGAAGTCCACAGGTCGGGGTTCAAGTTAACCCCAAACACCCACCCCAGCAACTCGGGGCCAGCTGGGTGCAAAGGTCAAAGTCTAGGCAAAACTAACATGGGCTCCTAAGGAGACTGGGTGCGCTCGGTTTCAGATCTGCAGGCAGGTAAGTACCCGCATCATCAGAGGGCAGACCTGGGGGGCTTAGAGGAGCACTGGGGGGGGCACAAGTAGGTGGGGGCACCAAACATACACCCTCCATAGTGCTGGGGCAGCCGGATGCAGGGTGCAAATAAGATGTAGGGTCTCCAATGATTCTCTATGAGGGGACCCCCAGGGTCATTCAGAGGCTGTAGGCAAGGTCCAGGAGGTTGTCTCAGGCAAACCACAGGCTGGTCAGGGAGAAGGGCCACCTGCTTAACGTTGCTGCACACGAGGTTGGGTTCTCCAAGCCCTGGGGGCTGTGGGTGCAGTTTGTCTTTAGGCATCAGAAATCTTCGCCCGGAGCTTTGGCTGCCAGGTGGGTCTTCAGGATTCTCTCTGCAGGCGTCATTGTGGGGGGGTGGAGAGGTCAACCTGAGGCGGGCAGTTGCTCAGAAATGCCTGGGAACCCTTTCTAGCTGGTTGGCCACCAGGACAAGGGCGTTGGGTGCAGAGTGGTTAGGACTCACGCATTCGGAGTGAGGCTGGAGTCCTTGGTTGTTGGTTTCTACTTAGACAGGGCCACTTTCCACAGCAGTTCTTGGTCCTTTTTGGTGCAGGGCAGTCCTCTGGAGCTTGGCATAGGTCGCTGGTCCCGCTGGATGTGTCGTCGTTTTGTGCAGGTTCTTTGAAGAAGGAGACAGGCCAGTAGGGCTGGGGCCAAGTCAGTTGTCGTCTTCCTTCTTCTGTGCTGGGGATTTCAGCTATGCAGTCCTTCTTCTTGTCAGCCAATGGTTACTAACCCTAAGGGGGACTACACCTTCCTGGTGTCCACTCCCTTTAAGGAGGGGGGCACAAACGTAACTCTATTGGTCCCTGTCCTCCAAACAAAGATGGAAGATTCTGCAGGGAGGGGGGTCAGTTCAGCTGTGGACGCCTCAGGGGTGGTCCAAGCTGAAGTGCTCACTCTTCCTTGTTTTTCCTAAGTTTCCTGCCGAACTTGCTGCCAAAAGTGGGGCTTTGTCCGGGAGTGGGCATCTCCACTAGCTGGAGTGCCCTGGGGCACTGTAACATGAGGCCTGAGCCTTTGAGGCTCACTGCCAGGTGTTACAGTTCCTGCAGGGGGGATGTGAAGCACCTCCACCCAGAGCAGGCTTTGTTTCTGGCCTCTGAGAGCACAAAGGCCCTCGCCCCCTGGGGTCAGAATCTTGTCTGCTAGTGGCAGGCTGGCTCGGAACAGTCAGTCCCACACTACAGGATTGGGTAAAATACAGGGGGCATCTCTAAGATGCCTCCTGTGCTTTTTATAATAAATCCAACACTGGCATCAGTGTACCTTTATTGTGCTGAGAAGTTTGATACCAAACTTCCCAGTGTTTCGTGAAGCCATTATGGGACTGTGGAGTTCGTAAAGACAAACTCCCAGAACATATACTTAATATTGCCACACTGCACTTGCAATGTCTAAGAATGGACTGAGACACTGTAGGGGCATTTTGCTCATGCAGCTGTGCCCTTGCCTGTGGTATAGTGCACCCTGCCTTAGGGCTATAAGGCCTGCTAGAGGGGTGACTTCCCTATGCCACAGGCAGTGATGTGAGAATGGCACCCTGAGAGGGATGCCATGTTGACTTTGCCTTTTTCTCCTTACCAACACACACACTCTGCAATGGCAGTGTGCATGTGTTTGGTGAGGGGTCCTTTATGGTGTCATAACACATGCTGCAGCCCTTAGGGAACGTCCCTGGTCACAGGGCCCTTGGAACCACTAGTACCTTTTACAAGGGACTTATCTGTGTACCAGAGGTGTGCAAATTGTGGAGACAATGGCATATTTTTAGGGAAAGAACACTGGTGCTGGGGCCTGGTTAGCAGGATCCCAGCACACACTCAGTCAAGTCAGCATCAATATCAGGCAAAAAGTGGAGGGGGGGTAACTGCAACAAGGGCCAGTTTTCTACACAAGCACCCCACCCCCCCAAGCCCACAGGCCAAGAGACTCAGCCAAACCTAGGAGAGTCTTCCTAGTCCGTCAGGCAAGGAAGAGTAGGGAAACAGGCTGGTTTGTTGCAGGGCCTACTCTGCCTTACATCCTCCTGACTAGGCCATTCCCTCTGGGGAATGGACCTACCTCAAAAGTGATAGCACCCAGTCTGAATTGCTTCTTGTCTGTGTTTTAAATGTCTTTACCCATCCTGTTTAGGGGCTAGATGTATCCACCTCTGCTAATCCTATCTTAGCCAGCCCCCACACCGCTTACCCAAAGTGGCTACTCACAGCTGGAGTAGCCCTACCATGACCAACAGGGGCAGAGGGCCTATCTTGCTATTTGGCATGAGGTCGGCCCACCATGCCAAGGACAGTGCAGCTATAAAGGCTAACACCCAGCAAAGGCCACTGACATCTGTCAGTGCCCAGAACCACACCTTTAGCTCTTCACCAACGGGGGAAGGGGCTACGATACATGCTTCTTTGGGTTCAGGGTACCTGTCTGCTGTGGTAGAGTGGGGGTTGCTACATCTTGTAGTAAACATCCTCCTTCCACTCTCTCTTCTGTTAGCTGAGGAGCCCCCCACTCATGCTTAACAGTTGCCTGACTAGTCAGGACTTCTTGTGGGTCAGACTGGACTTTACCTGTGCCAATTTTTGGGTTCTCCCCTACTGGAGCAGAATCTCATTGGCTTACTGGGACCTTGGCTAAAGGTTGTCCACCTTTCCTGCACTGCTTTATCTTTTTTTTCTGGGGCCTACCTTTAGACACTGCAGGGGCAGTACCTCCAGAATCCATGGGAGAGGACTGGTACTGGACCAGCTCTTCTTTTGGGCTCTGACCAGCCTCTGGGAAGTCATTTCCAGGGAGACAATCAAGAGGGGGGTCTGTACTGACTATGACCCTTCTCCGACTAAACGTCCTAGCCACTTCTAGGGGGCACTAAAGCTACAGGCCTATTAGTGACCTTCTCTGGGCTAACCCTTACCCTGGCAATCTCACCTGGAATGTACTGGTTTGAGACCACCATCCTTTTATGCACAATAGTGTGACTGGCACAAGAGTCTCTCAGGGAAGTGGCTGGGATTCCATTCACCAGTAGGTGGTGGAAGTGTCTACTCCCCTCTGGAATCTCCAACTCACCTGTGGGGCCCATTTTCCAGTTAAAGGCTATGAGGACCTGCTCATCTGAGGAATCATCCCCAATGGCCACACTGGTCACCCTTGTGGTTCTGCTAGGGGGTTTGTTTTTGGGACAAGAAGTAACCTTGGTGTGGTGCCCGGTCTGTCTACGGCTGTGGCACCATGCCTTAGTAGCATCCCAGTTTTTACCCACTTTTGTTTTGGGATGTGTCTTTGGGGCCCACCCACCTGGACAGGTTTTTTGGGGCCTACTGAGAAATCTTTTTCTTTATTTCTAGGAGTGTCACCCACTTTCTCCTGGGAAGGCTTAGTAACACCTTTCTTTTGGTCACCCTCAGTGGAAGTCTTGGTCACCCTAATCTTGACCCGGTGGTCTGCCTTCTTTCCCAATTCTTGGGAGAAACTGGACCTAGGTCTACCAGATATTGATGCACCTTTTCATTGAAGCAGTTACTTAAAATGTGTTCTTTCATAAACACGTTATAAAGCCCATCATAGTCATGCACTTCATTTCCAGTTACCCAACCATCCAGTGTTTTCACTGAGTAGTCTATAAAATCAACCTAGGACTGCATGAAGTTTTGTGAGCTCCCTGAACCTAATGCTATACTCCTCAGTGGTGAATTCAAAGCCCTCAATCGGGGTAGCCTTTATGTGGTCATAGGATTCAACATCTGCACCAGTGAGTGTAAGGACCCTATCCCTACACTTACCAGTACACAGTTCCCAAAGGAGAGCTCCCCAATGAGACTTTTTTAATCATCTGGTTCCACAGGCCCTCTCAAAGGCTGTTAACCACTTGGTGATGTCATCACCATCCTCATATTTGGGGACAATCCCTTTGGGGATCTTAGGGGGTGTCAGAATATTCCTGTCCCTCATTCTTATGTTGCTGCCATTGTTAATGGGTGCTAAACCCATTTCTGTTCTCTCCCTTTCTATAGCCAGGAGCTGTTCTTCCAAAGCTAACCTTTTGGCCATGCTTGCTAGAAGGAGGTCCTCTTCATGGAGGCTGCCCTAAATGTTCCCAGAGGCACTGGACTCCCCTGTGGGAGGCCCAGATCCGCTGAGTACTATCCTTGCAGACAGGGACCTTGGGACCCTGTCCTCCCCAGTTAGGTTAGGAGGGAAGAGTTCATCCTCCTGATCTCTAACTTCTTCCCCATCTGAGAGGAGGTTTTCCTCCTCAGTAGGGTGGTCGCTTGTATACGCTGCCAAGAGCTCCTGGAGCTTAACCTTGGTAGGGTGGGAACTTGTTTTGATTTTCTTGAGGCTGCAGAGATTCCTTAACTCTCTCATCCCAAAATGGAGGTAAGGGGTGAGGTTGAGTTCCACCACCATATCCTCTGAGCTACTCATTTTGTTTACTAAGTTTGGGGATTACTTTTAGGAAAATATAAAAAGAAATGCTAAGGGGACTTAACTAAGGCCCTAGCAGGACTTTAAAAATGTTGAAAATGTTTTGCCAAGTTCAAAAATCAGTTTTCTAGTGGCAATTTTGGAATTTAGGGCCATATGTATGAACACATTTTCCCATAGACATAGAATAGGTAAAAACCTTTGATACATCTGGCCCTTAGTTGGGTGATCAGGTACTGGCTGAGTAGTCCAGCAAATGCAAAGTCGTATATCCCACCGCTGCCACCGCTGTAGGAAGCTGGATCGGTATATACTATATCAAAATTAGACATATTGTGCACAGAGTCCATGGGTTCCCAAGAGCCTTAACAGAGCCTAAAGTAGACAAAACTAATGGTCTCTTTTGTGGTACTGTGGTCGAGCAGTTAGGCTTATCAGAGGGTAGTGCAAAGCATTTGTTGTACACACAGGCAATAGAAGAAGCACACACTCAATGACTTAACTCTAGACCAATGGTTTTTATATAGCAAAAATATATTTTCTTAATTTTTTTTTAGAAATGTACGATTCAAGTTGCAGGTAAGTACTTCAATAGTTTCATATTTCACACGTATTAATAGCACTTTGTTTGAAATCGATAAGTTATACAGTTTTTGAAATTTTGGCAATTATCTGTTTTAAAAGTTGACACTGCAATTTTCAGAAACAGTTGCTGGGGGGAAGAAAAGTTAAATCGATTTACAGGTAAGTACAACACTTAAAGTTCCAGTCTCGGGGGATTAGGAAGTCCACAGGTCAGGGTTCAAGTTAACCCCAAACACCTGCCATCAGCACACAGGCTGGCTGCAGAGGTCAAAGTGTAGGAAAAATTTGCATGGGCTCCTATGGAGTGGGGCACTCGATTTCAGATCTGCAGGCAGGTAAATACCCGCGTCTTCAAAGGGCAGACCAGGGGGTTTAGAGGAGCACTGGGGGGGGGCACAAGTAGGCACCAAACATATAACCTCAGTGACGCTGGGGTGGTAGGGTGCAAGGTGCAACCAAGATGCCGGGTCTCCAATGATTCTCTATGAGGGGACCTCAGGGTCACTCAGAGGCTGCAGGCGAGGTCCAGGAGGTCGTCTGGGGCAAACTACAGGATGGACAGGGAGAAGGTCCACCTGCTGAACTTTGCTGCACAGGAGGTTCTCCAAGGCCTGGGGACTGCGGGTGCAGTGTGTCTTTATGCATCAAATATCTTCGTCCAGAGCTTTCGCGGTCAGGTTGGTCCTCAGATTCCCTCTGCGGGTGTCGATGTGGAGGGGTGGAGAGGTCAACCCATGGTGGGCACTTGCTCAGAATCGCCTGGGGATCCTCTCTAGCTGGTTGGGCCACCTGGACACGGGCCGTGGGCTTCGGGTGCAGAATGGTCAGGACTCATGCATATAGAGTGAGGCTGAAGTCCTTGGTCATTGGTTTCTTCTTGGACCTGGCCACTGTCTACGGGAGTTCTTGTTCCTTTTGGTGCAGGGCAGTCCTCTGGAGCTTGGCAGAGGTCGCTGATGCCACTGGATGCATTGCTGTTCTTGTGCAGGTTCTTTGAAGCAGGAGACAGGCAAGTCTTGCTGGGACCAAGTCAGTTGTAGTCTTCCTTCTTCTCTGCTGGGGGTTTCAGCTATGCAGTCCTTCTTCTTGTCAGGTTGCCAGGAATCTGGTGAGTCGGGTTCAGGGAAGCCCTTAAATACAAGATTTAGGGGCGTTACAGGGGTCAGAGGGCAGTAGCCAATGGCTACTGTCCCTGAGGGTGACTACACCCTCCAGGTTTCCACTCCCTTTGGGGAGGGGGCACAAACCTAACCCGGTTGGTCCCTGCTCTCCAAACCAAGATGGAGGATTGTGCCGGGAGGGGGTCACTTCAGCTCTGGACACCTTAGGGGTGGTCCCAGTTGAAGGGGTCACTCCTCCTTGTTTTTCCTACGTTTCCCGCCAAACTTGCTGCCAAAAGTGGTGTGTTGTCCAGGGGGCGGGCATCTCCACTAGCTGGAGTGCCCTGGAGCACTGTAAAATGAGGCCTGAGCCTTTGAGGCTCACTGCCAGGTGTTACAGTTCCTGCTGGGGGGGGGGGGGTAAAGCACCTCCATCCAGACCAGGCTTTGTTTCTGGCCTCAGAGAGCCAATAGGCCCTCACCCCATGGGGTTAAAAATTGGCTGCTAGTGGCAGGTTGCCACAGACCAGTCAGAAGTTGGATACCAATCATCCCAGTATTCAGTGAAGCCATTATGGAACTGTGGAGTTCGTAATGACAAACTCCTAGACCATATACTTAATGTGGCCAAACTGCACATACAGGCCCATATTTATACTTTTTGACGCAAAACTGCGCTAACGCAGTTTTGCGTCAAAAAAATTAGCGCCGGCTAACGCCATTCTGAAGCGCCATGCGGGCGCCGTATTTATTGAATGACGTTAGCCGGCGTTAGCCGCCGGCGCCGTCTGGTGTGCGTTAAAAAAAACGACGTACACCAGGCAGCGCCGGCGTAGGGGGAAAATGGAGTATGGGCGTCCAAAAATGGTGCAAGTCAGGCTGAGGCAAAAAAATCGCCTCAACCCGATTTGCGCCATTTTTTTTTCACTCCCAACCCCCATTGAAATGACTCCTGTCTTAGCAAAGACAGGAGTCATGCCCCCTTGCCCAATGGCCATGCCCAGGGGAATTCTGTCCCCTGGGCATGGTCATTGGGCATAGTGGCATGTAGGGGGGCACAAATCAGGCCCCCCTATGCCACACATTTTTTTTAAAAAAAAATACTTACCTGAACTTACCTTAATGTCCCTGGGGTGGGTCCCTCCATCCTTGGGTGTCCTCCTGGGGTGGGCAAGGGTGGCAAGGGGTGTCCCTGGGGGCAGGGGAGGGCACCTCTGGGCTCATCCTGAGCCCACAGGTCCCTTAACGCCTGCCCTGACCCAGGCGTTAAAATCCGGTGCTAATGCGGGTTTTTTAGACCCGCCCACTCCCGGGCGTCATTTTTGCCCGGGATTATAAATACGACGCATATGCATCGGAGTCATTTTTTAAGACGGGAACGCCTACCTTGCATATCATTAACGCAAGGAAGGTGTTCACGCAAAAAAATGACGCTAACTCCATGAACTTTGGCGCTAGATGCGTCTAACGCCAAAGTATAAATATGGAGTTAGTTTTGCGTCGAATTTGCGTCGAAAAAAACGACGCAAATTCGGCGCAAACGGAGTATAAATATGCCCCACAATGTCTAAGAATGGACTTAGGGGCTATGCAGCTATGCCCTTGCCTGTTGTATAGTGCACCCTGCCTTAGGGCTGTAAGGCCTGCTAGAGGGGTGACTTACCTATTCCACAGGCAGTGTTTTGTGGGCATGGCACCCTGAGAGGGATGCCATGTCTACTTTGCCCACACACAATCTGCAATGGCAGTATGCATGTGTTTGGTGGGGGGTCCTTTAGGGTGGCATAACACATGCTGAACCCTCTAGGGAGCCTCCCTGGTCACAGGGCCCTTGGTACGACTGATACCTTTTACAAATGACTTATATGTGTACCAGAGGTGTGCCAATTGTGGAGACAATGGTACATTTTTAGGGAAAGAACATTGGTGCTGGGGCCTGGTTAGCAGGATCCCATCACACTCTCAGTCAAGTCAGCAGCTATAGCAGGTAAAACGTGTGGGGGGGGCATAACTGCAACAAGGGCCAGTTTCCTACAAGACAGTAGTGCTTTGTGAAAGTGGGCACTGATGTCCAAGTAATTGCATAACGAAAATCCATTACAGGCATTCCACATGCCAACGCAGTGGTAGAAGCTTTGGTTTTAGTGGAAAGAGCCTATGGGCCTTCTGGGGGCTGTTTCTTGACCAAATAGTAGCATATCTTAATGCAGAGGGCAATCCATCAAGAAATGGTCCATTTCTGCACCACTTTGCCATTCTTTCCCAGAGAACCCCACAAAGAACTGCTCATTCACTCATTGTTGCTTGGTAGAATCAATGTAAAAGCGGAGTGCTCTCTAGGAAGCCAGACAATGGAATCTTATTTCGTATTTCAAGAAATAAGGCAGAGCATAGAAGGTCAGCAGAGTGAAGTCTTATCTGACTTAAAAAGTTGTCATGATCTTCGGTAGGAAACCACCTCAAGTCCTTATCTCCAGTTTCTTGGGAAAAAGGTGGGATAGAGAAGCTGGACCAAAAGAGCCTGAAGTTCACACATCCTACATGCAGATGCTAACGTCACCAAGAAGACCGTTTTATTTAGGTTGATCAGGCACAATTAACAACTGTGCACAGGTTCAAAGTGGGTGCACATCTGAAGGGTGATGCTAACTTCAATTCCCACTGTAGCATTACAAAAGGTGTCAGTTGGAATATATGTTGCAAACCTTTTAGAAATGCATCACAATCAGTGATTTCAACACAGGGTGATGGTCCAAATATAAAAAGGCTGAAGGGGCTGACAGGTAACCTTTAACTTTGATGGCTTGGCCAAAAACAAACCAAAGAACAGCACATTCAACAGTTTCACCTGCAACAAGGCTAAAGGCTGCCTACCACACCATACAAAAAATGTGTCCTAGTTCCCTGCATATACATATTTTGTGGAAGGGTGCGTAGCCTCAGCATGACATCAACAACCGTAGGAGAGAGATCAAAAGAACTCAAAGCTCAACCTGAAGGCATGGAGGTTCAGATTGCACAGGCTTGGGTGTAAGACCCTGCTGTGCTGCTGCTGCAACAGTAGACTCTCCTGCAGCAGAAGCTTTATCAGGAGGCAGATGGTCACGCCCAGACCTTAAGGGTACTCACCCGCCATAACTCAGTGGCCTTAAAATGACTTGGGACTGGTCATTCCTAATATCCTCTAGAACTCTGGGCAGGAGAGGTAGTGATGGAAAGGGATACAGGAGTCCCAAGCTCCACCCCGTACGGAATACGTCTCAAAGAGAAAGAGCTTAATGGGGAGCTCCAGTGCACAAAAGTACAGACATTGATCATTCTTGGCCGGTACCAAACAGACTTAGATCTAGCTAAGGTTCTCTCCAATGTTGGATAATGTGCATGACATGTACGGATGCAGTTGTTTGGATCGTGATTTCCTAGGCATCACCAACTGAGGTAGCTCAACCTGGCATTTTAAGGTCTCGGTAGGTGGTGTACAACCATGGAAATTCCATGCTAAGCTAACCAGCTCCAAAGGCATGGATCCCCCTGGAGCAGGTGCCTGAATCACCACCCCACCCTGCTTGTGGAATTGTTCCTGAGAACCTACATCAGCTTTCCATTGATGGTGGGCAGAAAGGCCTATGACCACATGTGAATTGCCCGCAACTCCAGCAAGTTGATGTGGAGGTGGCTCTCTGCGAGAGATGAGAGTCCACTGATCTCCATTTCTCCCAAATAACCTCCCAAGCCCAGTTGCACTATATTCATTATCACCGTCCTCTTTGGGTTGGGCAGGAAGTGGAGTCTGATGTGGTCCAATTGGTGTCCAGCAGCCACCACTGCAGATCTTCTGTAGTCTCCTCTGACACCTGGATGAAATCTGGCAGGTTTCCCTGGTGCTGTGCCCACTGAAACATTAGATCCAACTGCACAGGTTGCATGTGCCACCTGCATGGTCTAGAAGCAAGATGCAGGAGACTAATAGGCCAAGAAGCCTCAGAGCCATCCTCTGACTCAGAACAGAGGTTGATACATCGGGATCATAGCCAGAGTTGTCCTGGACTCATTCCGGAGGAAAGGCTTGAAAACCCACTGTATTCAGGATGGCTTTGATGAAATGGAGCCTCTGCAAAGAATCTACATGTGACTTTGGCAGGTTGAGAACCCCAATGATGACAAAAGATGGGCAGTCATTTGTAGAAGGTCCACAACTCACTACGGTGAGTTTGTCTTCAAAAGTCAGTCGTTGAAGTAGGGGAGGACTGGTATCCTAGACGTCCACAGATGGGCTGCGACTACCATCATCACCTTTGTGACTACCCAAGAAGCACAAATGGGGACGAAACTGAAGGTGTGTGTGGCCTACATTGCACCACCTGTGGGCTTGCAGGACAGGGATCTGCAAATAACATCCTGGGCGTCCAATGATAACATCCAGTCTCCGAGATCATGGGTAGATAGAACATGGGCTGGAATGAACACCTTGAAATTTTCTTTATGTAGGGAGGTGTTTAAAGGACAAAGTTCCAGGATAAGGCAGAGCCCTCAGTTTTGCTACTTCATTGTGCCAAAGAAGAAAGAATACCCAGTCCCCACTTATGGGGAGATGGAACAGCTGCCTGGTGGCCCTGGTGGATCCCGGTATTTGGGAGTGACGGTCTCAGTAGGACATCACAGACTAGCCCATAGTAATAGCTAGATGCATGACTAAATATGCATTCCTCACTTGGAATATGAAGGGCATAGGAAGTATGAACAATTGATATTAAATACTGGCATACATGAGATGCAATGATGTGGACTTGGTTTTCCTGCAAGAGACCCATTTGGTGGAGGGAAGGTGACCAACATGAAGAGGTAGTATAGGGACCTTGTTTATGCCACTGGTTCCTCTTTGTACGACAGGTGGGCCCAAATAAGGATAAACAACAGGGATTCCATTTGAGTCAACTAATGCTCACTTTGACAGAGAAGGTAGGTACATCCTCTTGCAGGGGAACTTAAATGGAATGCAACAGACAATGGCAGAAAATATGCTTAAAACACAGGGCAGATAGTTCCTCAAATCCTTATCGTCCATTTTGACGCATTATGCACAGGCTCCAATGAGGCTTGGTGGGGATTATTATTGTGTGGCAGATGGAGCCCCAAGCTGTCTACGCCGCTGCTTGTGTATTCCCTTATTGCTAATTTATTGCAGGACTTCTGAGATTAGATGAGGAATTGGGGGTTTGTTGATGTTTGGAGAATGAGAAATAAGGGGCATTCCTTCTACTCCGCAGTATACGATTTATATGTTTGACTTGATAAACTGATGTGCTCCCTCAGGTTCAATGAATATGTTGGTATATAGAGTATCTAAGCCACACCCTATTGGACTACAACTCATTATTCGTGGGGACCAAATGGGATGGTGTCTATTCCAACTTGGAGATGCCAAAACTCTTACTTGCACAAGCATATATTTAGGGATCGATTTGCCAAAGTAACTAAGGAATTCTTCCAAGTAAATCACCTCACAGGCTTTTAAGGCCATTGTATGAACCAAACAGTAGGGGTTAGGAAGTCCTTGGAGGGTGATTTAAACATTCTGGAAGCTAACGTTCAGGTGTTGGAGGGTGAGCTTCTGGTGGCTCCTTTGAATCAACCCAGATAGTTGGAGGAAAGAGGGAAATATGCTGCCACTTTTGAGCAGCTGCATGTTCTCACTCATTGTGAGTATCTGAGCTCCTCTCTTATGAGGGGGGAGGTCAGGGAGACTGATGACTTAGTTGATACAACCTGTGAATAGGGGTCACCTCATCTCTTAGTCTACACCCAGCATGACTTACATGAGGTGTTTTCCCAGCATTACTGGTAATTGTAGAGAGCAGGATCCAGTGTCTGAGAGTGATATAAAGGTGTTCATGGACATAGTGACACATGCTAATATCGGCTGAGGATAGAGGTACTGAGTGGGCCTATAACTGAACCTGAAATTAAAGAGTCACTTAAAGAGTTTGCGGGGATAAATTGTTGGGAACTAACTAGTTGCCAGATGAATTTTACCAGACTTAAGTATTTCTGCTGGTTCCACACTTGGCTGGAATGTAGGCTGAGGCACTGGAATACCGCCCCCTATTTGCCACCATTAGAAAAGCTTTGATTGTATCCACCACCTAGGCCCCATGGTGATGTCTTGGACATGGCCTCTTATAGGTCACTGTCCTTGCTGACTTTAGATGACAAAATCCTCAGCAAAGTGTTGGCCAAACATCTAGATCATTTAATTAATGACGATCAAAATGGCTTCACCCCAAGAGCCACATTAGGCACCTCTACTGAATCACTGAGACCCCACTGTTGCACAACCCTGATGCAACCACACTATCTATGGACCTAAAGTTTTCAATACCCTCCACTGGGGATATCTGAGGGCAAACATACAGCGCATTAACTTGGGATAACGGGCCCCCTCTTTTATATACAAATGTGAAAGCAAGGGTGTAAATGGGTCAGTTCATAGCTGAAGCACACAATACATCGAGGCACTAGACAGGGTTGCCCTCTCACCTATGCTATTTCCATTGGTAGCTGAACCATTCGCTAGTATGACAAGAGAGGAGGAGCAAGAAGAGGGTATCTCCTCATGGGAAAGAAAGCATCTTGTTTTACTCTACGCAAATGACATGCTCTTCTTATATGTCCAAGAGGCAGACACAGAAGTTAAATGGAGTACTGACATCCTGGAGAACCTGGGGAGTGTATCTGGTTTGTGCATTAAGTAGGGGAAAATGTGTGCATTCCCCGTTTCTCCTGATCAGCAGCAAGCTATGGTGACATCCTTGAGTATTAAATAGGATCTAGAGGTCCTTAAGAATTGGAGAGCTAAAATCTGCCACCCTGATGCTGACAATAGAGAAAGAATCCCGAAATGCACTTTCTGGTCATTAAGAAGGAATGTTGTGTTTTTTGGAGAACCCTGAAAATGCCCATCATGGTCAGGATTACTTTATCCAAGGTGGTAGTGTTCCCATGAGTGAGATACTAATGTGCAAACCTTCCTATCTGGGTTCCACAGAGCTGGTTTTAAATGCTGAACATGCTATTCATGAAACTGATACAGGACAGGATGCATCACCATGTGTTGTTGTCCATTTCACAAATGTTTGACGTGAAATGGGGGGCCCGAATTATGAGAAATACTATTTGGCAGCTATGTTGCAAAGACTAGCCAGATGACCTGTGGGAGCGAACCTGGTGAGATAGGAGAAATAGTCAGCCAAGTCCAGCAGAAGCACAAAAAGTGTTTTGTTGTGGGAGCGATACTGACACCAACCCGGTAACCCAAACTTCTCACTATAGTTAAACACTGCTGGAAAAGGGCGATTAAGTAAACCCAGCGGTGCCCTTTGTACACCCGGCTCTGCTGCCGACAGTATTGCCCACTCCAAGGTGAGGGATCTTCACAGCGAGAAGATTCAGGCAAGGGGCTAGTGTGGGAATAGATACCATTGGGGACTGCATTTCCAACACAGCAGTCAAGAGCTTGACTTCTGTGACTGATGAGAATGGCTTACCGGACACAAAAATCTTAGTTTATGGGGCAGTTGTGCAGGCAGTGTGCTATGTATGGGAAGACTGCCACTTGCAACTGTAAATACATGACTTACTACAGGTTCCATTTACCGCTGTAAATGGGTGCAGACGGATTTCCTGGTGATATCAGATGTTCCATGTAACGGTAAAAGATAGCCTGCTAGCTCAACAAACTAGATGGGAGGAGACAGTAGGTGGACAGTTTAGAGTAAAAGAATGGAAACAGACTCTTGAACACGCATGTAGTATTTCAAACATCTGGTTCAAGTACATGCAGTTAAATTGCCTGCATACCTCATGTCTCATAGACTAAATGTCATGATGTAAATTGACAACAAGAGTTGCCCTAGATGCTTTCTTGCTGACCCCCAATTTATTCATATGGCCTGGAGCTGTCCAGTGATAGCCCCTTTTCTTAATTAAGATTTACGGATGGGTTAGAACATTAAATTGGGGGATTACATTCAGCAGAAATGTTTTTTTGTTTATATGTTCCACCAAAATTGAAGGCAGCTGTCAATAGATTTTTGGAATAAGCCTTGGTTCTCGCCCATAAGGACATTTACATACATTGGTGTTCTCCAGATGTCCCACCCAATATTAGGTGGAAAAGGAAAGTTGAAGGAATGTCAGTGGAGGAGAGTAACACCTTATGGTCTACAAGAGCACAGATGACAGTATAAAAAAAAACGTTGGGGATCAATTAATGGAAACAGTAACAAACTTTACTAAGTCTAAGGAATAGATTGTTGTGGACATGTGAATATGGGGCGGAAAGGACTGAAAATGAGGGTGCCTCCTTAAATTCCCCTTATGGACATGTGGGAGATAACCTTGCTAAGTTACTTGTGTGGCTAGTGATTGGATTTCCAGACGTGTAACAGAACCACGCATACCAGTGCCATCCATTCCATTATCAGGGAGCCTTTAACATAGATATGCCTTTACCATACATACCTTTACAATGAAAATGTAAGTATATGAGGTAAGTGAAAACCTTTTTCATATTTATACATATATGTACATATATATTACCTTCTGGCGGTCATCAGTAGGTAGTTATAGTTAGGACCTAATTTCCATAGGTAAAGTGTTTCTTGACTTGCCTATATCATTGGAACCGGTTGACGAATCTTCACAAAATTTTCCCCAAAAAATGTGTGCCCATGAATCTTCTGCATGGGAAGGTTCGGGGTGATCCCTCAAGTGGGGGCCGAGACAAAAAAAAAAGGGTGGAGGGGAGGCAAAAACAGTGCATTTCCCATATTAATTCCCCATAGATGTTTTGAACACGACTACAGCCCGAACCACTGGACAGAATAACACCAAATTTGGCAGAAAGGTAGCTTTCCGTACGCAGATTACACTTTTTGTTATTTTGTATATATTCATTCAGTAGTGTAAGAGAAATTAAAGCAAAGCCAAATTTGTATATCTGGAGGCGTGAAGGCTTCACAAATCCTACCGATCTTGTGCAGCTATCTGATTGGCTGTCAACACTTCAACCAGGATGTTTTGACAGCCATTTTAGTAGTTGTCTTCAGCAGGGTCTCCAAAAAAAAAAAAAAAAAAGATAAGGGCGCAGTGAGCAAAGTACTGTTACCCTAGCCCCCTAGTCTGGGTCCAGGAGTCCCCCAGGGCTAAAAATCATATTTTGTTTAATTCACAGCAAAAATCACATATATTGGCTGCTGATTGGCTGCAAACACTTCAGTCACTGGTAGCCCACAAGGGCAAAAAAGCATTTTTTTTCAAATTCATGGCATAATGTTTTTTTAATATTCACAAATTTCGCAATGAGTTTTTAAAAAAAGAAGCAAGAGCAGTTTCTTGTGCTTGCTTTTAAATCTGCCACTGGGTGGGTCAAGTCCCAGGGGCATGCTTTTTTTTGTAATATTAAGGAAAGGGGGGCACATGGGGTCCCCCTCTAAGGGCTTACTAAAGCCCCGGGGACCACCACTTCCCTGTGGCGAAATGACAACATATGGGGGGGCGTGACTTAAAGTTACCTTAGGGCACTCGTTATAGTTACTTGAAATAACTCTAACTGCTGAACTTCTATGGTTTTGTACTTTTAGCCTAACTACGAGGTCCCTGTAATCTTTGTTTTTTAAGTGAATTATATATATATATATATATATATATATATATATATATATATATATATATATATATATATATATATATGCTACCTACTGCCAGTCGCCAGTAGGTAGTTATAGTTAGGACCTAGTTTCCAAAGAAAAATAATTTCTTGAGTTGGCTATATCTTTGACGCCATTTGACGAATCTTCAAGAAGTTTTTTTTTTTTTTAGTTTTTTTTTTTAAAGTCCCAAGTTGGGTCTTGTTGTGCATGGAAAATTGAGGCGATCCATCAAGCAGGGGATGTGAAAAAGTGAGCTTCCCATGTTAATTTCCATTACCTCTTTAGGCAACCCTGCGGCCCAAACCACTGGACAGAATTACACTAAATTTGGCAGAAAGGTAGCTTTTGGTCCATAGATCACGCTTTTTGTTATTTGGTGTAAATCTGTTCAGTAGTTTTTGTGGATGTTAAAGAACATCTGTATTTGTATATCTTGAAGTGTAAATACTTGGCAAATACTCCCTATCTCGTGCTGAGATTTGATTGGCTGCCAACTCTTCAACCAGGAAGTGTTGGCAGACATTTTGGGACTCTGCTTCAGCAGAGTGCCAAAAACAATACAAAAAACAAAAACAAAAAAAGGGGAGCAGGGTAAGAATACCCTAACCCTCCAGCCTTGGCATCGGGGTTCCTCTGGTACCCCGCTAAGGCAAACAAAGCATTTTTTCTTTTTAATTCACTGTGAAATTCGTAAGTAATAGGAAATGTTTTGTGTTAAAAAATAAAAGGAAGCACGGTCCCCCACGCTTGCTTTTAATTTAGACCCTAGGTGTGCCAGGTCCTGGGGCAATACTCATTTGTATAATGAGGGTGGGGGCGCATGGGGCTGTTAAAAGTCATGAGAATCACCACTTCTCCAGGGCTACATTTTAAAACTATGAGGAGGGGCTGCGCTGACCCCCCCCCTCGGTCCACCACCTTCCCAGGGCTATTTTTAAAAGATGTATGGGAAGCCACGTGTCCCCCCTGCTCCCCCATCCCCAGGATCCTGGCCACCATCACCTCCCCAGGGTTAAATGAACAAAATTGCAGGGGGGCCAACACAGATCACCCCAGGCTCTGGGGACCACTACCACCCCGTGGCTACAATGACATTTAACAAGGGGTTCCACCAGACCCCCGACCCCAGGGACCAACCCATCCCAGAGGACAAATAGATATTTACAAAGAAGGAGGGGGGCATGCGGCCATGGTGCGATATATGGCCCTAGGGACCCCGCTCCCCCCCCAGAGCTGTCTCTTGCTACCTCTTGAGGTGCCCACCCTCAGGAGGTAGCTGTTTGCTTTTGCTTAGCAGAAGCTATGACAGCTCTCGCCAATCTAAAGCAAACACTCCGCATCCAGCAAGCGGGAGCTGTGAAGATGCTCCTGCTTGCTGGATGCAGAGCTTATATCTATTTTCCTGCCTGCTAACATGCAGGCAAAGAAAGAGGTGAAACCATGGCTCCCACCCGCAGGGAGACACATTTTCAGCAGCTCCCTATGTGCGGGAGCAATGCTGGCTCCTGCAGGAGGCGGAGAGCTGGATGGGACTGTGAGGCCCCCTGCGGTCCCTTCCATGGACACTCAACAAAAAAGCACTTACTTCTGTAATGTACAAATTATCCAAGTGTGTTTTGTCCGCAGTTCCACCTTGATGAGTTATCTGATAAAGATGCTCAAGGAACAATGTTACAGGGACATTATAGTTAGGCTCACATTTTAAATGTGCCAAACCATAATAATTCTCCTGGTAGAGATAGAGTTATCTCAAGTAACTAAAACTCATGACCTAATGTAACTATAACTCGCACCCCGGCCATGCACAGTTACCTGATCAATAATTTTACTGCAGATGTTACAGTGACAGTATCAATGGTGTTATCAAAGATGTCATGAGTGCTGTAATTTGTGGGGTCATTAGCGGTGCATAGCGAGGGTGCAAGTTATGGTTACCTTGAGCATGAGTTATAGTTACTTGAGATAACTAACTATACCAGGTGAATTTCTATGGTTTGGTACATTTAAAATGTGAACCTAACTATAACGTCCTTCTAACCTTTGTTTTTTTTTTAAGTGAATTTCTATAGTTTTTTTTTTCAAATTCTATTTCCTAACTATAACATTCCTGATACCTTTGTTTTTTTCAGTGAATTTCTATAGTTTTTTTTTTTTATTGTAAAGTAACTTTCGTTACTATACATTAATCCAACCACTGCCACGCAGGGCCTTCGGCCTTGCACAGCAGCAGTTGCCAGCAGTGCCTGGGCTGTGGCCAGACCGTGCAGCCAACCCCTTAACCACCCAGCCCGATGCTGCACATAGCCCTTTGGCCATGCGCAGCAGGAGTTAGCAGTGGCATGTCTCTATGGGTGTGATAATATGTGTGAGAGGGTGTATCTAGGGCTGAGAGTAGCTGTGTCTGTCTGGGTGTGAGAGTGGGTGCATCAGTGTCATTGGGTGTGTCAGTTTCTGTGTGGGTCTGTGAGTAGGTGCATGAGGGTTTCAGTGGGTCTGTGAGAGTGAGTGTGTCTGTGAGTGGGTGCGCAAGGGTCTGAGTGGGTCTGTGAGTTGGGTCCACCCCAATACCAGATAGAAGAGAGAGAGAGTGACAGGACTGCTGGGGGAGCCTGAAGGCCCCTGCTGTCCTAGCCAGCTCGCCAGGTCCTGTGAGAGCTGGCATTGTTCCCCAAGCAAGGAGCTGCTTTAAATAGATCTGTCTTCCCCACATGCAAATTTGCATGCAGGAAAGGCAGATGAAAAACTCTGCTTTCTGCCAGCAAGGCTGCTTGACAGCTCCTGCTGTCAGGAAGCAGAATTTGCTTGCTTGTGTTTCATGGGGGCTGTCAGCTGCCACCAAGCAAAAGGAAACAGCTATGTTCCGGGGAAGGGCACCCCGGGACATTGCAGGAGTGGGCCCTGGGGTTTAGTGGTCCCCAGGGCCATCTGTGGGTCCTTGGGGGGAGGGGGTGGCACAGCCCCCCCACCATTCTATTAACAACAGGGAGGTGGCGGTTCCGGGGACTGCGGGGGTTCCCTCCCTCGCCCTCCCTCCATGTTTTGTTTGACAAATGCCCCTGGAGATGACATCCCCGGAGCTGCAGGGGGAGCTGACGGTCCCCCTGCATTGAGCATGATTTAAGCCCCAAGGAGGTGGTGGTCCCAGGGGCTGTGGGGGTGGGCAGGCACCCCCACTTTTCATTTGACAGAAGCCCTGGTGGCCCCCCCTGCAAGAAAATGGCAGTGCCCCTGGGGCTTCAGAATTATCAAGCGCGGAGCCTGAGCTTGCTTTTTTCTGAATTTTCACTGCTGAGACTAACAGATAATTTTTTTTTAATGCTTTTTAGCTCGTGGGGGGAGGTGCTCTGAGACCCCATCATCAGAGCTAAGGTATCAGGGAGTCCCTACGCTAGCCCCTTTTCTTTTTATGTTTTTTTCTGTAACTCGGCTGAAGCAGAGTCTCAAGATGGCTGCCAACACTTCCTTGTTGAACTATTGTCTGCCAATCAGATTTCAGCATGAAAATGAGCGGGTTCGCAAAGCCTTCACTTCCCTATATATACAAATTTGGATTTTCTTTAATTTCTCAAAAACTACTGAACGGCTTAACACCACAAAACAAAAGGGGCTCTTTCTGGACCAAGTTCTACTTTTCTGCCAAATTTTGTGTAATTCTGTCCAGTGGTTAGGCGCTATCACTGTTCAAAATCCCTATTGGAAAATGAATGGGGGGAAAAGCATTCTGGGACCCCCCTTTTTCTTGGCCCATGCTTTATGAATCACCCCAAAACTTTCCAGACAGACGCTGAAGTAAGCACCAAAATATTTTTGAACATTTTGGGGCGATTCATAAAATGCCACCAAAGTTATAGCAAAACAAAAAACACATATATATATATATATATATATATATATATATATATATATATATATATATATATATATGTATATACAGAGAGAGAGAGAGAGAGAGAGGTTTCCACTTACCTGATAGATACATTACATTTTCATTGTAATGGCATGCATGGTAAAGGGATATGCGTGGTTCATGGTTGAATGGAAAAAGCAATGCGTGGTAATGACTGCATGGTAAACTTTGCTTCCCTAGAATTACTTGTGGCTATTGAGGGCCGCATTTGTTTTAATCACGGACATCCAATGTTGCAACACACAGTACTGGACAGCAGTTTATTGAGCAGGCGTTTATGTTCTTTTGCTTAATTATTGAGTTCTGATATGGTTCACAAATAAGAAATCTGAGGATGTTGAAAGTATAAAAACAATATCTAATATAGATTGAATCAAAAGCGACCGATTTGTAAGTGGTGAAAACACTAATGACGTAACTACTGCTAATATTGGATCTTACCAAAATTACAGCAAAAAAAAAGAAATATTTAAAAAGTGGCCTCTTCAGTCCTATTCGAGTGTAGGGACTTGTGTGGGCCTAAGTGATCGCAGTAGAATCGCAATAAAATGCAAAAGGTTGGCCTGACACTCCATGACACTGGCAAGTCTGCATCCAGGGCCAGAATCATCCATGTCCTATGCCTTCCAGCACTATCTTATATGCAAAAGAATTGCCTTCCCGCTAGAAGTGTTTTTTGTTACAGTACTCCTGAATCTACCGTATCTAAATGAAAATTTCATACTTGACATTTGATGTAGTTTTTAACAACATGTTTCAATAATCTATCCGCACGGTTCTTATGCAAGGACCATCTTTGAATGAAAAAAGGAGTTCGGTGATTAAAAATAATTGTATATAAGTGGTTCAGCCATGGAATGGGATGAGAAAAATGGGGTCAAACGCTTCCAAGTGCTTTAAGTACTAACTACTTAAAGTACTTTGAAGTGTTTGACCCCATTTTTAAGAGGCGGTCCTTTGCTATGGCGAAGGAGCTTCGCCCCACTGGCTGTGCCAGAAGCAGAAAAATAAAACAATAGTTTACTTCTTTTATTTTTCTGCTTCTGGCACAGTCAGCAGTGCTGGGAGGGGCATGGCTGGGCCATGGGAAATGGGAGGGGTGTGGAGGGGAGAGTGCACCTATCTGAGGCTGGCCAAACACACGTGCACACTTAGGTTTCTCCAGCCCGGCTGTGTTTAACAGCTAGGCTGGAGAACCTACATAGACCCCAGGGCTGTGTCTGAGCAGCAGTCACTGCCACTCAGACCAATCCTGGTGCTACTTTCATGCAAAGTTTTGCATAAAAGCAGTGCCAGGATTGCTGAGGAGCCTGTACTGGTGTCCCAGCAGTAAGTGCTGGGACACCAGAAGAGGAGTGCGAGGCGGCATGGACTGAGGCAAGGTAAGGTCTTTTTTTTTTTTTTTACCTAGTCTCCATCCCAACGGCCCCCACTCCTCTTCCCTCGAGTTATGCGGCAGCTGCCGCTGGCAATGATCGCACCTAACACTGTAGATTGATTTAAGTGTCTAGCTGGATTAGATAGTTCCAATATGGCTGTACAAGTATATAAAAAAAAAAAAAAAAAAAAAAAAAAAAATCGAAGCTGAAGAGCATTACTGACGGCATAATAATTAGTAAAAATTGTGCTTGAGTACAACATTTTCTGGCTCACCTTCATAGACACTGCTTGGGTGTTTAAGGTCCTGTGCGGTCTCAATGAAACACAAACAAAGGGTTCTGATACTGTGTGGCTTGGTTGAAGCATCTAATCCAGTGTTATTACCGACGCAAGCTCAAAACGATTAAGGATTGTCTTGCTACAAAAATGATAAATGATAGTGTATTGAGAGCCATTTTATTTATCTCTCGTGGTCTCAGAGGAGCAGAAAATAACTATTCTGCAATTGAAAGAGGATCTTGGAGTGTTTTTGGCAGTAAGAAAGTTATGAAAAATTTTCTGGGGAAAATAAATTACAATCAAACCAGACCACAAGCCTCCTAAGGAAGTATTAAAACAATATATATATATCGCATTTGTAAATGGGTAGTTGTGTTACAAGAAATTGAATTTGACCTAATCTATGTACCAGGAGCTAATAATTTATGGGCAGATGGCTGTTCTAGGACGTGTTCGTGGAAGGATCTGATAATCTAGAGACTGATGGATATTATGGGTGGAAAGAATTTGAGGAGGAATCAAAAGCGTGCCTGATAAAAGAAGCGGTGGTACAACAGGATGAATGAAGAGAACTTGGAGAGGATCTGAGTCTTCAAAAGGTGATTGGAATGGAGTTGAATGGTTGGGTAAACAAAAACAAATGTGATGACAAAATTAAAGGGTTTTGGCAAATAAAGGATGACCTGGCAGTCACTGATGGCTTGTTACTGAGGGGTAGCAAACTAGTACCACCACAGAAACTTGATGAGAAATTAATAAAAAAATGCACACAGTCATATGGGAATTTTAAGAACAAAAGAGCGTGTTAGAGAAATAGACTTAATGGTAAAACGAGGTGAAAAATTGCATTGATTGAATAAAAGTGACATGATATTAAAATGCTGTACTTAACCCATAGTTTTAAGAGAACAAGCATCAAGCTCCTGGGAGGATGTTGCAGTGGTTATACTTTTTGTTCTGCTTTCCCTCTTATCTCATAACCGAGCTCACAGAACCTCTCTGGAATGCACTTCTGAGTTTAAAGAAGACATTTATTGTTGTTAATTCCCCACCCACAAATTCCTGAGAGACTAAATTAGTAGATTGGAAGCACACGTTCAAAAGTAGTCGCAGCAATGAAAGTACACAGCAAATAGATGTGACTATACTGTAGCATAACTTCAAAGCAAAGCCTAAAAGTCAAAATTCATCACCGTATGGGCAAGGCGGTAGCGCCTATAATCAGCTTCATCTTTCTGGGGTCTGCAAGTTGATGACTCCGGTCAACTGCGAGAAAGAGATTCTCTCCCTAAACGGGAGGCAGGCAGCTGACGCCTAGTTCCTGTCTGAAGTCAAGCAGATTGAATCTACATCTCCCTGTGGCCCAGAGTCATCCTTAAAAGCAAACTCAGTGTGAAAGCCGAAGAACCTTGGAGAGAGGCCAATTCTCCTGAGCTCCCCGTTCTCAGACTGGATTGCGAGGTAAACACAAAATCTACGTGCTATCAGCTAAGGTCTGGTGTGAAGATAACAGCTTGGTCCATCTTGTGTGAAAAACACAGCTCATCTGCAATGTCTCAACTGCAATGTCTAACCCCACGTTAAAGCCAATAGGCAGCTAACCTAAATATCAAATGTAATGTCTAATGTCATGTCAAAGCCAATAGGCAGCTAAACTGCTAAACTGAATACAGAATGCAATGGCTAATGCCATGTCAAAGCCAATAGGCAGCTAAACTGAATATCAAATGTAATGTCTAATGTCATGTCAAAGCCAATAGGCAGCTAAACTGAATACAGAATGTAATGTCTAATGCCATGTCAAAGCCAATAGGCAGCTAAACTGAATACAGAATGTAATGTCTAATGCCATGTCAAAGCCAATAGGCAGCTAAACTGAACAAAACATATAATGTGCTACTGGTGAACATTGAGCAACTAATATGTGGTGAAACACAAAGTCATTGGTCAAACACAAATAATAGTGTCACACTGTTGAAGTGAAATCGACTGACAAATACGTAATAGCGTGCATTGACATACTCTCGTTGGCCAGAGATTCAGTAAGTCAATTCTGTAGAATCTAAAGATGTCATTGGTTTTCTAGAATTGTTTGGGAGAGAAAGTATTCCATCTACAATACCCACAGACAACGCAGTCAGTTAAATTCTGAGATGGTAACGGCATATTTGAATAAGAGGCACAGTACATAAAAAAGAGGCACTATATTACCCAGAGACTATTAAAGTAGTTGAACACTTTATTAAAGTTCATAAAGAAAGCTTAAAGCAGTCCATGGTATGTGGATGGAATTGGGAAGAGAACATGAGAAAGGAAGTGAGAGAATATCGGTTAGCACCACATTCCACTACTGGAGTGTCACCATTTCAGTTGTTTAGAGGGTACCTCCTTAACAATGAAATAGCACCCAGATGGGTAAATTAGCTCAGACAAAATGTGGATGAAGGGTTTAGAAAAACAAGAAGATTCAAAGAAAGAAAAGGAGGTGTTTGATATGAGAAAGGAAGTTAAACCAATAATGGTATTTACAGCGGAGTGGGTAAAAATCAAATCTCCAAGAACGCTGCAAAGTTTTTCCAAATTTAGTCAGCCTTTCAAAGTAATAAAGATATTTATACCTGCAATAAAAATCGATCATCAAATGTGGAACTTGAGCAGAGTGGCGAAATGTACAACATCCCAAACTGAAGATGCATCCCCTAAGGAAAGGGAAATGCTGGGGATCCAAATATTAGTCCTCAGTGAGAGAAAAGAAAACAAATGTATTTGCAAGACTGAGTGAACAACATGTTGAGTCTTGAGAACATGACTAGTTAAATCTGTATAATGAAATTTCAGTCATTCATAATGTATGTAGTTAGATCTAGATAAAGAAATTTCAGGCATTCATAACGTAGTTGTATATTAGAAGTAGTAGTTCTTTAGTCTTCTGTTTAATAGAATATGTGAGGCAGGCAAGGTTTGTCTTATGTTATCATTCCTTTATTGCATTCTGTATCTAGGTGATGATACGAGCCTGTAACTAAGACATCATCAGCTTCAATGTTATAGAAATATCGTTGGGGAGCCGTTCCTAGGAGGAGGCTGTAGATGGAGTCTTTGTATCACGAGGAACTAATAAATACTACAATTCATTATACTACTGCCTTGTGTAATGGAGAACATCCAACTTAACACAGATGCATAAAATGTTTGCGCTACTTTGTTCAAATAAATGTGTCTGTTGCTTTCTTCTGTCACATTTGCGATACACACAAACACACACACACACAAGGTCAGGTAAAGCTATCAGGTCACAGTGAGCGCCACCATTCAATGAGTGGTAAGCAATGGGTGCGCTCTCAGCACACTACATTTTTGTGTGGTGCACAAGATGCTTTTGCCTACAGATAGCTAAAAGGTGACTGGTAGGCAAGACCTAAACAGAACAATAAATCCATGCCTTTAAAAACAATATGATTATAAGACAACAAAAAACAACAAAATGCAAATTCCTCAAACCAGAGCTCTAAAGCTGCATGCCATACAAAAGGAACTTCTCCAAATACTACTAGCATTTTGCAATCCAGAATACTCCTCTGTGCAGCACCTTAATCTCAAGATTACTCTCTACTATTAGATCAGCCATCCTTGGCATGGGTTCCCCTTAACGTTTTGCCTTTGAACCTCCTATTTTGCAGACACTTCCAGACTGGCAGATGACGGGTAGGTCAATAGACCACAGCCTTTACAACCACATGTTTAGGAGCTGTAGCAACCATGATATCCCAGTGGGCCCATGCCAGAATCTAGGAGGGTAAGAGGTCTTCTGAGTGTGCTTCCTAATATGTGCCACTCAACAATATCTAGTATGCTATGCATGGTACGACAGTCCACTGCCCCTGTCCAAGTTGAAGGAATGAGTTTGGCATGTTTTACTCACTTTTTGCTTGAATCACCAGTGTGAGCACACGTGGACACACCCTGTGAACTCACATTATGTCCACATGACCAATATGTGGTTTCTTTAGGTTTTATTTTTTACGGGTTACCCTAACTAGAAGAGCTAGAGACCTACAAAAACACACTAGGTTGTAGATACACAAATACTTTGAGAGGACTTGGTGAGGACTAAATTATCCTAGTTTTTGGTCCTTATGGAACACCAGTAGATCCTTAGCAACTAGTTAGGTGTGAAACATGACGACCACGTTACTGCAGTGATGGTATCCCTGCACACAGTTGACTATCATACTCCTGCAGTGTAGGAATTTCAAATACATACCTTCACCTGGGGAATACCAGATCATTATAAATCAGTCAATTCTCATCTCCTGTTTTAACCTTGACATAGCTTCCACCTGCTTAGAGTAAATGTTACTGCACTGGCACCGATAGTCAATTTTAACTTCCACGTTTTCCAGTCTCTAACCCATCACAGACCAGGCAACACCTCACATCTCCAGTACTTTTTCCAGCACTTTTTCTACAAAAGATCTCCAGCAAAGAGCCCATTGGGCATTGCAGCACCAGCCCCACAACGAGCAAGCTTGATGATGAAGCATGCCACCTAATAGGGGAGGGCTCTTGCTCCTAACAAGCAATCGCTTTTGGTGACCGCTTACTCCCTTCCAAGTTGGTTTTTCATTTCAGAACAATGTACTTGTTATTTACATTTCTGTGGGAGTGTGTACACCCACCATCTCCCAGGCTACCTTCTTCCATTACTTTCCAGGAAGTCCCCCCAGAATGTGGTCAGCTACATACTGGTGTCCCGTAGCCAGATGAGACACTTCTGGAAGCAAGCAAAGAAAAATCTAGAAGCCACCCAGGAGGTATGATCAGAATGCAACTCTGGTCATGTTTCAGCCTGGCCAAAAAGTGTGGGTGATGGAGCCTGTGGAGCCCAGGGCCCTAGAAGACCGCTAGTATAGGCTCTATGAGGTGAAAGAGCAAGATTGATGTCACCTATTTGGTGGACCTCAAGACTCCCGGGAACTATGCAATGGTCATGCATGTCAGTTGCCTCAAGTCCCATTTTGAGAGGTCTGAGTTAACCATGCTCTAGATGGGGCGGAGGAGAGTAAGCCTCTCCCTGATCACCTTTCTTTTAAGGAGCTGGATGGGTCAGTGGAGGTTGTCAGCCTCTTCCCTACACTGATCCCAGAGACTACAGCCAATAGCTGGGTCAGTTTGCATCTTTATTCTCCCTTACCCCAGTACTCACTGCATGGTGTACACATGACAGATACTGGGGACAGCATGCCTGTGAAGAGTAAAAGCTACAGGTTAACTGATAAGGTGATAACCAGCATTAAGGTAGTTATCAAGATGCTGGAGGCAGGGATCGAGCCCTCAAGCAGCCCTTGGTCCAGCCCAATGGTGTTGATGCCCAAGGCTGGCCCTCCAGGTGTCACTCCATAACTTAGGTTGTGTGTGGACTACCATGGGTTCAATGCAGTCACTCAGACAGACACATTCCATCTCCAGAGATGAACTCATAGATCGGCTAGAAGCTGCCATGTTCCCCAGCACATTTAACATCTGGATACTGGTAGATTGCCTTGACCAAGGGGACTAAAGGGAGCTCTGCATCCTCTATCCCAAAAGGGCACTTCCAGTTCTGAGTAATGACCTTTGGGGTGAACACCCCTGTAACCTCCCAGAGGTTGGTCAACCAGGACCTGGCTGGGTTGTAGAACTTCAGTGCCATCTATCTGGAAAACATTGCAGTCTTCAGTTCTAGCTAGGAGGACCACCTGTGCCACTTCAGAAGTGCTTCATGCTCTGCAGAGAGCAGGCCTGACTATCACAGCCAGTAAGTGCCAGATGGGATAGGGTTACGTGATCTACTCCAAGTGGAGGGAGACAAGGTGCAGCCCCTCCAGGCCAAGATTGAACCCATTGTGGCTTAGGAACTACCCCACCCACCCCCAAAATAAACTCCAGACAGAATTGAGAGCCTTATTTGGCCTCAACAGCTATTGCAGATTTGTCATGGGGTACAGCACCATTGTTGCACCCTTGACAGAGTGGACTTCCAAGAAGCATCCAAGTCAGGTGATCTGGACAGAGGCATGCCACAAAGAGGCCATGTGCACAGCCCCCATGCTCAAGTCCCTTGACTTTTCCCAAGAATTTGTT
This sequence comes from Pleurodeles waltl, assembly GCF_031143425.1. Classification (NCBI taxonomy): domain Eukaryota; kingdom Metazoa; phylum Chordata; class Amphibia; order Caudata; family Salamandridae; genus Pleurodeles; species Pleurodeles waltl. Next base: position 1,314,568,713 of record NC_090446.1, on the reverse strand, counting down.
GTGCAGAGAGACTCCGCAGGGCATTGCATGGCATGGGGCAGTGCTCTCACAGCTAAATGAAGAGGGTCTGAATCAACCTGTAGACTTCATCAGTTGGTGGTTACTTCCCAGAGAACAGAGTGCTTCAGAAAGAACCATTTGCTATGGGCTGGGCACTGAATAGGCTGAGACCATACCTGCTTTATGCTAATTTCTGGGTTCAAACAGACCACACAAACAGACCACATACCCTAACCCTCAGATGGTTAATACAGCTGAGGGGTGAAAATCCCAAACATTTGAGGCGGTCCATCCAGAGTAGGCTAAACAGTTTTCCAGGAATCAATTAGGATAAAGCTATAGATTTAATGGGGAGTATGGAAAATGTCAGTTACACAGTGTACATCTGTTCGTAGCATGTTCCGCTGCAGATTCACATGCTGTGCATTATCCTGCCATCTAGTGTTGGGCTCAGAGTGTTACAAGTTGTTTTTCTTCGAAGAAGTGTTTTCGAGTCACAAGATCGAGTGAGTCCTCTTCGGTTCCATTGCGCATGGGCATCGACTCCATTGTTAGATTGTTTTCCCGCAGAGGGTAAGGAAGGCGTGATAGAGTATATAGAGGTAAAATGAGAGATGTCCATGCTAATGTAAATATATATATACATATGTACAAATGTTTGTAACTTAAACGACTACAGGCTTCCGAGGAGGTGGGAGGGTGCATTCGAATCTGCAGCAGAACATGCCACAAACACATATACACTGGGTAAGTGACATTTTCCGTTCGATGGCATGTGTAGCTGCAGATACACATGCTGTGCATAGACTACAAAGCAGTTTGTCCTCCCATAAAAGAGCAGTCGGTGGTTAGCCTGTAGGAGTTGAAGTTGTTTGAAATAATGTTCTTAGTACAGCTTGGCCTACTGTGGCTTGTTGTTGTGAAAATACATCTACACAGTAGTGTTTAGTGAATGTATGTGGTGTTGACCAAGTAGCTGCTTCACATATTTCAGCCATTGGTATAACCATTGTTGCACCTTTTTTCCTTGTAGAGTGTGCTTTAGGAGTAACTAAGCATTGTCTTGTGGCTTTAATGTAGCATGTTTGAATGCATCTTACAACCATCTTGCTAAACCTTGTTTTGATATGGGATTGCCTGTATGATTTTTTTGGAAGGCGACAAATAGTTGTATAGTCTTTTTAATTCTGTCTATATAGTACATTAAAGCTCTTTTGATGCCCAGTGTATGTAGAGCTCTCTCTGCCACAGAATCTGGCTGTGGGAAGAAGACTGGCAGTTCCACTGTTTGATTTATATGAAATGGTGATACAACTTTTGGAAAAAAAATTGGATTTGTTCTTAGTACAACTTTATGCTTGTGTACTTGGACGAACGGTTCTTCAAGAGTAAAGGCTTGGATTTAACTTACTCTTCTTAAAGAAGTAATTGCCACTAGGAAGGCAACTTTCCATGTTAGAAATTGCATTTGGCACGAGTGCATAGGCTCAAATGGTGGTCCCATAAGTCGTGTAAGCACTATATTTAAATTCCATGAAGGGACTGGTGGTGTTCTGGGTGAAATGATGCGTTTTAAACCTTCCATGAAAGCTTTAATGACAGGAACTCTAAATAAAGAGCTGTGCTGTATATTTTGTAAAAATGCTGAAATTGCAAGACAAATTTTTATGGAAGAGAATGCTAAATTTGATTTTTGTAAATGAAGCAGATAACATACAATCTGTTGTATTGATGCTGTAAGAGGGTCAATATGTTCAGATTGACAGTAATATACAAATCTTTTCCATTTGTTTGCATAGCACTGTCTAGTAGTGGGTTTTCCTGCTTGTTTACTAACTTCCATACATTCTGATGGGAGTTGTAAATATCCAAACTCTATGACCTCAGGAGCCAAATTGCTAGATTGAGTGTTTTGGGATTTGTATGCCTGATTTGGCCTCTGTTTTGTGTCAACAGACCTGGTCTGGTTGGGAGTTTGGAGTGTGGTACTACTGACAGATCTAATAATGTTGTGTACCACGGTTGACGTGCCCATGTTGGTGCTATGAGTATCATATTGAGCGAAGTTTGACGCAACTTGTTGACTAGAAACGGAAGGAGCGAGACGGGGGAAAAGCGTATGCAAATATCCCTGACCAATTGATCCATAGAGCATTGCCCTTGGATAGGGGATGTGGGTGTCTGGATGCAAAGTTTTGGCATTTTGTGTTTTCGCTTGTGGCGAACAGATCTATATCTGGTGTTCCCCACTTTTGAAAGTATTTTTGAAGTACTTGAGGATGAATCTCCCATTCGCGTGTTTGTTGGTGATTTCTGTTGAGGGTATCTGCCAATTGATTGTCCATCCCTGGAATGTATTGTGCTAACAGATGAATTTGGCTGTGGATTGCCCATTTCCAAATTTTCTGAGCTAAAAGGGAGAGTTGGGATGAATGTGTCCCTCCCTGTTTGTTTAGGTAGTACATGGAACATTCTTCTGTGTGAGAAGAGGTTGAAAAGCTTTGAGTGCTAGAAAGACCGCTAATAACTCAAAGCGGTTTATGTGTAGCTGTTTGTGTTTGACATCCCATTGCCCTTGAATGTTGTGATTGTTTAGGTGAGCTCCCCAACCAATCATTGATGCATCTGTTGTAATTATGGTGTGAGGCACAGGGTCCTGAAATGGCCGCCCATTGTTTAGATTTGTGGAATTCCACCACTGAAGGGACATGCATGTTTGGCGGTCTATCAACACAAGATCTTGAAGTTGACCGTGTGCCTGTGACCGTTGTTGCGCAAGGCACTGTTGTAAGGGCTGCATGCTTAGTCTTGCGTGCGGAACAATTGCAATACATGATGCCATCATTCCTAAAATTTTCATGACAAATCTGACAGTGTATCGTTGATTTGTCTGTATTTGTGTGATTATATTTTGGAACGCTTGTATCCTTTGTGTATTTAGACATGCTAGAGCTTGCTGAGTATTTAGTATTGCACCCAAATACTGTTGTATTTGTGCTGGTTGAAGGTGTGATTTTTAGTAGTTTATTGAGAACCCTAGATTGTGCAAGGTTTGTATTACATAATGCGTATGATTTTGGCATTGCTTATTACTGTTTGATTTTATTAGCCAATCATCTAGATATGGAAAGACACAAATATGTTGTCTTCTTAGGTAGGCTGCGACTACTGCTAAGCACTTTGTGAATACCCTTGGAGCTGTTATTACAAAGGGCAACACTTTGAACTGATAGTGCTTTCCTTGAATGACAAACCTGGGATATTCCCTGTGTGCAGGATGGATGGGTATATGGAAATAAACATCTTTGAGATCTAATGCCGTCATGAAATCTTGTTTTTGTAGTAGTGGAATGACATCCTGTAAAGTTACCATGTGAAAATGTTCTGACAGGATGTAAAGATTGAGGGTCTAATATTGGCCTGAGGGTGCCATCTTTTTGGGGAATTAGAAAATATAGTGAGTAAACCCCTGTCCCTATTTGAGAATGTGGTACCAATTCTATTGCTTGTTTGAGTAGTAGAGACTGGACCTCTTCTTGCAACAGACTGATGTGTTCTGTGGATAGTTTGTATGACCTTGGTGGGATATTTGGAGGAGTGTATCAATTCTAGGCAATAGCCATTGCGGATAATTGATAGCACCCAACTGTCTGGTAATATTTTGCCAATTTGTGTGGAACTGTTGTAGTCTTTCCCCCACATGAGAGGTGTGGAGCGGAAGGAAATGAGAGAAGTCACTGTTTTGGGTGCTGTGGAGGTTGCTTAGAGGGCTGAAATCTTCCCCTATTTCTGGGGTACTGTCCTTTATATGTGCCCCTAAAACCACTCCGTTGGTATTGTGGTTGGTAGGTTGGCTTTGCCTGTGATGTGGATGCCTCAGCTGTCTGTGGTCTGAACCCCCCTCGAAACTGATGTTTTCAAAAGGACCCCCTGTATGGTGCAGAGTAGAGTGCGCCCATTGCTTTTGCTGTGCCAGAATCCCTTCTCAATTTTTCTATGGCTGTGTCAACTTCTGGCCCAAAAATATGTTTTTTATTAAATGGCATATTTAACACAGCCTGCTGTATTTCTAGTTTGAATCCAGAAGATCTGAGCCATGCATGCCTGCGTATTGTGACTGCAGTATTGACACTTCTAGTAGCGGTACCTGCTGCATCTAGGGCAGATCGTATTTGATTGTTAGTAATGGCTTGCCCTTCTTCCACTACTTGTGCCCTTTTTTGGTTTTCTTTGGCTGCCTGGGATGCAACTTTTTTCCCTGCAGCATCATATTTCCTGCTCTCCTCATCAGGTGGGGGCGCATCTCCTGATGACTGACTGCCTGCTCTTTTCCTGGCAGCGCTAACTACCACAGAATCTGGCGGTACCTGATGGGTGATGTAATCAGGGTCGGAGGGTGCAGATTTATATTTTTTTCTACCCTAGGTGTTATCATACTTGCCTTAACAGGTCCACTTAATATCTGATCTGCGTGTTTTACCATGCCTGGGAGCATGAGAAGGCATTGATATTTAGAGTGTGTTGAGGATAGGGTGTTAAATAAGAAATCCTCTTCTAGGGGTTCTGTATGCATGGTGACACCATGATATGCCGCAGCCATAGCTATAACTTGGTTGTAGACAGTGCTATCCTCAGGTGGTGATGGTTTAGAGGGATAGCTGTCTAGATCATTACTAGGAATGGGATCTAAATCACATTGTCTTGCTGTGAGTCGTAAGAGTGAGCGGGTGACTGCACTGGTGTGGGACTAGTAGGAGAAGTAGGTAGGTGTGGAGAGTGAGGAGAATGAGGAGGAGAAGATTGAGGAGGTGGTGGTTTCTCCTTCTGCTTTGGCACTTTTGCTGGAGGCTGCATAGTGTCTAATTCCTCCTGAAAGGCTAGCTTCCTTTTTGTTTTCAAAGGAGGTGCTGTTTGAATTCTCCAAGTTTCCTTATGGATGTGGATCCTGGACTGCCTTTCATCCATAACTTCAAGTTTTGGCTGTAATTCAAACTTCTCTTCAGAAGTTTTGTGGCTTTCTTTAAGTCTTTTTGAAAGTCCACATTCATCTGTATAAGTTGGCCTTTTCGGCTCTGAAGCATGCTTTTTCGGTATCAAAATAGATGTTGCGAACAAAGGTTTCGGCTCCGAGAGTGGTTTTCTAATTTTCGACTCCGAAAAATGGTGTTTACTGGAGTCAGACATAGAGCTTTTTGGAGGAGTGGCCTTTTTTCAGAACAGAACTGGTAAGTTGGTCACCGCCAGTCTTTTTTCGGGCCGAGCCATGGACTTCCGGCAGTGGCATACCCAAGGCCTTGTGTTTTTTCTTTTGTGACGGTACAGGGTAGGCGTACTCACATGTTGTCCTGTCGTGACCAGTCTGTCGTCTTCTGATTCCTGTTCGGATTCGGAATCTCAAACCGAGCCCGCTGTTTGCATCAGTAGTTCTTCCTCTACGTCAAGATGTTCACTGCTTCTCAACACCATTTCGAGTCTTCGTGCCCTCCTGTCTCGAAGAGTCTTTCAATCTGAAGGATCGACAGGCCTCACAATTTTCTTCCCGATGATCCGGGGAGAGGCAAAGGTTGCAAACCAGATGCTGGTCTGTGTACGGGTATTTTGCGTGGAACCGAGGACAGAATCAGGATGAGTATGATCCATGAGGCTTTCCATGTGGTCGGCCCGAATAGGCCCAAGTTGGGGGCATGCGCGCGCCTCAAAGGGCAAACAAAGTTGTTTTCCCGATGGTACTTGTAGGAAAGTACCATCTTGCCTGGCATGTTACCCCCATTTTTCACTGTATATATGTTGTTTTAGTTGTATGTGTCACTGGGACCCTGCCAGCCAGGGCCCCAGTGCTCATAAGTGTGCCTGAATGTGTTACCTGTGTTATGACTAACTGTCTCACTGAGGCTCTGCTAACCAGAACCTCAGTGGTTATGCTCTCTCATTTCTTTCAAATTGTCACTAACAGGCTAGTGACCATTTTTACCAATTTACATTGGCTTACTGGAACACCCTTATAATTCCCTAGTATATGGTACTGAGGTACCCAGGGTATTGGGGTTCCAGGAGATCCCTATGGGCTGCAGCATTTCTTTTGCCACCCATAGGGAGCTCTGACAATTCTTACACAGGCCTGCCACTGCAGCCTGAGTGAAATAACGTCCACGTTATTGCACAGCCATTTTACACTGCACTTAAGTAACTTATAAGTCACCTATATGTCTAACCTTTACCTGGTAAAGGTTAGGTGCAAAGTTACTTAGTGTGAGGGCACCCTGGCACTAGCCAAGGTGCCTCCACATTGTTCAGGGCCAATTCCCCGGACGTTGTGAGTGCGGGGACACCATTACACGCATGCACTACATATAGGTCACTACCTATATGTAGCTTCACAATGGTAACTCCGAATATGGCCATGTAACATGTCTATGATCATGGAATTGCCCCCTCTATGCCATCCTGGCATAGTTGGCACAATCCCATGATCCCAGTGGTCTGTAGCACAGACCCTGGTACTGCCAAACTGCCTTTCCCGGGGTTTCACTGCAGCTGCTGCTGCTGCCAGCCCCCCAGACAGGCTTCTGCCCTCCTGGGGTCCAGCCAGGCCTGGCCCAGGATGGCAGAACAAAGGACTTCCTCTGAGAGAGGGTGTTACACCCTCTCCCTTTGGAAAATGGTGTGAAGGCAGGGGAGGAGTAGCCTCCCCCAGCCTCTGGAAATGCTTTCATGGGCACACATGGTGCCCATTTCTGCATAAGCCAGTCTACACCGGTTCAGGGACCCCTTAGCCCTGCTCTGGTGTGAAACTGAACAAAGGAAAGGGGAGTGACCACTCCCCTGACCTGTACCTCCCCTGGGAGGTGCCCAGAGCTTCTCCAGTGTGCTCCAGACCTCTGCCATCTTGGAAACAGAGGTGCTGCTGGCACACTGGACTGCTCTGAGTGGCCAGTGCCACCAGGTGACGTCAGAGACTCCTTCTGATAGGCTCCTCCAGGTGTTGCTAGCCTATCTTCTCTCCTAAGTAGCCAAACCCTCTTTTCTGGCTTTTTAGGGTCTCTGCTTTGGGGAATTCCTTAGATAACGAATGCAAGAGCTCATCCGAGTTCCTCTGCATCTCTCTCTTCACCTTCTGCCAAGGAATCGACTGCTGACCGAGCTGGAAGCCTGCAAAACTGCAACAAAGTAGCAAAGACGACTACTGCAACTCTGTAACGCTGATCCTGCCGCCTTCTCGACTGTTTTCCTGATGGTGCATGCTGTGGGGGTAGTCTGCCTCCTCTCTGCACTAGAAGCTCCGAAGAAATCTCCCGTGGGTCGACGGAATCGTCCCCCTGCAACCGCAGGCACCAAAGAACTGCATCACCGGGACCCTGGGTCTCCTCTCAGCACGACGAGCGAGGTCCCTTGAATCCAGCAACTCTGTCCAAGTGACTCTCACAGTCCAGTGACTCTTTAGTCCAAGTTTGGTGGAGGTAAGTCCTTGCCTCCCACGCCAGACTGCATTGCTGGGAACCGCGACTTTTGCAGCTACTCCGGCCTCCGTGCACTTCCAGCGGAAATCCTTTGTGCACAGTCCAGCCTGGGTCCACGGCACTCTAACCTGCATTGCACGACCTCCTAAGTTGTCCTCCGGCGACGTGGGTCTCCTTTGTGCGACTTCAGGTGAGCACTGTGTCACGCATCTTCGTAGTGCCTGTTCCGGCACTTCTGCGGGTGCTGCCTGCTTCTGAGAGGGCTCCTTGTCTTGCTCGACACCCCCTCTGTCCCCAGACGCAATTGGCGACATCCTGGTCCCTCCGGGGCCACAGCAGCATATAAAAACCCTAACCGCATGATTTGCAGCTAGCAAGGCTTGTTGGCGGTCTTTCCTCAGGAAAATACTTCTGCACAACTCTCCACGGCGTGGGGGATCCATCCTCCAAAGGGAAAGTCTCTAGCCCTTGTCGTTCCTGCAGAACCTTCAGCTTCTACTGTCCAGTAGCAGCTTCTTTGCATCCACAGCTGGCATTTCCTGGGCATCTGCCCATCTCCGACTTGCTTGTAACTTTTGGACTTGTTCCACAGGTACCCTCGACTGGAAATCCATCGTTGTTGCATTGCTGGTTTGTGTCTTTCCTGCAGAATTCCCCTATCACGACTTCTATGTCCTTTGGGGAACTTTAGTGCACTTTGCACTCACTTTTCAGGGTCTTGGGGTGGGCTATTTTTCTAACCCTTACTATTTTCTAATAGTCCCAGCGACCCTCTACAAGGTCACATAGGTTTGGGGTCCATTCGTGGTTCGCATTCCACTTCTGGAGTATATGGTTTGTGTTGCCCCTATCCCTATGTGTCCCCATTGCATCCTATTGTATCTATACATTGTTTGCACTGTTTTCTAATACTATTACTGCATATTTTGGTATTGTGTACATATATCTTGTGTATATTTGCTATCCTCATACTGAGGGTACACTCTGAGATACTTTGGCATATTGTCATAAAAATAAAGTACCTTTATTTTTAGTATATCTGTGTATTGTGTTTTCTTATGATATTGTGCATATGACACTAGTGGTACTGTAGGAGCTTCACTCGTCTCCTAGTTCAGCCTAAGCTGCTCTGCTAAGCTACCATTATCTATCAGCCTATGCTGCTAGACACCCTATACACTAATAAGGGATAACTGGGCCTGGTGCAAGGTGTAAGTACCCCTTTGTACTCACTACAAGCCAGTCCAGCCTCCTACATTGGTTGTGCAGCGGTGGGATAAGTGCTTTGAGACTACTTACCACTTTTGTCATTGTACTTTTCATAAGAGAAAAATATACAAAACAAGTTCAGTGTATGTACACCTAACGAAAAAGTTTTGCATTTCTTTTCTCACCTCTTTTCTAAAGTGCTGAAAAGTACCTCTAAACTTTCTAAAAGTTCTTAAAAAGTTGTAAAAGTTTTTTTTTCTGTCTTTCTAAAAGTGCTGAAAACTTTTTTCTCTTTTTCTATCACTTAAACCCTTTCTAAAAATGTCTGGCACTTGCATATGACCACCTTAGCTGGAAAGGAGCAAGGAGTCTCTGTGTAGAAAGAGGTTTGAGTGTAGGGAAGAATCCTTCTTTGGAATTATTGCTTAACATGCTTAGAGAAAAAAGGCCAAAAAGGCCCCATCTGTTGAAAAAGTAGCTAATGGTTCCCAATCTGATCCAGGGACTCCCCTAGGAAAAGATTCAGGAAAGAAACTTCCTAGCCTGCCCAATACTAGACAGCCTAGCATAGATGGTACTGAGGTTGAGTCACATCATACAGATAGTGTTGTCTCACATCATAGCAAGAGCATTCCTTCTCACCACAGTAGAAGTGATGTTTCTGTTAACCAAGCTGTTAGGGTGCCTTCTGTAAGGGACAGGTCTCCTTCTGTCCATTCTCATCATACTTCTGTTTCTAGACACCCACCCTGATGACAGATTGTTAGAAAGGGAGCTCAATAGATTGAGAGTGGAACAAACCAGACTGAAGCTCAAGAAGCAACAGCTGGATTTGGATAGACAGTCTTTAGAAGTAGAGAAGGAAAGACAGAAATTGGGTTTAAAACCCATGGTGGCAGCAGCAGTATTCCCAATAGTCATCCTGCAAAAGAGCATGATTCTAGGAATCTGCACAAGATAGTTCCCGCTTATATGGAGGGGGATGACATTAACAAGTGGTTTGCTGCACTTGAGAGGGCCTATGTTGTACAGGATGTCCCTCAAAGGCAGTGGGCTGCTATCCTATGGCTATCATTTAGTGGAAAAGGTAGGGATAGGCTCCTTACTGTGAAAGAAAGTGAAGCCAATGATTTCAAAATTCTTAAGAATGCACTCCTGGATGGTTATGGCTTAACCACTGAACAATACAGGATAAAGTTCAGAGAGACCAAAAAGGAGTCTTCACAAGACTGGGTTGATTTCATTGACCATTCAGTGAAGGCCTTGGAGGGGTGGTTACATGGCAGTAAAGTTACTGATTATGACAGCCTGTATAACTTGATCCTGAGAGAGCATATTCTTAATAATTGTGTGTCTGATTTGTTGCACCAGTACTTGGTGGACTCTGATCTGACCTCTCCCCAAGAATTGGGAAAGAAGGCAGACAAATGGGTCAGAACAAGGGTGAACAGAAATGTTCATACAGGGGGTGACAAAGATGGCAACAAGAAGAAGGATGGTAAGTCTTCTGACAAGGGTGGGGACAAATCTAAAAATGAGTCTTCATCAGGCCCACAAAAACACTCTGGTGGGGGTGGTGGGCCCAAATCCTCTTCTAATCAAAACAAAGAAAAGAAACCATTGTGCTATTTATGTAAAATAAAAGGCCATTGGACAACAGATCCCAGTTGTCCAAAGAAAAGCACCAAGCCTCCTACCACTACAACCCCTACTGCTACACCTAGTGTCCCTACTAATAGCAGTGGTGGTGGGAGCAAACCTACTAATAGCCAAGCTAAGGGAGTAGCTGGGCTCACTTTTGGTAACTTAGTTGGGGTTGGTCTTGTTAGGGAGACCACAGAGGCTGTGTTAGTCTCTGAGGGGGCTATTGATTTAGCCACCTTAGTTGCTTGTCCCCTTAATATGGATAAGTACAAGCAGCTACCCCTAATAAATGGTGTTGAGGTTCAGGCCTACAGGGACACAGGTGCCAGTGTCACAATGGTGATAGAGAAACTAGTCCACCCTGAACAACACCTACTTGGTCACCAGTACCAAGTAACCGATGCTCACAACACACTTAGCCACCCCATGGCTGTTGTAAATCTCAACTGGGGGGGGGGGGGGGGGGTTACTGGGCCAAAGAAAGTTGTGGTAGCCTCAGATTTACCTGTAGACTGTCTACTAGGAAATGATTTGGAGACATCAGCTTGGTCAGATGTGGAGTTGGAGGCCCATGCAGCAATGCTGGGCATCCCAGGGCATATTTTTGCTTTAACCAGGGCTCAGGCCAAAAAGCAAAAAGGACAGGGAAACTTGGATCCTGGAACAATGGACCAAGTGCTCCCTAAAGCTAGGGCTAGTAAAAGTAAAGCACTTCCTACTATCCCTCCCTCTACAGTGGATTCTAATTCTGAGGAAGAAGAATTTCCACCCTGTGCAGAACCTACATCTGAGGAGCTGGAAGCAGACACTGCTGAGCTTTTGGGTGAAGGGGGGCCTGCCAGGGAAGAGCTGAGTGTGGCACAGCAAACCTGTCCCACACTAGAGGGTCTAAGACAGCAAGCTGTCAAACAAGCTAATGGGGATGTCAGTGACTCTCACAGAGTTTACTGGGAGGACAACCTCCTGTACACTGAAGCAAGGGATCCTAAACCTGGACCTGCCAGGAGTTTAGTGATTCCTCAGGAGTACAGAAAGTTCCTCCTAACTCTAGCCCACGACATTCCCCTAGCTGGACATTTGGGACAAATGAAAACTTGGGACAGACTTGTTCCCCTTGTTTCATTGGCCTAGAATGTCAGAGGACACAAAAGAATTTTGCAAGTCCTGTGAAACCTGTCAAGCCAGTGGCAAGACAGGTGGCACTCCAAAGCCACCCCTTATTCCACTGCCTGTGGTTGGGGTTCCCTTTGAAAGGGTAGGGGTTGACATAGTTGGCCCCCTTGACCCTCCTACTGCTTCAGGCAATAGGTTTATCTTGGTGGTAGTGGACCATGCCACCAGATATCCTGAAGCAATTCCTCTTAGGACCACTACAGCACCTGCAGTGGCAAAGGCACTCCTGTGAATATTTTCCAGGGTGGGCTTCCCAAAAGAGGTGGTATCAGACAGGGGAAGCAATTTTATGTCTGCTTACTTAAAGGCCATGTGGAAGGAGTGTGGTGTGATTTACAAGTTCACTACACCCTATCATCCACAAACAAATGGACTGGTGGAGAGATTTAACAAAACTCTCAAAGGCATGATTATGGGACTCCCTGAAAAACTCCGCAGGAGATGGGATATCCTTTTACCATGCCTCCTTTTTGCCTACAGGGAGGTACCCCAGAAAGGAGTGGGCTTCAGTCCCTTTGAACTCCTTTTTGGACACCCTGTTAGGGGTCCACTAACACTTGTCAAGGAGGGTTGGGAACAACCTTTAAAAGCTCCAAAACAAGATATTGTGGATTATGTGCTTGGCCTCAGATCAAGGATGGCTGAGTACATGAAAAAGGCCAGTAAAAACCTTCAGGCCAGCCAAGAGCTCCAAAAGCAATGGCATGACCAGAAGGCTGTTTTGGTTCAGTACAAACCAGGGCAGAAAGTGTGGGTCTTGGAGCCTGTGGCCCCAAGAGCACTCCAAGATAAATGGAGTGGACCCCACACAATTGTTGAGAAAAAGGGTGAAGTTACCTACTTAGTTGACTTAGGCACTGCCAGGAGTCCCCTTAGGGTGCTCCATGTCAATCGTCTGAAACCCTACTATGACAGGGCTGATCTCACCCTGCTCATGGCAACTGATGAGGGACAGGAAGAAGACAGTGATCCTCTACCTGATCTCTTCTCTTCCACAGAACAAGATGCTCTAGTGGAAGGTGTAGTTTTGGCTGATTTTCTTACTGCTGAGCAGAAAGACCATTGCATAAATCTCCTGGGTCAGTTTTCTGTACTCTTCTCTACTGTGCCAGGTACCACTTCTTGGTGTGAGCACACTATAGATACTGGAGACAGCTTGCCTGTCAAAAGTAAGATCTATAGGCAGCCTGACCATGTCAGGGACTGCATAAAGCAAGAGGTGCAGAAGATGTTAGAACTGGGAGTGGTCGAGCACTCTGAAAGTCCATGGGCTTCTCCTGTGGTACTTGTACCAAAACCCCATTCCAAGGATGGAAAGAAGGAAATGCGGTTTTGTGTAGACTACAGAGGTCTCAACCAGGTAACCAAAACTGATGCTCACCCTATACCCAGGGCAGATGAGCTAATAGATACACTGGCATCTGCCAAGTATCTAAGCACTTTTGATTTGACTGCAGGGTATTGGCAGATCAAATTATCAGAAGATGCTAAACCTAAAACTGCATTTTCAACCATTGGAGGCCATTACCAATTCACAGTAATGCCTTTTGGATTGAAAAATGCACCTGCCACTTTTCAGAGGTTGGTGAACACAGTCCTGCAAGGGCTGGAAGCTTTTAGTGCAGCATATTTGGATGATATAGCTGTCTTTAGCTCCAGCTGGGATAATCACCTGGTCCACCTATGGAAAGTTTTGGAGGCCCTGCAAAAGGCAGGCCTCACTATCAAGGCTTCAAAGTGCCAGATAGGGCAGGGTAAGGTGGTTTATCTGGGACACCTTGTTGGTGGGGAACAGATTGCACCACTTCAAGGGAAAATCCAAACTATTATAGATTGGGTTCCCCCTACTACTCAGACTCAGGTGAGAGCCTTCCTAGGCCTCACTGGTTATTACAGGAGGTTCATTAAGAACTATGGCTCCATTGCAGCCCCTCTTAATGACCTCACATCCAAGACAATGCCTAAAAAGGTATTATGGACAGCAAACTGTCAGAAAGCTTTTGAGGAGCTGAAGCAGGCCATGTGCTCTGCACCTGTCCTGAAAAGCCCTTGTTACTCTAAAAAATTATATGTCCAAACTGATGCATCTGAATTAGGAGTAGGGGCAGTCCTATCACAACTTATTTCTGAGGGCCAGGATCAACCTGTTGCTTTTATTAGTAGGAGGTTGACCCCTAGAGAAAAGCGTTGGTCTGCCATAGAGAGGGAGGCCTTTGCTGTGGTCTGGGCTCTGAAGAAGTTGAGGCCATACCTGTTTGCCACTCACTTCATTGTTCAGACAGACCACAAACCTCTACTTTGGCTAAAACAAATGAAAGGTGAAAATCCTAAATTGTTGAGGTGGTCCATATCCCTACAGGGAATGGACTATACAGTGGAACATAGACCTGGGAGTAGCCATTCCAATGCAGATGGACTCTCCAGATATTTCCACTTAGACAATGAAGACTCATCAGGTCATGGCTAGTCTTATTGCCCTTCGTTTGGGGGGGGGGAGTTGTGTAGGAAAGTACCATCTTGCCTGGCATGTTACCCCCATTTTTCACTGTATATATGTTGTTTTAGTTGTATGTGTCACTGGAACCCTGCCGGCCAGGGCCCCAGTGCTCATAAGTGTGCCTGAATGTGTTACCTGTGTTATGACTAACTGTCTCACTGAGGCTCTGCTAACCAGAACCTCAGTGGTTATGCTCTCTCATTTCTTTCAAATTGTCACTAACAGGCTAGTGACCATTTTTACCAATTTACATTGGCTTACTGGAACACCCTTATAATTCCCTAGTATATGGTACTGAGGTACCCAGGGTATTGGGGTTCCAGGAGATCCCTATGGGCTGCAGCATTTCTTTTGCCACCCATAGGGAGCTCTGACAATTCTTACACAGGCCTGCCACTGCAGCCTGAGTGAAATAACGTCCACGTTATTGCACAGCCAATTTACACTGCACTTAAGTAACTTATAAGTCGCCTATATGTCTAACCTTTACCTGGTAAAGGTTAGGTGCAAAGTTACTTAGTGTGAGGGCACCCTGGCACTAGCCAAGGTGCCCCCCCATTGTTCGGGCCAATTCCCCGGACTTTGTGAGTGCGGGGACACCATTACACGCGTGCATTACATATAGGTCACTACCTATATGTAGCTTCACAATGGTAACTCCAAATATGGCCATGTAACATGTCTATGATCATGGAATTGCCCCCTCTATGCCATCCTGGAATAGTTGGCACAATCCCATGATCCCAGTGGTCTGTAGCACAGACCCTGGTACTGCCAAACTGCCTTTCCCGGGGTTTCAATGCAGCTGCTGCTGCTGCCAGCCCCTCAGACAGGCTTCTGCCCTCCTGGGGTCCAGCCAGGCCTGGCCCAGGATGGCAGAACAAAGGACTTCCTCTGAGAGAGGGTGTTACACCCTCTCCCTTTGGAAAATGGTGTGAAGGCAGGGGAGGAGTAGCCTCCCCCAGCCTCTGGAAATGCTTTCATGGGCACAGATGGTGCCCATTTCTGCATAAGCCAGTCTACACCGGTTCAGGGACCCCTTAGCCCTGCTCTGGCGCGAAACTGGACAAAGGAAAGGGGAGTGACCACTCCCCTGACCTGTACCTCCCCTGGGAGGTGCCCACAGCTCCTCCAGTGTGCTCCAGACCTCTGCCATCTTGGAAACAGAGGTGCTGCTGGCACACTGGACTGCTCTGAGTGGCCAGTGCCACCAGGTGATGTCAGAGACTCCTTCTGATAGGCTCCTTCAGGTGTTGCTAGCCTATCTTCTCTCCTAAGTAGCCAAACCCTCTTTTTTGGCTATTTAGGGTCTCTGCTTTGGGGAATTCCTTAGATAACGAATGCAATAGCTCATCCGAGTTCCTCTGCATCTCTCTCTTCACCTTCTGCCAAGGAATCGACTGCTGACCGCGCTGGAAGCCTGCAAAACTGCAACAAAGTAGCAAAGACGACTACTGCAACTCTGTAACGCTGATCCTGCCGCCTTCTCGACTGTTTTCCTGGTGGTGCATGCTGTGGGGGTAGTATGCCTCCTCTCTGCACTAGAAGCTCCAAAGAAATCTCCTGTGGGTCGACGGAATCGTCCCCCTGCAACCGCAGGCACCAAAGAACTGCATCACTGGGACCCTGGGTCTCCTCTCAGCACAACGAGCGAGGTCCCTTGAACTCAGCAACTCTGTCCAAGTGACTCCCACAGTCCAGTGACTCTTCAGTCCAAGTTTGGTGGAGGTAAGTCCTTGCCTCCCCACGCCAGTCTGCATTGCTGGGAACCGCGACTTTTGCAGCTACTCCGGCCTCCGTGCACTTCCGGCAGAAATCCTTTGTGCACAGTCCAGCCTGGGTCCACGGCACTCTAACCTGCATTGCACGACCTCCTAAGTTGTCCTCCGGCGACGTGGGACTCCTTTGTGCGACTTCGGGTGAGCACCATGTCACGCATCTTTGTAGTGCCTGTTCTGGCACTTCTGCGGGTGCTGCCTGCTTCTGAGAGGGCTCCTTGTCTTGCTCGACACCCCCTCTGTCCCCAGACGCAATTGGCGACATCCTGGTCCCTCCTGGGCCACAGCAGCATCCAAAAACCCTAACTGCACAATTTGCAGCTAGCAAGGCTTGTTGGCGGTCTTTCCTCAGGAAAACACATCTGCACAACTCTCCACGATGTGGGGAATCCATCCTCCAAAGGGGAAGTCTCTAGCCCTTGTCGTTCCTGCAGAACCATCAGCTTCTACTGTCCAGTAGCAGCTTCTTTGCATCCACAGCTGGCATTTCCTGGGCATCTGCCCATCTCCGACTTGCTTGTGACTTTTGGACTTGGTCCCCTTGTTCCACAGGTACCCTCGACTGAAAATCCATTGTTGTTGCATTGCTGGTTTGTGTCTTTCCTGCAGAATTCCCCTATCACGACTTCTATGTCCTTTGGGGAACTTTAGTGCCCTTTGCACTCACTTTTCAGGGTCTTGGGGTGGGCTATTTTTATAACCCTTACTATTTTCTAATAGTCCCAGCGACCCTCTACAAGGTCACATAGGTTTGGGGTCCATTCGTGGTTCGCATTCCACTTTTGGAGTATATGGTTTGTGTTGCCTCTATCCCTATGTGTCCCCATTGCATCCTATTGTAACTATACATTGTTTGCACTGTTTTCTAATACTATTACTGCATATTTTGGTATTGTGTACATATATCTTGTGTATATTTGCTATCCTCATACTGAGGGTACACTCTGAGATACTTTGGCATATTGTCATAAAAATAAAGTACCTTTATTTTTAGTATATCTGTGTATTGTGTTTTCTTATGATATTGTGCATATGACACTAGTGGTACTGTAGGAGCTTCACTCGTCTCCTAGTTCAGCCTAAGCTGCTCTGCTAAGCTACCATTATCTATCAGCCTATGCTGCTAGACACCCTATACACTAATAAGGGATAACTGGGCCTGGTGCAAGGTGTAAGTACCACTTGGTACTCACTACAAGCCAGTCCAGCCTCCTACAGTACTGCTGTGTCAATGGAAGATATAAACCCGATCAAGAAAATACTGCCGAAAAGAGCTTTACAAGTTTTCCAAATCGAAACCTCGGAGCCAGAGGAAACACGTCCGAACCAGATGACGGAAAAAAAAACAATGGAGTCGATGCCCATGCGCAATGGAACCGAAGAGGAGTCACTATCTCGTGACTCGAAAACACTTTGAAGAAAAACAACTTGTAACACTCCGAGCCCAACACTAGATGGCAGGATAATGCACAGCATGTGAATTTGCAGCTACACATGCCATCAAACATATAAAAACACCTAGTGGTTACCCCAGTATCCCTTTATTTTGGGTACCACTGGTAAGAATAAAATATTCAAAAAGGTGGGTTACGTAGGGAGGGGCTACTATCTTTATACC
Source organism: Pleurodeles waltl (assembly GCF_031143425.1). Classification (NCBI taxonomy): domain Eukaryota; kingdom Metazoa; phylum Chordata; class Amphibia; order Caudata; family Salamandridae; genus Pleurodeles; species Pleurodeles waltl. The sequence goes on along the minus strand of NC_090446.1, from coordinate 1,314,551,337 downwards.
CTAGAAGAAGCCAACATTTTCAGCACCTTCTCATGGCCTTCAAGGGGTCGCGGGCTTTAATCAGGACTAAGATTCAACCACGTTGTTTAAATTTGTCACAGTTCTGAGCTGGTGGATAATGTCTATTCAGTCACATGTGTAGGACATGGACAAGCATGGAAAGTGCAAGGCTGGCCTACTTGCCGGGACCTCTAATATGAAGAAATGCCATTGTGCCTTGTTGCAGGATCAACACGATGACAAACATAAAACAAGACGATACAAAAGTCTTTACCTCCGAGACACCTGAAAAATATATAAAAACATTTATTTACATTCTTTTGTGCATGCTCAGTCATGTAGATTTCATGCAAAGGTGCAAGGAAATTAGCCATAGCCTTACTCTCAGAAATGCACGCTATAAAGTCAGGTGAATACATGCTGCAGTAATTCTCTCAAATAAGAAAGGGAATTCTTTCTCTGAAACACTCACACCTGTGATCACGCTGAACAGATAAAATGGATAAAAACGTACGTGTTAATCACATTTTGAATTTTTGCGTCTTAAAACTGGCACCACCACTTTAGTACACTTCTGGACCTGTGGCTACTAAGCTAGGAAGGACTGCGGTACGGCTACAAGTACTACCACTCTGCTAGACTGCTGTTCTACGAGGAACTGCTGACCTGCTTCCCTCTTGCCAGGGGAAGAAGAACTGAGCCTGCATCTCTCTTGAACCCAGGACCCCAGAGTGACACAAAGGGATAGTCTGCTGACCTCCTGATCTGAGCCTCAGGCACATAGCGGGTCATTCCGACCCTGGCGGTCGGTGGCCGCCAGGGCCACCGACCACGGGAGCACCGCCGACAGGCTGGCGGTGCTCCTACGAGCATTCTGACCGCGGCGGTTTAGCCGCGGTCAGACGCGGAAAGCCAGCGGTCTCCCGCTGACTTTCCGCCGCTCGTAGGAATCCTCCATGGCTGCGGAGCGCGCTCCGCAGCCATGGAGGATTCCGACTCCCCCTCCCGCCATCCAGTTCCTGGCGGTTCTCCCGCCGGGAACCGGATGGCGGGAGGGGGAGTCACGGGGCCCCTGGGGGCCCCTGCCGTGCCCATGCCTATGGCATGGGCACGGCAGGGGCCCCCGTAAGAGGGCCCCTAAAAGTATTTCAGTGTCTGCAAAGCAGACACTGAAATACGCGACGGGTGCAACTGCACCCGTCGCACCTTCCCACTCCGCCGGCTCTATTACGAGCCGGCGTCATCGTGGGAAGGGAGTTTTCCCCTGGGCTGGCGGGCGGTCTTGCGAAGACCGCCCGCCAGCCCAGGGGAAAACTCGGAATACCCTCCGCGGTCTTTCGACCGCGGAGCGGTATTTCGGAGGGGGGAAGTCTGGCGGGCGGCCTCCGCCGCCCGTCAGACTCAGAATTAGGCCCATAATTGGCTCCCCACAGCTCCATCTTGAGCATATTCCTCCCCCCTGCCCCCACCCTCCCAAATAGGCACCACTCAGGTCCAGGGCCCTTGGTTTGGCTCTCAAGATAATAAAGTTAACTTTTGGGCTCTATGCATCAGTGAACGGACCTGCTCGCACCGGAACCATGCCCCTTGCACGGAAAATCAGAGCAAGTCAGTCTCTTCACACAGTAAGCATCATCCGCCCATTTGGATCGCTAACCAAAGGCTACAATCTGCGATTCCCAGCCTGCACCTCGCTAACCAGTCAGCAATGCTCTCTTTGCTCCCAGTGAATTTCTTCCACACATCCTGGATTCTCAGCACAAAACATGGAGGTGGTAAAATTTTAGCTGCACTAATCTGAAACAGTATCTGACCCAGGATCCATCACAGTCTGCTTTAACTTTTGAACTTGACGTGGTCAAGTGCAACCAGATATCCCTAGTTGACGCTTGATGCTTTTAGGGGCTATTTTTTAGTTTATTCTTTCCAATACACAACTCAAGTTCGACTGGTTGGATTTTTGTCATTTTGGTCTTGTTTTATATGTTAAATTATGCTCTATCTATTCTACCCTGGGGTGGGATGTGTGTGGAGTTTTTACTGTTTGAAGTGTTGCACAAATACTTTACATATTGCCTCCAAGTTAAGCCTGACTGCTTTGTACCAAGCTACCAGGAGCTTGAGCACAGGTTATTTTGGGGTTTGCTTGTGCCTTACCCAGACTAGGATTCTGGTTGCTGCTTGACCAGAGTTCACACCCTAGTCAACCATGAACCCAATTTCCAACAACTACCCTAACAGCAGATCCCTTCATTGTTGAAGCAAAAAACATTAGCACAATTGTTTAAACATGCAAACAGCTTCCAACTTCATCCGTAGCACAAAAGAATAACCCCAAAAAGAAAGGGACATACTCTAACTTCCTTCACACAACTAACACTTCTTGAATTCCATGACTTGATAAAAGCCATTGGGCTAGTCAGCTGCTCATCAGACATACACCCAGCCACACTTCAGAAAATCTCTGGTTGCAACTCCAGCATCAAACATTTCCAACAACTAACCATAGGTGTACTTTCAGACAGTGAAAATATCACACGTCACAATTCATTAGGAAACAATCTAGACCCAGCAGACATTAACAACTACTAGTAAGTCTCAAATAGTCTGTTCCTCAAGAAACTAACAAAACATTTCTCCCAGATCGCAACATTCAGGAAATATGCTACTATCCAGCCAAAAAAGTGGCTTCTGTCCAAAGAGTAAATTGGTGCTGAACTCCATCTGGCATCATTTGACAACTGTGGCTAGAAACTGGTTGCAGCAATACAACTTCCCCAAACAGCATTCAACACTGCATCATGAAAACACTACCACATGGACTCAAAGTGCCATTGAAAGAAACATCCTTGAGTGGTCCTTTCACTTGTGCACAGGGAAAGTATCGTCTCAGTAACCCTACTCACTTCAACATCAGTGTGTCAAACTCCACTGTTTGCGGGGGCGGTCACAGGGACCACTGGTGTCCATCCTACTAAGCACTGTCAACCGGGACAACTCAACTATTTAAGCAACTGACTCGCGGGTTAGAGGATGAGCAGGAAAATCCTTCTCAGGGAGGTATTGCAGGGGACAAGAGCTCAGAAGTGAGTCAACCAACCCTTCACAATAACATTGTTCAGTTCTTACGGTTTAGTTAAGTGCTTACATCCCATCAGAAATACAAAATACTACAGTTCAATAGGGCCTTCAATCCCAGGGATGTAAACCTGGTTATGACTAGCACTGCACCGCCTTCCAGTACGCAACCTACTCTAGATGATTTGTAATGGTTCTAGTTCCCCGTGTAATGTAGAGACACCACACAATATTGTGGCATGGATTTGAAAATATTCCAGCAAACTATCACTTTGTTTGTTGCATTTTGTTTTTTGGGCCACCATCAATTTTTTTATATGTGAGTTGCGATTAGGGTTTAAACCAATGGTCTCCAATCCAAACGTTCATTAGAAAAACCTTCAGCTAATCCTGGCTTTTTTAGGCTAAAGGATTAAGTGAAATTCAGTCTTCCGCTCATTAAAACACTTTAAAAAAATTTGACAGTATATATTTACATTACGCATGATTTAAATGTCAAATATTGTAACTGTTCAACAGCTGCTCCAGAGCCACTATCTCTGTGCGGGGGGGTGGAGTCGGGGGTTGTGAAAAGGGCTACTTTCAGGAGGTACACTTACCAGACACCTAGTGATGCACTGCGAGGGAACCGAATGGCCTGTTTGTGTCTGTGCCTGCTGTTACACTCTGTGTGATATGAATGTTTGGAGGAAGTTCGGGGGACTTAATGCTAGGAGGCATTTTTGTGGCCTCAACTGATTATATTTCGTTTTTTTGTATATTGCATGAAGTTAATATCCCTTATTTAGTGTATGTTTAAGGGAGGTAAAGTTTTACATCCTGCGTGATATGAAATGTTGGAGGGTTGATATTTTGGAATGGAATGCAGTAGAGGGGCACTTCCAGAAGTCTCCTTTACGATCAGACATTGCTTATTAAAGCCCTTTATTATGTTTGCTGTGGCTGCATTTCATCTACATCTATAATACTGCACAGAGGCAAAGTGATGCCCTCATTGGCGTGGGGTCTTAAGGAACAAGCATGATAGCACTGGTGCACATGTAGCACCAGCATTACAGAAGAAGCCACACAAGCTTCTGCATCCCATTCTGTAATATCGCTCCCTGTGTGTGCACAAAGGATGCTCACACGCCCATTTCGCCCTAGGGGCATAACGTCTAATACGGACCCTGAAGTTTTTCTTACTTTCTGGTTCAGTTCTATCAGCACAGCAGGGGTGGTGGAAAAGCAAGGGAAGGCCTGTCAGCAGGGAGACCACAGCTGCATGGTAAAGTTATGGTTAGACAAATGCATTATTGTAGAGTTGGGGGAAAAAAAAAAAAAAGCAGCCAGTTACCTTGACTGTTTCATAGTTCTGATGCGTTTTATGGATTTCAAAAGCCACAAAGTAGTCACTTTGTAAGTCAATCTAGTCCTCAGTTGGTTTGCTGCTAGGGTTTCCATCTGGCCTTTGTTTTATTTCAACCATCATGGCCAAGTATTTTAGTGTCCTGGCAATAACAAGCATTTGCAATGCAGGGGGTCTCGCGTTTGCTCGAGTTAGAGCTATTGGCGTTGTAAATTCCTAACTGGACTTTTCTTGCCACATAAATTGAAAATGAAAAGTAACAGTTGAGCTAAGCCATCCGAAACAGGGCGCCATCAGCAGGAGTGCGCATGGCACAAAAGAAAAAAAAAATCTGTTTGCTTGCAGTCAAACTTATCGGCAAACGTGCTGTTATCTATGTAACAGGGTCGGTGTCCAAGGCGGCAACAAAAGCCCCCCACCACTCCCCAAGGAGGGTCAGTCGTAAAGGATTTCTCTATAAATGATTTTTGAAAGGCAAGCCTACGTAAGAGTTAATGATGGACGTGCGGTGGGCGTGGTTAAAAGCCCTCAAGACTTAACAGGTGAAATTGCTTGAGTGCTCGCCCTGAAAATACACGGCTATGAGAATGCATAACAATATCACTTTAAAATGATGGCTTTAATTTCCTCCCAGGTTGACTTCTCATTGACCACACATTCTAAACTCAGCATTTCTCCATGTTTATTTTCACAGAAAATAGTTTCGTCCCTTGGCCTGTATAGTATTTCTAATAGTTTTCAAAAAGACTGATATTGGTCGCACTTTGATATAATTTTGCTTTAAAAAGAAATGTTTTGAAATTGTTTTCTTTTTGCAAACTAATTCTAACAGATACATAGAATTGCAGAGAACATTTCCTTCCAGCTAATGTGCTTAAATTTCAGGGGACATGACATGCACGTTTAGGAGTTAGCGGGCGATTATTTTCTGGCACCGTCCACTAGGTGGTGCAACGTGCACACATTTAAAGCTTTTTTTTTTCCTTTTACCTAGTTATAGCAAACGAAAGGCAGTACTTCTACGGGGATTAATACGAATGTGTATATACGAATGGTAAAGATGGGTAACACAGTTTCTGCTAAGTTTTCAGACCGCCTATGTAAAGTGCATTGAAAGAATTAAATATAAATAAATTACAACAAAATAAAAACCTCCATTTAGTGAGCCTCTGTGCATCTCCCCGGTGTCCTGATACAGCCCAGTGTTCAAGGATTGCAAAACGACCTAGGTAAGGAGCCCTGAGATTTTTCTGGTTAAATAGTATTATTTGTTCAAAAGTGTTTATTTCAGCTACCTGTGTCTGTTTTACTGTGGACTCTCTGTTTCGGGCAGCCTGGCCTCTTTTAAAGTGGTGTTTTTTTTTTTATTCGTTTTTGCCGTGACTGTGAATTGCCTTGCTAGTTTGTGGCACACACCCTCCCCCTCCCCCTTTTTCTCTTCTAAGTAAAAAGGCTACATACATCTTGCAGAGTGTGTGTTTAGGAGACTGTTTTAATCTGTTTCTGTGATTTAAATTGTGCTTAAAAACTGTCTGCCCCCCTGTATTTTTGCCTTTAAAAAGCCTGATTTCAGAGTGCGCACCCAGCAGTATTCCAGTGTTTGTTTCTTAAACAATCTCTCTCTTACCTGGAAAGTAGACTCTGCTAGCTTGAAAGTGTGGATTCAGCCTGTCTGTATCCAAGGAGATTCTGAATAGAGCAGCAGTTGCCTTTCCCCCTGACCACAGGGACTGGACTTCAGTTATCTTGGTCCTTATATAAGTTCCTATTGGTTGTTGCATATGTTGTTGTGATAGGTTGTTGGGAGATGGTCTTTCATTGGTTTCTGGCTCCAGGGCTGGGGTTGTGATTGGTGGATAGGGCTGGGAATCTGATTGGCTGTTGGTTTTAGGGCTGAGATTCTGATTGGCTGTTGGTTCTAGGGGTGTGTTTGGTGGGTAGGGCTGAGATTCTGATTGGTTGCTGGTTTTAGGGCTGCGGCTGTGATTGGTGGTCAGGAATAGGGCTATGATTGGTGATTAGGGCTGGGTCTCCCATTAGTTGTTTGAATCAGGGCTTGAAATTGGATTGGCTAGGGTTAGGACCAGCTTCTTCTTGGCCACTAGGGCTTTCAAAATCTAGGACGCAGGGCGTCGCAGCCCGGGTGTCGCTACCCAGGGGCAGTTGCCTGTTTGGGCCTGTTTGGGACAGGTAGGGTCTAGGGCCAGAAATGCTGCCCAATTCACTATTGACCAGGATTGATTTCAGTCCCTACACATCCATCAACATGCAAACACATTATCTGCAAAGACATTCAACTCATGCATCGCAAACTAACGACACAGACAGATTGCATTGTCCCATTACCCAACACAATACCCTTTATACAACACATATACATATATCCCCCACAACTACAACAGTCAAATACCTGCATTCTCACTGCAAACACTACTCTGTCCACTCCCACTAACACAACCTGCCATCACCCACACAACACAAAACTACAGTATACATTTCACTCAGTCTCAGCCTTCCAGATACACACTCTCTGCTCTTACTAACCAACACTATCTGCTGTTTGCTCCACACAGACCACCTATCATAACAATGCCCAAACCCTGCCTTCAAACACACCATCTACAAACACTCTTCCCCTCTCTTCACCAATTACACACAACCATACAATCCCCACATTTCAATCCACCACACATATTACCTCTTCAAATCATCGCAACTAACACTAACTCCCCTGGCACACATCCATCCCCTCTCACACACCTCATGCATTCATCTTCAAAACACATCAAAACCCCATCTAACACTCAAATTCCACTCACCAGCACTAACTCACATACAAATCCCTCACCAAAAATTACACCAATATCCCCTCTCACTATTCCACAAAAACAATACCGACCACAAACATCAGCACATCAAAGCAACACAAACTTACATTACACTTATCGTTATACCCACTCCCACCCTCAGGACAACACAAAGAATACAAATTCCATCCTAGCTCCACCCCTACTTTCTCAATCTTCACAAACACCTACCACAAGCACCCCAACCCAGCAACTTTCATTCACTCGTCTGTCCTCACAATTAGAGCCTTAGATCATGATCCACATGCTCCTCCACCACCCCTAACCCATATTCCATCCACACTAAACAAACGCAAACAAAATAAAAAACATGCCACTCATAGCAACCTCGCATCCCCTTGTCTATTACATAATAAAACTACCCTACAAAAAACAGTACACTCCTCATGGCTCCCTCAGCCACCAAGTCCACCATCCACACACACAGACCCAACAAAATGCCTCCTTAACCTGTTAGAAGAGGCACACTATATTGAAAAGAAAGACTATTGTGAGCCTCAAACAGCTATCACAACTAGCAACACTCCTGCTTCAAGCTCACATTATACTACTTACCCTTCTCCTAAACACTACCACTAGCAAACCGTTTCTAAACTGCCAGCTCATAAATGCTCGATCACTCTCAAAAAACAAGCACCACATCTACGACCTGCTCACAGACACACATCCTGACTTACTATTCATAACTGAATCCTGGTTGGGAGATGACATGGCCCCAGTGTTGCACGAAGCCGTTCCTTCGGGCTACCAAACCATCACACAAAACCGGATAGGCAAGAGAGGAGGTGGACTAGCTATTATATTCAAACAGGCATTGAACCTCAGTAAAACAGACAACATCTCCATACAAGGTTGTGAAGCCCTCCTTACCAGATGCCACCCTACTCCAACTTCCTCCTGTAACTTTCTCCTCCTTTACAGACCTCCACCTAACAACTCCATATTCCCAGATGCTTTTCTAGACACAGTCTCAAACCTTATTACACTATACTCCAACCTATGCATTCTTGGGGATCTAAACATTTGGTTTGACAAACCGAATATGCCCCATCCAAAAGCTATCACCACTGCCCTAGTCGCATTGAACCTACATCAGATTGTGTACAATCCCACACACATCGCTGGTCACATCCTAGATGTCATTTTTGCTAAGCCTGAACTAGTTACTATTCATAGCATCACGCCAATCACTTGGTCAGACCACCATTTGATAACTTTCCGACATACAACTCCACAAATCAACACACCCCACAACTACTTACATACATACACCTATCGACCATGGAGCAAACTCAATTTGGATGACTTAGAAACACAACTAACAGCCAATACAGATTTAGATACAAATAATTCGGTGCACAACCTTTATGAGTGGCTACAGGAAGGTTTTGATATCCTAATACCACTCACAAAAACTAAACACAACAAAAGAAAACCAACACCTTGGAGAAACACAGAACTTAAAAAGATAAAGCAACAAATCAGAAAGTTGCAGCGGACCTGGCTCAAAACAAACAACGGTCAAGACAAACTGCAGCTACACAAACTTAACAGGATATACAAATCAATCAAAAAAGCTAGAAAAAGGTACTACTCAGGCAGAATTCAAAATGCTCAATCTATAACCAAGGAATTTTATAAAATTCTCAATGAATTTCGAAAACCTACATGCATGGAAGGAAGTCATTCCACTACTCAAGATTTCGATAACAAATTGGCAACTCACTACACAACCAAGGCAGACACATTGGACTCCTATTTAAAATAGAATACAATCATCAGCACCGACCCCTTTCCTAAAATACCCTCTAAGAATAAACTAACCCAACCTCTACAGTCCTTCCAACAAATATCCCAGGATGAATTTATGGATTTGGACAAAGCAAGCAGACCTTCTGGTTGCCCTTCTGACCCTTGCCCACCACAAATCTTCAAGAACATTCTTCTATCTACTTCTGCTGCCACACTTGTAAGAAAAATCAACAACTCTTTAACTTCAGGAACTTTTCCTGTAGACCTGAAAAAGGCATTCATACGACCTTATTAAAGAAAACAAACCTAGACCCGCAAGACCCCAACAACTACAGGCCAATCACAAATGGACCTTTCCTGGGCAAATTGATAGAAAGAGCAGCTTTCGCCCAGATGTCACAATTCATTGAAGACAATTCTATACTTTCAGACTTCCAAACTGGATTCCGCCCAGGAAAAAGCACTGAATTGGCACTCATAGCAATCTGGGATGATCTTAAAAACACAGTCGACCGAAATGGAGTTGCTGCACTACTTCTCTTGGACCTCTCGGCTGCCTTTGATACGGTTGACCATGACACCCTAATTCAAAGACTCCACAAAGTCGGCATACAAGGGATTGCTCCCGACTGGATTACTTCCTATCTTCAAAAAAGATCGAATATCATCCACTCGCCCCCCTTCTCGTCCGAACCCTACCTCACAAAAGCAGGGGTCCCCCCAAGGGTCAATCATCTCACCTTTGCTTTTCAACATCTACATGATATCTTTACCAGAACTGATCAATGATTTCAATCTCACATGCTACAACTATGCAGATGACACACAAATACTACTTAAATTAGAATGCCCCAAAAACATTGAAAACTCACAAATCTTCAGTTGCCTCAGAGCCATTGATCAGTGGATGACCTGGAGCCATCTCAAACTAAATACCTCCAAAACAGAAATACTCATATGTGGTGACTGGAAAAGTTATGACCCTCTGTGCGTCTTGCCTGACGATCTCAGACCACCTCCTCAATTATCCAAGGAAGTTAAAAACCAAGGAATCACCATGGATTCCAAGTTAACTATGAATACCCAAGTGGACAATTTAGCACGAACAAGCTTCATCACCTTGAAGACTTTACGACGCATAAAGGTGCAAGCTACTATCTCGCTTGTACTATCCAAACTGGATTATGCCAGTGGCCTCTACCATGGATCATCTCTATCTGTTATGAAAAAACTACAAAGTATCCAGAATTCCGCAGCCAGGCTACTATTACATGTAAAGCCGCAAGCCCACATCTTCCCTGCCTTGAGAGCACTACACTGGTTACCCGTTGCCAGAAGATGCAATTACAAGCTGCTTTGTATCACCCACAAAGCTATACATGGAACAGGACCGCTTTTTATCAGAAACAAAATAACCAAATACATCCAACAAAGAAACCTCCGCTCAAGATTGGCACCCCGCCTTAGAACACCACCATACAAGAAAAAGACTATAGGTGGTACATCCTTCTCTGTTCAAGCAGCCAAACTATGGAATTCATTACCCCCAACTATAAGAGCCACAGATAACTTTGTCTTCAGAAATCTACTCAAGAGTTGGCTCTTTCCTTCATGACCACCATATTCAAACAACTATGAATTGCATATGCCTATGTTGATAACTATTTTTTTCAGATTATGTGTATATTTCTAGGTATGTATAGTTTCTATAGAAAATATGTATCGCTATGTCATAATAAAATACACACACACTCTTTAAATCTGTTTGACTAAGTATATTTTACCCATGGTTCTAATTATGTATTGTATGTGCATATGTGTGTGTATGTATATGGAAAATGTCACTTACCCAGTGTACATCTGTTCGTGGCATGAGACGCTGCAGATTCACATGCTGTGCATTATCCTGCCATCTAGTGTTGGGCTCCGAGTGTTACAAGTTGTTTTTCTTCGAAGAAGTCTTTTCGTGTCACTAGACCGAGGGACTCCTCCCTTTCGGCTCCATTGCACATGGGCATCGACTCCATCATAGATTGTTTTCCCCGCAGAGGGTGAGGTACGAGTTGTGTATGTAGTAAAGGTGCCCATGCAATGGAGTAAGTATGTATGTACATAATGTGTATAAGAATAGTATATATTTACAAATTTTAGAAATGTACAAGTTTCATCAACTTATAACGGCTACAGGCTGCCGGGGAGGTGGGAGGGCGCATGTGTATCTGCAGCGTCTCATGCCACGAACAGATGTACACTGGGTAAGTGACATTTTCCGTTCGATGGCATGTGTAGCTGCAGATACACATGCTGTGCATAGACTAGTAAGCAGTTATCTCCCCAAAAGCGGTGGCTTAGCCTGTAGGAGTTGAAGTTGTCTGAAATAACGTTCGTAATACAGCCTGTCCTTGTGAGAAGGTAGCCTCTTTCTAGCCTTGTTACCCCCACTTTTGGCCTGTTTGTGAGTGTATGTCAGGGTGTTTGTCACTGTTTTCAATGTTTCACTGGGATCCTGATAGCCAGGCCTCAGGGCTCATAGTGAAAACACTATGTTTTCAGTATGGTTGTTATGTGTCACTGGGATCCTGCTGGTCAGGACCCCAGTGCTCATAGGTTTGTGGCCTATATGTATGTGTCACTGGGACCCTGTCACACAGGGCCCCAGTGCTCATAGGTGTGCATGTATATGTTCCCTGTGTGGTGCCTAACTGTCTCACTGAGGCTCTGCTAACCAGAACCTCAGTGGTTATGCTCTCTCATTTCTTTCCAAATTGTCACTGACTGGCTAGTGACCATTTTTACCAATTTACATTGGCTTACTGGAACACCCTTATAATTCCCTAGTATATGGTACTGAGGTACCCAGGGTATTGGGGTTCCAGGAGATCCCTATGGGCTGCAGCATTTCTTTTGCCACCCATAGGGAGCTCTGACAATTCTTACACAGGCCTGCCACTGCAGCCTGAGTGAAATAACGTCCACGTTATTTCACAGCCATTTTACACTGCACTTAAGTAACTTATAAGTCACCTATATGTCTAACCTTTACCTGGTAAAGGTTAGGTGCAAAGTTACTTAGTGTGAGGGCACCCTGGCACTAGCCAAGGTGCCCCCACATTGTTCAGAGCCAATTCCCTGAACTTTGTGAGTGCGGGGACACCATTACACGCGTGCACTACATATAGGTCACTACCTATATGTAGCTTCACCATGGTAACTCCGAATATGGCCATGTAACATGTCTATGATCATGGAATTGCCCCCTCTATACCATCCTGGCATAGTTGGCACAATCCCATGATCCCAGTGGTCTGTAGCACAGACCCTGGTACTGCCAAACTGCCCTTCCTGGGGTTTCACTGCAGCTGCTGCTGCTGCCAACCCCTCAGACAGGCAGCTGCCCTCCTGGGGTCCAGCCAGGCCTGGCCCAGGATGGCAGAACAAAGAACTTCCTCTGAGAGAGGGTGTGACACCCTCTCCCTTTGGAAAATGGTGTGAAGGCAGAGGAGGAGTAGCCTCCCCCAGCCTCTGGAAATGCTTTGTTGGGCACAGAGGTGCCCAATTCTGCATAAGCCAGTCTACACCGGTTCAGGGACCCCTTAGCCCCTGCTCTGGCGCGAAACTGGACAAAGGAAAGGGGAGTGACCACTCCCCTGACCTGCACCTCCCCTTGGAGGTGTCCAGAGCTCCTCCAGTGTGCTCCAGACCTCTGCCATCTTGGAAACAGAGGTGCTGCTGGCACACTGGACTGCTCTGAGTGGCCAGTGCCACCAGGTGACGTCAGAGACTCCTGCTGATAGGCTCCTTCATGTGTTAGTAGCCTATCCTCTCTCCTAGGTAGCCAAACCCTCTTTTCTGGCTATTTAGGGTCTCTGTCTCTGGGGAAACTTCAGATAACGAATGCAAGAGCTCATCCGAGTTCCTCTGCATCTCTCTCTTCACCTTCTGATAAGGAAACGACTGCTGACCGCGCTGGAAGCCTGCAAACCTGCAACATAGTAGCAAAGACGACTACTGCAACTCTGTAACGCTGATCCTGCCGCCTTCTCGACTGTTTTCCTGCTTGTGCATGCTGTGGGGGTAGTCTGCCTCCTCTCTGCACCAGAAGCTCCGAAGAAATCTCCCGTAGGTCGACGGAATCTTCCCCCTGCAACCGCAGGCACCAAAAAGCTGCATTACCGGTCCCTTGGGTCTCCTCTCAGCACGACGAGCGAGGTCCCTCGAATCCAGCAACTCTGTCCAAGTGACCCCCACAGTCCAGTGACTCTTCAGCCCAAGTTTGGTGGAGGTAAGTCCTTGCCTCACCTCGCTGGGCTGCATTGCTGGGAACCGCGACTTTGCAGCTACTCCGGCCCCTGTGCACTTCCGGCGGAAATCCTTTGTGCACAGCCAAGCCTGGGTCCACGGCACTCTAACCTGCATTGCACGACTTTCTAAGTTGGTCTCCGGCGACGTGGGACTCCTTTGTGCAACTTCGGCGAGCACCGTTTCACGCATCCTCGTAGTGCCTGTTTCTGGCACTTCTCCGGGTGCTACCTGCTTCAGTGAGGGCTCTTTGTCTTGCTCAACGTCCCTTCTCTCTTCAGGTCCAATTTGCGACCTCCTGGTCCCTCCTGGGCCCCAGCAGCGTCCAAAAACGCCAAATGCACGATTTGCAGCTAGCAAGGCTTGTTGGCATTCTTTCGGCGGGAAAGCACTTCTGCACGACTCTCCAAGGCGAGGGGGGTCCGTCCACCAAAGGGGAAGTCTCTAGCCCTTTTCGTTCCTGCAGAAACCTCAGCTTCTTCTGTCCAGTCGAAGCTTCTTTGCACCCGCAGCTGGCATTTCCTGGGCATCTGCCCATCTCCGACTTGCTTGTGACTTTTGGACTCGGTCCCCTTGTTCCACAGGTACCCTAGATTGGAAATCCACAGTTGTTGCATTGCTGGTTTGTGTCTTTCCTGCATTATTCCTCTAACACGACTTCTTTGTCCTTAGGGGAACTTTAGTGCACTTTGCACTCACTTTTCAGGGTCTTGGGGAGGGTTATTTTTCTAACTCTCACTATTTTCTAATAGTCCCAGCGACCCTCTACAAGGTCACATAGGTTTGGGGTCCATTCGTGGTTCGCATTCCACTTTTGGAGTATATGGTTTGTGTTGCCCCTATCCCTATGTTTCCCCATTGCATCCTATTGTAACTATACATTGTTTGCACTGTTTTCTAAGACTATACTGCATATTTTTGCTATTGTGTATATATATCTTGTGTATATTTCCTATCCTCTCACTGAGGGTACACTCTAAGATACTTTGGCATATTGTCATAAAAATAAAGTACCTTTATTTTTAGTATAACTGTGTATTGTGTTTTCTTATGATATTGTGCATATGACACTAAGAGGTACTGTAGTAGCTTCACACGTCTCCTAGTTCAGCCTAAGCTGCTCTGCTAAGCTACCATTATCTATCAGCCTAAGCTGCTAGACACCCTATACACTAATAAGGGATAACTGGGCCTGGTGCAAGGTGCAAGTACCCCTTGGTACTCACTACAAGCCAGTCCAGCCTCCTACATTGGTTGTGCAGTGGTGGGATAAGTGCTTGAGACTACTTACCACTCTTGTCATTGTACTTTTCATAAGAGAAAAATATACAAAACAAGGTCAGTGTATATACACATAGCCAAAAAGTTTTGCATTTCCTCTTTTCACTCTTTTCTAAAGTGCTGAAAAGTACTTCTAAACTTTCAAAAAGTTCTTAAAAGTTTAAAAAGTTTTTTTCTGTCTTTCCAAAAAGTTCTGAAAACTTTTTTCTCTTTTTCTATCACTTTAATTCTCTCTAAGAAATGTCTGGCACAGGCCAAAGTGTTGATCTGTCCAAACTTGCATATGACAACCTTAGCTGGAAAAGAGCAAGGAGTCTCTGTATAGAGAGAGGTTTGAGTGTAGGGAAGAATCCTTCCTTGGAACTCTTACTTAACATGCTTAGAGAACAGGATAAGGCCATAGGTGCCCCATCTGTTGAAAAAGTACCTAATAGTTCCCAATCTGATTCAGGGACTCCCCCAGGAAAGGATTCAGGAAAGAAACTTCCTAGCCTGCCCATTACTAGACAATCTAGCATAGATGGTAATGATGATGAGCCACACCAAATAAATAGTGTTGTCTCACATCATAGCAAAAGCATTTATTCTCACCATACTGGTAGTAATGTTTCTGTAAACCAAGCTGTTAGGGTGCCTTCTGTAAGGGACAGGTCTCCTTCTGTTCATTCCCATCATAGCTCTGTTTCTAGAAATGTCCCTCCCAACAACCCTGATGACAGAATGTTAGAGAGGGAACTCAATAAGTTGAGGGTGGAACAAACCAGACTGAAGCTTAAAAAGCAACAGCTGGATTTGGATAGACAGTCTTTTGAATTAGAGAAGGAAAGACAGAAGTTGGGTTTAGATACCCATGGTGGCAGCAGCAGTATTCCCCATAGTCATCCTGCAAAAGAGCATGATTCCAGGAATCTGCACAAGATAGTTCCCCCTTATAAGGAGGGGGATGACATTAACAAGTGGTTTGCTGCACTTGAGAGGGCCTGTGTTGTACAGGATGTCCCTCAAAGGCAGTGGGCTGCTATCCTATGGCTATCATTTAGTGGAAAAGGTAGGGATAGGCTCCTTACTGTGAAAGAAAATGATGCCAATAATTTTACAGTTCTTAAGAATGCACTCCTGGATGGTTATGGCTTAACCACTGAACAGTACAGGATAAAGTTCAGAGAGACCAAAAAGGAGTCTTCACAAGACTGGGTTGATTTCATTGACCATTCAGTGAAGGCCTTGGAGGGGTGGTTACATGGCAGTAAAGTTACTGATTATGAAAGCCTGTATAACACAATCCTGAGAGAGCATATACTTAATAATTGTGTGTCTGATTTGTTGCACCAGTACCTGGTAGACTCTGATCTGACCTCTCCCCAAGAATTGGGAAAGAAGGCAGACAAATGGGTCAGAACAAGGGTGAACAGAAAAGTTCATACAGGGGGTGACAAAGATGGCAATAAGAAGAAAGATGGTGAAAATTCTCAAGATAAGCATGGGGATAAGGGTAAAACCAAAGATCCCACTTCAAATCTTAAACACTCTTCAGAGGGTGGGGATAAAACAAATTCTTCCTCTTCTTCCCAACCTGCACACATTAAAAAGCCTTGGTGCTTTGTGTGTAAAAACAGAGGCCATAGGCCAGGGGATAAGTCCTGTCCAGGTAAACCCCCTGAGCCTACCACCACTAATACATCAAGCTCTAGTGCCCCTAGCAGTAGTGGTACTAGTGGTGGGACTGCTGGCAACAGTCAAGCAAAGGGTGTAGTTGGGTTCACTTATGGGTCCATAGTAGAAACTGGGGTAGTCAGTCCCAAGACAGTTTCTGTCACACCTAGTGGCACTGGCCTTGCCACACTGGCTGCTTGTCCCCTTACAATGGATAAGTACAGGCAGACAGTTTCAATAAATGGTGTTGAGGCCTTGGCCTACAGGGACACAGGTGCCAGTTTCACTTTGGTGACTGAAAACCTAGTGCCTCCTGAACAACACATCATTGGACAACAGTATAAGATTATTGATGTCCATAACTCCACTAAGTTTCTTCCCTTAGCTATAATTCAGTTTAGTTGGGGTGGAGTTACTGGCCCTAAGCAGGTGGTGGTATCACCTAGCTTACCTGTAGACTGTCTCTTAGGTAATGACCTAGAGGCCTCAGGTTGGGCTGATGTAGAGTTTTTTGCCCATGCAGCCATGCTGGGCATCCCTGAGGAATTGTTCCCTCTCATTTCAAGTGAAATGAAAAAGCAAAGGAGAGAAGGCCTGAAAACTCAGGATCCCTCTCCATCAACAGGTAAAAAGGGTATCACAGTATCCCCTAACCACCTTACCATTCAGGATACTATTCCTGTGGTGGGAGAAACCTCTCCTGGGGTGGCACCTGTTCCAAGGGAATCATCAGCTGGCAAAGCTGGACTCCCTGAGGTGGAAGTACCTCTCTGTGGGATAACTAACATTGGTGAGAAAAACAGCACCATTTTAGTTAACATGGAGCATCCCTCCAACCCTCCCAGAGAAACTTTAGTGCAGAAACCCTGCACTACCTCACAACACTTAGGACAGCATCCCTGCCCTAGTGTGGAGCTCATAGGACAGCATCCCTGCCCTGGTCCAACTCAAGAGAAACAGCATCCCTGTTCTCTCTTCCAGCCAGATGGACAAAGTTTTTGCCCAGCTATGGCTTTTCTGAGACAGCATCCCTGTCTGGCATTTCCATCACTACAAATAGGTTCAGTGGACAATTCCCACTGCTCTAAACTAAAACTTACTGATAGAAACTCTGAAAATACATCTTCACATTGTTGCTTAGCTAAAAAACTTCAAACAGGGTGGTTTACATCCCCACAGGGAAGTAACCATATAGTGGATGATAAAGGGAGTAACCAGTCTATTGCAGAGCTACTCTCTACTTATCACCACTTAGACAATAAAGTCTCAACTGGCCAAGGTTAGCCTTATTGTCCTTTGTTTGGGGGGGGGGTTGTGTGAGAAGGTAGCCTCTTTCTAGCCTTGTTACCCCCACTTTTGGCCTGTTTGTGAGTGTATGTCAGGGTGTTTGTCACTGTTTTCACTGTTTCACTGGGATCCTGATAGCAAGGCCTCAGGGCTCATAGTGAAAACACTATGTTTTCAGTATGGTTGTTATGTGTCACTGGGATCCTGCTGGTCAGGACCCCAGTGCTCATAGGTTTGTGGCCTATATGTATGTGTCACTGGGACCCTGTCACACAGGGCCCCAGTGCTCATAGGTGTGCATGTATATGTTCCCTGTGTGGTGCCTAACTGTCTCACTGAGGCTCTGCTAACCAGAACCTCAGTGGTTATGCTCTCTCATGTCTTTCCAAATTGTCACTGACTGGCTAGTGACCATTTTTACCAATTTACATTGGCTTACTGGAACACCCTTATAATTCCCTAGTATATGGTACTGAGGTACCCAGGGTATTGGGGTTCCAGGAGATCCCTATGGGCTGCAGCATTTCTTTTGCCACCCATAGGGAGCTCTGACAATTCTTACACAGGCCTGCCACTGCAGCCTGAGTGAAATAACGTCCACGTTATTTCACAGCCATTTTACACTGCACTTAAGTAACTTATAAGTCACCTATATGTCTAACCTTTACCTGGTAAAGGTTAGGTGCAAAGTTACTTAGTGTGAGGGCACCCTGGCACTAGCCAAGGTGCCCCCACATTGTTCAGAGCCAATTCCCTGAACTTTGTGAGTGCGGGGACACCATTACACGCGTGCACTACATATAGGTCACTACCTATATGTAGCTTCACCATGGTAACTCCGAATATGGCCATGTAACATGTCTATGATCATGGAATTGCCCCCTCTATACCATCCTGGCATAGTTGGCACAATCCCATGATCCCAGTGGTCTGTAGCACAGACCCTGGTACTGCCAAACTGCCCTTCCTGGGGTTTCACTGCAGCTGCTGCTGCTGCCAACCCCTCAGACAGGCAGCTGCCCTCCTGGGGTCCAGCCAGGCCTGGCCCAGGATGGCAGAACAAAGAACTTCCTCTGAGAGAGGGTGTGACACCCTCTCCCTTTGGAAAATGGTGTGAAGGCAGGGGAGGAGTAGCCTCCCCCAGCCTCTGGAAATGCTTTGTTGGGCACAGAGGTGCCCAATTCTGCATAAGCCAGTCTACACCGGTTCAGGGACCCCTTAGCCCCTGCTCTGGCGCGAAACTGGACAAAGGAAAGGGGAGTGACCACTCCCCTGACCTGCACCTCCCCTGGGAGGTGTCCAGAGCTCCTCCAGTGTGCTCCAGACCTCTGCCATCTTGGAAACAGAGGTGCTGCTGGCACACTGGACTGCTCTGAGTGGCCAGTGCCACCAGGTGACGTCAGAGACTCCTGCTGATAGGCTCCTTCAGGTGTTAGTAGCCTATCCTCTCTCCTAGGTAGCCAAACCCTCTTTTCTGGCTATTTAGGGTCTCTGTCTCTGGGGAAACTTCAGATAACGAATGCAAGAGCTCATCCGAGTTCCTCTGCATCTCTCTCTTCACCTTCTGATAAGGAAACGACTGCTGACCGCGCTGGAAGCCTGCAAACCTGCAACATAGTAGCAAAGACGACTACTGCAACTCTGTAACGCTGATCCTGCCGCCTTCTCGACTGTTTTCCTGCTTGTGCATGCTGTGGGGGTAGTCTGCCTCCTCTCTGCACCAGAAGCTCCGAAGAAATCTCCCGTGGGTCGACGGAATCTTCCCCCTGCAACCGCAGGCACCAAAAAGCTGCATTACCGGTCCCTTGGGTCTCCTCTCAGCACGACGAGCGAGGTCCCTCGAATCCAGCAACTCTGTCCAAGTGACCCCCACAGTCCAGTGACTCTTCAGCCCAAGTTTGGTGGAGGTAAGTCCTTGCCTCACCTCGCTGGGCTGCATTGCTGGGAACCGCGACTTTGCAGCTACTCCGGCCCCTGTGCACTTCCGGCGGAAATCCTTTGTGCACAGCCAAGCCTGGGTCCACGGCACTCTAACCTGCATTGCACGACTTTCTAAGTTGGTCTCCGGCGACGTGGGACTCCTTTGTGCAACTTCGGCGAGCACTGTTTCACGCATCCTCGTAGTGCCTGTTTCTGGCACTTCTCCGGGTGCTACCTGCTTCAGTGAGGGCTCTTTGTCTTGCTCGACGTCCCCTCTCTCTTCAGGTCCAATTTGCGACCTCCTGGTCCCTCCTGGGCCCCAGCAGCGTCCAAAAACGCCAAACGCACGATTTGCAGCTAGCAAGGCTTGTTGGCGTTCTTTCGGCGGGAAAACACTTCTGCACGACTCTCCAAGGCGAGAGGGATCCGTCCACCAAAGGGGAAGTCTCTAGCCCTTTTCGTTCCTGCAGAAACCTCAGCTTCTTCTGTCCAGTCGAAGCTTCTTTGCACCCACAGCTGGCATTTCCTGGGCATCTGCCCATCTCCGACTTGCTTGTGACTTTTGGACTCAGTCCCCTTGTTCCACAGGTACCCTAGATTGGAAATCCACAGTTGTTGCATTGCTGGTTTGTGTCTTTCCTGCATTATTCCTCTAACACGACTTCTTTGTCCTTAGGGGAACTTTAGTGCACTTTGCACTCACTTTTCAGGGTCTTGGGGAGGGTTATTTTTCTAACTCTCACTATTTTCTAATAGTCCCAGCGACCCTCTACAAGGTCACATAGGTTTGGGGTCCATTCGTGGTTCGCATTCCACTTTTGGAGTATATGGTTTGTGTTGCCCCTATCCCTATGTTTCCCCATTGCATCCTATTGTAACTATACATTGTTTGCACTGTTTTCTAAGACTATACTGCATATTTTTGCTATTGTGTATATATATCTTGTGTATATTTCCTATCCTCTCACTGAGGGTACACTCTAAGATACTTTGGCATATTGTCATAAAAATAAAGTACCTTTATTTTTAGTATAACTGTGTATTGTGTTTTCTTATGATATTGTGCATATGACACTAAGTGGTACTGTAGTAGCTTCACACGTCTCCTAGTTCAGCCTAAGCTGCTCTGCTAAGCTACCATTATCTATCAGCCTAAGCTGCTAGACACCCTATACACTAATAAGGGATAACTGGGCCTGGTGCAAGGTGCAAGTACCCCTTGGTACTCACTACAAGCCAGTCCAGCCTCCTACAGTCCTACTGTGGCTTGTTGTGTTGTTAACACATCTACACAGTAATGTTTTGTGAATGTGTGAGTCGTAGACCATGTGGCTGCCTTACAGATTTCTGTCATAGGTATATTTCCCAGAAAGGCCATTGTGGCGCCTTTCTTCCTAGTGGAGTGCGCCTTTGGCGTAATAGGTAGATCTCTTTTTGCTTTAATATAGCAGGTCTGAATACATTTCACTATCCATCTGGTAATGCCTGGTTTGGATATTGGATTTCCTGCATGAGGTTTTTGGAAGGCTACAAACAATTGTTTTGTCTTGCAAAATTGTTTTGTTCTATCAATGTAATACATTAGTGCTCTTTTGATGTCTAATGTATGTAAGGCTCTTTCGGCTACTGAGTCTGGTTGTGGAAAAAAAAAAACTGGGAGTTCCACTGTTTGGTTTAGGTGGAACGGTGATATAACTTTTGGTAAGAATTTTGGATTTGTACGGAGAACCACTTTATGTTTATGTATTTGTATAAAGGGTTCTTGTATAGTAAATGCTTGTATTTCACTTACCCTTCTAAGAGATGTGATAGCTATTAGGAAAGCTACTTTCCAGGTTAAGTATTGTATCTCACAAGAGTGCATGGGTTCAAATGGTGGACCCATGAGGAGTGTTAACACAATATTGAGGTTCCACGAGGGAACTGGTGGTGTTCTCGGAGGTATGATTCTATTTAATCCCTCCATAAATGCTTTGATGACTGGGATTCTAAATAGTGATGTTGAATGTGTAATTTGCAGGTAGGCAGATATTGCTGTGATATGTATTTTAATAGAAAAAAATGCTAGTTTAGATTTTTGTAAGTGTAATATGTAACTTACAATGTCTTTGGCGGAAGCATGTAGTGGTTGAATTGGATTATTATGACAGTCATAAACAAATCTTTTCCATTTGTTTGCGTAACAATGTCTTGTAGTAGGTTTTCTAGCTTGTTTAATGACCTCCATACATTCTTGTGTAAGGTTTAAATGTCCAAATTCTAATACTTCAGGAGCCAGATTGCTAGACTGAGCGATGCTGGATTCGGGTGTCTGATCTTTTGTTTGTGTTGAGTTAACAGATCTGGTCTGTTTGGTAATTTGATATGAGGTACTACCGACAGGTCTAGTAGTGTTGTATACCATGGCTGACGTGCCCAGGTTGGTGCTATTAGTATTAGTTTGAGTTTGTTTTGACTCAATTTGTTTATTAGATAAGGAAGGAGTGGGAGAGGGGGAAAAGCGTAAGCAAATATCCCGGACCAACTCATCCATAACGCATTGCCCTTGGACTGAGGGTGCGGATACCTGGACGCAAAGTGTTGTCATTTTGCGTTCTCTTTTGTAGCGAATAGGTCTATTTGTGGTGTTCCCCAGCGTCAAAAGTAAGTTTGTAGTATCTGCGGATGAATTTCCCATTCGTGTGTTTGTTGGTGAACTTGACTGAGATTGTCGGCTAACTGGTTTTGAATCCCTGGGATGTATTGTGCTATTAGGCGAATGTGATTGTGAATCGCCCAATGCCAAATCATTTGTGCTAAGAGACACAGTTGTGATGAGTGTGTCCCTCTGAGAAAATGTACATAATAGCTGCTAGGCATCTGTTTATCTTTATTATGTTGCCATGTGCTCGACAAACCTCCTGAACTTTGATGATTGACCTTGTGCTCACAGCCTTGGGCTGCAATCTGCTTATCGCTGCCATATTACTTTTTCCAATTACAGTTCCGAGAATAGTCGTGCTTAATCAGTAACTGCCAGAACAAGTTTGTACAGGTCATTGACACCTCCTGCCAGCTGCATCTGTACCTTCTCCCACCACACGTGTATCCCTGAAATATTCTGAAGACCGCAGAGGACCTTGAATACGATAGGGGTGGAGTTGTCCTCCGACTAAGCAGTTCTGTGTGTGTATATAAGGTTGGGTGCCCCAGAGTGAAGGGGCAGCCTCCGTAGGATAGTCACTTGACTGTCCTGGGACTCTGTATTAGCTCGAGCTATAATCCATGTAATAAACTTCTCTTTATTCCTCCAGTTTGTGACTCCGTCTGATTTGTGAACTTTCTGCTAAAAGGACCCTGAGGACATAAAGGGTGTCCCTCCGCCGCTGGGAAGAAGACCCCAGGTGGGGGTCAAATCTTTCCTGGTTCCTCACCTCCTGGTTTGTTTAAGTAATACATTGTTGTCATGTTGTCTGTTTTGACAAGAATGTGTTTGTGGGCTATTAGCGGTTGAAATGCTTTCAATGCTAGAAACACTGATAACTGTTCTAAATGATTGATATGCAGTTGCTTTTGTTGAACGTCCCATTGTCCCTGTATACTGTGCTGTTTGAGGTGTGCTCCCCACCCTATCATGGAAGCATCTGGTGCGATTACGTATTGAGGCACTGGGTCTTGGAATGGCCGCCCTTGGTTTAAATTTATAGGATTCCACCATTGAAGCGAGAGGTGTATCTGGCAGTCTATCAACACTAGATCCTGAAGTTGTCCCTGTGCTTGTGTCCATTGTGTTGCTAGGCACTGTTGTAAGGGCCGCATGTGTAGTCTTGCGTTTGGGACAATGGCTATGCATGAAGACATCATGCCTAGGAGTTTCATTATAAACCTCACTTGATAGTGGTGGTTTGGGTACATGGTTAACATTATATTTTGGAAGGCTTGTACTCTTTTGTGGACTTGGAGTGGCAATCGCCTTTTATGTGTCGATTGTTGCTCCTAAGTATTGTTGTATTTGACACAGTTGTAGATGTGATTTTTGGTAGCTTATAGAGAACCCTAGTTTGTGAAGGGTTTCTATGACGTATTTTGTGTGTAGAATACACTGTTGCTGAGTGCTGGTTTTTATTAACCAATCGTCTAAGTAAGGGAATACGTGAATGTGCTGCCTTCTGATGTGAGCGGCTACTACTGCAAGGCATTTTGTGAATACCATTGGGGCTGTTATGCCGAATGGTAGCACTTTGAATTGGTAATGCACTCCTTGGATTACAAACCTCAAATATTTCCTGTGGGAAGGATGTATGGGTATGTGGAAATATGCATCTTTGAGATCTAATGTTGACATGTAGTCCTGTTTGAGCAAGGGAATCACGTCTTGAAGTGTCACCATGTTAAAGTGATCTGATTTGATGTAAAGATTCAGTGTTCTGAGGTCTAATATGGGTCTCAGTGTTTTGTCCTTTTTTGGAATTAGGAAATACAGGGAGTAAACACCTGTTCCTTTTTGCTGGTTGGGTACTAGTTCTATTGCTTCTTTTTGTAACAATGCTTGGACTTCTAGTTGTAACAGATCTAAGTGTTGTTTGGACATGTTGTGTGCTCTTGGAGGACCATCTGTTGGGAAATGTAGGAATTCTATGCAGTAGCCATGTTGGACAATGGCTAGGACCCATGCGTCCGTAGTTATGTGTTCCCAGTTGTGGTAATAATTTGTAAGTCTTCCCCCCCCCACTGGTGTTGTGTGGTGGGGGTTTGTGACATTGAAGTCACTGTTTGGTTTGTGGAGTTTTTGGGCTCTGGAATTTCCCTCTTGTTTCAGGGAACTGTCCACCCCTATATTGTCCTCGAAAACCTCCTCTCTGATATTGGCCCTGATATGTGGGTCTGACTTGTGAGGTGGAAGGCTCTGTGGTTTGAGGCCGAAACCCCCCTCTGAAGTGCGGCTTTCTAAAAGTGCCTCTGCTCTGTGAGGAGTAGAGCGCGCCCATGGCTTAGGCCGTGTCCATGTCTTTCTTCAGTTTTTCTATCGCAGTACCCACCTCCGGCCCAAACAATTGTTGTTCATTGAAAGGCATATTCAGCACAGCTTGCTGGATTTCTTGCTTAAATCCGGAGGTTCGTAACCATGCGCGTCTACGGATGGTTACTGCTGTGTTCACTGTCCTGGCCGCCGTGTCTGCTGAGTCCATAGCCGACCTTATTTGGTTGTTGGCGATAGTTTGGCCCTCCTCGACAACCTGTTGGGCACGTTTGTGGAACTCTTTGGGAAGGTGTTAATTGAGATGTTGCATTTCATCCCTGTCGTATCTTGCCAGTAGCGCTTGCGAATTGGCAATTCGCCATTGATTGGCTGCTTGTGCTGCCACCCTCTTGTCTGCTGCATCGAATGTCCGACTTTCCTTGTTGGGCGGTGGTGCGTCTCCAGAAGTTTGTGAGTTTGCCCTTTTCCGGGCTGCTCCTACTACCACCGAATCAGGAGTTAACTGTTGTGTGATGTATACAGGGTCCGTAGGGGGAGGTTTATATTTCTTCTCCACCCTAGGTGTGATGGCTCTGCCTTTGACTGGGTCCTGAAACACCTGTTTGGCGTGTTTTAACATTCCTGGCAGCATTGGCAAACTTTGGTATTGGCTGTGCGTAGATGACAGGGTGTTGAACAAGAAGTCATCTTCTATGGGCTCTGCATGCAATGCTACATTATGAAATGTAGCTGCCCTGGAAACCACCTGCATGTAAGCAGTACTGTCCTCAGGTGGTGATGGCCTTGCAGAGTAGCAATCAGGACTATTGTCTGAGACCGGTGCATCATACAAATCCCATGCATTTGGGTCATCTTGGTTCATCCCTGTGTGCGTTGGTGACTGCATCATTTGCGGTGTTGCTACTGGGGACAGATGTGGCGAGTGCGCTGGCGATTGTTGTGGCGAAAACTGTGGTGGTGTTTTTTCTTTAGCCACTTTCGCTTTTGGCTGCATTTCCGCCTCTTGGAATGCGAACTTCCGTTTCATTTTTCTTGGAGGAAGAGTTCTGATTTTCCCTGTGTCTTTTTGTATATGGAGCCTCCTCTGGTTATGGTCTGGCTCTCCCATGCCCAGTTCTTGTTCAAATCTGTGGCCTTGTAATTGTGTGGAAAGGCCTTGTTCCTCTGTATAGGAGCTGTGTTTCGGCACCGAAATCTTTTCAGCAGTCTTTTTTTGCTCAGAGGAAACCTTTTTGGGTTTCGGGGTGCCGAGTTTTCGGGTTAAGCCATGGCCTGTTGGTGGTGGCATCCCCTTGCCCTTCATTATTTTGGTGTGAGTTTTCCCCAGGGCTGGTTTACTCACGGTTTGTTGCGTTTTCAGCTGCTTACTCCCGGACTCGTCCAAGTCCGAATCTTGAATGGAGAACTTCTTCTCTTCTTCGACGTCGATGTGTCTGGCCGGTGTCGACGCCATCTGGAGCCTTCTAGCTCTTCGATCCTGTAGTGTTTTCTTGGATCAAAATGCCCGGCAAGGCTCGCAAGTGTCCTCTTTGTGTTCGGGAGACAAACACAGATTACAGACCAAGTGTTGGTCTGTATAAGGATACTTTGCGTGGCAGCTGGGGAAGGGGCGGAAGGGGGTCTGGTCCATGAGGTTTGAAGATGGACGTGGTCGGGTCGACCATGCCCCGCCGAGGAGTGGAAGCCCCGAAGGGCCGCAGGAACGCTTCTTTCTTCGGTGTCGATGTGCTAGCACTAACCCGGTACGGAGCGCCAACAATACTGTCGAATTTTCCGATAATCAACTAACTTTTCCAAACCGAAATACAGAGCGAAGAGGAACACGTCCGAACCCGATGGCGGAAAGAAAACAATCTAAGATGGAGTCGACCCCCATGCGCAATGGAGCCGAAAGGGAGGAGTCCCTCAATCTTGTGACTCTAAAAGACTTCTTCGAAGAAAAACAACTTGTAACACTACGAGCCCAACACTAGATGGCAGGATAATGCACAGCATGTGTATCTGCAGCTACACATGCCATCGAATATATATATATATATATATATATATATATATATATGGAAAATGTCACTTACCCAGTGTACATCTGTTCGTGGCATGAGTCGCTGCAGATTCACATGCTGTGCACAGTCTGCCGTTGGGCTCGGAGTGTTACAAGTTGTTTTTCTTCGAAGAAGTCTTTTCGAGTCACGAGACCGAGGGACACCTCCCATTTCGATTCCATTGCGCATGGGCGTCGACTCCATCTTAGATTGTTTTCCCCGCAGAGGGTGAGGTAGGAGTTGTGTATGTTAGTAATAGTGCCCATGCAATGGAATGAATACGTATGTACATAATAAAGGTTAAAGTAATATATTTACATATGTACAAATGTTCAAGATCTACTTCTAAACGGCTACAGGCTCCCGGGGAGGCGGGTGGGCCCATGTGAATCTGCAGCGACTCATGCCACGAACAGATGTACACTGGGTAAGTGACATTTTCCGTTCGATGGCATGTGTAGCTGCAGATACACATGCTGTGCATAGACTAGTAAGCAGTTATCTCCCCAAAAGCGGTGGTTCAGCCTGTAGGAGTTGAAGTAGTTTGAAATAATGTTCTTAGTACAGCCTGACCTACCGTGGCTTGTTGTGCAGTTAACACATCTACACAGTAGTGCTTGGCAAATGTATGAGGCGTAGACCATGTTGCTGCCTTACATATTTCGTTAATTGGAATATTTCCTAGAAAGGCCATGGTAGCCCCTTTCTTTCTGGTTGAGTGTGCCTTTGGTGCAATAGGCAGCTCTCTATTGCTTTAAGATAGCAGGTTTGAATACACTTAACTATCCACCTAGCAATGCCTTGTTTTGAAATTGGATTTCCTGTATGAGGTTTTTGAAAGGCAATAAATAGTTGTTTTGTTTTTCTAATTAGTTTTGTTCTGTCAATGTAGTACATTAGTGCTCTTTTGATGTCTAATGTATGTAGTGCTCTTTCAGCTACAGAATCTGGTTGTGGGAAGAACACTGGTAATTCTACTGTTTGATTTAAGTGGAACGGTGAGATAACCTTTGGTAAAAATTTGGGATTTGTTCTTAGAACTACTTTCTTTTTATGTATCTGAATAAATGGTTCTTGTATGGTAAATGCTTGAATCTCGCTCACTCTTCTTAGAGATGTGATGGCAATCAAAAATGCAACTTTCCACGTTAAGTATTGCATTTCACAAGAATGCATGAGCTCGAAAGGTGGACCCATGAGTCTTGTTAAGACAATGTTGAGGTTCCATGAAGGAACAGGTGGTGTTCTTGGTGGTATGATTCTCTTTAAGCCTTCCATAAACGCTTTAATGACTGGCATTCTAAATAGTGAAGTTGAATGAGTAATTTGTAGGTAAGCTGATATTGCGGTGAGATGTAGCTTTATGGAAGAGAAAGCTAGATTTGATTTTTGCAAATGTAGTAAATATCCTACTATATCTTTTGGAGATGCGTGTAATGGCTGAATTTGATTCAGCCATTACAGTAATACACATACAGTAATAGCAGTAATACACGAATCTTTTCCACTTGTTTGCATAGCAGTGTCTAGTGGTAGGTTTCCTAGCTTGTTTTATGACCTCCATACATTCTTGTGTGAGGTGCAAGTGTCCGAATTCTAGGATTTCAGGAGCCAAATTGCTAGATTCAAAGATGCTGGATTTGGATGTCTGATCTGTTGTTTGTGTTGTGTTAACAGATCTGGTTTGTTGGGTAGTTTGACATGAGGTACTACTGACAGGTCTAGTAGTGTTGTGTACCAAGGTTACCTTGCCCATGTTGGTGCTATTAGTATGAGTTTGAGTTTGTTTTGACTCAACCTGTTTACTACATAGGAAAGTGGAAGGAGAGGGGGAAAAGCGTATGCAAAGATCCCTGACCAGTTCATCCATAGAGCATTGCCTTGGGATTGATCTTGTGGGTACCTGGATGCGAAGTTTTGGCATTTTGAGTTTTCCTTTGTTGCAAATAGATCTATTTGAGGTGTCCCCCAAACTTGAAAGTAATTGTTTAGTATTTGGGGGTGAATTTCCCATTCGTGGGTTTGTTGGTGATCTCGAGAGAGATTGTCTGCCAACTGGTTCTGAATCCCTGGAATAAATTGTGCTATTAGGCGAATGTGGTTGTGATTCGCCCAATGCCATATTTTCTGTGTTAGGAGGCACAACTGTGTCGAGTGGGTCCCTCCTTGTTTGTTTAGATAATACATTGTTGTCATGTTGTCTGTTTTGACAAGAATGTATTTTTGGGTTATTATGGGTTGAAATGCTTTCAGCGCTAGAAATACTGCTAACATTTCCAAGTGATTTATGTGAAACTGTCTCTGATGTATGTCCCATTGTCCTTGGATGCTGTGTTGATTGAGGTGTGCTCCCCACCCTGTCATGGAAGCATCTGTTGTTATGACGTATTGTGGCACTGGGTCTTGGAAAGGCCACCCTCGGTTTAAATTTGTACTGTTCCACCATAGAAGCGAGATGTATGTTTGGCGGTCTATCAACACCAGATCTAGAAGTTGACCCTGTGCTTGTGACCATTGTGATGCTAGGCACTGTTGTAAGGGCCGCATGTGCAATCTTGCGTTTGGGACAATGGCTATGCATGAAGACATCATGCCTAGTAGTTTCATTACCATTCTGACTTGTATCTTTTGTGTTGGATACATGGCCTGTATTACCTTGTGAAATGTTTGAACCCGTTGTGGACTTGGAGTGGCAATCCCCTTTGCTGTGTTGATTGCCGCTCCTAAGTATTGCTGTGTTTGACACGGCAAAAGGTGTGACTTTGTGTAGTTGATGGAGAAACCTAGCCTGTGAAGGGTTTGTATGACATATTTTGTGTGCTGTGAACACTGTTTTAGCGTATTGGTTTTGATTAACCCTGTCGTCTAAGTACGGGAACACATGTATTTGCTGCCTTCTGATATGTGCAGCTACTACTGCCAGGCATTTTTTTAAAACTCTTGGCGCAGTTGTTATTCCGAATGGCAACACTTTGAATTGGTAATGTATTCCTTGGAATACGAACCTTAGGTATTTCCTGTGTGAAGGATGTATTGGTATATGGAAATACGCATCTTTTAGATCTAATGTTGTCATGTAGTCTTGCTGTTTGAGCAGTGGGATTACGTCTTGTAACCTGACCATGTGAAAGTGGTCTGATTTTATGTAGGTATTTAGTGTTCTGAGATCTAGTATTGGTCTCAGAGTTTTGTCCTTTTTGGGTATTAGAAAGTACAGTGAGTAAACTCCTGTGTTTTCTTGTTGAATTGGTACTAATTCTATTGCGTCCTTTTGTAGCAATGCTTGAACTTCTAGTCCTAGAAGATCTATATGTTGTTTTGACATATTGTGTGTTTTCGGTGGGACGTTTGGAGGGAATTGGCGAAATTCTATGCAATAACCATGCTGGATAATTGCTAAGACTCAAGTGTCTGTTGTTATTTCCTCCCAAAGTTTGTAAAATTCTCTTAGTCTTCCCCCCACAGGTGTTATGTGATGGGGGTGTGTGACTTGTGAGTCACTGTTTATTTTGAGGGGTTTTGGGGCCTTGGAATTTTCCTCGATTTTTGGGGAATTGGCCCCCTCTATATTGCCCCCGAAAACCTCCCCTCTGATATTGACCCTGGTAAGTAGGCCTTGTTTGTGAGGTTGTGGTTTCTGTGGGTTGACCTCGAAACCCTCCCCTAAAAGGCGTTTTCCGAAATGTGCCTCTGCTCTGCGGGGAGTAGAGTGCGCCCATGGCTTTGGCTGTATCGGTGTCCTTTTTTAGTTTTTCAATGGCAGTGTCTACCTCCAGCCCAAACAATTGCTGTTCATTAAACGGCATATTGAGCACAGCCTGTTGGATTTCGGGTTTGAACCCAGAAGTGCGCAGCCAAGCGTGCCTCCGTATTGTGACTGCAGTGTTTATTGTCCTTGCAGCTGTATCGGCTGCATCCATGGAAGACCATATCTGATTGTTCGAGATACTTTGTCCCTCTTCCACCACTTGTTGCGCTCTTTTTTGGAACTCCTTGGGAAGGTGTTCGATGAGATGTTGCATTTCATCCCAATGAGCCCTGTCGTATCTTGCCAAGAGTGCTTGCGAGTTGGCGATACGCCACTGATTTGCTGCTTGTGCTGCAACTCTTTTTCCCGCTGCATCAAATTTGCGGCTCTCCTTGTCTGGAGGTGGTGCGTCGCCTGATGTCTGAGAGTTGGCTCTTTTACGAGCTGCCCCCACAACTACTGAGTCCAGTGTTAGTTGTGTTGTAATAAATATTGGGTCTGTGGGAGGTGCCTTATATTTTTTCTCCACCCTTGGAGTTATGGCTCTTCCTTTAACTGGCTCCTGAAATATTTGTTTTGAGTGCCTTAGCATTCCTGGGAGTATGGGAAGGCTTTGATACTGGCTATGGGTGGAGGACAGGGTGTTAAAGAGAAAGTCATCCTCAATAGGTTCCGAATGTAGTGAGACATTGTGGAATTCGGCTGCCCTTGCGACCACCTGTGCATATGATGTACTGTCCTCAGGTGGTGACAGTTTAGTTGGATATGAGTCTGGACTATTGTCAGACACTGGGGCGTCGTAGAGGTCCCATGCATCGGGATCATCCTGGCTCATTGTGGTATGAGCTGGTGAGTGCGTTAGTGGTGGAGTTTGCGCCGGTGATGCATGTGTTGATTGTGGTGGTGTTACTTTCTTTACCACCTTTGCTTGTGGTTGCTTGTCCCCTTGTTGGAAAACAAGTTTCCTTTTCATCTTGATTGGGGGAAGAGTGGTTATCTTCCCTGTGTCTTCCTGGATGTGAAGCCTCCTTTGAGTGTAGTCAGTTTCTACAGTTTGAAGCTCTTTACCAAATCTATGCAATTGGGTGTTTAGTCCTTGTTCCTCTGTATAGGAACTAATTTTCGGTTCCGAGGCTTTTTTCGGTACCGAAACCTTTTCGGTAGGCTTTTTAGGCTCCGAAGAAGATTTCTTTGATTTCGGCGTGGTATCTCGGTGCCGAACATCTTCGGTGCCGCTGTCTCTGCGCCGAATTGTCTCGGAGCCGATGTCTCGGCTCCGAGGTTGCTGTGTGGCGGTATCACGACCGGAGTCGGATGACTTCGACACCAGCATGCCCTTTTTCGGTGCCTTGGCTCGGTCACCTAGTTTTTGGGTTAAGCCATGGCCTGTTGGCAGTGGCGTCCCCTGGGCTTTTGTGGACTTTTCGTGAGTATTAATTTTCGACATCTTACTCACGGTTATGTCTTCGACGTCGGATTCCCCCGAATCCGACTCGTGGATGGAGAACGCTTCCTCTTCGTCCTCGAACCGATGGTGTCCTGTCGGCGTGGACGCCATTTGCAATCTTCTGGCTCTTCGGTCTCTGAGCGTCTTCCTCGACCGAAACGCTCAACAGGCTTCACACGTATCCTCCTTGTGCTCCGGGGACAGGCACAAGTTACAGACCAGATGCTGATCCGTATACGGATATTTGTGATGACATTTAGGACAGAAGCGGAACGGGGTCCGTTCCATCAGTCTTGAAGTTGCACGCGGTCGGGCCGACCAGGCCCCGACGGGGGATCGAAATTACCCCGAAGGGCCAACAGAGCTCTTCAAGATTCGGTGTCGATTTGTTCTAACTAACCCGATACCGAACGAAACAATACCGACGATTATTTCCGAGATTCTAACTAACTTTCCGACCCGAAACACGGAGCGAAAAGGAACACGTCCAAACCCGATGGCGGAAAAAAAACAATCTAAGATGGAGTCGACGCCCATGCGCAATGGAACCGAAAGGGGAGGAGTCCCTCGGTCTCGTGACTCGAAAAGACTTCTTCTAAGAAAAACAACTTGTAACACTCCGAGCCCAACACCAGACGGCGGACTGTGCACAGCATGTGTATCTGCAGCTACACATGCCATCGAACATTATATATATATATATATATATATATATATATATGGAAAATGTCACTTATCCAGAGTACATCTGTTCGTGGCATGAGACGCTGCAGATTCACATGCTGTGCATATCCCGCCATCTAGTGTTGGGCTCAGAGTGTTACAAGTTGTTTTTCTTAGAAGAAATCTTTTCGAGTCACCAGATCGAGGGACTCCTCCCTTTCGGCTCCATTGCGCATGGGCGTCGACTCCATCTTAGATTGTTTTCCCCGCAGAGGGTGAGGTAGGAGTTGTGTATATAGTAATAATGCCCATGCAATGGAGTAAGTATGTTCACATAATGTGACTAAAAGTATTATATTTACAAATTTACGAGTTTAATTTTGATCAACTTACACCGGCTACAGGCTCCCGGGGAGGTGGGAGGGCGCATATGAATCTGCAGCGTCTCATGCCACGAACAGATGTACACTGGGTAAGTGACATTTTCCGTTCAATGGCATGTGTAGCCGCAGATACACATGCTGTGCATAGACTAGTAAGCAGTTATCTCCCCAAAAGCGGTGGTTTAGCCTGTAGGAGCTGAAGTTTTTTTAAATAAACTTCTTAGTACTGCTTGTCCTACTGTGGCTTGTTGTGTTGTTAACACATCCACGCAGTAATGTTTAGTGAATGTATGAGGCGTAGACCATGTGGCTGCCTTACAGATTTCTGTCATTGGTATATTTCCTAGAAAGGCCATTGTGGCGCCTTTCTTTCTAGTGGAGTGTGCCTTTGGTGTAATAGGCAGTTCTCTCTTAGCTTTAACATAACAGGTTTGAAAACATTTCAAAATCCATCTGGCAATGCCTTGTTTGGATATTGGATTCCCTGTATGAGGTTTTTGGTAAGCTACAAACAATTGTTTTGTGAAACTGTTTGGTTCTATCAATGTAGTACATTAGAGCTCTTTATGTCTAATGTATGTAATGCTCTTTCAGATACAGAGTCTGGTTGTGGAAAAAACACTGGGAGGTCCAGAGTTTGGTTTAAGTGGAAAGGTGATATAACTTTTGGCAAAAATTTGGGATTTGTACGTAGAACCACTTTATGTTTGTGTATTTGTATAAAGGGTTCTTGTATAGTAAATGCTTGTATTTCACTTACTCTTCTGAGAGATGTGATAGCTATTAGGAAGGCTACTTTCCAAGTTAAGTATTGCATTCACAAGAGTGCATGGGTTCGAATGGTGGACCCATGAGTCTCGTTAATACAATATTGAGGTTCCACGAAGGAACTGGTGGTGTTCTCGGTGGAATGATCCTTTTTAGACCCTCCATAAAAGCTTTTATGACTGGGATCCTAAATAGTGAAGTTGAATGTGTAATTTGCAGATAAGCCGAAATTGGTGTGAGATGTATTTTAATGGATGAAAAAGCTAACTTAGATTTTTGTAAGTAGCTTACAATGTGTGTAGCGGCCGCGTGTAATGGTTGAATTTGATTATTATGACAGTAATAAACAAATCGTTTCCATTTATTTGCGTAGCAATGTCTTGTAGTAGGTTTTCTAGCCTGTTTGATGACCTCCATACATTCCTGTGTGAGGTTTAGATGTCCGAATTCTAAGACTTCAGGAGCCAGATTGCTAGATTGAGCAATGCTGGATTCGGGTGTCTGATCTTTTGTTTGTGTTGAGTTAACAGATCTGGTCTGTTTGGTAGTTTGATATGAGGCACTACTGACAGGTCTAGTAGTGTTGTGTACCAAGGTTGTCGTGCCCAAGTTGGTGTTATTAGTATTAGTTTGAGTTTGTTTTGACTCAGTTTGTTTACTAGATACGGAATGAGTGGGAGAGGGGGAAAAGCGTAAGCAAATATCCCTGACCAACTCATCAATAACCCATTGCCCTTGGAGTGAGGCTGTGGGTACCTGGATGTGAAGTTTTGGCATTTTGCGTTTTCTTTTGTTGCAAATAGGTCTATTTGCGGTGTTCCCCAGTTTTTGAAGTAGGTTTGTAGTATCTGGGGATGAATCTCCCATTTGTGGATCTGTTGGTGATCTCGACTGAGATTGTCTGCCAACTGGTTTTGAATTCCTGGGATGTATTGCGCTATTAGGTGAATGTGATTGTGATTCGCCCAATGCCAATTTTTTTGTGCTAAGAGACAGTTGTGATGAGTGTGCGCCTCCCTGTTTAAGTAATACATTGTCGTCATGTTGTCTCTTTTGACAAGAATATGTTTGTGGGCTATTAGCGGTTGAAATGTTTTCAACGCTAGAAACACTGCTAGTAGTTCTAGCTGATTTATGTGAAGTTGTTTCTGCGGAGTGTCCCATTGTCCCTGGATGCTGTGTTGGTTGAGGTGTGCTCCCCACCCTACCATAGAAGCATCTGTTGTGATCACGTATTGAGGCACTGGGTCCTGGAAAAGCCGCCCTTGATTTAAATTTATATGATTCCACCATTGTAGCGAGGTGTGTGTTTGGCGGTCTATCAACACTAGATCTTTTAGTTGACCCTGTGCTTGTGTCCATTGTGTTGCTAGGCACAGTTGTAAGGGCCGCAGGTGTAATCTTGCGTTTGGGACAATGGCTATGCATGAGGACATCATGCCTAGTAGTTTCATCACTAATTTTGCCTGATACTTCTGGTTTGGGTGCATGCTTTGTATTACGTTTTGGAATGCTTGTACCCTTTGTGGACTTGGAGTGGCAATCCCTTTTTTTTTTGTTGATTGTTGCTCCTAAGTATTGTTGTATTTGACACGTCTGTAGGTGTGATTTTTGGTAGTTTAGTGAGAAACCTAGTTTGTGAAGGATTTCTATGATGTTTTTTGTGTGTTGAAAACACTGTTCTTGTGTGTTGGTTTTGATTAACCAATCGTCTAGATACAGGAACACGTGTATGTGCTGTCTTCTGATATGTGCCGCTACTACTGCAAGGCATTTTGTAAATACCCTTGGTGCTGCTTTTATAACAATTGGTAACACTTTGAATTGGTAATGTACTCCTTGGATTACAAACCGTAAGTATTTCCTGTGTGAAGGATGTATGGGTATATGGAAGTACGCATCTGAGATCTAATGTAGTCATGTAGTCTTGTTTGAGCAAGGGGATTACGTCTTGAAGTGTCACCATGTGAAAGTGATCTGATTTGATGTAAAGATTTAGTGTTCTGAGATCTAATATGAGTCTTAGAGTTTTGTCTTTTTGGGGTATGAGAAAGTACAGGGAGTAAACCCCTGTTCCTTTCTGGTGATTGGGTACTAGTTCTATTGCATCTTTTTGTAACAACGCTTGGACATCTATCTGTAATAGATCCATGTGTTGTTTGGACGTGTGTTTTTGGAGGCACATTTGATGGTAATTGTAGGAATTCTATGCAATAGCCAAGTTGGATGATGGCTAGGACCCATGAGTCCGTTATTTCCTCCCAATTTTGGTAAAAATCTGTTAGTCTCCCCCCCCACTGGTGTTATGTGTTGGGGATTTGTGACACTGAAGTCACTGTCTGTTTTGAGGGGTCTTTGGAACTTCCCTCTAGTCTTAGGGAACTGCCCATCTCTGTATTGTCCCCGAAAGCCTCCTCTCTGATACTGGCTCTGGTATGTGGGCCTGGTTTGTGAGGTTGAGGGTTCTGTGGTTTGGCCCCGAAACCCCCCTCTAAATTGTGTCTTCCTAAAAGTGCCTCTGCTCTGTGGGGAGTAGAGCGCACCCATGGCCTTGGCTGTATCTATCTTTTTTAAGCTTCTCGATAGCTGTGTCCACTTCCGGCCCAAACAACTGCTATCCATTAAAAGGCATATTAAGCACAGCCTGTTGGATTTCGGGCTTGAATCCTGAGGTGCGCAGCCATGCGTGTCTCTGAATTGTGACCGCTGTATTTAAAGTTCTTGCAGCTGTGTCTGCTGCGTCCATTGCTGAACGTATCTGGTTATTTGAGATACTTAGGCCCTCTTCTACCACTTGTGCACGTTTTTGGAATTCTTTGGGCAGATGTTCAATAAAGTGTTGCATTTCATCCCAGTGGGCTCTGTCATATCTTGACAGCAAAGCCTGTGAATTTGCAATGCGCCATTGAGTGGCTGCTTGTGCTGCCACTCTTTTTCCCGCTGCGTCAAACTTGCGGCTTTCTTTGTCAGGTGGTGGTGCATCTCCGGAGGTGTGTGAATTTGCCCTTTTGCGTGCTGCGCCTACTACTACTGAGTCCGGTGTCAGTTGCTGCGTGATGTACATAGGGTCTGTTGATGGGGGCTTGTACTTTTTCTCCACCCTAGGAGTGATGGCCCTGCCTTTTACGGGTTCTTGAAATACTTGCTTTGCGGGTTTCAACATTCCCGGTAGCATTGGAAGACTCTGGTACTGACTATGTGTGGACAACAGAGTATTAAATAAAAAGTAATCTTCGATAGGTTCAGCGTGCAGTGTCACGTTGTGAAAAGCAGCTGCTCTGGACACCACCTGTGTGTAAGCAGTACTGTCTTCAGGTAGTGATGGTCTTGCTGGGTAACAGTCGGGACTGTTATCTGACACAGGCGCATCATAAAGATCCCATGCATCTGGGTCATCTTGGCTCATGCCTGTGTGCGTTGGAGACTGCACCATAGGTGGGCTAGCAATTGGTGATGATTGCGGTGAGCGTTGTGGTGATGGTGGCAGAGTTACTTGTTTTGCCACCTTTGTTTGTGGTTGTTTATCCTTCTCTTGGAAAGCCAGTTTCCTTTTCATCCTTATAGGAGGGAGAGTTCTTATCTTCCCGGTCTCCTTTTGGATATGGAGCCTTCTCTGTGTATAATCTGGCTCCCCTGCTTCTAGCTCTTGCCCAAATTTATGGCTTTGCATGTGTGTGGAAAGCCCTTGTTCCTCCGAAGTCGGATGTTTCGGTATCGAAACCTTTTCAACTGTCTTTTTCAGCTCCGAAGCCACTTTGAGTTTCGGTGTTCCAATCTCTCGGTGCCGACTCATCTCAGTGCCGGTATCTCGATGTCGAGATTGTTCCGACCCAGTGTCTCAGGGCAGAGTCTTTTCTGTGCCGGTATCTCAACCGGAGTCGGATGACTTCGACATGTGTGCCCTTTTTCAGTGCCGGACGGTCACCGATTTTTTGGGTTAAGCCATGGCCTGCCGGCGGTGGCGTCCCCTGGGCTTTGATGATTTTTACATGAGTTTTGGCCGGGCTGTTTTACTCACGGTTTTCGGCGTCTGTTCTGTTTCAGCCTCGTCCGAGTCAGCAATGGAGAAGGTTTCTTCTTCCTCCAATTCGTGGTGTCCCGACGGCACCGACGCCATTTGAAGCCTTCTCGCTCTCCGGTCCCTCAAGAGTTTTCCTCGACCGAAACGCTCGACAGGTATCCTCTCTGTGTTCGGGAGGCAAACACAAATTACAGACCAAATGTTGATCTGTGTAAGGATACTTGTGGCATTCGGGGCAGAAGCGGAATGGGGTCCGTTCCATTAGTCTTGTAGACGCACGTGGTCGGGCCGACCAGGCCCCGCCGGGGAATCGAAACCCCGAAGGGCCACCGGAGCTCTTCAAAATTCGGTGTCGATCTGCGTTAACTAACCCGATGCCGAACGCAAACAATACCGTCAAATTTTTCCGATATCTAACTTTCTGAACCGAAACACGGAGCGAAGAGGAACACATCCGAACCCGATGGTGGAAAGAAAACAATCTAAGATGGAGTCCACACCCATGCGCAATGGAGCCAAAATGGGAGGAGTCCCTCGATCTCGTGACACAAGAAGACTTCTTCGAAGAAAAACAACTTGTAACACCCAGAGCCCAACACTAGATGGTGGGATATGCACAGCATGTGAATCTGCAGCTACACATGCCATCGAATATATATATATATATATATATATATATATATATATATATATATATATATATGTATATGTTTCTGTGCTTGGCATGGTCGTGGGCCATTGCATGGCTCCTGGGTGGGTTGTTATACTAGATATCTATGAATTCCTGCTCTCATCTTATCACACTTATCTACCCATCATATGTCATGTCTCTATCAAACTATCCTCCATTCTCACTCCGACGCAGCCCAAACCCTTTCTACTACTTTCATCTCCTAAATAATTCTGCCTAAGCTCTTCCCTCCGCTTCCACATCTAACTCACCAAACCTCACTCATCCCAACCCTTTGGGTTGAGTAAATTAAGGAAATACTCCCAATTAACACTTCAGGATTTCTTTCCTCCTCCACCCCTCCATTACTCCAGTCAATCTAACTAACAAACTCTCATATCCGCGGCTCAAATTAACTCATAATACTAAAACTGTACTCATTATTTCCCGATACTAATCCATCACTAATTCTTGTTGGGTTCCAGAATACCGTGCTACTCACCGAAAAGCGCTTTGACACCTCGTCAGGTGTAGTAAGCGCTATATAAATACGATTACAATACAACATTGTGATCAATGAGAAGCTCTAACAAGCATTTAGAATGCAATAGTCTCAGGTTTGCTCAAGTTAGAGCTCATAGCGTTGTAAATTACTGACCGGACTTTTATTGCCACACAGACTGAAAATAATCAAAGGAGGAGAGTGAGGGTGAGCTGGCCCTGGAAAAGCCCCCCCTCTGCTGTTGGTTTAGGTTTACAGAGGGAGCTGGTTGTGAGAAGTAACTGAACAAGCACCCACACTGTTGAGGTGAAATAGGCTAATGCCCCCCCCCCCAAAAAAAAGTCCCTTACAGAAGAGATAAAGAGGACATAGCGTAATTACACAGTACTTTATGCTGCTCCCAAAGTGAAAAAAGGCAGAACAGAGGCACAACTGACCCCTAGCAAGCAAGGATTTTTGAAGGAGACCGCAACTAACCAATTTAAATGCTGGAACTCACTCTATAGTAGACTTATAAGTATACAGCAGGCTCAACCTAAAAAGTAAGCATACCACATAAAACTGTTGCTTTAAGTCTACGCAAGAGGAAAAAGACATTGAGCAGAAGCCACTTTAAAATGTGTTCCAGAGCTGCCTTAATGATCTATGACTAAACAGTAAACAGGTAAAGCTATAAGGAGCAAAGTTACACAAGCGTAAACATAACTGAGTAATGCCCCAAGTGCACAATAGTGCACAGGGAAAGTTCAAAATAATCAGTAATTTATTTGTATGAAAAAGTTAAAATCCGTTCTTTTAGTGGTATGTACCTCAAAGGGGGCACACCAAAGAACGTATTACACAAAAAGCCAAAAGAACAAGGTTGTGACAAAGCATGACAGAATCAAAAGGTCACATTTCCAATTAAAAGAAAACACTTCTGCACCAAAAAGAGCACTTTTATAAATTCTTGTGTGCCAGGTTGATTTGATGACATTTCAATCCTCTAAGCATATGGGATCATCAGGACAATACAATATTTGCCCATCTCTCTATACCAGAAGTCTTCAAACTGGGGGGGGCGGGCCCCCCAAGTGATACCGGGCGGGTGGGTTAGGGGGGCGGGCGTCAGACACTGGCCAAAAGAAGCATTATACAGATGACAGGCCTTTCTTTTATTCAGAAGCATGTTATTGCATTTTAAAAAAGGTAACAGTACTTAACTGCAATGTTTAAATAGGTCTAGACATTTAAACATTGCCATCTTTATAAAATAATTGAAAAAATTCTGAGGGGGGACAAAGATTTTTATTTTTCAACTGGGGGGGCGCGGCATTAAAACGTTTGAGGACCACTGCTCTATACACAAATCAATAAATACATGTTGGAACCTGCAAAATTAAGGGAAGGAAAGAAATGTCTTTAAAATTATGCATTTGAAGCTCTTAATCCAATGCACAACTTACTTATGACGAGGACATGCTGAAAATTCAGTCGACCAAGTCACTGACCTGCATGCATTTGTAAAATTGAGGTTACAAATAAAATACTGATTGTTTTTAACTTGCCCTGTGCATTAATTATTGTGCACGTAGGGCATTACTCATGTGTACGCTTCGGGACCTTTGTTCCTTATATCTTTATGAAAGGAAATGCCTCCTTGGCATGGTTACCCCCGGACTCTTTGCCTTTGCTGATGCTTTGTTTGGATTTGAAAGTGTGCGGGGGCCTGCTAACCAGGCCCCAGCACCAGTGTTCCCTAACCTGTACTTTTGTTTACACAATTGGCACACCCTGGCATCCAGGTACGTCTCATGTAACTGGTACCCCTGGTCCCAAGGGCCCTGATGCCAGGGAAGGTCTCCAAGGGCTGCAGCATATCTTATGCCACCCTGAGGACCCCTCACTGAGCACAGACACTGCTTGCCAGCTGGTGTGTGCTGATGAGGACAAAACAAGTAAGTCGACATGGCACTCCCCTCAGGGTGCCATGCCAACCTCACACTGCCTATGCAGTATAGATAAGTCACCCCTCTAGCAGGCCTTACAGCCCTAAGGCAGGGTGCACTATACCATAGGCGAGGGCACCAGTGCATGAGCACTGTGCCCCTACAGTGTCTAAGCAAAACCTTAGACATTGTAAGTGCAGGGTAGCCATAAGAGTATATGGTCTGGGAGTCTGTCATACACGAACTCCACAGCACCATAATGGCTACACTGAAAACTGGGAAGTTTGGTATCAAACTTCTCAGCACAATAAATGCACACTGATGCCAGTGTACATTTTATTGTAACATACACCCCAGAGGGCACCTTAGAGGTGCCCCCCTGAAACCTTAACCAACTACCCGTGTAGGCTGACTGGTTTTAGCAGCCTGCCTCACTCGAGATATGTTGCTGGCCACATGGGGAGAGTGCCTTTGTCACTCTGAGGCTAGTAACAAAGCCTGCACTGGGTGGAGATGCTTATCACCTCCCCCTTGCAGGAGCTGTAATACCTGGTGGTGAGCCTCAAAGACTCACCTCCTTTGTTACAGCACCACAGGGCATTCCAGCTAGTGGAGTTGCCCGCCCCCTCCGGCCACGGCCCCACTTCTGGCGGCAAGGCCGGAGGAGATAATGAGAAAAACAAGGAGGCGTCACTGGCCAGTCAGGACAGCCCCTAAGCCAACCTGAGCTGAAGTGACTCTGACTTTTAGGAATCCTCCATCTTGCAGATGGAGGATCCCCCCAATAGGGATAGGAATGTGACCCCCTCCCCTTGGGAGGAGGCACAAAGAGGGTGTAGCCACCCTTAAGGACTGTAGCCATTGGCTACTGCCCTCCCTGACCTAAACACACCCCTAAATTCTGTATTTAGGGGCTCCCCTGAACCTAGGAACTCAGATTCCTGCAACCTAAGAAGAGGACTGCTGAGCTGAAAAACCCTGCAGAGAAGACGGAGACACCAACTGCTTTGGCCCCAGCTCTACCGGCCTGTCCCCCCACTGCTCCAGCTACGCTTTCCCCAGGACCAGCGACCTCTGAATCCTCAGAGGACTGCCCTGCTCTAGAAGGACTAAGAAACTCCCGAGGACAGTGGCTTTGTTCACCCAAGACTGCAACTTTGTTTCCAAAGAAGCAACTTCAAGACAACTGCGTTTCCCGCTGGAAGCGTGAGACTTGCTACTCTGCACCCGACGCCCCCAGCTCGACTTGTGGAGAAACACCACTTCAGGGAGGACTCCCCGGCGACTATGAGACTGAGTAGCCAGATTTGCCCCCCTGTCCTCACAGCAACGTCTGCAGAGGAAATCCCGAGGCTCCCCCTGACCGCGACTGCCTGATTCCCAGACCCCGACGCCTGGAAAAGACTCTGCACCCGCAGCCCCCAGGACCTGAAAGATCGGAACTCCAGTGCAGGAGTGACCCCCAGGAGGCCCTCTCCCTTGCCCAGGTGGTGGCTACCCCGAAGAGCCCCCCCCTTGCCTGCATCGCTGAAGAGACCCCTTGGTCTCCCATTGAGTTACATTGGAAACCCAACATGTGTTTGCACACTGCACCCGGCCGTCCCCGTGATGAGGAGGGTGTACTTTCTGTGCTAACTTGTGTCCCTCCCGGGGCCCTACAAAACCCCCCTGGTCTGCCCTCCGAAGACGCGGGTACGTACCTGCTGGCAGACTGGAACCGGGGCACCCCCTTCTCCATTGAAGCCTATGCGTTTTGGGCACCACTTTGAACTCTGCACCTGACCGGCCCTGAGCTGCTGGTGTGGTAACTTTGGGGTTGCTCTGCACCCCCAACGGTGGGCTACATTGGACCCAAACTTGAACCCCGTAGGTGGTTTACTTACCTACAAAAACTAACAAATACTTACCTCCCCCAGGAACTGTTGAAAATTGCACTGTCTAGTTTTAAAATAGCTATATGTGTTTTATTTGAAAAGTATATATGCTATTGTGATTATTCAAAGTTAATCAAGTACTTACCTGCAATACCTTTCATTCGAGATATTACATGTAAAATTTGAACCTGTGGTTCTTTAAATAAACTAAGAAATGAAAATGTCACTTACCCAGTGTACATCTGTTCGTGGCATCAGTCGCAGTAGATTCGCATGTTCTGCAATAGCTCGCCATCTGGTGTTGGGCCGGAGTGTTACAAGTTGTTTTTCTTCGAAGAAGTCTTTCGAGTCACGGGACCGAGTGACTCCTCCTTTTGTCTCCATTGCGCATGGGCGTCGACTCCATCCTCGATTGTTTTTCCCCCGCAGAGGGTGAGGTAGGAGTTGAATTGTAGTAATAGTGCCCATGCAATGGAGTGACTAAGTATGCACCTATTTAAGGTTGAGATGATACATATATAAATAATTGAAGGTAACTTCCAAACTGCTACAGGCTCCCGGGGAGGCGGGTGGGCACATGCGAATCTACTGCGACTGATGCCATGAACAGATGTACACTGGGTAAGTGACATTTTCAGTTCGATGGCATCTGTCGCTGTAGATACGCATGTTCTGCATAGACTAGTAAGCAGTTATTTCCCCAAAAGCGGTGGATCAGCCTGTAGGAGTGGAAGTAGTCTGAAATAATGTTCTTAATACAGCTTGACCTACTGTGGCTTGTTGTGCGGATAACACGTCTACACAGTAGTGCTTGGTGAATGTGTGAGGCGTAGACCATGTGGCTGCCTTACATATTTCTTGCATTGGGATGTTTCCTAGAAAGGCCATGGTAGCACCTTTCTTTCTGGTTGAGTGTGCCCTTGGTGTAATGGGCAGCTGTCGTTTAGCTTTAAGGTAGCAGATTTGGATGCATTTAACTATCCATCTGGCTATACCTTGTTTTGAAATTGGGTTTCCTGCATGAGGTTTTTGAAATGCAATAAAGAGTTGTTTAGTCTTTCTGATGTTTTTTGTTCTGTCAATGTAATACATCAATGCTCTTTTGACATCTAATGTATGTAGCGCCCTTTCAGCTACGGTATCTGGCTGTGGAAAGAACACTGGAAGTTCCACTGTTTGATTTAGATGGAACGGTGAAATAACCTTTGGCAAAAATTTAGGATTGGTCCTTAAGACGACTTTATTTTTGTGTAGTTGTATAAAAGGTTCCTGTATTGTAAACGCCTGAATCTCGCTTACTCTTCTTAGGGAAGTAATGGCGATGAGAAATGCCACCTTCCAGGTTAGGAACTGTATGTCGCAGGAGTGCATGGGTTCAAAAGGTGGACCCATAAGTCTAGTTAGGACAACATTT
Source organism: Pleurodeles waltl (assembly GCF_031143425.1). NCBI lineage: Eukaryota > Metazoa > Chordata > Amphibia > Caudata > Salamandridae > Pleurodeles > Pleurodeles waltl. Next base: position 1,314,507,432 of record NC_090446.1, on the reverse strand, counting down.
AGGTTCCATGAAGGAACAGGTAGTGTTCTTGGTGGTATAATTCTCCTAAGGCCCTCCATGAATGCTTTAATGACTGGTATCTTATATAGGGAAGTTGAATAGGTAGTCTGCAGGTATGCAGAAATTGCTGCAAGGTGTATTTTAATGGAAGAGAAAGCTAGGTTAGATTTTTGTAAGTGAAGCAAGTAACCCACTACATGTTCTGGAGTTGTGTGTAATGGTTGTATTTGATTAATATGGCAGTAGCAAACAAACCTCTTCCATTTACTTGCATAACAGTGCCTGGTGGATGGCCTTCTGGCCTGTTTTATGACTTCCATACATTCTTGGGTAAGTTGTAAGTGCCCGAATTCTAGGATTTCAGGAGCCAGATTGCTAGATTCAGCGATGCTGGATCTGGGTGTCTGATCTTTTGGTTGTGCTGTGTCAACAGATCTGGCCTGTTGGGCAATTTGATGCAGGGTACCACTGATAGGTCTAGCAGCGTTGTGTACCAGGGTTGCCTTGCCCAAGTTGGTGCTATCAATATGAGTTTGAGTTTGCTTTGACTGAGTTTGTTTACCAGGTAAGGAAGGCGAGGGAGAGGAGGAAAAGCGTAAGCAAATATCCCTGACCAGTTCATCCATAGGGCATTGCCTTGGGATTGTTTGTGTGGGTATCTGGATGCGAAGTTTTGGCATCTTGCGTTCTCCCTTGTCGCAAACAAGTCTATCTGAGGTGTTCCCCAGAGTTTGAAATAAGTGTTCAGAATTTGGGGGTGAATTTCCCATTCGTGGACCTGTTGATGATCTCGAGAGAGATTGTCTGCGAGTTGATTTTGGATCCCTGGTATAAACTGTGCTATTAGGCGAATTTGGTTGTGAATTGCCCAATGCCAAATTTTTTGTGCTAGCAGGCTTAACTGCGTGGAGTGCGTCCCCCCCTGCTTGTTTAGATAATACATTGTTGTCATGTTGTCTGTTTTGACGAGAATGTATTTGTGAACTATTATTGGTTGGAAGGCTTTTAGTGCTTGAAAAACTGCTAGAAGTTCTAGGTGATTGATATGCAGTTTTGTTTGATGTACGTTCCATTGTCCTTGTATGCTGTGTTGATCGAGGTGTGCTCCCCACCCTGTCATGGAAGCATCTGTTATTACGTATTGTGGCACTGGGTCTTGGAAAGGCCGCCCCTTGTTTAAATTTATGTTGTTCCACCACAGAAGCGAGAGGTAAGTTTGGCGGTCTATTAACACCAGATCTAGAAGGTGACCCTGTGCTTGAGACCACTGTGATGCTAGGCATTGTTGTAAGGGCCTCATGTGCAGTCTTGCGTTTGGGACAATGGCTATGCATGAAGACATCATGCCTAGGAGTCGTAATACCATCTTTGCTTGTATCTTTTGTGTTGGATACATGCGTTGTATGATGGTGTTGAAATTTAGAATTCTTTGTGGACTTGGAGTGGCTACTCCCTTTGATGTGTTTATTATGGCTCCTAGGTATTGTTGTACCTTGCGCGGCAGAATGTTGGATTTTGTAAAGTTGACGGTGAACCCGAGTTCGAAGAGGGTTTGTATGATCTGATTTGTGTGATTTGAGCACTGTATGAACGAATGGGCCTTGATTAGCCAGTCGTCCAAATATGGGAACACATGTATTTGCTGCCTTCTTATGTGTGCAGCGACTACCGCTAGACATTTGGTAAAGACTCTTGGTGCGGTTGTTAATCCGAAAGGCAGTACCTTGAATTGGTAATGTATTCCTTTGAATACAAACCTTAGGTATTTCCTGTGCGATGGGTGTATTGGTATATGGAAATAAGCATCCTTGAGGTCTAAAGTTGCCATGTAGTCGTGTAGTTTTAGCAATGGCAATACCTCTTGTAGTGTGACCATGTGGAAGTGGTCTGATTTGATGAAAGTGTTCACTACTCTGAGGTCTAGGATTGGTCTCAGTGTTTTGTCCTTCTTTGGTATCAGAAAGTACAGTGAGTAAACTCCTGTGTTTATTTGTGTGTTTGGCACTAATTCGATTGCATTCTTTTGCAATAGTGCCTGCACTTCTATCTCCAGGAGATTGGAATGGTGTGTTGTTAGATTTTGTGCTTTTGGTGGTATGTTTGGAGGGAATTGTAGAAATTCTATGCAATAACCATGTTGGATAATTGCTAGAACCCAAGTGTCTGTAGTGATTTTCTCCCATGCTTTGTAATAATGACCTATTCTTCCCCCCACTGGTGTTGTGTGGAGGGGGTGAGTGACATGTGAGTCACTGTTTAGTAGTAGGGGTTTTGGGGCTTTGAAATCTCCCTCTATTTCTAGGGAATTGCCCTCCTCTATATTGTCCCCGAAAACCTCCTCTATACTGTCCCTGGTAACTGGACGGTTTGGCTTGTGAGGTGCTGGCTTGTGTGCTTTGACCCCGAAACCCCCCTCGAAAGGGCGTTTTACGGAATGTGCTGTAATTCCCTCTGCTCTGCGGGGAGTAGAGTGCGCCCATGGCTTTGGCAGTGTCTATCTTTTTTGAGTTTCTCAATCGCTGTGTCCACTTCTGGACCGAACAGTTCTTTTTCATTAAAAGGCATATTGAGAACTGCTTGTTGAATCTCTGGTTTAAATCCAGACGTTCGGAGCCATGCATGCCTTCTGATAGTTACAGATGTATTAATTGTCCGTGCAGCTGTATCTGCAGCGTCCATGGAGGAGCGGATCTGGTTGTTGGAGATGGTCTGTCCCTCTTCAACCACTTGTTTTGCCCTATTTTGTAAGTCCTTGGGCAGATGTTCAATGAGATGTTGCATCTCGTCCCAGTGGGCTCTGTCATAGCGCGCAAGTAGTGCCTGGGAGTTCGCGATGCGCCACTGGTTTGCAGCTTGTGCTGCGACTCTTTTACCAGCTGCATCGAACTTGCGGCTTTCTTTATCTGGGGGTGGTGCATCTCCAGATGTGTGAGAGTTGGCCCTTTTCCTAGCTGCTCCTACAACGACAGTCTGGTGGCAGCTGTGTAGTGATGAAAACCGGGTCCGTAGGAGGCGGTTTATACTTTTTTTCCACCCTTGGTGTGATTGCCCTACTTTTGACCGGCTCCTTAAAGATGTCTTTTGCGTGCCGGAGCATACCAGGGAGCATAGGCAGGCTTTGGTATGAGCTGTGGGTGGAGGAGAGTGTGTTGAATAAGAAATCATCCTCGACCTGTTCTGAGTGGAGGCTTACGTGGTGAAATTGTGCTGCTCTAGCCACCACTTGAGAGTACGCGGTGCTGTCTTCTGGTGGAGATGGCTTTGTAGGGTATGCCTCCGGACTGTTATCTGACACTGGGGCGTCGTATAGGTCCCATGCGTCCTGATCTTGGTCACCCTGGCTCATGGTGGTGTGAGCTGGGGAGTGTGATGGAGTTTGTGCTGGTGAAACGTCAATCACGGGCGGAGGAGAGGGTGGTGGTGTAACTCTTTTCACCACTTTTGGTTGTGGTGTTTGTTCCGTCTGGAACTCCAACCTTCTCTTTCTCCTAATGGGGGGAAGGGTGCTTATTTTTCCTGTCCCCTGCTGAATGAAGATACGCTTTTGCGTATGGTCTACATCAGTTGCTTGTAGCTCTTCCTCAAACCTATGCTTCTGCATTTGGGAGGTTAGCGAGTGCTCTTCTGTATAAGAGCCTGAAGCTGGGTCGCTTGCAGTCTGTTTCGGCATCGAAACTTTGTCTGCGTGTTTTTTCGGCTCCGAGGTGACTTTTTTCCTTTTCGGGGCCGAAACCTCTCGGCGTCGATCTGTTTCGGTGCCGCTGTCTCGGCGTCGAGCCGTGTCCACACCGGCATCTCTGTGTCGAGGCTTGTCTCCAGCACTTTCTCGGTCCCGAGAAGGCTGCGTGCCGGTGTCTCGACCGGAGTCGGACGATCTCGGCACTGTTTGGGCCTTTTTCGGTGCCGACGGTCGGTCACCGAATTTATGGGTGGAGCCATGGCCGGATGGCAGTGGCGTCCCCTGGGCCTTGTAAATGTTTCTCTGTGTGGTTTTCGACGTCTTACTCACGGTTTGTGTATCGTCGAATCCTTCGGAGTCTGAGTCTTGGATGGAGAAGGTACCTTCCTCTTCCTGTTCCTCGAACTCCCGTTGGGCTGTCGGTGCGGACGCCATCTGAAGTCTTCTGGCTCGACGGTCTCGGAGTGTTTTTCGGGACCGGAACGCACGACAGGCCTCGCAGGTGTCTTCGCTGTGCTCAGGTGACAGGCACAGGTTGCAGACCAAGTGTTGGTCTGTGTAGGGGTATTTATTGTGGCATTTGGGGCAGAAACGAAACGGGGTCCGTTCCATCGGCGTTCTTCAGCACGCGGTCGGGCCGACCAGGCCCCGACGGAGGATCGAAAAACTACCCCGAAGGGCACCGGAGCTCTTCGATCTTCGATGCGGTGTGGAATCTAAGAACGCCGATCCCGAACGCAACAATACCGACGAAAATCTTCCGAAATTAGCTAATTTTCCGTTCCGAAACTCGGAGCGACAGGAACACGTCCGAACCCGATGGCAGAAAAAAAACAATCGAGGATGGAGTCGACGCCCATGCGCAATGGAGACAAAAGGAGGAGTCACTCGGTCCCGTGACTCGAAAGACTTCTTTGAAGAAAAACAACTTGTAACACTCCGGCCCAACACCAGATGGCGAGCTATTGCAGAACATGCGTATCTACAGCGACAGATGCCATCGAACATATATTTTTCTATACAAAAACCTATTGGCCTGGAATTGTCTCAGTGTGTGCTCCTCATTTATTGCCGGTGTGTGTACAAAAAATGCTTAACACTACTCCTTTGATAAGCCTACTGCTCGACCACACTACCACAAAATAGAGCATTGGTATTATCTCTTTTTGCCACTATCTTACCTCTAAGGGGAACCCTTGGACTCTGTATCAGGTACAGGCCTTTAAGTCTTTAGGTTTCACCTAGAAAGGAGTGTTTAGTCAGGTTTCTATACAGTGGGTTGACAGACTGCCTACAGCTTACCATTTGTTAGCTTCAGTGTTGCTCATTTTCTTCCTCCCAGTTTGATACGGCATGCGGAGGTGTCATCTCTTGTGTTTGTGGAACACGTACCAAGTACTTGTGTCCATTCACTGCTCCATTTATGGAGCAGTGTATTCATGCACTCCATATGAGAAGCTAGAGTTTGTCCGTGGTAGCTTTTCCCACAAACCCCCAAACCTGCACTTTGCACCACTGTACCCTAGTGCAGCTTATGTCACTCCAAGCCATGCCACTTCAATCTACCTCACTCCACTCAAATATTCCAGTCAACTCTACACCACTCCACCCCAAGCCACTCTATACTGCTGTACATGGCTAACTGTCACTGGCAAAACCAATTGTTCTCGCATAGGTGAAACCTATTGGGAATTGCAAATGCTGGTTTTCTCTGGGGAGGGCGACAATCCTGTCCGCAGCACTGTAAGCTTCTTCCACATGTTGCATTCACTGAAAACACATTCACTATCTTTCTCACTCAAAAAACATCACACTTTGATTAGAAGCACTTGAGGTTCCTTTTCTGGTGTACTAGGCAACTCATGCATGGAGGCAGTTTATTTTCAAGTGGCCTCTGTATTTGAAATTGCAGTCCTACACATATTTCATGGTGAAATATTGATTTGCGAAGCCACTATAAGCTCAGGGGTCTGTAGAAGAGTCCATATTAGGCACAGGTGCATTGGGTACGGTTATACAATCATTTAGGTGCTCAACTCAGTACAAAGACCTTGAGTTCAACTCAGTGTAACATTCAGGTGGCAGATTCTTCTGCATGTTTGTTCCCCAGCCTTCACCTGCTGGACAGCACTGCAGTTCTAAGGGTGGTGCAGTTTGGATACCCATCCTCAACTGCGGCAACACTTATGTTGGATCTGCCACAGCAACCTTGCCTTGGAGTAGGGGCCCGTGGCCAGAGTATGACCTGCAGCCCTGTGCAATTGCAATTTTCGGCTGTTGCGACCTCCAGGGCCAGGTGCAGAACAACCAACAAAGATGTATTGAACAGTTGCAGGCCCTAGGGAAATCATGGCTTCAACTGTGGCAGCAACATGGCTACTACTCTTTTAGATGGCAGCAACTTATCTCTCTGCAGAACCACTAAGGCTTCTCTTACAATGTCATTTTCAGCTTTGTACTCTACACCATATCAGCTCAAATGATGGCACTCACTAGTAGCAATGAGACTTGCTCCAAGTGGGAGTATCCAAAATAAGGACACCATGAAGTGTGAGATCTTAAACTACTCTAATCAGCCTTCTTAAAGCATTGAAGAGACTGTCAAAAGGTAGGCCCTGCCTAGAAACTTCACCTTGAACAGAAATTCTGAGTCCCACGTGTCACCTCTCACATCTACCAAACAGCAGTGTACAGGAAAAACCAACCTGTAGCGCTTACCCAACAAGATCATTTCATTTCTGAGGGAAGTCCTGTCGCCATCCTCCCTCCATCTTGTGCAGTGCTAGCTCAAGTGGTATACAGAATGTATTCCAATGGTTCCAGTATGCAGACATGCCACACTAGAAAAATCCAACTACCATACATGTGTTACATATTCACTGTGTGCACACACACTAGACAGGCACATGCTATCACTGCAGGCTTCTGGGTTTCAGACAACAGCATTACTTTACATGAGTGGGGAGTTAAGTACAGTATGAAGACTAAAGTTACTACTTATCCATTTAAATAAAAAACAACCGCCTCCCCTAAACCCCCAAATTCATAGTCTGCATTATTACCCAATATAAACTTCAGGCTGCTCCCTTGGCCCTGATGTAAAAGAAAAGCAACAGCTTTACAAACCTCCAATAAGAGACACTAACACCTACAGCTCGGGAAGCGCTCAATCCGAACTAGCCATCATTTGGTGACAAACTACACGCACGAGAAAAATGCCTCCCTTGGGATCAACCTGTTTAAACAATAAAACCAAAACAGCTTCACCAACAGTGCACATTTAGTTACTTTAAGCCACTGGGTATTGACGCTGTCCCCCTTCGAACATAACCGCTACTTCTGAAAGATAAAATTCAGCAGCTGAATGTTGGAATCACTTTTCATTTGCAACAGGAAAATCAATGAACAGGAAAGATGCATCATAATGACAAAACGTACCAAGAGGTATACAGAGGAATCACTGACTCTGCACGGTAAACGCACAATATTCTTTCTTGGTTTAGAATGGCTACTCCAGTTGTATTCTTTTCGGAAATATCAAACTTTCCTTGTTTTAAGCTCCAACTTAATATGCATTGTGTACACTCTGCGCCCCGTGTTAGTCAGTGGTTAAACCTATACACACAGCACTTACACTCCCCTTTCATCCCATTGGTGGTTCTCAAAATATTTCGTTTTTTAAAAATCCCTCATGAAGGAAAATGGACAAGCCAGTAATCCAGCATGCTTCAGACATTAAAATTTGATTTTTCTCAGGTTACCACACTAGATGAGGCTTCTCAGAGTAGCTCATGAGCTACTGGTAGCTCTCCAGCTACCTGTAAGTAGCTCTCGTGTGCAACCCAGCTTTCCAAATTACAAACTTTAGCTTGGTTGAATTCATATATATATATATATATACCAAACCTGAAAAGTGTGTATGAGGCGAAAATGTGTATTTTCAGAACTGTATGAGCTAACATTTGGAGGAAAGTGTTTGAATTGTCAAATTTGCAGCCGATATCAGATTACATAACCAAAGTATTCAGGAGACTTATTACTCATTATTGCTTTGGTGCACATAGACATTCCCAATTGATAGCCTTTTTTTGCTTTGCTGCTTGAAACCCAGCTTGGTGTAGTGAGGTGACTAGTCTTGTAATCTTTGGTTATGGAGACCACTAATGTTATATCTGATGTGGTTACTATTAGAACAATTATAATATCAGTGGCTCAGGATGACTTTCAAAATAAGTAGCTCTGGTTACAGATTAGGATGGAGACCTCTGCACTAGATGAAAAGCATTGCATCCATCAATGTATGGAGGAAGAGCTTACCTTGCGTCCTCCTTTGCTCCTCCAGGCGGTTTTGGATTTGTACAACTGACATACATGATTTTATATCAGTGATTACATACATTTACATCACGGATCACAAGCTCTCACCCACAATTAACTTTCTTTCGGCTGCCAAGTGGCCCCGTGTCAGGTGGACAACGTTAGCCAACTGGGGCTGTTTAGCTTGGTGCACTCTGCATGCACGAACAATTGGCCCAAAACTAGATTGTAGACACAACAAAGTTAATGAAAAGCACCGTCTGACAAGTGTCACAAAACACAAGGCCAGTTAGCTGACGGCTAGGAAGTAGCCAAACTAAAGTTTTTACATGGCTTGAATAGCCAGGAATAAAACCAATGTATCAAATAAAAAAAGGACCAGGGAGGTTTGGGAAACCAAAAGTTATTTTTATTATGCACAAAGTGGAAACTTGGACTTTAGTTCGTGTATCCTCTGCTGGCTCTGCGACCTCTGGCACGTTCAAATTTCCTGCCCTTAGACTGGATATAAGGCCTAAAGAAGAAAACAAAAACATGCGTTAAAAATTGGAGGAAAAAAAAAGCTTCATATCGTCTAACAGAGGTTCTTAAGATTTTCTCCCTGCATTTCCATTTCAAGCAAATTTTGAAAATGCAAAAAACAAAAAGCATCCACAATTTGAGCATCACAAAATCCCCCAGATTATTTAATTTCACCTAAAACGTAATGCTCGTATCCTGGAGTTAGGAGTTCTAACCCAATAATTATTTCTTGTAGTCCGGATTACCTTCAGTTACTGAAGAATAGCCCAAGATTGGAGTACTCCATCCTTTGCGACAGTCACCTCAAGTTAAAGTTTGAACCAGTCTTCTCTAACAAGTAGCTCGTTAGCTACTAGTAGCTCTTCAGCTACCTACAAGTAGCTCTATTGTGTTCAAACCCAATGAACTAAATTAGAAGCTTTTGCTTGGCTGAATTTATACATATACCAAAAATTGGAAAGTATGTATTTTAATATCAGAATTCATAAGATGATGTTTGGAGAACAGTCGAATTTTCTAATTATATTGAAAGCTGACATTTGAGTAATAAAAATAAAAATTGTGTTGGGGAGACTATTACTAACATTATTCACTTGGTTCTAAGGGCAATGCGTTTATGGCTGTTATGTGTTACCCATGTAGTCATCCCACATTGACAAAGCATTTTTTACATTGCTACTGACAACCGTGCCTAATGCACTGAGGTGATCACTGCTAATGATCTTACATATGGGGCCACTATTGCAATCTTGTCTGATATGGTTACTACTACATATCCAATACGATGAGTAGCTTGGGAGGATTTCCATTGAGCACAAGTAGCTCTTATAATACTGAAAAGGTTGGAGACCAGACTTAGACATTTTGGCCAAATCTAATAGGACAATCTAGAAAAATTCTCATTTCAATGCAGAACACATTATGTTAGACAAATCAAGTCGTTTATCAATTTGGGATGAATGAGTGAGTATAAAGGTGAGGCACTAGGGTTAAAGAACCTAAATGCAAAATTAAAATTACAAGGGAAAATGGCATGCTAGAAAAGATGAGTGACTTTCGTAGGGTAGCCACCTCTCCTAGTCATTATGGACACTGTTTCCAGTCACACTTGTGTGCATTGCGATCTTGTTTTGCTTTCACTGAACTAATTAGGCTAGCATATGAAACCACTAATTTGTAGATGAAAAGATCAGGACTAAGGAGTGTCCTGAATGACCTGGACTGAAGAGGACCCTAAACCGGTGTAGCTACATGCCGTTTGTCAACTGCAGCCTAGATCATCACTGCTAACCAGCTACAGCTGCTCTACGATTATGTCTTAAACCCAAGAATATGTATAGACTGTTTATAAACAGTCACATTTGCCACCAACATTGTTGCTGGTGGCAATAATACCAGGAGCTCTTAATACCAGGCCATCACGTTGTGCATGTTTAACCATCACTTATTTTGTTTAGAAAAATTAAAGCTAAGCCAACCCCTAATCAATAATTTATCATTCAAAATCCTGGTACTCACTTGGTGTGGCTGTGTGGTGTACCCGGTGCTCTGCCAAAGTGCCTGTACACCTCTCGGCCCTTGCGAGGACCTACAATAAAAGGAGGAAAGCAAGGTTTTGAGAGAATGATTGAGCAGATATTAAAAAGGAGTGTCAATTAGGGAACAAATCACAAAACTGTTGAAAAGCTGGTCTCGCTACTATATATAGCAGACAGGACTGAACAGGAAGATGTGCAAGAAGGTGTCAAACTCATGTAAAACGCATGTATGAAGGTGGCTTCCCTTTACACTTTCAAAATCTATTCTGAGTTTTCTAGAGCGTATAACTACCCGAAGGCCTTGCAGTGTTAACCCTTCATCAAAGTCACCATCTAACCAGAAAAACTGGATACTGTAAAGCCAGGTTTTCAAGGCCTTACACAAACAGCTCAAAAGGGGCAGCTGGCGCGGTATAGCGGGGGAGGGGGGTTCCAAAGTTTGGAGGCCTGGTACAATAGATCTGCAGATTTTAGGAACCTGTAGCATATGTGCTGAGGAGGATCCGAGAGACCTGCCAGGGATATAGGGGATAGCAAGCAAACTCAAGACAGGACCTCTCTTGCAGAGTGATCCATGTAGAATGCATAAGGTCCTAAATTGAACTGCAGCTCCACTGGGAGCCACTGAAGATCCTTCAAGGCCTTTTTTGCAGATTGAGGTCTTGAAAGATTCATGAGGAGCTAAGCAGCAGCATTCTGCTTAACCTATAGCCTCATGATCACATATCGAGGTGAACTGAGATACAGGGCATTACCATAATCGAGGGCAGGAGATAAGAGCCCAAACAATTAACCTTCTGACTAAGAAAGGATGGTTTAAAATCGTTCTTAGCAATCTCAGAACACCAAAGCAAGTGGCAGGCAGGTGTTTTGGCTTGGAGCTCCATGGTGAGGCTGGAGTCTATCCACATTCCAAGACACTATCATATGTTTAGGACTGGTGAGCCTTTCTAGACAGTCAGGCACAAGAGCTGGAGCTTTCTTGTTGAAGTGGTTGCCCAGCAGCATGACCTCGGTCATGCTGCTGGGCAACCACTTCAACAAGAAAGCTCCAGCTCTTGTCTTATTTCGTTGAGCCTCAGTCTGCAATTGGGATTTGGCTACCTCCTGAAGACAGAAGGCCCGACTGAGGTGACTGGAGCTGGGTTCAGGGGAAATGGAAATCCCCAGCTTGGTGTTCTCAGCATAGAAAGCCATTGACAACCCAAAAGGAGCGTACAATTTCGGTCAGAGGATACATACAAATTGAGAATAGGGCTTAAGGAGTAGCCATGTGGCACACCATAGCTCACCGGAAAACTGTTGGAATACCTTGAAAGATCTAGTACTGCTTTTTGCATTAAAAATGCAACCATAATACATGAAGTTTGGCTTATGAAACAGATTAACTACCTTGTCCGATAAGATATGGGGCACATGAAATTTGCCTAACTTGCTTAATGTGTTCCATGGCACCCCAAATAGCCTGTTATTCACTGAACAACGCATTCCACATGGCTACCCCATATATTTACCAGGGTATAAAGATAGAACAAGTTGCAATAATGAAAAGAAAAACAAAAAACAAAAACTGCCGACTTAAAGATCCAGCGTATGCAGCATACGCTCAGAAATGTTAACTGTTTAAAATAAAATTAAAAAGGAAAAAGGCTGGTATATCATCACTGCGGACAATACTTTTGGGTAGGGGTTAAGAACATAACCCACTGGACTGCAGTGATGCTCAATGTCGGTTTGACCAACTGATAAAGGCCACGTAATGTCCTCCAGGAAAGCCAAATTTTATTTTACAGTGGTGCGCGGCACAGTGAAGGCAGTGAGGACAAGTTTGCAGGAGGGGGGGGGGGGGGGGGGGGAGGAGATCAACTGGTGGTAGAACTCTAGAACTTGGAACAGAACTTCCTACCACCATAGGCAACAATACCAGTGACACCTTGAGTGTGGATGAGAAAGAGCAGAAAGACTAAAGCATTACCCACATCCTGGACCGCAAGAAAAAAAAGAATGGAAATGATGGACATGATGCACCCAAACCCAAGCACCGAGGAATGTGAGCGGTAATTTAACTTTTCCTGCAGACACACCCCATGCAAGCAAAACAAACAGGCTAAATAATCAAGAAGCATCCTGCTGAGAGAGAGATGGTGTTAGGAGAAGGGAAGCAAATGCCCTAAACTAGAACAGGAATATTTGGTACAAAGCCAAGGACAGAGTGATTTCTGGTAATTTTCAGGATACAAGGTGAGAGGACCTGAGGGAGACCACAAGTTTCTCAAAGGAATATAACCTTTGCCTCTAATGCAGCACAGAGCAATCGACAGCCTGCCCCAAGCACGGTTGGCTCCCATTCCGTAGAGGAACATATCATGACAGTCAAGGGGGAGGAAAGTTCTCAGCGAAGACCACAAGATGCACAGTGAAAAAACTACCAGATATTCTGGCAAAATTGAAGTTGGAAATTAGCATGGAGATTGCAGAAATCAAAATAGACTTGACTGTAGGTGGAGTCAATTGGGGACATCAGTGGAATCACAACAGCTCACGATGTTCACGTCATCTTGAGTCAAACTAAAAGGCTCATGGAAAAATATGAACATGTAGAGAACAAACTGTACGCTTAAACAGTGACAAACTTGAAAGAAGAAACAGAAGGGGCCAACATGGCAACGTGAAAAGTCGTGGTCTTCTGTGAAATCAGAAAAGTGGCCCAGACTTTGAAATGGGAGTACAGAGAGCCCACTGAGTGGGAAAAGGAAACCGATATCGTGCCCACAAACACGTTACTGTGGTGAAGGCGTGGACCTAACCTCTTAAAGAAAATGTTGCAGGCTCACTGTAGAACTCTTTTCTGCAACAGTGAGGTGTCTGCTTTCCAGAACCTGGCTGCTGCCACACAGCAAACAAGAGTATTCAGACCATTGCACAAAAAGTAATAAAGCTGCTACAGCAGACTCAGCCCTGCAGGAATTCAAACTAAGTAGAAATGTACTAAGAACAGGGTCATAAAGCCAGTATACAAGATGGCAAAGATGCCACAAAGGAACCACAAATATTAACATGACATGTTAAGACTTGCACGCTCTCCAAATTCACAAAACAATAGCAATAGCAGTACCAGGGCCCCAGAGCCACCTTCCTCAGTCTTCCTAGATGTATTTGCTGACAACCACGATTTGTAAGCTCCATTGCTTAACAATGTGCTTAGTGCTGTTGCAAAGGTGGACACGGCCCACCATCCCCCAACCTGTACTAGTTTTGTATTAATACACATCTTCAAGAAAAGGGATAAATGTCAGCCTAAGAATTATAGGCCAATACCGCTTTTAGATTTCACTGCTAAAGTCATGACATGAACTTTAGTGCATAGGCTTAAGGACTGGCAGTGGAGAATCTTAACTGACACCCAATATGGTTTTAAGAAAGGCTTGAGTACCCTATATCAATGCCTTTATTTGAGCTGAGTCATTGGTAAATACACGGCTGCTAAAGGGGGCTCTGTCTTTCATGAACCTTACAGGAGCTTGACTGCGCGCCACATTTTTATTATTGTCGATTATGAAGGAGTTGGATACAGAGCCGGACATTATTTCCTTTATTCGTCAGCTCTACAAGGATGCCTCCGCGAGTGTTTGCTTTGGTAAGGCCGGTGAATGTACTGACTTAAGTATTAAAAGAGTCCTAGCAATGTTGTGCCCTTGCCCTGTTTTTATTCTCTTTATATATTAAGAGTTGATAAAGTTTTAATATTGAAAGCAAAAGGACAAACAAAAGTATGCTCTCTCCATTCTTTTAAATGATGAAGGCATTGTGGCCAGAACAGGGAGTGCTACAAAGGGTTACAGAGGACAGATGTTATGCACGATGTAGACCTAAGGGCTAATGAGTGCAAAACATTCACTATGATCTGTAGGCCAGAGTTCGTCCAAAAGATGCTCTTACTTTATTCAAAATAAAGATGTTTCGGAGGTGGCCTCTTATTTTATGTATCCTGGTTTGACAATTTGAAGTGGAAACTGATGCTATTAAATAGCTCACCTTGAAGTCAATTATCGTCTAGCATGGTTCCTGTGAAATGTTAGGCTCCAAGACAGTGAAGCTGCTGTCGGAGATTTATTTTAGTAAAGTGCTGTAATAGCTACATGCGGGGCTGGTATTTGGGGTATAATAGATGTCCATAGGTTTCAAGAAGTAGAACATTCTCTGAAGAACATCTTGGCGGTCCCCAGAACCTTTGCCAATGCTATCTGCCATGCAGAAGTAGGGACCCGATGTATTGAGGATAGAATCACATTATCCCCCTTGCTATTATGGAACTCTGTATGGCCAAGGCAAAGACAGTCTTCAACAAACTGGTGTTAAAAGATTTTCTGCGAATACACACGGCCTTTGATATTCCTTGGCTTGCCTATGTAAAGGTGGCTTCAGAGCAGACAGGGTACTGAGGACCTGAGGACCTTCTCCACTCCCGACCCTTAGGATTATATATAAAACAACTGTTTTCAAAAGGCCTAGCTGAAGAGAGCACACTTCGATAACCACAAGCCAACTGTGTGCACATACAATTAGTTTAATGCTTACGTAGGCCAACAACATTACCTCTCTCTTATTATTAACGGACAGCAGCACTTTGTACTTAAGACATCTTCCAAGATGCTCTTTGTAGAATTACAGGACTGCAATGGCCAAGGAGACAGAATGGACAGAAGTAGAAATGTCGATGTGCTAGGACTATCCAGGAGCATTTGCCTAGTTGTCACTATGCTTGAAGGGCGGTGTGAGAGAAGTTAAAGTACATGTTTTATTCACAAGGTTGCAGATTATAAAAAGGATAGCCTTAAGAGTAGTCGCAGGAAAGCCTATGGCGTACAGAGGACCCTCGAAGAGTTAAAGTTAAGTTGTGTGAATGTTTTAAATGGGTCGGGGGATTTCGAGGCACATTATACTCTACCAGGAAGTGAAAACGGTAGTGACAAGGGCACAACAGGCATAAAGTAAAATGTAAGTGCCTCTCCTTGAAAATTAGCAGCTTTAATTTACTCATTAAAAAGGGACAGAGTATAAGGAGATCTCAAGCTGCACTACCTGGAAATTCTTCCTCCTGGAGACCCACATATTAAAACCAGACTGATCCAAAATTAAAGTTACCATGTACAGTTTTTTTGCTCCGGCCAAGTTAATAACAGCCAGGGTAGGCATTGTCAACAATTTGGAAAACACAGCCTGGAGCCACCTGCGACTCCGAAGGCGGAGATCTAGTGGTACACACTGAACTACAGGGGAAACCACTCACTGATCAACTGATACTCTTCCAACACAAACTGAATTCTCATCTTAGAAGGTGGTACGAGAATGTGGGATCAGTCAGGGGACAATATTATATGTCTAGGCGACTTTAATACAGTATGAGATCAGGGTACAGAGAGATGTGTGCACACATCTATGATTAAGAAAAAAAAAAAAACAATGTCTTAAAAACTAAAGGGGCAGTTTGTGGATCAGGCCTTGAGACTAAAATAAGAATAAAGTATTCCTACTCACATGATCAAAGGACATACGAGAAATGATTATCTCTACCTGTCCATGAGTCTGTGCCTAAAGAGCACATACGCAGGGGAATAGGTGTGGAAGGCGAGGTTGGGTAGGCAACAGAGCTACTAGGGGTTGGAAAATGCACCCCGAGTTACTTATCGACCCAGCAATAGACGGAAGGTATGTCAGAATTATGTTGGGGAAAAATAACCATTGGGAAACCTCCCTCGTGTCCACTGCGATGCATTCAAATCAATGATCCAGGATTTTGTCACAGAAAAGGAGTAATGAAGGGCTAAGAACCAGCTATTAATTGACGAAGCAGAATTTTGAACAAACGGGGACCCTCCCAGAAAGAACCTAAAAAGGGTGTAATGTGCTTCTGCTTAACGAATGCTGTTCTTCGGAGGAAGATACTTTATAATTCTGTTGAATATGAACAATACACTAAAATGTGTTAAAAGTTGTAATGACAAGCCAAATGCAAAGGAAGGATTCCAGCCGAAAATGTTCTGTAGCCGCTGAAACCAATATTTTATGAAAAGGGCGTGTAATGGAAGTCAGGTAGGAATCAACCACGCGGGAATCCTCACTTTACAGGACCACCACCAGATCCCAACTACTCAAACCTCCTCAATGTTTGAAAGTTCCATTCTTAAACATTTTAAAATGGTATGTGGAGTAGTCATCTGTGGAGCAGGAAAGACCAGAGTACTTTAACAAAGGAGAACATAAATGCTGGACATCACAGAGAAAAAGGAAGGAAAAGTGAAAGAAAATCATTAGCTGCTGGCGCTCGGGATGTAGCCACAAGGAGCCCAAGTAATTGTTACAAAACTAAAGAGCTCTCGGGGTGCATTAGTTACAAAGATGCTGTGCATTGTAGAATCAACCGAAAGCAAGGAAACTGGACAATTCTTAGACTAGATCTCACTGCATTATTTTGCGTGCCAGGGGCCAAAAGAGCTACCCAAGGCTCAACTATAAGCAGCCAGAAGATCAACTGGGACCAACAAGGCACCGGCCCAGCTGCGATTACAATTACCTTTTACTTGGAAGTTGCTAGCATGCTCCCCGATCTGCAGAAAACCTGTTTACCTCCACACAAAAAACAAAGGGGGTATGCCCCTAAACCATGCAGAAGGCTAGTGACCTAAAATTCTCAAGCTATGCAAAGATGCCAAGCGATTAAAGTCATAGAAACATAGCATTATTAAATAACAACTGATTTCTTATTTTATTTCAACTATTAGGATGGACAAGATCCTCCGGACATGATACTAATAAGGCTGACTTTGTAAAGAGCAGGCAAGGCTCAAGAAACGTAGCCCACTACCTAATGGAAAGTGCTCAGCAAAAAGGAATCCCAGACCTCTATAGGTCCTTACATGAAGTGGAAGAACTTGACAAAGTGATCTGGGAATTTCTGGAAGCAGTATTGCTCAGTGTGGATGAGCCTACAAATGAGGGACTAGATCTTGTCAAACTACTGCACAAATGGAACGAGGATCAGGGTTATTGGCAATGACATGTGTGGCTCGCAGAGAGCCCCTATCATTTAATGAAGTTTCTGAACTTCACAACCCACTGCTAGGACCAATTTTTGTGATACCATAAAGGCTAGGCCAACAAGGAGGGGTGGGGGTGGAAGGGGATTCACAAAAAGTGAATCGCTAGGAGGTTTTTCACCTCCGAGTT
The DNA here is from genome assembly GCF_031143425.1 of Pleurodeles waltl. Taxonomy (NCBI): domain Eukaryota; kingdom Metazoa; phylum Chordata; class Amphibia; order Caudata; family Salamandridae; genus Pleurodeles; species Pleurodeles waltl. The sequence continues at coordinate 1,314,490,149 of NC_090446.1, read as the reverse complement.
CTGAGTGGCAGACAACAAAATGGTTACTTACAGGGCTACAAAGTCATCATTTCTAGAAAGAAAAAGCATTTCAATGCATCCGCTTTTTTCCATTGTCCTAGTTTTTATCCAGTTGTGCATGTGCATCTCCAATGCTTCTGGGATGCATCTGTTGTGATGGCCACTGGGAGTCTTGAATGATCTTCCTAAGGTCACCTGTTCTGATTTCCACCACTGTGCCTCCTTCTGTATTTTTGCTGTGACAACCACTAGATCCTCTTAACTCCTGATAGACCGTTCCTTGCAGATCTATTCTTGGAAAGGTTGCATGTGTTATGAGTGGTATGCATGATGCCATCATGCACATTAGCTTTATGACTGTCCTCACTGTCAGAATGCCCCTTCTGGTATAGGTGAACTTGTTCTGCCATAGCCTCTATCCTCTTTGGGACAGGGCATGCTCTTGCTGTCCAGGTTTAGGGCCTGTCCCAGGAACACCTTCTCCTGTTCCGACAACAATTTGTGGTTTATGGAGAAACTCATCCGTTCTAGACTTGTGATTACGGTCTTAATGTCTGACATTAGTCTCATCTTTGCCTTTACTAGCCAGTCATCTAGGTATGGGTATTTATATATTCCTTCCCTTCTTAGGCAGGCTGCTACTGCAGCAAAGCACTTAGTAAAAAGACACATAGTGCTGACTATATGCCGAATGGTAGCACTGTGAATTGGTAGCGTACTCTGTCTAGTACGAATCTGAGGAACTTCCTGTGTCCACGATTCATAGGGATGTGTAGAAGGTAGACATCCTTGAGATCTAGGCTAGCCACGTCTTAGAAATGGGATGACTCCTAGGAGTGTTGTCATTTTGACATGTTGAGTATGAATACATTTCTGACTTGTGGGGGAGAGTCACTTATTCGATGTCCTCCTTTTTGGGCTCTTCATCCTGTGGCTCCAGTGTTGCGGGAACTTCTACGGCAAACTGATAGTCTTCGACATCCAAGGTTTAGTCAGGATTCAAAATATCTTCAAGGACCAGAACTTTATCTGTAGGAGAGGCGAGATCTCGGCCTAAAGCCTTCTCTTTTTTTTTTTAACCTCCTGTGCCTTCGTTCAGGCATGAAGTGTCCGTAAAGGTCTTTCCTTGGACATCAATGGGTCAGTCAACTGTGAGGGTTTCATGCCCTCCTTCATTCCCTCTCGAGCTGGTAGTAACGTCAAGGTTTTTAACTGTGTTTTGGCAGTCTTAGTATCAGTGATCCTGTTTGTTTTAGACGTTTTTGATTAAGAGGTTGCCCGTTTGTCCAAGAACTTTGGTTGGTGCCTTTCAGCAGCTTGGTTACCCTTTGAGCCCTTTTTTGGCCATCCATCGCTGCATTTTTCCTCTACATGTGTCTTCTTGGCTACTGTTTCGACATCCAACACCCTGCCTGGTACTGTTTCGGCTTCAAGCCTGTCAGTCATCACTGGACAGGTCCAAATCATTTAGCGACATTTGTGGTCTTTTGGTGGCCATGGTTTGGTGCTGTAGCCTTAGTCTTTGGCAGGCCCTCAATGTCGTTGGCAGTGCAGGCCTCGCAGTCCTCATGGAGGTCTCTTGGCACAAGCTTGTGGCGGCAGTGGGACAAAATGTAAAGGGATTATTTTCTATGTCCCCTAGCTGCCCTCATTCTCTGACAACGTGGCTAGCTCAGGCAAGGTCCCTCATTGGAAAAAAGCAGAGAAGAGTCTTCTGCAGTATTCAGTGACTCTAGATTTTTTTTTTTATAAAACCACAACTTTTCACAAAAATCTTTCGTAGCTTCTCCGTTGCTTACAGAACCAACAGCAGAAAAAAATCTGCAAATGGCCACTATGCACAATAACTTCCAGGGTGCCATCTAACGTTATACATGGGTTAGGCATATCACCAAAATGATGGTCGATGGCAGTGTAATGCAAAGCATGTGAATCCAGAAACGGCACTAGTCTACATCATGTCACTCCGAACCACTTGGTGAAAATCATCTCTGTAATGCACTGTTACCCATATATACATCTATATATTGCAGATCCAGAGAGGAATAAACTAGAGGTTCCCTCAACTGCAATTGTTTTGACAAGTTTATGTAGCCACTGATGGCCTAGATATATGGAAACCACGCTAGAGACGGTACCCAGTTTGGGGACTTGGAACAAACTGTGCCTGCTCTAGCCTTTCACCTTAAAGGCAGTGTAACTATAAACATTCAGCCTACTTGATCACAAAAAAGGCCTAAATGAACAAAGGGTGGGTGCCAGGAAGGGATCCTGCAGCTGGGGTGGTCACTGGAGTTTGATTGCTGACTTATTTCGAAAGCTAAAAATATTCGGCTAAAGTTAAGTTCAAATTGACCAGAAACTCGAAATATGTAGCTAGTTTATACTACAGAAAACATCTGAAACAATGAAAAAAAAAATCTAATAAGAGGAACCCACAAGATGTTCTAAACAAATGTAATGCTGGGCTGTCGCCATTTAAAGAAGTGCTGCAATATCAAATTCTGTTGACAAATTAGAGAACTTTGGCAGCCATTTCAACCCTCTGAAAAGCTTCACCTTTCTTTTCAACTACCCAAGCCAAATTCACAATGGTGCGTGGGGTTATGCAGGAGAATGGTCAGATGGGAGGAAAGAGAACCATATCTCACCTGAGAGCAGCACGGTTTTCTCTCCCTTGGGCGATTCCATGGCCAACTGATCAAATGTCATTATTTGGCCTCCAGCCTTCAGGATGCGGTCGCGGGCACCAGAAGTGATTTTAAGGGCACACACCTAACGTTGAATGAAAAAGGGCAATTATAATGGTAACAGAACTACAAATACCCATGCATCCACCGAAAAAAAAAAAAAAAAACCACATTCAATATAGCTATTTATCTCTGGGTGATAAATTGGCCACGGCATACGTTTTTCATATCTGTCTCTTAACCTGACAAAATTAAGACACACAGTGTTGGGTTAATGCACTCCTAGAACTGTGCCAGCATGTTAATATAGCCAGCTTTCGTTCTCCAACTTGGGGCTAACCAAGTGAAAATTACGTCCTTGTGTGTCTGATCCTGGTCAACAAGCGTAAGAATTTTTTTTAAACCAATGGCTTGGTTTTACAGTAATCAAACAATCTGCAAAATTACCTTGAGTTTGGGGATGTCCTGAATCCTAACGTCATCTGTGATGCAGCCCACTACCACTGCAGTCTTGTTGTCTCGTCCTGGCAGTTTCATCTTGCGGATCTGTGAAGAGGCAGATATCAATGCAGATTAAGAGGTAAGGGTTCTACAAAGAAGCATACAAAAGGTGCAACATTCCAAGGATATGATAGGTGGGAAAAATAGTTCACGGCAAGTGGTCACGTACGTGTTAGAAGCACACAAACAACTTGTCCACGGAATCCCAAGGAACATGAAAGACTAGTTTCTCATCCAGTGTATCTGCCTGCGTCTAGTTTCGGCACACACCCGAAGAGCAGCGAGTGCTTGGGAGATATTCAGAGCCTGAAGCAAAACGTCCTGAATGGGGGCCTCTATTCATCACCATTACAAGGTACTGGGGAGACCGCACAGGCTGAGCAGTGTCAGGTAAACAAGTTACTAAGAGGCCGGTACTCGTTATACCGTGCATGCTACCTATGGACACAAAGTATACCGAGAAAACGGTTAATGCTCCCCGATCTTGGTTTCCTCTCCATATGTAATTTTCATAATTATAATAAAAACGTATTTCTCCCCATGAGCCCTTTAATGCATCAGAAGAGCAGAGGGAGCGTAAATCATACCTTTGAAAGATCAATCACTTAGTTAGAAGATGCCTAAATACAAAAGGTGAGCAGAGACTGGGTTCTTTTAGAAACAAACTCCTCAGAGGAAGACAGAGGCCCCTGGAATGCGAAGCTTGAACTCCATTCATTACCCAGTGGACCAGAATCCTTTCAAGGCCAAACAAAGACGTGCGATAGGCTAAAATAAGCGATCATATTAAGTTCCACGAGCAAGCACAAGGGTAAAGCAGGCAGGAACAGACCAAAGTCCCTGTTCCCTCGGAGACCACATCAGAAACAATTCGAATGACTTATAACACTGGCAGACCATGGTCTCCATACTCAACCTACCAGACAAAGGGGACAGATATGCTGGGCCTCAGAGTGGGCCCCAGCTGACATCGTAGCACCATATTTAGTGAACAGGCTTAGAAACTCTTAGGATAAAACAGGGGATGCCAGAGGGCAAGTGTCTCCGGTCTAAAGTTGGAAGGGAAGGTGGTTGTAACCCCATAGGTTGACAGCACGATGGCCACTTTCCCACTGAAATTTATTAGGAAACTGCAAGAAAGATATTGACAGGTACTTGCATGCCTGCCAGAATAAGTTGCTGAATATGGCAGGCCTACTGACCAAAATTCTAGACATCGTACAGAGGAGGCAAGAGAAGTGGGATCACTTATCACATGTGGGAGTCTGTCCAGTTAGCCTCAATAGGCAGGGGTTGTCCTGATATTTATACAGCCAGGAATAGATCTCTGCTCATCAAGGTAGACCCTAAACTAAATGACATCACTTCTGTGGCAGGCTCAGTGGCACAAAGGTGTTTGTTTGGAGAATGGTTACTGAAGGAAGTAGGCATGTATGTGTTCACTTTCCTGTCTCAATAAGGCCAAATCAATAAAAAAAAAAGTTATATACACACACACAGCTCGAGGGGCCAGTCGCAGACGAGGGATATCTGCGGTCTGCTTACTGAACCATGGCCATCTGAGAGAAACCATACCGACGAGGACAATGGAAGGATCACTCCCATTGAGGAGGGTTCTTCACATCATGCGAAACTGGTAGAGGCAGTGGCTTCAGTCTCCTTTAGGGGGCAAAAGCAACTCAGAAAACATACCAGGGTGGGACTAATCTCTACTCTCCCTTTAAGGGCAGAAGTGAGACTAGCACCATTCATCCACAAGTTTCAACACCAATGCATGAGTCTTAATGTCCCATCAATGGACTTTAATTTTACAGGTCGCCAAGGCAATGGCGGAGGCCAAGACCATCACTTTCTCAGCAGAGAACATCAACATAATAAACCAGATGGTGGCAGAATTAGAACAGAAAAGGGCCAGCAAACCCAGCAATGTCCCACCCTGAAGAGTTTTGTAAGCAACATCTTCCCAATCCAGAAAAAGGACAAAAAAAGGACAAGAGGTATGGTCCACTAATCAATCTGAGGGAGTTTAAGACAGTGGCCATAGGACATTCGTAGGGATCCACCTCATCAGGGACATCCTCAAACAAGGTGACTGGATGGTCTGCCTTGAGCTGAAGAACACTTATTTGGCAATCAAGATTTTTAAGTTCCACCACAGATTCCTATAGTGTGAATGGAACCAGAACTTACGAATTCACAGCTCTGTCTCTCCTAAGCACCATGGTGCTTTCACCAGGTACAGAGACCAGTGACTCAATTCCTCAAATCATGGAATATAAAACTGGATAATAGCCCAGTTAAAAACCAATACCCTCATCGACTTACAAATGTGTTGCACCTACAAGAACTGAGGTGTGTAACAAACCAAGAAAAGCAAAAACTGAAGTAGACTTAGCAGTCCTTCTGGGACTTATTGTAGACTAAAGCCAGGTTATCCTCATGAGAAACAAATGAGCTGCAACAAGCATCAGTGAAACAAGACACCCCTTCGGCAGTTGGCTCACCCAGTGGGACTTCTATCTTTGTCCTCACACAATTTCCTCAGGTCCTCTACTCCAGTTATGCAATCGTTTAAGGCCTCCCTTCTCAAAAGAGGACCGAATTGTTCACCTTAGTAGGGTATGCTTTCCTACCATTTGCCATCAGTGCGAAGGCACAAAACGACAAGACGAAAAGCTAAATGGATTGTGATGACCCCAATTTGGAGGTCGTAAGTGATGTTCCCAGTTGTGATGGGACTGTCTTCTCTACTTTCAGATCATTCTGACGAGCGTGCAGAGTCAGTCTTGTGATGAAGAATCACTCCAGTTTATGGCAGAATTACAGAGAATTCTAGACTATACCTGGCCTTTCAGAGCAATATGAGAAACTCATTAAGGCATGGGTGGACAAACCGGCAAGTGCTACAAGCAAGCCTGGAGATCATTGACGGTATGTAGAACAAGGTCTGGATCTTGTTAGGTCTGATCTTGTTCATATACTGAACTTTTTATCTCAAGTAATAGTGGACGGGATCTTACAAGTCAATAAGCACCTTTAGCTCAGCCATTTCGGCAGTTGTCTTAATACAGAGAATGACTGAACATCCTATAATATGCAGGTTGCTGAAAAAGGCAGGACTCTTCTTGCCTCCACAACCTTAGTATTCACGTTTCTGGGATGGCAGTTACGTTTTGCACAAGCCTCTTATGGCAACAGAACAAACATTGATCCACAAAGAAAGTAGCAGGTAAGTTAGCTATGCTTTTTTTGCCATCATGCAAAAGAGTCCTGTATATGTATAGGCGTTTCTACTCCACTTTGGGTTTTATTTTCAGTTTCTTGTGCACAAAGACTACCCCTAAAGCGATTGGATAGATAGAATGAAATTCTCAAAAATGATGTGGTTAAATCCCCTAAATCCTAGGATCTCACAATGGAGGCCTAGTCTCTCAGGCGGTTTCTTCCCACACTATTGCCGGGTGAGTGAAGCAAGCAGCAGACATGTTTGGAGCACATTCAACCAGAGGGGCAATAGCATTCAAATCTTTTCTTATCATTTCTTTGGGAGTCTGACAGGAAGATATGAAGTCAATTTTACTTCGCTCTAATGGATAAAGTGGCTTCCTTGGGAAATCGGAAGCTTTAAAACAAGCAGAATCCTTCAGTCGGGACCCGACACAGAAAACAAAAATGCCTTAGCTGGTGTGCAGGTAAGTTCCATTTCTACTTGGGACACAGGTGAGGACCATCGCACCCTGCTGATATTTACAAACCTATAGAATCTATATTGGGCTTGGACTGCATTCATACAAGTGTGATAACGTTTACAGACACAACATGCAATAACTAGTCTTGCAAATAATCTGTAAACATGTTTTAACAGGTTGTAACCGAAACGAGTTAGAATAACTTTGTAGTAGTAAACAGGAAGAGAGCCTGACTTAGGATTCCTACATGGAATACTGCAGACTGCCACTGGTTTCTTTTTGGCTATAATAATAAAGTGACAGATCAGAAGTATAATCCTCGCCTTCGTAAGCTTAATCAAACACTTTTCTCCGCAACAGCTAGGAAATTTTCAATGCTCATTCAAATGCATGTTTATACATTGGGCCCGATTCCCAGACTAGCAGTTATTTCAAAATGACACCGAGACAAGAATGTATTATATGTTGCTTTTTTTTTTTTTTTTTAGGATTAGATTCTTTAATCCTCAAGTGAATCCTAGAAAAACTATCATGTAATAAGTTTGTGATGTACAAGTATGGGCTGCTTCTTAATGGAAAGTAAGGCTTACAGATGCCTAAAACTATGGATACAGGGTAAACTCAAAACTGAAGATGTTTCAGGATTAACTAATAACTTTTATAAAAAAAAGGCCTGAAATGAAGGATTGTGCTCTGCTAAATATTGCATTTATCTGTTAACCTGGAAGTGAAAAGGATGGTGGGAATAAAATGCTATTCCTGTGCTTCAAGAAAAGCAATCATTGCCTGTAAATAACTAAGGTTTTAATGCACAGAGATCAACAGCATACATAGCAGCCCTTGGCAGTTAACATTTTGACCAGACTACTGAATAGATATTGTGCTCCTAAGAAATATGTACTGTATACAACGTTGACATTTCATTTGTATCAGCATATGCTGAAATCATAAAATCACTGATCATAATGGGTAGGGTAATTTGGCTTTACCTATACATTTCTTTTCTTGCCATTTGATCCATCATAGCCAGATGATTCCAGCACCCCTGCTTAACCATACTACCTACTCAATCGTCTCATAGGTCACCCATCAGTAATCTTGTTGCTTACCATTGATCTATTTAAAGATCCCTCTATGTACCCAGTACTGGGCTGTGCCTCACTGATAACTGCCACAATCTCCTACTTCCAGCGTTGCTTATTATTTAAGCACAACACCCCCTTAGACGGTTCCTCTAGTGTATGCAGTCTCCTCCTGGTTCTTTGCAAGCACCTCCATGCTATCTCACTTTCAATTGATAAGTGGCAACTGCCTCTAGCGTCTCCTCTACCAGACACCCATTGATCACACATGGACCCAACTGTTGAAGACTTTCGGCTCTTACAACCAAGTTGTTGATGACTCATGATGATTCTGGAAGTGTGCACACTGATACCGTCAGTCTAAGGGGCTGTTTCTTTTATTCTATTTTAACTGGATCATTCATAAACGTTTCCGCCTTTATAGCTTTTACCACCCAGGTATAGAGCTTTTATTTTTAATCGTTGAATTGTACAATTAAGTGCATTTATATCTGGATTACTCCAAAATCTGCCATTGCTATCTTGCTCTTATCTACACAATCGTTCCCACATTATCTACATGCCCATCTTGAGTCCTTCCTCTACATGACCTTTATACTGACCCCCCCCCCCCCCCCAACATGTTAACAGTGTATGCAAAACTGGCATATTAAATGTATCTTTAAGTCCCTTGTAACAGCATAACATATAGCCAGGGCCTGTAAATGAAATGTTACTAGTGGGCCTGCAGCACTGTTTGAGACACCCCCATGAGAAGCCCCATGAGTAGCCCCTTAACCATGCATCAGGACTGCCATTGCAGAGCCTGTGTGTGCAGTTTCACAGCCACTCCCACTTGGGATTTAAATTCCTTTACCTAGCCTTAAACGCACCTTTAATTACATATAAGTCACCCCCTAAGGTAGGCCCTAAGTAGCCCATAGGGCAGGGTGTAAGTAAAAAGCGGGACTTGTACATGTCCTGGTAGTGAAAAACTCCCAAACTCATTTTTCACTACTGCAAGGCCTACTCCCCTCAGAGACCAGTATTAAAAATTCCTTAATGTACTTTTAAGCTGTAGTTCCTGATCAAAAGGAGCAGCTTTGCCATGTTTCGTCTATTTGGAATGGTAATAACCCCCTCTTTACTGATGAATTCGGATTTGACATTATGATTTTAGAAATTACACTTCTGTGTGACTTGCAGTCGGTCTTCAATATAGCCTGGGGTGGTTGACAGGTACACTTTGTGCATTCCCTCTAGACAGCCAGGTTAGGTGTGTGAGCACTTCAAAGATCTGCTTTAAAGTCACCCCCAATTTAAAGGCATATTTGGGTATATCTACTGGGGCTCTGACTCTAGCAAGACAATATACTACTGGACCTGGGAAGAATTGTGCTGGAGTAAAGACTGCGGTGTTGTAAGGATTTACACTTTGCCTGGACTGACTGTTTTGAGGAACTGCTCCTCTGCTTTGCTGAGCTGCCCTGCAAAGGACAAGGACTTCATCCATCTCACTTGAACACGAAATTACTAAAGGGTGTGCCTTATGTTTTCTGAAATCTCAGGGACACAAAATAGTTAGTACAACTCTCCTGGTGCTGCTCGGCTCTCCTGTCCGAGTCAGACCCTTACCTGAGGTACCCCTCCAGTACTGGGGCTCAGAAGTGAGTTTTGCAGCGGCTCTCTACAAAAAAACTGAAGCAGCATCACCGTTGCACCAGTCAGACAGACTCATCGTCCTTCGATGTAGAGGCTGTTTGGCAACAAAGGGATCCACAGCCTGCATGGCCTGATGACACATTGCTTGTATTTCAATGGAGCTCGATGATGAGGCAGTGACCCAACTGTGTGGAAAAGACCAACGCATCACGCCCTTGATGCTTTGCTTTATGTAAGGTACTTTTTCAGCATACTCCAAGTGGGTTCTGTAACCAGCCTGCCCATCATCCCTGTCAGTCAGTTTTAACTTTGGATCTGCACTGATTCCTCGCAACCCGCTAATGACTGCTAAGGACTATTTTTAGTTTATTCTTTAAAAAAAGAATATTGAAACCTCTACGTATTTGTTGTTGGTCTCATTTTGCTCAGATTTAAAGTGTGTATCTGACTTACCCTGACTAGAGTGGCGGTTCATGCTTGTCAGTGTGTGCACACACGGACAACCAGAAAGCCAGTTTTTTTAACACCCTTTTAATCCACTTCTCAATGACACTTCAAAAGCACACTGATGCCCTTTAACTTTGACTAGTAGCCCAAAACCATTCAGCGCCTGTCTCCCAGACACCTCTCTGTCCCACTAACCTCATCTGTACCGTATCCCCATATGCACCATAACCCCCACTCTCTCAAAAATATCTTCCAGTGATCCTCGTGCACCTCTGTGGTCTGGCATATTTACTGTGCCTAACCCTTGTAATGCAAACCCTTCTGTAGACCATCACCTTTTATTTTGTAGTTGACTCACTACTTCAGAATCTTTCCTCTATTTCATGCTCTAAGTTGCTCGCCCCAGTGACACCCTCACTCGCCTTTATACATCCCCACCTTAACCTCATAACTGAGTCAAGGGCCCCGCCTTAAAGACCTTTCTACCCCACCTCCTTGTAATACCTCTCACTCCCCTCCCAACAGCTGTCCACAGTAACAAACACACTGCTCAAGAGTCCTTCCTATAAAAACACACCATACCCAACAAGACTCATACGCCGCCTACACATCACTTCCCACTAACACTACCTAACTCCCTCTTGCAGTCCGCCATCCTCTCAAGATACTACTTTGAGGCCCACTGTTTCTAATATCAATCACATGAGCCATCCAACAAACTATTGTCATTTAGCAGTTTAATACCGGACACACTTCTCTGTATCATCATAATACACTGGTGTTAACCAGTACCTGATATTTTACACAGCTTACAGCAGACACGTTCCATGATCACTACTGCATCGCCTTTCTAATGACTGCCATTTAGGACACTACCTATTCTCACAACCCCTGTTTAAAAACTATGTCTTCCACTGGTAGGTGACATGCCCCTCTATGTTGACACAGCTCTACTGCATCTCCCACTAATAACTACTATGTGCCTCTGTACCAAGTAGTCTTGTCTGCATCTGATACTCCTCTAAGCAATCCTGCTGACAACCACATTATGCTTCCATTGTGAAGGTACACACCCCTCCTTACACCTATCATTCACAGCTTATATCCCACGCCTGCTTGAAAGCCCCCTCTAAGTTAAACATTCCTGTCCCACCTTTTTGTGATACCTTGAAATACCAAGACTACTTACTGGTACTTTATGCCCACTCCCTAGGAACACCTCATTGATGCAATATCAGTCCTTCCTGATCCTTTCCATGCCCTCCCAGCCTTAACTAGTACCAGAGTGCCAGCCCTCATTTACCAGACACTTCTCTAATCCTCCTCCAACCGGTCCCCTCATACACTGTTCTCTACCCAATTTTCTTCAATGAGTGAAGAAAGCCCTTTATCTATTGGGCACCAGCCTCACCGATCTTTACAGCCGCTGAAGTTACATATGCTCATGAAACCTCCCCATTCCACAGATACTAAATACCCCTATGGAGCCCTCCCTCAATCTGACATTTCATTATGCAACCTCTCTGATCACACACCACCTGTAAACTATTTTGCTTTGGTATCAGACATCCTGGCCCCTCTAGTCTGCCTAAGACCTCTAGGCTTAACATTGTGTGCCTCTTAAATCACTAATCTTGACTAAATAAAAAAGTAACCCAATCTGGATCTTTTGTAAAGCGGTCTAATGCCCCTGGCCAAGTTTATGCTGTACAAATTACTCCTTCAGCCCCATCACCTTATAGTGGCTCTAAAAACCTGTTCATGCACTCCCTCTATTTGACGGTTCCCTTTACTCTTGCCACTGATACCTTCCATGTTTAAGGTTTTTTATTGTTCTGGATCAGCGATGCTCCTATAAGCCCTCTTTCTACCATGCCTCTCTAATACCAGAAACGCACACCACCATCTTGACCTACCAAATCCTATACCGCATCACTAATCTTTCTCTCCTTGACATTCTTCACATGTGCCCCTCAACAGTCCCAACATGTTCCACAGAAACCCGACCCCACCCACTATCTCACCTCCTATTAATACCACACACACAACTCATAATCGTCCACTGGCACCAGGCACCTCCCTAGGAGCTTCCCACCATCGTGCCTCACATTGATACCTCACATGCACTCTAATACACAGCACCTTCCACTGGTAACAGACAAGTCTATCTCTAGTAACTCGCACACCACTGAAGAACCCATCGCCTCAGACTGGTGGGCAAAGCTGCTCCGGGGCTGCCTACAGCCAAGACTTCCCCATTTTGTCTCCCCCTAATTCGACCTCTTAGCCTACCACATCCCAGTGACAATCTTTCGGACGCCCTCACTTTCTATAACTTACACATCTCCATCGGCCTTATCTTTTTATAAGGACCTCAGTTTTGGGAGACCCTCTAATCTGCCTCATACCCCAACAAGGACTCGTTTGTCTGGAATATTTTGTTCTTCGTTTTGTATAGGGGCAGTTTGCTTCTTGCCACAGAGAAAGTAACAGTATGCCTCTAATGCCAGAAGCATCAGCTTACTCTCCCCTCTGTATGCCAAGCCCAAAGATGGAAACCATGGGGCTCTACTCATCCCACTGCAGTCACTCCACTTGTAGTAAATGTATCACACACCATCAAAATGCAGGGCGAGCATCAGCACTCAGTAGCCAAGCCTCCAATGCATGTGTTTCAAGTCAGGACATGGGTAACTCGTGATTGAGGCCGTTTACTTCCCTGTGTCCTACTCAACAGTGGCGTAGAGGATTTGTTCTACAGCATATAATGCAATTCCAGCTTCATGCAGTAAATGCGCTCACAAGTCATGTAACTTCACTTCCTTGTATATTAATCTGCTTCTCAGGTGTCTTGACTCAGGATCATAACTTTACAGTCTTTCTACGTAACTGTGGGCCATAACTGCAAGTCAGTGTCAGTGGCTGCGAAAATGTTAAGTATTTCAAACTTCATATTTTGGTTGCACCCACTACAAACACCAATAAGTGTTATATCTCTGCACCTCAACTCATCTGACATAGCAACAATGAAAAGACAAAGGAACAGACCTCGCATGGAAACTCCCACACCTTCAAAAGAAGCTACAGTACCACCCAGCAACTCCTACCATGCAACAAAACGACCTTGAGAAAAACGAATCTGCTGTCGTCCACTTTCAAAGGCAACCAGTCTCCATCCCTCTCACTTCAGTCTGGATAGCCATTAGCCAACCACAGAAAAAAAGCAATACATGTTCATTGTCTGAAAGGCTATCCCTGATCTTGTGCTGTGCAAATCCAGGGTCCCCCAGATTGGTGCACTTTGCTTTCGTAATTAATATAGTGAGAAAATCAAGTGCACACAGAAGACGTCTGCTACAGCATTAGCAGTATCTATTTTAACAATGTTTGCATTATTTACCCTGTATATTCTCATGTTGCTATGATCAAGAGTGTATCACTTCCTCCAAGCACTGCCTAAAGCTCTTATATCTCCCAAAATATTTATTAAGCAATTACTTTACACGTCTAACTCCTAAGCTGTTCATCTGTCCTTGCTGAAGTGCTGGTCTTGTGGTAGTTGTGCAAAGGAGAGGCTATTCATCTGAAGTTAGTGCCCACCAAAGTAGCTAGGGGAGCACTAGATAAATCATGGTGCTCTATTTAGTATTGCATCTTCAGAATGCATGCTCTCTTAAAAGGCTCCATCTATATTCCCAACACCCTGCATAAAGTTAGTTAAGTTTGTTGCCTCTTTTTCCCTTTGATTGACACCTTCCTTTTTCCATCCCAGCCCATCTCTGACCAAACCCAGTCACGTGCTTCTCTTAATCGCCAATTGAACACACTTCATTAAGATCATAAAAACCATTTTCAGTAGTGAATCCTCTCTAGCTTGGATTAATTCCACCAACCATTTGCATGAACTCACACCCCCGCCCCAACATAACCCCCTCATGAAAAAAACTTAATTGAACGCACTGAAAGGTTTCCTTGAAAACACAAGATCAGCCCCAATGAGCACAATAAATAATTAACAGGGTACTGACCACTAACGCGAGTATCAAACAAGGATGCCTTCCTGTACCACAGCTCAATTTGTATGTAGAGGATCTCCCCTTATTTTTTTTAACCTAGTAAGAGCTTTCTGAACTTAATTTCCTGATCAAAAAATTCAGGTCCTTCAATATGCAGATAATACAGTACTCCTGAATTAAAATTGGTTGGGCCTGCAATGAGCGCTGGACAAACTAGGCCTGTTTTGCCAAGTAAACAGCTGTCAAATCAACGGATCAAAAAACAAGCTGGTTATTTTTTGCCAAAAAGTCATCAAAAAGGGCGCTGTGTCTCAATGAAAAAGTTGGGGGCGTTCATACAAATTCCTGGGGATCTCAGATGAAAGAGGGAGATAATGACTAATCTTAAGGCTTTAAAAACTCTGCCTGATCCCTCATGGCAGTTGGGGCATTACGCTCTATGAACCTCTGCAATTGCCCATGTATCTAACACAACCATTATCTAAGATCCAGAAACACCAGCTGATGCGATTGAGATTTCCAGATTCATTTTACGGTTGAGCGTGCAAGCGCTCTGGCCTGCTGTAATCTCCGTGGGCTTTTAACCACACCCACTACTGCTATTCATTCTTTGTTGTGGTCGTCTTAAGTGCATCATTTTTATTGGAGCATTTTGTGAAATGTCCCTCATTTGTGTGGCGTGTTCCCTCCCAGGCGATTTCACAAAGTGAATTTTTTGTTGGCCATCACACTACATCACGCTTAATCCTGTTAGTGTGTGATTGCTCCTCCAGTTTGCCTTTCATCCCAGCCGGGATCCTTTCTAGACATTCACTCAGAGTGCCAATAACTCTGCGAATCATGGCAGCTGTGGCGCTATGAATTTATTTGCTCATATCAACATTTTTACTTTTCATTTATGTGGCAAGAAAAGTCCAGTAGGAACTCACAGTGCCAATAGCTCTAATTCTAGCAAGCGCAAGACCCACTGCATTGCAAATGCTTGTTAAAATTATTTTAAGGAATGCTAAACGAATGCCGTTTGTGTGGCTAACCCACAGAATCACTAAATCATGTAGTCTTATTTGTGGAAAGCTTTTTTTTTGTTTTAATAGGAAACTAGCTGTAGCCGATGAACAGAATTCTTAAAGTGTGGTCCTGTGATAAGGCTGTGGAGAGTTGTTTAAAAGGAGAGGCGAACACGGTTGACTGCAATATTTTTTTAATTTTTGGGCAAGGCCTGTAGCAATTTAGCAGTTAACGAACGTCACAACTGACTGTCTTCGTTGCAGCAAGCCAATGTGTAGCTTTTCAGAGCTCCCTCTTAAGGTGATTTTACCTTTTAGAAAGGATAGTCAATAGAGCCTAGCTTCAAATTTCTTACAATTAAACTGTACTCCGCCTTTTAGATATTATTGTATGTTGTAACAGAGGGCTCAATTGTGCTTTGGCCGTATGCAAGTGAAAAATGTATTTCATCTCAATCCTGTTACATTGCTATCACATGGAGTCTGTTTAAATAAAGTTTAATTAACTTAACGTATGGCTTGCTTAAAGGTGCCACACAGGTAATTTCGATGACTTAATTAAATCATGCCCTACTTAGAATGTGTCAAATCAGACATGTCCAATATAGATGAACAGTGCTTTTCCCACCGCTTTGAGATAGTAAATAGTATGGCCATTGGCGTAATGTTTTGATAACACATGACTTGTTTGTTACACAATCATGTATCAGAGGACTTTTGCAGCTTTTAATATTGTGTTAATGAATTTTAGTATCATGGCCCAGGAACACCGACTAATTCATCCCATGACGCCAAAGAGTCTTGATGTCTATTTTAATCTTGTTGGTTTTGTCCTTTGTGCTAGATTACAGCTGGGAGGGGGTTTTAACTGCTGTAACTTGATTAGGGAATAATGGTTTTAATGTGATTTTATTGACGGTGGTGTGAGATTGGCAATGATTTTTATCAATTGTGCTAATAAAGACTTACTAAATAAATGTGTGGTCTCCGACAGAGTGCTGCCTGGCGTAAAGTGTTTCAACACCTTATCACAGATAGTTAGGGCTGAATAAATACAACACAAAGAAAATAATTCACTCAACACCCTCTGAAAAGAAAAAAAAATAATCCAGGGCAACTAAGAAAGCAGACTTGGGTATGTTGAGTGATGGAGAACGGGAAGAAACACTAGTTCTAGAGGGTAGTATCCATAAAGGCTGGATTCCGACTAATGCAACTGAAATTAGTAAGTAGGATTCACTTTTCTAGTAATCAAATGACTACATAAATAGGACACAAAAAAAGACATCTTAGAATTTTTGGCAAATAGACTTCTTTGTGTACATATTATGGGTCATTTTTCATTTAATACGCTGCTGTGTGTGGGGGGGTGGTGGGGGGACATTGAGATGTTTATCCGAGATCCTTGTTGTTTCCATAGAATGTATTATGCAATGGAAATCGATTAAGTTGGAGGATGCCCCCAAAAAATAACATGCGGAGCCACTCGAAAACAGAGGAATAATGTAAATATTTCCTTGGTTTGAAAAGTGCAAAGGCATAAGAAATGCTGCTCATGGATAACAGTCTTCTAGTCTAGCGACTATCCAAGGGAGAAGCTACCTGGATAACCGATCCAGATAACTTTATAAATGTTATACACTGCTCACCTAAAAACGCGGGGCACTGTAAAAGTACTTGCAACCGGTTGTATTAACACAAAAAAAATTACTTTAAAAAGGATAATGTGAATAAAAAAATTAAGAGATTTGCTTACTTCTTAACAAGATCACAAGATGAAACATGTTCGATGTGCAATGGAAGCCCAGAGAACTGATCAGCAACAATTCATACTGAGGAAATGATGGTACTTTAAATATAGATAATATATTGTGTAACATCCACTTTCAATTGGGATACGGCCCTATGCCTCTTTCAGAGTTTGCTAAAATAAATCAAGATTTCACTAACTTACCCAACTTCCCTTAAGTAACCACAGTATAGTGACCAGACTAACTTATGTTAGTAACAATACTAAGCCCATTATTACTAAATGTCAGCACCACCAGCCAATACATATCATGATTTCCAGATACTTCCATAGGCTAAAAAACATTGATGCATCTACATCAACGTTACCAATTCTCTATAAGCTACCAAATAATATGATCCTTTTCTAGTCGACGAGAGAAAGCTTGATTTGGAAACAAAAATACACAGGTCTAAACACGTATTAAAGGATGCTGTGGTTTAAGCCATATATTTCTATTCTTAAACTTTGTGTGCCACTTGCATGACAAGCCGAGGTCCAATTCCTACTGGGCCATTTTACTGGTTAATCAATGCCTCAAAGCTCTACGCCCCTTTTCCTTTAACCTTAACCCTAATAGCCCATCATAGTCTAGCAAACAGGTCATGTCAAGGTCCCATTAGCATTCTAGAAGCGCTCATGTATTGCTTTCAGAACAGGATTTCTTAATTGTCATTACCATTAATACATGGGCATCTCCTTCGCTGTAGCATTCTACTAACATTTTCAATACACCAATGGGACTCCGTTTACGTTTATAATCTCTATAATGAAAACAAGGGGTAACCCTTTAACTCTGGGCAGAGAACAGAACAGTAGTCCCCTTTGGGGACAGTAGAGGCCTCAACTTCCTTGGCAAATGTACAAGACCATCTTAAGACTGGTTCTGACAGACTGAATCAAATTTATTTCAAAAAACGAAAAATCAATAAAAAAAATCCTTAAGAACACATTGTATATGAACAAGGAGCTCCAAAGTAGGTGAAAGGCACAACGAACGTGAGAAAGCGAGATAAAGTGCAGAAGTGATATGTACAAAAATACTTACAATGACCAACGGCTGATAAGATGCAACATTCATAGCACCACTCTATTAAACGTGGTGTTTTAACAGCTTTTTTCTTAGAGTCAGTGTCTGTATTTTGTCAATATTTCAACCGTGCTAAATTACTTCTAAGAGGGTCATCGGACCAAATAATACTACATAGCACCTAAAGAAAGAAAACAATCATATTTAGATACTTTATATATGTCATGTGTTCCAAAATTCCAGATATCATTTTGGATGCAACATACCAAATAGTAGAATTAATTCCCAAACCAATGATTGTAATTCGAAAAATAAACTCACTTAAATATTCAGGGATTTCACTTACCAAGGCAAAACTATTGAGAGGTTGATATAATATACTCTGCATGAATCCAAATTTTATTAATAGACCCACTAAATAAGGTACAACATATCTCCAAAGCTGGGTGCATTTCTCGCATGCTAGGTACCCAAACTCGCTACACTTTTGCCTTGGTAGGTGAAATGCCCAACAGCATGGCATGCTGGCCCAGGGGAGATCCTTATAAATTACCAAGCGGGTCAAATCAACCATTTTAGTGGGATTCGAGGGGGGGGGGGGGGGGGGGGGGGGGAGAGCACACTGCTTCTCATCCCAGCACAGTTCATCAATTGCATCCTGGTAAGTGCAGTATGCTTACTTCAAAGTTGCTGTAGATAATCACCAAAGATGTTGCAGGTACATTTATCTCTAGACATGTGTTTCTGAAGTAGCAGAGAAAAGTCATCTGGGATTGCAGGTATGCAGGAACCATTGTTGCTTACAGATATATGGTACTCTGGGGTTCTGAGATTGGGCTTATGGGGTTGGTCCCATGCAACATTACAACTACCCTCATACCTGCCACCAGTGCAGACACAACAGCAATTAAATGAACAAAACGTACTAGACCTCAACATCTGTATAAACGTACCATATTTCAATTTTGTAATCCTCTCCACAGAATACTATTGCTCTTCTTAAGTCAAAGCACTAACTACCACACCTCATCTCTGTATGCCCTCAAGCTCAAACTTAAGTGCTGTTGAAACAAGCGTACGACCGACTCCACTATTGTGATCTATAGACTTCACCCTGAACCCACTCATTAGCTGGGGCAGACTAAGTCCTCACATAGCTAAAAACTGCCTTAGTTCCTTTGCAGCGTTTTGCTTTATATTCTGGTGTCTTACTGGCATTCTACAAGTTAATGTCCTATCTATTGTTCAGACTGCTGCCCAAATGTACTGTTCCGACCTCTTGCTACTCAAACGGCATCCATAAGCTTCCCCCTTTTTTACAGGATTAAACGTGTTGTATAAAGACAAATAATAACCTGCCTACATTTACTCCACTCCATTTTATAATCACAAAAATTGCACTTTCAACCTTTCTTTAGCCATACACCGACAAGTTCGTCTATAGCCTCGATGCACGTTACATCAACATCAATCACAGAGACTTCTCAATCAAGAGTTTGTCTTGAGGTTCCCGCGAAAGCCTCGGTAGCCAATATATAATATTCCACTAGGCATGCTAGCTGATGTCTCCTTGGGTATCGAGCCACCAATATCGAACTGAGTCAGCCAAAGACCTTCAGGTGTAAAACTTTTAGCACAATGAAGTTAACTCATCTAGCAGACTAACAACTTGTAAGCATTAAATTAAGGTATAAGCACCGAGGGTGAGGCTTTCATCGATTTATGTGTACTGTATAGACTTAAACATGTTTTGCACTCCTTTAAACAGTCTGTACTTTGTGGGGTACCTGAATCTCGAATTACTGGTTCATAAAACAATGTATGTTGGTCATAGGATGGCACTTACCAGTCGAGAGACTGCAAGAGGGGGCCTGTTCGCACGGCTCATAAAAAGGCGCCTCAGCACTACCTTGTTGAAGTTTGAGTTTGTACGACGGGCCAAGAACCGGTAGAGCTGCAAACAAGAACAGCGGGCACACATGAAAATAATGGTCTCAGCACACAAACATAACCACTCACGTAGGGACAAACAATCCACATAACATCCGTTCAAAATGCAAATATTACAGTGCAGCCTGCAAATGCACCAATGGGAAAATTGAAGTGTAGTTACCTTAACCAAGAGCCTTAGGTAGATATCTTGACTTTTGGGCTCCTTTCTTCGCACCTTGCGATCCTTGTTGTGGCGGATATCCACTCCCTGCACAGCAGAATAATCAGATGACATGTCTGAGGGAATACTATTAAATATCAACACGCGAATAATTCTCAATTTTAAGGTCATGGGCACACTGCAAACGTTTTACCGGACGGATGTTAAAGAGGTTCAAGATACAAGAACATAAAGGGGTGCCCCCTAATGGAAGCCGCGTGCCGTTGGTGGATAATTAATGATGACTCACAAATTTAAGTTTCGTTTGTAACTACTTTTCATTCAAGACAACTGTCCAAATATAAAAGCTGCATTATGTCCACTATGGAACCGACATTCGGGCTTGGGGGGAATTGGTAAGCCACACAGTAAACCAGGTAAACGTTTGAGATGCACGTTCAAACATTTCCTATTCCTACTTAATGGATTCCTGGCAAGTTACATGTTGACAAAGTCCGTTACAAGAGAACTTTCAAAAACATTCTTCACTAAAATAAAAAATGGAGCATATGCTTCAATTCATATAAATCAACGTGTCTCTTAACGATATACTCTGCTGCAGAACCGGGCCTAGAATGACCTTAAACGAATATTTATTAGACACCAGTGCAAACTGCGAGGTGCAACAGGTTACCTTTCATATCAAAACAATAACGTGGTCCTGCACGTACTTGGATATAAATGTCTGCACAATACACTATGAAGAACCCGGCAAAACACTAATACACGCCTCCATAACTAAACAAGTGAGAACATTATGGCAAAGGTTATAAGGAGAATTATGGAACGGGGTTTCAATGTGCATCTTTAAATTACTATTTCTACTGGCCAGTAAACCACTGGTCGTAAAGTCTAACATAACTTCATCAGCCTCCCAAAACTGAGAATGGACGTGTAACCCTCCACCTGATTCTCCTCCTCCTATACTATGAAACCGCACACCGTAACATCACAGCCTCCGTTTCGAAAGCAAGCATCCACCCTAACATATCTATTGATCTTTATTAGAAGAGACTCAACAGTTAAACTGAGGTCGCAAATCAAACGAAGTTAAAGAAAGTCATGCTGGTTATACAATGAAATCGTTCAGAAACACTAGTTTTGAAAAAATGTGTTGTGTTAAAGCAGCAGGTGTTCTTAAGAGATGTTTTAGACATTTAGGTTGAGGAGTTACGCTATAGGCTGTCAAGAGCAATAAAAAACTTGTTCCTGTGCAAAGGGGCATGCCATCCGCGTGCCAACTTGCTTCATATGACAAACGTTTAGGCGAGGAAGTGTGGTCAAAATAGGCCTTATGAACATTTTTGGGTGCTAAGCAGGGAAACGAAAAACACCATAGCGCAAATAACCATCCAGCCAGGTTTTTGTGATAAAGTAATTAAACCTGGCACAACTCCTGTCTGGTGTGATTCACACATGGACAGAGCATGCCTATATAGTGGCACTATATACTTCAGTGAATCAGGTCATGCTTTTGCACCATCTTCTTGACCTACTCACACTAACTACTGCACTTTTCTCCGACAGCAGTTTTCATGAGTTAAAACTTATCATAAACGTATTTAGGCACCGATTAGGTGCCTATCACATCACAGAATAAGAACATCATATCACCGTACGATAGACCACGGTACACAGGTTTTAAAAATATGACCTAAACACACAATAGCTATGCTGCCAATGATCTTTCAAACACTGGATTTGCTCAGCACATTAATGCTTTTAATAAGCACAAACGGTATAAAAATAAACACATGGATCAGGTGAGCTATCGACAATACAGAAAAGCAGTGTCTTCGAGAAGAACAGTAACTACAACATGGACCAGCCACAGAACAACAGATGTGCCCACACGTCGACCAAAACGTTCTAGTTGTTGGCTAATTATGACAAAAACAACTAGCGACGTAACAATAAGTTGTACAGGAATGCTGTTGGGTGTCAGAACGGTGACCTGTCATTTCATAAAAGACAGGAAGAGAACACGGCCATACACAATTTGCTCAGGCTGGCGATGTACCAACAGTTTCAAAGAGGGCGACAATAGCTAGCAGGTGGAATCAAAACGCATTAAGCTGCTTGCGAGCAGAGGATGGCGATGCCATACCAGCGACAGGAACAAGTAGTCAGTCAGAAGACTCTGACCGTGAAGCGAGGTCGTCCCGAGACTAGAAAAATCAAAGAGCGAATACAGGAGGGCAAGGCGATACTGGCGTGACTAGATGACAGGGAATAAAAGCGGTTCAGTGGTGTGTTAACGTAAACTATCAAATAAACGGCAAATGTACCCACACGAACATATAAAGTAGTTACAAATCGCCCCAGAAGGAGAACGACACACCCCTTGAAATGGCACAGTTTCTGGATGAGGAGAATTCGTTAACTGCTGAAATTGAAGAGCGTAATGGCGAACTAGGTACAAGTTGCGAAATGGAGCCTTCTCACACAAACATATTCCCTTGTACCATATCACACAATTAACTAATGCCAAATACCGTTCGGACATGGGAAGAGGACAAAGATCATCAGGGGTTTCACATCTCCCCTAACTCCAATCCCGATAGCAGCGGAGAAAGGGAGGGTGCATGAGAAGTGATCCATGAACGAACACTCGCAGCGAATTTCGCGCACTTTTACTTCGGACAACTGAAAAAGCACCGACACAGAACACCAGCTACTATGCTGGAAAGAAACACATAAGCGGCAGGAGACAGGATGGCGGCAGATCGGGGCACAGGGCCCTCTCTCACCATGATGGCAGCTGTAGCTGTCTCTGCTGCTAGGGCAGGAAAGGAAAGAGAAGGCGGCCGCGCATGGGAAGATGGGAGGCCACGCACACCGGAAGTCTCGCATTCGAGTGGCAATGAAAATAGAAAGCGGACAGGCAAAAGGTGTAAATGCGGCGGCCATTTTGATATCAGTATTTGATTTGACCGTACCTTGTTTTTTTAACGTTTACGTTTTAAATTGTCTTTTTTATTGTGCTGGTTGGTGTATTACTTGCCATTAGTGCCATGTGATGTATTGCGGTTGTGTGTGCTTAGTTGCTTTGGTAAGTGTTCTTGAGCTACTACTTAGTGAAAATAAGGGAAACTTGTTAACATAATGTCAGTTCTGTACTTGGGAAAGTGGTACAGGATCATAACGAAACCAGTGCATCGTGTACCAGACTTTCAACATTTATTCAACCGGGTTTTTTTTGCATTAGCGTTCTTGTAATTTTGCTTTATGTTTATACATTTGTAAGTTGGGGTGAATGACCACAAAGTCGATCTTGCAAATAAAAGAAGATCCGAAGTTCGTTCTCCAAAATGCAAACCCACAACAGAGCCAGCTGCCTCCAGCTACCAGATCAACGGCTGAATCCCATGGAACCAGCAGCTCGAGCGCACTACAGAACATGGAATGTCATGACAATAGAAACGCTAATAAAAGAATGCTAACCACGCTACACATAATACATCACCTAACTAAGAATGTATTTACATCACCTCCCCCCTTTATACAACGCAAATAAATGATAAAGCTATATATATACATATTTATACAAGAATGAAATCCTGAAATTTTGCAGGTAATTTGACTGTTCTAGAGCTACGAGTTGTTGTTGCACCCACAGTAGATTCCGAAGGCTTTGCAACAACCGCAGAGTTTGAAACTTCATACTGCACAATATCTGAGGTATCAGATAACACATCACCTGGAGAATATGTCGGTTCCATTCTCGAGCATGTACTTGACTCCAAACTTGATTTAGACTGTATAACATTAGCTTTTGATGGTCCATAGCCACTAACATCGGTCAACAGCATAGAACCTCCATCTTGGATAGAGCGATAAACATTTTTAAAGATTTGGACTTGTTGAGCATTAAGCGGTATGACACTATTCTTATTCCACCATCCTCTGCCTTCGATTAGAACAGAAGATTTGGAAATTTTAATAATTCTCATCGGAACAGAAAATTTAGAGTCACCCTTACATACATGAAAAGGTTTTTTAATAAGAACCCAATCGTTAACTTTAAGATCAATAGTTTTAACATCGTTCTTTCTGTCATAATACACCTTTTCTTTACATTGTTTGTCAGAAATTCTATTTCTTAGATTAACATCCTCCTCCAGACCCTCCTCTTGTGCATGACATTTCTCATGTAGAAAATCAGATAACCAATTCGGGGCAAGTTTTGTCCTAGGATTCCTTCCCCTTAATAATTGGAAAGGAGTAACCCCAGTGGTAGAATGAGGAGTAGTTAAGTAAGCCCAGATTTTTTCCTGTATAAACTCAGCCACATCAGCATTGGATGCTAATGCAGATTGAATTCCTTCTTTGAAAAATCAATTGATCCTTTCCACTAAGCCATTAGAAGAAGGGCTATATAATGCCACCCTAAGGTGTTTAATGTCATGTGAAAGTAGAAAATCCGAATTTTTTTTAGAGACCAAAATGTGTACCATAATCGGTAACCACGGTTCCAACCGTGCCTTCTAATTAAAATAGTTTACTTAAAAACAAAACAGCGTCAGAATCAGGACTGGATACAAAAGCATAGTAGACCCACTTAGAAAAGTAGTCAATAGCAACTATAAGGTATCTCATGTCTTTGGGTAATAAGTGATAAGGACCTGAAAAATCAAGAGCAATTTTATCCCATGGATTCTGTGGAAGTGGAACGGGGAACATAGGTTTGATAGACGTCTTCCAATGTTTATCAGACACTATGCATTCAGGACACCTATTAATGTAGATCAAAACTTGTTTATCCAAGCCCGACAACCAGTAGGATAATTTAATCCTTTTAGTGGTAGCGGAAATACCCATATGACCTTCATGTACTATTTTAACAATTCTGTCTCTGAGATCAACGGGAGGAACCACAAGATCACATCTCAAGCAAATTTCGCCTTCACAAGAAAGTTCTTTAGCTACTTGGCTGAAACATCTGAGTTGATGTGACAATTTCTTCTCTGGAAGCCATTTAGTCTTCAAAAACAACACCACTTTGTCTAGAATTTCATCATTTAACATCAAATTTTTCCACTCTTGCTCCGTAATATTATTATCTGTAACTGCCAAAATATCCAGAAAGCCTACAACACATTCCTGTTCCGAATCAGTATCCACAGAAGCATCAATTGGTAAAGGTAGCCGAGACAAGCAATCAGCTCGAAAGTTCCTCCCACCCTGTATGTACTTAATGTTTAAATTGTATTCTTGTAACTTTGATAACAAACCAACCAGGCGTGCAGATGCTTTTCCCAACCCATCACCATTCAAAAGGAAAGAGAGGGGTTTGTGATCCGTATATAGATCGCAACAATTTCCCCAAATGTATGTTTTACATTTCTGAACTGCCCATGTGCAGGCTAAGGCTTCCCTTTCAATCGTACTGTAATGTGTCTCTGCCCCTGATAAAGTCCTGGAAGCAAAAGCTACGGTATTTTCTTTACCATCCACCTATTGACGAGAACAGCACCTAAGCCTTTTAAGCTCGCATCAACCATGATAAATGATTTATGCGATGGATTGAAAGGTTGTAAAGCAGAGGCATTTGCAACCAAATCTTTCACCTTCTCAAATACTTCACTAAGATTCTCATTCCAATCAAATTTGATACCCTTTTTGAGCATTGATCGTAAAGGCTGAACAATCATAGCATATCCAGGAACAAATCTAGCGTAGTATTCACAGAGACCCAGGAATGATCTTAAAGCATCTTTGTCGGTGGGAGGTGATGCTTTCCTGACTGCATCTATATTGCTACACTTAGGTCTAATACCAGTGTTTGAAATGCTATGTCCCAAATACTCCACCTCTTCTACCATTAATTTGCATTTGCTAGGCTTGACTGTCATGCCTCTGTCTTTCAGAATACTTAGACCTTTGTTTAACACTTCTACATGTTTGGCCTCAGTGTCAGTGTGGATTAATATATCCTCCGGAAATGCTTTTACTTCAGGTAAATCACCGAAAAGTTGATTCATAAGTTTCTGGAATGCACTAGCTGCGGAGGCAAGACCAAAGGGTAAGCATAAGTATTTATATGCACCAAATGGCATTACAAAGATAGTTAAATCCTGAGATGATTCAGTCAAAACGATTTGGTGGTAAGCAGAGTGTAAATCAATGGTTGGAAAAAAATTGACCCTCCGACCTTGGAAATCATCTCCTGAATGTGTGGGAGGGGGTGGCAATCAACAATTATGTTTTTGTTTACTGATCTTAAATCCACACATAGCCTCAAACTATTATCCTTTTTTTTGTGACTACAATGGGAGAAACCCATTCTGAGGAATCAATTGGGGTAATTATACCATCCTTCTGTAATTTGTGTAGCAATGCTTTTAGATCTGCCCTGACACTCAACGGAATAAGCCTTACCTTGTGTATTACGGGAATTGCACCATTCTTTAGCTTAATACAGTGTTCATAACCTTTCACACTACCTACATGATCCATAAAGACTTCGGGAAATGAGCTAATCATTTGGGTCATAGTATCATTAAGTACAGTGACATTAGCAATGTGGCTAGATGACACAGAGGTTGGTAAGTCACCTAAAATGATGGGAGAGTCATGACCAGGCCTGAGAATGATGCCTAAACATGCGAAATCTTTCCAGCCTATAATATCTCACCCTTTGACAGCAACGTAAATTTTGGTATGAATAGTTCTACCTAAACATGTCAAATCAGACCAAAAATATCCAAGTAGATCTATGTCATATCCACCGAATGCTTTCGGAGTGATGTCAGTAGTGAGTAAATTGATAGTGTCATGCCAAAACTTGAAGAAACTCCGATCAGCAAGAATTGTAATGGGTGCTCCTGAATCTGCTAATACAGGAACTTTAAAAGAATCTATAAAAACATCACATAAAGCAGCCTTAATAACCTTCACAGGTTTTGCGCTGGTGTCATCCGGAAGATCAACAGCTAATAGAACGTTCGATAACTTGTTGGAGCACTGAGCAACTTTATCATCAAGCTCTATTGTGCTAATCTTAACTTTGTTTGAGTAATTTTTGTTGGTGTTGTGAGCAAGGCAAACACTGTGGAAATGACCTATCTTGCGACAGGAATTGCACCTTTTCCCTATTGCAGGGCAAGAAGGATCATTACCAATGTGTAGTTTGGAACCATAACGAAAGCAAATATGAGGAGTCTTCCCAGTACGCCCACGAGAACTGAATTTCCCTACTCTGTCTTGCTTGTTAGACATAGCACAAACAGTATCATCATTAATTACACAATCAACAGTAGCACTCTGATTAGCTAAGACTCTTGAGGTAGTTATCGACCTCTCAATGCTCTTAGCGAGGTCAATCACCTCCTCAAGAGTAGGGTTCCGGCATGCTAAAAGTCTCTCTTGTATTTTCGTGTGAAAACAATAAAAAAACAAATTGATCACGAATGTAGGTATCAACATTGGTTCCAAATTCGCATTTGGAAGCTATCACTCGTAGATTGGCGACATATTCCTCAACAGATTCATCAGAAGATTGTTTGCACATAGCGAAGTTAAACCTCTCCAGTAAAACACTGGGCTCATCAGAGTACTGTTTCTTCATTCTTGCTAAACCTTCAGCATAGCAGTTCCATGCATTATCACCTCCAGCTGGTGGGGTGATAGGAGGTAAATTGTCAAAAACGCGTTGGCCTGCAACTCCAAGATGATTGAAAAGTATGGCCATTTTTCTAACTGGGGAATATTCATTCGCACCAATGGCTGTAAGATAATTATCAAATATACGCAGCCATTCAGTCCATTTGATATCTGGTTTTTCTGGCTTTTGCAGAAAAGCTGGAGGTTGTATTATTCCATGTGTGGCAGCCATTTAATAAGAAAAACAAGTCACTAGAATAAAAACTGAAATTAGTTTTGCCAAAATGGTGCCAAAAAAATAAATAATAAAAATAAAACAATATGGTAGCTGTTACAACTTAAATTGAAGTAAAGTACTGGGTAATTTGTAGCACGTTCTGGACAAATGTTAATCAATAACTTGAAGAAATGCACAAAGAAGTAACAAAATTGTTGGGCAACTGTCACCACGTTGATATAATGATATCAATCAATAATTGCATCATCATTGGCGCGTTAGAGACGTATTGTTAAGAAACGGCTTGAAATGATGGGCGTGCGCACCTTTCCGCGCATGTAGAATTCCAATCCGATGTCAGGAGCACGTTGCTGGGCAACCGGCTGATAAACAAACTCACGCGGAGATCCGCGATCTGATACTAAAGTCACGAGAACGCGTTGCTAGGCACCCAGCTGTTCAAATGCACACACCCTCTCGCGTGTAGATCTATGGCATCCGAAGAAACACGTTGCTAGGCAACCACTTGATGCACTCTCCCTCATGCGCAGGAACCAATGAAAAATTATGCCCCAAAAAAATAAAAATGGCTCACCTAGGAATGAACGAAATAAAAGTCAAACTGAGTGTCTTTAAATCTGCTCGATTATCAGTGAAAGTCGTTAAAGATTCCGTCCGTTCACTCCGTTCGGCATAGTAAATCTGTCGGTGGATCGCAGAAATGTAAAAAAAAAAATGGTCACCCCACTCCTGGTACCAATTGTAAGGTGGGGTTAATGACCACAAAGTTGATCTTGCAAATAAAAGAAGATCCGAAGTTTATTCTCCAAAATGCAGACCCACAACAGAGCCAGCTGCCTCCAGCTATCGGATCAACGGCTGAATCCCGTCGAACCAGCAGCTTGAGCGCACTACAGAACATGGAATGTCATGACAATAGAAACACTAATAAAATAATGCTAACCACACTACACATAATACAACACCTAACTAAGAATGTATTTACATCACCCATTACAACATTCCAGATTACTTCTGCCAGTAGCATTGTCCCTACGTACTCTTCCCAGTCACTACGCAATGTAGGAAGTTGGCTCTGTATGCACTATTTCAAAGTAAGGAATAGTATGCACTGAGTCCAAGGGTTCCCCTTAGAGGTAAGATAGTCGCAAAAAGAGATAATACCAATGCTCTATTTTGTGGTAGTGTGGTCGAGCAGTAGGCTTATCAAAGGAGTAGTGTTAAGCATTTGTTGTACACACACAGGCAATAAATGAGGAACACACACTCAAAGACAATTCCAGGCCAATAGGTTTTTGTATAGAAAAATATATTTTCTTAGTTTATTTTAAGAACCACAGGTTCAAGATTTACATGTAATACTTCAAATGAAAAGTATTGCAGGTAGGTACTTTAGGAACTTTGAATTAGCAAAATAGCATATACAATTTTCACATAAATCCCATATAGCTATTTTAAAACCAGACAGTGCAATTTTCAACAGTTCCTGGGGGGAGTAAGAGTTTGTTAGTTTTTGCAGGTAAGTAAACCACCTACGGGGTTCAAGTTTGGGTCCAAAGTAGCCCACCGTTGGGGGTTCAGAGCAACCCCAAAGTTACCACACCAGCAGCTCAGGGCCGGTCAGGTGCAGAGGTCAAAGTGGTGCCCAAAACGCATAGGCTTCAATGGAGAAGGGGGTGCCCCGGTTCCAGTCTGCCAGCAGGTAGGTACCCGCGTCTTCGAAGGGCAGACCAGGGGGGTTTTGTAGGGCACCGGGGGGGACACAAGTCCACACAGAAAGTACACCCTCAGCGGCACAGGGGCGTCCGGGTGCAGTGTGCAAACAAGCGTCGGGTTTGTAATAGAAAGCAATGGGAGACCAAGGGGTCTCTTCAGCAATGCAGGCAGGCAAGGGGGGGGGGTCCTCGGGGTAGCCACCACCTGGGCAAGGGAGAAGGCCACCTGGGGGTCGCTCCTGCACTGGATGTCAGATCCTTCAGGTCCTGGGGGCTGCGGGTGCAGTGTTCCTACCAGGCGTCAGGTTCTTAGAAGCAGGCAGTCCTGGTCAGGGGGAGCCTCTGGATTCCCTCTGCAGGCGTCACTTTAGGGGCTCAGGAGGGGCAACTCTGGCTGCTCACGGTCTCGCAGTCGCCAGGGAGTCCTCCCTGAAGTGTTTGTTCTCCACAAGTCGAGCCGGAGGCGTCGGGTGCAGAGTGCCAAGTCTCACGCTTCCGACGGAAAATGCGTGTTGTTTTAAAGTTGCTCCTTTGTTACAAAGTTGCAGTCTTTGGTGAACAGAGCAGCTGTCCTCGGGAGTTCTTGGTCCTTCTAGATGCAGGGCAGTCCTCTGAGGATTCAGAGGTCGCTGGTCCCTGGGGAAAGCGTCACTGGAGCAGTGTCTTTAGAAGTGGGGAGACAGGCCGGTAGAGCTGGGGCCAAAGCAGTTGGTGTCTCCGTCTTCTCTGCAGGGTTTTTCAGCTTAGCAGTCCTCTTCTTCTTAGGTTGCAGGAATCTGAGTTCCAAGGTTCTGGGGAGCCCCTAAATACTGAATTTAGGGGTGTGTTTAGGTCTGGTGGGTTAGTAGCCAATGGCTACTAGCCCTGAGGCTGGCTACACCCTCTTTGTGCCTCCTCCCTGAGGGGAGGGGGGCACATCCCTAATCCTATTGGGGGAATCCTCCATCTGCAAGATGGAGGATTTCTAAAAGTCAGAGTCACCTCAGCTCAGGACACCTTAGGGGCTGTCCTGACTGGCCAGTGACCCCTCCTTGTTTTTCTCATTATCTCTCCTGGACTTGCCGCCAAAAGTGGGGGCTGTGTCCAGGGGGCGGGCATCTCCACTAGCTGGAGTACCCTGGGGCATTGTAACACGAAGCCTGAGCCTTTGAGGCTCACTGATAGGTGTTACAGTTCCTGCAGGGGGGAGGTGTGAAGCACCTCCACCCAGAGTAGGCTTTTGTTTCTGTCCTCAGAGAGCACAAAGGCCCTCACCACATGGGGTCAGAAACTTGTCTCTCAGCAGCAGGCTGGCACAGACCAGTCAGTCCTGCACTGAACAATTGGGTAAAATACAGGGGGCATCTCTAAGATGCCCTCTGTGTGCATTTTTTAATAAAAAATAAATCCAACACTGGCATCAGTGTGGGTTTATTATTCTGAGAAGTTTGATACTAAACTTTCCAGTATTCAGTGTAGCCATTATGGAGTTGTGGAGTTTGTTTTTGACAGACTCCCAGACCATATACTCTTATGGCTACCCTGCACTTCCAATGTCTAAGGTTTTGCTTAGACACTGTAGGGGCATAGTGCTCATGCACCTATGCCCTCACCTGTGGTATAGTGCACCCTGCCTTAGGGCTGTAAGGCCTGTTAGAGGGGTGACTTACCTATGCCATAGGCAGTGTAAGGTTGGCATGGCACCCTGAGGGGAGTGCCATGTCGACTTAGTCATTTTCTCCCTACCAGCACACATAAGCTGGCAAGCAGTGTGTCTGTGCTGAGTGAGGGGTCCCTAGGGTGGCATAAGACATGCTGCAGCCCTTAGAGACCTTCCCTGACATCAGGGCCCTTGGTACCAGGGGTACCAGTTACAAGGGACTTACCTGGGTGCCAGGGTTGTGCCAATTGTGGAGACCATGGTACATTTTAGGTGAAAGAACACTGGTGCTGGGGCCTGGTTAGCAGGGTCCCAGCACACTTCTCAGTCAAGTCAGCATCAGTATCAGGCAAAAAGTGGGGGGTAACTGCAACAGGGAGCCATTTCCTTACACCTGGGAATGAACTAAATAAAAGTCAAACTGAGTGTCTTTAAATCTGCTTGATTATCAGTGAAAGTCGTTAAAGATTCCATCCGTTCACTCCGTTCGGCATAGTAAATCTGTCGGTGGGTCGTAGAAATGTAAAAAAAAAAAAGGTCACCCCACTCCTGGTACCAATTGTAAGGTGGGGTGAATGACCACAAAGTCGATCTTGCAAATAAAAGAAGATCCGAAGTTTATTCTCCAAAATGCAGACCCACAACAGAGCCAGCTGCCTCCAGCTACCGGATCAACGTCTGAATCCCGTCGAACCAGCAGCTTGAGCGCACTACAGAACATGGAATGTCATGACAATAGAAACGCTAATAAAAGAATGCTAACCACGCTACACGTAATACATCACCTAACTAAGAATGGAGAAGTAAAGACGAAGTTAACCATAAATATTCCGCCCACCACACAGGTATATAATGCAGTATCTAGTAGGGCCCCCCCTTGCATGGGGGAAACATGCCAAAATAATCTTTGTGGAGGAGAGTGGCTCCTCGGCTTCTTCCAACACCCACCCCCACTTCCCCCGCTAAAAAAGAGCAAAACAGTAAAGGGAAGGATGTGGACTTCAAATCAGAAATAAGATGGACTTCATCCTCTTGTTAAGTCCATTAACTCATCAATCGCCTCCTCTAGTTAACATTCTGTGGAAAAACTGGGAAGACTTATTGCTGAACAGAAGACATAAATTGACAATGAGATCGTACAGGATATCCTTGCCACATCGGACTGAATGTGGAGTGTCCTGTGGAAGAAACATCTTCTACTTCTAGTATGGTGTTGCGCCAGTTTCTTAAATCACCGTCTCCTGGCCTTCCTATTCTCCAGCAGATTATGGACGTTTTACTTAGAGAATGGACGTATTAGGAAAACATTTCTTTCCCAAGTTTCATATCCACAATTTGCCAGCTTGAAGACTTGAATAAGAAGTTCCCTGAAACATTGATGGTGGATTCAGTGGTAGCCAGCTTGGTGGGTCAAACATCCATCACAGAGGAAATCATCCTAAAAGATTAAACCAACAATGAAAATTGATTCAGCCCACGAGAAGAGCTATACACATGCCCATCTCGCCATGAGGGATGGGATCTACACAGCCTATACAAGGGTATCCCATATTTGCAATATTGAAGAATTATTCAAGGTAGTTCAAAAAGAAACTCAGTGTTTCTCTGTACTCGTGCCTATTGAAAAGCAGGTTGATTTTTTTTCCGATATCGCCCTTGATGTTGTCCATGCTTCAGCTTTGCCCAAGGGTGTTAATGTCGCAGAAATAAGGAATCTCTTCTTTAAGGATTGGGAAACAGACTTTGCAAAAGTCAGCTATTCTCCATTTACCTTTTGAAGGCGTATGCCTTTTCAGCACTGACCTGGAAGATAAACTGCAACAGTTCTTTACAGAAAAGAAGCATTGTTTCAATTTTAAGCATCCCTTAGCTTCCTCCATTTCTTTTCAGTCTTCTTGGAAATCTCTGTTTAAGCAGATTTCCAGGAAATCCAGTCAGTATTATGGATCTTCCAGGAGGCTTCATTGCTCTTGTCTATACCAGGGATATCTCTGTTTCTGTTGATGGCCTGCTAAAGCTGTTCATCTCAATATAGAAACCTTCCACTTCTGAAACTTAGGTGTTGGAAATTATTAGAAACTGATATCGGCCTTGGTTGCTTTCTCTTTCACTGCAACTGGGACCATAATTGCTCCATGTCCTACAAATCTTGTCAAGAAGGAAACCTTCCTAAGGGAAATGGATAACTGTTCAGGAATGTCTTCTTCGGAATCATGGGCTTCTCATAAACATTTAAAAATGCTAATTAATTCTTGCCCAAGACAGAGTGTTCATTGGAGCAGAACTCCACAGAGATTTAGAATGGTCGTTCTTGTCAGAGACAAAAAATAGACTAATATCTCCAGTAAATCAGCTGCTCACCCTGGATCAAGCTTAGCGAAACTATGACTTCAAGTGCAGGGCCATCTGGTATCTTGCATTTTTCTGCCTCCCTGGGCCAGACTCTATTTGAGACCTGAAGTATTGGAGACAGGAATACAGGAGTCTGGAGAAACTGATCACTGTAAACAATCAAATCAAGACGGACCTATTTTGGTGGTGGAACCCATCCTGTCTAGGAAACATACTCCCTTTCAGCAAGAGCCATCAATAAAGAGGGCTGGGGAACAATATGTGCTCATTGTTTCCTCCAGAAGAAGTGTTCATATCTGTAAATGAGAAAATCTTTGAACTGGAGGGAACTGACAACGATGTATCAGGCTCTTTTGGATTTCCAATAACCAGTTCTTCAGCATGTTATCATAAGAACAGATATCATGGTGACCATGGCAGATGAAAACGGCAGGGCGGAACAGGATTAGCAACCCTGAATTGAAGAGCCATGAGCATTGGTCACTGGGAGGAGAACCATAATCTGTCTTTAAAACCTGTTTGTAAGGAAATGCCTCCTTGGCATGGTTACCCCCTGACTTTTTGCCTTTGCTGATGCTATGTTTTGATTTGAAAGTGTGCTGAGGCCTGCTAACCAGGCCCCAGCACCAGTGTTCTTTCCCTAACCTGTATTTTTGTTTTCACAATTGGCACACCCTGGCATCCAGGTAAGTCCCTTGTAACTGGTACCCCTGGTACCAAGGGCCCTGATGCCAGGACAGTTCTCTAAGGGCTGCAGCATGTCTTATGCCACCCTGGGGACCCCTCACTCAGCACAGACACACTGCTTGCCAGCTTGTGTGTGCTGGTGAGGACAAAACGAGTAAGTCGACATGGCACTCCCCTCAGGGTGCCATGCCAAACTCACACTGCCTATGCAGTATAGATAAGTCACCCCTCTAGCAGGCCTTACAGCTCTAAGGCAGGGTGCACTATACCATAGGTGAGGGCACCAGTGCATGAGCACTGTGCCCCTACAGTGTCTAAGCCAAACCTTAGACATTGTAAGTGCAGGGTAGCCATAAGAGTATATGGTCTGGGAGTCTGTCAAACACGAACTCCACAGCACCATAATGGCTACACTGAAAACTGGGAAGTTTGGTATCAAACGTCTCAGCACAATAAATGCACACTGATGCCAGTGTACATTTTATTGTAACATACACCCCAGAGGGCACCTTAGAGGTGCCCCCTGAAACGTTAACCAACTACCCGTGTAGGCTGACTGGTTTTAGCAGCCTGCCTCACTCGAGACATGTTGCTGGCCACATGGGGAGAGTACCTTTGTCACTCTGAGGCTAGTAACAAAGCCTGCACTGGGTGGAGATGCTTATCACCTCCCCCTTGCAGGAGCTGTAATACCTGGCGGTGAGCCTCAAAGGCTCACCTCTTTTGTTACAGCACCACAGGGCATTCCAGCTAGTGGAGTTGCCCGCCCCCTCCGGCCACGGCCCCACTTCTGGCGGCAAGGCCGGAGGAGATAATGAGAAAAACAAGGAGGAGTCACTGGCCAGTCAGGACAGCCCCTAAGGCAACCTGAGCTGAAGTGACTCTGACTTTTAGGAATCCTCCATCTTGCAGATGGAGGATCCCCCCAATAGGGATAGGAATGTGACCCCCTCCCCTTGGGAGGAGGCACAAAGAGGGTGTAGCCACCCTTAAGGACAGTAGCCATTGGCTACTGCCCTCCCTGACCTAAACACACCCCTAAATTCTGTATTTAGGGGCTCCCCTGAACCTAGGAACTCAGATTCCTGCAACCTAAGAAGAAGAGGACTGCTGAGCTGAAAAACCCTGCAGAGAAGACGGAGACACCAACTGCTTTGGCCCCAGCTCTACCGGCCTGTCCCCCCACTGCTCCAGCTACGCTTTCCCCAGGACCAGCGACCTCTGAATCCTCAGAGGACTGCCCTGCTCTAGAAGGACTAAGAAACTCCCGAGGACAGTGGCTTTGTTCACCCAAGACTGCAACTTTGTTTCCAAAGAAGCAACTTCAAGACAACTGCGTTTCCCGCCGGAAGCGTGAGACTTGCTACTCTGCACCCGACGCCCCCGGCTCGACTTGTGGAGAAACAACACTTCAGGGAGGACTCCCAGGCGACTATGAGACTGTGAGTAGCCAGATTTGCCCCCCTGACCCCCCACAGCAACGTCTGCAGAGGAAATCCCGAGGCTCCCCCTGACCGCGACTGCCTGATTCCCAGACCCCGACTCCTGGAAAAGACTCTGCACCCGCAGCCCCCAGGACCTGAAAGATCGGAACTCCAGTGCAGGAGTGACCCCCAGGAGGCCCTCTCCCTTGCCCAGGTGGTGGCTACCCCGAAGAGCCCCCCCCTTGCCTGCCTGCATCGCTGAAGAGACCCCTTGGTCTCCCATTGAGTTACATTGGAAACCCGACGTGTGTTTGCACACTGCACCCGGCCGTCCCCGTGATGATGAGGGTGTACTTTCTGTGCTAACTTGTGTCCCTCCCGGTGCCCTACAAAACCCCCCTGGTCTGCCCTCCGAAGACGCGGGTACGTACCTGCTGGCAGACTGGAACCGGGGCACCCCCTTCTCCATTGAAGCCTATGCGTTTTGGGCACCACTTTGAACTCTGCACCTGACCGGCCCTGAGCTGCTGGTGTGGTAACTTTGGGGTTGCTCTGAACCCCCAACGGTGGGCTACCTTGGACCCAAACTTGAACCCGTAGGTGGTTTACTTAACGGCAAAAACTAACAAACTCTTACTCCCCCCAGGAACTGTTGAAAATTGCACTGTCTAGTTTTAAAATAGCTATATGTGATTTATTTGAAAAGTATATATGCTATTGTGATTATTCAAAGTTCCTAAAGTACCTACCTGCAATACCCTTCATTTAAAGTATTACATGTAACATTTGAACCTGTGGTTCTTAAAATAAACTAAGAAAATATATTTTTCTATACAAAAACCTATTGGCCTGGAATTGTCTTTGAGTGTGTGTTCCTCATTTATTGCCTGTGTGTGTACAACAAATGCTTAACACTACTCCTTTGATAAGCTTACTGCTCGACCACACTACCACAAAATAGAGCATTAGTATTATCTCTTTTTGCCACTATCTTACCTCTAAGGGGAACCCTTGGACTCTGTGCATACTATTCCTTACTTTGAAATAGTGCATACAGATCCAACTTCCTACACTGTTTATATAATGAGAAAGGATCATCTAAGCAGGATGCTCCTTTCCTCTCAGGACATATCGCTCAACGCAACTTTTACCTAGATTATCCAGAAGATCAAGACTCCAACGTTGCACTTGTTTGCATCTCTGCAGAACAATCAAGTGTACACATTTTTCAAATTTCCAGCTCCAAGGTGCTTGGGAATAGATGCCTTATCTATTCATTGACCTCAACAACTTCTCTTTACCTTTCCTCCTATTCTTCCTATCCCATGGTTACTTCTGAAAATAAAGAACGAGAAAGCAGAAGCAATAGTTCTGATACTATTCTGGGCACACACGCCTTGGTTTCCTTGTTTGAAGCTGATTGCACTGAAACATGCTGGAGAATCCCTTCAATACCTTTTTCCCTCAGACCACAGGGGTGTCGACCTCTTCTTGTCTGAACCTTTCAGTCTGGAAGTTGAAAGGATAAGACTGTAGAATAGAGAGAGAACCATGGCTGGCTAAAATGATACAAAATCCTGTTGCCTTTCTACTCTGAAAAGTTATTCTAAGCTTTGGTGTTCTTTGAAATCTTTTTCTGTTGTGGAATTTCCACTACCTGTTATTTTACAATTCTTTCAAGATGGGTTTGATCAGAATTTGATAGTTTCATCCCCTAGGGCCCAGTGGATTGCAAGTAGAGACTATAAAGTGTCAGATGGTTCTGTTTTGCAGGATGGGGATTTGGTGTTTAGAATTCGTAAACGTTTTCCAATATCTAGACCAGTACTGAGTTTCTTTTGGCCTAGGGAGGATATTCAGTTAATTTTGAAACACTTCAGGGTGTTCCCGTTGAGCTCCTTAATGTGATTGACTTAAAATATCTTACAATAAAGGTGGTTTTCTCAGTTAAGAGAATTGGACAAATAGGGACATTGTTATGAAAAGCTCAGTGTTACTATAGCTTTGATGAAGGCTATGCTTTAAGACCTAACCCTGCCTTTCACTCTAAGGTGGTGTCCAAGTTTCATTCAGAGATAGAAAGTTAGTTACCTTGGTTTTATAATTCTCCCTAAAATTAAGAATAGCTTTGACATTTGCTTGATGCCAAAAGAGTGTGACTATCTATCGAGATAGGACTAAGGAATTTAGAATTTCTGCTTGTTTATCAATTTTGGGTTGAACGGTGAGGGGCACGTTAGCTTACTCTTTAACTGGTTTTCCTTCTCCTGTTGGCATTCAGGAGAGACCTATCAGGAGTATTTCTACTTTTTGTGCAGAATCTCAAGGAGTCTTTTTGAGTGAAATTTGAAGAACAGCTATTTGGCCTTCAAATTAAACTTTTGTTAAACATTACAGAATCAGGATGTAGGTTTTGGAGACAATTCACATGGTCTCAAAGTGCTGTCTGCAGTGAAATAACACATTTAGAATAAATGTTTTTTTTCAGTAAACCATAGCGGAATTATATTCTTTCATTCTTTTTGGTCTAGATTAGAAGGCCAGTTTGATTCTTTGGTATATACCTCATTCGTGATGACTAGGTCTAGGATGTCATATGTAGGGATAATGCCCCAGTTACTTACTGGTACTCTTAATTACCCTTTGTCCATTACATCCTCATCACAGTCATTACACCCCATCCACCCGACCTGTGGTACTGACCTTCTAGTGCTTAGTATTTACAAGTACTGCCATAGTAGGTTTGGTATTACATCCCTGTATATTGGGCATGCTGTTTTAGTTTGCTTCCTGTTTTCTTCTCTTGACTGAGCTGAAGTCACCTCTTAAGTAATGACTGTAACGAAGATGTAACTGACTAAGGATAATGAAGACTAAGTAAACCTGGGCATTTGTTTCACTTTCGTTTTTTGCATGAGAAGACTATTTATTGTAAATTGTAATTATAAATTGTACTTATGTAGTGCTTACTACCTCTGACACTCACTGATGCGCTTTTAAAGACATAACTATCTTCTGTCTTTAAAAGCAGTTTTTTTAAGGGAAAGAACAACGTGGAGGCAGACCATCTAAGCAGAGTGCTCCTGTCCTCCCAGGACATATCCCTTAACACAATAACTTTTATTCATGTTGGTCACAAGTTCGGAACTATAACAATGGACTTGTTTGCATCCCCAGGGGACAGTCAACAGCCCAACTTCTTTTCACGATACCCAGCTCCAGGGTCTTTGAAGTTGAGCCCTATCTATTCCTTGACCTCAACAACTCATCTTTGCGTTTCCTCCTATTTTTCCAAAGTCTCAGTGACTTCTGATAAGAAATAGAAAGCAGAAGTAATATTAGAACATTGGAATGCTGGGGGCTCCATTGAAAACAATGGAGTGCTGCAGGCTTTTACTGGCCGGTGAAAGCCCGCAGCGCCAACATTCCAATGTTCGCTTTGTTCACAGCAGCAGCTGTGAACAAAGCCTCACGGAGCCCGAGGGGATTGTAATCCCCTCGGGCTCCGTGAACATTTGATTTTTAATAGAACATTCTGCCCTGAGTGGCAGAATGTTCTAATAGCCTTAGAACCCGCCGTAGCGGGCTCTACCGGCTATTAAAGTCCCTCTCCCTTGTTAAATGCCCTCGCCTTCGGCTCGGGCATTTAACGCGGGGAGCGGGCCTTTAATAGCCGGTAGAGCCCGCTACGGCGGGTTCTAAGGCTATAGTAGTGATACCACTCTGGTCACGCAGGCCTTGGTTTTCTTAGGTGAATGTGATTGCACTGAA
The DNA here is from genome assembly GCF_031143425.1 of Pleurodeles waltl. Taxonomy (NCBI): domain Eukaryota; kingdom Metazoa; phylum Chordata; class Amphibia; order Caudata; family Salamandridae; genus Pleurodeles; species Pleurodeles waltl. The sequence goes on along the minus strand of NC_090446.1, from coordinate 1,314,450,674 downwards.
ACCTTCCTGGAATATCCCTTTATTAATTTATCCTCTCAGAGCATGGGGGTGTCTTCCTCTTTCTTGTTGTGGTATAAACCAAGATAACACCTTGTTTGTTTGTTTAAGATGCTGTTTAATTGACCCACTTGAGCGGTGCCATCTGCCTCGTTAACCGCTCCTCCTCCTTCAAAACATTACCTTTGTTTTAACTCGCACGAGCTCGTTCGGGATACTACTGAACGCTCGCACTCCCATAACCCGCTCGTGTTCACAATAATATAACACAGCCCCCTCCATCAACACACATTTTTTTTTTGTAAATTTTTTTTTTCCTTTATAATATATGGTTATTTAACAACAATAATAACCATATATTATAAAAGAATGATAAACCATTCAATTTAAACGAAAAGCATAAAAATGAATCGACAACTCGACATAAGCTAAGAGCAATACATTTCCTGGAAAATTTCCAATACCATTTACTCATTCATTTTTTTTTTTTTTTAAAGGTAATTAGATTACATATTATTTTCTTACATCATCTCTCACATAGTCATTCAGATAAGCAGGTGGCCTTCTCACTCTACTACCACTCCTGAATTCTATCTTATCTCCTTCTTTCGCCACACCTGTTTGTCCCTCCAAAACCTCTACCCCATTCGCATTCTCATGCAAAGTGTCAGCACCCGGTCTCTCCACACCACCCTCAGATAGCATAAACGCACTACATTCTTCATCTCCATCAGAAACTTTTAGGTTTCCTGCACTTCCACCGCCTTTCTCATATAAGGCCACCCTCCTTTTGTTCCATTTAGTGTCATTGGCCAAAACCACATAAAAATTCCCAACATGTTTAACCTCAAAAGGGCCGCAAAACTTTGTCCAACCTGCCCCACACATCCATCCTTGACTTTCACCCAATCGCCAACTTGTACATCGGAATAACCGCCTCTCCTTGGCATCTCCACTTGATTCCTTAGTTTGATCCGATCACCCTCCAACCAACCAGGCACTAACTTCGATCTGTCTTTATGCCCTCTCATGAACTCAAATGGCGTTTTTCCCTTATCTCTCATCTGCGTAGTACAATGAGCCCAGATCGCCTCCTGCACAACAGAACCAACATTTTGGTTCCCCTGCAGAGGCAACTGAATTGTACCCTTGACCATACGATTCATACGCTCCACAATACCATTGGCTTGAGGATTGTAAAGTGCAGTACGCCTATGAGTGATACCATGGGTTAACAGAAACTCCCTCATCTCCAGGGAGGTCAACTGTGTACCATTGTCGGTAATCAGTGTATGGGGACAACCTTCCCTTCGAAACAGGACCTTTAATACAGAAATAGTACTTTTTGTCGACACTTCCCTCATAAATTCAGCCTCCATCCACTTAGAAGACACATCCACCGGGACTAAAGCAAATTTTTTATCATGACCCACTCCAGGCAGTGGTCCAATAAAGTCCATACAAACAGTGTGCCAGGCTTCACCTGGATCTTCAATATGCCCCATCCAAGATTTTTTTCCCAGCTTCAGCCTTTTTTCACTCTCCTTACACTGAACACACTCTTCCACCCATTGAGCAGTTTGCAAATCAACCCCCGGCCACCAAAAGTTTTCCTTAACCCTTCTCTGAGTCAATGTTTGTCCCAAATGCCCTTCATGTGCCAAATGTATGATTTTTCTTCGCAACTTTTCCGGAGGTACAAATCTGTCAACCCTCATTATTACACCTCCGTCCCCCAACAATTCATCCAAAACCTTGATGTAGGGCCTTACCGACACTGCCACAGCACTCTCTCTCCTTCCTCCCTCAACAATCATTTTACTCACGTACTGTAGTACTGTGTCATCCCTCAAACCTTGCAACCACTCTTCTTTAGAGAAAGCCGCCACTCCATGTTGCACCACGTCTTCCACCAAAGCCACCGCTCCTTCTTCTCCAGTCAATAGTTGTGCCTCCCTGTCAACCAACTTCCAATCCACAGCCATTCGTGAGAGAGCATCAGCCTGTATGTTCCTCCATCCTTGAATTTATTCCACATTGTATACATACTCCTGCAAGCGAGCTGCCAACCTGGCTAACCTCGCAGAACCTTTTCCGGCACCACCTGCTGATAACACCTTGACCAAAGGTTTGTTGTCAGTTCTCAACTTGAAAGAAATGCCCCACAAAAATGTTCTAAAATACTCTACAGCCCATGCAGCTGCTAAAGCCTCCCGCTCAATCACCGGGTAATTCCTCTCACTCTCAGTGAGAGAGCGTGAAGCAAAAGCTACCGTCCTCTCTGCACCGTGGTGAACTTGAGACAGGACAGCACCTACACCAGACACACTACCATCCACCGTCAGTATAGTGGGAGAAGAAGTTTCAAAGGGTACTAAAATCTTTGCAGCACACACCACTTGCTTTATATTGTCAAAACACTCTTGCTGCACTTCTGACCACACAAAATTGCAACCTTTGCGCAACAACATTCTCAACCCCTCTGTTTTATCAGCAAAATTCTGAACAAATTTAGAGTAGTATTCAACGAGACCCATAAAGGACCTCAACTCTTCTTTGTTCTTTGGTGGTGGAGCAAGTTTGTTGGCCTCCAACAAATCTTTTTTTGGTTTAACTCCTTCGCCCGAAATGGTGTGTCCTAAATATTCAATCTCTTTAGTCAAGAAAACGCACTTCTCTTCTCTTAGTGTTAGTCCCACCTCCAAAAGTCTCTTTAAAACTTTCCTCAAAATTTGATTATGTTCCTCAATAGTTGACGCAAAAATTAAAATGTCACCCTGAAAGAATAAGACATTACTGAAACCCTCAAGAACATGTGTCATTATACGCTGAAAAACACTTGCAGCCGAAGATAATCCAAAGGGCATTCTTACGAAACGGAAAGTACCATTGTAGGAAGTTTGCTCTGTATGCACTATTTCAAAGTAAGGAATAGTATGCACAGAGTCCAAGGGTTCCCCTTAGAGGTAAGATAGTGGCAAAAAGAGATAATACTAATGGTCTATTTTGTGGTAGTGTGGTCGAGCAGTAGGCTAATCAAAGGAGTAGTGTTAAGCATTTGTTGTACACACACAGGCAATAAATGAGGAACACACACTCAAAGACAATTCCAGGCCAATAGGTTTTTGTATAGAAAAATATATTTTCTTAGTTTATTTTAAGAACCACAGGTTCAAATTTTACATGTAATACTTCAAATGAAAGGTATTGCAGGTAGGTACTTTAGGAACTTTGAATAATCAAAATAGCACATACACTTTTCAAATAAATCACATATAGCTATTTTAAAACTAGACAGTGCAATTTTCACAGTTCCTATGGGGAGTAAGAGTTTGTTAGTTCTTGCAGGTAAGTAAACCACCTACGGGGTTCAAGTTTGGGTCCAAAGTAGCCCACCGTTGGGGGTTCAGAGCAACCCCAAAGTTACCACACCAGCAGCTCAGGTGCAGAGGTCAAAGTGGTGCCCAAAACGCATAGGCTTCAATGGAGAAGGGGGTGCCTCGGTTCCAGTCTGCCAGGAGGTAAGTACCCGCGTCTTCGGAGGGCAGACCAGGGGGGTTTTGTAGGGCACCGGGGGGGACACAAGTTAGCACAGAAAGTACACCCTCAGCAGCACGGGGGCGGCCGGGTGCAGTGTGCAAACACACGTCGGGTTTCCAATGGAAATCAATGGGAGACCAAGTGGTCTCCTCAGCGATGCAGGCAGGCAAGGGGGGGCTCCTCGGGGTAGCCACCACCTGGGCAAGGGAGAGGGCCTCCTGGGGGTCACTCCTGCACTGGAGTTCCGATCTTTCAGGTCCTGGGGGCTGCGGGTGCAGAGTCTTTACCAGGCGTCGGGATCTGGGAGACAGGCAGTCGCAGTCAGGGGGAGCCTCGGGATTCCCTCTGCAGGCGTCGCTGTGGAGGCTCAGGGGGGGCAACTCTGGCTACTCACGGTCTCGCAGTCGCCGGGGAGTCCTCCCTGAAGTGTTGTTTCTCCACAAGTCGAGCCGGGGGCGTCGGGTGCAGAGTAGCAAGTCTCACGCTTCCGGCGGGAAACGCAGTTGTTTTAAAGTTGCTCCTTTGAAACAAAGTTGCAGTCTTGGGTGAACAGGGCCGCTGTCCTCGGGAGTTTCTTGCTCCTTCTAGAGCAGGGCAGTCCTCTGAGGATTCAGAGTTCGCTGGTCCCTGGGGAGAGCGTCGCTGGAGCAGTGTCTTTAGAAGTGGGGAGACAGGCCGGTAGAGCTGGGGCCAAAGCAGTTGGTGTCTCCGTCTTCTCTGCAGGGTTTTTCAGCTTAGCAGTCCTCTTCTTCTTAGGTTGCATGAATCTGAGTTCCTAGGTTCAGGGGAGCCCCTAAGTACAGAATTTAGGGGTGTGTTTAGGTCTGGGAGGGCAGTAGCCAATGGCTACTAGCCCTGAGGGTGGCTACACCCTCTTTGTGCCTCTTCCCAAGGGAAGGGGGTCACATTCCTATCCCTATTGGGGGAATCCTCCATCTGCAAGATGGGGGATTTCTAAAAGTCAGAGTCACCTCAGCTCAGGTTGCCTTAGGGGCTGTCCTGACTGGCCAGTGACTCCTCCTTGTTTTTCTCATTATCTCCTCCGGCCTTGCTGCCAAAAGTGGGGCCGTGGCCGGAGGGGGCGGGTAACTCCACTAGCTGGAATGCCCTGGGGTGCTGTAACAAAGGGGGTGAGCCTTTGAGGCTCACCGCCAGGTGTTACAGTTCCTGCAAGGGGGAGGTGATAAGCATCTCCACCCAGTACAGTCTTTGTTACTAGCCACAGAGTGACAAAGGCACTCTCCCCATGTGGCCAGCAACATGTCTCGAGTGTGGCAGGCTGCTAAAACCAGTCAGCCTACACAGGTAGTTGGTTAAGGTTTCAGGGGGCACCTCTAAGGTGCCCTCTGGGGTGTATGTTACAATAAAATGTACCCTGGCATCAGTGTGCCTTTATTGTGCTGAGAAGTTTGATACCAAACTTCCCAGTTTTCAGTGTAGCCATTATGGTGCTGTGGAGTTCGTGTATGACAGACTCCCAGACCATATACTCTTATGGCTACCCTGCACTTACAATGTCTAAGGTTTTGCTTAGACACTGTAGGGGCACAGTGCTCATGCACTGGTGCCCTCACCTATGGTATAGTGCACCCTGCCTTAGGGCTGTAAGGCTTGCTAGAGGGGTGACTTATCTATACTGCATAGGCAGTGTGAGGTTGGCATGGCACCCTGAGGGGAGTGCCATGTCGACTTACTCGTTTTGCCCTCACCAGCACACTCAAGCTGGCAAGCAGTGTGTCTGTGCTGAGTGAGGGGTCCCCAGGGTGGCATAAGATATGCTGCAGCCCTTAGAGACCTTCCCTGGCATCAGGGCCCTTGGTACCAGGGGTACCAGTTACAAGGGACTTACCTGGATGCCAGGGTGTGCCAATTGTGGAAACAAAAGTACAAGTTAGGGAAAGAACACTGGTGCTGGGGCCTGGTTAGCAGGCCTCAGCGCACTTTCAAATCAAAACTTAGCATCAGCAAAGGCAAAAAGTCAGGGGGTAACCATGCCATGGAGGCATTTCCTTACACAACCCCCCCCAAACGAAAGAGGATGAGACTAACCATTCCCAAGAGAGTCTTCATTTTCTAAGTGGAAGAACCTGGAAAGGCCATCTGCATTGGCATGGGCAGTCCCAGGTCTGTGTTCCACTATAAAGTCAATTCCCTGTAGGGAGATAGACCACCTCAACAGTTTTGGATTTTCACCTTTCATTTGCATCAGCCATCTGAGAGGTCTGTCGTCAGTTTGAACTACAAAGTGAGTACCAAAGAGGTATGGTCTCAGCTTCTTCAGGGACCAAACCACAGCAAAGGCCTCCCTCTCAATGGCACTCCAACGCTGCTCCCTGGGGAGTAACCTCCTGCTAATGAAAGCAACAGGCTGGTCAAGGCCATCATCATTTGTTTGGGACAAAACTGCCCCTATCCCATGTTCAGAGGCATCTGTCTGCACAATGAACTGCTTGGAGTAATCTGGAGCTTTTAGAAATGGTGCTGTGCACATTGCTTGTGTCAGGGTGTCAAAGGCCTGTTGGCATTCTACAGTCCAGTTTACTTTCTTGGGCATTTTCTTGGAGGTAAGTTCTGTGAGGACTGTCACTATGGATCCATATCCCTTCACAAACCTCCTGTAGTACCCAGTCAAGCCAAGGAATGCCCTGACTTGAGTCTGGGTTTTTTGGAGCTGCCCAGTCCAGAATAGTCTGGATCTTAGGCTGAAGTGGCTGAACTTGGAGTCCACCTACAAGGTGTCCCAAGTAATTCACAGTTCCCTGCCCTATCTGGCATTTGGATGCTTTGATAGAGAGGCCTGCTGATTATTGCAGAGCCTTCAAAACCTTCTTCAGGTGGACCAGGTGATCCTGCCAGCTGGAGCTAAAGACAGCAATATCGTCAAGATAAGCTGCACTAAAGGACTCCAAGCCAGCAAGGACTTGATTCACCAACCTTTGGAAGGTGGCAGGGGCATTCTTTAAACCAAAGGGCATAACAGTAAACTGATAATGCCCATCAGGTGTGGAGAATGCTGTCTTTTCTTTTGCTCCTGGTGCCATTTTGATTTGCCAGTACCCTGCTGTTAAGTCAAAGGTACTTAAGAATTTGGCAGCACCCAATTTATCAATCAGCTCATCAACCCTTGGAATGGGATGGGCATCTGTCTTGGTGACAGAATTAAGTCCTCTGTAGTCCACACAAAACCTCATTTCTCTCTTTCCATCTTTGATGTGAGGTTTGGGGACTAAGACCACTGGTCTAGCCCAGGGGCTGTCAGAGTGCTCAATGACTCCCAATTCCAGCATCTTGTGGACTTCCACTTTGATGCTTTCCTTAACTTGGTCAGACTGTCTGAAAATGTTGTTTTTGACAGCCATGCTGTCTCCTGTGTCCACATCATGGGTACACAGGTGTGTCTGACCAGGGGTTAGGGAAAAGAGCTCAGCAAACTGTTGCAGGACCTTCCTACAATCAGATTGCTGTTGGCTAGAGAGGGTGTCTGAGTAGATCACTCCATCAACTGAGCCATCCTTAGGGTTTGTGGAGAGGAGATCAGGGAGAGGTTCACTCTCAGCTCCTGGTCCTTATCTGTTACCATCAACAGATTCACATCAGCCCTATCATGGAAGAGCTTAAGGCGGTTCACATGGATCACCCTCTTGGGGCTCCTGCTAGTGCCTAGGTCCACCAGGTAGGTGACCTGACTCTTCTTTTCTAGCACAGGGTAAGGGCCACTCCATTTGTCCTGAAGTGCCCTGGGAGCCACAGGCTCCAGAACCCAGAATGTTTTGCCCTGGTTGAAATTCAACCATTGCAGCCTTTTGGTCATACCAAAACTTCTGGAGCTGTTGGCTGGCCTCAAGGTTTTTACTTGCCTTTTCCATGTACTCTGCCATCCTTGAACGTAGGCCAAGTACATAGTCCACTATGTCTTGTTTAGGCTCATGAAGAGGTCTCTCCCAGCCTTCTTTCACAAGAGCTAGTGGTCCCCTTACAGGGTGGCCAAACAGAAGTTCAAAGGGTGAGAACCCTACTCCCTTCTGAGGCACCTCTCTGTAAGCGAACAGCAGACATGGCAAGAGGACATCCCATCTCCTTTTGAGTTTTTCAGGGAGCCCCATGATCATGCTTTTTAATGTCTTGTTGAATCTCTCAACAAGGCCATTAGTTTGTGAATGGTATGGTGTAGTGAATTTGTAAGTCACTCCACACTCATTCCACATGTGTTTCAGGTATGCTGACATGAAGCTGGTACCTCTGTCAGACACCACCTCCTTAGGAAAACCCACTCTGGTAAAAATACCAATGAGGGCCTTGGCTACTGCAGGGGCAGTAGTCGACCTAAGGGGAATAGCTTCAGGGTATCTAGTAGCATGATCCACTACTACTAGTATGTACATGTTCCCTGAGGCTGTGGGAGGTTCAAGTGGACCCACTATGTCCACACCCACTCTTTCAAAGGGGACCCTCACCACTGGAAGTGGAATGAGGGGGGCCTTTGGGTGTCCACCTGTCTTACCACTGGCTTGACAGGTGGTACAGGAGACACAAAACTCCTTGACTTTCTGGGACATGTTGGGCCAGTAGAAGTGGTTGACTAGACTGTCCCACGTCTTGGTTTGTCCCAAATGCCCAGCAAGAGGAATATCATGGGCTAAGGTCAGTATGAACTCCCTAAACTCCTGAGGCACTACCACTCTCCTAGTGGCACCAGGTTTGGGATCTCTTGCCTCAGTGTAAAGGAGTCCATCTTCCCAATAGACCCTATGTGTTCCAGTTTTCTTGCCATTGGACTCTTCAGCAGCTTGCTGCCTAAGGCCTTCAAGAGAGGGACAGGTTTCTTGCCCCTTACACAACTGCTCCCTTGAGGGTCCCCCTGGGCCTAAGAGCTCAACCTGATAAGGTTCTAACTCCATAGGCTCAGTTCCCTCAGAGGGCAGAACTTCTTCCTGGGAAGAGAGGCTCTCTTTTTGTTGTTGTGTTGCAGCTGGTTTCCCAGTTGTCTTTCCTTTTCTCTTGGTAGGCTGGGCCCTTTTTCCAGGCTCCAACTCTACTTTTTCACCCTGAGCCTTGCACTGTGCCCTTGTCTTGACACACACCAGTTCAGGGATACTCAGCATGGCTGCATGGGTTTTCAATTCTACCTCAGCCCATGCTGAGGACTCCAGATCATTTCCAAGCAAACAGTCTACTGGGATATTTGAGGAGACCACCACCTGTTTCAGGCCATTGACCCCTCCCCACTCTAAAGTTACCATAGCCATGGGATGTACTTTAGTCTGATTGTCAGCGTTGGTGACTGGATAAGTTTGTCCAGCCAGGTATTGACCATGGGAAACCACTTTCTCTGTCACCATGGTGACACTGGCACCTGTATCCCTCAGGCCGTCTACACTTGTCCCATTAATTAAGAGCAACTGCCTGTATTTTTGCATGTTAGGAGGCCAGGTAACAAGTGTGTCTAAATACACCCCACCCTCAGAGACTAATGTAGCTTCAGTGTGACACCTGATTTGCTCTGGGCACACTGTTGATCCCACTTGGAGACTAGCCATTCCAGTGTTAGCTGGAGTGGAGTTAGAAGTGGTACTTTTCTTGGGACAGGCCTTGTCTCCAATTTGGTGTCCAGGCTGATTACAGCTACGACACCAGGCCTTTTTGGGATCAAAGTTTTTACCCTTGTACCCGAAATTGTTTTGTGAAGAGGCTCTGGACCCACCCTCCTGTGCAGGTTTTTGGGGGCCTGTAGAAGACTCTTTACTATTTTTGTTTTTGGATGTCTCAACACTCTTCCCCTGGGGAGGCTTTGTTACCCCTTTCTTTTGGTCACCCCCTGTGGAAGTCTTGGTCACCCTAGTCTTGACCCAATGGTCCGCCTTCTTTCCCAATTCTTGGGGAGAAATTGGTCCTAGGTCTACCAGAGGCTGATGCAGTTTATCATTTGAACAATTACTTAATAGGTGTTCTTTCACAAATAAATTGTACAGCCCATCATAATCATTTACATCACTGCCTTGAATCCAACCATCCAGTGTTTTCACTGAGTAGTCCACAAAATCAACCCAGGTCTGGCTCGAGGATTTTTGAGCCCCCCTGAATCTAATTCTATACTCCTCAGTGGAGAATCCAAAGCCCTCAATCAGGGTACCCTTCATGAGGTCATAAGATTCTGCATCTTTTCCAGAGAGTGTGAGGAGTCTATCCCTACACTTTCCAGTGAACATTTCCCAAAGGAGAGCACCCCAGTGAGATCTGTTTACTTTTCTGGTTGGACAAGCCCTCTCAAAAGCTGTGAACCATTTGGTGATGTCATCACCATCTTCATATTTAGTTACAATCCCTTTAGGGATTTTCAACATGTCAGGAGAATATCTGACCCTATTTATGTTGCTGCCACCATGGATGGGACCAAAACCCATCTCTTGTCTTTCCCTTTCTATGGCTAGGAGCTGTCTCTCTAAAGCCAATCTTTTGGCCATCCTGGCTAACAGGAGGTCATCTTCACTGAGGCTCCCCTCAGTGATAACAGAGGTGCTGGACCCTCCTGTGAGGGAAGCAGCATCTCTGACTATTATGGTTGGAGTCAGGGATTGAGGGTCCCTGATCTCCCTAATTAGGACTGGAAGGGGGGAATTCTCCTCCAAGTCACTAACATCATCCTCTGGGAGGTCATCCTCAGAGGGGTTGGGTTTTTCAAACTCTGCCAAAAGCTCCTGGAGCTGTTGTTTGGAGGGTCTTAAGCCAACTGGGATTTTCTTTATTTTGCAGAGAGACCTTAGCTCCCTCATCTTAAGATGGAGGTAAGGTGTGAGGTCCAGTTCCACCACATTCTCTTCTGCACCAGACATTATGTTTCTAAAAGTTGGAATACTTTTTAAGAATCTAAAACTATTTCTAGAACCTAATTCAAACTTTCACAAAACTTTTAAACTCTCAAAGAAATGCTAACAGGGACTAACACAAGGCCCTAGCAGGACTTTTAAAAATGTAGAAAAATAGCTCAAATTGCAAAAATCAGTTTCTAATGACAATTTTTGGAATTTAGTCGTGTGATCAGGTATTGGCTGAGTGGTCCAGCAAATGCAAAGTCTTGTACCCCACCGCTGATCCACCAATGTAGGAAGTTGGCTCTGTATGCACTATTTCAAAGTATGGAATAGTATGCACAGAGTCCAAGGGTTCCCCTTAGAGGTAAGATAGTGGCAAAAAGAGATAATACTAATGCTCTATTTTGTGGTAGTGTGGTCGAGCAGTAGGCTTATCAAAGGAGTAGTGTTAAGCATTTGTTGTACACACACAGGAAATAAATGAGGAACACACACTCAAAGACAATTCCAGGCCAATAGGTTTTTGTATAGAAAAATATATTTTCTTAGTTTATTTTAAGAACCACAGGTTAGAATTTTACATGTAATACTTCAAATGAAAGGTATTGCAGGTAGGTACTTTAGGAACTTTGAATAATCAAAATAGCATATACACTTTTCAAATAAATCACGTATAGCTATTTTAAAACTAGACACAGTGCAATTTTCACAGTTCCTAGGGGGAGTAAGAGTTTGTTAGTTCTTGCAGGTAAGTAAACCACCTACGGGGTTCAAGTTTGGGTCCAAAGTAGCCCACCGTTGGGGGTTCAGAGCAACCCCAAAGTTACCACACCAGCAGCTCAGGGCCGGTCAGGTGCAGAGGTGAAAGGGGTGCCCAAAACGCTTAGGCTTCAATGGAGAAAGGGGTGCCCCGGTTCCAGTCTGCCAGCAGGTAAGTACCCGTGTCTTCGGAGGGCAGACCAGGGGGATTTTGTAGGGCACAGGGGGGGACACAAGTTAGCACAGAAAGTACACCCTCAGCAGCACGGGGGCGGCCGGGTGCAGTGTGCAAACACACGTCGGTTTCCAATGGAAATCAATGGGAGACCAAGGGGTCTCTTCAGCGATGCAGGCAGGCAAGGGTGGGGGGCTCCTCAGGGTAGCCACCACCTGAGGAAGGGAGAGGGCCTCCTGGGGGTCGCTCCTGCACTGGAGTTCCGATATTTCAGGTCCTGGGGGCTGCGGGTGCAGAGTCTTTACCAGGTGTCGGGATCTGGGAGACAGGCAGTCGCGGTCAGGGGGAGCCTCGGGATTCCCTATGCAGGCATCGCTGTGGGGGCTCAGAGGGGGCAACTCTGGCTACTCATGGTCTCGCAGTCGCCGGGGAGTCCTTTCTGAAGTGTTGTTTCTCCACAAGTCGAGCCGAGGGCGTCGGGTGCAGAGTAGCAAGTCTCACGCTTCCAGCGGGAAACGCAGTTGTTTTAAAGTTGCTCCTTTGAAACAAAGTTGCAGTCTTGGGTGAACAGGGCCGCTGTCCTCAGGAGTTTCTTGGTCCTTCTAGAGCAGGGCAGTCCTCTGAGGATTCAGAGGTCGCGGGTCCCTGGGGAGAGCGTCGCTGGAGCAGTGTCTTTAGAAGTGGGGAGACAGGCCGGTAGAGCTAGGGCCAAAGCAGTTGGTGTCTCCGTCTTCTCTGCAGGGTTTTTCAGCTTAGCAGTCCTCTTCTTCTTAGGTTGCATGAATCTGAGTTCCTAGGTTCAGGGGAGCCCCTAAAAACAGAATATAGGGGTGTGTTTAGGTCTGGGAGGGGATTGTACGACGAAACGACGACTTCAAAAACAACTACTACCTTAACAACGAGGTCGGAACACCGACCTCATTGCTACTACTAATGATTTTACCACGAATGCCTTAACAACGATATTTCATTGTAAAGGCATGCCTGATAAAATCATTAGCAATAGGCACCATTCACCCTACATCCCTCACCCCACCCCCCCAACCCCACCCCAAAATCTAAAACCCCCTGCCCCCCACCCACTCCCCAAAACCAAAAACGCCCCACCCCCCAACCCCACCCCAAAACCTAAAACCCCCTGACCCCCCACCCACTCCCCAAAACCAAAAACGCCCCCCCCAACCCCACCCCAAAACCTGAAACCCCCCACCCACTCCCCAAAACCAAAAACACCCACCCCCCAACCCCACCCTAAAACCCCCTGACCCCCCACCCACTCCCCAAAACCAAAAACGCCCCACCCCCCCAACCCCACCCTAAAACCTAAAACCCCCTGACCCCCCACCCACTACCCAAAACCAAAAACGCCCCACCCCCCCTAAAACCTAAAACCCCCCACTCACTCCCCAAAACCAAAAACGCCCCACCCCCCCAACCCCACCCTAAAACCTAAAACCCCCTGACCCCCCACCCACTCCCCCAAACCAAAAATTCCCCCTCCCACCAACCCCACCCCAAAACCTAAAACCCCCTGACCCCCCACCCACTCCCCAAAACCTAAACCCACCACTTACCTTCGCCAACTCCCTTCCTTGTACCTTAACCACGCATGTTCGTTGTTCAGAACATACGTAGTTAAGGCACAAAAAAACGGAGTCGTGGTTAAAAAAAAGCGTTGTTGCGCTTTTGTTAACCACGACTTTCAGAAAAAAAAAGTCATAAAAAAGGATGTTTCCCCTGGGAGGGCAGTAGCCAATGGCTACTAGCCCTGAGGGTGGCTACACCCTCTTTGTGCCTCCTCCCGAGGGGAGGGGGTCACATTCCTATCCCTATTGGGGGAATCCTCCATCTGCAAGATGAAGGATTTCTAAAAGTCAGAGTCACCTCAGCTCAGGTTGCCTTAGGGGCTGTCTTGACTGGCCTGTGACTCCTTGTTTTTCTCATTATCTCCTCCGGCCTTGCCGCCAAAAGTGGGGCCGTGGCCGGAGGGGGCGGGCAACTCCACTAGCTGGAATGCCCTGGGGTGGTGTAACAAAGGGGGTGAGCCTTTGAGGCTCACCGCCAGGTGTTACAGTTCCTGCAAGGGGGAGGTGATAAGCATCTCCACCCAGTACAGGCTTTGTTACTAGCCACAGAGTGACAAAGGCACTCTCCCCATGTGGCCAGCAACATGTCTCGAGTGTGGCAGGCTGCTAAAACCAGTCAGCCTACACAGGTAGTTGGTTAAGGTTTCAGGGGGCACCTCTAAGGTGCCCTCTGGGGTGTATGTTACAATAAAATGTACACTGGCATCAGTGTGCATTTATTGTGCTGAGAAGTTTGATACCAAACTTCCCAGTGTTCAGTGTAGCCATTATGGTGCTGTGGAGTTCATGTATGACAGACTCCCAGACCATATACTCTTATGGCTACCCTGCACTTACAATGTCTAAGGCTTTGCTTAGACACTGTAGGGGCACAGTGCTCATGCACTGGTGCCCTCACCTATGGTACAGTGCACCCTGCCTTAGGGCTGTAAGGCCTGCTAGAGGGGTGACTTATCTATACTGCATAGGCAGTGTGAGGTTGGCATGGCACCCTGAGGGGAGTGCCATGTCGACTTACTCGTTTTGTCCTCACCAGCACACACAAGCTGGCAAGCAGTGTGTCTGTGCTGAGAGAGGGGTCCCCAGGGTGGCATAAGATATGCTGCAGCCCTTAGAGACCTTCCCTGGCATCAGGGCCCTTGGTACCAGGAGTACCAGTTACAATGGACTTACCTGGATGCCAGGGTGTGCCAATTGTGGAAACAAAAGTACAGGTTAGGGAAAGAACACTGGTGCTGGGGCCTGGTTAGCAGGCCTCAGCACACTTTCAAATCAAAACTTAGCATCAGCAAAGGCAAAAAGTCAGGGGGTAACCATGCCAAGGAGGCATTTCCTTACACAACCCCCCCCAAACGAAAGAGGATGAGACTAACCATTCCCAAGAGAGTCTTCATTTTCTAAGTGGAAGAACCTGGAAAGGCCATCTGCATTGGCATGGGCAGTCCCAGGTCTGTGTTCCACTATAAAGTCAATTCCCTGTAGGGAGATGGACCACCTCAACAGTTTTGGATTTTCACCTTTCATTTGCATCAGCCATCTGAAAGGTCTGTGGTCAGTCTGAACTACAAAGTGAGTACCAAAGAGGTATGGTCTCAGCTTCTTCAGGGACCAAACCACAGCAAAGGCCTCCCTCTCAATGGCACTCCAACGCTGCTCCCTGGGGAGTAACCTCCTGCTAATGAAAGCAACAGGCTGGTCAAGGCCATCATCATTTGTTTGGGACAAAACTGCCCCATCCCATGTTCAGAGGCATCTGTCTGCACAATGAACTGCTTGGAGTAATCTGGAGCTTTTAGAACTGGTGCTGTGCACATTGCTTGTTTCAGGGTGTCAAAGGCCTGTTGGCATTCTACAGTCCAGTTTACTTTCTTGGGCATTTTCTTGGAGGTAAATTCTGTGAGGACTGTCACTATGGATCCATATCCCTTCACAAACCTCCTGTAGTACCCAGTCAAGCCAAGGAATGCCCTTACTTGAGTCTGGGTTTTTGGAGCTGCCCAGTCCAGAATAGTCTGGATCTTAGGCTGGAGTGGCTGAACTTGGCCTCCACCTACAAGGTGTTTCAAGTAAACCACAGTTCCCTGCCCTATCTGGCATTTGGATGCTTTGTTAGAGAGGCCTGCTGATTGCAGAGCCTTCAAAACCTTCTTCAGGAGGACCAGGTGATCCTGCCAGCTGGAGCTAAAGACAGCAATATCGTCAAGATAAGCTGCACTAAAGGACTCCAAGCCAGCAAGGACTTGATTCACCAACCTTTGGAAGGTGGCAGGGGCATTCTTTAAACCAAACGGCATAACAGTAAACTGATAATGCCCACCAGGTGTGGAGAATGCTGTCTTTTCTTTTGCTCCTGGTGCCATTTTGATTTGCCATTACTCTGCTGTTAAGTCAAAGGTACTTAAGAATTTGGCAGCACCCAACTTATCAATCAGCTCATCAGCCCTTGAAATGGGATGGGCATCTGTCTTGGTGACAGAATTAAGTCCTCTGTAGTCCACACAAAACCTCATCTCTCTCTTTCCATCTTTGGTGTGAGGTTTGGGGACTAAGACCACTGGGCTAGCCCAGGAGCTGTAAGAGTGCTCAATGACTCCCAATTCCAGAATCTTGTGGACTTCCACTTTGATGCTTTCCTTAACTTGGTCAGACTGTCTGAAAATTTTGTTTTTGACAGGCATGCTGTCTCCTGTGTCCACATCATGGGTACACAGGTGTGTCTGACCAGGGGTTAGAGAAAAGAGCTCAGCAAACTGTTGCAGGACCTTCCTACAATCAGATTGCTGTTGGCTAGAGAGGGTGTCTGAGTAGATCACTCCATCAACTGAGCCATCCTTAGGGTTTGTGGAGAGGAGATCAGGGAGAGATTCACTCTCAGCTTCTTGGTCCTCATCTGTTACCATCAACAGATTCACATCAGCCCTATCATGGAAGAGCTTAAGGCGGTTCACATGGATCACCCTCTTGGGGCTCCTGCTAGTGCCTAGGTCCACCAGGTAGGTGACCTGACTCTTCTTTTCTAGCACTTGGTAAGGGCCACTCCATTTGTCCTGAAGTGCCCTGGGAGCCACAGGCTCCAGAACCCAGACTTTCTGCCCTGGTTGAAATTCAACCATTGTAGCCTTTTGGTCATACCAAAACTTCTGGAGCTGTTGGCTGGCCTCAAGGTTTTTACTTGCCTTTTCCATGTACTCTGCCATCCTTGAACGTAGGCCAAGTACATAGTCCACTATGCCTTGTTTAGGCTCATAAAGAGGTCTCTCCCAGCCTTCTTTCACAAGAGCTAGTGGTCCCCTTACAGGGTGGCCAAACAGAAGTTCAAAGGGTGAGAACCCTACTCCCTTCTGAGGCACCTCTCTGTAAGCAAACAGCAGACATGGCAAGAGGACATCCCATCTCCTTTTGAGTTTTTCAGGGAGCCCCATGATCATGCTTTTTAATGTCTTTTTGAATCTCTCAACAAGGCCATTAGTTTGTGGATGGTATGGTGTAGTGAATTTGTAAGTCACTCCACACTCATTCCACATGTGTTTCAGGTATGCTGACATGAAGTTGGTACCTCTGTCAGACACCACCTCCTTAGGAAAACCCACTCTGGTAAAAATACCAATGAGGGCCTTGGCTACCGCAGGGGCAGTAGTCGACCTAAGGGGAATAGCTTCAGGGTATCTAGTAGCATGATCCACTACTACTAGTATGTACATGTTCCCTGAGGCTGTGGGAGGTTCAAGTGGACCCACTATGTCCACACCCACTCTTTCAAAGGGGACCCCCACCACTGGAAGTGGAATGAGGGGGGCCTTTGGGTGTCCACATGTCTTACCACTGGCTTGACAGGTGTTACAGGAGACACATAACTCCTTGACTTTCTGGGACATGTTGGGCCAGTAGAAGTGGTTGACTAGTCTCTCCCACGTCTTGGTTTGTCCCAAATGCCCAGCAAGAGTAATATCATGGGCTAAGGTCAGTATGAACTCCCTAAACTCCTGAGGTACTACCACTCTCATAGTGGCACCAGGTTTGGGATCTCTTGCCTCAGTGTAAAGGAGTCCATCTTCCTAATAGACCCTATGTGTTCCAGTTTTCTTGCCATTGGACTCTTCAGCAGCTTGCTGCCTAAGGCCTTCAAGAGAGGGACAGGTTTCTTGCCCCTTACACAACTGCTCCCTTGAGGGTCCCCCTGGGCCTAAGAGCTCAACCTGATAAGGTTCTAACTCCATAGGCTCAGTTCCCTCAGAGGGCAGAACTTCTTCCTGGGAAGAGAGGCTCTCTTTTTGTTGTTGTGTTGCAGCTGGTTTCCCAGTTGTCTTTCCTTTTCTCTTGGTACGCTGGGCCCTTTTTCCAGGCTCCAACTCTACTTTTTCACCCTGAGCCTTGCACTGTGCCCTTGTCTTGACACACACCAGTTCAGGGATACCCAGCATGGCTGCATGGGTTTTCAATTCTACCTCAGCCCTTGCTGAGGACTCCAGGTCATTTCCAAGCAGTCTACTGGGATGTTTGAGGAGACCACCACCTGTTTCAGGCCATTGACCCCTCCCCACTCTAAAGTTACCATAGCCATGGGATGTACTTTAGTCTAATTGTCAGCGTTGGTGACTGGGTAAGTTTGTCCAGCCAGGTATTGACCAGGGGAAACCACTTTCTCTGTCACCATGGTGACACTGGCACCTGTATCCCTCAGGCCGGCTACACTTGTCCCATTAATTAAGAGCTGCTGCCTGTATTTGTGCATGTTAGGAGGCCAGGCAGCCAGTGTGTCTAAATCCACCCCACCCTCAGAGACTAATGTAGCTTCAGTGTGACACCTGATTTGCTCTGGGCACACTGTTGATCCCACTTGGAGACTAGCCATTCCAGTGTTAGCTGGAGTGGAGTTAGAAGTGGTACTTTTCTTGGGACAGGCCTTGTCTCCAGTTTGGTGTCCAAGATGATTACAGATACGACACCAGGCCTTTTTGGGATCAAAGTTTTTACCCTTGTACCCAAAATTGTTTTGTGAAGAGGCTCTGGGCCCACCCTCCTGTGCAGGTTTTTGGGGGCCTGTAGAAGACTCTTTACTATTTTTGATTTTGGATGTGTCAACACTCTTCCCCTGGGGAGGCTTTGTGATCCCTTTCTTTTGGTCACCCCCTGTGGAAGTCTTGGTCACCCTAGTCTTGACCCAATGGTCCTCCTTCTTTCCCAATTCTTGGGGAGAAATTGGTCCTAGGTCTACCAGAGGCTGATGCAGTTTATCATTTGAACAATTACTTAATAGGTGTTCTTTCACAAATAAATTGTACAGCCCATCATAATCATTTACACCACTGCCTTGAATCCAACCATCCAGTGTTTTCACTGAGTAGTCCACAAAATCAACCCAGGTCTGGCTCGAGGTTTTTTGAGCCCCCCTGAATCTAATTCTATACTCCTCAGTGGAGAATCCAAAGCCCTCAATCTGGGTACCCTTCATGAGGTCATAAGATTCTGCATCTTTTCCAGAGAGTGTGAGGAGTCTATCCCTACACTTTCCAGTGAACATTTCCCAAAGGAGAGCACCCCAGTGAGATCTGTTTACTTTTCTGGTTGCACAAGCCCTCTCAAAAGCTTTGAACCATTTGGTGATGTCATCACCATCTTCATATTTAGTTACAATCCCTTTAGGGATTTTCAACATGTCAGGAGAATCTCTGACCCTATTTATGTTGCTGCCAGCATGGATGGGACCAAAACCCATCTCTTGTCTTTCCCTTTCTATGGCTAGGAGCTGTCTCTCTAAAGCCAATCTTTTGGCCATCCTGGCTAACAGGAGGTCATCTTCACTGAGGCTCCCCTCAGTGATAACAGAGGTGTTGGACCCTCCTGTGAGGGAAGCAGCATCTCTGACTATTATGGTTGGAGTCAGGGATTGAGGGTCCCTGATCTCCCTAATTAGTACTGGAAGGGGGGAATTTTCCTCCAAGTCACTAACATCATCCTCTGGGAGGTCATCCTCAGAGGGGTTGGTTTTTTCAAACTCTGCCAAAAGCTCCTGGAGCTGTTGTTTGGAGGGTCTTAAACCAACTGGGATTTTCTTTATTTTGCAGAGAGACCTTAGCTCCCTCATCTTAAGATGGAGGTAAGGTGTGAGGTCGAGTTCCACCACATTCTCTTCTGCAGCAGACATTATGTTTCTAAAAGTTGGAATACTTTTTAAAAATCTAAAACTATTTCTAGAACCTAATTCAAACTTTCACAAAACTTTTAAACTCTAAAAGAAATGCTAACAGGGACTAACACAAGGGCCTAGCAGGACTTTTAAAAATTTAGAAAAATAGCTCAAATTGCAAAAATCAGTTTCTAATGACAATTTTTGGAATTTAGTCGTGTGATCAGGTATTGGCTGAGTAGTCCAGCAAATGCAAAGTCTTGTACCCCACCGCTGATCCACCAATGTAGGAAGTTGGCTCTGTATGCACTATTTCAAAGTAAAGAATAGTATGTACAGAGTCCAAGGGTTCCCCTTAGAGGTAAGATAGTGGCAAAAAGAGATAATACTAATGCTCTATTTTGTGGTAGTGTGGTCGAGCAGTAGGCTTATCAAAGGAGTAGTGTTAATCATTTGTTGTACACACACAGGCAATAAATGAGGAACACACACTCAAAGACAATTCCAGGCTAATAGGTTTTTGTATAGAAAAATAACTTTTCTTAGTTTATTTTAAGAACCACAGGTTCAAATTTTACATGTAATGCTTCAATTGAAAGGTATTGCAGGTAGATACTTTAGGAACTTTGAATAATCAAAATAGCATATACACTTTTCAAATAAATCACATATAGCTATTTTAAAACTAGACTGTGCAATTTTCACAGTTCCTAGGGGGAGTAAGAGGTTGTTAGTTCTTGCAGGTAAGTAAACCACCTACGGGGTTCAAGTTTGGGTCCAAAGTAGCCCACTGTTGGGGGTTCAGAGCAACCCCAAAGTTACCACACCAGCAGCTCAGGGCCTTTCAGGTGCAGAGGTCAAAGTGGTGCCCAAAACGCATAGGCTTCAATGGAGAAGGGGGTGCCACGGTTCCAGTCTGCCAGCAGGTAAGTACCCGCGTCTTCGGAGGGCAGACCAGGGGGGTTTTGTAGGGCCCCGGGGGGGACACAAGTTAGCACAGAAAGTACACCGTCAGCAGCACGGGGCGGCCGGGTGCAGTGTGCAAACACACGTCGGATTTCCAATGGAAATCAATGGGAGACCAAGGGGTCTCTTCAGCGATGCAGGGAGGCAAGGGGGGTGCCTCCTCGGTGTAGCTACCGCCTGGGCAAGGGAGAGGGCCTCCTGGGGGTTGCTCCTGCACTGGAGTTCCGATCTTTCAGGTCCTGGGGGGGTGCGGGTGCAGAGTCTTTACCAGGCGTCGGGATCTGGGAGACAGGCAGTCGCGGTCAGGGGGAGCCTCGGGATTCCCTCTGCAGGCATCGCTGTGGGGGTTCAGGGGGGGCAACTCAGGCTACTCACGGTCTCGCAGTCGCCGGGGAGTCCTCCCTGAAGTGTTGTTTCTCCACAAGTCGAGCCGGGGGCGTCGGGTGCAGAGTAGCAAGTCTCACGCTTCCGGCGGGAAACGCAGTTGTTTTAAAGTTGCTCCTTTGAAAGAAAGTTGCAGTCTTGGGTGAACAGGGCCGCTGTCCTCGGGAGTTTCTTGGTCCTTCTAGAGCAGGGCAGTCCTATCAGGATTCAGAGGTCGCTGGTCCCTGGGGAGAGCGTCGCTGGAGCAGTGTCTTTAGAAGTGGGGAGACAGGCCAGTGGAGCTCGGGCCAAAGCAGTTGGTGTCTCCGTCTTCTCTGCAGGGTTTTTCAGCTTAGCAGTCCTCTTCTTCTTAGGTTGCAGGAATCTGAGTTCCTAGGTTCAGGGGAGCCCCTAAATACAGAATTTAGGGGGGTGTTTAGGTCTGGGAGGGGATTGTACTACGAAACAATGACTTCAAAAACAACTACTGCCTTAACAATGAGGTCGGAACACTGACCTCATTGCTACTACTAATGATTTTACCACGAATGCCTTAACAACGATATTTCGTTGTAAAAGCATTCCTGATCAAATCATTAGCAATAGGCACCATTCACCCTACATCCCTCACCCCACCCCACCCCCCCAACCTCACCCCAAAATCTAAAACCCCCAGACCCCCCACCCACTCCCCAAAACCAAAAACGCCCCACCCCCCCAAGCCCACCCTAAAACCCCCTGACCCCCCACCCACTCCCCAAAACCAAAAACGCCCCACCCCCCCAACCCCACCCTAAAACCTAAAACCCCCTGACCCCCCACCCACTCCCCAAAACCAAAAACGCCCCACCCCCCCAACCCCACCCTAAAACCTAAAACCCCCTGACCCCCCACCCACTCCCCAAAACCAAAAATGCCCCACCCCACCCCACCCCCCCAACCCCACCCCAAAACCTAAAACCCCCCGACCCCCCACCCCCTCCCCAAAACTAAACCCACCACTTACCTTTGCCAACTCCCTTCTTTGTACCTTAACCATGCATGTTCGTTGTTCAGAACATACGTAGTTAAGGCACAAAAAAACGGAGTTGTGGTTAAAAAAAGCATTGTTGCGCTTTCGTTAACCACGACTTTCGGAAAAAAAAAGTCGTAGAAAAGGATGTTTCCCCTTGGAGGGCAGTAGCCAATGGCTACTAGCCCTGAGGGTGGCTACACCCTCTTTGTGCCTCCTCCCGAGGGGAGGGGGTCACATTCCTATCCCTATTGGGGGAATCCTCCATCTGCAAGATGGAGGATTTCTAAAAGTCAGAGTCACCTCAGCTCAGGTTGCCTTAGGGGCTGTCCTGACTGGCCAGTGACTCCTCCTTGTTTTTCTCATTATCTCCTCCGGCCTTGCCGCCAAAAGTAGGGCCGTGTCCGGAGGGCAACTCCACTAGCTGGAATGCCCTGGGGTGCTGTAACAAAGGGGGTGAGCCTTTGAGGCTCACCGCCAGGTGTTACAGTTCCTGCAAGCGGGAGGTGATAAGCATCTCCACCCAGTACAGGCTTTGTTACTAGCCACAGAGTGACAAAGGCACTCTCCCCATGTGGCCAGCAACATGTCTCGAGTGTGGCAGGCTGCTAAAACCAGTCAGCCTACACGCATAGTTGGTTAAGGTTTCAGGGGGCACCTCTAAGGTGCCCTCTGGGATGTATGTTACAATAAAATGTACACTGGCATCAGTGTGCATTTATTGTGCTGAGAAGTTTGATACCAAACTTCCCAGTTTTCAGTGTAGCCATTATGGTGCTGTGGAGTTTGTGTATGACAGACTCCCAGACCATATACTCTTATGGCTACCCTGCACTTACAATGTCTAAGGTTTTGCTTAGACACTGTAGGGGCACAGTGCTCATGCACTGGTGCCCTCACCTATGGTATAGTGCACCCTGCCTTAGGGCTGTAAGGCCTGCTAGAGGGGTGACTTATCTATACTGCATAGGCAGTGTGAGGTTGGCATGGCACCCTGAGGGGAGTGCCATGTCGACTTACTCGTTTTGTCCTCACCAGCACACACAAGCTGGCAAGCAGTGTGTCTGTGCTGAGTGAGGGGTCCCGAGGGTGGCATAAGATATGCTGCAGCCCTTAGAGACCTTCCCTGGTATCAGGGCCCTTGGTACCAGGGGTACCAGTTACAAGGGACTTACCTGGATGCCAGGGTGTGCCAATTGTGGAAACAAAAGTACAGGTTAGGGAAAGAATACTGGTGCTGGGGCCTGGTTAGCAGGCCTCAGCACACTTTCAAATCAAAACTTAGCATCAGCAAAGACAAAAAGTCAGGGGGTAACTATGCCAAGGAGGCATTTCCTTACAACCATCCATGGTGATAAATGCTGTAACATCGTGCAAACTGTGATGTAATCGTATCTGATGATAGGCGCTTTTAAGATCTAATTTGGAAAAATATTTTCCTCCATTAAGTAACATAATAAGTTCATTGATGTTCGGTAGAGAGAAGTTGTCTGTCACAATGTTCTGATTGACGCTGCAGAGATCCACACAAAATCTCAATTGGCCATTTCATTTCTTCGCGATGACCACTCCGGAGCTTCAACCGGTTCAATCACCCCCTCTTTCAACATATCCTTCAACATTTTGCTCACCTCTACTCTAACAATAATAGGTACTTTCCTCACTTTGTGTTTCACTGCAACGGTTCCTTGCTTCATACGAATCTTATGGACATAACCCTTTAGCTCTCCCAACTCTTCTCGAAACACCTCTCCCACTCCCTCCAAGATCATATTGATATCTCTGTCATCCACTACCAAAATGTGTTCTTTGCCTCTGGGATTCACAATTATATTTAAGTCGTACTGGTGCATCCAACCCAAAATTGGTGGCCGGGACTCGGCCACATACACTTTGCCAAAGGTTTCTCTCGATTTGAAGCCTATGACCGTTGAAAATAAATCCAGGATCTCAATCTCCTCCCCTTGATAGCCCCCAGGACAGATGTCTTTAGACTTCAACTCAAGCTGAGGCCAATTTTTCTTAACAATATCTTTGGGAATTATTGTGTACTTAGATCCGGTATCCACCATCAACTCAACACTCACTTTTCCAAAAGTGAACCATGCTTTGGGCTTACTTTCCCTCTTACCGCGGTGGACTTTATCATCCTCGCTCAAGCTAAGTATGCGGTCCACCACCTCTTCACACACCGCCACCCGTTTTGACTTTGACAACTCGACACACATCGTCGCCAAAATAATGTGGTACAAACCAAGATAACACCTTGTTTGTTTGTTTAAGACGCTGTTTAATCAACCCACTCGAGCGGTGCCGTCTGCCTTGTTAACAGCTCCTCCTCTTCAAAACATTACCTTTGTTTTAACTCGCACAAGCGCTTTCGGGATACGACTGAACGCTCGCGCTCCCATAACCCGCTCGTGCTCACAATAATATAACACATTTCTATAGGTTTCAGTCTAAAAATTGAAAGTGAGGAACACACTACTGCGGAACATAATGTTAGAAGTAAGCTAGTAGATTAGTAAAATGTGTATTTATTTATGTTTCATAGTGGGTTAGCTATGGTGTGTTAGGTTAGTGCTCATTGAGAGCTTGGGATGGTTTAGTTGGAGTGGATTAGTAAAGGAGAGATGTGAGTTATTGGGAGCGGTGGGCATGTGCACCTATTAGTTGGATACCTGGGAAGAGTTTGGGAAGGGTGTTTGTGAGTGCAGAGAAGTCAGAGCTGTTGTTGCTGAAGCGTGAAGTGCAGATCTGGGCTGACGGTCGCTGTAGAGCAAAGAGTCATGTTCGCAAGAGCTTCGTGTTGGCGATCGGCCAAAGGGGCACAGACACGAAGAGCCTAAACTGCAGGATTTCACCTTTCTTTTTAGAAGGAGCTCAAATTGATGCATACAAAGGTTCCAGGGCCTGAGGGGACACCTCTTGGGCATCAGAAACTCATTCAAGCACACACCAGCATGGCTAAGGTAGATCCAGCTGCAGGTCCAGTACAGCAGGTCAGCTGCAGGGAAACCTCTGGAGGTTGTTTTGGCGCTGTAGCTCAGACAGGAATTGAGTCAGCTGACCCTTAGAGTCACTCAGTTTAGGCCAGAATGAGGGTAAGCATATACAGTCTTCTCAGAGTGCAAGGCAGTCCTCAAGCAGCAGGGTACTCCTCTGGTGGCAGGACAGGGCTTCTTCTGTAATGTCCACAGGTCCAGGAGTGCACTGATGAGTAACTCGTAAGGTCCTATATTTATATCTGGTGCCAGCCTTGAAGTGTGGGAACACCATGGACTACCCCCAAATCTGGTTCTGTAAAGAGCTTTTCTTCCGCTCCCAGGGCTCCATACTGTCTGGGGTGACAATAGGCTTGTGTCAGGTTTGTTTGTGCTGGGGGAAAGCCCTTTGAAGTGTAAGTGGTCGGGGACAGATCCTCCCCTATCGTCCTTGCAGGATGGCCCATCCTGCCCATATACAGTGCCCTTTGTGCTACTGTTTGGGAGGAATACACAAACTCCAAAAACAGAGCTATTACAATTATGTGACCCAGGACACTGGCAGAAGGCATACATGTTTAGGTCAAGAAAATGCAGACTTTCTAAAAGTGCCACTTTCAGAACTGGGACTTAAAATCTGACTTTACCATGAAGAAGGATTTTAAATTACAATGAAAAATTTCCTAGCTGTTGTAACGGAAAGTTTCAATTCTATTAAGGACATGGAGGCGAGGTTTAGGCTTTTCTTTCTTTACTTTATTTAGAACAGCAGCGTTAACCAAGTGTTTATGTCATAATTAACTACATTTTCCAACAATCATCGGGAAAGAAACCAACAGCGACGAAGGACTTCCATCTGCATCCAATCAACATCCATCCAGCGTCTGAAGAGCCACAGTCAGCGCCTTACCCTCCTCTTTCTTGCTGTGACCTCCATTTAGAATGAGTCTCATTATTCTTGCTTTGAGGTGTCCGTTTCTACAAAGGTATAGAATGATTAACGCCAAGCATCCTAATGAAATACAGCCCAAACGTGTCAAACAAGATTTTACAAGGGTTTTAAGATTGATGAATTCGCACAGAAGAATCATGCAGTTATAGGAAACAAAATTTTTTTTCTCCAAGTTTAACATCTGGTCTGGAAATAGAAAATATATTTCAGATTACCCACCTGATAGATAGGGCGGGATCATTGGTCTAAAATAGTGGGGCGGGGCTAATTCTCACCTCCGTGTCCTTAATAGAATTGAAGCTTTCCGTTACGACAGCTAGGTCATATATTCATTCTATGACAGGACGCGAGGCGAGGATTAGGCTAGTTTAA
The DNA here is from genome assembly GCF_031143425.1 of Pleurodeles waltl. Lineage (NCBI taxonomy): Eukaryota > Metazoa > Chordata > Amphibia > Caudata > Salamandridae > Pleurodeles > Pleurodeles waltl. The sequence continues at coordinate 1,314,425,032 of NC_090446.1, read as the reverse complement.
AGCTTCTCAACCACTAGCGAGGCCACAGTTTGGATGGGTCTAAAATAGAAGGTTTTGAACGTGGAGTCCGAGGACCAGTCGGCTGCATTAGGAATATCCTCCAAACGAGCCCCCAAGGTAAAAGCCTTAGATGCCATTGTGCCTCTCACGAAATGGGCTCCAAAAATAGAGATGTCTATTCCTGCCTCACTCATAGCTCGTATAACCCATCTGGCAGTTGTAGGAGACAAAACAGCTTTATTGGGTTTCATTAGAGCAATGAGGAGTTGATCTTCCCCATGTGGTCTGAGGTCACTTGTCATGGCTTCGTAGGTCTTAATCGCTCTGACTACGCACAGTTTAGGAATCTGCGGGAGTTGTGGATAAGACATTGTATGAGAGTTATATTTTTTATGCCTGTGAATGTGAAACGGGACACTCTCCAGAGTAAATTCTCTACCTGTTAAGTCCAAGGCTCTGATGTCCGAGACCCTGCGACAGGATAGAAGGCATAGAAGGGTTGCTAGCTTGGCCAACATCTGATTTCTAGAGAGATATTTATTAGACAGCCAATTCTGGAAGAGAGTCAAAACCTTATTGATGACCCAAAGGGAAGAGTAACGGGGTTGGGGAGGCAGCAACAGTCTAATGCCTCTTAAAAGTTTGCATATCATAGGATGTTATCCTGCAGGAGACCCTTCAATCGGACAGTTACCTGTGGAAATGGCGGAGAGGAAGGTATTAACCGATCTAAATGGCATCCTTTTTGAAGTGAGGGCCGCAAAAATATTTATTATATGGACAACTCCTGCCCCCCCATGGGATCGAGGTGTCGCTGAAGGCACCAGCCCATCCAGCGTTTCCATGCAGAATTGTACCTTCTGTTAGTACTCTCTGACAATGCTCTGGCGAGGAGAGCAGCTGCCCCTTGGGAAATTCCCGGGATCTTCCAACGTTCCCAGTAATCCTCCATGCCATCAGATTGAGACCTCCCTTCCCTATAAGGGGGTGAGAAAGACCTAAAGGCTCGAGCAGGAGATCTGGGAGAGGGGGTAGACAGATTTGAAAATCCCAAGAAAGTTCCATCAGAACCGGAAACCAGGCTTGAGATTTCCAGATCGGCTTGATCAGCGCCTGTAGGAGGCTGTCCTGGTTTGTAGTGGGTACCTTGGGTACTTACACCTTATACCAGGTCCAGTTATCCCTTAGTAGTGAAGTAGTAGTGTTCTAGCAGCTTAGGCTGATAGAGGTAGCTATAGCAGAGCAGTTTAGGCTGAACTAGGAGACATGCAAAGCTCATGCAATACCACTTATAGTTACACAGTACTTATACACAAGTAAAGACAATACTCAGTGTTACCAAAAATAAAGGTATTTATTTGGGTGACACAGTACCAAAAATATCTACACTAGACACCAAAATTAGACAAATAAATATTCATAGAACAATTCAAACAATAATGAATACTATAGAATGCAATGGGAGAAAATGGGTCTAGGGGCAACACAAACCATATACTAAGAAAGTGGAATGCGAATCACAAATTCCCCCCTAGACAAGTGTAGTGTGTGCAGAATCGCTGAGAGAGAAAGAATACACCAAAGGTAAGTAAATTACCCCACCCCAGAGCCCAGAAAAGCAGAAGTAAAGTACTGCAAGTTTTCTTAGGACACACTACACTTCGTGATTGGGATTTTGCAGCAACCAACCAAGTCTGCAAAGAACACCTGCTGGAGTCCTGGACCTGAAGACCTGCAGAGGAAGGGGACCAAGTCCAGAAGTCGAAAGAAGTTCCAGGAAGGACAAGAGCCCCTGCCAAACTAGAAGAGGTTGCAAAAGAAGAGTCCCCAGTTAGTCGAAGAATGAAGGAATGCACCCTAGGAAGATGCCAGTGGATTCCTGCATGATGCAAAGGATGTCCCACAAGGTGAAGATCTTTGCAGATGAGATTTCATGTTGGAAGTCGCCAACAAGCCTTGGCTACGACAAAAGTGCGTTTTGCGTCAAAATGGTGCTGGATGGACCCAGGAGGGACCTGGGGGCCTCAACTGTGTGTGAGGAGGAAGAGGGGGCTCTCAACACTTTAGAGAGCCCTCAGGATGCCAGCCAGCACCCCCAGAGGTCCCAGGACACAGGGACAAAGGAGGTGCAAAACGTGATTGATGCAGCACAACAACAGAAGGTCCCACGCCACCGGAGTACAACTTAGCGAGTTGAGCGTCACAGGATGGAATGCTGGGGACCTGGGCCAGGCTGTGCATGAAGGAATTTTGCAAATAGTGCACAGAGGCCTCAGGAGGGGAAGAAGACGCAGTACACAGGGGTACCGTCGCTCTCTGGGAAGACAAGGTCTCACCTCCTCCAAATTGCGTCAGCAGGACGTCAGGACAGTCTATGTCGATGATGTCCACCCTCTGTGTCCTTAGGAACACGCTCGTCGCTGTGAGAGGAGTCCAAGGGTACCAGTCGGCATCTTGGAAGGCGGCTGCTGGAGCAGGGAAGTGACTCCGTCACCCCACGGGAGATTTCTTTGGCCCTTCTGGTGCAGGATGAAGACAGGGAGTCCTCCGAGCGTGCACTCAGTGGAAACTGTTGCAGTTGCTGACTTGGCACCGAGGTTGCCTAAGAAAAGGATCTCTTGTGGATGCTTTGTTGCAGTAACAGCATTTCTTGGAGCAGGCTGCGGTTGATCCGAGGTCAGAGGATGCTGAAGTTGTTGCAGAGGATTCCTGAAGGAAACTTGCAATCAGAATCTGAAGAGAACCCACCGGAGAGACCCTAAATAGCCCTGAGAGGGTGATTGGCTACCTTATCAGGTATGGACCTATCTGGAGGGGTCTCTGATGTCACCTGCTGGCACTGGCCACTCAGAGCCCACCAGAGTGCCCCCACCCCTTTCCTTTGTTCATTTTCGTGCCAGAGCAGGGGACAAGGGGTCCCTGAACCGGTGTAGACTGGTTTATGTAAGGAGGGCACCAACTGTGCTCTTTAAAGCATTTCCAGAGGCTGAGGGGGGCTACCCCTCCCCAGCCTGTAACACCTATTTCCAATGGGAGAGGGTGTAATATCCTGCTCTTAGAGGAAATGCTTTGTTCTGCCTTCCTGGGAATGGGCTGCCCAGACCCCAGGAAGGTAGAACCCTGTCTGTGAGGTGGCAGCAGCTGTAGCTGCAGTGCAAGCCTCAAAGAGCTGGTTTGCCCGTCCTGGGGGTGCATGGTGGAGCCCCCAGGATGCATGGAATTGGCTCCCAAATACCAGATTTGGAATGGGGGACAATTCCATGAGCTTAGACATGTTACATTTCCATATTCGGAGATACCATTGTGAAGCTACATATAGGTATTGGCCTATATGTAGTGCACTTGTGTAACAGCGTCCCCGCCCTCACGAAGTCTGGGGAAATGGCCCTGAACTATGTGGGGGCACCTTTGCTAGTGCAAGGGTGCCCTCACTCTTAGTAAATTTGCACCTACCCTACAGCAAATGAAGGTTAGACATATAGGTGACTTTTAAGTTACTGAAGTGCAGTGAAAATGGCTGTAAAATAACATGTGCATTACTTCATGTAGGCTGCAATGGCAGGCCTGTGCAAGGGTTTGTCTGAGCTCCCTATGGGTGGCAAAAGAAATGCTGCAGCCCCAATGGATCTCCTGGAACCCCAATGCCCTGGGTACCTAGGTACCATATACTAGGGATTTATAAGAGGGGTCCAGTGTGCCAATTGAAATTGGTAAATGAAGTCACTAAAGGCAGAGAGAGCATAAGCACTGATGTTCTGCTTAGCAGAGCCTCAGTGACACAGTCAAGCACTACTGACAACACACACATTAGGCCACACTGGGGTCCTGGCTAGCAGGATCCCAGTGAGACAGGCAAAACACACTGACATATAGGTTTTTATCCATGAGCACTGGGGTCCTGGCTAGCAGGATCCCAGTGACACAGTAAAAACACACTGACACACACACACAAACAGGCCAAAAGTGGTGGTAACCATGCTAGAAAGAGCCTACTTTCTCACAGCGCCAGATCCGCCTTCTGCCTCCTGAGATGGGATGATGTCCTCATTATCATCGCGAAGGGGGGAAAAGCATATCCCTGTTCCCGGGACTAGTCTTGGAGGAAAGCATCCGTGCCGATCGCTCTGGGATCCGGTCTCCAACTGCAGTGCTTGTCGAGTTGGTGATCCAGACGGGAGGCAAAAAGGTCTATGGAAAAGGGACCCTGTTGGAAGGTGGGTCATTAGTTGTGTGGCCTGCACAAGTAACGAGTCCGCACACAACCGCCACTGGGAACCAAACACCCCATTGTAGCGCTTGACTCTCATAGGGTAGCGTTGCAGAGCAGTCCAAGGCTTACTCAAGGGAGGTGGTGTGGGCTAGTAATCCCCATTCACAAGCACGCAAGCATGACTCTCAATAAATGAATGTCCAGTCTGTGCTTTTTCTTTTGATAAAGTAAAAATACATTTATTATTCACACACACTACTCAATACTATGCAACAATCTACAAATACAGTATATACCAAGTGATAAAATCACTCTGGACCAACAGTGTGTAATCGTTCAGGTCTCCTTAAAGGAGAATATAATCCAACAACCCACATGGCAAAACAATCCCAGTGCCCCCTTTGCGACAGTATTCAACAGTACAATGCAATGATGACACCTACATTTGTGAATAAATACTTTCATCCTGCCAAGATATGACTGTCAGTATTATTATTCAAATTAGCATATGGCGCTCCCCGACTTTTCTTCGGCTGGGGGTGTGCGACGGCGCACCCCCACTCCCGCCTTTTCTCATGGCCCCGGAATGGGGTCCGGGGCCCCTTTGGACCGTCTTCACGGGGAGCGCGACGGCGCTCCCCGACTTCTCTTCTGCTGGGGGGTGCGCGACGGCACCCCCCCCATTCACCTTTCTTCACGGGGAGCCCCCCCATCTTAAACCTCCAATGAACCAGGCTTCACGGGGTCCCGGGATGGGGTCCGGGGTCCCTTTCTCTTGTGCGAGGGGGAGTACAACGGCACCCCCCTTGCTCCTCTTTCTCCTGGGCAGCCCCCAGGCCCTGGCCCACCCTGGGGGCACAGTCTCAAGCAGCTGCGGAGCTCCACGCGCTTCGTAGCTGCTTTCACAAAGGTCAAAGGTCGCCATTCTTTGTCCTGTGATATCTCGGCCCCCAAGGGCCTTCATTCTTGTGTCGTTCCGCTCCTGGTGACAAGCCCTTGCCACCAGGAGCACTCTCCTTAGGCCTCCTGGCCTGGAAGGGTCCCAGATCATCAGGGAGCCAGTTCCACTGACTCCTGCGCCAATCTTTCCTCTGGGTTCCCTCTTTTTCTTCTGGGCAGCGCGCTCTCCTTGCGCTAGCCCAGTCCTTCCCCCAACTAGTCCTCTGGCGGGGTTAGGGGGCCAGCTTGCCTGGCCCTGGCATTCGCCTCGCTGGCCTGGGATCCTTCAGGGGCAGAGTCCCTGCCCCAAGGGCATTCAGGAGGTTCTTCCTTCCAGTTGTCCATGACGCCCGTCTGCAGTCCCAGTGTCCAGCAGTGAAGCACAGCCAAGAGAGAGAGCTCTCCCCTGTACAGGACCTTTTAAGTGGGGGCGGAAGTGTCCAGCAGGTCTGCACCTCTGGCCTATCCAGATGTGCCACATCACTTCCTTGCCCCCGTCCCCTCCTTCTTGCACAGTCTTCTGGGATAGCTCAAGATGGCATCCTCCAGGAGTTAGTTGCCACATGTGCTCTGAAAGTCTCAGCCCCTCCTACCTGACATTCCTCGCAGGGCTTCTCCAGCCTGCTCCTGGCACTGAATGTCAGCTGGCTGATTGATGCTAGGCCCTGCTCCAGCAACTGGACAGAGCAGTAATTGGCCCTAATCCTGAGCTGAGGCAGAGAACGATGACATCCCTGGATGACCCATAAGTTGTACAACTATGCGCTTGTAACCTACTGCATCATTCTTTTCTTACAGGTTACAGTATACTTTGGTGTGACTCTGGTCTCGGTGGACCCCAGAGAACTGGAGTTGCACCCTAGGCCCTCCTTTCCCATTGACATTCAATGGAGTATCCCCCCAATGCAAATATCTTAAGCACCCTGACATTGGCATTGAACTGGGTGTCCCTACAGTGAAAAGACAGTAAGCACACTGACTCTCCCTCACATGTATACACCCCTCTCATGAGACCTACTCCAGGTCACCACCCACTCTGCATAGTTCCTCCTGCACCAGGACTACCTAAGCACAGTTCTAGGGCTGCGCACACTAGGAATCCTCCTCTCACAGCCCTCACATGGGTACACATCCATGCGCACACATGATCAAATGTAACCTGCCCGGGGCCTCCTGCCTTGCTGCGCCACAGCAGCCTTTCCTTAGCACGGCGACACCAGCGGTAAACACGTGCAGTCCATTTTACCATGCGTTTATTGTGCTGGAGTCACCTCATACGAGGCTTCCTCACAGTAAACAGTCAAAAACCAGGTGGTCAAAAATCGAAAAATCAGGGCAGTCCTGATGGTCAGAACCGTCCTCTAACAGACCCCATCTGTCCTTGATTGCTTGGAAGATTGTTGTGTGAAATTTCCATAAGCTTGCTTCGTGCCAATAACGGAAGTGCCGGTCTGCCACCTGATTGGAGGTTCCTGGTAGATGTTCTGCCACCACTGATATCTAATTGTCGATGCAGTATTCCCAGAAGGATTTTGGTAGATCAGAAAGAGCCTTCGAACGGGTGCCGTCCAGCAACACACTGCAAAAGAGCCCGCCAGGAGCTCCAGGCAATTGATATGAAGGGAACGTTCTTGCGAAGACCAAACTCCGCCTGTGGTAAATTATCCACATCGAGCTCTCCAGCCGGAAGCACTGGCATCGGATTCGATGACCAGATCCGGTTGTGAACTGAAGATGGCGCAGCTGTTCTATGCTTCCATGTGAGCAATCCACCATTGGATTTCCTCCTTGGCTTCGTCTGAGAGGGGAACCATTTGAGAGTATGTGAGGTCCCTCCGGAGATGGGAGATCTTCAACCTTTGAGGGGCTCGATAACGGAGGGGGCCTGTAAAGATTGCGTGAATGGAAGATGAGAGGAGGCCCCAATACGAGCAAGATTGAGACGGGAAATTGTTCCCTTAACCAGGGTCCGTCTCAGTTTGTGGCATATTTTGGATAATTTACGAGATGGGAGGCTGAGGGTGGCTTTGACGGAGTCCACTACAAAACCCAAGAATTGGAGGGACTGGGTTGGAATTAGAATTGGCTTTACCTCATTGATGAGGAAGCCTAGAGATTCCAGAAAATGAATGGAAAATTGAATATGGGCATTGATCCATCAGGAGAAGGTCGTCCAGATAAATTATGAGCCTGATGCCTCTAGACCTGAGGAACTCTACCACAGGACATAAGAGCTTGGTGAAACACCAAGGAGCGGAGGAAAGACCGAAAGGTACAGAGGTAAACCCGAACGTCTGTCCTCTCCATTTAAACTGGAGGAATCGACGTTGAGGAGGACAGATGGGTACTGTTAGATAAGCATCCTTCAGGTCAAGATGTACTAGCCAGTCGTTTGCCTGGAGGAGATCTCGTAGGAGGTGGATGCCCTCCACTTTGAAATGCCGGAATACCACCCATTCGTTGAATTACCTCAGATTGATAACTGGGTGGTGGCTTGGTGTCTATGAGAATCACCTGGGGTGGTGAGAAACTCAGTGGGCGGGGTCTCCTTACCTGTATAGGCAAGCTGTAAAACTCTATGTGAAACCCTTCGACTCTGCAGAACCCAGGCATCTGAGGTGAGATCTCCCCAATTGTGAGAGAATTGTGCCAACCTGCCCCCCAAAGCACACCCCATAGTGTGAGAAACACTCACCTTGTTGGGTATTGAAGGTGTTGAAGGTGCCTCTTCCGGTGCCTCTAGATCCCCGTGTCTTGGGTATCCACTGGTCGGATAGAAGGGACCCAAAGCGGGATGTGTCTTGTCATTGTCCTCTTCCCCTGTAGGCATTTTGAGGTGGTCGGCCAGTCAAGCGCCCCCTTCCTCGATTGGCTAAGTCAAAAATCCGGGAGGACAAAACCTTTTTGTTGGACGTCTGGGCCTTATCCAAGGACGTGAAGGTGGAAACGAACTCGCCGAGTTCACGGATAAACGGCTCACCAAAGAGACCGCCTTGGGCAACCGGATCTGCCTCTGACGTTACCAACTCCCCCAATTTGGGGTCCACCTTGATCAGAAGTGACCTGCGTCTTTCCGTAGAAAGCACGCAGTTGGCATTGCCTAGAAGGATAATTGCCCGTTGCGCCCATCCTGACAATACTTCCGGGGATATGAGGGACCCCGAGGCTTTCATGTTTTCCACCATGTCCAGGAACTTGGTGAGCGGGGCAACAACGTCCAGGAGTTTGTCCTGGCAGGCCCGCCAGGACCGTTCGATCCCCTTCTTGAGGTCTTTGATGAATTTTGCCAGGAATTTTCCCATATTGGTGTCAATCTTGGTGGTGAATGCTACCTTGTCCTTAAGGGAGGGGCGAGGGCGTTCCGCTTTGAGGTGATTCCGGACCTCCTAATCTAGTTGTTTGTGTAGGCGCTCCGCCACATAGGAGGCTACTTTGGGTGCTGGTAGCCATACCGAAGACTGTGGATGAACCAGGTCGTCCGGATCTAGCATATCGTCCGGAGGGATGTCAACTGTTCCTTGAGCATTGTGTGAGAGGGACGTAGGCCCTTCTGGGTCTATGTCCGCATCCAAAGAGCGCTGGGACACATCGGGTTTGTTATGCAAGGGGTCAGGATCTTGGGGATGCTCCATAAAGGCTTTTTTGAGGTGCGTAAAGGCCTCTTGGGTGTCATCTTATCCTGCTGATTCCGTCTAAAGTCTGGACTTTTCGATGTCCCAGAGCTGAGATTCCTGAGGCCTGATCTTCCTTTGGAAGCGGTAGCGGGCATTGGGATGCCATCAGATCTATTTTCTTCTCTAGGGGAGCCATGAGCTGGGTGACGCCCTTATGTATGGAGGCATCCATTATGTGGCTGAAATTATGGGGAGGTAGGAGATCTGCTCCTCCTCCTCGTTGTCCCCACAGGTATCTTCAATTTTGCACTTCTCGGCCATATTGTCACACTGTGGCCTGTGACAGGCACTCTGTGCAGCACTCACTGCCTGGAGAGCAATGTAGTTGCTGGCAAGCTTTCCTCTTGCTGTGCAATGCGCTTAAGTCTGCCCCTGGGGCAAAGAGGGACGCCAATTCTCCTCTGTAATATTGTCTGGGGTTGCGGCGGCTGATAACGTTGATTTTATAGGCCAGGGTCATTTAGGTTATTTTGTTGTGTGTATTTAGTGATTTTCTACCTGATGAAGAAGTGGTCGTCTATCATGTTTTACTTTATGGGGATACAAAGCAGCTTGAAGGAGGATCTTCTAGCACTGCCAACCAATGTAGAGCCATGAACCCAGGGGAGATATGCGCTTGTAGCATTCAGGTGTGGTCTAGCTGCAAAGTTCTGAATTGGCTGTAATCTTTTCATAGTTGTTAAAGGCAAGCTTTGATATAGGCCATTATTATAATCAAGTTTTGATACGACAAGAGAGCTCAAAGGTTGAACCTTGTGCAGGGTTGAACATATTAATAATAATTTTGAAACATAACATATTGTTAAAAATATTGATGTTAAGCAATGAAATATACAGCAGATCCTTAATGAAACCAGCTGTATTTTCTTATGCATTTCTTTACCAATGATGTGACTCCATATGTCTAAAACTTTGGAATGCAAATGTCCCCTAAGACCCCTGAAACAAGAAGGGAAAAAAAACATAATTGGACCATCATGTTCTTAATAGAACTGAAAATATGCTTTCATGTGTGCTAGTACATTTGTGATTATACTCTGGGCCACTGAAATTATGTGGCAGGGGAGGACCAAATTGTGCATCATAACTGGCTGAATTACGCAGCAAGAAAAGGCTAATTATATAGTTGACAAGTCAGCCTTTGCAAAGGGCGCTCTACTGGGTGGGTAATTATATAGCAGATAACTGATTATATGGCAAAAGTGAAAATCCATAAGTATGCAGAAAATGCTGCCGCTTCAATCTGCATAATTCCAGAAGCCTTGATTATACCTTCTATTTCTATTGCTTTATTTAGTGACCACTTGAAAGCATCATAAATAAACGGGGGAGGGGGCAAGCAGTTTAACAATAAACAGGCCTTCTTGCCAGGGTGCCTCTTTGCCTAAAGAAATGCAAATGCTCACAACTGGTTAATCTGCAAATGTAAAGGGGGCTTGCAAACAGGTACTGGTTTAATTGATCGAATCACATTATTTTCGATTGGTAGTGCAATGGAGTTACCAACTGAGCTGTGCAGTGTGAATGAATGAATCTTTTTATTGCCTGATTAATTAAAATCATTACAACATGTTTAAAATAATAAAATAAAATAAATAAAATAGGCAGTAAGAGATACCCTTCCAGTGCCAAGATAGATGCCTGGTCATGGCACCTTCTATGGAATGCTGTAAAGTACTATAGCATCCAGACAATTGCCCCAACTTGGGGTCCCCAGATGTTAACCACAGGCTGTTTACACAAGTAAATACCCATAATACAACCTTCTGTGAACATCAGCCAATTGTTTGCATGTTGACCCAGACCTCTTTCCAGTATCCAAGGACATTAGGTGACAGGGGAAGATGACTTGGGCGGCAGGAGCCATCTCGTCAGAGCCGTTTCTTTGAGGCCCCCACCACCCTCCACAGGTACCCTTGCTAGTTTGGCTCCTTGCCTGACGTAAGGTTGAACACAGCTTACGGAAGAATTTTCCGAAACGGGCCTGTTCCATGGGGACTACTGTGGTAGAGATAAGGCTTAGGGCTTCGTAGCATGTTCCTACCCCATGTTTCAAGAACAGAGGTTTTAACAGGAGGTGCAGTTCAGACGCCAAACAGGGGCAACAACGTACAAGATGTTTTATTGATTCACTGTGGTATTTACACAACATGCATTCATGCAAGTGCCCTTGTGCAGTTTTCCACTTCTGTCGATATTCCCAGGCAGGTAAGGTTAGAAGGTGTATCTGAAAGATGTACTGGAATGCTCGTTCTCCTAGCATGGCTTTTAGATAAGGTTGGCCTTTGAAGGTTGCATACGATTCATGCAGGCCGTCAGCTCCACGAATGTCCCTGACTGTTAAGATATCTTTGTCTCTAGAAGCTTGCACACCGAGCACTTTCAGTTTTTTCTTCAAAACCTCTTTCGTGATGGCAGGGTGTGTAGAGTAGGAAGGGGCCAGGTTGAACTGTTCCTCCGTCTTTGCTAGATAGATGGCCCAGTTGCTTGTTTTATTTTTGAAAAATACTTTCAAAGCCCCCCTGAGGCTACAATCCTCTGCCCTGCTGACACTTTGATAAAACTTTATCATATCTATTTTGCATAACAGATCCATGCATATTATATCTAGTTCCAACTGTATCCCTGCATGCCTTGTTGATCTAGGGATCTTAAGGATCCTTTTATAGGCTCTCATCTGTGTTTTCTCTAGAGTCACTGTCAACTTGCCCGGAAAAGCCAGATGGCCATAAGTAATTAAAGGTAATAGTTTTGCTCTTATCACCCTCCCCAGGGATTTGAATGTGGGTGCCTTAATCCGTTGATGGAGTTTTGCTAATACATGTGAGATTTTTACTGCTTTAGAGGACAGTGCCGCTGTCTGATGTGGGATTCTCCCCATACTTGATAACCAGTCCCCCAAGTAGTGATATTTATCTTCCAGCTCTATACTTAGAGGACAGAGTTTCCATCTTCTATACACATTTTTTGGCTGACGGCTAAAAAACAAAACTTTCGTTTTTTCTGCGTTCGCTTTTAAAGCATTTTTTTCATTGTAGTCATGCAGTATATCAAGGGCCCTTATGAGCCCAATCCGGGTTCGGGCAAGCAAAACCATATCGTCTGCATATAGTATTATGGGGCAAACCAATTGCCCCAACCTCGAGGAAACGTATTACCTCTGAGCAACTCAGCACCCAGGGCAGCTTTATAGAAATTAAAGAGAGTGGGCGCTATGATGCAGCCCCGTTTTAGGCCTTTGTTGGTAAAAATCTTCCTAGTCACATGTGATTTTGTGACCTTTATTCTCACCCAGGTGTCCGAGTATAGGGCCATTATTGAAGCTAGCAATTTCCTTGGAATCCCCGAGGACGCTAATTTCTTCCACAGGGTGTGCCACACCACCCCGTCGAAAGCCGCACTATAGTCAGTAAAGCATGCAAAAAGCAGTGGAGACATTGGTTTTAGTGCTTCTTGTCTAAGATATGAAAGTGCCAGGACATTATCTAACGTAGAGGAACTAGGTCTAAAACCTGTTTGATAAGGTGGGATTATGCCATTTGCTGAGATCCATTCTTCCAGCTCTTGTAGTAAAACCCCTGCATAGGCTTTACCATCTACATCCAATAAGGCTATCAGCCTCTAGTTTTCAGCGCAAGTAATGTCCCCTTTTTTATAGATAGGTTGAAGTATTGATCCCTTCCATGCCGCCGGAACCACCGAAAAATGTAAGCAGTCGTTGAATAAAGCGCTCAGTGGTGCGTCCCAGTAGGCTTGGCCATCTCTGAAGATGCTCCCTGGCAGGCCGTTAGGTCCAGGGGCCCCATCTCCCCTCATTTTGTCAAGGATAGTTTGCACAGTTTTAATGGTGATGGGGCCAGTTTTGTTGTCTAATACATCCGATTTATTAAGGCCAGCGCTGTGAGCTTGATCCCCTACATATTTTATGTCTACATACAAATTTCCCACATGCCTTTCCCAGTCGCTGGCTGAGATCACGTTATTGTTTGTTTCGGAGTCGTAAAGCAATGTGCTGATGAAATCCCAAAATTCTCTACTTTTGGTGGATGGGAGCAGTGTTACCAGATGTTTCCAACGTTCTTCCGTCTCTTTGGTCTTCAGCATCCATAATGCTTTTTTATAGTCTTTCCATGTCGACTTCCTTAATGCATCTGAGGCAGGAGTTTTGAGCCTCTTGTAACACCTTTCTGCCTGCCGATACCTCTTTTTATGCTGTGAGCATTCCTTGAGTACTAGCTGCTTAGCCACCATGTTCTGTTTACACCCAGTTTGACCGGGCTGCACTCTATTGCAGAGGTGACCATGAAGTTTTTTAAGCACCAGCCCCCATTGATCTATTATTTGACCCGCCCCCTGGTGAAGGTTTATTGGACCTTTTGCCTTCCTCCATGCCTCATATTTTGTTTTACAGGGAGCAGACCATTTGATGCGTTTTATGGTGAGGCGTTCTTTAAATTGTTGACTACTTGCTTTATACAGGTCGTGTCTCATAGCCCTTAAAGCAACTTTTATTACCACCGGGTTATGGTCACTTTCAGATCTGTAAACCACCTGTGGCTTAGGCACCGGCTCAGGAGTCCTGGGCTTAAAAAGATATAGGCCCTCATTACAACCCTGGTGGTCGGTGGTAAAGCGGTGGTAAAACCGACAACAGGCCGGCGCAAAAAAAAATTGAATTATGACCATGGCGGAAACTGCCAACATAGACAGCCACTTTAACACTCCGACCGCCACAGCGGTACAAACAGACAGCATGGCGGTCACCGCCAACATACAGGCAGAACACAATGTACCGCCCACACTATTATGACAGGCCAATCCACCACATTTTCCGGGGCGGATTCAACACAAACAAAAATATGGCGGAAACTGGACTTGGAAGGGGAAACACTCACCTCTACACACTCCACGAGGAACCAGGACGCCATGGAGCCTGAACTCCAAATACTCCCTGCGATTGTCTTCCTGCTCCTCTACCAGGAGCACGACCGACGGCGGCGACGACCACAGTGAGTACAGCACCTATGAAACAGGGGAGGGGGGAGGGAAAAGAGAGTGACACACACATGCAACATGCAACACCCCCACCCCCACCCTCACCCTCACCTACAACAACACACACACCAATACATGCTGAAACATTACATTTAGAGCCCCCAACCCCCCATGGAAGAACGCAAGGACAAAAGGAAATGATTGTAACCATTGTAATCAATAAACATCCATTATTAAAAAATAGATATACACTATAAACAAATATGTACACCATGGAATTCAAGTCCAGGTACTGCACCTATATAGTCCGTGGACCACTGGGCCCAAAATGCATGGGCGAGGCCCACACAAGATACTCGATCGAAACGGAGAGAACACTGCAGGGGCATGAGATCGAAATAACACAGGCATCTCAGGGGGAAGGGACGGGGGGCACCTCAGCCGGATGAGTGCACGACGCCAGCTCCACAAGGGGCTCCATGCCCATTGATGTATCCTGGAGTGCAAAGCCACAGTCTCTCAAGTCTCTCCAGTGTGTGGTTTGCCCACTGCTTTATCCTGGTGAGTGCAAAGCCACAGTCTCTCAAGTCTCTCCAGTGGGTGGTTTGTCCACTGCTTTATCCTGGGGAGTGCAATGCCACAGTCTCTCAAGTCTCTCCAGTGGGTGGTTTGCCCACTGCTTTATTCTGGGGAGTGCAAAGCCACAGTCTCTCAAATCTCTCCAGTGGTTGGTTTGCCCACTGCTTTATCCTGGGGAGTGCAATGCCACAGTCTCTCAAGTCTCTCCAGTGGGTGGTTTGCCCACTGATTGGTCCTGGGGAGTGCAAAACCACAGTCTCTCAAATCTCTCCAGTGGGTGGTTTGCCCACTGCTTTATCCTGGGTAGTGCAAAGCCACAGTCTCTCAAGTCTCTCCAGTGGGTGGGTTGCCCACTGCTTTATCCTGGAGAGCGCAAAGCCACAGTCTCTCAAGTGGATAACAGTCTCCACTGGTTCTGGAGGGGGCTTTGTGCCCAGAGTGCTTCATCCTGCCAAGGACTGAGGTAGTGCATGCCTTTCTCCACTGGTTCTGGAGGGGGCTTTCTGCCCAGAGTGCTTCATCCTGCCAATGACTGAGGTAGTGGATGCCTTTCTCCACTGGTTCTGGAGGGGGCTTTCTGCCCAGAGTGCTTCATCCTGCCAAGGACTGAGGTAGTGGATGTGATACTCCACTGATGGTGGGGCAACATGGAAGCTGCCCAGGCCCCTGGAGCTCACCACCAGCCACGTACGGATGACCACTGGGGATGGCAGCCATGCCTGCGGTGGTGCCAGTGGCTCAGGTTGTCGCGGGGTCGCTGGCGGGGCTGGCAGCGGTGTCATTAGAGGCAGTGCTTGCGGCGGTCATTGTGGCGGTGGTGCTTGCGGCGGTCATTGTGGCGGTGGTGCTGGTGGAAGCCTCACTGACTGCGGTGCTGGTGGAAGCCTCACTGACTGCAGTGCTGGTGGCTGGCTCACTGACTGCCGTGCTGGTGGCTGGCTCACTGACTGCCTTGCTGGTGGCTGGCTCACTGACCGCGGTGTTGGCGGCGGTGTCAGTAATGGCGGTGCTGGTGGCGGTCTCACTGACGGCGGTGTCAGTAGCAGCGATGCTGGTGGCGGGCTCACTGACTGCGGTGCTGCTGAAGGGCTCTGTATCTGGACTGCTGGTGGCGGTGTCCTTGGCGGCGGTGCATGTGGCGGTCTTGTCCGCCGTGCAGGTTGGCGGCGACGTTGACTTGCCTTTCTGCTTCAGGCCCTTCCCCACCTCGGATGCTGGCGCAGCTGTCTTGCCACTCCCCATACTTGTCTTGGCTGAGCCCTTGGTGGCAGGTGTTTTGGCCTTCTCCCTCCGGGATGTGGGCAACTTTTTGTGTTATGGAGGTGGGGGAATGTCCTTGGCCTCACTCCTTGGGACACTGGCAGCCCTGTTGCTTGGCACACTCCAAAAACCGGGTATTGCTGGCACCACTGTGCCGGGTGATGTGGTGGCTGAGGTGCTGCGTTGGGACCTGGAAAGGCGGGCCCTAGGGGACGGACGGGGTGGGGGGAGGTGTAGGGAAGAGGTCAACATTTAAGAGGAAATGTTTTTTTGACACACTGGGACGGGTAGATGGAGGAGGTGTGCGAGTGGAGGAACAGGTAGTGGTTGTAGGAGGTGTTTGTTTGCTGACTTTGGGTGAAGGTGCATGTGCTGGAGGCTGTCATGAGGTGGATGGCTGTTGGGTGGGTGTGTGACTACGTTTGTGTAGTTTGGGAGGAGGGCTCACAGACACACTGGAAGAGGACACTGGGGATGGTAGTGGGGGTGGTGAGTGCACGTGAGCGGTACCGGTGATGGAGGTAGTGGCTGAAAATGTAGTGTATGCAGGTGTGAGTGGAGACTTGACAGGGAGGGAGGAGGGAGACGTGGAGGAGGGGGACACAGTGGAGGCAGTGGATGTTGGTATGTGTGCATGGGTATGATGCTTGTGTGAGTGCTTGTGGGATGTGTGGTGCTTATGTTTGCCAGAGCCACCCTTGTGTGTTGAGGTGTGTGCATGCTGGTCTGATGGTGTGCTTGGGATAGGCTGAGGTACTGGGGATTGGGTCTGGGTGGAGGAAGTTGGAGGGGGGAGGCTGGACACAGGGACAATGGCTGCCATCAGTGCAGAGGCCAGAGCCTGAAATTCTCGCTGTTGGGCTGCCTGGCCAGAATGAATGCCCTCCAGGTATGCATTTGTCTGTTGCAACTGCCTCTCTACACCCTGGATGGCATTCAGAATGGTAGAATGCCCCCAACAGTGAGGGATCTCAGGAGGTCAGTAGCCTCCTCACTGAGAGCAGCAGGGCTGACTGGGGCAGGGCCTGAGGTGCCTGGGGCGAAGGAGATACCCACCCTCCTGGGTGAGCGGCCACGGGACACACGCTGAGGGGCTGCTGGGAGGGTGGTGCTGGTAGGGGGGTGGCGGCTGTACCTGTAGATGCAGTGGGCACAGAGGGTGCCGCCACCGCAAGGGGGCTCCCATCAGAGGAAGAGGCGGTGTCGCTGGTCTCAGCTCCTGTCCCCGCCGAGGAGCTCCCCTCGCCCTCCGTCCCACTGGTGAATTTAGACTCCGTTGTCTGGCCCTCCAGGGCCATGTGGAATGCAGCTCCCTCCTGCTCTGGTGGCACAGCTCCTCCGCCTAATGATACTAATGCACACAAGAACAGGGAGACCACAAAAAGGGGGGGGGGAGAAGAAAGACATGTTCAGTGCATACAATACCACTACCGTCGGCGGACACTACAGACACAGCAACCCTCTGCACTACGCCATGCACCTGGTGTTCCCTAATTAATCACTGGGACATGGGGTACATGGCCTATGCCCGATTGCTGCACACATGGAAGTCACAGGAGCCTGACTAGGTGTAGATGGCTCTTACCACTGGCGGGATGGGGTACCACTTAGCCTGCCTCACAAAGGGTCCTTGCCTACAAAGCTCGCCCTAGCCTAGGGGAACCCACTGCCCACCTCCCTCACCCAGACACCTCCAATGTGCGCAGAGTCAGCTGAATGTGAGTGTACTCACCCCCTTGTGGCTGCTGTGATGCCCTCAAGCGCCCATCCAACTCCGCATACGCCACCGCCAGGATCCGGAACATCAGGGGCGGGTCATGGTGCGATGGGCACCCCTCCCACTTTGGGAGGCCATCCCCAGCTGGGCCTCCGTCGTCTTCTTGCTCCAGCGGCGAAGGTCCTCCCATCTTTTACAGCAGTGGGTGCTCTGTCTGTGGTGGACCCCCAGGGTCCGGACGTCCTTGGCAATGGCATGCCAAATATCCTTCTTCTGGTGGACGCTGACCTAGAGGAATGGTACAGGGGAAAATGGAACACTTTTACCGTCCGGACCGTCACAGTCATTGTCCCACGTTTCCACCCTTGCCCTGACGCACATACACTCACCGTCTGATCATGCAGGCCTCATCTCCCCCCGTATCTTCCATCCACATCACTCCAAACAGGCATTGCCCATGCAGCATGCTCACAGTGTACTCACCTGTTTGTCTGGAGGACCATAGAGTAGCGTGTACTGGGGGAGGACCCTATGCACTAGTTTATCCAACTCCTCCTGTCGCGTAGGCTCTCATTATCCTAATGAGACTACTGGATTTTGAGCGGCAAGATCATTCACAGTGTGGGGGACTAAGTCTGACCCACGGTGAAGGACCCTTGTCACCCTAAATCCAGGTTTTGCTCCAGCTAACTAGCAGTGCCTCATCTCTCCCAAAGGGAAGAGACAATTGGGCAGCCGAGCGCATGACATCTTAATACTTCCCAGGGAAGTCGTGGTCACTCAGGTCACAACCGGTTCTCTTATACACAGTGCGGTCTCATATATAAATGACAAAGGCAGTTTAGGTTTTAAAGATTGGTTTAATATAACAACTGCATTTTAGATAGCAAAGCGTGATCTGCAATAACCAGAACTATACAACACAGTAGGATAAAAATTGTAACGATGAGAGTGAAGCACAAGAATAAGGCTATCATAGTGCAACTAGATTAGGTTCTCTCTAAGTTATAGTCTGAGCACCGCATGTAAAGCTCTAAGCGTGCCTTTCAGGTTCCCCCGGGAGGACATCAACCCTCATACCTGAGCAAAGGCCTGTATTCTGCTTCAGCATTTGTAACGGGGCAGTTAGGATCTAGTTGTAGGTTCCTGGTCGGAATCTCCCTCTGACGTGTACTAGGACTAGAAAGTGTTTTTATAACTAACACGCATATGTTCTAAGAAAATGTCCCCACATAAGGATGTGTATTTTCTATGAACACTAGAGACTAAACTTCTACCACGTTTACCAGCAATGTACCAGACTGTAGCCTTGACTGAAGCACAGAGTGAGCAAGAATGCATTGTTTGAGAACACAGTGCTGAAATAAGCTAAACAATGTGATAGAATGAAATAAAAACAAGACTGTGAAACTGGTTATTGTAAAATAACATTGCGAGGTTGAATAAAATGTATCTAGGGCAAAGTGCACAGAGGCCTAATACATTAAGCTAGCGCGCATAAAGCTATATTAAAAATGGCTACGCTACACTCCGATGTGAAGGCAGGGGCCCTTTCCCCAGACACATGAGCCATCGTCGCTTCCAGACTGAGGTCACAGCAGCACTTGCAGTGTAGTTCCTCTCCTGTCGAAAATCAGGTATCAAGTGAGTGAGCAGAGAGAAAATGGCGGTCACGTCCGCGGCGGTGCGTACCGTCACCGCCGGCGTACATCGTCATTGCCTCCTGGGACCCATGGGGCCCAATGTTAACCAATGCAGGATTGCACCGCGGTCTTCGACCGCCTACTGCGACAGTGTAGAACGCCAGCGCACTATCCCCTTGTCCCACATTACAGGTCAGGCAGGCGCCATTTCAGGTGGCCACATGGCATTATTTTTTAATGCGTCACACGAATATAGGCCTTGCATATACACAGAGACAGGCACATAGCGTATTGGCAAGTGTGTGCAATACAATTGTTATTTTCCTACCTCAGTGTTGGCTGACTCTGTGCTCGCTGTTCTCATCCATATGGCACGTCCGCTGGGGCAGGTGAGGAGATGGCGGCATCCTTCGGTGTACAGACCGCTGGTGGACCTGTCGACAATGGAAGAGCGACATGTAATAGTCACCTACAGACTAGACCGTGCCACAATCCAGGAACTGTGTGCCCAGTTGGAGCCAGACCTGATGTCAGCTATCCGCCATCCCACAGGAATCCCCCCTCTAGTGCAGGTCCTGTCAGTACTCCATTTCCTGGCAATTGGGTCTTTTCAAACAACAGTGGCCATTGCTTCAGGGATGTCCCAGTCTATGTTCTCCAACGTGTTGTCCAGAGTGTTGTGTGCCCTGCTGAAACACATGCGCAGCGACATCGTGTTCCCTCAGGTGGAGGATTTGCCTACAGTGAAAGGTGACTTCTATGCCCTGGGACATATCCCCAACATCATAGGTGCCATTGGTGGTACACATGTGGCCTTGGTACCCCCCACAGAAGTTAACAGGTGTACAGAAACCGGAAGACCTACCATTTTATGAATGTGCAGATGGTGTGTTTGGCTGACCAGTACATCTCCCATGTGAACGGCAAGTTTCCTAGCTCAGTGCATGACGCTTACATTCTGCAGAATAGCAGCATCCCTTATGTGATGGGGCAACTCCAGAGGTACCGTGTGTGGCTATTAGGTGAGAACAAGGACCCTATACTGTGTGAATAGTTGTCTGGGGTTGTCCCTAAGGGTTAGTGTGTGTCTAACAGTTGTCCCTCGACATTTGCAGGTGACTCTGGGTACCCCAACCTGTCATGGCTACTGACCCCAGTGAGAAATCCCAGGACAAGGGCAGAAGAACGCTACAATGAGGCACATGGGCGAACTAGGAGGATTATTGAAAGAACCTTCAGCCTCCTGAAGGCCAGGTTCAGGTACCTCCATATGACAGGTGGTTCCCTATACTACTCACCAAAGAAGGTATGCCAGATCATCGTGGCCCGCTGTATGCTACACAACTTGCCTTTGCGACAACAGGTGCCTTTTCTGCAGCAGGAGGATGGTCCAGAAGGAGGTCTTGCGGCAGCTGTGGAGCCTGTGTACAGTGAAGAAGAGGAGGCAGAATAAGAGGACACAGACAACAGAAACACTGTGATCCAGCAATACTTCCATTGAGACACAGGTAAGAAGACATCACTGCCTCCTACATCTGATAAAATTGTTAGACCTATCATCTGTCTGTCACTTTCACCCAGTGTATGGACCCTGATTTGTCACTTAGCCTTTCAATTTCACAGATGTGGGTCCCACTGTGTGACCTCTGCTATGTTACCTCATGGACTAGAGCTGTTTGACGTAGGTATGTAGACATTAGAATGGACATTGAGTTTTTCCTCAGTTATTGCAAATACACAATTGTGAAAGCACAGACTGACTCCAGATTGTTTTGTGATTCAAGGATGTTTATTTAAGTGCAACATAGTGGAGGGGGTTGTAAAATGGGCAGGGGTGATGGTGAAGGAATGTCCATGGCAGAGTCCAGTCTATTTGTGTCACAGGTGCATTGTCCAAAGGGGCATAGGAAGTGGAGCTAGGGCAGTTTAAGGATGGACAGGGTGACAAAGTGGGACAGAAGGATGACATTCAGGGTGGTCTCATTTCTTGGCGGGGGTCTTGGCATTGTTCTCTGTCTTTGTCCTGGATCTCAGGGACCACTTGCGGGGTGGTTCTCCATCTGCAGGGGGTGGGGGTGTTGGTGTCGTGGTCCTGTGGCGGTGCCTCCTGTCCACTAGCGCCGGCGGAGGTGGTGGGCAGTTCATCGTCCAGGCTAGTGTCAGGGGCCCCTTGCTGTGTCACAGTGTCCCTCCTGGTGTTCACAAGGTCCTTCAGCACCCCTACAATGGTGCCCAGGGTGGTGTCGATGGACTTGAGTTCCTCCCTGAACCCCAAATACTGTTCCTCCTTCAGCAGCTGGGTCTCCTGAAACTTGGCCAGTACCGTTGCCATCGTCTCCTGGGAATGATGGTATGCTCCCATGATGTTGGAGACGGCCTTGTGGAGAGTGGGTTCCCTGGGTCTGTCCTCCCCCTGTCGCACAGCAGACCTCCCAGTTCCCCGGTTTTCCTGGGCCTCTGTCCCCCGAACCGTGTGCCCACTGCCACTGCCCCCAGGTCCCTGCTGTTCTTTGGGTGGTGGGTTTGCCTGGGGTCCCTGTGGTGGTGGACACACTGCTGCTTGATGTGTCCTGGGGACAGAGGTATGGGCCCGCTGGGTGGGTGATGTGGTGGTGTTTTCTGAGGGGGGAGGCTCTGTGGTGGCCTGTGACTGTGTCAGGGGAACCGACTGTCCCGAGGTCCCAGATGGGCCGGGCTGGTCATCTAGATCCAGTTGGACAGAGCTGCTGTCATCACTGTGGGCCTCTTCTGTGGGGGCAGTGGACATGTCTGGAACCTCCTGTCCGGTGACATTGGGTAGGGGTTCTGCAGGGGTATAAAGGCATAATTATTGCATCTGTGTGTGCCATTGTGTGCAATGGGTGGGTGACGCTGTACCCCAGTGCTTACATTCTTGTGTAGGACCTTGTGTGATAATTGTTTTGGGGTCTGTGTGGGTATCTGTAGTGGACATGCATTGGTGATGGGTGTCCATGCTCTGTTGTTGCATGCAGGGCTTGGTGTTGAGATGTGTGGTTTGTGATAGCGGGACATACGTGAGGAGTTGGAGTGATGGGGGTGAGGGTGAGGGTGGGGGTATGTGATAGCATGCAGGTATGGTGGGCTATATGGTAGTTAAAGATTTGACTTACCAGAGTCCATTCCTACAGCTACTCCTGCGAGGCCCTCAGGATGCAGTATAGCCAAGACCTGCTCCTCCCATGTTAGTTGTGGGGGAGAAGGTCGGGGTCCGCCGCCAGTCCTCTGAACCGCAATGTGGTGTTTTGAGACCACGGAACGCACCTTCCCCCGTAGGTCGTTCACCTCTTCCTGATGTCATCCCGTGTTCTTGGGTGCTGTCCCACTGTGTTGACCCTATCCACGATTCTGTGCCATAGCTCCATCTTCCTAGCTATGGAGGTGTGCTGCACCTGTGATCCGAATAGCTGTGGCTCTACCCGGATGATTTCCTCCACCACGACCCTGAGCTCCTCCTCAGAAAACCCGGGGTGTCTTTGCGGTGCCATGGGGTGGTGTGGGTGATGTGTGAGGTGGTGTGTGTTGTGATGTGTAGGGTGATTTTTAGGGGTGTGTGTTGTTTTGTGCGTGGATGTGTATGAGTGATGGTGTTGGGTGCCTCTGTATGCAGGTGTGGTCTTTGCTTTTCTGTCTCTCTGCTTCTTCCAAATTTTTCGTTGTAAGGGTTTGTGGGTAATGTGGGTGTGTGTTTTATATTGTATTGGGTGTGTGGGAGTGGTGTGTGTATGTGTATCAGGTGTGTGTATTTTGATTTGTCCAATGTGGTAGTGTTTTGTAAATGTGCGTGTATTTTGAGCGCATCGGTGTGTACCGCCAATGGAATACCACGGTTGAAAGACCGCCGCGTGGATTTGTGGGTCGTGATAGTGTGGGCGTATTCCTGTTGGCTTGACGGTGGAGATTTTGTTATCGCCAGTTTATCACTGACCTTTGGTGTGGCGGACTTGTGTGGGTGTCTAGATTTTGGCGGATTTCGAGCTGTGGGTCATAATAGCTGTGGCGGAGTTCCGCGGCCACGCCGGTGTGTTGGCGGGCTTCTGCACGGCGGTAAGTGGGATTTACCGCCAATGTTGTAATGAGGGCCATAATCTATTGTGGATATGTCTCTAAAAGTAGGGATGCAGGTGCCCACTGCTATATTACTACGATCAGTTGTTTTTATGTCATATTCATTCAAAAAAGCTTCTAAAGCCAGTCGTACGGGGTCTCGAGAGTGGCCCCCTTCCTGGCCAAGCTGACGAATATTAAAGGCCCCTGCCAACACATACTCATGGCCAGGGTGATCATGGACAAACTCTTTCAATAGGGTCAGTGTAGATTTGGCTATCATCAATTTCTTACCTTGGTAGGAGTTAATATATATGTTTATCACTGTGACCAGAGTGATTTTTTTACATAAGGCAAAGCCATGTATTGTTAGCAGTAGCATGTTACTAGTAGATTTCTCCCACGTTCCTAGTTTAGTGGCCAGATCTAACTTAACATATGTAGCAAGGCCTCCGATGCGTCTACCAAACAAAATGTTTTTTATATGCAGGGGACTGAAATGTTATAAAGCCCTCTATAGCCATCGGTTCTACCGTCCATGTTTCTTGAAAGCACATTATGGGCCTGATTACAACTTTGGAGGACGGTGTTAATCCGTCCCAAATGTGACGGATATACCACCCGCCGTATTACGAGCCCATTATATCCTATGGAACTTGTAATACGTTGGGCAGGATATCCGTCACATTTGGGACGGATTAACACCGTCCTCCAAAGATGTAATCAGGCCCTATGTCTGCCTTGTCTGCAAAAATCTTAAAGCCAGTGCCGGTTAATAACGAAGCCAGGCCAGCCACGTTCCAGCTAATTATTTTGATTGGATTTCAAGTTTACTGGTAGTGCTTACAGAGATAAATGCACTTCTTCCTTCTGGTAGACAGTGCTGCAGGGAGCCAATCCCATGCTTACCCCCTCAAAGTATCATGGCACTCATTTAGCCCACCAGATTCAGCCCTACCTATATTCATAGGCTGATCCTAGTTGGGATCACCAGTTTCCTTTATCAGATGTATGGTTATTTTTCCCCCTGAGAATAGTGGATTCATAGCCGAGGAACCTATCAATACATTGAGATTTTCTCTCGCCAGAGATGGTGCTTGATTTCCGGTGGATGAGGCTCGTGGGTACCAGTCTCTGACTTCCTTACTAATTCTTATGCCCCAATTTTCTAACAGGCCTTCATATTCAAAGATTATATCAATATTACTTTGTGCCGTCTACGTGGTCACTGTTGAGTCAATCTTGCTAATCCTTGTGAGAGTGCTAAAGTTTACCTCTATTAAGTCTTCTGACATTAAGTTTGCAAATGCCAAAATATGATATAGTAATCGTAGGATATTAGATCTATTGAGAATATCCCATGACCCCTGAGTAGCATAGAATGGGATAAAAATTATGGTTGACAGATCCGTGTGTTGTTGATTGATTGCAGGCTTTATCTTTAGTACCCTAGTATATTCATAATCTGTTTGTAGACGAATTTGACATCTGTTCTCACTACTCCAGACCCCCTCCTGGCCTGGCCTTAAGCTTCCTGTTGATTGAGACCCCCTCTCAACTATCCCCATAGCCCCTTGCGGTACAGAGTTGGTATCTACAGATCTCAGATGCTGGTTGATTGTATTGTCACTATTACTTTGTTTATTCAGACCTGTGGCCCTGTTAGAAACATGTGGCATATTATTTAACTCTCTATCTGGGTTTTCTTCAGTAATGCTACACCCACCTTCCATGCCCAAAAGGTAAGGCACAGGAGTGTAGCCTGTCACCTGTGCTATTTCCGTACTACCTGTAGATTCTTCGGTGTGTGCAGTGTGTGCTTCCAGGGCAGTTAAATAAAAATAAATCATTACCTACAGTCTAGATATTACTAAAACCTATATTTTGGAAGCACCGTTTTATCTGAAACCTTTTTGCACATTTGGTAGCAGTCTGTCTTCTACTGTGTGAAATGCAAGTTTAACATAATGACTTACATTTTTTTCAGTGCCTCCTGTCCTGTGCCTCATAACACCAACTACACACAAGCCACAGTTCTCAATTGCACCAACCAAGATTTCATTCTTTGGCTTTCTGGTTACACACAGACCTCTCAGTGCATTAACTAATAGAGGTTTCATAATACACAATAGTACACATACCACTGATTAACTTAACTTGTTTTTCTTTTAATCCATGAGTTATTATATATGTAGCTACCTGAAGGAGAATATTTTGTTTTTTTCAGCCACACCTTTGATCCTGCTCCCACATTCATTGACCCTGCCCCCACTGCAAGCAAAATCACAGTTCCCATACTTTTTTAATACACCTTGACTGCTGACAATACTTCAGGCCCTAAGGTAACTGTAACTCGCACACTCTGCCATGAACAGTTTTTTCTTCATTAATTTGACTGCTAATGCTTCATTTATGTTTTTATTAACGTTATAGAAGTTGTCATCAGCGCTGTAATATCTGGGGTATTTATAAGTGCATGGTGAAGACGCAACTTACAGTTACCTTAGGGCATGAGTTATAGGTACTTGAAATTACTAAGTATAACTGCTGAATTTCTAAAGTTTTGTACAAGTAAATTCATAACCTAACTATAATGTCCCTGTAACCTTTGGCTTTTTTTCAGTGAATTTCTTTGTTTTTTTAAAATTCTATTTCCTAACTATAACGTCCCTGTAACCTTTGTGTTTTTTCAGTGAATTTGTGTGTTTTTTTGTAAAGTAAAGTAATTGTAATTACTATATGTTAATCTAACCACTGCTGCGCATGCCCTTTGGCCATCCGCGGCAGGGCCTGGCCGTGCAAACCCCCCATAACCGTCCAACTCCATGCACAGCCCACGTGCATGGCAGGTGTTGGCCGCAGGACCCATCTCTCTGGGTCTGACAATAGGTGTGAGAGGGTGTCTCTGGGTGTGAGAGTGGGTGTGACAGTGCCTGCCTGAGTGTGAGAGGGTCTATGTGGGTGTGAGAGAGTCTGTCCGGGTGTGAGAACAGGTGTGAGAAGGAGTCTCTGGGTGTGAGAGTGTCTAAATGGATGTGTGTGTCTGTGAGTGGATGTGTGAGAGTATGAGTGGGTCTGTGAATGGGTGCATGAGTGTCTAAGTGGGTCTGTGAGTGCGTGACTCTCTGAGGCTGAGTGGGTGCATGAGTCTTTGATTGGGTCTGTGAGTGGGTAGATGAGAGTCTAAGTGGGTCTGTCAGTGGGTGCGTGAGTGTCTGGGTCTGTCAGTGGGTACATAAGACTGAGTGCGTTTGTGAGTGAGTGCATGAGTCTCTGAGTGGGTCAGTGAGTGCATGAGTTTCTGAGTGGGTCTATGAGTGAGTGCCTGAGACCCTGAGTTGGTCTGTGAGTGGGTGCATGAGCCAAAGTGGGTCTGTGAGTGTCTGTGTGGGTGCGTCAGTAGCTGCCTGGAGTAACTCAGACACAGAGGAACCGCACCTGCCCGTTTATCCAACAAGAGTCCACAGTTTTGCACAGAATGTTTACCCAACTGAAGTACTTTCTAATAGTTAGTTAGTAAGTGCTACCTCATTGGGTAAATGTCCAGTTTGTATTCTACACTACAGCTGCATAATGGTCCAGAAGGAAATGTCTCCAGGTGACTTTATGTGCATTTAATAATGTGATTGTTCCTTGTGCGTCTTTGTCCAGAATTCTGTGATAACATGAATCCTGCTATAGAGAGGACAACGAGACTACAAAGACGTAAATCTCACTCAAACCAGGGTACTCCTCTTATCTATTTGCCATAACTGCTTCTTTATTTTGTGGCAAACTCCTCTTATTCCTAGTATCAAGAACACACCTCCAAAATTGGCGGGAAACGTACTGGGGAGACCTTTGGTAAACTGTATGTCATCCTGGCAGGAAGACCTTTGTATACTACTAAAGTGGACAGTGCGGGGCCAAGCGGGCAGACCTTTCAGGTGAATTGCACATTTACATACTTGTGCTAATTTAAAGGGAAAGCCATTGACTGTAAAGGAGGGGGACTACCCGGCCCCCCTCCCCGGGCTAAATTTGGCCCTGGGGACCCCATCCCCAGTGCCCGGCCTTCATTTAACAGGATAGTGGGCCAATCTCTGTCCCGGAGGACCCAATCCCCTGGTGCCTATCCTTCACTAAATAGAGTGGGCACCCCTCCCGGGCCATCTTCCGGGTCTGGCCTTCAATAATAGAGGGGGACAAACAGACCCCCTGCCGGGGCCTAACAGCCCCAGAGACATTCTCTGGGGCCCGGCCACCTGTCCTGGGTGCCCTATAGGGCACCCAGTATGCAATGGGACCCCAAGAGGAGCTAAACATGCAGCTCCCTCTCTGCAAAAGTAATTGTTTCATCTCTTTCCCTGCCCCCATTTCTGCGGGCAGGGAAAGAGATGAAACCTCTGCTTCCAACGGGTCAGAGCACTTTGACAGCTCTCACCCACTGGAAGCAGAGTGTTTACTTTGACTTGCCGGGAGCTATCAAAGCTCCCACCAAGTCAGAGCAAACAGCTGTGTCCCAGGGATGGAGTGCCCTGAACATAGTAGGAGCCGGCCCTGGTTGTGGCGGTCCCCAGGGCTGTTATTGGCTCCACGAGGGAGGCTGCATGGTGCTCCCTCCCAACATTTAATTTAGCCCTAGGGAGGTGGTGATCACCGGGGACGAGGGTCCACCACGGACCCCCTTCATGTTATTTCAGCCTGGGGAGGTAGTGGTCCCTGGAGATTGGGGGGGGTGCGCACTCCCCCTTAATTGCAATCAATTGCCCCGGGGAGGTGGATGTCCCCAAGGCTGTAGAGTGGGCAGCGTGGGCCCTCTGCATACCTTTTGCACAAAAGATGCAGGAAAGACTAAAAGAGCTCCTGTTTCAGTCAAATTAATCTCCTCCTTATTCTTTGTCGTATAGAGATCAAAATGTGTTTTTTCTACCATTATACCCTTCTAAAAAAGCTCTCAAGGGCATGTTTTTCCAAGATTAAATTGTTCACTCCAAGGCAGCTGGGTCGAAACCATCCCTCCAAAACAACTAGGACCTGATTTAGAACTCGATGGACTGCTTACTACATCACAACAGTGACGGATATCCCATCTGCCAAACTCTAACTCTCATTCTGTCCTATGGGATTCAGATTTCAGCGGACAGAATATCTGTCACCGATGTGATGGAGTAATTCGTCTGTTGTGTTCTAAATCAGGCCCTTAGCTATGTTCAAATATTGACAACCCCTAGAACAATAGATCAAAACCCATGTTAATGTCACTATTGACTCGGACATCTTGGCAGCTATTTGTTTGCTGGGCAACAACAAATGTGCACTCTATGGGGAGACACCACTCCATTCTTTTTTACCTTGATTCCAAGTTAGGGAATTTGGCTTCTATAGAGACCAGACAAGTAGAAAACGGACTTTTTTTTAAAACTCGTTTGTAAAAAAAAGTTCAGCAGAGTTGCAACATTTATCTTAGCCCTAGAGCATAACTCTAATTAATAAAAATATTTAATAAAGGAATTTTTGGAAAGCCCAGTTGGGGAAGAGGACAAGCATCTGGTTGATTCTTCCAACAATGTCACGACAGACAACAGGCCAGACAAAGTGGCCGCAGAGATTAAGCCCGCTTCTCAGGCAAAAGGAGTTTATGGTTCTGGAGCTCCAGGTGAAACTCATTCTTCCAACTCAGGTGCTTTTGGGGCAGGACTTGCAAATTCCTTGCAGCTTGGTACAATATCACATTGGACTCATTGTCACGATAAACCTTCTGACGATTTCACTTCTAATTCTACTCAAAACCTGTGCAGATGATATCCACTGATTGTATAATTTTTTTCATGCCACTCGACAGATCAAATACCTTGGAAGTAATAGAATTGCTAAGAAAATGGTTGATTGTGCTTCAGCAATATCCTTTTTTGCCTGGAAGGACCAAGGTTTCTGCCTGGTTATAAACCTGAACACGCATTTGCCATGCATAAGTCTCGCATTTGCTTGAGTTAGAGCTGTTGGCACTGTAAATGAAATGTTTTACATATGTGTTTTGGAGTGTATGTATGTGGTGTGTAGTGGAATTATGTGGGTTGGATTGGAATTTTTAGTTGTAGGATTGTGTGGGGTGGACTTGGGTGGTGTGAAGTGAATTTGTGCAGTGAAATGATGTGGTAGGGTGTGCAGTGGACATATGTAGATAGTAATTATGTGGTGCTGAGTACTATACTTATGTGGAGTGGGATTGTGTGTTTTGGAGTGTAATTTTGTGGGATGGTATTTTGTTTTGTGGAGTGATGTGTAGTTGAATTTAATTATGTGGTGTGCTGTTGAATTTTGTGGCATGATGTGGAATTCTGTGGTATGGATTGGATGTATGTGGTGTGCTGTGTAATTGTGTTGTTGAGTGGAATTATGGGGTTTGGTGTCGAATTATTATGTGGTGTGGATTGAAAATGTCATATTGGTGATATCCATATGTCAATGAGACATATTTTTCTGTGAGTGGAGGTGTAAGGGGCGGCTGGAATAGGAAGCAGCGAAAAAGGACGTTCACAGTGCCATTACAATGAAAAGGATACAAAGAGCAAACAGAAGTGAACATACACTTTCCATGTTTGATTCACACGCTGCTGAAAAATCCACAGATTGCTAAGAGAGCTCGTGATTCAAAGCTGGACTCTCCCCATTGGAAACATCCCAGCCAAGCATAATTTTTGCCCATGCGGAAGCCATTCTTCAGTGAGCCACAAACCGCAATCTCTGAACACTGTGTATCCAAAATGTTATAATTTATTCTTCATCTGCAGCCTGCCTTTCACACAGATTGCTCTTGCAGAAGACTTCATTAAAGCATCATTAGCGGTGCCGGGGGAATCCATTTAATTGCAAATGGAGTGATGCACAAGTTCCTGAATGCCGCGCTGCCATCGCTGGACTTTGTTGGCCTTTGGAACAGAATAAACACGGTTCCCTGGTTTCTCCCCGGTGGAACCTGCTGGAAACCATTTATAATATGATTTCAACACTCAGCGCGGCCCTTCCACAGCCGCCGAAAAGGGAAGTTCCTGAACAGAAATTAAGCCAAGATAAACGACAGTGGTGCATTTCTGAGACCCATGCTAACGAAAATCCCACTTCTAATAAGATACATGAGAAACGCATGCTCAGCTGCAATCTTTTTCTTTATAATTTCATTTTCTCAAAGTGAAGAATAATACAGTTCATTATCCCAAGTGCAGCTATGTATATGTTAACTTGCTGCTTCAAAACTACCAGTGCCTCCCGAGTCGTTCGTCATCATTTTGCAGGTGATAACCGTATGTTTTTGGTTTGCAGTTAGACATCCCATGTCTAGGTAATCGCCAAGAAACAATCATGTCCCTTCTGGGCGCTATGTGATTAGCAGATGTGATATTGTTAGAAGGAATGTGTGCAGTAAAGGTAAAGTAGATTAGTGTAATGTTTACGACAATCAGTAGGTTATATGCTGAAGCTAGAAAGTATATATTTCTATAGAAACATAAATGTGCATGTGTAGCATCCAACTGGTGTGTATGTGCTGTATCTTCTAGTGCGCACAGGGCTAAGGTGAAGTGTGCAGGGCTTTCAGGGGCCGTGGACACTCGGAAGAGACCCGGCGAAATTGCAATTATGGGAAATAGGGTCCTGTACACATATGTGACATACAGCGTAGTTTAGATGAATAGATCCTCAAGAGACATACATGATCCCACCTCTGAGCACCCCCCTCCCCGCCTCCACTTCACCACTTAATGAGCTGTGCTTGGCTGTTGCCCAGCCAGTTTCTTAAAGACATGAAAGGAGTCTTTAAAAAAGAAAGAAGTATAGGCATATTAAAATAAACAGACAGACGCCTATCATTCGTATGTAAAATGCAGATGGTACTGTTATTATTTTAGGAATGGATTTCCTTTTCACAGTGGATGCAGTGCTCACCGGTGCCGCTTCTCGCTGCAGCTGTTCAGACTTCACCCCCTGGCAAACACTCTTCCAGAACATGAACTTAGCTTGGGTAATGCCTGTAGGGGTAATCACAAAGACATAGCAAAGGGCACTGCCATGGAGGGCCCAGCAAATTTAATTTTAGGATGGCCATTGGGCGGCAATTAGGTGTGTTTTTTGGGCATAGAGTTTATATAGTTCCCTGCTTACCTTCTCTGACATGGCATTGGCCGTAACTGAAGCACAGCCATCAGAGCACCACTGGGTGGGGGGCGGAGCAAGAGATTGTGGCAGTACTACAAATGAGGCAGAGAAGAAACATCCCATGGCAGCCATGTGTGTCTCTGCAGCCAACACAGGCATTGGCTTAGAAAGAGGACTATGGGGCGCACGTTATCCATAACATGTTGATGCAGGCTGTGGGCCATGGGGCGGTGGCTCCAGTTCCGAGGCAGATCTCTGGAGCTGTTAGAGATATAGCAGTTACTTAAATGTTTATATAGCTGTAAAAGACACTAAGCAGTGTTGTGGGAGGGATGAGACGGTGGGTGGGATGGCATGAGGAGAGTAAGTGTATGCCAGGAAACACGAGCAGGCAAAAAAAAAGAAATTAGTCCCCAGAAGAACACATAAACACTGAAAGCATAAGGAGACATTACTTGCCGGTGCTCTATGGCAGCAAAGCAGAAATACTAAGGAGGGAAAAGAGGAAGTATTACCCAGGATCAAGCAAGGATTTCTGAAGGACACTGGCATAGCCAAATAAAAAGCAATGGCAAGCAATGGGTGGAGTTTAACTCCACCAGCCATATACAACAGGTCGTTAAGTGACAGCACAAGCGATGTCTAGGCTCGACCAAAAAGGTGAATTAGTTTCTTCTTCTCAGACACTTAAAAGAGACATATTGAAACAGAAGAATTTGATGGCCCAACCATCCCCTTTTTCGAAGTTCACCCCAGGTTTCAGATTTGTTGCCCTTCCTTTGACCTCTCTCCAGCATCTTGGTGCTTCACGAAGGTGATTCGACTAGTAATAGAATACCCGAAGTCACAAAGGATTTGTCTAATAATATAGTTAGACCACATAATTCTCCTGTCTTAATCCAAACAAATCCTTCTCCATCAACTGGGTTGTGACTTTGACCTTGTTGTATGAACTGGAATTCATCAATATTTTCAATTCTATACTGACTCTCTCAAGGGTCATGGCATTCCTGTGGTTCTGAATAGACTCTGTCAAAGCCACCTTGAGACTGCTGAGCACAAAAGACTAAGGTATCAAGAGAATTAGGAACATTGTATCTCTCAAGATGATAACTCTCAGCCAGCTAGCGAAAATAGTAGGTCTACTGGTGGCCACTATAAAGGCCATTTTCCCCAGGCCGTTTGAATAGAGAACTCACTAGTGGCTTAATGTTTTATACCTCCTGAAGGCCTTCTCACATAAGAACAAGAAAGCACTCTTATTCAGTTCCCAACTGGAATTAGAATGGTGGCTTAACTTTGGGGGTGGAAGCAGGTGTGAAACCTATGACTTAACCCGGTAAGTTATTACTTTCTGAAACATTAACTAAATTCTGATTTAAGAAAGGTGGTCTTTTGTGTAGATGACTCAAGGTTTTGTCTACAGGAATAAATCTACGAAAAAAATAATGAAAAATGTAGTAAAAACATATACAGGTAACAATGTTCTCATCTGCTATTTTTTAGCCTGATGGACAATTTACTAAGTAAATATACTGTTACATCTGTCAGATTCTTTTGATGGCAAGGATAGATAATGTTTGTTGGTTGTTGTTAGACCTGACAGCCTTAGGGTAGTCACCCCTAACTTTTTGCCTGCCTCCCTCCACTTTTTGGACACTGTTTTTGCTGGCTTTTAGACTCTGCGCACTTTACCACTGCTAACCAGTGCTAAAGTGCATATGCTCTCTCCCCTAAAAACATGGTAACCTTGAATCATACCTGATTGGACTATTAATTTACTTATAAGTCCCTAGTAATGTGCACTTTATGTGCATAGGGCCGGTAGATTAAATGCTACTAGTGGGCCTGCAGCACTGGTTGTGCCACCCACTTAAGTAGCCCTTTTTCCTTGTCTCAGGCCTGCCATTGCAGGGCCTGTGTGTGCAGTTTCACTGCCACCTCGCCTTGGCATTTAAAAGTACTTGCCAAGCCTAAACCTCCCCTTTCTCCACATATAAGTCACCTCTAATGTGTGCCCTAGGTAACCCCTAGAGCAGGGTGCTGTGTAGGTGAAAGGCAGGACATGTACCTGTGTAGTTTACATGTCCTGGTAGTGTAAAACTCCTAAATTTGTTTTGCACTACTGTGAGGCCTGCTCCCTTCATAGGCTAACATTGGGGCTGCCCTCATACAGTATTGAAGTGGTAGCTGCTGATCTGAAAGGAGTAGGAAGGTCATATTTAGTATGGCCAGAATGGTAATATAAAATCCTGCTGACTGGTGAAGTTGGATTTAATATTACTATTCTAGAAATGCCACTTTTAGAAAGTGAGCATTTCTTTGCACTTAAATCTTTCTGTGCCTTACCATCCACGTCTGGCTGGGCTTAGTTGACAGCTCCTTGTGCATTCACTCAGACACACCCCAAACACAGGGTACTCAGCCTTGTAGGAGGCTGGACTGGCTTGTAGTGAGTACCAAGGGGTACTTGCACCTTGCACCAGGCCCAGTTATCCCTTATTAGTGTATAGGGTGTCTAGCAGCTTAGGCTTATAGATAATGGTAGCTTAGCAGAGCAGCTTAGGCTGAACTAGGAGACGTGTACCACTTAGGGGGTCATTCTGACCCTGGCGGCCGGTGGCCGCCAGGGCCACCGACCACGGGAGCACCGCCAACAGGCTGGCGGTGCTCCAACGAGCATTCTGACCGCGGCGGTTCAGCCGCGGTCAGAAGCGGAAAGTCAGCGGTCTCCCGCTGACTTTCCGCTGCTCGTTTGAATCCTCCATGGCTGCGGAGCGCGCTCCGCAGCCATGAGGATTCTGACCCCCCCTACCGCCATCCTGTTCATGGCGGGAAAGCCGCCATGAACAGGATGGCGGTAGGGGGGGTCGCGGGGCCCCCGTAAGAGGGCCCCGCAAGGTATTTCAGTGTCCGCCTTGCAGACACTGAAATACGCGACGGGTGCCACTGCACCCGTCGCACCTTCCCACTCCGCCGGCTCAATTACGAGCCGGCATCCTCGTGGGAAGGGAGTTTTTCCCTGGGCTGGCGGGCGGTCTTTTGGAGACCGCCCGCCAGCCCAGGGAAAAACTCATAATACCCTCCGCGGTCTTCTGACCGCGGAGCGGTATAATGGGGGCGGAATTAGAATCACCCCCTTAGTGTCATATGCACAATATCATAAGAAAACACAATACACAATTATACTAAAAATAAAGGTACTTTATTTTTATGACAAATGCCAAAGTATCTTAGAGTGTACCCTCAGTGAGAGGATAGGAAATATACACAATACTGTATATATATACACAATAGCAAAAATATGCAGTATAGTCTTAGAAAACAGTGCAAACAATGTATAGTTACAATAGGATGCAATGGGGACACATAGGGATAGGGGCAACACAAACCATATACTCTAAAAGTGGAATGCGAACCACGAATGGACCCCAAACCCATGTGACCTTGTAGAGGGTCGCTGGGACTATTAGAAAATAGTGAGAGTTAGAAAAATAACCCTCCCCAAGACCCTGAAAAGTGAGTGCAAAGTGCACTAAAGTTCCCCTAAGGACAAAGAAGTCGTGTTAGAGGAATAATGCAGGAAAGACACCAACCAACAATGCAACAACAATGGATTTCCAATCTAGGGTACCTGTGGAACAAGGGGACCAAGTCCAAAAGTCACAAGCAAGTCGGAGATGGGCATATGCCCAGGAAATGCCAGCTGTGGGTGCAAAGAAGCTTCTACTGGACAGAAGAAGCTGAGGTTTCTGCAGGAACGAAAAGGGCTAGAGACTTCCCCTTTGATGGACGGATCCCTCTCACCGTGGAGAGTTGTGCAGAAGTGTTTTCCCGCCGAAAGAACGCCAACAAGCCTTGCTAGATGCAAATCGTGCAGTTAGCATTTTTGGATGCTGCTGTGGCCCAGGAGGGACCAGGAGGTCGCAAATTGGACCAGGAGGTAGAGGGGACGTCGAGCAAGACAAGGAGCCCTCTTAGCAGCAGGTAGCACCCGGAGAAGTGCCAGAAACAGGCACTACAAGGATGCGTGAAACGGTGCTCACCCGAAGTTACACAAAGGAGTCCCACGTCGCCGGAGACCAACTTAGAAAGTCGTGCAATGCAGGTTAGAGTGCCGTGGACCCAGGCTTGGCTGTGCACAAAGGATTTCCGCCGGAAGTGCACAGGGGCCGGAGTAGTTGCAAAAGTCGCAGTCCCCAGCAATGCAGTCTAGCGAGGTGAGGCAAGGACTTACCTCCACCAAACTTGGACTGAAGAGTCACTGGACTGTGGGAGTCACTTGGACAGAGTTGCTGGATTCGAGGGACCTCGCTCGTCGTGCTGAGAGGAGACCCAAGGGACCGGTAATGCAGCTTTTTGGTGCCTGCGGTTGCAGGGGGAAGATTCCGTCGACCCACAGGAGATTTCTTCGGAGCTTAATAGTGCAGAGAGGAGGCAGACTACCCCCACAGCATCCACCACCAGGAAAACAGTCGAGAAGGCGGCAGGATCAGCGTTACAGAGTTGCAGTAGTCGTCTTTGCTACTATGTTGCAGTTTTGCAGGCTTCCAGCGCGGTCAGCAGTCGATTCCTTGGCAGAAGGTGAAGAGAGAGATGCAGAGGAACTCGGATGAGCTCTTGCATTCGTTATCTAAAGTTTCCCCAGAGACAGAGACCCTAAATAGCCAGAAAAGAGGGTTTGGCTACTTAGGAGAGAGGATAGGCTAGCAACACCTGAAGGAGCCTATCAGAAGGAGTCTCTGACGTCACCTGGTGGCACTGGCCACTCAGAGCAGTCCAGTGTGCCTACAGCACCTCTGTTTCCAAGATGGCACTCACAAAGACACCCCTTTCCTTTGTCCAGTTTCGCGCCAGAGCAGGGCTAAGGGGTCCCCTGAACCGGTGTAGGCTGGCTTATGCAGAATTGGGCACATCTGTGCCCAAGAAAGCATTTCCAGAGGCTGGGGGAGGCTACTCCTCCCCTGCCTTCACACCATTTTCCAAAGGGAGAGGGTGTAACACCCTCTCTCAGAGGAAGTTCTTTGTTCTGCCATCCTGGGCCAGGCCTGGCTGGACCCCAGGAGGGCAGATGCCTGTCTGAGGGGTTGGCAGCAGCAGCAGCTGCAGTGAAACCCCAGGAAAGGCAGTTTGGCAATACCAGGGTCTGTGCTACAGACCACTGGGATCATGGGATTGTGCCAACTATGCCAGGATGGCATAGAGGGGGCAATTCCATGATCATAGACATGTTACATGGCCATATTCGGAGTTACCATTGTGAAGCTACATATAGGTAGTGACCTATATGTAGTGCACGCGTGTAATGGTGTCCCCGCACTCACAAAGTCAGGGAAATTGGCCCTGAACAATGTGGGGGCACCTTGGCTAGTGCCAGGGTGCCCTCACACTAAGTAACTTTGCACCTAACCTTTACCAGGTAAAGGTTAGACATATAGGTGACTTATAAGTTACTTAAGTGCAGTGTAAAATGGCTGTGAAATAACGTGGACGTTATTTCACTCAGGCTGCAGTGGCAGGCCTGTGTAAGAATTGTCAGAGCTCCCTATGGGTGGCAAAAGAAATGCTGCAGCCCATAGGGATCTCCTGGAACCCCAATACCCTGGGTACCTCAGTACCATATACTAGGGAATTATAAGGGTGTTCCAGTAAGCCAATGTAAATTGGTAAAATTGGTCACTAGCCTCTTAGTGACAATTTGTAAGAAATGAGAGAGCATAACCACTGAGGTTCTGGTTAGCAGAGCCTCAGTGAGACAGTTAGGCACTACACGGGGAACACATACCTATAGGCCACAAACTTATGAGCACTGGGGTCCTGACTAGCAGGGTCCCAGTGACACATACCAAACATACTGAAAACATAGGGTTTTCACTATGAGCACTGGGCCCTGGCTAGCAGGATCCCAGTGAGACAGTGAAAACACCCTGACATACACTCACAAACAGGCCAAAAGTGGGGGTAACAAGGCTAGAAAGAGGCTACTTTCTCACAAGCCTCACTTGCATACATCTGCATTTTGAATGGGTCTTCCTGGGCTGGGAGGGTGGAGGGCCTGCTCTCACACAAAGGACTGCCACACCCCCTACTGGGACCCTGGCAGACAGGATTGAACTGAAAGGGGACCTGGTGCACTTCTTAGCCACTCTTTGAAGTCTCCCCCACTTCAAAGGCACATTTGGGTATAAAATAGGGCCTCTGCCCTACCTCATCAGACACTTGCTGGAGAAGAAACCTGAACCAGAAACTACATCCTGCCAAGAAGAACTGCCTGGCTGCTCAAAGGACTCACCTGTCTGCTTTCTACAAAGGACTGCTGCCTTGCTGTTGGCCTGCTGCCTTGCTGAACTCTTGTCTGGATGTGAAAGTGCTCTCCAAGGGCTTGGATAGAGCTTGCCTCCTGTTCCCTGAAGTCTCAGGACCAAAAAGACTTCTCTTTTTCACTTGGACGCTCCGTGCGGCGAAAATTTCGACGCATAGCTTGTTCCGCGGCGAGAAAAATGCCGCACACCGACGCTGATCGACGCGACGCCTTCGGGACGACCGGAACTTCGACGCACGGCTTCGCAAGGACAACGCCGCCCGACCTCTAGAGGAGAAATCGACGCGACGCCTGCCGTGAGATCATAATTTCGACGTGCAGCCCCGCAGACCGACGCGCAGCCGGAAAACAAGCAGGAAAATCCACGCACAGACCCGGGACATCTGGTAATCCCCGCGATCCACAGAAAGAGACTGTCCGCGCGCCGGAAAACGACGCACGACTTCCTGCGTGAAAAATAACGGCGCAAGTCCGTGTGTGCTGGGGAGAAATCGACGCACACACCCTTTTTCCACACATCTCTTCTTCTGTGGCCATCTGAGGAGATTTTCCGCTCCAAACCAGGTACTTTGTGCTGAAAGAGACTTTGGCGGTCATTCTGACCTCAGCGGTAAAAGGCGCTTACCGCCGGTCAGATGCCCGCCATAACATCGCCGCGGCCGCGGTAAACCGCCACGGTCATTCTGACCCGCAACTTGTAAACCTCCAAAAACCCGACATCCACAAAAGTCCGCCATACCAAAGGTCAGCGAAAAGATGGCGATGACCAAACCTCCACCGTCACGCCAACAGAAATACGCCCACACTATCACGACACACGAATCCACGTGGCGGTCTTTCAAATGCGGTATTCCATTGGCGGTACACACCGCCGCGCTCAAAATACACACACACATAGAAAACTCAGCCACATTGGTCATTTTGAAACACACACACCTGATACACATACTAACACCACTCCCACACACCCAACACAATATAAAACACACACCCACATCACCCACAAACCCCTACGACCCGAAATTATTGACGAAGGCTAGAGAGAGAGCACAGAATAGACAAACCCACAACACAGAGGCACACAACACCATCACCCACACAGAATCCACGCACCAAACACCACACACCACTACACGCACCACACTCATCACCACAAACGCCACCTCACACCTCATCCACACCACCCCATGGCACCCCAAAGACACCCCAGGTTCAGTGACGCAGAACTCAGGGTCATGGTGGAGGAAATACTCCGTGTAGAGCCCCAGCTCTTCGGGGCACAGGTGCAGCATACCACAATAGCCAGGAAGATGGAGCTATGGCAAAGGATAGTGGACAGGGTCAACGCGGTGGGACAGCATCCACGCAATCGGGAGGACATAAGGAAGCACTGGAACGACCTATGGGGGAAGGTGCGTTCCATGGTATCAAGGCACAACATTGCGGTGCAGAAGACTGTTCTTGCAGGAGTAGGCGGAGGAATGGACTCTGGTAAGTCAAATCTTCACTACTTCATTCCCCCCACCCCACCTGCATGCCAAATCATACCCCCACCCCCACCCCCATCACACCAACTCCTTGCAAATGGCTCACCATCACAACCCACCCATCCCAACACCAAGCCCTGCATGCGACCACAAAGAATGGCCACCCATCACCAAAGCATGCCCACTGCACACACATATCACCCCCACAAGCCATCCTCACAAAAGCCCCCACAAGGGAATGCCTGCACTTGGGTACACGGACACCCACCCATCACACGAAATGCCACACACAGAAGCAATAACCATACCTTCATACCCCTGCAGGACCCGAACGCCACCACACCGCCACGGAGGGTACAGAGATGTCCATCCCACCCCCAGAAGAGGCCCCCAGCGATGACAGCAGCTCTGTCTCCCTGAACCCAGATGACCAGCCCGGACCATCGGGGATCTCTGGGCAGTCGGTTCCCCACAGACAGCCACAGGCCACACCAGACCCAACCCCCTCTGGGAACACCAGTACAGCTCCCACCCAGCGGGCCCATGCCTCTGTCTCCAGGACCCGTCAATCAGCGGTGTGTCCACCACTACAGGGCACCCAGGATGACCCACCACCCCAACAACAACAGGGACCTGGGGACAGTGGTAGTGGGCACACCGTCCAGGGGACAGAGGCCCAGGAACACAGGGGAACTGGGAGGGCTGCTGTGCGACAGGGGGGGGACAGGCCCAGGGAACCCACTCTCCAAGAGGCCCTCTCCACCATCATGGGAGCTTACCACCACTCCCAGGAGACGATGGCGACGGTACTGGCCAGGTTCCAGGAGATCCAGGCACAGCAGGAGGAACGGTACATGGGGTTCAGAGAGGAACTGAGGAACATCGGTTCCGCAATGGGGGCCTTTAACCAGATAGTCACCACATTGCGGGACCATGTGGCACCCCAAAGGGCCCCTGTCACTGGCCCAGGCCAGGAACAGCCTACCACCTCCGCCGGCGCTAGTGGACAGGAGGCCCCCACACAACGACAGGCCACCAGAACCCCACCTCCTGCAGAAGAAGAACCACCCCGCAAGCGGAACCTGAGATCTCACAAGAAGACAGAGTAGGATTGCAAGACCCCCGCCAGCATAAGATACCCCTTGATGTCATCCCACTGTCCCACATTGTCACCCTGTCCAACCTTGAACTGCCCCTGCTCTATCCTTCCACAGGCATATGGACAATGCACCTGTGCGTCTGAGAACTGGACTCTGCCATGGACATT
This sequence comes from Pleurodeles waltl, assembly GCF_031143425.1. Lineage (NCBI taxonomy): Eukaryota > Metazoa > Chordata > Amphibia > Caudata > Salamandridae > Pleurodeles > Pleurodeles waltl. The sequence continues at coordinate 1,314,384,741 of NC_090446.1, read as the reverse complement.
ACTCCACCCCCACCCATCACCGTTTTACAATCATGTACCTATATGTAGCACTTTAAATACATCACCTATTGCACTTAAAATAACAGGAGTCTGCTTGTATTCTTAACAAATGTATTACACATAACGGTGCAATAATGTCCAGTTACTTTGTGATGACAACATACCAATTTCAATAAGCCTTAGTCCATGGGCAAACAAAGCAGAAGTCACGCAGTGGGTCATACAGCTCTTAAAAGGGAAGGGAAAGTCACAAATCAGTGAACAGGAACTGGGGGGAAACACAGACAGTAGAGACGCATGAGGCCTTAAGTAAATGTAATATGGCGTGGGTGATTCTTACCTGTGTGCTACTGAAAATATTGTTGTATGACTGTATCCCTGTTGTCCATGTCGTCCCCGTCGTCTTCCTCCTCTTCACTCTCCACAGGCTCCACAGCTGCTACAACACCACCATCTGGACCATCCTCCTGCAGAAAAGGCACCTGGCGTCGCAAAGCAAGATTGTGAAGCATACAGCAGGCCACGATGATATGGCACACCTTCTTTGGTGAGTACATTAGGGATCCCCCTGTCATATGCAGGCACCTAAACCTGGCCTTCAGGACCCCAAAGGTCCTTTCTATGATCCTCCTAGTCCGCCCATGGGCCTCATTGTACCGTTCCTCTGCCCTGGTCCGGGGATTCCTCACTGGGGTCAGTAGCCACGACAGGTTGGGGTAACCAGAGTCACCAATTAGCCACACACGGTGTCTCTGTAGCTGTTCCATCACATAAGGGATGCTGCTATTTCGCATGACATACGAGTCATGCACTGACCCAGGGAACTTGGCATTTACATGGGAGATGTACTGGTCAGCCAAACAGACCACCTGGACATTCATAGAATGATAACTTTTTCTGTTCCTGTACACCTGCTCACTGTCTTTGGGGGGAACCAAGGCCACATGAGTCCCATCAATGGCACCAATGATGTTGGGGATATGTCCAAGGGCATAGAAATCACCCTTCACTGTAGCCAAATCGCCCACCTCAGGGAAAATAATGTATCTCCGCATGTATTTCATCAGGGCAGACAACACTCTAGACAAAACCTTTGAAAACATAGGCTGAGACATCCCAGATGACATGGCCACTGTTGTCTGAAAAGACCCACTTGCCAAAAAATGGAGTACTGACAGAACCTGCACCAGAGGGGGAATCCCTGTGGGGTGGCGGATGGGGGACATCAGGTCTGGCTCCAGCTGGGCACACAGTTCATGTATAGTTGCTCTGTCAAGCCGGTATGTAAGTATGATATGTCGTTCTTCCATTGTCGACAGGTCCACCAGCGGTCGGTACACGGGACGATTCATCCTTCTCCTCGCAAGTCCCAGCGGACGGTGCCTAGGAAGGACAACATGGAGCACAGAGTCAAGCAACCCACAGGTTCGTTCACACAGCTTGCACAGTACACGAATCGCTATGCATTGAAAGGCTTGTATGAGTGGCAATGCAAGGCCTAGGCCTGTGTGACGCAGTAAAAATTATGCCATGTGGGCCCTTGAAATGGCGGCTGCCTGACCTGTGAAGTGTGAAAGTGGGATGTGAGGTCAATGTGTTGGCATGGCACACCGTGGCGGTAGGCGGTCGAAGACCGCGGTGCTAAGCCGCATTGGTTAACATTGAACCCTATGGGTTTCAGTAGCCAATGACGATGTGCGCCGGCGGTCGCGGAACGCACCGCGGCGGTACGCACCACCGCGGGCGTGACCGCCATTTTCTATCTGATTAATCACTCGAGACCTGATCATCCACAGGAGAGGACCTATACTGCAAGTGCTGCTGTGACCTCGGTCTGGAAGATACAATGGCTGCTGCGACTGGGGAAAGGGCCCCTGCCTTCACTTCTGAAGAATTGGAGAAACTTGTTGATGGGGTCCTCCCCCAGTATGCGCTACTCTACGGTCCTCCAGACCAACAGGTTAGTACACAGGGTGCACGTTGAATGGGCTATGCCTGTGTTGAGTGGGGTGGATGTAAGATGGTGGGGAGCGAATGAGGAGTGCAACGCACGAAAGATGAGAGCATGTGCCACATGGCAAGGTTGGGGAGGGGGGGGGGGCACTCACATTGACCAGGCAGAAAAGTAATGAGATTTCCTTTCCCACCCTGTACATGTCACATAGGTCAGCGCCCATCAGAAGATTGACATTTGGCGTGCCATCGCCAAGGACGTCCGGGCCCTGGGGGTCCACAACAGACTGGGCACCCACTGCCGAAAGAGTTGGGAGGACATCCGCCACGGGACCACAAAGACCGCCGAGTCTCTGCTGGGGATGGCCTCCCAACGTAGGAGGGGTGCCAGCCGCCAATTGACCCCCCTGATGTCCCGGATCCTGGCGGTGGCCTACCCCGATTTGGATGGGCGCATGAGGACATCACAGCAGACACAAGGGGGTGAGTATCAGCACATTCTGCTATCTGTGCGCGCAGTGAAGGTGTCTGGGTGGGGGAGGAGGGCTGTGGCTATCTCTAGGCCAGGGCGCATTCTGTAGGCTAGGCCCTTCCGTTAGGCATGGCCCTGTCCCCCCGCCCCCCACCTCTGTAGGGTGGCAAGTACAGCTATCCATGGTCCGGCCTCACCCATGTGTGCATTTGTTTTCCATAGACCTGTAGGCCTAGTCACAATAACTGAGTAGTGTACCCCGATTGCGCAGCCTAGTGCAGGGGGCTTCTGTGTCTGTCCTCTCCGCCAACGGTGTTGCCAATGCATGCACTCAACCTGTCTTCATTTCTCCCCCCCCCCCATTTTCTTTGTCTTCCTGTTCATGTGTGCATTAGCATCATCAGGCGGAGGAGAAGTGGCATCGGCGCACGAGGGAGCTGCATCTCACATGGCCCCGGAGGGCCATGCAACAGACTCCGAGTACACCAGTGAGACGGAGGGCGAGGGGAGCTCCACAACGGGGACCCGTGCAGACGTCAGCGACACAGACACGTCCTCGGAAGGGAGCTCCCTTGCGGTGGCGGCAACATCCGTGCCCACCGCCACAACAGGTACAGCTGCCACCCAGCGCACCAGCCCCGCCTTCCCAGCAGCCCCTCAGCCTTTGCCCCGTGCCTGCTCGCCCAGGAAGGCGGGCATCTCCTTCGCCCCAGGCACCTCAGGCCCTGCCCCAGTTACCCCAGCTGCCCTCAGTGAGGAGGTCATTGACCTCCTCAGGACGCTCATTGTTGGGCAGTCTACCCTTTTGAATGCCATCCAGGGTGTAGAAAGGGAGGTGCATCGGAGCAATGCATACCTGGAGGGCATTCATTCGGGTCAGGCTGCCCATCAGCGATCGTTCAACGCTCTGGCCTCAGCACTGACTGCAGCCATTGTCCCTGTCTCCAGCCTCCCTCTTCAAACTCCCTCCACCCAGTCCCAGTCCCCTGTTCCTCTGCCTATCCCATCCACACCTACAGACCAGCCTGTACACACCTCAACACCCAAGGGCAGCTCATCCAGACATAAGCACCACAGATCACACAAGCATTCACCCAAGCAACATCCAGATGCAGACATGCCAACAGTCACTACCTCCTCTGTGTCCCCCACCTCCTCGTCTCCCTCCTCCCTCCCTGTGACGTCTCACTCACACCTGCATGCACACCCCCATCAGCCAGTACGTCCATCACCAGCACACCCTCCAGTACAGTCCGCACTCGTGCAGTCACCACCCCCACTGCCATTTACACGTCCCCTGTGTCCTCTCCCAGTGTGTCTGTCACCCCCTCTTCCAAACCACACAAACGCAGGCAGCCACCCACCCAACAGCCATCCACCTCACGACAGCCTCCGTCACAAGCACCTGCACCCAAAGACAGCACACTTGACTCTCCTACAACCACATCCTCTTCCTCCACTCCCATACCCACTACACCTACCCGTCCCTGTCCTTCCAAAGTGCTTTTCCTTTCCAACCTTGACCTCGTTCCAATCACTGACCCACCCCCTCCATCTGGTAAGAGTAAAAAAAGCACCTCAGCCACCACCAGCCCTGCCTCTACTATGACCATAGTGCAGGGCTATTGGAGTCCACCAGCTCCTAGGGCAGGAACATCGGCCAGCAGCAAGGGGACAGCCAGCCCACCCCCTGGGAAGAGGACAAGAAAAAATAAGGGCCGGCGCAACAAGCCTGAGACGGCTGCCACCAAGGACAGTAGCCTTGCCCCGTCACCTGCCACATCATCAAAGGGAGGCAAGGGCCACAGAGCTTCAGCGAAGGAGGGCAAGGGTAGCAGTGTGGAGAAGTCAGGCAGCAGGCGAGCTGCCCAGGAGGGCCCCACCAGCCCCATTCCGGTTGTGACGGACGACACCCACGGGCCCAGGACTCCATCACAGGAGGGCCCCGCGACCGCAACGGCGGATGGCGAGTGAGCGTGAAGTCTTGGCCAGGTCTGGCTCCCTAGAAACATAGGACAAGCACCGCTGAACAGGGGCCCGCCGTGAGAAGCACTGCTGAACAGGGGCCCGCCGTGAGAAGAACCGCTGAACAGGGGCCCGCCGTGAGAAGCACCGCTGAACAGGGGCCCGCCGTGAGAAGCACCGCTGAACAGGGGCCCACCGTGAGAAGCACCGCTGAACAGGGGCCCGCCGTGAGAAGAACCGCTCCGCTGGCCACCGCCGTCTCAAGCACCGCTCCGCTGGGCCCTTCCTGTCAAGCACCGCTCCCCTGGCCACCGCCGTCTCAAGCACCGCTCCGCTGGGCCCTTCCTGTCAAGCACCGCTCCGCTGGCCACCGCCGTCTCAAGCACCGCTCCGCTGGGCCCTTCCTGTCAAGCACCGCTCCACTGGGCCCTTCCTGTCAAGCACCGCTCCGCTGGCCACCGCCGTCTCAAGCACCGCTCCGCTGGGCCCTTCCTGTCAAGCACCACTCCGCTGGGCCCTTCCTGTCAAGCACCGCTCCGCTGGCCACCGCCGTCTCAAGCACCGCTCTGCTGGGCCCTTCCTGTCAAGCACCGCTCCGCTGGCCACCGCCGTCTCAAGCACCGCTGGCCTATTGACAGTGCCGGTTCTGTGTCGAGCAGGGCTTCACAAAGCACTCTGGGCACTATGCCTCCTCCATTAACAGTGGAGTCGGTAATCCATCTGATGGACTGTGGCTTTGCACTCCCCAGGATGGTTCAGTGGGAAATCCACCCACTGTAGAGACTTGTGAGACTGTGGCTTTGCACTCCCCAGGATGGCACAGTGGGCATGGAGGCCCCTCGTGGATCTGGCGTTGTGGACCCATGTGGCTGAGGTGCCCCCCCTTCCCTTCCCCCTGAGGTGCCTGTAGTTATATCATCTGATGCCCCAGCAGTGTTCTCTCCAATGGTATCTGGTCTCCTGTGTGGGCTTTGCCCCAGTGTTTGTGCACATTGGCCCACGGACTATGGAACTTTGACAGAATGGGCAGGACTTATTGCCTATGTATATATTTTTTACTATGTTCATTTCTTATTTTGTATCTTTCATTTTGCATATTTCCCATGACTTCAATGGAGCTATATTATACATATATTTTAAAGATCATTTTATTTTGTCTTTGCATTATCCCGGTGGGTTTGGGGGGTGTCACTCTGACTTGTTGCTCTGCAATGGTGTGAAGGGATTTGGGGGGGGTGGGGGAGTGGGTGTGTCGCGTATGTGTGTGCCCGTAACCTTTTCTCCTCCCCCCTCCCCTGTGTCGTAGGTGCAGTGGTAGATGAGCAGGTAGACAATAGCTGGTACAATTCGGGTTCCATGCTGACCTCCGTCCTCGTGGAGTGTATAGAAGTGAGCGTTTTCCCGTTCGTAGTCTGCTCCACCGTGTTTTTATCGGCGGGGCTCCCGCCCCGGAAAAGGTGGCGGATTGGTGAGTTGTGATAGGGTGGGCGGTACATTGTCTGCCGCCTGCCTGTTGGCGGTGACCGCCGCGCTGTTTGTCTGTCCCGCCGTAGCGGTCGGAGTGTTAAAGTGGCGGGCTGTGTTGGCGGTTCCCGCCAGAGTCAGAATTCCATTTTTTTGACCGCCTGCCTGTTGGCGGGTTGGCCGCCGCTTTATCACCAACCGCCAGGGTCAGAATGACCCCCTTTGTTTGCTTTTTAAAGACTTAAGACATTCTTATATCACTTTCCAGTGATATCTCTACAAATTTACATTGCAACTTTATTCTTTTTGACCTACAATTATCCTGATAAATATTATATATTTTTCTAAAAACTGTGTGGTGTATTTTTGTGGTGTTATATGGTGGTATTGTATGATTTATTGCACAAATACTTTACACATTGCCTTCTAAGTTAAGCCTGACTGCTCGTGCCAAGCTACCAGAGGGTGGGCACAGGATAATCTTGGATTGTGTGTGGCTTACCCTGACTAGAGTGAGGGCTTTTGCTTGGACAGGGGGTAACATGACTGCCAACCAAAAACCCCATTTCTAACATTGGTGATCAGCGGTGAGGATAGGACTTGTATTTGTGCAGTGACATACAGTAGCTAAGTATTTCACTACCTACCCACAGTTGAAGGTCAACTTGATTTTTATCTCTTTTTGCAAATTCGTTTTTCCTGACAATTTTCAAAAACTAAATCCTCACTCAACATGTCTCTGACGGGGTCTCAGATAGGAGACTTTGACCTAGTCCGGTTGGATACATATACGGTCAAACAACTAAGAGGATTCTGCAGGGCAATGAGGGTACCCACCCAAGGGGCCTCCAAAAAGGAGGACTTTCAAGTGGCGATGAGGGCCTGGGCAGAAGCCCATTTAGAAGAGGATGATGAGGAAGAGGAGCCAGAAAATGGCCCCTCAGAGTATTTTTCACTATCTGTGGATGGTGTTACCACTGCAATGGTGCCCCCTTCCAGACCAGGGAGCAGTGTCTCTGTGCAAAGCCTGACCGCAGAGGAAAGGAGAGAGGAAAGGGAGTTCCCATTGCAAATAGCAAAACTGAAAATTGAGGCTCAACAGGAGGAAAGAAGGGCAGAAAGAGAAGCCAAGCAAGCTGAGGCTGAAAGAGCAGCCCAACAGATTGCAGCTGAGAGAGCCTTGGCTGAAAAGAAACTGTTATTGGCTCATGAACTGAGTCTCGAGGAGCTGGACCTCAAGGCAAAACAGTCTGAATCCAGCAATAATGGTGGCAGCATACTGACAGGACCTGCTGGAGAAAAGAAGGTTCGCATACCCAAAAATGTGGTACCCAGTTTTGTGGTGGGAGATCAAATCAAATCATTAACATTTATAAAGCGCACTACTCACCTGTGCGGGTCTCAACGCGCTAGGGGAAAGGGGGGGGGTTACTGCTGCTCGAAAAGCCAGGTTTTTAGGAGTCTCCGGAATGCGGAGTGGTCTTGGGTGGTCCTGAGGCTGGTGGGGGAGGGAGTTCCAGGTCTTGGCTGCCAGGAAGGAGAAAGACCTCCCACCCGCCGTGGAGCGGCGGATGCGAGGGACGGCAGCGAGCGCGAGGCCAGAGGAACGGAGGAGGCGGGTGGGGACGTAGAAGCTGAGGCGTCGGTTGAGGTATTCTGGTCCCTTGTTGTGGAGGGCTTTGTGTGTGTGGGTGAGAAGTCGAAAGGTGATCCTTTTGCTGACTGGGAGCCAATGCAGGTGTCTCAGGTGTGCGGAGATGTGGCTGTTGCGGGGTACGTCGAGGATGAGGCGGGCCGAGGCGTTTTGAATGCGTTGCAGGCGATTTTGGAGTTTGGCGGTGGTCCCAGCGTAGAGGGTGTTGCCGTAGTCCAGGCGGCTCGTGACGAGGGCGTGGGTCATGGTTTTTCTAGTGTCGGCGGGGATCCAGCGGAAGATCTTGCGGAGCATGCGGAGGGTGAGGAAGAAGGCGGAGGACACGGCGTTGACTTGCTTGGTCATGGTGAGAAGGGGGTCCAAGATGAAGCTGAGGTTGCGGGCGTGGTCTGTGGGGGTCGGTGCGGTGCCGAGGGCCGTGGGCCACCAGGAGTCGTCCCAGGCGGACGGGGTTTTGCCGAGGATGAGGACTTCCGTTTTGTCAGAGTTCAGCTTTAGGCGGCTGAGCCTCATCCAATCTGCGACGTCCTTCATACCCTCTTGTAGGTTGGTCTTGGCGCTGGCGGGGTCCTTGGTGAGGGAGAGTATAAGTTGGGTGTCGTCGGCGTAGGAGGTGATGATGATGTCGTGCTTGCGTACGATGTTGGCGAGGGGGCTCATGTAGACATTGAAGAGTGTCGGGCTGAGCGATGAGCCTTGAGGTACGTCGCAGATGATCTCGGTGGGGTCTGAGCGAAACGGTGGGAGGTAAACTCTTTGGGAACGGTTTGAGAGGAAGGAGGCGATCCAGTCCCGGGCCTGGCCTTGGATCCCGGTGGAGCGGAGGCGGGTGATTAGGGTGCGGTGACAGACGGTGTCGAAGGCAGCTGAGAGGTCGAGGAGGATGAGGGCGACTGTTTCACCGTTGTCCATCAGGGTTCTGATGTCGTCTGTGACTGAGATGAGGGCGGTTTCCGTGCTGTGGTTGGTTCGGAATCCGGTTTGTGAAGGGTCGAGCAGGTTGTTGTTTTCCAGGAAGGTGGTCAGCTGTTTGTTGACGGTCTTCTCTATTACCTTGGCTGGGAAAGGCAGGAGAGAGATGGGGCGGAAGTTTTTCAGGTCGCTCGGGTCAGCTGTAGGTTTCTTTAGGAGGGCGTTGACTTCGGCGTGTTTCCAGCATTCGGGGAAGGTAGCAGAAGAAAAAGAAGAGTTGATGACGGCCTGGAGGTGCGGGGCGATGATGTCGTCGGCTTTATTAAAGATGAAGTGAGGGCAGGGGTCCGAAGGGGCGCCGGAGTGGATAGAGTTCATGATAGATTTGGTTTCTTCATTGTTGATGTGGGTCCAGTTGTTGAGGGTGAAGGCCGGGGGTGCGGGTTCGGTGATGTTTGGTTGGGTCTGGTGTCCGAAGCTGTCGTGGAGGTCGCTGATCTTGCGATGGAAGAAGGTGGCGAGGGATTCGCACAAATCCTGTGAAGGCGTGACGGCGTTGGCGTTGGGGTTGGAGAACTCCTTGACGATGCTGAAAAGTTCTCTGCTGTTGTGGCTGTTTTTGTCCAGTCTGTCGGTGAAAAAGTTCCTTTTGGCAGCGCGGATCAGGTGGTGGTGTTCCCGGGTAGCGTTCTTGAGGGCGGTCATGTTGTCAGTGGTGTGGTCCTTGCGCCAGGCCTTCTCGAGGGTGCGACAAGTTTTCTTTGATTCTTTGAGGGTGTCGGAGAACCAGAGAGGTTTTTTGGTGTTGGTCTGTCGATGCGTGCGTTTGAGTGGAGCAAGGTTGTCTGAGCAGTTGAAGATCCAGTTTGTGAGGCTGAGGGCTGCGTCGTTGGGGTCGGTGGTGAGGGTGGGTTGGTTGGCGGCGAGTGCGGAGAAGAGTTGCTCTTTGGGGATCTTGTTCCACTGTCGACGAGGGATGGGTTGAGTGCGGAGGTGGCGGGTCTCGCGTCGGAATGTAAAGTGGACACAGCTGTGGTCGGTCCAGTGTAGAGCGGAGGTGTGGCTGAAGAAGATGTGTTTGCTGGTGGAGAAGATAGGGTCGAGTGTGTGTCCGGCGATGTGGGTGGCGGTGTTCACCAGTTGCTTGAGGCCGAGGTTGGCGAGGTTGGCGAGCAGGGCGGTGGTGTTGGGGTCGTTGTTCTGTTCCAGATGGAAGTTGAGGTCGCCTAGGAGGATGTAGTCCGGCGAGGCGAGGGCGTGCGGGAAGATGAAGTTGGCGATGGCGTCGCTGAAAGGGGCGCGCGGTCCGGGGGGACGGTAGACGAGGGATCCTCTGAGGGTGGTCCTGGGGTCGGTGCGATGCAGATGTTCAGCGGCGAGAGGGGTGTCTTCGGTGGAGGTGGTGACGCTGATAGAGTCTTTGAAGACGATGGTGATACCTCCTCCTACTTGGTTGGTGCGGTCTTTTCTGGAGATCTTGTAGCCTTCGGGGATGGCAGTGGCGATGTCTGGAGCTGATGAGGCGTTCATCCAGGTTTCCGTGATGAAGGCGACGTCCGGAGCTGTGGAGTCCAGGAGGTCCCAGAGTTCAACGGCGTGCTTGTGGACAGAGCGAGCGTTGACCAGGATGCACTTGAGGTGGTTGATGGCGCGTGGTCTGGTGGTCGTGGTAGTTGCGTGGTGGAAGATGCGTTTGCAGGAGTTACAGGCGAAGGGTCCATGGGTGCGCTTGGGGTGGGCTTGGAAGCAGGTGTTGGAGCGCCCGGGGTTGAGGGTGTGGAGGGTGGTGGGGTCGTAGCAGGTCAGCGGGGTAGGGGAGGGCTGGGGACCAGGGGTCGTGGCGCTGGGCGAGGGCCAGGCGCGGACGGGCGCAGACAGGCTTGCCTCTGGCGCGCCCACTGCGCGCCCGCTGCGCAATCGCGCAGCGGCCGCCATAAGAGGGAGGAGGGGGGGGAGGAGTCAGCTGGGGGTGAATGGGAGCTGGAGGGCGGGGGCGTGCAGGAGGTCGCGGCAGGAAAGCGCGAGGGGGGGACAGGTAGAGTGAGAAGAGCTGGGGGAGGGGGGGTTTAAGGGTGGAGGGGGGTGAGTGTTAGAGTTTTAGGAGAATAGGGAGATAGATAGGAGTAGGGTTGAAAAGATAGGGGAGGGGGGGTGGTAGAGGTGGATGAGGGTGAGAGGTAGAGTGAGAGGATGGGAAGATAGGTAACAGAAGGGGTGTCGGGACGGGGGGAGAGATAGGGAAATAGATAGATGGAGAGGTAGGTGGAGAGCTAGAAAAATAGGTAGATAGGAGGAGGGGGTGAGTGAGGGAGTTAGGTGGAGAGATAGGTAGAGGAGTGAGGGAGGCAGGTAGCGAAAGGGTAGATGTGGGTGATAGTGAGAGATAGGTGGAGAGATAGAGGGGGGTGAGGCAGGAGCAGGAGGGCAGAGACAGGGGCGGGAAGAGACAGGAGTCGGAGAGGACCGAAGAACAGAAGAAGACCGGAAAAACACAGAAGAACAGAAGAGCACAGAAGAACAGAAGAGAAGAACACAGAAGACCGGAAGAACACAGAAGAACCGAAGAGAAGAACACAGAAGAACAGAAGGAGACCGGAAGAACACAGAAGAACTGAAGAGAAGAACACAGAAGACCGGAAGAACACAGAAGAACCGAAGAGAAGAACACAGAAGACCGGAAGAACACAGAAGAACCGAAGAGAAGAACACAGAATACCTGAAGAACACAGAAGAACAGAAGAGAAGAACACAGAAGAACACAGAAGAACAGAAGAGAAGAACACAGAAGAACAGAAGAACACAGAGGAAGATGCAGGGGACGAAGAAGCAGAAGAGCAGACGAACAGAAGATCAACAAAGAAGATACAGAAGACGAAGAGCAGAAGGCAGAAGACCACAGAGCAAGATGAGGAAGAAGAGAGGCGAAAGGAGAGGCTGAGGAGCACACAGAAGAAGAGAGAAGACGGGGAGAAGAAGAGTACAGAAGAAGATTGCAGAGGAGGAGCGAGGAGGAAGAGACAGAGAGGAGGAAAAGAAGCAGGAGAGAGGGTGAGTAGCGCGGGGCAGGGCGAGGGGCTGGGAGGTGGGGGGTACTTACTGTGAGGTGGGTCTCAGGAACTCAGGAACCTGGAGGAGCTGGAGGAGCTGCAGCGGCAGGGGGAGCGACCTACCCTTGGGTCAAGGGTCGCTACCACTGTCGCGCAGTGGCCGTCATAAGAGGGAGGGGGGGAGGGGTCAGCTGGGGGCGAATGGGAGCTGGGGGGCGGGGGCGTGCAGGAGGTCGCGGCGCGAGGGAGGGGGGGGACAGGTAGAGTGAGAAGAGCTGGGGGAGGGGGCTTTAAGGGTGGAGGGGGGTGAGTGTTAGAGTTTTAGGAGAATAGGGAGATAGATAGGAGTAGGGTTGAAAAGATAGGGGAGGGGGGTGATAGAGGTGGGTGAGGGTGAGAGGTAGAGTGAGAGGATAGGGAGATAGGTAACAGAGGGGGTGTCGGGACGGGGGGAGAGATAGGGAAATAGATAGATGGAGAGATAGGTGGAGAGCTAGAAAAATAGGTAGATAGGAGGAGGGGGTGAGTGAGGGAGTTAGGTGGAGAGATAGGTAGAGGAGTGAGGGAGGCAGGTAGCGAAAGGGTAGATGTGGGTGATAGTGAGAGATAGGTGGAGAGATAGAGGGGGGTGAGGCAGGAGCAGGAGGGCAGAGACAGGGGCGGGAAGAGACAGGAGTCGGAGAGGACCGAAGAACAGAAGAAGACCGGAAGAACACAGAAGAACCGAAGAGAAGAACACAGAAAAACAGAAGAAGACCGGAAGAACAGAAGAGAAGAACACAGAAGACCGGAAGAACACAGAAGAACCGAAGAGAAGAACACAGAAGAACAGAAGAGCACAGAAGAACCGAAGAGAAGAACACAGAAGAACAGAAGGAGACCGGAAGAACACAGAAGAACGAAGAGAAGAACACAGTAGACCGGAAGAACACAGAAGAACCGAAGAGAAGAACACAGAAGACCGGAAGAACACAGAAGAACCGAAGAGAAGAACACAGAAGACCGGAAGAACACAGAAGAACAGAAGAGAAGAACACAGAAGAACAGAAGAACACAGAAGAACCGAAGAGAAGAACACAGAAGACCGGAAGAACACAGAAGAACAGAAGAGAAGAACACAGAAGACCGGAAGAACACAGAAGAGAAGAACACAGAAAGAACAGAAGAACACAGAAGAACAGAACAGAAGAACACAGAAGAACAGAAGAACACAGAAGAACAGAAGAGAAGAACACAGAAGAACACAGAGGAAGATGCAGGGGACGAAGAAGCAGAAGAGCAGACGAACAGAAGATCAACAAAGAAGATACAGAAGACGAAGAGCAGAAGGCAGAAGACCACAGAGCAAGATGAGGAAGAAGAGAGGCGAAAGGAGAGGCTGAGGAGCACACAGAAGAAGAGAGAAGACGGGGAAAAGAAGAGTACAGAAGAAGATTGCAGAGGAGGAGCGAGGAGGAAGAGACAGAGAGGAGGAAAAGAAGCAGGAGAGAGGGTGAGTAGCGCGGGGCAGGGCGAGGGGCTGGGAGGTGGGGGGTACTTACTGAGAGGTGGGTCTCAGGAACTCAGGAACCTGGAGGAGCTGGAGGGGCTGCAGCGGCAGGGGGAGCGACCTACCCTTGGGTCAAGGGTCGCTACCACTGTCGCGCAGCGGCCGCCATAAGAGGGAGGAGGGGTCAGCTGGGGGCGAATGGGAGCTGGGGGGCGGGGGCATGCAGGAGGTCGCGGTGGGAAAGCGCGAGGGAGGGGGGACAGGTAGAGTGAGAAGAGCTGGGGGAGGGGGGGTTTAAGGGTGGAGGGGGGTGAGTGTTAGAGTTTTAGGAGAATAGGGAGATAGATAGGAGTAGGGTTGAAAAGATAGGGGAGGGGGGCTGGTAGAGGTGGGTGCGGGTGAGAGGTAGAGTGAGAGGATAGGGAGATAGGTAACAGAGGGGGTGTCGGGACGGGGGGAGAGATAGGGAAATAGATAGATGGAGAGATAGGTGGAGAGCTAGAAAAATAGGTAGATAGGAGGAGGGGGTGAGTGAGGGAGTTAGGTGGAGAGATAGGTAGAGGAGTGAGGGAGGCAGGTAGCAAAAGGGTAGATGTGGGTGATAGTGAGAGATAGGTGGAGAGATAGAGGGGGGTGAGGCAGGAGCAGGAGGGCAGAGACAGGGGCGGGAAGAGACAGGAGTCGGAGAGGACCGAAGAACAGAAGAAGACCGGAAGAACACAGAAGAACCGAAGAGAAGAACACAGAAGAACAGAAGAAGACCGGAAGAACAGAAGAGAAGAACACAGAAGACCGGAAGAACACAGAAGAACCGAAGAGAAGAACACAGAAGAACAGAACAGCACAGAAGAACAGAAGAGAAGAACACAGAAGACCGGAAGAACACAGAAGAACCGAAAAGAAGAACACAGAAGAACAGAAGGAGACCGGAAGAACACAGAAGAACCGAAGAGAAGAACACAGAAGACCGGAAGAACACAGAAGAACCAAAGAGAAGAACACAGAAGACCGGAAGAACACAGAAGAACCGAAGAGAAGAACACAGAAGACCGGAAGAACACAGAAGAACAGAAGAGAAGAACACAGAAGAACAGAAGAACACAGAAGAACCGAAGAGAAGAACACAGAAGACCGGAAGAACACAGAAGCACAGAAGAGAAGAACACAGAAGAACAGAAGAGAAGAACACAGAAGAACAGAAGAGAACAACACAGAAGAAGAGAAGAACAGAAGAACACAGAGGAAGATGCAGGGGACGAAGAAGCAGAACAGCAGACGAACAGAAGATCAACAAAGATGATACAGAAGACGAAGAGCAGAAGGCAGAAGACCACAGAGCAAGATGAGGAAGAAGAGGGGCGAAAGGAGAGGCTGAGGAGCACACAGAAGAAGAGAGAAGACGGGGAGAAGAAGAGTACAGAAGAAGATTGCAGAGGAGGAGCGAGGAGGAAGAGACAGAGAGGAGGAAAAGAAGCAGGAGCAGGAGAGAGGGTGAGTAGCGCGGGGCAGGGCGAGGGGCTGTGAGGTGGGTCTCAGGAACTCAGGAACCTGGAGGAGCTGGAGGAGCTGCAGCGGCAGGGGGAGCGACCTACCCTTGGGTCAAGATAAATGACATAGATAAATGGTTAGCTGCTTATGAAGTTGCACTAAGGGCTCATGAGGTTCCTGAAGGGTAATGGGGGTAGCTATGTGGGGTTATGTACCGCCACTGGGGAGGGACACACTCCTCACATTGGATCAACCTGATCAAAACACATACCCACTTCAGAAAGCCACTTTACTTGCCAAGTTTGGGCTGACCCCTGAGGGATACCGTCAGAGGTTCAGGGACAGCACCAAACAAACCACACAAACATGGGTAGATTTCTTTGACTTCTCCAGTAAGGCACTGAATGGATGGGTGCGGGGCAACAAAGTAGATGATTATAAAGGTTTATATGACTTGATTCTGAGAGAGCATATGCTTAATACTACTTATACAGAGTTGCGCCAGCACTTAGTGGATAGTAAGCTGACTGATCCCAGGAAGCTTGCTGAGGAGGCGGACCTCTGAGTTAGCACCAGAGTGTCCAAGAAGGTACCTGGGGGACACACCCACAAAGGTGGTCAGGGTTCCCAACAGAAGAAAGAGGGGGGAGATAAACTTACAGATAAGGAACTCTCCAAAGGCCCCCAAAAGAATTCCCAGGGAGGGGGTGGCAACCCTTCCTTTTCCAGATTTGGGAAAAAGCCAGGGACATATGACAGGTCAGGAAAATCCAACCCCAAATGCATGGAGTGTTACCAGTATGGTCACTATAAAGGCGACCCCCAGTGCTCCAAGAGGGCACCGTCCACTACCGGACAGACACCTGGGTTGACTAGTGTAGCGCTCGGGGGGAGATGGACCCAGATAGCTTTGGGGAACAGGTAGAGATTTCCCTAGTGTCCCTGGGCGAAGGAGAAATGGTGCCCAAAGCCCACATGCCCCAAAATACTTCCAAGTACAGGCAGTGGGTCACCATTGATGGGCAGAAGGTGGAGGCTCTGCGTGACACAGGAGCCAGTATGACTACTATCAAGAGTCAGCTGGTGTCAACAGAGCAGATAGTCCCTAATACATTCCACCAGGTCATAGTCGCTGACAATCGTGAGAGTCACCTACCGGTGGCTCTGGTTCCCTTTGAGTGGGGGGGTGTCTCTGGTACTCTGAAAGTAGCTGTGAGTCCTGCCATGCCTGTAGATTGTCTGTTAGGCAATGATCTTGAGCATACTGCTTGGAAAGAAGTGGAGCTCAGGTCTCACCTGGAGATGTTAGGGTTACCTGAGTGGGTCTGCATGACCACACGGTCCATGGCTGACCGAGAGGGAAGTCAAGGGCTTCTGGAGCCTGGAACAATGTCCCAGAGAGCTGCCAAGAGGAGGGGCAAGGGGCGCGGGAAACCGGCCCCAGAAGTTCCCGCAGTGGCTGACGGGGCTCCTGAGGAGGAGGCTCCCGAGCCAACTGGGGAAGACATTGCCACCCTGGGTGACTTACCTGAGCTTGCTGGCTAGCAAGTTGAGGGTGGACCCACCAGGGAGGAATTCTGCAAGGCGCAGAAAGAATGTCCCACTCTGGAAGGTCTGAGGAAACAAGCCTCAAACCAGGCGGCAGGTGAAGCCTCTGGCGATCACCATATATATTGGGAGAATGATCTCCTCTACAGTGAGCCTAAGGTTCCGGCCTTTGGGGCAGTACGTACGCTGGTGGTCCCCCAGTGTTACCGAACCTTCCTGCTGGGTTTGGCTCACGACATTCCCCTGGCAGGACATTTGGGGCAAGGCAAGACCTTTGACAGGCTTGTCACCCACTTTTATTGGCCCAGAATGAGGACAAACTCAGATAAGTTCTACAGATCTTGTCCTACCTGCAAGGCCAGTGGTAAAGCAGGAAAAAGGGTTAAAACCCCCCTGATTCCACTTCCTGTCGTTGGCACCCCCTTTGAAAGGGTGGGCATCGACATTGTTGGTCCATTGGACCCCAAGACTGCCTTAGGCAACAGGTTCATCCTGGTTTTGGTGGACCATGCCACCCGTTACCCAGAGGCAATCCCTCTGAGGACCGTAACTGCACCAGTGGTGTCCAGAACTCTGATGGGGATATTTACCCGTGTGGGGTTCCCCAAGGAGATAGTGTCTGACAGAGGCACTAACTTCATGTCTGCATACATGAAGTCCCTGTGGGATGCGTGTGGTGTAACGTACAAGTTCACCACACCCTATCACCCCCAGTCTAATGGTCTTGTGGAGAGATTCAACAAGACCTTGAAAGGCATGATTGGTGGCCTCCCTGAGGCCATGAGGCGTAAGTGGGACGTCCTGTTACCATGCCTTCTCTTTGCTTACAGAGAGGTCCCCCAGAGGGGGGTAGGGTTCAGTCCCTTTGAGCTTCTCTATGGGTACCCTGTCAGGGGACCCTTAAGCATTGTCAAGGAGGGATTGGAGAAAGCTCCAAAGGCACCCCCTCAGGATGTAGTCAGCTACATGTTGGCCCTCCGCAACCAGATGACCCGCTTCTGGAAAGAGGCCCAAAGTAACCTTGAGGCCAGTCAAGAGGTAATGAAACGCTGGTATGACCAGAAGGCCACCCTGGTAAAGTTTCAACCTGGAGACAAAGTGTGGGTAATGGAGCCAGTAGAGCCCAGAGCTCTCCAGGACCGCTGGTCTGGCCCATTTGAAGTAAAGGAGCGGAAAGGGGAGGCCACTTACCTAGTGGACCTCCAAACCCCTAGGAACCTCCTAAGGGTGCTCCATGTTAACCGACTAAAGGCTCATTTTGAGAGGTCGGAGATCAACATGCTTCTGGTCACAGATGAAGGAATGGAAGAGGAGAGTGAACCTCTCCCCGACCTCCTCTCTGCCCAAGAAGGTGATGGGTCAGTGAACGGGGTCATTCTTTCTGACTCCCTGACTCTAAACCAGAAAGGAGACTGCTATGAGCTGTTGGAGCAGTTCTCCCCCCTGTTCTCCCTTACTCCTGGACTGACCCACCTTTGTGTTCATGACATTGACACCGGTGACAGTCTCCCTGTGAAGAACAAAATTGACAGGTTATCGGATAAGGTGAAGGCCAGCATCAAGGAGGAGGTCTCCAAGATGTTAGCTCTAAGGGTTATCGAGAAATCCAGTAGTCCCTGGGCCAGCCCAGTGGTGTTGGTCCCTAAGGCTACTGCCCCAGGTGTGAAGCCAGAACTCCGGTTCTGTGTGGACTACCGGGGTCTCAACTCAGTCACACGGACTGATGCTCACCCCATCCCCCGAGCTGATGAGCTCGTTGACAGGCTGGGCGCTGCCAACTTCCTGAGTACGTTTGATCTTACTTCAGGGTACTGGCAGATCGCCCTGACTGAGGGGGCTAAAGAAAGATCCGCATTTTCAACCCCTGATGGCCATTACCAGTTCTGGGTGATGCTGTTTGGATTGAAAAATGCCCCCGCTACCTTCCAACGGTTGGTTAACGGGGTCCTAGCTGGCAAGGATGCCTTCTGTGCAGCCTACCTGGATGACATAGCTCGTCTACATTTTCAGCTGGGAGGAACACCTGCTTCACCTCAAGGAGGTGCTTCAGGCCCTGCAACAGGCAGGCCTGACCATCAAGGCTAGTAAGTGCCAGATTGGGCAGGGTTCCGTGGTGTACTTGGGACACCTAGTGGGTGGTGGCAAGGTGCAGCCACTCCAGGCCAAGATTGAAACTATCAAGGCCTGGCAACCACCTAGAACTCAGACTGAGGTGAGAGCCTTTTTAGGCCTCACAGGATACTACCGCAGATTTGTCAAGGGCTATGGTACCATTGTGTCACCCTTGACAGAACTCACTTCCAAGAAACAACCTAGGTTGGTGAATTGGACAGAGGCTTGTCAGAAAGCCTTTGACGCCCTGAAGGAAGCCATGTGCACGGCCCCCGTGCTCAAGGCCCCTGACTACTCCCAGGAATTTATTGTGCAGACAGACGCTTCAGAGCATGGCATAGGGGCAGTTCTAGCACAGCTAAATGAGGAGGGCCTAGACCAACCAGTGGTCTTTATTAGCAGAAGGCTATTACAACGGGAACAGAGGGGGAGTGCTATTGAGAGAGAAGCTTTTGCTGTGGTCTGGGCACTGAAGAAGATAAGACCCTACCTGTTTGGGACTCACTTCCGGGTTCAGACAGACCACAGGCCCCTCACATGGCTCATGCAGATGAGGGGTGAGAATCCAAAACTCTTGAGGTGGTCCATTTCCCTACAGGGGATGGACTTTACAGTGGAACATCGCCCAGGGGTTGACCACGCCAATGCTGATGGTCTCTCCAGATACTTCCGCCTTAGCGATGAGAGCTCCCAGGAGGTCGGGTAGCTCTCCCCACTTTCAGCTGGGGGGACACATGTTAGACCTGACAGCCTTAGGGTAGTCACCCCTAACTTTTTGCCTGCCTCCCTCCACTTTTTGGACACTGTTTTTGCTGGCTTTTAGACTCTGCGCACTTTACCACTGCTAACCAGTGCTAAAGTGCATATGCTCTCTCCCCTAAAAACATGGTAACCTTGAATCATACCTGATTGGACTATTAATTTACTTATAAGTCCCTAGTAATGTGCACTTTATGTGCATAGGGCCGGTAGATTAAATGCTACTAGTGGGCCTGCAGAACTGGTTGTGCCACCCACTTAAGTAGCCCTTTTTCCTTGTTGTCTCAGGCCTGCCATTGCAGGGCCTGTGTGTGCAGTTTCACTGCCACCTCGCCTTGGCATTTAAAAGTACTTGCCAAGCCTAAACCTCCCCTTTCTCCACATATAAGTCACCTCTAATGTGTGCCCTAGGTAACCCCTAGAGCAGGGTGCTGTGTAGGTGAAAGGCAGGACATGTACCTGTGTAGTTTACATGTCCTGGTAGTGTAAAACTCCTAAATTCGTTTTGCACTACTGTGAGGCCTGCTCCCTTCATAGGCTAACATTGGGGCTGCCCTTATACAGTATTGAAGTGGTAGCTGCTGATCTGAAAGGAGTAGGAAGGTCATATTTAGTATGGCCAGAATGGTAATATAAAATCCTGCTGACTGGTGAAGTTGGATTTAATATTACTATTCTAGAAATGCCACTTTTAGAAAGTGAGCATTTCTTTGCACTTAAATCTTTCTGTGCCTTACAATCCACGTCTGGCTGGCCTTAGTTGACAGCTCCTTGTGCATTCACTCAGACACACCCCAAACACAGGGTACTCAGCCTCACCTGCATACATCTGCATTTTGAATAGGTCTTCCTGGGCTGGGAGGGTGGAGGGCCTGCTCTCACACAAAGGACTGCCACACCCCCTACTGGGACCCTGGCAGACAGGATTGAACTGAAAGGGGACCTGGTGCACTTCTTAGCCACTCTTTGAAGTCTCCTCCACTTCAAAGGCACATTTGGGTATAAAATAGGGCCTCTGCCCTACCTCATCAGACACTTGCTGGAGAAGAAACCTGAACCAGAAACTACATCCTGCCAAGAAGAACTGCCTGGCTGCTTAAAGGACTCACCTGTCTGCTTTCTACAAAGGACTGCTGCCTTGCTGTTGGCCTGCTGCCTTGCTGAACTCTTGTCTGGCTGTGAAAGTGCTCTCCAAGGGCTTGGATAGAGCTTGCCTCCTGTTCCCTGAAGTCTCAGGACCAAAAAGACTTCTCTTTTTCACTTGGACGCTCCGTGCGACGAACATTTCGACGCACAGCTTGTTTCGTGGCGAGAAAAACACCGCACACCGACGCTGATTGACGCAACGCCTTCTGGACGACCGGAACTTCGACGCACGGCTTCGCAAGGACAACGCCGCCCGACCTCTAGAGGAGAAATCGACGCGACGCCTGCCGTGAGATCGTAATTTCGACGCGCAGCCCTGCAGACTGACGCGCAGCCAGAAAACAAGCAGGAAAATCCACGCACAGACCCGGGGCATCTGGTAATCCCCGCGAACCACAGAAAGAGACTGTCTGCTCGCCGGAAAATGACGCACGACTTCCCGCGTGAAAAATAACGACGCAAGTCCGTGTGTGCTGGGGAGAAATCGACGCACACACCCTTTTTCCACGCATCTCTTCTTCTATGGCCCTCTGAGGAGATTTTCCGCTCCAAACCAGGTACTTTGAGCTGAAAGAGACATTGTTTGCTTTTTAAAGACTTAATACATTCTTATATCACTTTCCAGTGATATCTCTACAAATTCATATTGCAACTTTATTCTTTTTGACCTACAATTATCCTGATAAATATTATATATTTTTCTAAACACTGTGTGGTTTATTTTTGTGGTGTTATATGGTGGTATTGTATGATTTATTGCACAAATACTTTACACATTGCCTTCTAAGTTAAGCCTGACTGCTCGTGCCAAGCTACCAGAGGGTGGGCACAGGATAATCTTGGATTGTGTGTGACTTACCCTGACTAGAGTGAGGGCTTTTGCTTGGACAGGGGGTAACCTGACTGCCAACCAAAAACCCCATTTCTAACAGTTGTCCATAAACATGCAATATCCAGAGCCATCAATTCATTTGCATCTGATAATTTCCATCCTGTGCCAACCATGCATTAATATGGTAAAATATAATGGATGAAAAATGGGAATGAAGGAAATCTATGTGTTTTTGAAATGTACCCAAGATAATGAGTTTAAGAATAGTGGTTATCTCCACAAGTCTGAATTTGGTGTTACCCGTAATGTTATGCGATTCAGAGTGTGGTTTGCAAACTGCCTTAATTCATGCACATTGACTAACTTTTGGGAACCAAAAATAGCGAGAATTGAAGTGATGATGAGAAATGTTCTGCTATGCTGTGTTCCCTCACGTCTGTTAGGAGTTTGAGCATATTGTCAGCGAACAGAAAGGACGCTAAATTCAGCAAGGAAACATTAAGATTTTTCTTTTTAAATACACACTGTGGTATTTGGGCCTGCACTGAGCTGGCACCCAGAAAAACCTAACAACCGCATACATTTTCAAAAACTATAGGCACCCTAGAGAGCCCAGAGTGGTGCAACTTGTGTGGCTCCCGCTATGTTTTTGTGCCTAGAATGCCTTGTAAACCTCAGACTTTAGCTAAATTCACAGATTTTCCTCACATGTCTTTGACAAAACATTCTGGAATAAGCAGTGACTCACACAATTACTCCCACCCAGTCTTCTCTTATTTCTCCAATGACGTTCACAGGATGTCCTGGGAAAGAAAACATGCATGGATCAAGAGAAGCCATGCAAGACAAACCATGCTGGATTCCCCTCAGTTTCTAGGTTTCAGAAATGCTTATGTTTGGTAGCGTTTCCTCATTGCCGCCTGACCTGGAGACCAACTAGGGTAGCCAATCACTATGGCAAATGAGAAGAAATTGGAATAATCTGGGATGCAGTTTTGACACCCCATTTTGCCTCCTGCCGGCGGGAAGAAATTCTCTCTGGTGCCAATGCCAAGATAGCCCTACGGCCACCCCTTTCACTTTCTCACTTTTTACCCTGATAGTCTGAGGGGCTTTCTGCCTCCCTGCATGTACAGATTGCAGTGTTTGCCACCTATATGCCTGCCCCAGGGCAGATCATAAACTTCACATAAAGACTTCTGGGATGTTTAGAGGTAGAGGATAAGGCCCGATGCCTTAAGTCATTTGTTTTTTATAAATAGAAAAATCTAGTGGACTTTTAGCCACCCTGGGGACTAGTCCTCACTCCATTCTTTTTTCTAAGTAAAACTTCCACCCCAGGGACAAGTCCACACTCCATTCTTTAAAAACAAAACCCTGACGTCTATTGAACTTTCTGCCTCCATGTGGGTGGGGGTCATTACAAGAGGTATTGTATACAACAAGGGGTGTGGAGCCCAGCCATTTCATACCATTTATTGGCTTCAATGTCACTCTAATTTTCTGCCTCTTAATTGGGCTGCACCTGCCAGTGTCACTTCTTCTTTTCTCAGGAGCATGAACCAAGTACAGAATGATTCTCTGTGATTAGTGCCCCTTTACTACTGCTCAGGCTCGGATTGAGGCTCTTTTTTCGTATCTCCCTCATGTAAGTCTCTCCCGCGTTGCTCTCTTTTGACTGTCCCCCTTCCTATTGTGCTTGCCTATTTGCTTCTCTCCACACCCATGTTGTGTTTTTTGCAGTTTTATAATGCCCAAACTCGACCCTAAGGTATTGGAGTGCTTTGCCATTTCCTGTGTGCTTCTCTCCACTCCCACGTTGCTTTTATTTTATTTTACAGTTTTATATAACCCGAACGTATTGGAGCTCTTTACATTAGGACCAGTTACACTGCACAGTAATTTGCCCAAATCACAGAATGTTGAGCGATGTGGTAGCTCTTGCTCGTCATCCTCCAAATCTGGGTCTTCAGGGGTGAGATGTAGCCCACGTCTGGTGGCAATGTTGTGTAGTATAGCGCCAACTATCTTGAATGCTGTTATTGGGGCATACTGGAGCGCACCTCCACTTCTGTGGAGGCATCAGAATCTTGCCTTTAACAGTCCAAAGGTCCTCTATATGACATTTCTGGTCTTCCTATGTGCACTGTTATATCGCCTCTCATTCTCATTGCTGGGTGTTAGGTACGGGGTAAGTATCCATGGTCGTAGCGCATATGCACTGTCACCTGTTTGGCAAAAATGGACAATGTTAGCAGGGCATGGATGGTTTCTACTGTGACCTGTGTGTATGTTTTCAGGGTGTCTACATCAATACCTAAGAGATATCCGTCTCCAAACTCCCCACGTTCTTGGCGTTGGTGTATCCCACTGTGCCTGAAAATGTAAGAGTCATGTGTACTCCCTGGAAATTTGGCTACCATGTCAGGGATGACATAATGGGCGTCACATACCACCTGGATGTTCAGTGAGTGGGTACACTTCCGGTTGCGGAACAGATATTCCAGATTTGCAGGAGGGCATATTTGTATGTGTGTCCCGTCTACACACCCTATTACATGAGGGAAGTTGGCAATCCTGTAGAATTCCAACTTGGTGCTGTTGATTTCTGCCTCATTCCTGGGTAGGTATATGTATCTGGACATGTGTGTGAGTATGGCATCTAAGAAACATCTGAAGAACTGTGAGAGTGCACTTTGGGATACCCCACCTGCCACAGCAATGACCCCCTGATAGCTACCTGAGGCCAAGAGGTGCAGTGAGCATAGCACTTGCACATGTGTGGGGATGGCGCTGCCGCGCACAGTCTGGCGTTGCAACTGCGGATTGAGTAGATCTATTAATTCCAATATTGCTGCACTGCTGAGTCTGTATTTATCATATATCTCCTCCTCTGTTTGTTGGAAAAGTGTCTGCCTGGTTCTGTATATCCTCTCCTGTCTCAGGCTCCTCCTCCTCCTCCTCTGCTGTGCGGCATGGACTCTCCTCCTCCTTGCTCTCACATATATCTCCGCCATCTTGAGTAACCCAGATGCCTTCTGGGTCTCCTTTTATACTTTGGTTATGGTTAAAGTAGTGGTAAATTTGGTGTGCAAAATGGGCTTTTTGCGACTAGTCGCAATTTGTGAGTGGCTTTTTCATATGGTTTGCGACTCGCAAATTGCGTCTCCCTATTTGCGAGTCGCACAATGGGGTCACAAAATTTGCAAGTCGGTAATGGCTCGCGTCGCAATTTGCGATTTGGAATTGGGGTTCTTGCATCCCATTTCCGATTTTGCGGGGTCGCAAATTGTGATTCGAGCCATTTGCGACTCGCACATTTTTGCTACATCTGGCCCTTAGCCCAGGACATGGTTGATCAGTAAGTGACACTCTCTCCGCCCCAGACCGACTGAATATATTGACCAACTTATACGAATTCCAAACAAAGGACCTTCTCTGATGATGTTCATTAGCTTTGAAAAAGCCCCAGGTAGACCCACCATAGAGGGTGAAACACATGTCGGCTCTTTGGCTCTCTGCTTAAATGTCTAAGCTCTTTGCTTAATAATGGACATCAATGAATAATTTTGGGCTCTCTGGCTCTCTGTTCAAATGCCTATGAATTTTATTTGAAATGAGCATCAATAAACAAACTTGGATTCACCATCCTGACCTAATGGATTAATTCTACTTTACAAATTATTGCAAATCACAAATCCAGAATCTCATACTCGGATACAAAGTGGGTTTTCAATATCCTAAAAGTTCAAGACTTTGTTTGGGGGCAAAATTGGTCCATACCCCCATCTGATAACCCACGAGTGCATAGGAAAGGGCATTCTAAAGGAAGAGAGATTTGGGCCATAGAACTTTGTTCTCTTGAAACATTATGACCACAGGAGGGACTGGCGGAGCTGGCGATTTGAATCCTCCAGGGCAGAGCTGCCCTGGGGATTACAACCCCCCTCTCCACCATGCAATTGCACCGCCATGTAAATGCTGGCAGAGGCAGGTGCAGGTGTACTTGGCATGGGCAGTGCAGGGGAACCCTTGGCCAGCCCCATCGCGCTGTTCACTGTCTGCAAAGACGTCATAATGACCCCCTAAATTTGGACTGGTAATAAGATATGAAATGCAACTACTGATCCTGGATTTCAACTTGTCAGACTAAAATGGAATATGCGGGTTGCATGTGATACTTAAATTGGGATTTTGTAGCCTATTAGGTTTCTACAATTGTTCATACAAACCTTTTAGGCATGATACTTTATTAGGACATTGTGGAACTCTTTAATTTTTTTGAGCACTACGCACTTTATTTAGGATTGGGCAATTAACTGTATATAATGGCAAGTGACAGTATGTAGGCTGAAAATGTAATCAATGTAAAGATTATTCGCGATATGCATTTAGACTTTAATGGATTAATGGACAAGATTTCCAACATCTCGGCTCTATAAATGTATTTACACGCATATATTTTCCAAACTAATTTCCTGAATGTGATGTTGACACTAATTCATTTGAAGGAAAAATCATTTGTATACAATATGAAAAGTAATGGTACCATGTCAACAGAGTATTTATAGTGTTATTGAAGAGGTGCGGCAATTTGATTCTATACATTTTGATTTCTTCTATGTCCATAGTCTTGAGAAAGGTCAGTGCCAGTCTGTTTATACTGCACACTTAGGAAAATGCCTTCTTACTGTCAAAATGCGTAGGGGAGCAGGTGAGTATCTACCTTAATAAAACCACACTTGTGACACAGGAGAATATATATATATATATATATATATATATATATATATATATATGTGTGTGTGTGTGTGTGTGTGTGTGCATAATACGTTCTCAAATATACAGCAGTACAGAAGTCCCTTTAGTCTGTAGTCAGTGTTTTATTTCTAGTTTACAGTTTATCAAATGGAATAGTCTCTGAATGAAAATGTTCAGTCATTTCCTAAATACGAGTGCAGCCATAAAATATTTGTATGACGTAAGTATTTCCAGAAAGCAAGGCGCAGTGCTTAATTTGTAAATAAAGAGGTGCCGGTGCTCAAAGCCCTTCTCTTAAACACGAGGCTGCAGTAATTAAATCTGCCAGCACTGAATACTGAGGCAGGGTAATCCTGAAGCCATCGCGGGCCTCTTCAATCCATTTACGGCCACCCCTGCCCCTTCAGCTCATCCAGCAACTTTCTACTTTCTCCCTTTATGACGCTTTTTAGTTTGTCCTTCTTCTGTCTTTCCCATATGTGTCTTTTGATCGCAGCAAATGCTTGAGGCATAAGAATAGCCCCGGCCCTCACAAATAAGTGCCTGTGCTCAGCACCGGAAACAACAAGCACAAATTAAGCACTGGCAAGGCGCCTGTGTAAACAGCTTTTCTTATGTTAAAATCGCAGCATCCTCGCTGCTGCAATTAAACATCTTGATTGCCTAGGCAGAATGCAATGGACTATGAGGAAACGTGTTCTCGACATCAGAGATTGTCACCACTGTTCCCAAAGCATTTGAAAATGCTCAAATTATTGGCAAAGTAGTTAGTGTGCGGTGCTTCTGGATATTGCATTTTCCGAAGACGCTTTTCACCAAACAACCCTGACATTAATTGACCAGCCTCAGCTTTTCTTTTCTTTCACTGGAGCTGATGCAAGTGCACTCAGAAAATGATGCCTACCCGTTCAGTGAGTTTGGTGAGGTAAGGCACAGTCCACAGCACTTTGAAACCTGAGGGTAACTTTCCTCTGGGCACAATTCCTTGACCAGACTGATTGTTTCCATTATAAAATCTACAGAACTCTGCTGGAGGCTTTGAGTGAAAACGAGGAGTCAATTTGGCGCCCTCAGCTGCTTACATGACCTTTCATCCAGATTTTGAGCAAAGAGCTTATCACCCCAAACAGGGCATTTTAGTAGCAGATCTATGTGAAGCCCCCCCCCTTTTATTCTCTCATTCAGTATTGCCATGTGGCTAACAACCTCAAACACCACAGTTGAAACTGCAGAATCTTAGGGGGTTATTACAACTTTGGAGGAGGTGTTAATCCGTCCCAAAAGTGATGGTAAAGTGACGGATATACCACCAGCCGTATTACGAGTCCATTATATCCTATGGAACTCGTAATACGGCTGGTGGTATATCCGTCACTTTACCGTCACTTTTGGGACGGATTAACACTTCCTCCAAAGTTGTAATAACCCCCTTAGTTTCTTACTTCCCCTAACCAGTGAGTGAAAATCTTGAAGCAGAGATTGAGGTGAACGAGCAGCATAAGTACTAGCTCTCAAAGAGAACACGTTTAATGAATGAAGTCTGTTTATAATATACTCCACCTTCCTGTTAATATGATCATCAGGGGAAGCCTTAATGTGTCCACCACTGACACATTCACACGCCCTGCCAGGCTCAGCAGAATAGAGTCAATGTTTAAAGTGTTAAGGATATAATTCTAAAACAAACAGTGAGAGGATACTGCTGTCAGCTCACTGACCTTATTCCAAAATCTAGAAAGAGTGATGAAGATGATTACCCTCAGCCCCTCTAGTACTCCACCAACATACAGAAATACACCATAGTCTTAAAGTGCGCTTGGGAACAATCTAGCAGGAGTGGAGAGATACAGGAAACAAGTAAATATTTAATCAACTGGTTCTGCATGAAATCTCAGCTCACCTGCCCACACTGTGTTAGGACTGTGTCCCCTGCCTTGAAAACAGGTTGTAAAATAGTTTATTAAACAAGTAATGAAAATGTATCTCATATAACTTATTTTCATATACATTGTGCAGAATACAAATTTTACATGTTATACTTCTAAGGTAACCTACATTGTTTGACTTTCATTGTTCCTTTTGTCAAAGATTGTGCCAGCCTTTACTAATTTTGTGCACCAAAGAGGACAACATTAGTTATGAATTGTGCCTTGTAATTGCCATCTGTTTCTTATGATTGCAACTTACAACATTGTTTAAATATTTTGTATACACAGGTAGGTTGTTTCTAAATAAAGATTTCGGAATTATGTTATTTCACATGTTATTTTGTTCAATTTTAAAGTGTTTTCTTTTTTCCTGGAATTCCCTCATTTGTTACAGATAATTTAAATCAATCGTGTATGCTGTACTGTTGAGATTAATTATGAGATCTCCCAATAAGTTTCTCCAGCAACTTCCCTATGAGTTTCTACATTTACGCAATGTGATACCACATATTTATCTTCTGGTCAATGTTTATATATCAGTACACATTTCAAACTTAAATTCTGACCCATGATACTCTGACCTTCATTCCTTTCTTTTGTAGGCCTTAGGCCTAAAGAGAATTTCCCGAAATTATTCCTGCGTCCAGGGCTGTATAACAGATGCAGGAACCTATTCTGGAATATTGGTGTTGGTTATGGACTCAAATTCTCTCTTCATTCTCAATCACTTTGCAAGGAAATTGAGAATAAAGGGGGTCATTCTGACTCCCGCGGGCGGCGGAAGCCGCCCGCCTGGCGGGAACCGCCAGAAGACCGTACTGCGGTCAAATGACCGCGGCGGTCATTTTGACTTTCCCGCTGGGCGAGCGGGCGACCGCCAAAAGGCCGCCCGCCCGCCCAGCGGGAAAGCCCCAGCAACGATGAAGCCGGCTCCGAATGGAGCTGGCGGAGTTGCTGGTGTGCGACGGGTGCAGTGGCACCCGTAGCGATTTTCAGTGTCTGCTAGGCAGACACTGAAAATCATTATGGGGCCCTGTTAGGGGGCCCCTGCACTGCCCATGCCTGTGGCATGGGCAGTGCAGGGGCCCCCAGGGGCCCCACGACACCCGTTACCCGCCATCCTGTTCCTGGCGGTTTTTACCGCCAGGACCAGGATGGCGGGAAGGGGGTCGGAATCCCCATGGCGGTGCTGTGAGCAGCGCCGCCATGGAGGATTCTTTGGGGCAGGGGTAAACCGGCGGGAAACCGCCGGTTGCCCTTTTCTGACCCCGTCTTTACCGCCGCGGTCAGAATTGCCCATGAAGCACCGCCAGCCTGTTGGCGTTGCTTCCGCGGCACTCTGCCCCTGGCGGTTGACCACCAAAGTGTGTCCTATGTAGTGTAAGCAGTCACAATTACCCCTAGAGTTGATGCTTTCACCAGCTAAGTAGTCACAGAGACCAAACCTGTGATTGGTCTACTAACAAAGTAACTTTATAAACAAATCAGAATTGCAAGAGCATTTATAATAATGAAAATTAATGCAATTAACATGTAGAAATAAACGTGTAGGCCTGAAACCAAAAGCTGCATTTTAAATGCAGTTGAGAGCAGTAGGCTCTTATGGCCACATGTATTTAGTTAAAAAGACGTAGAATGCACTTTCTTTCCTTTAAAAAAACCCCGACAGAGTTCAGAGAATGTGGATGTTAAAATTTTAAAACCCACAAATGTGCTGAGATAGAATGATTTATTGGAACATTGTTATACTTCAACCTTCCAACATGCAGGTTTTCATAATAGATAATAATGTATTAAAATGTTTAGTTTGATTTCTGTAGAATGTTACATGTGAACAATAGGATATTCAGTTTAGAAGGGGATGAGAAACCCATGATCTCATTTAGTAAATAAGAGACCTAACCATGAACTGTTTTTGTTTTGCTGTAAGTGAATGGTGGGAATCTTACTTCGACTTGCTAAAAGTGTCTAAAATGTTTCTTGTTAGACGTTTAATATTTGCCAGTCATTGTTTTTAGATTGCTTATACGACAGAAGCTTTCCTTTTCCCATGATGACACTACCGCTTGATTGGATGAGCTGCTGAGGATTGCAAATAATTGTAGCATACTTTTGATATGAAAAGTATATAAATCCTTGTTCCTATAGTAGAAGAGGGAGGCTTCACTTCAGATCTAGTCTGACCCAGACTTTTTGCTGACGTTTCTCAGATTTATTTTGAGAGACCTTAATTCACCTGACTCAATCTAAGCTGCCCTGAGACTCTACTGAGTTTCTTGATCTTCACTTTTTAGTAAATATTTCTTGATTTGAGATTGTACGCTAAAAGCTTCATGCTTTCACTTCTCGAATTTACCTTTATGAAACACGCTTTATGCATTTGCTCTGATATTAATGATTTGTACTGATAATTAATTTACTGATTATTTTGTGATTGAAAAATAAAGATTTACTTACTAAAGGTTTTACTAAAGATTCTAAATAAAGCTTTGAGACTCACATCAACTCTCATCATTGACTCCCAAATATTGTAATTGAAACTGTGATGAAGAAATTGATTTTGATCTACTGTTCCTGATTCTTTGTTAGAGCCAAAGTCTGCCTGCCTTGGGCCTTGTAATTAAGTGGGGACTTTCATCCGGATGAGTTTGTAAAATTTATGCCATAAACCAAAGATCTACTAGTATCTATAGGATCTAAAAGACATGCCACCTTTAATTGAAGGCTGGTGTACTTTATGTCTGCTGTTGAATGTCGGATGAAAAGTGTATGTCGGGTCCTGGAGTGTGGTCTTGGCAACAAATTCTGCGATGGAGTGTGCGCAACCAGTTCTGGAATTTGATCCATTGTTTGATACAGACAAGACAGTGAGACAAGGATCACAGCCTGGTTGATACCAACTGAACAAATGAAAACCTGATCTCTAGGTATAGGGTGCATAAACATAATTAATGCCCAAGTTCTCCTAAATGAGAGCAATCACTTGTGCCAATGCCAACCTGCCTTACATATGCCACATCATCTGATATATTTTCCACATGTATTTTTCTTCACTGAGGTCCCTAGTTGAAGGAGAAGGCACGGGATATTAATTAAGAAGTTTATATAGTTATTTGTAAAATAAGTGATTT
Organism: Pleurodeles waltl; assembly: GCF_031143425.1. Classification (NCBI taxonomy): domain Eukaryota; kingdom Metazoa; phylum Chordata; class Amphibia; order Caudata; family Salamandridae; genus Pleurodeles; species Pleurodeles waltl. The sequence goes on along the minus strand of NC_090446.1, from coordinate 1,314,354,080 downwards.
TACTTAAATATCTGTATTCTTTGTACTGTAATTTGCTGGTTCTTTGCTTGAGATTCCTGTCAGGGCATGGAAGTCCACCAGTATTTCATCAAGTCTACTTAAACTGTTACTTTTCCTCACTCCAGAGCTGTTAGTGAGGTAAGCTCTGTGTTGGGAGTGTTGCAACCTCTTAAGAGGGTGTTCATCCCTTAGCTGTGAGTGTATCAGCCTTTCACTACATTGCCAGCCAATCTGCCATTTTAGATTCAGCAGTGTTCAGCAAGAGGGAGGTTGTCTCATCCTTAACAATCCTAAATTCTCAGTAGCAGACTGTCAAAGGCTTGCCTGTTGAGGGATGCAATGATGTGCTCAACCAGAGGTTGTAAAAGTTCATTAGTGACCCTGCTTCCGGGAGATCTTCTATCTGGCATCTACCTCTCTTTAGCTGTACTTCACTTGGTGGGCATAATCATCCCCACACTATTTCACTGGGACATTATTAAAATGAAGTGAAGGTAGATCCAAGACACAAAGCTACACATAGACTCATTTTACTGTGTGATGGTTTTAGCCTCAAATACTTTTGGCTCGCAGGACTGAGGTAAGTGTCTAGCAGGGGCCTGTGGCAGATGAGTAATCAATCAAGTTTTTTCATTGATGGTAGCCTATCTCTGTCCATTGAATCTTCAGTGCATGTTTTTGTTCGGGAAGCAATATCTGCAATGCTGTAGCCTTTAGAGCAACAGCAAAGGGCTCTTTGAATCCTGATGGTGTTTAGTGCTTCCCAAAACATGTAGTGTTATCAACACTAATCTGGGCTACAGAAATTCATGAAAGGCACCTACACCACCTCTTACTAAAGCAAACTGCAAACTAAACCATAGTTTTCTGAGAAACTGAAGGCTGTGGACCATATGTATCAAGATTAGTCATTCTATGGCAGGAATAGAGGCGAGGATTATGCCTTTCTTTCTCTCCTTTATTTAACCCCTTCTGTGCCCAGGACGTAATGGTTACGTCCTGAGGCACAGTGCTGCTGTGCCCAGGACGTAACCATTACGTCCTGTGCACAGAGCCCAGAGGGAGCGCTCTCGCTCCCTCTGTGGGGTTCCCCCCCACCCCCCCAAGTCAGGGATGGAAGAGGAAGCACTTCCCCTCCCACCCCCGACCCCCCCAACCCCCCCCTGTGACGTCAGCACGCGAGCGCGCGCTGATTAGTCACAGGGTCTCCCCCATCGCGCTGGAAGCAGAGCTTCCAGCGCGATTGAAAAATAAATGCTTTTGCATTTCTTTTTCAATCCCATGGGGGAGGCCCCGAGAGGCTTCAAAGGGAAGGAAATGTATTTCCTTCCCTTTGAAGTCTCTCACAGGTTTCAAAAGCCGGATTGCTTGCAATCCGGCTTTTGAAACCCCACTAGACACCAGGGATTTTTTTTTCTTTTCTTGAAATTGGCAAAAGGGAGCGACCCCTTGGGCAAGGGTCGCTCCCAGGGGGGCATTTTTTTAGGAAGGCCTTTTCTGCCCCCCCTGGGGGCAGATTGGCCTATTATTAGGCCGATCTGCCCCCAGGGGGGGCAGAAACCTCTAGGCACCAGGGACCTTTTTTTTTTTTTTGTGATGAATTCTTTTTTTTTAGGTGGGGAGCGATCCCTTAGGCAAGGGTCGCTCCCCTACGGGGCAATATATATTTAGGCCATTTCTGCCCCCCTTGGGGGCAGATTGGCCTATTTTGATAAGGCCAATCTGCCCCCAAGGGGGGCAGAAACCATTAGACACCAGGGAGTTTGTTTTTGCGCGCGAATGTCACGCAACAAAGCGACCCCTTTGGCAAGGGTCGCTCCCAGGGGGGGCAATTTTTTGGGAAGGCCTTTTCTGCCCCCCCTTGGGGCAGATCGGCCTATTATTAGGCCGATCTGCCCCCAGGGGGGGAAGAAACCTCTAGGCGCCAGGGCACATTTTTTTTTTGTGTTTTTTTTTTTGTTCTTTTTTTTTTTTTAGAGATGGGGAGCGACCCATCAGGCAAGGGTCGCTCCCCTGGGGGGCAAATTGTATTTAGACCATTTCTGCCCCCCTGGGGGCAGATTGGCCGATTTTAGGTCAATCTGCCCCCAAGGGGGCAGAAACCACTAGGCACCGGGGATTTGTTTTTTGGCGCCAATGTCACGCAGGGGGAGCGACCCCGTAGGCAAGGGTCGCTCCCGGGGGGGGGGTGGGGGTTGGGAGGGCAAATTTATTTTAGGCCATTTCTGCCCCCCCGGGGGACAGATCGGCCTATTATTAGGCCGAACTGCCCCCGGGGGGGGGGGGGCAGAACACTCTAGGCGCCAGGGCAATTTTTTTTTTGTGTTTTTTTTTGTTGTTGTTTCTTTTTTTAGAGATGGGGAGCGACCCATCAGGCAAGGGTCGCTCCCCTGGGGGGGCAAATTGTATTTAGACCATCTCTGCCCCCCTGGGGGCAGATTGGCCAATTTTAGGTCAATCTGCCCCCAAGGGGGCAGAAACCACTAGGCACCGGGGATTTGTTTTTTGGCGCCAATGTCACGCAGGGGGAGCGACCCCGTAGGCAAGGGTCGCTCCCGGGGGGGGGTGGGGGTTGGGGGGGCAAATTTATTTTAGGCCATTTCTGCCCCCCCGGGGGACAGATCGGCCTATTATTAGGCCGAACTGCCCCGGGGGGGGGGGGGGCAGAACACTCTAGGCGCCAGGGCAATTTTTTTTTTGTGTTTTTTTTTGTTGTTGTTTCTTTTTTTAGAGATGGGGAGCGACCCATCAGGCAAGGGTCGCTCCCCTGGGGGGGCAAATTGTATTTAGACCATTTCTGCCCCCCTGGGGGCAGATTGGCCGATTTTAGGTCAATCTGCCCCCAAGGGGGCAGAAACCACTAGGCACCGGGGATTTGTTTTTTGGCACCAATGTCACGCAGGGGGAGCGACCCCGTAGGCAAGGGTCGCTCCCGGGGGGGGGGGGGGGGTTGGGGGGGCAAATTTATTTTAGGCCATTTCTGCCCCCCCGGGGGACAGATCGGCCTATTATTAGGCCGAACCGCCCCCGGGGGGGGGGGGGGGGCAGAACACTCTAGGCACCAGGGCAATTTTATTTTTGTGTTTTTTTTTTTTTGTTGTTTCTTTTTTTAGAGATGGGGAGCGACCCATCAGGCAAGGGTCGCTCCCCTGGGGGGGCAAATTGTATTTAGACCATTTCTGCCCCCCTGGGGGCAGATTGGCCAATTTTAGGTCAATCTGCCCCCAAGGGGGCAGAAACCACTAGGCACCGGGGATTTGTTTTTTGGCGCCAATGTCACGCAGGGGGAGCGACCCCGTAGGCAAGGGTCGCTCCCGGGGGGGGGATGGGGGTTGGGGGGGCAAATTTATTTTAGGCCATTTCTGCCCCCCCGGGGGACAGATCGGCCTATTATTAGGCCGAACTGCCCCCAGGGGGGGGGCAGAACACTCTAGGCGCCAGGGCAATTTTTTTTTTGTGTGGTTTTTTTTTGTTGTTTCTTTTTTTAGAGATGGGGAGCGACCCATCAGGCAAGGGTCGCTCCCCTGGGGGGGCAAATTGTATTTAGACCATTTCTGCCCCCCTGGGGGCAGATTGGCCAATTTTAGGTCAATCTGCCCCCAAGGGGGCAGAAACCACTAGGCACCGGGGATTTGTTTTTTGGCGCCAATGTCACGCAGGGGGAGCGACCCCGTAGGCAAGGGTCGCTCCCGGGGGGGGGGGTTTGGGGGGGCAAATTTATTTTAGGCCATTTCTGCCCCCCGGGGGGGGGGCAGAAACCTCTAGGCGCCAGGGGAATTTTTCTTTTTTTTCTTTGTTTTTTTTTTTTAGAGATGGGGAGCGACCCATCAGGCAAAAGTCGCTCCCCTGGGGGACAAATTGTATTTAGGCCATTTCTGCCCCCTTGGGGCAGATTGGCCAATTTTAGGTCAATCTGCCCCCAAGGGGGCAGAAACCACTAGGCACCGGGGATTTGTTTTTTGGCGCCAATGTCACGCAGGGGGAGCGACCCCGTAGGCAAGGGTCGCTCCCGGGGGGGGATGGGGGTTGGGGGGGCAAATTTATTTTAGGCCATTTCTGCCCCCCCGGGGGACAGATCGGCCTATTATTAGGCCGAACTGCCCCCGGGGGGGGGGGGGCAAAACACTCTAGGCGCCAGGGCAATTTTTTTTTGGTGTGGTTTTTTTTTGTTGTTTCTTTTTTTAGAGATGGGGAGCGACCCATCAGGCAAGAGTCGCTCCCCTGGGGGGGCAAATTGTATTCAGACCATTTCTGCCCCCCTGGGGGCAGATTGGCCAATTTTAGGTCAATCTGCCCCCAAGGGGGCAGAAACCACTAGGCACCGGGGATTTGTTTTTTGGCGCCAATGTCACGCAGGGGGAGCGACCCCGTAGGCAAGGGTCGCTCCCGGGGGGGGGGGTGTTGGGGGGTCAAATTTATTTTAGGCCATTTCTGCCCCCCGGGGGGGGGGCAGAAACCTCTAGGCGCCAGGGGAATTTTTTTTTTTTTTCTTTTTTTTTTCTTTGTTTTTTTTTTTTAGAGATGGGGAGCGACCCATCAGGCAAAAGTCGCTCCCCTGGGGGACAAATTGTATTTAGGCCATTTCTGCCCCCCTTGGGGGCAGATTGGCTGAGTTTAGGTCAACCTGCCCCCAAGGGGGCAGAAACCACTAGGCACTGGGGATTTGTTTTTTGGTGCCAATGTCACGCAGGGGGAGCGACCCCGTAGGCAAGGGTCGCTCCCGGCGGGGGAGGGTGGGGGTTGGGGGGGCAAATTTATTTTAGGGCATTTCTGCCCCCCCCCCCCCCGGGGGCCGGCTGAGCTACAGGCCAAACACCACAGGTAGGCACCTTGCAAAAAACACCTCTGTTTTCTGTGAAAAAATATGTTGTGTCCACGTTGTGTTTTGGGCCATTTCCTTTTGTGGGCGCTAGGCCTACCCACAGAAGTGATGTACCATTTTTATCGAGAGACTTAGGGGAACGCTGGGTGGAAGGAAATTTGTGGCTCCTCTCAGATTCCAGAACTTTCTGTCACCGAAATGAGAGGAAAAAGTGTTTTTTGGGCCACATTTTGATGTTTGCAAAGGATTCTGGGTAACATAACCTGGTCAGAGCCCCGCAAGTCTCCCCATCTTGGATTCCCCTGGGTTTCTAGTTTTCAAAAATGCACTGGTTTGCTAGGTTTCCTCAGGTGTCGGCTGAGCTACAGGCCAAAATCCACAGGTAGGCACTGCTTTTTATAAAAAAATGTGATGTATCCACGTTGTGTTTTGGGCCCTTTCCTTTCGTGGGCGCTAGTCCTACCCTCACAAGTGAGGTATCATTTTTATCGGGAGACTTGGGGGAACGCTGGGTAGAAGGAAATTTGTGGCTCCTCTCAGATTCCAGAACTTTCTGCCACAGAAATGTGAGTAACATGTGTATTTTTAGCCAAATTTTGAGGTTTGCAAAGGATTCTGGGTAACAGAACCTGGTCCGAGCCCCGCAAGTCACCCCTCCTTGGATTCCGCTAGGTCTCTAGTTTTCAGAAATGCACAGGTTTGGTAGGTTTCCCTAGGTGCCGGCTGAGCTAGAGGCCAAAATCTACAGGTAGGCACTTCGCAAAAAACACCTCTGTTTTTTTCCAAAATTTAGGATGTGTCCACGTTGAGCTTTGGGGTGTTTCCTGTCGCCGGCGCTAGGCCTACCCACGCAAGTGAGGTATCATTTTTATCGGGAGACTTGGGGGAACGCTGGGTAGAAGGAAATATGTGGCTCCTCTCAGATTCCAGAACTTTCTGCCACAGAAATGTGAGTAACATGTGTTTTTTTAGCCAAATTTTGAGGTTTGCAAAGGATTCTGGGTAACAGAACCTGGTCCGAGCCCCGCAAGTCACCCCTCCTTGGATTCCCCTAGGTCTCTAGTTTTCAGAAATGCACAGGTTTGGTAGGTTTCCCTAGGTGCCGGCTGAGCTAGAGGCCAAAATCTACAGGTAGGCACTTCGCAAAAAACACCTCTGTTTTTTTCCAAAATTTAGGATGTGTCCACGTTGCGCTTTGGGGTGTTTCCTGTCGCCGGCGCTAGGCCTACCCATGCAAGTGAGGTATCATTTTTATCGGGAGACTTGGGGGAACGCTGGGTAGAAGGAAATTTGTGGCTCCTCTCAGATTCCAGAACTTTCTGCCACAGAAATGTGAGTAACACGTGTATTTTTAGCCAAATTTTGAGGTTTGCAAAGGATTCTGGGTAACAGAACCTGGTCCGAGCCCCGCAAGTCACCCCTCCTTGGATTCCCCTAGGTCTCTAGTTTTCAGAAATGCACAGGTTTGGTAGGATTCCCTAGGTGCCGGCTGAGCTAGAGGCCAAAATCTACAGGTAGGCACTTCGCAAAAAACACCTCTGTTTTTTTCCAAAATTTAGGATGTGTCCACGTTGCGCTTTGGGGTGTTTCCTGTCGCCGGCGCTAGGCCTACCCACGCAAGTGAGGTATCATTTTTATCGGGAGACTTGGGGGAACGCTGGGTAGAAGGAAATTTGTGGCTCCTCTCAGATTCCAGAACTTTCTGCCACAGAAATGTGAGTAACATGTGTATTTTTAGCCAAATTTTGAGGTTTGCAAAGGATTCTGGGTAACAGAACCTGGTCCATGCCCCGCAAGTCACCCCTCCTTGGATTCCCCTAGGTCTCTAGTTTTCAGAAATGCACAGGTTTGGTAGGTTTCCCTAGGTGCCGGCTGAGCTAGAGGCCAAAATCTACAGGTAGGCACTTCGCAAAAAACACCTCTGTTTTTTTCCAAAATTTAGGATGTGTCCACGTTGCGCTTTGGGGTGTTTCCTGTCGCCGGCGCTAGGCCTACCCACGCAAGTGAGGTATCATTTTTATCGGGAGACTTGGGGGAACGCTGGGTGGAAGGAAATTTGTAGCTCCTCTCAGATTCCAGAACTTTCTGCCACAGAAATGTGAGGGACATGTGTTTTTTTAGCCAAATTTTGAGGTTTGCAAAGGATTCTGGGTAACAGAACCTGGTCCGAGTCACACAAGTCACCCCTCCTTGGATTCCCCTAGGTCTCTAGTTTTCAGAAATGTACAGGTTTGGTAGGTTTCCCTAGGTGGCGGCTGAGCTAGAGGCCAAAATCTCCAGGTAGTCACTTTGCTAAAAACAGCTCTGTTTTCTGTGATGTGTCCACGTTGTGTTTTGGGGCATATCCTGTCGCGGGCGCTAGGCCTACCCACACAAGTGAGGTATCATTTTTATCGGGAGACGTGGGGGAACGCTGGGTGGAAGGAAATTTGTGGCTCCTCTCAGATTCCAGAACTTTCTGCCACAGAAATGTGAGGAACATGTGTTTTTTTAGCCAAATTTTGAGGTTTGCAAAGGATTCTGGGTAACAGAACCTGGTCCGAGCCACACAAGTCACCCCTCCTTGGATTCCCCTAGGTCTCTAGTTTTCAGAAATGCACAGGTTTGGTAGGTTTCCCTAGGTGCCGGCTGAGCTAGAGGCCAAAATCTACAGGTAGTCACTTTGCTAAAAACAGCTCTGTTTTCTGTGATATGTCCACGTTGTGTTTTGGGGCATATCCTGTCGCGGGCGCTAGGCCTACCCACACAAGTGAGGTATCATTTTTATCGGGAGACGTGGAGGAACGCTGGGTGGAAGGAAATTTGTGGCTCCTCTCAGATTCCAGAACTTTCTGCCACAGAAATGTGAGGAACATGTGTTTTTTTAGCCAAATTTTGAGATTTGCAAAGGATTCTGGGTAACAGAACCTGGTCCGAGCCCCGCAAGTCACCCCTCCTTGGATTCCCCTAGGTCTCTAGTTTTCAGAAATGCACAGGTTTGGTAGGTTTCCCTTGGTGGCGGCTGAGCTAGAGGCCAAAATCTACAGGTAGTCACTTTGCTAAAAACAGCTCTGTTTTCTGTGATATGTCCACGTTGTGTTTTGGGGCATATCCTGTCGCGGGCGCTAGGCCTACCCACACAAGTGAGGTATCATTTTTATCGGGAGACGTGGGGGAACGCTGGGTGGAAGGAAATTTGTGGCTACTCTCAGATTCCAGAACTTTCTGCCACAGAAATGTGAGGAATATGTGTTTTTTTAGCCAAATTTTGAGGTTTGCAAAGGATTCTGGGTAACAGAACCTGGTCCGAGCCCCGCAAGTCACCCCTCCTTGGATTCCCCTAGGTCTCTAGTTTTCAGAAATGCACAGGTTTGGTAGGTTTCCCTAGGTGGCGGCTGAGCTAGAGGCCAAAATCTACAGGTAGTCACTTTGCTAAAAACAGCTCTGTTTTCTGTGATATGTCCACGTTGTGTTTTGGGGCATATCCTGTCGCGGGCGCTAGGCCTACCCACACAAGTGAGGTATCATTTTTATCGGGAGACGTGGGGGAACGCTGGGTGGAAGGAAATTTGTGGCTCCTCTCAGATTCCAGAACTTTCTGCCACAGAAATGTGAGGAACATGTGTTTTTTTAGCCAAATTTTGAGATTTGCAAAGGATTCTGGGTAACAGAACCTGGTCCGAGCCCCGCAAGTCACCCCTCCTTGGATTCCCCTAGGTCTCTAGTTTTCAGAAATGCACAGGTTTGGTAGGTTTCCCTAGGTGGCGGCTGAGCTAGAGGCCAAAATCTACAGGTAGTCACTTTGCTAAAAACAGCTCTGTTTTCTGTGATATGTCCACGTTGTGTTTTGGGGCATATCCTGTCGCGGGCGCTAGGCCTACCCACACAAGTGAGGTATCATTTTTATCAGGAGACGTGGGGGAACGCTGGGTGGAAGGAAATTTGTGGCTCCTCTCAGATTCCAGAACTTTCTGCCACAGAAATGTGAGGAACATGTGTTTTTTTAGCCTAATTTTGAGATTTGCAAAGGATTCTGGGTAACAGAACCTGGTCCGAGCCCCGCAAGTCACCCCTCCTTGGATTCCCCTAGGTCTCTAGTTTTCAGAAATGCACAGGTTTGGTAGGTTTCCCTAGGTGGCGGCTGAGCTAGAGGCCAAAATCTACAGGTAGTCACTTTGCTAAAAACAGCTCTGTTTTCTGTGATATGTCCACGTTGTGTTTTGGGGCATATCCTGTCGCGGGTGCTAGGCCTACCCACACAAGTGAGGTATCATTTTTATCGGGAGACGTGGGGGAACGCTGGGTGGAAGGAAATTTGTGGCTCCTCTCAGATTCCAGAACTTTCTGCCACAGAAATGTGAGGAACATGTGTTTTTTTAGCCAAATTTTGAGGTTTGCAAAGGATTCTGGGTAACAGAACCTGGTCCGAGCCCCGCAAGTCACCCCTCCTTGGATTCCCCTAGGTCTCTAGTTTTCAGAAATGCACAGGTTTGGTAGGTTTCCCTAGGTGGCGGCTGAGCTAGAGGCCAAAATCTACAGGTAGTCACTTTGCTAAAAACAGCTCTGTTTTCTGTGATATGTCCACGTTGTGTTTTGGGGCATATCCTGTCGCGGGCGCTAGGCCTACCCACACAAGTGAGGTATCATTTTTATCGGGAGACGTGGGGGAACGCTGGGTGGAAGGAAATTTGTGGCTCCTCTCAGATTCCAGAACTTTCTGCCACAGAAATGTGAGGAACATGTGTTTTTTTAGCCAAATTTTGAGATTTGCAAAGGATTCTGGGTAACAGAACCTGGTCCGAGCCCCGCAAGTCACCCCTCCTTGGATTCCCCTAGGTCTCTAGTTTTCAGAAATGCACAGGTTTGGTAGGTTTCCCTAGGTGGCGGCTGAGCTAGAGGCCAAAATCTACAGGTAGTCACTTTGCTAAAAACAGCTCTGTTTTCTGTGATATGTCCACGTTGTGTTTTGGGGCATATCCTGTCGCGGGCGCTAGGCCTACCCACACAAGTGAGGTATCATTTTTATCAGGAGACGTGGGGGAACGCTGGGTGGAAGGAAATTTGTGGCTCCTCTCAGATTCCAGAACTTTCTGCCACAGAAATGTGAGGAACATGTGTTTTTTTAGCCTAATTTTGAGATTTGCAAAGGATTCTGGGTAACAGAACCTGGTCCGAGCCCCGCAAGTCACCCCTCCTTGGATTCCCCTAGGTCTCTAGTTTTCAGAAATGCACAGGTTTGGTAGGTTTCCCTAGGTGGCGGCTGAGCTAGAGGCCAAAATCTACAGGTAGTCACTTTGCTAAAAACAGCTCTGTTTTCTGTGATATGTCCACGTTGTGTTTTGGGGCATATCCTGTCGCGGGTGCTAGGCCTACCCACACAAGTGAGGTATCATTTTTATCGGGAGACGTGGGGGAACGCTGGGTGGAAGGAAATTTGTGGCTCCTCTCAGATTCCAGAACTTTCTGCCACAGAAATGTGAGGAACATGTGTTTTTTTAGCCAAATTTTGAGGTTTGCAAAGGATTCTGGGTAACAGAACCTGGTCCGAGCCCCGCAAGTCACCCCTCCTTGGATTCCCCTAGGTCTCTAGTTTTCAGAAATGCACAGGTTTGGTAGGTTTCCCTAGGTGGCGGCTGAGCTAGAGGCCAAAATCTACAGGTAGTCACTTTGCTAAAAACAGCTCTGTTTTCTGTGATATGTCCACGTTGTGTTTTGGGGCATATCCTGTCGCGGGCGCTAGGCCTACCCACACAAGTGAGGTATCATTTTTATCGGGAGACGTGGGGGAACGCTGGGTGGAAGGAAATTTGTGGCTCCTCTCAGATTCCAGAACTTTCTGCCACAGAAATGTGAGGAACATGTGTTTTTTTAGCCAAATTTTGAGATTTGCAAAGGATTCTGGGTAACAGAACCTGGTCCGAGCCCCGCAAGTCACCCCTCCTTGGATTCCCCTAGGTCTCTAGTTTTCAGAAATGCACAGGTTTGGTAGGTTTCCCTAGGTGGCGGCTGAGCTAGAGGCCAAAATCTACAGGTAGTCACTTTGCTAAAAACAGCTCTGTTTTCTGTGATATGTCCACGTTGTGTTTTGGGGCATATCCTGTCGCGGGCGCTAGGCCTACCCACACAAGTGAGGTATCATTTTTATCGGGAGACGTGGGGGAACGCTGGGTGGAAGGAAATTTGTGGCTCCTCTCAGATTCCAGAACTTTCTGCCACAGAAATGTGAGGAACATGTGTTTTTTTAGCCAAATTTTGAGGTTTGCAAAGGATTCTGGGTAACAGAACCTGGTCCGAGCCCCGCAAGTCACCCCTCCTTGGATTCCCCTAGGTCTCTAGTTTTCAGAAATGCACAGGTTTGGTAGGTTTCCCTAGGTGGCGGCTGAGCTAGAGGCCAAAATCTACAGGTAGTTACTTTGCTAAAAACAGCTCTGTTTTCTGTGATATGTCCACGTTGTGTTTTGGGGCATATCCTGTCGCGGGCGCTAGGCCTACCCACACAAGTGAGGTATCATTGTTATCGGGAGACGTGGGGGAACGCTGGGTGGAAGGAAATTTGTGGCTCCTCTCAGATTCCAGAACTTTCTGCCACAGAAATGTGAGGAACATGTGTTTTTTTAGCCAAATTTTGAGGTTTGCAAAGGATTCTGGGTAACAGAACCTGGTCCGAGCCACACAAGTCACCCCTCCTTGGATTCCCCTAGGTCTCTAGTTTTCAGAAATGCACAGGTTTGGTAGGTTTCCCTAGGTGGCGGCTGAGCTAGAGGCCAAAATCTACAGGTAGTCACTTTGCTAAAAACAGCTCTGTTTTCTGTGATATGTCCACGTTGTGTTTTGGGGCATATCCTGTCGCGGGTGCTAGGCCTACCCACACAAGTGAGGTATCATTTTTATCGGGAGACGTGGGGGAACGCTGGGTGGAAGGAAATTTGTGGCTCCTCTCAGATTCCAGAACTTTCTGCCACAGAAATGTGAGGAACATGTGTTTTTTTAGCCAAATTTTGAGGTTTGCAAAGGATTCTGGGTAACAGAACCTGGTCCGAGCCCCGCAAGTCACCCCTCCTTGGATTCCCCTAGGTCTCTAGTTTTCAGAAATGCACAGGTTTGGTAGGTTTCCCTAGGTGCCGGCTGAGCTAGAGGCCAAAATCTACAGGTAGGCACTTCGCAAAAAACACCTCTGTTTTTTTCCAAAATTTAGGATGTGTCCACGTTGCGCTTTGGGGTGTTTCCTGTCGCCGGCGCTAGGCCTACCCACGCAAGTGAGGTATCATTTTTATCGGGAGACTTGCGGGAACGCTGGGTAGAAGGAAATTTGTGGCTCCTCTCAGATTCCAGAACTTTCTGCCACAGAAATGTGAGTAACATGTGTATTTTTAGCCAAATTTTGAGGTTTGCAAAGGATTCTGGGTAACAGAACCTGGTCCGAGCCCCGCAAGTCACCCCTCCTTGGATTCCCCTAGGTCTCTAGTTTTCAGAAATGCACAGGTTTGGTAGGTTTCCCTAGGTGCCGGCTGAGCTAGAGGCCAAAATCTACAGGTAGGCACTTCGCAAAAAACACCTCAGTTTTTTTCCAAAATTTAGGATGTGTCCACGTTGCGCTTTGGGGTGTTTCCTGTCGCCGGCGCTAGGCCTACCCACGCAAGTGAGGTATCATTTTTATCGGGAGACTTGGGGGAACGCTGGGTGGAAGGAAATTTGTAGCTCCTCTCAGATTCCAGAACTTTCTGCCACAGAAATGTGAGGGACATGTGTTTTTTTAGCCAAATTTTGAGGTTTGCAAAGGATTCTGGGTAACAGAACCTGGTCCGAGCCACACAAGTCACCCCTCCTTGGATTCCCCTAGGTCTCTAGTTTTCAGAAATGTACAGGTTTGGTAGGTTTCCCTAGGTGGCGGCTGAGCTAGAGGCCAAAATCTCCAGGTAGTCACTTTGCTAAAAACAGCTCTGTTTTCTGTGATGTGTCCATGTTGTGTTTTGGGGCATATCCTGTCGCGGGCGCTAGGCCTACCCACACAAGTGAGGTATCATTTTTATTGGGAGACGTGGGGGAACGCTGGGTGGAAGGAAATTTGTGGCTCCTCTCAGATTCCAGAACTTTCTGCCACAGAAATGTGAGGAACATGTGTTTTTTTAGCCAAATTTTGAGATTTGCAAAGGATTCTGGGTAACAGAACCTGGTCCGAGCCCCGCAAGTCACCCCTCCTTGGATTCCCCTAGGTCTCTAGTTTTCAGAAATGCACAGGTTTGGTAGGTTTCCCTAGGTGGCGGCTGAGCTAGAGGCCAAAATCTACAGGTAGTCACTTTGCTAAAAACAGCTCTGTTTTCTGTGATATGTCCACGTTGTGTTTTGGGGCATATCCTGTCGCGGGCGCTAGGCCTACCCACACAAGTGAGGTATCATTTTTATCGGGAGACGTGGGGGAACGCTGGGTGGAAGGAAATTTGTGGCTCCTCTCAGATTCCAGAACTTTCTGCCACAGAAATGTGAGGAACATGTGTTTTTTTAGCCAAATTTTGAGGTTTGCAAAGGATTCTGGGTTACAGAACCTGGTCCGAGCCCCGCAAGTCACCCCTCCTTGGATTCCCCTAGGTCTCTAGTTTTCAGAAATGCACAGGTTTGGTAGGTTTCCCTAGGTGGCGGCTGAGCTAGAGGCCAAAATCTACAGGTAGTCACTTTGCTAAAAACAGCTCTGTTTTCTGTGATATGTCCACGTTGTGTTTTGGGGCATATCCTGTCGCGGGCGCTAGGCCTACCCACACAAGTGAGGTATCATTGTTATCGGGAGACGTGGGGGAACACTGGGTGGAAGGAAATTTGTGGCTCCTCTCAGATTCCAGAACTTTCTGCCACAGAAATGTGAGGAACATGTGTTTTTTTAGCCAAATTTTGAGGTGTGCAAAGGATTCTGGGTAACAGAACCTGGTCCGAGCCACACAAGTCACCCCTCCTTGGATTCCCCTAGGTCTCTAGTTTTCAGAAATGCACAGGTTTGGTAGGTTTCCCTAGGTGGCGGCTGAGCTAGAGGCCAAAATCTACAGGTAGTCACTTTGCTAAAAACAGCTCTGTTTTCTGTGATATGTCCACGTTGTGTTTTGGGGCATATCCTGTCGCGGGTGCTAGGCCTACCCACACAAGTGAGGTATCATTTTTATCGGGAGACGTGGGGGAACGCTGGGTGGAAGGAAATTTGTGGCTCCTCTCAGATTCCAGAACTTTCTGCCACAGAAATGTGAGGAACATGTGTTTTTTTAGCCAAATTTTGAGGTTTGCAAAGGATTCTGGGTAACAGAACCTGGTCCGAGCCCCGCAAGTCACCCCTCCTTGGATTCCCCTAGGTCTCTAGTTTTCAGAAATGCACAGGTTTGGTAGGTTTCCCTAGGTGCCGGCTGAGCTAGAGGCCAAAATCTACAGGTAGGCACTTCGCAAAAAACACCTCTGTTTTTTTCCAAAATTTAGGATGTGTCCACGTTGCGCTTTGGGGTGTTTCCTGTCGCCGGCGCTAGGCCTACCCACGCAAGTGAGGTATCATTTTTATCGGGAGACTTGGGGGAACGCTGGGTAGAAGGAAATTTGTGGCTCCTCTCAGATTCCAGAACTTTCTGCCACAGAAATGTGAGTAACATGTGTATTTTTAGCCAAATTTTGAGGTTTGCAAAGGATTCTGGGTAACAGAACCTGGTCCGAGCCCCGCAAGTCACCCCTCCTTGGATTCCCCTAGGTCTCTAGTTTTCAGAAATGCACAGGTTTGGTAGGTTTCCCTAGGTGCCGGCTGAGCTAGAGGCCAAAATCTACAGGTAGGCACTTCGCAAAAAACACCTCTGTTTTTTTCCAAAATTTAGGATGTGTCCACGTTGCGCTTTGGGGTGTTTCCTGTCGCCGGCGCTAGGCCTACCCACGCAAGTGAGGTATCATTTTTATCGGGAGACTTGGGGGAACGCTGGGTGGAAGGAAATTTGTAGCTCCTCTCAGATTCCAGAACTTTCTGCCACAGAAATGTGAGGGACATGTGTTTTTTTAGCCAAATTTTGAGGTTTGCAAAGGATTCTGGGTAACAGAACCTGGTCCGAGCCACACAAGTCACCCCTCCTTGGATTCCCCTAGGTCTCTAGTTTTCAGAAATGTACAGGTTTGGTAGGTTTCCCTAGGTGGCGGCTGAGCTAGAGGCCAAAATCTCCAGGTAGTCACTTTGCTAAAAACAGCTCTGTTTTCTGTGATGTGTCCATGTTGTGTTTTGGGGCATATCCTGTCGCGGGCGCTAGGCCTACCCACACAAGTGAGGTATCATTTTTATTGGGAGACGTGGGGGAACGCTGGGTGGAAGGAAATTTGTGGCTCCTCTCAGATTCCAGAACTTTCTGCCACAGAAATGTGAGGAACATGTGTTTTTTTAGCCAAATTTTGAGGTTTGCAAAGGATTCTGGGTAACAGAACCTGGTCCGAGCCACACAAGTCACCCCTCCTTGGATTCCCCTAGGTCTCTAGTTTTCAGAAATGCACAGGTTTGGTAGGTTTCCCTAGGTGCCGGCTGAGCTAGAGGCCAAAATCTACAGGTAGTCACTTTGCTAAAAACAGCTCTGTTTTCTGTGATATGTCCACGTTGTGTTTTGGGGCATATCCTGTCGCGGGCGCTAGGCCTACCCACACAAGTGAGGTATCATTTTTATCGGGAGACGTGGGGGAACGCTGGGTGGAAGGAAATTTGTGGCTCCTCTCAGATTCCAGAACTTTCTGCCACAGAAATGTGAGGAACATGTGTTTTTTTAGCCAAATTTTGAGGTTTGCAAAGGATTCTGGGTAACAGAACCTGGTCCGAGCCCCGCAAGTCACCCCTCCTTGGATTCCCCTAGGTCTCTAGTTTTCAGAAATGCACAGGTTTGGTAGGTTTCCCTAGGTGCCGGCTGAGCTAGAGGCCAAAATCTACAGGTAGGCACTTCGCAAAAAACACCTCTGTTTTTTTCCAAAATTTAGGATGTGTCCACGTTGCGCTTTGGGGTGTTTCCTGTCGCCGGCGCTAGGCCTACCCACGCAAGTGAGGTATCATTTTTATCGGGAGACTTGCGGGAACGCTGGGTAGAAGGAAATTTGTGGCTCCTCTCAGATTCCAGAACTTTCTGCCACAGAAATGTGAGTAACATGTGTATTTTTAGCCAAATTTTGAGGTTTGCAAAGGATTCTGGGTAACAGAACCTGGTCCGAGCCCCGCAAGTCACCCCTCCTTGGATTCCCCTAGGTCTCTAGTTTTCAGAAATGCACAGGTTTGGTAGGTTTCCCTAGGTGCCGGCTGAGCTAGAGGCCAAAATCTACAGGTAGGCACTTCGCAAAAAACACCTCAGTTTTTTTCCAAAATTTAGGATGTGTCCACGTTGCGCTTTGGGGTGTTTCCTGTCGCCGGCGCTAGGCCTACCCACGCAAGTGAGGTATCATTTTTATCGGGAGACTTGGGGGAACGCTGGGTGGAAGGAAATTTGTAGCTCCTCTCAGATTCCAGAACTTTCTGCCACAGAAATGTGAGGGACATGTGTTTTTTTAGCCAAATTTTGAGGTTTGCAAAGGATTCTGGGTAACAGAACCTGGTCCGAGCCACACAAGTCACCCCTCCTTGGATTCCCCTAGGTCTCTAGTTTTCAGAAATGTACAGGTTTGGTAGGTTTCCCTAGGTGGCGGCTGAGCTAGAGGCCAAAATCTCCAGGTAGTCACTTTGCTAAAAACAGCTCTGTTTTCTGTGATGTGTCCATGTTGTGTTTTGGGGCATATCCTGTCGCGGGCGCTAGGCCTACCCACACAAGTGAGGTATCATTTTTATTGGGAGACGTGGGGGAACGCTGGGTGGAAGGAAATTTGTGGCTCCTCTCAGATTCCAGAACTTTCTGCCACAGAAATGTGAGGAACATGTGTTTTTTTAGCCAAATTTTGAGATTTGCAAAGGATTCTGGGTAACAGAACCTGGTCCGAGCCCCGCAAGTCACCCCTCCTTGGATTCCCCTAGGTCTCTAGTTTTCAGAAATGCACAGGTTTGGTAGGTTTCCCTAGGTGGCGGCTGAGCTAGAGGCCAAAATCTACAGGTAGTCACTTTGCTAAAAACAGCTCTGTTTTCTGTGATATGTCCACGTTGTGTTTTGGGGCATATCCTGTCGCGGGCGCTAGGCCTACCCACACAAGTGAGGTATCATTTTTATCGGGAGACGTGGGGGAACGCTGGGTGGAAGGAAATTTGTGGCTCCTCTCAGATTCCAGAACTTTCTGCCACAGAAATGTGAGGAACATGTGTTTTTTTAGCCAAATTTTGAGGTTTGCAAAGGATTCTGGGTAACAGAACCTGGTCCGAGCCCCGCAAGTCACCCCTCCTTGGATTCCCCTAGGTCTCTAGTTTTCAGAAATGCACAGGTTTGGTAGGTTTCCCTAGGTGGCGGCTGAGCTAGAGGCCAAAATCTACAGGTAGTCACTTTGCTAAAAACAGCTCTGTTTTCTGTGATATGTCCACGTTGTGTTTTGGGGCATATCCTGTCGCGGGCGCTAGGCCTACCCACACAAGTGAGGTATCATTGTTATCGGGAGACGTGGGGGAACGCTGGGTGGAAGGAAATTTGTGGCTCCTCTCAGATTCCAGAACTTTCTGCCACAGAAATGTGAGGAACATGTGTTTTTTTAGCCAAATTTTGAGGTGTGCAAAGGATTCTGGGTAACAGAACCTGGTCCGAGCCACACAAGTCACCCCTCCTTGGATTCCCCTAGGTCTCTAGTTTTCAGAAATGCACAGGTTTGGTAGGTTTCCCTAGGTGGCGGCTGAGCTAGAGGCCAAAATCTACAGGTAGTCACTTTGCTAAAAACAGCTCTGTTTTCTGTGATATGTCCACGTTGTGTTTTGGGGCATATCCTGTCGCGGGTGCTAGGCCTACCCACACAAGTGAGGTATCATTTTTATCGGGAGACGTGGGGGAACGCTGGGTGGAAGGAAATTTGTGGCTCCTCTCAGATTCCAGAACTTTCTGCCACAGAAATGTGAGGAACATGTGTTTTTTTAGCCAAATTTTGAGGTTTGCAAAGGATTCTGGGTAACAGAACCTGGTCCGAGCCCCGCAAGTCACCCCTCCTTGGATTCCCCTAGGTCTCTAGTTTTCAGAAATGCACAGGTTTGGTAGGTTTCCCTAGGTGCCGGCTGAGCTAGAGGCCAAAATCTACAGGTAGGCACTTCGCAAAAAACACCTCTGTTTTTTTCCAAAATTTAGGATGTGTCCACGTTGCGCTTTGGGGTGTTTCCTGTCGCCGGCGCTAGGCCTACCCACGCAAGTGAGGTATCATTTTTATCGGGAGACTTGGGGGAACGCTGGGTAGAAGGAAATTTGTGGCTCCTCTCAGATTCCAGAACTTTCTGCCACAGAAATGTGAGTAACATGTGTATTTTTAGCCAAATTTTGAGGTTTGCAAAGGATTCTGGGTAACAGAACCTGGTCCGAGCCCCGCAAGTCACCCCTCCTTGGATTCCCCTAGGTCTCTAGTTTTCAGAAATGCACAGGTTTGGTAGGTTTCCCTAGGTGCCGGCTGAGCTAGAGGCCAAAATCTACAGGTAGGCACTTCGCAAAAAACACCTCAGTTTTTTTCCAAAATTTAGGATGTGTCCACGTTGCGCTTTGGGGTGTTTCCTGTCGCCGGCGCTAGGCCTACCCACGCAAGTGAGGTATCATTTTTATCGGGAGACTTGGGGGAACGCTGGGTGGAAGGAAATTTGTAGCTCCTCTCAGATTCCAGAACTTTCTGCCACAGAAATGTGAGGGACATGTGTTTTTTTAGCCAAATTTTGAGGTTTGCAAAGGATTCTGGGTAACAGAACCTGGTCCGAGCCACACAAGTCACCCCTCCTTGGATTCCCCTAGGTCTCTAGTTTTCAGAAATGTACAGGTTTGGTAGGTTTCCCTAGGTGGCGGCTGAGCTAGAGGCCAAAATCTCCAGGTAGTCACTTTGCTAAAAACAGCTCTGTTTTCTGTGATGTGTCCATGTTGTGTTTTGGGGCATATCCTGTCGCGGGCGCTAGGCCTACCCACACAAGTGAGGTATCATTTTTATTGGGAGACGTGGGGGAACGCTGGGTGGAAGGAAATTTGTGGCTCCTCTCAGATTCCAGAACTTTCTGCCACAGAAATGTGAGGAACATGTGTTTTTTTAGCCAAATTTTGAGGTTTGCAAAGGATTCTGGGTAACAGAACCTGGTCCGAGCCACACAAGTCACCCCTCCTTGGATTCCCCTAGGTCTCTAGTTTTCAGAAATGCACAGGTTTGGTAGGTTTCCCTAGGTGCCGGCTGAGCTAGAGGCCAAAATCTACAGGTAGTCACTTTGCTAAAAACAGCTCTGTTTTCTGTGATATGTCCACGTTGTGTTTTGGGGCATATCCTGTCGCGGGCGCTAGGCCTACCCACACAAGTGAGGTATCATTTTTATCGGGAGACGTGGGGGAACGCTGGGTGGAAGGAAATTTGTGGCTCCTCTCAGATTCCAGAACTTTCTGCCACAGAAATGTGAGGAACATGTGTTTTTTTAGCCAAATTTTGAGGTTTGCAAAGGATTCTGGGTAACAGAACCTGGTCCGAGCCCCGCAAGTCACCCCTCCTTGGATTCCCCTAGGTCTCTAGTTTTCAGAAATGCACAGGTTTGGTAGGTTTCCCTAGGTGCCGGCTGAGCTAGAGGCCAAAATCTACAGGTAGGCACTTCGCAAAAAACACCTCTGTTTTTTTCCAAAATTTAGGATGTGTCCACGTTGCGCTTTGGGGTGTTTCCTGTCGCCGGCGCTAGGCCTACCCACGCAAGTGAGGTATCATTTTTATCGGGAGACTTGCGGGAACGCTGGGTAGAAGGAAATTTGTGGCTCCTCTCAGATTCCAGAACTTTCTGCCACAGAAATGTGAGTAACATGTGTATTTTTAGCCAAATTTTGAGGTTTGCAAAGGATTCTGGGTAACAGAACCTGGTCCGAGCCCCGCAAGTCACCCCTCCTTGGATTCCCCTAGGTCTCTAGTTTTCAGAAATGCACAGGTTTGGTAGGTTTCCCTAGGTGCCGGCTGAGCTAGAGGCCAAAATCTACAGGTAGGCACTTCGCAAAAAACACCTCAGTTTTTTTCCAAAATTTAGGATGTGTCCACGTTGCGCTTTGGGGTGTTTCCTGTCGCCGGCGCTAGGCCTACCCACGCAAGTGAGGTATCATTTTTATCGGGAGACTTGGGGGAACGCTGGGTGGAAGGAAATTTGTAGCTCCTCTCAGATTCCAGAACTTTCTGCCACAGAAATGTGAGGGACATGTGTTTTTTTAGCCAAATTTTGAGGTTTGCAAAGGATTCTGGGTAACAGAACCTGGTCCGAGCCACACAAGTCACCCCTCCTTGGATTCCCCTAGGTCTCTAGTTTTCAGAAATGTACAGGTTTGGTAGGTTTCCCTAGGTGGCGGCTGAGCTAGAGGCCAAAATCTCCAGGTAGTCACTTTGCTAAAAACAGCTCTGTTTTCTGTGATGTGTCCATGTTGTGTTTTGGGGCATATCCTGTCGCGGGCGCTAGGCCTACCCACACAAGTGAGGTATCATTTTTATTGGGAGACGTGGGGGAACGCTGGGTGGAAGGAAATTTGTGGCTCCTCTCAGATTCCAGAACTTTCTGCCACAGAAATGTGAGGAACATGTGTTTTTTTAGCCAAATTTTGAGATTTGCAAAGGATTCTGGGTAACAGAACCTGGTCCGAGCCCCGCAAGTCACCCCTCCTTGGATTCCCCTAGGTCTCTAGTTTTCAGAAATGCACAGGTTTGGTAGGTTTCCCTAGGTGGCGGCTGAGCTAGAGGCCAAAATCTACAGGTAGTCACTTTGCTAAAAACAGCTCTGTTTTCTGTGATATGTCCACGTTGTGTTTTGGGGCATATCCTGTCGCGGGCGCTAGGCCTACCCACACAAGTGAGGTATCATTTTTATCGGGAGACGTGGGGGAACGCTGGGTGGAAGGAAATTTGTGGCTCCTCTCAGATTCCAGAACTTTCTGCCACAGAAATGTGAGGAACATGTGTTTTTTTAGCCAAATTTTGAGGTTTGCAAAGGATTCTGGGTAACAGAACCTGGTCCGAGCCCCGCAAGTCACCCCTCCTTGGATTCCCCTAGGTCTCTAGTTTTCAGAAATGCACAGGTTTGGTAGGTTTCCCTAGGTGGCGGCTGAGCTAGAGGCCAAAATCTACAGGTAGTCACTTTGCTAAAAACAGCTCTGTTTTCTGTGATATGTCCACGTTGTGTTTTGGGGCATATCCTGTCGCGGGCGCTAGGCCTACCCACACAAGTGAGGTATCATTGTTATCGGGAGACGTGGGGGAACGCTGGGTGGAAGGAAATTTGTGGCTCCTCTCAGATTCCAGAACTTTCTGCCACAGAAATGTGAGGAACATGTGTTTTTTTAGCCAAATTTTGAGGTGTGCAAAGGATTCTGGGTAACAGAACCTGGTCCGAGCCACACAAGTCACCCCTCCTTGGATTCCCCTAGGTCTCTAGTTTTCAGAAATGCACAGGTTTGGTAGGTTTCCCTAGGTGGCGGCTGAGCTAGAGGCCAAAATCTACAGGTAGTCACTTTGCTAAAAACAGCTCTGTTTTCTGTGATATGTCCACGTTGTGTTTTGGGGCATATCCTGTCGCGGGTGCTAGGCCTACCCACACAAGTGAGGTATCATTTTTATCGGGAGACGTGGGGGAACGCTGGGTGGAAGGAAATTTGTGGCTCCTCTCAGATTCCAGAACTTTCTGCCACAGAAATGTGAGGAACATGTGTTTTTTTAGCCAAATTTTGAGGTTTGCAAAGGATTCTGGGTAACAGAACCTGGTCCGAGCCCCGCAAGTCACCCCTCCTTGGATTCCCCTAGGTCTCTAGTTTTCAGAAATGCACAGGTTTGGTAGGTTTCCCTAGGTGCCGGCTGAGCTAGAGGCCAAAATCTACAGGTAGGCACTTCGCAAAAAACACCTCTGTTTTTTTCCAAAATTTAGGATGTGTCCACGTTGCGCTTTGGGGTGTTTCCTGTCGCCGGCGCTAGGCCTACCCACGCAAGTGAGGTATCATTTTTATCGGGAGACTTGGGGGAACGCTGGGTAGAAGGAAATTTGTGGCTCCTCTCAGATTCCAGAACTTTCTGCCACAGAAATGTGAGTAACATGTGTATTTTTAGCCAAATTTTGAGGTTTGCAAAGGATTCTGGGTAACAGAACCTGGTCCGAGCCCCGCAAGTCACCCCTCCTTGGATTCCCCTAGGTCTCTAGTTTTCAGAAATGCACAGGTTTGGTAGGTTTCCCTAGGTGCCGGCTGAGCTAGAGGCCAAAATCTACAGGTAGGCACTTCGCAAAAAACACCTCAGTTTTTTTCCAAAATTTAGGATGTGTCCACGTTGCGCTTTGGGGTGTTTCCTGTCGCCGGCGCTAGGCCTACCCACGCAAGTGAGGTATCATTTTTATCGGGAGACTTGGGGGAACGCTGGGTGGAAGGAAATTTGTAGCTCCTCTCAGATTCCAGAACTTTCTGCCACAGAAATGTGAGGGACATGTGTTTTTTTAGCCAAATTTTGAGGTTTGCAAAGGATTCTGGGTAACAGAACCTGGTCCGAGCCACACAAGTCACCCCTCCTTGGATTCCCCTAGGTCTCTAGTTTTCAGAAATGTACAGGTTTGGTAGGTTTCCCTAGGTGGCGGCTGAGCTAGAGGCCAAAATCTCCAGGTAGTCACTTTGCTAAAAACAGCTCTGTTTTCTGTGATGTGTCCATGTTGTGTTTTGGGGCATATCCTGTCGCGGGCGCTAGGCCTACCCACACAAGTGAGGTATCATTTTTATTGGGAGACGTGGGGGAACGCTGGGTGGAAGGAAATTTGTGGCTCCTCTCAGATTCCAGAACTTTCTGCCACAGAAATGTGAGGAACATGTGTTTTTTTAGCCAAATTTTGAGGTTTGCAAAGGATTCTGGGTAACAGAACCTGGTCCGAGCCACACAAGTCACCCCTCCTTGGATTCCCCTAGGTCTCTAGTTTTCAGAAATGCACAGGTTTGGTAGGTTTCCCTAGGTGCCGGCTGAGCTAGAGGCCAAAATCTACAGGTAGTCACTTTGCTAAAAACAGCTCTGTTTTCTGTGATATGTCCACGTTGTGTTTTGGGGCATATCCTGTCGCGGGCGCTAGGCCTACCCACACAAGTGAGGTATCATTTTTATCGGGAGACGTGGGGGAACGCTGGGTGGAAGGAAATTTGTGGCTCCTCTCAGATTCCAGAACTTTCTGCCACAGAAATGTGAGGAACATGTGTTTTTTTAGCCAAATTTTGAGGTTTGCAAAGGATTCTGGGTAACAGAACCTGGTCCGAGCCCCGCAAGTCACCCCTCCTTGGATTCCCCTAGGTCTCTAGTTTTCAGAAATGCACAGGTTTGGTAGGTTTCCCTAGGTGCCGGCTGAGCTAGAGGCCAAAATCTACAGGTAGGCACTTCGCAAAAAACACCTCTGTTTTTTTCCAAAATTTAGGATGTGTCCACGTTGCGCTTTGGGGTGTTTCCTGTCGCCGGCGCTAGGCCTACCCACGCAAGTGAGGTATCATTTTTATCGGGAGACTTGCGGGAACGCTGGGTAGAAGGAAATTTGTGGCTCCTCTCAGATTCCAGAACTTTCTGCCACAGAAATGTGAGTAACATGTGTATTTTTAGCCAAATTTTGAGGTTTGCAAAGGATTCTGGGTAACAGAACCTGGTCCGAGCCCCGCAAGTCACCCCTCCTTGGATTCCCCTAGGTCTCTAGTTTTCAGAAATGCACAGGTTTGGTAGGTTTCCCTAGGTGCCGGCTGAGCTAGAGGCCAAAATCTACAGGTAGGCACTTCGCAAAAAACACCTCAGTTTTTTTCCAAAATTTAGGATGTGTCCACGTTGCGCTTTGGGGTGTTTCCTGTCGCCGGCGCTAGGCCTACCCACGCAAGTGAGGTATCATTTTTATCGGGAGACTTGGGGGAACGCTGGGTGGAAGGAAATTTGTAGCTCCTCTCAGATTCCAGAACTTTCTGCCACAGAAATGTGAGGGACATGTGTTTTTTTAGCCAAATTTTGAGGTTTGCAAAGGATTCTGGGTAACAGAACCTGGTCCGAGCCACACAAGTCACCCCTCCTTGGATTCCCCTAGGTCTCTAGTTTTCAGAAATGTACAGGTTTGGTAGGTTTCCCTAGGTGGCGGCTGAGCTAGAGGCCAAAATCTCCAGGTAGTCACTTTGCTAAAAACAGCTCTGTTTTCTGTGATGTGTCCATGTTGTGTTTTGGGGCATATCCTGTCGCGGGCGCTAGGCCTACCCACACAAGTGAGGTATCATTTTTATTGGGAGACGTGGGGGAACGCTGGGTGGAAGGAAATTTGTGGCTCCTCTCAGATTCCAGAACTTTCTGCCACAGAAATGTGAGGAATATGTGTTTTTTTAGCCAAATTTTGAGGTTTGCAAAGGATTCTGGGTAACAGAACCTGGTCCGAGCCCCGCAAGTCACCCCTCCTTGGATTCCCCTAGGTCTCTAGTTTTCAGAAATGCACAGGTTTGGTAGGTTTCCCTAGGTGGCGGCTGAGCTAGAGGCCAAAATCTACAGGTAGTCACTTTGCTAAAAACAGCTCTGTTTTCTGTGATATGTCCACGTTGTGTTTTGGGGCATATCCTGTCGCGGGCGCTAGGCCTACCCACACAAGTGAGGTATCATTTTTATCGGGAGACGTGGGGGAACGCTGGGTGGAAGGAAATTTGTGGCTCCTCTCAGATTCCAGAACTTTCTGCCACAGAAATGTGAGGAACATGTGTTTTTTTAGCCAAATTTTGAGATTTGCAAAGGATTCTGGGTAACAGAACCTGGTCCGAGCCCCGCAAGTCACCCCTCCTTGGATTCCCCTAGGTCTCTAGTTTTCAGAAATGCACAGGTTTGGTAGGTTTCCCTTGGTGGCGGCTGAGCTAGAGGCCAAAATCTACAGGTAGTCACTTTGCTAAAAACAGCTCTGTTTTCTGTGATATGTCCACGTTGTGTTTTGGGGCATATCCTGTCGCGGGCGCTAGGCCTACCCACGCAAGTGAGGTATCATTTTTATCGGGAGACGTGGGGGAACGCTGGATGGAAGGAAATTTGTGGCTACTCTCAGATTCCAGAACTTTCTGCCACAGAAATGTGAGGAATATGTGTTTTTTTAGCCAAATTTTGAGGTTTGCAAAGGATTCTGGGTAACAGAACCTGGTCCGAGCCCCGCAAGTCACCCCTCCTTGGATTCCCCTAGGTCTCTAGTTTTCAGAAATGCACAGGTTTGGTAGGTTTCCCTAGGTGGCGGCTGAGCTAGAGGCCAAAATCTACAGGTAGTCACTTTGCTAAAAACAGCTCTGTTTTCTGTGATATGTCCACGTTGTGTTTTGGGGCATATCCTGTCGCGGGCGCTAGGCCTACCCACACAAGTGAGGTATCATTTTTATCGGGAGACGTGGGGGAACGCTGGGTGGAAGGAAATTTGTGGCTCCTCTCAGATTCCAGAACTTTCTGCCACAGAAATGTGAGGAACATGTGTTTTTTTAGCCAAATTTTGAGATTTGCAAAGGATTCTGGGTAACAGAACCTGGTCCGAGCCCCGCAAGTCACCCCTCCTTGGATTCCCCTAGGTCTCTAGTTTTCAGAAATGCACAGGTTTGGTAGGTTTCCCTAGGTGGCGGCTGAGCTAGAGGCCAAAATCTACAGGTAGTCACTTTGCTAAAAACAGCTCTGTTTTCTGTGATATGTCCACGTTGTGTTTTGGGGCATATCCTGTCGCGGGCGCTAGGCCTACCCACACAAGTGAGGTATCATTTTTATCGGGAGACGTGGGGGAACGCTGGGTGGAAGGAAATTTGTGGCTCCTCTCAGATTCCAGAACTTTCTGCCACAGAAATGTGAGGAATATGTGTTTTTTTAGCCAAATTTTGAGGTTTGCAAAGGATTCTGGGTAACAGAACCTGGTCCGAGCCCCGCAAGTCACCCCTCCTTGGATTCCCCTAGGTCTCTAGTTTTCAGAAATGCACAGGTTTGGTAGGTTTCCCTAGGTGGCGGCTGAGCTAGAGGCCAAAATCTACAGGTAGTCACTTTGCTAAAAACAGCTCTGTTTTCTGTGATATGTCCACGTTGTGTTTTGGGGCATATCCTGTCGCGGGCGCTAGGCCTACCCACACAAGTGAGGTATCATTTTTATCGGGAGACGTGGGGGAACGCTGGGTGGAAGGAAATTTGTGGCTCCTCTCAGATTCCAGAACTTTCTGCCACAGAAATGTGAGGAACATGTGTTTTTTTAGCCAAATTTTGAGATTTGCAAAGGATTCTGAGTAACAGAACCTGGTCCGAGCCCCGCAAGTCACCCCTCCTTGGATTCCCCTAGGTCTCTAGTTTTCAGAAATGCACAGGGTTGGTAGGTTTCCCTAGGTGGCGGCTGAGCTAGAGGCCAAAATCTACAGGTAGTCACTTTGCTAAAAACAGCTCTGTTTTCTGTGATATGTCCACGTTGTGTTTTGGGGCATATCCTGTCGCGGGCGCTAGGCCTACCCACACAAGTGAGGTATCATTTTTATCGGGAGACGTGGGGGAACGCTGGGTGGAAGGAAATTTGTGGCTCCTCTCAGATTCCAGAACTTTCTGCCACAGAAATGTGAGGAACATGTGTTTTTTTAGCCTAATTTTGAGATTTGCAAAGGATTCTGGGTAACAGAACCTGGTCCGAGCCCCGCAAGTCACCCCTCCTTGGATTCCCCTAGGTCTCTAGTTTTCAGAAATGCACAGGTTTGGTAGGTTTCCCTAGGTGGCGGCTGAGCTAGAGGCCAAAATCTATAGGTAGTCACTTTGCTAAAAACAGCTCTGTTTTCTGTGATATGTCCACGTTGTGTTTTGGGGCATATCCTGTCGCGGGCGCTAGGCCTACCCACACAAGTGAGGTATCATTTTTATCGGGAGACGTGGGGGAACGCTGGGTGGAAGGAAATTTGTGGCTCCTCTCAGATTCCAGAACTTTCTGCCACAGAAATGTGAGGAACATGTGTTTTTTTAGCCAAATTTTGAGGTTTGCAAAGGATTCTGGGTAACAGAACCTGGTCCGAGCCCCGCAAGTCACCCCTCCTTGGATTCCCCTAGGTCTCTAGTTTTCAGAAATGCACAGGTTTGGTAGGTTTCCCTAGGTGGCGGCTGAGCTAGAGGCCAAAATCTACAGGTAGTCACTTTGCTAAAAACAGCTCTGTTTTCTGTGATATGTCCACGTTGTGTTTTGGGGCATATCCTGTCGCGGGCGCTAGGCCTACCCACACAAGTGAGGTATCATTTTTATCGGGAGACGTGGGGGAACGCTGGGTGGAAGGAAATTTGTGGCTCCTCTCAGATTCCAGAACTTTCTGCCACAGAAATGTGAGGAACATGTGTTTTTTTAGCCAAATTTTGAGGTTTGCAAAGGATTCTGGGTAACAGAACCTGGTCCGAGCCACACAAGTCACCCCTCCTTGGATTCCCCTAGGTCTCTAGTTTTCAGAAATGCACAGGTTTGGTAGGTTTCCCTAGGTGGCGGCTGAGCTAGAGGCCAAAATCTACAGGTAGTCACTTTGCTAAAAACAGCTCTGTTTTCTGTGATATGTCCACGTTGTGTTTTGGGGCATATCCTGTCGCGGGTGCTAGGCCTACCCACACAAGTGAGGTATCATTTTTATCGGGAGACGTGGGGGAACGCTGGGTGGAAGGAAATTTGTGGCTCCTCTCAGATTCCAGGACTTTCTGCCACAGAAATGTGAGGAACATGTGTTTTTTTAGCCAAATTTTGAGGTTTGCAAAGGATTCTGGGTAACAGAACCTGGTCCGAGCCACACAAGTCACCCCTCCTTGGATTCCCCTAGGTCTCTAGTTTTCAGAAATGCACAGGTTTGGTAGGTTTCCCTAGGTGGCGGCTGAGCTAGAGGCCAAAATCTACAGGTAGTCACTTTGCTAAAAACAGCTCTGTTTTCTGTGATGTGTCCACGTTGTGTTTTGGGGCATATCCTGTCGCTGGTGCTAGGCCTACCCACACAAGTGAGGTACCATTTTTATCGGGAGACTTGGGGGAACATAGATTAGCAAAACAAGTACTATTGCCCCTTGTCTTTCTCTACATTTTTTCCTTCCAAATATAGGAGTGTGTGTAAAAAAGACATCTATTTGAGAAATTCCCTGTAATTCACGTGCTACTATGGTCACCCCGGAATTCAGAGATGTGCAAATAACCACTGCTCCTCAACACCTTATCTTGTGCCCTTTTTGGAAATGCAAAGGTTTTCTTGATAGCAATTTTTTACTCCTTATATTTCAGCAAATGAATTGCTGTATACCCGGTATAGAATGAAAACGCACTGCAGGGTGCAGCTCATTTATTGGCTCTGGGTTCCTCGGGTTCTTGATGAACCTACAAACCCTATATATCCCCGCAACCAGAGGAGTCCAGCAGACGTAGCGGTATATTGCTTTCGATAATCTGACATTGCAGGGAAAAGTTACAGAGTAAAACGTAGAGAAAAATTTATGTTTTTTTCACCTCAATTTCAATATTTTTCTTTTTCAGCTGTTATTTTCTGTAGGAAACCCTTGTAGGATCTACACAAATGACCCCTTGCTGAATTCAGAATTTTGTCTACTTTTCAGAAATGTTTAGGTTTCTGGGATCCAGCATTGGTTTCATGACCATTCCTGTCACTGACTGGAAGGAGGCTGAAAGCACAAAAAATTGCACAAATGGGGTATGCCCCAGTAAAATGCCAAAATTGTGTTGAAAAATTGGGTTTTCTGATTCAAGTCTGCCTGTTCCTGAAAGCTGGGAAGCTGCTGAGTTTAGCACTGCAAACCCTTTGTTGATGCCATTTTCAGGGGAAAAACCACAAGCCTTCTTCTGCAGCCACTTTTTCAATTTTTTTTGAAAAAAACGAAATTTTCACTGTATTTTGGCCAATTTATTGGCCTCCTTCAGGGGAACCCACAAAGTCTGGGTACCTCTAGAATCCCTAGGATGTTGGAAAAAAAGGACGCAAATTTGGCTTGGTTAGCTTATGTGGACAAAAAGTTATGAGGGCCTAAGCGCGAACTGCCCCAAATAGGCAAAAAAAGGCCCGGCACAGGAGGGGGAAAAGGCCTGGCAGCGAAGGGGTTAAACAGCAGATGTTGGAAGTAAATCAACACTTCCCAGAACCCTCTGGGATAGAACTACAAAACTTGGACAGCCAATCCACGATGATCCAGGACATATCTCAGCTGCCTCCCCTCAGGCACGTCCTCTTTCTTTCCTGCCGCGAAACAGATAAATCCATTCTTCGCTTTTCTCTGTGTTGTTGTGAGTCACCAGTCGCACCCTCTATGGTTTTGGCTATTCCGGTAGCAGCGCGTTTTCCGTGTGCTTGTGTTTTGTTCTTGTGCTTTGTGCTTCATCACAGGGGCTGTGGGGTGCAGTTTGCTCCCCACTCGCGGCTCCTTAGCCTGCGGTTCTTCCGACGTGCCTGAGGGGGCCTGCGGGGGCGGAGTGGTGCCTTATTCACTCACGCATCACGCATCTCTTTGGTTCGCGGGGCCAACGCTTTTTAGTTTGAACTGACAGGATTCACCTCTAGGCACTCCACGCCCTTGAAGCCCTGACACCCGTTTTTTTCGGGTCTGTACTGACAGCGCGAGGCACTGTGTTTGCTGTTTGGTGGCCTGATGCCCAGAGCACCGGGTCTGACTGACTCTTACGTGCTTGAGCACGCGCGTTATATTTCGGCTGCCGTGGGGCCGGGGCCGGGCGTTTTTGATCCTGATTAAGCTCCCAGAGATCCAAGGGAGGTTGGCCCCAGGGGATTACCCCCATTAAATTTTGGCCTATCCTAGCGGTTTTCTCCCCTTTCAGCCTGATGTCCTTTTTCTGCGCACTGCCCGCTGTGCAGGCTTCATCTGGACTTCGTCTTGCATATTCTGTGCACATTGTGCCTATCCTTGTTGGGCATGGCCCAGCCTTACGTGTTCTCCGGACCCTGTAGTACGTGGCCTTGGTCACCATGCAGGGAGGGTTATGTGGAGGAAGAGACCTTGTTGGTCCTTCCCATTGACAATGAGTTTTGTTAGGGGGTGGACGCTTCAATTCAGCAGGCGGTGGCGGCTGCCATTGAACCCTTGGAGAAGAGGCTGTTTGAACTGGTTCAGTCCTTTCCGGCCACCCTCAACATGTCTGCCTAAGGTCTGCTGGAGTGGGGTCAGTCGGCCCAAAGCCCGTCTAAGCGCAAACTGGAGGGCGCGCTGGATATGTGACCCTTTGAGAAGGTGAAGCAGGCCTTGGCGGAGCCCTCTGTTCTGGAGGGCGATTCACTATCCTTCTTGCCGTCAGTGGATCCAGAAGAGAATGATTTGCACGATGAGGCAGGCCCTTCCAGGCCTTGGAGGCCTGCGCAAGCTTCCTCAGAGCTTTAGTTGCCTATGGGTTCAGACATGCTGGATCCCGATGATTTGGTCCATCCCCGCTCCTCCGAGTGGGTTCCCTCAGATAAAGTCACATCTTACGTCACTGCTTGGCTGCGCAAATCTCTGGACAAGGAGGTTTGGGCGCGCCTGCGGGTGGAATGCCCTCGCCCTTCCCTTCCGGGCAAGGTTTCTTGTACCCCGGACATTGATCCTAGGATGGCCACTTTCCTGCAGAAATTTATTAAGGATCCCAAGAAAGGGATCGACAGGTCCAGACGGGCCTGTCAAGATAAGCTTCTTGACATTTCGGGCCCTTTTACTAAAATATTGGAGTTGGCTGAGCAGGCCAAGGTGTCCGATACTCTATTATCTCCAGAAGTGATCTCTGGTTGGGCCCAGAGGGCTTTAGTTTTCCACGGAAATGCCAATTGTGGTCACTCTGCCGAAAGGCGCAGAGCGCTCCTTATCAAAGTGGACCCGAGGCTGGGAGACCTGGCTTTGGTGGAGACGGGGCCTGTGGCTCAGGGGGGAATCTCTTCCGAGATCCTTTTATTAAGGAGTTGTCAAAATTCATGACCACCTTCACGTCACTTGATAAGGCACAATCATCCATTTACAAGATTTTTCAACCGCGCCTTTTTATCTTGCCCGGTTGAGGAAGAGGGCGTTCGGCCAGCCACTTCTACATCCAAGGCCCTGTTAGGAATCAAGCCCCCTGCAGAGCAAACGAGAAGCCGCACTACGGTGAATTCTGCCCCACTCAGAGGGGTCAGCGAGACAGAGGAGCCAAAGGATCCCTGCGAGGTTGGCTTCAAGGAGCTCTGTCCGGTAGGTGTCTTGTCGGGAGTATTCCTTCCAATTGGGGGGCGGTTGGCTCTTTTTGATCAAGAATGGGAAGCCCTTACTTCGGACCCATGGGTTCTTCAGAAAATCAAAGGGTTTCACCTGGAGTTCTTTGGTTCTCCGGCGCAGCTCGCCCGCCGGCGGCCCTTAGTATTCACCTGTTCTCAGCAGCGTTTGGTGGAACGAGAGGTGGGAGAGTAGTGCTGGAATGTGGCTATAACTCCAACTTCCATGCACCCGCGGGGTTTACTCAGCAAAATCTTTTTGGTGGACAAACAGGACGGGGGGCAGAGACCCGTAATCAGTCTCATGGGGTTTCAATGGGTGTTTGCTGTATCGTAACTTCGAGATGGAGGGTATCCATCTCTTGCGCGACCTTTTGTGTCCCGGCGATTGGATGGTGTGCCTGGACCTCCAGGACGCCTATCTGGCAGTGCCTATATTTGCCCCACACCGTCTTTTCCTTCAGTTTCGGTTGCGAGGCCAGGTTTATGAATTTAAAACTCTGCCGTTTGGCCTTTTTTCGGTCCCCTGGTGCTTTACCAAGGTGTTGAGGCCGGTAGAGGAACACCTCCGAGCGAGGGGAATGCGTCTGATCATTTATTTGGACGATCTTTTGCTGATGAATCAGTGTCCCCTCGAATTGCGAGAACAACTGCCAAACGCAATCTCTCTTTTGGAGGGTTTAGGTTTCTTGATAAATGCCAAGAAGTCGGAGCTGGTTCCCTCCCGGCAGACTACCTTTCTGGGTTTTGTCATAGACTCGGTGAACAAGACCCTCAGTCTTCCCTCTCGCAAGATCATGAAGATCCGTCAAGAGTTAAGAAAAACCCTTGCCCACTCCTCGTCCTCCCTGCGTCAGGTGGCTCGGATAGTGGGCCTTCTGTCCTTGTCCATACAGGGGATTTTTCCGGGTCCCCTTCATTACAGGGCACTCCAGCGTTTGAGAGCCTCTCACTTGCGAGAGGGCCTCTCTTATTCCGATCAAGTGATTCTTACGGAGGAGGCCAGAAACGAGATGGGATGGTGGCTTTCCCACATGGAGGCCTGGAACGGCCAGGTGATCTTCAGCTTCGACCCAGACTTAGTAATAGAATCCGACGCCAGTGGCTCAGGTTGGGAGCTCGCTGCAGGGACTCCATCACTGGCGGACGATGGTCTGTCAACGAGCGAGCCCTTCATATCAATCGCCTGGAACTCCTTGCGGGTTCTTTTGCCATTCAGTGTTGGACCAAGGACAAAGTGAATTGTGCAGTTCTCCTCAAAATAGACAATCGGTCAGCGGTCCGCTACAGCAAACACCTGGGGGGCCCCAGATCCAAGGCTCTGGCCAACCTCGCCAAAGATCTTTGGGCATACTGTCTCACGTTCAATATCTCGGTCACAGCAGGATATCTTCCAGGATCCTCGAATAAGATAGCGGATTGGTGTTCACGGGATTGGCTAGACACGAGTTTATGGCGGTTAGATCCTGGGATCTTCGCGAGCCTCAACGCAAGGTGGGGTCCTTTCTCCATAGACCTCTTTGCGTCCAGGCTGGACCATAAAACTCCTCACTTTGTCAGCTGGAAAACGGACCCGTTGGCAGTGGCAACGGATGCGTTTCTTCAGGACTGGTCGAAGGAGAAAGGTTACGCCTTTCCTCCCTTCGCCATGATAATACGTCTGGCTGCACTGGTACGCCGTCAGCAGACACAAGTAGTGGTGATCACTCCGGTCTGGAGGTCTCAAGTGTGGTTTCTGGTTCTTCTGGAACTTTCTTGGGATTTTCCAATCCTTCTCCCCCACACTCCAGATATTCTAAAGGATCCCTTGGGTCGGATTCACCCTTTGGTTCTCCAAGGCCACTTTCCTTTCATGGCTTGGAGGATTTCAGGGAAAGATGGAGAGTCCCAGGCCTTTCATCGAAGGCTGAACGACTGTTGGCTGCAGCCTGGGCGGACAGCACGGCTAAGAGATATAAATCTGCATGGACAAAGTGGGTACGCTGGTGTCTTCAATGCGAAGAGGATCTCATGGGGTGCGATGTTGTCCCAGTCCTGAACTTTCTGGCCTCCTTAGCTTCTAGGGGCATGGCCTATCGCACGGTTAATGCGTATCGCTTGGCGATTTCCACTGGCCATCTCCCGTTGCAAGGTACACCTATAAGGGAACATCCGTTGGTGTGCAAATTGTTACATGGCATTCACCTCACCCTCCCTCCTCAACCCAGATGCTCAAATCTGTGGGATGTCAATTTGGTTCTTAATCTTTTTTAATCTTGACAAGCGAATTAGTACTTTTACAGGAAAGAAATCTCAGCCAAGCTCGTCATGCACTTGTGTCTGGTTTCTTGCAGAAGGGTTTCTGATGTCAGGGCCCTGGAGGTAACCGGTAGGGTCTTTACACCTCAAGGGGTTACTTTTCATGTGTCTAGGAGAACTAAGACGGACAATAGACTGATTTCTTATCCGTCCTTTGATACGTCTCCTAAATTGTGTGTGGTGAGATGCCTCAAGGCCTATGAGGTTGTGACTGAAGACGTTAGATCACGTAGGGAAACTCAATTGCTTATTTCCATTCATAAACCCTTCAAAGCTGTCTCCTCTCCGACCATACCCAGGTGGATAAGGTGGGTTATGCTGGAGGCAGGCATTAACGTGGTGCGTTTTGGTGCGCATTCTGTCAGGGGTGCAATGGCATCTAAGGCGTTTTCGCTTGGAGCCCGCCTAGAAGACATTGTCAATGTAGCTGACTGGTCTTCTAATTCCATGTTCAAAAGGTTTTATTTCAAGCCAGTCCTTGACATGGCATCATTGGTGGTCGATAAGCTTTGAACATGCATAATCCTCGCTGCCAGTCCTGCCATAGAATGAAAAATTTCCGAGCTATCGTAATGGAAAGTTAAAATTCTTTTAAGGACAGGGAGGCGAGGATTATTCCCACTCGGACACTGTTCGTTTTTGCCCTACCCAGGGATGATGTTTCCTGTACAAAGCCTCTTTATGAGTAAGTAAGGTTTTAGAATTCTTGTACTACGATATAAAGTTATTGCTATGCTGGGGTATTGTTCTAATGTCTTCAGATGCAATGTTTTTCTTTTATTTGTAGGTGTTGAGACAAGCAAAGGGGAATGATTCTTCCGTTATCTTTTTCTTGTGTCAAGAAAGAGGACGCGCCTGAGGAGGGGCAGCTGGGATATGTCCTGGATCGTCCTGGATTGGCTGTCCAGGTTATGTAGTTCTATCCCAGAGGGATCTGGGAAGTGTTTTGCTTCCAACGTCTGCTGTTTAAATAAAGGAGAGAAAGAAATACTTAATCCTCGCCTCCGTGTCCTTAATAGAATTTAAACTTTCCGTTACGATAGCTAGGAAATTTTTCATTACTAATGCTTGAGAGTTTTAAGTTTGAAATAGTGATTTGTAGTAGGTCCCAGATCAACTTACCTCATGAATATTAATGAGAAAGGTCATAATTTGCAACCCACAAGGAATTGGCGCAATTACAGGGATGGTGGCCTGCTGATGTCAGCAGATCCACCATGTCTGTGATTGATTTTAAATAAAGCAATCTTTTTTGTTTTTTAAATTCACTCAGTTCTCCATAAAGAAAAATGGTCTGCTTTTAAAAACAAAAACTGAAAAGTGTAACTCATTTTTTAAGAGTAAGCCGTGATCCATGGCAACTACTTCCTACTGTTAAAAATATATATTTTTTTCCATTTTCAAGTATGAAGGGGTTTCTTGGGGACCCCGTTCCCATTTTTGAATGGCTTACCACCTCTTTTGAGGAAGTGGTAAATTATTACTGTTTTGTGACTGAGACTTCAAACAAAGTCTCTCTTGATTGTGAAATCCTGCTTTGCCCAGGCCAGGCCCCAGACACTCACCAGGGGGCTGGAGACTGCATTGTATGAGGGCAGGCACAGCCCTTTTAAGGTGTAAGTGACCACGTATCCCCTCCCTCCTAGCACAGATGGCTCATCAGGATATGCAGGCTACACCCCAGCTCCCTTTATGTCACTTTAGTGAGAGGTGCAACCAGCCCAACTGTCAAACTGGCCAGACAGGGAATCCACAAACAGGCAGAGTCACAGAAAAGGTTTAAGGCAAAAAAGCACACTTTCTAAAAGTGGCATTTTCAAACACACAATCTTAAAATCAACTTTAACAAAATATGTATTTTTAAATTGTGAGCTCAGAGACCCCAGACTCCCCACACCCCAAACTCCACAGGTCTATCTGCTCCCAAGGGGAATCTACACTTTAATCATTTAAAGCCCCCATGTTAACCTATGAGAGGGACAGGCCTTGCAACAGTGAAAAACGAATTTAGCAATATTTCTCTGTCAGGACATATAAAACACATTACTATGGCCCTCATTACAACCCTGGCGGTCGGTGATAAAGCAGCGGTAATACCACCAACGGCCCGGCGGTAACAAAAATGGAAGTATGACCACGGCGGAAACCGCCCAGATAGACAGCCACTTTAACACACCGAACGCCACTGCTGTAGCAACAAGCACCACGGTGGTAACCGCCAACAACCAGGCTGAAGACAATGTTCTGCCCACTGTATTAAGACAGGCCTATTTGCCACCTTTTCCGGGGCGGTACCAACGACATCAAAAGCACGGTGGAAACAGAACACAGAAGTCAAAGGACTCACCTCTGGAAACACAGGGAACAACCATGACGCCATGGAGCCCAAGTTGCACATATTGCCCATGCTGCTATACCTCTTCATGCATTACGAACATCAATGCCGGCGAAGACGACCATGGTGAGTACTTCCGCCTAGTATACAAGGGTGGGGGGAGGAAAAGGAGAGTGACACATGCAACACCCCCACCCCCAACACGATACACACAAACAGATGCAAGAACATTACATATCCATCCCGTATCCCTCAGGAGTAATGCAAGGACAAAAGGAATTAATTAAAGTTAGTGTAATAAGTTAAAATACTATAAATGCATGCTTCTAAATCAAAACAGTATATACATATATACAAATGGAGGGACACTAGCCAGTCCTCAATGTCCGTGGGCCGCAGGGCCACTACACATAGGCCAAGGCCCCACCTCACTCCTGCAACAACACAGAGAGAACACTGCTGGGGCATCAGGTTGAAAATACACAGGCACCTCAGGGGGACGGGGAATGGGGGAGCACCTCAGCCAGAAGATGGTACAACACCACTGGTCCTGGAGGGGGCTACATGCCCTGTGCGATGTCCTAGGGAGTGCAAGGACACAGTCTCTCTTGTGAGTGGTATGCCCACTGATTGGTCCTGGGGAGTGCAAGGCCACAGTCTGTCAAGTGGATGGTTTGCCCACTGCTTGGTCCTGGGGAGTGCAAGGCCACAGTCTCTCAAGTGGGTGGTTTGCCCACTGCTTGGTCCTGGGGAGTGCAAGGCCACAGTCTCTCAGGCGGGTGGTATGCCCACTGCTTGGTCCTGGGGAGTTCAAGGCCACAGTCTCTCAAGTCGGTGGCTTCTCCACTGGTTCTGGAGAGGGCCTTGTGCCCAGTGTGCTTCATCCTGGCAAGGATGCGGTGAGTGGATGGCTTCTTCCACTGGTTCTGGAGGGGGGCCTTGTACCAAGTGTGCTTCATCCTCGGACGTCTGCCCACTGGGGCTGATGCTGCTGGTGGCGGTGCAGGCAGTGGTGGGGGGAGGCTCCAGCCCTTCCCCTGCAGCCTTGGACAGCTGAACCGCCATAGTTGGCGGTGGGGGCTCAGAATCAGTCCCATCCCCAGGCCTCCTGTCCTTCCTAACTGCTGGTGCAAGCCCTTGCCCTTCCCCTTGGCAGCTGGTGGTGCCTCCTTGCCCTTCCCCTTGGCAGCTGGTGGTGCCTCCTTGCCCTTCCCCTTGACAGCTGGTGGTGTCTCCTTGCCCTTCCCTTTGGCAGCTGGTGGTGCCTCCTTGCCCTTCCTTTTGGCAGCTGGTGGTGCCTCCTTGCCCTTCCATTTTGCAGCTGGTGCAGGCACACTTTCATTGCTGATGGCTGGTTCTCTGGAGCCTCTCCCACCTGCAGTAGCTGTCGACACTACTGTGGCCGTGGACTGGGTGGCTGAGGTGCTCGCCTGGGTTCTGACCACCCTGGCCCAATGTGAAGGAAGGGGGGTAGGAAAGAGGTAAACGGTGGAGAGGAAAAGCTTCTTAAGGACACTGGGGTGGGAAGAGGGTGAAGGTTTGGGAGTTGAGGAAGAGGGAGTGGTTATAGGAGGTGTCTGCTGATTTTGGGTGCAGGTCCATGGGCTGGATCCTGTTGTGAGGTAGATGGCTGTTCGGTGTCTGAGTGCTTCCATTTGTGTACTTTGGGAGCAGGGAGCACAGACACAGTGGGAGAGGACACAGGTCAATAGCCTCCTCACTCAGGGCAGCAGGGCTAACTGGGGCAGGGCCTGAGGTGCCTGGGGCGAAGGAGATGCCCACCCTCCTGGGTGAGCGGGCACGGGAAAACTCAGAAACTCGCTGAGAGGCTGCTGGGAGGGCGTTGCTGGTGCTGGGGTGGCGGTTGTGCCTGTAGTTGGGGTGGCCACAGATGTGTCTGCCACCACCAGGGAGCTTCCATCGGAGGAAGTATCACTGTCCGAACTGTCCCCTCCTGTCTCCGCCGTGGTGCCCCCCTCGCCCTCTGTCCCACTGGTGCCCTCATGGTCTGTGGATTTGGCCTCCTGGGCCCTGTGGGATGCAGCTCCCTCCGTCGCTGGTGCTCTGCCCCTCTGCCAGATGATGCTAATGCACATAAGGACAGGGTGACAAAACAAAAAGGGAGGGAGGAGACAAAGGATACACTTGGTCAATGGCTGATCCAACACCACTGACAGTGGGTGCTCCGCCTGCCGTAGACCCCCAGGGTCCGCACGTCCTTGGTGATGGCATGCCATATTCCCTTTTTCTGATGGGCGCTGACCTGCAGAAAAATAAACAGAGAAAAAGGTATCAGTCAGACCGTCCGTCCTGTTACCCTCATGGCCCACCATAGCCCTCACATCCTCTTATGCACAGACATTACCCACCATACATGCATCACGCTGCCCTGAACCCTTCCACCAACCCCCCCTACACGAGGCCCTCACACACAGCACTCCATGCATTCATGCCCCTTGCATTGTGCTCACAGTGTACTCACCAGTTTGTCTGGAGACCCATACAGCATTCGGTACTGGGATAGGACCCCATCAACCAGTCTCTCCAACTCCGCAGCGGTGAAGGCAGGGGCCTTTTCCCCAGTGACACGAGCCATGGTCGGTTCTAGACACAGATCACAGCAGCACTAGCAGTATAGGTCCTCTCCTGATAAAGGTCAGGTAGCAAGTGAGTGAACAGATAGAAAATGGCGGTCACCTCCGCAGCGGTGCGTACCGTCACTGCCGATGTACATCACCATTGGCCACAGTAACCCATAGAGCCCAATGACAACCAATGAGGAGTTCCACGGCGGTACTCGACTGCCTCCCCCAACGGCGCACAACAGCAGCGGCATTACCTCATTTCCACATGTCCATCCACACAGGACAGGCGGACTCCATATCAGGGGGGGGCAGGCCATGGCACCTAACTGCGTCACAGTACACATAGCACCATTTGGGCCTCTCCAACAAAATACTGTTACAGTCACAACAGGCAATGCAGTGTAGTGTTTGGAAATGTGGAATACTGACCAGCTGCTCCCCGTTTTGCCCCCTAGATTACAACCACTGCTAATGAATAGGAGATGGAGACTCCCCTCGTGTACAGACCCCTGGTGGAATTGGCAGCAATGGAGGACAGGCACATTATCCTCACCTATAGACTGGACAGGGCCACAATCACAGAGCTGTTTGCCCAATTGGGGTCTGACCTGATATTTGCTATCCGTCACCCCACTGGGATCCCCCCTCTTCTGCAAGGCCTATCTGTGCTCCATTTCTTGACAAGTGGCTACTTCCAAGTGACAGTGGGCTTGGCAGCAGGAATGCCATAGCCAATGTTCTCAATAGTGTTGACCAGAGTGTTGTGTGCCCTGATTAAACACTTGCACAGCTACATTGTTTTCCCCCAGGTGGAGGATTTGGCCATAGTGAAAGCTGACTTCTATGCAAAGGGACATATCCCCAACATGTTGGTGTATGGGTATGGTGTGGGCCCTAAGGGTTACTGTGTGTCTAGCAGTTGTCCCTTGATATTTGCAGGTGAGTCTGGTTACCCCAACCTCTCCTGGCTACTGACCCCTGTGAGCAATCCCACAACAAGGGCAGAGGAATGTTACAATGAGGCATGTGGGCGAACAAGAAGAATTATAGAAAGGACATTCAGCCTCCTGAATGCCAGGTTTTGTTGCCTCCATCTAACTGGTGGATCCCTGTACTACTTAACCAAGAAGGTCTGCCAGATAATCATGGCATGCTACATGTTGCATAACCTTGCCTTGAGACGCCAGGTGTCTTTTCTGCAGGAGGATGAGGCTGAAGATGGCCGTGTGGCAGCAGTGGACCCTGTGGACAGTGAAGATGAGGAGGCAGAGGAGGAGGATGAGGACAATAGAACAGCAATTTTAATACAGTACTTCCAGTGACACACAGGTAAGACACTGTAACTTCACTTTACATTGACAGTTTTGTGTTTGACATTGTACATGGCAGGCAGATTCTCCCAATTCTATGGTCACTTACTGTACCCTTTGGCATCTCTATTTTCAGATATCTGTGCCCCACTCAGGCACCTGGTGTGTTGACTGCAGCCTACTACTGGTCATTCCTATGTGTTTATTCCTGTACAGTTGTATTGCAGTGTGTAAAGCTTGTTAAACAAATACATAGTTAAATCATTTGACAGACTCCATACATGTATTTTTTAAATGGTGTTTATTTTTTAGTGCTGAGCAGTGGAGGGGGTAGCGGAATGGGCTGGATTGATGGTGGAGGAAAGTCTATTTGTCCAGTCTATTTGTATCACAGGTGCATTGTCCAAGGGGTCATAGGAAGGGGAGCAATGGCAGTTCAAGGTGGACAGGGTGACAGAGTGGGACACAAGGATGACAATCAGGAGAGTCTTATTTCCTGACCGGGGTCTTGGCAATAGTCTCTGGCTTCTGCCTGGATTGCAGGGACCGTTTGCGGGGTTGTTCTCCTTCTGCAGGGGGAGGGTTGTTGGTGGCCTGTTGTTCCTGTGGTGGGGCCTCCTGTCCACTAGCGGCAGCGGAGGTGGAGGGCTGTTCATCGGTGTGGCTAGTGTCAGGGTCCCAGTGGTGTGCCACTGCCGCCTCCATGGTGTTGGCCATGTCTGCCAGCACCTCCACAATGGTGACCAGGGTGGTGTAGATGTCCTTGAGGTCCTCCCTGATCCCCAGGTACTGTCCCTCCTGCAGCCGATAGGTCTCCTGCAACATGTCCAGTATCTGGCCATCGTCTCATGGGAATGGTTGTATGCTCCCAGGATGTTGGTGAGTGCCTCTTGGAGAGTCGGTTCCATGGGCCTGTCCTCCCCCTGTCGCACAGTAGTCCTCCCAGCTTCCCTGTTGTCCTGTGCCTCTGTCCCCTGAACCGTGTGCCCACTGCCACTGACCCCAGGTCCCTGATCGTCCTGTGTTTGTGGAGTTGCCTAGAGTCCCTGTAGTGGTGGTTGACGTGTCCTGGGGACAGAGGTATGGGCCTGCTGGATAGGTGCTGTGCTGGTGTTTCCTGAGGGGGGAGGCTCTGTGGTGGTATGGCACTGTGCCTGGGTAACCGACTGTCCGGAGACCCCTGATGGGCCAGGTTGGTCATCCTGATCCAGATGTCCAGAGCTGCTGTCATCACTGTGGGCCTCTTCTGGGGGGGACTGGATGTTGCTGGCACCTCCTCGCCAGTGACGTTGTGTGGGGGACCTGTGGTGATTTAAATGCAGTGTTATTGTTTCTGCGTGTGACACCTTGTGCTTGGGTGTGTTGCCCTCTATGGTTGTGATTGTCCTGTCAGCTTTGCGTTGTGTGAGTAGTGATTTTGTGATTTTGTGGGCCAGGTGATTCTCTCTAATGTGCCTGCTTTAGTGATGGGTGTCCATGCAGGGCTGTGAGTGATGTCCATGCATTGGTGGTGCATGCAGTGCTTGGTATTGGGATGGGTGGGTTGTGATGGAGGTGAGGGAAGGGGTGGGGTT
Source organism: Pleurodeles waltl (assembly GCF_031143425.1). Lineage (NCBI taxonomy): Eukaryota > Metazoa > Chordata > Amphibia > Caudata > Salamandridae > Pleurodeles > Pleurodeles waltl. Next base: position 1,314,312,892 of record NC_090446.1, on the reverse strand, counting down.
ATGTGATGGCATGCAGGTGGGGGGGTGAAAGTAGTAAAGAGTTGACTTACCAGAGTCCAGTCCTTCTGCTACTCCTGCCAGGCCCTAAGGATGCATGATTGCCAAGACGTACTCCTCCCATGTTGTAAGTTGTGGGGGAGGAGGTAGGGGTCCACCGCCAGTCCTCTGTACTGCTATCTGGTGTCTTGCTGCTGTGGAACGCACCTTCCCCCGTACGTCGTTCCACCTTTTCCTAATGTCATCCCTTGTTCTGGGGTGCTGTCCCAAGGCGTTGACCCTAACCACTATCCTCCGGCATGACTACATCTTCTTAGCAATGGATGTCTGCTGCACCTGTGATCTGAATAGCTGTGGCTCTACCCGGATTATTTCCTCCACCATGACCCTTAGCTCCTCCTCAGGGAATCTGGGGTGTCTTTGTGGTGCCATGGGTGTAGTGTGTGTGTGTGAGGGTGTGTGGGGTGATGTGTTGGGGTGTGTGCTGTAAGGTGCATGGCTGGTGTATGGGTGATGGTGTTCTGTGGCTCTGGTTCTGTGTGTGCTCCTGGTGTCTCTCTAGTCATAAAGGGTTGTGGGTAATGTGGATGTGCGTTTTATATTGGTGTGGGTGTGGTGTGTGTATGTGTGTCAGGTATGTGTAGTTTGAATTGTCCAATGTAGTGTTGTTTTGTTAGGTTGTGTGTATTTTGAGCGTGGCAGTATGTACCGCCAATTGATTTACCGCGGTTGAATGTCCGCCTCTGTATTTAGTGGGTCATAATGTTGTGGGTGTAGTTCTGTTGGCGTAATGGTGTGGGTTTGGATACTGACAGTTTATCACTGACCTTTGGGCTGGCGGACTTGTGTGTGTGGCTGTATAGTGACAGATTGCTATGTGAGTGTCATAATATGGGTAGCGATAAACCGCCGCGCCGGCGGTATGTTGGCAGCAGTCAGCATGGCGGTAAGCTGGACTTACCGCCAATGTCATAATGAGGGCCTATATGTCCTACCTTAACCATACAGTGCACCCTGCCCTTGGGGCTACCTAGGGCCTACCTTAGGGGTGCCTTACATGTAAGAAAAGGTAAGGTTTAGGCCTGGCAAGTGGGTACACTTGCCAAGTCGAATTTACAGTTTAAAAATACACACACAGACACTGCAGTGGTAGGTCTGAGACATGATTACAGGGCTACTCATGTGGGTGGCACAACCAGTGCTGCAGGCCCACTAGTAGCATTTCATTTATGGCCTCTAGTGCACTTTACTAGGGATTTACTAGTAAATCAAATATGCCAATCATAGATAAGCCAATTACATACACATTTTGTAAAGGAGAACTTGCACTTTAGCACTGGTTATCAGTGGTAAAGTGCCCAGAGTAACAAAAACAGCAAAAACAGAGTCCAGCACACATCAAGAACCTGGGAAACAGAGGCAAAAAGTTAAGGGAGACCACACCAAGGATGAAAAGTCTAACACTATATAACCACCATATTCGAACACAAATGTACAGCATATCCCTGTGTATGTAAAAATGTATAATTTGAATATATGTATGTATCTAGATATGTGTATTTCTTTGTGCAAATATGTATAATAACTATGATTTTTAAACTATGGAGATATTCTTTAGGTCTGTGTAGCGGGGATTACACGTTAGCCTGTATTCACTGTCATCTGTTTTGATTACAATTAACTACCAGAAAGACAGTCTGCAGGTTTATCTAATGTGTTCTGTTTTCTGTTTTATTTTGTGAGGCAAAATATATAGAAATTGAATAAACAATGTTTTTTTTCTCCTGTCACAATACGGTTCTCCTGTGGGGTGGAGGGATGTGGTCTTTTCTTGGCGTCTACTCTTGCCTCTTTCTTTTCTTTCTTTTCATTTTAGGACAACAGGAAGCTCTCCATAAATCACGAAGAAGGTAGAATCATTTGAGGTAAGTGGTGGGGCTTCTATACTCGCAGTGCTCAAGAAAAAAAAAGGGGAGGGAAGGGAGTGATGGGGATTGTTGAGGGCACTGATTATTCCTTACTATCCCACTCTTGTTTTCCGTTTCTTGGTTGCCACTGATTTGATATCAGTAGCAATTGGAAGACACTTTTTTACTCTTGTGCCCAATGTCAGAACTGCCAGTTTTGTGAATCCCAGCCATGCAAACAAGAATGGAAAAAAAAACAGAACCAAAAGGAAACAGTGTTTGAACAAGAAATACATTCATTATTGGTGTGTCAACCCATCCACTCCCAAGTCCCCACTTTCAGCCCGTAAACCACCTGTACTGACTGCATATGTGGTCCCATACCTGGGAAAGCCACGTCCCTCCTGGAACACAGCTGGCAGTGCTTCCGTCTCCTCTCCTGGGCTGTTGAAGTGACTCTCTCCGGGGGTGGTCCACAAACATGTCTTGGGTATTCTGGATCTGTCCTCATCCTCTCTATCTGTCCTCTGTCTTTTCTCGCTCTGGCCACTCTAATTTTCCCTCTCTTCTCTTTACTATCAGTGTCTCCTGGGCATTGTGTGCCTCACTTCCTGGTTCCTCCGACCTATCAGCACTGCTGATGGTGCACGCTGCCTCCGTTGCATTCTCATTCTTCACCCTCATAGGTCCCCCTGCGGTACGAGTGGCAGGATTCCATGAGCATCACGTTCTCAAGGTTCCCATCACAGTGGCTCCCCTCCAGACATGGCCATTCTGGCCATGAAACTGCAGGCGCACAGAAGAGGTAACTTAGCAGGAGCGGGATAGATCGTAAGTCTGGAAGGAAAAAGGTTGAGGGGATACGAACCAGCGCAGTATGCTAGGACTGGTGTCCTTGTGTCGGGCCAGCCATATGAGAGGGGCATGATCAGTCAAGAGAGTGAAAGTGCGACCCAGTAGGTAGTACTGTAGAGCCTCTATCGCCCATTTAATAGCTAAACTTTATTTTTCAATGATTGGGTAATGCTTTTCTCCTAGCAACAGTTTGTGACTGATCTACACTATTGGATGTAAATTGCCACCACTATCAGGCTGTGAGAGAACCAACCCCTAATCCTTGTGCTGAGGCATCCGTCTGTAGAGTGAAAGATTTGGTATGATCAGGACAGTGCTGAACCGGAAAGGAACCCATCAAGGATTTCCAATCGTCAAAGCTGTTCTTCTGGGTCTCAGATGATGAGTGGAACTTTCTTGGGTGATTTTTGGTAAGTAAGTCTGTTAGAAGAGTGGGTTTTGTCGAAAAACAGGGAATGAACCGCCTGTAGTAGCCTACTATACCCAAAAAGTACCTAACCTTGCGCTTCGTCTGAGGATATGGCAGTTTCTTAATAGCATCTATTTTGTCCATTTGTGGCCAAATTGTGCTTTCCTCAATAACATAGCCTAAGTATTTTATTGCAGTTGTGGTGAGAATTTGCGGTACGACCAGGTGCTTCAAGTGTTGTTTCCAGGTAGGGCTATATACCGCTATATCATCTAGATGAGCAGTCGCATATAGTTGATATGACTTCAGTAGAGTATCCATCAGCCATTGGAACATGATGGGGGCTCCATGTAGTCCAAAGGGTAGGACCTTAAACTGTAAAGCTCCAAAGTGTGGGGAAAAATAAGTTTTTTCACAAACTGGTCGGGAAAGGGGTATCTGCCAGTTTCCTTTTGTCAAGTCCAGGGTGCGCAGGTATTTGGCTTGCCCCAGCATTTCAGATAGTTTGTCAACCCGTGGCACTGGGTACGTGTCAAACTTGGAAACAGCGTTTAGTTGGTGGACATTGATGCAGAAGTGAACGGTGCTATTTGGTTTTGGCACCAATACCACAGGAGAACTCCATGGATCAACTGAGGGTTCGATTATGTTTCCTTCTAGCATCTGGCTGACTTCTTGTTCCCCTAATTGTCTCCTGGCTTCGGGTATTCTGTATGACTTCAAACTGACTATTTTACTCTCTTCAGTCTGGATGTGATGTTGTATTAAGGAGGTCCGCCCCAGGATAACGGAAAAAACATCTTGATGATTGTTTACAATAGACACGATCTGGACTTTTTGTGTCTGGGTTAAGTCATCCCCTATTTCAGGCTCTTTTGGGACTCCCTCTTCACGGGGGTAACTTAATGTCTATGGGGTTAGAGGTAGTGATTAACAAGGCAAATGATGCCACGGTAGGATTGTTGTCTTCCCCCTCCCATCTTGTTAAGTAGTTGATGCAGTATATTTGACCAGTATTTGGGGCATGAGGCATGTCTAGGCAATATGTAACAGGGGTTACCTGCTCCAGTACTGAATAGGAACCTTGCCATTTAGCAAATAGCCTATTATCAGAGGAAGGAAGGAGGATTAAGACTCTGGGGGTCATTACGACTCTGGCCGTCGGCGGTAATTTGGGGAAAGGTACTGCCAACAGGCTGGCGGTACCTTTTCCCAAATTATGACATTGGCGGTTTGACTCAAGCCAAACCGCCAATGTACCACTCCATCTGCTAGGGTGGTAACAGACACCGGGCTGGAGACTTCAGTCTCCAGCCAGGCGGCTGTCACAATCCCACCCTCTGGATTATAACCCCACCTACTGCCATGGTTTTCGTGGCAAACTTACCACCATGAAAACCATGGTGGTAGGCACTATCAGTGCACTGATAGGTGTCTCCCCCGCCCCCCTCCACCTCCCCAGAGCCCTACCACCACCCTCTTCCAACCCCCGACATCAACACTCCCACACGTGCACACATACACACTCATAAACACATGCATACCCACATCCACCCATGAATGCACACATACATACCCACACACAGCAACACAAACTAACATACATTGTCGCACACACGCATTCACAACATACACGTACACTCACATTCAGTCATTCATGCATGCATTCCACGCGACTCACACCTGCATCCACGCATACAAAAACAGACACACACACCCCCCACATACGCACACAACACCCCCATCCCCCTTTCCTGTTGGAGAACCCGACCTACCTGCTTGCAGGGGGTCCTCCGGCAGGAGACGGGATGCAGCACTGCTGCCAGCATCAGCGTCCGCCAGCAAAACACTGCCAGGCCATATCATGAAACATGATACGGTAGGCGGTGTTTTGCTCGTGTGGCGCTGCTGCTGGCAGCAGTGCCACCTTACCACCATCTGCCGCCATGACCGTTGACGGAATTCCGCCAGCCTTCTGGCGGAATTCTGCCTACGGTCATATTGCGGTTGGCGGCTGGTAGCCATGGCGACGGTATGTTGGCGGACGTCGCCGTGGTGGTAGGCAGCATTTGCCGCCAATGTCATAATGAGGGCCTTTGTCCCCTATCGACAGGGTTCTGAGTTTAGTATTGTGGTTGTACCCCTTCTTTTGTTTGTCTTGCACCTTCTCCAAATGGGTTCTAACGTTGTCCCATAAGTTGTGGATTCTTTCTTTTAAGGTTTGTGTATAGTCCAGTATTTCCATCCCCTCATTTTTGTCCTCTTCCCACTGCTTTGTGGCCAAATCAACTAAAGATCGGGACCAGTTCAAATGCACTGTGAACATTCAAAGACTGAGAGTGGTTCTGAATGGCATACAGGACAAATGGATTTTTTTTTTTTTATCCCAGTCTCTCCAAGACTCGGAAATGGCTTTCTTTAACAAGGTCTTGATAGTTTTGTTGTACCGCTTTACCAGTCCATCTGTCTGTGAGTGATAGACAGATCTGTGTATTTGGGTAATTTCAAGCAGGTTACATAGTTATGACGTACGTCTAGAAAGGAGCTCTCTGGGAAACCCAACCCAGGAAAAGTACTCTATCATAGCTTGGGTGATAATCTTGGTTGTCATGCTTGTTAGAGGGATGGCTTCAGGATACCAAGTGGCGTAGTTGACAAGGACTAGTATGTATTGATAGCCACGAGAGGAAGGCGTGAGAGTTCCTACCAAGTCCACCCCCACCTGTGAAAAAGGGGTATCAATAATAGGCAGGGGTTTCAGAGGATCTTTGGTTATTTGGGGGAGAGATTATCTGTTGACATCGGGTACATATGCTGCAAAAACGTCTGACATCTGAGAAGCCCCCTGGCCAGTAAAAGCGCCTTAGGAGGTACTCCTCTGTCTTTTCCCTGCTATAGTGTCCCCCTCCGGTCTCACTATAAGCCAAATGTAGGACCTGGGAATGAAAACCGGTGGGCACCAACAATTGAGTGGTAATAACTTCCTTTTTTTTAATGACTCCATACAAAAGATCTTTCTTTACTAGGAAATAAGGTCCTACCGGTCTTTGGGGACAGCCGAGGCCCATGCATGTCTTAGGGAGGAGTCTTCTTTTTGGGACACCCTAAAACTCCCCGGGGTAGTCAGCACGATACAGCTGTGGAAGGAAGAGAGGAGTTATTAGTACTATGACATAGCTGGAACCTTTTCTTGATTTCACTTTTACTTAAAAAGACCATCTCCTTAGCCCCTTCAATCCGTTCCTTCTGAAATGGGGCCTCCCCTAACCAATTACTTTTGTCTTCTTTTGGGTGCATAGTGTCCAAGAGTTCTGGGAAGTCAGGGTCAATTACCCATTCTTCAACTAATAGGGGAATACATCCGACCTTTAGGTTTTCCTCATATCCTCTCCAGTTCAGCCTGATTTCTGCCACAGGATATATCATGCAATCCCATGAATACAGATTATCGTTACAGTCTCCCAATTTTTTCATTGATGGGCGGGTACCATTTCTGTTCTAACAACTGATTATCTACACCCAGAATCCACTAGGGTTTGTACTGGACGTTGGTTTACCCCTATTACTAATGAGTATCCCAGAGCCCTACCCTCCATATATACTACTCTGCCTATTGTGACTCACACTTCCATTGGCTCAGGACTGGGGAATTTCTGAGGGCAATTCCTAGCTATATGCCCCAATTCAGCGTTACTGTAACATTGGGGTCCCTGACCAGGTTCCCTGAAAGGTGGATGGCTGGGTGGGGGTAGTTCAAAGGCAGTCCTACTGGGAGTTCTTGCAGCTGGCTTTGAGGGGAGGAAATGAAGGCCCATTAGGAGGTAAAGGTTTAAACTCAGCAGACAGCTGAGAGGCACACGCTAGGTCAATAGCCACTGGAACGGTTATGTTGGGATGCTGTCTGATCCAGTTACGGGTGTTGGTTGGAATAGATTCTAAGTATTGTTCCAGGATGTTTTTGTTCAATATTTCCTCTTTTTTAGCTTCTACCGTCTTTAACCATCTTAATCCCATACCCTGAATTCGATAAAATTGGGCTCTGGGATTCTCTTGGGAGACTCATTTGATTTTCCTGAACTTTATGCGGTAATGATCTTTATCGAATCCGAGCCTTTCTAGGATTATTTTTGTAATCTCATCAAAGGGGATACAACCACCAGGATTGGCTGCTTGATACGCGGTTTGTAGTTCACCCGTACAAAGGGGTGCAATGTATTGACCCCACTGACCCCAGGGTCAAGTAGCGGACACCGCAACTCTTTCAAAATTGATAAAGTATGAGTCAGGGTCTTGCCCAGTCTGATATTTTTGTAACACTGAACTTGGTAAGCTGGGATGGACCTTGGAGCTGGCAATATTGTCTGTGAGCTTTTGCAAGGCGGTTTCATGCACTAGTTGGTTGTTTGCCACTACTGAGGCCTGGGTTTTGGGGCATTCTGTGGAGTCTCCCTGTCTTGTTGAGCCTCTTTCATCTGTCCTTGTATCACCAATTGGAGATGTCTCTGTCCTTCAGCCAATTGGGCGATCATGTCCTTCAATGTGAGCTTCTGTTCCATCTTCCCTGTTATTTTGTGAATCCCACTTTTGACACCACTGTAGCAGGGTTTACACGTTAGGCCATACTCACTGTCATCTGTTTTGATTACAATTAACTACCAGGAAGACAGTCTGCAGATTTATCTTATGTGTTCTGTTTTATTCAGTGGGACAAAATATATAGAATTTGAATAAACAGTGTTTTTTTTCTCCTGTCACAAAATGGTTCTCCTGTGTGGTTGAGGGATGTGGTCTTTTCTTGGTGTTTACTCTTGTCTCTCTCTTTATATTAGTTTTAGGTGGGAATTCCTTCCTTGCGTCGGATGACAGGATGCTCTCCATACTTCAGAAAGAAGGTAGAACGTTATGAGGTAAGTGGTGGGGCTTCTATACTCTTCTGGCCCATTGCGATTCGGTAATTGCGATTTTTAAGAAATCGCTATTACTGACTCGCAAAGGGCCATGTATCACATTTGCGAATCGGTAATAGCGATTTCTTAAAAATCGCAAATGCTATTACCGAATCGCAAATTGCGATACTGGCCCCATTCGCAGCTATGGGCCTGTTGGCCCCTAGCTGCAAATTTTTTGCATTTCCAAAATTGCGATTTTAAGGCCCCCTCTCCTGCACCCCAATTTTTTTTTGGGGAACATGTAAAGTACACACATGCCAAAAGGGCATGTGTGCTTTACATATTACATTTAAAAATTCAGTTTTACTGCATTTTTAAATTTTGCACCAGGTTACCACCTGGTTGCAGACCATGGTATTTTGCATGGGCAAAATACCATTCTGCGAAAAATTGCAATTTGCGATATTTTGCAGCATTGCCTTGCGACCTGGATTTTGCGAATCGCAAATTGCGATTCTCAAAATCCAGGTCGCAACGCAAAAATTGCAATTTTTGTGATTTCTATTTTGTGGTCCGCGAATGCCTTTGATGCATTGCAGACCACTATTTTGCACTCGCAAACGGCCGATTTTGCCGTTTGCGAGTGCAAAATATTTTGATACATCTGGCCCCTAGTGCTCAAGAAAAAAAGGGAAGGGAAGGGAGTATTGGGTTTTGTAAGGGCACTGATCATTCCTAAGTAATCCACTCATGTTTTCTGTTTCATGTTTGCCACTGATTTGATATCAGTAGTGACCGGAAGCCACATTTTTACTCTTGTGCTCAGTGTCAGAACTGGCAGTTTTGTGAATCCCAACCATGCAAACAAGAAAGGGAAAAAAAGCAGAACCGAAAGGAAATAGTGTTCGAACAAGCAATAAATCAATTATTGGTGTGTCAACCCATCCACTCCCATTTCCCCCCTTTCAGCCAGTAAACCACCCTTACTGACCACGTATGCGGTCCTATACCTGGGAGAGCCACATCCCTCATGGAACGTGGCTGGAAAATGCTTCTGTCTCCTCTCCTGGGCTGTCGAAGTGGCTCTTCTTGCGAGTGGTCTACAGACATGTCTCAGGTGTTCTGGATCTGTCCTTGTACTCTCCGTCCATCCTCTTTTCTTGGTTTGGCTGCTGTAATCCTCCCTCGCTTCTCCGTACCGTCGGCATCACCTGGGCGTCGCACGCCTCACTTCCTGGTTCCTCCGACCTATCAGCGCTGCCATTGGCGCACGCTACCTCTGTTGCACTCGCATTCTCTCCCTCATTGGTCCTCCTTACGGATATATATATATATAATTCTATGTTTAACATAGTTATGGATCATTGCATAGTTTTAATATAAGTTGTCTGATTAGATGCTTATGGGGCTCTGTTTTATCTATCACGATATGTAAATATTATAATAACGGTTTTATGTACAAGCGTTTCCTTATTGAAATATTGAGGAAAAGATAACTTTTTTAAATTGCTTTAATTGAAAATACACAAATAAGTTAGCTTGAGGTACAGCATTGCTTGAAAGTCTGAGTTTATACAATACAACTTTAAATCTCAATATATTATATTCCTTATACATATATATATACCCTTTCTATTTAGTTATGTATCTATATATTTATTACTTTACTCCTACTGTAAAAGAGACAAAAATACTTTCACTCTCTCCAATGGTCTACTCTGTCTCACCCTATACCTCTCTCAGCATATCTCCTACCACCACTCTCTGACCTATCCCAAACCTCATTCTACCACAGTGGTCTCCAAAATAGCTCTCTAGACTCTTCCCTCCTCTATCCCTCCGGCTCACCCTAAACCTCAGTTTACTACTATGATTTACCAAACAACCCTTTCCAAATGATTCCCGCCTCTGTCCCTCTTTTGACACAACTCACACCTCATCTTATTAGTATGATCTCCCAAATAACACTTTTAAACTCTTCCCTCTTCTATTCCTTCATTATTCTATTCAATCCAACTAACAGACTCACGTTTCTGTTGCTCAAATTAACTCAAATTTCCCTATACTAATCCACCACTAATCCTTTTTGGGTTCTGGAGTAGTGTGCTACTCGCCGAAAAGTGCTTCGACACCTCATCAGGGGTAGTGAGCACTATATAAATACAATTTACAATTTAAATATATGCAGTATTTACATAGAAATAACATGATGATACAATACAAGAAAAATCCCACACTAATTTAGAAACATAGAGTCAATTTTAATTAATTGCTTGACACAAAACAAAAATCCAATCTGTAGAATAAGAGTTATGGATTTTTTAAGTTTAAAGTGAAAAATAGCACCAAAAAGATCAAAACACCTACCATGAACATCTAGTTGCAATAGATTGGGGCAAAGCCGGAAGTTATAGCCGACGGCAATGGGGCGTGAGTCAGATACACAAACTGGATTGGACCCAGTGTCTGCTTCCCTTCAGGCCTAGAAGGAATTTCAGAGAAAAATGTCAGAGAAGGTAAAGTTCAGTGGAGCAAGGCAGTTGGCGGTGTCCAAGGAGGAGGCGTCATCGTTGGGGAGCCGTTGGAGGAAATCATGGTGAAGATTTATATGTAGGGACCTAGGATCTGATTTAGACCTTAGAGGACACAATACTCTTTCACAAACGTGACGGGTATCTCGTCTGCCGTATTACATGTGCCACTGGATATAATGCACTTCTAATATCGCAGCTAAGATGTTGGTCACATTTGTGATGGAGTAACCTGTCTTCCAAACTCTAAATTCGGACCTTAATCTCTTTTTTTTTTAAGTTGTAAATATCCAGTGAGAAAGGTCTGCAGGTTGTATCTGACGAGGGCTCCAGGAGGCCGGATACCCTTCCAGTAAGGCACTGCTGAACATAATTTGCTACTACAGAAAATAACATAACTGGAACCACTATAAAGTTAGGGGGACCAGCCATTTGGGCTAGTTGCCTGGACTAGTTGAACCCATACCTGGACCCAGTCCGAGTGAGTCCCACCACCCCCCCCCAAAGTGGTGCCCCTCCAGTCCTGGACCCTGGGTTGTTGTGTTGAAGGTGCCCACATAACCAAATTCCAAAACTTGGGACTTACATTTTTTTTTACTAAAAACGGCTCTGAGAACTCAGAGACTGGAACCAACCCCCTTATATATCTGTGAAATGTGCATCACCAATCGGCCTGAATTTGCGGCAGTTCCCACTATGTTTTCCTCTGCAGCAGTAAGTACCTTTGCCAAAGGAGTATCCAGCCTCATGGAACTCTCGTCGGCTACAGCATCATCCTGCAGGAAATTTTTGACACCCAATAAATAGGCTAATTCCGAACATAGACATTTTCACTACAATTTCATCCAGCGCCTCCCCTACAACAATGCCTCCTTCTCGACACTGCCTGCAGGCTTGTCCCACTGAACATATACATTCTCAGAGTTTTTTTATTTAAATTTCTTTTAAGTCCGGAGGGAAGTGCTGACTGGGACCAATCCACTTTTCGTATCCAACTCTCTCTAAATCACTGTTTGCCATGCTTTTTGCCTTTGAGCTGGTCTTTGCAAGACTAGATATCCGCGGTTGGTGCTTTGATATTTGAGGTGCTACTTTTCACTTTAACAATTCAGGTTCTATTGATTGGATTTTTGGTTGTTTTGGTGTCAAGTAATTTAATAAAATGTACTTCATTTTTCTAAATTGGTGTGGGATTCTTCCTTTGTTGTGTTTTCACTTTATTACTGTTTGAGTGCTGCTTAATTTACACATTCACTCTAAGTTAAGCCTGACTGCTTCGTGCCACACTACCGGAGGGTTAAGCACAGGTTAATTTAGTGACTTTAGTGATTCAACCTCACAGGGATTGTGGCTGTTGCTCGACAGGGTTATTGCCCACTCAACCAATAACACACAACACAATTCATTTGAAAGCAAACCTTACATTCCTAACTGCTCCCAATCAAAAGGTATCATTTATTAAATGTAATGAGGAAATCTGATGTTAACCTATGGGAAAGGTAGGTCTTGCAGCAGTGAAACACTAATTTAAGGGTTTTTCACTATCAGGATAAAGGCTGCAATGATAGGCTTGAGACATGTTTGAAAAGTCCTACTCAACTGAGTGGCACAATGTACGTGCTGGAGGCCCCAGAAGTAGCAGCTTACTTACATGACCTGTGTATATGCAGTACAACTTTACTAGAGACTTACAAGTAAGTTAAATGTGCCAATCAGATATATATTAATTGTACCATGTTTTAGTGAGATATCATAAGCACTCTAGCACTGGTTAGCAGTGGTAACCAACAAAAACGACCCCAGCAACACAGGAGTGGTGAATGCAGAAAGTTTGAGGGACCACCACCCACATATGCCATGTCTAACACTCCTTCACAATCCTCCTATAATAAGACATTCTGGCCCTCATTACGAGGCTGGCGGTCTTACTGCCGCAGAACCAGCGGTAAAGACCGCTGCATTACAAGTTGTGGGGTTTGGCAGAAGCCAAATTGCCACAATGCTGCCTAGCCCACCAGTGCAGTCGCACCAACGTGGTCGGCGGTGAGCTCTTCCAGCCCTGTGGCAGGCACCCCCACACGTCCACACACATGCAGACACCGCCCCACTCATCCACACACTTACAAACACCCCCCACCCGTCTGCACACTTCCAAACACCCCCCAACCGTACACATCCATTCTAACTCTCCCACCCGCTATCACACTGACATACACACATCCCCACTCACACATAGGCACCCTCTCTGCAAACATTCACACTCCCACCCTCCTCTGCAATCATCCACACCCCACCCCTTCCGCATACGCATACATTCACACACACACCCCTCCGCATACGCACACAGTCACACATATACCCCTCCGTATACATCCACACACACACTCCCACTCACCCGCAGACTTGCACACATGCACCCCACTCACTCGCAGACTTGCACACATGCACCCCCACTCACTCGCAGACTTGCACACATGCACTCCTACTCGCATGCATCCCAGTACACACACCTACTCACTCGCACCCTGCCACACCCCCTGCCCTCCGCATACATGCAGACACCCCCTCCAAGTGCACGCATACATCCAGACACCCCCACTCGCTCACTCACAAACACGCACTGATACACCCGCATTCACACAAATACACACGCACACCACACACATGCACCCAACACTCCCCCCTTTTCGGACGATCAACTTACCTTTTCTAGCGAGATGGTCATCTGGGAGTTGATGGGTCCTGGTGGTTTTGCAACGTCAGCCCTGCCACACCCGCAAGACTTCACCAAGCCGTACAACAGGCAGGGTCTTGCTGGTGTGGCAGTGCTTGTGATGCAACCGCCTCTTCAACTCCGTCGGCCAGGCTGACGGAGTCAGACTTCTGCCCATAAATGGGCGAAAGTCCAAACACAACTCCTAATATGGCAGTCTGTTGACTGCAGCGGCTTTGGCAGTCTTAGGAAAAGACAGCTGAAGTCGTAATGAGGCCCTCTGCCTTAGTCATGGAGGGTTCCCAGGCTATGTTGGTCTCAATCATGGCCTGGAGGGGCTGTACTTTGCCCCTGCCCACCAGGTGTCCTAGATACACCCCAGCTCCCTGCCCTGTCTGGCACATGCTGGCTTTGATAGTCAGGCATGCCTGCTGAAGCACTTTCTGGAGCTGGTATAGCTGGTCCTCTCAGCTTCTACCTTAGGCAGCTATGTCATCCATGTAGGCAGGACTGAAGTACTCCACCTCAACCAGGACCAGGTTTACCAACCGTTGGAAGGTGGTAGGGGCATTCTTTAATCCAAAGGGCATGAACCTGAATTTGAAATGTGTCCCTCTGGGACAGAGAATGCTGACCTCTCTATTGTCCCCTCAGTCAGGGCAATCTGCCAGTACCTGATCAAAAGTACTCAGGAACTTGGCATCCCCCAGTCTGAAATAAACTCACCCACTTGAGGGATGGGGTGAGCATCAGTCTTGGTTACTGAATGGAGCCCCTTATAATCCAGACAGAACCTGATTTCTGGGGCTCCACCCAGTGGGAGTGCTCGGTCACCCTCAATGCAAGCATTTTATAGACTTCCTCCTTAATGCTAGCCCTCGCCTTATCTCACTACCTCTAATTCTTTATTCACAGGCATACTGTCTCCAGTATCTGTCATGGGTACACAGGTGTGTGAGCCCAGGGGCGAAGGGGAACTGCCCCAACAACCGGTTCCAGTCCCCCTGTTGCTCTAGACTCATGGTAGGGGAAAGGTTGACACCCTCCACTGAACCATTGTGCTCCTTAAAGGATAGGAGGTCAGCGAGAGGTTCACTCTCCTCTTCCACCCCATCATCTGTCACCAGGAGCATAGTGACTTCAGACCTCTCATAATGTGGCTTGAAGTGGTTGACATGGAGTACCCTCAAGCAATGTTCCCTCTAAGATGCGCTCGGGCATGTGCACATACTCTTCTTTTACCCACTGCACAGACTCTATTTCCAAGCACACACTTTTCTGTTACGTCACCGCCTGCATCACGTGAGGGTGTGAAACCGTGAAAACCAAAAAGTGCAAAAACACAGTCACTCTCTTTGCAGCACAGCAGAACAAGAAGCTAAAGTGCGTCCAGAGGAGAAATCACCATGAACAAGGAATCTGCTAAATTGAATCATGTTTGTAGTTTTCCAGGGCCTCAGAGTTACAACAGGCCACGGAATTCAACAGGGGGCTCCTCTACATATGCAACTTACTGTGTTGTTATCGAGGTTGGTGGGCAGCATTCAGGAGTGAGTCTGTTTTGCAGACAGTAAATAATGCATATCAGCAGTCTGGCTGTTGTACACAACTTGGGGTGATCTCTGCGGGGCTTGCAAGATAAAATGTCTATTTTTACCACTGTGCTGAAGTCATTGTGTTCTCTCTGTCCTTGAGCATAAAAGTTTCCCATGCTGGCTCTCCGCTTTCATAGTTTTTCACTAAACTGATATTGTACTTTGTTTTTAGCATCATGCATTTGTTCACATTGACCACATCTGAATTAGTCTCCACCCTGAAAACTCAGATTACAGGTTTATATATATGTAGTTTAAGGATTTGCCATATTCCATTTTTTCTTATGTGGCTTCAGTGCTTAATTTATTATTGCCTGTTCCTGAATCTCTGCTCAGGAGCCAGCGTCCAAAGCAATTACATGTCCATGTGCCCATCTGTGCACTGGATACCATGGCTGGTAGTCTTAAATTCACTATCAGGCACTCTCTGGCCCCTTTTATCATTTGTGCTTTCTCCTTTTGTGGTGTTTTGCAGTCTTTCCCTTTCCCCGTCTTTCTGATACGTGTGTTTTGTCTCGTACACGCAGTAAAAAGCTGATGCGGAAAAATAAGTGTGAGTGTCCCCCACTGGCAAACACCGACTCTAAGTAAGCACTGCATGGCTTGTTGGTTAATAAATTTCATTCTGTGATGTATTTCTGTTTTATTGTGCACCATATCTGTGTTGGTCACAGCTGGGTTGATAAACCATGGCAGTGCTGTGCAGTAGCTAGCAGATTGCATTTTTCAGTAAACATGATCCAAACACTCTTTACATGATTTTGTAAATTGCCCGTTTTAGAAATAAGCCTTAAAATGTAGAAAAGATGTAAAAGCTTGTGTGACACTATGAGGTAGTCAAAGCTTTCAGCGTTTTCCAAAAATATTATCCTTGACTCAGTAGTGAGTCATAGCACTCGACCAGCTAAAGACATACTAAACAAGTGCCCACAGACTGGGACTAGAGAGTGCAGAAGATTATATAAGTGCCATAAGAAGCTGAGAGACAAGCATGGACAGGAGGCCTTCTGTATGTGGCCTTGGTTTAAAGGTCTTGTAAATGGGCCAGAGTTGTCAGAGACAAGCACGAGTTACTTTTAAAAAATAAGTAAATTAATTTGAAAGTCAGACAATGTTTTTCTTTTTTTAAATGTCAATGCATATAATTTACCACCAGCACTGCTTAGCAAACCTGAAGCTTTTGCTTTGCGAGAGATTCTGTAACTTCTTCCCTTGACCTGTACTGCTCTCTGATTAGTTAGACCAACGTTAGGTGAGGAGGGCCGGGTGCAATTGGTGGGTGGTCACGTTTCTTGAGCGTAGCAGCACAGTGCTGCTCAACTAGATGTGGAATGGATTGTTTAAGGAGGGTAGCAACACCATTCTTCTTTTCCAGACTCACTGATGCACCATCCGATGTATACATGACCATTTTCATAACGTCCAGTTTATTGACAGTGTAGAAGTCTTTTACAGCTATAGGGTTAGCCTTCACATTACATGTACTCAGTTACTATTCCCCCAAACACTGTTTTGTGCTCTGTTGATGTTACAGATTGGATCTTGAAGTAGAGGATGGGCATTTTTTGTAAATGAAATATCTGTGCTCTTATCAATTATCAATGGGTGATATTGAGCACTGTGAAGTTTCCGCCAGACTATATCACACAGTTGATGGCCTCCAAAAACCCAAAGGTGTTATTTTTGCCCCACCAGCTGTCTGGTATCTTCACAAACAATACAAGGTGGTCAAGGATGTCTTGAACAGACAACATTAAAATGTTCATCTAGACCGCTAGCAACACATTGTTGATGAGAATCTTTATCTTTTCAGGCAGGGATCTCTGCCGTTCAACCACTAGTTTGCTATGTCACTAGCAGTTTCTGTCAGCATGGTGCACACTCCAAAACCCAGCCTGACAGCAGCACTTTTGTTTCTTAGGGTCACCAAAGCAGATTCATGCTAGACAGATAGCGTTTCAAGTAGTCCAGCTTCCAGCCATCCCTCAATTTCTTCCCAGTAGAAAAATCCCCTGCAGTCTTTGCTTCTGCACATACTTTGCAAATCAGACCTACATCTCGGTGTATTGCAATAGCTCTCCTAGTTGCTTCACGACTTCTGTGTCTCAGTCTCCACAATTTCTTCCATCCATTCTTCTTTGAACACAAGACAACATTTCTTTCTTTGTGGTGAAGCACTGTCCTCAGCAGAAGTGACAGCTTCGCACTTGAACATTTTGGTAGCAATCAGTCTGATCCTAGTATGCTGCAAAGCCTGCACTAAAACAGGAGCATTTTTTAAAGTTGGTACTTATACTCATAAATGCAATCTGTCAGCCAGTACTGAGCTAGCTCTCAGAAAATGTTAATTACCTGGACCTTTCTGTTTGTTCTCACACCTACCCGTCCAACTCTGTATAAGTACTGCCTGTAATGCCTGCAATGGAAGAAAAGATTAATAAAACAGGTTGTTTATAATCTAACAGATGCACTGGAAGTGAGGTCTACCTGATAAATACCTGTCTGTTTCACATCTGCCTGTTCAAATTTAGATAGATGTAACACTGTCTAAGATGTCTGCAATAGAAAATAAAAATGGTTACAGCGCTTGGTTATGTTCCAATGTCTCATATGTACCACAAGGATAAACTACCAAATAATTACCTGGTCTTTCTGCTTCTACTAATGTGTACCTGTACAAATATATGTTCAGCAGGGTCTAAGTTGCCTTCAAAAGAAGAAGAATGGTTAAAGCACCAGATTGTTTCAATATCTCAGATGCACCACAAGGAAAAACTAGAAATTAATAACCTGCTCTCTCTGCTGCTACTCTGCTCTGTCTCTTTTAATCCATGAGCAGTACTGTCTGAGATGCCTGCAACAGAGGAAGAGGTGGTGAACAGTTGGTTACAGCATGTCAACATATTATAATTTGCAGGGTGGCCCAGAAGGGAGATCTACCAGATAATTATCTGGTCCTTATCCTTCTATGCATGTCAGCCCATTCACATCTATAACTTGCACTGTCCGACAAACCTGTAATAGAAGTAAAGGTGTGGATCACAAACTTGATTTATCTAGAGACCCCTAATCCCACCTGGAACATCTACAGAAATACCTGGTCTTCATGGGTACTCATGCTTGCCCGTTCAAATCCAAGTGTTTACCATCTGCAATTGGAAAGAAAATATTTAGCATAGGTTATAGGAGTAACAAACACAATGTGTGTGACAGTTCCAGAGGTTCCACTAGAAAAAGCAATTGAATAGTTACCTGGGGTTTCAGTTTAGACAAATTCAGGTGAGTGCTCACACGGTTCCATATTATCATCCATTTAAAAACCTTAATTATGCATTATACCTTCTGTGATGCAGCCTTAAAGGTCTCGCGATATTCTCAAGCACTAGCTATGACTAATCAGATTTATCTTGTTGAGCTAATTTTAGGGCCTGCTGACCCGTTCTTGCGAGCTGGCAAAAAGCAAGTCTTCTGTTCATTCAGAAAAGATGCCTTTAAATCTTGTTTTTACCATGTCTGTGGTTTCAAAGACAGAAGTCCAGTGCCAACATATGTCTTCTGAACATTTGCTGCTTTTTTTATCCTGGAGATTAATTGTTACTTTTCTGTCTCTGACTGCAAAGTTGGAGGATTTAGTAAAGTGAACTGTCTGACAATCGTGCTGTTCAGGGTGTGTGAAATGAAAGGCTGTAAAATATTATTTTTTCTAAGACGCAACATTTAACTAGCTTGTAAATTAACTGTACAATAATTTTGAAATGTTATTCAGTAGTTTCAAAAGCACATTTTTTTAAATTCTGTGTGATCGAATCAAAGATTTAATAGGATCAAAACAAGTCACAACACTTTACTTGGTGATGTACAAATGATAGACCTGGAATTCGTGCTGCGGGAGTGGTTGAGGTGGGCAAACTAATAATTTCATGAGGGATGGGTGGGCCATATAGGAGCGTTCAACTCTAACATGCAGCATGTTTAACGTAAAACCTCATTTCCTAACAATGGGACACAGGGCTTTCTGTCCAGAAAATACCAACTCTTTCAATCAGACATTAACATGGAGGAATGTTTTTATTTCTCCTAACTTTGCAGATTATTAAATTAGAAACGGTAAAAAAAGAAGTATGACATAACCACAAGGAGGCTGGAAAATGATTCTCTGTAAGGTGTGACATTAGATAAATGTGTCACAAATGTAGTATGTGCTTTGTTGCTGGCGTTTAACCTGAAACGATGGCCATTATCACCATTAAAAGAAAATTACGTCAAGAAAACACCAAAAAATAAAAAAAAGAGAATTGCAATTCTTCCTTATTTCATGTAGACACCTTGTTAGAATATAGTCAAGGGCTCAGGGCCACTGGAATTATGTGGTATGGGAGGGACAAATTATATGCCAAGATGAGTAAATTATGCAGCAAGAAAATGCTGCTTTTGCAGCATAATTTAGCACATTTCGTGAGAGCATTATAAGCAACAGAGAGGTGACAAGTCAACCTTTGCAAAAGGCCTTCCACTGTGCAGAAAACATGTGTTTGTACGTTTTAGTAACCTTTGAACAATTTGAGCGACAAACATTTTTTTGGGTTGAAATCTGCAGATTATGCAGCAGATGAACGGTTATGCAGCAAATCTATAATCATGCAAAAATGCCACAGCCACACATTCACATAATTCCAGTGGCCCTGAATGTAGAGCATCTTACAAACTGAAAATTGTGGAGTTGATGATGCCTAGAAAAAAGTGCAGATGATCAGGGGAATGGAGACATCACTGAAGATTATCTACACTGTGTTCTTCCGGTCTTCTGTAAGGAGGTCCAAGCTGGACATAATTGCTTTGGTCATTGAATGTGAAGCGTTCTTCTTTCGGCTACTGAATGAAGTGTGGTGACTTTGAAGGCATTTTGCTGTTGGTGCACTCTTGTGGTAACTATCAAATACTTCACTTCACACACGAAAAGGTTGAGGAGAATGACCCAGTTGCTAAATATTGCTACAAAAACTATGTGACTCAAACTACTGTATTTTCTTTGCAGCTCTGAATGACATTCTGGGCAAAGTTGCATCTTTGTGCAAGTTGTTTCAGAAAAGCTCTTTGACCACTGTTGAAGCTGTACAGTATGCAAGAGTGAAAATTGGCCAAATCAAGGAAGAGTACTTGGGCGACACTGTCTTTTGGAGCATTGCAGTAAGAGATCTGATTCCTTTGTACAGAGAAGACCGAGAGTATGATAGTAAGCCAATGTTATCTTTCATTAAACTTCCTTGTGAGCACATGGAAAGAAGGGTCCCAGAAGATGATTTAAAGAAATGGCCAAGTTTTGTTTTCCATGCAGTAGCAACACAATCACAGTTTGATTTCGGGACTGAGATGCACAAAGACTTTTTGAAAAGTATAAGAAGGTCTTGATCCTGGTGATGTCATTCAGCAATACAGAGATTATAAATAAATATGTGGTGGCAGAACATGTAAAAAGTTAGTTGTTTTGGACCTTTCAAGACATGGTAAATTTCACTCTACGGAATGCTGCACAATATAATGTTGTATCTCATATTGTTGATGTCTGTGCAACTTTTCAGGCCTCAACTGCAGACTGCAAACGAGGATTCAGCCTCATGAACTCAATTAAGTCTAAATTAAGAAACAGACTAGAGGTGAGCCACCTTGATATGCTGATGACGACCAAGGCATACTTGTCAAATGGGAAAGTTGACTTAGATCGAGTTTATCAGCACTGGAAGAATGGCAAGGACTGGCGAGAGAAGCAAACATGTCACACATCTAGTGTCGGCCCCTGACTTGTCTAAACTCTGACACAGCTTCTCCTACAGTCCATGTGTGGTTTGCTTAGGAACATTTCTCACCCTGCCTCTTGTCAGGGGCACCATGGCATTTATCAGTAGTATATGCATCAAATTGTAAATGTTATGTAATTGCCCAGTTTGCTCTGAGGTACATGGCCCTCTGCAGCACTCAGAGTATTCAGTAAAGTTTCATAGTGGTTCAACCTCCTGAATTCTGGTTTCTCTAACTTGGGTGTAGGTGTTACTTAGCAGGTTATGTCCTTGGGGTGTGCTACTAGGTCCCAAAACTGCCTTCATGCCCTATTACATGGAGCAATGTTTGTAAAAATGTTCCTTTTTGATTTAGTCGTAAAAGAAACATATGGAGTGGCAAATGCCACTGATCTTGGTAGTTGTGTGCTGCACATGTAAGAATGGTCAGTTTCTTGGTGCACGTGCCCTTGGCTGCAGCGCACAGAGACCTTACACTGTTGCACACTTTGGAAAAATATTCGAGGGTACATTGCCCTCAAGGGGTTTCTGGGGCCTTAAGATCCACCAGGTAGGTGACCTTCCCCTTTCTCTCCTTTACCTCATAAGGCCCTGACCAACTGTCTTTGGGGTCTTGTGCTCCACTGGCTCCATTAATCACACATTCTGGCCAGGCTGAAAATCTACCAGAGTGGCCTTCTTGTCATGCTAGAGCTTCCTGACTTCCTGGCTGGCTTCTAGGTTCTCAGAAGCCTTCTTCCGGAATTTTTGCATCTGGTTCTTGAGAGTCAGAATGTAGCTGATTACAAGTTGGAGGGGCTTCTTGGGAGCTTGCTCTCACCCCTCCGTCACTAGACTTGGAGTCTCTTAACAGGGTGACCATAGAGAAGCTCAAAGGGCTAAACCCAGCTAACTTCTGTGGTACCACCCTGTAGGCAAAGAGTAGGCATTGTAAGAGATGTCCCGCTTCCAACTCATGGGGTCATAGGCAGGCACATAATCATGCTTTTGTGGGTCTTGTTTAATCTTTTGAAAGGCCCATTTGTCTAGGGGGGACAGGGTGTGGAGAACATATTGGTGTCAGTAATCTGCTATCCGGCCTCTAGGGGGCGCTCACTAAGGCCATCTGGAGTCCTGTCTTTCTGCCTAAACATGATGTATACACTTCTGCACCTTGCATTGTGAGTTAAAATTTTGCAGCAGATTTGCAGATCCTCTGCCAATTTGCGGCAAAATAAAAAAGTGTTTTAGGTCATGGGGGTCCCCCTGGGACACTCACCCCACTAGGCCTGGGGGCAAGGTATCCTACCCAGCCCCCTTAAATCTATTTTTTATAGTTTTTGCTTGACTCAGGACTGAGTCCTGAATCCTGACTCCTAACATGGCTGGTGCCTCATCCTTGTTGATGTATCTCCTCTAGAAATTATTTGGCTCCATGGATCCCCGCAGAGTGAAATATACAACTTTTTTTAGCCTTAATTGCTAAAAAAAATACTGAACAGCTTTGCACCATATCACAGAAACCACACTTTTTGGACCAAGATCTAGCAGTTTTTGCAAAATCGCTGTTCAATTTCCCTGTGGAAAAATGAATGAGGAAAACATGTTATCGGACCCCCCTTTTTTTAATGGTTCACACTTGACAGATCACTCCAAAACTTTTCAGGGAGGAGCTGAGGCCGATGAGACTGTTGTTAGATAGTTTTGTGAAGATACATCAATTGGGGTCAACATTATTAGGTAAACAAAAAATGCTTTTTCTATGGAAACGTGATCATAACAATAGCTAACAATAGCTATTCAGTGAGTATTATATACTCACTTAAAAAAACAAAGGTTACAGGGATAGTGTTTTTTTCAATAATTTGAGTTCTAATGCTTCATTGATATTTTTATTGAAATTATAAAAGTTGTCATGAGTGCTCTAATATCTGGGGTAATTAGCAGTGCATGGCAAAAGCTTGAGTTATAGTTACCTTAATGAGCGGGTTATAGTTACTTGAAATACCTCTTACTATAACTGCTGAATTTCAATGGTTTTGTATCAGTAAATTCAAAAGCTAACAATAACGTCCCTGTAACCTTGGTTTTGTAAGTGAATTTTTATGTGTTTTTAAATTCTGTTTCCTAACTGTAACCTCCCTTTAATCTCTGTTTTTTGTTTTTTCAGTGAACTTCTGTGTTTTTTTTTTAGCGTAAAGTCATTTTAATTACTATACGTTAATTCAGTCACTGCAGCGCACAGCTAATAACCACCCAATCCCTGCAGGAGTTGTCCGCAGGGTCTGTCTCTCTGGATGTGAGAATAGGTGTGAGAGGTTGTCTCTGGGTGTGAGAGTGAATGTGAGAGTGTCTGAGGGGGTCTGTGAGTGGGTGGATGAGTGTCTGAGTGGGTCTGTGAGTGGGTGCGTGAGGGTCTAAGTGGGTCTATGAGTGGGTGCTTGAGTGTCTCAGTGGGTTTGAAAGTGGGTGCATGAATTTCTGAGAGGGTCTTTGAATGGATACATAAGTGTCTGAATGCTTCTATGAGTGAATGATTTAGGCGGTTATTATGAACATTATGACAGCCGTGGTGGCGGTGAACAGAAGACCGCTGTTGGCGGTGAATAGAAACCCTCCATATAATGAACCAAAATCCCGAACCTGCCAAAAATCACCAGTCACCGCCAGGACCCTTTCGGCAGAAATGTTGGACCTTCTATCCCACGACCGGCGAGCACACCCACACCCTGCCCTCCAAATAATGATGCACAATTCACCTTGGCGGTCAGTGGAAGTCAAACGACCACTGGTGGTGCCGACCGCCACAGGTGGCAAGTGGACCCAACAGCAAGAAGTGCACGCATTGGATAAGCTAGAAACCCACACACCTGACACACATCCACAACACCATAAAACACTCACATACACACCCCACAATCCTTTGCAATGAAACCAAGCCAAAGAAGACAGAGAGCAGCAGAAGCAGACACCGAACGCCACCATACACAAGACTCGCACCCATCCACAGAAGAGCACCCTCACCACGATTCCACCCCCAACACCATTCACCCCCCAAACATCCACGCTTCACAGAAAGGGAGCTAAGGAGCATGGTGGACGAGATCCTGAAGGTGGAGCCACAAATATTCGGGACCCAGGTGCAGCACACACCCATCGCCAGGAAGATGGAGCTATGGCAGACCATTGTCAACAGGGTCAATGCAGTGGGACACCATTCACGCACCAGGGACGACATCCGCAAGAGATGGAACGACCTGCGGGGGAAGGTCAGGGACATGGCATTAAGGCATCACATTGCAGTCCAGAAGACTGAGGGAGGACCAACACCACCCGAATACACCGACTGGGAGGAAAAGGTACTGGCCATCCTGCACCCTGAGGGACTCATTGGACTCACTGGAGGAATGGACTCGGGTAAGTCGTCTACAATTACCCCATATACATCACACCTGGAATGTATGCACCACCTCACCAACACCCACCAGGACCAGGACCCCACCCAGCCCACAGCCACTGAATCCAATCTCCTTGCATGCCCACAAACCTACTAACAGGCCCACATCCCTCCCCCTGTGCAAAGCCACCTACCCCAGCAAGGATTCACAATGGCACTACAACACCCACAATGCTACTTCACATCCGAAACAAAATGCAGTGCAAACCTCACAAAGGCACCCTGCATGGCCCCAAAAAGTTACACCTGCACAAAACAGCCCAGTCCTATGCACCCAATCCAATCATGCATTTGTAACAGATATATACATTTCACCCAACAGGCACCATCACTCATGCCACCCTGACGGACAGGACAAGGAGTGGCAGTGCCCTCCAGGGAGACAGAGGCAGCTCACAGGACACTGGGGATGGATCCCTGGACACTGATGAGCAGGCTTGCCCCTCACACAGTCCTGGACTGTCACCATCCAGCAGACCCACCCAGGATACCACTGACACCCCTACTACCCAGCCAACAACATCAGCCCTGGGCAACCGTCCCCACACCTGTGTATCCAGGCCACAGACTGGTGGAACACAGGTACAGAGGCCACAGTCACCCCCTACCAACAGGCAGGAAGACGATGGCCCCAGTACAAGTGGTACCGCCAGACCTGTGCAGGGGACACAGGCACAGGGGGCTAGGCCCAGTGGTAGGGCCTCAGTGTCCTAGGGGGGAGGCCACAGGATGGATGCTGCAGCCCAGGACATGATCTCTGAGGTCCTGGGTACATACCAGCATACGCATGACAGATTGGCACAGACAGTATCCACCCTGGAGCAGAGTCAGAGGATGCAGCAGGAACACCACCAAGAGGCCATAGAGCAGTGAAAACAGCACAACGCCATAATGGCCAGCATAGCAGGAGCACTGCTGCAGCTGGTACAAACCCAGTCTGAGACCCACACAGGACAGGAGGCCCCCACTACAGCACAGGAGACAGACCCGACAATGACAGCAATAGCAGCAACATTCCACAAACTACCCTCAGAGGAAACCCTGTCACCCCCTCTAGGTCAACAGCAGGCGCCCAAACGGACTCTCAGGCCAAGATATGGGACTGGAATCCCTGCCAAAAACAAGCCCCCTCCAAAAAGTACCTCTGTTACAATCTGCCCACCAACCATCCCAGACAATCAACCACCAAAGAGTGCTAACAATCAATAAGAACTCATGTACGCATTGATGGACCCATCAATACCAACGACAAGGCTGCCACCATGTTGGCATTGAGGACAAACACCCATGACCAACTGCCATCACTGTAAATTGCACTGTTCAATCCCTTCCACAAATAAAACACATATCACACCTGTAACACTGTCCTCTGTCATAATGTGTGAACAAAGCGAAGTATGGATGCAACTGGCTGATAACTACTTTATTGGAAATGCGTAGCATGAAAGTACACCTGTGTGCCTTAATATTGTGGAAAAAAAGGAATAAACTAAATTGTATTTGGTACCATGGAGACCTGGACCCAGTTTCAAATAGTAGATTCAACCCCCCCCACCCCCAGATGACAAAGCACACTGACAGGTTGTGTCACAAACACCAATGTCAGCACTTAGTCCCACATAGTTGCTGGAAGTAGAGTTGTATCAGTTGGGTCCTGGAATTGACATATTCCCCTTTCTCATCATCACCATCACTCTCCTCCCCTCTCTGAGGAAGCTAGTTAGGATTTACAGCACCATCCACATCCAAGAGGGGGATAGAATTTCTCACTGCCACGTTGCGCAGCATGCAGCAGGCTACCACTATTCTACACACTTTTTCAGTACCATAGGTCAGAGAACCCCCAGACATATGTAGACAATGGAATCTACCCTTCAGGAGACCTATTGTGCGCTCTATCACCCTCCTAGTACGTCCATGGGCCTCATTGTAATTCCTCTCTGCATCTGTCCCAGGATTCCTCACTGGTGTCAGGAGCCAACGCAAGTTTGGATAGGCAGAATCACCAAGACAAATATGCAAAACAGAGCAGTCAGTGCCAAGCCTCTGAGTCAGACAGCCTGGCTGTCTGCTAGATGGCAGTTACTGACAGAAACACCTACCTATTATCCACGCTCTGTCCTCTTGTAGTTGTTCCATCTTCCGTGCCACACTATTGTTCCTCAGCACAAAGGAATCATGGACTGAACCGGGGAACATGGCATTCACATGTGAGATGTACTGGTCTGCAGTACATACCAATTGGATGTTCATGGAGTGAAAGTTCTTTCTGTTTTCTGTACACCTGTTCACTGACTCTTGGGGGTATTATAGGTATGTGGGTGCCATTGATGGCACCGATCACAGGGGGTATGTTTGTAAACGCATAGAAGTCAGATTTGAGGGCAGGGAGGTCAGTACTTTGGGGAAACCTCACATAGGACTGCAGGTGTCACACAAATGCATTTAGAAATCTTGTCAGTGTCATGCTGAACATTGGCTGTGACAATCCTGCACCCATGCCCACTGTCACTTGAAATGAGCACGTGGCCAGGAAATGGACTGCAGAGAGCACCTGCACTTCAGTGGGGATGGCATGCTGATTACGATTTGCGGGTCTCAGTGCTGGATCCAGTAATGCACAAAGTTGGAGAATAGTTGCAAGGCTGAGTCTGTAATTGATTATGAGGTGTCGCTCCACCATGGTCCGCAAATCAGCAAGGGGTCTGTACACCGATGGGGCCCTTCCTCGCCACAAGGGTCGGTACCTAGGAGGGATTTGAAACACGTGTGAGGAACACACAGACATAGGCCAACATTGTCATTCATTGTGCACTGCTTACTTGACTGTAGGGACGCAAAAGTAAAATGTTATTGACAGAATTTCATCTAGACCTTAATGAGTGAACAGGGTTTGATATGTGTGGTATTGTTAATGGTCACATGCATAGGTGTGTTAGGTGAACAATAGGGCCTGCAGTGTGCAAATATCATTTTTATTAATGCGTAGTTTTGGCCAGAATGTCTGCCCCCTGTAATCCAGAACTGTCGCTGTGGAAGTGACCTCATACCGCTAGCAGTTGATATAATAGCATAAGGCGGTGCTTATTGTTGTTCGCACTGTCATTGGTTAACATGAATGCCACTGGTGAATCCTGGCGTATCATGATCGCCGTCAGCGGTGACTGTGCACACCGCCACGGTACGTATGCAAATTCGTCACCCCAACTTCACTTGTCTCCCTGATCTCGTGCGAGCAGGTACTCCACTGAGTGTACTGGCGTGTCCTGCCTCTGGTCATGGAAGTGGCTCGTTTTGCAGGAGAAAGGGCCCCGGCCTTCACCCAGGAGGAATCGGAGATGCTAGTGGACTGGTTCCTGCCCCTGTATGCCAAGCTCTACGAATGGCCAAAGGTACAGGTGAGTCTGAGCTTTGGGGGCACTGTTTGGGTGTAATGGATGGTGTTGTAAGTACATATGTGTGCACCTCTGAGCCTGCATGGGCCATGGTTCATGCCATGCTGCGTGTGTATGTCCTGTAAGTCTGTCAGTACTGTCCGTCCCATAGTGTACGTATAGCCAGCTGTACATATTTTCCAAGTGCCTGACCTCTGTGTTACATTTCTGTGTCTCCCTTTTAGGTCAGCGCCCCCCAGAAGAGGGCACTTTGGCATGCCATCGCCAATGACATGAGGACCCTGGGGGTCTACAACCGGCGGAGCACCCACTGCAGGAAGAGGTGGGAGGACCTGCGGCGCTGGGCGCGAAAAATCTGTGAGGCCCAGTTGGGGAAGTCCTCCCAACGTGGAAGGGGTGCCCGTGGGGCACTGACCCCTCTCATGCTACGCATCCTACCAGTGGCGCACCAAGACCTGGATGTTACAAGGGGGTGAGTACTCATGTCACAATCTTACCCCTTAATGGATGTCTGGGTGTGCGTTAGGGTTTATGCTGCTTAGTTGCAGGGACTCTCACTGAAGTCCATCTACATGATGGTCCCCATAGGGTGTAAGGGTGTTTTGGTCAGGTCTCCTACATGTCGGGTCCTTAGGTAGTTCAGGGGATGGGTGTAGAGCAGGGTTCTGGTCACTAGTCACGGGCATGGCCATGGGCATAGTGGAAGGGGCTGCCTGTTGGGGGGGTCTTCTGGGTGGGTGTTTGTTTGGCCACTATGTTCACTCGTTTCAGATATTTACAAGTGTCTCTCCTGTTTTGTCTCCCCATCCCTGTTCTCTTGTGTTGTCTGTGTACATCAGCATCATCTGGCGAGGGAGCTGAGGCACCGGCAAGTGTGGATGCAGCGGCCCACGGATCCTCGGAGGCAGAGTCATCCGACGCCAAGGGGACCAGTGGGTTGGAGGGCGAGGGGAGTACCACAGGGGAGGCAACTACCACTGGAGGTAGTGACTCTGATACCTCCTCTGATGGGGGCTCCCTGGCGGTGGCGGACCCTAGTGGGCACACCCCTACAGTAACATCTTCTGCCACCCCCCATGCCATCACCGCCCTCCCTTTTGCTCCCCACCGAGTTGCCCATGCCCACTCACCCAGTAGGGTGGGCGTCTCCTTCATCCCCAGGCACCTCCTCCCCTGCCCCAGTCAGCCCTGCTGCCCTCACAGAGGAGGCTATTGACCTCCTGAGAACCATCTCTGTAGGGCAGACAACCATCATCAATGCCATCCAGGAGCTAGCATCAGAGATGGAGCAGACATATGCCTATCTGGATGGCATTCACGGTGCCGTGTCTGGCCTACAGAGATGTTTTCAGGCTCTGGCCTCCTCTTGGACGGCAGCCAGTTTCCCTGGTCATTCCGCCCTACCCCCCCCCAGCCTCCTCTACCCGTTCCAGCACCCCACTCCCTTCACCCGTCCAAAGCACACAATCTGACACCCAGTCAAGCACCTCAACACAAAGGAAGCACACTTCTAAACACAAGCACCACACCTCCCACCACAAGCATTCACACAGCAACACCTACGTCCCCTAGTGTGCCCACCCATTCTGCCTCCCTGTCTGTCCCCTATGCACACTCACAAGCACTACACCCTCAGTCACTGTTGCTGAGCCTATTCCTGCACTCACCACAATAGCATCCAGACATGCACCCCAGACACCACACCTACACTCACCACAACTACTGTAGTTGACACATGCAGTACACTCACCAGACTTGCAGACACCCACACAACATACATCCACATTGACAGCCTGTCTTCTCCCACTGTGTCCACCCCCTCCTCCAAAAACACACAAATGCACCAAGACACCCACCCATCACACATCCACCACACCTCAGCATACTGTCCAGTCACCTGTACCCATGACACGCACACCTACACCACTTATGACCACACCCTCTACCTCCACTCCCACACCCTCCTCCAGGCCCAACCCAATTGCACCCAAGAAACTTTTCCTCTCCAGTGCTGACCTCTTCCAACCCACTGGCCCACCCCGTCTTGTCCCTAAGCGTGCACACCTCCTTGCCCTTTCCACTCTTTCCACTTCACAGCCCATCCGTGTCCACCCTTCCCATTCCCGTGCCCCTTCCCCAGAGAGGAAGAAGCCCGTGCTGAGCCAATTCCATCTTGCTCCACCCGGTCGAAGCACACACCCCAGCTTCCAAAGCCAAACCCAAGCCCCCTCCACCTTCCGAGCGCAAGTCCAAGCCCCACCCCTATCTCAAATCCCCACCCCCAGCACCCTCTGCCCCTGTTCCCTGAGGTGCCTGGATGCCCCATTGTTGACCCATTAGGTGGAGCACTGTGCACTTTTGTGAGTCAGGTTGGGGCCATTATAGCCCAAACGCGTCTGGCACTATGAACTGGCCATTGGCCTTGTTGTGAATAGTTAGCTCTGTGAGCTGAACTAAATATTTATGTGTGCCCTGTGTTTTGGCAGAACACTTTTGAACTCTGGTCTCTCATTTCATTGTTTGTGGGTGTGGAGCATTTGTGTGTACTATGGTCAGGTTGGATTTGCCTTGTGTCGGGTAAGTACCTCTTGGTGTGGGGTGTATGAGTTGTGCTGCTGTAAAGGGTTATGGGAGCGTTGCAGAGTGGGTGGAGTGAGTGGGTATGTAACTGTGCCCTTTCTTCCCTTGTTTAGTAGGTTGCGGTACTTACCATCGTCGTCTTCGTCTGTGGTCTCGGTCGTGGAGGTATATGGCAAGGAGCAGGGCTGGTATGATCTGCAGCTCTCTATCCATGTCTGCTTCTGCGCGTTGTGTGGGTCTCCGGTAAGTGTTCCTTATATTACGTTTGTTTCTGCCTGGCTTTACTTAGCGGTGGTTCCCGCCCCGGAACTGACGGCGGTCTAGTGGTTCATTATTTGATGGGTGGGTTGGGCCTTTCCGTTGACCTGTGGGCGGACTCTGCCGTCGTCGTCGGCACACCTCTACTGGAGGTGTGTGGTTTTCAGGATGCCTGTGTTTCGGTTGGTTCATTATTTGGCGGTCCGGACCGCTCCTCTGTTGGCGGTTTTTACCGCCACCGCCGGCGGCGCAGTTTGGACCGTCGCCTTCATAATGAGGGCCTCAGTGTATGAAGGAGTCTGTGAATGTTTTTTTTTTTTTCCGATATTTGCAAATTCGTTGCAGTGTTACACAGGGTGCACTGAGTGTCAGGATGTATTTGCGAATATTGCATGTGGTGAAAAAAAAAATTTAAAGTTATAATTTGACCCTCAAAGATCCCTATATCACACCCGTGTGGTCACAGTACCTCCACCCCGACCCCTTAATCCACTTTTATTTTATTTTTCAGCCCCGGGGATCATGTCCCATAACCTAAAATGGTGGCTGCAAATTTGTGGTTAGGTTGCAGCCAGCCAATCACAGCATTACTAGTGTTGCGCGCATTTGCGAATATGCCGCTATCGCCGCAAAAATGTAAATTGGAATCCACGGCCCTAGATATTCAGACTTATTTTCGATTTAATATCTTGAAAACTACTGAATGGATTTACACCAACTAACAAAAAGCATAATCTGCAGAACAAAATCTAGCTTTCTGCCAAATTTGGTGTCATTATACTGTATATATATATATATATACATATATATATATATATATATATATATATACATTTACACACACACACATATATTACCTTGTGGCAGTCACCACTAGGTAGTTATAGTTAGGACCTGGTTTCTATAGAAAATAGAAAAAGCTTTTTTTCTTTTTTTTCTTGCCTTTGATGCCGGTTGATGAATCTTCAGGAAATTTCCCCCCAAAATTTGACGATCTCATGAGCTGGTGTCTGGAAGGTTTTGGGGTAGTCCATCAAAAGGGAGCAGACAAAAAGGGGGGGTTCCAAAATGCTTTTTCCTTATTCATTTTTCCATAGGGATTTTGAACAGTGATCGCGCTCAAACCACTGGATGGAAGTACACCAAATTTGACAGAAAGGTAGCTCTTGGTCCAGAAAGCGACCTTTTTGTTACTTGGTGTAAAGCTGTTCAGTAGTTTTAGAGAAATTAAAGAAAATCCAAATTGTATGTATAGGGACACAAAGGCTTCATGAACCCTCCCAATCTCGTGCTGAGATCTGATTGGCTGCCAACGCTTTAACAAGGAATAGTTGGCAGCCATGTTGGGACTCAGCCAAGTCCCAGAAAAAAGATGTAAAGAAACAGAAGGGGCCAGAGTAGGGACACCCTAATCCCTTAGGTCTGGTGTTGGGGTCCCAGAGGGTTGCCCCCAGAGTTAAAAGCATTTTTTTTTTTAAATTGCCGCAAGTCGTGTCGGATCTAGTGAAAACTTTTTTTTAAAATAAAAACAAGTGCAGGCTCCCACGCGTGATAATTCTGAAGCCCCCGGATGGGCCAAGTCCTGAGGGTATTGTCATTTTAATATGGGGGTGCTTCCCAGCCCCACTGTTGCCCCAGGGCTTTCATCCAATGCAGTGCGTGGGGCATGCAGCCCTCCTGCAACCCCGGTGACCTCCACCTCCTGGGGCCAATGCTCATTGGACGGAGGCTGCACAGTCCTCCACTGATGGCTCAGGAACCGCCACTCCTCAAGGCCGGCTCCTGCTATTTGTCCCAGGATGCCCACCCCGGGACATAGCTGTTTGTGGTAACTTGGCAGAAGCTGACAGCTCCCTCCAAGTTACAAAAAACACTCCACACACAGTGAGGGATAGCTGTCCAACAGCTCTCCCTCACTGCAAGCAGATGTTTCCTCTATTACCCTGCCTGTAGAGATGAAGGCAGGGAAACAAAGGAAACTGATCTCACAGAGAGGGAGCTGTCACAGGAGGTGGGGAGCCGACATGGACTGCAGGGGCCTTCAGGCTCCCCCCCTCTGTCCCCAAAATAGTGACTGGTTGCCCTGGGGGCCACCCAGGTCTCCTGGTGGGCCCGGGGGATGTGGTCAGGGGGGGAGATTGGCCTGGAGAGGGGGGCTGTGCAGCCCCCTCCCCCAAAAAATTAAGGGGGTCATTATGACCCTGGCGGAAGGCGGAGAAGCGGCAGTAAGACCGCCAACAGGCTGGTGGTATTTCCTCAGCGTATCATGACCATGGCGGTTACCGCCATGGTCATCCGCCGGTTCTCTGTTACGCCCACCAGGGCGGAGACGACTGCCGGGCTGGAGACCTGGGTCTCCAGCACGGCGGCCGTCACTATACAGCCGGCGGTATTTTTACCCGGCTTACCGCCGTGGATTTCCATGGCGGTAAGCACTATCAGTGCCAGGGAATTCCTTCCCTGGCACTGATTGGGGTCTCCCCCACCCCTACTCCCTCCCCTACACCACTCCTGCCACCCCCCAAAGGTGGCAGGGCCCCCCTCCCCACCCCGACCCCCAAGATCACAGAACTCACACACACCCGACACGCACGCAGGCACCACCAACACACACACGCACACACACCGACATACATGCCTACATCCACACACACAGTCAGACATGCACACATCCATACAGACATACCCACAGACATACATGCACTCATTCCAAATACACGCAACACCCCCGCAAGCATACACGTACTCACACACCCCCTCTACATACACAGACGCACACCCACATGCACCCACACAACACCCACCCACCCCCCTCCCCTAACGGACGATCGACTTACCTGTTCCGTCAATCCTCCGGGAGGGGACGGGATCCATGGGGGCTGCTCCGCCGACACCACACCGCCAACAGAACACCGCCACACTGAATCACAGGACGTGATTCGCTGGGCGGTGTTCTGTTGGCGTGGCGGTGAAGGTGGAGCAACCTCCACTTCCCCGCCGCCTGCCAGTATGGCTGTTGGCGGCTCACACGGAGAGCAGCCAACAGTCATAATACGCAGAGCTGCAAACCGCCACTACTGGCGGTCTTCCGCACGACGGTCCCTCGGCGGACTTGTAAAAAGACCGCCGAGGTTATAATGACCCCCTAAATGTTTAGGTCGGGGTGGGTTCTCCTGGGACGAGATCGGCCTGTAGAGGGGGCAGTGTGGCCCTTCCCCCCAAAAATAAATGTAATATTTAGGCTGGACCCCAGGGGATGGAATCCCAGGGCCGAGATCAGCCTGGGTCGGTGTGCGCCCCCCCCCAAAAAAAATAAAATTGAGTCCTTAGGCTGGGCCCCATGGGAAGGGGTCCCTGGGCCAAGATTGGCCTGAGGGCGAGGGGGCATGCGAGGCTTGGTTGGTGTAGGGGACCCTGGCCAGGTCCTACGGCCAACACCCACTGTAAATAGCCGAAGGCTGAGCGCAGTGCAGGGTTGGGTAGTTATAGGGGTTGGCTGCAGAGCCTGGACGCAGGCCAGGCCCTTTGGCCAACCCCCACTGTGCAAGGCCGAAGGCTGTGCACAGGAGGGGGTTGGATTGTTATAGGGGTTGGGGGCCCTCTGACTATAACAGTTACATTTTTATGGTTTGGTATGTTTAAAATGTGAGCATAACATCTCTGTAACCTTTGTTAAGTGAAGTTCTATGTTATTTTTAAACTCTATTTCCTAACTATAACGTATAATATAGATAGATATATTCACTGAAAAAACCCAAACGTTACAGGGACTTCATAGTTAGGTTCTGAATTTACTCGCACAAAACCAGAAAATTCAGCAGTTACAGTTATTTCAGTATGGAAGCTCACCTACTCGTTTATCCAACAGTCCACCGTTTTGCACAAAATGTCTGTCCAACTGGAGCACTTTCTACTGGTTAGTTAGAAAATGCTTTGGGTGAATGACCAGTGTGGGGGAGGGAGAATGTCCAGTGTGTGAGAGGGGGCCTACGTGCCCCTCCTCCCTGGGCCGATCTTGGCCCCTGGGACCCTATCCCCCAGGGCCCAGTCTTCAGCCCCCCTACCTGTCCGATTTTGGTCCCAGGGATCCCATCCCCCGGGGCCTGGCCATCTCTCCTGTGCAATGGTACCGCGGGGGATCCTCAAAGCTCCCACAGTCCCAGCCGGCTCTGCGCTTCCTCCAGGAGCTGGCATTGCTGTCACAGACAGGGAGCTATTAAACATGCATCTCCCTGTATGTGAGAGCAAACTTTTCCTCTGTTTCTCTTACCGCATTTCCGCATGTCTGCAGGCAGGGAAACAGAGGAAACCTTTGCTCCCAGCATGTGAGAGTTGATTGACTGCTCTCTCTTGCTGGAACTGGAGTGTTTGCTGTGACTTGGCAGGAGCTGTCAAAGGAGCTGTCAAAGCTCCTGCCAAGTCACAGCAAAGAGTTATGTCCTCAGGGTGGGCACCCCGGGACATAGCAGGAGCCTGTCTTGGGGGGTGGTGGTTCCCAGGGCCATTATTGGCTCCTCAAGGAGCTCTTCACTGCCCCTACAACATTTACAACGGGGGAGGTGGTGGTCCTTGAGGTCCACAACAAACCGCTATCTTCTTTTATTTCAGCCACAGGAGTTGGCAGTCCTGGGGCTTCTGGAGGGGTGCCTGCCCCCCCCTTAATTTGAAACAATTGCCCCAAAAAGGTGGCGGTCCCTGGGCTTGGGACAGTCCGCAGGACCCCCCCCCATTATCATGAAGCAATTTCACCCCAGGAGGTGGTGGTCCCTGGGGCTCAGGAGGGGCGCATGACCCCCTGCATAATATTGACTATAAGCCCTGGGGAGGTGGTGGTCCCTGGGGCATAATAAGGGCAGGGGGGGGCTCTGTGCATCCCCCTCCTTTATTTTTCATATGCTCCCGGGCATGGCCCACCCAGGGGCTCTAATAAAACACGTGCAGGAGACCACACTATTAAAAAATGTTGCCGCAAAGTTGTAACATCGTTGCGACCTTGTGGCAATTAAAAAAAAAACACTGCTTGTTTGCCTTCGAGAGTTCCCTCTGGGACACCAGCACCAGAGCTAAGGGGCCAGGGTGTCCCTATGGCTCCTTTTCTTTTTTTCACTTTTTGTTAGAGACTAGGTTAAAGGTGAGTTCCAAGATGGCTGCCTACACTTCTTGATTGGAGTGTTGGCAGCCAATCAGAGCTCTGCAGATCTCTGCACGAGCTGTTAATATTCGCAAAGTAGTCAGGGAGGAACCGCTGCCCTAGATATACAAATTTGGATTTCCTTTAATTTCTCTTAAACTTCTGAATGGATTTATACCAAATAGCAAAAAACGTAATCTGTTTACTGAAAGCTACCTAGCTGCTTTAGTTTGGTATAATTCTATCCCGCAATTGGGGATGCAGTTGTGCTCAAAACTTCTATGGAAATTAACTTGGGAAACACGTTTTTTGACACCACCCTTTTTTCTTCGGTGCCGCTTGATGGATCACCCTGAAACTTCCCATTCGCAACCAGAATCACTAGCACACTTTTTCTGAAAAGATTTGTGAATATTTATCAAACAGTGCCAAAGACATAGACAAGTCAAATAACATTTTTTCTATTAAAACATGGTCCTAACCGGCAGTATGTAAAATATATGTGTGTGTGTCTGTGTGTGTGTGTCTGTGTGTGTTTGTGTATATACAAACTAACAAAACCTCTGAAATGTATCAGTTATATTTATGTCAAGTAACTACAGCTCACTCTCCGTAACTATAACTTGCACTCTAGCTATGCACAGTGTTGTCTTCAATGTTGTAATTTCAGATTTTGCAGTAATGTTTTCGATGCCAACAAACATGTCATGAGTGGTGTAATATGTGAATTCATAAACTGTGCAAAGTGAAGGTGCTGAATGGAAGTACATCAGACGTCCATGCCCATGCTCTTGAAGTAACCATAGTAGTTAGTTATAGTTAGGACCTAGTTTCTATTAAAAAAAAGTGTTTTTACTTGCATGTATCTCTGGCACCATTTGGAGATTGTTTGCCTAAAATGGAATTTAATCTGGGAGGCAAGGGGGTGTTTCAGTGTTTTAGAACTGAGATGAGACATGAGTTTTAATTGATATTCAACATAGAAATAGACGTGGACGCTACTAAGCTACGCACAAACACTTGTTTTGTGGCCTTTTGAACCACATGGTGCTTAGACACATATGCGCAAACACACTGAATGTGGCTCCATTCACTGATTATGCCTGTTTAGTCCAGTTTAATGCTGTTTATCTATAGATGTTTTCATAAGGAATTGATTACTTGCTGGGTGGCATGCGATAAAGAACTGAGATATGGCAATGCAGATGCTATGAAGTGACACGCAAATTTGTCAAACAGACCACACAGCTGTGTAATGTATGTTGGCATTATAGCTTGAATGTTAATAATTAAACAGTTTATTGTGTAATTATCTTAGAAAGCCAGAGCAGAAACAAACTGGATGATGCAAGTTAATTATTACTTATAGCATATAATTATTGAGGGTTTGATTCAAGTGTGAAAACATTGTTATGACTGTGCATCTTTTTGAATGTGGCTCTGTGCACTACAACATTCCTATCAAGTCTTTTTTTTGTTTTTATACATGTAGACGCATTTAAAAACAAGTTGATCACTTCCTCTGTCATGTGATCAAGACCTGTGGTGGTCAAAACACGTCATGGATTATTTGTTGTAAGAAAAAACCTGGTGTATGACACTGGGCCTCATTATAAGCACGGCGGTCTTCAGACCACCAGACTCACGGTGGCTGTTTCTGCCCACCAGCCCAGCAGGAAACTCAAAATAGGGACCCGCAATGGTGGCGTAGTGGTGTTATGAGTTTGGTGGGCGGCCCATTGTCCGGAGTGGCTGGTTTTGCTCTCTCTCTCTATCTCTCTCTCTCTGCATATATATATATATATATATATATATATATATATATATATATATATATATATGTAAAATGTGTTACCAGAAGGTAGTAATATTTAGGACTTTCCATAGAAAACGTGTTTTGCCTTTGGGGGTCATTACGACTTCGGCACACAGAAAAGCCGTCCGCTGAAGTCCCAAAAGGTAGGTTGCCTCCAGTGCGGCCACCTCCCCTCCGGCCCCATTACGAGTTTCTGCTGGGTCAGTGGGCAGAAACAGAGTTTGCCCAGTGGGAAATAGCCTACAGCATTGTCTTTGGCTCGTAATAGAGCCAGCGGCAATGCTGTAGTGCATATGGTGCACAAGCACCTGTCACAAGGTTTACTGTCTGCAAAGCAGACAGTGAACTTTGTGG
The DNA here is from genome assembly GCF_031143425.1 of Pleurodeles waltl. Classification (NCBI taxonomy): domain Eukaryota; kingdom Metazoa; phylum Chordata; class Amphibia; order Caudata; family Salamandridae; genus Pleurodeles; species Pleurodeles waltl. Next base: position 1,314,275,231 of record NC_090446.1, on the reverse strand, counting down.
CGGTGCTGGCCAGGGGGGGTCCTGCACTGTCCATGCCAAGTGCATAGGAAGTGCAGGGGCCCCCTGTGGCACCCTGCACCCCATCTCCGCCAGCCTTTTCATGGGTAAGTTACTGCCATGATACCGCTGGCAAAGTGGGGTCACAATCCCCAGGGTGGCCCTGCTTGCAGTGCTGCCCTGATGGATTAGGACCGCCACCACTGTAAGACCGTCCTATGAATGAAAACTGGCAGCGCTGGCAGTCCGACTCCAGTGCTACCACAACCCTGGCAGTCATTAGACCACCAGGGTCATATTAAGGCCCTATATATTTGCCACTCTTTGATGATTCTTCATGAAATTTTCTAAAAAAAAAGTGCTCTCTATGGTCTTGTTGTGCATGGAAAGTTTTAGGATGCTCAATCAAGCGGGAGGGGGTAAAAAAAAGTACATTTCCATTGTTAATTCCGATAGACTCTTTAGACATGCCTGCAACCTGAATCGCTGAACGGAATTACACCACATTTGGTGGAAAGGTAGCTTTGGGTCCTTAGATCCATGCAGTGGTTTTCAAGATATTGAAGGAAATCCAAATTTGTATATCTAGAAGCGTTAATACTTCTCTAATATTCTCGATCTCGTGCTGAGATTTGATTGGCTGTCAATACTTCAACTAGGAAATATTTGCAGCCATTTTGGGACTCAAAAACAGAAAAAAAGAAAAGGAGGCAGAGTATGTTTACCCTATCCCCCTAACCTTGTCAGGACAAGAAAGCAGTTTTTTTTAATTTCACAGTTGAATTCACCAATATTTAGGAATTTTGCTGTGAATTTTAATAATACCAAGTGCAGTCTCCTGCACTTGCTTTTAATTTTGCCCTCATGGTCCTGTTTCCGGGGGCATACATATTTTTATGATTAAGGAGGGGGACGCACCACGAGTCCCCCCTTCTTGGGCTTTTAAAAGCCCAGGGGACCACCATTTCCCAGGGGGCTATATTGAAAAAACATGTGGAGGCCATTTGGACCCCCCCCAATCCCCAGGTAAGCAAAAATCTCCCCTGGGCTAAAGATTTTAAGTGTAGGAGGACTGCACCCCCCCCCCCCCCTCCTCGGGGATCACCACCTCCCCATAGCTAAATGATAAAAACTGTTGGGGGGCTGCACAGACCCTTCCCCCAGCCCAGGTCACTACCACCTCCCTGGGCCTAATACATACTTACAAAGAAGGAATGGGGCTGTGTGACCCCCCAGAGCCATAAACAGCCCTCTCCTGCTACCTCCCGAGGCACCCAACCTCAGGAGGTAGCTGTTTCCTTTTGCTTGTGGCCTCCTTGTAGAGCTTGATCACTAACCTGATTGGTTAAGTTGTCTTGTAGGAAAGAGGTGCGGTCAAAGAATATTGTTTTCAACCTAGTTCTCTACTCCTTTTCCAGGAGAAAGGGGAATGGGATTGAAGAGAACAAATATGAAAAGGTATTCTAGTCAACCTGGTCACCCTATGTATCGCTATCTCTCTGGTTTTCTCCTGACTCGTGTGCCTCCCAAGGCTATCTTGGGAGTGTTCATAAGTGTATCTACAAGAAAAAAAACACTTTTGGGCTATGAAACATCAAAACAGTCATGCCACAGCCCTACTTCCTTAATGGCACCATCACCCTATGCTTACTCATTAGAGGCCTGATTAGATCTTGGCAGTTTCATCATTCCATCATCAAGCCGCATTGATAGCGGCCCCAAAATACCATTAAGCCAACTGTGTTCTACCTGCAGTACTTAGATGTCACAGTTCTGCAAGCGGATTGAATGGCGATGGATTGCTGCCAGAGGGAGACGGCTGCAGACCCCAATGGACTTTGTATGTTGGCATGGGCTTTGGAAGAGAGGTAAGTGGCACACACACACTGTCCCTTAGTCATATGTGTACCTGATCAGTATAGGGAAAGGTGCGGAAGACATTGTGACGCAAAGGGTTAATTAGCTTGAGCAGTGTAGATGGGTGTGATGCCTGTTGAAACCCCCCCCAAACAACGTGGAAAAGTTCATGATATTATTTTCAAGCTTGTTTGTGTAGAAGACTCCGTCTCAACCTTCAGAACGAGAGCACAGGGAGAAGATGGAATGAAAACAAAGGCTGGAGAAGGGCAGAGCAGCCAAGTACTGATAACATAGCTAGAAAATGCCAGAATGAGATAGAATCCAAGCTTCGAGTTATTTAAGCACTGAAGTGTGGGTGAGGGATTGGAAGCTCGCAGATGGAATTGTGGAAGCTGCCATGGCCCAGCGCTGCCTCCCTGTTTGCTGACCGTGATGCTTGAGGGGGAGAGAGGTCCAAGCAGGCGGTAGAGGGCTTCCCAGCATTTCGTGGATTAAGTTAAGTTCCACACAGGGATGAAAGGCCTTTATTTCTCTGCTCTATTACTATGACTGATTAATTATGCTTGCACTGTGTTTATAACCTGAAGTATTCAGCTCGTTTATATTTTGCTTTCTAAACCTCGTAGTGTGATGCATTTTGGTATACAGTTAATCAAAACTTATATCTGTCAATGAACTCTTTGCTTATATATATATATGCATAGATGCTCTTTGTAGCGTACTTATATATAAATAGATGCTTTTCATTGCTATTCTTATTCTACTATTGTTAATGTGCTAAATGCCTGCATTTACCTGCAATTGCAGTAAAGCTACATTGTATTTATAATTGGCGTGTGGTCCTTCATTGAGCGTCCTTATTGACTTACATCGAACAGGTGTCAACCAGTGACCTGAATAAGACATTTGGTACCAAAAGTGGGGTATAAGTCAATAAGGCCTCTTTGGGGACGTAAGAAAAGTGAGGCAGAGAGCGGAAGGCAGCATGGGGCAGAAGCCAGATCTATTACCGGGTGGTTAGCAACTGACCCGTTCTCTGGTGTGGCAGGACTCCTGAACCGGTGGGCAGCGCCTGTGTTATGGGAGGCATTAGATGAGAAAGTGACTCCTCTCCTAGTGGAAGATGCGGTTGAGAGGGTGAAGCTAAGAGGGGCGAAGCTGGAGCTGAAAGCAGCAGGGCAAGTGGGATGGCTTTTCCTGTCTGCGCTTCGTACGGTATACAGGAAAACATTAACACAAGATGCAGAGATAAGAAAACTGCGGGATGAGGTTGTAGCCTTGCAGGAAAGGCAGTTACTTATGAAAGAGACCATAGAAAGTGCAGTGACTCGAGGTGATCAAATGGAGGCAAGGTGCACCGCATTAGCAGTACGAGTAGCAAAACAGAAGAGTAGGCAGAAGCCTAAAATGCCCTCAACTGTGCAAATGAGGGCACTGGTACGCAAACAGAAGAGTAGGCATAAGCCTAAAATGCCCTTAGCTGTGCAAGTGAGGGCACTGGTACGCAAACAGAAGAGTAGGGAGAAGCCTAAAATACCCTCAACTGTGCAAGTGAGGGCACTGGTACGCAAAGAAAATTGGGATCCACATACTTGGGAGGACGAGGTGGAAGTACGTGTAACAAAACTAGGTGGAGTTGAAAGTGGAGAAGGACGTGTAGGTGAAATTGAAGGTGAAAAGGAAGTTAATGGTGGGCAAATACAGAATTCTCATTTGGTAAGAAATTATACGCAGAGTGAGTTGTTGGAGGGAACCCGTATGTTTAGGCAGATGCCTGCAGAGCCTTTGTTTAAATGGTTGGTGAGATCGTGGGACACTGGAGCAAAAGATGCACTACAGAATCCTTTTACGTTAGGTCCCATCACAGAAGGAGACCCGTTTGAGTTGGAAATGATAGTACAGGATGATGTAGATGATGTAGTGATGTGGAGCCTATGGCAGAGGCAGGGAAAAAAGAGGGTGCCACAAGATTGGGCCTTAGTGGAAATAGAACACATAACTGATGATCGGCCGGTCACTTTAAAAACATGGGTTCCCTTACTAGGTTGGACAAGAGACGGAGGGGTTGGCAATAAAGTAGGCAGAGCGCAGGAGTTTGCCATCGTGAAGTGGAAATGGTATCTGCAGCAGAGGGCAAAACCGGGACCAGCAGGAGTGTTGAAGTTACAAGAAGATAAGCTAGGGGCAGTGGACTTGCAGGCAATGGCCCCTGCGCCAGAGCCCTCTGAAAGGGAATCCTCACCATTTAAGACAGCCCCGCCTTTTGAACAACTCACCGAAGAAGAACGGCAAAATGCATGGTTCACAGATGGTACCGCCCGGTACTATCAAGGAAAAAGACAATGGCAAACAGTCGCATTCCAGTCTGCTACAGAAACGATGTTGCTGCGAGAAGGGGATAATGAATCAAGCCAGCTTGCAGAACTGCAGGGGGTAGCAGCAGTGATCGAACAAGCCGCCATCAGAGAGAAAACATTTGTGTACACTGTCAGTCGGGCTACTTACCAAGGACTAGCAAGCTGGGCCCCGACTTGGCGCAAGGATGGATGGAAAATCAAAGGCACCCCCATTTGGGGAGGCAAGCAGCTATGGGAAGAGATGTGGGAGAAAGGGCAAAAATGTCAAATCTATGTGGGACATGTGGATGCCCATTGCCCATCGTACACCTCACTTGCATCTCTATTCGACAACACCACAGATCAGATGGCCAAAACACGAACAGTGGTCATCAATGAGGAGGCTGGGGCTGCTCTAGCAAACTGGGCCCATGCAACATCTGGACATCTAGGAGAGAATGGCACTTATGCATGGGCACAGCAATGACAGATTCCAGTTACTAAAGAACAGGTGCAACAAGCAGTAAAAAAGTACCCCACATGCAACCAGATAAGACAAATGCCCCTGAAAAAGAGGCCTAACGGCCATATCAGAAGAGGAACCGTAGCTGCTACAGTGTGGCAATTTGGACTATATCGGGCCGCTACCAAAGGAACGAGGAAAAAGCTACGTATTGACCATGGTGGGCACCTACTCTGGCCTTATGTTGGGTATAGCCGGGAGTCCTCCAAGAAGTGTCCACCAGAGAAAGACTACAGAGAATTTGGACGGCAGGTCAGTAAAATAACAACAGGTGCATTAGATTTCCCGGACGCTCCTTTTGTAAACAGGTAAGTCTGAAAATAGCTGTCTGAATCACATGAAAACACAGTCTCCCAGGTAACGTTGTGACCCAGTGGACGTGGCCTAGTGTGCAAGCCTAGATCTGCCCCCTGTGTTTTGGAACATATCATACACAACCCATCTCATCAGCACTGTCCATGCATGCCAAAGGACACCCTTGACACTTTCTTTTAAACATGTTAAATTGACATACAACTCATCAGCACATTTATATTACTTATACGTCTCTAGTATATGGTAATACTCGTACCTAGGTCCTGTAAATAAAATGATACAAGTGGGCTGGAGCACTAACTGTGCCACCTGCTAAAGTAGCACTCTAAGGCATATTTCCAGCCTGCCTTTGTAGCCTGTGTGCTCAGTTTTAAACTGCTATTACTACCTTTCAAAATAAGCCTTTTGCCAGGCCTAAAAAACTTCCTTTTAGTAGTGACAAGTCATACCTATGGTAGACCCTTAATGCTCAACGGGCAGGATGCATGGCATTTACAAAGCAGGACATGTTTATTTAAGGGAGTCTTGACAGCGATATCCCCAAGCCGATAGAGGGGTACCCCGGGGGACACTGAGGAGAGAGGAGACCTGTCCGGAAGCTCTTCTGATGCTCCAGTGAACCGGAAGAGGGAGGACCTACAAAGAAAGGAAGAAGACCAATGGGGAGAGAGAGAGAGGAGCCAAGAAACCAAGGAAACTGAGTGTGGGAAGCCAGGCTCGAGGTGCAGACGAGGAAAGACGCAAATCCTGGCGAGGACAAGGAGACCTGGATGAAGGGCACAAGGAATTCCTCCGATGTCGCAGACCCTCCAGGGATTGGCCAAAAAGCCCCAAACCACTGTGACAACTCCGGCCATGTCTCAGGAGAGACGTGACTTACCCAGGTACGTGCCAGGGACTGGCACTGATTACGAAAGAGCACAGGGATGGGGATGAGCCGGAGGGGTGAGATGGGAAGGAACGGACACTGATTATCACCAATAGACAACTCACAAGGGATTTTTGGACCGGTGTTACTGCCACTACCTCCTCTTCCTCTCACTTGCACAGGACCTTCCCTATCTACCCCCCCCTTTTTTGAGGCAATATCAGAAACAGTACACTTACCTGACCGTGAGCCCTTTGTTGTATCTTTCTCTTGTTTGAGGGGTGGCCCAGCCGTCGGCACGTGCTCGAATACCCAAGAAAGGAGGGAAAGGACATAAGAGGAACTGACAACCATAAGGGGCCCTACTGTCAATATACAAAGAATTGATTATAAAGCAGAGTTGAACCACCTGGCCGGAAGTCTGTGTTCTATATTCGTTATCCATAAGTACCACCTCCTCCCTCGCACCTCGCACCCCGTAACACCTACAAAGTCATTTTTCAGTGTGGCAAGGCCAGACCTCCTTCATACAGAAACACAGTGTTACACAATAACAAAGTATAGTGCTTAATTTCAGTTTGGCAGCTGCTAGAAAGATGATTCAAGGACTCATTTTAGTATTAATTTCAAATCTGACCTAATGGTAAAGTGGGATTTTATATTACTATTTGGAGAATGACACTTTTAGAAACTTGTCATTTTCCTGCCTATGCCAAATGTGTCTTTCTGCCAGTGTCCAGTGTTATCTGATTGTTAAATGGTTCCCCTGTGGTAAGATTTGGATTGTTCCCAAACAGTGAACAAAAGACTGGTCTGGAAAGTTGTTTTTCCATCTTGAGTAGTATGGTCTCTGGGCCTGTCCCAGCCCCTCGTTAAACTTCAAAGGAACTCTTTCTTTTTATTTGCAGATGTAGGGTACACCTAGGCCTGCCCTCTCTGTCTTCCACATCAGCTTGGCTCCCATCCCAGTAAGAGGTGGGAGCTTCCACAGAACTTATTTTGAGTTTCCCATTATCCTAGCCACTTCTCTGGGTGGGCACAGAGAGCTCTGACCATGGAAAGAAGAGTTTGGCCATGTTAGAATTAGGTAGAGAGGCTTACTGTGGTATAGCTTACAGTAGAACATACAGGAAGTACTGCAAAAGTGGGTAGGGTCATTCCTGGGAACTTGTACCCTATTGGTTAAGGAGTGGCCAGGAGATTTTTCCCACCCACAGGCTGGCACTAGGCACAAATGTGGCATCCCCAGTACCCTTCTCAGAAGGCTTCTTGACCTGTGAAGATCAGAAGAATGGCTATCCTGCTGTTAGAATCCTGAATACTGAAGGAAGCCTGGGTCTGCTTTCCTTGAACCCAGGTCCCCAGAAATGTCTAACAGGGACAGACAGTTGGCTGACCTGTTTGAGCTACATGTATACAACCACCTTCCAGAATCCCTTTCCCTGGAACTGCCCAGCTGACCAATACCAACTGGACCTGCCTTAGACTTTGCTGATGGTCTTTATTGAAGTGAGCCCTAACACCCCAAATGGTGCCCTCCAAGTCCTGGACCCTTGGCCTTTGTTAGAGTGTAGTTTTCCTGTCCAAACTGCAAAGTCCAAGACTTCTGTGAAGCCAAAGCTGCAGACATGAACTTGCTGGTCAGTTTCAACTTGCTGGTTTGCCCTGCTTAAAAAGATCTGTTCAGAACATAGAGACCTTCATCAGGACTGACGTGGAGCAGCATCCCACTGATGTCAAGGCTTTCTGGGAATGAACTTTTGGCTTTGCCTGCTCAGAGATTTTCCGTCTTTGCTGGCGACTGCACTGGGACCCTGCTCTTTACCAACCCGCTGTTGTCGAGCCCTGCTCCGGATCCCGCTTGCCTAGCCAACTACTCATGTACTTTTCTTCAGAAAAAATGTCTACGTCTGGAGGTAAACTATCCACTGGAATGAGTCCGAACCTGGTCCCTTTATCGGAACCGTGCTCCATTTATGGCTGGCCTTAACTTTTCACTTTCACGTGGTCTACTGCGACAAGATAACCGTAGATGGCCGGGGAGTGAGGCTATGCAAGATTGCCACACCCTAAAAAAGCATCTCACCAGTGGCTCCGATAACTCCAGAACTGAGAGCACCAGAGGGCTCAACGCCGGTGAACAGAGTGGCAGGAGAGTCCTGAGCCTTGCTGCAAGCAGCCGAGCCTGCTAGGAGATCCTATGTGCTCCTGCTGCTGAATCAAGGGCATCCGCCCACAGCAACGCGCAGGCCTAAATTGGCAGCGCGGCCGCAAAAAGCAGCTGGGCCCGGCTGACTCCTGACCCTCTTGGTGATGCCCACTGAAGGTGCTGGTGACCCAGCAGGGGTCCTAATCTTACTGCGACATCAGCAGAGCCCCTCCCAGGGGAGCAGGTGGCTACAATCGAGGTTTAGGAAGCTTTGCCTGACCTGGCTTCCTGGTCGGTGCCGAACTGGAGGCATTTACCAGAAGTAAGTTGTGGGCCCCGATCAGCGGCCATACTACTGCGGGGCCTGGCTGGTTCCCCGGCCTCACTGTGAAACTCATCAGAGATGCAGATGACCCACCGGGTGCCCTGCTCTGGTTCTGACAGCAGCGGAGCCCCCTGAAGGAGCAGGGAATTCAGATTAACGCTTGGAAGACTTTGCTCAAGATGACTCCTGAGCCCTTGATGGCAGTGGCGGCTGCAGCGTGGTGGGCCCTGCTAATCCCTGAGTGAGGTGCTGGCAAAGAGAATTCATTGTGGCCTGGCAGTGGGATGCAGTGGAATGATCTTAGCATACATACTATGCAGCATGTGGAAGGTGGAGGCAGCTAAGGAAGGACTTTCCTCCACACACAATTGTGACCACATCAGAGGTCTGAATGGAGGAGACGCTGTGGTCGTGAGGCCCTGCTTAGCTGACTGCTGCTAGGTGCCTGGCGGCGCAGGTGGTCCCAAGGAGGAAGTGCTTTCATTGAGTGTGTTGAACTCAGATGACCAGAGCAGAGGAAGTTGCTGTGCCTGAGCTCCTGAGGCCTGTTGTATGGGGCGGATTGAGGCCCTACATATCTGGACGGTGCCTGGCATCGCTGGTCGGATGCTAATGGGTATGGAATGATCCGGGGCCTCTGCTGACCTGGGGGTGTCCGAGCTTAGACCTGCGTGGTGCACCTCTTTGGACAAGGACTGCAAGAGGCTGCATGTGATTCCCTGCCTCTGGGGCCTATGAATGGCTGAGGTGGAAATTAATGCCCCTTGCAGCTCCTACATCTGCGGTTGCCTGCGTGCAATACTCCATCTGCCCTTGGTGGGGAGTCCTCTTCCTGTGTGTGTACGTTATCGATATAGGGTGCACTAGACCCCTGCGTGAGTCCACGATGGGGCTAGACCTGGCCCAGAATCCTCACCGCCGCAGAAAGGGTGGCGGAGAGTGCAGGAGAAGAGGTTGCTGGGACGTCAGTGGATATCACACTGGTGCAGATACTGGAAGCCACCAACAAATCTAGAGACTTCCTGGAGCAAAAGATTGAGATGCTTGTGGTGGACCAGAGGGTCCTACATGACGATCACCGTAAGCTGAGCTCTGGAGTAGTGAAGAATGAGGCAGCAGTAGTGGCAGTTCCCCACCTGCGTCCCCTGGATGGCCTGAGAATGGACACTCTTGAGAGATGAGCAGAAGATGCTGAGGGTCGCAGCCAGTGGAGTAGCATGAGCATAGTTGGACTCCCAGAAAGGTTTGAGGGGCAGGACATGATTTGCTGTTTTGAGGTCTGGATGGTGTCAACGGTGGCTCCGCAGGGATTGTCTCTGATCTTCATCCTGGAGCGGGCCAGACCCCACCTCCAGGTGGCCTGCCGCAAGTGGTTGTGGAGTGTTTGCTACCTTATTAAGACCAGGACCACATCCTACAACGATCTTGTGAAGTAGGCAGGTTTCAAGTAGACAATGTGCCGATGGCTATTTATCTCGTTTACACCATGGAGGTGCAGAGCCGTTAACCGGTTCTGTGCCGAGGACGTAGTGGTTACGTCCTTTGGCACAGTGCTGCTGTGCCAAGGACGTAACCATTACGTCCTCGGCACACAGCCCAGAGGGAGCGCTCTCGCTCCCTCTGTGTGCTTCCCCTCAACCCCCCCAAAGGCAGGGATGGAAGGGGAAGCCCTTCCCCTTCCACCCCGATCCCCCCCACCTCCCCTGTGACATAAGCGCACGAGCTTCCAGCTTTGCATTTGCATTTCTCTTTCGATCATGTGGGGGAGGCACGGAGAGGCTTCAAAGGGAAGGAAATGTATTTCCCTCCCTTTGAAGTCTCTCCAAGCGTTTCAAAAGCCGGATTGCTTGCAATCCGGCTTTTGAAACGCCCACTAGACACCAGGGATGTCTTTTTTTTGTGGAAACTGGCATAAGGGAGCGACCCCTTGGGCAAGGGTCGCTCCCAGAGGGGGCATTTTTTTAAGGCCTTTTATGCCCCCCTGGGGGCAGAAACCTCTAGGCACCAGGGATAAAAAATAAAAATTGTTTTTTTGTTTTTTTGTTTTGTTTTTTGTTTTAGGTGTGGGGAGCGACCCCTTAGGCAAGGGTCGTTCCCATAGGGGGCAAATTATATTTAGGCCATTTCTGGCCGATTGGCCTATTTTTATGAGGCCAATCTGCCCCCAAGGGGGGCAGAAACCACTAGACACCAGGGAGTTTTTTGTTGTTGTTTGTTTTTCAGGTAAGGGGAGCGACCCCTTAGGCAAGAGTTGTTCCCCTGGGGGGCAAATTTATTTTAGGCCATTTCTGCCCCACATGAGGGCAGATCAGCCTATTTTAATTAGGCCGATCTGCCCCCAAGGGGGGCAGAAACCACTGGACACTGGGGATTTTTTTTTTTGTTTTACAGATGGGGAGCGTCCCCTTAGGCAAGGGTTAATTGTATTTAGGCCATTTCTGCCCGCTTTGGGGGCAGATCGTCCGATTTTAGGTCAATCTGCCCCCAAGGGGGGCAGAAACCACTAGGCACCAGGGATCTTTTTTTTGCGCCGTCACGCAAGGGGAGTGACCTTGTAGGCAAGGGTCGCTCCCCGGGGGGGGGGGGGGTAAATTTATTTTAGGCCATTTCTGCCCCCCCCAGGGATAAAAAAATATATATATTTTTTTTAATGTTTTGTTTTTTGTTTTAGGTGTGGGGAGCGACCCCTTAGGCAAGGGTCGCTCCCATAGGGGGCAAATTATATTTAGGCCATTTCTGCCCCCCTTGGGGGCAGATTGGCCTATTTTTATGAGGCCAACCTGCCCCCAAGGGGGGGCAGAAACCACTAGACACCAGGGAGATTTTTGTTGTTGTTTGTTTTTCACGTAAGGGGGGCAAATTTATTTTAGGCCATTTCTGCACCCCATGGGGGCAGATCAGCCTATTTTAATTAGGCCGATGGGGCAGAAACCACTAGGTACCAGGGATCTTTTTTTTGCGCCGTCACGCAAGGGGAGCGACCTTGTAGGCAAGGGTTGCTCCCCGGGGAGGGGTGGGGGGCAAATTTATTTTAGGCCATTTCTGCACCCCCGGGGGCAGATCGGCCTATTGTTATTAGGCCAATCTGCTCCCAGGGGGGCAGAAACCTCTAGGCGCCAGGGCAATTTTTTTTTATTTTTTTTTTATTTTTTGTTTGTTTGGTTTTTCAGAGATGGGGAGCGACCCCTTAGGCAAGGGTCGCTCCCCTGGAGGGGCAAATTGTATTTAGGCCATTTCTGCCCGCTTTGGGGGCAGACTGGCAGATTTTAGGTCAATCTGCCCCCAAAGGGGGCAGAAACCACTAGGCACCAGGGATCTTTTTTTTTGTGCCGTCATGCAAGGGGAGCGACCCCGTAGGCAAGGGTCGCTCCCCGGGGGGGGGGGGGGGCAAATTTATTTTAGGCCATTTCTGCCCCCCCTGGAGCCGGCTCAGCTAGAAGCCAAAATCCACAGGTAGGCACTTTGCAAAAAACACCTCTGTTTTCTGTGAAAAAATTTGATGTGTCCACGTTGTGTTTTGGGCCCTTTCCTTTCGTGGGCGCTAGGCCCACCCACACAAGTGAGGTACCATTGTTATCGGCAGACTTGGGGGAACGCTGGGTGGAAGGAAATTTGTGGCTCCTCTCAGATTCCAGAACTTTCTGTCACCGAAATGTGAGGAAAATTTGTTTTTTTAGCCACATTTTGAGGTTTGCAAAGGATTCTGGGTAACAGAACCTGGTCAGAGCTCCACAAGTCACCCCATCTTGGATTCCCCAAGGTCTCTAGTTTTCAAAAATGCACAGGTTTGGTAGGTTTCCCTAGGTGCCGGCTGAGCTAGAGGCCAAAATCTACAGGTAGGCACTTTGCAAAAAACACTTCTTTTTTCTTTCAAAAAATGTGATGTGTCCACTTTGCGATTTGGGGCATTTCTGGTTGCAGGCGCTAGGCCCACCCACACAAGTGAGGTACCATTTTTATCGGGAGACTTGGGGGAACGCTGGGTAGAAGGACATTTGTGGCTTCTCTCAGATTCCAGAACTTTCTGTCACCGAAATGAGAGGAAAAAGTGTTTTTTGGGCCAAATTTTGAGGTTTGCAAAGGATTCTGGGAAACAGAACCTGGTCAGAGCCCCACAAGTCACCCCATCTTGGATTCCCCTAGGTGTCTAGTTTCCAGAAATGTGCTGGTTTGCTAGGTTTCCCCAGGTGCCGGCTGAGCTAGAGGCCAAAATCCACAGGTAGGCACTGTTTTCTGTAAAAAATTTGATGTGTCCATGTTGTGTTTTGGGCCATTTCCTTTTGTGGGCACTAGGCCTACCCGCACAAGTGAGGTACAATTTTTATCGGCAGACTTGGGGGAATGCTGGGTGGAAGAAAATTTGTGGCTCCTCTCAGATTCCAGAACTTTCTGTCACCGAAATGTGAGGAAAATGTGTTTTTTTAGCCACATTTTGAGGTTTGCAAAGGATTCTGGGTAACAGAACCTGGTCAGAGCCCCACAAGTCACCCCATCTTGGATTCCCCTAGGTCTCTAGTTTTCAAGAATGCACACGTTTGGTAGGTTTCCCTAGGTGCCGGCTGAGCTAGAGGCCAAAATCTACAGGTAGACACTTTGCACAAAACACTTCTTTTTTCTTTCAAAAAATGTGATGTGTCCACTTTGCGATTTGGGGCGTTTCCTGTTGCAGGCGCTAGGCCTACCCACACAAGTGAGGTATCATTTGTATCGGGAGACTTGGGGGAACGCTGGGTGGAAGGAAATTTGTGGCTCCTCTCAGATTCCAGAACTTTCTGTCGCCGAAATGTGAGGAAAATGTGTTTTTTTAGCCAAATTTTGAGGTTTGCAAAGGATTCTGGGTAACAGAACCTGGTCAGAGCCCCACAAGTCACCCCATCTTGGATTCCCCTAGGTCTCTAGTTTTAAAAAATGCACAGGTTTGGTAGGTTTCCCTAGGTGCCAGCTGAGCTACGGGCTAAAATCTATAGGTAGGCACTTTGCAAAAAAACACCTCTGTTTTCTTTAAAAAAATGGGATGTGTCCACGTTGTGTTTTGGGCCATTTCCTTTCGTGGGCGCTAGGCCTACCCACACAAGTGAGGTATCATTTTTATCGGGAGACTTGGGGGAACGCTGGGTGGAAGGATATTTGTGTCTCCTCTCAGATTCCAGAACGTTCTGTCACCGAAATGTGAGGAAAATGTGTTTTTTAGCCAAATTTTGAGGTTTGCAAAAGATTCTGGGTAAGAGAACCTGGTCAGAGCCCCACAAGTCACCCCATCTTGGATTCCCCTAGGTCTCTAGTTTTCAAAAATGCACAGGTTTGGTAGGTTTCCCTATGTGCCGGCTGAGCTAGAGGCCGAAATCTACAGGTAGGCACCTTGCAAAAAACACCTCTGTTTTCTTTCAAAAAATGTGATGTGTCCACATTGCGTTTTTGGGCATTTCCTGTTGCGGGCGCTAGGCCTACCCACACAAGTGAGGTATCATTTTTATCTGGAGACTTGGGGGAACGCTGGGTGGAAGGAAATTTGTGGCTCCTCTCTGATTCCAGAACTTTCTGTCACCAAAATGTGAGGAAAATGTGTTTTTTTAGCCAAATGTTGAGGTTTGCAAAGGATTCTGGGTAACAGAACCTGGTCAGAGCCCCACAAGTCACCCCATCTTGGATTCCCCTAGGTCTCTAGTTTTCAAAAATGCACAGGTTCGGTAGGTTTCCCTAGGTGCTGGCTGAGCTAGGGCCCAAAACCTACAGGTAGGCACTTGGCAAAAAACACCTCTGTTTTCTGTCAAAAAATGGGATGTGTCCACGTTGTGTTTTGGGGCATTTCCTGTCGCGGGCCCTAGGCCTACCCACACAAGTGAGGTATCATTTTTATCAGGAGATTTGGGGGAACATAGAATAGCAAAACAAGTGTTATTGCCCCTTGTCTTTCGCTACATTTTTTCCTTCCAAATATAGGAGAGTGTTTAAAAAAGACGTCTATTTGAGAAATGCCCTGTAATTCACATGCTAGTATGGGCACCCCGGAATTCAGAGATGTGCAAATAACCACTGCTCCTCAACACTTTATCTTGTGCCTGTTTTGGAAATACAAAGGTTTTCTTGATAGCTATTTTTTACTCTTTATATTTCAGCAAATTAATTGCTGTATACCCGGTATAGAATGAAAACCCACTGAAGGGTGCAGGTCATTTATTGGCTCTAGGTACCTAGAGCTCTTGATGAACCTACAAGCCCTATATATCCCCGCAACCAGAAGAGTCCAGCAGACGTAACGGTATATTGCTTTCACAAATCTGACATTGCAGGAAAAAGTTACAGAGTAAAATGTAGAGACAAATTGCAGATTTTTTCACCTCAATTTCAATATTTTTTATTTCAGTTGTTATTTTCTGTAGGAAACCCTTGTAGGATCTACACAAATTACCCCTTGCTGAATTCAGAATGTTGTCTACTTTTCAGAAATGTTGCGGTTTCTGGGATCCAGCATTGGTTTCATGCCCATTTCTGTCACTGACGGGAAGGAGCCTGAAAGCACAAAAAATCGTAAAAATGGGGTATGTCCCAGTAAAATGCCAAAATTGTGTTGAAAAATTGGGTTTTGTGATTCAAGTCTGCCTGTTCCTGAAAGCTGGGAAGCTCGTGATTTTAGCACTGCAAACCCTTTGTTGATGCCATTTTCAGGGAAAAAAACACAAGCCTTCTTCTGCAGCCCCTTTTTCCCATTTTTAAAAAAAAAACGAAATTTTCACTGTAGTTTGGCTAATTTCTTGGCCTCCTTCTGGGGAACCCACAAAGTCTGGGTACCTCTAGAATCCCTAGGATGTTGGGAAAAAAAGGACGCAAATTTGGCGTGGGTAGCTTATGTGAACAAAAAGTTATGAGGGCCTAAGCGCGAACTCCCCCAAATAGCCAAAAAAAGGGTCGGCACAGGAGGGGGGAAAAGGCCTGGCAGCAAAGGGGTTAAGGAGTGAGGGAGGGGGGAGGGGGAGTGGGAGGGGGGGTGTTCGTGCGCGATTGGGTGTAATGACGAGTCGTTCAAAAGGCTCCGCCCATCGGTGGTATGGGCCAATCAGAAACGGCGCAATCTCTCTTAAACAAGCACTTCCCGCACCCGTACAAGCACAATAGATGCGGAAAGGATACCGTGCATGTTTATCAGTCCTGTTACATGCAAAATTTCGTTAAATCCCACAACGATGACAAAGTATGTTAGAAAACTTATAAGCAGTCAGCCTTAACAACAAAAATTATCGTCTTCAAAAATTCCTAAGAAAAATGAGCAAAGTAATTGGTTTTTAGTCGTAAAGTGCTAGATCACTTAATGTATATCTGAAACGCAATTGTGATGTTGTGCAGTCTCATTTGTTTCTGCTTTATGTTTAACTTTGAAGCTTAAAATGGCCGTTGTATTTGCTATCTGATAAGAGTGGTCAAAGCAGTGGTCTGTTTCTTTAGTCCTTCGTCTATGCCTATGTTTTAGCCGGTAGCCGTGCACTTCCTGTAATTTCAAGCAGCTGAGTCAAAAGGCAGAAGGTGTCAGAGAGAGCACTGTAGATCGGGTCGATGAACAGACTGCCTACTGGCTCTGGATATTAGTACTGAAAGGTGGAAGTAGTAATTCCAAAGGCAGAAGGGGGTGTGAGCTATTTAACTCTAGAAATATTTAACTTTTAGGCAATTTACACAGATATTAAGT
The DNA here is from genome assembly GCF_031143425.1 of Pleurodeles waltl. Taxonomy (NCBI): domain Eukaryota; kingdom Metazoa; phylum Chordata; class Amphibia; order Caudata; family Salamandridae; genus Pleurodeles; species Pleurodeles waltl. Next base: position 1,314,259,177 of record NC_090446.1, on the reverse strand, counting down.
TTGGGCGTAAAGTGAGATAAAGGTTGAACGAGAGGTGTTTATCCAATGGGCATTGATACCATTGGCAGAGGGCTAGCAATACCACTGAATGTGTGGTATTGATACTACTTGATGAGGGCTTAGGGCTACAACCATTTGGATTTTTGTACCGTTACGCATCGTTGCAGGATGTGGGTCTTGATGGTGGTGGAGAATCGGTACATAAGTGAAGGGGGCATAAATTAGGACGAGCTGCACAGTATGAAAGGGCATTCGTTCTGTGCATAAAACACCTGTGCGCCAAGGGTCATTACTATACAATTCAAAGCCGGGTTATGGTGTTGCAAAGCCTTCCGCGCATCCGGATCTCTTTTCGAAGGGTAGTACTAATAAAGTCAGTGGACAGATGAAGCAAGCAATCTGCAAGAAAAGGTTAACTTTTCCGAAAGCCATTTATTAACCCTCCTTGTAGGATTTTTAACTTATTTTTGGCTGACATTTAAAACTGTGCCAGTCATTTTGTAGCCCCTGTTTGACCACCTGGATGACCATGGAGAGGCTGGTAAGTACAGGTTGAATGCCCACAAATGCGTGTTTTTAAAAATAGCATTATTTCCTATGATTACGTTTTCTGTGTCTACTAGTAGCTCCACATATGTTATTTGTGTTGTCAACACGGAGTTTGGTTTACAGAATGTCTAGGCATTTTCTTTTCCTGTAAATGCATTATTCGGTCATTTTAAATCTGTATACTATACCCACTGCTATACTTTATTTGTGAATTTCAGTCACTTGTTTCCCAAAGAAATCACTCCATCCCTTTTCACTTGTACACAAGTGTTTTTCCCTAACGTTTACCTACCATCTATGCTAGATCTCATGCTGGCGCAAGAGATTTTCTTCCATATGTTCTGAATAAAAAATGGATACTGTACTCTGGAAATAAATATATCGCAATGTAGTAAAGAATTTGTTACAATCATAATACTATAAATCGCTTTCAAAATCAGCTTTAGTGTATACACTTTGAGACATGCGGCTAGATTGCTGCTTTTGTGCTGAACGTCAGGACCTCACCAAATAAAACGTACTTAGTAATTAATGTTTTGGTTTGTGAATCCCTCAGTGAGGGAAAGCTAATTGCTTTGTTTGTGTCAAATGATATTCGTTTCAGAAAACTGGTTTTCATGTTGTTTGTAGGCTTTTGGACATTGTACTGTAGTCGTATCGTTAATAAGGAGAACAGTACACATTTTATATGAGTATTGTGTTAATCTCTGAAACTCGTTATGGGCTAAAGAGCCCACAACCCTTCAAATGCCAATAATAGGACATCGCACAGTGAGAGTATTGCAGGTTGGTATGGTTTTGAGTGAACAGATTGAGTTTCAAGCTTGATAGTGTTTGTCTTAGCTTGCCAAAGCGACAGGAAATATCCGAATCATGATGGGGTGTAAGCAATTTTCAGGTATTGTTTTGGTGTATTTCCTCCAACCGTACCGCAAAATACTTCTTAATCGAAACCCTTCTCCCTGCCGACCAAGGTCGTTGTGCCAGTGCACGCAAGAAGCACAGCCACATATTGTGGACCCCCCAAAATGACGGGAAAATAAGATTACAAATTTCTACAGGTTTGCGGACTGAACTCGTGTTTCCCGAGTCCATTCTTGAGTTGCTCATCCAGTCCACGTTTTCTTTTTGCATTCCAACAGATGTCTTGTTTATCCTCTGGTAAATTCAGGCCCTTAAGTATCAGAATAAACACCTGAGCTGGATAAATGACCACCTAGTATGCAGGAAACTTGAGTGCTGTGACTCACCCAGGTTGCTATAGGAGTAATTTGCTTTTAATATTTCTTGAATTCACGTGATGAACATGCACATCAGACTGAAGCGTGAAATGTATGTTGGCGTTGACTTTGCATAAAAATGTCTGAGGCTTAGCCACGTTTTCAAGTTGTTCACCGGCTTGTGAATATGGCCGGAGTCTAACCTTTTTACAATGGCATTCATGGTGTCAGGCGGGATATTGAAGACATATTACTCTGGGTGCATTCATTCATATGGTGCGACTACAACGACATGTGCAATCTTTGTTCATTTGTGTCTTCAGTTCCAGGGAAAAATAAATGAAAGATAAATAAGTCACTGGTGTCTTGCCAGAAAAATGTTACATAAGAATATATGTAAGTATGATGTGGCTATGTTTCTTAGTATTTTCAGGCAATTTATTTGACAAAAAGGGTAACATCAGAAGACTAGAATTCAAGAATCTGTAAAGTTTACACTGGTAGATCTTCTATTATCCGTGATGTAGCCATATCCAAGGTGTCTCTGTTTAATGAGCCGCTGGAAGCAGTGGGCCGATTTGAACACATTTATTGTATGCATTATGTATTATGATTTAGGTTCAAGTGTGACCCTAGTGTTCAGTGGTTCCAAATGCCAATTCATCCAATTCGTTAGTAGCCCTGTCAACCTAAATTGCCTCGTCGTCTGCTGGAAACATGGCTGGTCCTAAAAAGGTAATGTACACCTGAAGTGGAAGAGTAACCTTTTAGTGGAGAATTAGAATAGAGTAGGGTCGTGTTCTTTTATTTTGAATACGTTTGATTTTTATGATAATAGCAATTTAGTCAGTTGATTGGAGTTCTCGCAAGGTGTTGAAACCAGAAGTAGTCTAGGAGTATACAAAGGTTAGAACTTAGTTTTTGTCGTATGGTATGTCACAGTAATTTGGTTCCATTTGATAGTTATCATTTGATCTTCCTTATTAGGACTTGGACTGGAAGACCTTTGAAGGTCATGTAGACATCTGTTGCTTTCCTTTTTTCTCTTTGATCAGTCATGTTGTTTTTGTTGTGGTTCTGTATGAGCTACAGGCTAGTAGTAGAACTAACTAAGGGAACTACGGTCAGGTTTAGCGTTTTCCATTAAATGCCAAAGGTGGAAATAAAGGAGTGAGAGCTAAGTGCAGCGGAGAGTTAGAAATTGACTCCATGACACTCCAGGTGGACTTTGGGCCTATAAGAGTATCAGATTACATTCTGTATTTTACGTGCTACAGTCTGGCATTTCTGCTAAGTCTGGTGCATTGTACTCTTGAAGCCTGTAAGCAGTAAAACATGGACTTTTGTATTGTATAATATAGACGAATTGTTTTCTATAGGTTGTATGTGTTTTATGCAGAAATGCAAAACTATTTCGTTTCTGACATTTAACAAAACAAATGTGTTATCACAATGGTTAGTTATTGGCAAATAGGGAAACTAGCACATTTGTTCGAATGCCAACACTTTTTGGACAGTAAAGGCTTGTTAGAACCAGCATAGGAAGCAAAGGGATTCCGCACTAAACAAACTCCATGTATAGCAAGAAGCGTTATGATGCGCTGCGTGGGATCGGTGATACCCGTTCCTGTTTCTTCCGAACGCCGAAACAAAACACTACAGGCTGGGTCCATTTAGACCTCAATCTTACTGTTGATATCCCTGTATTTCGGATACTCGTACTGGGCACAGTTTTTTCAATCTGGAAATCTCCCTTCTCTCTACCATAAGAGTTTTTCCAGACTAGTCTGCGAGACTAGTCCACCATTTTTTATTTAGTACCATTTCCAAGTGGTTAACAGAAGTTATAGTTGAACAGTTTCTGTAACCTCATTCTCTAAGCCTTGAAAAAGTCCGAAAGGACGAAACATGTGTTGGCTGTTTTTTCTGTTCTCTCTTATGCCGTGCTATTGTATATGGACATGTTGATCTTTCAGTATTATTGCGTTTTCACTCAGTATAGAAAATTAAAAATTATTCTTCTGTAACTATACTCATCTTGGACTTATATTTGGAGTGCCCTGGTTTGCTCTTGTTTATGCACATTGTACTTACAACACTTGACATAGGCAGCTCATTTTATATGTTCCGCCTGTTTTCTTGTGTAATTTTGAAACCCTTGGTGGTTGGGTTTCCATACCAGGTCTGCACCCAGTGCATTACTGCACACACGATATGTTACTTTGGAACGCTTTGTCTCAGATGTGCATCGTTTAGCATCAACCACCTGTCTGTAGTAATGTTGACCGATGTATAGCAAGATGTATGCTTATGGCAAAAAGTATTTTATAACGTCGCTGAAGTTTATCCTACTCCTAAATGCATCCTGGTGTCCGCAAAGGGGGCACACTGCTGTGACCTCCGGGCACATCCTATGCAACCAATGTGGCGTAAAGTAGGTATGATGTAGGTAATTGATTTGGGTAAATTTCAGGCGTACATTATGGGACACCTTTTTTACCCGTTCAAGTGCATTCTCCCACTGTTTGGGCGACAGAACAGTCCCCAAACATGCGTGCCGTGGAGTTTGCCGAGACATGCGCTATCTGAGTTAGCGGCTTAAAGCGCCGCATACAGCATCATGACAGCCCTTCATCCGAGTCCATGCATCAGTATGAACTGCAACCCTTGGTGCAGGGCAGGAGCTCCTGACCACCTCCCATATGTCTCTGATCGCCAGAACTATGTCATTGTAGCCCAAGAATAGACCACCGCCCAGACCATAAACTTACTGGAAAGGAACAAATCTCCTGTCCATGTATAATTCTTCTATACATGTCACCCCATGTCAGTTGCCAAGGTGTCTGGTCATGCGTCTTCCGTAAGTCCCTCATTCCGGGCACACTCCAAAGCAGCAGCTGTGGGACATATGGCGACATCTGGCGCCTCGGCTGGCTATATTTACCCCAGCAAAGTTTAGTGGTTCGCGCCAGCCTACCAATCTCACGGGACGGGCCACCCAGTGCCAGCAGCCATTCCAGTAGCCCTAGCTCCTCCGCAACCAACATGGGCCACTGCAGCTGAGCTGTTGCAAAGTACAGCTCAGGATCTGGAACCACTAAGCCTCCTCCCTTCAGAGGGCTTTGTAGCATCTTTATGGTAACACGCTTTCAGGCTCTGCCCCAAATTAATTCAGAAAGTAACCTTCTCAGGTTGACAAAGAATGCCCTGGTGGGAATCGTGGGTATTGCAGCAAAATAATAAATTAAACGCTGCATTTTTGCGAGGGAAGTGCAACTCATGGGTGATATAGGTAGTTGCGTCCAGAACCCTGCAAGGACGCCAGCGCCCTGCCATGATTACCATCAATGAGGTCCCTGCCTGACTGGTATACGTTCACTCCCAGATACTGGAATGTCTCTTATTGCCAAGGCAGCCGGGTGGGTTCCAGTATTCCCGTCTAGGTCCGGTCCATTCTCCGCAGAGGGAAGACACAGGACTTGTCCCAATTTACCCATAGGCCTGTCATAGCCCCAAAGCGATCCAGGAAGACAGAGATCAGACAGGCTGCACTTGTGGTCTCTCGAATACATGAAGACGTTGTCCACCTGCAGGGACACCTGATGACATGCAGGGCCCAAATCCATGCCCCAGACTGAGCCATTCGCTCGCAAAATGGTGGGCAGCGGCTCCCTAGCCAGGGCAAAAAATAACAGGAGAGAGGGAGCAGCCCTGCTGGGTGCCCCTGGCGATGACAAATTGGCATGATACTTGGCAACCTGTGTGGACTTGCACCCGCAGTTCCACGTATAATAACCACACTCATTGTAGGAACTCGAGCTCCATACCCATCCCTTCCAAGACCAGCAGTAAGGGTGCTGAAAGGTTTATCAAAGTTCAAGGAGACTGCCACTGGCAGCACCCCAGTCCCTGCAACTGCATCCATGATGTGACACAGCCTGCACGTGTTAGCCTAAGTGGCTCTATGAGGAAGAAATCCACACTGGTCGGGTGGTCCATTATCTGCAGAGTTGGGAGCAAGCAATTCACCAAGACTTTACTTAGGATTTTTTAATTGGTATTTAATATCGTTATGGACGGTGTGAACTAACCTCTAGGGGGTCTCTGCCTGGTGTAGGCAGCACTACTTTGAGAGCTTCAGATAATGAGTCCGGTAGCTGACACCTTTGGTGTGCCTCCTTGTACATTTCTAGCAGTTTGGGTTCCAGCGTGGCCTTGAAAGATGTTTAATGTTCCACAGGAAATCCGTCAGTACCCAGTACTTTATTGGGGGCCATCTAATGGATCACTGCCTGTATCTCTGCGAGCTTCGGGGGCACCTTAAGTTCCTGTATCTACAGGGGGTCTAGCCGGGGGTGGGTTGCCGCAGCAGTATACTGCTGCTGGCAGTCCGTGGGCAGGTTAGTCGGAGGGGAGTAGAGCACTTCATAGTACTGAGCAAAGACCTGGGAGCTAACTATCACTTCCATGGAGTTGCAACCACTCCTATGATGGTTTTGGGGGCCTCGGAGCGCAACAACCACGTCAACGTGTGACATATCTTGTACGTGTGTGCCTGCTGCCGCACCAGTGATGAATTATGATCTAGAAGTTACAGGCAGCTGCTTCTTCTCTATGCTGACCTTTCAGGTCTCTCAAACGCACCCTTGCCGTATTCAAAATCACCGCTTCCACCTCTGTGGCCCAGAGCTGTGCTCTAACGCCAGCAGGCTACCAATAAGGGACGCCCGTGCCCCCCATGCAGTTTTAATGCAATGTCCCCTCATGACCACTTTCATAGCATCCCACTAAACGCTCCTATATCTTGTGGAGCCTTCATTCTCTGCAAAATAATGTAGCAGGTGAGCCCTGATAGTTTCCCTGTACACTGCATCTGAGAGAGTCTCCTCCTTCAAATGCCAGGTCGGAATTGGCGCCATTTCACCCCCCTGGACATGGACATCATAAGGGGGCTATGGTCTTACAGTTTCCTACCGAGGTATTCCGAGCTTCGGTCTCTGGGCCATTACTCTGCATTACAAAATATATAATCTGGTGTGTGCCGGGTGGCCCGGTGCATAGTATGAATATTCTGCGTCATCTGGGTGTCCTAACCGCCAAACATCATGGAGTTGTCATATCCGTCCAATGTTTAAAGTGCTTGCTCGACTTCAGGCCCTATGTCCTGGGCTGGGGGAGAAATGTACGATCGAGATCAGTGTTTTGCACACAGTTAAAAATCCACCTCTACACCCAAAATAAAAGATTAGATGCTTGGTGATCTCGGAGTATGGCTGGGGACAAAGAACTCAGGAAACCTCCCTGATGTGTGTTGGATGCATAGAGTGAGGCCACAGACAGCGGATGCCCATCTAGGTCCTTCTCCAGTAATGTAAACTCCCCCTCTGGGTCCACCATCGCTCTGCTCTGTGCAAATGGGACTCCCTTGGTGCTAGCCAAATCAAGACCCGCTCACATAGGCAGAGTACTTGGTGCCAACAACCTGCCCACTTTAGTTCCTGGTGACCTTTTCTCACACAGTAGCCATTAGGTGCGTCTCTTGCAAGCAGGCGATGTGTATGTGCCTACGTCTGAGGTATGCATATATTCGATGAGAGTGTATAGGTGTTGCCACGCCCCTTACATTCTATGTCAAGGCATTGTAGTTTGCAGCTTATATTATGATCAAGTTGTCCCTCCCCTCAGATCTGACAGTATGCTTATGCAAAAGTTGTGACCCCTTGCCCCGTCTCATCCCACAAAATCTAACTAAACATAACAAAACCATTAACACCCACTCCCTTGGTCTGGACTCTAACATGCATCGTTCCAGTAGTCCCACAATAGTCATGTGATATCTGCAGAACAGTGCATGCAGAAATCTGTGGAGGGTCGGGTCAATAAACAACCAAGAAACGGTCTAGTGTGGGCCCAGTGTGTTCAAGCCCTCATTGTGTCTCCCCACACTCCGTGGCGTACCCCCGATGCATTATGGTCCCTTGCAATCCATAGAAATGACATCTGTCCACTTAGCGGATCCCCACTCCCCCCACCAGCTATGTGCATTTCATTCACCAGTGCAGGTACGGACCTCTTTCAGGCATCTCTCTACAAGGTGATTTCACTGAGGTAGTAATAGAGTCAACATCTGAGGCCAGGGAGCCAGGGCCTCCTGGCATCTAATCAAGATCAATGTCAGGCACCAGCTCTTGGAATCTGTTGGCTCAGTGAAGCAAGACTTCTCTGACTTTGCACTTTCTTCGGAGGCCTGTTTCTCTGAGGGGTGTGAGCGGGGTTTGTGTGGGCGTCAGTGGCATCTGGGTCTCCTGCCTGACCATCCTCGCAAGTCTTCCGCACCTAAATAATCCTGAACTCCTTTAGAATGCTTTCAATTCCAGGCCTCATTGGGTTTGACGAAAAAGTGGGTCATATCAGCCTCTACCATGCTTAGTTTTGCAAGGAAAAGCAAGGCATTTTTTAGTCTTAGTTTCCACAGTTGAATTTTCACAGCTCCAAATGTAGTACAACTCCTCTGGACCTTGGGATTGTAGTCATGATATGCTGTGATGGTATGGCTGCCATGTGACCAAGGGCCCTTCATCCAAAACAGCTGCAGGAGGAGATCTCTGTTCTAGAGTTGAGCAATTGTGCTATCACCAGGCCTGGGGCAGCTCCTGGGGCCAGCGGACGACCCAGGATATGGTGTGCCATCACTACTGAGAAGAACTTAGCTACTCAGCCAGCCAGTACCATTTGAGTGAGCCACTCCTCCAGGAAGAGTTCGATATTGGGACCCTCAGCCTTCGCAGTGAACCCCAAAAAGTGGATGTTGTTGCATCTCGAACCCCCTACTGCGTCCTTGGATCGCAGCTCGAGTTCCCAGACCTCAGCCTGCAAGGTCTTTAGTTGGTCCTGCACCGTCACCACAGTGGGATGCAGCAAAGTGAGTGCCTGTTCCGCCTTATCTGCTCTTGCCGCCAACTTGGTGTACTCAGCCCACAAGAGGCCTGTCTCTACCTGGATAGCTCCAAGCTGATTTTCCATGGCAGCCTTGGAGTCCTGGATGGCTTAGAGTACCCTATTGAGCATGCCTATGTGTTTCTCCAGTTGATGGATCGGGTCTGACGGCGCGGGAGAGGCCGTCAACGTAGCCACTGTCTGTGTCTGCAGGGACGGGGGCCTGAGCATCTTCGGTTTAACCATCTTCCTGTCTGCACCATCCACCGCACTCAGCGGTTCAGTGTTAGTAATCTCAGAAGAGACTCCTGAAGGTTGAGCAAGTTGTCCAGTTACTCTGTTTCTCATGTCTGCCAAAGCGCTTAGTTTAGTAGATGACTGCCCTCTCATCAGAACCTAAGCAGCCAAGCAACAACCAGCCAGAAAGGGTGGGAGGGTGCTTCATCAGAGGTCTCCACATGCCAGAGCGATGCCCCTCACCATATGCGGCCACGATAGGCAAGGCCCTTTCCCTGCAATGGCGCATGACTCGCTTTCTCCTTGTGGGGGGGGCACGCGTGTATCTCGCTGCAGCCAGTCCTCTCAGGCAACATAGCAGCTCCTGCAGAATTTACCACCCATATAATGTGCACTTGGCCCTGTGCGTCTCCCTCAATCCAAATGTCTCTGGGTAGGAGATGTTCCACTCCAGGGTATGTGGTAGGCAAGCCTAGAGGTGGGGGCCCACGCCCTTAACACCCCTAGTATCCTTCACAGGGCAGAAGAACTAGTGCACACAGGTTGCCCAGTTCCCAGCTCACTTCTCTGTCACTGCCTTCATTGGCTAGCAGCATGCAGCGTGACTACCCCAGCGTGACGCAGGACGGCACAGGAAGGTAGGCCTGAGAAACTTTGGGCAGCTTAGTGCCGCTTCTGGCTCATCGGGAGGGGGCGGCCTAGGGCCCCCTGGGAGCGGCCTCTGGCTGACCCAGTGGATGGGGCTACTGTCTCTCTTCCTCCAGCGTGGTAGTTGGAGTAGCTGAGGCTGCGCTGGCGGCGTGGACAGCTGCTAGTACCCTGCTGCTGCCAGGTGCTGTTAAAATTGAAGCCCCAAGAGGGGGAGGCGAGCGCAGCCTAACATCGCTCCTTTGCATACTGGCTAAAGTGGCAGTGAGGCCTGTGTGCACAGAAGGCCACCATGTGGTAGGCACATCACGGTTATTGTCTTGTACCTAAGATGTCAGGCTGCACAGCTCTTGGTAGCTGTGCACAAGCCGACCTTTAGCAGTGCATCCTCCATCGTCACCCTTGTACACAGTTACATGCGGGGCGGGGGAAGCTTTGATGCCCTCACTTGGACCAATGCGCAACTCCCCTCTCCTCCTGCAAGCTGCTCGGCCCGCAGCAGTCACTGTTGGCTTCCAGGCACAACTGGGAGGGGGTTGCATCCTCCGATGTTCGCGCAAGGTGCCATTGAAAGCTTTCCTCCCTGCTTATGAGCCACCCAGCATGTTTTGGTTACCGCTGCCTCTGATCACTGCCAGCTCTCCAGTCATGTGTGCCAGGACCCCACCTCTCCGCTGCCTCCACCTCGCCGTGTGCCGTTCTTCAGGTCCCATGTCAGGAGTGAGGCTCTGCTTCACCAGTTCAGCGCTAGCCCGTAGCAGTCGATAGGATCTGTCCCAAGCCCCCCAGCTCCAAGCCACAGGCGAGCTATGTAGTCCTGGGTTGTAGACCCCACTGTTCAGCTTGCACCGCCAAGCTGCACCTCTAACGGGAGTTCACCGTGCCCCCTCATCGCCAGAAGTCTAGGCGCAGGGAGGTAGTAGCTCCACCATACGAAGGGAGGTCCCCTGGGGCAAATTCATGCAGGATGTAAAGCGATGTAAAGTGATGGGCCTAAAACAGTGCAGAGCCCCACTCGGAGGCGACTGATCCCGCCGCCATTCTGGCCACGTTCCTCTAATCTGTACTGATTATCTAGCTAAAACAAACCAAACGTTTTTGTCTGTTTCCCACAAATGGCACAACTACAGTGTTCATTTCTTTCTGCAAGTCTACCACACTTTTCTAGATATACACTTTTTGGGCAAGCCTCCACCCTAATATTAGTGTAAAATGCAGCATATTTCAGGGAGACCAAGTCCAGATCTGGTTTAAACCCTACATCGACATTGCGTTTTAAGTTGCATGCTGCCTACCCTTGTGCTCAAGATTTCTTTAAGCAGAGAGGCCAATACTGTTCCTTAATGACTTCAACGGTATCAGAACCAATTAAACTAGGAAAACTCCAAAGGTGACCCAGTTGCGAATCCATGATGTGAAAACCAACACTTTCCCCCTGGGCGAGCATGTATAGACACCTCAAAATTTCAAAGATGAGTCTGCATGTGGGTTCCTGTTTACACACAGCCAGTAGAATATAGGTAGTAAAACAATTGTTCTCATGGTCACAACAATGCCTAATGTAATGTATAGTTGTGTCACTGGGGTACCTGGACATAGTCTCAATAATGACCTCAAAAATGTGTTCTCAACCACATGTAGCACATTAGAATTACTATATTCCTGTAATTCCGCCCCAGAGAATGTGACCACCACTGCATTCTGCCTATAAATCTGTAGAATTGTACTTACAGGCCGGCTACCCTATTCATAAATTTGAGGACAGCATTAGAAAATTGCCTTTTTAAAGTGCTCATGCCGTTAAAGTTGTTTGTCAAATCAGATGCCCAGGTAGTCGAATTGGGCCACACATCTGATTAACTCTTCCGGTATGCATCTGTTAATTGGCATGGTAGGACATAATTTCCCATCATCCACAGGTTATCCAAATTCTCTAAAATGAGCTTGCTGATGTTACAAGAATCAATCGCTCATTCACTGACAGTGGATTGCCACCAGCTCTAGCAGCTTTTCATAGGTTCACAAGCTTTACATCATGAGATGTTATTAATGTAAGTGGTGGAATAGGTTGAAATATGATGAGGAGGCATGATCTTTTAAATGGTCTTATTATATGAGCATCCAAGAACACATCAATAAACATGTAGTTACATATGTCAGCAATAGACTAATGATGTGCTCACAAGGTTTAGTGTGAAAGTGCATTTCCTTCCTTTTCACCATTTTGTTATCTCATTCTGTTTGGGTAATGGATTACACAGCTCAGCTCTTTGTGCACTATCATTAATAATATTAGTTTTCTTTCTAATCTTGGAAATGATTCAGTAAACCAAGGTCTTGGGCAAGTAGTCTGGTCCCTCAGTGACTTCTGCACTTTTTATATCAATGCTTACCTGGCAGCAGTTCCTTTTTTGTGAAAGACGTTTTAGGGGCATACTTAAACCTTTCCTGGGAATGCATTCCACCTATAGCTTCCCATCCGCTTGGTGGTTTGTAACTCACATTTGCTTACTTTCTATTTGATGGCTTTCTTTGTTTTAGGCTGTTTAGCATGTCTTTGTCCCTCCCATTGAGCATAGTCTCTTTAACACCTCTCTGACTGGCTCCTTGATTTTTTACAATAGTACTCTGTAGGAAGTTGGCTCCGTATTTACTATTTCAAAGTAAGAAATAGCGTGCACAGACTCCAAGGGTTCCCCTTAGAGGTAAGATAGTGGCAAAAAGAGATAATACTAATGCTCTATTTTGTGGTAGTGTGGTCGAGCAGTAGGCTTATCAGAGGTTAGTGTTAAGCATTTGTTGTACACACACAGGCAATAAATGAGGAACACACACTCAAAGACAATTCCAGGCCAATAGGTTTTTATATAGGAAAATATATTTTCTTAGTTTATTTTAAGAACCACAGGTTCAAGATTTATAAACAATACTTGAAATGAAAGGTATTTCACTCAGGTCTTCTAGGAACTTTGAATTATCACAATAGCATCTACAGTTTTGGCAAAAATGGCAATAAGCTATTTTAAAAGTGGACACAGTACAGAAATCAACAGTTCCTGGGGGAGGTAAGTAAATGTTAAGTTCACAGGTAAGTAAAACACTTACAGGGTTCAAAGTTGGGTCCAAGGTAGCCCACTGTTGGGGATTCAAGGCAACCCCAAAGTTGTCACACCGGCAGCTCCGGGCCGGTCAGGTGCAGAGGTCAAAGTGGTGCCCAAAACACACAGGCTTCAATGGAAATAGGGGTGCCCCGGTTCCAGTCTTCCAGCAGGTAAGTACCTGTGACTTCGGAGGGCAGACCAGGAGGGTTTTGTAGGGCACCGGGGGGGGGGACACAAGCAGGCACAGAAAGTACACCCTCAGCGGCACAGGGGCGGCCGGGTGCAGAGTGCAAACAGGCATCAGGGTTTTCAATAGGAATCAATAGGGAGACCCGGGGGTCTCTTCAGCGATGCAGGCAGGCACAGGGGAGGCTCCTCGGGGTAGCCACCACCTGGGCTAGGAAGAGGGTCGCCTGGGGGTTGCTCCTGCACTGGAGTTTGGTTCCTTCGGGTCCTGGGGGCTGCGGGTGCAGTGTGTTTTCCAGGCGTAGGGTTCCTTGAAGCAGGCAGTCGCGGTCAGGGGGAGCCTCTGGATTTCCTCTGCAGGCGTCGCTGTGGGAGTTCGGGGGGGGGTCAACTCTGACTGTTCACGGGCTCGAAGTCGCCAGGGAGTCCTCCCTGTAGTGTTGGTTTTCCGCAGGTCGAGCCGGGGGCGTCGGGTGCAGAGTGGAAAGTCTCACGCTTCCGGCGGGAAACGTGTGGTCTTTAAAAGTTGCTTCTTTGTTGCAGAGTTGCAGTTTTGAACAGGGCCGCTGTTCTCGGGAGCTTCTTGGTCCTTTTAGATGCAGAGTAGTCCTCTGAGTCTTCAAAGGTCGCTTGACCCTGTTGGATGCGTCGCTGTTGCTGTTTTTCTCAAAGTAGAGGGACAGGCCGGTAGGGCTGGGGCCAAAGCAGTTGTTGTCTCCGTCTTCTCTGCAGGGCTGCAGGTCAGCAGTCCTTCTTCGTCTTAGGTTGCAGGATTCTAGTTTCCTATGTTCTGGGGAGCCCCTAAATACTGAATTTAGGGGTGTGTTTAGGTCTAGGAGGGCAGTAGCCAGTTGTCAACTGTTCTGAGGGTGGCTACACCCTCTTTGTGCCTCCTCCCTGTGGGGAGGGGCGCACATCCTTAATCCTATTGGGGGAATCCTCCAAACTCAGGATGGAGGATTTCTCTAGGCAGGGGTCACCTCAGCTCAGGACACCTTAGGGGCTGTCCTGACTGGTGGGTGACTCCTCCTTGTTTTTCTCATTATCTCCCCTGGACTTGCCGCCAAAAGTGGGGGCTGTGTCCAGGGGGCGGGCATCTCCACTAGCTGGAGTGCCCTGGGGCATTGTAACACGAAGCCTGAGCCTTTGAGGCTCACTGCTAGGTGTTACCAGTTCCTGCAGGGAGGAGGTGTGAAGCACCTCCACCCAGAGCAGGCTTTTGTTTCTGTCCTCAGAGAGCACAAAGGCCCTCACCACATGGGTTCAGAAACTCGTCTCTCAGCAGCAGGCTGGCACAGACCAGTCAGTCCTGCACTGAACAATTGGGCAAAACAAAGGGGGCATCTCTAAGATGCCCTCGGTGTGCATTTTTTAATAAATCCAACACTGGCATCAGTGTGGGTTTATTATTCTGAGAAGTTTGATACCAAACTTCCCAGTATTCAGTGTAGCCATTATGGAGCTGTGGAGTTCGTTTTTGACAAACTCCCAGACTATATACTTAATATGGCCACACTGTACTTACAATGACTAAGAATAGACTTAGACACTGTAGGGGCATATTGCTCATGCAGCTATGCCCTCACCTGTGGTATAGTGCATCCTGCCTTAGGGCTGTAAGGCCTGCTAGAGGGGTGACTTACCTATGCCACAGGCAGTATTTTGTGGGCATGGCATCCTGAGGGGGATGCCATGTCGACTTTGCCTTTTTCTCCCCACCAACACACACAATCTACAATGGCAGTGTGCATGTGTTAGGTGATGGGTCCCTTAGGGTGGCACAACATATGCTGCAGCCCTTAGGGACCTTCCCTGGTCACATAGCCCTTGGTACCACTGGTACCTTTTACAAGGGACTTATCTGTGTGCCAATTGTGGAAACAATGGTACATTTTAAGTGAAAGAACACTGGTGCTGGGGCCTGGTTAGCAGGGTCCCAGCACACTTCTCAGTCAAGTCAGCATCATTATCAGGCAAAAAGTGGGGGGTAACTACAACAGGAAGCCATTTCCTTACATACTCATCTTCTGGAAACTTTTTTTCTTTTACTTGAGGCACTCCAGAAGAGTATGTGTTTTCGGTTATCTCCCTTTTATGCTACTTCATGACGCAGTACACATGCCGTATTTCCTTGAAAAGGATTCCTGTCTCCTGTCTTTCTACTTGACTAATTCTGCCTATCTGTTCCAGTATCAGTTCATCAATCTTGCACGTCTGTGGGGAATAGTGCTCTATCTATGAGCTTGTTTATTTTGGTCAGTACTCTTTACTAATAGCTTAACTTAATCCTCTTCCTCGATTTTGCACCCATGCCATAGGCCCATGAAGTAAGGGAATTGGGGGTGCTGAACCTCCCCCACCCCAAAATAAACATAGTGGAGCTCAGAAGCGAATATGCAATAAACAGAGCTTTAAAGTTTGTTTTTCTCTTGTCACTTTAGCTGTGCTTTCAAAGACAAAGTTCAGATGTCAGGCTCTTCTCTGGAGCTTGGTGTTTACTTTTCTTTCTCTGACTGCAAAGTGAGAGTATTTATTTGAGAATCTTGCTGTGTATGGAAATGTAAAAAGGGTGAAGGATGTTGTTTTTCTCTAGCACAAACAAATTGTAAATGCCAGTAAAACTGTACACATATATCAGAATTAGTAAAGCACAAATGAATTTTTTTTTTGTAATTCTGAAGTGTACTGGAAACACACGTTTATTGGCTCAAACAAAATCAGTAGACTAAGTGATGCCGATTTCCACACATTATTCGGCTGTGCGTTGTATAGTGTTATCAGTAAATTCTCTCTGTCTGTGCGAATGTAATAGTCTTTATAATTGACAATGGGTTCGCTGTAATAGCAGTGTGCTACCACACCATGCATTCTCCACTCTACTCTTCTACACTCAACACCACTCCACTCTATGCCCCTCTATGCCTTTCCACTCCACTCTATGCCAGTTCAGTCTACACCGGTCCACTCTATGCCACTCCACTCGGACACTTGACTCCACTGAACGCCACTTTTCCCTACTCCACTCTGACCCTTTACAGCACTTTGCTCCACTTTACTCTATACCACTTCACTGTACACCATTTTACTCAACACCACTCCACTCTACGCTACTCCACTTGCAGTTCTCCATGTTACTCCTTTCTAAGCTACTACATTTTATGCTACTCCACTCTTTGCACTCTATTCTATGCTACTCCACTCGGCTCTACACCACACTCCTTTCTATGCCACTCTACTCCACAACACTCCAGTGCATGTCACATCACTGACACTCCATAGCACTCCACTCTGACACTCCAATCGACCACCATGCAAGTCTGCTCCACTCGAGGATGCACTACACCACTCTGACACTCTATTCTACTAAACTCCACTCTACTCTACTCCATTCCAATCTTGCCACTCCAGTCAGTACCAGTCCACTTTACTCTATGCCATGGCACTCTGTGCCACAATAAGTTTTGAGTTTATTTATTGTGTAAGCCTGCCGTAGACAGACAAAAAAAGATGACAGATGGAGTGCTGAGACTTTTCAAACACTTGCCCCAGCACAGATCTAAGTTTACACATTGTTCCTTTGCTCACCATGCCACCCTAGTTTGGACCCAGCAAAATGCAAATCAGTCTTGACCCTGCTCCCCATGGGAATGGTCCAATCCGAACTTCTAGGCCAGGTCTTCCCTGAACCGGAAACAAGACCCCTAGGACCAGTTTCGGGATATGACCCCTCATCACCCAGGCTAGCTTGAATCCAGTGGTACAGTGAGTAGGGGACCCACGTCTGGGCATAACCTACCCACTTAAGGTGGCAAAAGCAAAAAGAGCAGATGGATGGAATGCTGGACACTGCAAACTTTCACCCCCAGTCACAAAGATCTGGGTTTATTACGATTGTCCTATGGAGGAGACTCAAAGCACCTTAACATTTAGGATGTTAGAAGGCAATCTAACAAACAAGGAATTCTCTGAGAGTGAAGTTCGATTAGCAATTCTCAGCCAGAAACAAATCAAGGCCCCAAGTCCGGATTAGATTCCAGCAGACGGGTATGGATCGGAGCTTACTTCAGGGATACCTATTTTGACTGCAGTGGGTCTCGAATATAGGCTTTTTCTTTTACAGATTCTCCCCACCAACACACACAATCTACAATTACTATAACTGTATTAAGTTCAAAATTGTACTGGACATCACTTGCATCTGGTGGGAAATATGTGTGGCGTACTCCCTAAATTTAATACAAACTGTTACATCATTGTGGGACAATCTGGCATTCCCAGAACTCCTTCATGATTCTGTATGCAGTGTATGGCAAGGTCTAGGCGTAACAACGGTTGGGGATATTTTTG
The DNA here is from genome assembly GCF_031143425.1 of Pleurodeles waltl. Classification (NCBI taxonomy): domain Eukaryota; kingdom Metazoa; phylum Chordata; class Amphibia; order Caudata; family Salamandridae; genus Pleurodeles; species Pleurodeles waltl. Next base: position 1,314,241,953 of record NC_090446.1, on the reverse strand, counting down.
ATTTGAATGTTTTTTTTGTTCTTTTGCGGAGCTTCAAGCTGCTTATGACTTGCCTTATCATTCTGTTTTAAGTATCTGCAGTTGAGGGATTACTTTCTATCCAGAGTCAAAATTCCCATGATTTCAGAAAACCCTGATATCATGATCAGCTTCCATAGAGCAAGTACGCAGTCGCTATTTAGTACCATTTATTGTGGATTTTGTGAACAGCGGACCGATGGCAGCCAGCACATGGCAGGCAAGTAGAACAAAGTTTAGCTTGCATATGAGGTTCTGCCTTCCGAAATCCATAGTGCCCTTGAGAGAGTTGGTGGCTCCAGACAGCCAATCAACCTTAAGCTACAACAATTCAAGACTATTTGGATGCTGTACTATACACCAGAAAGAATAGCCAAATGAGTGGGGTTTCTGACACCGATAAAACTAGCTGCCCCAAGTATGGCTGCTTTACAGCTGGCATCTTGCATATGTTTTCAACCTGCCCTACACTTCTGAGATTTTGGGAAAGGGTGAGACAGGTTTCAGCAGCATGCTGTGGGTATACTATAGATTTTATCCCTAAAGAAGTGTTGTGATACCACATGGAACAAGATCCAGGGTGAAAACAATAGCTCTGTATTATCCTTCTACTGCTCTTCTCGGTATTGCCAGAGAATAGGTATCTTTGATTCCATAGGAGACTGCCTAATGGTGGGCGATCGTTCGACGACTCTCAGTCAGAACTTGCCCTGGCCATACCCAGGGGTATCAGCTCACTTAAGAAACTTTGTGAGGTTTGGGGGGCACTTTAACTGGAATCCGAGAGTCTTAATGTTTAGACTATAAGAGTTAAGTGTTTATCTATCACTGTTCCTGCATGCTATAGGTCTGTTTCTGTTTGTGTTCTTGGGTATGTATCCTTGGGCTCTTCCCCTTTCTTAATCCCTTTTTTCCCAGTACAGCCCGTCAAGTTTATTGCTTTAGATTATTTTTGAGTTCCTTGTATCTCTGTTTCTCCTTTGCAATAATTGTATCCATGTTGATCCGATCTGACTCAATAAAAACATAGTAATAAATAAATAAAAATCGTGGTGCGTCATACAATGCTTGAACCAAGAACCTCCAATAACTCCAGTTTCAAGGTCACTGCATAGTCTGTGATTAGTTTTTGAACGAAGCTACTAGACTGTAGTTCATAGGTGTGGAGTCGCAGTTGAGCTCGGAGTTCCCACACCTTGCTGTAGTTTTTACATCGGTTCGTGTGAAGCATGGTGATGAGGCCTCCAGGCTCGTGTGAACCCCCTGGTGATCGTGTCAGGGCTCCCTTCACTGGTTGAGACCCTTGGCCTTCTCGCCAGGGGCATGAGAACCCTCAGACAATGGGGTAGAATATTTAAGTACTGGGATTGATACTACCAATGTCTCCGGTAACACCAGTGACCCCAGTGCTAGTTGCGTTAATGATGCCAGTGAACTAATGAAACCAGTACTGGCAGTTCAGCTTCCGTTCGTATTGCCCATGTAGCTTCTTGTACCATCTTTTCAGACTTTTTGTAAAGATTGTGGGTGCCAGGCTGCTGCCGGGCTACCATCCAGAAGCTTCACCCAGTGCTCCAGCTGACTAACCTTGGAATAAGTTAGCTTACAGATCCTCCAAACTCTCTCTCACTCCCCCCAACTCCTATGCTCTCACACCTAGAACGGCAGCGTGATGCTGCACCACTGCAGTGAATCGCATCTCAGTTCACCATGCTTCCACGACATGAAATGAGGGTGCTGTGGATCACCAACGGCGAAGGCCAGTGGGTGAGGCGCACAGTTCAGCACAGAACAGGAAACAAGAGTGAGGTTGTGGGAGTCACAAGGAAAGAGAAATGTCGTGGCGACTGTTGCACATGCACCTGGACTGCTTCCGTGAGCCCTCCAACAGTTGCCTTGTTGCCTGGCTTGACTAGGCTCACCAGGTTCCGCTGTCAGCAGACTCTCGCTCCCGGGGGTGTACAGTTGCAGTTTAATGCATAATGCATAATACTGCCTCCCATTTGCCTAATACTCGCAGACTCCAGCTTCCCGATGCTGGCCTCTACACCACGAACGTTTAGCCATGCTGAACAGCAACTGCTCTGGTGTACGAGATGGCTAAAACACATTGTCAAAGCCAATAGTTCTTACATAGGCTTGATTAATTGGCTTTGTCAGTGTGTGTTTTATCTACACCCCAGCAAGGCTTGACCCGCCTGTTAGTTTGGGTTCATTGTATAGCTTTTTCAAGATGTATCCAGCTGCTTTGTGCTCTTCTTCTTCCCTTTTTGTCTTTGAGAGGGATGTTTTTTCAATTTCAAGGAATTTCTTTCCTTTTTGTGCTGTTGTTAACTACTGCGTTTCCTGGAATTTTCCTTCATGGTCGCATTGAACAGTTTACCCGTTACGGTTTGTGCTTCATTAACAGTATGTTGTTATGAAGGAGTACTAACAAGTGCTAGCGGCTTCTCAAGCTGAGGAGAAATATGCTCTTCAGTACCTGTGGGAGGTTCAGTTTGCGATGTCACATTGCTTGTCTCCTTTGAGTAGTACTTGTAATATTGTTGCTAGTCACGACGAAATATGGCAAGATCCTCTCAAGGATCTCTCTAATGGCAAAACCATGGGATTTTTAGCATCTCTGAAGCACAAAAGTCCTAGTCAGTCGATTCCCTAACTGAATGCATAGTGTATTTAATCTTGGAAGGCATACTCTGAAAAACTGAACGTCCTTGCTGTAGAAATTAACTACCGTCGTCTGACATTATTGTGATTAGTTGTTTAGGCTGTGCATGAATTAAAACTTTTACAGCTGTGATATTGTGCAGCTTAGTCAATGCACCTGTTGGGATATCTGGGAGAGTGTATTTGATCACGAAGGAGGAGCTGATTGGAGGTAAGTAAAAGGCTATGGCTAAACAATCCCCTCTTGACATCTTGGCTGCTGGTTATATTAGTGGCCATACGAGAAGAGTCCGCTTCGTCAGTTGCCTTGCCTGAGTGGTTTTTGCCAAAGTTTGAGATGGCAGTCCATGATTTTTCATACCTGGGGTGTCAAATACAAGGGAAAGAATGCTGAGTCATAGGCTCTTTCGTTACATTTTGGTTGCTTTTCTCAGGAGTCACTTGAGATAGCCCACTTGGATTTTAGAGAATTAGTCCATTTTTTGTTTTGTTTTGGGAGACTTTATAATTTGTTGATGCTATATACATAACAACAGTAGCACGGAATACGAGGAGTAATTCAAAACATTTTGTATACTGAGGCATTGTAGAAGACATTAGAACAGCGAGTGATGTGGTGGTAATGGCAATTCCTGCTACATGGAAGAGAAGTACTATTGATGCTCAAGGCAGTAAGGCCAGATGCGTAGGACAGTGCTGTCAGTTATGGGCTAAGTCCATAAGGTTCTCTGGGGATGTATCTGGGGAACACCCAAAGTTAGGAGTCTAGCTCCTGGTTCTCTGAGGTCAGTAGGTAACCTCTCCGTGGCTGCCAAATGGCTTTCATTCTGGAGGCTGGAGGGAAGCTGGTAATGTCATAATACACTAAACTCTTTATCCAGGCCTTAACGGTGGGTGAGCTTCTGCCTCCTCCAAATGGAGGATGATCTCTCTTTTGGCCAGAAGTAGTGCAATAGCCGGTAATCACCGCACAGTTGCAGGTATGCCTAGGAATGCTAATAATGGTTCAGGTGAAGTGTGATGTTTATCATAAAGGTTAAATTGCTGAATACATCTCTCCAAAATGATTGAACATGACTGCATGTCCACATCATGGGAGCAAAGTCAGCCCCAGCAGTGTGACATTTAGGGCAGTTAGGTGATATTGTGGGGTCGAGCCGTGCCAGTGTACTAGATTTGACATAAGCTCTGTGTTAAAACGAATCATCTTTAATCTTACTGTGGTGGATGGGGAGATGAGGTGTGTTTGAGCGCCGCAGGCATACCAAATCTTATCAAGGAGGGGCTGCCTCAATTCCTTTTCCCAGGTGTCTCTAAGCTTTGTATCACAAAGGGCAGAAGAGCTATGGAGATGCGGTATAGTTTGGAAGTGAGCCATCGTTGTCTGTAATTACACAATTACAATTAGTCAGTGGAGTGAACTTCTCGGGTGCCAGCAAATATGACAAACAATCCATATGTGTGATATATGCGAATCTAACATCTTCTGCTAGAGTGAATACATGTCTGTCCAGGAATAGGTCCCTGGAAGTATGGAAGGCGTGTTGCTTCAGTGTGCGCTGCACTAGTTTTTCCTGTGTTATGGGAAGCCTGTGATTGTCTGGTAGAAGTTTTGAAGGAGAATAGAGAAGCCCACCACCCAGGAGTCGGTAAGTCTCTGCCCAGCCCAGCCGGTGATGGGTAGGGTTTGGATATCCGATAGGTCCAGTGTGGAGTATCAAGCGTAACTGTTTCGGGCGGCATGGTATATTTTGGGTTTAGAGTATGGAAGCTGCGCATCTGCGTGGTACCAAGAGTGAGCAAATTGACACTGTGCAGTTAAGTAATGCAAGTGAAAGTGAGGAACGCTGAACCCACCTAGATCATATGGGAATACGAGTAGGTACCACCCAACCCATGGGGACACCCACTGCCCAGATAAGTTGCAAATGTAGACTCTTTAGGGAAGCAAAAAAGAAGTTAGTGAGCGGAATAGATATGTTTAAAAAAGATCCAAAAACCAGAGGCAGAACCACTATTTTATTTTTTGCATCTTTGAGGGGGAACAGTTCGGATTTGGTCCAATTGATATGAAAGCCGAAGAATTCCTCGAATTAGAGAATGTCTCAAATGATCGGTGCTAGATTGTCTGCAGGATGCTGTATAAACAACAGTTGTCTGCATATAGTGAGAATAGCAGGGGCCAAGGCTTGAACTACAAGCCACAGTGTAAGTGGTTCTTCTGAAGCACCCCTGCCGAGTCCCCCTAGTAACGGCAAAGGGAGCACATAAGGAGCCATTGGCCCAGATTCAGACCATTGGTTGGTAATATAAGCACATGATAAAGGAGATTAATCTGTGCGGTATGATTAGCTTAAAAAGTGTAGCTTGCAGGAAGGGCCATTCAAAGAATCCAGGCTTTTTTTCTGCATTCAACTGGATACTGCTGCCAGTATGGTTGGGGAGATTATGTTGATTACAGTGAAGACTATGTGTAGATTTTAAAGATATTATGGGTATAACCTTATAAACAGTATTACATTTGTGTAGTTGAGGTCTGCGGTTTTATTGAGTGTCTGCATGGTCCTGATCTGCCAGTTTGTGCTCTAAACGGGACAGGCTCCTGCAGTTGTCGCATAGCACCCTAGAGTGTTTAGAGATACACATGCCTCTAATATGGTCCTTAAATGCTTCCCATACTGTGACCTGGGAGTTAGTAGAGCCCTTGTTAAGCTCAAAGTATTCTGTAATTGCGAATAGCGAAAGAGCTCATCATGTAGCGCCATAGTAGGAAATCGCCATTGGCATTCATGGCCCTCTCTAAGGGGAATGCATAGTAACATCTGGATCGGGAAGTGGTCAGTGTGTGTGCTTGTCAGGTGCGAGATGGAGCCTAGCCATTGAGTAAGTGTGACTGATATGACCCAATAGTCAATGCTCATCCATGTATTGTACGGCGCAGAGTGGAATGTGTATGCCAGAGTGGCAGCATGTCACAGGCGCCAGGCGTCCCTGGGAGTGTAAATGTTGCAGATGTCATGGAGCATGCTCAATGAGTAGGGATTGTTCGCTGGGGCATTTGCTGTGGTGTCTGACAAAGGGTTGAGAAGCATATTAAGTTCCTGCCCAGTATGAAATGGTCTGTATATAAGCATTCTATCTGAGACCGGAGAGATGAGAAATGGTCTGACGTGTCAGTATTCAGAGCATAGGTTTTGGCTAGTAATATACACTGTCCAGCTAGGGTTCCAGCCACCAGGACATACCTATCCCCATCATCAAGAAAGCTGGCATAGGAAAGGATTTTGTGAATTACTGTGCATACTCTGTGCAAGTACATGCTGTAGCCTGAAAAGTGTTGGTGCAGCCCCTTAAGGCAGCGAATGTGTGCGTAACACCGGGGGCAGGTGCGTTTCCTGTAGGAAGGCAATCTCTGTACCATGCCGGGTTTGCCCATTCAAGGGTTAAGGCCCTTAATGTTCCATTACATAAATTTGATACCTGCTACAAACTTTGCTGGATCTCATGTCCCTTTCATCTACTAAAGTGTTTTAGGCACAATGATGTTGTGTATGTGAGGCGTCTTCTGCTGCTGAGAAATAGAAAAAAACTATAAATGATTAACCCAACCCCTTCTGTCGCCTTGCATCCCACCCACACTGGGCGAGAACATGCCTGGCAAATCCCAAATGTGGTAACCAACAAGAAAAAGAAAATAAATCCTCAAAGTCCATTGAGTTGTACACCACAAGGAGATAGCAGTGCAACGGCACAAGGGCCCTGTTTAAACGATTGTCTATTAACAATGAAAATGGGTCTCGTTATAGAGCCAATGATATGTAATCTGGGGTGCTATGCCAAAAACAGCCTGTTGGCAACTGGTGAAAAATGTCATTCAGGGTAGTTCAGGAGCGCCACATGAAAGGGACCTGCATCAGTTAGGTAAGTCAATTCTGAGGGAACAGATCCATGCTGGCAGTGCCCTGGGATTCAGGATGTTCTGGTGTGTTATGTCTAGTGGAGGACCTTTCCTTGGCATGTTGCTTACAGAACACTAGGGTATCTGCTGGCGTGTGAAAGAAGCTGGTTTTGCCATTAACAGCCACCGGAAGGTAGGCTGGGTAAAGCATGCCATAGTGCAGTCCCAGCATCCATAATGCCGCCTTGGTTGTCATTGAGCCTGCGGGGTGTCTTAGACCACCAGCGTGAAGTCTGGGAAGAGGGATTTGTTGTTCCTTTGTACTGAAGTTGGCCCAGTTCCTGTACCAGGCTCAGGGCTGTGCCTCTGAAATTGAGGAGCCAGGCAATGATTGGACCCAGTGGGATGCCAGGTGATGGGGGTGGCCCAAGGGAGCTGTAGGCCCACATGAAGACGAAGGTGGGTGCAAAGTTTTGTTGCCTGAGAAGATCGGAGAGGAGATGTACCACAAATAGATCAAGGCGGCCTGTGTGCGTGGTTTCCGCAGTACCTAGCATGCGGATGTTGTTGTGACGACCGCTGCTTCCAGGTGCTCATTTTTGGTGGCTGTTGTTTTTGATGCGGCATTCCAATTTCTGTACTCACTTTACCGTTGTTGCTGCTCAGACGTCTAGTCCAGATATGCCTCCTCTGCATCATCAAACTGCATATTGTGTCAGTCTAGGCAATCACCCATATGGTCTAGGCAGCTAGTGAAGGTATCAAACCTTGTGTCAATAGCACGAAATCCAGCTCTGAGCTTGGCCATGATGGCATCCACACCAGTTAACTGTCCTGTCTCAGGGGGGCCCCTTTCGCACCAGTCTCACAACCTGGCACTGTCTCAGGTGTCAGTCATCTTGGACTTCTCAAAGTCCAATTTGTGCACCATATTTATAATAGGATGCAAGGGTAAATCCATGCTCCAGCACTTATTCCTCTGTGCCCGAAGATTATGGCCAAAGTGCACACCAGTGGTATGTGGTCCAGTGCCAATTGTCACGGAAGTGGAGCCCTTTGTTCTAGCCGGCTATAAGGTTTGGTGGGTATGTCTTAGCCACTCTGGGGGAGTCCCGCTGTCCTCTGTTGCCAGTTGAAGGGAAGCACAGAGGAGGAGACCAGTTTGCGAGCGTTTGGGGGGGCAGAGTAGGTATTTAAGGGGGCTTCTGGCCTGATGGGCAAAGGAGAGAGGCACCACGAGGTGGGTAGCAGTGGGGACCAAGGCTTCTGATGTCAATGTCGCCAGAGAAAGCAAGCCGGGCGGGAAGTCTTCTAACAGGCCCTCTGGCGTTTGTGGGCCGCTGAGTGACCAAAGGGCAAAGAAGTAGTAAAAATTATGCCACCCTATTAGCCACTAACAGCTGTTGTCCCTCATGGCTGCAGCGCTGTTTTTGGGCAGTTGAAGGAGTCAGCTGCATCTTCCGGCCGCAGTGTGTCTTGTAGGCCCCTAAAGTGGTGTACACAGGCCCGCTAAAGTGTCAGAGCTGAACTGGCACAAAATTACAGCACCCCTTCAAGGGTAGTAGGAGGTGGGGGGGTGGGGGGGGGGAACCAGGCCACTGAGTAGATAGAGTGTGTGAGTTGAGCAGTCGGTGCTTTCTGCTGCATTCGCTTTTGAGTACTGTAGTGGCGTTCTGCTTCCCTGGACCTCTGCACTTTCAGCACCTAGGGCTTAGGGGGCAGACAGGAGCATCCAAGAAGTAGAAGGATGCAATAGCTGACCCATCAGCTGCGGTCTCCGAGCTGATTTGCATGAGCTTCAGCACTGTGCTGCCATCTTGGTCACTGGCATGGCCATACCCAGATAGTTCATTATTAAATATAACCTTAGGGCTTGGTACCATGGTAGACTCACTAAAATTCTTTAATTATTTATTTATTTATTTATTTTTTACATTTGCCCTTGCGTTTACATGTAGGGAGGCAAGTAATCTGTTTTATACTGTTTACAACTGTCTGGATCCTAGGGGTTTATTGAAGGATTTATGGGGTTTATGTACTGTCATAGTCACAAGTAAACAGATAACATTAGTTAAGGATAAAAGGGCCTCAACAGTGCCATCTCAGTGTTCAGTAACCCATAACTGGGGATGCAAGATCGTCAGGCAACAGAAATGTTAATAGAACAGGACTGGGCCTCTTGACACAATAGATCAATTATTTGGAGCCTGGGATTACCATTTGTATGAATCTATACGAGCCCATATGAGTTCACATCTTCACAGAATTAATCTATTCTGTTCTTCTCTAGAGAGGCGTTAAGCTCCTCGGTTCCTGGATTTATTTTAGCTTTTGAGCTTGAACTCAAGATGAGTCCCTAATGACGCAGCAGACTACACTTAATGGTCCTTTGCTATAATGATTTATTTGATTGGCAAGCTTCTTCTAGGGCATGTGTTATAATGGTATAATAGTATATGGTTTGTGGGGAATGACTCAGCCTAGCTGCCTTGTTTTGGCTTTTTCTACTTGTAATTCACTGTTTCTGCAATTTTCACAGTTCACCTTGCTTAACTCTCATGGTCCTATAAAACCAGCAAGGACAACTCCAAGATTGGGAAGTTGTAGGGCTACTTTAGAAAAGACTGTGTGTCTGTGATTGTGATTGGAAAGCAATCACATTTTGTGTTTCCAGTTACACATGTAAATGGGCTCTGAAGTGATTCAGAAATTCACACTTGGAACAAAATCCCAAGATAAAGTGTAGAACAAGACTTATGTGACAATACAAGACATCTTGGTTTTACCATGGCTGTTCTTGACCACAAATAATCTACCCTAGGCGTCGGGTGACAGGATTCTAGACATTATATACCCTTAGTCCACTGACTAGAAGGTGTACGATGACTTGAGAAAGTGGGCTTCTTAGGAGTACAGATATAGCTTTTGTGTCAGTTCCTGCTTTTTTCCCATTCATGTGCCACCCGTGTCAGGTTCATAGGTGGTGCAGAAGGAAGGGGGGGACCTTTTAGAGGTACAATGTTATTCTTGGATTCTGACTTGGACTTTTGTTCTTGCAAATGTTTTCCTCCCAAAAGGCTGGTCAATATGGAGTGTGGAGGATTTGACTCTTTTTGAACCCATGTTGTACCCATGTTTTGGGTCTCTCCAATTCAGAGATTCCCAGCTCCACCATCCTTCCTGCTGTCACTTGAAAACAAAGATGTCTGGCTTACCTAAAATTGTAGAACTGCCTCAAACTAGTCCAAAATTATGCCAAGGGAATGCACAATCTCTGCCTGAAAATGTGCTATAGGTAGGGGACTGAAACCCCCAAGTCAGTGATCCGGGACCTCTTGCTTAATGGTGTAGCTGACAGTATTCAGTAGGATGGAGAACCTTTTGAGATCCAGTGATAATGTTCTACAAAGACATATCCTCAGGCAAGTGAGGATATCAACTGAGAAGTCTGCAACTTTGTTTTGTAGATGACAGACGGGGGGGGGGTGTACCGACAGGAGGATAATGCAGTAGTTACTCCATGATAAATGTGTTACCCAGAGAGAGGAGGCTGCTGCAGTGCAAATTTCTAAGTGGGAGAATGGGGCTATAACGATCTGTGATGGGCTCCCCATGCCTTTGGCTGCTGAAGCACCTGTCATGGCTGCCCACAGGACAATCCTCTCTGAACTTAGGGAGTTTGGTGGGGTTGCTGATTTGAAATGGCACTAATGACTAACCATGTAATGAGATGTGTGATTTCAAGAATCTTCTCTCACCCAACACCCCCCACGAAGCTCCCCAAAGCCTTTGATTCACTGCACCTGCAGATAATGTGACCAAAAGAACTGCCTGTTGCACTGAGGAGTGCGCTGGTTTGACTTTTCCCAGCATTCACTACTGTACCCCAGGTAATCTGGAGGGCCGTACAAAGAGGACCCTAGTCCCCCTACAGACTCCTGATCAGTTGGCCAGTAGCATAACCGCCTTACTCAACTCAAAAGATAACTGGGTGGTATCCACAAGCACTCAATGACCTTTCAGATACAGTGGAGAAGAGATGGAGCTGGGCTAACGAAGGAACTGTGACTGGGTGGCAGCAGAAGAGCAGCACGGTCCTTGGACTTGTTTTCTTCGCACTGCATCATAATTCAAATGGCTCTGCTGAGGGCAGTGGCAGCATAAAGAATGTCAGTACACCTGCTAGTCTGTGAGTGGCTTTCCATAGCAGTAGAATACAGTGGTGCAGAAAGCTTATGGACTAACCCTTGTAGTCAAGGAAAGGGCAGAAGCTGAACCACTTACTGCACTGAGCAGCCTGTCTAGATCCTTAGTATTACCTAAGTATTACACTCTTTTAAGTTGTGTAGTATATTGTGCAAGTGGTGGACATTTCATTAAAGCACTAGCTGAAAAAATATTATTAGGAGGTATTTAGTGGATTACTGAGTTTTGATTCTCTAACCACACAACACCTCCCTGAACTGCTCGACTCTACCCTGAGAGTCGGATGCAAAAACATTATACTTGATGCTCAGTTTCCAGTCCCTTCATAGATCACCTCTGAGCACCAGAGCCAAACGAACTCAACCATCTTGGTGGTGTCCTAAAACCTACGTATCCTGTGGCTTCCAAACTGGTTCTGATATTGGTGCTATGCGATCTTGTTTTGACTCCTTTTGTAGCCTTTTGACACATGTTTGGGATAGACTTTGTAGCAGTTGTATAGCCGTGCCTTCACATGGGTACTTACCATGTCCTCCCTGTGGTCTGTTTGAGGAAAGGGAATAATTTTCTTGTTACAGAAGCCACAAGTTTACAAACACTGCATTTATCTGGATGAAGGAAAACTAGCAAAATGGCAAGTTGTCACTACGTGTAAATATGTGACTGACTCTTAATTAGGTTTAATTCGTTGGTGTAGTTCATGATGTTGAAATTACCTTTCAGGCCCACTTCTGTTAGGTGCTTCACAGAAGATTTTTAGTTAGATTCTTTGGAAACTGTATTAACGATGACTTCATCAGCAAGCTTTGATAGCATAGTCTACATTAAGATCTCCTGTGAACTAGTCTTGTACTCTTCATGTTGGACTCACTAATATTTTACTGCATAAATTACAGATGACTCGAAATTTAGCTCTCAAGGTGGTGTTTGGTCTCAAGAGGAAACCTTTCCTTTTCCAGGAGATCAGGTCACTGCCTCCCATTGAGGAACAAGTTCACCTGCAAAGCAGTTTGTTTGACTTTCAAGTGTCTGTCCGGCACAGACCCTTTATACTTTCCATTTTTGTTATCATTTATAGTTTCTCCCCCACCCGCCCCCCCAAATCCCAAGCTTTGCACATTACCTCTAGTCAGCTCATCTCAGTGCACTCTTTAGAGGTGTCACCCAAATGCAGCCACCTATTTACGGGCAAAACTAGTCTCGTCTGCTGACTCATATCTGTCCCTTTACTGTTTGGACGAGCTCCAACTACCTGGTCCAGGCACACCTTGTCTGAGATGGAACAATTTGATTAGTAGCACCTAGAAACCTCCCTATGGTGCTATGTAATGCTCAATCATAAATACCATGCACACATCACAATGACTGAGATGGCTATGTTGGTTAGTTTCTAGGTACATTGGATATCGAAGTAATGTTTCCTTTGCAAAAGACTTTCATAGCCCTGGTGAACTGCTATAGCAGGGAAACAAGCTTGGGCTGAACCAAGCATGTTTCAAATGTGATTAAACGTTTGCCTGCGCAAAAGCCTATCTTTTGTTTGATAAAGATAGTCTAGATCAATGTAACTAGGTAGGCCTGTAGGTAAATGGATATGTGTCCGCATATAAAGCCTCTTATAGAACAGGGAGAGAACCTTAGGTAATTGAAGAGGTACAGTATGACAGGCTGTAATGACAAGGAATAGAAAGAGTTGCAGCATAGAATACAAAGGCTGATCGTTGACAGCTGTAGGAGGTTGGAGGAAGTGTGGCATACAGGTCAATAAAGAAAGCACGGTTGGGGGAGTGTTAGAAATGGGGTGGTTTTCATTCTGTTCAAGCAGGGACCCTCACGCTACTCAGGTTAGGGAGATACACAGCTCGGATAACCCCTGCTTTCACCCCTTTGGTAACTTGGCACAAGCAGTCAGGCTTATCTCAGAGGCAATGAGTAAAGTATTTGCATTAACACGCACAGTAACACAGTGAAAACACCACAGAAGCACCCAACACCATTTTAGAAACATAGACAATACTTAACTGAGTAATACAAGACTGAAACAACAAAAATCCAACTTACACAAGCAAAGGTATACATTTTTAAAGATTAAACTTCAATTTAGCACTTAGAAAAACAAATGCTGCAATTAAGTATTACCAAGGTGTTGTGACGTAGTCGTTCCCAACAATTCAACACCAATGGTACTGGTCGAGGAGTCACACAAACCCCTAGGTATAGTACCTTGTGAAAGGGAGGAAACAAGCTGAGGGAGGAAACAATTCGGGGAGCGAGGAGTCACTGGATCTGGTGCAGTGTCGGTTCAGGTGCTGCGGAGCAGAGGAGCTAAGGAATCGGTTCCTTGCTGTGGAGCAATGGAGATGAGGCGGAGGCGGTACGAAGCATCTGTTCCTTGCACTTCTGGTGGGTCCGTGTCCGGCAGGTCAAAACACAGTGGGGTGACCTCACAGGGTCATAGTCTAACCACCAGGCTGCAAGTGCCATGGTTGAGTCAGGTGTCACCAATGGCGGTGATACGTCACCCCAATCTCACAAGGTCATGGGACGTCAGCAGCTGCTGCGGCATCAGACTTGCAATGTCAGTAGGGACCACAGCTTCAGTAGCAGGCGGTGTCGCGGGGTCAGGCAGCGGCATCAGTCCAATATCGTTACACTTGGTTTTTCACCAGCTTTCAATCCCAGGGGCCCAGAAACTGGAGTAGGCACCACCTGGCAAGTTAGAGTCCAGCAAGTGAACCCAGAGGCTGGTAGGTGAATCCTTTGCTGTCCCTGAGATTTCTTAAGTAGGGGCAAGCTCAGTCCAAGCCCTTGGAGTAACTTCACAAGCAGAATACACAGCAAATTCCAGCCTTTGTCCTCTCTAAGGCAGAAGCAGCAACCAAGTGAAGCGCACACACAACAAAGGGGCAGTACTCCTTGGCAGAGGTTCCACTTGCTCCAGAAGTATTCTAAAAGTCTGGAACTTTGGGTCCACTACTTACACAGATTTCCACCTTTGGAGTAGGTAAACTTCAAAGGGAAGTCTCAGTTGTGGACAAGATCCTCCCTTGCCCAAGCCTGGCCCCAGACACACACACCAAGGGGTCGGAGACTGCACTGTATGAGGACTGGCACAGTCCTTTCAGGTGCAGGTGTCAGACCCTCCCTCCCCATTCTAGCCCAGGAGACACATCAGGATATGCAGGACACTCCCTAGTAGCTCCCTTTGTGTCACTGTCTAGAGGGAATTCACAAACAGCCCAACTGTCAGTCTGACCCAGACGTGGATTCCACAGGCAGGCAGAGACCCAGAATGGTTAAGCAACAAAATGCCCACTTTCTGAAAGTGGCATTTTCAAACTGCCAATTTAAAAACCAACTTTACCAAAAGATGAATGTTTAAATTGTGAGTTCAGAGGCCTCAAACTGCATATCTCCCAATGGAAAACTGCACTTAGTATATTTGAGGGCAGTACCTATATTAACCTATGGGAGAGATAGGCCATGCAATAGGAAAAAACACATTTGGCAGTATTTCACTACCAGGACATGTAAAAACATCAGTATGTGTCCTATCTTTAAAATACACTGCACTCTGCCCAGGGGGCTACCTAGAGCCTACCTTAGGGGTGACGTACACGTACAAAAAAGGAAGGTTTGGGCCTGGCAAGTGGGTACACTTGCTAGGTGGAATTGTCAATTTAGAACTGCACACACAGACTCTGCAGTGGCAGGTCTGATCCATGTTTACAGGGCTACTCATGTGGGAGGTACAATCATTGCTGCAGGCCCACTAGTAGCATTTGATTTACAGGCCCTGGGCAACACTAGCACTTTACTAGGGTCTTACTAATAAACCAGATATGCTTTCATGAAAAAGTCAATAACCAATACATTTTAGACAAGAGAGCACTTGCACCTTAGCATTTGTCAACAGTGGTAAAAGTTCCAGAGAATCAAAACCAGCAAAGACAAATTAAGCACACAGTCAAATATACAGGAAGCCGAGGCAAAAAGGCCAGGGAAACCACACCAAGGATGCCAGGTCTAACAGGAAGAAAATATGGAACGGATGATGACTAGCACAACGTAATGGGAAGAGAAATGTAAGTGTAGAATTAAGTAGGAGAGCTACAAGCATGGAAACTCCTGAGGGGGAGAGAAGCTGCAGATTAGTCAAAAGCATGGAGTTACAGCGAAATGTAAAACATGTTTGAAATGTGGTTGACATGGTGTCCACCATATTGAGTTCTATGTGAAAAATATTTTGATTCATAACCATTTGTACTGCCAAAAGATAATTAATATTGATGAATAAAACCAATGATTTGAAATTATTGACTGATTAAATAATATACTAAATATGATTTGAAATACATGTTAAGTTTTGAAATACTAATTATAAGACTTCAGTGATTTAAATATTAAAAATTGTTTTATTCTTCATGTAATAGCATTAGTCAAAAGGCTCACGCTTTAGTATTCTTCCACAGTACAGTGTTGAGATATTATGCTTACTTCATTGAAATTCTTTGGCAGACATTGTTTATTAGTTATTCCATTGAAAGCTCATAGTGGGAATCTACTGCTTTTTCACTCTGTTCATTCTGTACTTCCTTGTGATAACTATTGAACGTTTTAATAATGGGCCTTAGATTTTGGTAGGAAATAATGCTAGTTAAAATGTCATGTTCTGTGCTGTTTTTTACAATGTTAATGTTCTGTGGAAACTGTCGTTTGGAGGAGTGTGTCAACATGGACCTATCTCGAGGAATAATTGAGAAAGTTGAAAATTGGAGGAATAATGAAATTCAGTTGGTTGATCACTGTCACACCTCCTAGTATTGTCCAATAGGAGTCTAGCTAGTAATCTTTGGGACTTTAATTAAGCAAAATTCTAGGTAAAGTAGTTGAGATGTTTGATACAGTAGTTGAGAGAGTTGCTGTTCTATTTAGATGATTTTATAGTCAGTTCAACAGATAACTTATGAGTTTGATTCTAACAGTTTGGATACCTTATTGTCCAACTCTACTGAACTGTTGCCCTTTTCATGTTCCTGATGCTGATCACTGAATCCTGCTTTTCCTGTGCTCTGCTGATGAAGACTATGCTAACCACTGTCACTCTTAGGAAAGGTATAACCAATGTGCTATTGTTTTCTTTGCAGGTTTCCTTAGAAATCCAAATTCATTTTTCCTAGCACCATAGTTCAAATGTTTTCCAAATTAACTTTTACCTTTATTTAAGTTTTTGCATGTGCTAAAGCCCATCCCCACACATGCTTTTCGAATTAGAAGTAAGGATGGCCAACCCAATAATCGAATTGATTTTTCATTAATTGATTTATGACTTATTCAACTGCACAACTAATTACATTTGTTGCTATTTCTCAAGTAATTGTGTTGTTGTTCTGTATAATTCTTTTGCAGTGTTTAATGGTGATTGCTCTTGTCAGACTAAAATTCTTCAGGCATTTTGGACAGCCTGTGTTGTTTCTGTATTGTTATAATCCTGGTTTTACGCTTTATTTACGTGACTTTAGCATTGTTAAAATAAGGGCAATAAATTGTTAAGCTTTACTAAACTGGTGTGGTGATTCATGGCCACATAGGTCATGGTGTGTGTATATTAATGACTCCTTATGGCATATTTTATTGTTATTTATTGCTATTAGTTCATATTGTTTGATTTGATGATCGTATTACTCCTGACTGATTCAGAAGATTCAAGTCTATCTCTGAGGGTAGTAGATGTCACCTAAGCCTAAATTAGGAGGTCACATGCCCACACGGATATGTCAGTTTGTTGACCCAGCTTTAATTCTAGCAAAGAGAAATGTAGAAATGGGTTGAAAAGCAGGAACTGATCCCTTGATCCATAGGTGCCTTGTGGATGTAGTCAAATTGACGAAAGCAGAGGTAGCCACATTTGTGGTGCTATGCATAAGGAATAATGGATTCTTGGGACAATATCTTGATCGCATTGGAATGCAGATCAGATGAGCGCTTGCACCTGAAGAGGTGCGATGGTGTTGGGAGGATTTTACATTCTATTGGTAGAGGAAATGTGGGATGTGTGCTGGTGGGAGAACAGTATTGGGGCACGCTGGGTCAGGTGTAATGCAGGTGTGAACTCAATAGTGGAGGTATTCTTTTTTTTTTTAACCTCTTTGTTGTATTATAATAATAACACTCTACTCACTGTGTTAGGTCACCCCTATTATTTACTCATAATCACAATGTTTTTTTTTTTTGTAATGCACCAGTGAGCTAGTCATCTTCTCTTCAATAGCAGTTTACCACAAATGATGATGCAAATTGTATCTAATGGTCTTCTTCCTTTAATTTTTGTGTTTCTTACCTTCTTGTGAAAATCAATAGGGACCTACTGTAAAAACAACAAAAAAGTATAATCTGAGAAAATTCTGTGATATCACCCTACCCCTTACTTCCTGCTCTTTGTTTGATTACATGAATACTTTAATTGCTTTCTCATTGCAAGTGAAATATCTTAAAATGTTAAATATTTTGCATTGCTGTTCCAGGCATGTCCTTTTTAAGGTCAGAAGTAGCAATGCATTCATAGGTTATGAAGAGGCCCCACTTCACTAGTACTTAAATATTCATGGATTTGTGTGTTCTAAACAGTATCATGGATATGATTAACGTGTACACAGTATTAAATGCAACCAAACAGGTCCAAAGACCACCGTGCTGTGTTAATCAAGAATCCTAGAGCTGTACCAAGATTCCCAAAGTGGGAAAGGACCATACATTCATGGCGGTCTGCTAAACAAGTACCATACATAGGACCTCTTTCTCCACCCCTGGCTTTTAAGTCAGCATCATATAATATTATTTGACTTGTAGTCACACTTTTCTCCTACAATCTTTAAGGGTCTATAAATTCAGCACTTTCAAAGTGCAATCAACTAAAATGTCTTAACTGGTTCAGAGTGTGCCACTTCCAAATAGGAAATTTGTATCCCAGAAGACCCATCATGAAAGTCCTGCATTCAGACCATATAAACCAGCTATTTTAGATATTTTACCCAACACTCTAGCAGGATCCTTAAAGATACAATCTCAGCCTCACTGTTGGTAGACAAATCCCTTGCATCCACTACGCACAAATTCTTCACCATGTCATAATGGAACAACAAGAAAATGCAGATCACCAATTCATCAACCATTGACCTGATAAGGGCATATCTCTTTAATATCATATCAATTTATGGACTCTGAACCACTTTCTTTTGCGGCTCTACAAAGGAAACCTAGACTTTCGAACATGGATTTCTCTGACTTCCAACAAATCAAAGGGAAAGTGTTCAAGTTAGGCCCACTTCCTTAATAAGGCCACTCCCCACTAGAATGTCACCCTATTAAGCAAATGGTCCACTTATTTCTTCTAAAGGTTCACCGCCCCTTGTTGCAGATTCCCAAAAATTTGCCCCCAGTACTTCAAAACAAATTAAACCCCTCCCTGATACACACACAGTTTTTTGCCTATTACTTCCTCTGTTGGATCCTTGCTAAACTTTACAAACTAAAACTTAGATTCAGACACTTGCTGGTCTTGTGATGCTGAACAACTGGTGATGCTGAACATATATTCTTATCATGCTGTGCCTTCCTTATTTTTGAGTGCACATCTATTTCTCAACTGAACAAAATATTTGAAGCTGCCATCCCACTGAACTTTCTGACAATAATCTTTGGACCAAAGTCAGCTATGCCAGCTACCGATCTCCCAAGCAAAGATCTTTCTCTATAAAATCATACTGATTGGAAAACCGTTAACAATGCCTCTTAAGATACATGATGGGCGTGGGTCACTTATCTTAGAAGTAGACATATATCCAAATCCCTTGACAAGGGCAATCTTGTTACATCGTAGCTCATGTAAGGGAAACACTAGATTTCTTAATTCACAACTTGCCACCATCATAAAGGATCGCTTTTACTCTACTACAGTGTCATAGGTTTCATATTCCACCTCGATTGTGGCAAATTACCAACAGCTCACATGGCTCCCTCGTCTCCCACTCTTTCTGTCTACCCACCTATCTACTTTTTTTTTTTGCAAACTCTAGCTGTATTTTATGTGTCAGTCGTACCCTCCACTCAGGAGCACGCCAACTGGTTCTGGAATGAGTTCACACCCAATCTTTTACTCGCAGCGACCACAGCGTCTCAATCTCCTTCCTCAACGTTATCCATACAAGATAACTTGATGTAGCCGATTTCATAATTGTTTTTGAGCTCCACATGTCTCCATGTACCGACACATTGTGTTATATTTATTGTTTTACCTAAAATGCTAATAAAATAATTAGATCAAAAAAGTATTGCCTAAGCCAGAGAGATGCTTTGTAGATTCAGGCATGGTAGAATAAGTTCAGCGATTCATTTAACAAAATCTGCCTTTTGTATTTTCTAGCTACTTTTTTATGCATACAAACATTGGTCTCATGTCTGACCTGTTTGAAGGACTTTTCATTTTATCGTATTTCATCGTATATATTTGCATAGTGCTTCATCCCTCTGATGCTACAGCGAAGCACCCTGATTTGCAAAGGTTTTGCAGACTTCCTGTTGGACTCTGTGGTTGGAAGGATGATTGATATGGTATCTCAGATGTTAGATATTTTGGGTGAGGTGTATGTTGTTGTACAAAAACAGGAGGCGGTGTAGAGGGGGTGAAAATAGATGATTTTGTGCATGCCTAATTTTCAAACTATATAGTCAGTGATGTGCATCTTGTGATCATGGGGATGGGATGAGACAAGTTTGTAGTGCCCTTTTGAATTTGAGATGATTGTCATGGCCCCTGGAATTATGTGGCAGGGAGGACAAAATTATGCGTTGTAGTTGAGTAAAGTATGCAGCAAGAAAAGTACAATTATGCGGCATAAAGCTGCATGTTTTATGATGGTATTCATTATTTTGTAATTTTTATGGTTGAGCACACAAGCACTCCGCCCCACTTGTAATCTTTCTTTAGGCTTTTAACCACGCCCATGTCACGCCTGTCGCTTTCATTGGTTCGTGGGCTTGCCTTTTAGAATCTGCTTGCTTTCATTAGTGAAAGGCATGCATACGTCATGCCTTTATCTGTGTTTAGCCCACCTACACAGCACCGGTAAACTACTGAAAACATATGAGGCTCCATGTTTTCAGCCTGGTTTCTTCACTACTTTGTTTTATTTTCCAGGCAGCGCGTTCACTCTGGGTTTTACATAGTGCGATTGTGCCCGCTTTTTTTTTTTTTCTTTCAATTTATGTGGCAAGAAAAGCCTGCTTAGGAGTTTACAACGCTAATAACGCTAACTGGAACAAATGCAAAATACTTGTTAGCACTGTTGGGGCATTTGTTGCTGTCATTAGTACCTGTTTAAAGTCCAAATATAGCAATAAGCACCACAAAGGTCAATCTTTGCAAAGGGTCTTCTGCTGTGCTGATACGCGTGTTCCTGCATTTTGAGTAAATTTTGATCCGTTTGAGCTAGAAACATGTTTTGTTTTGGTTTAAATCCGCAGATGATGGATTATGTGGCTAATGCAGCAAATCTGTGATTTTGCAAAAAAAACACTGCAGCCACATAGTCGCATAATTTCAGTGGCACTGGTGATTGCTTCTTTTTCTTATCTGTGTGGAGCTTGGCCATCTAGACTGAGAACTGAGCTTGTGCCGGTTTCTCAATATTTTGTACAGTGAGATGGTTAAAGTAGCAGCCTGCTTTGTGCATGTTTGATTGGTGTGGAGTTTCTCTTAAATAAGGTAGTGCAGACCCATGGATTGCTCCATAAATGTTGCACATTGATTTGAAAATATGCATCTAGCCAAAGGCAGCCAGCATAAGCTGTGACACCTTGGGTGATGTGATTCAAGGTCTGTAGTTTGCAAACGTGCCAAGCAGTCGCATTTTGAAGTATCTGTAATATTCCCATGTGAACAAGTGTGCCCCAAGGTAAAGATGTTTGGTGTAGTTAAGTTGAGAAAGGTGTACTAAGACGAAGGTGATTCCATTGTTTTGAAGAAATCTAAGGTCTGCAAGGATTCATCCAAGGCATTTCATCCAGTAAATGCTTATTTTGGGGAAATTCTAGTGATCTTCAACTGTATTAACTTTAAAAGCTACATGATTGCTGGTGTCGCCGATCTGCTTTTTATGTGTACATTAGACATGATTTGTGGAAAGGTCTACATCTCAAGGAACTCTGAAATTTTGCTTTCCCCATTCAGGCATGTCTGTTATCTGAAAACAATAACTTCATATGGAAACTTGATTTCTAGTTACAAAGTGTGCGCTCACCATCTTTTGTCTTTGTTTATGCTTGCTAAAAACTTATACTCTCCCTTGTCTTTTTGCCTGCCAAATTGGTAATGCTTTTCAGAGATAGCTTTCGAAAAGGCTTCAAGGCTAATTGAGATGACAAAATGCGCTCCATCACTTCATGGGATCTATGTCATGCTCAGTAGGTAGGGCTTGTTCCCTGGACAGTAAGAGAGCGTGAGGGGCTTTCATAGCCCTTTTCCAAGGTATTCATTTTTTTTGCTGTGTGTTGCTTATAGCGCCATTGACGCCAGTTTTAAGAGGTGTAGCGGATAATGCAGGTGGTTGATAATCTGTACTGACAGGTTAAATGTGCACATACTGCTTGGTTATATTTTAGTCTGTGAAGGTTTGTCAGGGGACAAGGTCAAAGTTGCACAACATAAAAAGTATTAATGCCGAGGACTGGCGTTTCAATAACGTTTAAATTATGTTTTGCTTTGTGAACAGTTGCATAACGGATAAATTCCAAGCTGATGCAATTCTTGCAGATTCAGTCTTGTGAGAAGTACACAGTTTTAAGGATTGGATTGGCACGGTTATAGAAATAAGTGGAAGTTGGTTCGATGAATCTTTTTTTTTTTTACTTTATAAACGCCAGTGTACAGTCACACCAGTAGAACTGCTCACTTCTCATGGCAGGACTTTGAGAAGGCTCGTTGTCCTCAGCTCTCTCTGATCAGGAAGGTAGGGCAGTGCAGGTATCCAGGCTTTGTGGTTCCTGCACTCTTGCTTGGGGCTGAGGAAGGCGTGAGATTTATCAAGTGTTTTTAGATAATTTGTCAGCTTACGAAGACCTTGAGCCTGAAGCCATCCCACTTCTTGATATTCACGAAGATATGATGGTCAAACTTCAAAGTGTTTTTTATAAAAAGGCAGCCATGGTTAGCCGGCAACACGGGGGTTCGTCTAACAGTAGATGGTTTAATGACGCATGTATGAGGGCTAAGACCGAGCTAAAAAAGGCCATAAAGGCCGGGACCACGGGGGTGATTAAACAAGAAAGATGGATGTATAAAAAGACAATTTTAGAATCAAAGAAAACTTGGGAAGATGTTATTTGGCAGGATTTGTTAGATGCTACAATAGCAAACAACAATACGCTTTTCTGGGAACTGTTGACTAAGCACAAGAGAGGGGGTAGGTCTACTCTAAGGAACCATATCCAACCCAGAACCTGGGTGGAGCACTTCACTCTCCTTTATGAACGAACTATCTCCACTGGGGCTGTTGATTGCGATAAAGTGGGATTAGGCCCCCTTATTTTACCAAATGCTAACCCTGCCACTTCTCCACCTGATGGGAATTTATATAACTCTGAGAGTTATATTTGTTTCTCCTTAGAAGAAACTGCAGATGCTATCAACTCTTTGAAGTCAGGTAAAGCCCCAGGTCCCGATAAAATTCCAGGCGACCTTTACAAATCAGAGTTATCTATATGGACCTGGTATATTAACCTACTGTCAAATAAAATCACAAAAGGAGGACAGATCCCTGAAACGTGGAAGGGTGCAGAAATTATCCCAATCTACAAAAAGGGTAATGTAAATCTTCCAATCAATAACAGACCGGTCATTTCAATCGACAACTTACAAAAAATCTTTGCCAAACAGCTGGTAGTTAGACTATCGAGCTGGGTGACGAAGCAGCAGATCCTCTCACCGCTTCAGGCAGGGTTCCGCTCTAGAGTTAGCACGGTTGACCAGGCTTTTAGGTTGTCCGTGCTACACTGGAAATACGCAGTCTTGGCAAAGCAAACTTTATATGTCGCTTTTGTTGATCTGCGTTCTGCTTTTGATTTGGTCCCAAGAGATAAGCTTTGGGGAGTGTTATACAAAATAGGGGCACCACCCGATATTATCCATCTATTGATACCCATGCATGAAGGCACATACGCGCAAGTAAGATGGGGCAATCAAGGTGAATTGACTAACAAATTTCCCATTAAAAGAGGTGTCCGTCAGGGATGTGTGCTTGCACCACTTCTGTTTTCTTTATTCATCAACGAGGTGGTCCAAGAATTAATGACATGCCAGAATGATGCTCCCACCCTAGTCAATCAGAAAATCCCTATTCTCCTTTTTGCGGATGACTCTCTATTGATTTCAAAAACCCCTATGGGTTTGCAAATTCTTGTGGACAGATTTAAATCATTCTGCTGGAATTTTGGTTTAGAGCTGAACTCGAAGAAAACGAAATTGATGGTACTTCGCTCTGGCCCTCGTAAGAAATGTACTATTAGGTTAGATGGAGCTATTTTTGACCAGGTTAGCTCCATTGACTACTTTGGTGTGAGACTTACAGATTCACTCCTTTGGGAGGAACAAGTTGGCAAGAGTGCTGGGCTTTTGCAACATCGGGCAGCATCCATATTGCACCTTTATAGGAATACCATTGCTAAAGTTGTGTCTCCAGCAGTAAAGATTTATGTGGCTAAGGCACAGGGTGCTGCTGTTTACGGCGCAGAAATTTGGCGCATGTCAGATGGCAGTAGGATAACCAAAATCGAGAATAGCTTTGAACGGGCTTTATGTGCTTGCCCTACTAGCACCCCATTAACCCCCCTTTTTTTAGACCTAGGGTTTAAACGAATGGCTGACCTAATTATCTTACGGCCTCTATTATATTGGGTGAGGCTTTGGATAGTCCCCGAACTGGCCATATATAAGTCTTCTTTATTAGAACTGTTAAAAAGCCCTAACTCTACGTCCATCCCATGGATCAAACACGTATCCAGTTGGCTTTGTACGCTGGGATTGAGGAACTTTTGGGAGAATCCCCAGCAACTTGTGAAGTCCCATGTAAAAGCACTGAAAGGAGCTTACTGGTCCCACATACGTAATAATTAAATTTCCCAAAAATCGAATGGTCATTTAACTAATTTGTTTATTGATTTCAAATGGTACCCAGAGTTCGAACTATATTTAGATATAATACCTGATTTACTAGGCAAAAGTTTGTATGCCAGATTTCGATTCGGAACATTACCTTTGAAGGCCTTGACGAGCAGTTGGGGACCTACGTTTAGCTCTGATATTTGTCCTGCATGTGGCACTTCTTCCAAAACAGTAGAACATTTTATGTTTTTTTGTCCCGCTTACTCAACCCCAAGGTTTAAATGGATTCGCAAAATCTGTCGGGAATTGAACTTAAGGAAATATGTTTTAGCTTTGAGGATTGTAAAAAGCCATAATTCAAATGTGACAATTTATGCAGTAAGCAAGTTTTTAGTAACGGCATGGCACATACGCATCTTTTATTTACAATGATTTGAAATTGTTCTAAGTCGGGCAAACATGGATTTTATTCTTTTAAATTTTGCTATGATATTATGATGTTTATTTATATTTATATTGTATTGTATGGTATTGCTTTGATGGTCTGTTGGCCGAATAAAGCTTATGTGTGAGAAGAGATTTTTGATAGCTCAAAGTATGTATAAGGCCAGAGCAGCATGGGACACCTTCTGCTGTTTAGGGTTCTGAGTCTCTATCCCAGCAAGGCGATATGATTTTGTGGGAATAGTTTTTTTGTTTATGTAATCATTAGGATGTTACCTGTGGTTAACATTCATTCGTCTGAACTGCTTTGCTGTTGTCTTTACTTTCATTTTAAGTTAACATTTTCATTTTTCTCAACAAATGATGCAAATCTAATAACCATGACATGACCAAAATAGTCTTAATCTGAAGATAAAACCTGTCATCGTTCCACTCCCCTAGTGCCGCAATGAAAGGCAGATGAATCATGGTAACCCTCTTTGGAAGCATAAATTGGTTGTATAAAGGGGTTAATTTCTAAAATAATAAATGCCAGTGACCATAGATTTCTCAGAATCCCACGGCCAGCACTGCCAAATTTCTTGTTTGCCGAATACCAATGCTGTGTAGTCTTGATTCAGTCTAATACCTCCTTTTCCCACCCCTATATACTCCCTGCGCCTCAATCTCACTCTTGCATGTTCTTTTTCCCTCCCTCCTTTCTCCATTTTCACTGTTTTTTTTCATTCTTACTCCTCCTTTCCACTTTGATTTTTCCCTTGCTTGCTCTGGGTCAGTCTTATGAGATAAAAATAAGTGTCAGTCCCCAAAAAGCAGTGCCGGGCGGCCCCGCCTGCAGCCACCCGCTCAAATTAAGCACTGGTTGTTTGTCTCTTACCAATTGCCTTATGGATAATACACATGCCTAAATGAAGAAAAATGAAAATGGAGTTGAACTTGTTTCTAATGAACTTGGCAACATTCCATTAGAAGAGCAATCGAAGGATGATACAGTGAACAAATGATACATGGAAGGATGATGCATTGTACGAAATGAAACGAGCAAGTTTTGTGTTGTGTACGATGAGCCTAAGTTTCATAAACGTGAACAAAGAACTGGAGTCAGTATGGAGACCCAAGTCTGTTAATGTAATACAGTAAAGAATATTTATTTCTTTTTTAAGGCTGAGGAGGGTGATCTTTGTGTTTTAAAACAAAAAAATGGAGGGAACAAGAACATTATGTTAGCTGTTGGTCTGTAACAAGTATGCACACCATAGCCAAATCCTAGGGGATGGAAACTCTCAGTTCTCTACATAGTTCCTGATTATGCTAATGCAACGTTCTCTATTGTGGTTTTGCAGAAGTAACTTTTGAAACTTGAGGTTTCGGAGCTAATCTTCCAGACAAAGCCTAGATAGAAATAAGCAGCTTGCATAAATTGCATCTCAATCTCCATACACTGACTCTTCTTCGAACTGAGTATTCATTTAAGAATCCTTTGTACTTTAAATCAGTCGCCCCAGGTATGTGCCCACCAAGACCCCAGATCAGTGGAGCCCCATACAATTAACCATTTATTACACACAGGAAATGCAGACGGCAGTCTCTATACTCAACTGAGC
Source organism: Pleurodeles waltl (assembly GCF_031143425.1). NCBI lineage: Eukaryota > Metazoa > Chordata > Amphibia > Caudata > Salamandridae > Pleurodeles > Pleurodeles waltl. The sequence goes on along the minus strand of NC_090446.1, from coordinate 1,314,215,960 downwards.
CAAACATATGAAATGCCTTATCACCCAATTTAACAGCCTGCTGAAGTCAGTTTATGAAACCAGCTTACACAGTTCTGTTAAGAAAGAAACTGGACATCTCAAGAACAGAATATCTGAAAATGTTCTGCATTCCTTCACTTATACTTTGGAGTGGATAGTCTGACAAACTACACAATTATTGCCGTTAACACCTACTTGTGATTTACTAATGTGATATTTTGTGTTTGTGTGTGCGAATGTTCCATTCATGAACAGGACAACATACATCCTCAGGTTAGTTAACGTGTTCACTTTTCATGGGCCTCTATTCCACCAGCCCCTTCCAGTCGTGGTTGAGACCCGCATTTCATAAGGATTCTCACAATGAGATGCTCCACATTCACTGGACGCATCCATTACTGTCCTTACTGCACATTTCCTTTCATTAAAACAAGTAATCAGATATGCTTCCATGACCTGCCATTTCGTATGGCTCTATCAACCTCGTTTTTAATTTCTGTGTAATCTACCAGCTTCAGCTCTGTGCGGCTCAATTAACGTTCCTTCGCCCGCCTTAATTACTTGGCCATTCCTCTGTGTTTCCTGTCCACTTTCAGGGTGTCCATAAAAGCTACCATTCTCCTAACACGTCGTCCAGAACGAGTTTTCACAGCTTTTGCATGAGATCTTTGAGCCTTTTGATCCATTACATGCCATAAACATCACCAGTACTACATAGTTGACCGTCTTCTTTATTACTGTGTCTTTTGCCTCACAGAACGCTCACTCCAGAAGCAGTCTCTTATAAAGTCTATAAAAGCGTCCTGGGCAAAGTAGCTGAATTCAAACACCACGTTTATTCCCACTCACGTAATGCTCTAACTCTGGTTGATGGCCAACCATAAGACTAGACCATCCTCGTCCCCAAAACTGTAATAATGAAGTCCACTGAAGACTGCGAACCCTGAATACCACACAGCTCTTCTCTCATTATTTACCGCAAAGATGCTTTTGACCATAACTTTACTGTTTCTCTCACTGTCCTTTGTAAGTGTTTCCTCTTGCATCTCCAATTGTAGGGCTTACTTCTCAATTTTACTCACCAATTCACAAATCAATTAGATTTGGGAAGATAAACGTGTTATACAATGCCTACTTAACTTTTACCCAATTCTTGGAAGCAGATGTTACCCAATTAACAATTCCCCTCAAACGATATTTCTTGTCTAAAAAAACAATTCTTCAAAGAAATAACTTGCGCCTCACTTGGTAAGCATATCACGAAGAGCACCGCTGGACCTTTGCTAATAAGATCTATCATAAATACTTCACATCTCCTCCCAGCAAGTAATATATTTATCCTATGAAATGTACTTCGATTTTGGGCCAGGGGCAATTTAGCCTTTCCACCAACGACTAACTCTTAAATTCTGTGAACTCTCACGGTCCACAGACGCAATCCCCATTGCTGTCCGTACCACACGTCAGCGCTGTAATGGTTATTTGTATACATTTTCTGCCCTTTGTTTTCTAAGAAGGCCAGCGATACACACATAAATGCCTATTGTTAAGTTGTAATGCCTTCTGTTTGCTTTGTTTTATTTGCATACAGTTATGTGCATTGTTCTTTAAGTCCAAGAATAATTCTGGAGTACAAAAGATGGAAAAATACAGAGCCCGTCGTTTCACAAATTCCTCTAGGCCTAGCCGCGAATAAAAGCAATTACAGCATTTCCCCTTTTTGTTTTTGGGGAACGGAAACTATTTCCTGGTAGCTGATGAGTGTCGCGAATGGTATGCAGTCTAGCCACTTGTGATGACTGATTGATGCAGCTTCTACAGTATTATGACTTGGCCGGCATTTTTTTAACAGTCGCCTTCTGAAGTGCTGACCCTAGACATGATACATTATGAAGTAATCATCTTTGTAGACTGCTTGGGTTTCTTAGGTGCTCCGGGAGCTCGAAGTCCAATATGAAGTTTTACTGCTGTGATGTAGTTATAAGCTTGCGATTGATACGGTGATACGGGGGATAATCACAGATGTAGTGGTTTTCAGTGTTTTTTTTTTTTTTTTTTTTACTATACTCAGACTGACACTTTTCATTTTTAAGAATATCCTTCCTTCCTTCTCTCTATTGTTTAGTTTTCCAAATTTGGAAGTGCCTCTGCTGGGCTGCATTCTACCAGCTGGGATAATATTTTGTCTGTTGCCTTAACTCTACTTCAGAACTTTTACTGTGCATTGCTTGTGTTGTCAGCAGCTCTGCTTTGGGGTGCATGGATTCCCATAGCCCTTGCCGATCTCAGCCGCAGAGAGCCTATCAAACGTCGCTGTGACATCATAGATGACCTGCAGCGCATTCAGGAGTTTATATTGGGCTTTACTGTTTAATTTTCCGGACTTAAAAGGAACGCACAGGGAAAAAAACGATCTCTTCTGTATTAAAATCAAAATTGTTTGTGCTTCACAACACCTCTTCTTAATGCACTTCATATTTTTTGCAATTGTTATGATATCGTTTGATTCATGGTTTCTCCAGAGCTGTTCACTCAAGCTTGTCTTTAATTATTTTCTAATAATTTATTGAATTCGTAATTATAATAGCTTTAGATGAACCTGAAATAAAATGTTACTCTTTTCCTTTAGCTATTCAAGCGATGAGGAAGAGTCTACCTGTCGAATTGGGAACTATGACTTCGGAGTCTGGAGTTTACCAGGTCGGGGCCGAGGCTCTCCTTCATGGGGAGTTTGGGGTCTACCCATCTAAAGGAGCCCGTTATGCCCTGAGCCTCACCCCCACGGAGCTTCACATCCAAAGGCTTGTTCCTAAGCCAGAGGACGACCAGCGAACTGTGGTACCCCTAGCAGACATGGTGGGCTGCCACACCCTGCGGAGCACAACATCCTGTGACCCAGCTGCGTACTTCTCAGTATATTCCTACCCACTTAAGAAGAAAAAGGTGGGCATGAGCTCTAGCCGCACCCGGCAGCGGACAGTGCACACCTTTTGTGTGGATGGTGCCACACAGTATGCCCAGAACCAGGCTCTAGCTGAGAAGTGGGCAATGGCTATCAAGTGCCTTGTGCTCGGAGTACCCATCACCAGTGAAACAGGTATCCTATTGTTTATCACTTTTAAAGTGTGGGTACCCTTTATAAATATTTGCGTGTTTTTTTATTCTAAATATTATCTGTTTTCTAAGTGCATTATATCAGTGACTTCTTTCTTTTTGAAAATTGTGCTGATCAGTTTCTACGTTGAAAGTCACACTTTATTATAGGCCTTACAAATTATGTTAGGTAGTATGTTTTAAGTATTGGCATTCTCTGATTGCTTGAATAACAAGCATTTGCTATGCAATAGGTCTCACATTTTCTTGAGTTAGAGCTATTTGCATTGTAAATTCATAACTTGACTTCTCTTGCCACATAAATTGGTCAACCTTGCCTCATAATTTCGTCTTTTCCTGCCATTTAATTCCAGTGGTCCAGCATTTAACTAAAGCACTTCCATTTACCTTCTTCCTCTTTTTTAACACGTATACAATTGTTATATAAACCATTTTCAGAAATAAACTTTTGGCATTAGAGCGCAATGCTCAAAACAGCATAACAAAAATATAATTTGGGATGGATTGGAGGGTGAAAGGAAAGAGGACGATGACAGGTGGCGTAGTAATGGTGTCATGGGCCCTTGAGTAGGAAAGGAAAAGGGTTGACTGCAATTTCGGTAGGAAAATACAGCAGTAATTAGTTGAGTGAGGTCCATAGGTCTCTGGGCCCCACGCCACTACACCTGTTGCTCCATTGATAACTAGGCTTCAGGAGAGAAGGCGGATGGGGCAGAAAAAGAGAAGCGAAAGGAATACAACAGACAAAAAGGAAGAAAGAGAAGGTGTAAGGAAATGCCTCCTTGGCATGGTTACCCCCTGACTTTTTGCCTTTGCTGATGCTATGTTTTGAATTGAAAGTGTGCTGAGGCCTGCTAACCAGGCCCCAGCACCAGTGTTCTTTCCCTAACCTGTACTTTTGTATCCACAATTGGCACACCCTGGCATCCAGGTAAGTCCCTTGTAACTGGTACCTCTGGTACCAAGGGCCCTGATGCCAGGGAAGGTCTCTAAGGGCTGCAGCATGTCTTATGCCACCCTGGAGACCCCTCACTCAGCACAGACACACAGCTTGCCAGCTTGTGTGTGCTGGTGAGAACAAAATGAGTAAGTCGACATGACACTCCCTTCAGGGTGCCATGCCAGCCTCTCACTGCCTATGCAAGTATAGATAAGTCACCCCTCTAGCAGGCCTTACAGCCCTAAGGCAGGGTGCACTATACCATAGGTGAGAGCACCAGTGCATGAGCACTGTGCCCCTACAGTATCTAAACAAAACCTTAGACATTGTAAGTGCAGGGTAGCCATAAGAGTATATGATCTGGGAGTCTGTAAAAAACAATCTCCACAGCACCATAATGGCTACACTGAAAACTGGGAAGTTTGGTATCAAACTTCTCAGCACAATAAATGCACACTGATGCCAGTGTACATTTTATTGTAAAATACACCCCAGAGGGCACCTTAGAGGTGCCCCCTGAAACCTTAACCGACTATCTGTGTAGGCTGACTGGTTCCAGCAGCCTGCCACAACCGAGACATGTTGCTGGCCCCATGGGGAGAGTGCCTTTGTCACTCTGAGGCCAGTAACAAAGCCTGCACTGGGTGGAGATGCTAACACCTCCCCCAGGCAGGAGCTGTAACACCTGGCGGTGAGCCTCAAAGGCTCACCCCTTTGTTCCAGCACCGCAGGACACTCCAGCTAGTGGAGTTGCCCGCCCCCTCTGGCCACGGCCCCCACTTTTGGCGGCAAGGCCGGAGGAAATAATGAGAATAACAAGGAGGAGTCACTGGCCAGTCAGGGCAGCCCCTAAGGTGTCCTGAGCTGAAGTGACTCTAACTTTTAGAAATCCTCCATCTTGCAGATGGAGGATTCCCCCAATAGGATTAGGGATGTGACCCCCTCCCCTTGGGAGGAGGCACAAAGAGTGTGTACCCACCCTCAGGGCTAGTAGCCATTGGCTACTAACCCCCCAGACCTAAACACGCCCTTAAATTTAGTATTTAAGGGCTCCCCTGAACCTAAGAATTTAGATTCCTGAAACTACAAGAAGAAGAGGACTGCTGAACTGAAAAACCCCTGCAGAAGAAGAACAGAAGACACCAACTGCTTTGGCCCCAGTCTTACCGGCCTGTCTCCTGCCTTCCAAAGAAACCTGCTCCAGCGACGCTTTCCAAAAGGACCAGCGACCTCTGAATCCTCAGAGGACTGCCCTGCTTCAAGAAAGACAAGAAACTCCCGAGGACAGCAGCACTGCTCCAAAACAACTGCAACTTTGTTACAGAGGAGCAGATTTAAAGACCCCCTGCAAATCCCCGCAAGAAGCGTGAGACTTGCAACACTGCACCCGGCGACCCCGACTCGACTGGTGGAGAACCAACACCTCAGGGAGGACCCTCCGGCGACTCCGAGACCGTGAGTAACCAAAGTCGTCCCCCCTGAGCCCCCACAGCGACGCCTGCAGAGGGAATCCCGAGGCTCCCCCTGACCGCGACTGCCTGAACCTAAAGTCCAGACGGCTGGAAAAGACCCTGCACCTTCAGCCCCCAGCACCTGAAGGAACGGAACTTCTGTGCAGGAGTGACCCCCAGGAGGCCCTCTCCCTTGCCCAGGTGGTGGCTACCCCGAGGAGCCCCCCCCTTGCCTGACTGCACCGCTGAAGAGACCCCTTGGTCTCCCATTGAAATCTACAGAGCACCCGATGCTTGTTTGCACCCTGCACCCGGCCGCACCCGCGCTGCTGAGGGTGTACTTTCTGTGTGGACTTGTGTCCCCCCCGGTGCCCTACAAAACACTCCTGGTCTGCCCTCCGAAGACGCGGGTACTTACCTGCTGGCAGACTGGAACCGGGGCACCCCCTTCTCTCCATTGAAGCCTATGTGTTTTGGGCACCTCTTTGACCTCTGCACCTGACCGGCCCTGAGCTGCTGGTGTGGTAACTTTGGGGTTGCTCTGAACCCCCAACGGTGGGCTACCTTGAACCCAAAACTGAGACCTGTAAGTGACTTACTTACCTGCTAAAAATAACAATACTTTACCTCCCCCAGGAACTGTGAAAATTGCACTGTGTCCACTTTTAAAACAGCTTATTGTGTTTCATGTAAAAAGTATATATGCTACTGTGATTATTCAAAGTTCCTAAAGTACTTACCTGCAATTCCTTTCAAATGAGATATTACATGTAGAATTTGAACCTGTGGTTCTTAAAATAAACTAAGAAAATATATTTTTCTATAACAAAACCTATTGGCTGGATTTGTCTCTGAGTGTGTGTTCCTCATTTATTGCCTGTGTGTATGTACAACAAATGCTTAACACTACTCCTTTGATAAGCCTACTGCTCGACCACACTACCACAAAATAGAGCATTAATATTATCTCTTTTTGCCACTATCTTACCTCTAAGGGGAACCCTTGGACTCTGTGCATGCTATTCCTTACTTTGAAATAGCACATACAGAGGCAACTTCCTACAGAAGGGGGTGCAAATAAATTTAAAAAAGGGAAAGAAAGAACGAGAAAATGAAAAAACTAAGAAGAAATAGAGCAAATATGTAAGAGAAAGGAAAAAAAGGGAGGGAAGCTAGCGAACGAAAGAAGGATGAAAAAATGAAAGAAGTGTGAAAAGAAAGAGAAAAATGAACATTAGAGAAAAAACAGATGGTTTGAGAAACAAGCAGCAAAGAACCAGGGAATGTATGTACTGACACGTTTCCCACAGATACAGAATGGGGAAACCATTTTGACACTTCGGGTCCCGACAAATAACTTGTGCCTTCCACATGCAGATGAAAAAAAGAGTGATTTATAGTAAAACGTGAATTGATAGATAAAGATAGGAAAACCACAAGAGAAAGGAAGGAAGAAAGATATAATAAATAGTGAAATGTCAATAGTGAATTAGTCAAAGGAAAGAGCAAATAAGAAAGACAAAGAAAGAATGAAGAGAAATAAAATAGTGAGAGAATGAATGCCTGATGAAGAAAAGAGAGGAATGAAACAAGTAAAGAAATAACCAAGTTTTTGCGAGTTTGAAAGAGGAGGTAGCAGGAGGAAGAGGGAAAAAAAAAAAAAAGGAGAGGAGTAGGAAAACTGTTGAAAGTGAGCGAAACTGTTAGCGTGTGGATTTTAAGAGCTGGAAAGAGAAAAGTTGGGGGGGAGAAAACACTGAGAGTAAACAGAGTAAAGTAAAGAACGGAGTGAGATAAGAGAAACAGACCCTCTCAAATAAAGATGACAGCTAAGAATAGATTTAAGTGGCTCCCCCACGTCCTCAAACAAAGGTCAGTGTGGAACAGCAGGGGGCACCGCAGAAGAGGAGGTGAATTAGCAGAGTTGTATGTGAGCCCCAATACCGCAATATTGGGGTTCTTCAGATCAGGATTGGGGTTATAGACACAGCTGTGCCCCGGCCCAGTCCTGGAATAACAGAAAGGCAGCGGGAGAGGAATGGACCGCCGTGTAATTCCTGGTATTGGAATAATGGGGTGCTGCAGGTTAGGGTTGAGGTGCACTGACAGTTGTACGTGGGCTGCAGTACTGGAATAGTAACAGGCACCCAAGGTCAGAAGTGAGGTATGTTAATGGAGCTATGTGTGGAACCTAATAGTGACATGCCAGTGTTGCCAAGTGTTAGCCTGGAGGTGCCCTGGTGAAGCTGCGAGTGGGGCCCAGCTTGGGAGTGGCATTGCCTCTGAACCACAGAAGCGAGAAGTCCTGAGGGGCATGTGTGTGAGCCTTATTACAGAGAAGAAACGTGCACTGAATGTTAGAATTGATGGATTCCGGTAGAGCTGTGGTGGTTCCTATCAACGGTGGTGTTGGATGTTAGACTTGAGGTACACTGGCTGAGCTGTGTTTTGCTCTTCTAGGTCCATTATTGGCTTAGCAGTGGTACTGAATCTTAGAATTGAGCTGCTGTATCAGAACTGTACGTGAGCTGGGTCCAGGTGTAGGAAAGGAAGTGACCTTGCCGGGGTAGAATTGAGATGCACTAATGGAGGTGCGCCCGAGGTCCCAGTATTGGAGCAGCAGAGTGCACTGACTGCGAGAACTGAGGTGCTCTGGCAGACACCGTGTGTGGGGTTTCTGCCACTGGGCACAGCGGAGGTCTTGGAGTATGTGAGCTGAAGTGCAGTGAAGGAGCTGCGCCAAAGGTCCCAGTACTGGAGCAGCAGAGTGTACTGGCTGTGAGAACTGAGGTGCTTTGGCAGACTGCGTGTGTGGGGTTCCTGGCACTGGTACAGCTGAGGGTTTCGAGTGTGTGAGCTGAGGTGCACTGAATGAGTTGCACCCGAGGTCCAAGGCCTGGAGCAGCAGAGTGTACGATCTGTGAGAACTGAGGTGCTCTGGCAGACAGCATGTGTGGGGTTCCTGGCACTGGTACGGCTGAGGGTTTAGAGTGTGTGAGCTGAGGTGCACTGACTGAGTTGCGCCCGAGGTCCAAGTTTTGGATCAGCAGAGTGTACTGTGGTGCTCTGGCAGACAGCATGTGTGGAGTTCTTGGCACTGGCACAGCTGAGGGCTTGGAATATGTGAACTGAGGTGCACTGATGGAGCTATGAGCATGATCCCAGTATGGAGCAGAAGTGGGTACTGTCTTTAAGGATTGCAAAACCCTGGTAGAGCTGGGTTCCGAACTTGCTCTCAGCACACAGACAGGTTCATTTGGTAAAGAAAATCCAAGCCAAGGAAGGGCAGGAGTCAGGCAGGTGAGAGAGGGTGAAGAAAGTCCACAACAACCTAATGTGACCAAGATAACAGCCTGATTTATAGCCTTGTTTACAGTTAAGCTCAGAAGACGAATGCTCTGCAAATGAAAAGGGAAGCTTCCCTGCACAAGAGCAGAAAACAAAGTTAAAAAAAAGTCCACTACAGGCCAGATAAACAGGACAAAGCATAATTATACAGTAGTTGGTCCCTGCTCCTACACAGAAGAAGGAGGGACAAAGCGGCATGACTGACCACTAGCAAGCAAGGATTTTTAAGTGACACTGAAACTAACAAATGAAATAGCTGGAAACCCACAGACGTAGTATGCAAGAGATTGTACATGTGACCTAAAAAGGATTTAAAACTGTTGTAAATTTCTGATATCATGCCATGTTTGGTGTAAATTTGTTCAGCCATTTGGGCTTTAGATGTGAGCATAATTTTCTAAAATTTGACACATTTCTTTTTCCAACCACTTGCCTTAACTGTTTTTCATGGATGATTCTGCACAAAAACTTGGCATGGTGAAATAGCTGAGTAAGTAGAATTCCATGGTTTTGTGCAAATCTGACCATTGGTGTCAAAAGATACAGGCCAATCAAAAAACGCCTTTAATGTAAAAACACCAAACCATGAATACCACACACACACACACACACACACACACACACAATGACATTTTTAAGGGAAGGGCGAAAATGATGGAGAGAAGGAAGTATAGACACAGAACGTAATCTCAGGGAAGGCAGGGTGAGAAGAATACGTGTCTACGTAAAAAAACAACTGAATTATGCATCTAAAATACCCAGAGAGCCAACTACAGCAGAAGATCAGACAGGATGGAGAAGCACAGAGCAGGAGAAAGTGATGGACTGTTGACAGGATTCAGGAGAGGTAAGAGAAAGAGATGGAACAGCAGAGAGAATGGAGGATTTTAGATTAGTAGAAGTAAGGAAAAGATGGAATGATAGAAGGCATAGAACAGATGTCAGAACAAAGCTGGCAAGGGAAGCCAACTGGAATGGAAAATAAGTATGTGATCGAAGAAAGGGTCACGAGGAGGAGATCAAGAATTCCACTGTGCAAGTTGTTAGGGAAGTGGCGCAATTTCCAAGAGTGATGAGAATAAATTATATTCAAGGGAAGAAGATGGACATATTGATCTACATTAAAAATAATGACAACATAAATTAAATCAGTAGAACCTAGTGTAATCACCATCCTTAACAGCAAACAACTACCAGTGTGTTCAAAACACTGTCAGGAAATGTCTGATCCATCCCACAGTTTTCTGAAATCTATATGTGTACACACACACACACACACACTTTAATGTTGCCATGAAAAAGGCAATCCATTTTTACCGTTGGCTAGCATACTCCAAAATGCATTGTCCTTCGACATGTTAGAAGCACATAGGTGCAAATGGGAAACCCCAGTACAAACATGAACACTGACACACAAGGAAGCCCTGGTATACAATTATATTACTGCTGTAAGAAAATGGCATATAATTCTATATTCAGGAAATTATTCTCTTACATAGCGAGCATAACCCACCTAGACAATGCAGTACTTGGAAAGTGTTGGCATACCAGCCTAGAAGATGACTGCATGCCAGCTGGATATGCCACAAAATGTGATGGTGGTTTAGTACAATCAGGAGCGCAGAGGGAATATTATTTCCGAACAACAAAATAAAATCACCTATCAATTGTGCTTTTGGGCTCAGTGTCTTTTTATTTTTATTTTTTTTCAACCCATCTCTTTTCGCAAGATACAGACTAACACCTTTTGTTTTTTAAAGCACCTGCTATTTACTCCTCCTTACAACAACCACAGCATTCACCAACGTTGAAGCATTTAATGGCAAATACTCAATCAAGACCCTGAAGCCAGCTCTTTGACCTGCTGCTGTACCACCACAAACTGGGCGGCACAGTATTTCGTTTGCAACTAGGAAAGAAGAGTTCTTGATCTAATGAGCTATGTTAAATACCTAAACAATATTTAACTAAATGCCCAGGAAACAGATTGATTAGAGGCACAATAATAACATTATCCCCTGGATGTGGCAGCCAGTGCACACGTCTCTGTCCTACTTAATCAGCAATATGTAAATGTCTCAATTTCCATTATGAAATTGTTAAGACATTATTGGACCCTTTAAGGCGGGCAAGGGGTACTCTTGTCAGAAGTGATTGTTCTAAGAAAGGTTAAACTTATGGAGTGAATGACATAAAAAAGGTAAAGAAAAAATAAACAGAGGAACAAGTGTTGTAATTAAATAACTTCTCCTAACATCATCGTGAATAAACAAGTCAGACCTGACAAATCCTAACTCAGTTACCTATTCCTATAAATGGCACGGTCCTTGATTTAGAAACAAGGTTGTCAGACAGGCATGTTAGGAATCCTGGTATGTTTCTCATAATGTATGGATATGCTGGTTCAATACATGTAAACAACCAAGAAGCCGTGCGGCGTAATATAAGAGAAATAGTCAGTGGAGATGTAATGCACTATTGCACGAAGTTTATGCAAAATGTGGCGAGGGGTGCACAGTTTTCACCATCCAAAGAGTAAGTGCACTGCGCACCCTGTGGTTATGCAAATGCTTTTCCCTATCCCCCTCCTTCTGCATCCACAGACCGGTAGACCACTTCACCCCTAAACCCACAGGTCCATGGTACAATGATGTAAAAACGGCGTTTGCATAGAGTGGCCCATGGGTGCTCTCTGCGAGTAACCTGCAGAGAGCGACCATAGCGTCATTTTTTGCAAGTTCTGTCTCGCTGTATGGAGCCTTGCCATCTTGATCTTTCAATGCTGAGAAGACTGGAATGGCACCCAATAGGGAGCGTCAAAATGTGTCTTCAGAGGAAAGGGCAGAGCTCAAGAAATGAAGCCAGCGTTCGAAGATAATTTTTTGTTAACCTGCACAGTTGACAGAGAAGTTTTGCAAAAAAAAAAAAAAGACTACACAATGGAAAATGCGTAACCTGTAAGAGCTAGTTACATTTAAGTGCCTTAAAACAACACCCTTAATTTCAATCAATCAATCAATCAATCAATCACATTTATAAAGCGCGCTACTCAAGGTCTCAAGGCGCTGGGGGGGAGGGGGTCCGTGCTCGAAGAGCCAGGTCTTGAGCTGCCTTCTGAAGGGGAGGTGTTCGGGTATGGCACGAAGGTGACTGGGCAGGGAGTTCCAGGTCTTCGCTGCCAGAAAAGAGAAGGATTTTCCTCCGGCGGTGGTTTTGCGGATGCGGGGAACGGCTGCCAAGGCCTGACCGGTGGAGCGCAGAGTGCGCGGAGGAGTGTAGAAGGAGACGCGGGAGTTGATGAGTTTGGGTCCGAGGTTGTAGAGGGCTTTGTGTGCGTGGGTGAGGAGCCTGAAGGTGATCCTCTTGTTGACCGGGAGCCAATGGAGTTTTCTCAGGTGTCCGGAGATGTGGTGGTGGCGAGGTATGTCCAGGATGAGTCGTGCTGCGGCGTTCTGGATCCGTTGAAGTTTCCTCTGCAGCTTGGTGGTGATGCCGGCGTACAGAGTGTTCCCGTAGTCCAGGCGGCTGGTGACGAGGGCGTGGGTGACGGTCTTCCTGGTGTCGATGGGGATCCAGCGGAAGATCTTGCGGAGCATGCGGAGGGTGTTGAAGCACGCTGAGGTCACCGAGTTGACCTGTCTGGTCATCGAGAGGGAGGAGTCCAGGATGAAGCCGAGGTTGCGTGCGTGGTTGGTCGGTTGGGGAGTGCTGCCTAGGGCGGGGGGCCACCAGGAGTCGTCCCATGCGGAGGGGGTAGGGCCGAGGATGAGGACCTCCGTTTTATCTGTGTTCAGTTTCAGTCGGCTGTCTGTCATCCAGGTCGCTACTTCCTTCATGCCGTCGTGCAGTCTGGTCCTTGCTGATGTGGGGTTGTTGGTGAGGGATAAGATGAGCTGGGTGTCGTCGGCGTAGGATATGATGTCGAGTCCGTGTTTGCGTGCGATGTTTGCCAGGGGGGTCATGTAGACGTTGAATAGGGTGGGGCTGAGGGAGGATCCTTGGGGTACGCCGCAGATGATCTCCGTGGCTGCGGATCTGAAGGGGGGGAGGCGGACTCTCTGGGTTCTTCCGGAGAGGAAGGAGATGACCGATTCCAGGGCCTTGCCTCTGATGCCGGCGCTGCAGAGGCGGTCTATCAGGATGCGGTGGCAGACCGTGTTGAAGGCTGCAGAGAGATCCAGGAGAATGAGGGCCACGGTTTCACCCTTGTCGGTCAGGGCTCGGATGTCGTCCGTGCCTGCGATGAGGGCGGTTTCGGTGCTGTGGTTGGCCCTGAATCCGAACTGAGTGGAGTCGAGGGAGTCTGAGGTTTCCAGGGCGGCGGTGAGTTGAGCGTTGACGATTTTCTCAATCACTTTGGCGGGGAACGGTAGGAGGGAGATAGGCCGGAAGTTTTTGAGTTCGGTGGGGTCTGCTGTAGGTTTCTTTAAGAGGGCGTTGAGTTCTGCGTGTTTCCAGCTTTCAGGGAAGGTAGCGGTGGTGAGGGAGGCGTTGATGACGTCTCGGAGGTGGGGTGCGATGATGTTGTCGGCCTTGTTGTAAATGTGGTGAGGACAGGGGTCGGAGGGTGATCCCGAGTGGATCGAGTTCATGACGCGGGTGGTTTCCTCGGTGGTGGTAGGGTTCCAGGCGAGGATGGTGGAGATGTCATTTGCGGCTTCCGGGGGCGGGTTCATGTTGGTGGTCGTGAAGCTGTTGTAGATGTCGGCGATCTTACGGTGGAAGAAGGTCGCGAGGGAGTCGCAGAGGTCCTGTGAGGGAGGGATGGGGTTGGTTTCTGCATCCGGGTTGGAGAGCTCTTTGACGATGCCAAATAGTTCCTTGCTGTTGTGGGCGTTGTTGTCAAGTCTGTTCTGGTAGGCTGTTTTTCGTGCGGTGCGGAGGCGTTGGTGGTGTTGGCGGGTGGTGTCCTTGAGAGCTGTCAGGTTTTCCTCTGTCGGGTTGAGGCGCCATGTCTTCTCGCGGAGGCGGCATTCTTTCTTGGAGTTTTTGAGTTCGGTGGTGAACCAGGAGTTTTTCTTGTGGTTGTTGGTGTTGGTTTGGGTCTTCAGAGGGGCCAGGAGGTTGGCGCAGTCGGAGATCCAGTTGGTGAGGTTGTTGGCGGCCTCGTTGGGGTTGCTGGTGCTGGTGGGTTGGTTCAGGGAGAGCGTTGCTGCGAGTTGTTCTGTGGTGATTCGGTTCCAGTGTCTTTTTGGTGGTTGCCGGGTGTGGTGATGCACGGTGGTTTTCTTGAAGCTGAAGTGGACGCAGCTGTGGTCCGACCATGTGAGTTCGGTGGTGTGGCTGAAGGTGATGTGTTTGCTTGAGGAGAAGATGGGGTCGAGCGTGTGTCCGGCGTAGTGGGTGGGGGTGTTGACCAGTTGTTTCAGTCCCAGGTTGGCGAGGTTGTCTAGAACGGCGGTGGTGTTGTTGTCGGTGTGGTTCTCCAGGTGAAAGTTGAGGTCTCCTAGGAGGATGTAGTCGGTGGATGAGAGTGCGTGGGGGTTGACGAAGTCTGCGATGTCTTCGCTGAACTTGGTGCGGGGTCCTGGTGGTCTGTACATGAGGGTGCCTCTTAGGGTTGTCTTGGGGTCGATGTGGATCGCGAAGTGGAGGTGTTCGGCGTCGGGAAGTGAGTTGTCGGTGTGGGTCGAGATGCTGATGAAGCTTTTGTGTGCGATGGCGATGCCTCCTCCGGTGCGGTTGAAGCGGTCTCTCCGGATGATTTTGTAGCCGTCGGGGATGGCTATGGCGATGTCGGGTGCCGAGGAGGGGTTCATCCAGGTCTCGGTGAGGAAGGCGATGTCTGGGTTCGTTGAGTTGATGAGGTTCCACAGTTCGATGGCGTGCCTGTGGACGGAGCGGGTGTTGACCAGGATGCATTTGAGGTTGCTTCCGGGGGCGTCGTTCTTGGTGGTGGCGGTGTGGGTCCGTAGTCAGGTGAAGCGGCAGTTGCTGCAGGTGAAGGGTCCGTGGGTTCGTTTCGGGGTGGCGCGGTAGCAGCCCGGCGCGCGGCCGGGGTTGAGGTTGGCGAGGGTGGCGGAGTCATAGGTCAAGCGGGGGGCGCGGGGGCCAGGGGTTCGGGCGCTGGGCGCGGTCCAGGCGCGGACGGGCGCAGACGGGCTTGCCTTAGGCGCGCCAGCGGCGCGCCCGCTGCGCGGCCTCGCAGCGCGGCCTCGCAGCGGCCGCCATTTAAGGGGTAGGTGGGGAGGCGGGGTCAGCTGGGAGGCGGGAGGTGGGCGGGCAGGGGAGCTGGAAGCGGCAAAAAAGAGCGGCAAAAAAGAGCGGCAAAAAACGGCGGGAAAAGCGCGGTAGGAGCGGCGGGAAAAAGCGGCAAGACGGCGAAAAGGGAACAAGAGCCTACTAAAATCTACTAAAAAGGAGGGGCTGAGAGGGGAGGACGGCGCACGGCACTCGGGGGCACACGCACGGGATACAAGGAGAGAAAAGGGAATTTCAGTCACTCGGGGGCACACGCACGGGATACAAGGAGAAAAAAGGGATTTTTAGTCAGCACAAGCACTCGGGGTACACGGGCAAGAAGGGGGGAGCACACTCACAGGAGAGGAAGGCAGTCAGGGACTGGAGGCGCTGCGTGAGCAGGGGAGCGACCTACCCGAGGGTCTTCACTCACACATATCTTTCCTTTGATCCCGACTTTTTTGGCAAGCACTGCTTTTAACAACATTCAGAACAAGCATTTGGAATGCAATAGTCTTGTGTTTGCTCGAGTTAGAGCTCATAGCGTTGTAAAGTACTGACTGGACTTTTATTGCCACACGGACTGAAAATAACAAGAGGAAGAGAGCGAGAGCGGGCTGTCCCTGGAAAAAAAACCTTCTGTTGTTGGTTTATGTTTACAGAGGGAGCTGGTGGGGAGGAGGGACTGAACACAAACCCACAGTGCAAGGCAAATAAGCCAATACTGAAAGTAAAAGTCCACTTCAGAAGAGATAAACAGGACATAGCGTATTTACACAGTACTTTGTACTGCTCCCAAAGTGAAAGAAGGCAGGACAAAGAGGCAGAACTGACCACTAGCAAGCCAAGAATTTTGTAGGACACTGCAACTAACAAATCAAATGCTGGAACTCACTCTATTGAATACTTTAGTATACAGCAGGCCGAACGCTAACGCTCGACCTAAAAAAATAAATAAAAGGGATGGTTCTCTATGCTCTCCTCTTTCTTTGAAACTAGAGGCCTGTGTTCAAAATATTAGGGATTATGACATTTGGGAATCCAGCTGCCCTCAGATAAGCTAGCTTGGCAAAAAATGGTTAATGCACATCATATCATCCAATTTAAAAGCATCTCTTTATTTTGAAACTGTATTCTTTTGGATCCAAAACGAATCCAGAAAGCTGCTGAGCATCTTCCAGTTCCAAGCTCTGGAGGTGGGAGGTAAGTGCAACACCATCCAAAATCACTCTGCAGAAAATAGTTTAAGATGGTGTTTGCAGTGCATTTACTTACTCCAAATATCAATTGCTCTTTCTGATATTGTTGCTTTCATTACCTTTTTTTCCTGCTCTTTTTTTTCTATGTATACCATCATGTACTTTATTTTACGTAGAATTTGATTACTTCACTTCAGGGCATACTTCCTGAGAAGGTGAAAATAAGGTCATCTCTGCATGTAAATGGAATGGAAGTGATAGATACATCTGTGGAAGTAGTTAAATCGATGTTCTTCCCTCTGTGAACTTGGTGGAAGTCTTTTCAGTGCTTCCTCTTTAGTAGCTGGGTGTTTCAGGTTATGATCTGGTGGACTGAAAGTGTTCTTCCTCCCTCTGCTGAAGGAGTTTGGGGTGAGACGAAATCATGAACTGCACTCTGGGGTTGATGGTCAAGTTTGTCTTTGAAAGGTGATATAGGGGTGATCAGGCTCGGTTTGATGACCTCCTATTTAGTAAAACTAAGATAACACAAATCTTCTAGACGTTTATGACGAGAAAAACAATTCACTGTTGTCACTTCAATCCCACCTGACACACATCAGACTGTAATTCTTAATACTTGCCCTTCACTAATTTAATGTTTTTTCACACCCTTCCAATTGTATGGTAATTTTGCTCCTTTGCGGTACAGACGAGATTGTCAATTCCTGCCTTGCATCGAGTGTTTGTTCATCCCAAGTTTGGATGTGCCCAGTGCCTTTGCTCAGATTGGATGTGAAGTGGTTATAACATTTCAGAGATGGTTTGTTTTAATAATGTATTATTTTTGCAGCGCCTCCCCTCTTTGGCCTAATGGAGGGAACTGGAAAAACTTCCATGTCTTTTAAGTGCTATGTTTTACAATAGTTTAAGTGTCAGACGTTCGGCTTTCTAAGTGTATTCTTCAGAGAGAGTTGAAGTAAAACTAAGGCTGCATGGATAAGGCCAACTGAGCGAGAATGAATGGTAGTGCTGTGTAGAGTGCACTATGCGTTTCAATGCGCTAAAGTTGTTATGCATTTAGAGGCTGTGATGGAGGCTTTGAAGTGGCGCTTGAAGGAGGACAAACAAAACAGTCCACCCCCGCTCATCATAAGTCTGCCAAGATGGCGGCGTTAATGAGGCATGCATGGGTGAACAGGTCCAAGGCAGTGCTATGACAGAATACCCAGATCTTCTCGGAGTATAAACACACACAGTCAGTAGTATTGCTGGGCGGTACCCCTTTTTAACGAAAACTGCTAAATGTCTGTCAACACAAAGATGCCCCTGGGGATAAACATGAACTTAATAAATAATCATGGAAGTCTATTGTTTTTAAGTCGAGTAAGCGCCTGCTGAGCTCAATACTAAATGGCACGGTACAGCACTGATTGGAACGTGGAGTAAAGTTGGCACGTCAGTATTTCTTAAGCACTATAAAAAAGGGCAGAGTTCAAATTGAGTGGTAAAAGCCTTTTCCTGCTGCAGAACATTATTTTTATGCCTGTGGATTACTCTCTGCTAATGGGTACTGAGCTACGTAACAAGTGTGAACAGTTAGAGCACACATCAAACTCTTGGATGGTCCCAGCCAGTTACACAGTCCTTGTGTTAGGTGGATATAACACTTGAGTGTGCTGTAGGAAATACGACGGCTGTCACACGTTTTGAAACTTAATTTAAGTGGCATGCTAGTGATTTTGTTGTTGTATTTGTTCCCTAAAAAAGATATATATGTTTGTAAGTCCTTTACCGTATATCCGCACGCAGTCAGGTCCAGTACAAGAGAAGCATGGCTTTTGGTGTTCCACTGCTTTTAGGCAAGTATTTCCTAGAGTACTTAGTGGAAGATGGCCAAGGACCTCCTTTGTGATAGATCAATGGTAGATAAGAGCCACCTTTGAATGTGTACAGACACACACACACACACACATATAATGTTATTCTCAGTCTTTTTATCTGACCGTAGAGTACATTTTTGGAATTGAGGCAATTCACTGGGTCTTGAGGATATGTTAGTTTCATCTTTTGTACAGAATTACATAGTAGGGCAGTTTGTTTTGTTTTGTTTTTGTAATGAAACCATGAAGCATGTGCAACAAGTTTTTGGTTGGTGTTTTGTATTACTGGGTAACGAGAATTCTAAGGACCCATTGAGGTTCACCTACGCCAAACCCTCTGACACAGAAGAGCCACATAACAAAGTGGTTCATTGGTGGGACGGGGAAGAAAATCATCAGTTCCTAGGACAAGAGAATCACCAATGGTAGAAAACTATAGGGATGTGTGGACCTGAAACCACTTTTTTCACTTTAACTCTTATAACAGCAACACTCTCTGGAGTGGTTTTCGTATTTCTGTCAGGTGCAACACCCATTATTATAACCACCCACTTGAGTTCTGTTGCAACAGTCTCGCATCAGACCGAACGGATAAGTTTGATGTGGTGATAAAGATAATCGTGTTCCTGATGTTGGAAGGGAAGGGTGCCGGCACTTCCACTGAGTACTTCAATGTGACAAGCCTCCTGAAACTCTAGGGATCTGTTTTACCTCCACCCTCCTGCCAATCTTGAGATAAGCAGTACCATTTCAAAGAGCAGGGGAGTCTTTAAGATTGTAAAAACATATTGTGTATCTCTCACGGATACCTGCTTGGCCTGGCCCCAGTATTGACAAACTTATCTCATCTTATCCTTGCTGCCTGGTTAAAGAGCATGGAGGCATCTAGAGGGAAAGCATGTATTTTCTTAGCTACTGAATCCCTGCTTTAGCAGTAGTCTTTTGGTTTTAGGTGCGAATTTACCCGTTTCCGAGATTGTTTTAATGCCTTCTACGGAACAGATGTCTTTCTCTTTTCTCAGCTTGAATGGCCAGCAGCAAGTAGACCAGTATTATTTGCCGCTAATCTAGTAAAAGATGACTGATTTTCACCGAAACTTGTGAAACGAGGCGCTAGAGGTAAACAAAGGAAAACTTCAACTGAGTGCCAAGAGTCTAGAGACAATCTATTAATGGGCAGTGCATCTCTCTCTCTGCTAACCAGGAAAACTGTCGACAGCGCACATGTTGCCTCTCAGTTCACTGTGAATGCTTTCTTTTCGTTTGAAGGCGTGCTTTAGGGTTACCAAGGACGTCAGGAAGAACTTAATGAATTTGTGTGTTATCTGGAAGGAGTTCAAAACCCTAGTCTTACTATAGCATTAACAATGTGAGGTTACTTGGTTTTGGGATCAGGGATGTTTTTAAATATTTAATGTTATATTCTATATAACCGAAACGTAACTGCTCACAGAACACAAAGATAAGACAATTTTAATTTGCGCCCCGCAATGTGCAGTTTTCTTATCAACAATTTCATTGCGAATGTTGCAGTGCTATTATCAATGTTGTAAGAGATGTCATGATTGATGTATTAAGTGTGGCAATTAGTAATGCATGGCGAGGCCACAGGTTGTTATAGGGCCCCCCTCCCCTTCAATTTAAGTCACGTCCCTGGAGATCAGATCTCCGAGGCCGATTACGCAATCTCAGGGGATGTGATCCCCAGGGTTTATTAGGCTGGGAGAGGGATTCCACACACCCTTCTCCCCTTAATAAATATCTGCGCCTCCCTTCCGGTGGCCAAGACCCACCCTGTTTTTTTTTCAATAGAAAGGGGTGCACTCAACACACTCCCCTTTTGTTAAGATAATATAGTCACAGAAAGCAGACAGTTATTATAGTTTTTTAAATATATTTTGTTCCACAGAGAGTGCGGATTGCTAAATCGGAGCTTAACTGACATGTTGTTACCATTAAGTGACAATTGTGGCAGAGCCAGGAATATGAGATCCAGGTACAGTTGCTAGCAATCCACACTCCCTGTGGAACAAAAATATATGCGGTACTGTTGGTTATGTGTTTAATGAAGAACATGATAATAATGGTGGCACTTTGCGTGGACTATTGAAAGTATAATAACAGTCCGCTTTCAG